>NC_140594.1:238674968-243474968 GCF_964204655.1 Triturus cristatus | reverse complement strand
TCACCTTCTTGATCTGGTTTTCACCAACTTTCCTCAGGTACAATGTTCCTCCCCGGTTCATATAATTTGGTCCGACCACTTCATCGTGGAATTCTCCATATCTAAAGCGGATAAGCCCCTCAAAATAAACCCCCTCCCACCAGTCTGGCGTCGACAGTGGTATAAAGTCACCATAGAGGAATTGCAAAAGGAATGGAAGCAGCCCATTCCCTTAGAGACTGACAGTATACAGACTGTTTTAACCAAGTTCAACAATTCCCTTAAGGAAGCAATTGATAAAATAGCATCTTTAAAACTACACAAACAATACCCTGCCACCAAACAGGAAATCTGGTATACCGAGGAGCTTAGAATAGAAAAACAAAATTGCAGGAGATTGGAAAAGAAGTGGAGAAAAACACGAACTGAAGAAAACAAGAGATCACACTATGAGGCTCAGACTAAATACTATAAAAACATCAAATTTGCTCGGAGGAAAAGCCTCTCCCAACAAATCGCTGAAGCGGGAAATCGATCTAAGGAACTATTTAAAATTCTCCAGGAATTTGTAAAGCCAACTGCATGCAAAAGCCCTGATGACTTTTCCCAACAACTATGTGACGAAATTTCATTATTTTTTGAAAATAAAATTAATTCTATCTACGATAAAATTTTACTGGCCTCCAATCAAAATCAAAATAGTGACAACTCCTCATTCTCATCCATTTTGCCCACACGGAGTAAAACCACACTTATGATGTTTCCAGCAGTCACTGACTCCGATCTCACCTCTTTAATGAGCCATATAAAATCTGGTTCCCCAGAGGATTTTCTATCAGCTAAAATAATAGCCTCTCTGCATACAATGCTTAGGCCCCACATTCTAAATCTGATCAACCATTCCCTCAGAGAAGGATCTGTGCCCACTGAATGGAAAAAAGCAGTGGTGAACCCAATCCGGAAGAACGCAGATATTCCATGGACCGATCTTTCCAATCTCCGACCCATTTCCCTCCTCCCCATTCTCAGCAAAATGACCGAGAGACATGTAAACACTTACTTGTCCAAGTATATCGAGGCAGCGGAGGGCCTAGACCTTTCTCAGTCTGGATTTAGGCCCAATCACAGCACAGAGTCTGCCCTCCTCTCAGTGACTGATACCATCAAGATGTCACTGGATGGAGGAAATTCAATGATTCTAGTGCTGTTAGATTTATCCGCTGCCTTCGACACTGTATCCCATGAGATACTTCTCGATCGCCTGAGGGAGAGGGGAGTAGAAGGAGTGGCTCTTTCCTGGCTAGAAAGCTTTCTTTCGGATCGCCATCAAGAGGTAAGACTGGGCTCCCACCATTCCATCTCAAGAGAGCTCACTAAAGGAGTGCCACAGGGCTCTTGCCTAAGCCCCACACTCTTCAATTTGTATGTGTCCCCCCTGGCGGATATAGTAAGATCTTATGGGTTCACACCGATGTCATACGCTGATGACACTCAGCTTTTGTTCCCCTTTAAAACCCTCACGCCCACAATACAAAAATCTTTTGCGGACGGTATGAGGGCAATATCTCACTGGATGGCCACCAATCGCCTCCAGTGTAATGTAAGCAAAACTGAGGTTATGTTGTTTGGGGAGGCCACACTTTTGTGGTCTCCAGACTTGTGGCCCCTGGATTTAGGACCAACCCCAAGCCCCAAACAAATTGTCAAAAATCTTGGCGTACGTCTAGATAGACCTCTTCTGTTCAAAGAGCACACAAACCAAGTAGCAGGTTCATGTTTTCAGAACATTGGACTGCTACGACGAGTCTTCCCATTTCTATCTGATTCTTATAGGAAGACTCTTACCCAGGCTCTGGTCATTAGTAGACTAGACTACTGTAACGGATTGTTGGTCTCGGCAAATGAAGAACAACTACAGAGACTACAGGTGGTCCAGAACACCGCGGCTAGATTAGTTCTCAACGCCCCGCCAAGGTCCGCATCTCTTCCCCTTTTGACAAAGCTTCATTGGCTGCCGATTAGACAGCGTGTAATATTTAAAATCTGCTGTACTATCCATGGATGCCTGTTTGGCAATGGACCTAAATATTTAAAAGAAATATTTAAACCCTACATACCCAGTCGAACACTGCGCTCTAGCACTCAACAACAACTTCAGGTTCCTAGGATAAAAAAAGTCAGGGAGGGAGGGCGAGCTCTATCCTACAAAGGTCCCATCCTTTGGAATTCACTGCCCCTTGCCTTGAAAAACACTATTAATTTCCAATCCTTTAAGAAGTCCCTGAAAACGTTCCTATTTGTAGCCTGTTAGGTTCTCTTCTTGCCTTTTCATTTCTCTGTTTAAGTATCAGATATTGGCTTCTTGGTTATGCATAAGCGCGGAGATACCCCTTCGGGGGTTGACGTCCAGCGCTATACAAGACCAAAAATAAATAAATAAATAAATAATTTACTTCCATAATAAAGTGCAATACATGTATCCAGAGCCAGTAAATTAAATGCTACTAATGGGCCTGTAGCACCCATTATGCCACCCACCTGATCATGGATTAGGTCTGTCACTGCAGAGCCTGTATGTGCAGTTTACACTGCCACTTCAACAACCTGACATAATAACCTTCTTTCCAGACCCGACCCTTACATTTTTATACATATAAGTCACCCCTAACGTTTGCCCTGTCTAGCCCACAGGGCAGGATAACAAATTTAAAAGGTAGGACATGTACTTTTAAGTTTTACATGTCTTGGTAGTCCCAATTTTGTATTTCACATAAGCAAAGCCTAACCCTCCCATAGAATAACGTTGGTATTACCTTACTACATCTTTTAAGTGTCATCCCCAATGTTGAAAAGATAGACATTTCAAGTTTGATGTTACTGGACTCACAAATTAAAATCACAACTTATGGTGAAGTCTGGGTTGGGCGACAGCTAGGCTTTGTGTATTCCCTCTAGACAGCCACACACAAAGGGAGCTGAGGTGTGTCTTGATGGGCCTTCCCGGTAGATGGGATGGAGGAGCTGGGCACAGCCTCACACTAACATCTGAATAGGCTAGGTCCTTTCCACACACAAAGGGATCCATACCCCCTATAGTGATCAGGAGCCAGGGCAGAAAAGGAGGACCTCTGTGAACGTCAAAGCTTTCTTTCAAGTCTCCCCCACTTCAAAGGCACAACTGGGTATACCTCTGACACCATAACTACAGTACACTTCTGGACCTGTGACTACTCTGCCAGGAAGTAGTGCTGCTGTGGTGCTGAAATGACTGCCACTCTGCTGGACTGTTGCTTTATTGGGCTTCTGCCTTGCTGTGCTCTTGCCTTACTGAGCTGCCCTGCTGCTTGCTGTTCTCATGCCTGGGTGAGAAGGACTTGCCCTGCATCTCTTGAACCCAGAGTGACTCCAAGGGCTTGCTGGCTTGCCACCTGTTCTGAATCTCAGGGATATCAAAGAATTCAACTACCTCCATCTGGACTCTACAAGCTGTAAATCTGCCCTGCCAAGTGGTGCCAGCCCAGTCCTAAACCCTTGGAAGTGAGGCCTAAGGTTCTTCTACAACCAGAACCCATGCATCCTTATCGTAAACGGCACAACTTTGCCTTCACGTGGGTTGGAACTGGTGCATCTTCACCTTTGCATGGATCGGAACCAGTTTATCCTCGTAGAAACATGGAACAGATATTGCACATTGCACTCAGAACCAGTGCATCACCTTCAGAATCAACGCATCACCTGCTACGGGAGCAGTGTTGTGTAGTTTCCACTTTTCAGTAGAAACTGTGCATTTCTTGGGCAACATTCACTTTGGGATTATGCCATACTGATTCTGTGCACCGCTGCACGATATGTTGTCCTATTGACCAGCTAGCTCACAGTGTCACCATAAGCACCACTAAACCTAGACAGATAGCAAATGGCTTGGACATCCAAAGAACATGACAACCCTGACTCCCCCAGGAATTGTGATAACAGATCTTTCGCTCAGTTACTTGCGCTCTTTCTCTGAGAAATATACAAAGAATGCACAGAGGGGCGTTTTCAATATTTTTTTAACCGTTGTGATTCTTGTTTAAAGTATATGCACTGTAATGATCAATTGAAAGAAGCAGATAAGAGTAATTAGCAGTATAAGGACAGAGAATAGAAGGGACAGTTCCACCATCTTGCTAATCAATGTATATATGAATGCATATAAAACAATCTCTAGAAAGTGTACTCCTACTATGCATTCCCTAACCTAAGTGTCTAGAGTGTGTGTCTGTGTGTTCTGTCAAGAATCCCCCATCGGATGATCCAACCCCCGTTAACTAAAGGGAAAGTATGTAGGTCTTCATCTTGGTCACAAGTTGGACATCTCTCCTCGCAGAGGGATCAGCAAGCAGCTGAGCTCAGGTTTCAGCGTGTAATAAGCTTGCATTGACAGCAAGTGCTCCTCTACCTAAAACCCGGAAATGCTTGTTTATTTACAACAAAAAGCATCCTTGCTCTGAGCCGAGACCTTTAGTCAGGGTGCCATTGTTTATGTTCTATAGATAGTTGCATCCCCGCGTGGACAAACAACCACATTTGCACAATGTATGTTCAGACCTTGTACGAGATGTTCAAGGTGTTGTGATAGTATTCTTGCCACGTGGAATTTGTAAGCAAGTGTAGTTTCATGGAAACTAATCCGCACTGTCATGCACGCAAATATGTTTTTAAAGTCATTGTGTTAAAGAGAAAGCAACTTGGGAAAAACGTGTGCATGTAAAATGGCAGTATTTCCTACTGGGCCTAACTGGGATACACAACAGCAGTAGCCAACCATTTGCCTTCAGAACCAGCGCCTTGCACTCGGAACCGATGCATTGCCACCATTACGTGGAGAATCTCGACACATCTCGCCCACTGCGTGGCTCGACACCGACGCATCGCTTCAGATGCACCTCACATCTTCTTCATCAACACAAACCTGAATCAGCTGGTGCAGCGGGCCCAGCAGGCCCAGCAGACCCAAGTGGGTCCTTTTATCTGGCCCATGCTCCTTTGCTGTCGGCCTGAACCTTTAACTTTGTCCTGGTCCAGCGCGACCAGATAACTCATTTAGGCACTTACTGCTTCTAAGCACTATTTTGCATATATTACTTAAAAATTAATATCTCGACTTCTACTCGTTTGAGTTTTGTCGTTTTGGTCTTGTTTTATTTATAAAATTAAGCTCTATTTTCTAAACTGGTGTGGAGTCATTTTGTGGTGTTTTTAATGTGTTACCATTTGAAGTGTTGCACAAATACTTTACACATTGCTTCTTAGGTTAAGCCTGACTGCTCTGTGCCAAACTACCAGAGGGTTATGACAGGATAATTTAGGGTGTGTTGAGACTTACCCTGACTAGGATTGTGGTTCCTGCTTGGACAGGGTGCATACCTCTGCCAACCAAAAACCAAATTGCTCACAAGACTGTTTTGATCTCTCGGACGAGGTGAAAACATTTGAAAAATGAGAACCCCCCTCCCTTGCTACACTTTAGCAGTTTGTGCTGCTTGAAGCTTTTGCCAGTGAAGTTCAAGGACACTGTAGGATATTAAAAAAACTGTTTTCTTGCTTCATGGTATCCTTTCTGCTCACAGCTTCCACTCATGCCCCCAGTAAATATTTGCGGCATCGTGAAACATTCAAAGTGCGAAGATAATATTTTGCCAAGGAAAAACCACCACTTATTACCCAGTCGCTCTTCGTCTTGGGTCTGCTGTATTGGATGGCACAATCCCAGTCTATCGCACCCCATAAATTGATATTTTTTGTATTTACCATTGTTTCTGATGGAACAATTTTTTTAGTAATTGTTGACACATCGAATATTCTTCATTTTTTGTACCATTGTACTCATGTTGTTCTCTCTATTGCTAACTTGCATAATGTCTTTCAAACTGTAATGTTGTTCTGGTGTTGCTGTTGATGGAACACATGCATTCTTCTCTAGTGGAAGCCAAACTACCAAGAGTAACCCAGATATTCCTAGGACTCTGTTCATGTCCTAGGACTCAGACTGCTTTGGCATCATTGGATTTCATCCACAGCTACACCAAGACTATGGCCTCCTGCCCACAGAGCTGAGCAGTCCACGTTCCCCAGATTCCCAGTTTCCATTTATAGAAGACTGCTGCCTAGCGGTCGGCAGACACTTAAACATGTTCCTGCATCACATTACTTCCCTCCTCGTTAGAGAAAGCAAGTTCAAACAAGCGCCATGAGACAGCCTTTGGTATCTGCTTTATTTTGTTTTACCTTACTCTACAGCATCCTCCAAAACTCTAAAACATTGCAGGACCAAAAAAATGAATATTGGAGTTTATTTCACTTTCCAAATTAATATGATTTCTTTTTGTTGTCAGCCATGGACCTGGCATACTGGGTAGCAAAGACAACATGGTTTCATTGGTAGGTAATTTTGTATTTTATGATTACAATTGAGTAAGCCTCCAATGAATTGCTCCACCACATGCTATTATCAATGAATCTGAAAGAAAAGAGGCATGGTCGCCTCTATATGCTCTGTTCACAACACCTATAAAATGGGAATATTAAGAACCCCTTTGTACAGGGAGCCCCTTTCTAGAGAAATACATCTTAGCCCTTCTAGAGATAATTATGCTCAAGGGCTTGCTATTGCTGTGATACTTGTCAAAGTGCCATGAATTCATTTATGGTTCTGAAATTTTAGTCTGAGTCTCCTCTTTGCAAATACAAAAAAAGTGGCCTTTGTTGAAGAAAGTTTTGATCCAATGTACACCCTGACACACCTTTCCATACTCCACTATACAATGTCTCAGAATATATCTTAGGATCTAAACCTTTTCTCAACCTGTTGCCCCAGCAAGTTGCAAAAAAACGGTGTTGTCAACCTTACACTAATAGTAGCTGCCAGGCTAAAATATTTCTCATGGTAAGGATTTTTTAGGTAAGTTTCTAAAGATGTTTTAGGTAAGTTTCCACAGAACACACATAAATAATTTGTGAACATTCCCAGGAAATTGTATTTTTTACCATACCTTCACAACAGTCAAAAAAGCCCTAATAACCTTGAAAATGTTTTAAGTCACATAGGGTACTAGGCCACCAAGCACGTTAGGAAATGTTTCTGCGGTACATAGGAGGTGTTTTAGACACACTTGCGTGTTAATGGTGCAAAACATTTTTTGGGGCATGCCGCCTCCTATTTTATTGCATTGTATTGTATTGTATTGTAACTGCATTTATATAGCGCTTACTACCCCTGACGAGGCGTTGAAGTGCTTTTTCAGCAAGTAGCACGCTACTCCAGAACCCATAAAGGATTAGTGTTGAATTAGTATAGTGAGATTTGAAAGTGATTTAAGTGGTGGATAGGTTAGTGAATTATTTGGATTCAGAAGGATAGAAGAGGGAAAAAAGGTTTGTATTTATATAGTGCTTGTTACCCCTGATGGGCTGTTGAAGCGCTTTTTTGGGGGGGTGGCGCAAGTAGCACGCTACTCCAGAAACCCAGAAACGATTAGTGGTGAATAAGTATAGTGAAATATGAAAGTCATTTGAGTGGTGGATATTAGTCAGTTATTTGGAGTGAGAAGGATAGCGGAGGGATAAAAGAGGGAAAAAAAGGTTTGCATTTATATAGCGCTTGATACCCCTAATGGAGTGTTGCAGCGCTTTTTTGGCGAGTAGCACGCTACTACGGAACCCATTAAGGATTAGTTTTGAAAATTAGTATAGTGAAATACAAAAGTAATTTGAGTGGTGGATATGGTTTTCAGTTATTTGGATAGAGAAGGGTAGCGACGTGATAGAAGAGAGAAAAGAGGTTTGCATTTAAATAGCGCTTGGTACCCCTGATGGGGTTTGAAGCACTTTTTTGGCAAGTAGCACGCTACTCCAGGACCCATAAGGATTAGTGTTGAATTAGTATAATGAAATATGAAAGTAATTTGAGTGGTGGATATGTTAGTCAGTTATTTGGATTGAGAAGGGTTGGGGATGGATAGAAAAGGGAAAAAAGGTTTACACTATATAGCACTTGTTACCCCTGATGGGGTTTGAAGTGCTTTTTTGCCAAGTAGCACGCTACTCCAGAACACATAAGGATTAGTGTTGAATTAGTATATTGAAATATGAAAGTAATTCGAGTGGTGGATATGTTAGTCAGTTATTTGGATTGAGAAGGGTTGGGGATGGATAGAAAAGGGAAAAATCGTTTACATTTATTTAGCACTTGTTACCCCTGATGGGGTGTTGAAGCGCTTTATTGGAGAATAGCAAGCCCATCCGGAACCCATAAAGGATTAGTGGTGAATTAGTACAGTGAAATATGAAATTTGAGAGGTGAACATGTTAGTCTGTTATTTTGAATGAAAAGGATAGTGGAGGGATAGAAGACTGAAAGATTTAGACTTTTTTAGGGGGTCAAAGCAATAGGAAGAGGCTATGGGATGAGTAAAAAGGGATTTAGAGGGGAAGAGTCAGAGGAAACAGTTTAGAAAGGCTTGTTTTGGGGGATCGGTATAGTAAAAGAGGTGTCAGATGATGCAAGGAGGGCTGGAGTATGGGAGAGTCTACAAAGGGTTATTTTGAGGATCAAAGTAGTGGTATGGGGTTTGGGATAAATGAGAGAGTGGATGTAGAGGATATATTGATAGAGGTATAGGCTGAGAAATAGTGTAGTGCATTGGAAAGAATAGTAGAAAGAAGTTTGAGATGAGTCAGAAAGTTAGGGTAGAAGATATATTGAGAGAAGAATAGGGTGAGAAATAGTATAGTGCATTTCATATGCTGAAATGGAAGAAAGTGATAAATATATAGATCGAAAAGTACATGGAAATTATATAGATGCATAAAGGAGGAAGGTATATGTAGATTGAAGCTATAGATAGAGGCATAGAATAAGAAATAGGGTAGTGCATTGGATATGCTTTTTAGGAGAAAAGTAATAAATATATAGATCCAAGTACATGGAAGGTATATAGATGCATAAAGGAAGTAAAAACATGCATTAGATAAACTCTGGTTTTCAAGTGTTGTTGTACTTTAAAAATGTATTTGTATTTATTTTTTAACATAATTATTCTACATATCTAAACAAAGCAATACACAAAGATAGGTACATATCGTCCGTGCATCTTATGTTGGGGGGTAAACAGTTCCATAGTTTGGCAGAGCAGAGAAGGATGTGCCACCCATGTTTTTTTTCTGGTATCTTGGGATTTTGAGGCGAGGTGCCACTTTAGAGCGGAGGTTTCTTTGTTGAATGAGTTTGCTGATTTTATTCCTGATGAAGAGTGGTCCATGTATTGCTTTGTGGTGATACAAAGCAGCTTGAACGTGGATCTTCTGGCAACCGGAAACCAATGCAGGGCTTTCAAGGCAGGTGAGATGTGGCCTCGTGGTTTGATATGCAAGAGTAGTCTGGCAGCCGAGTTCTGAATCCATTGTAGTCCTTTCATGGTTGTTAAAGGTGATTCGTGTAGAGGCTGTTGGCGTAATCGAGTTTGGACAGAACAAGGGATATGGTAGCTTGAACCTTGTGTGGAAATCCCAAATGTGGGAAAATTCCTTGCAGAGTTTTTATAGTGACAAAGCTTGATCTTGCTAGTTTGTCCACTTGAGCATTCATTGATAGCTTGGAGTCCATGGTCATTCTGAGGTTTCTTACTTCCTTAGATACTTTAGGCGGGGATTCCAGTTCATCAGACCAGGCGACAAGCGGGTCATAATGTTTCCAATCGCCACACATGAGTATTTCTGTTTTGGAAGCCTTCAATTTGCGATGGCTCCAAGTCATCCACTGATCCACGGCTCTGAGACAACTGAAAATTGGAGAGTTTCCAATGTCTTTGGGGCATTCCAGTTGAAGGAGTATTTGTGTGTCATCTGCATAGTTATAGCATGTGAGGTGAAATTGATTGATCAGTACTGGTAATGACTTCATGTAGATGTTGAAAAGCATGGACGAGATGATAGAGCCTTGAGGGACCCCTGCTTTTGTGGAGTATGGTTTGGATGAGAAAGGTGGGGTATGGATGACATTAGTTCTGTTTTGAAGGTAGGACGCGATCCAGTCTAGAGCAGTCCCCTCTATGCCGGCGTCATAGAGTCTTTGTTTCAGAGTGTCATGATCAACCGTGTCAAAGGCAGTCGAGAGGTCCAAGAGGAGTAGCGCAGCAACCCTGTTGCAGTCTAATGTGTTCTTCAGGTCATCCCAGATGGCAAGGAGGGCAGATTCTGTGCCTCTTCCCGGACGGAATCCTGTTTGGAAGTCTGAAAATATGGCATTCTCTTCAATGAATTGTGACATCTGGGCAAACGCTGCTCTTTCTATCTGTTTGCCCAGAAAAGGTCCATTTGTAATGGGTCCGTAGTTATCAGGGTTCAGCGGGTCCAAGTTTGTTTTCTTCAGTAAAGGGCGTATGTATGACTTTTTTTAGTTCTTCTGGAAATATTCCAGTTGTTAAGGAATTGTTGATGATTCTTCTTACTGGAGTGGCAGCAGAGGTTGTTATTGGAAATGGCCCTTTTTGCAGGGTTATCCCCACACTTTTTGCTTCTTCCTCCTATCTTTTTCTGACATGTGGTTGATGGCTATAGGACTCTGGACACTTTTCCACTGCTGATCAGTGCTAAAGTGCATATGATCTCTGTGTAAATTGTTATTGTGATTGGTTATCCATGATTGACATATTTGTTTTACCAGTAGGTCCCTAGAAAGTGCACTGTGTGTGCCAGGGCTGGTAAATCAAATGGCCTACCCTTCCTTTTCATTGCACATAGGACACCAATATAGTAGGCCCAAGGGTCCAGTGTATGTGAAAGGTAGGACATGCACTGTTGTCTGTAACATGTCCTGATGGTAAAATACTGCCAATTTCGATTTTCACTATTGAAAGGCTATCTTGCCCATAGGACAGAATGGGGAATGCTTTGTAACATTTTGCAAGCATATCTTCCCATAGGACTAAGATGGAAAATTGGAGTCTGGTATACCTGAATTCAGAATGTATTAACACATATTTTAGTAAGGATGTTTTTTTAATTCTGTGTTTGAAAATAGCACTTTTAGAAAGTGGCTATTTTCTTGTTCAACCTTTCTGTGTGCCTCTGCCTGTTTGTGGATTGACTGTCTGGCTATGGAGTGACAGAGGCTGGGGTGGCTCCAGAAGTCTGGGTGAGTCAGCAATAGGCTGAATGGGCCTGATCTGCATTTGGAGTGGTGGGAGGAGTAGCACCTGTACCTGATTAGGGCTGTACCTGCCTTCCACAATGCTAGCTCTGCCCCCCTGTGGTGCGTTGGAAACCAAGGCTCACACTGACAAATGATTTTGCTGTGCACTGGCAGAGTGCCCCCAGAACTAGTTAGGACTGGGCTCAGAGCCCCTTGCTCAAAGGGATGAAAGACATTTTGGGGTATAAGTACTAGATCTAAAATCCCTGAATTTTAGACTATTGCTGGAATCAAGAGGAATCTTTTCTGAGGAGAAGAGCTGAAGAAACTGAGGAGAAGTACTGCCCTTTCTGTGTGTCTGGGGTTGGCCTGCAGTTGCTGTTTCTGCCATAGAAAGGAGAAGGACTTTGCTGTGTGCTGTGTCCCCTGCTTGAAGAAGGACTTTGCTGTGTGCTGTGTCCCCTGCTTAAGGAGAGTCTCCAAGGGCCTGAAGAAGAGCTGGCCTCCTGTTTTGAAGCCCCAGTAACAAAAGGACTTCACCCCCAGCTCCCCTGAACTTCCTTCCAGGGAGTTCTGACCTGCCAGGAGGTGCCTGTAACTGTGTGTGGGCCTCTGGAGGTTGCAACTGCTGTTGGGAGCTGGAAGAAAAAAACAGAGAAGGAAGAAATCGTGTTTCCGACACCGTCGACGCTGCCGATGTGATGCCGCGATCTGCACCAAGACCCGAGGAGCCGCTCGCGAAGTGAACGACACAGCGCCCGGCCTGCTCCGACGCCCTACGACGCCCACAGACGCCGGCAGCGATCGGCCGTTACCGACGCCAGCGCTCGCATCGACTCCATCTCCGCCAACTCTTGCATCTTGTTATCGCGGCACCAATAACTGCCGATGGTGACTCGAGAACCTCGCCGACGTCACATCATCACCTGAGCCCACATCGGCCCTTTTTGACAGCGTGCATCGTCACCTACTTAATTTTTCCTAGGTACTGTTGTTTCGGGGTCTGTGTGACTCTGCGCCCGATGCCGCGATCCTCGCGGGCGGTGCCGTACTTTGGATTTTGTGCTGTCCTGACATCGTGACAGCCCCAGTTGGCGCTATCACGATGTCAAGCTTATTTTTGCAACATCCTTTCTAAAGACATTTTTATCTGTATGTTGGGTTTTTGTCATTTTGGTCTTGTTTAGTTTAGATAAAGATATTTTATTTTTCTAAACTGGTGTGATGTCCATTTGTGCTGTTTCACTGTGTTACTGTGAGTGTTGGTACAAATACTTTACACATTGCCTTTGGGATAAGCCTGTCTGATCATGCCAAGCTACCAAGGGGGTGAGCAGGGGTTATCTAAAGTGTGTATCCCCCTTACCCTGACTAGAAACAAGGGTCTCTATTTGGACAAAGGTACCTACCTCTGCCAACTAGAGACCCCAATGTCTAACATCAGTGGTCAGCGGTGAGGATTTGAACCTATATTTGTACTTGACCCACAGTGATTGGTGTACATCACTAGATTAGTGCAGACCACTATGCAACCAAATACTATGCTTTGTTTTTGGTTCTATTTTTGAGTGACCCTTAAAGTATCCATGCATCATGTCTCAGAAGGGTAAACCAGCAAGTAATGTTGCAGATCTGGAGTTCGATATCGAAATGTTAAGTAGTTACAAAGTAGGTCAACTCAAGCAGTTCTGCAGGAGCTTTGGATGTCCCTTGAAGAGAAGCTCCAAGAAGTAGGAGCTACAGAAGGCCTTAAGGGCCTTGTGGGAGGCCAAAGAGGCTGGGGAGACAGATGGTGCAGAGGTTGATGAGGATGCACAAGGGGTTGGTTTCAGATCACAGGATCTCCCTGTGGGAAGAGCAGCCTCCAGGGCTGGCAGCAACTATTCCGCTAGAAGTTTTTACCCAGAGGAGTTGGAGGAAAACCAAAGGGTCAGAGATCATGAATTAGAAGCCATGCAGCTCCAGATGAACATATTGGAATTGGAGAGCGAAAAGAGGGCAGAGGAGAGCAAGAAGAGCTCAGGACACCCCCCACGCCGCACGGCTCGCCAGCGGTGCCCCCTCGCTGCCGCTCGCTGTCCCAGCTCCGTTGTAGCCCGTTTCTTGCTCCCTGCTTCTTTTCCGTACCTGCTCCCTTGTTAGCCCGTTTGTCGTGCCCACTGCTTCTCTGTCCTGTACCTGTGTCTTTGCCCGCATTGTATTGACTTGTGCTTGTTTTTGGGTTAGCGTGCCTCGCTAATCCCTCTGGTGCCCCCACCCACTCCCCGCTCCCTGCTTCCCGCCGCTGCTCCATTGCGGCCCGCCCCCTTTTTACCTTCTGTACCCGATTGGCCGCCCCGCTCCCGCCTCCCAGCTGCTCCGCCCTCCCACTTGGCCTCATATGGAGCATGCGCGGCGCAGGTGAGTGTGACCTGACCTCAGGACACCCCCCACACCGCACGGCTCGCCAGCGGTGCCCCCTCGCTGCCGCTCGCTGTCCCAGCCCCGTTGTAGCCCGTTTCTTGCTCCCTGCTTCTTTTCTGTACCTGCTCCCTTGTTAGCCCGTTTGTCGTGCCCACTGCTTCTCTGTCCTGTACCTGTGTCTTTGCCCGCATTGTATTGACTTGTGCTTGTTTTTGGGTTAGCGTGCCTCGCTAATCCCTCTGGTGCCCCCACCCACTCCCCGCTTCCCGCCGCTGCTCCATCGTGGCCCCGCCCCCTTTTTACCTTCTGTACCCGATTGGCCGCCCCGCTCCCGCCTCCCAGCTGCTCCGCCCTCCCACTTCGCCTCATATGGAGCACGTGCAAGCCCGTCTGCGCCTGTCCGCGCCTGGACCGCGCCCAGCACCAGGACCCCTGGCCCCCGAGGATGCCAGCCCACACAACGGACATACGACACCGCCACCCTCAACGCTCTCAACGCCGGACGGGACCCCGCCTGCTACCGAGCCACCCCGAAACGCACCCACGGACCCTTCACCTGCCAAACCTGCAAGTACTCCTGCCTCCGGACCTGCACCGCTCCCGCCAAGCCGAACCCCAGCAACAACCACCTCAAGTGCATCCTGCTCAACACCCGCTCCGTCCATAGACACGCCGTCGAACTCTGGAACCTGCTCGACACAACATCACCAGACGTTGTCTTCCTCACAGAAACCTGGATGAACGCCTCCTCAGGCCCCGACATCGCCATAGCCATCCCAGACGGATACAAGATCACCCGGAGGGACCGCGTCAACCAGACCGGAGGAGGCATCGCCATCGAACACAAAAACACCATCCACATCACGACCAACTCTGACAACACCTTCACGGCCGCCGAGCACCTCCACTTCCAGATACACACCGACCCAAAGACCACCCTCAGAGGCACCCTCATCTACAGACCCCGGGGACCACGCACACAATTCGGCGAAGACATTGCAGACTTCATCAGCCCGCACGCCCTCCCCTCCGCTGACTACATTCTCCTAGGGGACCTCAACTTCCACCTGGAGAACAACAAGGACTGCAACACCACCACCCTACTGGACAACCTCGCCAACCTCGGACTCAAGCAACTGGTGAACACCCCCACCCACTCCGCCGGCCACACGCTTGACCCCGTCTTCTCTGCCAGCAAGCACGTCTCCTTCAGCCACTCCACCGAACTCCACTGGACTGACCACAGCTGCGTTCACTTCAACTTCAGAAAAACCACAACCCACCACCACCCGCAACAGGCTCCTCGCAGGAGCTGGAGCAAGATCACCACCGAGCAGCTCACCACCTCCCTCAGCCAGAACCCTCCCGCCAGCACAACGGACCCCAACGAAGCAGCCAGCAACCTCACACAGTGGCTGACCGCCTGCGCCAATGACCTCGCACCACTGAAGAACCCTCCCAGCAGACCCGGCAGCAAGAATGCCCCCTGGTTCACCAACGAACTCAAGGACTCCAAGAAGAACTGCCGCACCCTCGAGAAAGCCTGGCGCCACAACCAGACCACAGACAACATGACTGCCCTCAAGCACGCCACCCGCAAGCACCACCAGCTGATCCGCACCACCAAGAAGACAGCATTCAAAGAAAGACTGGACAACAACGCCCACAACAGCAAGGAACTCTTCAGCATCATCAAAGAGCTCTCCAACCCCAGCGCCGGAAACAACGACATCACTCCTTCACAAGACCTCTGCGACTCACTCGCCTCATTCTTCCACCGCAAGATCGCCGACATACACAACAGCTTCGGCGCTCCAACCACGCACCCAACCACCGAACCAATGCCCCCACCGCCACCCTCTGCGCCTGGACCCCGGTCAGCACCGAAGACACCACCCGCACGATGAACACCATCCACTTCAGATCTCCAACCAACCCCTGCCCCCACCACGTCTTCAACAAGGCCGACTCCATCATCGCACCCCAACTCCGGGATATCATCAACACCTCCTTCCACACCGCCACCTTCCCGGAGAGCTGGAAGCACGCAGAGCTCAGTGCCCTCCTGAAGAAACCAACAGCGGACCCCACCGACCTCAAAAACTTCCGCCCCATCTCGCTCCTCCCGTTTCCCGCCAAAGTCATCGAGAAGACCGTCAACAGACAGCTTGCCGCCTTCCTCGAGACGAACGGATCCCTCGACACCTCGCAGTCCGGTTTTCGAGCAAAGCACAGCACCGAGACCGCACTGATCGCAGCCACCGATGACATCAGATCCCTGCTCGACAATGGCGAAACAGCGGCCCTCATCCTCCCGGACCTCTCTGCAGCGTTCAACACCGTCTGCCACCGCACCCTAGTACAGCGCCTCAGCAACTTCGGGATCCAAGAGAAGGCACTGAAGTACTCAGAGAGTCCGCCTCCCCGTGTTCAGATCCGACGCCACCGAAGTCATCTGCGGCGTACCACAAGGGTCATCGCTCAGCCCCACCCTCTTCAACATCTACATGAGCCCCCTCGCAGCCATCGCACGCCAACACAACCTCAACATCATCTCCTACACTGACGACACCCAGCTGATCCTCTCCCTCACCAACGACCCGCCACCGCCAGAACCAGCCTCCAGGAGGGGATGAAAGACGTCGCTGAACGGAGGAAGAACAGCCGGCTGAAACTGAACTCAGACAAGACGGAAGTCCTCATCCTGGGATCATCGCCCTCCGCCTTGGACGACTCCTGGTGGCCCCCTGCCCTGGGCACCACTCCCGAGCCAACGGACCACGCACGCAACCTGGGCTTCATCCTGGACTCCTCCCTCTCGATGACCAGACAAGTCAACGCCGTCTCATCATCATGCTTCAACACCCTCCGCAAGATCTTCCGATGGATCCCCATCGAAACCAGGAGGACGGTCACCCAGGCACTCGTCACCAGCCGACTGGACTACGGGAACACCCTCTATGCCGGAACCATAGCCAAACTTCAGAAGAGACTCCAACGCATCCAGAACGCCTCCGCATGACTCATCCTGGACATCCCCCGTCACAGCCACATCTCCAGCCACCTGAGAGACCTGCACTGGCTCCCCATCAGCAAGAGGATCACGTTCAGGCTCCTCACCCACGCACACAAAGCTCTCCACGACCTGGGCCCCATGTACCTCAACAACCGCCTGACCTTCTACACGCCCACCCGCCAGCTACGATCAACCAGCCTCGCCCTCGCCACCGTACCACGCATCCGCAGAGCCACCGCCGGAGGAAGATCCTTCTCCTACCTGGCAGCCAAGACGTGGAACTCCCTCCCCATCCACCTTCGGCTGACCCAGGACCATCTCTCCTTCAAGAAGCAACTCAAGACCTGGCTCTTCGAGCAGTAGCGGACCCCTCTCCCCCAGCGCCTTGAGACCCTCCGGATGAGCAGCGCGCTATACAAATGCTATGATTGATTGATTGATTGATTAATTGATGCCTTGAAAGAAAGAAATTTGACCTTGGCACATGACTTAAGAATGAGGGCGCTTGATGTGGAGCTCTAGAGGCTCGAGACCATGAGTGTCTCAGCCCAGCAAAAAGAGATGTGTGTAGCTCAGGAAGTTAGATTTGCTGAGTTGGAGGTAGAGTCCAGCTCAGATGGTGGCAGCAAAATTGTGTTAGCTAGTGCTGAGGGAGAAGTACACACACCCAGAGATGTGGCACCTGACTTGAGGGAGGGGGTTAGCATACACCAGGGGGTTTAGGTTTATGAGGTAGCTTCAGTGGTGTTCAGGGTCCCTGAACTAGATTGGGGAACTGACACAGGCGATCATATTCCTAGTGGTGGGAGGGACGCTCTACTGACTCTAGATGAGACGTACAGGCAGAGGGGTTTCCCCATGGTAGAAGTCCTGGTGTATGAGTGTGGAGACCCCCCAGAAGAGTGTGGGTCGAGTGACAGAGCCAGTCAGACACTGTCTTGCCAATCTCAGGAGAGTGGTGTGGGGTACTTGTGTGAGGCACTGGATGGTGCGGCAAAGGGTAGCTTGGTTAACAACTGTGGGGGGATGTGTGATTAAATTGTTGGAGAGCATATTTTAAGTCCTTGTTTTCCAGAGCTATGCCAACACCCAGTGGAGTGTGAGTTCTCTGATTCCAGGGAGCTTGCGCTGGAGGCAGACCTTTTGGTGGATTCCAGAGTGTCTGAAGAAGCTTTTGGGAGTGACCCTAAAAGGAGTGGCTCAGGTATCTTCCAGCCCAGAGTGGTGGGAGGGGTTCAGAGTAGCCTAGCTAGGTCCAGGTGTAGTAGGAGGGGTGTAGGGACTCACGTCCTGTCTCCGCGGAGAAGGAGTGAGAGTGGGCTGTGTCCCAAGGTGCCCGAACCACCGTCTCAGGGTCTGGGGGGTTCCCTAAGGGAACACCAGGTGGGTAGTCTTTTCTGTACTAGTAGGCCATTTGATGGGAATCGCCTTGTGTCAGGAAAACCTGGAGCATCTGTAAACCGAACTCCAGCGGTTCTGCTGTCTGGCAGTGTGGCTCCTAAGTGGAGGGTGCAGAAGTCCAGATGGAGGGGTGAGAGGGGAATAGAGGTCCCAGTGGAAGAACCAGTGGGTCAGGGGCCAGCCAGAGGGGCTGAGTGTCCTAGGCGTGACCATGGTGACACCACTTCTGTGGTGGGGGGGTCTTCACACACTGTCAGATAGACAGGGGTCAGGAGGCCAGCGCCAGGCAGACTGTCACGCAACACATGAGGTATGTGTTACCCTCGGGGGAAGCTGTGTGCACCCCGGAAGTCCTGGTGTGCCAGGCAAGTGCTCAGCCGTAGGGTTTAGACCCTGGGTTGGGAAGCCAGGTTCAGGGGTGGCCTGACCTGGAGGGAAGGATATCTGTAAGCAGTGTCCTGGCCGGTTTATCTTCTAGGGATACCACTCCAGGTGGGAGGGTGCAGAACTCCGAAAGCGGGTGCAGAGGGAGGGAGTCCTTGCCTCTGACACTGGTGCAACCTGAGGGTTTAGACCCTAGGTTGGGAGACCAGTTGCTGGAGAGAGGGCCTGAACTGGTGGAAGAATTGTTTAGGAAGACTGATTCCAGCGTCCTGACAGTTTTTGGTTCTGAGGGTGCTTCTCCCGGGTGGAGAGCGCGGAACCCCAGAAGGAGAGGTAAGGGGAGGAGAGCCTCACCTGAGAGCTCTGGTCAGCCTGAGGGAGGACCAGATTCATGGTGTCCCCCCTGACCTGGAGGAAGGGGCAACTGCTAACAGTGCCCCAACCAAGTTGTCTTCTGGGGGTACTGCTCCAGGGGGAGGGGTGCAGAGCCCCAGGGAGGAAGACAGGGTGTGGGAGAGCCCACCGAGTCTCTTCTTCAGCCGCAGGGTACAGACCCTGGGCTGGTGGGCCAGTGTCAGGATGCCATCCCTGACTTGGCAGGAAGGAGACTGGAGAAAAGGTTCCAAGCACCTGGGGCTACTTCCCCCACTTTCTGATGCCACAGAGGTTAGAGAGGCCTGAAAGGCATGAGGCTCTCATCACTGTCAGCTGTCAGTGGCCACTGTGGCTGATTGTCCTGGTGGACAGAGTTGCCCCTGGGTGGGGGACAGGAGTCACACTCCAGGGGTGGACTGGGCCATACAGCTGTATTGGCCAGGTGGGTACTGTCTACCAGTGCAGACACATCTGTGAGCAAATAAGCTTAGGCACAGATAGGGTCCCCAGGTGAGGAGAAAGGTCCTCCATGGGTTAGCCTAGTGGGCCCTGAGATTATAGATAGAGGGATCCAACTGGGTTCAGGAAGGCGTAGAACAGGAATAGATCCTGCTGTTCGGGCCAGGTTCCGTGTTCTATCGCCCCAAGCAGGGAATCCCACCGTGGTTTGATTGGTCTACCCTGGCTTTAGGCTGGAAGGGGGTTGTGTTGGAAATGGCCGTTTTTGCAGGGTTATCCCCAAACTTTTTGCTTCTTCCTCCTATTTATTCCTGACCTGTGGTTGTTGGCTATAGGAATCTGGGCACTTATCCACTGCTGATCAGTGCTAAAGTGCATATGCTCTCTGTGTAGATTGTTATTGTGATTGGTTATCCATGATTGGCATATTTGTTTTACCAGTAGGTCCCTAGTAATGTGCACTGTGTGTGCCAGGGCTGGTAAATCAAATGCTTCCAGTGGGCTTGCAGCGCTGATTGTGCCACCCACATAAGTAGCCCAGAAAAGATGTCTCAGGCCTGCCACCGCAGTGCCTGTGCACAGTTTTTTAACTGCAATGTCGATCTGGCAAGTGCACCCATGTGCCAGGCCCTACCCTTCCCTTTCCTTGCACATATGACACCGCTATAGTAGGCCCAAGGTAGCCCCCTGGGCAGGGTGAAGTGTATGTGAAAGGTAGGAAATGTACTGTTGTGTGTAACATGTCCTGATAGTGAAATACTGCCAATTTCGTTTTTCACTATTGAAAGGCTATCTGGCCCATAGGACAGAATGGGGAATGCTTTGTAACATTTTACAAGCATATCTTCCCATAGAAGTAAGATAGAAAATTGGAGTCTGGTATCCCTGAATTCAGAATCTATTAACACATCTTTTAATAAGAATGGTTTTTAAATTCTGTGTTTGAAAATAGCACTTTTAGAAAGTGGCTATTTTCTTGTTCAACCTTTCTGTTTGCCTCTGCCTGTTTGTGGATTGACTGTCTGGCTTTGGAGTGACAGAGGCTGGGGTGTCTCCAGAAGTCTGGGTGAGTCAGCACTAGGCTGAATGGGTCCGATCTGCATTTGGAGTGGTGGGAGGAGTTGCACCTGTACCTGAATAGGGCTGTACCTGCCTTCCACAATGCTGGCTCCACCCCCTGTGGTGCATCTGAAACCAAGGCTCACACTGACAAAGGATCTTGTTGTGCACTGGCAGAGTGCCCCCAGGAGTGGTTTGGACTGAGCTCAGAGCCCCTTGCACAAAGGAAGCAAAGACATTTTGGGGTATAATTACTAGACCTAGAACCCCTGAACTTTAGACTATTGCTGGAATCAAGAGGAACCTTTGCTGAGGAGAAGAGCTGAAGAAACTGAGGAGAAGTACTGCCTTTTCTGTGTGTCTGGGGTTGGCCTGCAGTTGCTGTTTCTGCCAAAGAAAGGAGAAGGACTTTGCTGTGTGCTGTGTCCCCTGCTTGAAGAAGGACTTTGCTGTGTGCTGTGTCCCCTGCTTAAGGAAAGTCTCCAAGGGCCTGAAGAAGAGCTGGCCTCCTGTTTTGAATTCCCAGGAACAAAAGGACTTCACCCCCCAGCTCACCTGAACTTCCTTCCAGGGAGTTCTGACCTGCCAGGAGGTGCCTGTAACTGTGTGTGGGCCTCTGGAGGTAGCTACTGTTGTTGGGAGCTGGAAGAAACTAAAGAGAAGGAAGAAATCCTGTTTCCAACACCGTTGACGCCGCCGCTGCCCAGGGAGCCGCTCGTGAAGAGAACGATGCAGAGCCCTGCCTGCTCCGCAGCTCCGACGCCCTACGATGCCCATCAATGCCGGCAGTGATCGGCCGTGACCGACGCCAGCGCTCGCATCGAGTTCGTCTCCGCTAGCACCTGCAACTTGTTATTGTGGCGCTGATAACCGCCAATGGTGAATCGAGAAACTCACCGACGTCGCATTATCACCGGAGCCGACATCGACTCTCTTCGACGCCTACCTCATTTTTCCAAGGTACTGTTGTTTGGGGGTCTGTGTGACTCCGCGCCCAATGCCGCGATCCTCACGGGCGGCGTCGTACATTGGATTTTGTGCTATCCTGATGTCGTGATAGCCCCAGTTGGTGCTATCTGATTTCTACAAGCTCAGTTTTGCAACATCCTTTTCAAAGACATTTTACTGAGTATCTGTATGTTGGATTTTTGTCATTTTGGTCTTGCTTGGTTCAGATAAAGATATTTTATTTTTCTAAACTGGTGTGGTGTCCATTTGTGGTGTTTCACTGTGTTACTGTGAGTGTTGATACAAACACTTTACACAATGCCTTTAGGATAAGCCTATCTGCTCGTGCCAAGCTATGAAGGGGATGAGCAAAGGTTATCTAAAGTGAGTATCCCCCTTACCCTGACTAGAAGCAAGGGTCCCTATTTGGACAAAGGTATCTACCTCTGCCAACTAGAGACCCCCATTTCTAACAGTTGTTAAAAGAATTGTGTTGAAAGTTTGCGGTGGACACGGGTCAGAAGGGCTGCCAGCAGGTCTGCTTGCATTTACCAGGTCCATAAATTCATTCTGTGAGCTGTGTTGGAAGGAACGGAGAGGCTGGGTTAGAGTATTCTTGGATTGTTGTTTTGTAAAAGGGTTGGTGCTGGTGCTGTGTCTCTGTTTTAAGTATGAGTCCAACGTGTCTGCTTTGTCTGTGTAATGATTTGCCAGTTTGTGTGTGAAATCTTGAGCAACAGGATGAGTTCCTTCTATGTAATTTGGTTTACGAAATTCATTGAGTATTTTATAGAATTCTTTATTTGCATATTTAGCATTTTGAATTCGATCTGAATAGTACCTTTTCTTAGCTTTTTTAATAGCTGACTTGTATAATCTGTTAATTTTCTGTAGGGGAAGTTTGTCTTGTTTGGCGTTTGTTTTTAGCCAGGTATGTTGCAGCTTTATAATTTGTTGTTTTATGTCTTTTATCTCTATATTTCTCCAAGGCGCTTTTTTTCTTTTGTTCTGTTGTGTGGTTTTGAGTGGTATCAGGATGTCTAAAGCTTCCTGTAGCCGCTCATATAGTTTTTAAACAGAATGTATTGTTTCCAGATCTGTGCTGGATGTTAGTTGTGTTTCTAAGTGTTCCAAATTGAGTTTGCTCCACGGTCGATAGGTGGATGCATGTAAGGCAGTTTTAGGTGAGTCACTTAGTGTTGCTTTATGTTGGAAAGCAAGCAAATGGTGCTCTGACCATGTGACTGGAGTTATAGTTTGAAAGGTAACTAGTTCTGTATTAGCAAAAACGACATCTAGGATATGTCCAGCGATGTGTGTGGATTTGTGGACAATCTGATGCATGTTCAGTGTGTCTAGGCCAGTGATTATTGTTTTTGGATGGGTCATATTAGATTTGTCAAACCAAACGTTGAGGTCACCCATAACACATAGGTTGGAGTGTATTGCCGTCAGGTTTGAAACTGTGTCTAGAAGTGCATCTGGGAATGTCTCCTTGCTAGGTGGAGTTCTGTAAAGGAGCAGGAAGTTACAGTTGGAAGATGGTGTAGGATTGTATCTGGTGAGAAGAGCCTCACAATTCTTTATGGAGATGTCGTCAACTTTAGTGATATGTAATGTTTGCTTGAACACAACAGCTAGACCACCTCCTTTTTTGCCTCTATGATTCTGGGTGATCATTTGATAGCCTAGAGGAATGGCTTCATGCAGGACTGGAGCCATATCATCTCCCAACCATGATTCAGTTATGAATAGTATGTCGGGTTTTGCATCGTGAGAGGGTCGTAGATGTGATGTTTGTTTTTAGAGAGCGATCGAGCATTTATTAGTAGACAGTTTAGAGAATGTGCTTTGGTGACAGTGTGGCTTTGTTCTGTAGAAGAGTGATCAGTATAGTGCGGGTTTGTAGCAGGTGTGTCTTTAGTGCTGGCATTAGCTGTATCCGACTAGCAATCTTCTAGCTGTTCTGCAATGTGTTCCTCGTCTAGAAGGTTAAGAAGGCATTTGGATGGGTCTGCGTGCATAGGTGGTGGAGACGGTGTTTGAGACGCTATGTTGTTTTTGTGGTGTAACATTGTTGTGCAGCAGACATGGAGAAGCAAAGCTGTGATGTGTGGCATGTTGCTTATAGTGTTTGCATATGTTTAGGGCGGAAGGTGTATGAATGAATTAAATTATATTTGTATAGCGCATAGCTACCCTGAGGCCTCCTAGCGCTTATGAGTAAGTGGTAGTGGTGCAGCATGTGGGTCATGTAGTAAACTTCTAAATTGTCCAATGGATGAGAGGCAGTTGGAAGAGGGTTGCTGCATTGCTATATGTGTGTTAGGTGTGTTGGAAGAGATAAAGTTTTGCATTGGAGTTTGTTCCTTTGTGTAGTTTGAAAGTTGGGTGTATGTTTGTATTTTGTGACGTTAAGTATTATGAGGTGTTGTGCTTGAGAGATTTTGTTGTGCTGGTGTGCACGATTTGTTTTGTTTTTTAGGAGTACTGAAAAGAGGTGCTGGTGTATTTATTTCATGAGATGGATTTGTTTGTATTGTATTGTTAGCAAGTGGAAGTTGTAAGGTAGAGGGGGTGGTAATGTGTTTATGAGTAGAGTGCATGTTGTGTGTAGGAGGGAATGAAGTAGAGGTAAGATTGTTTGTCTTAGACTGGTTTGTTGCAAGGGTTAAAATGTGTGGTGCCGTGCAGTGTATGTGTTGTGTGCTTGTGTTATTATGGTAGAAGGAAGAGGAGGGTGTTGGTTGGACAAATGATGGAAGGCTGAGTATGGGTTTGTTAGTGATAAAAGGGGCTATGTGTGTATTTCTCAGGAGTATACATCCACCTAGAGTCTCAAAGTATCATGTGTCTCTTTTCAACTTGAAGTGTCTCAAAGAATAGCAAGTGTAGTGCCTTTATCTTCTACCTTACCTGGGTGCTTGCCCTGTGCTTGGGAAGGAAAGCGCAGGCTAGAGGAAGTCAGGGAGTGGTAGAAGCGCAACCTTGTGAACAAAGGCGGTCGCATGAAACAAGAGCTTCTCAGCTATGGACTATCTCCGCTATGGAGCGTATTGCGCCATTCATCCAACAAACCTACCATCACCTAACAAGGCATTGACATTGCACCTGTGAAAGAATCGAAGACTAAAGACAACAATTTCCAAAAGGTTCTGAGTTCCTTGTAATAGTCACAGTAGGAGGCTGGGAGATAGATCGTGGTTACCAAGTCTGAACCATCAGCCATTAGGCCTGAAAATACAGAAGTCACATTTGAAACTACAAAGGGATTTTGAAGTACATAAATTACTTTTAAGGAATTACTCTTTTGCATACTCAGCATGCTTTTGCGAATTGGCAACAAATTAGTTAACATGAGAATAAAATAAGAAAACTGAGGGAATATTCATATAAAATAGAGGGTTGAAAGGTTCGGGGCCCAATCTTAAAGGTAATTGTAATTGCATTTATATAGTGGTTACTGCCCCAGAGGAGGCGTCGAAGAACTTTTTTGGCGAGTAGCACACTACTCCGGAACCCAAAAAGGATTCATGGTGAATTACTATATTGAGATATGAAATTAATTTGAGCGGTGACGTAAAGTATGTAGAAGCGTACTCTTGTAGTACTGCTGCCTGTACTCTTAAATGCTTTTATGAGAAGGCCTCAAAATGATTGGACGGTTCTGAGATTTTGTAGTGAGATACTAGCCTGTAATGTAGCTGATAGAATTAAAGGCCTGCTTATTGGCATAACAGACAGAGGGCCTTATTCACAAAGGTAAACTTACACTTTTATGTAAGTTTACTGTTTTTTGTTGTACACAAAGTACAAGTTAATGGTGAGTTTACGAGTTAGGGCGGAGAACTCCGCACATAAAAAGTTAGATCTTTCCTATCAATTTATGCGGAGTTCTCCGCCCGACTGCGGACTCTCCGCAGTGGTAATCTTACTATTAACTTGTAGTTTGTGAATACAAAAGATAGTAAACTTACACAAAAGAGTAAGTTTGCCTTTGTGAATCAGGCCTAGAGTTTGCTCGACTTTAACCCTGCAGCTACCAGCACCGTATTTCCTGGCGAATTTATAGTCGTCCCAGATTGCACCAACCCCGACAGCCCACAGCATAATTCTTCAAATAATAATCACCAGTATGTAAAACATAATAAACCATGCAAGCCCACAGCATAATTCTTCAAATAATCACCAGTATGTAAAGCATAATAAACCATGCACACACCAAGTAGGATGAAAAAGAAAAGAAATCCTCTTTATTGTGCTGCTCGTCAGTGTTTGCATCGGGTTAAAAGGGCCGGGAGCCGCGGCTACTGCTGGATCCTGCGGATGGACTGCACCTGGAAGGTCTGTGCGTGGGAGCCCCACTCTCGCCAGTGCTTGTACTCTCCCGAGTGACGGTCACATTCCAGGATGTACTGGAAGCCGCGGTAGCCGGGATACTGGTAGCACACCCAGCTGCAGGAAGGAAAGCAAACCCACGCCTCAGTACAAAGTACACAGAACTGGGAAAGCATCAGACAAAGATAGCTCCTGGCCAAGGCTCTGAGCGGCGGTGGAGCCACAGGGCCCAGTTGCTGCATCATGGCCAGTGGCGTACAAACAAACAGACGCCGACTACACACAGAGGAAGAGTGTGGTAAATTAAACACAGGGCTCTTCTGTAAACAAACCAGCATCATCCTACCAAGTTCCCCAGGACCATGTGATGTGCTGCTCCAGTCCAGGTTTTTTATTTGAATTCTGGTATTTGTCGTCTTGTTTATTCCATTATAAAACAGGGCTACAAGTTCCAGAATTCAAAGAAATAAAACTGTAATTGAGTAGAACATCACGCGTGGACCTGAGAAACTTGCCAGCTATGCAGTATAGTGCCTTGTAACGTAGCTCAGTGAGTTCAGGGCTTGATCCTGAGAACTGTGTGTGGAATCTGAAAGTCACTGATTCGAATCTCTGTAGTCAATATTTATAGAGGTTTTTAGCCATGAACATTAATTCACAACAATACCAAGGCATTGAAAGTGACATCACGTACTTTTTGCGCCCCACACCCATGACATCACTGTAGAGCCCTTCTGACACCCTTCCCCCTGCAGCAGCCTGATATTGTCTTCATTCCTGTAGCTGCAGTACATGCATGCTGATGTTACTGTAATAAAAAATCTTCTGTTCAATTAATAAACGGACACCTGTACAAAACCTACAAATAAAGTCCTTATTATGCTACATAGTTTTGTTGCTATTCTTTCAAAATGCAGATATTACTTCTTTTAGTCCATGGGGTCCAACATTGGTCTTGGAAGACCGGATCCATGCCAGGTTTTCTGTGTGATCTCTGCATACTATCCAACCCCATAGGTATGATTATCACATGCTACTCTAACAAGCAACAACGTGATGGAGGAAATACTGGAATTAATCCCGTGCACTACTCATCTCTTCGGGACTCATTCCAGTCCATCATTTTTCACACTAAGGCACAGATAATTCCCACATACAAATCATTCCTGTCCGATCCGATAGGCATGTCTATGTCTGAATGGCATAGTGTGCCTGAGAGACGTCAGAGAGTGAGACTATTTCAAGCATTCCTTCCATCAGCTTGCTGTTTGTTGTAGGAGGTGCCTATTTACCCAGACTTGGAAACCAGGCTTTACTGTGCCACAGGACTCAAGCTATACCTCCCTGATGATAGCTAAGTAGGTGAAACTTGTCTGGGGCACCCTGTGTTCCCTTTTAGAAGGGACCTGCCTGGCAGTAGGGGCTGCTCTGTTTCTATTGGGGCAGACCATTTGCACATGGCAAGTATCTGTCTACAATACCATAGAGGGTGAAAAAGAGTGCTTTGGAATGTGGCTAAGAGATTCACTCAAGCATTCTGTACGTTGCATACCATGTGCTGCTCAGCCTATTCTCACGTGAAAAGAAGCTAAGATAAGATGCATTTAAGCTTAGCACATGAGGTGTAGATATCCATATGGGATAAATATACAGCCTAAATAGGAAGCATTAGGTAGTTGCATATAAAAGTTCCAAGTTTAGACTTTTTTTTTAAATAAATGATTTTTTTCTCATTCTACCTAGAATTTATTTTGCAAAACTAAGACGTTTAGTCAGTTTCCCCCAAAATATTGAACCCCAGGTTTAGCCTGGCTTCTGCATGCATTTTCTGTGAAATCGGATTTTCACCGAATTGTCTATGCTTCATTTTGGGTTCTCCGGATTTCTTTTTAGTCTAGAGAACACACCTTAGTTAGTTCCAGAGTTCTGGCTTCATTGCTTTCATTAAGTGAACTTCTTTTTTCACAATGAAGATGGACTGGTATAAAAATACTGCATCACTGCATCATATACTCACGCGCCAGAATGAACCCGGAAGGATCCGACCTCATTATTGCACCAACCCATGGCCTGAAGAGACGGGTAGTCATCACTCAGCTCTCCCTTCCTTCCCAAGAAGTTCTCACGCTCAAAGATGCTCATCTTGCAGTCGCGGTGGTTCTGCGTGAAAACAGAGGCACATGACATATTTAAAAAGCATATTTGAGCTCCTTTTTTCAAATCCTCATGCACATTCTTGCATATTGATAGAAAACACAAAATGTCAAGATAAGTCAGTGCTTATTTAGTAAGAAAGCAAAAAAGGCGAAGAGGTCCAAATTTTTCCTTAGATAACTGCCAATGGTGCTATCGCCTGCTGAGGTTACCATATATCAAAGTTGTCTAGTCTTGATTCCCCTCATGTCTCTGTCTTCCATCGCTCTACACTTCCTGTCACTTTGTCTCACTCTTGAAGGTTCTTTTTCATCCTTGCTTTCTCAGTTCTTCCACCTTTCTTTTCATTTGGTGCCATGAAATAAGGTAATATTTTGCTTATCGCGCCCCTTCATTCCTTGCTAGACCTGCCAGTAAAGAAGCAACTTAGTAGCAAACTAGGAAGTTGAGTTTAGGGAAGTAGACAATAGTAGAAAGCCAAATGGGCTCAAACTGGCAGCTCATTACACCTCAAACTTAAAGGTTTATCCATACCACCCTGCATGATTACAAGTCTCTCCGGGTATGGAATTACCAGTGTTATCTCCACACTTGCAATTAGCACCTGCTTTTCCACTCACAATTTCCACCTAATTGGAGCATATGGAATTTATGAGGGGGATATAGAGACCGGAGTTCTGCTTTGGGTAAATGGCCCAGTAATTCCAGGTCCACATGTTATTCCCCATTCAATCCTCATACTTGTAATGGCAAAGTAAATGAGATGGTAATACCAACCATGTATGATAATTCCTGGCCCAGCATTACCACTCCATTTTACAAAATGACCCATAGTGAGGTGCACGGTCATTGGTTGTCTCAACAGCAGCTTCTTGTCTTATTTGACATCAATTGATGATTTCAATCTTCACCTAAGCTGCTGATTGGAGCATTACTTACAGCGCAGGCGATTGGTCGGAAAGAGGTCATCCTCTCAACATGGTAGGCATTGCTGCCGCTCCAGGCCTCCCAGCGCGGGTATTCGCCTCTCTCCAGAATGAACTGCTGCCCCTGGAAGCCAGCGTGCTCGTAGCCAACCCACCTGCACAAAGATTCAAAAGGCAAGCGAAGAGGTCACATATAAACCCCAGCGATGTCAAGCTCTACACAAAAGCGCGCACATATTAAGATGTCATTGTGTCAGGTATAAGCAGGGCAAACCACAATGTGACAGTGTGAAAGTGTGCCAGCTCCTATAATCGACTGTGGACAGCGACCTTAATAGAAATTAGGTGATCCATAGCTCAAATGATGGTATTGCTTACAGCAGCTGCTCCTCCGTAATGGCGGAGGAGCGTCACCACACTGGCCCAGAGAAAAATAAAATTATATTTTCCTATTGTTTTACTTTTCAGCTGCTGGCTGAGCCAGCGTGTGCAGGGAAGGGCGGGGCCGGGCCATGGGAGGGGGGAGGAGGAGTGGTAGATGTGCATTTATAAGTGTGCGTGTCAGTTTGGCCGGTGGTCTTAGGCCGATCAAACTGACATGCGCACATAGGTTTCTCCAACCCAGCTGTATTGCACAGCCGGGTTGGAGAAACAGCACAGACTCCCTGTGCCTGAGCGAGCGTTAATCCAGCCCGCTCAGTCCAATTCCCATGCCAATCCCCATGCTGCTCTCATGTTTGAGAGAAGTGCAGGGATTGGATGGGGAGTCGTGATGCTGTCCCAGAGCAGCAGAGGAGCACAAGGCGGCTGGCAGCACCAGGTAAATGTTTTAAAAAGAAAATTGTTATTAAACCCCCCGTAGCACGCTCACCGGCCCCCTCTCCCCCAAGCCACCCCTCCATCCGCATTGCGGGTTTCTATCTGTGTCAGCCGCCACTGATTGTTCACTAAGATTACCAGAGATTACAAGGACACTCACGGACAGGAAGTGTCTTTCCTGGTACTGATAGATGACAGCTTTAATAAAGCTCAATTGTGCGACAGGTTTGTGTTGCGGACTATACCCGTTATGCCAGGTTTCCTTTAGGTAAGCCTGGTTATCAGGTGGAATACAGGTACCGGTGATTCCACCCGGTGACATTTAAGTTGAGATATGAGACCATTAAGCTGTTTTTGTACTGGCTGGAGGTGCAGGCCAATAAAATGCTTATATTAACAAGTGCGTGATTACTTCGTGTCAGTTTGCACAGACACCTTCGAGATACGGATTCTATAACAAGAGAGCTATTTATCAACGCCTTGAGCATTTAGCACTTTGTTTGTTTAGCTTGTAGTGAAAAGTTTACCTTAGATTGAGTGGCAGTGACAAAGAGAATAGTGTAGTGTGAGCCAACACCAAGGATCACCTTATGTGCCACCTCTAAAGGGACCGAGTATGGACTGTTTAGCACTCATAAGTGGATGTACACTTCAGTCTCAGTACGAAGTTTACTCACAAAAAGGTGTCTTTGAAAAACGATCTCCAAAAATAATTAAGTAAATTAAGATGCGGAAGGATTGGGCAGAATATTGGTACAGTGGCTTTTTCAGCAATATTTAGTTTATTTCGTGCTTTGTAGACAGAATTTTTTGACCACAAGACCCTGATTCACATATTCAACATGTTGGCAGAATTATATTTAGAGCTGGAACTACAGGTGGTTGGGTATTCCATAGTTTTAAGTTTGGCACTGAACTGCACAATTTGGACACCCAGATGAGGGGCTGATGAATGGCTTTTGGGAATGTTGGGAACAGCCACAAATACCAGAATGTAGTTTGCACTTCCGAACCTCTTCAATGTTTTTTTTCTATCCTATATGCATGAATTAAACTGTTTCCAAAAAGGTAGATAAGGTGTACTCGAGTGATGGTGGTGGGGGGTCCTCTTAAAAACCGCAGTAAAACAGTAGTTTACCGATGTCGCCACTAAAAAAAAAAATAGTCGTAAAAAAATGAGGAATATGTGCAAATGATCATTTCCAATAACATGAAGTCTGTGGAAGTGTTCACCTCTACAAAATGTAGATTTATTTAATAGGTTGGGTATCAGCACCATCTGTAACCTTCAACAATCTAGTACTATGTGATCATTTTTATAAATCTTTGTACCAGCATCCTTTAGTACCAAATAGTATGAGGATAATAATGTTCTTTGGAGCTGATGGTATAGTGCATGGGCCAAAGCAATTGAAGCATCTATCTTACAACAGAATTGTGAAGGGTCACAAAGGCCTTTCTTTTGGTAAAAAACATAAATGGAGTCGTGTGTGGAGCGAAGTGCAGTGATTGTCAAGAAACAGTAGATAATATTAAAATGATCAGAAGGCGAAATGTCATATACCTGGTATTGTGATGATCAGTCTGCCTACCCCGTGCAGTGCTACGACCTGACAGCGATTTGGCATTTTACAAAAAGTAGTGAAAAGAGTGTTTGGAAGGACTTCAGAGTCAAAGATGCACTAAAGAAAGGCATTTACGAGGCGGAAGAACCAAAAATTGGAAGAAGAGGCACTTACAAGGTGACGTATATACATATAATGTATTGCCATGAATGTGTTCTGTAAGAGTTGGGTGGACGAGAGGAAGGTAGGACCAGTGAAATGGAGAATTATAGGTTAGTTCAGCATTAAGTCATTTTATGATAAGTTTCTTATTGAAAATAAAGAATGACATAAACGTATGTGTATGAATTCACACTCTGCAAGGATGACAAATTCACTCAAAAAAATTACTCGGGCAGTACTCACGCGCCACTCTCAATCTTGAAGGAGCGGACGGTTTCAAATCCAGAGTCCATAATATTGGAGCATTCAGCAGTGAACTCGTGCCTGCGGCCCTGGAAGCATTCTTCATCCCAAACAACGATCTAGAAGACATATTGTGTTGGGTAATGTGGTCATTAATGCACAAATGTAGGTAGAAGCCATTGCAATAAAAATGTCTTGTTCTTTTAAAGTATTTTAAATAAACTGCTGGTAATGAGTTTAAACTGTTTCAGGCAAGGTTACTATTTAATTGGATTTCCTTTATTTCCAAAAATTCTCAATCCATATATTAATACTTGGAGTACTTCCTTTTGATGTTTTAAAAATCTGAGCACTAGGGGCCAAATTCACAAAACGATTATAAATCTACTGTTGTAAGTTTCCTTCTATGCCTGGAGTAGATTTACTTTGTTTGGAATTCACAGTGTTTTTCAGGAGTTCTTGTAAAAAGTTCCACTTGTTGGAGTTTTCTCAGGAGTACTCATGAACATCATTTTGCGAGTTCCATTTCAGCATTCCTAATTTTCCTCTCTGTGTGCGGAGAATATTTTCCCCGGAGAGAAATTACTTCCCTAACACCCCAGGTACTTTTGTGGACATTCCCATTCCCATTTCCATCCTGTAAACAGAATTACTCTTGCGCTTGGCAGGAGTAATGTCATACTGCGTCACACTTGACAACTTGAATAACCTCTTCATAGTGAGCGAGGAGGGGGTGGGGCCTGTTGAGGGGCCGGGGCCTGAGACTTACTGTATGACATTTTGTGGAGGTCCCCCACTTATGGAGGGCCCATGGAGAGTGGGCACAGCTCTGTGCCAGCACGGTTCAAAAGTCACACCTAGCTCCCCAGCCCCTTGCACATAAAAGACAATACATTTTTCGGAGGCTGCCATCAATGTCTTAGGGAGGTTGCAAAACCCCTTAATGGAGATCGTCTGAGAAAAGCCTCCTTTTGCAAGCTCGAACCCCCGTCTCAATAGGGGATTCCACCACACTTTGCCTCCCACCTTGTGATATCAGCGCCCCACCCACCAGGTGGCTGTGTGAAGGGAGCTGATATTGGGTGACACACAGTGGGGCCTTGTGAGTTGGCAAGTCTGCTGCTTCCAGGATAGAAATAGGCAACAACAACATTTGTGAATAGTCATAAATTCACATATTTTTAGGGGCGCATTGGCTTTCCAGGGCATCCTTCCGCCCTAGATCGCCCCTGGGCCTGGACAAGATTGAACAACACAGTAATCTCACAAAAATCAACGAGTAGATAACCTTTTTTTCTGAGCAGAAAGCCACGTTTAGTGACTCAGAAAAGTGGTTTTAAACTAGTAAAATGCCCTTGCCATGTCTAAGTCAAAAATACACATGCAAATCGCTTTGTGAACCAGGCCCTAGGTTTGCAGGGGTGTCAATCTTTTTGTTCTCACTTAAGACATCTAAAAGAGTACACTGAGGCAAGAATGAAAACCAAAGTCCGTCATTTACATCTTTGTTTCACACATCAGGTCAAGCTGAGAAGATGGACAGATTTATTTCTGGATAAAGTAATTGCAGTAACAAAGTAACATAAGAGTTTAGCTAAATAACCTAAATAGGAGATAATTAGCTGTGTACTGAAAGACTGAATATTTCAGTATGAATCTCAAAAATGTTTGTGATATGTTCCACATCAATGAGTATTTCTATTTCCTATAATGCTTTCCATTTGGAAATGTAACTGGAATATTTTTATTCATTTAAAATAATAAAATAACGTGTATTTGTATCTTGGTGCTAAATAACAGATGTTTATTGTTACTGAAACTCAATAGGACTCATTTATGGACCTCAGATGGATGAAAGTCTAAGTGGACACACTGGGATTTGAACCTGTAGCAAGTAGGTCTAACACAGGCCCCTTCAGTAAACGCATTAGTTCACTAAGCCACCAGACCATAATATAGTGGCCTTCATCCATATGTGAATTTAAACAATGAATGGAACTAGTGTTGGTTTTGCCTTGCTATGGATGCCAGCAATGGGTGGTGGGAAAATATGGAGTTGGGAATATTTCATATTTTGTTGCAGATAAGGAAATATAGCTACTATTATGGCGGTACAATAGAAAAGGTTCAGATTTGAATGACTGTGAAATGTAATGCTGGGTTTAGTGTAGGACATTTTAAGATATGCCTTTCAACGGGAAACAGGGTTTACAACGCTGTCATTACATGGCAGTACTATTACAACGCGGCCCTTACAACAACGGCGTTGTTAGTGAGTGATGCATTTACATCGCAAGTCATTACAGCAACTTACTGTAGGGGGCGCTGAGGTATTGGAAATGAATTCCAACACCTTCCCTACTGTTGCGCAAACTGGAGTAGGAATAGTAAATAATACAATTCCTAAGTCCAGCACGCCCCCTACTGAAAGTCGTTGTAATGACTTACAATGTAAATGCATTGCGTACTAACAACGCGGTCATTGTAATGACCACGTTGTAAAAGTACACAATGTAATAGATCGGGTTGTACTGTGCCATAGTCCTTTCAACACCATATTTTCTAAGTGGTTTGACTATAATGTGTAAGTAAACAGTTATGGCAACTGACAATTTTATATTTGTTGTATACCCAGGATGGTTTCGGAAAAGAGATTCCATGTGGATCTTTTCTTCGCGATTGAAAATACTGAACATTTTCCATCCTAGGCCTGTCCTCTTCCACGAGAACTAATTCTGGGGGACAATTGCATGTAGAATCTGCAAACGATTCTGAGGCATTACAATCTGATGCAGCATTTCGATACTTCGATGTCTAATTATTCCAATCATGTACAATTGACATTTGTTTGGGCTATACTCGAGCACATCAGTTTTCAGCTGATATGTTTGGCTTGGAGATATTAATGGCGGTACTGGAAATTTATCATGTCAACAAACTATATATCAGGAGAGATTACAATACAGTGGAAAAATGCCTGGTAAGAGTTGATCGCATCCTAGGATGGATCCACAGGAATTGTTATATTTATCCGGATCAATATTTGCTTCCACAGGAACTTGAACTCGCTATTAATCATATCTGGAACTCCTGTTAAAAATCTTAACATTTTGTGTAAATTGCATTGGGAACGCTCTGTAAACAACTCTGTCAGAATCGTTCGCCAAATTGGAATAAACCTTATAAGAATGGAAAAACAAATGTGGATTACTCAGAGTGCAGTGGTGTCACCTCGATTTTATGCCAATGTTTTTGACTAACATACATTGCACTAATGTTGATACAATTTTGCTTCAACATTTGCACCAATATTTGGACCGACCAACTGTGGCAAAATGTTCTTTATGTACTGGTCAGTAGGTGTAAATGTTGTTTTTGACCTTCTTACGTTGTACAAATGTTGGTACAAAATTGCATGGGGACCAGTGCAATCCATTTGAATTTGGAAAGGGCAGTGCACAAATTGCAATAGAGAAATCAGTGCAATGTGACTCAGGGACTCAGTTGCGTTAATACTATCCAAGAGATTCATCTTTAAATAACCCCCATTTTTGTGATTGACAATATACACTCTCTGGTAATAATGAGGTGATTTCAAATACTTAATGTCTTACCTTCCAGTGGCCAGCAAACTTGGTACAATGTTGCGTCATGTTGGCTCTTCACTGAAACAGAGATACATCAAAATATATTAAAACATCATTGCACTGTTTACATTGATGAATAATAACCCACCCTGTATAACCATAGACATTTAATCAGTATTCCAATATTTTTATTTTATTAGGTGTTACTATTGATACAGAAAGATGCAGGTGGGGTTACATACGTTTTGACATACTGCGTCAGTCTTTTGTTCAGCCTTTTTTGTGTTGGGGCGGTGCTTTAACCCATTTTTGCACCATATTATTTATGGTGCCTGATTTGTTAGTGGTGATTTGCGAAGTTTAACAGCTCATACCTTTGAAGTGCAGTTTTGTATGCCAACCTTTGACATTCTAGGTGTTCATTTCGAATAAGCAGTCGCCATTCTAAGTAACATTTTTTAAAATAATGAATTGAAATTAGGATTGCGGTGCATAAGGGTGGGGAGAGCCACCCTCCTCCCCAATGTGTGGATAACAACTGATAAACTAAAACAACAATCCGTTGCACATGCCAACAGTGTATATTATATGAAGGTACCCTCTGCGGACACGCCGGAGGCAGCCCTGCTACAAAACAGGGGGCTTGTGTTTACGCCAGCAAAGACTTGGTTGCTGGTACGAAGGATTTACTTAGCCCCCAGGAGTGGTTTTACTATACCACGCCGTGGTTCTTCTTGATGGATTAACGATTCATACACACAAGATCCATACTTAAGAAAAGACTTCTGAAATACACAACATTTTGGACACAGTATACCCTGATGCCTTTTACTGTGTACTTATCACTGGAGCTCTAGAACCCATTCCGGGTCGGAAATACAACCGGAATTACGGGTCCATACAAAGAGATTATAGCCCTGAAGGAGTTGCTGCGCACAACCATTACGCGCGACGAAACACGTTGGCTAAGGATTTTAAGATTAAACTGAAGCAACTGTTTCAACGGGGAAACAAGAGTGTTTTTTGTTAATGATATATAATATACACTGTTGGCGTGTGCAAGGGATTGTTGTTTTGGCTCCTCTAATATGGCTGACCAGATATCCGTCATGTTGGTGATAGCATAACCAGTCTGCCAAACTCTAAATTGGGCCATAAATGTCTACAAAGTCGAAGTGGCATCTCAAAAGTATGATCACTCAAACTGTACCAGCGCAAATTATATCCTGACTATTTATGCATCACATATAGCATGTGGCAAAAACAGGGTGAGGCATCCCCCCAGCATCAGATCGTTGAGATGTACATTTTGCCCGACTCAGTGCAGTTTATGCAGTCTGTTCCCATAATGTTAATCTGTTTAAATTTTATGTCTGGCATGACAGTGCAGTTGTCACCAGACCTTCTGTGATCAATGGAAAAAGTGCATTCTAAAGTACAACTAAGAGAGGGGTTTAGGTTCCACTCACTTAATGGTTTCCTTGATTATAGCATTTCATTGGGTATAGGGTGAGTGCTGTCACTGGAAAAGAGTGCTTGCATTGCACTTTTTGCCTTGTGGGAAAGTTTATGCTCCATGCAGCAGGTTCTGGGTTTTATATGCTGAATGGCAACGATCAAGGCTATAGGCCTGGTCTGTTTATTATGAAAAGTTACGATAAACGCAAAAGGTCTGCCATGTTTATTGAAAAAAGCATATATAAATGTCAATCGGGATTTAAGGGAGGATTGTTTTAACTCTGTATAAATCCTGCAGAGAGCTATTTAGTTACATGGAATCTCACAATTACTACAGCATGGGTTTTCTGGTTGGTTACACCCTCTGAAAATCATAGGAACTGAAGATTTGCCCAGTGATAATCCCTGTTCGACCCACTCAGAGGCAATTGTATTTTCTGAGTCGCATGACATTTTGTATACATTTGTAATTTTATGACTATAGGCTTAATGGTTCCTTTGAGGGAGAATCTCTGCTTTATACAGTAGGCGTAATGTGGTTATTGGGCGTAGCCACAATGAAGGCAATAGGCTTGATTGGTCCTTCAGGAAAAGTTATGTTAGATTCCATTGATTTGATCTGTTTATTTTGAAAAGGTATGACATACACTGTAGTCCTGGCTTACTTATTGTGAAAAGCATGTGTTATGGACTGCAAGCTTTTAAGGATGTATTTTATTATACTGCACTAAAGCCTATAAGCAGGTATTCTGTGAAATGGAATCACACAAATTACTGTGGTAGGCAATGGTTTTGGTGTTGTTGACCCACTCTAGCAAACTGTGTAGATAGAAGATTTGTTCTATGATAATCCCAATGAGAACCTTTTACAAGGGTTTTTATATTGTTTTGACAACTGTAATTTTGTACATATTTGTAATTCTTTTACATAATTCCTGATGGTGGCCTGGTGGGAAAGCTTATGCTCAGTACAATAGATGTGAGTTGATTATAGTCAGACCCCATTGATAAAGGCTATAAGAAAGTTTGGTCCCTAAGGAAAGTTTATTTCAAATGCTATGGGTCTGATCTATTTATTATGACAAAGACATTAGGCCTAATTTATTTATTATGTAACACATAGTTAACACAAATAGACCTTTAAGGTAGAATTTTTATTTCACCTTGTTAAAACCTGCAGACTTATTTTGTTACATGAAATCTCAAAGGTTACTTTTGTAGGAATAGTCTTTGGTATTGATTATGTCCTTTAAAACATCTTCGTGAGTCGCTCTCTTCTACCATTGGTCTGTATGAGTGCCATTTACACTCTGCTCCCATCCATGGACAACATTCATCATTATCCAATGGGTCAGCCCACTTCAGCCATTAGCTTGCTTGCACTGTGAGTAATGGGAATTGTCTTATCACATGTACAAATCACCTGAAAATGTACATTGCTCAGTGCCATGTCGCCCGGCCAGTCCTTTAGTTTTCCAGTTTCTCCTTTTAATGGTCCCCTTTCAAACCTTTCCTTTTCCCTTTTGTATTTTTATTTTATAGAGCAAGCGGCAGCTTCCAGACAGTGCTAGCGAACCAATTGCTTGTCGCTCATTTTGTCTGCAGTCGTTCACATACTGCATGGCCACTGCCACTAAACTAGGCAATCTTTATGGAATGGTATTGACCACAGTGTGTCTTTGCTTTACCATTCCAAGATGGCCAACGCATTGGTTTCACATGTGGCAACGGTGTCGGAACTTAAATACAATGATTCAGTATGTGAACCACAATTGCAAGATGGCTACTCCCTGCTGTGTTTAGCTTTATTCATTATTGCAAACATATGCCCACCATGTTTAGGTGGCAAAACAATGTGGAGGGTTAAAGTATAAATGAATGCCGAATTGATTGCAGGTACGAAACTTGCGCTCTCTCTGATTACATTTGAGAGAATTGGCGCCCATGAATAAGACTCTAGTGCTTGTTTCCTTGTTTTAGTATAATACAGACCTGCCTCTTTCGACAAGAGCAGCAATCTGCTTTCTGAGCAGTATTTAACGATTTGCCACTTCTGCATTGCATATACTTCAAATGTTAATTCACACATTGCAGAGCGCAGTATCATGAACAAGCCAAGCAGACATATGCCTGAAATCGGCACTGTCACAACATCAAATGAAACAGGCAAACTTGGACACTTTAATATTAGCTGCACATCTGCGAGCATTTATAGACAATATGTTAGAATCAACAAAAACAGAGCAAGCTAGTCTTGAAGAGTATTCGGGATCAAAAAACCTTCTCAGACCGTAAATTCCACAAAAAAACGACAAGTTACCGCTGTGAATATTGAATCGCGATACATATATTCAGGATGGCACATTCTTAACGCCTTTTTTTAGATGTTAGCCTACGTTTGCAACCAAAACGGATCCTTGTAAGCTTGTCAGATAGTCACATAAGGATACGTAACATAAATGAATAGAACATGCGCAAACATTGTGGGGTGATAGTAGAAGGGATTTCTCCACAGAGAAAACTCTTTTGCCTTTGAAGAAAATAAAGTGGGGCTCACTCTCTCCCAAGGTATATTTGCACCCTGTGTTACATTCTGTTTTAGGAAACGAGCAAAGTTTAAAATAAAAAAACACATGACTAGTATGTCTGGAATGCTGGGACTGGCACAGCTTTCCAGAGATGTCCTACTGCTGAAGTTATATGACTAGAGAAAAATTGTAAATACAATAATTACAATAACAACTTATTTTTTTTTTAAAAAGAGTCACATCCAGTTCTCAACCTTTTTTCGTATTCCTTATAATTTTTATATTTTTAAACTTGCTGGATTTTTTTTATCGGTTGCTTGCTCAGCGGCACCCTTAATTTTCATAAAGAAAAGTTGATATTTTCCCCATGATATATATATATGTCAATGTCCTATGAAGATCCAAGCGAGCTCATACAAAGGATGCAAAATGGATCCATTCGACACAATCAAACCAAGATCCTATGTGTTACAGTCACATGTTGGGGGTCTGTCCGTTATTGGTCCTTGACAAGTCAGTCTATTCTAGATTTTCGGCGGGTTTCAAGAATAATGTATGTGGAATTATTCCAGGTTGGAACAAAACACATTAGTTATTGAGTAAATCTTTCAGGGATCTTTTCACCCCCATCATCCAATGCTGTACAACCCTTTCCTGCCTGAACTCTGCACAAGCTCGGTCTCTGGCACAGAGGTCAATGTTACATCTGGGACAGGACTTCCTTGTGCATCAAGGGACAGTGCGTGCGCCTCTCAGCAATGTGTAGTCAAGGTGGGAGTAAGTGCCGCTGTTTGCACAAATAATTGACTTTACAGTTTACAGGGGCGTAACACAGGCCCCCGCAGCCCCCGCGGTGCGGGGGGCCCACGCTCCAGAGGCCCCCTCAGCCCTGCCAAGTGTCACACATCTCGCGTTATACTACTAACGCATTTTAAGTCAAAATACCGCATTACTCCAGAACATCCTTGCTTCTCTGTTTCTATTCTAATCAACACGAACACAGTTTACGTTTTGCTTTTATTGTGGCACAAAGGAGCCACATTTACAGAATTTCTCTTACTTTACGGAAATTAAATTATGCCACATTGTATTCTTAAAATGCAGTTTTTAAGGATCTTAAAAAGATAACAGAGGCTACCAACACAGAGTTAAAAACGTTTTAAAATGAATGTTTTTTTACCCCAGAAACAAATACGGCTCTTACCTCGAGAAAGACCAGCCCAAAGTCCTGTGGATGGAACGTGCCCCGTGCCCTGCCCTGCCCTGCTGGGTTTTTATAGCCTCCAGGCAGAGAGGCAGCTACCGAAAGCCCTGGCTCAGCACATGAGCGCAGGCCTCGTTCGCCAGTTTTGTTTTAGAACAATGAGGGTGATCTATAGAGCGGAGGGTAACGCATAGAAATGCAAGCACATCAGCTTCAAAGTGACGTGTCATGCATTCTGCCTCATTTTTTTGACACGTTTGTGTTTTTAAATTTAAGACCAAACTTTAGGTATGCGATTATCTGAGAATAAAGGGAACATCTGTTTTTCAATGGCAATACAAATCCATGGCACCCCTTACAGTAGTGGTGTTGGAACAGCTTTCAAAATGGGTGTGCTGCCATCAATGTTACATCACTGAAGTCCTAGGGATTTATAAAAATCCGCCTGTCGCACAAAAACAAGTGTCGAAATTGTATTCAGCAGGAGACTGGTAAGGGGGTAGTATGTATCTCATGGTGCATTTTGGAGCACACTGTTGCAAATTTATTAACAGACAGCACATTTTCCATTGAAATTGCACTGAATTTGCACAGGAATGCAGTTTTACTGATGAAACTATCTAGTGCACAAATGATTATGTGTGGAAATTGAGTTTCTGAGAATATGTATAATTTATACATCACCAAGGACAATTTCTTGATTGATTCCGGTCCTATTAAAACCTTTGCTTCTGACACACTTCAGAGTTACAAATATGAGTGTGCCTCATTTTTGCTTTCCTAACTGTTAAAGTATTCTGAAATATGTGCATTTGTGCATACTTCATTTACTTGTATTTAAATGTTGTTCTGCATTAGAAATAAATGGGCCATTCCTTTCATGCTAACCGCACCCCAGAAAGGTTTTCACATAGTTCATTTACAAAACTCACTCACTCTGGAGTCAGAGAAAGAAAAGTAAACAAGCATTTGCAAAGCAATAGGTCTTGAATTTACGAAAATGCTTGTTTGTGAAAGTGCCCATGCGGAGCTTTCACTTTAATGTCGGACGCGCCCCTTTCCTTAAACGAACCGTGTCTAAAGTAAGGAGCACGGCCACCATTAAAGTAAAAGCATGGTGTAGGGCGCTTTTACAAAAAAAGCATGTTTGTCAACTTGACAAACAGATGCTTTCTTTTGTAAAAGCACCTCATGGCATGGTTTCATTTTAATGGCGGTTGAGCCCGTTTCTTCAGATGCAGCTTGTTTAAAAAATGGGGCTCAGCATCCATTAACGTGAAAGCGCAGCATGGGGCAGTTTTAAAAAAAAGTTAAAAAATAGTTTAAAAAAACATGCTGCTGCGTTCGGCGGCGCGCATAAACCAAAGACACGTCCGCCTCTGTGGGTTCATGACGTACTATGAAAAAAATGTAAAGAGGCGGGGATGAGTGTGTCCTGCCTGTAACAGCGAATATATGACGGTACTTCGCATGCATTTACAACGCATGCATTTACAACGCATGCCTTTACAACGCGGTCAGTACAACGTCGCGTTGTTTCCACGCGTACCAGTACAACGCAAGTCATTATAAAGACTTGCTGTAGGGGGCACTGGAGTTTGGAATAGTATAATTTACTATCCCAACTCCAGTCTGTGCAACCTACAGCAAGTCGTTGTAATGACTTGCATAGTAATGGTATGCGTGGTAACAACGCAGTCGTTGTACTGACCGCAGTGTAATGGCACTGTGTTGTACCAACAGCTTTGTAAATGCTGTCTCCTGTAACAGCAGGCAGGAGAAAACCATTGAAGGAGATACTGCTCGGACCATGCAAAGTAAAGCCTATCACACATGTATCAGAGGGTGTCCTCATGGAAGGTTACAAAATGAAACAAGGCGGTACTAAGGAGGGACTACTAAGCCTACTGACCAATGAAAAGCCACAGTTTCCAAAGGAAAATGACACAAGCCAATGAAAAATATGGGCGGAGAGTGGGCGAAGCATCAAGTCCATACCATACCAGAATACAGCATGCCTCACAGAGCAGCATGTTGCTGACCAGGCTCGACCTAAAAAGAGAATAATAAGAAGCATTTGTCTGAAGATATGGCCTGACATTTGACTTCTGTCTTTCAAATACAGAAAATGTGACATGATAAACACAAAATGTAAATGTATCTTTTTTTAAAAACTTTATTTACCGATTTTAATACAAAAAATCATAACAGACAAGAGCACTCACTGCCATTATTACTTCCACATATGAATCAATCAATGATGATATACATTGTAATCAAGACATCGAAAAGCAAGAGAAAAGAAAATTGTAATACATGATAGTCCCAATGGCCTATTCGGTTCACTAAATGAAGGAGTCAGACCCCATCCATCCTTCACCCCATCCCGCCCCAGAAAAACATTCTCCATCACCGAGATACAATCACCAAACGATACAACTGAATTATAAATGGAGCATCCTTTAATGAACAATACAAAGTCATCTGGCTAGTCACCCCACCCCGGTAGGAACTCTGCCCTGTTCGAGCTGAGAGTCGGATGCTCTACGTTTAGCCTCCACATAATTCTTGAATGGACCCCGGATGTCCTTGGGGCGGGAGGAATGAGGTAACGTGCTGGAATAGATTTCGCTGTTAGTGTTACAGAATGCTAAACTATTTAGCCAGCTTTATCGTGTGGGAGCTGTCTTACGACCCCAATGAATGGCAATTTCCCTTTTGGTGAGTAACAGACTAATGGTGACAAATTTACGAACGCCTTTGGGAAAAGTTTCCACATACCCCAGCAGTGCTATTTCAGGGTTGGGAACAAGGGTCAACTCCGTCATCATGTCTCCCAATGTTTTATATACCGCTTCTCAGTATGGTTGTAATCTGGGGCAGCACCAAGTGAGATGGACAAAATCTGCGTGAGGAGCGTTGCACTTTCAACAGGTATGAGGTCTGGTCGGGTCAATTCTGTGAGATTTCGCAGGGGTGATGTACAGTCTACGCAGGAAATTAAAATGAACTCATTTATGTCTGCTATTTAAAGAAACAACTTTCGTCACTGAGCAGCACTTCTCCCATTGAAATGGGGTGCCCTAAATCTTCCTCCAAGTCTTTGCGGTTCTTGTCATCAGGTACCGGGACAGTAGCAGCCCATGCCTTATACAGTTTCGAAATGAGGTGAATCTCCTCCTGACTCTCAATGATCATGGAAAGAGGGGTGAATGAGTCCAGCTCAATGGGGAAACTGGGAAAAGACGCACGCAAAGCCGAACAAAGTCTACCCAGAACTAAACTTTTCATGAAAGTGGCATTGTGGAAGCGCACCTCGTCCAACACTGAGAATACGTGACCCCCCGGGAATAGATCTCCAAATTTGGTGATATCAAAAGAGGTCAAAGTACGCTGTACCAGTCGCTCACCCGTGATTGGAAGCAAGCGAGCATTGGGGAGCAATAAAGATGAGGAATATAATGTGGGCGCCTGTGACCCACCGTAGCTTTTCCCAGGCCCAGCTGGTGGTAGAGACGGTCTGGATGTCATTGTGATCTGTAAGCACCCCCTTGGGCAGCAGCGCAGCAAGTGTCTCAGGTAGTACGACATCCGCCTCAGGGCGGAGATATGGGATCCTAGTGTCGGGGTGGAACCAAGAAAATGCATAACTGCATTGGGCCACTAGGTAATACAACTGTAAGTCAGGGACCCCAAACCCCCTCTCTCGTACGGTAGGGTCAGCAGCTGCCAACGAACTCGAGGCTGTTTGCAACCCCAAATCAATCTAATAAGGTGCATGCGGAATGTCGAAAAAAAGCTATTTGGGAGAGGAATGGGGATGTTATCAAAAAGATATAAACATTTTGGGAGGACGATCATATTGATCAATGCCACTCGACCAGCAATAGACAACAGAAGCCGCAACCATTTTTCCACTTGCAACTCAAGGGCGTCCACCACCTGACCATAGTTAAGGCCTTTCTGCCTACATCCTTCTTTCAATTTGTCTTTACATATTTGAAAATACTTTTTCCATTCTTCTTTCTCTACTTTCCTTAATCTCTTGTTCATTCCCTATTTCTTTCCTTCTTTCCATTATTTCATTCTATTTTCTGGATTCTTTTCGATTCTTCCACTTTTTATTTTTTACTTTTTGCTCCTTCCTTCTTTTCTTCGTGAGAACTTTTTTCTACCTTTTTTAAACCTTTCTTTCTTTCTTTCTTTCTTTCTTTCTTTCTTTCTTTCTTTCTTTCTTTCTTTCTTTCTTTCTTTCTTTCTCCTTCCCCTTTCTTCTTTCTATTTTCTTTTTTTTTTTTAACATCTGTTTTTATTAGTTTTTCCAAACACCAGTACAGAAATTCGGTACATTAACATACGAGCTCCCTGAGTATAACAGCAGTGCGTAGCGCACATGAAAGGTACATAGTTAGGTCGCAGCATGAAGAACTCCACCCAGCTGCGTTGAACCTCTAATGAGGCATAAATCATAAAACATTGATATGTGCGGCCCTGCATTCCCCCGCGTGGGCTCGTCAGGATATCCCGGTGAGTCCCGCAGCCGAATCCACAGCTACTGTCCAAAAACAATAAGGAAACAAACATAGAAAACCTCGACCACCTCAAAAGTAGACCAGCTCCATTGTTCCAATCGCTGTCCCTGCCCCCCGTGTAGTCCCCCTCTCCCCCCGATTGCATGTATTGAGGAAACTGCGGCACATAATCACGTGTTCAGGTGTGTATTCCCCCCTTGCTCAATGTAGGTGCGAGTTGTGTGTGGATCCCTACGAGGTCCCTCCGACAGATCTCCTGCTGCCCGTCGTGGCGTCGACTCCCCCCCCACCTGCTCATCCCTCCCATCCCCCTTCTTCTTTCTATTTTCTTTCTTATTTAGAGGTTTTTTTATGCCTTCATTCCACATCTTCCTTTCCATCTTGTCTGCCAGTTAGTGCTCTAGGGACTCTTACTGACAGGGGTAGGCACAGTGTTGGGGCAATGCCTGAGAGTGAAGGACAGGTCTCCATGACTGCCAGCTTCCCAGAGGTTAATGCATATCACCTAAAGACATATGCAACTATTTACTGGAAGAAGTTGTAGGTCTGACTTTGTAAATGAGTCTCGATGACCTGCTGCGAGAGGGGAGCTTGAGATGTCTTTACAAGAGGAGTGTGCCCAGAGGAAGAAGCCCAGCTGTTGCTGCCTTACAGAAAACCTGCCCAAAAGAGCAGACTAACCCTCTTAAGAATTTGCCAACTCGGAATGCCCGGAGTTGTGGTGAGCTCCTTACTGTACCACTATGCATCCATGGTAACCCTCAAGACATTTCTCATGGTGCCAAAAGGATACAAATAAACACTACCCCTGGTTGCTGCTGCTGCAACTTGACTGTTCTGGACCTGGTCTATCCACTCTGTGGCATTTAACCCCCAATTCACTGCGTACTGGGGATCCCAGAATGCAGACTCCTGGGAACAACTTTCAGTCTACGAGCTCCTGGGAGCTTTCATGATGATCTTCGAGCGGACTGCGCACGTTTGTGTTCTGTATTGAGTAGTAGTAGTCCCTCTTTTTCCTTTTTATAAAATCAAATCAGTGACTGGGCATTGTTTTATGAAGTAATATTATGTTGAATGTTAAATTCTGAGTACCTAACTCAATATCACCTCCCTAAGTAAGCCTTGGACTGCTCTCCTCCCATTACAAAGAATCAAGCTCCAAAGCAAAATACCTGGGGGCATATTATCAAGAACGGCGTTAAAATTATCGCCGATTTAGCGGCAGGAAACTGCCGCTATAGCGGCGATAACGGATTTGATAATATGCCCTTGTGAATTCCAATAGAAGCCCATGTTCTGGTGTGAACCTGGGCTTCTATTGGAATTCTCAAGGGCATATTATCAAGCCCATTATCGCCGCTTTGCCGCTAAAGCGGCGATAATTTTAACGCCGTTCTTGATAATATGCCCCCTGGAGCTCAGTTATCAGTGTACTGAGTGGGCCAGGTTCCAGAATACTTTGTTTGAGAATTTCTAGAAATGTGCACAAAGGCCCTTTGTTTGAATTTATAGAATCAATCAACAATTTGTTGATGTTGGTTTCGGCAACATGTTTAAACTGTTATAGTTTATAGGGATTCATTGCAAACTCTTATACTGCTGATTACGTCCATTAATCTCCCCCTCAGAGTAAGATTAGCTGAAAATGTTTTAAATAGCTATTAGAGATTTCCAAAACAGATGGTCAACTAATGGAAAACCCACATTGCAAAACTGGCTTTCTTCTCTTATTTTCACTGAACTCACTCCCCTAATTCACATGCTTCTTTTCCACTAAGCCAGTCTCACTTGGCAAGTTCCTTTCTCCCCTGCATTGTTATATTTGATTTTACATGATTAACACAAATAATTACTTGCACAGTGGTAGTCTAACTTAGTCAATAGGCATTGCAAACCTAAAAAGGAATATATAAGGGTGACAGTATAGTCATAACCTTCATGCAATTCCATCTGAACGTACTACACCTCAATTTTACTTCACCCCTCTGGAATATATATATAATGTTAAACTATTCCTTTTGGATCTGTAGTCTGTACATGAGCCGGTTATCCCTTGGGACTTCCTGTGGAACCCTCTGGGGTCTGTTCACAAACTACATTTTGTAGTATGTTTAGTAGTGCTACAGTAGTATTACAAAAGAACTACAAAATGCTATTCATAAACCTAAGAGTGTAAACTCTACTTCCATCTCCCCACTCTTTTTTTTTGTGAGATCTTCACACATGTAAGGTTACTACTTAATAGTAAAGGTGGGAGGGACTGGGGTAGTGGCTGGAAAAAGGGTAATAGTTACTACTGAATCGGAGGGGTTTAGTTAGGAGTAAGGAGTGGTTTAGTTAGGGACATGCTAACACCCACAAAACAGATAGCCCATTGCTATTCACAAACAAAGTTACTACAGCCATAAAGGGATCCAAACCAGTAGCAAATTATTCCCACTCAGAGCTGGGGTAATTCTAGTGCCACACATGGCCAACCACCGGCACTGCAGCATCCTCACATTGAAAATAATAATGTAGGGACTTAAAATGAAAAAAATATTATAAAAAACATTTTAATGTTCTTATTATTGTAAATTAATTTTATACATTAATTTTAAATGAGGAACAAAGGAAAAAATTGTACAACAATATTAATGTTATTTTGACTTCAATCTTCAATTATTGTAAATATATTATTTCATTAAATAAAAATTATTTTTCTCATGTTTAAATTAAAAAATAAATTCCTACATAAAGTATAAGAACTATTTTTTATTATGCATTAATAATTATTAGGACTATGTACAGAATTGAAAGTGGTTTAATTATGTTTTAATAAAATTAATATCACATTAATATATACATTCAAAAAGCTTTATAAAATATGTCTAATAAAATAATACATTATATTTATAAATATCTGGAACTATTTTAAATAATTTTGTTTAATTCAACATTATTTTCAAAGTTGTATTTTTTTAATACCCTGTCTGCATTATTTTCTATGGAATGGTGTTGCAGCAACAGTGGTTGGCCAAATGTGGTGCTGAAATTATTACTGTTTTTTTTAGGCAGTAGTAATGGGTACATTTGGCTCTATCCCTTTTTTTAGTGGGTGGAGATGTGTAAATTCACACTTTTGAGTAACTTTATGTTCCACTATTGTGACTAGCCAAAAGAGGCCAAGTTACTCAAAAGTGTCAGAGCAGATTACACGTGTAAATGATTCCGAAGTGTAAGTATCCTTTGTGAATAGCCCGGTCGGCTTTTTAAGTGTGGTCCAGTGTGCATACAAAGGGACAATCTCCATTAGTATACCACATTTAGACAGTAGGGACCTCTCACTGTTCCCAAACATTACATCTAATGTTTTCCTCTCCTTTTCAAGGTCCCGGTACTATCAGAACCATCCACCCAGGTAATGCAAATCTTTTGATATGCTTCCAGAACTACAAATTGACTGGACATTTGACTCACAATTATTGACCATCCTTCTAATACATGGAGGGTGTAACTTATGCAAACATTTCAGTTCTTCGGGTGCAATCTTTGTTTTTGGTAAACATAACCCTAAAACAATTTCTTTATTTTTGCCTGTGGGAGGACATTTATCTCCCCGCTAGATCAAAATGCTACAGAAGTTCTCTTCTTAAGAAGTTAAAAATGCTTTATTCCTTAGGTAAAATTTTACTACAAACGGTACATAATCAACCAGAGCTAAACGTAATTAATCCAAAATTTGACAGCTCTTTTGCAGTTACTTTCTCAGAGCCAAGATATTCTGTTTGGGGTAGATACTGCTCATTGTAAGAAATGCAACCTAACAGCATAGCATAACATAAAAATGATGTCGTTTTCTCATCATGAAGCATTGGAGGAGAATTTGCTCATCAACAATGCCAATGGTTCATTAAACTACAAACACATTGCAAAGATTTAGCTATAAAAATTGTTCTGTAAGTGTACTGGCTTTACCAGAAACAGCAGCTAGAAAGAGAAGACATCTAGCAGACAAAGAATAGGTAAGCGAAAGGAGAGGCTGAAACAAAAAGAGGCATAATAATGTGGGTTGTCACCTAACCTCCCAAACACAACTTAGGAACAATTGCTAGGTCAAACTTTTCCCAATGTTTTGATAAAAGAACCTAAACACACCGAAGCCTTTAGGTATGGCAAGATCTGATTAACTGTCCTTGTGTGTTTTTGCATTTTTTCAAATTTTTACACTTGCAGTCAGTCAGTAAACTTTTATTGGGCAATTGCCATAAAAATCAGCAGACCAAAACAAAATGCATCAAAATACAAGGATGTAAGCAGCAGTGGCATCTGGCACAGGTAAAAGCGGTGGGGTGAGGCGGGGTGTGAAGTTGATGATTTCCCAGAAAGCCCTATCATCCCTAAATAGTGTTGCAGCCTTCCAAATCTTCCCAGGCCCTCCTTCTAATTTCTTTCCTTGGCTCCTCTAGTGTCGTTTTATATGCATGTCTAGCTGTTCTTATATCTTCAAAATTGTGTGGGGAGATTTTGGAAGCCAATTTTCGTTTTCAAAAGACTTTTGATGTTTAGTATAACAATATATAGTATTACATGAATATGAATGGTAAAATAGCAAGCAAATACCAACAATATATCTCATATAAAATACTAAAGTCTTTATAGATTTCGGGGAGGGAGAGAAAGAAGGGGTTGAAGGGAGGGAAGGGAGGGAAGAGACAAAGAGAGTTCCTAGATATAAATATATTGACAAGGAAATTCATGTCCTCGACTATATCTAATCTTTGTGCGAAAAATGTATAGGAAACTTTCTATTGGGTAGGCTAATTAATAAAAATACATGTGACAGTCAAAAGACCAAAAACAACTTAAGAGTGCAATAGTAATTTTTTCATTTATTATATAAATCTACAAAATTGTGCACATATTTATAATGCATCTATTTTCCTTTTTTATGCACATAAGGATACATGTCCTATTGATTCAGTTTTATGCATATTCAATTGTAAATGCATTCATACATTTGTAATTCATTACATATAATGTATAAGTGTGTAAGTATAAGTGTGTAAGTAAAGAGTGTTAAAAGAGTAGGGGTGGGCAGAATACACAAAGCTTCGCGAAACAGTGAAAAATCTCCACGAGCACGCAAACGTTCCGCGAACATGCGGAATTGCTTGTTCCGCCCGTTCGCGGTGCTTTTTTCTTGTTCGCAAACGCTGTTTGCGTGCTCGGGGAGAAATATCTCGCGAACACGCATTTTGAAAGCTCGAACAAGCAAAAAATTCAGTGAATTTTTGGCAATTCCGCGTTCCCTGCGGAATGCGTAATTACCCAAATTCCGCAAATTCCGCGATCGGAGAGTCTTGTATGTGATTTTTTTTTTACTTGTGATTAGACCCTATATTAAAAAGAAAGGGGATCAGGACACCTAAATAACATATGTATAAGATCTGCTGGAGGGAAATCTCAAGACCAACATTTTGCAGAATTACCTGAGGAAAATCTTGAACATTGTATAGGAGTATAGTAAGGTCTGTGGTAAATGAAAAATAGGGATTGAGTAATACTAGCTGATATAGAGATTTCATAAATAGGGGCCCATATTTTGTTCCAAAATGTAACATGACAATTTACCCCCAAGTCCTCTTCCCATATAAGTTCGACCTTGGATTTGGTTAGAGTGGGTTTCGGTAAAAAGAGGCACTTGTAGATTACCAACGCTTTAGCACCTGTTTTGAGAAATTCTGTAAATCCAGAATAAAGAGGAACTAAACTAGAACAAGAATTCTGGAGGGAAAAATATATATCAAGTAGCACATTCATGAGGGACAAAAAATGAAAGTAGAAGGACTTGGGACAGTTATAAGTATCACAAAATTGGGGGAAAGAATTAGGAGCTTTATTATAAAAGAGTTGATGAACCCACATAAGACCCTTCTAGTTCCAAATACACAAAAAAAAGATCTATTATTAATATGACTTAACGAATTATACCATAACGGCATTTCAAGAAATACGGAAGGAGTCAAGTGAATTCGAAGAAAGGTAGACTTGAGCAACGAAATAGACTGCTTTAAGACTGGAGAGTAAAGGAGCGAGGTAGTAGAAGAAAACAACAAACCCTCCTTAAAAGTGAAGGGCCTAAGGAAAATCTAGCCACAAAGGATATAGAGGCAAAATTACATCTGAAGTCCAAAGGGCAGCTTGTCACAAAGTAAAGGCTTTATGATAATAATAATAAAAGTCAGAAAAATTAACTCCTCCAGTCATTTTAGATTTTTGCAAGGTAGAGAGGGCTACACACAATTAGTTTTTATGCCATAAAAAAAAAGAAGTAATGACTTAAACTTTAAAAAAACAGATTTTGGTATATGAATGGTAACAGACAAAGGAGATTTTTTTTAAATGGGGAAATCATCATTTTAATTGCATGTAGACGTCCCCACCATGATAAAAAATAAAGGATTAGAGGAAGAGAGAATACTTTCAAGATACTGTGTAGGATGATATGACCCCATGTGATTATGGCGCTCACTAATGCTGGTATTAGGTTACTTAGTAGTGTCTAGTTAAGGTGCTCAAATGAGGAGAAATCATCCACTTCTCCAAATTCGTGACCCCTGGGGATCATCCGAATATTTACACGCAGGCCCGAGCACACATACATTAATCATCATTTGATAAATCAAGACTAGTACAATACATAAAAGAATTCTTATCAATAAACACCGACACGATGAACTTCTAGTGTGATACAGCAAATTATACAACACATTCTTAATGCTTACGGTTATGACTCAAATATTTAATACTCAAATATTTATGATTATATCATTTATTTTAGGTATTCTTTGCAAGTTGCACCTATCAATATCACTGCCAGTGCAGAATCGTGGGTGAATCCAAATTCTGGAGCCCATTGTTGTATCAAACATGAGTGCTCCTATCCATATTATTGATAGTGCTGAGAGATAATTCACCTGGCCTATAGTGAGGAGTGCGCATATCCATTATTTGAATTGTGCCAGTGAGCCCCATATAGGAGGCAAGGAAGGGCGACGAGGCATACCTGTGTGGTTTTGTGACACAATCTGTAAATCAATGGAATTAATATGCATATTACTATATTATAATAGCAGCAATAAGGATACACCGTTGGTATCCATACATTCGATAGACCGTTTAGTTCAAAAGCGTCCTACCTCTTTGCCAGCTATAATTCCATCCCAGCCAGGGAAGTGTAAAGATGCTCCAAATTTCCATTTCTTTGGTACTCAATGTGATCTAAAATCTGAAGAATATGTGTGTATTTACAATGTACAGCAGGTGCAGAATAAACACCTGTATGAATCTATTCACAGATGGTGACATTGATCTACAAACTCCAACACTTCTATGCGGTAGTGATCCAACATGTAAGTTCTGATCATGTGTCTTCGACTTCATATTCCTTTAGTCTATACCTGTTACCTCATACTTAACAGTCATCTCTCGTGAATATCTGTGACACCCACATCCGAGCACATAAGCTACTTTAGGTGTCTATCTTAGAGCAAAATTATTAGGGCAAGTATTCTATACCTGTGTACACAGTTCAACCCGTATCATCATCATTAAGGATTATATCTCATGTTCTGCTCCAAAGTTCCCATATTCCCCGATCTTACTTATCAAGGTCTGTAAATCTATATTGATCCCAAGATTACATAGAATATGAGGCAATATCAGAAATATCTTACCTGACATGCCACGTCTGAGAGCGTAGTGTCAGCGGTGGAGTTGATGAGCGTACAGCACATGCTCCAAAATGCACTGTAATGTATAGCACTTGTATCAGTATCTATAGTTAAGGTTACGGGATATATAGTTAGAACCTCAAAGTTAATAGATCTCACCTTTTGTGCACGGACGTACTGTGTCGTCCAACACAGGCCCCCTATATGGCACTGTTTGCGGGGGAAACCGGAAGTATCACATTTTATGTCAGGTGAAAGTCAGCGCTCGAACGTCAGTTGGGTGTAGTGAACTTACCATAGTGTTATGTAAAGAGAACAAACATCTAAATCTGATGTCCGCCCTATACCATATAAAAATCAAGTGTACAAATTCAGGTACATATCATATACAGAGTTCCTGCAAAATGTGCAGCTGTAAACGAAATGTCTGTTATGTAGAAATAGAAATTTGCCCCATACATTGTAATAACACTGTTATGGAAGGCACGATATGTATGTATAATAGTCAATGTGGAGCTAAGCCATACAGAATACAGTAAATCCCATATGGCGATAAATCAAGCTATTCTTAATTACGTACTGATGTCTATCCAGTGTTGGTCCACTTAGAGAAGGCACGGTAAGTATGTGTAATAGTCTACGTAGAGCTAAGACATATAGGGTAAAGTAGATCCGTATGGCAATATATCAGGCTGTTCTCAATTTCGTTCTGATGTCTATCCGGTGTTGGGTAAAGTCTGTAGCGGCATGCTCAAGTGTGGCATCCACCAAAGAGTTGGTATCACTATAAAAGTATAGTGCAATTATGAGTGTGACATCCAATAAAGGAACGGTGAGGGAACTGGTTAAAAAGGACATCACTAGGGAGTCTAATAGTTTTAGAATCTATGGTAGTGCCTTAAATAAAGGTGCGGCCATAGTGGCAAGTCTAAAGGGATGCTGGAGCTGGTTTATATACTGACCCAGCAGGATACGATAGTGCATGATCACGTTATCATTTTGTACATAATAAGTTTGATTGTTATCTGTGCTCTCATGACACCACATACAGCATAAAGGTACTGGAAAATTCTGCACAACACAGTTCTTGTCATTATTTTTACTAAATAACCGTCCTACAAATGTACATAGATCAAATATTACAGGGTCCAGTGACAAAGTCTTAACTATTGTGTGATACTCCAATATACTTCATAGGTCATCAAACATTACATAAAGATGCAGATATTAATATTCAAATCTAAACAGTGCCTGTGATGATAACAGGTATGTACATAGGAGAGTGTTAATCACCCAAAAAATAGTGCAATTCATGATCGAAGTTTAACCGGCAGTCAACCCCGCGTAGTTTCATGAACCATGTGGCTTCCCTACGTCTCAGATGTAATTCTTTATTGCCTCCCCTGGGATCCATCTCCACCCGATCTATTCCACAGAAGGTAAGTGTTGTGTGCATACCCTATGACGTACATTCATTTATATGTATTGCTGTAGGGTATCTGCTGTCACAATTTTTGATGGCTCTAACATGCTCACTAATCCGTTCCTTCAGCGGTCTGATTGTACTGCCAATATAACATTTCTCACATTTACATTTCAACATGTATACAACATATTTACTATTGCAGTCTGATGTCATAACGACGGCCCTTGGGATCCGCAAAGTATTTTGTATTGTCCATTTCCTCTGGGACAACCAATTGTCTTTATGTTTGTGTTTTGGGTAACTTGGGCTTAGTATTGATCTAATGTTATGTTATGTTATGTTATGTTATTGAATTTTGTAGAGCGCGGCAATTATCCGGAGGTGTCCTGGCGCTGTCTAGAATATCCTGAGAAACCTGAAACAAGGGGGAGCTAATAGAAGGGTGGCTGGGGTAAATCCTTAAGGAACAGCCAGGTCTTGAGTTCCTTTCTAAACGACAGAAGATCTGTCATGGTCCTAAGATAGAGAGGAAGGTCATTCCAAGCCTTCGCGGCCCCATAGACAAAACCCCTACCTCCCCAGCGAGCTTTCCTAATGCGCGGGACCTGGGCCAGATAGGCTACTTTTGACCGCAGGCTTCTTCCCGGCACATACCAACGTAGACGGTCCTTTAGGAATTCTGGGCCTAGGCCATGCAGTGCCTTGAAAGTCATGGCCAGTGCCTTGAACCGAATTCGGCTTTTGACAGGGAGCCAGTGCAAGGTTTTTCTTCCCAAGGACGCCAAAGCAAATCTTGAGGAGCCCATGAGTAGACGGACTGCAGCATTCTGCAGGATCTGAAGTTTACTCAATGCTCTGTGTTGCGCATTTAAATAGAGTCCATTGTAGTAATCCAGTCTAGCCAAAACCAGCCCCCTGACCACCAGGTGTCTGCAATCCTGGGGCAGCAGGGGTAGCACTTTCCTCAGCATCCTGATGGTGTACATCGTTTTGGATGTCACTTCCTTGATATGATGCTCTAATGTCAGTCTTTCGTCGAGTATTATGCCAAGGTTTTTGGCTTTTACAACCGGAACTGGAAACGTACCCATAGAATCGGACCAACAGGCCGGGGTCCAGAAATTGGAGGTATTTCCGAACAGAATAACCTCCGTTTTATCTGAATTCAATTTGAGGCAGTTCTTAGCCATCCAGTTCCCTACTGCTAACATGCACTTCCGCAGTCGCCCTTCCGCATCAACCTCCCCCCCTGGAGTCAGAGATACCACAATTTGAGTATCATCTGCGTAGGAGGTGATACCAAATCCAAATGCGCTAATAACGGGTGCCAATGCGCTCACATAAATGTTAAAAAGGGTGAGGCTAAGTGATGACCCCTGAGGGACACCACAAGTTGTGGAAAAAGGTCTGGACTGGAACTCCCCCAGAGTTACCACTTGTTTTCTATATGTAAGAAAAGATCTGATAAGGTCCCAAGCTTTACCACCAATACCACACGTTTTTAGGCGATTAAGGAGTATTGAGTGGTGGACCGTATCAAACGCTGCGGACAGATCAAGCAGGATCAGTGCCGCCTTACCTCCCTGATCTCCTGCCTCCCTAATCTCTTCCGTGGCTTTAACCAAGGCGGACTCCGTACTATGACCTGGCCTAAAGCCATATTGAGTAGGGTCAAGCGCCTGCGTATCTACCAAGAAGAGGCTAAGTTGTCTGTTCAAGAATTTTTCGACCACCTTAGTTGGTAGGGGAAGTCTGGCAATCGGGCGGAAGCTATTAGGATCATTGGTTGGAAGGTTGTTTTTTTTTAGTAGTGGTAGAATCGAAGCTAGTTTCCACTGCTTTGGAAAAAGACCGGTTTCAAACATAAGATTGAATATACTTGTAAGCCTCTTTGCAATCAGACCCGAAGCCAATTTGACCACCCTGCTGGGGCAGGGATCAAATGGGGAGCCAGAGTTAATTTCCATCAAGGCTTTTTGTGTATCCAGTGTAGAAATTGTCCGGAATTTGTCAAAGGTTGGGCCAGGGACATGCTCTGACCTTAGGCCTTCCCTGCTCACGTCCAAAGAGCCAGTACTTCCTTCACTAAAAGCCCCGAAAATAGCTTCCACCTTGGCCAGAAAAAATTCGGCCAGGTCATCACATACTTGTTGGCTCGGTTGAACCGGCCTTGGCTTTGGCGATGCCAACATCACCGCCGTCTTGAACAGTTCTTTTGCTGCGTTTTTAGACTCTGAAATCTGAGCGGCAAAGTATCTCTGTTTGGCTGACACAATTAACTGCTTATAGGTCTGCAAGCTAATTTTATATGCTTTTCTCTCGGCTTCTTTGTAATTGCTCCTCCACGCGCTTTCGAACTGCTTACAGTTGAGCTTTTGAATCCTAAGCTCCTGCGAGTACCATGGGGCGGAGGGCTGTGCTCTCTTTGGCCGAAGTACTTTAATCGGAGCTAGTCTGTCACAAGCCTGCTGCAGCCAGCCCGTATAATCTTGACAGGCGCTCTCCACTTCCTCTGACATACAGACTGCTGAGGAGGATAGCATCTTATTAAGAGAAACTTCCTCCACCGTATTCCAGGCTCGGATTTTTATGTTGTTCTTTCGACCAATGGTTTCCTTAACAGAATTGCCTAGTCGTATCTCAAACTAAACTGCAGCATGGTCAGACCAAGCCAGAGGGAGAAGGCTCTGGAAATGAAGATTACTTTGGTTGGAGAAAATCCCATCAAGGGTATGCCCTCCCCTATGCGTAGGTCCTTCAACCCGCTGCCTGAGGTCAGCTGACTGCATTAGATCATGCAAGACCATGGTGTCCCCATCTTCCCTTAATTCTAAGGGGAAATTGAAATCTCCCAGGACTGTGAAGGCCCTGGCCATCAGCCCCTCCTCCAATAACGTTCCAACGGAGGCCAGGAAGGAGTTCCGGATCCCAGGTGGCCTGTAAACAAGACAGCCCTTAAAAGATTGATGATGGGTTAACATGAGATTAAAATATAGGGCTTCGCAAGTATCCATGAGGATAGGTTGAAAGGATGCTTTGATGGAATGGTGATATATCACCGCCAGACCTCCGCCTTTCCTTAGTGGCCTGTCCATAGTATAGGAGAGGAAGTCCGGGGGGGTGGCCTTCACCATGTCTGGCCCTGCCGATTGATCGGTCCATGTTTCCGTTATGAAGGCAACCTTAACCTCCAATTCCTCCATAAGTCTAGTACACTCCAGGCTATGCTTGATTAGTGACCTTGCATTTAACAAAATGCAAGCTAAAGAGCGATCCTTCTTGGTCTCAGTCTCTCCCCTCTTCCCTTCCTTAAAGGAAATGGGGATGTTAAGAATCCTCGGAATACTGGAGGCACAACCTGAACAGTAATCGGGGGGGATTAAGGGCAGATCCTTCGGTACCAAGCAAGGGCAATTTAAGGTAGTCCTCTTTCTAAGGTTCAACAGGGTACGAGTGTCGTATCGGAGGATTGGCTCGGTAACCGGATCGAAATCAGCAGAGTCTCTGGCGCAAGGCGCGGAACTGGCGCGGACGGGCGCAGACAGGCTTGCCTTAGGCGCGCCCCCGGCGCGCCAGCTGAGCGCTCGCGCCAGGTCATCTATTTATACGCAGTCAGGGAGCCTAGCCCGCTGACCTGCGTACTTCCAAAATGGCGCCCAAAATTGCAAGCTCCGCCTCTATCCCAGACGTGCCCCCAATTCAGCTAAAGCTACAAACACAATAAAAGCAAGTAGCAACAATAGCAGGAAAAAGCAAGTAGCAGCAAATTATCTGTTAAAATATATAATGTGCAAAATGCGATATGTGCAAACAAGCATAGAAACGCTCACTCGGTAATGCTCCCGGCTCAGGCCTCAGGAGTTCTAGACGCTGCGCGCTCGCGCCAGGTAGTCTATTTATACGCAGTCAGGGAGCCTAACCCACTGACCTGCGTACTTCCAAAATGGCGGCCAAAATTGCAAGCTCCGCCTCTATCCCAGACGTGCCCCCAATTCAGCTAAAGCTACAAACACAATAAAAGCAAGTAGCAACAATAGCAGGAAAAAGCAAGTAGCAGCAAATTATCTGTTAAAATATATAATGTGCAAAATGCGATATGTGCAAACAAGCATAGAAACGCTCACTCGGTAATGCTCCCGGCTCAGGCCTCAGGAGTTCTAGACTCTGCGCGCTCGCGCCAGGTCGTCTATTTATACGCAGTCAGGGAGCCTAGCCCGCTGACCTGCGTACTTCCAAAATGGCGGCCAAAATTGCAAGCTCCGCCTCTATCCCAGACGTGCCCCCAATTCAGCTAAAGCTACAAACACAATAAAAGCTAGTAGCAACAATAGCAGGATAAAAGCAAGTAGCAGCTAATTTATCTGTTAAAATAAATAATGTGCAAAATGCGATATGTGCAAACAAGCATAGAAATGCTCACTCGGTAATGCTCCCGGCTCAGGCCTCAGGTTTTCCCTCTCCTGTATGTAATCAGCAATATAACTGCTCAAGGATTCGTCAGAGTATAATACTTTCCAATGTTTCTTCATACTGTTTCTTAGAACTGTTGACATTTCATTATAATCAGTGATTATTATGGGTTTGGAGGGTGCCCTCTCTTTGAGCTGTCTGTCTCTTAGGGTATCAGCCCTGCTTACTGTTAATATTTTCTGTTCTGCTTTGTCAATCGTATGTGTGTTGTAACATCTGGCTAGAAAACGTTGTTTCATGTCCACCACACACGATCTGAAGTTCATGTCATCGCTGCAATTTCTACTGGCCCTGACAAGTTCTCCATATGGTGTCTGGGATGAGCACTATTTGCATGCAATACTGCATTGCAGGAGGTGGGCTTTCAGTGTAGTTTGCTGTGTATCCGATTATTCTTAATGTATAGTACCACCTAGGAATTCTATCACTCTCTGACTACAATTGTATGTGAATTTAATGCCCATATCGTTGGAGTTGAGAAAATTACAGAATGCTTGTGTCCATTGTTCCCGACAATATCAAGATTCAATCGTCTATATATCTGCCCCAATAAATAATGGTTTCGCACCATTCGGTTCCTCTTGAGCCCCAGACCCACTCCTCAAACCATCCCATAAAGAGATTAGCATAGGAAGGAGAGAATCTGGAGGCCATGACAACACCTTGTATCTGCTTGTACCATTGTTGTTCGAACATAAATACATTGTTTTTTAGAATGATTTCAATCATAGTAATCAGCATTTCCACATGTTGCCATTGTGTGGCTGGTCTTTTACTTAGAAACGTTCTTGTTGCTCGGATTCCTAAGTCTGACCTAATGCTTGTATAAAATGCTGTGAAATCCAGTGTAGCCAGAATCATATTGTTCTCCAACCTCACGCCTGAAAGTATACTAAGAATATTTTTTGTATCTCTGACATATGAGGGAAGACTTTTCACCAATGGTTGTAGGAATAAATCTACGTACTGGAATAACTTCTCTGTAGGTCCCCCTATGCTGGAAATAATTGGTCTGCCTGGTGGGAATTGTAGGTTTTTGTGCACTTTAGGCAGTGTATAGATGCATGGGAATCTAGGCCTCTCCACTTTAAGATAAAGATATTCATCTTGGTCTATCAAACCCTTGGTGAGCCAGTTTCTTAGATGTGTGTTAATCAGATCGGACAGGGAACAGATAGGGTTATCACTGAGTTTCGTATAGCATGTTTGGCCTTCCAATTGGGATAGGATCTCCGTATTGTAGTCTTGTGTGTTCATTACGACAACGTTGACCCCTTTACCTGCCTCTTTGATGGTGATGTTTTTTGTGTCTTTCAGTGCTTCCAGAGCAATGCGTACATTATGTGTCAAATTGTCCCTGTGTTTTGGTTTATGCTAAAAAAAAACACAAGAAGCCATTGTGAATTCTGTTATGCATTGTAGCAGTCTTGATTTATCAAATGACAATTATTGTATGTGTGCTCGGGCCTGTGTGTAAACTTTCAATCTTTGTATTGAGCTCTTTAAAATTATTTGTTATAGAATCATCAAGAGAGTTTGTGACCCATATACCTGAATATTTTATTTTGACAGAAGCAGATCCCTGAAAACCAGGTATGTGGGAAGGATGACTGAACATGTATTTATTGAGTGGAAGAATTTCCGTTTTGTCTTTATTCACTTTATATACAGATACCTTAGAAAAAAATAAATCTCCTTCAAAGGAGCAGGCAAAGACCTTTTTGGACCGAAAATAAACAAAAGAGTATCATCTGCATAAGCAGCAAATTTTAAGTGATGGTCACCATTAATAAAACCAGAGATCAATGTGTTAAGACGAATCCAGGAAAGAAAAGGTTCAAGTGCCAAGACAAATAATAAGGGGGAGAGCGGACAGCCCTGCCTTACTTCTCTATAAAGAGAACAAGCATCTGCAATGCAATAAGTCTTGCATTTACAGAGGTTCGAGCAATTGGCATTGTAAATGACAATGGCCGTTATTTATGTTTTGGTTTTTGAAACATAAATAAATGGCATTGTCATTTAAAATGCCAATAGCTTGAACTCTCGCAAATGTGAGACCTATTGCATTCCAAATGCTTGAAGACATCGCTGAGTTGCCCCCTTCTGTATCCCATAGCCCCTGAAGAGCTCCCCGTTTGCTACAAGCTAAATAGACAAGCCGGTGGTCACAATTGCGCACAAGAGACCCTCCTGCCCCCCTGCAGTAAGAGAAACCCGTTAAAGAAAATAGTGCTTGCAGATTAAAGACAACGTACCGTGAAACAACCAAAGTAAATGGGCCAGTCCTCATGGGAGGTTACAAATGAAGACAAGGCGGTACTAACAAGGGACTAACTGGCCTAATAACAAATCAGAAGCCAGCATTTACGAACGACAATGACACAAGCCAGTGACAAATTTAAGAGGAGAGTGGGTGGGGCTTCAAGTACATACTCCAATACAGCATGGGTGGCAGAGCAGCGCATGCCCTGCCCAGGCTTGACCTAAAAATATGATCAATAGATATGGTTTAGGGGAATGATATAAAAGGGAAACAAAAGCAATAAATTTAGGGCCAAAACCATGCCAGGTTAATGACTGAAGCATTAACTTCCAACTAATTCTATCAAAGGTCTTCTCAGCATCTATTGTTATAGCTGTAAGCGAGGATTTAAACAGAGAGGCTTTACTAAGAACATTAAACAGTAAGCGAGAATTGTCAGATATAAGTCTACCTTTAATAAATCCCAATTGCTTCTTCCCAATAAGATATGGGAGTAAGGACTCCAAATGGAGGGCTAGCAGTTTAGCAAAGATCTTATAATCAACATTTAACAATGAGATAGGTCTATCACATTTACAGTAATAAGGATCTTTACGAATGAGATACACAGTAGCTTCTTGAAAGGTACCAGATGTAGAGGAGGAACAGTTTCCCCATGCATGTTTGTCACAGAATCAATAACTCGCCTCTCCCTTTTAACCTTTAAATAGCTTGCTAACAGTTTACTTGCTTTATTTTCCCACCATAATAACGTGCAGTTTTCCTAAGAAGAATACAGTTTGCTTCATGAGAAGAAATTGAATGACTTTTTTAGTTTTGCTTCAAGTAAATTATGAAGATCTAATTGCAACTTAGAAGAGAAATACTTCTGTTCCAAAGATATTGGAGAGAGCAAGGCAGTATGTTCCTTAGTACAACTTATTTTAGTCCTAGAAACATAACTTAAAATAAAGTAATGTGCAGACTCTTTAAATGTATCCCATACCAAAGAAGGAGAAATAGAAGTGTTGTCATTAAATGAAAAGAATTCAGAAGGAGACAAAGGAACGAGAACATTGACAATCCCACAAGAGAGAATTATTAAACCTCTATCTATGTGAAGAGGGACAAGGAGGAACCGAATCCAAATCAGTAATAACCATGGCATGATCAGAAAGTATAACTGGAGAAGTATACGAATGTGCGATATGTTGTGAAAGAGATTTAGAAAGGAAAATATGGTCTAAACGTGAAAGTGTACCATGAGAGGATGAGTGAGAAGAGTAATCTCATACAGTAGGATTAAAGAGCCTCCAAGAATCTACCAAAGCAACTTTAGCAATGGCTAAATGAAATTGTTTATGCATTTTTTGGGACACAAATTGGGTTGAAGAACATCTATCCAAAAAAGGATAAATAATTTGGTTGCAGTCACCACCCAAGATAAAATATGAGTCATGGTCTTGTGTACATTCCCTAGCAATAGAGGGCCAAAAAGTGTGGTCAGAAATCGTAGCTGCATACACATTTAACACAGTCTGGGGGACATTATCAATAAGACAATTAACAACAATACATCTACCACTATCATCTGTTTCCTGTGAAATAAAATTGAGTGAATTCCTGCAAAATATAACAACACAATTCTTTGTATTCAATGATGGGGAACAAACATATTCTCCACCCTTTTTTGCTTGAATATTAAAGCTTCCAACTCATTAAGATGAGTTTCCTGCAGTAGAACTATGTCAGGATTGGATTTACCCAAATGGGATAATATAATCTCTCTTTTAACAGAATTATTAGATCCTTTAATATTCCATGATATTATATGGAATTATAAATAGTAAATGTTAGAACTGGGGTCACCAATCCCGATACGGTAGCTTGGCGCAAGGCAGAAAGGCACCCGAAGGCAATGTGTAAAGCACTGGTGCAGCACTCACTCACACAGATTCAGCCATGTGCACACAATGAAGGACACCATAACAGGTTGTTTAGTAAAAACACAAGATTCTTTATCTATCTCAAGTTGCGGTGAATCAATTCATTTCAGGGATAATAATGCAGTTAATTTCAAGGCACCAACAACAATCAGTCCATTCAGTCACATTAAGCAATGCAGGGTAGAGTAATAACTAATTCATTGCATTAGATCAATCAGGGCACTTCAGAGCAACAGTTCACTCAATTAGGTAGTCACAGGGTAACGATCATTTCCTTAAAATACATGAATCGGTGACTGGCAGGGCATTGAAGGACAACAATTAATTCAGCCCCCACAAAGCAAGCAGGGACTTCCAGGTTAACAAGTAATTCATTTAAGTAAAATAGGGTAGGGAACCTCAGGGCAACCCGGAATTCGTTTGGGGCACCAAATAGGCATAAATTCATGCATAGGGATAGCACCAACAACCTTATGGTAACAGTAGACTCAGTTAAGTACATCAGGGCATGAATCGAACAACCACACCTCCTCTGGGGAGGGAAATAATACAGGCACCATGCCCCGGATAAGATTGCTCCCGTTGATGTCACTCGTGCCCAGCTCCCACTAACGCTCACAGCCTCCTCTCCGTTGCAGCAGGGAGGCATGTCCACGCGCACCTCAGGTGCAGGGGTCCCAGGGCCAGTCCCGTATTCCCCGCACTCACTGTAGGCCCGCAGGCAGTCTCCGAGCACTCCGGCGCTGACCAGCGCCTCGCGCCCCTACCCCCCAGGCGGCCCGCTCCACTCTTCCCTCGGGTCCTCGCCGGGGGGGGGGGGGGGGGGGCCATACACTTCTGGGGCTGACCGAAAGCTCCCCTGGGCTCCGGCCCCGCCGCGCCTCAGAGGGCTCCGGGCTTCCCTCTCCGCCCGGGAGCCAATACAGGAGCAGCTTGCAGGGGGCAGGGCCGGTGACGCGGCCGACGCCCTTGTTGCCGGTCAACGCGCCCCCGCGCAGCCTGGGACTAGCGCGGCCCTCTCCCTACCGCGTCGGCCCTCCTCAGACTTGGGGCCACCGCGGTGAAGTCGGACTGGGAACAGCTTTGGGAATAACTGGCGCCAGGGCCACGGTGGTGATTCTCGGGCCCGCGGCGCACCTGGTGACAGCGCCCCCTCACGGCACACGCAGTGGCAGCGCAGTCGGCGCTTCCGCCTTCACAGCGCCCGGGCCGCAGCGGTGACTTGACAAGTAGTGCTTCCAGGTGTCCAGCACTAGACGGTAGGGACTTGGGCGGTGGCGGTGATTCCAGCATGGAGCGCTCGCATCCACGCAGCGCTAGGACACGGGTACCGGGGCAGCGGCGGTGACTTGGGCAGTTGGCGCTATACTTCCACAGCACTAGGCTGACACCACACGGGGAGGCTCAGCGCTGGGTTGACACAGCGCTTGGGGGTTACAGCACTTGAAGGCTCAGCGCACTATCACGGTCAGCTTCTTCCTCAAGGGGCCCAGTTCTGGTAGCACAGCACATAGGGGTCACAGCGCTTACGGGTCACAGCGCTTTACCTGCAGATTGTGGAGTACCCACAGCGACAGTCCAGGTCAGTGCTTGTCTTATGGGGAAGGATGATGGCAGGTTCCCCTGGCAGGCTTATTAGGGGGAGAAGGGGGTTGAGTTGGCAGGCATCAGAGGCAGGGTTGGCCCCTGCAGCACACTGGAGATGGTCCCCTGGGTTGCCCCCTCACCAGGCAAGATCAGCAGGCAGGTAGAGTCCCTCTTCTAACTTGGGTACAGCAGGGCCTAGACTCAGTCAGTCCCAGTCGTGTAGGTTTCTCCCCTAGGCCCAACCGCCTACTCTCCGGCAGAGGTTCCCCCAGGTTCAGTGGTGCCCCAACTGACTAGTCAGGTATCCCTCCTTTCCTCTTATAGCTGCAAAGGGGGCAAAGCATAATCCCTCCCAGGGCTGGAAGGTTCCAGGAGCCTCCACATAATAACCTATGGGACAAAAAGGCGGGATGGAAAAATATACTGTATCACGATGTCCCAGCCTGCTCCTAACCACTAGTGTGTGTATGCAATGGCCACTCCGCAGTAGCAGGGGCCTGTGGCAGCCATGTTTTTAGGAAAGAGCACCTGCACCTCAGCACTGGTTAGCAGTGGTAAGGTGCCCAGAGACCTAGGGCCAACAAAAATATGGCGGAAAAAATAAGGTAACAAGGGCAAATAAACGGGGTAGACCACCTTAGGGCTGACAGGTCTAACATGCGTCCCCCCCAGCCAAAAGTGGGGAGAGCTACCCAGCCTCTAGGGAGTTCTCTACACTAAGGCGGAAGAACCGGGAGAGACCGTCAGCGTTGGCGTGGTCTACTCCAGGTAGATGTTCCACCCGAAAGTCCATCCCCTAGAGGGAAATGGACCACCTCAACAATTTGGGGTTTTCGCCTCTCATTTGCATGAGCCAGCGAAGGGGTCGGTGGTCGGTCTGAATGAGGAAGTGAGAGCCAAAAAGATATGGCCTCAGCTTCTTCAGGGCCCAAACCACGGCGAAAGCTTCGCGTTCTATGGTACTCCACCGCTGTTCCCGGGGGAGTAGTTGTCGGGAAATAAAGGCCACTGGATGATATTGGCCTTCCTCATTCAGTTGAGAGAGCACTGCTCCAATGCCATGCTCAGAGGCGTCTGTCTGCACAATGAATTCCTTATTAAAATCTGGCGTACGAAGTACTGGAGCGGTGCACAACGCGTGCTCCAGGGTTTCAAAAGCCTCTTGACAGGCAGCCCTCCAGATGACTCTACGGGGTTGCTTTTTAGATGTCAACTCAGTCAGAGGGGCCACAATAGTTCCGTACCCCTTAACAAACCAGCGGTAGTGACCTGTGAGGCCGAGAAAAGCCCGGACCTCCGTTTGGGTTTTGGGGGGCTCCCAGGCCAAGATGGTCTCAATTTTGGCCTGGAGGGGTTGCACCTTACCACCGCCCACCAGGTGTCCCAGGTAGACGACAGATCCCTGTCCAATCTGACACTTGCTAGCCTTGATGGTTAGGCCAGCCCGTTGTAGAGCTTGTAGCACCTCCTGGAGGTGCTCCAGATGGTCCTCCCAGCTGCTGCTGAAGACAGCTATGTCGGCCAGGTAGACAGCTGAGAAGGTCTCTAGGCCAGAAAGCACCTGGTTGACCAACCGCTGGAAAGTGGCCGGAGCATTCTTTAGCCCGAAGGGCATCACCCGAAATTGAAAGTGACGCTCGGGGGTGGAGAACGCAGTCTTCTCCTTTGCTCCATCGGCCATGGCAATTTGCCAGTATCCTGACGTCAGATCGATTGTACTTAGATACCGAGCTGCTCCCAGTCGGTCAATCAGCTCATCCGCCCTAGGGATCGGGTGAGCATCCGTCTTGGTCACGGAGTTCAAGCCACGGTACGCCACACAGAACCGAAGTTCCGGTGTGGTGCCCGGTGGGGCCGCTTCGGCACCAACACCACCTGACTAGCCCAAGGGCTGCTGGAAGGCTCAATCACCCCCCCTCTCCAACATCTTGGCCACCTCACAATGGATGCTGGACTTGATCTTGTCGGACAGCCGGTAAGACTTGGTTTTCACGGGCGGGCTGTCCCCTGTGTCCACGTCATGGGTACACAGATGCGTGATCCCAGGAGTGAGGGAGAACAATGAGGCGTACTGCTCCAAGACCTGGCGGCAGTCCCTCTGTTGCTCAGGGGTCAAGGATGGGGAGAGGACCACTCCCTCCACCGATCCATCCTTCTCTTGGGTCGCCAGAAGGTCTGGAAGAGGCTCACTCTCTTCCTCTTCGATCCCATCCGTCACCATAAGGAGAGCAAGCGCCGATCTCTCATGGTGCGGCTTCAGGCGGTTGATGTGGAACACCCTATGGGGCTGTCGGGGGTCTTGAGGTCAATGACGTAAGTGGTCTGGCCTCTCTTTTCCGCGATGTCGTATGGTCCAGTCCACCGGTCCTGGAGGGCACTAAGCTCTCCGGGCTCCATGACCCACACCTTCTGTCCAACATCCAACTCCACCGTCCAAGCGTTGCGGTCATACCACTCCTTCATGACGGCTTGACTAGCCTCCAGGTTGTCTGAGGCTTCCTTCCACAGCTTGGCCATCTGGCTGCAGAATGCCAGCATATAGCTGACCACATCACGGGGAAGCTTCGTAGAAGTCTTCTCCCACCCCTCTTTAACAATACTGAGGCTTCCCCTAACGGGGTGGCCATAGAGCAGCTCAAAGGGGCTGAAACCGACCTCCTTCTGCGGCACCTCTCGGTAGGAGAACAGCAGACAGGGTAAGAGGACATCCCACTTCCGTCTCAAGTCCTCTGGCGGACTCCGGATCATCCCCCTCAGAGTCTAATTGAAGCGCTCTACGAGCCCGTTAGTCTGGGGGTGGTAAGGAGTGGAGAACCTGTAGGTCACTCCGCACTCCTTCCACATGGCCTGCATGTAGGCCGACATAAAATTAGTGCCCCTATCTGACACCACGACCTTGGGGAATCCCACACGGGTAAAAATCCCCATCAAGGCCCGCGCCATCACAGGTGCAGTGATGGTCCTCAGAGGGATCGCCTCCGGGTACCGGGTGGTGTGGTCCACTAACACCAAGATGAACCGGTGTCCCGAAGAAGACGGCGGGTCCATCGGCCCGACAATGTCAATGCCTACCCGCTCAAAAGGGGAACCGACAACTGGGAGCGGTTCCAGAGGGACCTTCAACTTGGTCCCAGTCTTGCCACTCGCTTGACAAGTCTTACAGGTCTTGCAAAAGGTGTCAGAGGCAACTCGCATTCTGGGCTAGTAAAAATGTGGGACCAACCTAGCAAAGGTTTTGTCCTGGCCCAGGTGTCCTGCTAGAGGTATCTCATGTGCCAGTTCTAGCAGAAAGGCCCAGTAGCATTGGGGGACCACTAAGGCCCTAGATGACCCATGCACTGGAGCCTTAGGCTCACAGTAGAGGAGGCCATCCTCCCAGTAAATATGGTAATTGCCGGTCTCTTGGTTCGTCGCTTGGGCTTCGGCCTGTCGCCGCATACCTTCAAGCGTGGGGCACTCTCTCTGTGCCCGACAAAATTCCTCCCGGGTAGGCCCTCCTTCCACCTGCCACTCTGCAGGGGTCGGCAAGTCCCCCACGGGAACAACATCCACCTCCGCGGACTCCGGGGTCACCTCCGCGGGCTCCCCATCCATCTCTCAGGGTACATCTTCCACAACGTCCTCCTGACCAGCATTGGGCTGGGCCATTTTTCCAGGCTCCAACCCGGGTTGAGTTCCTTGCCGGGCAGCCATGGACCTCGTGACCACGCAGGTCCATCCTGGTAACCCCAGCATCTCAGCATGAGCATTGAACTCCACCTCCTTCCAGGCGGTATGTTCCAAATCATTTCCGAGCAGACAATCCACTGGCATGGCAGGGCTGACGGCGACTCTCAACTGGCCTGAAACTCCTCCCCACTCAAAGGGAACTTGGGCCACGGGTTAATGACTCATGTTAACAGCCATTACCACTGGGTGGAATACTTCAGGAATCACCTGCTCTGGGGACACCAGCTGACGCCTTGTCATTGTCATGCTGGCACCCGTGTCCCTCAGAGCCTCCATCTCCTCCCCGTTAACCCGTACCCTCTGCCGGTACTTGGCAGTGTTCGAGGGCAACTGTGTCACTGGGACCATCTCTCTATCCCCCAGTAAAACCAGGGTCAGGCCTGTCCACTCACCCCCCTCATCTAGGGACAACTCCTCCCCCAGAGCTACACTAGCCACCCTAGGGCTCTTACCTCTGGTGGGGACTGGGGATCGTTTGCGGCACTGGGGATCCCCCTTGTAGTGCCCAACCTCCCCACATTCGTAACACCGGACAGTTCTGGGCTGCTGACTCTTGTCAGGGTAAGTGGGTTTCGGTGATCCAGATTGGGGTGGGGAACCTACCCCCTTCCCTTGAGGTCTATTTTTGGGGCCTTTGAAGAACTCCTTCCTTTTATCCCCCCCTCTCTCTTCTGGGGTGCGCCCTGTCCGCCCTTCTGGGTATCTCTCCCGGGTCCCTTGTGGGACACCCGGGTGCTAACCCAGGTATCTGCCTATTCCGCAAGCTTCCGAGGGTTGGTCAGCTTGCGGTCCACCAGTTGTTGACGTAGCTCTGGAAAACATTTATCGAGGAGGTGCTCTCTTAAAAACAGATTGTACAGCCCCTCGTAGTCGCTCACTTCGCTGCCACGCACCCAACCCTCTAAGGCCTTACGTGCATAATCACAAAAATCCACCCAGTTCTGTGTGGGAAGCTTATGGCTGTTGCGGAACCTTTGACAATATTTCTCTGGGGTGAGACCAAACTTCCTAAGCAGGGCCTCCTTCATGACAGGGTAGTTGGTTCGCTCCTCTCTGTCTAAGGCCAAGGGAGGCATGTACCGATACAGGCCACCCCCCCAGTAACTCTAGGGCACCCCATGGGCTACCAAGGACACCTCATACGCCACCAACCACTTATCTATGTCATCCACTACACTAAAACTGGCCACCACCTCCCTCGGTAGATGGAACTTAAGCTCTCGTGGAGCCTCAGCAGGTACACTGCCACCATTCCTGTTGCCTTGCGCCCCTAGCTGCAATGCTTTCAACTCCAACTCCTTCAGGCTAAGCTCATGCGCAAGCTTCTTTTCCTCCATGGCTAGCCTCTTCTCCTCTCTCTCCTTCTCCATCCTAGCAAGCTCCAACCTCAATTGCCTCTCCTCCCTCCTATCCTCATACTCCTCCACCGACACACTCCCTGCTGACACACTACTGCCTGCCCTGGAATGGCTCCCTGGCAACACATTGTCACTAATGTCAACCTGCAGTAGGTCCAACTCTCCTGGAGTGCCTGGTTCTCCTCGAGCGCCCGGCTCTCCCGGAGCGCCCGGCTCCCCCTGTCCCTCGTCCCCTCTCCCTCCCGGGTGGGCCACTACCCACGCCCTCAAGGCTTTCTGAAGCTCCTCTCTCTTGGCGCCTCCCCTGACGGACACCCCCATCCCCTGACAGAACTCCTTTAGCTGCGCCACCGTATACATTTCTAGTTTGGCCAGCTCGAACTCCATCCTGACATGTGGGGCCCCAGACAATTCAAGGAAAAAACAGACACTAGGACGTAGGCAACTGGTCAAAAACAGGAGCCTATACACTCAAGCAGACAGTGAAGGGCAATCGATAGGCTTGCGTTAGGATAGGTGTCCAATTGCGGCGCACACTGAATCCCTGTAGGGTGCTGCACAAGCGCAAGTTCAACTCCCACCGCTGAACACCAATTTTAGAACTGGCGTCACCAATTCCGACATGGTAGCTTGGCGCGAGGCAGGAAGGCACCCGAAGGCAATGTATAAAGCACAGATTCAGCCATGCACACACAATGAAGGACACCACAACAGATTGTTTAGTAAAAACACAAGATTCTTTATCTATCTCAAGTTGCAGTGAATCAATTCATTTCAGGGATACTAATGCAGTTAATTTCAAGGCACCAACAACAATCAGTCCATTCAGTTACATTAAGCAATGCAGGGTAGAATAATAACGAATTCATTGCATTAGATCAATCAGGGCACTTCAGAGCAACAGTTCACTCAATTAGGTAGTGACAGGGTAACGATCATTTCCTTCAAATACATGAATCGGTGACTGGCAGGGCATTGAAGGACAACAATTAATTCAGCCCCCACGAAGGAAGCAGGGACTTCCAGGTTAACAAGTAATTCATTTAAGTAAAATAGGGTAGGGAACCTCAGGGCAACTCGGAATTCGTTTTGGGCACCAAATAGGCATAATTTCATGCATGGGGAGAGCACCAACAACCTTATGGTAACAGTAGACTCAGTTAAGTACATCAGGGCATGAATCGAACAACCACACCTCCTCTGGGGAGGGAAATAATACAGGCACCATGCCCCGGATAAGATTGCTCCCGTTGATGTCACTCGTGCCCAGCTCCCACTAACGCTCACAACCTCTTCTCCATTGCAGCAGGGAGGTATATCCACGTGCACCTCAGATGCAGGGGTCCCAGGGCCAGTCCCGTCTTCCCCGCACTCACCGTAGGCCCGCAGGCAGTCTCCGAGCACTCCAGCGCTAACGAGCGCCTCGCACCCCTACCCCCCAGGCGGCCCGCTTCACTCTTCCCTCGGGGCCTCGCCGGGGGGGGTGCGGTACACTTCTGGGGCTGACAGAAAGCTTCCCGGGGCTCCGGCCCCGCCGCGCCTTGGAGGGCTCCGGGCTTCCCTCTCCGCCCGGGAGCCAATCCAGGAGCAGCTTGCAGGGGGCGGGGCTGGTGACGCGGCCGACGCCCTTGTTGCCGGTCAACGCGTGCCCGCGCAGCCTGGGCCTAGAGCGGCCCTCTCCCTACCACGTCGGCCCTCCTCAGACTCGGGGCCGCCGTGGTGAAGTCGGACGGGGAACAGCTTTGGGAATAACTGGCGCTGGGGCCGCGGCGGTGATGCTCGGGCCCACAGCGCACCTGGTAACAGCGCCCCCTCATGGCACACGCAGTGGCAGCGCAGTCGGCGCTTCCGCCTTCCCAGCGCCCGGGCACAGTGGTAAAGTAGCGCTTCCAGGAGTCCAGCACTAGACGGTAGGGACTTGGGCAGCGGCGGTGTTTCCAGCATGGAGCGCTCGCATCCACGTGGAGCTAGGACACGGGTACCGTGGCAGCGGCGGTGACTTGGGCAGTTGGCGCTATACTTCCACAGCTCTAGGCTGGCAGCACACGGGGAGGCTCAGCGCTGGGTTGACACAGCGCTTGGGGCACACAGCGCTTAAAGGCTCAGCGCGCTATCATGGTCAGCTTCTTCCTCAAGGGGCCCAGTTCTGGTAGCACAGCGCTTAGGGACACAGTGCTTAGGGGTCACAGCGCTTTACCTGCAGTTTGTGGAGGGCCCACAGCGACAGTCCAGGTCAGCGCTTGTCTTAGGGGGAAGGGTGATGGCAGGTTCCCCTGGCAGGCTAATTAGGGGGAGAAGGGGGTTGAGTTGGCAGGCATCAGAGGCAGGGTGGGCCCCTGCAGCACAGATGGTCCCCTGGGTTGCCCCCTCACCAGGCAAGATCAGCAGGCAGACAGAGTCCCTCATCTAACTTGGGTACAGCAGGGCCTAGACTCAGTCAGTCCCAGTAGTGTAGCTTTCTCCCCTAGGCCCAACCGCCTATGCTCCGGCAGAGGTTCCACCAGGTCCAGTGGTGCCCCAACTGGCTAGTCAGGTTTCCCTCCTTTCCTCTTATACCCCCAGGTCAGGTGACCCTCCTGCAAAGGCGGCAAAGCATAATCCCTCCCAGGGCTGGAAGGTTCCAGGAGCTTCCACATAATAGTCTATGGGACAAAAAGGCGGGATGGAAAAAGATACTGTATCACGATGTCCCAGCCTGCTCCTAACCACTAGTGTGTGTATGCAATGGCCACTCCGCAGTAGCAGGGGCCTGTGGCAGCCATGTTGTTAGGAGAGAGCACCTGTACCTCAGCACTGGTTATCAGTGGTAAGGCAGCCAGAGACCTATGGCCAACAAAAAGATGGCGGAAAAAATGAAGCAACAAGGGCAAAAAAACGGGGTAGACCACCCTAGGGCTGACAGGTCTAACAGTAAATAACAGATAAATTGCTTGAAAACGTTAACATGAATAAAAAAGACCCTAAAAAGTCAAGAGTCAAAAAAGAATTAATAAAGGGGTAGGAAAAGGAGAAGAATAACAAATAGTGAATAAGGGAAACTAGGAAAGGCAAAAAGGAAGGTAAAAAAAGAAAAATGGAAAACAAAAAGAGACAGCACAGATCCAAAAAACACGCCTGAAAAAGCATATCTTAATGAGTAATAAATGGAAAAGAAATGAGGTGGTGATGACTCATGAGATGTTGACACGCCCAGAAGGGGAGCAATCCAGCCAGAATAGGAGCATAAACACTCAAGAGGATGGACCACACAAACGTAATACAGAAGACAAATCTGCAAGAAGATAAAAAAACATCTTAAAACAAGTATTATAACATGTTGAGTGCTTCTAAAGCAAACATATTGAATATGCTAAAGACTCCCAAAAAAACAATTTAAACTATCTGAAAATTCTAACAAGGGAAACAAAGAAAAAAGAAAAGAAAATCAACCAGTAGAAGGTCCAGCAATATCCATAGAAACCAAAGTATGCGTTTGTATAAACTTATTAAGTTCTGCTGGATCATCAAATGTTGTAGTACTATTCTGGAAGGTCACTTTAAAGATGCAAGGATGAAAAAAAACATATCTGGCACCAAGACAAATTGAAGGAGCTTACAGATTAAGACATCATTTCCTTCTGGCTGCAGTGACATTGGAAACATCTTGAGATAGAAAAATTCCAGGACCATGCCAAGTGATTTGAAGATTAGCTTTAGCTGCAGAAAGAACTGCCAGTAAGTCAGTAAACTTAAAAAAAGGATAATGACTCCTCTGAGTTTTGTAGAAGATGCAAACAACGAAGGACGAGGACCAAGCCAATGAGCTCTCTGAATATTAAGCAAGGTTGATGAAGGCATATCTAACAGTTTTGGCAGGAAGGAAGTAAAAAAGGAGACAGGATCCTCTCTCCTCCAAAGCTTCAGGAAGGCCATATATGTGGAGATTATTCCACTTATTCCTGTTCTACAAATCCTCTGTGTGCTGCTGTTAGAATAAAAATTATGCTTTCGTATTGTCTTTAAATAAGTTAGCATTCGCGGCCCCATTTTGTGTACAGGTGCCATTTTGTATCATGATTGAAACTAATTCTCTGCCATTTCCGAGAAACAGCCTTCTCTAGGTTATGTTTCTTCGGAGCTGAGCTCTGCCACACTAATGAATGCCTTGTTATTATTAGCGCATACCTTTCCTTTAGTTGTAAGCCCTCTCCCACTTGTCTAGTGGCGGGCACAGGCAGGATGGCCTTGACTGATAGATAATGTGTGCCCGGCTTCAGAACCGAAACTTACTCCTTTGTAATTTACTGTCCAGTTGCAGTTTTCTGGAAGATTCCATGGTGGGCATGTTTTCATTGATTCTGAAATGTACATAATGTATTGTTATACTTGCTGAAGTCAGACTCTCTCTGCAGCACCCTTAGCGACTGGGCAGACAGGGCTCCGCTCTGAGCAAACCTTGAATAAACTAATATTGGTTTGTATTCTCTACTGTCTGACCGACTCTTCATTTCGTAGAAGGCAGAGAGGCGGTCGTGAGTGACCTGAGTGTCCCGAATCCTGCCACTTCCTTCACTGGTGGAACCAGAGCACCTCCTTTTCCAAAGAGTGAATTTTGTTAGCTTCGTCATGCAAATCCACACTCTGCTGTTCTACCATAGAAACACGACTCTCCATCAATGTCCATTTGTCACTCAGAAGTTGTATACTGTAATTCGTCTCCTGAACAAAAGGATGCAGTGCACAGATTTCCTCCAACAATAGTTCTAAAAAAATAGGGATACAGACTTCTCAGGCGAAGGAGGATCCTGCTTTAACCTTTTGGATGTTGAAGGGTGTAGGAACCTGGGGTCACCAGGCCCTATAGGCGGTAGCGTGGCGCGAGCCGGTCGGGCAACCAGAGGGCTATGTGTTAAGCAACCATACACCACACGCTTCTCATGGACTAGAGTCACACACAATAAGGGACGCCACACCGTTTAAATTATGCAAATACTTCAAGTTTATCCAAGTATAGCTGGTCAGATGCAGTTCAGGAAATAACAAGGTAATACATGAATCATAATACCATTGTGACATTACATTCGACACTCTGGGTGATATCTATGCAGTGCCTAACCTTGTTCTAGCGCCGTGCGCGCTTACGTAAAGTCTTTCCCTGAACCGGCCGTCTAACTAAGCGTAATACCTGAAAGGGGACACATTGGGTTCACCAACATGGCGCCTGTAGAACTGAGCGCTCCTCGTGATCAAGGGCCCCTAGTACGGTGAAGCAAGGCATATAAACATAGCGCTACGCGCAATCAGTTGCATGTGGATACGTTTGCGTAGAACATTTAATACATCGCGTGACTCGTAATCAGTCGCATGTCATTACCTTTGAGCAGAGCATATAACACAGTGCGCTACTCGCATTCCTGGGCAGGTAACTACTTTCGAGCAGAGCATATAACACAATGCGCTACTCCCATTCCTTGGCATGTAATTACTTTCGAGCAGAACATGTAACACAGTGCGCTACTCGCATTCCTTGGCATGTAATTACTTTCGAGCAGAGCATATAACACAATGCGCTACTCGCATTCCTTGGCATGTAATTACTTTCGAGCAGAGCATATAACACAATGCGCTACTCGCATTCCTTGGCATGTAATTACTTTCGAGCGGAGCATATAACACAATGCGCTACTCGCATTCCTTGGCATATAGTTACTTTCGAGCAGTGCATATAACACATGGGGTTACTCGCCGTCCCGGTCCCTCCGGCTGAGGAAGCAGAGTCGGTGGCGTGAAGCGCCACACGAGAGTAATGTCTGTCAGTACTTTGAACGGCTTCCAGCGGGGAAGATTACTGGACTTGAGGAGCGAGTCCCTATGCTCCGGTGCAGTTCACAGAGCACCGCGCTCAGTAACACAGGAGGGGGGACACGGACAGGATCCCTCGGCGGGGTCTCTCCGTCGCGCAGGCAGGGGAGGGGATTCCCACGGAGGGGACAACCCGGGCCACGTGCGGTGTGGTTTCCAGACCAGCAGGGGGCGCACCAGGGGGGATCTCGGCCTCCGGGCTTACCTCCGTCTCGGCGTCAGCAGGCGTCCGTCCTCATGGCGTTGGGGGAACTCGGCCCCGACCTTGCGCTTCTCCTCACACGGCTGCGACGGCAGCGACGGGGCCCCGACTTCGCCTGGGCCTCGCGACACAGCAGGGCACTCTCCCAGGCCTCCAGGCCACGGCGGTGAGCGCGCTGGCTTTGTCGTCGCAGGGGGGGGCTCAAATTAAGGATGGGGATATGGTGCTCAGCGGAGCACGCTGCCGGGGGTCCCAGACCAGGGCAGGGAGCGCGGGGGTCACAGCGCTAGTACCTGGTCGATCCCCGGTGGCTTGGCAATCGGCTTAGTATTTTGTTCACTAGGGTAGCTTGGACACGCAGTCTCAGCTCTGGCATTCAATGCTTACAGCTCGCTCTTGTCATGCAGTCTCAGTTCTTAACGTTAGGTTTCAGTTCTCAGTTGACAGATGAAGTCTTTTGGCGCAGATGTATCTGGCGCCCTTAAGGGGTTCTGTTACAGGGGTAGGGATGGAGAGGGCGACTAGGTCCTTCCTAGTCAGGCTGGCAGAGAGTCTCTGGGTCCTCCTACTACTGGGCAAGATCAGTGGGATTCACAGGGCACCTCACTCACTTAAGAGGCAGTACCTAAATCCTGTCACTCTCAGAGGCATAAGTCCCTGGCTAGGCCCTACCGCCTACACTCCTGGTGGATTCTTCCAGCTCTGCTTCACCCCAATGGCCAACTCACCACAAAAGCTTCCCTCCCACTCTTAAGTAGCCCTAGGTCAGGTGACCTCTAGCCAAGGCGGCAAAAGTAAAACCCCACCTCCCTTCTAGAAGGTTCCAGCTTCTTCCAGGAGCTTCCCCACTCTAACTATGGGACAAAAAGGCGGGCTGGTATCGCAACATTGTTGTGGGTCCCAGCCAGCTCCTGGCAGCTAGGGTGCTACTATGAAAAACGACCACCCTGCAGTAGCAGGGGTCTGTGGCAGCCATCTTGGGAGAAGGGAGCACCTGCACCTTAACACTGCCTGGCAATGAAAAGGCGCCCGGAGACCTAGTCCAACATAAAAATGAGGGTGGAAAAAAATGAGGCACGATACAAAAATAGAAGGGGAGACCACCCTAGGGCTGACAGGTCCAACAAAGGGGGTGACGAAACTTTACTGATAGTGGATTGTAAAGAGGCATTACGAGGATGAGCAGAATTGGCAATCCCACCAGAGGAGTGCAATTGGTCTCCTGTTAATAGCTTTGAAATAGGACCTACACACAGACCAGAGGCAGATTGCCCCTTAGGAGTAAATCAAATTGCGGCTTCTGTAGTTTTCCCACAAAAAATAACAGTACAAGTTGACAGCAGTTACAAATTAAATGCCTATTTTGCCACCAATGTTTCACTGTTCATATGAAAAAAAAACAATAATGAGCAACACCAGATAACTCTCAGAATATAGACCTTAAAAATTTCATAAGCACCACGAAACACTAAATGAATATCAGCATAAAGTTCAGGAAATGGCTAACTTATCAAATGCAGAGCGCAGTGACCATTTCTCCTGTTCCTGTAAAAAACAGCGTATAAAATGGCGGCAGCTTCTGTGGAAGCAGCCGCAGCACCAAAAAAGAAAAGAGACAGGTGCCTTACTTCAATAAGAACGGCACCGCAGCATCATTTTATTTGCATCTTCCTTCGCAAGTAAGGCACGACCATCAAAGTGGCAGGATTACAAGTAAAGACGCTGCAACCGGTCTGTAGCACAGCAGAGCCACTTCACTAGGCGGCCATCTTAATTGGCACCAAAGCCACGCCCCCTCTGCCAATTTTCACACTTGTTTGAGGAATTGTGACGAGAGGCCTAAAAAAAGAAAACATAAGGCTTTCCATTTCAGGTTCATTTCCAAAAAGGTAAGCTTCTGTGAATGAAACCACACAAAGTCCTGATTTTTCCCCAAACTTTTCTCATTTGGAATAATTTGTATTTTTGGATAATCTGTAATCTTAATTTAAGAAACTGATTTTTGCATGAGGAAAATTTGTAAACGCTAAATAGCTGTATTGCCTTGTATGCTACCAATGGCACGCCTCATGTGGCCATCAATGACTAAAAGAAATCGGACAGAGAACAGAAGTAGGATGAATTTGTAATAAATTAGATAATAAATAAAAGAGCCACAAGTAAACACGCTCTTAAAATCCATTTTGGGTAGTGCTTTAATCTATGCAGCCATAAACTACAGTGCCACTACACTGAGGCCTATTGCCAGACATAGGAACTGAGATCCAAAAGAATGAGTAGAAATAGACTCCATTCCAGTAGCGCTTATTACATAAATTTCCATTTGTCTCTTCGCCACAACTATATGCACTTTCACCTCCCTGCCTAACTTCTTCTATTATGAGTGCCCAACCACTGGAATACTCTCCAGTGTAGACACCTTTCCTGCTGCAAGAAGTCCCTTGAATGGCACCCATAAACCCCCCATGTGATCTCCCAGAACACAGCAACACCTAAAAGTGTCTCCAATCCCTTCTTGTGAGTTCTGATATTTATGAATCACCATTGGTTATAAATATGATAGACTGTGCGCTATACCCTTGTTTGTATTGTTTACAATTTTGCAAGCGTTCTAAGAGTTGGCCACGTAGCAAACCAAGTCGAAATCCATGTGACATGGATTCAACAATAAAAGGAGAAAGAATACTGCAGGGTTGTATATCAAAAACATTGTTTTTTTTTTTTAAATGACTTTTTATTTGTGCAGGCATGGCAAGTATAACATACAAAATCAAATCGTACATTGGTGCATTCGAGGTAGCAAGACAATTATGACACAGGATTATTAACTTTGGTCTCATAGCGCATATATTACTTCTAATCACATTGAACATTTTACAAGAGATGGTTACAGTATGGCATGATCTCATTCCTCTGTATAGGGTGCCTTGGCCTCTGCCGGTGGACAAAGAGACCCTCGCACCACATTCCACTTTTCCCATATCTTTGTCCATTTATGTGGGCATCCTCTACTCTCATAAACCACCCTCTCGGCCTGCATGCACCAGTCCATATCAAGTTTCCAGTCTCTCAAGGTTGGTGCCACATCTGCTCTCCATAGCCTCGCAATATTGTGCTTCGCCACTATAAAGCCCAGTGTAACCCAAATTTGTTCTCCCGCTGTAAGATCTGTTTTCCCCAAACATTTAATAAACACCATTGGGGTGTCCTTTCCATCCGTTTACTACACACCGTGAGCAGACATGTGGTGACCTTGCCCCAATATTCCTGTATCTTCGGGCAGTCCCACCATAAATGTAGGAAAGTGCCTGTCAGTCCACATAGTCTTGGACAATCAAAAACATTTTTAACAAAAATACTGTCTGACATAAATATTTTGTCCCAAATATCATTTACCAAAATATTGTCTCATTGAGTGTAGATTTACTATTATTTACTCCAATTAGGTGATATTTTGTCAATTATTTCATCAGTCAGAATGATCATTCTAGTCTGAAAAGTTTCTTTAAAATTTGGTGGATTTTTTCCTTTTGCTTCATAGCGCAAACCAAAATGCATGCTCCACCAGGCCTACCATGAAACAATCCTCAGTGCCATGCAGATGCCAATCACAGAACAGGAAGACTAATTCGTTCTTTTCACCACGTACAACCACCAATCCAAGTTTACTCAGCATAAGCATGTTCCCCATGATACCACAAACACTTGTTACAAACAACTGGACACATGGTGCACCCCCAACAGTAACAAGCACTGGCAAAGCCAATAGGTCTCAGTAGTGTGAATGTTTTTTAGCCATGTTGTCTAGCAGCACCGCTGCTGTTCAGCATGGCTGAAAGTCACTGAAAGCCCTGAATCACAGGATGTTGAGCTGCTGTCAAGTCTCTTCGCCCCCATGTTAAGTTTATTGTCCTGCCCCTCCTAACACAAAATAACGCTATGGCATGGCCTGCACTGGCCACATCGCAGCTCTTTTTTCAGTAACGTTCAGCCATGCTGAACAACAGATGTGCTGCTAGGCAACGTGGCCATCATTGCTGAGATCTGTTAGCTTTGGCAATGCTTGTTCGCTGTGGACAGGGTCTTGCTAAACAAATGTGGAAGTGAAAGTGAGAAACAGTCAAGAAGTATTGAAGAAAAGTGATAATGTGTCATTATGGCCAGAGCTGCTGACAAGGGAACCGGAGAACCAGGTTGAATCTCTGGATTGGCTGAACAGTTTGTGATTCTGGGCAAATCACTTACGCTCCCCTTGCGTACAACAATGAATGTGTCATTGTGTAATGCAACTGGGGAGCACTTAAGGTACTCCAATATCACCAGCCTGTGTTTGCACTATGGCAAGACAGAGGACAGAGCGAGTGCTCTAATACCATTGCATCATGAAAAAATTAAAATAACTTTTTAAAGAAATGCGTTTGTTTATGTACAGCTGCATGCATTTTAGTGGCATTTGTGTATGTGTACAAGGAGACGGCCTGAAAACCCAAGTACTCCTGGGGAGTGCTTGAACATTTTTAAAAAATAGCTGCACAAACCGGGAACCGTGTAAGGAGAAATGTACGTGGTCCATTGACTATGGGAGGACCAAATACAAGAAGAGGGTGTGATGCCCCCATGCCAATATGAATGGGATCAAAGAAAATGAGAGCGACGCTGAACGCTGAAGTTTACCAATGGTAGGTGATGGGCAGCCTGTAAGCCCACAGATATAAAACAACACATCTCTTCGAGACTGCGCATGCGCTGTCTAGCTGAGCAGCACATGCGCTGTCCAGCTTAGACCTAAAGACAATAGATTTTGCACAGGCAAAACCTACTGGCTTCACCAATGCTTTTTGTGTTTAGAAACGGGTACATTACGTGATTTATCCGAAATCATAAAATGTGGAACTGAGGCCGAGACTAGGGAGATGATATGGCGTCCTTTTGAGAGAAGAGGAGACATAAGGGCCAGAGCAGCCAACTATGGCGCTGGTAAGCCGGGTTTGAGTTTCGGCATCGGCTTCACATCCTTGATTTTGGGTAAATGACTTAATCTCGTAAATGCGTCTTTGTGTAAAGGAACTGATGCTAATGGAAAGTGCTTTAATACCTTTGGGTGGAGTTGGTGCTGTATTAAACCACACAAAAAAGTAACTGGTGCTAATGTAAAGCACTTCACTACCTTCGGGTGGTGTTGGCGCAGTATAAAACTGCAGAAAAACCCAGAAAGAATCACAGTGTTAGGCTGGTTTACAGTAGTGAACATGAGGAAATACAGTGTTTTGGTCCATGTATGAAGGACTACTTTTGCCATCAGCTCTTAAGAGCAGGCGACCTTGATGACATCAAGACTCAGCCTGGCTCCTTTTAAGAGAATTCAAGTTAAGCAACCGTTGCGCATGGAAGCACTTCACTGGTTAATGCGGAAAAAGTAAGAAAGTGCATCGATGGAAAAAATGTGAAGAAATAGAGTTCATCCGTATCTAATGAGAAGCAACAGGGTGAGACACGAACAGTTAAATCATTTCTCACAGGAGAAATGTGGCTATGCAATTACAGCAGAAGACACAGGTACTTTAGAAGCTCTGACATGCCCTGTGATAATGCATACTAGTTTCACTTGAGGTCTGAGTTAATCTATAAACACAATTGTTAAATGAACATATTTGGTGTAAACAGGCTTACACACCTAGTACCCACAGGCATAATTTTTTTTTATAGAGTTAAGGGTCCTGCTGCAGAGATCTTTGTCTGGCTAGTAAATTCCAGAGAACAATAATAATGATAAGATAACTTTGGAGGGTAACACGTTTGCTGGAGAGACCTGTGCTTTCTCTATTCCCAGGTTTGTTTCAAAGTAGCATAGAGGGTTGATGTGTCTCACAACATCTAACATGTAGATAACAGATTTTTATTTTATGGCGCTAGGTAAGTGAGTTACTGCTTTTAACAAAGAGATCCCAGACCTGCCAACCTTGGAAGGTTTTCTACAGTGTGATGCTAAAGCTGATTCACGGGAGTGGGCAAATCAGCCAGCCATTTAAAACACAAAACATGACATGCTTATTCTGAGAATTACCAGGTAGTTTATTAATTGCCGAATGTGTATTAACTGTGCTTTAAATCCTAACACTATTGTAAACATTAAAGTACTTTATAACATTAGCTGCTTTGCTGTCTTTCATTTGCTAGCGAGTAATGATTTGGTAAATAAATTGTCAGTTCTGCTCTTTGTCCAACCCCAGCCTAGGCTTTCAGATCCCAGTTGCTGATTTTTTTTATTGGGAATACACAATGCAAGACTTTAAGTTTAAAGACAGTGATAATCAAATTTCAGCTCGGGGGTCGCATGTGGCCCTCCTGACTTTTGCATGCGACCCCCTGGTGAATGACAGCAATGGGCTGCATTTTACTTGAGAAAACACTAACATTCTGCAATATATTAAATAAACGGGGAAGTGTTTCTTTACAGGCTAACTGAAGTAAAAGAAAAGAAGCAAATAAGGCATGCTTCAGCACATAGCTTTTAAAACACATTCATTTTTTAATACATTTGTAACAAATGTCTAACAAAATGACAAATTCTCTTCAAAATGCAAAAAAGTGTATTTCATTAAAGTGCAGAAGTGTTTCACCTTAGAACATCAGATTATATCAATGCATTAAGAAGTATTTTCAAAAAGTAATAGTTTTAAAAAATGATCAAAGACACATTCATGCCTACTCCCACCCTACAAAAATGCCAATATTGAACTTAGAGGCAAGTCAGTTTTCATGTCAAACCCTGTGGATGGCCTCTGTTTTTATTGTACGTGGACAGTATTATAGTTTCTTAAATCAAACACAAGAGATTTTTTTGTACAGTGCATATCCAGAACACACTTATTCAAAGGTGCTCTCACATGTGATAATGAGAAAAAAGAAGGCAAAGTGAAAAAAAACAATTGTCAAGGATCACATTAGTTGGCCAGGTGGGGAAGCCGGTATTGAATCTAGGTTTTCTAGTTTCACATTGCGCAATTCTATTTCATTTTAATCTATAATGAACTTACTTCCTTTTTACACTTGACTCTCCCAAGGTAGTGCTAGGAAGTAGATGAGACTTACCCTATAGGTGCGGTAGAGGGATAGTGATTCAAATATAGCATAACACAGTAATGTCAAATCTATGACTCTTTTCGAAATTAGGGGCTTCATTTAGAGGGCAGTATGGAATGAAACCCTCAAAATAGCTCCGTGTCTCACTGAATACACCATGTACATGCTTTGATTACCCAACGTAAACTTTGCCTCTCCCCCCAGACTCCTTCCTGCAAAGCCACAGTTTCTGGCATGGCGTGCTTCATGAGGCGAGAGCCAAATTAAGTTGTTTAAATGTTAAATGTTACCAGCTGGCCCAATGACCCGCAGCCATTTTTAAATCGCCCAATCTGGCAACCCTAAACTGGGGCATGGATGTATCATGTGATATCGGCTCTTTATCCGGAGATTATGTGAAGTGAGCCAATATTGTGTGAAACACAGTGCCACCATTAGAGTTGCAGGTCTGAAAGAGATCCTTTTGTTACTCGCAATTCATAAATTGTAATCCTTCTAATATAGCACAGCAAGCTATGAAGGACATGTGACTCCTACACCTTGTAAAGTTCACTGTCTTTTTTAGCACATTTTGCACATTGATTTGCACACTTATAGGATTTATTGTCAATGTATATTGTGTACATGTTATATAAAGAACTCTGAGACCCTGCATTCGGATGAGTAGTGCTATAAAAGAAATAAAACAAAATGGTGTTATTTAAATTGCTATTTGTTTAAATACTGGAACATACCAACACATATGACATTCATACAGTGCATGCATATCTCTTATGTACAGGGATTGAACAAAGTAAAAAAGCATGTCTCTCAAGGGTTTGTGAAGTGATAACAAGCTGTGTGTCTTTTTTTCCCCTCCTCTGCATTTGCATGGAGCTCCCAGCCAGGATACTCAAACAAAAGGCGTCCTTGTGAAAAGTAACTGGTGTTAATGTAAAGTGCTCCAATACCTTCAGGTGGTGTTGGCACTATAAAAAACTTCACAAAAAATGTAACTGGTGCTAATGTCATGTGCTCCACTACCTTCGGGTGATGTTGGTGCTATATAAAACTGCACAAACGAAAAAAGAAAGAATCACAATGTTAGGCTGGTTTACAGTAGTGAACATGAGGAAGTACATTGCATCAGCAACCACATTAAAAGGACTACTTTTGCCATGGACACTGAGGGGCAGGCAGACCTTGAAGACATCAAGACTCAGCCTGGCTCCTTTGAAGAGAATTCGAGTTAAGCAACCAATGCACATGTAAACACCACATGTGAATGCAGAAAAAAATAAGAAAGTGTCCAGACGGGAAAGATTTGAAGAAATAGTGTCCCATCCTATGAAATGAGAAGCAACAAGGTGAAACACGAACAGTTCAATAATTTTCCACAGCAGAAACATGGCTATGCAATTACAGTAGAAGGCACAGGTACTTTAGAACCTCTGACATGCCCTGTGATAGCACATACCTGATTCACTTGAGGTCTAATTTTCCAGCTATAAACACCATTGCCGAATGACCATATATGGTGTAAACACGCACATACACCTAATACCCACACGCATGGAAAATAAACAGAGACTACAGTGTCCGGCCAGAATACTCGAACAAAAGGCACCCTAATGAACCCTTAAATTCGGCCTTTTTTATGGGCCCAGCTGGAGTCTTGTACGGTAGTTTAGCCCTTTGGTGAAGGGATTTTCTATTGGTTGTGGTCTTCAAAAGGAGGTCATTAATGGATTTAACTCACAACATTATCTATTAATTTTTATCTGTTTTATCTGACATTACCACAACTGTCCCCACAAAGGAGGGATTGATTTCCTGATCTTACAGTTTATTTAGCCAATTCATTGGCCCCGCTGTAAAAGAATCTGTGGGAGTGAAGTGCAGTTTTGATCCAAGATAGATCATGTTTGGTGATGAGAAAATAGTTGGAAAACCGTTCAGGTCTGCAAAAGCTCATGGCACAATGATGTAATTCTAAGACCACCGTCCTGGGCCAGTCTTCAATTACATCTCTGTTTACAGCTGTTTTCTTTCTGTGCACACTAGAAGTCCACAATGAAAGGGGGCAGAGTTTAATCAAATCCCCCAGAAACGTCTGCCCAAGTTGTACATGTCAGATAAAGACTAGTGTACTATATGGTGGTGATTGAATTAGACACCTAAAAAATATGTTACTCTCACTTTCCAGATTGGTGATGTTATCATTTCCCATAAATACCAGACCCATAACAACAATAGATACGCATTTTGATGTTCAGGATTGTGTATTAGGTTTAGAGCCTCGTTGGATGCAAATTCAAAAACAGAACTAAGAGATTTCACAAATGTTAGCCTCCTACAAAACACAAGGTGATACCATTTAAGTAAACAGCGGAAGAAGACAAGCAGATAATAAAAAGAGACAACCCTCATGATAGACACAGCCTTAGTACTACTACACCCCAGATTGGTCGATTTAGGACCAACCACCAATACAAATGATTTTGACAAATTGGTGCTTAACTCTAGCTTGTCCATAAATTGTACAAAGAAATCAACCAGAAGATTTTACCCATTTGTCAAACGAGCAATCAATATGGCGTCATCTGCATATAAAAGTATAGGAATCGGACAGGACCTGATTTTGAACATCTCCTGACCATTTTGCACTAAACATTTTTTCAAGTTATTGATATATATGGTAAAAAGAAATGATGCAAGCATGCAACCTGTCGAACTCCAGGGCTGAGGTTAAGTGATTCTTTGCAGTTACCATGACACTCAATTCTAACTTACGTACTTATCTACTTGCCTTATATTTTTGACAGTAGATATATAATGGGAGGTGGATGTATTATATTGTTTTGTGTACTCTCAGCACCATGAAGCTGCCTTTGGAACTAAATTAAGACATGAAATGAACAACTTTAGCACATATTCGTATTTGAATTCTATTTTCCACAATGTATACAAAAACAGTAACAGGTGATGTTGTTGTGTGAAGAACACAATTTAACATAAAAGTTCATTCCCTTGAAAGGATGGAAACCCCCCCTAAAGGTTTTCCTGTTTGTAGTAAAACTTGTGTAAAAAGCATAATATTCTTCAGTCTTTACTTGTTGGGGCATTAGGTTTTCCACAAGAGACTGACAAGTAGTGTTGATGTGTTCCTGGCAAGTGAAACTCCAGCACTGGAGAAAGCCATTTAGATATGTCGTGCAATGTCTTGCATCAGTGCAGTGTGCAATGTAAACAGCCGCCAGGCTGCTTCAGTTGTTCCCGAGGAGCGAGGTCGCTATTTACAGTGTTAATGTGAAGTAAACAAATGATCAAACTGGCAAAGAAGTCGAAAACTCTCAGCAAACATGCATTACCCGAGGTCCTGCTAGGGGCCTTGCAGAGGCGTTGACAACACGAACAAGCATCTGTTCTACACCTCCGTGGGAACCTCCCTCTGTTGTCAACACAAACATCGCATTGTACCTTCTCTCTCCGTGGATTGTCTACTGCAACAGCGACCTTTCTGGGAAAAAAGTTCAAAAAGCAAAGAAAAGATGAGGCTAAAGAGAAAGGAAAATAACACAGCAGGACTACTGCTCGAGGCACTGCAGGACTCTATTTCACAAAGAAGAACTACACCACATCACCCAGCAACAGCAAGTGTACAGCAATAACGTCACATAACCTGGCCTGCATTTTCATCCTCCTGTCACTGCCATACACTTCTTCCCCTCGCAGTAAAAAGGTCTTAAGCAGTTACGAGGCAGTGCAAGTGCTTTATAAACACAAAAAACAGAAACAAAACTAGCATTTGCAATGCCGTAGGTCTCGCATTTGCGAGAGTTTAACCTATTGGCATTGTAAATGACAATTCCTTTTATTTATCTGTTTTGATGCTTAACACACAAATAAAAGGCATTGTAATTTACAATGCCAATAGCTCAAACTCTTGTAAATGCGAGACCTATTGCTTGGAAAGTGATTGCGCGCATGGTGCGCTGAATGTTGCAGGAAATCATTTGGTGCCTGCAGTAAGAGAAACTCATTAAAGAAAATAGTGCTTACAGACTAAATGAGACATAGCGTGTACAACCGAAGTAAAAGGGCCAGTCGTCATGGGAGGTTACAAATGAAGACAAGGAGGGACTAAGAAGCCTATTAACGAATCATAAGCCAGCATTTACAAAGGACAATGACACAAGACAATGACCAGGGCCAGACTGGCCATAGCGGGCACCGGGCGTTTCCCGGTGGGCCGCCATGGCGGGGGCCGGTTTTAGGCCTGGGAGGCGTTTTTGTTACTGAGGGCTGGCAATATCACCCCCCCCGCAACAAAATCGGCCGAAACCTCCTCCTCCCCCCCAAGGGGCCAGCCGAGCAGTTTCCAGGGCCGGTTTTGGTTCCCGGTCCAGCCCTGCCAATGACAAATATGGTTGGAGAGCTGGTGGGGCGTCAAGTCCATACTCTAATACGGCATGCCTAGCGGAGCAACACATGCACTGCCCAGGCACGACCTAAAAACGCGTGAAGAATTGAATATAGTTCTTTTCACCAGAGTCCAAGGAGTCACTTCTCTCTCAAAACAATTCCAATTAGAACCTTGACTCTGTTGTGTCACTAAAAGCCATCTTCAACATCTTCTCTCAAAGCACATGAGGCACTTGACTGAAACATGTCCAGCTTTAGTGGTGGCGCCCGGTGCGACAATTCTTTTTTGGCACCCCACCAATGACTTCCTTCTCCATGGATTCCCTCACTACCACCCTCCAACAGTGCCCCCCATCTCTCCATAGCCCCTGCATTTCATTTGTTTAATAGTGCTACTCATACCATTGTAGGGTGTCAGAGCACTTTACATCAAACACATTATAACGAGACAATGAATTATACAGTATAAATCAGTCTATAGAAAATGTTACACAAAACAATAAGGATTGCAATGTGTAGGAATCACATCATCCATACTAGTAGGCAGTATATTTTAAGAGTGTTTGGTGTATACAAGCACAAAACCTAGACTTAAAATGTACAACAGTTGTAGGGGTTGCTTCACTACTAAGAATGTATTTCTACCCAAACTTACCCTTTTTAGCAACATCGGGCTAAAGAGAAACTGAGGAAAAACATAAGGTTCCAACCCTATACCTTGCAGTTTGCATGCATTTCTTTGATGACAGTTCATAAGTCACTGTGCTATGTTGGGACTGTAACTTACCAAAAGTATCTCTGTGACAAAAGCAGTAACCCACTGAGCTATCCATATAAAATACAATTCTGTGTTCTTTGCAGCAGGCATGTTAATCCTCTGCTCTACTTTATGATGAACCAGTACTGCCACTAGACAAAACTAGATCTCTCTCCAGAAGGAAAATTAATCACCAGAGTCATCTTGACATTTTTAGTGTTGCCTAAAAACTGTCTGACACACAAGGAACTCTGCAGAGGGTGCTTTTAAACCCATAAGGTATTTCTAAACACAACACTACCACCACTTTCTCCCCCAAGGTCAGTGAGAGTGCCGACTGCATCAGTCACACCACCCTGGATCCGGTTCTGGTCAGAAATCTTCCCTTTGCTGATACCACACTGTCCTTTTGCAGCTTTCCTGTAGTGTCTGCTTCTCATAATGTAAAAGTCCAGGAACCGAAAGGAGGCAGCAAAATGGGCATGTAGTCTGTAATTGACTGTAGGATTGTGTTGTTGCCACTGATTATTGTTTACGACTAGGTCTAGTTGTACTCTCTAGAACCTCCATTGAAGTTGCATCTGGCATCTCTAGGAAAGTGTTCTAGTCCTTTGAGGACTTAATGGAGAGACTGTCCATTGTAACCTTAGTTCTGAACAAACTTGACTTGATCCTATTGTGAGAAGTTCAAACTGTAAACGTTTGCTGTCATTACAACTTCTCTGTTGTACCTGCTGTTCGTTATTAGAATGCACTTCAAGAACTTTTTTTAGGCAAATTTCCTTTCAATAAAAGGGTGGATATGCCTTGTCACCAAGTATAGTTTAGTAAATTTGGAAAACTTATCAACAACTAATCCACTTTTACCTTAGCAAAAGATATAGGCCCTGAACTTGGTGAGTGGCCGAGCCACCAGTACAAGAAAAGTCATAATAAGCTTTGAGTTTGTGAAAAACATTTTGGGTCGTATTAATTGTTTACATTACTGTTGTAGGAAATCTGCGTTTTCTGTAGTGCCTAATTTGTAAATGAATGAGTGTCAGTGCCCAAAGCTCTGCTTGGGCACTGTCAGGGAAATTAAATGTCGGTGCACTTAACACCAAGGCTTTGTATTCTTGAATCCACCGCAGGAATCTTTAATACCCTACCAGAGACCCCCTTATCATACTACTGGCGGTTCCTGCTTTCACATTTTTTGATATTTGTTCCTTTCCATCTTTCTCTTTCTCCATCTTTCCACATTGTGTGTTTTTCCCTCTCCTACTATCAGTAACTGTCAGATACAAAAACATAAGTACTGGTCCCCAAAAATTAGGCCAACTGGAGTGGCATGGTGAGCAAAAGAACAATGGATTTAACCAAGATCTCTTGACTGGGGGTGAATGTTTGATTTGCTCTACATTTCGCCCATCATTTGTGTGTCTTTTACCGGCTCAAATTAAGCACTATCTTTCTGTATGGTCATCCCAGATCTTTTGTCTTTCTCTGGACCCGATATTTGCAGGACATAGAGCTCTGTGCACTGTATCCCTCCTAAACAGGAAAAAAGTGCCTGGTCTCCACTTTTAATATATCAAAATGTGCTGAGTCCAGATTGGCACAGTGAATTTTCCTATTAGACCACAGAATATGGTCTAGAAATACTACCCTGGCATGGAAAGTGAAATGCCATCTGTAGGCTGCAGTACTTATTCTGGCAGTGAAAACATGACTTCTGACCTAAACTATGTAGCCTGACATCAGCAGCTTCAACCCTGTTGTACTGATCTAGCTAAAGGCCCCTTTTCACATTTAGGAAACAGGATTTTCAATTTTAAATAAGCCACCCCTAAGCACAGTTTGCTGCCCATAGGGGTACATAACATTTAAGAGTGAACATGTGTGACATTAGAAATGGCATGTTGCCCAGTGACTAAGCTCAAAACGCCATTTTCACTTGTCAGACTGTAGCTGCTACATAGGTAAAGTCAAAGTATAACATTTGACCTGTACCAGCTACAGGCTCCATTCAAAATGTTATGTTTATATTTAATACAAAGTAATTCCAATGATAAAGATAGATTGTTATCACATATATTGGGAAATGTAACTTTTAGAAAGTTTTCCTTTACCCAGTCTGAAGCAGCTGGAGGCTAATTTGCATCAGCTCTTCAATAATTGCCCAACCTTTACTTGCTATAAATTAGATGTGAAAGAGGTGTACAAACTGCTCCCAGAGCAGGGGCAATGGCACGGGAGTAGGGCAGTGTGTTCTTGCCCTGTCAGGAAGACTAGTTAGGGCAGTTACAGGAACCTAATTAACTTTAAAGAAGTCTACCTGGTCACAAGGAAATGTTAGGTGACACCTGGAAAGGCCCAGCCTTTTCTCACAAAGTCAGGCTGGCACCACACCCTGGGCCATATGTAGGTAGCTAAATACCGGTCGGTAACGGCCGAAATTCGGTAAATATGCCGTTACCGACCGGTATTTAGTCAAGTGAGATGTAGGAGGCCAAAAACCAGTTTTCGGTAAATATGAAGCGGTAAATACCAATTCATATTTACCGAATACAGATTTACCGAATCGGTAAATATGAAGTGGTAAATATGAAGTGGTAAAACTGAAAAAGACATGTAGGTAAATTCGGTAATTAAGAAATCCATGAAATTCGGTAATTAAGAGTCGGTAATTAACACGGATTGAAAGCAGGTGGTAAGCATCAACAGTGCATATAAGCAATCCCAAAATGCAACAGCGTGGACAACATGGCCGCTCTGTATGTCATTGCAAGGCGCCTACGTCTACAGGCAGCAGGTCTGAGGATTTGGAGACGGGAGGAACGCATCTACAGACAGCGCATCACACTCTTTCAACAGACTGACGCAGAGATACATGAAAGGTACAGGCTACACCCACAAACCATCATGGACCTGATCAGGGACCTGCACCCACTCCTGGACCAGCCAACAAGAAGGGCGCATGCCATACCACCACATGTGCAGGTGCTCTGCAGCCTACATCTACTCGCATCTGGCAGTTACCAGGGGGTGATAGCTGCGGTGGGCGGTGTATCCCAGAGTTGCCTGTCCCGTTTCTTCAGGAAGTTCCTGGATGCCATGATGCAGAGAATGCACCACTACATCAGCTTCCCAAACACACAGGCTGAACTGCAGAAAACTAAAACTGACTTTTATCACATGGCACAGTTCCCCCATGTCATTGGCTGTATTGATGGCACACACATCCCAATCTGCCCACCAGCTGCCACTGAGCACATCTACAGGAACAGAAAGTCCACCCACTCCATCAATGTGCAGGTAATCTGCGATGCAGGGAACATCATCACTGATATTGTAGCGAAGTTTCCTGGGAGCACCCACGACTCCTACATCTTCCAGAACAGTGGGATCTACACACGACTGCTTGCTGGAGAATTTGGAGACGGATACCTGCTAGGTAAGTAACAGTGACGCCCCATGAGACTTGCAAATCATAGTGTATTGAGACATGTGACTGATGGTTCACTTTCACTCACCTAGGCGACAGTGCATATGCCGTGCGGTCATTCATCCTCACTCCCTACCTACACCCATCAACCCAGAGTGAGAGACGATATAACGTGGCACACAAATCTACACGCAACATGGTGGAGCGCACGTTTGGACTATTGAAAAGCAGGTTCCGCTGCCTCCACAAAAGCGGAGGCGCACGCCAGTACACACCCATCATCTGTTGCAAGATCATTGCCACTTGTGCAATGCTGCACAACCTTGCCACAAAGAGAGGTACAGAGGTGGAACTAACAGATTTTGAGGACAATGATGATGATTCAGGTCAGCCAGAGGACAACGCTGCTGGAGTGCCAACAGCAACAGATGGGAGAGAGAGACGGGCAGAGATCACATGCAACTATTTCTGAGTAAGTAAGGGGACACAGCCAGTTGTTGTATGTCATGACGTAGTTTAATAATGCGGCACTACGCCACGAAACCAAGATTATGCCATTCTGGCAACATTGCGTATTGACAAGTTTGAAGTCCAGGGTTACGTCACCCAATTGTCTTTTGCTACGCGGTGCAGCATCAATGTTTGCGGCCACGCGCTACAGTGTGGGATGGCACGGATTCAGCCTCCTCACTGGTGCCAGCCCCATGCCGCCTGCTGCTCCTGCGTGTTTCTGGGACCAGGGGTGTTATGCTGCTCCTGCTGCTGGTGTCGATGCTTTCAGCAGCATCCCCTGCACCACTTGTGGCCGCCTGACTGGTCAATAGCACCTCCAGGGCACTGGTGACCTGCACCATCCCCCTAGTAACGTCGCTGCTGCAGTGTGTCAGGCCCTCCTGCATGTTCACTGAGCGCCGGCAGAGTAGTGAAGTTGCAGTTGCCTGGCGGTTGAGTGCCCTGGTGTGCCTGTCTCCCCTCTGCCGTTCCCGGCGCCTTGCAGCTCTATCTGCGTCTAACTTGCTGCACAACAGCTTCATGGACTGTGACACGTCCCGCAGGCCCGCTGCCATGTCAGTAATCCCCGCCGCCATTGCGCTGATGTTCCTGTCCATGTTTTTGAATGTGGTTCTCAGTCCCCGCACATGCCGCTGAACTGACATGACTGCCTTTGTTTGTAGGCGCTGCTGCTTGAGCATGTTGCCCTCGAGTCCCGCAAAGACCCCATGGCTGTCACCGTCTGCTGGTGGACTCTGAACCCGCGACCTGCGGCACCGTCTTGCACCTGTGTGTGCTCCCTGTGAGGTGGAGGGCACAGTGGCATAGCTCCCATCCTGGGGCATTGTGTTTGGCTCCGGGCCCCTGCTGTCGTCGGATGAGGTCTCTAACGCTGCCAACCTGCCAGCAGCACGCCTCCTCGGCATCACAATTGCAAGTGGTGATGTGGGCGGTGACTCATGCATGAGTGGTGATGCGGGCTGTGGTGGTGGTGATGCAGGCTGTGGTGGTGGTGATGCAGGCTGTGGTGGTGGTGATGCTGGCTGTGCAGTATTCGTGCTGGCCAGAGCTGACCTGTCTTGCCAGTGTGCCCTCTCTCCTGTACCATGTGCAGTCCTGCGCGATGTTACATCTGTGGACAGAAATGCAACATCAGTGTACCTGAAGGGCTGCATTGCAAGCATCACAATAAATTCATGTAACACTCTCACATTGTCCTCTGCCTGCTTTTGGCTAATGTGTGTACCATGCATTGTTGTCCTGTGCTATTCACTTCATGGTTGGGGGTTCCCTGACTACATCTCCCATAATGCATTGCCTGTCTGCACTAACACATGGACTGGAGTGGGATACTCATTTCACAATGGGGGATGTGGGATAGGGGTAGGAGGGGCTACATTGCTGTGCATTCGTCTTACCTTGTTGGGTGGCGGCTCTGGCAGAGCTGTCGGCATCTCCATGCCAACCGACACTCTCGTGCTCTATTGTGGCCTCCACCAGCTCCTCCAGTTCGGTGAGGGCAGGGGCCCTGTTGATTCCACCTCCAGTCTGGCTGGCCTCCTTCTGGATTTCCCCCATCTTCCTCTTTGTCACAATCCTCAGGTCGTACCAGCGCTTTTTGAGTACCTCAATGTCCCTGTGGGTCACTCCCACAGCATTGACCTGCGCCTGGATACCCAGCCATATAGTGCGCTTCTCAGACTCCAGCACTTGCAGGGACTGCCTCCCAAACAGCTTCTGGTGCTGCTTCACCACCTCCTCCACTAGCACCTGGAGTTCCTTGGGGCTGAATTTCATCTTCCTCCTCCTTTCCCCTCCATCTCTCTGTGTCTTCTGGCTGGACATGATGATTTTGAGCTGCACAAACAGGCACTGGCTCCCTGCCTCTCCTCTGCACTCCAAGCCTCTCCAGAGTCTGTTGATTGTGTGCACCTGCCTGGGTGTGGCCACTTCCTGGTTGGGTGGGGTGTGGTTGCACAGGATTGGCTGTTTCATCCAGTCATGTGATTTTCTTTTACCGATTCGGTAAATACCGATTCGGTATTTACCGAATCGGTAAATACCACCTCGGTATTTACCGATTCGGTAAATACCACCGCGGTATTTACCGATTCGGTAAATTCCGATTCTTGAATACCGAATGTTACCGATTCGGTAAATATTACAGAATTATTACCTACATATAACTTACCGATTCTTAAATACCGATTCGGTACGGTTCGGTATTTAAGAATCGGTAAATTTTATTTACCTACATGAGGCCCCCTGTGAGGTAAGCTACCTCAAGAACTGGTTTTGAGTGTTTTTTATTGACGACAAAGAGGAGACTAACTCCGCAATACCCTGGCCACACCTGTGAGTGGGCACACAGATTCTGCACAAGGCTAGAAGGGTTTCCCATCTTAGGTTTTGAGAGTGAGGGGCACTCTGGGATTTTTGCAGTATGGCACACAAAGAGGAAGGGCAGAAAAAGTGGATAGGGCTGCTGCCTGGAACTTTTACCCCATTGGTTAGGGCGTGACCAAGCATCACCCCTACCCACTGGCCGGTGCCAGGCATTTATGTGGCACCCCAAAGTACCATGCTCAGGACATTGTTTGTATCTGCTGATGATCTGAAGAGGAATGCACATGCTGTCTATGACTTGAGAGAAGTCATGAAGGACTGGATCTGCTCCTCGTTACACCCAGAACATAGAAGTAGACTACAATGACTGACATTCTCTGTGGCAACAGGGACACAGTAAGCTACAAGAGCCTTTTTCCCCTAAAGTGCCCAGGTGACAACTGGCAACTGGGCTTGTAATTTACTGCCTGACACCCTGACAGTCCCTAAGGGCCATATGTATGAACACATTTTCCCATAGGCACAGAATGGGTAAAACCCTTTGATACATCTGGCCCTATGTGCCTTACCCTGAGGTCCTGCAAATCTTAGAAGTGTACTTCTGTGGTTGTTGGGGGACCAAACGAAAGTTTGGAAACTTTTGCACCCTTTTGCTTGAGAGCTTCAGGGGGGGCCTGACATGAAAATTATCCGACCAGCAGTTCCACGATGTTGGATTGAATTGCAGCTTCACCCTTCTCAAGGCTCCCAGCAGCTCTGATATTTTCAAACCTTCAGAGCTCCAGCAGTATCGACCTGTATAAAGTAACCGGACTTCAGATTCCATGGAGGCGGCTTCAAAAAGGGACAAAGTCCCTTTCTGATTTGGGACTTACAATAAAGTTCAATGTTTTTCTTTAAAAAAGTGGCAAAGTCCCTTTCTGAAATAGGGCGTAGAAACTTTGTCAAATTTTTTGACTCTCAGACTTTCACCGGGACCAATCCACTTGGTGTATCTCGCCAGGGCTCCATTGTGATTAGCCTAAAATCATGCCTAAGGCTACCACCGCCATATACTATCATCTGTGCCTTGAGCTTTTTGGCGCCATGGCAACCAAAAACTTTAAAAATCACTGGTTCCTCTTATTGGATTTTGTTGTTGTTGGGACCGAAAAGTCCCTTGGTTGCTGACAGATGGGCAGCCTTGTCCTGAGTGCCCCAGCTGCAATGGTATCTGGATCCCTGGTGCTTATTTTTGTTGTCATGGTTGAACACAGATCATGTGTGTGCGCCATGATATAGGCCTTTCTCACGCGGTCTTGTTGAACTGGCAGGGGCGCCCAAAACGCTACCCTCACAGTTGTAAAGGGCCTGGATACCATCATGGATGATGAGCCACGCTTTACAAATCCTGATTGATGGTACACATTTTAAATTGTGAGCCTAAGTTCGATCGCGGCGGACACCGGCCGATTCAGACGCCTCCCGCAACAGACTGAAGCTCTATTCACTAGACCTTTATCCGATAACTCAGTATTCCCCGCCGATGCATTCCCGGACGCGGCTCCTGAGCTCCACTAATTGCTAGATTTCAGATGATTTAAACTCTGTTCCCTGGATACGCCGATACAAAGTACTACACGGTGCTTTCCGCCCTCCCAGCACTGCCTCTACCATGTCAACCCGGTCCTGATGATGATCCAAAGTAACTGCCGTCGACCTGTCTGCACTATTAATGGCGCGTTCTTCATGTGGTTATCCAAATAACTGCTTATTAATTACTAAAAATTGCGTACTTTTGACCAGAACCACTGATTTCACTGTACATATTTTCATTTCACTTCACTTTGCGCTGTTCCTTGCTGATTTCACATTGTCACTTGCATCGCCACACCGTTGTGTCACGAACACTCTCGAGCACCAAGTACAATTTGGGTTGTTCACACAAATTTATTTTGCTCGTAGTGCTGTTACAACTGTAATTTGTCCTTTTATTTTCTTCTTGCCTTCCCCTTGTCATTACTATTTGTTAAATATATGATGCCATGTGCACATTTTTCAAAAAAACCTACTGAGAGTCTCCCCTTCTTTCTTGTAATGTTTTTCACATGCATTTCTAACTGTCTTCTTTAAATGATACCAGTTGAGAAATTGTTGCTTATTTCATATGTTCAACCTCCAGCATCTATCTCCCCCCCATTAAGCATTAGACTGCTTGACTCACACTACTACTGAACGTCAAGTGCTGGAGAGGTTCTTGGCCTAGTTGCTCAGGTTCCATAGTGAATTGGGCCCGGGACATCAGGAGTAAAAGCCCTCAACCTACATGGTTGGGCCTAGTAGCCCTTTCTTGCCCCATGGCCCTCTGGTGGGGTTCTGACAGTCACTTTGGAGTAATTCTGTTTATTAAAGTACTCTTTTTTTCTAATTCAGTTTTGGATTTTTATTGCTTGGTTTTCTGACTTTATTACCCTTTAGGTACTGCAAAAATACATTACTTATGGCCATAAGTTAAGCCTGTTTGCTATGCACAATAGCTACCGGGGGTTGAACTCAGGTTACTTTAGTGACCTTGAGGGTTCACCCTGACATAGAGTGCTTTTATTCCTTGAGGTGGAGAGTCACCCAACGCAAATAATAATCCACTTTCTTACAATAGTCACTTGTGACCATTGTAAAAATGTCTAATACACACCACACATTGTGCAAAATACTGCAACTGCCATAAAAAACATTCTGTATTAAATATAATGTGACTACTCCAAGTCACCAATGACCATCAGCACCTGAAACACCACATCGAGTTCATGTGAAACTAAACACTAACTGTGAATTATAAATGCTGATTGTGTGCTCCAACCAGAAAGGGGACCTGTGAGAAACTGGGTTGTTGGTTGACTGGGGTGAGAGCCCTGATCAAACAACAGGCACAAACCTTGCAGGGTGAACCACAAAACGTCACTAGACAAACCTGTGCTTAACCCTGGCACAAAAAGCAGTCAGGCTTAATTTAGAGGCTATGTGTAAAGTATTTATGCAGCACACAAACAGTATTAAAGTGAGAACACACCACAGGAAAACACCCAAATTTAAAAGAATAGAGTACATTTTAATAAATTGTTTGACATCAATACAACAAAAATCCAATCTGTAGAACCGGAGTTATGAATTTTTAAAGCTTTTAGTACTAAAAGATCAAAGCACCAACCATGGACATCTAGTCGCATAAGACCGGGTAAAAGTTGTAAGCATTTAGCTGACCGTGATGGAGTGCTGTTCGGATACAAGAAGTGGATTGGGCCTGGTCAGTGCTTACCTTGGAACTAAGAAGAAATTCCGAGAAATAATATCTGAGTGGGCAAGGCTGCAGGAAGTTTCCTGGGAGATCGCTTTATCGTTGAATGGCCTTGGGTAAAAGCATCGGTGAAGATTTCTATGTTCAGTATGGAAGAAAAAATCTCCAGCGGGATGAGGCAGAGCTGTAGCCGAAGATAATTCCACAAGATTGGATACCCCTTTGGCGAAGGCCCACTGAAAAGGATTTGCTGCTGTGGAGTGGGAGAAGCAACAAAGTCAATCAGACCGGCAATGCACCTCATGCAGATAGGTAACCAGGTTGGTCCGGGTCTCCTCCTAGTTCTCACAGCACTTTTGGGCTTAATTTGTCTAAGCCCTCAGTTTTGGGTTTTGGACATCAGGGCACAATTATCACCACAGCTAAGGGTCCAGGACTGGCTAGATACTTCTTGAGGGTTCAGGACTCGCTCAGGCTGAGTCCAAGTACGGGGTCTAGATGGTGGAAACGTGTTATGTCACTGTGGCTCTGAACAGGAGGCCAGCAAATTAGCCCTTGGAGTCACTTCTGGTAGTCCTGGTGCAGGTGAAGATGCAGGACTCAACAGCAGGACTGGCCTCTGAGGGTTCAAGGCAAGCTTGAGGCAGCAAAGCAGTCCTTCCAGGTACAGCAGCAGTCTGACAGAGTGCACAGCAGGCCACATCAGCAGGCAGTCCTCTAAGAGTTCTTCCACAGGTCCAGAAGTGTATTGAAGAATGGATCTGAAAGTCATATTTTTATACCCTGGTGCCCTCCTTCTGGAAGGTGGGAGAAGTCTCTGGAAAGGTTCTATAAAGTGTATGGAATTTCCTAACTCCCCTGACCTGGTTCCAAGCTCGCTGCATCAAAAGTACAGAGTTGTTAGGCTCTTTATGTGAAGTAGGAGCACAGGTTATTCAGGTGTAAGTGGGGCTGTGCTCAGCTCCACCCATCCATCCTGCCAGCATATGGCCCACTGAGGCACACTAATCCCTTTATTGTGTTACCGTTTGGGAGGAATAAACAAAATGTAACTGTCAGCTACACCCAGTCATGTTACCCAATACAGGCTGCAGGCACAAAGGCAGGAAAATGGCAACATTCTAAAAGTGGCATTCTCGAAATTTTAATGAAAATTCCAACTTTACCATTTAAAAGGATTTATTGTTACAATTTCATACATGATGTATCAACATGCTCCAAATTAGTAATTATAGCTTATTAAATGTAATAAGGATTCCCCAAAGTTATCCTATGGGAGGGGTAGGCCTCACAGTAGTGAAACATAAACATAGGAATTTTTCACTACCAAGACATATGAAACTTAAAAGTACAAGTCCAACCTTTTGATTACATAGCACCCTGCGATATGGGCTACAGAGGGCCTACCTTAGGGTGACATATATGTAATAAAGGGGGAGTTTCAGGCTTGGCGAGGGGGTTTAAATGCCAAGTCGACATGGCAGTTTAAAACTGCTTTCAGGCTGCAATGGCAGGCCTGGGACATGTTTTTGGGTTCTATTCAAGATGGTGGCGCAATACGTGCTGCAGGCCCACTGCTAGCATTTCATTTACAGGCCCTGGGTATATGATAAACCATTCTACAAGGGACTTATAAGTAAAGTAAATATGCCATTAGGTATGCTCCAATCAAAATATGTTTAGGGAAGTGAACGCAAGAACTTTAGCACTATTAGCAGCGTTAAAGTGCACAGAGTCCTATGGTCAACAAAAACGAATTTCAGCAAATTTGGAGGTAGGTAGGCAAAAGGTTTGAGGGAAGACCACCCTAAGGCTGACGGGTCTAACAGGACCCACCTTTTTACATCAAATCATCATATACTGTGCCTGAGAGCCATTTCTTTTTTTGCTTTTTACCATCAAAGCGAATCACGAAAATATGGATACCCTTTTCCCATCACCTCTCACCCCTCAGCCAGAGGATATTAATACCCACAAGGTGTGAAATGATGTGGAAGTGCTCCTGCCCCATAAAGCCTAGTGTATCATTTAACGTACAACTGGGAAAAATAAAAGTGGGAATGTAAAATCTACCTTTAGTATTATTGAATACTACCATATTTGAATTATAGTATGAGCATGAGTATCCTGCCATAGAACTACAGTGCCTTCCTGGGCATTTGGCCTCACTCTAGCCACACCCCCTTACCCCCCTTCCTGCCAGCAATGGCGCTAGGGTGAAGTGGGTCTGGGTGCAAGGCATTGCAAATGTGACCCATTACTGCTGGACAGCTAGTAAAAGACACCAATAAGCAAGGCTCACTGGGCCTCAAATGCATCTGGGCCCTGGTGGCACTGCACTTGGTGCACCATTGGTAGCCACACCCTCGCAGCTGAAAACTGTGAATATGATTAACTCACCGAAGGGTAGTACTTACATCATGTGACCTCTAACTCGACTATGTCATTGGCACTGAGGATATCAGTAAGAATTACAGTATTAGAATTAAAAATAAACAAGGTCCAAATTAATACACTAACAAAAATATTTACTAAAGTAGATACAATGTATTTTAAAATACCACCCATATTCATCGAGTGTGCCATTATATTCCAGAAGTGTATCAACAATATTTAGGCATACAGCCAAGATGTCGCTTGAGTTCAGCCATTACATGTCCAAGTGCAATCACATTATACCAAAATACAACCTCATATGTGAAAGCAAATATATATATATAAAATATCCAGACGCAATCCTATTATATCGAGGCACAGCTATCATGTACCTAAGGAGAGACTCAAATGCCAAGGTACAGTATCAAATGCCCTTCACAGCATTAAATGCCCAAGCAAAAACATGATATGCCCAGTCACTTCAATGCCCGGCTAGAGCTTCAAATACCCTGACACCCAAATGATCAAGGATAGCCGTCATCTTCCCAAATATCATTCAAAGTGGCTCTCCCATTAGTGTTTCCTTATCAGCACGATTGTCACTCTTGCATGATCTTTTAGATGAACCCCCCTCCAATGTCTGTGCACACTTACAAAAGGCTTTTCACAGCCAGTGGTCTTTCGAAAGTCAATATACTATGTTTCCGGAAGACAAATATACTCCGGACAATTCAATCTTGGGCTTAAGATATGCACAAAGCAGCAAAATTTGAGAAAATGATTTGTAACCTAAATCATAACTTTCAACAATATGATTGTATTTGAGGCCCCTTTCTAAAATTACGACGATTATAACAATGTTACCTTATATATTTTTAGGAATATAGCTACCCTGGAAGTGTTATTTACTTAAGAGTTATCTGATGTATTCAAAAGCGATGTTGGGATGGTTGCTGTCATATATATGTGAGTCATGCTTGATTGTTCTTTCTTCTCCCCATTTTATTTTACTTGATTCATCTTCGAATGTATCATTAGTATTTTATATACGATTATATTTATATACTGAAAATACCCTGCTTTATATTTGAAATGCCAGTAAAAACCTGGAAGCAAACTCCAATGTACAATACACCAAGGTACAGCTTCATCTTCCAAGCTCCAGCATCATGCGCCTTCCCTTCCCCAATCATTCCTTGCTAATCTTCCCGGATGTTAGAAGGCGTGGTTTAAGTAGACTTCTGAGGGTCCAACTACCCTCAAAACATGAGAGACAAAAAACAGGAAGGAGACAAAAGAGAGAATAAGCCACAGTGAACGAAAGTGTGAGAGAGAAAAAAACAGTGCACAAAAAAGAGAAAGAAAGGGCAAGGAAGAGAGGGAGGAAGAGCGTTTCTAGTCCTTCTGGGCGGCTCAGACGTATTTAGGAGGATGCTGACGAGCCCGTGGGTTGTAAATTTCAGCAATATGGTTGTTAAAGAGACATTTGAGACAAGAGTTTTCAGGTTGAAGTTGATGGGTCGAAAGAGCAGTATGACGTAATTATATCCGCTCCTCCTTTATCATGTCACATTACTTTCTACCAAACCAAAAACTTCAAATATCCCTGGTTACAGCTAAAAGTAATGTTCTGTACCTTCTCCAAAGCTGCAATCCCTGCTAAAGAAGCTATTTTATTTCTGCAATTAGCCTTCCTTTCTGTATCCTCAGAGAGTTGTAATGTCGTAACTGCACCAATTGCCTACCTCCTGTGCAGTCACTCTTTCCAGGTCAGTGGTTGGTGTGCTTTCAAAGGACAGCACTTTCAAGGCTTTGCTTATAACAAGAATTTTGGTTTGATGGGATATTCGGCTTAAAATAAAACCATCAAACATTCACATTTATGAAATTAACAAGCCATAGTCTCAACTCGATTTATTGGTGCAGCCACAAAATGACTTTCTTGCTGTACTCACTCTTTACCAGTGCCTGCCCATTATCGGCTCATCTTGCCTGTGTGAGCCGTAATAGCCATTTAGCTTCAGTAGAGAAGCTGTGACCTGGATCCTTCTAAGAATGACTGTGAGACTGTAACCAAGGAAGCATCTCTCAGGCTTCTAAGCCTGGAGGATAAGAAAGTTCAGGGCCAGATGTGCGAAACTCCAGTCACAAAGAATATGTTGCAAACTGAGACCAGTCTGGAATTTTTCGAACCACCTATGTACTGGTAGGTCAGTTATGTTATGTTACGTTACTAACACTTATATGGCGTGCAAATACCACTGGTCTCTTGGCGCTTTCCTGAGGGCTGTGATAACATGTTACTGCCAAGCTTGTTTAAAGAGAAGAGTTTTCTGACTTATCCGAATAGGGAAGGAGTGCAGTCTCTTTCCTCAGACTCTCCAGCCATCCATTCCAAATTTGAGGTATCAAGACTGAAAAGCCAGGCTGCCCATGGTTGCTTTACTGAGGTACGGGTCCGTCAGCAAATTTGACTCGGATGAACGTAGGCAGCGCCCGGGTGCATAGTGCCTCAGAAGTTTCTTTATGTAAACTGGCACGGTACCATACAGTGTCTTGTGCACAATACACAAGCCCTTAAACATGCTCCTCTGTTTGAGCACACCATAAACCGCTCCCTGGCAACCGCCTCGTTCCCCGACGACTGGAAACACGCCGAGGTCAACCCCCTCCTGAAGAAACCCTCAGCGGACCCCACCGAACTCAAAAACTACAGATCCATCTCCCTGCTCCCGTTCCCAGCGAAAGCCATCAATATCCAACTCGCCACATTCATCGAAGAGCACAACATCCTCAACTCCTCCCAATCCGGCAAGCTACAGAACATCCAGAACGCCGCTGCAAGACTGGTCCTCGACCTGCCAAGACACTGCCAGATCTCCCGAGCTAGAGTCACCTTCAAGATGCTCACCCACGCCCACAAGGCCCTCCACGACACTGGACCAGCATACCTGAACAGCCGACTCAAATTCCACGCACTCCAGAGGACCCTATGATCAGCCCAGCTCTCCTACCCCATGGTCCCTCTCACCAGAAAGACTAGATCGGGAGGCCGCTCCTTCTCCTTCCTCGAGGCCAGAGCCTGGAACGCCCTTCCGCTCCACCTCAGACAGACAACATCGCTCCCCATCTTCTCAAGAAACCTCAAAACCTGGCTCTTTGACAGACTGCCCCCCTTGATGGACTGGAACCTGCTAACCACCCCCCCACCCAGCGCCTTGAGACCCTTATGGGTGAGTAGTCGCGCTTTAACAAACGCCTGATTGATTGATTGATTGAAGTTGTTGCAACAGCGGCGTGGCATGTGTCTATCTCGTTAGTTGAAGCAGCAATCTTGCTTTATCATTCATTGTCACCTGGAGATTGCCCAACAGCTTATTGCGAAGGCCAATGAACAAGGCCTTCCCATAATCCAGCCGTGACACTATCATTGCCGTCACCACTGTCCACATAGTTGAAAATGAAAGAATTGGAACCAATTTCCGGAGCTGCCTCAAGGAATGTATGATGTTACAACACAAACATTTACAACGCATGCCTTTACAACGCAGTTTTTACATCGCAACATCCATTACAATCCATGATTTTACAACACATGCCATCACAATGTATTTTTAGAAATAACATTTACAATGCATGTCACTACAACGCATACCATTACAACGCATACCATTACAACACATATTACTTTTAGGGCAACAGTAGAGTAAGTGTGGGACAGTGTAGGGGTAAAAATTACTGTTCCCACTCCAGTGAGTGCAACAGTAGGGTAAGTGTTGGATAGTGTAGGGGTAAAAATTACTATTCCCACTCCAGTCAGTGCAACAGTAGGGTAAGTGTTGGATAATGTAGGGGTAAAAATTACTATTCCCACTCTAGTGAGTGCAGCAGTAGGGTAAGTGTTGGATAGTGTAGGGTTAAAATTACTATACCCCATTACTTACCTTATAATGCGTTGTAAAGGCATGCGTTGTAGTGACATGCATTGTAATGACATGCGTTGTAGTGACATGCGTTGTAATGGCATGCAATGTAAAGGATGTTGCGTTGTATTGACTGCGTAATGACTGCGTTGTAAAGGTAGTGCGTTGTAATGACTGCGTTGTAAACATTGTTTCCCGTCTCAAGAGACCTGTGCAACTCCCACATACTGTTGCCACTCCTTAGACATTGACAGACTATTGTCTAGCTTAATGCCAAGGCTTTCTACTGCTGGTACGATGCATCAGGGGAATCTAACTCCAGTGACCAAAAACTATCCATCCAGGGGCTCTTCTTCATGGTGATTGCACTTCAATCTTGTCTGGAATGAACTTCAGAGAGTTGGCTGTCATCCAGTTCACAGTAAACCGCAAGATATTCTGCATGTTCAACTGTGACTGCGTAGAGCTCTCAGTCCACAAAACCAGCTGAGTATCATCCGCATGAATAATTGACAGTCCAACTGTTCGAGTGCTGTAATTAACTGCTGTATATAGATGTTAAACAGCAATGGGGATAATGCGGATCCCTGATGGACCCAGCAGCTTAACGCTCTTGCCCTGGAGATATGACTGCCAATCTTCACCCTCTGTGAGCGGTCATTCAAGAATGACTAAATCCACAGAAGGGCAGACCCTGTAATCCCACATACCAGTAACCGATGCAATAGCAATTGATGATCAACCGTATCAAATGCTGCCATAAGGTCTAACAAAATCAGCACAGAAGATCTATTCTTATCTGCCGCCAACCAAGTTCATCCAGTACAGAGAGCATCACCAACTTTGTACTATGATGGACCCGAAAGCCTTATTGGTGAGGGTGAAGCAGTTGCTGATCATCCACAAATCTTGTAAGGATCTCAGTTACATACCGCTCCAGATTCAAATCTGGAAAAGGCAGCAGGGATACAGGGCGAACGTTCTTTAAGTTTTTTGGGTCTGCCCCCACCTTCTTCGACAGAGGGCTTAACATAGCCCTGTTAAACCTTGATGGAACTTTACCGGTCACTAAAGAGGCATTTAGAAGAGACAAAAGCTCGCCCACCATAACTGGGAAGGCTGCTTTAAACACCTCCGGCAGACGAGGGTCCTCTGGCGAGCCAGATTTGACAGCCGCCAGAAAAGAGGCCAATGCCTCCATATCCAATAGTGGGAGTGCAGATAACTGCAATAAACATCAACCGGCGCCAAAGAACAGGGACACAGCAGGGTATGCCTTATCTCGTACTGAATATCCCCGATCTTGTTCATGAAAAAATCCTGCATCCGATTACAGTCCTCTGGATCTGCCACTGGGGCCTTATCTTTAGTCTGGCTTAGTTCTTTGGGCACCTTAAAGCTCTCCTTTTGTGGGTCACTAGCTTCAGCAATCCTTAAAGCATAAAAGGTTGTTTTAGTAGCCACAATAGCTCTTTTATAGGCACCCAACTCAGGTTTGTAGTTTCTCAAAGTGTCTGGCTCATAGTGGTTATGCCATCTCCTTTCACACTGGCGAAGCCTCAGCTTCCCCTCCCGAAGTGAGGGAGTATTCCAGAGAGCGTGCATAGCGCTGTCCCTTACTTTTTCCCTAAGTGCCGGAGCCACCATATCTATGGTGTCCTGAATACAATTCATGAACCAAGCACTTTCCTGTTCCACCTCCTCCCCTCTATTTGGAGGATGCATTAAGGCGTATAGGGAATCCACTAGATAAGCGTTATCAATTTTAGACCAGCTGCCTACAGTAAGGCAAAATGGTGAGTTGGCAGAGAGATAGAAAAATGTATCTGGTTATAATTAAGGCTCCCTGTTTTCCGTTTTTACTGATTTTTACAGATAAATACAGACAGAAAACATTCATTTTCTTGTCTGTATTTATTTTTAAATGTGGATAAAAACGGAAATTGGGTTGTTTTTGGAGTAATTATAAATATTGTTTGCCAGGCCAATAGATGTGTGGATTGATAGATAAGCGGGTTAAAAAAGAAAAGAATTTTAGGAATGAGGCTTTAACAGCAGTAGATATGCACAAGGGTGATAGGGAAATTTGCATTTTTTCACATAAGTGCACTGATTTATCTTCTGTGTGTGCTCACAGCACTGAAACCTGGCAGACCTTCAAGCATGAGTGCATATTTATCGGTTAAATAAATGTGGAAATATGCACATTTTAGCTTATATTTTCCACAAAACCCAAAATAAATATGGATAAATACAGATAAAAGTAGCACAAAATAAATATGGATAAATACAGACGGAAATGGCAGAAAAATAAATACCATAAAACCGGGAGCCCTAGTTATAATCTGACCAGTGGCAGGGTTCAATCACTTGCCATCTGGGCCGTCGACTGAGTGGTCCATACCAGGTCCAGGGTATGATCATTCTCGTGAGTCTGTAGCTCAACTAGTTGCTATAAGCTCAACATTTCCACCCCTTCGCTGAACACAGCAGTGAAGGGATCCCTCAGGTCAATGCTCCACCAATAGTTAAAGTCCCCCACCACTACTAATTGGTTAGATCTGGAGCTCACATGAATCATCAATACCAAAAATAATCAATTAAATGGGGATTACCTCGGGTAGGTGGTCAACTACCACAATAACAAAACACCTGGATTCCAGGTCCACTTTTACCCCCGAAGACCGTGGCCCCATTTTTGGTTCCGGCGGCCACTATTTCTGTAGCGAATTTCCTCCGGGCAACCAGTGCCACCCCTCACCCTCTCTTCCAACCCTGCTGATTAAGCGAAGGAAGGTGATAGTCCGGGGGCAAAGCTACTACTATGTCAGGCTCCGACCCTGCCTCCGACTATGTTTTTCAGTCAGTGCCAGTAGATCCAACTCCTCCTCCTGCAGGAGAGAGAAGATTTCCAAATTACGTTTGTGCAAGGAGCGTGTGTTTAGCAGCATCGCCCTTAGCTGTCCACCTGAGCCCATATTCTTAGTGATATTATCATCCTGCTTCTCTTGCCCCACTCCCCCTACTACCAGACTGCACTCCTACCAGACTGTTCCACCTGCCTGCTTCTCTTCACTGGTGTAAATTTGGCCTAATTCTATTACAGGACCGGAGGTTTCGGATTATGCTTCTCTTTCTTTTATTTGCTACTCACAGCAGCCAATGAAAAACGTTTTGTATGCAAATAAAACTACATTTCCCATGATGCGTGTCAATACATCACATCCTGTATAGCCCTATAAGAGCCACCTTATCCTGTTCCTACTCCTCTTTCTTTGCTGCTCACGCAGGAAGTCGTGCTTTGATCATTTTTATTGAATTTCCTCATATTTATTGTTTGTATGCTAATCAAGCGCGTGCCGCTATTTATTACTTAAATGTGCTACCCGCGCTTTGTTTTTCAAGTTGATTTGTCTGTTCACATTGCCTTTCCCTATGACTTTACGGCGGCTCGGTCGCCTAAGTGGGCTCCCGCTGGGACGGGGCATTCTAATCAGCCCTTAACCCACTCCCACTTTCAGGACAGGACTCCCGCTGGCAGCCGGTGCTCTCCGCTGCGCTCTGCAGCATGTGAATTCATTATTGCCTTCAGGGTAAGACTCCCTCCCGGAGACGGTGATCCCCGCTGCTCTCGGCAGCGTGTGCAATCTGTTCACATTATTGCCTTCAGGACAAGACTCCCGCTGGGAGCCGGTGATCGCCGCTGCGCTCGGCAGCGTGTGAATTCATTCTTGCCTTTCAGGACTAGACTCACTCCGGGAGCCCGTGATCTCCGCTGCGCTCGGCAGCGTGTGCTCTCCGACTATGCATCTTGAAATTCCCGCCTAGGTCGGGATTGATACGGATATCGCGGCCCGCTCGGCCGACCTCCTTCCGACTCCCGCATGGAGCCCTGATATTGCACTGTTTTTGACAGCAATTATGCAATGATTATATGCATTGAGGCTCCCCTGCTTAGCCGGATGCGCTCAGAGCCTAATTATCCCAGATTCCGACGGGTAGCCCAATTGGGCTACTTTTCTGTAGGATTTGGGCTGCTTTTTCCACAGCGTGTAATTGTCACTATTGGTTTTTTCTCCGGCCTAATTGAGGTCGAACACCCCGATATGGTTGTTGCTGCCCGCTCTGGCGTCATGCTTTCAGGCATTACGTGTAGTTGGGGTTTTGCTTCATGGCTCCACTGTTTGTGGTTTATGTGTGCGCGATAGCGCTAAGTACTTGAGTCCAGGCACCACATGACGACGCTCCCGCAGGAGCAGAGATGTAAAATGTCATTGCACTGATTTGACCCGGTTGGGCACAAAATCAAGACGCTCCCTCGAGCGGAGATACCGCGCTGTTGCTGGCAGAGTTCCTAACGAGTCACTGTGAGGTAGTGGTTCAGGTATATGATTCTGATTCCAAAGGTTATGTGTTCAAATTTGGTCTTTCACTGATGTATTTTAATAATGTTGTTTTCTGGGGTAAACTTTTAGGCATTTTACTATGACTCATTGTGGACTAGTGGTTGAGGTCCCTAACTCTCATTCTGAAGTATGAGTTCAGATCTCTGGTAAATGTAAGAAAATATTATCTCCTGCTGCGCGGCTTCGCGCTTACCCGCCACAGGCTTTCCCTAGTTGCCGAGTGTGGGATGGAGCCGATCACGCTCCGAAGTGCGTAACCCAATTGGGATATATATATATATTTGGACGTTTGAGCTACGCACATCGCATGCCTTCCCTGTTTGCTCCGAGGCTCATAATGCCTCGTACCTTACAGGGAGCAGTTTTTTCCTGTTACACCTTCCAGGCTGCAACAATAGGCTGGCCTTCGGAGTGAGCACACGCTCCTGATATTTATATATGGCTCTTATGCCCTTGTGGGCTGAAACAACGTGGACTACAGCTTTGCTGAGTAGCTAGGTACATCATTTTTCATTTTCGTGTGCATAGGGTTGGCTCCCCCTCTACTCCTCCGTGATTACGTGCTTTGCACTACAATATTACATGTAGACACCCTTAAGCATTGCATTGGTGAGATATAAGGAGGATGTGATTTATTCTAAAGAGCGCAGAAAAGCCGCCTAGGAGAACTTTGTTGACGCTCAGGATGTCCCCATCCTAGAGTCGGTCAAAAAGGCCTCAGACATTACACTCTTTAGCACTGTGTAGCGACCCTTGTTTGCCGCCCATCATTATTATTAACTGACACGAAACCCCTGGGCATGGATTTCCCCTTCTTCATTCACCCGACGGACATCGGAGCATGCGCGCGCATTCGACGGGGGTTCGCCCTGAAGGGCACCTTGGACTACAATTAGGGTGCTGCGGCCGGATATTCCGATTACGGTGGCAGGGTCGCCTGACGTAGACGCCACCCTCCTTCTTTTCTTCTTAGTTGTGAAGATCACTGAGAAGGTTTTTTTCACAGGACCTGGCAGGGATACCAGGACAAACCCTTTGTCATAGCAAGACCTTTAGCCCTGAGCGACGCCATCTGCGTCATCTCTTCCGAGAGGCGCAAATCCTTTCCTGAGCATGGACAACTTTGGCGAAATGGTGGTGACAGACTCTGACCCTTTGCAAAGGGTTCCTCTTGAGGGCAGATCCGTTACACACGTATCTATGGGGCCATTTTTTACTTTCTTGGTCACATCCTCTGGTATGATGAGGATTTTTCACGATGCCGGTCCTTTACGGGCCATTTAGTGAGTTCTACTAAGGTTTAGAAACTCCCTTTCCAACATTTCACCATCTTTCCGTCCCTCCGTCATTTTTTCCTGCTGTTCCACTGGCAGATTAGATTGTTGGAGTCTTTGGTCTTTCCCTTTCGGACTCACCTCCATTCCCTAGTGCTTCACCAACTGACTAAAATCGATGATTGCTCCCTTAAGGGAACAGGGCAGCCTTCGGTTTGTGTTTATTGGGATGTATATATATATATATATATATATATATATATATATATATATATATATACCTTTTGGTACAGACATAGGTATTAGCCTCACAAATTCCCTGACGTCAGATCTCCTCTTCAGCTACCCTTCCCTTCGGGGATACAATATGTAATGGCCAGTTTCCAACTATAACTCGGTATCCTTGTGTTTTTTGGGTTAGAAATTTCCAAGATTCTCATTCCCTTGCCCATCTCGGATGGTGGATTTCTGCTTTGATTATGACCTACCATAGTAATGACGACATTAGCATCTCCTGTCAAACATTCTTCCCTGTCCTTCCATTTCATTTCGGGACTTCCCACACAGGTCTTTGACACTTTCAACTCAACATGTGATGCGGCACCGTAGCCTAGTGAAAAAGGTTGCAGACTCCTAACCCAAAGATCAGGTGTTCATTTCCTGCTATTTCTTTGATTTTCAGTATTTTGGCAGTGAGAGCCATTAACAAGTTAGAAGGTATGAGGTTGTCCTCCTAGTGGAAATGATGACGGACTCCTGGTTTTCTGCCTCAATCATCAGAGTTAAGTCATTGCAGAACACATTCCATAACATTAGCTCAGTGGTTATAGGCTTTTCAGGTCCTTGTCCAACAGACCTTTTAGCATCAAGCCTGATTTGTCATGTACAGCTGTTTTCAACTGGAGATCGGATCCATTAAAAAGCCTATGAACGCCCTGTCCCATGTCTGTCGGTGGGACTGACCTATGCTTTCCTCCGTTCATTCCAATTTTTCGGAAAACGGGTTCCAATATCACATCAATTTAGCCGAGGCTATCTTGGCATATCCATGATGGAAGTCGCCATCTTGGTCTCCAGTACTCCTTGAGACGGGATACGATTTGCACAGAGTGCTCCGTGCCTATCCGCGATTCTCCAGGGCCTTCATGCAAAAGCGCCCGGTAGTCTACAGGGGCGATTATTCTCAATGGCATAGAGGTTTTTTCTGGCACTAATGAAATTGGCTGGGTTTCAGACACGCTGCAGGTGTTCATTTCACTAACATGGGTCCTTCCAATTACACGGTACTCTTCAGCATGGTAAGGCTGGGTTTGTTGATAAGTACATGGCGAGTGGTTTCTGTGGGGGCTGTTTTTTCCCCACAGTGTGAATGTTTTCTCAGAGCTACTGTCTTAGGGATTGGCGTATCGTTCAGTTCGCAACGGCTGTTCGGCCGTTTTTTCTGCAGGTTATCCTCGGATAGTGGATAAACCAGTGGGCTTGCATCGGTATTCTGATAGTTATATAAAGATGTTAGGGTAGTGAACCCTCCCAAATCAAAATATTCACCTTTGTAGCATGTTTCTATAGTTCTTTACTTATTTCATAAACGACCGACTATAATATGTTGACAGCAATTATCGTCCAATCTTCGTTTCTAAACTTATCTACCTATCTGTGTTTCTACGACGAGACAGCCCTGGATTTTTACAGGTACAATATCTTCTCCAGAGGGAGTTTCATTTAGTATTAATGTCAGTGCTACAATTTGTCAAAAACTGTTACATATTATATTTTCCAGTTACTGCAAATTATGTGGGTTCCTTGCCTTGAGGCTTACGAAGGATGTTCACTTTGATTGGTGATCACATTACATAAGTTTTAAACATGTGTCTGCGGTTTATAACCAGGAGGTTAAGTCAGCTGATAGCAGCCGGTATTCATACACAATGTTTGGGGGCACCTTCTGTTCGTGGTGCCATCACATCTCAATGTTTATGAGGATTTCTACTGTTCCAGACATCTTGAGATTATGCTGATTGGTTTCTCAGTCTACATTTCAACAGTTTTTTATAAACCGGTGGGTGATATAGTTGTAGTTGTGTTTTGATAAGTGTTAAACTAGCATAATCCGAAGCCTCCGGTCCTGTAATAGAATACAAAATTAGCTAGCATTCGCGCCAAGAATTTTCAATTCTATTAAGGACACGGAGGCGAGGATTATCCCACCCAGTGTTATTATAATGTTCGTAATAATTACCCACCCGCATGTACTTGATATTCTGTATACGCAGAAGTTACAGGTTTTCCCTGTCTCATTCCTTTCAGGTTCTGAGAAAGACGACAGAGCAGAAGTACTTCTGGTTCAGAAGACGTGAACTTTCCAGTTTGGCTATGGTTCCATGTTGGAGTACGATTGTTGGAGCTCATGTTTCCTATTTTGGACTGAAATTGTTAATATTTTTGACCGTCAAGGTTCGAACAAAGAAAGAGGAGTAGGAACAGGATAAGGTGGCTCTTATAGGGCTATACAGGATGTGATGTATTGAAAAGCATCATGGGAAATGTAGTTTTATTTGCATACAAAACGTTTTTCATTGGCTGCTGTGAGTAGCAAATAAAAGAAAGAGAAGCATAATCCTCGCCTCCGTGTCCTTAATAGAATTGAAAATTCTTGGCGCGAATGCTAGCTAATTTTATAATATTATTCTATAATATTCTCCAGCAGGAAGAAGCCCTCTGCTCACAGCCTCCCCACCACCCCACTAGAGAATGGACAACCCCCCACCTCTCTCATCTCCATCAACTCCTCAGAGGTATACGTAAGAGATTGGCCAGGGGTCCTGGCGCGGAGTTGGCGCACATGCTGCACAACTCCGCTCCAGCATGTCTAATGAGGCATTCCCCCCTGTCCCACCAATCAGCTCTGCTCAGCAACAGCTGATACCCAAAAAGCTAGACCGCTCACCAGCGCCAAAGTAAAAGAGCAGCTGGGAGCGTGAGCATGAAAACAGGCAGAATAAAGTGCAAAATACAGAGTCAACACAACATAGATAACAAATTTAAAATCTGAGCAAATACGATACTATTAAAACAAATAACAGTTTCCACGTTTTGAATCCTCAGGTGACTGCATGTCCACTGTAGCCTGCCTAAATAAGCACTCCCCAAATCCCACCAATCAGCTCCGATCAGCAGCAGCTGACGCCCAAAAAGCTAGACCACTCACTAGCGCCAAAGCAAAAAGGCAGCCGGGAGCGTGAGGGCAAAAACGGACCGAATAAAGTGCAAAATACAGAGCCAACACAACATAGATAACAATTTAAAATTTGAGCAACTACGATTCTATTAAACGAATAATAGTTTCCACATATCAAACCCTCAGTTCATAAAATTCTGAATTGTAGTTGGTCACAGTCAGACTTACATCATCAATATTCATGAGGTAGTACACAAATTGTGACTTATTTTGATTGGTAGCAATCACAGGGATGGTGTTCTGCTGGGGTCAGCAGACCACCATCTCTCTGATCGCTTTTCAAAAATATTTTTAACTGCAGTCCATTTTCTTAAAGAAACAGGGCTGCTTTTCAAACAAGAATTGGCAAAGTCAATAGGTCTTGCCTCTGCCAGATCTATTGGCTTTGTCAATGATTTTAAACCGTTTGCACTGGCTGAATTTTCAATTATCTTTAGAAAAGTTGTCTGATCATGACACTGAGGATTTGACAGTCACCATGCTTGAGTTTAGTTTTTCTCAAATCATTAGCACTTCAACTCATTCGGCTGGTCATGCGCTGGATGGACTATTTACCAACAAACATCAAATATCAAGGTCCTGAAGGCCTTGGACCTATTGCTGTCTGACCACAAGGCAGAGATGTTTTCAGTCGCACTCTCCTCCTTTAATGTTAGGGTAATACTAAATCCTTTCGTCTTTGGCAGAAAATTCAGGTCCCAGAGCTCAGGGATGCTCTCCACCAAGCCAATAACCTCAGTTGTTTCAGACGTTGCTGCCAGGAACTACAAACTCTGGATTCAGGCAGCTACTGATAATCCTGTGCCGATGAAAAGTAACATTTTAAAGAGAAGTAGCCTCTCTGCTCCTTGGCACTACTCTGAACTTAAAACCTTCAAACAACACGTCCGAAACAGGGGAGACTATGGAGGGAGGACTACAGTCCAACCGATCAGAAAATTACAAACATTATATTGCCAAATTCAAAGCCCTTATTATAGCCACTAAATCAAAATTATATATGTTAAAAATAGAACAGGCAAAAATCTCCTCCAAGGAGCAGTTTATTTCCACTGTAATTAGTACTCATTTTTGTAATGCCCTTGCACTCTTTTTTCAGAAGATAGTTCAGGACATTTTCAATAGTTTTCTGACAACTAATTAGTGTGCTCCAGTGCCTGTCCTTGCTTCCCCATGCTGATGAGGAATCCAGGTCTATGAGAGAATTCTCAAAGCTATCTGAGGAAAAAATCAGACATCTGATTCTGACCCTTCATTCAGGATCCTCTCCCCTTGATCCTTGTCCCCCCTCCATAATTCAGATGGTCGCAGATATTGTGGCAAAGCAGCTTGCTACTATTTTTAACACCATGTTTCAATCATGGATTTTTCCTGATGATTGGAAGAAAGCTTCGTTATTGCAAATCTAATCTTGATTCCCTTTACACCAACAACTATCGCAAACTTGTGGAAAAGGCACGAACAGCTAACATCGATCATTGAGCAAAACAACCTATTGAATTACTCTCAATTCTGGTTCCATAGTGGACATGGCACAGAGACTGCTCTTATAGTTGCTACTGAGGAGATTAGTGCAACTGGATAGTAGCGGAAAAGCGGCCCTGGTCTTACTTGACATCTCCACCGTGTTTGATACTGTCAACCACGTTCATGTGGTCAACCGATTAAGCGCTTTAGGAGTTAAGGGCCAGGCGATTGCCTTACTTAAATCCTTCCTGAGCTCTAGACTTCAATCAGTTCGTCTTCATGTATACACCTCCGAATTCTATGTTTTACAAAGCAGTGTCCTGCAGGGCTCATCCTTGAGCCCATCATTGTTCAACATGCATGCTAGCCCGCTGGCAGCACTTATCAGATCTTTTGGGTTCTCATTGGTTTTGTATGCCAATGACACCCAGATAGTACTATCTCTTTTGAATTCTAATCAAGTAATTGAGGAATCCTTTCGCAACTGTATGTTCGCAGTAAGTGACCGGATGGGAAAAAACTGCCTCAAATGAAATTCAGCCAAAACGGAGGTGATGTTGTTTGGCCGTAACACACCCTTCTGGACTCCATCATGCTGGCCCATAGATATGGAGACTCTTGCCATCCCTAAGAATAAAGTCAGGAACTTAGGAGTCCTGGATAACAAATTAACATACAAGAACCAGGTTAACCCAGTAATTTCTTTTTTCCTTTTTTAATCTTAAAAACCTAAAAAAAAATAAAAAAATCTGATCCCTTATGACCTTCTGAAAATAGCGGTGACTGCTTTAGTACTTTTACGCATCGACTCTATCTTAGTCTGCAAGTGAATATTATGCAGAAATTGCAAACTGTACAGAATTCCGCAGCTGAAATGCTTAAAATTTTGCCTAAATTCCAATCTCCTACCTCAGCGCTGAATGATCTCCAATGGCTGTCAGTGAGAAAGCGAGCTGCTTTTAAATCTTTATGTATTGCTCATAAGGTGCTGACCGGTACAGGTCCTGAGTATTTGAAAAAAAATTCTACTGGTATACTCCTACTAGACCCCTCCGCTCCAGCCTGTCGAAAACAGTTGTTGTGTCTCGACACAGACTGGCTACTTGGGGTAGCAGAGGCTTTGTAAAATACACCGCACTCCTTTGGTATGAACTTCCTCTGGATTTTAAGAAACGCTCCCACTCTCCTTATTTTTATTAAAAAATGTAAAACTATACTTTACTGCAAATAATATATCTCTTATCTTGCTGTTATCTGTGCATCCTCTCTTGCTCAGATCAGCACCAAGGGGCATATCAACAACAACCGGCGATAATTATCGCAAAGCGCACTTAGCACTAGAATAATTATCGCCGGCTAGCGTGGATTGTTATCACTCAGATAGCATGCTATTAGCAACGCTTATCTCAATAGCGATAAAAATCCTCACGCTAACTGGCTAACGTGAGATTATCGCTGGAAACCCAGCGATAATCTCATGGTGTGTGGCGTTAGCTTGTTGATAGGGACTCACAAACTTAGCCATGATATCCACCTTCCATAGGATATCATGGCTAAGTCAGTCCTGAAGCAGGCGTAAGGAAAGTAGCGATAACAGGTGTTATCGCTACTTTTCCTGACACTATGCTTCATAGCGTGGGGCTTGATGATAGGAGAAATGTCGCTTAGCGACATTTCTCCTATCATGTCAGGTCAGGAACGCCCACTTTGCATCTCATTAGAGATGCAAAGCTGGGCGATAGAAATCCCCACGCTAAAGCAAGGTTTCACGCGTTAGCGTGACCTTGCTAATATAGCGATAAAATTATCGCCGCTTTTCGGCCAAAAACGGCCGCTAAAGCAGCGATAATTTTTTATCGCCTCGTTGTAAATATGCCCCCAAGACGCCTCAGCACATAAAAGCGTTTTATAAAACCCCAAATCAAATCACATTAAGGAAAATAAAAGAGCTATGCCGCAGTCAATGCTGGCCTTGTCATAGCGTTTTTTTGTGTTGGTTTTTTTTCAGCCATGTTGCACATCAGCTGCTGTGCAACATGTCTAAAAGTTATGTAAAAAAAGGGCTGTGACCCTGCAGCGCTCCAATGACAGCATTTTTTTTACTTTCAGCCATGTTGCACAGCAGCTTCTGTACAACATGGTTCAAAGTGACATCAAAGTGCTATAACACGGCTAGTGTTATCCGCGGCATTTCAGCCATGTTGCACATTGACTGGGCTACTAAGCAGCATGCCAAAAAAAATTGGCAAATGCAATAAATCTCTCCTAGTCAAGAACTATTGGCTCTGTCAATGCTTGATTTTGGTATCTTGTTGGCATATGACAAAGAGTCGTGCATCATAGGTCCCTTAGAGCTGGAGGTGCCAAGTAGTTGAGCCTTGCTATCTTGTGCCTTTCACCTTCCTTCTCAAAAGGGATGAAAGGAGGGTGCGGTGCTCGCAGCGTGAGCAAGAAAAGCCCTCTTTCCTGTGAGAGGAGATCTAACCAACACACCTCCATGTATGGCGCTGTCAGTGGAAGGGACCCAGTGCCCACCCTCTTGCTGTAGGCTGTCTGTTATATCCTGAGTTTTACATTGATTGTAATTAGCCTAGGTCTTCCTAGCTGCTCAGCCAGAGTGAGTGATGGTAACGGAATGTTGGTGTGACTGTGATGCGTGGAATGCCTGGGTGCCTGTGTGGATGAGTGATGACAGTTGGAGATGGGCTGAGCAGCTAGGCAGGCTGCTCCTGGTGGGGCTGTAATGGGGGCTGTAGTAGGCCTAGTAGGAGCTGGTGTAGGAGCTGGTACATGACTGGTGTTGGAGCTGGTACATGACTTGTACCTATCTAGAGCTGGATGAACTAAGACTGATACAACCGGAACTGGAACTAATAAAGAGAAATTAGAAACTGCAACATGGCTACCAGTGTCTTCATGTAAGAGCACAACACAATTTTGGCGACAAGCGGACCTGGACCCAAGCGTACTCAAGCACTGAACAGTAACCCAGGAACTACAAAGAAACCAGCGCAACTACAAAGAAAAAGGAAAGAAAAATACCAGCGCAACTACAAAGAAAAAAAAAGAAAAATACATGTAACAGAATGGAGTAAAAGGCAAGCCGGCCCCACCAGTGTCCTGTCATCGGACGGCCCCAATCTGTGTCCTGCCTGATCTTACTCCATGGACTTGACCACAGGTATGGTCTGTATGTTAGGGTATGTCTGATTTAAGATTCACCCTACCACTTCCTTTAGTATCTGCTGTATGGATGTATCCACTGCATAAAGGAAATGTGGCTGCACGGATTAGAGTTATGGACTAATACTGTGAAGTAAATTTCACAGGTGCCACACAGGAGCGGTGTGGTTCTTCTGAGATTGCTGTTTTAATTGGCACATAGGAAGTTCTACTTTTGTCAGTGAACTCTGTGGTAGTAATGTGCCTGGGGATCTGTGCACATCAGACTATTATTATGATATGACCCCATGAAATCCACAAGCGCGGTGAAAGAGGTGGTCATCTAGTGGAGGATTAACGTTTATTTATGCCTTGCCTGCTGACAAGTTTGTTTTTCTTCAAGTGGTCATGAGGATATGCCAGCAAAATGATTGGTCTTTACAACTGCCTAAGTGATGTCGTTTGACTGGTTACCTGTCGACTAGTGTTGACTCATTTGCATCTATAATTGGATTACCAGAAAGGATATTTCTGCGCACCATGTCTCCATGTTTTTAACATTTATTTTGACCGTGTTGATTGAGCTGCATGTACTTCCTCTATCGGTAACTTGGCAGCAAGGCCTGCGACAAAAGCGTTCATTGTCTTTGGCACGCTACTAGGTCAAGTGTCAGTTTAACTGCATTAATGTGGTTTGAAAGTGAAGCGCGTGACCCTTTCAGCGCGCGCACTCTTACCTGCATGGTGACTCTGATCTTCAGTCATCAAGCTCTTCATGATGCACGGTTCCTCGTGGGATCCACTATAGCGTTTGCTTCTTTGCCGCATCACAGTTTCTTTGAAGTGCACAGAGGTAACGTGAGCCATTCTGCAGCGACGTCCAAAGCGTGCCGCCATCTTGTGGTTGGCGGCACCTTACTATTCTTGTGGATCTTGTTTCTGCCAACCACGCTGCGGCGGTAAAGTTTTCTTCACAGTTTGAATGATGCAATTCATCGTCGATACGTCTACCATTTAAAAGAGGCTTGAAGTTGTGGTGCGGGAGTTTTCATTTAAAAAGTCTGAGTGCCATTAATGGAGGAGTTGTCGTCGAGGGATGTTTCTGGTGAGGTCGTATTCGAAGGATGTCTCTGGTGTGGTGCTCCGTTTCATGAATGTCGGAGCAAAGCTTACTGTGTACTTGCATGTTGGCCTGCCATAGCCACCATGTTTTACTCCAGAGCCAGATATTGGTTAATACATACTGTCGAGGAACAACGGTGACATTTAGTGCGAGCTTGTGGAGTCACCATGGAATATTATGCACAGTGTTGTTCCTTGTTCTGTCTATTGTTAGGTGGGGCATATTGTTGCGTTGCCGTAACAAAAAAGTTATATGTGTATATAGACATGAAAAAGTAATGGCACGCAGTTATCCTCTTTAGTGGGATTTATGTTCAGATAACACAGGTTTTTGGTACACTGTTATTCTTTCAAGAATACTGCATGTTTTGGTCAATGGTATCTCGGGCAGGTCATTAGTGTTCTACACTAAATGTAACATTTACAGTGATTTTATGTCGTGATTCCACAGTTTTATGCTGTTTATGGTTGGGACGTCCTTGTCTCATGGTGGGTGGACATCACAGGTAATCCCTTACATGAGGGTGGTTCTGGTCTTGGTGGGTGATTCCCATCTTCTTATGTTGTGTGTGCAAGTTGCTTTGCGTTGCACGTCTTGTCTGTTTGTTGTGTGTAAGTCGCCCTGCGCATCACATGTGGTCCTGTGTAAGTCACCCTGCACTACAGATGTTGTTGTGTGTAACTCGTCCTGCGCGTCACATGTTGTCCTGTGTAAGTCACCCTGCGCTTCAGATGTTGTGTGTAAGTCGCCTTGTGCATCACATGTTGTCCTGTGTAAATCGCCCTGCACTTCAGATGTTGTGTGTAAGTCACCTTGTGCATCACATGTTGTCCTGTGTAAGTCGCCCTGCGATTCAGATGTTGTGTGTGTAAGTCGTCTTGTGCATCACGTGTTGTCCTGTGTAAGTCGCCTCGCGCTTCAGTTGTGGTCGTGTGTAAGTCGTCCTGCGCCTCACTGTGTGTACCCTCTATGTGGTCCATATTGTGGTACATGTGTATTTGTAGTGTCGGTTCACCCTTGTTGTCTGTTTATGGCCTCGGGTGTTTGTTGTGGGGTGTGTTCACCTCTCGCTACATGGTTTTCAATTGTTCAGGGGGAAGGATGGGGTTACTGCTAGTTTGACATTTTATACTCCTTCCCTAAAGTACGCAGTGTTATTCTGCGTTGTAACATGGTGTGTGATTTGATATCTATATGAATTAATAATCTTCATGAGGGAGGATGGGGAATTCTGATGCATGTTTTCTTTAATATGTCGTTTTTTGCCCATCTTTTCTTTATTTGTTTTGTTCTCGCTTTTGTGATCTTTTACTTTTAGTTGCATCATTGAGTTATGAACATTACTGTTTATCTTGTGTAAAGTTCTCTGCTGTAGAATTGTAATCTTTGTTTTCATTTTAAAAGGAAAGGGATAATGTTATATCCTGAGTTTTACATTGATTGTAATTAGCCTAGGTCTTCCTAGCTGCTCAGCCAGAGTGAGTGATGGTAACGGAATGTTGGTGTGAATGTGATGAATGGAATGCCTGGGTGCCTGTGTGGATGAGTGATGACAGTTGGAGATGGGCTGAGCAGCTAGGCAGGCTGCTCCTGGTGGGGCTGTAATGGGGGCTGTAGTAGGCCTAGTAGGAGCTGGTGTAGGAGCTGGTACATGACTGGTGTTGGAGCTGGTACATGACTTGTACCTATCTAGAGCTGGATGAACTAAGACTGATACAACCGGAACTGGAACTAATAAAGAGAAATTAGAAACTACAACATGGCTACCAGTGTCTTCATGTACAGATCACAACACTGTCCTCTGCCTCTGCTCTGACAGTGACAAGCAGGGAGCAGTCAGCACACTGTGCAGTCCCACAAAAGGTGTGCATAATGCCCAATGACATCAATAATTCAGTGGTTCAGCGCCTGAGTCATGCAGAGTCCTCAAACCGTGGAGGATCACCCAAGGCAAACGTAATACACACTAGTGTCATCCAACATCTCAGTGGATTCAGCGTCTGTCACTGAGCTCAGCTCTACCACTGTCCCGACAGAAGGCAAGACAACAGTGATGCCAAAGAATGATAAGTAATGGGTGGGCTAGAAACCCCTTTTTAGATGTTTGCTTTTTAGACACAATAGCGCGTCTAGTGACCAGCAGGCTCGACTTAAAAAGGGGAAGGGGTCCCCAGGGGCTTGCCACCCCATGTTGGAGTCGGTAGAATTTCAGTGTTTTGTGATTGGATTTGGTTGAAAATCATTGATACATACCTTAATTAATTATTTGGAAGAGTTGCCCAAAACACAACCGCTCCTAATAGCGATTTGTTATCCCCTTCTAAACCCATTTTGCAATTTGGTAAATACTACCAAAACACAAAATGGGGTTAGTGCATTGCAGAAAGAATTTTTGTGATTGGAAACTAAGAATCTGAGCTTTTGAAACCCATACAAATGCTTCCTTCATTTGGCCCTAAATGACTGCACCCATGCCGTCTAAAGGCCTATCCACCCTGCATATCCCTTAACCTGCCCATCTCTTGCCACTTTCTGACACTCCAGTACCTTTTGCAGCTGCCATGGCCTCCAGATTCTAAGATCTGGATTTCTGACACAAAGATTAGGGGCTCGTGGAAATTTGAACTCAAAATGAGCAGGATTAGACTTGGTGTGGCAGACTGCTTGGATTTTCATGGACTCTGCCTGGCTTTTCTCCTGTCTCTACCTGGCTCCTCTGTTGTCTAAATCATGAAGCGATACTGATACATTGTGATTAGGATTGAGCTTCATGTACAGTGTGAGAAAATTGGTTGATTATATTGTGTGGTTGTGTAACCTCACCGTGTAATAAAGACAAAAGTCTGGGTCAAGTCCAGGTAGGTTTGTTTGTAAAGCATTAGCTCAGTCGTGAGAAGCTGTGGCTCAGAGAACCCAGTCTTTATCAAAGGAACACGTGTAAATTATTAAGAAGTAATAAAACAGTTGAATAAGAAGAAAACATAACACATTAAAAGTCCAACACCAATGTATAAAAATCTGTTTTATTTTCATCTTTAAATAGACATGTCAATGACAAAAATCCACCAGAGGGCGACTTGCAATTTAGAATTAGCTATGATAAGTGATTTGAAAACAGCTATATGGACACTCTTATGGGTGCTAACTCCGACAGGGAACCACTCACAGGGACCATTCATGTCCAGTTGAACAGTTACCTGCAGTTAAAACAGTCTGCAGTCCAGTTCCAGGTCCTATGGTTGAACCTCTCTCCAGTTCAGACGTGATCCGTGGTTTGGGTACCAGGGGGGCTATGTTGATGCCCACTACGAGACTAGGGGGATGTGGTGACTAACAGGCCAATGGCCTATCAGGTCTCCTCCCACCTGACTATGACTTTCTGTGAAGTGTAGGATCTAGGTAGCCCGTAATACACTGTTCTACCCACTTCCAACACGACAGAAACCTTCTCTTGGGTTGTGAAGCTCCGTAGCCAAACATTTGCGTCTACTTCAGGATTTAAAGCCCTCTGTCAAAACAGCTTGAACACAACTTCTTCCTTTCTGCCTGAGATGCCAGCCTGCATACTAAAACAATTTAGCGTCCCCTCTCGTGTGTGACTACCATTTGCCCTTCAAACGCACCTTCCCCTTTGAAACTCAACTTTTGAGCTCACACCCATGCTGCCCTTTGCACCCGAAGGAGGTAACACCTCTTCCGTTGGCAGGTCCTTTGTTTCCCTCCCTGAGAGTCATTCTTACTTTACTCTAGGGGGCAGAAGACTGTCTCAAGGACAACATGTATGCAACTGTAAATGGCTACTGTTGGAGATGGCCCTTTCTAGGGTTCTTTCCCTCGACTTTTTGCTTTTCTCCTTCCCGGTTTTCTTCTGATGTAGATGCTAGCCTTATGACTTTGAGCACGTTTGGCACTGCCATTCAGTGCTAAAGGGCTGTGCTTGTCATATACATACTGATGATTGGTGTAGACATGATTGGCTGATTCGAGTTATCTGTGTGTCTCTTGTCTAGCAGTAAGACATATACCTAGTTCATGTACCTCAAATGCTCCTCCGTGGGCCTGCAGCACTGGTTGTGCCATCCATGGAGGTAGATCATCGATCGTGACACAGGTTTGCCCTGGTGGAGCCTGCGTACACGGGTGACTGTTACTCGGCTTGGCAGTTAAAAAGCTACGCGCCAAGGCTCTGCGTGTCTCTTACTATACCAGTTTTCCCTAGTGAAAGGGTGCGGTGTCAGGAAGAGGTAGGGCATGTGCGAGTGTAAATTACATGCAAGGCTTGTGAATGGCACCAGGGGTCTGTTCAGTACAAAGGGGCCTGCTTCTCGCATTGGATTAGCATGGTGGAATGTAGGGAAAGGCTATTGAGCAGGATTCCCTATGTGCAGAATAGTAACAGTATAGTGTTTGGTGCTGATGCATTCGTAATAGCGAATCCTCTCTGGTGGTGCGTGGATTCGATATTACGTGTATTGAAATGTCACTTTGGGAAAGTGGCCATTTCAAAACTCAGGGCTCTCTGTGCCTGTCGACCTATCACCAATTTACATCTTGGTGATGCGGGGACAGCCACATCTGTGCATAGTGTTTGGTACTGATGTATTCGTAATAGCGAATCCTCTCTGGTGGTGCGTGCATTCGATAGTACGTGTATGGAAATGTCACTTTGGGAAAGTGGCCATTTCGAAACTCAGGGCTCTCTGTGCCTGTCGGCCTATCACCAATTTACATCTGGGTGCTGCGGGACAGCCACATCTGTGCATTCCAGATAAAAGGCCATACACTAGGGGCTCAAGAGAAACTGCAGACCTCTGAGGGGTCTCTCTGGGACAGTTATGTGGGGGTGGAATTGGCAGCTGCATTCCAAGGCGCAGGGTCTTGGCCCCATTAAAAATAATGATCTTATCTGGGTAGGATGGCAGACAGGACAGAATTTAGAGAGGGCCTGTGCATTTTAAAGGTGTCCTTTTGAAATGATTGCATCTTCAAAGGCCATCGTGGGTATACAGAACGGGGGATTCCGACTGGCTTCGATGCATCCCAGCTATCCGGAAACTGCTGGTTCTAACAGCTACTGGAAACTTTCAGCAACAAAGTGGCAACTTTCTAAAGTTGCTATGTGTGCAAAGTTACACTAAATTCGACTTAAGGAACAAGTCAGGTTTAATGCATAGCTTTGTTTGATACCTTGAAGTACCATGTTTAGTAGCCTCGTTTGGAAGTTAGCACTGCTGACTTGTCAGCATGTAATTCCATCCTTGCAAAAGCTGCTATTGGCCTTTCCACAGTAAAAATGAAAATGCAGGGTTTCAACTGTCAGGGCATGCAAATGTAATAAAAAACATGTCCATCGCTTGAAAGCAAAGTGCCTGCCTTTAGGGCTCAATAGGCCTACCTTCAGGGTGATTAATCAATATTTATTAAAAAGATCTGCTCTTTGTCATTGTTTAAATGGCAAAGTTGAATGTTTTGCTTTGGTAAACTCGTGGTGGCACAGTATGTGCTGCAGCCCAAGATGGAGACATCTATCAGGCCCTGGACACCCCTACTACCAAATACTAAGGACTTATAAGTAACGTAAGTTATGCCAATTGTGGGTGAGCCAATTAGACATCTACCACTTTAAGGGTCAGAGCACTGGCACAGAGGCCTGTTTGACAGAACTCAGTGCACTTTTAGAGTCAAAAGTCCAGCAGCATAAGTCCAGTAACCGGGGGGTGACCATGCAAAAAAAGAGGCATTTCTTTACATACTGCATCTGGAAGGCCTGAATCCCCATTTATGTTCTGGCATTGCCATTGTTCCTGCATGCTAAGAACCAGAGGACAGCGTCATGGTTACTGTACGGATGGCAGGGGGTGTCACGGTGTTGGCCAGGGGACGCTGTTCATACCCCTGCCTACCCCTAAATGGTACCCATGTTGAAGTCTCTGACACTGTAGACTATGAGATCATACTTCGTTGTCTCGCCAAACTAGGCAAAGTAAGTGACGTTTCCTAGACCAATCTTTCTTCTTCCTGTCTGACTACCTCCCAGTCCCTTCCACTGTTACTCATTTGTATCTTTCTCTGACGCTTCTAACGACCATGGAAAGCCATTGCTTCTTTAACTAATCTGTATGCCTCTCCAACCAGTTAAATAAACCCCAAATTATATAAGCATGTATGTTTGGCATCAGATCATGGACAAGCATGTGCTTACTGAAACTTAACAGCTCTAAAATGTGACCATTCTTTTTCAACACGAAATCCACCACCAATCCAATCTTGGCCAAACTATTCCACCTTTCCTAGTTAACCCCAGTTACAAAGAAACTCCCAGTCTCTATTGGAAAATGATACTGGCAACAACATTGGCCAATAAATGCCACAAATAACTCTGTCTTTAGTGACTCTCCTTACATTTCTTCTCCACTCCGATTGCACTGGAAGCAAACATACACTCCTGTAGCAGAGGCCCAACCTCTTTTCTGGCTTGACACCACATTGGCCTGGTTATGAGTCAGGCGGATATAAGTGCGGATGTACTGGCATGACTTTTTTGGCTGGAATCTACACACATATATTCACATCTTACACAGTTAACCCCACAGCATAGGGAATACCTGCACAGACTCAGTGGAATTATGCACATAATTGCCATTTACATGAAGTTTAACACACACACACATGCCCCCTGATCTGAGCAAGAGGCAAATGTTTACGGGGAAAGGACGAAGCAGGGATTGAGTGAAATGTTTAGACAAGGGGGCTGAGGGTAGGGGAGGATTTGGCCAGGAAAGGAGCAGCATTATATGCTCCTCACATGCTTTAGAAAAGAGTTGAGTGTAAATCTGGTGCATGGGACTGCACTACAGCCCAATCCCAGGGCAATCTTACTGGTTTGAGTTTCTGGCTGGTAAAAGCAAGTCTGGTATTTCCACTCCAGCAAAATCCAGATGTGGGAACACAGGGTCACTTATAATTTGATGGAGCAGTATCCCACCTGGGGACACCACTCCACCTAAACTGTAATCCTGACCCAAATTTCAAAATTCAAAGTCAGCCAAGAGTTTGTATCTACGTATTTAACTGGAAAAGGGTCCTGTGACTCTATCTCCCCGAAATTGAGAAATGCAATTAGCCTCCTATAAACATCTACAATTCAGTGCCTTTTACCTCACCTGCAAGTGCATACCAATTAACAGGAGAAAACTGAATCTACAGCAACAAAGTGAAATGGTACTTTCGCTGATGCCCATAGGCTTGTCCAATCAGAAACTGCCTAATAGTCTCAAAAATTGCTGAAGCTAACCTGCTCAATTTTAACGTAATTCCTTCAATGTCAGTTGAGGCTGATGTCATTGAATAGGAGCAGGCATAGGGGGAAGGGTTCAGGTATATGATGGGCAACAAATAAAATACAAAAATAAATGTAAAATAATAACTTACCTGCAGCTAGCCGCATCGGGGTCGTCTTCTCCAGTCCACTGCAGGCACAGGCTCCCAGACTCCCCTGCGGCCAATCCTGACACCGCTCTCATTGACGCTGCTCTCATGCATGAGAGCAGCTTTAGGATTGGCCTGAGCACCCTGAATTTGCGCTCTCAGTGAGACTGGAAGCCTGTGCCTTCTGTCTCGAACCCTGCAACGTAACGCAGGTCGGAGACAGCTTCAGTGCGCATGTCGGTTTGGCCGTCCCGAGACGGCCTGACAAACCCACATGCACACTAATACCCGTGCATACCACTCCCCCTCTAGTGTCTGTCATCCTCCTGGCCCCGCCCCCTAATACTCAGCCGGGAAAGGAAAAATAAAATAATAATAATATGTGTTTATTATCGTTTAATTTTCCGTTCCTGCCATTTTGAGGCAGCTGGCAGGGGGGGCAAGGCTCCTCCGCCACGCCGCGGTTCATTGTTCCTCTATCATTCGTACAAGAAAGCTAAGAAATATGTAGATAAACAGTAAAGTCTATTCTTTTCATAGAGGCTAACCTGGAAACTAGGGTGACTTAGTAGGACATTTATAAGACACAAGAATATAACAGCAAACCAACCACTAGAAACTTTGGATATGGCTCGTCACGTAGAATAGTCTGCAATGGAAAATTAGCACTCACGCATCTACCTGGTTTCCATAGGGATTTTTGTTTTCTCTTTTAAAGCTAGAATTAGATGCTTAGCATTCTGAAGATGGAAGCCGTAGATCATGCAACCCATGAATATGCTAACTAAGGCAGCCATTTCTCTAATATACGCTTACTCCCACAGCCAATGTTGATCTTCACAGATCTGTTCTCCCCAAGTGCCTTCATTCATTCATTTACTCACTCACTCATTCATTCAATCATTCATCCATGCCCCTTGACAAAAAGACCACTGAACAAAGTCTGCGCCTTTAACAGTAGCATGTTTTTGTTAGCTGTTATGTATGGTAATGATGATAAATTTGAAGGAAATCAGAATGGTTAAAGCCACAGTTCAGACTCTCCCCACCTAGGAGGTCTGGCAGCTCTTTTACATGTTGACAGCTAATGTTTTGGCACATTATATCATCTGACAAAAGAACAGTGAGGAAAGAAGGACAATGGCTTGTTGTCCTTGAAGCTCAGGATCAGGAGGAGGACAGGGAAACTAAGGAATAGGTTGGCATTTTTGCAACCGATATCTGGAATAGTGAAGGCATACTGTGGTCTTTTGTGTAAACCTGCCCACCAGGAAGCCATGCTGTCCTACTTACTGCCTGTACCGCCCTTGTCTTTCAGCAAAGAAGCAACGTTATTCAATACCATTGTGTAAATGTTGCTAAACAAAATAGTCTCTGTAAAATGGAAGCCAGAGACAAAAACAAACCTCGAGGATGAGTTAAAGACTGAGCACATTGTATGGCATTCATGAGAGAAGTTACATACACTTCAGGGAAAAAACATGGAAAACAGTGTAGATTTATTTGATTCAGCAATGGCAATAGTTTCTGTAAGCATTCGGCTATATGAATAGGTAGTTTGTTTATAACAAGGGTAAACTCTGAAATGCAACTATTTGCAAAAAAACAAGCGTGGATCTCTTAATAATTACCACAAAATTTGTGTACCTGCTAAAGAGACTGCTACACACCCTCACCAAGTTGAAAATCTTCAAGAAGTACAGTATACAATGCAGGGCCGGACTAGCCGCATCGGCCCACCAGGCATTTCCCCGGGGGGTCGCCAGGGTGGGGGCCTGTTTTGGGCCCCTGGGGGGGCGTTTTTGTTACAGGGAAGCTTTTTGCAGCATAGCTGCAATATCGGCCCCTGTAACAATATCGGTCGTAACCCGCCCTGGCAATCAGCTAGGCTGCAACCCCCAATCCCCTAGGGGCCCGCCGAACACTTTGCCAGGGCCGGGTTTGGTTCCCAGTCCGGCCCTAATACGATGTTCACTCCCCGCTGGGCCTCAAGCACCTCCCAAAATGACTAACAACTCAGAAGTAATTTAAACAACAGTTACAACCCTAATGGGGCCTAAATACCGAACTAAGGGCAGCTTTGCACAGTGCGTTGATTCCCGCCAGCAATGACAGTCATGTGTTAGCGGAGCTTTTGATGACAAATTTTGTCACCAGAATCTGAAACAACATCCCCATTTCCATTCGGACTGTCCCAACTCTGCCCCAGCCCTGTCCAATTTTGTAAAGAGTTGAAGGCATGCCTTTTACCGAATGTAGTAGCAATTCCCTTCTGTTTCCCGAACTCGGCTACCTGTCCAATCATTCATTCACTATATCTTTGCTTTTAACCAAGCACAGCTTTCGACTGCTTTTTGGCTAGGTTCTTGCTAAACAATACCAAAAACATGCATGCAAAGCATTCTTTCTTACAGCACGCAGTTAGAGAGTCCACTTCCTCACTTCACATCCCAAGCCAAGCACACCATCTGCGGCATCCCCCAAGCCTCATCCCTCCACCCAACCCTCTTCAACGTCTAGATGACCCAACTCGCAGACATCGTCAAATCACGCAACATCAACATCATCTCCTACGCCAATGACACCCAGCTTGTCCTCTCACTCTCGGCCAATCCCACCTAAACAAAGGCCAACTTCCACAACTGCATGAAGAACGTCTCAGATTGGATGAAGTACAACTGCCTGAAGCTCAATACAGACAAGAGTGAAGTTCTGATCTTTGGCAAACACACTGCCCTCTGAAACGACTCATGGTGGCTGACGGAACTTGTACTCACCCCCACACCAAAAGACCACCCCGTAACCTCTGCATCATCCTCGATAGTGAACTCTCTATGAATCGCCAGGCCAATGCCGTCTCCTCAGCCTGCTTCCACATGCGCCACAAAATCTTCAAGTGGCTCCCCATCAGCACCAGGAAGACAGCAACTCAGGCCCTCATCCCCAGCCGACTGGACTACGGCAGCGCACTCTATAGAGATACCACAACTGAATTTATGCAAAGACTCCAGTCGATCCAGAACGCAGCTGCCAGACTGATCCTCAGCCTGTCCAAGAGAACCCACATCACCAAGCACCTGAAAGACCTCCACTGGCTACCGGTCCAGAAGAGATGCCATTACAAGAACCTGACCCACGCCTACGAAACCCTCCACTATCAAGGACCCACCTACATGAAACACTGCCTACACTTCTGTCAACCCCCAGGAACTTCCGCTCCACACACTTTCGCCCTCACACAGACCCCCCACATATGCTAATGCCCCACCGAAGGATGCTCCTTCTCCCATATCGCTGCCCAAGCCTGAACCACTCTCCCCCTCCACCTCTGCACAGCACCCTTGCTGACCACCTTCAGGAAGAGGCTAAAGACCTGGCTTTTCGGCTGACACTTGCAACACCCACCTGGAGACCCTCTCGCGTGACTAGCTGTGCTCTACAAATATCACTTGATTGATTGATTGAAAAAGATACATCCATATTCATGAATGTACCCCTGAAAATATGGTCCAATTAGGATTGCATTCTTCCCTTTAGTCCCCACTACAGAAGTTAGCAATAGCTACTGCTGTGAAACGAATCAAGAGGTTCCCACCTCTGAAAAATAGAATAGAGGAGATTTCTCTCATTTAGAAATTCATTATTTCAGATCTGCTTGATTAATGAATTCAGGAGCAGCATATGTCACGTACTTGAAGCAGTGCAGAGTGCTGCGAGCAGCGGCGCGCTTCAAAGGGCTCCTTTTTGCTGCAGCAGGAGCACGGTGTGCTGTGCATACAGCATTATGCAATGTTGGGTCAGACTCAAACAGGATGAGGAGTCCGGGATGTAATGGAAAAGGGAGGGAACATGTAATTAGGGAAGGGCCAACAGAGCGCGCTGTGCAGTTGTATTTATATATTTACCCACGATTGTTGACAATTTCAGGGGCATGGCGGTGACGCGATTTCACCAGAATCTCGCGTCTTTTGGCCAAGACCTGTGGCTTCATTTCAGGTTCCAGGGCCTGCAGCTTTGCAGCAACATCACATCACTACATATAAAGAAGAAGAAAGACGTGTGAGAAGTCAGAATCAGTTTCTTCGGTAAAGACAATAGGTCTGGCTTTCATGTGCCGAGCAGTGACCATAGAAAGTCACAGCACTAGTAGCAACCCTTTTGGCTTTCAAGTTTGCATCAACAACACCCCTCTCCGCCTCAAGATGAGAGGGCGTGAAAGGCTTCATGCGAGACAGGCGTGAAAAGGGAGCCCTGAGTACAGATTCGTGCTGCTTGTAGACCTCGGGAAGGATGCTTTTGCCATCTTGAAACTAATGTTCAGAGGAGTGTGGAAACAGTCCTCCATCACCAGAAATGCAGCTGAGCTTCCTGCGTCTGGGAACATTACAAGAGCCATCACATGCAAAAGGTTATAAAAGAGACATCCCTTGGCGGAACCACCATCATGATCACGGGTCTCCGCAGCCCAAAAGGTACGCATTGGGTGGGGAAAAAAGGCACAGGTGGCCAACCTGGCATCATCACCCTGCAGTGAGGCCAATGCAAGAGCTGGCAGAGTGGGCATACACATGCAAAGCGCCCGATGCTGTTCTAGCAGCTCAACTTTCAAAGGTGACTAGGTCAGGCTGCACACCACAAGCTGTTCCCACATGGCTCTTATGCACCATTTGCTTGTTGCCACCAAAAGGGCTGGTTAGAGACGGATATTTTTCTTCTGCTGAGCAGTAAAGGGTTTAGTCTGGCAGAGATAGAAAGGCTTTGAGCCCGCAGGGGCGATGGCTAATCAACTAACAGACCCTGGCTGATGCAGCAACGTGTCAAAGCACATTGTACCGCACGTGCAGCAAAGTGCATGAGATGAAGAGCACAGCTCCTTAAAGGCCCCTGCGCTCTTGAAAAATGTCTGCGGTGCGACCAGTTTCCCACAAGTAGAGCCAGCTAAGACACCGCTTTTTCCTTCACAGTTGAATGGGCTTTGCTTATGAAATTTTGAAATTCACAAAGGTAAACTCACAATCTTGTGTAAATTTACTATTTTTTGCTCTTCGCAAACTACGAGTTATAGTAAATTCATGCCGGTGGAGATTCCACAGTTGGAGTGGAGAACTCAGCACATAAACAGATAGGCCTGCCCTTATTTTTATGGGAGGGGTTCTCCACCCCGACTGTGGAATCTCTGCAGTCGTAAACTCACTATTAACTCGTAGTTTGTTGCCATAGGGTAGCTGGGCAATGAAGCAATATACAGAATGAGGCCAGCTGAGCCATACTGTAATTGTACATTGTATTTATATAGCGCTTATTACCCCAGATGAGGCATAGAAGCGCCTTGTGGCGAGTAGCACGCTACTACGGAACCCAAGATTAGAGAGGTTAGCAGTCATCAGATTAGTACATTTGTTTTTGTTTTCTTTGTGCATTAATTGTGTTAGCTTTGTGCTCTTGATTTGTGTGTTTAGTATAGTTTAGAGTAGGTATATGATGATGGGCATGGATTTTAAAGTAGTAAGTTGTTTTTTAAGTAGTGGTCGTGTGTGCCTCCAACAGTGCTCTACAATGGGCCGATCAGAGACAGTTTTTTCAAATGATCACTGAAATTTCCATTGCGAATCTTAGTTTGCAAATGTTATTGATACTTTAAAATTCTGGCCCGCTGAACGCACGTTGGACAGCCCAAAATAATGCATGCTATCCCACAATAATGGAAATGTAACACTGCTTTATATGCACAGATAAAGTGTTTTTTCTTTTATTATTGCCAGAAGAGCAGTTGTATTTGCTGCACAGCCAAGAGACTGGCAGTGGGCGCGCTCATGCACACTCAAGCTTAAGAATGTTAAGATTGTTTTCCTAGAATATTCCTTTTAAAATCGTTCTTCATGGGCATATTGCATAAAAATAATGTGCTGAAGGTTCAGGTGTTTCTGTGACCCACCTCAGTGATATCATTATTAACTCTAGGAGAAAGGTTGAGTTGGCACTAGTAGGGTTGAAACGTGTGACTATTCACTCCATGTGCATCTCCAAAGTGTTTGCTCAAGGCTGCTAAGCTTCTTTTATCCCCGAAAGTTTCCATGTTCCCAAGACAAGGGTCAGTGTTGGACATGGCCCTTCTTAGGGGATTTCCCTAAAACCTTTTTAGCCTCATTTATGAGGCCCCTTGCGCCACCGGAACGTCACTTTTTGTGACGTTGCCTGGCGCAGAAGCCTGCGTGATATTTATCAGGCAGCACTAAGCGACTTTTTTTGGCCTATTGCTACCTGATCATTATCGGTCCCTTTAGTGCAGTTTTCTGCTTTAAAGCAGCATGCAATGGGTGTTGTTGGGGTGTTTCCAGCAACATCCATGGCTTTTTGACACTGCCCCAGATTTATGAGAAATCGTATATCTGAGGCAGCGCCAAAAACATACACCTCCCCAGGGGAGGCGTAAGCGAGGCACAACAAGGAGAAATATCTTTATTTCAACTCGTTTTCCCTTTTTCAATGTGTGCTGCAGAATGCAGCACACACAGAAAGAGGAAAATGCCTCTTGTGATTATTTTTGTAAAGGAAGGTTTACCTTCATGTACAAAAATAATCATCCCCGCAACATAGGCACCCTTGCACCATGGTGCAAAGGTGCCTGCGTTAGTGCGCGGCAGCCCACTGTGCGCCGGCGCAGGGGAAAGGACAGGACTGTACTGTATCTGATAGATACGGCGCATTCCTGCCCTATTCTTTTGCCATGGGGCAGCGCAGCAGGAGGGCCTGCTGTGCTGCCCTATGGCAAAACCTCATAAATAAGGCCCTTTGATTTTTGTCATCCTGGTTTTAACTGACTCTCTGTTAATGGCCTTAGGATGCTGGACACGTTCCCACTGTGCAGCCCTTCCTACACACTGCTTACTTGATTGGTTTTGGTGTTCTACCTGTGAGTGCCCTGTAAAAAGGCACACCCCATACCCAGGGCAGATACTGCACTGGATAGCAATGGGACGAAGCACTGATTGTGCCTCCCACCAGAATAGCTCTTTCCAGCTTTGACCATCTTGCTCAACTAACATCACTGAAAGATTGCCAGATTCTCGGTGCTTAAAACCTATGCCCTTGCCTGATCCTCGCACAAACATAATCATAGAGACCAAGAGTTTATTTTCACAACAGAACAAGGGCTTGATGTTGGCAGACTTCAATAAATGTTCTCCCCAGGGTTTGTTATCCCCTCTAAAAATACGGTGGAGAATCACTCACCTTAAGGTCCGCCTTACACACTTACAGCTGATTGTCCACTTGGGTAAGATCTGTATTATTGTCTACTGCTGATTGGAAATGCCTCCTGTCCAGTTGTTCCCTCTGTAAGTAAAAGAGTTTGGCATGCTACTGACTGTTGGAGCTGGCACTTTCTCATTGGCCGAGGCGATGACCTAGTGAGGCAGAACCAACCACTCCCGTCAGGAGTGGGTGATTTCACTCACTGCATAACCTGCGTTCACCCTTGAGTAGCTTGGCACTGAGCAGTCAGGCTTATCACAGAGGCATTGTGTAAAGCATTGGCGCAGCACTCCCATACAATACACTGAGCATCACAAAAGAGGCTTCACACTTGGTGTATGTAAATAAAATGTATATTCAACAGGATCCGGGCAATACTAACTGGCAACATGATGTCGTCGGGGCTGGGTGAGGAGAGGGCAGTTGGTCCGCTACACTGAGGGTCCAAAAGGAACAATCAATGAAGGAGAATGAAGCCGGGGAGCCTCTTGGTAAAAGAGGCATCCAATCCGGCACACGTTGATCAGAGAAGCATCCAGGCATAATGTCTAGTGCGTGATGATACAAGTCACACCAGACAATTCGAGTCTCACACAATGCAGAGTCACAAACTCAGTACCTCCCTGGAAATGAGGCACAACGTCTGGTGCACGTTGCTCCGAGTAGCACCAGACAGTTTTGGTAACAAACAACAAAGAGTTGCAAATTCGTACCTCCCTGGGTATGAGGCATAACATCCGGTGCGCATTGATATGGGTCGCACCAGAAAATCCGGTCACACACAACGAGGAGTTGCAAATTACGTACCTCCCTGGAAATGAGGCACAATTTCTGGTGCACATTGATATGGGTTGCACCAAACAATCCCGGTCACACACAATAAATAGTTGCAACGTCCATACCTCCATGGAAATGAGGCACAGTGCCTGGTCGCACCAGGCAATTCAAGTCACACACACAGTTTAGCAATGCCACACGAGGTGGAATGAGGCACTATTACGGTTATGCCCTCACCTCCAGGGGTCCCAACCTGTGAATCAGACACCACACACAGTGAGCATGCAGTCAGCATGTCGCACGAGAGGGATGCAGCACAACAGGCGAAGCAGGCCACGCTGGATTTTGCAGCTGGTGAATCCACTCACCACCACGACGCGTATGCATGTTGAGGTCCCCATGATACAGGAGCCCCACTCCTTAGATGCAGGAAATAGTTTTGGGGCTCCGCACAAGGCAATCTGGTCTCCAGGCACAATTGTTAGTTCCACACTCATGCCGCGCTACAAGTTAGGAACCAGCAGACGATGTGGGCACTTAAAAGGGCACCTCTCTCCAGATGTCACAGGTAGCTGGTGTGGGTCCGTCGTGGGGATCTTTGATGTCGCTGAGATCTACAAAAGAACAGGGAGCAAGCCAACAAGCCCTTTAACAGCACACTTAAAGGTGCCTTGCAGCAGCAGGTAGTCAGCCCAGGCCACCCACTATTCAGAAAGGGTGCACAGTCCCTTCCAATGACAGTAATTTTCCTTGTGCACAACAGATTCCTCTGGCAGTCTGCACCACTCAGTTCCGGGTTCTCTGGTTCCACGTCCCCACACGTGTATCTCTCCCCTGCTGAAGTATGGGACCAGTAGATATACAGTAGTGTGCCCTTGAAGTTGGGGGTGGTTCAGAGGGTCTCTCTTTGAAGCCCAGAATGCAGATTTTAATCTTTAGTGGGCCATGATCTGGCTCCCAGAGGCCAAGTGTCAAAACCTCTTCCTCCAGTCTATCCAGCCAGGCCCTCAAATGACAGAGGTCTATCATTCCAGTAGCATGCCTAATGTTTATAATTGTCTCTGGGGAATGCACAGATGTGCTCCCTCAGCCTCCAGTGTGGACTGAAGACAAGCAAAAAGGCACACAAAGAGTTCTAGAGCAGAGAAGAACCCACTTTCTAGAAGTGGCTATGCTAGTAATGAAAAAACCACCTTTACAACAGGAAAGGGTTTGTCATTGCGTATCCAATAATAGGAAACATTATGAGGCTACTCCATTGCAATCCAGTATTGTAGGCTGAAGTAATTTCAACCATTTCCCAATGTTAGCCTATAGGAAGAGCAAACCTCATAGGTAGTGAAAACACACATAGGTATTCCTCTCTACCTAGGACAGGAACACACATGAGTACCTGCCCGGCCTTTCAGCTACCACTCGCTTCACCCCTCAGCATTTCCCCTAGGGGTGCTCTAGTGGTAGTGAAAGGTCCCCTCTGAGTGGCTAGTAAATTAGAAAGGCCAGCCTGAGCATAAGCGCAACAGGGCACACACAGACCTGCAATGTCAGGCTGGACACATGTTTAAAAACAAGCATTTACAATGCAATAGGTCTCGCAATTACGAAAGTTTGAGCTATTGGCAATGCAATAGCTTAAACTCTCGCAAATGCGAGACCTATTGCATTGCAAATTACTAGCGCCCATGCGGTGCTTTCACATTCATGAAGGTCGCACCCTTTTCTTTAGACAAGCCGCGTCTAAAGAAAGGGGCGTGTCCGACAGTAAACTGAAACCACAGCTTTGGGGGCTTTGACAAAAAAAACATCTGACAAGCTGACAGACAGATGTTTTTTTTTTTTGGGGATAAAAGCGCCCATGCAGCGCTTTCACTTTAATGTCGGTCACGCACCTTTCTTTAGACGCGGTTTGTGTAAAGAAAGGGGCGTGGTCTCTATGATTATGAAAGCGCTAGTTAACAAATAAATAAGTAAGTAAGCGTGGCCGCTATACTTAAAGGGGACCACGCTGCTAAAATAAATAAATGAAAAAACGCGGCCCCTATAGTTAAAGCGACGCCATTAGTAAATCAAATAAAAGCTGTCGGCATGCTGCGAGGTAGTGGGTGGAATAGGGGCAAATCATTAAATAAAATAGTGCTCCCATCCAAGATAAAGCAGACCGTGTAACAAGACAAGTAAAAGGTCCAGTCGTTATTGGAGGTTGTAAATGCAGACAAGGCTGTACCAAGGAGGGACTAACAAGCATAATAACGAATCAGAAGCCAGCGTTTATGAAGGACAGTGACACAAGCCGATTACAAATATGGGCAGAGAGTGGGCGGAGCTTCAAGTCCATACTCCACTACTGCATGCCTATCAGCAGCACATGCGCTGCCCAGGCTCGACCTAAAAAGAGGTGAATTAGAGAGATAAAGGCAGGGGAAGATAGACAGATAAACATGGGGAAAAAGAGATGATAGTAGAGGGATAGAGAAATAGGTCAGATAAAGTGTAGTGGGTCAGGCGAGACCTAATGACATAGGTGCAAGTATGCACACACATCTGCAGTGGCAGGCTTGTGACATGTTTTAAAAACATCAGGTAAGTACCACTTCCCACCATCTGTAGGAAGGGTGCACACACTTTCACACTGCATTGACAGAGGAAAAGCGTCCAGAGCCCTAAGGCCACAACAATAGAATCAGCAAAACCCAGGAGGTGTCCTGCGGAAAAGCCGACCCCCCCTAGGTAGGGAAAACCCACATGGGATTCTTCACTATCTGGGCAGAGAACATGCATGTGTACCTAACCGGCTGCTCAACTACGACATGCAGCCCTCCTCAGGACCAACCCTAGGGGTGCTCTGGCAATAGTGAAAGGCCCTCTCGGGGTTATAATGGGAACATGGAAACCTTAGGGGATAAAAAAAAAGGTTAGTGGCACTGAGCAAACACTATTGAGATTAAAATGCAGTAAATGGTCACAAGTTTCAACCCTACTATTGCCAAGTCAAATATCACTGAGGTGGGTCACACAAACACCTAAACCCTCAGCACAATATGTTTATGCAATATTTGTGTCAGGTGAAACAAATGTAATCTATCTCTGCACAGGTGAGCACAAAACCGGCCAGACTGACCTGTTGTCTCTTCCAAAACGTATTTCTAACCTTTGTTCCACAGAAGAGTTGGACACAAATGGCCGCGCTTTATGCACCGCCCTTCACCTTCATGAAGAGATACTCAATGGCTCATGCCTAATGGGTTGGAAGAGCTTCCCTTGTGCCCCCCACACTAAGTGAGTCTCCAGCTGACCCTATCGACCCTTGTACACATTGACCAAAAGCTGACTAACAAAAAGCTGGTCTACTTTGGGTGTTGTAAGCCCTTCCACCTCAGGCCTTGTATCACTAAATTGATATGTGACAGGGTAGCAATACATTTGCATGGGGCACGCTTCCAATGTTTTTTCATGCCTTAGCGGAAGACACCAGCAAATGATACCAAGCAGCAGTGAGTTCTGCAATGGGTCATATGTGTCCTGCACAGTGGTAGCTACTTCTACTTACATAAGTGCTTCCCAATTGTGAAACAAAGATCGTATCACTAAAAAGCCACGCTCAACAGTGGAACTCCCAGCTCCCACCAAGGTGTTTGCCGGAGCCACAAGATTAATTTGTAACACTACAGCAGACTTTTGGAATATAGACATTGTTTCCAATTCAGGAATGTATACAATTTGAAGTTGCAACGGGTCCAGAAGGCTACACAGCCATCATTTGACTGGAAACTCCTAGTCCCACAGGACTCTTCCTCATTGCACTGCATTTTGACATCACAGATATTGCAAAAACAGCCACCAAATACTTCATAATTGAGGCTGTTATGTGGCATGGATGCCTTTGGAGATAGGACAGCAGCCTCTACTCCTGATTATGTAATCTAATGGGCGTAGCTGGGTGTGGTTAATAAAGTTTGGGACGCAGTGTGTTCAGTTAACGGTTGCACTACAGAGCTCTGTGTGTGGCGCAGTCATTTGGATGCTAGCCCCTGGGGAGGACGCTACAGTCACAGTCATGACAAAGGATGGAATACCGCATAAATGCTGTGATGTTATTGTGGTCATAGTTTGCTTGATATTAAACCCTTGGCATTTTGGTGAATCCAAGTCCCTTTTGCCTAGCGCATTGTTTACAGCTGTGACTTTTACTTATGAACATAACTGACTCAGAATAGCACTCCACCTATGGTAAACATCCCTTAATGAATCCAGGGGCGTAACACAGGCCCCCAAAGCCCCCGCGGTGTGGGGGGCCCCAAGCTCCACATGCCTTGCAGGTAGGTCCTCTCAATTTTCGTTACGCCAGTGAATGAATCCATCATTTCTGTAGCGATGTGTTTGCACTCTTTGCTGAAAGCTTTGAAGTGAACTTTGGGCATCATAATCACTATGCAAACAATATGTCACATAAAAAACATTTTTATTACAAAGCTGCATATATGTTTCCGAGTGTTTTCTTATGCCTTTGTACGTTTTGTGAGGTTTCAATAAGGGATCCACGGTAGGTCTTCTGACCTATTTTTATTTTACAGTATAAACGTGGCCAGACAACATACAAAGTACAGTTTCAAATCATAAAGAGATATATACATTAATAAGCAAATGTAAAATAAACAGAAAATATATTGAACTAAATAAAAAAAATATATAAATGAATGTAAATAGGGCTAAAACTGATAAACATTGTGGGACGAACACACTTTACACTCTCCAACCAGGTGTTGCCTGTCCCAGAATCCAGAGGGGCTAAAGGAAGAGGCCCCAGGGAAGGCCCAGTGCTACAAGGCACATTAAGTCCTCTGCTGAAAGGGACACACTCTACACTCTTCAGCCAAGGACATCCTGTCCCAGAATCCAGAGGTTATTGTCTGATAGAGGCAGGGATTTGCCACCCACCTTGGCCCCAAGATACCGTGATCCTTGTACTCCACCAATTAAGTAAGTTTTAATATTCTACTCTTCTTAGCTAATTCGAACTTTGCTGAATTTGGATGTTTAAAAGTTGTAGTCCATCAATAAGGGTGGATTGATTAAGAGTTGCATCTTTTGCACCTTTAAATGGACTCTAAGTAGATGGTTTGTCGTGTTTTTTATTATTGGTATTCTACCACTATTTCAAGTTTATTTTTGATTTTTCTAATTTGCTTGCTTTTAATTTGTTTTATTTGTTTACTTACAAATTGTTATATTTAGAGCATCCCATTGCCTCATTTTAGTAGGGGATATTAGTATCTACACAATGTATTAATTTGAGGAAGAGAAAGGCAGAGGAGGTCCCTTATGTACCTCATAAAGCAAAACAATCCCTGCAATATGTAGCAGATAATGGTACATTGAAGGAAATTGACTCCCTCATTGAAGAGGTTGAATCATTTATTAACAATGAGAAAAAAGCAGGAGGACCCATCTGCTGCATTTAAGATCACAAAGGTCTCTAGTAAGCCCGATAAACAGCTTTTCTCTGCAACCATTAATCCTATTAAAGCTTCTGCTTCAAATCGACTTGTTGATAATATGCCTGCCCCCACCCTACGGAAACTGAATTTGTATAAATGTTGTGCATTGCTAGTCTTGAAGATGCCTAGATTGATAATGATAAAACTTTCCCAATCCCCCAACTAACCATTATTCTGTGTGAAAAGACCTGACTCAACCAATTGTGATTTCTCTCTTCCCGATCAGCTCAAAGAGGAGATTGGGCATTTAAAATCTGTGGTTTCTAAGTTGACCTCGATGGTCCAAGAATTGCTTGCTCTAAACACTTTCTGTATAGGACTGAATTACCAGTGGCTCCAGTTTCCAAACTGAACATCCTGTTAAGACCGACAAATCGCAGCCACTAGCCTCTTAAAAATCTGGCCTGCTTAATGGCCCAATTATCAACTGTGTGCCCCTCAGAAATATATCTGCTGCTAAACCAGCGGGACATACAGATGATAACTTACGACCTAACACGGCATGCAGTGATGGTGTTGAGTTTGGGGGGGGGGCTGTGTTCAAAACTATGCTGACATCCTCAAGTTCCTCATTCGAACATGGGATACCCGCCTCACATAGGAAATCCTTGGGCATGGGCAATGTTACTAATATTAAGAGGGTGCCGCACCGTGATTCCCCTCCCTCCAATTTCACTTTGCACCGCAGCATATGTAGCTCAAAATTTATGGTTAATGTTCTGAAATGTAGGGGTAAAGGATAGGAGGACACCGAATCTCCGATTAACATGGTACTCCATTGTATTAGGCATCAAAGGTGTTGACTCCTTTATTAGCTCTGATATTCTTTTTGCTCAGCTGGTTCCAGAACTTCCAACTCTCTGATTATATCAAAACTTGAACTTATAGACTAGAAACTAGCTGACCGCTTTGTGAGCAAGGAAATATGATCATCTCCTACTTATGGTTCTATTATTCAGTTTAAATATACTGTCACTCAGTCTGTAAACTTAGATTCATCCAGTTGCCCAAGATACGGTCTTCTGTGAATCAACATTGCAAGACCCTTTATCTATTAGGAAAGCAACAAAATGAATTTTAATTAAAACCTACTGAAGTTTCATTATGGAACAGTGGCATCAATCTACTAAAATTGGGAACCTTACTCGTCACTTTTTGAGCAACAAGCCCAGTCCTAAATTTTAAGTGTTTTTAGATTAAATATATTTGCCTCTTGCAAACACTCTTTATATCAAATTTAGGCTTGGAATTTTACCTGTAAATGCCTTTACATCCAAATGTAGTACCACCTCTGGACACACTGCTATCAGTAAAAACTGTACTAATACAATTGAGAATATTGAACACTTTTTTTTTATTTTGTCCCTGTTACATCCTGTTACATTAAACCAAGATGCAAACGGATTTACGTTTTATGTTTGAGCCTTGGTGTGAGGAATTATTTAGCTATCCTTAGGATTTTTTGTTCTGATACCAGTTGGCTTGTGGTATTTGAGTTGAGCAAATATTTGTTCTCTGCTTGAATTTTAGGAAATAGGATCATAATATTAGTCCTTGGAGAAGCTTTTAGTAACAGACAAATGTCTTGACAATGGGTATCTAAATTGTTTTATTTGGCTTTATCAAGCTGTTTTGCTGACTCAAAATTGTTCTATGTGGCGTATTAAACTTTTATGTGTACTGCTTTGCTTTTTAATTTGCTGGTATTATGGATGGGGTGGATTACTGCTTTATGCCCCAGGGGGTGCTCATCATTTCCTTTCTTTGAGTATGAAAGCTGGTTAATTCCTACGAACCGAGAATAGCTTTTTACTAATTCGCATTTGCTTATTTATCATTTTACATATATTTTGTAAAATGAACTGTTTTCTATACATTTGTTTGATGGGATTTTACAATAAATGTGATTGATTGTGTTAATGTCCACTTTATTTGTTTGATTAAGGTGTTTTTTCATATTAGCCAATATTTATTGTGTTCAAAGTAGGTATCTGTTGTCCCACTAATTTACTATTTTACAATGTATTGTTCAGTAGAAGAAACTACATGCAATTGGAGAGACCATATCTGATTATAATTGACTTTAGAATCTTACATGACTCTTCTTGAACTACAAGTATGTCTTGATATTGTTGCATACATTCAATGTGGCAGAATTAGAGTCTTGTGTATGCCACTGTTAGCCCGTTACTTCCTATGGGTTAAGGCAGAGGAGTACAGTGCAGGTCCTCCAGGATGGATTTGTATTTCTGTTATAAGAAATTGGACTCTTATGTGGTGTGGGTGAGTACCCACCTCAAGAAATATTCACATCCCTTGTCAGAGTGACCCCTCAAAGCCACTAAATTGAACATAACTCAACCCCCTGATAGCTGTGGCAAAGAGCAGACAGGCTTAACTTAGGGCAATGTACAACGCATTTATGCAGTACCCATACAGTAATAAAGTCAAAAGGGAAAATTATTGAATTGCCATTAAAATTACAAAAATCCAGGAAGGGCAGCCTTAACATTTTTAGGTAGAAATAGCATAAAAAACACAAAATGCCAATATTAGTCAATGGTTACAGTAGAATGGGACCTAGGCACACGTGAGCCTGACCACAGATCGGATTCTGGTCAAAAATTATAACTTTTGACTTAGTCTTTTAAGTCCCAATACACCACAGGGATACACAACTAAAGCCACCCCAGGACCTCAAGGGATGTCCTTAGAGACACACACGGTGTCAGGCAATGGTCAATGGCATGGGTCAGTCCAAGTCCAATTACCACTCGACAGCTGGAAACTTCCAGGAAAAGCACCTTTGCATGTTGTTGTCTCACTATAGCCACACAGGAGTTCAGCCAACTGATTCTTGAAGACCACATCTTTGTCCTAGGTACAAGAGGGAGCAGCTCTAGTCCTTCAGGGCTCCTCGCAGGTCATAAACAGCAGGTCCAGTTCTCTTCTGATATTTCACTGGTCCAGAAAGGGTGCTGAAGTGGGTACCTGGAGGTGCTGAAATGAATTCTGGCATGAGCTAGTGGGTAGGGTCATTTCTTGTCCCTCTCTTATCAATGAGTTCCCAGGGCCAACCTAACCTGCTTTTTCAAATACTTTTTAAATAGCTCCTATTTGCCATACCGCAAACAGCATCAACCTTCTTATCAGAGCATTTTCAAGATGTCAAAATCATCTAACACTAAAATCCTGTTTGGACCAGGTATTGTACCCAAAGCAAACCTAGAGGTAGAAGTCCGGTAAGACACAAGCAGGGTCCTTCAGCAACCAGGGAGTGGATATACAAGGATTGTCTTGCCATCCTGTTCTATCCCTTTCATGTGCACCCAAAGGGTTATATGTGAAACCAGTACCTGTCAGGCAGGATTTGACACTCAAGAGGGTTTGGGCAGTGTGGTGTCAAAAGGAATGGCCACAGCCCCACCCTGGATATTCTGTAGTGTTTATAGGAGGCATCTCTGTCAATTCATGTCAGCCTATTTTTTGCTACTTCTCTGCTATTCAGGTACATTCTCGGGCTGGGAAAAGCTGGAGAGCCAATCCAGGTTACCCACCAGAGAAAATGTAACTTTCTAAATGTTACTTTTCCTTAATATTTATTATACATCTGACATCACCATTTTATTGGATTTTAAATAGCTAGTATGATATAATTGTTTGATTTTTGTTCTAGCTGGTCACATTCCCGAGTTATAGTATTAGTATTTTAATCTGTGCTCTGTTTTTCTACATAGGAAAGCTAGGCCTGCTACAGTCAAAATAGCTTATAGGGCCTTGTCACTGTAGCAGCATGGTAATATTAATTTTTCTACCTGTCCTATTTTTAAATACCATGCACCTTACTTTATCGACTGTCACATGGGGGTGACTTACGAACATTCAAAAGGGAGGTTTTCATCTATCATAAGTGTTTATTTTGAAGGGTTGCAGAGCATGTATGCATTATTAAAGCTAAAGTGGTAGGCCTGAATCCATGTTTTCACTGTCACTGCAGTGGATGGCACAATAGGCACTGCAGGTCACTAGTAGCATTTAACTTCCAAGCACTTGGTACACATTGTATTATATATTAGGAACATATTGTCAAGTTAAACATCGCAACTAGGCATGTACCAATTCAACCATGTATAAAAGGAGAGCACAGGCCCTTTACTACTGGTTAGCAGAGGTAAAGTGCACCGAGCTGTTAGCCAGCAACAAATATATGGCTTCGCTAAAGTGAAAATGTAATTTGCATCATATCATTTCCATCAAATATAAATAAAGAGCAAAAGGATTTCCTGAACATCCGGCTTACCCCCAGACCTAAATTGGATGTCCACAGACTAAGAGACAAGATCTCTATCCATCTGTCGTACAGTCCTCTACTTTATTCCTATTGGGCACTGGGTTGCCAAGCAACTGAAAGGATTTCAAGCAGTTTGGACAGGCATGACTCCTTTAATGTTAACACACGTGTGTATCTTCCCCGAGGTTAGGCCACATGAACATTGCCTCATTCCCCTGAAGTCCTGCATGAAAAAACACTTCAAATCAAGCAGCAGCGTTCAGTCCATTAGGCCCACGCACAGGCCTTGAACAGAGAGAGGACTTCATCCCACAAACACTCTTCAGAACACTACTTTGTAGGGGGGAGATAAAGCTTTCAGCTGGCATTAGATGCTGGGCATTACATGGAGCTTTGCCTTCCATACAAATGTTTTCAATTTCACTTTCAGTCATCACCACTATTCTATACATCTTCAATACTAGTTGAAAACCGTGGAATCGTTTTTGAAAATTAAACTGGGTCTGAGCTATTTTTAACGGGTTCTGAGCAATTTTGCACCATCTTCTGTCCCGGCCGACTGGTGGAAAATGTCACTTTTGCAAGGATTTTTGAATTAAAATGGTACTATTGCACTCGTCCATCGAGGAAAATGTTAGCTCAAAATGCATTGTGCCAGACTGCCTGCACTATTCGAATCTACCTAATCTAGCCCCGCGCATTGTTCTGGAATTAAGCCACGTCGGAATGGCATTACCTAAAATAAAAAAAATTACATCTTTGTGTTGAATATGTGTTATTTTTCGATTGTGGCTGAAAAAAATTAAAGCAAAAGGGAAATATTTGAAAAACTCTGGCTGATGAGACCAAACTGTTGCTTAACTGTTTATTAAGGGAGAGGAAGTTCCATAAATAGGTTTGCAGTGGAAATTGATAATTAGGTAAACTGATGATCAGATAATAAACATGATAATTAGGAGGAAATGTCCCGGAGTTATCACGTTAGCTTACAATTGGGCCAGCGGGCAAATGTAGAAAAACATCTGGCGCGTATTGTCTGCTCTTGGACAATTCGATTTCTCCTTATGAACAGTAGCTTAGTTTATAAGGAGAAACGTTTCAAGTATTTTAAACGTTACTGCATGTTTGCGTGAGTCAGCGCGAAAAGGTAAGGTGCACTTCCATTCTCTAGTCTAAAAGCACTGTTTCTCTTCCAACGATCTTACAAAAGATATTACTCATTCTGACTAAAATCATGCAGACTACATTGCTTCTGCCATTTTCCTCAGCAATCACATCCACCCCCCATATATATCATTGTGTGTTGTCATATGGGCTACTAGGACGTTTGTTGTCAGTAGAGGTATGAGCAATGAATTATGGATGGGTGGCATCTTTGCACTGGGATTATCTTGCTTTCGTGTTTTTGAAGTGGAAACCTTACCCCTCTTATCGAAGGTTGTCTTAAAATAATTATTAGATGATATCTATTTTTCTTTCTTATCCGCCAAATATAGACAACGAGAACGACCTTGGGTTCAATATGATGTCACTTGGAACTCCACGGTATACCATCTTGAACAGTCCCTACCAATGGCCACCACCTATGTATAGTTGTAGATTATTTATGCACCCCAAATCCTTTTCACTTGCTGGGATCAGCAGAATGGGTGAGAGGAGTTATTAGGGATCTATGCACAAGACTGCCACACCCAGTGTCCCAGACCCTGTGCTGTACATTGACAATTATGATTACGCCAACCAGCGGCAGCCCTATTGCCCAGAACCTGGGCAAATGAAAATAATACCAGCTACAGTGATGGAAGGCTTTAATTTGTGAAAAACTATCACTTCACATGAATAAAACAATTGGATTTAGACACAGACAAAAAGGAGGACTCTAATAATGAAAAGGTACTCATAACAATTGTAAGAAAAATAGTTTGTAATTACAAAATATTCATAAAGAAAAATTAAAACAACACTCCAACATATAATACACAAATTGTGCACGCAGGGTAAACAGAAACAATAAGTACAACTGCGTTGTGGCCCTGTGATTGGGGCTGGTGTGCTGCACCCTTGTGGGGGTCGGGCCTGGTGCATTGATGCAGCGGTGATCTGGGCCCACGGGGAGAGGCTTTGTGATGGTGGGCGGCAGACACTGTGAGTGCTGGAGGAGATGGCAGTAGCAGAGGGAGTGCCATGTGAGGACCAGGAGAGGCACTGAGATATTGACTACTGAGAACCAGCTTGAGTGCAGTAAGTGTTTGGCTTTGCGAAGGCCTGCACCTGACCCTGGCTGACTATAGTGCTGGTCCCAGGCTTCGAGGGGTGAGAGTGTTTGCCCTACAAAACTGTCCCTATGCACTCCCTTCTACTTTCTTTGAGAACCTACAAGCCCTTATCATTGTCTTTTTTCTGTTGGAATTGCATTCCCTAAGTATCTCCAAGTTTCATTCCCTCAATGCTGACAGGGATCATATGATGCCGGTGTGAGTTGGCTGAATATCAAACTCTATTTCCTGAGGAGTCATTCGAGGCCCAAACTTGTGCCGGCATTTGGTGGCTGTCGGGTGGGGTGGGGCTCTGTCCCCCAGCATCCCTCACCGGCGCAGGGAGGCAGAGCCAGCCCTCCCGGCGCAACAAAGGCCACGCCAGAGCAAAGGGTGGGTGAAATAAGGACAGACACCGTCACAAGGTAAACAAGTTTATTCTGTCTTCGTCGAATTCCATTGCCACAGTGACAGTTCAGAGGCGCTCGCCATAGAACGCTTCCAACATTCCACGGGTGAGAACAAAAGGGAGTAGAACTGGGGGGGGGGAACAGGATAAACCAAAGAATGTTAAAATGCAATTACAACACATCTCCCTTCTATACAGAGTAATGATGAGTTCATACTATACAGCTAAGTCATGTTATAATCTCTGTGCCATATCGGTCTTTTACAGTGGGTCCTTAAATATCTACCATCATGTTTCGAATTAATAGGTCCAGAGACCTTTGGTGGTAGTGTAGCACCTGGATTTAAAATGTCAATGCTGTTACCCCTGGCAATTCTGTCCTGACTCCACATTTGACCATCATCAAGACATACCACATTTTTGAAAACTTTGCAAATTCTCTTCCTTTCTGAAAACTTAGAAGAACCAGAATGTGTATAAGTAGGTAACTTTACTCTTACCCAATCTCCTTCTTTCCAGATCATTTCCCTCTCTGATACCTTGGCATTGTACCTGTCAACATAACGCTCTTGGTGATCTTTTATTCTTTCCATCATCTCACTACGATTGACTTCCTCCACATGATTTCCTACCAACCATAGCGGACTCAATTTGGTACCAGGTTCCCTTCCTTTGAGAGCTTTGAACGGTGTTACCTTAGTAACAGAATGAGTTGTTATTAAATAAGACCAAATCATGTTGTCTAATTCTTTCTTTATATCAGTACCTTTCAAATTATTTAATTGAATACAATCCTTAATCATCCTGTTCACCCGTTCTACCAGACCATTAGCTCTGGGACAGTATAGAGCAGAATATTGATGTTTTACAGAGAAAGTATGTAAAAACTCTTTCATTAAAGAAGATGTAAATTGTACCCCGTTATCTGTTATTAAAACTTGGGGTACTCCCTCGCTTCTGAATACATCCTGGAGGAATGCGATAACAGTGCTGGTAACTACACTGTCTACTGTCTTGATTACAACCCATTTAGAGTGGTAATCCACTAATGTTAGAATAAACTTACCACTCAAACCCTTGACATCAATCGGACCAATGATATCAAGTGCCAATTTATTCCAAGGAGTATTAGGTACTTCCACAGATGATATCTTCCCTTTCTGTACATGTTTACTCTTGTCACTTTGTGCACAACTTATACATTGTTTAATGTTCCTTTCTATCATGGAGTCCATACCTGGCCACCAATAATGTAATCTGATCTTATTTTTAGTTAAACTGCGGCCTAAATGTCCCTCATGTGCTAATGACACTATTTTTTCCAGTAGGTTCTCTGGGGGAACAAGTTTTTTCCCTCTATATACCTTTTCATCTTGTAAGGAAAGTTCATTTCTCACATCCCAGTAACCTCTAGTGTTACAATCTAATTTAGAGCACTCATTTGGCCACCCCTTTGTTATCAGTTCCTTTACATTCTTGAGTGCAGCATCATTCTCTACACTTACTTTCCACTCATCTTCTTGTATACCTTCCGTAACAGTGGCCACCACAAATTCGTCTGGCTCACAACTGTCTTTTCCATTTGCTTTTAAAGGTAATCTTGATAAAAAATCCGCTGCATGGTTGCTAGGTCCAGGAATGTACACAATTCTAAAGTTGTAACCTTCTAATCCTAGGAACCATTTGGAAATTCTTGGAGTGGTTCTTTCAATATTTTTTACTGAAAAAACGTTCACAAGGGGTTTGTGATCAGTTTTTATGACAAAAGGAATTCCCCATAGGAACACCCTAAAATGCCTTACCTCCCAAAAGCATGCCAACGCTTCCCTTTCAACCACAGAGTATCTTGCTTCTGCATCTGACAAGGACTGGGACGCAAAAGCCACGATCCTCTCTTCTCCATTCACTACTTGGCTTAGAGTGGCCCCCAACCGTTTAATACTTGCATCGGTGGTGAGTATAGTGGATTTACATGTGTCAAAGTGTCCTAAAAAAGGTGCATTGATTATGCATTCCTTAAGGTCATTAAAAGCCTTGTCGCAATCTTTATCCCATGCATATCTTACATTCTTCCTTAACAATGCTCGTAAAGGGTGAGTAATTTCAGCAAAATTCTTTACAAATTTTGAATAGTATTCCAACAATCCCAAGAAGGACTTAACCTCATCTTTAGTGGTAGGTTCCGGTGCTGATTTGATCGCATTGATCAAATTAATTTTAGGTTTGATACCCTCCCTGGAAATTACATGACCTAAATATGTAACTGATTTCACTCCAATTTAGCATTTTTCTTTTTTTATTGTCAGTCCTGCCACTTTCAATCTGTTTAGAACTTTTTTAAAATTTTCATTATGTTCCTCTTCATTTTTCCCAAAAATAAGTAGGTCATCCTGGAAACATAATACACATTCTATTCCATTGAGTATTCTCTGCATAGCTCTCTGGAATACTGCAGCTGCAGACGCCAAACCAAATGGCATCCTGCAGAATCTGAATGCCCCAAAAGGTGTAATAAACAATGTTAAATGTTTACTGGTAGGGTGTAATTCTATCTGGTGATATGCTGATGACAAATCAATAACCCAAAAAATTTCTGCATCACCAATTTGACTCATTTCATTGATAATAGGTAAGGGATGTCTGTCGATCCATATATTGTTATTTAACTCCCTCAAGTCAATGCCTAACCTGATAGCTTTCTTATCAGGTTTAGAAGTGATGACAATGGGTGCCACCCAATCTGCACTTTCAATAGGTGCTATAACATTTTGATTCACTAGTTTCTCCAGTTCTAGTTTTAAAGGTTCTTTTAACAATATTGGCACATTCCTACACTTATGCGCCACTGGTTTTGCATTTTCTTTCAAAATTATCTTGTGTTGAAAATCCTTCAGACACCCTATTTTCTCTGTAAATACTTCTGGAAATTCCTTGACCAATTCAGTTCCACACACAGATCTATCAACCAAAAGAACCGGACATTCAGCACTGGGGTCGAGCTTGATACCTAAATCCTTTTGATGAGCCCAACCCAGAACATTTGAACCACATTTAGCTACGTACACCTTACCCACAGTACTTCTTCCCTTGAACATTATCTTCATGACTGCCATCCCCACCAACGGAATTGGGTCTTTGTTATATCCCACAGGCACTACATCAGGTTCCACAAGTGATACAACATTTTCCTCAAACTTAGATTGGAATGTTTCACTATTGATAAAGGTAAACGGGGAACAAGAATCTGCATAGACTTCTACTCTTTGTCCCTCTAGTTCTATTTCAATTTACTGTTGCTCTCTTCATAAATGCCAATAGAATTTACATTTTTCTCAGCAATATCCTTGCACATGCGTGCAAAATGCCCCTTACGGTTACATTTCCTGCACAAAGCAGTTCTGACCCAGCAAACCATGTTATTCGCTAAGTGTCCTGTGCTTCCGCATCTGAAACATCTCATCCTGTTCACCTGAGGCAATGACTTCCTCTGTTGCTCATTGATATTATCATACTTCTTTTTACTATTGCACACACATTTTTAAATTCTTCGCCTACCTCTTTTACCTCCTTATCACTCTGAACAGACATTTCTTTTATGCATACTGCTGTATGCTCTATACTTTTTGCAATTTCTACCGCTCTTTTCAAGTCAGGGTTTCCAACTAGTAACTTTTCTTGTATCTTTTTATTATTCGTACATCTAACTAGCTGATCCCTGATAAGAGAATCTGTTAACTCGTTGAATTCACATGTATTAGCCAAGCCTCTCAACATCGCAATGTAGTTACTTACACTTTCATTTTTCCCTTGGATCCTACCATAAAATGTATGTCTTTCTAAAACTACATTTATCTCATCTGCAAATTGTAATTCTAGCTTCCTGAGAGTAACAGTATACACATCTCTTTCTTCCAATTCCTCATCTTCATCCTCAATCTCAGGTAAACTATCAAACACTTTTCTCCCTTCCGCCCCCAAATTATGTAATAAAATGTGCTGTTTACGTAGTGCAGAAAATCCATTTGCACCTATGGCTATCAAATAAGTTTCAAACCCTTTTCTCCAGTTCTTCCATGTCATGCTCGGTTCCCCTGCTTCAGAAAGAAACGGAGGCGGTTGACTCATACTCGCCGCTGCCATGTTGTGATCTATCTGAATAGGCTTTTATCAAACTTAATACTGCTCACAATCCACCTTATATTACCATGCACGAGGTAACCCCACTGAAAAATTATTCAAAAGTCTCTCTATACAGCTTTTGCCAAGTGATTCCTCTTCTTTTTTCCTGAAGAAATGTTATAAGATATCTCAAAGGTTTAATCACATTCTTTCGGAGAGTGTCTCCAAGGGTTAATATTCAGCTCTATGCCCCTAATCCTCTAGAATTTTCTGTGATGAACTCACCAGGGCACTGTTCTTTGACTATACCGTCGATCAATCACGCCGTTAAAAATGTTCCATTCGTCTGCTGAATCACGATCCTCGCTTCAAGCAGACATAATTTACACTGGGCTCAACCCCTGTGCCTTCCCAGTGTCTAGTGCGATAACCCTCACAGCCTGCGTTAACGCACCTCGCACAGAGACACACAGTAACCTCCACAGGGCTGTTCCAGTGTCAATCGCGATCACCCTAGCAACCTGCAAGGACGCTCCTCACGCTGAGACGCTACCTCACATTCCGGGTGAACTGCCTACTGCCTCACGTGGTGTTCTCCGCTTACAGAAGACAATCCTCCTTCTGAATATTATCAACGGCCCGGATGAGGAAACAGTTCTTCTCTTCACCTCTTGGCTCATGCGCAAAACACACAGGTGCTCGATGACACTCCTCACGTAGTGGAGCCGACCAGTTGATTCCGTCGCTTCCTCAACTTCCTCGTTTTTCCAAAATTCCTTTTATTTCATTCTTGATCCTCTAACGATGACTGCAGGCCACTCATGAAGGGGAAAACGACGCGTTGCCCTTCCCGCAACAACTCGTCGCCAGTGAAATAAGGACAGACACCGTCACAAGGTAAACAAGTTTATTCTGTCTTCGTCGAATTCCATTGCCACAGTGACAGTTCAGAGGCGCTCGCCATAGAACGCTTCCAACATTCCACGGGTGAGAACAAAAGGGAGTAGAACGGAGGGGGGGGGGAACAGGATAAACCAAAGAATGTTAAAATGCAATTATAACAGTGGGCCCTCCTGTGCCCGTCCACGGCCGATTGAGGCTGGGCTGGGCCCACTCTCTGAGGCCTTTTTCACCACATCCCAACACCTCCAAATGACTGTGAAGTTGTGAAGCCACAAAGCCTTTGCCTGGAAATTGAGGCCTAATCCACTGAGACGTACTGTTTCTTCTTTCCATTGTAACCATTAACAGGGGCCTGCTGTCTACCCCAGGCTCTCAGACTGTGCAGGCTTGTCACTGTTCACACTGTCTCCCATTTTGTTCAGTTGTCGGGACAAGGGAAAAAAAAGAAAAGGGGCCTTTAGTAAAGCCTACCCCAAAGACCACTTCAATCAACCGGATGCTCGAACCAGCGGTTAGCGCCATAAGTAATGAAATTGCCAGAACCGAATAGAGGCTTTCCATCAATTCAGATGGTCCCGGTGGGGGTCTATCTGGCCTGTCTCCTTGTCGTTCATCGGACACTCCAATAATTTTACCCCAAAACAGAGCAGACTCTTCCTCAGCACAAGGTTACACTATGAGCCGAATACTGACTCTGCCAGTCGATACTCCCCCGAACCCCTCCAAGGGACCAAACAACAAATCCTTGTCCACAACTTTAACAAAGAGAGTTAAATGCGGCAAGGCACATAAACAGATGACCAGCCCACTTCTATCTCCACCCAAGACCCCGCAAGTGTCTGAGCCCGTGTCTGAGTCTGTGACTGAGTCAGCGCCTAACCTGGGACCAAGCACAGAAGCCCTTAAGGCTTCAGTTTTAACTTTAGTCCAACTCTCACAGGCTGACACGCTGCACCTTGTTGATTCCCTCAATGACCTTCTGGCTAGCCAGCTAAAGACTTTCTCAGAAAAACTGTGCTCATCAATCAACACCATACTCTTGCCTCTGGTTTCACGTTTGACCACCTTTGAGCTCAATTTGGTCGCGCTTGGTATCAACCTTTCAGGCTCGGCTAAAGAAACTTTAAATAGTACTACCACCAAGCACTGTATCTCGAATAGGAATTCTGATGGTTCTTTTGAAGAGCGTATTCCAGCAACACAGGCCCTACCCCCTCCTTGCAATCTACCCATCCAAGCTGACCACCCTCACAACAAAAATCTCTTTATCAGACAGCCAGCAGCCAAAGTACCTACTTCCAATTCCCATTTGACTAGCAGCATAAGAGACCCAGAGGGCAAAGCGGCCTCTTCTCATTTCCAGATACAGTCACAACTACCAGTTATCAGGTTCAGGTTTCATACGTCTTTATTTCGATTGTTATATCATAAAAGACAATTACATAAAAAGATATTAAGATCAATCAATCATACATACAAATTATTTAAAACACCATATCAGTGCATAACAATGCACAATTTAAGAAAGAATTAAACAGTATTTAAAGACGCAGTATAAAGTGAAGTAAAACCCAATGTTAAATTTGAGAAACCAAGATAATTAAGAATGTCTGGCTCTAATAACCCAAGCCCACCCTAGATACTTTGCTGCCCCAAATACAACCAATTCTGAGGTGTTAGTTCTTAAGGCCCACAATGCATCTATGCATCTTCTGATGTTCGTCCGTTGGAAGATGGGCCTAATCCATTTGTTCCTTGGGGCATGATAAGCGGGACAAGCAAAGAAGAAGTGGCCCACACTCTCCTTTTGATCGTTACACCAGGGGCAGTACTCATTCGAACTACCAGCCCATTTTTTGGAAAAAGACCTTACTGGCAAACAACCTACCCTAAACTGGTGGTATAATTTTTTGTCCAGACTCTTGGTGATAACATCCCAGTAGTTTTCCAGAGAGGGATCTAATTTATGCACCAGAAATCTGCCAGAAAGGGAAGCGCCATCGGAACACACAACGGATTGATGTCTAACTGATGCCCAATACAGTGACTTGAAGGCATGCTTGGAAGGGAAAACAGAACTCCCCGGGGAATCCCACAGTTCGATAAGGCCCATTTCATCCAAGATTTTTTTCACTTCACGGAACCAAGGGATGTTACTAGAACCCAGGATAGATCTTACTTTCGCAAGTTCAGTAGCAAAGAGGCTTAGATCCGGCGATATCCAAATCCGTCTCCACAGCGCAACCAACCGATATCGTGCCATCTCCTTGATAGACTTACAACCCATATCCAACAAAAGAGGTTTGATTGGGGTGAATTGGGGTAGTCCTACCAAATTACGCAAAAATTAGTTTTGAACTGTTACCAAAGGGGATAGGTCCAAAAAAAAACACAAGTCCGCCCCATACAGTATAGCTGAACTAATTTTTGCGTCATAGATCTTAAGTGCCGGTATTACCCTTTTGGTAAGAGACATTTTTTGCTCCTGGATCAAACAGCCCGTGAGGCGTGCAAATTTTAAGCGAAGAACATCAACCTGGGGCTTCCAACGTAGCCGAGAGTCTAGAGTTACTCCTAAATAGGTCATAACCTCCACCTCTTCCAGACCCACACCGTTCATGCTTACACAACTCTTTATGGGGCGATTTTTCGTTAGAACCATAAATTTAGTCTTGCTCACATTAATTTGCAGATCATTTAATTTACAAAAATCCTCAAATCTGTTTAAGGCCGTTTGGAGGCCCTTACGCGTCTTTGATAGGATTAAAGTGTCATCTGCAAAAATGAGCAAGGGAAATTTAGTCCCACTCAGGGTTGGTGCATCAGTAGGAGTATCTGCAAAGAACTTCACCACCTGGTCAATAAACAGTAAAAAGAGGGTAGGTGCTAAAACGCACCCCTGGCGGACACCCCGTGTTACGGGGAAACTATCTGTCACCTGCCCTTGACCTCCCCACCTCACCCTAGCAAAATTGCCCTCGTGTAATCTTACCAGGAGTTCAAGGAGTTCTTGTGGCATTCCTAAGGTGCCCAGAACAGCCCACAGTTTTGCCCTGGGCACCAGATCGAAGGCGGACTTTAGGTCCACAAAGGCGGCGTAGATAGACGCGCCGCCCAACAGCACCACCTTCCAGTATATCAGAATAAATATGAAAACCTGGTCAATGGTGCTGGTACCTGATCTAAAGCCAGCCTGCATCGGAGAAAGGATACTCTCCGACTCCATCCACCCCTGAACCCTGGCGAGAACCATCCTGGCAACAATTTTTTGGAGGGAGCCGATAAGACTGATGGGGCGGTAGTTTCCGGGAGCCGAGCGGTCCCCCTTTTTAAATATAGGAAGAATTTCCGCCCCCTTCCAGGACTCGGGGATCCTAGCCCCCTTAGCAATGGCATTTACAAGCTGAGTAACATAGGGAACCCAAAGGTGGGGGTCAATTTTAAGTAAGTCTGCCGGAATACAATCTATCCCAGGGGCTTTTCCCGCTTGAACCGAACAAAGTGCAATCTTGGAGTCATCATTCGTAAACACCAGGGGATGAAGGGGGGGGGGGCGGCAAAAGCGCGCAGGTCCCCGGGTCAACAAGAGGTTTATAATCTGGGTCCCTAAACTGGGTTGAATAAAAGTCCACCCATGCTTCTACTGGTACATGATTTGCAGGGGTTTGGGAGTCGGGGTTCCTGCCCCATTTCACGACTTCCCAAAACTTAGTCTGGTTAGACGAAAGGCAAGCCTCAAGCAAATTTGTCCAGTGGGCTTCATCCCACTCCCTCTTCGCCTCCCCCTGGACCTTATTATACCGTTGGCCGAGCCATTTTAAAATCGGTCTTCACCCTAGACTTGATGGCTTTTATTAGCCCATTGTGAGCTTCCCTGCATTTTTTATTATACCATTTCCTACTGGGACTGGGAGTTTTTAGTTTCCCTAGCTTAGGTGGTAAGGTAAGGAGGGCCTTGAGTTTAATAAAACACTGCTCGTGCAAATCACTAATCCGGTGGATAACACCCTCGTTCGGAGATAGGTTCGCTATGGCATTCAAGGTAGATGATACTTCCAATGATATGCCGTTAAGCAGGGTGGGGTCCTCCACAACCCAGCTCCATTTAACCCTTCTTCTATCATTGGTTAGGATAGCCTCGGCAGTAATGCACGAGGCTACAGGGGATCTAACAAATCCACCAGGGAGCTTTATACTTAAGGACAAGGGGTTATGATCACTCATGGGATGGTCAATGACAGCCATGTCTTCCAAGAGAGACCAATACTCTATTTTAACCAGAATGTAATCAATTCTACTTTGGCTAACCCCATTGTCAAATGTGATTTTACCAGCCTTGTCAGATATCGTGCGACCATTAGCCGCTCTCAGACCCCACTCCAAACACAGCCCTGCCTATGCAGAGCCGCTTCTGTGGCCTTTTTGATATTATTTAATGACAGGGATGGGATATTCCACACAGCGTCCTCCTCAAACCCCAAATCCATATCATCGCTTAACAGGGGTTCGAAAGTACAGTTTAGATCCCCCCAATAAGTATTAATTTATCCCTCCCAATAAGTTCAAGGTAAGAATCCAGCTCCTCTAAGATGACCGGACATCGCCCTCCGGGATGTCCTCGAGCATATATATTAATAACAATGATTTCCCGATGTTTCTCCTTGATTAACTTAATTCCCAGAAGATCGGGGTTATTAACCAAAATTTCCACTGGTCTATAACTAATGGACTGCTTAACCCAGATTACCAGGCCCCCGGAAGCTCCACCCTTAGTACCCTTGATTGCTGGTTTAAAAAAATTAAGAAAGCCTTCCCGAAATATCGGTTCAGGGGCCCATCTCTCTTGAAATAATAAGATATCATAGTTATCTATGAAATCTGTCCAGTCTTCTAAGCCAATTCGTCTCTTTAGGCCAGCGATGTTCCATGAGGCTATTTTAAGTGAAGAGTCCAGCATGGTTGGAGCAGCTCGATTCGTGTCCCCATGCTCTGTTATTGTCTCCCCACCCTCGGGTGGTGGAAAACCGACCGACAAACTACCCCCTAGCACTCGCTCGGGGACCTTGACCGACTCATGAAGCCCATCTCCCCCACTGGATAGGCATGCAACCCCAATAGTGGGGATGCTACAATGACTCCCTCTGCCAGGTTCGGGACTAAGTCAATCGATACCCCCCAGACCAGAGAGTGGTTCGAAACGGTTGTGTAATTGGGGAAAAAAAGGTAAATATGGAAACCTAACAACCGGTACACTCCCAACATTTCTTCTGGACATTAGGGGGTTGAAAAAGGGCACTGTGTTTCTTTTGGGATAAAAATAACTGAGGCCTAAAGACTGCACATCGCCCATCCTCCCAAATCTAGCATCCCTACATATATGGTCTGCCACCCAAGGGTCCCTGAAATTTATCACAATGCAATCCCCCTCTAGGTCCTTCGGACAGTGCCCCACCCAGTGTACTCTCCTCACACTCAATATTTCTGTGCCAGAGGACGGGGGAAGGGGTCTGTTTTTATTTAACCAAAAGACCACCTTGTTTTTAAGATCCCCATAGGATTCAGTTATATCTTCCCTTAGGGTTGAGACACCTGTTAAGACAATCGTATAAGGAGTGGCCTCAGGGGGTAAATCAGTTCAGGGGGGACTCTGTTTGTTAAACTTCTGTGGGGCCACAGGAGGATTAGTTTGATTGTTAGAATGACTCCCCTGTACTCTATTGCTTGACTTAGTGTGTGAAATCGACTTGGGACCACCCCTTGAAGAATTCAAAGCAGGGGCAGCAGCAGTGGATTTGGAGGTACTTGGTTTGGGCAATGTGGTAGGTTTGGAGCTAACCTTCGTGGTGGGCAAAACTTGTGCAGCAACACCTGCTTTGCTATTAGATGTTATATTAGTATTTGAGCTCCCTCCCCTAGGGGCCACGCCTGCAAAGTTGGTTAAGACAGTTCGGGTATTAGATTGTTTAGCAGTAGCTGAAAGGGACTGCTTGATAGTACCTACGGCTCCTTGGGGGTTTGGAATATCAGATAAAGTGGAAGATACCTTATGTGCATTTATTAGCTTGTTTAACATGCCCATATTACCATTAACCAGGTTCTCAAGGGCGTCCAGTTTCGAGTTCATAAGTCTAGTGCGCTCTAATAGGGGAAGCATGAGTGTTTTTAATCATATTTCTATTTTGCTTATAAGGCCATCATCTTTACAATTATTACTAGGACTGATAGCCAAATTCCTAGGTGATTCATAGGGGGAAATAGGAGAATTGCTTATGATCATAGGGGACTGATGACAGGTAATAGTTTCCGGAGCACTGGTGGGCTGGAGTGTACTGTTTACTTTTGGGATTTTTTTAGTTGCACCCCCCCTCTGGCAGCCCTTCCTTCTCTTTCTCTTTCCAGGTATGTTCATCAGTGAGTCCCCGTTAGTAGAGTCCTGTAAAGCTGGGCTTGCTAATAGCACACTATCCCCTCCCCCACTACCAGGCGAGACACTGGTGTGGGAGTTGCTAACTGATGAGTTCAAAGACTCCCCCTCCACCACGGGATGAACATCCACCAGGATGGGAGCCGATAACTGGGTGGCGCTCATAGCGGGTGCTTGGGGGCTTGGCGCTAAGGCAATGCGACCTAGAGATGAGCGTTTCCCAGTAATAAGATCTAGAGGAAGCCGTTTCTCCGCAAAGGCTATCTCCTTTTCCAAAATGCCCGTTGCTTTAATTAAAAAGGCATCTAGAGGGCCAGATCCCACCCCACTAGATGTCTGCAAATTCACAGAACGTTCTTTCCCTGAACGTAAGGGCATGTTTTATAGGGGTACTAAAACACCCAAGGATGGTAAAATACAAACAAAACCAGCAAAAAACCACAATACCACCCTATAAACAAAATGAGGCTATGGTACTAACACAACAAAACAGATCAAGGTGGGTGGCCCAACCCAACCACAACCGACCACGGACGGCCACAGACGGTCCCGCCCTTGTCCCGGGCTTCTCCCGAGACGCTCCCGCGCAGCGGAAGCAGACGCCACTAATATAGGAAGTATATGAAGCGCAGGGGGCGGGGCTAGCCGGGAGAGCGGGCCAGGTGATGCAGATTGGCCAGGCAGGGACTCCTTGGAGATGGAGTCCCTGCGGAGACGCTCGCAGACCTGCAGCGATGCCCCAAAACTCCCCAGTCGTCACAGCCACTGCTCAAGCACAAGTCCCCCGCCGACTTTCTCTGCGATGCGGGACCCGCGAAGCGGGTCCGGCGAGCAGTGGGGCAGCAAACTAAACAACAGCCCAACACAGAATTCCAAAAGGCAAAGGTCCGTGTAGCAGAAGGTCCAGGCAGCAAAAGGTCCCGCTGATGTAGGGGTAGGGAGGCTCTTTAACAACGACCTGTGCGCAGGGGGCGGGGCTAGCCGGGAGAGCGGGCCAGGTGATGCAGATTGGCCAGGCAGGGACTCCTGGGAGATGGAGTCCCTGCGGAGACGCTCGCAGCCCTGCAGCGATGCCCCAAAACTCCCCAGTCGTCACAGCCACTGCTCAAGCACAAGTCCCCCGCCGACTTTCTCTGCGATGCGGGACCCGCCAAGCGGGTCTGGCGAGCAGTGGGGCAGCAAACTAAACAACAGCTCAACACAGAGTTCCAAAAGGCAAAGGTCCGTGTAGCAGAAGGTCCAGGCAGCAAAAGTTATCAATATTCCCCGTACTGTATGCCTGTATGTGGCCGTCTTAAGAGCGGTTTCCCCATTGTGTTCGGACCAACGCGAATCTTATGAGCTGCTTTTCAACAAAACCCGAAACTGGATGGCACCACTCAGAGGTTTGACATTTTGGCATTCCAAGGACATCCTGCACGTAAAGAGATGTGCATGGATTGGCCCAAATCGGCTGTACTTTTTAGGAGATTGTATTGTGATTCATTTCAGTCTCCCAGATCTGGCATATAATCTGTTATTCACTGCTAAAATCAGTGATCGGGCCACTTCTTCCATCTCCTTGGTTCCGTTAGGCTTTTTCTACAGAGCTCCCTTTGATACTAGGCAGTGCCCACCCAACTCAGCTCCAGCCTGTAGTACACATGATGTAATTTCATCTAACTATCACAGGAACGTCAACACACACCAAGATAACTCAGCACAGATAGTCGCAGTTGGTCAATCACTCTCTAATGTTCTTTCGGAAACTCAGGTCTCACAATGTGCTTCCCCTGTCTCATACCCTCTACCCACATTTAATAGATTTGACGCACTCTCTGACCTCGACTGACAGGCACAAAAGTAGTTTTAACATCTGCTCCTTTGTGTATTACACCTTTGAATGACAGTCCCTCAACAACAACCACTGTTACCCTGCCCTCAGGGACAATGGCAATTGCAACTCACACGCACAACTTGCAAGTGCACTACAGAACTCTTTCTGTCCTCAGTTGGAACGTGGCAGGTGAAGGAGCAGGTAAAACAAAATGTTGTATACCTCCTCTAATTCGCATGAAATTAATTACGTAATCATTCTAAATCTAACTTGTACTAATTGGTTTGGAGTGAAATTTACTAACCAACTTTTACACCTTGATAAACACGAGATACACGTGGGACTAAAATGCTAATTGCAGAATAATTAATTAATTATCTATGGTACGCAAACTAACTTTAGATTGTGGTGCAATAGAAAATTGCATGATTTATGTTGTTTTTGTGATTGTTTGTGTTTCCAGGATTACCAAATGGTGAGTATTTTTGCTTTATATTTCGCTGCAGCTAGGGAAATACTAATATATATTGGGATTAGTGTGGGTTTAAACATTAGAATCTCCATTTTTATATTTTAATTACTGTTATGTCTGTTTTTGCTCAAGTTGGCATTCGGGCCTACTAGGCTGCAGTACCCAAGATGGAGTCTCCCCCGTGAACGCCACCATGTGAGCGCGATGACTTCTGTGCAGAATCGGATGGCTCTGGAGATCTCCAAATGACCTCAGATCTGTGACACCGTGTTCCTTGTCAAGGATGAACGTGTTTGGCTGCCAACTGACTATGCTGTGAGAACAGCAAAGGGGGACAATACAGAACCTGTACTGAAATGCCTTCTCTTTTTTTTTCAACATTACATTCGCAACTTTCGCCTGGGAAGAAAAGGGATATTATACAAATTGCGCCTTCCTATGCCAAGTCTCCTGGAGAACCAGTTTACCCTGGGAAACTTTTCGAAAACTTGTAGATAACCCTGAACTGTCCAATCAGAACATTTCTCTACACCTAAATTTGTTGCACATTAGCATGAATTAAGGGGGAAAAAGGGTATAAAATGCCCTCATCTGCCAAAGGGGGGTGTTCATCGGGCTGATCTTTCATGGCGTTGGGTCTGTATGGAGCTGGTGAAGATTTCCATGGGTTGCCTTGGGTTTCTTTGATTTTGGGAAGTTATTTCATCTGATGGTTTGATCTTTGCTGTCGGACAGTTTATCCCGGAGATTGTACCAGAGAACGCGGATTATTCTCTGTTTGCTCAGAGGGTCGCCAACGTTGCTAATTGGTAATTATTAAATACGCTTTCTAAATCTATGCTTATTTACCAAATGTTCGATTTCTCTTTGAAATAAACTGAATTTATAACATAACCTGTAGTGCATAAATGCTAACACAGAGAAAAATTATTATTAGATAAACAAAATTTGAATTAATAAGAAATGAGTTTGTGGTTCTTTAATTGGTTGCAGAAAATAATCAAATGTTTCCTAGGTTTTAATTGTGTTTTAGCTGGTTCTAATTCACCATCAACCAGTCCAACTAATTGGTCCATCGACCAAGTGGTGGAGTGCCTTGATGTTAGGGTCAGGATTCTGTAGGTGCACGTGTATAAAATGTATATAATGTAAAGAAATGTAATCCTGATAGGTAATAAGGTACCCACATGTCCGGCACTTTTTCTCCTATGTACGGATGAGATTGAGACGAGTGCGTGTTAGTGTTATGGGCCCACAAATAAATGAGTGTATGGATGAGTTGTTGTGATTACGAATCTGTGACATCGGGAGAATATGAAAATTTTGCCCCTTGCGCTGCATCACAGGCCTCAAAGGGAAGATTAATAACGGTGATTGGAGGGAACCCTCCTCCAAGTTTGACTTAATCCTACTGCAGGAGACCTGGCCTACTGATGCACTGCTTTTGAGGGCTATGCTTGTTACTCAAGTCCTGCTATTCCCTCCACCCATGACCGTGCGGCCGGTGGACTAGCTACCTGGATCAGTCTAAGCCTCCAGGTAGAGGTGTCACAGATTAAATCTAGTTCCTCTGCCTTTTTAGCATTAACAATTCGAGTACCAAAGACTAACATGGCTTTTTACTTGATACATTTTTATAATAATGATTTTATTTACATTAACTGTACACACAATAACAGTCTATTTCATTTCATATCCCTACTACAATCTAAGGTCGAGAATCGTGCCTATCAAGTTCATTTTTTCTCTGTGGCGATATTAATGCCAAGATTAATGGTAGTCCCAGGTCACATGACTTCGACATGAATAGGCATTGCATTTTTCAAAATGCAAAGGGTGTAGAGCTTTCTAAATATCTTACAGCCCATGGCCTGGTCTTTTTACTTGAAATTCTAGGGGAGGCTTGCAACATGTTGATGTCATTTAGAGGGGGGGAGCTTCCCTTATAGATTATATGTTTGTCAGCCCCGATATTTATCTTGGTTTTCCAAAGATGAGATCTTGCTTACAGACTGGGGCAATCATAATGCTTTGAGCGCTTCTATGTTTTTACCGCTCAAGTGCCTTGCCCGTAGCAGTATTCTAGCTGTCATTACACATCATTCCTCGGCTGGCCTGCAACTAGTTTGGCGTATGAAAAACCCAAAAGAGTCATTAGTTGCCTAGCTCAAGTCACATTTAAACAAATTCCTCTATTGCCTAGCAGAGAACACAGAGAAATCTATGGCTCCTCATTATAATAGGCTAATTCTCACAATCAGAGACTCCATGCTGACGCCAATTTCCATTTTAAACGCGGACCCAAGATGGTTCGATGGGGACTATTCCCTTGCAATCAAGAAGCTGAGGAAAGCCCTAAACGCCTGCCCCAGGATTAAGAACTAAATCTCCATGGCACGCACCGAGTATAAAATTGCTCTTACAAATAGGAAGAGGGAAGTATACAAACAAGATTTGGAACTTTTGGAGCACACGTCATGGGGAAAGGACAGGACATCCATCTGGGACATAGTAAAATTAATCCATTCCAGGAATTCCCCTATCAATTCCCCTTTTCAGAGTAATATTTCTGGCACAGTCTGGGTTACCCACTTTGCTTCCATTTATCACACTGAAGATGTGCCAATTAAGTCTGCTATTCTCCTCAGCAGATTCCGGAACTCCCCCCCATTTTTATCAACTTTGAAGGAAGTCAAGTCGGTCATTCAACACAGTAAGGGTGGGAAAGCTCCAGGTCCAGATGGGATGCCGATGGATTTGTTGAAATCCATGCTTGAAACCTGGGGTCCCCTTATCACGAATACATTTAACACTTCCTTATCTACCACTATTCCCCCCTCGTGGTCTACCGCAACATTCAACAAGCATTTGCAATGCAATAGGTCTCGCATTTATGCGAGTTTAAGCTATTGGCATTGGAAATGGCAATGCCTTTTATTTATGTTTTAAAAACCAAACCATAAAAAAGGCATTGTCATTTACAATGCCAATAGCTCAAACTTACGTAAATGCGAGGCCTATTGCATTGCAAATGCTTGTTCTCTCTGGAAGCCGTGGAGATAATTAAGTTTTTGCGCAGGATATGAATGTGCCGCTCCGAGAGAAGGGCGGACATTAAACGGGAGGGGCACAGAAACCGTGATGGCGAGAAAGGTTTTGCTTATTAGAGAGAGACGAAGTGAGAGGAGTGAAAGGACACGAGGAAGTGGGAAGATCACGTGAAAATAAAAAGAGGTTTAGGGACATGCACAGAAGGGAGTTACAAGGAGAAAGAAGAGTTGCAAGAGAAAGCCAAAGAGGAGAGTGAGGGGAGGCAGGTTAGCGAGTTATGGGTGTGATCACAGTGGTGAAGCTAATGCAATCACATGAGAAGGCGAACAGCAAATACATCATTGGCAGGAACAGGAGAGGGTGGATGTGGTGAGCCGATGGCTGGGGCTGCAGTGGTGAAAGCAAGAGAAGGGGCAGCAGTGGTGAGAGCAGGGGGGAGCTACAGTGGGGAGAAGAGAGGGGGCTGTTGGTCCATGAGGACAAGCGGCTTCTGTTGAAGCTAGGGGTCGCAAGGGGCATGCCAGGGGTCGCAGCAGCGACCCATAAATGACGCCCATGCTCACCCCTTCCCCACCACAATGACCCTGCACACAACAGACATGTAGTCCCTGTTTTGAGAAACACGCATTGGCAAAGCCTATAGGTCTCCCCTATGCGAGATCTATTGGCTTTGTCAATGTTTTTAGCTGTACTGTACATGCTTTATGAGGCTTCCTTCAGCCTGGCTGGATTGATAGCCTGGCTGTCTGAGGCAACATCTGTGCAGCTGTAACCGATGCTTGCAGATGCAAGGTCAGATTAAGCTCCAAAAGCAGATAACAGCATCACGTGGTCTGGGGTTTCAATATTAATGCAAGGGCATGGAGCTTTGTGGAAAGACACCTTCTGTGTTGCCAAAGCTGTGTTGTCATACCCTCCGAAAGACCGACTAATGAGGCATCCAAGCTAGCGCATGAGTTCCCCAGGGGCATCATGTCAGGGTAACACTGGTTACACATAGGTATGTGAGCAGAAATGCATGTAAAGAAATGTATTAACATTTCCATACCCCCCTCCCAAAAAAAATAATTAATGTGACCTTGTGTAATATTACTAGTGTTCATGTAAAAGGACTCAGATCATGTTCCAAGTATATAAAACTGCAAATATAAACACGAGGAGTGGTTGGAATGGAGCAGAGGTTTGGTGTGGGCAGGGGGGGAAAAGCAGCAAGAGCGGGGGAGAGCTCACAATGGAGGCGACAGGAGACTGGGAACAAGAAGTAGCGTAGGGCCAATATAAACTGGACTTCTGCAACGACATTAAACAAGCAATATGAATAGCCCCTGGTTTCGAGATGAGGACATTCTTGTTTTTCGTGGTTTTAACCCCAGCGAGTGTTGTGTTGTGCATTGTGAAGTTGTTGCTTGTGAATGCTGTTCAACTGCTCGGACATTTTTCGGCTTTCTTTTTGTTCTGGTTGGCTGAGCCATAGTCATAAATGACAGATAAAGAGAGTGCAAGAGACTGGGCATGGAGAGGGGCAGTGGAAGAGAGAGAAAGAGGGGCAAAGTAGAAAAGAGACGTAGGCACAGACTGGCAGAGTGAAAAAGACATAGACACTGCAAGCACACTATGTAAAACAGAAGTGGAGACACAAAAGAAAACATAAAAACAGAACAGACGTGAATCTGCACACCAATGACAAACTGCAGAGAGGGGTGAGACGAAGGGGGCCAGCAACACGGTGACAGTGATGCACGAGGATAAAAGAAGAATTTAGAAGCATGCACAGTAAGTGAAACGAGCTTTGGCAACGCGGCCGCGAAAGTGAAAGTGATCGCGATCACGATTACGGGAGGAAAGACACAGCGAAAGTGAAAGTGATCACGATTACGGGAGGAAAGACACATGGCACTGGGCGCGTGCACGTTCACGTGCACTGTAGCTTTAGGCCACGGCAGCACTTTAAAAAGCCTGTATACAAAATGTCTCGGCCAGATCAGTGCAAGCGCTGGATCAGGCGAGACCTAAAAAGGGTGACTGTATGTCACCCAAGTGCTATCGACCTATTTCATTCATCGGCAGCACAATTAAAATCATCAGTAGAATCATTTATGACCGTTTGGTCAAATGGACAGTTGACAAGGATATACTCTCCCCCTTTCAATTTGGATTCCGGACAAAATTAGGAACCAACGAACAATGTTTGAATCTGGCTCTGACCATTTCCAAATATACTACGGCCAAGCGCTCCCCTATATACTTAGCTTTCATGAACCTATCCACTGCCTTTGACTCAGTGAACAGAACCAAACTCTGGTTAATGTTGCTAGATCAAGGTGTGGACCCCCATCTGGTGAATTTTCTATACTGCCTGCACTTTGACATTTCAGTCTGGGTTTGTGTAAATACTCTTGGGGAGTTTTCTTCTGAATTTCCTTTAAAGAGTGGAGTGAGACAGGGCTGCACATTGGCACCCTTATCTTCTTCCCACACAGACATACCCAGAATTGCAGGCTCCCCCATTCCCACTTCATTGTATGCTGACAATGCAGTATTGTTAGATCTCACTCCAAAAGCATTGAGACATCAGGTGGACTGTTTTGCTTCCTTTATGCACAATTTGAGTCTAAATAAAAATTATTCTAAATCACACATTATGTCCTGTGGCCAATTAAGGTTAAAGAAAATCAGTATTAATGGACAGGTTTTGACACCTGCAAAATATTTTCGTAATTTATGATTATATTTTAACTCATCAGGGTCATGGAATTCCCATCTTATTCAGGCTAGTCTAAAAGTAAATAAAACCGCGGGTGCAGTCTGCAACCCCATTAGATCGCAAATTAGGGGGACAGTGTTTCTACAACTGAAAGTTCATAATTTGCAATGCATCAGTGTAGCTACCTAAGGAGCTGGAGTATGGGGTTTCTGTAAATGCTGTTCTCTCCAGACAGAGGAAAAAAATGTTTGCGACAGTTGTTAAGTATACCTCCGTCCACTCCCAGTCTCATTACTCATTTTGAGTTAAAGCAGGTTTTTATCAAGGATAAGATCCAGCTGCCGCCACTTTTATTATGGGCTAGTGTTTGGTTGACCCAGCAGCTAAACTCTGTAAGATATTACATCTGACTGTCTTGACGCTTGATCGGGCTCGCTCTATACCCTGATTGAGCTACATACAGGATACTCTTGGTTCTCTCGGTATAGCCTGGTGTTTTACAGAACCCAGTCGCATCCCCAAAAATGCTAGGATGGAGGTGAAAAAATTATTTAAGGACCACCGCGCAAAGATTAGGCTGAAACACGAGTTATCTAAACCCTTGGGGTTGCATTTTATAGTCTTTTACACACAGATTATTCCCCTCTGTACCTGTTACTGGACCTGTCAAGATGGGAGCGGTCTCTTCTTTTCCACTTCGGAGCAGGGACAATTCATTGGTCTCTTCTTTTTAAACATTTTTCATATCCAGAGGGGAACTTAGTCTCCTCCTGCCCCTGTGATAACTATTCTGCACAATCACTATTGCAGTTTAGGTTCTTCTGCAATTTGCACAACTTAGCAGGAAGGCACTTTCTGAGACCTTTATTAAGGAGGCTTGGCCTCCACCGCTGCAGACCAGCCCTCCTTCACTTACAATCTCTGTGTTCCCTTGAAATAATTTTCACCCTCTGTGCCTTTTTGAAAGCAGCACTTAGGGCTAGACACACCATGATGGGCTAGTCTGTCAGAATTGTATGAGCAGTGTGGCTCAGTATAGAGATTTGCCAAAGATGTTGGGTCTATTAATGGTGGATAGTAGGAGCGCATGGTGGACCCTATTTGAGGTTTTTGTTCTCTTTCTATCTCCTTTTTATGCGCTTTTTAAGTGCAGTTACTGCCCACATTATTATATTGCACATTGAAATCTGACTTTGATTGGTATTTTCTTGCTCATTCAAAGCACTGATATCTGAAGTATTACTTGATGCGTTCTTAAACCCTAAAATCTTTTATGCACTTATTTTTAACTGTATTTATGTATGATCATTTTTCAACTTCTATGTGTGATTACAGCTATGTGCAATATTTCTATGTACTTTCACAACCTATTGTTTTTAGACCCTATAAAGTTATATTGAATTAAAAAATACACTTCACAGTGTAAACAGAAGAACAATGGCAGAGGGAAAAATACACAAAACAAGTCAATCAAATAACAGGAACATAATTGCAATATCCACTTCCTCTTGAACTTCTGGCAAAGGAAGGCGTTGATGCGTTTCAACCTAATTAATTCATTAGATCATCATTAGGACAGAGGACAATTTGTTGAGAGCAACTAACATAATACATTTGTGCGATTTTAGATGAAAAGTTGTCAAGCAGAAATTCTACGAAGCCAATAATACTTAGTTTTGGCTCAAAACAATATATTAAATTGTGGCAATTTAAGACTCCTTTGTAGCATCAAAGAGTCCTATTCACAACTTTTAGGAACTGCTCCAACCTCAAATGCCTAAATTATCAAAATTTCAGAATAGATCTAGCATTCACTCGCGTGACACTCCGACGAACTCTGTACATTGACAACTAAGCACACCTGGTGCCTGCCACCTTTACCACCACAATAATCGAATTCCTCTCACCATCCTGCTAACTATAAAAAAACAGACGTTCTGTCAGAGTAAAACCAATACCCACTGCCTGCCAGAGACCTAAGAAAGGAAGACCATTCACTGGCATACCACAACCCCCAACGGGTCTGTGGAGAGCTAGGAGAGGTGGCTGTTCCGCAAGAGCACCAACTTCAGAGCCCTGTTTTTAACTGCTTTGACGTCAAGCAGTGATGCACCAGGCTTAGAATTCTGTATTCCCAATAGTGGTTTCCTATCAAAGCCATAAACAACTACATATTTCAAAAGAAATTAAACCGATGAAGATGAAAAATAAGAATGGATAGAAAAACATTTAGATAATTATTGTATTATTGATTTGAGAGGGAAGGTAGAAGGTTATTGTATCCAGATGCCACGCATAATTGGCGCCTTGATTGTTTATGCTGAGAGAGTGTATGTTTTCCATTCTAGAACCACGCATTGACCTGCAGGTTAGTCTGAGGTTGCTGTACGAGTGGCTTGTCCTCCATACATTGTGGGGATTTTAATGACTCTTAAAGGCGCCATCCAATAAATGGTGTCACAATACATTTCAAAACCCCAGCTGACATCATCAAACAAAGCATTATCCTAGAATGCCTATTGCAGCGTAGACCTGTAACTGATTTCACAGGGCCTGGTTTTTATGGACCTTTGTGTAGCCAAATCAGCATGATTGCTTGAAGGCGTTAGGAATTGGGGTGCAGCTGCTAGCAGAGGCTTAAGCAATCTCACCCCAACTCTTGTTTCACTAACCTCTGCTACGGAAATGTGTGAATCAAGCAAAGAAGTAGCAAACAGGGAAAGTGATTGAGAGACAAAGGACATAGTGTTTGCTGGAATCGTCTCCCTTGGTTATAAACCTATTCTAGCTTGATAAACACACAACATTTTCCATGCTGCAAGCAGCTTGCAGCAAGTTGGGAACACTTGAAGGATCTTTGGAAATTGAGAGGCATAAGGACTACCCACGCCTCAATTCATGAGCAAACGAAGAGGGGGAAATGAAGAGAAGGCGCAACTGCCTAACTGAAGCAGTGCAAGCTGACACTACTGAGCATACCACCAACACTCAAAGGGCGCTCTTTGAGGGTGGCCCAAAAGTCCTGCCTCACAGACCAGGATGCACCACCGACCTTTCTCCACAGACCAGTCTTCCAAAATCAAATAACTGTAATGAAGACCTGGTCTGTGTGAGCCTTGCTCTGTGCGTTTCTAGCCCTCTGCAACCTTCCTGAATGAATCCTGACAGTGGGAGCCAATAGGCTCATGGGGTGTTCTGTGTCTGAACCCCAGTCAACCCTGCTGCTTGCAGATGCATGGGTATCTGGTTGCTGACCTTTCCCTTACCTGTAACGGGCCGCACCCCGTAGGCAATGTCAGTTGGCAGACAGTAATCGTGCGCCTAGGTAAGGTCTCACCTGCAGTTTTCTGTTGCCTCACCGTTCTTCAATCCCATGACTCTTCTGTGACCTTTGCTCCCAGGAGCGCAGGACACGTGGTAGCTGTCATTATGAACCACTGAGTGTTCTCGCTTCTGCTGTAAAGTTGTGTTCAGGGCCAGGTCCTTTGCAGAACCAGGAGATTTTGCTGAATTCCGCTGCATGTTTTCATGTTGAACTCTTCATTTAAAGAATTAGATTGTGTGGGTCCTGTAAATGAAGAAAATTTAAAAGTTAGTCTCTTGCCTGAATCAATATACAGAAACATTTTATTGGCAGAGATCACAGCCTTGCTTTAATTCATTAGCAGGAGTCTTGAGTGCTTTTGCTGCATCAGAGGAAGGCCTGGATTGACGTCCGTCTGGCATCTCGTCGATTACTGATGATTGGGTGGTTGTGAGCGTCACATCCGGCACAAGAGATGGTGGGATATGTGTGTGTGCGTGCGAGTTTATATGTGCTTTAAATTTAGGGGAAACTGATGTAGGAATCTTTTTGGCTGAGAGACAGAAAATTAATTTGCTTCATTGTTTGGAGTCGGTGAGACGTTGTGTATTCACATACTTTCCAGACCACAATGAGAGTGGAAACCATGGAATGCTATAAGTAATACCATACACAAAAGATGTTTTTTTAGTTTAAGGGTAACACAATACGAAGATGAACGTGTGTTCGTGTGGAAGGTTTAAGAAGCTTGGCTGTCATCTACGCGTCCAGGGATGCAATGACTACTCAATACAAAATGATGGTTCTCTGTTGGCTCAGTAGAGTGAGAAAGAAGCTTCGGGCGAAAGGTGGCTGGGTCATCCCAGGCCGAATTTAGGCACAAGGACCGAAGCAACGTGATCATGCATTTGTAATGCTACGCGAGGAATGGTGACTACGATGGCCACACATTCACCCTAACATGAAAAGCAGGGGTCTGATTACAAGTCCAGTAGGGAGGTAGGGAGAACAAATGGATCCCAGATGGTAATTTATCCCAATTTAATGAGTGATTCCATCTGGAATGGGAAATAACAGTATTATAGTTGCTAAAACTTTGTGTGCAGATTCTCAAACTGTGCAGAAAAAGGGACATTTTGTGCTGCGATTAAGACCCTTCTGGTATCATGTAGTAAGTTGACGCAGGGAATCATTGCAGGTCAGAGGGTGGCAGTGGGATTGGAGAGGGAATCCAGAGCAGGACAGGCTGGTGCAAGGCAGGGACCTGCTGGAGGAAGGTGCCGGCCAGGGGTTGGGCTGTGCTTGTGCCTGCAGCCCCTGCCTAATATACACTCGATTTTACCTGCCAGATTTTATGGCTGGTAGAATCGGGTACCATATTCCTATACCCAAAGTAATCGACCCTCAAGTGTGGCAACTTGTGGAAATATGGGGGCATATTTACGAGTGAACGGCGAAGCATGGCATTAAGCAACATTTGCAAATGCCACACGCCGCCATTCTGAAAACGCAGGGATGCACCGTGTTTACAATGGTATGGCACATCCCTGCGTTTTCCTGAGCTCTGGCGCTAAACTTAGCTGCCTAGTGCCAACACAGGCACCCTTCACCACAGTGCTTGCATTGATGGAATGATTGTTTACGTGCCAGAGGGTGTCCCTTCCTGCACATAAACAATAACTAATGGTGATTTGTAACTTCTATGTTTGCTGCATTGTGCAGCACACGTAGAAGTTGCAAATCGTCATTTTATTAATGATTGTTTATGGGTAGGAAGGGACACCTTTCTGCACATATACAATCATTCATGACGATTTGCTGTGTCTATGTGTGCTGCACAATGCAGCACACATAGAAACCGTAAAAACGAGGAGAAATTAAGATTTCTCCTCATTTCGCTATGTTATGGCCAGGTTTTCCATGTACTTAATTTATATATAAATACATTTTTCAACCTCCCACCAAGTTCGCCGATCTATGGTTGGGTGTATCCATATGAGTGGGGGTAGGACCTGCTTGTTCCAGGTATGCGTGATAAAGGCACTCTGTGGTAAAGACTGTTTCCCATATGTAGCCACCAGCTGCTCAATGATGCCACACTAGATATTAATTCTTTAAATGTTTATATATATATATATTCACTGAAAAAACCATAGGTTTCACACATGTTATAGTTAGCGGAAATTTTACTGATAAAAAACCAATGAAATTGCCCCGTTATAGTTAGTGCTGGCAACTATAACTCACGCGACCGCAATCCTCTGCTGATGCTAATACTGTATTTAGACACTTATTTGCCCATGTCTTCTTCCATACATTTTTAGCTATACATATATTACAAATATTTTTTTTTATAAAGACACATATGTCATCAGCAGAAGATTGCGGTCGCGTGAGTTATAGTTGCCAGCACTAACTATAACGGGGCAATTTCATTGGTTTTTTATCAGTAAAATTTCCGCTAACTATAACATGTGTGAAACCTATGGTTTTTTCAGTGAATTTGCAAGGTTTTTTAAATGCTAATTCCTAACTATAACGTGTGTGAAACCTATGGTTTTTTCAGTGAATTTGTACGTTTTTTTAAATGCTAAGTTACTTTACGCCATTCGAGGCGTGCGCGCCCACTTAACGCAGTTCGTTCCGTGCACGGTTTTTATCAACTTTAATAAGCCCTGTACATTTGGTGGCCTTCGGCCACCAAAAGCACAGGGGGTGGGGTCAATGTGGATAGTGTTTTTTTTATTTCGATTTTATAATTTCATGTTGCCAAAATTTAGTTTTTTTCACCATTAATAAGCCCTGTACATTGGGTGGCCTCCGGCCACCAAAAGCACAGGGGGTGGGGTAAGTGTGGATAGTGTTTTTTATTTTTTTATTTTTTTACCGTACGCTTACGGTAAGCGTACGGTAAGCGTACTCGGCGAAATTGCCGAAAAAAAAATAAAAACGTTTTTGCTCTTGGGGGATGTTTGGGGACTCCCTCAACATGACTATGTGGGAGGGAGTTGTCAAAACAGCCCCGTAACATGTTTTTGGGCATCATGTTTGATAAATAACACTCAGTGCGAGAGACAAAATGGCGGACGCCGCTTCCTGGTTTCGGCCGATTCGAATGTTTACTAAGATCTAAGAGCCAATCAGAATCGCGCTCGCGCACGCCACCGTACGCGTACGGTAAGCGTACGGTAAGCGTACCGTAAGCGGGCTCAGATATATATATTGATTTAAAGGCTATTTTCTCAGAATCTACTGAACAGATTTACACCAAACCTACAAAAGGCACTTCCTTGACCTAGGGACTACCTCTCTGCCAAATTTCTAGTAATTCTGTTCAGCCGTTCGGGCTGTAGCTCTGTCTAAAGGTCCTATGGAAAAATGCATGGGAAAAACGCGTTTTGGGACCCCCCTTTTATCTCAGCCCCCGCTTGACGAATCCCCCCGAGACTTTCAGGGTAGGAGCGGAGCGTAGCGCCCCACCTATTTTGAGAAATTCGCGAGGATTCATCGACCGGCGCCAAAGTTATTCAAAATAGAATGTTGCGGATTTCCTATGGAAAAGGGGTCCTAACTATAACTACCTACTGGCGACCGCCAGTAGGTAATATATATATATATATATATATATATATATATATATTCTCCAACCAAAGAAATTACGCCGCACTCTCGAGAGGATACTTGATCATCAAATGTATTGATTGTGTGCAATTTTCGCCATTACACCACCACCAGCGCGTTTCAACCCCACCGGTCCTTGCTCACGGTATTGTGAGTACCTCATTGCTTTCTATCATTTAGACCTATCTCCCATATCATCCATTATGAAGCATTATGGGATTGGTAGTTTGACAAACTCTATTATTAGAACCACAAAAAATATGACAAAGGAAGTTCCAGTTTCTAGTGTTGGAACATAATCTCTCAAGTGTTGTACATCTACTATGCAAGGTGCAATTTCAATAATTGGGTAATTTCTTTCCAGTATTGTATTTACATGTTTATAATGTGAGTGTCATTTTTGACCATTCTATTGCTCAAAGTATCCCGTATATGTTATTGGATTAATCAGTTGATGTATTTTCCACATACCTGTTATACAAACATTACTATTTATCTTAGTGTGTGAGCATAAACCCATTATGTGTTTCGGTGGGTACCTAGTAACTTTGCACTTTTATGTCTCTGGTATAGTGCCCCTATTTGACTCAATCCATCTACCTGTTAGGAGGATTGAATATTGCTAAGGCCATACCCTTATATTTTTGGCTTACTGCCATACTCTGCATTATTCTTAACCCCTTATCTGTTAGTACACAGTGATGCCATGTCACCAACAATGTCAAATTACTCCGCTATACTAGCAAGCTTCTTTCTATTGTCCTCCGTGTACTAACAAAAATCCCATTATGTATTTCTAGGGGTAACTAATAACCTTATACTTTATGTCTCTGACTCAGGACCCCTATATTGCTCACTACTCAAACCATCTATCTAATAGGAGGGTTAAATGTGGCTGAGATCCTATCCCTGTATTATAGCTTAATGCCATACTCTCCTTTGCTACCATTTACCCCTTTATTTCTCAGTACATGGTGATACCATGTCAACAGCCATGTCAAGTTACTCTACTATGTTTACAAAACTTTCTTACCAGCCCTAATAAGAAGATCAATTGTCACCTCATTACATGAAGTACACCTCTATTGTATTACTCTCAAAATCATCCCTAATTATTCAATTTCTCCATATTTCTAATATTCTCCTTATGTTCAAACACTTGACCTTCCATGCTTTCATCCAATTTAGGATATATATATGTATATATATATCAAGGGGAACAACATTTACAATGCAACTTTTACAACGCACTACACTTACAACGCATTTTTTACAACGCAACATCCATTACAACGCATTCCATTACATAGCATGACACTACAACGCATTTTTAAAAACTACCTTTACAACGCATTCCATTACATCGCATACTACCTTTACAACGCATACCATTACAACGCATAATATTACACTACACTATCCAACACTTACCCTACTGTTGCACCCCCTGGAGTTAGAATAGTAATTTTTACCCCTATACTATCCAACACTTACCCTACTGTTGCACCCCCTGGAGTTAGAATAGTAATTTTTACCCCTATACTATCCAACACTTACCCTACTGTTGCACCCCCTGGAGTTAGAATAGTAATTTTTACCCCTATACTATCCAACACTTACCCTACTGTTGCACCCCCTGGAGTTAGAATAGTAATTTTTACCCCTATACTATCCAACACTTACCCTACTGTTGCACCCCCTGGAGTTAGAAAAGTAATTTTTACCCCTATACTATCTAATACTTACCTTAAATGCAATTTAATATTATGCGTTGTAATGGTATGCATTGTAAAGGTAGTATGCGATATAATGGAATGCGTTGTAAAGGTAGTTTTTAAAAATGCGTTGTAGTGTCATGCTATGTAATGGAATGCGTTGTAATGGATGTTGCGTTGTAAAAAATGCATTGTAAGTGCATGCGTTGTAAAAGTGTGCGTTGTAACGACATACATCCATTTATCAAGTTTATAGATAAGCATACAGTTCCTCATACCCATTAAGACCCTGAGGGCTCTTTGTCTTGAACCTAATAATAAGTCTTGACTTGTCTGAGGGGCAGATTTATAAGCCCCATGCGCCACTTTTGCACCGTTGTTGCGTCACTTTTGTGATGCAGCGTAAAAGTTGCGGCCCATTTACAACGTGACGCATCTAGGGAGATGCGTTACGTTGTGAAGCCCTGCGCCACATTAAACCTGTGTCAGGTTTAATGTATGCAGGGTGGGCGTTCTGTCACAGGAAGCCCCGTAAAAGTGACGCAGTGAAATCTACAAGATTTCACGGAGTCACTTTTACGTCCATGCTGCGTCAAAACCCTGCGCCTGCTTGAAGCAGGCGTAAGAATTGACGCAGTATGTTAGGCATAGGGCGGCCCTGAGCATTACTGGAGTTGCGTCGTGCTTGCGACACGACTCCAGCAATGCGTGACTTTTCCGTCAACAGATGCGTCAGAATTTCTGACGCATCTGTCAGTCCTTGCGCCATGGTGCGCCGTATTGTAAATACGGCGCATCCATGGTGACGCAAGGAATTGGCAAGTTGGCGCAGGGAAAGTGACGCATCTCTACAGATGCGTCACTTTCTTTTAAATCTGCCCCAAAATGTCTTAGTTTGAAAGTTTAGTTGCCCACTCTCTCATTCCTCGGAATCATAGCTAGCCCAAAGTACTTTGAGTCCGGCCACTTTTTATCAGGCTGTATTGTCATGTGCTTGGCCACAGCATAATTCATGTATTTCTTCTCAACAGCTCTGATATGCTCCAAGATCCGTTTTTTAAAGGACATGTTGTGCTTCTTATGTATCTCATTCCACAGAAGCATTCAGTCATGTATACTACATACACTGAGCTACAAGTGATTCTTTCCTGGATAGTAAATGTTTTGCCCTTCATGTCTTGGAGCTCCTTGAGGTTCATCCCAATTCTACATGTTTTGCGCTTCTCACATTTGATGAATCCCACGTGTTGTTTCTGTAGCCAATTTGTTGGTGTATTCATAACAAAATGACTTTGAACCAATTTATCCTACATTGATGGGGATTTTTGAAATGTCACATTCAGTTTCAAGCCTAATTTTCCTCCAATGTCCGGATCCTTTGTTAGAACATTCTAATATTTATTCAAAATGCTTCTCATTTGTAGCTTTCCTTACTGTATGTAAGTATCATTCTGATAGTTTTATCCTCTTCACTTGTATTGTTACTTCCTTTGTTGACAAATGTTTGAGCTTGTGTCAGAGATCTAGCTCGTTCTTGACCTTTCTGACATATCGATACTTGTATCCTCTACATAGGAATCTCCTTTTTGTTTCTACAAATTTGGATTCCATTTGAAATGGAAAGCTATGGAAGTTAAGGAAAGCTACAAAATTAGAAGCATTTTGAATAAATATTGGAATGTTCTAACAAAGGATCCGGACACTGGCGGAAATTTAGGCTTGAAACCGATGTGACATTTCAAAAAGCTCCATCATTTTTGTGTTTTTAATAAAGGAGTTTGTCAAACTACCAATCCCATAATGTCTCATAATGGGCGATATGGGAGATAGGTATAAATGATAGAAAGCAATGAGGGACTCACAATACTGTGAGCAAGACCCGGGGGGTTGAAATGCTTTGGTGGTTGTGTATTGGCGATAATTGCACACAGTTAATAATTTGAAGACCAACTATCCTCTCGAGAGTATCGTGTTATTTCTTTGGTTGGAGAATCTATTTTAAGTAAAGTCCACCCTTGACGTCGGGGCAAGCTATGCAAAGAGCCCATTGCGGTATGTACTACTCACCAAACGCCCTCTACGTTTCATGGAACACATCAATATGCTCCTTGAAATAATACAGTACTGTCTCAACAACAATTTCTTTCTCTTTGATGGCAACATCTTTAGACAGACCCTCGGAACTGCCATGGGCACTTGCTTTGCCCCCAGTTTCGGAAATCTGTTTCTGGGGGCATGGGGGGAGGAAATCATGAACGACCCCAACATGAGGAAAGACTTCGAACAGGTCATCGTATGGCTGCGTTACATCGATGACCTGTTCATTGTCTGGAAGGGTACTGAACCCGAGGTTACCGATTTCATCCAGAGATTGAACTTTATTAACATCAATCTCAAATTGAGCAGCAACATCAGAGGCACCTCTGTGGAATTCCTGGATGTCAAAGTTGAAATTATCAACAACCAGGTGCATACCAAACTGTTGAGAAAAGCTACGCTGGCAACAGTTCATTGCATGCAATGAGCAGTCACCCTGATAACTTAAAATGGAGCATCCCATATAGGGAACTCCTCAGAGCGAAACGCAACTGCAGCTCTGAGGAGGCCTTCCTCTTTGAACAGGACACCATGCTTGTCAGATTCACTGAAAGAGGGTATCCTGGGTGGGTCCTCCGTAGAGCAGTCGAGAAAGCCAAGTTGGTCACCAGAAGAGCCACCCTCAGTGACACAACCACCGACCTTGATGAGGATTATGACACCACCAGGGTTATTTTCACCTATACCAATGATTCTAAAAACGTCCACACAAAAAAATTGGGAAATCCTGACTAAAGAACTTATCATAGGAAGCTCCATTCCTGTTAGACCCAAAATATCTTACAGGAGGGGACGGAACCTGAGAGATACACTCATGCATAGTGACTTCACAACCAATGTGAGCATTAGCAGCATGAATTTGAAGGGTTTCTTCCCCTGCAGTCACTGCAAGGCATGCCGCAGCAGTACCATGAGAAAGGAGTACAATAACCCCAATAGGAATACAAATATACCTATCAAACAATTTCTCACATGTAGCTCTGTGTTTGCCATATATGTGCTCGAGTGTCCATGCAATCTCCGATATGTGGGTAGTACCAAACATATGGCCAAGAAGAGAGTCTTGGAACATATGAGGGCCACTGTGAATAAAGATCCGCACTACCCCATTGTGAGGCATTTTGAAACACATCACTACTCGGATAGCTCCAAGCTCAAATACTTTGCCATAGAATAGGTGAATGTGGGTGAACGAGGTGGCAACAGGATACCTCAGGTGTGTAAACGTGGATCCATGCATATTATTGATCTAGGAACTCGAATATCGATGAAGAAATGACCATACATTTACACACAGAATAACTTTCAGTTCTCCCCTTTTTTGCCTTTTGTTTCTAAATCCTTGTATTTTGGAATTTATTCTCAATTACTGTATTCTAAGAATTTTCTGTAAATGTACCACCTTTCATAACACTGTCTCTTCTTTCTTTTATCTTTCAGGAGGAAAGGAAGGGACCCACGTCTGAGGACCAATTACTTCTGGGATCCCGACCCTTTTCGTCATGCGAGCTGATTATTTTTGGTCTCTCTAGTCGCAGATAAGAATTTCCACATTTCCTTTCTTTCCTTTTTTCAACTTCTCTTACAGAGCTTTTTCTCCCACTTGGGGATTTATATTATTGTACTGTTATTATGAGACTCCTTAATTATTAACTGCGCATTTGTTGGTGCCATTCTTTTCTATTCTGCATCACTGTATCTAGGAGGGAGACGTTGTTTGACACTAATGAAGGAGTTTTACCTTGTTTTTCCACTTGGAGGTGTGATTTTTGTAATCGCTATAATGTTGATTTTAAATATGTGACTATGCATATGACGATGCTGGTTTGATGTACTGCATTACACTGTTCAGAAGAAAGGCATGGTGATTATGTATCATACTTTTGCCATTTACTACAGCCTTTCTTTAGGTTCCGCCGTGTACCAGGGCCGCTCAAATTTGACACTTTGTCTCTCAGTAGGATTATTGGCATTACAACTCATTGATTTTGTATATCTATACGTTGCACATGACGTTCTCCTTTTCTAATGTTCACTGTACACATTATACATTAGGTATGTCTCCTCACTTGGGCGAGCAATGTATTATTTATGTATATACTTGTATCCACTCTAAGATGGCCGCCATTTAACTTCACTCACGCTACTCAGCATATGAATCCTTTTTCAGTTTCATGTATCATGTACATGAAGTGCAATTCCTTGCATTATTATTTCAAAAAAGTGCGATGTGCAAAGTGCTATAATGTGAAAATTAATAAAATGAAATTAAAATACAATAACAGCAGCGGGTTATACAATACATGGAAAAAAGTATAAACTTAGATTTAAATTTGTTTTAGATTTCATTTAACAAGGTATCTGATTCTGATTTCAATTTCATCTTCCTTGTATTTCCCCCATGTTATTTGTTGTTGTTTATTTGCCTATTTAGCCCTGAAAAATGCTAATACTGTATTTAGACACTTATTTGCCCATGTCTTCTTCCATTAAATTTTAGCTATACATATATTACAAATATTTTTTTTTCATAAAGACACATATGTCATCAGCAGAGGATTACGGTCGCGTGAGTTATAGTTGCCTACAGTAACTATAACGGGGGAATTTCATTGGTTTTTTATCAGTAAAATCTACAGCTAACTATAACATGTGTGAAACCTATGGTTTTTTCAGTGAATTTGCAAGGTTTTTTAAATGCTAATTCCTAACTATAACGTGTGTGAAACCTATGGTTTTTTCAGTGAATTTGTACGGTTTTTTAAATGCTAACTTACTTTACGCCATTCGTGGCGTGCGCGCCCAGTTAACGCAGTTCGTTCCGTGCGCGCACGGTGCGCTTCGCGCACCGCGCGCCCACTTTACGCAGTTAGTGCCATGCACGCACGGTGGTCACGCGGTGCGCTGCGCGCACCGCGTGCCCACATTATGCGAGATGGGCCTTGTACGCACGATGCGCTTCGCGCACCGTGCGCACATGGGGGACATATTATGCGCATCGTTGTGAAATGTTTTGTTTATTGTTTTCATTTGATTGATAAGCCATGCACAAATGGTGCCCTTCGGGCACCATTTGCACATGGGGTGGGGAGAGTGTGGATACTTTTTTTAAAAAAAAAAATTTTTTTACGGTAAGCGTAATCGGCGATTTTTCGAAAAAAAAAAAAATTTTTTTGGGCCTTGTGGGTTGTTTGGGGGCCCGTATATCATTGCTGGGTGATTATTATCTCAATATACTGCCCCTTTACACATTTTTGGGCTTCATTTATGCTGCTCCACCAGAGAAAATGGTGTCCGCCGCTTCCTAGTTTTGGCCGATTCGAATGTTTACTAAGATCTAAGAGCCAATCAGAATCGCGCTCGCGCACGTCACCGTACGCGTACGGTAAGCGCACCGTAAGCTGGCTCAGATATATATATATTGATTTAAAGGCTATTTTCTCAGAATCTACTGAACAGATTTACACCAAACCTACAAAAGGCACTTCCTTGACCTGAGGACTACCTCTCTGCCAAATTTCAAGTAATTCTGTTCAGCCGTTCGGGCTGTAGCTGTGTCTAAAGGTCCTATGGAAAAATGCATGGGAAAAACGCGTTTTGGGACCCCCCTTTTATCTCAGCCCCCGCTTGACGAATCCCCCCGAGACTTTCAGGGTAGGAGCGGAGCGTAGCGCCCCACCTATTTTGAAAAATTCGTGAGGATTCGTCAACCGGCGCAAAAGTTATTCAAAATAGAATGTTGCGGATTTCCTATGGAAACGTGGTCCTAACTATAACTACCTACTGGCGACCGCCAGTAGGTAATATATATATATATATATTCAGTGAAAAAACCATAGGTTTCACACACGTTATAGTTAGGAATTAGCATTTAAAAAACCTTAGAAATTCAGTGAAAAAACCATAGGTTTCACACATGTTATAGTTAGCTGGACATTTTACTCGTAAAAAAACAATGAAATTCCCCCGTTATAGTTAGTTCAGCTAACTATAACTCGCGCGCCCGCAATGCACTGCTGATGACGTCACATATTACATCACTCATGACATGGTCAGTGACATCACTCATGACATCACTGATGACATCTCAAATGACATCACTGATGACATCACTGATGACATCATCCAGTGAATGTGTGTTTTTCTGAAAATTAAATATGTTTTATATATGTATATCTCAAGGTTGATGGAAGAATAAATGGGTATATTACTGTCTAAATGGATGATTTCTTTTTGAAAAATTGATTGTGTAACTGACTGATTAAGTGTATCATAGTGAATACATGGCTTAGAGAGTAATGTTTAAATATGTAAATATCTGTATCATTTTTTCACTTTGTGTATAAGTGGCTGCATGGGTTGGTGAGTAGCTACATGGGTGTCTATATAGGTTATTAGTTGGTTTTTTGAGTATTAGTCTGAGTGTCTGCATGGTTCGGTGGGGGGTATGACGTAGTGCATAGGTGCATGAATGAGTGACTCACTGTTTGTATGTGTTGAACAGAGCATGTGTGCAGGACTGCATGGGTGGATGAGTGTGTGTATGGGTGTGTTAGTGAGTGAATGACTGTCTCAATAGTGTCTTTATGAGTAACTACATATGTTTAAAACTAGTATATGTGACTATTGGTTTATATATGTGAGTATATGTGAGAGTGAGAGATTGAAAGAGTTCCTGTATGAATAAGTATGTATTTCTATAAGTGATTGTTTAAAAGACTAAGTATGTGTAAGTTTCCGTAGAAGTAAGTGTGGTGGTGTGTGTATAACTGTATATGCAAGTAAATGTATGTTTGATTCTTTATTAGCATGAGTGACTATGTGTGTGAGTAGCTCTATGGATGAGTGGCATTGTGTAACAGGATGTATAGGTGTATGAGTACATATGATAAGTGAGTACATGTATGAGTGACTGTATAGGACTGTTGGTGAATGAGTGGATGTGTATGTGGATCTTAGAATTACTGAAGAGGTTGTTGTAACTGTTATTGGTATGTCCATTGTTTTGAAAATTTTAGTCTCTATTTTTGAATGTGTGTATCAAAGGTTATATTAGGGGAAGAGGAGGTCTGCCACTCTATCACAAGGATGATGTCATCAGTGATGTCATCAGTGATGTCATTTGAGATGTCATCAGTGATGTCATGAGTGATGTCACTGACCATGTCATGAGTGATGTAATATGTGACGTCATCAGCAGTGCATTGCGGGCGCGCGAGTTATAGTTAGCTGAACTAACTATAACGGGGGAATTTCATTGGTTTTTTACGAGTAAAATGTCCAGCTAACTATAACATGTGTGAAACCTATGGTTTTTTCACTGAATTTCTAAGGTTTTTTAAATGCTAATTCCTAACTATAACGTGTGTGAAACCTATGGTTTTTTCACTGAATTTCTAAGGTTTTTTAAATGCTAATTCCTAACTATAACGTGTGTGAAACCCATGGTTTTTTCAGTGAATTTGCAAGGTTTTTTAAATGCTAATTTTTTTTTTTTCTTCTATTTTTTTTAACATATATTTTTTTTAATTTTCTTACCTTTTATAAAGACTATGGTAAATTTTTAAAATTCTTTAATATGTTTTTTTTAAATATATTTTTTAAAATAAACATGTAAAATTTATTTGCAGTACATTTTTTCTATTTTTTTTATTATTTTTTTAGTACGCGTACCGTAAGCTTACGGTAAGCGTACGGTTTACGCAACGCCCGTAATTTTTCTACGCTGCTTGCGTATAGTTACGCAATTTGCGTAGCCGCGCGTACTCCGCGTGGGACGCGTGCGCGCGTACGCTACACGCGCACGTTACGCGGAAGTGTCGGGTAGTGACTGTTATGCGCATGCGTGCAAGCGCGTGTCTTTTTTACGCGCATGCGCACTTTTGCCGTAAGCGTACCGTAAGCGTACCGTAAGCGTACGGTAGGTCATGTGATCATGAAACACAACTTTTGATTGGTTGAAACTACTTTCAGTTCTAGAACTCTCCTACACCACACCCATTCCTCTCATTTCTGCTTGTGATCCCTTAGGAGAAGGAGCTGGGTTGTCTTTGTGATACGATGGCAGAACAGCAGAGCTCTTCTGAGAGTGAGGCTAGCACTAGCAGCACTACCTTGAGGCAGAGAGCGAGGAAACAAAAGCCCTCTTATGTATGGGATTATTTTACTTTTCCTGAAGGCCAGCAAAAGGTAAATGCACCCTTAGTAACTTGTAAGCTGTGTAAGCGTGTACTTTCAAGAGGTAATCCTGACAAGAAGTATTCCTTTGGGAATCATACCATGAAGAGACACCTCAAGGATGTACACAGAAGGACACATGCTCGACTTTTTGGAGGTAACTCTTCAGAAAGTCAACCAAGCACATCCACAGCAGCTCAGCCTGGACCATCATCTGCAGGGCTGACTCCTTCTTCTGCAGGTCAGGTGAGCCCTTCATCTGTGGGGGGAGCATCTCCTTTTGCTGGCCCTCTGGAAATTAACCCTCGATTTCTGAGGGTTGATATTCGATGCGCCTCTTGTCATGATCTAATTTGTCATAGGGAGACCAGTGTTTCCCTAGTGAACAACAAAATAGATCAGCACACTTGTCGCTTTGACTAATTTTCCCATTCTTTCTTTCCTCTGTCCCTGCATGAACACAACGGCTCTTTTAAGAGCCAACCTTATCTTTCATCTTTTTTTTACATGTTTTTTAAAAACTTTTTTTTTTTTTTTTTTACCGTACGCGTACGGTACGCGTAATTTTTTTTTTTTTTTTTTTTTTAAACACTAAAAATCAATTATCACATTACAAGGTCCTTGAGAGACTACAATTATTATTATTGACTTACCATACCCACTCAAAAAAATATTTATTCATTTGTTTTAAAAAAAAATTGCTTTAAAAATGGTTCAAGTGAAAATCACTTTTACAGACTGACACATTATGAAACCACTTTTCAGTTTTTTTAAAAAGCCCATGTCCAGACTGCTTTTTCAGACCACCACCATGTGTAACCTGGGTGGCTGCCTACATTCCAGCAAGGGCAACCAGCCTTAGTGATGCTGAATGTATTTGCATTACAGACTGAAACCTGAAAACCCCACTCGCTTGTAAATACTGTGCATGATTATACATGGCAAGCAGCTGGGTGTGTGCTAAGAGTCTGCTTCTGCACCAAAAAATCGCTCCCCCTTTTTCCTACTAATGCAACTGTGAAATCACCAGAGCAATACGCAATAAATCTCTGCCTGTAATTCCTATTTCCACACAGTCATGTTTTCACATTAGTCCCAAAACGAAATTTCTTTGCCAATTTGAAAGCACACTTACTGCTCTTTTTTTTTGGCAAGTGAAAATCACTTTTACAGACTGACACATTATGAATCCACTTTTCAGATTTTTTTAAATGCACATGTCCAAACTGCTTTTTCAGACCACCACCATGTGTAACCTGGGTGGCTGCCTACATTCCAGCAAGGGCAACCAGCCTTAGTGATGCTGAATGTATTTGCATTACAGACTGAAACCTGAAAACCCCACTCGCTTGTAAATACTGTGCATGATTATACATGGCAAGCAGCTGGGTGTGTGCTAAGAGTCTGCTTCTACACCAAAAAATCGCTCCCCCTTTTTCCTACTAATGCAACTGTGAAATCACCAGAGCAAAACGCATTAAATCTCTGCCTGTAATTCCTATTTCCACACAGAGTCATGTTTTCACATTAGTCCCAAAACGAAATTTCTTTGCCAATTTGAATGCACACTTACTGCTCTTTTCTTTTGGCAAGTTAAAATCACTTTTACAGACTGACACATTATGAAACCACTTTTCAGTTTTTTTAAAAAGCCCATGTCCAAACTGCTTTTTCAGACCACCACCATGTGTAACCTGGGTGGCTGCCTACATTCCAGCAAGGGCAACCAGCCTTAGTGATGCTGAATGTATTTGCATTACAGACTGAAACCTGAAAACCCCACTCGCTTGTAAATACTGTGCATGATTATACATGGCAAGCAGCTGGGTGTGTGCTAAGAGTCTGCTTCTTCCCCCAAAAAATCGCTCCCCCTTTTTCCTACTAATGCAACTGTGAAATCACCAGAGAAAAACGCAATAAATCTCTGCCTGTAATTCCTATTTCCACACAGAGTCATGTTTTCACATTAGTCCCAAAACGAAATTTCTTTGCCAATTTGAAAGCACACTTACTGCTCTTTTTTTTTGGCCGGTGAAAATCACTTTTACAGACTGACACATTATGAATCCACTTTTTTGATTTTTTTAAATGCACATGTCCAAACTGCTTTTTCAGACCACCACCATGTGTAACCTGGGTGGCTGCCTACATTCCAGCAAGGGCAACCAGCCTTAGTGATGCTGAATGTATTTGCATTACAGACTGAAACCTGAAAACCCCACTCGCTTGTAAATACTGTGCATGATTATACATGGCAAGCAGCTGGGTGTGTGCTAAGAGTCTGCTTCTGCACCAAAAAATCGCTCCCCCTTTTTCCTACTAATGCAACTGTGAAATCACCAGAGCAAAACGCAATAAATCTCTGCCTGTAATTCCTATTTCCACACAGAGTCATGTTTTCACATTAGTCCCAAAACGAAATTTCTTTGCCAATTTGAATGCACACTTACTGCTCTTTTTTTTTGGCAAGTTAAAATCACTTTTACAGACTGACACATTATGAAACCACTTTTCAGTTTTTTTAAAAAGCCCATGTCCAAACTGCTTTTTCAGACCACCACCATGTGTAACCTGGGTGGCTGCCTACATTCCAGCAAGGGCAACCAGCCTTAGTGATGCTGAATGTATTTGCATTACAGACTGAAACCTGAAAACCCCACTCGCTTGTAAATACTGTGCATGATTATACATGGCAAGCAGCTGGGTGTGTGCTAAGAGTCTGCTTCTTCCCCCAAAAAACCGCTCCCCCTTTTTCCTACTAATGCAACTGTGAAATCACCAGAGAAAAACGCAATAAATCTCTGCCTGTAATTCCTATTTCCACACAGAGTCATGTTTTCACATTAGTCCCAAAATGAAATTTCTTTGCCAATTTGAAAGCACACTTACTGCTCTTTTTTTTTGGCAAGTGAAAATCACTTTTACAGACTGACACATTATGAATCCACTTTTTTGATTTTTTTAAATGCACATGTCCAAACTGCTTTTTCAGACCACCACCATGTGTAACCTGGGTGGCTGCCTACATTCCAACAAGGGCAACCAGCCTTAGTGCTGCTGAATGTATTTGCATTACAGACTGAAACCTGAAAACCCCACTCGCTTGTAAATACTGTGCATGATTATACATGGCAAGCAGCTGGGTGTGTGCTAAGAGTCTGCTTCTGCACCAAAAAATCGCTCCCCCTTTTTCCTACTAATGCAACTGTGAAATCACCAGAGCAAAACGCAATAAATCTCTGCCTGTAATTCCTATTTCCACACAGAGTCATGTTTTCACATTAGTCCCAAAACGAAATTTCTTTGCCAATTTGAATGCACACTTACTGCTCTTTTTTTTTGGCAAGTTAAAATCACTTTTACAGACTGACACATTATGAAACCACTTTTCAGTTTTTTTAAAAAGCCCATGTCCAAACTGCTTTTTCAAACCACCACCATGTGTAACCTGGGTGGCTGCCTACATTCCAGCAAGGGCAACCAGCCTTAGTGATGCTGAATGTATTTGCATTACAGACTGAAACCTGAAAACCCCACTCGCTTGTAAATACTGTGCATGATTATACATGGCAAGCAGCTGGGTGTGTGCTAAGAGTCTGCTTCTTCCCCCAAAAAATCGCTCCCCCTTTTTCCTACTAATGCAACTGTGAAATCACCAGAGAAAAACGCAATAAATCTCTGCCTGTAATTCCTATTTCCACACAGAGTCATGTTTTCACATTAGTCCCAAAACGAAATTTCTTTGCCAATTTGAAAGCACACTTACTGCTCTTTTTTTTTGGCAAGTGAAAATCACTTTTACAGACTGACACATTATGAATCCACTTTTTTGATTTTTTTAAATGCACATGTCCAAACTGCTTTTTCAGACCACCACCATGTGTAACCTGGGTGGCTGCCTACATTCCAGCAAGGGCAACCAGCCTTAGTGATGCTGAATGTATTTGCATTACTGAGTCCAACCTCAAACCCTTAAACTATTCTTTTTTTTTCCAGTACACCTTAATTTATCGTGAAAACATAGTCCATATTATTTTACATGTTCCTCACATTCAAATTTCTCCCAAAACAGAAAATGATAAACGCAACTTCAACAAAAGGATTTCCATTTCTATTATTCATTTCTTAATTTACCATATACATCTCCTCTCAAACTCTAACCTCACCTTTAAAATTAGTTAGTTGTGAAAGAAATGTGGCACTCAAACAGCAGATTAGCAGAGCCAGGATCTCAGAGCTGTACACCTCTCTCCTCTCAGCAGAACCAGATAATGGCAAACTTTCCCTCTATTTTTCCACACATATACATGTAAGTTTCAAATCTCAGTGCTTCCCCCTTTATTTCAAATGTAATCACACATTTCTATTGGTTGAAAACCAACCCTTTTCCAAAAGTACCCTGCCCCCAACTTGACTTCTGCCTAGTACCCTTCCCCCAACTTGACTTCTGCCTGCTACCATAGCAAAAGCTCATGGAACACTGCTGTGTGGAGTTAGGTCAGAAGTTCGCCACACAATGTTTCAATTCCACAGAGCAAGAGTGCTTGACTTTTCAAACCTAACAGCAAATCCATAGTACTGTTCTTTGGTAACACATTTTTTTGTACCAATACAAAACATGCTTCTATTAATTTACACATACAGCCTAGTTTTTATTCTAGAATGGTATGAAACAGCCAATCAGTTCTTTTTGTTTTGAAAAAAATATGTATGCCTCCATTTCCAAACTGTCTTTCTTTTCATATTGCCATTCTACTGAAAGACACCTCCTGAGTGCATCCAGTTCTCCTTTGAAGATGTTCACAGTGTGGATTGTAGGGCACAGCTATGTCTTCTGGAGTGAAAAGTTTGCAGAGAAAACAGGTATGGTGAGAGACCTTGCTTTGCCAAATGTAGACATTAAATGGATTGGTCAGAGAGGGTTAAAGTGGCACCAATTGATGCCATTGGTGAAATCCTTCATGCAAATCCAACACCCTGACCTCATAATAGTGCACTGTGGTGGCAATGACCTAGGCACTTTGACTGGGGTAGGTCTGGAAATGCTTATGAAGGACACCTTTGCACAACTGTTTTCACTTTTCCCTAAAACTGCCTTTGTGTTTTCCAACATATGCCAAAGGCAAAAATGGAACTGGTCCAATCATTTCTGTCCGCAGATTGACAAAGCAAGAAAGCACGTCAACGAATCTGTTTCTGCTTTCCTCCGTGACTATGGTATGGGTGCCATTTACCACAACAACTTGCGTTATGACATGCAAGACATTTATAGAGGAGATGGTGTGCACTTCAATGATGAAGGGAACAGAGTCTTCCTCTTGAACCTTAGACTCTGCATCGGTACTTACTTGTAGGTACCACTAAAAAAATGACTTCATAAACACAACGGCTCTTTTTAGAGCTCCCTAATATCTAAACTCTTAAATCTGCATTTCATTTCTTTTTTAATTTATTTTTTCTTCCGTACGCTTACCGTAAGCTTACCGTACGCGTACCCCATGATTTTTTTAAAAATCAATAAATGTTTTCTTTGTACTTTACAGTCCTTCTTTGACCCCCTCACAAATGTAAGGGGGTCTGTAACTCTCCTCCTTGCCCCCTTTTCTTGTTTTCACTCTTTTTTTTTCTGAGTGAAACACACAAAATGGCGGCCGCCGCTTCCTGGTTTCGGCCGATTCGAATGTTTACTAAGATCTAACAGCCAATCAGAATCGCGCTCGCGCACGCCACCGTACGCGTACGGTAAGCTTACGGTACGCGTACCGTAAGCTGGCTCAGATATATATATTGATTTAAAGGCTATTTTCTCAGAATCTACTGAACAGATTTACACCAAACCTACAAAAGGCACTTCCTTGACCTAGGGACTACCTCTCTACCAAATTTCTAGTAATTCTGTTCAGCCGTTCGGGCTGTAGCCCTGTCTAAAGGTCCTATGGAAAAATGCATGGGAAAAACACGTTTTGGGACCCCCCTTTTATCTCAGCCCCCGCTTGACGAATCTCCCCGAGACTTTCAGGGTAGGAGCGGAGCGTAGCGCCCCACCTATTTTGAGAAATTCGCGAGGATTCATCGACCGGCGCCAAAGTTATTCAAAATAGAATGTTGCGGATTTCCTATGGAAAAGGGGTCCTAACTATAACTACCTACTGGCGACCGCCAGTAGGTAATATATATATATATATATATATATATATATATATATATATATATATATATATATATATATATATATATATATATATATATATATATATATATATATATATTCACGGAAAAAACCATAGGTTTCACACATGTTATAGTTAGCGGAAATTTTACTGATAAAAAACCAGTGAAATTCCCCCGTTATAGTTAGTGCAGGCAACTATAACTCACGCGACCGCAATCTTCTGCTGATGCTAATACTGTATTTAGACACTTATTTGCCCATGTCTTCTTCCATACATTTTTAGCTATACATATATTACAAATATTTTTTTTTCATAAAGACACATATGTCATCAGCAGAAGATTGCGGTCGCGTGAGTTATAGTTGCCTGCACTAACTATAACGGGGGAATTTCACTGGTTTTTTATCAGTAAAATTTCCGCTAACTATAACATGTGTGAAACCTATGGTTTTTTCCGTGAATTTGCAAGGTTTTTTAAATGCTAATTCCTAACTATAACGTGTGTGAAACCTATGGTTTTTTCAGTGAATTTGTACGGTTTTTTAAATGCTAAGTTACTTTACGCCATTCGTGGCGTGCGCGCCCACTTAACGCAGTTCGTTCCGTGCGCGCACGGTGCGCTTCGCGCACCGTGCGCGCACAGTGAGCACGCGGTGCTTACTGTGCTTACGGTGCTTATAAGCCATGCACAAATGGTGCCCTTCGGGCACCATTTGCACACGGGGTGGAGAGAGTGTGGATAATTTTTTCTTTTATTATTTTTGTTAAAAATATTGTGGTTTTTCACACCTCTGATAAGCCCTGCACATTTGGTGCCCTGCGGCCACCAAAAGCACTGGGGGTGGGGAAAGTGTGGATAGTGTTTTTTTTTTTACATTTTTTACCGTACGCGTACGGTAAGCGTAATCGGCGAAATTAGCGAAAAAATAAAAATGGCATTTTTGGCCTTGGGGGGTCTTGGGGGACTCCCTCATCATGGCTATGTGTGTGTGAGCTGTCAAAACAGCTCCTTTACATGTGTATTGGTTTTATTTAACAACCTAACTCTCAGTGCGAGAGAGAAAATGGCGGCCGTCGCTTCCTGGTTTCAGCCGATTCTAATGTTTACTAAGATCTAAGAGCCAATCAGAATCGCGCTCGCGCACGCCACCGTACGCGTACGGTAAGCTTACGGTAAGCGTACCGTAAGCTGGCTCAGATATATATATTGATTTAAAGGCTATTTTCTCAGAATCTACTGAACAGATTTACACCAAACCTACAAAAGGCACTTCCTTGACCTGAGGACTACCTCTCTGCCAAATTTCAAGTAATTCTGTTCAGCCGTTCGGGCTGTAGCCCTGTCTAAAGGTCCTATGGAAAAATGCATGGGAAAAACGCGTTTTGGGACCCCCCTTTTATCTCAGCCCCCGCTTGACGAATCCTCCCGAGACTTTCAGGGTAGGAGCGGAGCGTAGCGCCCCACCTATTTTGAGAAATTCGCGAGGATTCGTCGACCGGCGCCAAAGTTATTCAAAATAGAATGTTGCGGATTTCCTATTGAAAAGGGGTCCTAACTATAACTACCTACTGGCGACCGCCAGTAGGTAATATATATATATATATATATATATATATATATATATGTATATATATATGTATATATGTATATATATATATATAAAACAGCACTGTCAGCACAGATTGTGTGCTGAATGAAGAGAGCACACTGGCATATCCTTTTTACAAAGTGCTTTTAATCCGGACCCCTTAAACCCCCCAACAGACGCGTTTCGCCTCGCGGCTTTGTCAATGTCAGTTTACTGTGCAAAAACGACACTTTCATATCGTGATGTTTCACGGAAACCATGTAACCAGCAAAGATGGACTACAGTATATTACTCGAATGGGGCGGCCATCTTATAACATGTTACATGAAGTGCAATTCCTTGCATTATTATTTCAAAAAAGTGCGATGTGCAAAGTGCTATAATGTGAAAATTAATAAAATGAAATTAAAATACAATAACAGCAGCGGGTTATACAATACATGGAAAAAAGTATAAACTTAGATTTAAATTTGTTTTAGATTTCATTTAACAAGGTATCTGATTCTGATTTCAATTTCATCTTCCTTGTATTTCCCCCATGTTATTTGTTGTTGTTTATTTGCCTATTTAGCCCTGAAAAAAAATGGAAAAAATGGAAGAAGACATGGGCAAATAAGTGTCTAAATACAGTATTAGCATCAGCAGAGGATTACGGTCGCGTGAGTTATAGTTGCCTACAGTAACTATAACGGGGGAATTTCATTGGTTTTTTATCAGTAAAATCTACAGCTAACTATAACATGTGTGAAACCTATGGTTTTTTCAGTGAATATATATATATATATAATCTACTGGCGGTCGCAAGTAGATAGTTATAGTTAGGACCGAGTTCCCATAGGAAATCTGAAAATTCTATTTTGAATAACTTTGGCGCCGGTTGACTTATCTTCGTGAAATTTTCAAAACGAATGGGGCGCTCCGCTCAGCTCCGACCCTGAAAGTCTCGGGGTGATTTGTCAAGCGGGGGCTGAGAAAAAATAGGGGTCCCGAAACGCGTTTTCCCCATGCATTTTCCCATAGGACCTTTAGTCGAAGGTACAGCCCGAACGGCTGAACAGAATTACATGAAATTTGGCAAAGAGGTAGTCCTCAGGTCAGGCATGTGCCTTTTGCATATATGGTGGCAATCTGTTGAGTAGTTCCTGAGAAAATCAAAATCACAATCACATATATATCTGGGCGGAGCCTAACCTCACATCTCATCGTGAGATCTGATTGGCTGTCAGCACTTAATCCAAGAAGTGTTGGCAGCCATCTTGGGACCAATATACATGATAGCACCTCATTAAAAAGCATTGCAGTTAATAGAAGGTTTTAAGACTTTAGTTACATTATAAATCATTTGTTGATGGTACCATACTCATTTTAGGAATTGTGGTGTGTTCTAAGGTGATTTTACCATGTGAAAAAGCCTTTTTCTGTGATATCATGAATCATGTTTGAGAGAAAACCATTTTCTCATGCTTTTCCCACAGAGGTTTGGAAAGTGATCTATAAGCTAAACTGAGAGCATATTTTCTGTAAATTCACATTATCTTTCTCAGTCATGTGAGAATGAAGTCTGACATTCTCAGTAAAACATGTACATCCAACAAGGGCAGAGACTGTCAGTTGATTCCTTTGTGTTCTACTGCAGCTTCCCAGAGTGTTCTGAGGAACAACTAGAGCGCTAACAGTCCTACTTATGACAAACGTATTGCACACCTGAAGCCATCTTGATTGGAATAAAGTGGTAACACTTAAAACATTTAATTTACAAAGGAACACAATGAGGGGGTTCATTTTGCCATAGAAAGTATGATTAGTGCTGCAGAAAGAAAAATTAGGGCACATTTTGACTTCTCAAATCCTCTTCTATTTCATTAACAAATTCTGACATGCAGACTGAAACATGCGCTTTGAGTACCAGCAGCAGACTTCCCTGGTGAGCAGTAGCTTTACTACAGTGATCTAATGAGCAACTAGAGTGCTAAAATTCTGAATTTATGGCAAATGTGTGACACATCTGAATGCCTTCTTGATGGAATCAAAGTAAAAAACTGAAAGTATTTCCTACTGAGGAGACTGCAGTAAAAGAGGAAATTAGGAAACTTCATAACAAATAAGTCTCCCAAAATGGCCACCAGAGACAAAAGAGCCCAAATGTAGCCCAAACATCACCCAGATGTAGCCCAAGTATAGCCCAATGACAGAATGTCCCAGAGTGTTCTTGAGAACAACTAGAGCGCTTACTGTCTTGCTTATGACAAAAGTATGGCACACCTGAAGCCATCTTGATTGGAATAAACTGGTAACACTTAAAATATTTAATTTAAAAAGGAACACAATGAGGGGGTTCATTTTGCCATAGAAATTATGATTAGTGCTATAGAAAGAAAAATTAGGGCACATTTTAAGTGACTTCTCAAATCCTCTTCTATTTCATTAAAGACTTCTGATATGCAGACTGAAACATGCACTTTTAATACCAGCAGCAGACTTCCGTGGTGAGCAGTAGCTTTACTACAGTGATCTAATTAGCAACTAGAGTGCTAACATTTAGAATTTATGGCAAATGTGTGACATATCTGAATACCTTCTTGATGTAATCAAAGTAAAAAACTGAAAGCATTTCCTACTGAGGAGACTGCAGTAAATGAGGAAATTAGGAAACTTCATAACAGATAAATCTCCCAAGATGGCCACCAGAGACAAAAGAGCCCAAATGCAGCACACATATCACCCAGATGTAGCCCACATGTAGCCCAATGACAGAAGTGTGCAAAACACATTTTTTTTTGTATTTGCAGTTTTATATAGTGCAGACTTGTCAGGTATTGGAGTGCTTTACATGAGCATTGGTTACATCACACAAGATCAAATTCATTTTGGTTGTAGACATGGGGAGATTAAGTGATTTGACCAGAATCACAGAATGTTGAGCTGAAGCAGAAACTCCAACCTGGTTCCCCAGTTGCAAAGTCTGCAACTCTGGAAGTAACACCACACCCTCTCCCCTAGGTGCAACATTTAATCAAGTGGTCAACTGGATAAAAAAAATAAAGATTACAAATAATTTAAAAGTTCTTTGTCGCTATTTGAAAACTCAGAAAATATGTCCTCATTTTAGTTTTTTAGAGCACTAACCATAATTTTAATGCAAATAAGACCCTCTCATATATGTAATTTCTAAAGGAAATGCTCTAGGTATTACAGTTTTGATTACAACAAGATGACGTCAGGCGTTCCACACTTTTGTAATAAAAATAGAATGTTAGCAATCTAGTTGTTCATTGGGATACTGTTGAGAGGCCGAGGGCAAGGGCACGGACTCTGAAAATTGAAGGCAGGTAGGAGAGTGCAGAGGCAACAATTTGACCACACTGGGCAGGCAGGAAGGGCAGTGGCAGCACAACAGACTATAGAGGGCAGTGGAAAGGGGGGCAGGGGCAACAAACCAACAATACAGGACTGGCAAGAGAGGCTGTGGCAATATAATAGACCATTGTGGGCAGAAGGAAGAGGCAGTGGTAGTACAACCATACATGCCAACAGACCTGTTTCAGCCAGGAAACGTCCAATGTTTTTAAGCTCAAATGGGCTTTATTTGATCTGTCTCCTGTCTACAATCTCCTCTTTTTCAATGTAACTCAAAGGGGAAAATCAATACCCCAGTTTTTTTTCAAAATCTCCTTCTTACCAAGTTCAAAATGTTCGCAAGTATGGTACATTGGATCATGGTAGGCAGGAGGAATTGGGGTAGGGACATGAACTCGGATAACAGAGGGCAGGAGGGACATGGAGAGGTGCACCAAACTGACCCTACAGGGCAGGCATCAGGGTTTGCAGCAGCACAATACACCACACAGGGCATGCGGGACGGGAGTGCAGCACAACAATCCATAGAAAGCAATAGGCAGGGGACAGGACCATGCACATGGACAACAGAGGACAGAGGGGAAAGAGGCAATGGTAGCTAGCTGACCATAATGGACAGACAGGAAAGAAAGCTGCAGCATAACAGACCATAAAGGGCAGGAGGGACAGATCAGGGGCATTACAATGGAACAGACAAGCCAGGAGGGAGGGTATAGGGGTCTGCACATGGAGACAGAGGGCTGGGGGCAAGGGGGCAGGGCAGGAGCAGCAAGATGACCATGGAGGTCAGGCAGGATGGGCACTAGAAATAAGACACACCATGGAGAGCAACAATGAGACTATGATGGCATACACACAGACCATGGAGGGAAGGTGGGAGGGGGTCAGGGGCAGCTAGCTGACCACACAGGGAAGGTGGGGGGGGGCCATGGCAGCACAGAAGGCCATGCATGGCAAGCGGGAGGGTTAGTGGCAGCACAATGGCTATGATGAGCAAGAAGGAGGGTGCAGGGGCATGCACAAAGGACCATGGAGGATAGAAGGGAGGGTCAGGACCTGGGCACAGACAAGAGAGTTCAGGGGAAGGGGCCTCACAACAGACAGCGCGGGGCAGGCATGAGGAGCAGTTGCAGCACAACAGACCAGGGAGGGCAGAAGGGTGTGGCAGTAAAATGGACCATGGAGGACAGGAGGAAGGGGATAGGGGCATGGCATGTGGACAGGCAGGGTGGAGGTGGCAGGGACAGGTTGCAGTCATCTGACAATGCTAGGCAGGTGGGAGGGGAGTGGCAGCTCAACATAACACTCAGAGTAGATAGGAGTGGCAGGTCCATGGAACATGGTGGGCAAAAAGGATGGAGCAGGGGCATGCACAAAGACATCGGAGGGCAAGGGGAAGGAGAATAGAGGCAGCAACCTAACAACAGAGGCTAAGAAGGAGGTCAATGATGGGCCATAGAATTGGGCAATGGAGGGCAGGAGGAGTGGACTGGTACATCATGCTAAATGGAGGGCAGTGGCAGCACATCAGACCATGCATGGCAGGAGGGAGGACGCTAGTCCATGGATTCAGACAACAGAGGATAGGGAGGAGGTGGATGGGGCAGCAAGCTAACTGTTTAGAGAAGGTGGGTATTAGGAACTTTATTGTTTTTAAAATGTGTGTCTGTGCGAATTACTTAAAATATGAGCAAGTATGCAGCATAATCTCACTTTTATTTAGGAAGAAGAGGACGTTTGTGACTGTGACTCTGGGCTCCCTTGGGAGAAACACCCCCTGACCCTCCACCCCCCATCGCAAAATGTAATGCCCGTGAAAAGGGTAGGTGGACGCAGTGTTATATAGAACATAGTCCTGGGAGCACGATTGAAAATGAAAACAAGATATAGTATATGGTATAAACTATGCACCAAAAAGTGTGATATAAGATGAACCGGGGCGTGAAATATAATATGCAATTTTTATTTATTTATTTATTTATTTAGCGATTTATAGAGCGCCTGGTGACCCGGAGGCATCCCCGCGCTATGAAATCAGTGGAGATCTGAGGGGAGGGGGAGGGATACTATTTGGGAAAAAGGAAAGTTTTCAATCTTTTACGAAAGAGGAGGTGACAGGATTCCAGAAGCAGGCTGCGAGGAAGTGAGTTCCATCCTGAGGACGCTTTGACCGCAAAGCGTCGACCACCGGTGCGTACCTTCCTGAATCTAGGGACAGTGGCCAGGCGTTCGTTGTCCGAGCGCAGGAGTCTGGGAGCTTTGTAGGGGGTGACCATGTCTTTCAGGGCAGCTGGGCCTACACCGTTGATGAGTTTGTGGGCAGTGCACAGAGCCTTGAATTCTACCCTCTGGCGCACAGGAAGCCAATGTAGGGCCTTGAGGGCAGGCCTGGCCGAAGCTCTGGGGGGGAGACTCATAATGAGCCGCGCCGCCGCATTTTGAGTGCGTTGGAGTTTCGCCAAGGTGGATTCGGGGGCACCGAGGTAGACGGCGTTGCTGTAGTCTAGCCGGGCAAGAATGAGACCCTGAACCAGTAGTTTTCTGGATAGGGGAGGAGGAAGTGGGAGGATCTTGCGGATGGAACGCATGAGTCCAAAACAGATTCCTGCTGTTTTGGCTGCCTGGGTCTTCATGGTCAGCTCAGGTTCCAGCCAGACTCCCAGTGTCTTAATTTCCTTTTTCGGGGTTGGCACCTCACCGAAAACGTCTGGCCAGACCGACGGGGGAATGGTTGTCCATTTCTTGCCCATGAGCATGATTTCAGTTTTCGCTCCGTTGAGCTTCAGAGAGGACTCGCTCATCCAGCTGTGAACGTCCTGGAGGCAGTTCAATAGGTTGTCTGGGTGGTTGTCAAGGTGAGATAATGAGACGACCAGTTGCGTGTCGTCCGCATAGCTCACTATTTTTATCCCATAAGGGGTAACGACATCCTCAAGGGGGGCCATGTAAACATTAAACAAGGTGGGACTAAGCGAAGACCCCTGGGGGACTCCGCTTGAGAGTGGTAGAGGGGCAGAGTGTGAGTTGCCGTCCCAAACCTGGAATGAGCGGCCTGATAGAAAAGAGTCTATCCAAGCGAGCGCAGCGTCCGCGATTCCTGCCCTGGTCAGACGATGGAGAAGGACACGGTGGTCCACCGTATCAAAGGCTGCACTGAGGTCCAGGAGGATCACTGCCACTGATCCTCCTGAATCCAGAATGCACCTTGCCTCCTCGATGACAGCGAGGAGTGCGGTGTCCGTGCCATGGCCGGGGCGGAATCCAGTTTGAGACTGACGCAGGAGTTTGTTGGCCTCGAGGTACTGGGAAAGTTGCACATTAACCAATTTCTCAGCCATCTTGCTGATGCATGGGAGAAGCGAGATTGGTCTGTAGTTGGCCATGTCATCAGGGTCCAGTTGAGGTTTTTTGAGAAGAGCCTTGACAACAGCGCTCTTCCAGTTCGGAGGAACAGAGCCTTGCGAAAGAGAGGTGTTGATTAGTTCCATGATAGTGGGAGCTATGCTGGGGGACACTGTTTTTAAGGATCTTACAGGGGCAGGGGCAAGGGGAGAGCCGCTTTTCATCTTGGCCAGTGTAGAGACTACTTCGTTCAAAGATACTGCTCTAAATGTGGACAGCTGAGGGTGTAGGCTGTTACCCATAGGGTTAGTGGCCGCCTCTTTGTCCGTGTGGTTGGATGGACTGGTAGGTGGGAGGGAGGCTAGTATCCGGGCAATTTTGGAATCGAAGTAGGTAGCCAGTTCCTTACTTCTGTCCCGAGGAGGTGGGTGCGATGAGGGTGGCACTGGTATTTTAAGTAGTTCTTTGGCTATGAGGTAAGATTCCCTCGCCGAGTTGGAGGAGTTTTTTATTCTGGCGTCATAGTAGGCGGCTTTGGCAAGCTTCAAGGTGGATTTATAGATTCTTACTGAACTGCGGTAGGCGTCCTTACTGGCATGGAGCCAGTCCTTTCTCCACAATCTCTCTGCTTTTTTGCACTCTTTGCGGAGAGATCTGAGTTCAGGGGTGTACCAAGGGGCAGAGCCCATTTTCCCGTTTTTTTCCTCACGAGTTTTTATGGGGAGGATGGAGTCGAGGGAGGTGGAAATCCACTCCCTGAACTGTTTATCCGCAGTGGTCGGGTCATCCGGGAGCCTAGGGATTGTTGAGTTTAGGGCTCTGGACCAGTCCTCCGCCGAGAGTCTGGCCCATGCCCTATCCCTGGTATAGGTGGCTGGTTTGTGGGGTTTCCTGAATGCCCCTGGTAAGTGGATAGTGACCAAAAAATGGTCCGTCCACGGGAGTGGGAGAGAGTCTTTAATTTTTTAGGGGATGGATGTTAGTGAACACTGGGTCTAACAGATGTCCCTTATTGTGTGTGGCTCCGGAGTTGGCAAGATGGAGGCCGTATGCCGCCAGGTCATTGATCAAGTCGGATGACCCTGTGTCTAGAGGGTCGTCGAAGTGTATGTTTAGGTCTCCTAAAATTGGAAGTAAGATGGGCCAAGGATGATACGGATTCCAGGAGAGCGACCGCAAAGGGGCCAAAATGGCCGGGGGGGCGATATACCAGTAGGCCAGACAGGGTACTGGTCGGGGCTAACTGGATGGTAAAGAGGCAGCTTTCGGAGTCCAGGATTTGGGCATCGCTAGCTCTGCAAGAGAGGTGATCCCGGTAGATAATGGCTAGTCCGCCTCCTCTGCCGGAGGGGCGTGGTTGGGACTGGATAAGGAAGCCCGGGGGAAGAGCCATGACTACATCCGAATTCGAATGGTCGGTAATCCACGTTTCTGTAAGGAACAGTATATCCAGGTCGTGGTCTGCTATGAGGTGATTAACGATCGGGGCATGCATGGGTAGCGACCTGCAGTTTAATGTGGATATTTTAAGGCCCGGGGGTGGGACTGGAGGTTTGGGGAGTTGTAACTGGACTGGGTTGCAGATAATGCAGCTAGTAAAGGGTCCGTTTAGATCGTGTACATAGTTGCAAGTGCTGTCGTTAGTGGGTCTGAGACTAAGAAGGTCTCGACGGGAATAGCTTACCCTTGTGGGAGCTGGATCCGGCAAAGGTTCTGGCCCTAAGCCCGGTCGTGCGCGGACGGGCGCAGACGGGCTTGCCTTAGGCGTGCCTTTGGCGCGCAAACGGCGCTCCCGCTGCGCTTGCGCGGCAGGCACATTTGTAGGGGTTGTAGGGGGCGTGGCCTCCCGTGTGGGCGTGTCTCCGCCTTGAACTGCGAAGGAGGGAATCCCTGGTGCAGCGTTAAGATCCGCTGTGTCAGGGGGTCTGCGGGGGACTGCTCGGCGCGGTGCACAGTGCCCGTGAAGTGAGTAATAAGGTTTTTTAAAAGAATCAAACACAATTTTTAAAAGAGTAAATCCTCCGGCTTTCCGCCTCAGAGGTCAGCACAATCTACTGTCGCGCTTTTCGATCGGCGCTTAAGTAGGCTAGCGGGTGGGCGTGGCCTCAGGTGGGCGTGGCCGCCCGTGTGGGCGTGTCTCCGCCTTGAACTGCGAAGGAGGGAATCCCTGGTGCAGCGTTAAGATCCGCTGTGTCAGGGGGTCTGCGGGGGACTGCTCGGCGCGGTGCACAGTGCCCGTGAAGTGAGTAATAAGGTTTTTTAAAAGAATCAAACACAATTTTTAAAAGAGTAAATCCTCCGGCTTTCCGCCTCAGAGGCAATACATTGTGCGCAATGACAGATTAATTGGAGAGCGCGAGATAGCACAGGCAATAGCGCGTGCTATGCGTTATGCGCCTTGGAGTGTAATATGCACAGGGCAGTGTTGTGTAACCTAACTAGTCTCTAAAGTTGTAATATAAAATATGTGCTGGGGAGTGTAACATTGCATATGCACAGTGACAAAGATATGGATCCCAGATTGTAACATGTATGGCATAGCGCTGTCCGTTATAACATAGGCAACGAGGAAGGCACGTTAGATGGGGCAATATAACCCGTGCGAAGGCAAGTGTGGCATGACATATTCACGGGGTGGTGTTACAGTGCACATGGGCTAGAGAGTGTCATAGCATACGCACTAGCTGGTGGAATACAACACAGAGGTGTGTGGCACTCGGTCGGCACTGGTGGGTGCAACACAGCATTGGGCTCAGCCAGGAGCACGCTGTGACTCTCAAGTGAGGTTCGTCTCCTTTCCAGAGAGTAAAATAAAAAGTATTACACATCCGGCGGTGGATGTGTGTTTTATTAACCGTGAGGGGGGTTTCTTGCATAGTTTGGTCGAATTTTTGTCGAATCCCCTTTGAATGGCTTGCTGTGCGTGTGTATTAAATGTGCCCGTCAATAGCCACCCATCTTTGTATAAATAAACGACAAGGGTGTCTACTTGGAGAGTACCCACCGGCGGGGGCGCCGGGATTAGGCAGGGTAGAGCGTCAGACACGTCAGAGCTTCACTAGCGGTGTAAATACATTCCACGTGGATTCAATGTATGCATAGTCACATTTTAATGAATATCACGCAAATCGTCATGGTGATAGGTACATATGGTTTGTCCAGCATGTCCTAGGTGTTTCTATAAATATATATATTTTTAAAATAATAAAAAACAAAGGCCGGCCCCGGGGGATGGGGTCCCCGGGGCCATAAGTGGCCTGAGGAGGGGGGCAACGCAGCCCCCCTCCTAAAGAATTTTTAAAAAAAGGCCATGACCCGGGGGTTGGGGTCCCCGGGGCCGATTAAGGCCTTGGGAGAGCCAAATTTATTTTTTTCAACAAAAAAAATTAGGGTGCAGGCCCTGGGGGATGGGGGCCCCAGGGCCAATAAATTAGAAAAAGAAGGGGGGCCACACAGCCCTCCTTCTTAAAAGAATAAAATAAATAAAAGACCGGCATCGCGCCGGAGGCCACGCCCCCTCCTTGCAGCACTCTGCAAACGCGCCCCCTGGCCAGTTGTAAGTTGGGGAATTAATTCCCCTTCAATACTGAGGGTCCCTGAGGGCCAATTAGCCCAACAGGTATCTCCAGTATGCGCTCAGGAGCTGAGTTGCAGACAGGTGTTCTGAGGCCACGCCCCTTTTTACACCTCTATGCAACGCAGCGCTGTGGCGCTTACTGGAGGAACCTAGTGGGCTAGTTTGACCCTAGGGACCCTTAGGATTCAAGGACTTAATCTCTCAACTTAGAACGGCCACAGGGCGCGTTTACACAGTGGTGAAGGGAGGGGACGGGGCCTGAGGTGACGTGTGCAAACACGCACTACGGTGATGTCATTTGAGATGTCATCAGTGATGTCATCAGTGATGTCACTGACCATGTCATGAATGATGTAATATGTGACGTCATCAGCAGTGCATTGCGGGTGTGCGAGTTGTAGTTAGCTGAATTAACTATAACGGGGGAATTTCTATGGTTTTGTACGAGTGAAATGTCCAACTAACCTCCCTGAAACTTATGGTTTTTTCAGTGAATTTCTAAGGTTTCTTAATTGCTAATTTCTAACTATAACGTGCCTGAAACCTTTGGTTTTTCTGTGAATATATATATATTTATATATATATGAGAGAGCAGAGCAACACAGAGGCCCATTCCAAGGTATCAACTTTGTTTACAAAGGCGCAGCAGCATGTCATGCCTCCTTCTCTCCTTACCCGTTTCGGCGTTGGCCTTGTTCACAGGAAATGGAAGTCATTTGCAAAGTGCGTCGTGCGTGCTTTTAAAATTAGAGGTCACGTGACTACAACAATACTGCATCTTCCACAGTGCATTTCACAAGTTTAGGAAACTTTTTCTTTTAGGAAGTCCATTATACCTTTTGCGATTGCTCAATTATATCTTTATGTAAAGTGCACTTGTATTGGTCTTTTAAATCCAAATGGCAAATAGTCACGGAAGTTTTCATTTCATATCCGACTAATGTCCGATTCCTTTAACTGCCTTCAAACAAAGTGCCTACCTTTGGAACGATCGGCGTGGGACATCCTCCCCACCGAATCCCTTCCTCAGCCCACACATTTTCGCTGTTTAGCATTCCTCAGTAGGCTTGTGTGAGCGAGTGGGTCATGCTCCACATAAATTCCCAAACACGTCCTCCGAGCACTGGAGCCCCCGACCACACAGGGCGGCCTCTAAAAACATTGGGCACGGAGAAGCCCAACAATCCAACAGAGCAACACAGAGGCCCATTCCAAGGTATCAACTTCATTTACAAAGGCGCAGCAGCATGTCATGTACTATATAATGAAAAAGCAAAGTTTAGATGGATGTTACAATTAGCTGAAAATGTAAGTTAGAACATACAGTTTTAAATTAACAAAACCACTGAAATTCACCAGTTATAGTTTTCTCAAGTAACTATATCTTGTACCCTAAATTAACTACAACTCGTGCCCTCGCCTTGCACAGTGTTGTCATGAATTATGTAAATTCAGATGCTGCAGTGATGTTAACAATGATGTAATTGAACATCTCATTAGTGCTGTAATATTTGAGATCATAAGAAGTGCATGGTGAGGGTGTCATTTATAATTACTTTAGGGCATGAGTTATAGTAATTTTAACTGATGGTCTGTCCCAGGGGATGGTGTTACTGTCCTCGGATTACAGCCCTCGATATAAAATTGATGAAACCCCGGGAGGGGGCTTGTTTTTAAAAAATGTCCACAGATTCGCAGCTCCATCACTAATTCACAGTAAAAACGTTTTAAATCATTTTTGGCACCAGGTATCCCTCTGGCACGCAGCCCCCCCTCCCTGGGATTTTGACCCTAAGAAGACCCCATCCCCTGTGCCCAGCACCATTTTAAAGGGGAAAAGGGCATGCAGCCCCACTTCCCAGGAAGAGTTCGGCCCCAGGGACACTGTCCCCTGAAGCCTGGCACAACCAAAGTTGGACTCCCTTGCCCTTAAGGCCCTCATGGCCCCAGCCAGCTCCCCACATCCAGCGAATGCTGGTATTGCTCCTGCCCATAGGGGTCAGCTAATAACGATGCTCCCTGCAGGCGGGAGAATTATTTAGATCTGGTATTTACATCTGTTTCCCTGCCTGCATCGTTGCGGCAGGAAAACAGATCTAAAGGCTGCTCCCAGTGGGTGAGAGCATTTTTGAAGGTCCCACCCGCTGGGAGCAGACTACTCCCAGCTTGGCAGGAGATTTGAAAATGCTCCCACCAAGTGCAAGCATACACAGGATTCCCTGTCCATGCCTTTGCAGGTAGATAAACTCCTATGTCCTGGGAGGGGCACCCCAGCTAAGACAGTCCCAGGGCCATTAACGGCTCAGGGAGGAGACCTCACTGCACCCCCTCCTTCAAAGGAATCAGCCCTGGGGTTGGGCTACCTGGGCCTTTCTGGGCTTGTAGTGGGTGGTTCAATGCGGCCCCCCTGTCCATAAAAATGTATGTGGGCGCTGCCAGACCTCTCAAAGCTGGGAAGGGGGGCCACACAGCACCCCTCCACTTTATGAACACACCCCTGGGTGTAGGCTCCGTGGGACTTATAATAATTAACTGTGGCCCATCTGCCATTTTTTATTTTTTCGATCCCGCGAGTCTCATAGGATCATGGCATTTTTTGCTGTTTCTTTTTCTTTTTTGGCTGAGGGGAGGTCTCTCTAGGTCCCTCCGTAGGGCCTAACGGATCAGGGTATCCGTACCCCATCCCATATATCTTCTTTTTTTTAAGAACTTCAGTACAGGGGACTAAGTCACTAAATCCTGTATTGGACAGTTTTCTCATGTTGCTGGCAGCCAAACTGAGCGCTTGCTCTCACTGGAGTTTTTACCTCAGTAAGAGCGAGATTGCCCAAGGAAAATAAAGCGCCCTGGGCCAATCAGCACACTCTATTTTCTATACGTGGCGCTCCCGCAAGAGATTCAGAGACTCTCGTGAGACCTACTATTCATATATCTATATTTTATTTTACCCTATATATCTCAACAACTACTAAATGGATTTACACCACATCACAAAAAGCAGAACCTGTGGAACATGATCTACCTTTCTGTTGAATATGGTGTAATTCCTTTCAGCTGTTTTTGCTGTAGCTCATCTTAAAGAAGTCTATTGATAATCCATGTGAATTTTACTTTGTGATCCCCCTTTTTTCTCTGTGCTCGCTTGACAGATCACTCCAAAACTTTTCCAGGATGAGGTTGAGGTGGATGTTTTTTGAGGGTAAGGTTTTGTGAAGATTCGTCAAACTGGGCCAAAGCTATTAGCAAACAAAATATTCTCTGTCTATGGAAAAGCAGACCTAACTATAACTAGCTTTATATATTTATAGACATATATGGTAGATTGAAATAGTTGGAAAGACCATTATTATTGCTGAAGTCAGTATTTTTGAGATCAAGGCAATATTGATATTGACTAGGGAACAATAATAATCTGTTATTCAGCCCAAAGGGATAAAAGTATGCTTTACAAATGCACATTATGTAATTTGATGGTGACAATGCTAAGGATACTGAAAAAGAAATGGTTTGGATTCTTGATTCTGTGGTTAAGGAGGAAGAATATCAATGTGAGGGGAAACAAGATCATGTATATGCCTCTTTGAAATTTCATTTATGTGGCAGTCAAGAAAGTAAAATCAGGGAGAGGTTGAGCTGAATGAGAAGGAGAGCATAGGGAAGAGATAGGATAGTCCCACCAGTGAATGGCTAATCAAATTGTTACACCAAGTCATTCTAGGAATTACTAGTTTCAAGGAGAGGTTGGCGTTTTGGTGACTGGGAATGAGTTCTATTGTTGAAAGAGTGGTGAGGAGTTGTTTACTGTCAAAGTGAGCAGAGGTGGAAGGTAGCTGACGATTCTTTTCTCCCCATTCGATTACCAAAGTGTCTTTCAAAAGAGTTTGGTTGTATCTACTAGAGCCACCGAGTAAGTGCCAAGTGTTTCCAATTGGTATTCGTATAATGGAGGAACTTTCCTGCAGAATTCTTAGACTGTAGGATAGCGATAACCAAATGTTGGTACTCCAGAATCCCAAGACCTACATTCATAATATTAAAATCAGCTGTGATAAATTTTGTATGGGACAAGATACGAAGCACAGTGAAAATTAAGACATTGCAGTGCACCTATGACAAGGGTGGAAAGAGAATGCAGATCTGGAAGCATACTGCCAGGCTAAACAAATGCAGTATGTGGCCTGTTGGCATCATCAAGCGTGCTGGCAAGTGCAATTTCACGTTTCCTAGCCAAATTTATGGTTGCTAGGAAGCTTTCCGGTGCAATTTTCTTACACGACTGGCGGTCACAGGAGCAGCTCCGATCAGAGGGCTGCTTTTTGAGAAGATTTTCGACTTGTGCAGCAGTAAAATCAACTCGAATTGTCGCACAGTCTTGTGCACCTCATCTTGCCATTCCCGCTGATTTGTTTTGCAAACATGAGGAATGCCACCCTGCCCTGAAACATAAATGTTGGACACACCATGTGCAAATGTATGAGCTTACCATAACATTATATGACTCGTAGAATGAAGATGATGGGGCATATTATCAAGAACGGCATTAAAATTATCGCCGCTTTAACGGCAGGAAACTGCTGCTAAAGCGCCAATACTGGGCTTGATAATATGCCCTTAAGAATTCCAATAGAAGCCCAGGTTCACACCAGAACATGGTCTTCTACTGGACTTCAAGGGCATATTATCAAGTCCATTATCGCCGCTTTAGCGGCAGTTTCCTGCTGGTAAAGCGGCGATAAGTTTAACGCCGTTCTTGATAATATGCCCCGATAACTTTTACCTAAAATGCGCATTTACTAGTATACTCCTCCCAGAACGACATGTAATGATTTAATACTGATTAAATACACATTAGCTCAGATTGTAATACAGAGTGTGAAGCAAAATTAAGAAATTATAGGTTTTCATTTTGTGGACAAGGAGGGTACGCGAAATTGCCAGTAAAGTGCTAATTGCTGAACTTAAGTGCAAGACCTCTCAATAATACAACTCTTTCTCGATAAGGTTTGAAGTGTGCATCCGATATAACAAATCAGATTTCTCTGCATGCTAACTCCATCGAATTCCTGATTAAAGACACATTTTTTAATATCTCTACTATTCCATGCCCGATGCTTTGAAAGGATTGCTTCTCAAGAAGCTATGTAGGATCCTAATTAGAATTGGAAGAGTACATAAAATCATTTATCTGTGGAAGAGCTAAATCAAGGAGCATCTGCTGGAAAAAAGAATAGTTATAGTAGATAAATTCCAACCAATTGGCTCTCTAGGGTAAGTGCTAAACTCCAGTGGGTTTAGCACTTACACAAAATTCTGTTACAGGTCAGTGTAAAGCAGGCTCATGAGATTTGCTACAGGAAATTCTTCTGTAATCAAACCTCGATTTGAACACAAATAGTGGTTGCATCACTAAGGTTGTCAGTCTGGTTGTAGTAGGAACTGGAATTAAAATAAACAATATTTTTATGTTGATGTTTCTTGCGTGCTCCTAAAGAGTTCACGTGTAAGATTATAAAATGCGAATTTTAAAACCTGAATTACAATTATAATGCTATGGCTACCAAAAATACAAAATCTAGAGTAGATCTGTAGTTGTTTTATTCAGCATTTTTGCCTCAGTCAGCCTCCTCAGTCCCACACAACTTCCTCATGCTACCCCCTCTCTTATGAGCTCCAAACATTCGCCTTCCATCTGTGGTCCTCAGTGTCACTCCACAATTCTCCTCCCCATGATTACAGTGCAACTTTAAAGCCCTCATCAGCTCCCTCACAGACCGTGACTATGTTACCTACCCCAACATTGTGGGCTCACATCAGAATCAGATGCTCACAGAGCTGCAACACAGCAGGTGCGCGGACAATCCTCATGCTACATTCCTGGCTGCCATTTTCTCATGCAAAAGGCTGGTAACACACTATCTCAGTTACTCGAAGTGTTATCTTAAATAAAACACGGCTCTGTGATCTAAATCTCCATGTTTCCAAGGCTTTTATTCTTTTGTCAGGATGCTTTTCGCCTAGAAGACAACACATCCTCCAACAGAACATGACAGACAGAAGCTTCTACACCACAACCTAGAAGACAGAAATATCATCATGTAAAAATATCAGATCCACAATACGGATTACCTCCATATCATCAAGGTAAGGATATATAGACAAGCATACATTTATTGTTCTTAATGCCAGATCTATGTACTTAGAGAATCTGTATATCTATATCATATATATCTATCTTAAAGGTGGGTAGCTGTGCAATTAAGAATAGTAAATCTAGGTGAGGCGCAGCTGACCGCCGAACATGGCGGCAACGACTTAATACTGCTCCACACGGTCGGTACTAATCCTTCCAGATCCTGGCCCGCATCCGGGCACCAGTGCTCCCCACTTACTGCATCAGGTGCCCACGGCATTACTGCTGAAGAGGCAAGGGTGTCTTCCTGAGGCGGTGAAGGCCTCTACGCCCTACGAACTGAGGGCAGAGGAACCACAGCCGGTGCAGAGGTGTGGCCGCACAGAGGGGCTCTGCTTTTCCTGCTGTGTGGGAGTGCGGTCGGCACTCGGCTTCTCTCCTCTCAGCACCTGTTTCCCTGTACTGAGGGGAGAAACTTGTGCTGCAGAGGTGGCCGAGCTAGAAATCAGTGAAGCACGTTGCCCCTCACCTCCCAGGACTCATCTTCAGCTCTTCTTCTCTCCAGCCTTCCTGCACTCCTCCATGACTCACACACCAAGCTCTGTGCCACCGCAAATCAACGGAGTGGGCTGGCAGAGCTGTTTGCGGCTGGTGGACACCTTGTGGTTGATGGGCATCGGGAAGTGCTACCCTTTGGGGTGGACTGCCCTTCTGAGGCCCCTGTGAGAGACTCGCACATGAGGTGAGGTTGGGGCAACCCCTTTTTGCATCTTTCTATATTTGCTTGTGGATGGTCCTTGGGGCCCCTCTTCTTGCATTTTCCTTCTTCCTTCTCGTACCCCTGGGAGTGTCCACATGACCATACTGCCAGGGAAGGCCCCAAGACCTGACTGCTCATGCTACCTCACTCACTAGACTACAGTGGGGGCCAGGCGGGTCAGAGATGGAGGCACATTCTTGGTCGGCCCAACTTCTATGACCCCTGCTGCAGCCATAGCTATGGCTAGTGCTAAAGCTCCTCCCGGGGATAATCAGAGTACCCTGGATAAGTGTGTGCACTCAAGGGTGCCACTCAGATCACTGGGATCGTTGGGCAAGGTGGCCCCCCCAAGATAATGCCACACTTCTGGTGGTTATCACTCAATCGAGAGCCATGCGGGATGCCAAGATTGGTGCCGTGGGATCTGATGTTACTTTGCTATGCTAGGTCCTGAGAAAGGCTGTTGACTGGATCACGGAGGCAGAAACCAGAGTATCCGGAATGAAGGACTCTGTCCTCACACTGTACCTACAGTGACCAGACTCACAGCTGTGACCACAGAACTGGTGGTGAGGGCTGATGATGCAGAGGGCAGGGCAGGCAGGGCAGGTCCTGCCACAACAATCTGCAATTTATGATCTTCCCGGATGGGTGTGAGGGCACGTCCCCGGAGCACTTCTCAGATCAATGGCTCAGATCCCTTATGCCCCCAAAGCTCTGTCCTCTTGCATTGTTGTTGATCGCGCTCACAGGGCTCAGGTGCGACGCCCTCCGCCAGGAGCTCAGCCCTGGCCCATCATTGCAAATCGTTTGAATAACGTGGAGAGAGTTGCAATCCTCAAACATGACCGGCTCCAGGGTAAACATTTCCAAAACCATCAGGATCTTTCCTGCCATACTAGGATGGTACAGCAACAACAGCAATCCTTTTTGGCAGCTAAAAAATGGTTTTGTGACCTCAATATCTAGTACACGTTGATGTATCTGTCTGAACTGAAGTTGCTCCCAAGCCCTCATCTTTGAGACGCCAGAGGAGGTTTTCCAATGAACTGATGAAAGAGTTCACCTTCTACCGCACACATCTCCATGAATGGACTAAGACTCATCTCAAAGGGGGAGACACAACCTAGCCTCCAAAACCCCGGCATAAAGATGCAACAGGTCTCACTCCTCATTGAGTAACTCTCAGCGTGATCCAGCAGGACTCCTTCATGCCTCCGACATCTGCTGCTGTGCCTACAACCTAACACTGTGAAAGATAGAAGGCTCCAGATATTGCCTCATTCCAGCCCCAATGTGGAGCAAGGCTTTAATGACCGGGAGACATTGAGAGCGGTATACTTAGCCTCCCTTGTTGAGTACCCTTCTGTTGAAGGGACATTGGACTGACTTTTGTGGGTATCAGGAATCATTGGGTGTGCCCTAGTGGGATTCCCTGTTGGGACCCGGCAGTGGTCTGCCCTACGGCAGATACTTCCTGTTCTCGAAGTTTGGGATGGGGGTGTTGGGGAGCTGTTCATGTTCTTGCTTTTGTTTTGCAGATCCAGTGCTGATAATTCCCGTCCTGGCGGCTGACCATCGCCATACCTATTTTTCCACCCTAGTGTTCCAAGAGTGATCATTCTGTCATATACACAGCTGATCATCTCCATGTGGTATCATGGAATGTGAATGGCTTACTCGATAAAATCAAGAGGGGTGCCGTCCTGAAACACACTCGGAGGTTAGGGGTAGATGTCCTGTTCCTCCCGGAGTCTCATCTTAAGGGTAATAGGCTTCCCTGTCTGGCTAGGTTCGGCATTACACAAGTCTTTCACTCTGGGTTCAAGAGGAGAGCAAAGGGAATGGGTATCCTGAGAACCATGTTTCCTTCCAGCATGGTAAGTTTTGGGTAGATCCACAAGGCAGGCACACGGCTGTGACCACTGTTCCCAATAAGGTGCGCGTGTGCGCTCGCGCGCACCTCTAATACCTGTAGCGTGCAGTGCTGTGTGTGGAGCGCACACACACACAGCACATCCAGCGAGAGCGTTCGCGCCGCTCCTTTTAACAAGCGAGCGGTGCGAAAAACAGGTGTTAACTGGCAGAAGGAGAGGCATGAAAGTCTTGGGCACCTTCTTTTAAATGTAGAGCCCGGCTGCGGTGCCTACTGTGTGCTTTTGTTAAGTATTCATGTTAATTGCAGGGCCATCAGGAGCTGCGATTAACATGAATACTTTAACAAAAGCACACAATCAGCCCACAGCCGTGCTTATGTAACAAAAGAAATTCAGCAAGTTTACAAACACGGCGTCTAAAGTTCACACCGTTTATGTAGACTTGCTGAATTTCTGTTCTTAACAGAGCTGGGCTTCGGGTGATTGTCTGACTTTGTTAAAGTTTTCAGGTTAATTGGAGCTCCAGACGGGTGTTGTGATTAACCTGAAATCTTTAACAAAGTCCCACAATCACCCCTCAGCTGCACTCTATTAAGAAAAGAAATGCATCAACTCTACAAACACGGTGTGTAAAACACACGTCGTGTTTGAAGACTTGCTGAATTTCTATTCTTAATAGAGCACAGATGAGGGGTGATTTACACTTTTCTGTTCTTGGCAGAGTAGCCACCCGACTTGTATTTTGCTGTTTCTGTCATTGCATCCAGATATATGATACAACAAGTAATATCATACACAGGGCTTTAAGTGGGATGACAAAACTGTGGGGGGTGGGGAGGGGCCTCGCAAAGGGGGTGGCCAGTGTAATCAAGGGCTTAGCTTTAAGACACAAGCTAAAAATCTGTACTTTTAGCATAGTGCACCGCCCGACTTGTATTTTGCGGTTTCTGTAACATTATACCTACAAGTCAGGACTATTAGCTTTGTCAATGGTTGTTAGTTGCATGAGATAAATAAGCAGCAGCTATGACTTGTATATAATATTGAAAAAGCTTGAACTTAAAGCCCTGGTGACACCAGGACAATGTTGCTGTGCCTGAGTTTCAAAAAAAGAAGGGAAATCCAGAGAGAAAATGACTCTCTTTAAAGGATTTCCCTTCCCCTACAAGGCTCACCTGGCATGACGTCATGCCCTAGTTTCTCTTCTAGTAAGAAGTGAGCAGTGTGAGCAGCGCACATCGATGTGCCTACTCTCACTGCAGTCTGGAAAAAAATGGACCACCTGTGCCAGGGCACAAAACAGAGCCCGCTAGAGACCCGGTTTGAGGCCCCCTTTAAATAAGCATTGGCATAGCCAATAGGTCTCGCCTTTGGGACCTTATAAGTGTTTAGCCATGCAACAGTTGATGTTGCTGCACCAAGGATATTGTGCTGGATAACTAAAAGGTCCCGAAGGCGAGACCTATTGGCTATGCCAATGCTTGTTTCGTGGTAGACACAGCTTCCCCAAAACGCGTGGGCAGAGCCAAACCCCATCTCCTGGTGATGATGGCATAATTGTCGTGCAACAGCTGCGCTGTCGAGGCACACCATTAAAAAAGAAAAAGAAAAGGTGGAGAAGAGACGTCGCCCAACAGCAGCCTCACCACAAGAGTGTACGTCAATCATGCAAAGCCATGCCTCTCACTGTGTATAAATATGGCACAGCATGCTAGCGCTTACCAGCTGAACTGGGCGGGAGGCAAGCAGATGAGACAATACGGCATCGGTCAGTGCTGAAACTTAAAGATAGCCAGCTGCGCATGCGCTTGCTCACCAACAGACACTCACTGATAATTCTTCGACATTTCAGTGCGCTATGCCACTACCGGAGTGCTTTGTTAATGCGATGTGTATATTTAAGTAACACAGGTATTGGATCGACAGTAACATCAAACCGCATTTTGTGGCGCCTTCTCTGCATGCTTGAGGGGAGAGGAGTGTTGAATATACGGCACGTACACCTCTAGTGAGATTGACAGACAATGGAAACATAGCACACTTGTTATCTGGTGGGAGCTTGCGAGAAACAGATTTAACGGTCCGGTCAATATGAAGCAGTCCATGCATCTTTTAAACCACTAAATACATCAGACACGTGAGACCAACAGATGCAATGTGACGATTTATCTTTTAATTAAAAAAAGGACTGATTGCTTTGCTTGAGAGAGAGGCTGAGTAATGAGTGAGTTGGGATCATGTGAGTTATGCCATTGTTTTCAAAAGAGAGTGATTACATTGGTGCATGCTGTGTGCTGGGTCTGGAAAACTCCAAGCAATCTGTAAATATCTCTCCAGTGACCATTTGGGCAAAGACCTTTCTGGTGGCATGACCGTATCAGCGACAGAGGTTATCGACCGCGGACCGAGTTCAAGTTCTAAAATCACATTTGATTAAAACAATCTAATTTTAAAGTACGAAATTCGAATTGTTCGTCAGTGCCTGGTCGGTACTGCAGGGTCAACCCAGACTGGGGTAGAATCAAATACAAGTAATGATTGCCTTAAAGCTAACTGCTTCAGCAGGAGGACCTAAGCCACTGGTCGGTTATACTAAGATGAATGGCGAATTAATGCACCTTCCGCGGCGATCTTTATATAATCTGCAGAATCCGAAATTCAATACAAGTATATTAATGAGAGGAGAAGAGATTGAATGGAAAGAGAGGGCAACCACGACCGGGGAGAAAGAGAGAGAATGAAAGAGGTTGAGAGAGGGAAACAGAGAAAGTGAGATAGAGACAGAGAACACAGGAGAATGATCTAGAGGAGAAAGAGAGAGAAGTTAGTGACAAGAGAGGACGCAAAAAACAAGAAATAAGTACATATATAGTGGGCAAGCTAAAGAGAAATACAATTGGAGAAAGGAGCAGAGAGAAGGAGGGGAAGATAGGAGGGGCAGACGGAATAAAAGCACGAGATAGAAATCTAACAAGCAGGAAGCTCGGATAAGTGTTAAGTGGTTTTCTGCGTGTGCTGCTACTGCGTGCTTCTGAATTTGTTTCTGTTGTTCGCCGAGAATGGTAGAGGGAACTCAAGAGAGAGGGGGTTGAGGAGCATGGTTCAAGTGCTGTAAGGCTTAATGAGCCATTACAAAAGCCAGATTGCTCCTGTGCACGTTCACGACGCGCGTAACCGCATGCTGGTGGCCAGGAAAAGCCTTTGGCAGCACTTTGAAAAGCCACTTACTAAATGTCTCACCTGAGACAGCTCATGCGCTGCTCTAGGCTCGACCTAAAAACTGCTTATGCTCAGCACTGGTGAGACCTGGCCCACTTAAAGCCCTGATCATACCTACTATTGACTTTGCAAATCCTCTGGCTGCCTTTCTCTTTCTGTCCCTCTCTTACCAATTTCTCCATTACTCCATTATTGTCATGGCGTGTGTATCCAAATTGCAAATCTGCCTTAAGCCCCCTAACATGGGTTGTATGTGTGGAAATGCACCGTCTTTTCAGTTTTGTAACCAAAAGTTTGGAGTGATATTTGGCGCTGCGCACGAGCGCGGTCTGGTTTCTGGCGCACATAGCCATGGCTGCAGCACACAGAGACCCTACACTGCCGTACACAAAGGAAAAAAATTAGAGGGAACTTTGGCTGTGACGGGAAAATTTTATGGGGAACCCCTCACATTTCTCATTGTCTACACCCAACCTCCTCTGAGCCAGTCATTTTTAGACTTAATAACAGGGCTATGGGGAGAATTGCTGGAGGGACTAACAATGATGGAGGTGATTGGAATGATGTCATGGATAACACCACTGACTGTTGGCGTCCACATGTATTGTTCCCTGCCTCCCTTTGTTGATGCTTCATGCCTAGTGGACATTTGGGGAGATCATCACCCCTATGAGGATGGCTACACCTTCCTTCATGATCACATGGCTACTTCTCCCACTTAGACTACTTCCTTGTGCCATGCTCATATTTGCATAGAATTGCTGATGTCACCATGCTAGCTCGAGGGCTTTCAGACCATTCCCTGATCCCTCTCCACCTCCGAGTGGATCGCCAATGCCCTGCTTTTAGGTGATGCCTCTCACCCCTGAATCTCCAAGACCCGAATTATATGCAACATATGGAATGGTCCATTGACAAATATTTCACCCACAATGAGAGCATCGTAGACTCACCAGAAATTCTTTGGAGGTCTCAAAAATCCATGTTGCGGGAAGTGGACATTAGCTATGCTACTAGGAAACTACGGCCTCAGGTGCTGTAACTAGTGGACCTTAAATCCCGGATTGCTGCTTTGGACACGCAGAGCACACAGAGCGCTGGTGAGATGGCCCTTCGGCAGCTGACCCTCCTGCAGCAAATATAACTGCAGACCGTGCTAGAGGATGCCAAACGGTCCTGATGGCCAGAGCAGCATATACCAATGGGGGATAAGTCAAGTAATATGCTACATACACTATGCCAACTGCCCACCACTCCTCCTCCATCCCCCTTATATGCTGCCCAGCCAGTTCCCTGTGCACGGACCCCAGGGACGTGGCCTGCAGTCTTGTTACTCATTTTGAGAGAGTAAACACTCAGAAGGAGGTGTTATCACAGGAGCAGATAGAGGAGTTTGTGGCTGACTTTTCTCTCAAGACACCTCGCTGGAGGGTGACCTCATGGGGGAGGAATTGTTGTCAGCCCTGGTGGAAATGTGACCTGGAAAAGCTCTGGGGCCCAATGGTTTTCTATGCAAATTCTTCAAAGCATATATGCCTGAACTCCAGGAGCATATGCTGGAGGTGATTTGCTCATCTATCGACCATTCCGCTTTATCCCCAGACTGCAGATACGCAGAGGTAGTGGTGCCTCTTAAGTCCAATTGACAGGCGGAGGATAATTCCTCATACCGTCCGATATCCCTGTTGAATTTGGAAGTGAAAGTGCTGGAGAAATCACTGACGAACTCACTGGTGCAGTTGGTTCCTAACCTTATGCATCCAGATCAGGCTGGGTTTATGCCTCTTCAGGATACCCAGCATAATGTCAGGCACTAGTACAGCATACAGGCCCCGGTGGTCAGATTGGAGGGACTAGCGGCAGTCCTTCTTGCTCACATTGATAAGGCAGGGATGGCCCCTGTCCCCACTGCTGTTTGCTCTTGCTATGGAACCGTTGGTGGTTCGGGTGAGGATGGATGCCCAGGTGCGCAGATTCGAATGGGGAGATGGAGCCTCTGACAGAATAAGATTATATGCAATTATGTCCTCTTCTTCTTAACCAACCCCGAACGTACAGGGCCCTGCAGCCTACAAATTATGTGCTTATTCGGCGATAACTCAGGACTCCACATCAATGTTTCCAAATCCACAGTTTTACCGGCAAATAACTACCTGCAAGGCTTTGATTGGGCAGCTCAGCTGCAGATTGCCTCAGGAGGTTGCAAATACATATGTTTATTTGTTTCCCTTGACTCCACAATGCCGTGGGAGTGAAATCTTGAGCCTGTGCTAGCTCGCCTGAGGGAGGATGTTCAGGTGTGGCTTGTCTTGCCCCTTTCCCTGACTGGTAGATTAGCAATTTTTAAAATGGTGTCCTTACCCCATTTCTTGAACCAGTTATAAAATTTCCTGTACAAGATCCCAAGACAATGGTTCCAGAATCTGAATCTCCCCTTCGCTGCTTCCAACGGGATGGTGATATCCACCGTATTTCTCTCACTCACTTACTTTGGAGGCCTCCAGCGGCCGACATTGAATCGTAATACCAAGCCTCACAGTTACTGATTATTAATAATTGGCGGTTTGACTTCCGACGTGACCCTGCCTTTGAATCCAAAAAGTGTGCAATGGGGGACACCCCCTGGTTTCATTTTCCTATACGGGGGTAGCCTCACTGGCCTTTCTCTGACTACCAGAGTGGTACTCAACCTGTGAAGACAAACCCTCCGACAGATGTGATGGTGGGGGAAACTGATGGGGTCGAGGCCACTTTGGAAGGGTCGCATGCTTATTGCAGGTGGCTGGGCTGGAGGAATTTCGAAAATGGAACCTGATTGGGATATCTACCCTGGGCGATGTTATGAGTGGGACTGCTCTTAAATACTTTCAGACTCTGCAAACGGAGTATGAGCTTCACCGCAGTCAGTTACATTGATACTTACAGTTCCACCATTCATTGACCCCATATATAACAGCCCTGAATGACCGCCCTGAATTTTTAAACCTCTAATGAATAGGCTTATCTTGGGAGACCATAAGATCGCTAAGATATACCAGACTCTCATTTCTAACCAACCTGACACGTTCCTCGCCCTCCGAATGGCATGCAAGACTGATCTGGGAGACCTAGAGGATGAATATTGGACTGAGGCTAGAGTAGCACTTAGTGTGTTGCAGCCAGACAGAGACTGATCTAGCTTAATTATCTCCAAAGGGTATACCTTACGCAATATCATCTGTGGAGCATGGGGTTTGTTGCCTCCCCAGCCTGCCTCCGATGTGGTGATGCAGAAGAGACATTCCTACACACTGTGTGGGGCTGTCCTGTTTTGAATCCATACTGGTGCGGGTGACTTCCTGTCTGGAAGGGGTCTTTGGCTGGGCCATCCCGATGGACCCTAAACTTATCCTCCTACATATCAACAATACATTCTGTGGTAACTGGTGGTACAAACTAATGCTGTTTTTCCTTGGTCTGTCCCTTGCAAAACGTGACATAGCGAGGTAATGGAAAGCTATGGCTCCCCCTTCGTTGGCGGAGTGGAGAAAGGGGATGGATCATTGCATTGGCTTAAATATAGTGGTATATTAAGTGTGAGGTTGCCCACGGAAGCATGCTAAGGTGTGACAGGCATGGGCATAGCACAGGGGCATTGTGTTGGAGCTTGTCCACCCTATGCAACAAGCATTGAATGACGAAATTTGAACCTTCATGGGATTTGGATGGTGAGAATGAGGTGGGTTTTATGCGCAAAGATTTGTTTATTATATTTGGGTTACTTGTGTATTTGACTCCAATAGCAGTATTTCTGTTTCAAAGCCAATAAAATCTGTTATAAAAAAAAATAGTAAATCGATATATACTTAGTTTGAGGATATTGATGTGAATTGATAATTTGGAGGCAATATTTATGAGGACAATAGAAAAAACTCGATAATGTGGAAAAGCACCCAGACAGGACATTTCATATGCATCCAAAACTGCACAAAGACCATCTCTGGTTATCACAACACTCACACCACCATCACACCCCTGGAAATACCACACCATTCTTAGCATAACACATCAGACACTTCATCTCACATACATCCAATACATTTCGGAAAGACAGTGACTGCTATCGCCAAACTCCCCCAACGATACACCATCCAACATAGCATCTTATTCACTACCATCCTGATACATTTACGCTTCACCAATTCTCATCAGTCCTATCCAAAGTTATTTATACCCCACACACTGCCAATTGAACTCATTAGAAACACTCCATGGTGCTAATGTGGACCCAACATGCACCAAAATCATACATGTGACTATGTGTTGCTACCACAGTAGCACTAAAATCCATATTAAAACCAGCTCCATCCATACCTTTGCAGAATAATATGGCACCACATACGTCATACTTTGCCCTCATACATGTTACTATGTGTTGGGACTGCAGTAGCACACCTATGCCCTCGCATACATATTAGAACCAGCTACATCCATACCATCGCACAAAAATGCACCAGATTGAATCATACTTTTGCCTCCACCAACAATAGACCTTAGACACACTCCTTTACATCAACATGAGTGCATCACTGCACCAAACCAATAAAGCGAAGAAGTTGACTAAGCTTTGCCACTTTAACAGTAGATTCAAGGGGGCAGATTTATACCCCCTTGCGCCTCATTTACACCGCCGTTGCGTCACTTTTGTGACGCAGCGGCTGCGCAAATCCTGCGCCATAGTGCCGGGTACTTACAAAGTGACGCATCTGGGAGATGAGTTGTAAAGCCCTGCGCCACATGTAGGCGTTCCTGCGCAGGGGGGGGGCGTTCCGACGCAGGAACGCCTCTTAAAAGTGGCTGAGTGAAATCTACAAGATTTCACTCAGTCACTTTTAGGACAATGCTGCGTCAAAACCCTGCGCCTGCCTGAAGCAGGCGTAAGGATTGATGCAGCATTAACAAGATAGTGCCCCCCAGAACATTGCTGGAGCTGCGTCGCGCTTGCGACGCAACTCCAGCAATGCGCCACTTTTACGGCACAGATGCGTCACGCATCTGTGCCATTTTTGCCCCATGGTGCGCCGCATTGTAAATGCGGCGCATCCATGGTGGCGGAGCTGTGGCGTACAATAACTGCCGCATCCCTGCTGATATGCAGGGATGCGCCAGTTATTGTAAATATGCCCAAAGAAGTCTTGCTCATCACGCCACCAGCCTGTAAGGCAGAAACAGGGTTGCTTCCCTAGTGGTGGCAGGACATACCCTGCCCAGGATTTGATCAATATTTTGTGCATGAGGTGAGCACCAGAATGAACATATATACCTATTAGGCCATTAAAACAAAGTGATGGGTAGTTGGCCAAAAGGCCTGTTTGGCCTTTTAATTTCTCTCTCGGGTTGAGAAATTACGGTGTTTAATATCTAGCCGCCTGGGCATTATCACCCAGTGGATACATTTAAATTTACTGTAATGAAGGTCTTCATTGGCAGGACTGCACTTTAGTTTCATTTTCTTCCATAGAATATGATCATTGTATTATATGCACTTTAATTTTTATTTGTTGGCGTGGAACTAGTTTTTAATTGTGTTCGTGTCAATTGTTATTTTCAGTTGTTCACAAGAACAGCATTGTTTGGTATTACTTTATTTTAGTGGCTCGTGCACAACCTAATGTATATTTTAAGTGTTTTCATTTTCTCATACTAATCCCTCACTTCCGTGCCAGGGGCATTTCAAGTGTGGAAGCAGATCAGCACAACGACACAGGCAGCATTGGAAGCCACGACAATGCCAGAATGAATCAATAGTGTTTTGTCACAGAGTCTTAAGAGAATTGATCGCTGAATTGGTACACAACTAAAATAATGCCCTAATGCATCAGTGGAGCTTTGTTGCATGATAGCCCTAAAGCTGGAAAAAAACAACCACAAAAGACGTGTGCTTGTGCGGATGTCACCCCCAAGCAACTAATGCAACTAATTCTACTGCCACCAGCTGATGAACCACTGCTTCATCATTTACACTTCATGTACCATGACTTAGATTTTCTATACATAGCACATAAATACCATTACCTCCCCACTATCGCCTCTATATAACCTCTCCCTCAAACTCTAGTACCTACCAGGCATCCTAGCCCTTGCTGTCAATTAATTAAAACATATAAAACATAAGAAATGTTTACCATAATACTAACTCTACTAGTAACCATAACTTTACCTTCAAAGAGAGGTTTAAATTACAATTCCTCAGATGCCAAACATGACGGGCCCGATTCACAGAACTAACTTACGACAAAATCCTAACCTAACTACCTTTGGTATTCACAGAAGGCACTTACGATTTTTGGTATTCACAGAATGCACTTACGACTACTAACTTTACATCCGCACTCGGGCCAGAATTTCCGGCCCGGGGCGGAAATTCTGCCCTGGGGCAGAAATTCTGACACCGGGGCAGAATATACGGCCCGGGATGGAAATTCCGCTATCGGACTGGAATACCGGCGTTTCGGCCGTTTGAGCATTTCAAGTGCCTATCATCCCCCACCATACTCCAGCTGAAGTCAATTAACACTAACTGCAAGACCAGCACAACAAACCATATAAAAACAGCACACATTCAAGGAACAGGTTTGGCCAGAGAGAGTTCCTGTTTTAATTTGCTGTTCATCGCCACTGGAAAATGTACAAACTGAAGAGGAAGAAGAACTTCACAACTGAGGAGACCTCCATGATTGTGGAGTTCATTGTGAGGCACCACAAACACCTATATGGTCTCCCACCTTACTGCACCAGGGGCACACAGAAGGCAGCTCTATGGAAGCATTTAGCCACTGCTGTCACAGCATTGGGGGAAGATAGGCGCACAGTCCAGGACATCAAGAAGAAGTGGCAGCACGAAAAGAAGAGGGTGAAGAAGAAGTACTCCAGGATCGAGTTTAACAAAATGGAGAGCAGAAAGGACCTTCAGATGTGCTGGAATGGCACGGGAGCAGCAGGTCGCTGAGTCAAGTTCCTCCTCCCAATCACATACCATCTCCAAGATGACTTCTGGAGGGATACGGTATCTGGCCCTTCCATCTTGGCTGGACATCCCAAATAGGTTGATCCATTGTCTGAAGATCCTTTCTCTATTCCTCCTTCTCCTCCTCAAGTCTTCTTGCCGCATGGCAAAGGACAGAGCAACAAACACATTCAGCGACATGTTGAAAGAGTTTCTGTGTGTCTGCTCTGCTTTCATATGTGCTGCAGGGCTAGGATTGGCTGTAGTGTGTCAGCTGATGTATGGTGGGGGATGGTAGGCACTTGGACAGGTGTTTAGCATTGAGGTAATGCTCAAACGGCCAAAATGCAGGTATTGCGGCCCGATAGCGGAGATTCCGGGCCAGAGGCGGAGATTGCGGCCAGGAGCAGAACTTCCGCCCAGGGCCGGAACTTACGCCCCAGGCGGAATCTCTGGCCCGGGGCGGAAATTCCGGCCCAGGGCGGAAATTCCGGCCTGAGTGCGGATGTAAAGTTAGTAGTGGTAAGTGCATTCTGTGAATACCAAAAATCGTAAGTGCCTTCTGTGAATACCAAAAGTAGTACGGTTAGGATTTTGTCTTAAGTTAGTTCTGTGAATCGGGCCCAACATTCCTACCTGTTCACAAACAAAAGTTATAATTTATTAAATGTAATAAGATAACCCAATGTTTTCCTATGGGAGAGGTAGGCCTCACATTAGTGAAAAACAAATGTAGGAGTGTTTCACTACCAGGACATGTAAAACTTAAAAATACATGTCCAACTTTTTAAGTACAATGCACCCTGCTCAACCCTTGGGGTGACTTACATGTATTAAGAAGGAAGGTTTAGGCCTGGCAAAAGGCCCATTTTGTCAGGTCGAAATGGCAGTTTAAAACTGCATACAGGCTGCAATGGCAGACCTGAGATATGTTTAAAAAGGCTACTTAAGTGGATGACATAATAGGCCCTGCAGACCCACTCGTAGGATTTAATTTACAGGCCCTGGGCACAAGTAGTATCGCTTTACTAGGGACTTACAAGCAAATGATAAATGCCAATTGGGTGTAAGCTAATGTTACCGTGTTTAAAGGCGAGAGCACAAGCAGTTTAACACTGGTTAGGAGCTGCAAAGTGCACAGAGTCCTAAAAGACAACAAAAACGGATTCAGAAACAGGAGGGGGGCAAAATGTTTTAGGGTGACTTTAAAGAGGGGGGCAGGTCCAACACCCAGGCACTGTTGTTTCCCCTGGTCGTGGTGCACAGTCTGAGGTTCCAAGTGCAGATGTATGTCTGTTGCCATTGCAGCTCGTTTCAGTGCCCCCGCCTCTTCACTCTGAGCCAGCCAGTGAAGACGGCAATAGTTCAGCAAAGGGGCACGTCAGACAGCAGCTCCTGCCCTCATGGTGGGAAATCCTTCCCTCGGGTCCACAGCACTGGAGCAAAGTGCTCAGACAAGGCAAAGGCACCACAGGCTCTCTGTCTCAGTCTGTGACCGTTACTGGAGAAGATGCTCTCATGGATCATCAGTGATAAAGTTAGTTTTGAGTCCAGGGAGGTTCATGTCCGTTGGTACTAGACACGCTTCATTGGCAATCTGCTTCTTCTTCACCACTACTCGCCCAAATTCAGTGGCTGGTCTACTACTGCTCAGACATCTCTCTGAACTCTGATCAAACAAAGAACGATGCCAAATGTTCTCAAATCATACAAAAGGGAAACAGAAATATAATTTTAAAATGATGATGCATTCACAATTGCAACATTCTTGGGTTTCTTTTTTGTACAAGATTAGTGATAATTTGGTATCAAACGAAATAGGTTAAGGGGAGCACACTCAGCAGTGCTCTGAGGGACTAAACCCCATATAAACCCCATATTCTTTAAAGAGTAGAAAGCCAGATTTGTCCTTGCAAGTTCGTCACATTCTGCTTAGAATTGTACAAAAGCTCAGCGTGCACAGAACAACTGATGACTGAAGGATTGATGGCCCTATCATTGTCCGGCTAATATTGAATCACCAACATAAAATAAAAGATTCCCTTGGAGTTTGTGTCGTTCTTTCAGATCAAGTGCAATAGAAAAAAATGGCGACTCTGTTCTTCACCTATGATTGAAGCCAGGACACTTGAATGATATACGGCCTAGTGTCTAGTTTTGCCCTTGGGACATGATACCATGGGCTCTAGCCCTGATTGTGCCACTTAACCAAAGAAAGTTTGTCATTCTGGAAAAATTGCTTCAACTCCCTATGTCTGAGATTCTAAACATGTGTTGTATATTCACCAACTGTGCTATCTCATCTACAGGTGCCTAATACTGCTCACTTCCTGATTTCATGGCTTACTTTTACCCCATAGTTGCATGTGGGGTGGCAGCCCCTAGCATTTTGTTTTTTGAGAACCAGGACTTATTTTCATCATCAGACTTAGACCCAGAAAAAGAGAGAGACGGGTAGAAAATGGGGACAGAAGATGGAATAGAAGGTGGAAAATAGAGTATGCAGGGATGAAAAATACCCTGCAAAACTGAGGCAAAGCGCAGGAAGGGTATGGGATGGATGAAAGAGGCATGAGGTGGAATCAAGCCTAGGGTAGGTTTTCAGTAGCCCCAGTGTTCAGCAGCGCTGACAAAAGGTTTGTGAGAAAAACTGGGCACCTGAACGTATTCTTTTGCAAATCAAGCACTGTTGCTTTCTGTATTCTGGTCTCAGATGGATCCTGTAACTTGCCTTCTTCTGAGCAGAACAATTCATGCCTATGATGCTCCTTTTACAATAATAATGTTCTCTGTAAAGTCTCAGCTGCTCCCTCTTATACAGTATGAATGCAGCCAGCACACTATGAGGAGCTGTGACTTTCCTCCATTCACAAAAAAAAACCAGGTCTGACAGCAGCAGTAATGGAAGTGTATGGCAACCATTTGTCAAAGGTTCAATCCACCAACAAAAACATCTTGACCTTAAGCAAAGATCACATTCTACGACAAATGACCAATGACCTGAGGTTGGTCACAGATGGTCCTGCTGAGTGTGGACCCCCAGAATATTGTGATACAAGAATATCGAGGACAGAATATTGAGAGACAAGGTTTTGGAAGGTAAGTTCATTTAGGGAAGTAGATTTACTATTCCTAACTCCACTTCTTTGCAACATAAACACATATGTACAAAGTGGGCATATGTATGTTGAGTTTGGTATAGAACATTTAGACTTACTTACCTGTCAATATTTTTTCTTTTTTTGATATTTTGTCTTCCATATTCTGTTCCATCGATACTCTGGGGATGACATGAGGGTGCACAACTTGATGGCAGAACACACTGCGGTACTATGTTTGATTTGACTACTTTTCAAGTGACCGCGTACAGAAGACGCATTCTCCCTTTTGATAAGTAAAACTGGCAAAAGTACTACGTGGCCACTTGTTCTGTGTGTAGGAGTCCATCGTGAGTAATTGCCTCAGATGCTCTTGCCCCCCGTTTCGATCTGAAATGCCCTTTTTTTTAAATGTCTAATGTTGGGGGGTGAGTGCCACACAGGTTTGAGGCTGAACCCTCCAAAAGACTCCTGTCAGGAATTTCTAGGGCATGTGTTTAGTGCACAAGTTCAAAACAAAGCAAAGTGCTTGCTTCAGCTGCTGTGAATGGGTGATGTTTCCAGCCGACTGGCGGTCCTGGGATATGTGATGACCCGGGGCTTCAGGCGGACTCTGATGAGCTGTCACTTCTATTGTCCCCCCTCGCGCAGCGCCTGCTCTTGCCAGGGTATAAATAATGCTCTTCAGTGACCCTCCAACAACACGCCCAGCAGCTCCAGCAGGAAACAGCTCCACAGGTGAGGAGAACTGACCCTATGTGCCGTGTATGCAAAGACCTGCAGTAGCCGTGTCATGACGGGCCCGCCGCCTCCGCCAGCGCCTGTTTCATGCGCCAGCAGTGCGTAAAGTTCATCCATTTAACCGGATATTTCTCCAAGTTAGAGCTTCGTTTTCAGGCAGTACATTGCGGAAACAATGAACAAGGTTTGCCTCTTTCTGTTTCTAACTGTGCTATCTGAAAATAGGGCTTTAATTCGGAGACATTTCTGGTGAAATGAACTGACTTTATGTCTTGCAGGCGCATAAAAGCAGGCGCTGTCTGTGCGCTGAGACACCAAAGCCCATCATGATGCGGCCCCAGGAGTACCGCAGCCTACTCCATCAGGGAAGAGTACAATACAGTGTATACGTTCTATTTTAAGACTTCCTTTTATCTCGTGAGTGCATGGAGAACCTAACAATGACCAGATCTGGGAGTTAAAGACAGCCCCAGAAAATGTTATAATACTAGCCCTATATTTCACGGAGCGACCTTCTTCTGGCAGTCATGTCGAGGTATTTCTCTGGAATGTTTGCTTTAAAATAAGGATAACAATGTATTTTAATCAGTACAATTAGTTTTAAATTCCTCGAAAATCAAGCATAGTTTTGGTAGCGAATCTGAAGAGAGACTCGTGAAATGTTTCCATACTTCTGTGTCTGCCACAAAACCAAGCAGCATCAACTCTGTGCAGAACAAACGATGCCTGTGATTGAAAGAAAGCTGTGGACATCTCTTTCAGTGCAGCTTTCAGGTCTAGTTGGACCGAGGCACTCTCATCCCAATTAGTCCTGGAAGCGGCCCACAGTTGCCTATGCTTGAACTCTACCCCAAATCTCGAGTCCAGCACTGCCTGCAGAGAAAAAGTTATCATTCAAAGAAGTTTTCTGAAAATCAAAGAAGAATTTTTGGTTTTGAGTAGAAATTAGTCATATGGTGGAACCTCTAGATTGCATGCAGTAAAAAACCTTTGTTTCTAAGCTTGTGAGGGCGCAAGCAAATGTATCAATGGATTGGGTAAGTAACAGTCCTTACCCCAGTTGAATAACAGTCCTTGTCAAGTGACGTGGCAGCGAAGGGGTGCATGCTTTAGAGAGTGTATTTTGATATTCCCACGACTGGCCGAGGTGGCAGCCTTTCAAGGCAAAGTTAACGCTGAGTTTGGTTGTTAGTGTCTCCTCAACGTACAAATGTCACTTGTGGCTTGTTTTCCAGATATCCACTTGAAAAGTAAACATGTCTCAGACCTCCAAAGCTGCTGCTGCCGCTGCTGCTGCCGCCGCTGCCAGCCATGGCAGCGACTCCAAGGAGAAAGGGGTGCCACCCTCTGTGCCAATCAGCAAGCCCAGCAAAGCTGGGGATTCTTCTGTAGGAACCTACAAGGTAAGGTCCCGAAGCACAAAACATAGATCTAGTAACAATGAAAGTATTACATAGCATAAGAAAGCCAGGCCTTCCATACTTACATCCAATCCTCTCCGCAGTCTCCAACACTAGCGTTGACCACAGAGATCGATGCTGAGATCTGTCTTTGAGAGTTAGCAGCTCCTGCGTAGGTCTGTCTTTGCATTCATGCAATGTCAATAATGTACTTCAATCATTCATTAGGGATGGGAGGATAATGTGCCACACGGCGACTGGTTAAACACCACCAGTGTTCAGCCTTCAGTTGCCTGCTGCTTAGAAACCAGCCCTGAGCACTTCATCGTTATCATAAGTTTGGAACCTCTGGCTTCTGCGGCAAGCCCAACCTTGAATGACACAGATGCAGCCACCACCATCTTACACCAGCCCATGGTCCAAGAGTCATGGTGGTACAGTACACTATGTTGCTTCTCAAACACCTTCATGATATATGAATACCCCTCCAAGCATACATACACATATACATTGCTATTTACTCCAGAGGACATGAATGCAAACTCCGGTGTATCATATCTTTGTAATGTTTATTGAATGCTTGCCCTGGAAGCCGAAAAACAACTCCCATAATAGAATCTAATCAACAAAGCACCGCACATTGGGTTGCAGCGCCTGTCATACAACTTCTGTTCGTTCCTTGTATAATTTTATTGAGATTATCCAAGTCAGTTTATTTTGGTAGAGCCAGAGCGAGAAGATATCCATAAATATATAGTATCTGTTAACGTTGTAATTCTTACCTCCCTGTTGCAGATCATCATTTTTGAGCAGGAGAACTTCCAGGGGAGGCACCTGGAGCTGGTAAATGAGTGTGCCAGCCTTGGCGACCGTGGGTTCGACCGAGTGCGCAGCGTCATTGTGGAATCTGGGCCGTAAGTGACCTGTGTGTGGGAGTGATGGCAGAGCATTTGTAGGCTGTCTTAATGTTAATCCAGTGTAGTTACATATATTTTTGCAAATGTCTCTGTTAGCATTCAATAGAAAGATCAATATCACACTAGGGAGCTAATGTGCCCTTGTCATGCTAACTTGCACCAGCATGCACTGGAAGGGGCTGGCTTGGCATTTCGTGGTAGATATTTGGATAGTTTACAGTGCAACAGGCAAAAGGTTGCACCCTCCCAGCCTACTGCAGGAAATTGATTCTGTCAATGAAATCATAACAGAAAAAGCTCTGGGGTTTACAGGTTTGCTTTGTTAAATCTCTCAGAGACGTGCCTTTTACCTTTAATTTTTATCGACCGTATATTTAATATCTGCACTTTTCCAGGTGTATTTCAATCACAATGCATGTATTTGGCTTCTGACACGCACACCTTCTGCATGAAATCACTGCATGTTCTGAGAGACACAGCTACAAATAAAAATACAGCTTAAAGGAAATCCAAAATCACCTCGTTTTGCCTCACTCTCACACAGAAGAGGCAGATAGCCCCGCTGGGGCCCCTTGTTTTGAGAAGACAGATTACAAGCATTTAGAAGACTTGACCAACGTTACCTCTGTGACCCACCAGCAGGGGTCACTGTGCTGCTTGTTTCCACCATATCCATACCAGCGATGACCATGGTGAGCAGGACAGGCGGGTTCTCTCAAGCTACTATGGCCATCCGAAAGATAACGTTTAATGACAAATGTTATCTTTAACCCGTTTTAGGCACTGGGAAATAGATTGTCTTATGACAATACATCCTTTGAACTATCCCACCATAAAAAAAACAATGTTTGCAAACAGTCTTTTTTGGAAGTGGTTAATGTGTTTCCACTCCAAGTATCACATCTAGTTAAGAAAGCATGTACCTAATTACTGTTTTATCAAATTAAGACAAATATACATACATTTATTAGCCAGTTAAGATAGCAGAAACCTTTAAAATGTGCAATATAAAAGCAATTCATTAAATTATATAAACATTTTATACAAAAAAGGCAAATTTCAAAACTAATGAAAAGTTATCCTTGATTACACTTACATATTGTGTAGTGAACAAGGTAACTACAATGCATTTTCTATAAAAAGGAATCATTTTAGATTGAAGTTATATATAAACGTCCTGCCCTTTTCCACTTCGGAGGTTTTTCTCTCCCACTGAGTGGCTTGGCCTGTTTTTGTGCACACCATGGCAACCCAGTGACCAGCTGTGCTGCCAAAAACGATTTGAGGACATTTCCTTGATTAACAAAAACACAAAGTAGCCTGAAAACTACCTAAAAGAGCTTCTAGCTAATGGGTCATCACTCTTGAATAGTGTCTTATCGTGATGGACTGGTGGGTAGAACATGGTGAAAGTTTCTCTGCAGGAAGCACACTTCCCTTTAAAACCTCGCTGCGCATGAAGCCGCGCTCAACAGTGATTTTTGTGGCGCTTTGTAGAGTATTAGCGGGATTTCTCAAAGCATCCATTACAGTAATGGTCCTCTGCTAGGCCATCTCGTGCGTCTTAATGCACTGCCTGGTGGGGAGGGTCACTAAAGGAAAGTAAGTGCTCGCCTCGTGGGATATGTTGGATGTTGAGGGTACACTTTAAAGTTCGTGGTCGTCACGAGAGGGGACCACTCACCTCCAGCGTGTTGGCAAAATCACTTAGAAACACACCATAGAATAATTCAAAGGGCCTTTGCCAGCCTCTAGGTGCAGGTGCGTGGGGGCGCGAGGTAGGACTCAAAGACTTTAACCATCAAGAAAGAAACATTTTCAACTAGAAAAGAGTCTAGCTATTACATGTGAAGGTGATATGTAAAATCTATTTCTGTAGCTTGTTTTTCTGTATATCTGTATATTATTTGGCCAGATGAGCAAGTTGATATGTGTGCAAGTAGATATTTATATGGGTGCTAAAGACAACTCTAGGCCCGTATTGGATTGTTGTCTTATTTTGTTTGATTTTCTAGAGCTAGTAAGGACATGTCCTAAATTTTAAAGTGTAACAGACATGTTAGTTATTGAGCAGTTGTAGTTTTCGGTTAGTGGTGTGTTGTCAAACGTATCATTTTAATGTGAAAAGTACATATTCCCCTGTCCAGCTAATTCCATTAAAAAATATATTGCACTTCCTGATTTCTACATTGTATGCAAAGAACTGTCTTTAAATGGTTATTCTTGTCTCCTATTGTGTGTGATCCCTTTGTGTTGTTCCATCATATGCCTCTCCCAATGGTGTTGCGTGGCCTGTGTCTTCCCGGCGGCCATCTCTTCAGCTGGGTTGGCTACGAGCAGTCAAACCTCCGTGGGGAGATGTTTATCCTGGAGAAGGGCGAGTATCCTCGTTGGGATACCTGGTCTAACAGCTATAGGAGCGACTGCTTCATGTCCCTCCGCCCCATCAGAATGGTAAGCCAAGGTCTTCTTAGTCCTCATTCTTCAGATATAGGCGAGTCCTTGCGCCCCGTGACTAGGCACACAGCTGCACAGTCGGAGATTCCCTACTATAGTTTCTTGCCCTCTGTAAAATGTTGGTATTTGTATGTACAGCTAAACGTGCATCCAACAACTGTAAGAGATAGTCATTAAAGTACATCTCAGACCTTACATTACTTTTTTAACAACATGAGGTGGAAGATTCCTTTGTATCCATTTATACTTTTAAAAAAAGTCCTATAAAATTTTCAGACTGTTCTACCACAGAATCCTTTCCTGTTGGAAAAAGAACTTGATGTCCACCACTTGGACCGTCCCCGCCCTTTATATCATCTAAAGAAGGAAACTCTGCTCTAACCAACCTTGTCCCTGCATAAAGGTCAGGGTTGGGTCTGGAATTCTATTCCCAATTTAAAACATATCGGGGCAGATTTATGAGCCACGTGCGCCACTTTTGCGTCACGTTTCCCCATGTTAAAAGTGACGCAAAAGTGGCGCAAGGGGCTCATAAATCTGCCCCATCATTTTTTGGGACAGGGTCACTTCCAGCACCATCCTGTTTCATTTTACATCAAGAAAAAAAGCTTGGAGGTGGGAATCCTTTTGTTAAATTGAAAATAGTCAGAACCTGGATGTGGCCAGGAGGCAAGCTCCGTGGACTCTTGTCACTAGAAAAGAATTTGTCCTGGTTGAAAATAGAGGCAACTAGGCTGCTTTGGATTTTAAATATACAGGGGATGTCTTCAACATCGCTCTCACGCCTATACACACACAACCGCGCGCTCGGGCGCGCACACAGACCACTGAACCACAGAACATGTCACGTGAGGTAGCAGATGCCTTTTAAATAGGTTTTTAGACCAAACATGGGAGGGGCTGAGGACTCTCTTGGCACGTTCTTTGAACAAAGTTTATCAGAACAAAGTTGAGGCACGTCTTCATATGGATGGAAAATGTTTGCATCTCAAAGCACTGACTGACAAGATGGATGAATTTAAAGGATCTGAAAGGGAAGGCCCACGCGTGCTTTCTTGTACTAGGGGCAAAGCTATTATTGCCACAGGAGAAGGGCTTCACTGAGGCCCCATTACATGCTGCACTGCGGTTTATTACAATTTAATGTAGATGCGTTGCTCGCCTCTGAAGTGCACTTGCACTGTGCGGTTACAGATTGTTCAGCACGCGCCGGAGAGGTTACTTGGCACAGCTGTGCCATAGACTCCCTTGGAACGGAGAATTATTGTCCACGCCGCGCGCATTATTTTTAAGCGGCCCGGAGCATGCACTGTGCAGATGTACAGCAGCGGCTTTCAAAAATGGCCTCGATTCTAAAGTTAGGATGGCACGCAGCCCAGTAGCTGTTCCCCTGCAGACCTCAAATTGTTTTGTTTTGAATCGGAAACTGGCGCTCAGGCTCGCGGATGAGCCTGTGACCTTTCTGCTGTGAGTAATACTTTGCTTCAGGCTCAGCCTAGGCGGAAACAGCACGGTGAAATAAATTAAAGTCAGCATCACACGTGCATGCATGCATAGCTGAGTAGCGCTGTTCTGCTCCCGAATTTTATGAGACTCATGGGTGTGAGCGGTGCTTAATTTGAGCAGGTAGTTGTGGGTGAGGACCCTCGACACTCATCCGCACTTATTTTTTCATCATCAGATTTTGATACAAAGCAGGAGAGAGAAAACACAGAATGGGGAGAACAGGAGAAAAAGGAAGACAGAAAAACAGTGACAAGGGAAGAAAGAAGGGATGAGAAAGAACCTCTAACATTGAGATAGAGAGGCTGGGAGTGTCTTGGGGTGGATTAAAAAGGTGTAAGGGGAACCAAGACTACACAGCTTTGGTATTCAATACCCTAACATTTGATTGCGCCGGCCACAGGCTTCTGAGCACAAGTTTGGGCCCCAGCACCTATTCAATTAAAAATCAAGAACTGGTTGTATCAGCAGTGCCAGATTGGGAATTATAAGACGTCATAGCAAACATCTGCAAACCAGCCCTTCTCCCTTCCTTCACCTCTATATCTCTTTCCCTCCATCTATTTTCTCACTCTCTCTCTATCTCTCTCGTCTAGCTTTCTCTTATATCTCCTTCTCTCTCTGTAGCTATCTCTTTCTGGCTCTCTCTCAATACCCTCTCCTTTTTTAATTAACCTTAAGGGGGAGCTCAAGTGATTGGCTGAGGCTCCAGCTGCTCCCAGGCACTTCAAAAACTGGTCTCCAATTGCTCCAGCATTCACAGAAGTGCTCAAAGACATAAAATGCCAGTCCGGCCCCACAGAATAGATGTCTGCAGATGACGCTGAAATAAAGTTTAGAATGGTGTGACGTAGCTGGCCATGCCCAAGACATACTAGAGATGATACACGCCTTGAAGATTCAAGAGACCCATTAAAGCCCTGTGTCTAATTGTAATGCTTTGCCTTCTATAGGATAGCCAAGAACATAAGATCTCCCTCTACGAGACCGCCGACTTCAAGGGCAACTCGATGGAGATCCATGAGGATGATGTGCCAAGCCTGTGGGCATATGGATTCTGTGACCGCGTGGGAAGCGTGAGAGTGCCCAGTGGAACGTAAGCCTACACGTTTTAATTGCTTCTTCCTTGCATCTAATAGTCTTGCTTACATCCTCTCTTTTACAGTGTATCCTGCACTACCTTTAACACTTGAAAAAAATCAATCATATAAAAAAGAAGACAATGAAGTACTTGAAATAGTTGTGACTTTCTCAATAGAGTGGAGGGCAGGAAGAAGAGAACATGTTGGTTGTGCATTAAACTGCAGATTCTGGTCAACTCTGAACTGCAAAGTCCATATTCACTGCCAATAGGTTTGACACATTATGAATGTAATTGTATCACAATATAAATGTTCAAAACTAAAGAACTAAGTGGTCTCCATTTTTGCTGCCTGATGGAAAATGCACCTGGTAACTCTAATGCCTTCATTACATGTGGTCCCATTAACTTCACTCCATGAGGAAATTGCTGTTATACACCACATCGCAAATATCAATTTTGTGATGAATACCAGCAAGTCAGACCTCGTGATGTTTATCGAGAAAAATTTCGAATATTTCCTGGAACATCCAAATGTTGAGAGGCTAAGCTTCAAAATCCACCTATTATTCTCCAAAAATTTGTAACTGGGTGGTATTTATCACACCCTATAAATTCCAAGAGATAGATTTAATGAGGTGACAATTACACCAACTACAGGGCCTCTCATATTGAAGGACTAAGTTGAGTGTAACTTGGCTTTACTGCCTGATGGATAACTCACCAGCACCAACTTGAGCATCCTCTGGTTCTATCACTTAGGAATATGGCTGTTTACAATGCATGCCATTACAACACGGTGGTTACAACGACGGCGTTGTTAGAACGCATACCATTACATCTCAACTCATTACGACGACTTGCTGTAGAGGGTGTGCTGAACATACGAATAGTATTATTTACTATTCCCACTCCAGTTTGCACAACAGCAGGGAAGGTGTTGAATTTTAAATCCAATACCAGTGCACCCCCTACAGCAAGTCGTTGAAACAACTTGCAATGTAATGGTATGCGGGGTAACAACGCGGTCGTTGTGATGACCACGTTGTAATGGTACCGCGTTGTGGAGACAGCGTTGTAAACACTGTTTCCCATCACTTAGATGACTAAAATACATAGCCGTCCCACGTTAGGCTACTCCTCATCACTGCTGTCTGATAACTCACTGATACCAAACTGAGTGCCTTCATGGGTACTGCTCAATGGGTAACTCATTGTTAGCAAGGTTGGTGCCTTAATGGCTACCATCCGAAGGGTTACTCAATAAGATTAGGCTGACCGCCCTTGTGGCTACTGTCCAATGCACAACTCATTGATAACAGGCTGAGTGCATTTGTGGCTGCTATCTAATTGGTAACACACAGATACACTAAGTTCAGCACTCTCCATTCCAACTTACTGATGTGCAGACTATTCCAAATACCAAGTTTAACCTATCGTCTGTGCCAGCATGTTGGGTGGAAAATAGTATTACCGGCTCCAAATTATCTCACTCTATGTCCAAGTTGAGCACTATACAATACCCATGGCTCATAGGTTATCTTACTTACAAAATCCTCATTCTGAACACCAATCTGTATTAGTGCCTCAGGGGTACCATACCCTCAACTTGTAAAATACCAATCACTCTTAGTGTGTCATAGCACCAAACAGTATTAGCGCCTCAGAGGTTCTACACCGTTAATCCATAGCTGAGCACCAATCAGTACCATTACGTCTTAGACTCCACACTTTCTGGTTGAACAACAGCCACTGTCAGGTTACCTACAGAACCACCTCTGGGAGTTGCTATTTGTGCCACGTAGATTCTACACATTTGCACCCTAAGTAAGCACCCACCAGTATTTGATGTAAATAGGTTTCAGACCCTCACTCTGTAAGCCTGAACGGTGGATTGCATAATATTTTCCATAAATGATAATTTGCCACAGTAATTCTGCTCTCACGACGGTGAAGCTGCAGATTCCTTCAAGCTACAGTCTGATGAATTCACCACAAGTTCCTTTCTAGTTATAACTACAGCGCTTTGACCACACACTGAAGATCTCTAGAGCTGAAATTGCAGTCTTTGAAACCACATCACATTGGTCTACCAAATACATTCTTGCACCACTAAACCGTCTGCTATTTAATACATCCGGTGTGGGTTCTCACAGGTTTTTTCTTGCCTGTTTTTAGTTTTTGTTGGGTTATATTGGAAAGAAAAGTTAATGGGTGATTCAAAAACAAAACGTCAAATGGGGTAGAACAATCAGGCCTTTAAACGTAGAAATAGATGTCAAACAATGTCTCTTTGACAATGGTATGTCAAACTGGAGGTATTCCTGTTCGGATATGGATGAGCTTGAATTTGTTATCAGGCTTTGAAGTGTACCTCTAAGAGTTATGGCTAAATTCCTTTTGGTCAAGAAGCATCTGCCACTGCTAGGCATGATGGGTTTACTATCTGTATTTCTTTGTTGCAGCTGGGTCGGGTATCAGTACCCTGGCTACAGAGGCTACCAATACCTCTTTGAGAATGGTGACTACAGACACTGGAATGACTGGTCTGCCTTCCAGCCACAGATGCAGTCTATGCGTCGCATCAGGGACATGCAGTGGCACCAAAAGGGATGCTTCACTATTCCCGCCATCGCGCCATCAACAACAAAGTGAGCCACGACCATCTCCTGACTGCCAACAGAGCTCTCTTCTGGCACTCACCATCTAAAGGAACATCTCTGAGTTTTTGTAGCCTGCTCTGCCAGTTGGATTACTGTATATTGCACATTTAATGGATGTACTTTACTTTATGATGCAAATAAAAAAATAATATTACACAAACATACTGCTGTGTGTTTTAAGGACAGAGTGGCAAATATATGGAATGTTGATTCCGCAGAAAAGGTCATTTTAAAATGTCCTTTACTTTACAGATTTGATGAAATTGACATTGTTCTGAAATATAAGTAGATGGTATGAATTCATTCCATCAGTACATTCTTAGGATCAGGACTATGAGGTCATGAATGTATGCCTTGTGGAGTAATGAGGTCACTGATAAGAGGGTGTCTTGCTCCTATCCCATCCAAAATGTTTCTTTTTATAATAAAGCCAGTATTACGGATAGAACAGATAAAAATAAACTGCTATTAGATTTCTCATGATCCTGCATGTTCCTATACATCAGAAGACTATTTGGAACATATATCGATGATCTTTTAAGACACCAATTGGTTTCAGTGCTTGCAACACAAAGTTCCTCTTTTAATTGAATTCGCCAGAGCCTTGATCAAGACAATAAATAATTTTAAAAATGGAGCATAATATCAATAATGTTCATAAATACAGACAGGCAATTACCCAAATAAATACATAAAATTAAAAGGCATATATTTTTTGAAGGTAGGGAAAATCACAAATCCATTGAACATTTCAATCTATAGGACAACACAGCAAAGTGTTTGTTGCTATAAAGTATGCAAAGTGATTAAATCATCATTGTGTCTTTGTAAATCAATACGCTTAATCAGTACCACAGCTAGCAGGATGGGAACAAACCTATATTTCATTGCACTTTGGATACAAATCACATACATTTTTAATGGATAGAACCACTCGTTTTAATTGCAATAATTGTAATAACAGGAAGAGCAGATTCATCGCAAGGTATCTGTTGAAAAAGGACAGATAAGATAAATTCATTAAGACCAGCTCAATTTAAGACTAGAATGCACCTGATTAGGCTGTGCATGCCATGGCTTCAGTTAAGCCTGCCCAAGCTAAAGCATTTCAGGAGTCCTGACCTAAATAAACACATGCCAATTGCCCTACTCACACTGACCTGCTCCAACAACATGTACAAAGCATACCTGGGGCCCTGTCTCAGAAGGTAGTTGAAAATATACCTAGTGTCCCGCTTTCACTCCAAGTCAGAACTTGCCTGGGCTTCAGTTTTTTCACTCAACATAACCTATTCCACAGCTCTCTCTCCAAGTTTTTTTTTTTTTGCGCCAGAGTTTTATATAGAGCAAACTTCACCTGAAGGTATCAGAGCGCTTTACATGAGCACCAGTTACGTTACACAAGGACAAGTTCATTTTTGGTAGGGACATGGAGATTAAGGGCCTCATGTAGGTAGCCCAATACCGGTCGGTAACGGCCGATTTTCGGTAATTATACCATTACCGACCGGTATTTAGGCTTTTGCAATGTGGGGGGCACATAACAGGATTCGGTAATTTACCGAATCGGTAAAATTACCGAATCGGTAAAATTACCGAATCGGTAATTTTACCGATTTGATAAATACCGAATCCTGTAATGATATGTAGGGGGGGTGTGTGGGTGTCGTGTGGAGTCGGTATTTACCACCAACTAATAGTTGGTGGTAAATGAAGAATGGCTCTGTAAATGCATTTTCAAGCGCTTAGAAGTGTGCAATGTGGCAGACATACATGCCCTTAGGGCATGTATGTGTGCCACATGTGCACACATGCAGGAATCAGGGGTGCAACAGGGTGTCAATGTGACACCCTGCCACCCTTGATTGTGCTCCCCCCATTACCGAATCGGTATTTACCGAATCGGTAATGAGGCATACCTTCCCATTGATTCAATCAATGGGAAGGTATGCCTCATTACCGAATCGGTAAATACCGATTCGGTAATTACCGAATTTCTACGATTCGGTAATTTTTACCGAATGAATACCTACATAGCATTTACCACTTCATAAATACCGAATCGGTATGATTCGGTATTTATGAAGTGGTAAATGCCAGGCCACCTACTTAAGGCCCTAAGTGTTTTGCCCAGAATCACAGGATGTTGAACGTCATTGCTGAGACTCAAACCCGGTTCACCAGATTTGAGATCGACAGCCCTGCCCTTTTGGGGACATCCCCTCCCCAAGTTCTATGTTTATGCTGTAACTTAAACCAAACTTTCTGTCTTATCTTTCCCTGGAATACAGCTGGTGTCGTATCCCAATTATCCAAGGCATCTCCCCTAGTATCAAAAACATGCTTGTTTTCCTACTTCTCTTTCCTCGCCAAGCATGTCATTGTCGCAACCTCTCCCCCCAAACCCTACCTGGTGCACTTTTCACCTGTGTATTTCAAAAGATATCTACTCTTCTTCACTCTCCACATATCAGAGCATGCTTAGATATTTTTCTCTCCTAGTGCACGTCAGGACATATTTGGTATCCTGATGTGGCTCACATTTTCATAATACTTGGTGTCATGCCAACCTCAAAGCATTCCTGGTGCAGTGCCACCACCCATTCTCTATGAAATGATGCCAATAACACTAAGCCTTTTAAGTATGCCTGGAAGACACCTGCCACTGAAATAAGAACACGTACTATTGCTGTTTCTTTGCAAATTCTGTAATGCGCCTGGTATATTCAACTGGGTAATATATGCAAAGGGACTTCTGAGTATGATAAAGCATTTATAATGCTACTACAAACAACATCTTCTGTAAACAGGTTTAGCAAATATCCCATGAGCACTAGAGGGAATATTATTCTGTGGCACGTGCCTAACCAGAGGCAATACAATTCCTGAAAGATTCAAAAACTATTTCACTCTTACAAATTGTCTCAAGAGGTATTGTTCATCTAAGTTCTAAAATATTCAATTATGTATTAAACAAAAGCAGTCCTATCTAAAATCTGGAACCAACAAGTTGCACAGGTTGCTTCATTCCAGTTCAACGGTGCATGAACCAAAGCTAGTTCGGCCTCAAAGTATGCAAGTCAGTGACGCTGGGCCTTATTTACAGTCCAGCAAACAGGATCTCCAACTAGAAACGCGGCTCAGTATCCGGTCTGTCAAACCTGCGTTTTTCCACCCTAGAGCAAATGCCAAGTTTCCGCCGAGAGAACCTTTGTGGTTTCTGCCAGTGGAAACCTTTTGCCAAAGGATGTTGGCCTGTCAGTCGGTGCACGTCAGACATTCTCCCCACTTGAAGGCCGACATTTCAACCTATGTTTTTTTCTGCTTGGGACCGCGAGAAAAAGTCTGACAATCCTGGACAAGAAATAGGATTGATGACTCCCACGCGCTGGGAAAAAACTACCTGTTTGTCTGTCTGGGCCAATATGTTTTTTGTTGGTTTGCAACAAGAAACTCCAGCTCAGGAAGTTTGTTTCTGAAAAACAAAAAACTTTTCTGAACGAGCAACATGTCATCCATTCAGCAAAGTTTCAGTGCTTTAAAAGGAGGTTCCTTACAAGATTGCGTTTGCCCTTGTTGCCATAATGTCTTCCCTGGACATCTGTACTTTCTTATTTAAACCACTCAATATGGTTTCTGACCAGGGGTAAAATTAAATGTTATGGTCACTGATCTCAAAGGACTTCATAGGCTTAGAATTGTAGAAATTTACCAAGCCTGAAGGCTTAAAATGGTTTAAAAAAAACATGAGCAGTCACTACCTACAGCTGAAGCAGCACAAAAGCTTTCAGATCAAATGAGCAGTCTTTCCCAGTCACTTGTCTTGATGATGGTATTTTGACGTAAATGTATTTCAGGGAAATGCTGGTCTCAAATGGGCTTAAATACTTGTCAATGGTTCCTTATTGACTAGGCAGTGTTCACTAGTAAAAGTCTTTGTAACATTATTGTTTCTCAAATCAAGCTCAATTTCAACCCGGAGCCAGCCACACCACGGGTTTAAAGGTTTCCGAATGTTACTTAATTGGCTTGATTGCAGTCTATAAGGTCTTAGGTTTCTTCCTGACATTATTAGCAAATCACACAGTCCTTTCAACATGATTGGTATCAACTTTGTCTTGCCTCTGGCTCAAAGTGTGTGAGTCAATAACTCACACCTTTTTTGGAGCTCTTCTGCCAGTAGGTGTTTCAGACATCTTGGCAATACTGACAAGAAGGGCTGAAGCCACTCCATCTTCCAGACACTCCTTCATATGAATTCCAGTAACATGTCGCCCAGCTTTTCTATCAATTTCATAGCTCCATCAACAAGACACAAGGGTCATTCTGTTCCATAGAGCCAGTCAGTGAGTAGGCACAGACCCTCAGGATCTATGAAGGTGCCAAAGAAGTCTTGCCGGATGGGAACCGATCAGTGGCAACTGAATTTAAAATCTAGAGATGCGTTTAATGATACTGTCAACCCGCCCAGGGACCAATGACAGGCTTAGCTGAAAGGGACCACTTTTGTATTTATGAGATGCAGAGTAAACTTAAATATGCCTAAATGTCTCCCTCTGGGCTGGGTGTCTTATTCTTCTTATGCTTAACACATGCTTGGTGATAATGCATCTCGTGGGCCATAAGTAGGGCTCCCGGTTTTATGGTATTTATTTTTGGGCCATTTTCATCAGTATTTATCCATATTTTTGTGGGGGCCATTTTATCTGTATTTATCCATATATATTTTGTGTTTTGTGGATAAATGAAGTTGTAAAACTGTACATTTCCATATCTATTTAACTGATAGATGTACACTCATACTTTGATGTCTGTTGTGTTTTAGCTGTTTAAGCTGCCAAGTTTTACATAACAATACCTCCACTGGTAAATTCTAACATTATACCATAAATGTATTTTTTTATTTCCCATGCTGTCCATCTGCTCAGTTGCTGGACTATAATTCATGAAAGACAGCACGGAGAGTCACTTAAAAGAAGCTACATTTTCTGTATTTATCCACTTTTAAAAATAAAGCAGACAGAAAACACATTGTTTTCTGTTTGTATATATCTGTAAAAATCAGTAAAAATGGAAAACAGGGTGCCTTAGCTATAAGCAAAACGAAAATACCTTCCATACCCAGGATAAAGGCTGCCCCAGTCAGAGTTTCTAGTTAAAGAAGCTTTGTACACCAATTTCCTCCAACCATAGCCGACCTCTTGAGTAAAACTATCAACAAAAAGGCAACTGTATCAAAGCTCAAATTTTGATGTGTGTGATTACCTCTACAGAAGGAGAAATTTGATTTTTTCGGTTCACAACTCAAAAAACATCCCTCCCACTTTTCAACCTATATCTCTTACTTTTTATGTATCCATATGACCTTCCGGCTTCAGGTGAATTGACTGAGGTTAAAATAACATACTTGGGTTTGTAGTATTATAATAAGACAGATTTTAGATTACTTCATTTCTGTTCTAACTAAAATGTCTAATAATATTTGTATTCAAGTTGTGTGCCCCAAAAGTCACTGTTTTAGATTATCTAGACAACAATTAATCATGTGAAATTGTCAATGTACATGAATACAAGACTTTCCTCCATTCAGGTTCTGTAACTCACAAAATGATGTTTGGATGTACTTCTTCAACACCATGTCATTTCACTTCAGACAAGATTTGTTCTTCACCGATTGGATCTTTTCGGCAGTACTGCCTCTGTCCTACCATGTATCGTCTAAAAAATCTGACGCCATCACTCTACTCTAAACTTTGAACATAACAGCTGATTGCCCAACAAGTTCCAATATCATTTGTGGACAAGTAGTCCATCCTGAAAACGCAAGGTGTAAATTCCCATTCTTTCAAAATGGTCACGTGATTAATCCAACACAGACTCGTGAACGGTGAGGGTTTACTAGAATCCTGCAACTCCCAGTAACTCTAACACCAAACCACAATAGACTAATCAGCTACCAAACATTATGTTCTTCTTTAAAAAAGGATCAACAGCTTTAAATATTAAATTCAGTTTAAAAAAAATCAATTTCAAACATATATCTGCTTGTGGGACATGTAGATAGGAATTTAGAAGGGTCCACCTAAGTTGCGATTAATCAAATTTAGATACCACTCCACCAAACCATTACTTGTGGGTGTTCCTACACCCATAATTCCCCAGTGTAGAAGTGCTGGGCTTAGTTTACTCGGGTACAGATTTACTCCTAATGAAACTCTTAGCAGCACCTGGCAGCAGTTGCATTGACAGGCACAACCCAGCTTCCACCCGATCCCTTCTAGCAACACAGGAGGAGCATGAGACACCCCACTCACAGGAGTCTGTCTGACCCCAGTGCCATCGCCATCCCTTGCCCCATAACCTGTATTGGCTCCCCCAACTCCCACGGACCACCAGTTCAGAACAGGTGAAAAGTGGTAGCAGAAATTAACGTGTTAATTCGTTAAATTCTGGCTGCTTCCAGGTCCAATGAGATCAGACAAGTGCATCTTGATAAATATAGTGTCAGTATGTATGGTATACAGCATCATGCCTTCAGGGACAGATTCTTGTACCAGGTGCTCAAGAAGAAGAACAGCACAATGTGTGATGGGAGATGAAGTGTAAATGTTAAATATGTCTGACTACTGAGAAAGGTTTCAGGGAAGCACATCCGTGCCAAGATGTGCATAACCTTTCTGCCCAATCTGGCAAAGGGGATGGATTGTGCCAACTCCCCAATAAGACGGCCTAATGCCTAAAACATGCAAAGAAAACCTCACATGGATTTCTGCTAATCTGTTGTCACTGCAATATGCTGTGTGACTTTGTGTATATTTTTAAATAATAATATTCCAAATGAATGCTTGAAAGATTGTCACAGACAACAATATTTCATAGCGAACCATGTGTTTGACACCTACATAATTCTGCCAAACTATTCAGATGCTTACCCACTGGTGGCCACTCCTTCCAGACACATCCTGTCCAGCTCTGATGACTAATTCGACGAGCCATTAAAATAGTAGCAAAATATGTACTCGTTTTCCATCTTTCCAAACTAACTCCTGCAAATGAAACCTTTCAAAGCTATTTATCCAAAACACAACCAATATTAACAATTGTAAACAAGTCAATAATTAAATACATCAATAAATGTATCAGTGTCTAAATATTAGCTCCCAACAAACAGCCACACGAGTAAAGACACAACCAAATGATTGAAAGAATGTCAGCAACTCCTCTTTCTTTAGTAATAGAAACAGACTTTTGTTCAGACTGTTAATAAACTGGAAAACAGGGCTTAGGAACAGTGTAAAAGGTTCTCCTGCCGGGCCCCATGTTACAAATATCGTCAGTGGCGCAGTCAGCCACTGGCCATAACGTAATCACTGAAAAAAGACCCCTGAATCCCTTAAAAAAGTATAATATAGCCACTTTTTAAATACAGAGCCCCCCTCACCACAACACTAAATCCCAGTGCCACTGCACCTGCTGCCCCCCCCCTTCTTAGAGAAAGACAGGGAAACAACCAAACCCACTCTGCCCTAAACATGCTACAGTTTAATCAGATGAATTATCCAACTTTGTTGCAAGAGGTCCATTTGTGCTAATGGGTCTGCTGATGCCCTTTTTAGGTCTCACCTGAGCCAGCGCATGCGTTACTCTGCGAGACATTTAGTGTGTGGGCTTTTAAAAGTGCTACCACACGCTTTTGCTGGCCTAGCGCTTGCCATTACGCACGCGTGCACGTGCGCAGCTGCCAGCTTTCAGCGCCCGATAGGCGCCATCTGGCATTCCTCTCGCTTGCTCTCTGAACGCTCCTCCGCCCCTCCCCCACCGTGTCTCTCGTTAATTGGTGCTTTCACTTTTGCCGCGGCGGGCGCTCGCACCACTTTCGAAGCCGAGCTTGTATTGTTTATCTCTTTCTAACAGGCCTTTCACCTCTCCCTCCCCTCCGCTCCCTTTCTCCACCGCCTCTTTAGACTCTTTCGTCTCTTCACCTCTATTCCTCTCACCCATCAGCTCGCTCACGAACTCCACCTTTTCCCCCCTCATCCTCTCTGCCCCCAATCTGTTTCATTTAAGTCGCGTTAATTGATGCTTTCACTTTCGCCGCAGTGGGCGCTCGCGCGCGCACCACTTTCAAAGCCGGGCTTGTATTTTTTATCTCTTTCCGACAGGCCCTTCACCTCTCCCTCCCCTCCACTCCCTTTCTCCACCCGCCTCTTTAGACTCTTTCGTCTCTTCGCCTCTATTTCTCTCACCCATCAGCTTACCCACAACCGCCACCTTTTCCCCCCTCATCCTCTCCGCCCGATCCGTTTCATTTAAGTCCACATCTCTCTCCAGAGTGGGTAGGATGATGCTAGTGAGAGATCTTTTGACATCCATTCCTGAAATGCTATTACGTTTTGTGAAAGTCATTAATATTTTGTAAAATGTACTATAAGGTTGTAAAACGTCACTGGAGATGCAAACAGGAGACTGGTTCAAGAACTCAATGTCTCTCATCACGGTTTAGCTGCTCCTGCAAAATATTTTCTGCGCTAACCAGCGTTTCTCATGCAGACACAACACATACTTTAACACCAGCAAAATGGCAACAAATTTTATACACTTGAATACTCACCCCCCTTCATACGACTTTTGAAGAATATAAAAAGGGAATGGACCTTCTTGAAAATGAGGAACTGACTGCACCGCAGCCTCAGGAAGCAGCTTTAATAACAAGCTGACTTGATTTAAACTCACAGAAGGATGTGGGGTGGATTGGGATACACTATAACACTGTTGTGCAATATTAAATAAACCCCGGCGGGCGCTCGCGCGCGCACCGCTTTCGCTGCGGGGTTTTTCGTTTTTATCGCTTTCCGACAGGCCCTTCACCTCTCCCTCCCCTCCGCTCCCTTTCTCCACCCGCCTCTTTAGACTCTTTCGTCTCTTCGCCTCTATTCCTCTCACCCATCAGCTCGCTCATGACCTCCACCTTTTTCCCTCTCATCCTCTCCGCCCCCGATCCGTTTCATTTAAGTCCACATCTCTCTCCAGCGCAGGTAGAATGATGCTAGTGAGAGATCTTTTAACATCCATTCCTGAAATGCTATTTCGTTTTAGCAAAATACAGGCACTTTTTGTGAAAGTCATTAATATTTAGTAAAATGTACTATAAGGTTGTAAAACGTCACTGGAGATGCAAACAGGAGACTGGTTCAAGAACTCAATGTCTCTCATCACGGCTTAGCTGCTACTGCAAAATATTTTCTGCACTAACCAGCGTTTCTAGTGCAGATACAACACATACATTAACATCAGCAAAATGGCAACAAATTTCATACACTTGAATACTCACCCTCCCTCATACGACTTTTGAAGAATATAAAAAGGGAATGGACCTTCTTGAAAATGAGGAACCGACTGCACCACAGCCTCGGGAAGCAGCTTTAATCACAAGCTGACTTGATTTAAACTCACAGAAGGATGTGGGGTGGATTGGGATACACTATAACACTGTTGTGCAATATTAAATAAACCCAGGGTTGTCCACCATATGATCTTATTAAAAAGAAATAGGTTTTACGTTATCATAATGAGCAAGATTAATATTCTCTTTTTACAGGACAGCAAAAAAGGTTGGCTTTATACTATCGGGAAACAATACAAAACTTGAAAATGACTTGTTTATCAGTAGAATTGTTTTTACAATTGGTGTGTGCCACCAACCATTATGGTGAAGGCTTGGCCAGGGACCACCTGTTGTCTAATTCATAAATAATGTGGTACATGAAGCTGTAGCTCAGGAGAAGTTCTCAGCTGTCAAGCTGTTGGATTCTACAAGAATCCACCATGCTTGTTCTCGGTCGCAGAAAGTAAGCTAGACCTGACTCATGCACTTAAGATCAGTATTCTTTTCCACAGAATATTCTTCTCAACAATATTCTTTCATCTGGGAAAGGTGGTATCAAGGACTGCACCATTTTTATTTCCAAGACAAGAAGTTGTGTACACAAAACAGAATTTTGTTGCGCTACTTACAGTGAGCCTATTCTCTACATAATGGCACATTCTTGATGCTCAGTTGGCTTTTCCTCCTTCACGGTGGCCCATATTTACATGCATTGAGCTTGATATGGTGAATTTTAATTCTTCCTTCTTTATGGACCATAATTAACACGTATTGATTTCACTTCCTCAATCATTAGTGGACCTACTTATTGTGAAGCGATTTCTACATGCAGTGATTCTCACATGGCACTTCTTTACTTGTAGAATCCACTATCCCTTAGTGGATCCTCTGAGCAACTACCTGGGTGGCTCACCCCTGGCACCCTTAATTTTTGTGTACTTCCTACCTCTGTGTGAAACCCTACGCCATTTCCTGGACCCGTACACACACGTGCTTCCTCCACCCTCTGTCTCTCTACCTCTCTACCTCTACCTCTCTCTCTCTCTCCCTCCACCCTCTCTCTCTCTACCTCTCTCTCTCTACCTCTCTCTCTACCTCTCTACCTCCACCCTCTCTCTCTCTACCTCTCTACCTCTCTCTCTCTACCTCTTTATCTCTCTACCTCTCTCTCTACCTCTCTCTTCCACTCTCTCTCTCTCTACCTCTCTCTCTCTACCTCTCTACCTCTCTCTACCTCACTCTACCTCTCTACCTCTCTCTCTACCTCTCTCTCTCTACCTCTCTCTCCCTCTCTCTACCACTCTCTCTCTACCTCTCTCTCTCTACCTCTCTACCGCTACCTTTCTACCTCTCTCTCTACCTCTACCTCTCTTGACCTCTCTCTCTCTACCACTCTACACACCTCTTTCTCTCTCTCTCTACACACCTCTCTCTCTCTATCTCTAAGTGGCAGCCGGAGCCTGATAGCACTGCTTGTGCTTAAAAAAAAAAAAAGCATTGGCATAGCCAATAGGTCTCGCCTTTGGGGCCTTATAAGTGTTTAACCATGCAACAGTTAACGTTGTTGCACCAAGGATATTCTGCTGCATAACTAAATACTTATATTTACTATATTATACTTAGATCCCAAAAGCGAGACCTATTGGCTGTGCCAATGCTTGTTATGTCTTGCCTGAGACACAGCATGCTCAACATGTGCTCTTGTTTGCATAGAGATATTTTATACAACATTAAATAGCTTCAGTGTCACTTTTATTTGCTGCCTCTAATTGGCCAGTGCATGCTGGCTTCACTTCCTCTTCTTTCAACTGGAGCATGGTCCAAGCACTAATTGCTTCCGATTGATTGCTGTCCTTCCGCTGATGGCACTGTGAAGGAGGCAAAAAAAAAAATTCTTCCCAGTTGTCTTTATTGAAGTTCTTGCCATTTGTGACTATGTTTTACTACGCCACACACATTTCAAATACGTCTTTTATCCTTTGGAATTGATGTTTATTGTGGCAACAGATGTTATCTGCTTTTATTGCGACAACAGATGTTACCTGCTTCCTAAGACATGGACATGGGCACACTTCTTTTCTTTATGTGATAGGAGATTTTGCCAAATGTCATATATATTTTATGTTTTCACACCCGGGGATATTAACTGATCTGCTCAGAATCATAGGGGTGTTGTGCTGGGACCGAACAAGCACTGGCAAAGCCAATAGGTCTTGTCTTTGAGACTATGGGCTCTTCCATTGCCTTTTGTTCATGCTGTACAGCATGGGCATTGCCAACTTTGGCAATGATTTGTAGCCCTGCTGTATAGCAGTGTGGCTACTGTGCAGCATGGCTAAAAATAATATTACAAAAAAACTATGATGCATCCATCGCTAATGGACTTGAAAACAAAACGAGCGCATTAACACTGGCTACATCATAGCCCTTTTTAAATTAGTGTTAGCCATACTGCAAAGCATTCACGCTGATGTACACCATGGCTACTAAACATTGCCAATGCCTTTCTTAGGTGAGACCTGTTGGCTTTGGCAATCCTTGTTCGGTCTGGCGTTAGCTAAGACATTTTGACTTTACAAAATTTTATGTATCATATGCTTACATAAAGGGGCTTTCAGCCACCTATCTTCATCCTGGTCGGTTTGTTGTTGTGTCATTCACATTTTGTTCCCACCCACTACAGCATGGAACAATGTGTTAGTCGACTTCTGCCACTGACTATCTTCTCTTTGGGTGACTGCATTTAGTGCTTTCACAAGGAGCGCACCTGTACACAAGTTAGTCACCTTAAATGGCATTTTTTTTTTAAACTTTATTATTACTTTAGCGTTGCCTTTGTTTGTAGGGCCTTATGTGATAGAGGGACACTTTCTACCAGATGTGAGCACCAGGCACAGTTCAGCTTTATCAGTTCCTTTCTCCTGCCAATGATGTTGTAAATTTCTTTTGAAGTGGCCTACGTTTATCTGACTACTTGCTTTTTCACACCACTCTGAATATGAACTCATTAGAGTGCTCTATCTTTGGACAGCTGTCTTTCTTTCTATCTCCCTTTCTTTCTCCCTCACGTCTTTCTTTCTTTTCTCATTCTTTTCTTTATTCCCTCTTGCTTTCAGTCTTTCTTTCTTTTCCCTTCTTTGGTTTTCCTTTCTTTCTTTACTTCTTTCCTTTTCTTTCTTTCTTTCTTTCTTTCTTTCTTTCTTTCTTTCTTTCTTTCTTTCTTTCTTTCTTTCTTTCTTTCTTTCTTCTTTCTCTGTCATTCCTTTTTTCTTTCTTGCCTTCCTCTTTCTTTTATTCTTTCTTTCCTTCTTTATTCTATCTCTTTCTTTCTTTCTTTCTTTCTTTCTTTCTTTCTTTCTTTCTTTCTTTCTTTCTTTCTTTCATTCTTTCTTTCTTTCTTTCTTTCCTTCCTAATTCTTTCTATCTATCGTGCTTTCCTCTTTCTTGCTTGGGGGAGACCCTCGGGGGGCCTGTGCACTTGGGTTGGAGTGCATCTGGGCTGTAAGGCCAAACAACTAGAGACCTCTTCCCCTGATATTCTGTGTGTCCTTCTATCCTTTCCCAAATCTAGAAGGATTGCCCTAATCAATGTCTACTCGCAGCCTGTATGCTATGGGCAATCCTCTCATACGCTCGATTGTCTATCCTCATTTCTCCTCACTATACCGGAGAACTGCTGGGTCATCCTAGGCGGGGACTTTAATTGCCATATCAAGCCCCTGAACGGCCTATTCTATAGTATCACAAGTGAGGAGGATCCAGTTTGGACAATTCCTGAGCCCAATATTCCACCAACACAGGCATGGACTCTGGTCCTACAAATGAATGCGCTCACACTAAGCCACTCATTGAGGGCCTGCAATGGTCGACTTCCATCCGACAGTCCCGGGAACTTTACCTTCAATAGACCTGGGCAGGCCTCAATCTTAGATTACATCCTGGTAGATGTTAGCTTATGGCACAGGGTTCTCGACTTTAAGATCATTTCCCGTCACGAGAGTGACCACAATCCTCTGGTTTTAGAAATATCCCTTCCGCTTGCTGAAGGCCAACTTAGTACATTCCCAACATCTAACCCAGACCTAATAGTGGCTGCAGGGGGGAGGAGGGTGTGCTGGGGAAAACTCACTCAAGCGCCGGATAAAATTGCCTCTCTATACCAACAAATTGTCCACATACTATAAGCTGCATTCCAACTATCCGTGTCCAGCAGCACTTCAGCCTCCCAAACTACAAATAGTAAAAACCACCAGGACCTGCTTTCTGCCCTGGCCCAATTTATCTACACTAGCAATAGGACAAGGCCGAAATCCAAACCAAGGTACCCTTGGTTTAATCCACACTGTAAGGCAGCAAGTATAACTTCCTAATATCCATCAGAATGAATGATAAACCACGGATCAAGGAGGCTAGGGATCAGTATAGAAAGGCTGTAGCCAGAGCCAAAAAGAACTGAGAAAGCGATAAATGGGAAGCAATAAAAATAGCACTGGATAACCATGATATGAGAGCCTTCTGGAATCTAGTCAAGACAGGGAACTCTGAAGGCCAACAGGCCATAGCACCAAACCTGGGGGAAGAAGTCTGGAGAGCCCATTTTAAATCTTTATACTCTAGGACATCATAAGATGAGGGTAGGGTAGAAACATCCACCCCAGATGTGGAGCAATTAAATCTAGACGCCCCACTCTGCACAATGAAGGAGATCACAGAGGCACTGGGTAATCTCCTCCCAGCTAAAGCACCGGGGCTGGATAAGATCCCTGGTGATCTATTTTGCTCCGAACCCACAGTCTGGGCTCCCTACCTCTGGTCATTATTTAATGCTATCCTACAAGGCCTGGCGTTGCCCTCTACGTGGGCCGGGCCGAAATTATCCCCATCTATAACAAGCATTTGCAATGCAATAGGTCTGGCATTACTGAAAGTTTGAGCTATTGCTGTTGCAAACAATAATGCAACTCCAATAGCTCAAACATTCAGTAATGCGAGACCTATTGCATTGCAAATGCTTTTGTGTGTGTGAGATGGCCTTGGAGGTGGAAGCAGACCGTTTCCTGGCTCCCCCAGTAAACAAGGCCTTTGTCAACAAGCACGCGGGTGAAGAGAAGGCAGCAGTGACCACACCCCCAAAGACTATTCAAGCTTAGGCTCAACAGACTTGGGTACAGGTGTTTGCCACGTTGACTTGGCCAGAAAGACCTCCCCCCTCGCACATTCTGAAGGCCCAATGACTTCAAGCGCAAAGGTTTTCAGGGAGCTAGAAAGAGTGAAACACTAAAGGCCAACAGCAGGCTACCGCCCTTTCAGATAAACACATACACTCTTTACAATAATCATAAACACATACGAGAAAGGAAGGCAAATTAAAATTTACTTTTAGTTCAATATTGTGTTTATTCTGATGATATTTTCGTATTTCATCCATCCCAAATTCTTTTAAACAATGAATCGAGATATTCTTGTATCTAGTTGCCGACACATTTTTCACTTTAACAAGGCTTCTCAGTTCTTGGAGTTATGCATCTATTAGTTAAGATCCCTGACAAGTATGAACCTCCATTTTAATGTGTCTCTTCCCGTATCCAGACCAAACTCATTCGGGTCTTTAGTTAAAATTAAGACTTTGTGTCAGAACATTTATATAAATCCGCCAATTGCCCTTAACTCAATAAAACGTGAGGTTCAACTCTTTCTGATTCTAGGCGCTGCGATGCACTTTTATGCTTTTTTGCCAAAAAGTCACTGGCTGCTCGACGCAAATAACTTTTTCTGTTATTTGAAATCCTTCCATATAACATTATGCACTGAAGAACAATTGTTTTGCCGTAGAACGGATGGTCAAATAATATACTCTTCCTTAGCGCGTTACTTCCGGTCTGCATGGCTTATTTTGAGGAAGAGCTGATTCGGATGCCATCCAATACAAACAGTATGTACCATGTGAGATTATTATTGCATTATCAATTGTACACGTTGATGCTAAAGGCACTCTATTTTAATATGTCTAAGTTGTGCATAATTTTCAGTAGTTTATAATTCATGTTTTTACAGTTATGTTTTATGCTGAAACAATGTATTTACAGCCTTGACCCCATCCACTTTGAACTCAGCAACAACTATAGGGGAGTAAAGAGCTAGGCCGTGCCACAGGGTGAACGGGAGAGCAGCTTAGTGGTGCCAGAAACCAACACCGTGCCCCCTAATATCAACTCGGCCAACCGACGTAGGTAGCTGCTTCCTCTTCTGGTTCACGCAACACTCAACCAACCCTTTGCAGATAGTCCATTGTGCATCCGGTTTGGCATTTGCCGAGAGGAAATAGCTGAGCAGTATCGTAATCAGGTGCCCACCAAAACTAACAGCTTTTGTGCAAGAACAGAGTTCGCAAAATACAGACCAATCTAGGGGCGCCCCTGCTACACGACAGGACGAAACCCACTTCTCACCCAAGTTCCTCAAGACTAACAGTTATGTGAACTTGACCATATATTTCACCCGCCTGTCATATGATCTGCTATGGCATTCTAGGCCTTACAAAAGCCCCAAGCTCACTGGCTGTCCAGGGGCAATACCTGTGTTAGCTGAGCAAAGTCCCTTCTACAGAGTGAATAATCCAACTGAACGGAGAGAACAATTCACATGACAGGGATCAAGACATACAAAATACTGGTAAAAGATGCAAAAAATTAATAAACGTAAATTGTGTACTTAAAGCCGTCACGTGCGGAACTTAATATAACCGTGGCACTTCAGAATAATTAACTACATACAGCTTTTCTAAGGATGGTCGCATTCTATACACTGTCTTAACTATGCTCCAGGAGCTTTGCCAACTTGGTACTTGAATGGCAATATATTGTCAATGAGGATACATTTTCAAAAGATCCTGTGTGCATACACTGACTTTCATAATTTTAAGGGTGTCGACATTAATACCACTAAGATAGCAAGTGACATAAAAAGCTACTGGGATTTTGGAAGCCTATTTACTACAAATGTGTCTACCGATAGCCAAGCACAGAGAAATAAAACTCGTCAATTAAAAATAACAGAAACTAAAGGACATCAAATGACAAAAGAAACAACAGGAATCAGCTGGAAATGCTACCAGGGAGTCACCACATAACGACTATTATGGAGTTACAGAGAAGCAGATGAATGACAGGGTAATTGCAACAGTTTGTGTCAGTACAAAACACAGACTAAGACATCTGTGCAGTGACGTTTGTTTCAGGGTCTTCTTGTATACTGCCTGATGTTCCTTAAATTTGGCCGCCTGTCAACCCAAAATATTACATCCTTCTTGCACACCATTCATCCACACTAAATTCTGAGCACACTAACCGTTCTAGCTAGCATCTTCCTTTTAACCGACGCATGCTGGGAGTTGTTGTTTTAGCTCCCTTCCACTGAAAAAACTAGACTGATGCACTATAAGCCGGTGATTTGTTGGCGCACAGAGCTTGTTCTTGATCACATCTGATAACCACGAGGAGGCACCAAGCCAGCCAACAGGTGGGTGCCACGGTATCACAAGGGGATAGGAACAAGGGAGCAAAGAGAAATAAAACACAATCATTCGAGACGTGGTTTGAGAAAAAAAGCAACAGCTCGGGTTGAGATTCCTGTTGAGGACATTTTGCAAGGAAGACATCGATTACCTCTGGTGGGTTTTAGGAATAAGCTGCTAAACAGAATAAAACGTCATTGGCCACTAAGACTGCCCTTTCGTGGCTTGACAAAGCGAGGATCAAGTAATGTCCAAAAGGTCAAGGATGTTCGGCAGGAGCCCTTGTTTACCTGGGAGCTTCGAGGCTGTAGCCGGCGTTTCTTCAGCACATGATCTGCAGCCAGGCATCCTGACAGAATCGAGCCCCCAGCTCCTCTGCGAGAGCAGCGCAGTCACGTGATGCCATCTCGGCCTGCCGAGGAAATTTAAAGGTGCAACGCTCCACTCTGTCCACCACCACCTACACTCTGGCAATCTCTCGTGCAAGGAAAACACAACAATATGATAAGGCCCGAAGGCGTGGGTGGAGGCTAAGGGTTCTCTGCCAAACAATAGAGCAAGGGAAAGATCAAAATTACCAGATGTGGTACTCCTCTGAAGTATACTATACACGGCCACTTTAGAGAGGGGCCACACGGGGCCAGGGCTCCAGCTCTATTTGTCCTGTCTCCCTTTCCCCCCTACAACAGCTGTTGAATTGAGGTGACGCAGAGACCTAAAACGGACATGGTATGGTGCCTTGTCACTCCCATTAATTTGTCCAACAACCTTTGATTGCAAAGCAGTGGTATTTGCTTTAAATGTTGACATCGTGTGTGTGTGTGTGTGTATATATAGGAGCAGGAGGTGAGCCCGCGAGTGGTGCGCGCGCGCGCGCCACAGAGAGCCATGTGGTTTCAATTATCGCGCCCGTGTCTGGGCACGATAATTGAAACCACATAGCAGCGGTGCGCATAACAGGCCATGGGCGGAGCAATTTGATAAAAAGACGCACACAAAGGCCAATAGCGTGGGCCAAAAGGAAAAGCACAGGCACGTGCGTGTGCGATTCCTAGGTCCGTTTTCAAACTCCCTACAAGAGGTCTCTCGCTGTGCGAGCAGTGCCGCGCACTACAACGCTAGGCGCGAGACCTAAAAAGGATTCACCACTTAATCCAGCAAATTATCGCCCCATAAGCTTCCTGGATGTCACCCAAAACATTTTTGCGTGTTTACTCTTGGGGCGTCTTCAAATCTGGATAGAAGAGAACAATGTATTAACACCCCTACAAGTAGGGTTTAGGGCTAAGACCTCGACCATTGACCACATTTTTAGATTACAGTTTATCCACTGGAAAACCGTGGTTTTAGAGGGTGGCAGCCTCTATCTCACATTCGTGGATCTTAAATCCGCCTTTGACTTGGTACAGTGAGATGAGCTGTGGGGTATACTTCTTGATTTGGGAGTTCCCGAATATCTCTGCCACCAGCTGAAACGTCTCCACCAGGACAATTACTCGCGAATAAGATACGGAAAAAATGGTGAACTGTCTGCCCCTTTCCCTGTCGAGAAAGGGGTGCGACAGGGATGTGTTCTGGCTCCGACACTCTTCTCCCTTTTTCTAAACGGCCTAATCGAAACCCTGCTAGATGGGAAAGACATTGATGCGCCGAGGTTGGCAAACCACAAAATTACAGCTCTTATGTTTGCGGATGATATACTTCAACTCTCCAAATCTCCTATGGGCATGCAGAGGGTGCTTGAGGTATTCAGCACCTTCTGCAAAAACCGGGGACTGGAAATTAATCTACAAAAAACCAAGTACATGTTTTTTAATGCCAACACTTCGAATTGCCCATTTCCCCGATTAGACGGCAGGCCCCTAAAGAGGGTGTCCATCTTTGACAACCTGGGGATCACATTAACCGAAAAGATGGTCTGGGGGTCACAAATAAAGAAAGCTAGCCTCAAACTGACCCAGTCCTCGGGGGGCATCATAAAAGTCTATAAGAGTTCCATGCAAAAAGTGATAGGCCCTGTAGCAGAAATATATAAGACCCAGGCTAGGGGAGCGTCATTGTATGGGGCAGAATTGTGGGGTCACTGCCCATCTACCTTACTCTCAATTAAAGATATTTCATTTCTTAGGCAACTGTTGGGCCTCCCTATGAGCTCTCCGCTAACACCGCTTAGGATGGATCTAGGGATTAGCCCTATAGCAGATGTAGTCTCCTGTAGACCTCTCCTATACTGGTGACACCTTTGGAGTACACCCAAATTGTCCGAATACAGAGAGGAGCTGAAGGATGTCATGCGCATCCAAGGTGCAGGGAAACTCCCTTGTCTAGCCTAAATTAGGAATACATGCCAGGCCTTAGGGAGGTCATATATGTGGACAACCCCAGATGAGACGTGTCCAATAATTGCCAGAAGGACACTACTTGATTCCTACAGAGCATTTAAACTGGCCCTAATATGGCGGGTGTCTAAGCGCGGCTGTTTAACCTCCAGGTTCCTGGACATTAAGCAGCAATACAGGATAGAAATGGCTCTTGACCCTATTTAACCGCTTTTAGCCAAAAAACTTTATATCCAATTCAGACATGGGGCGCTCCCGCTCTGAGCATTCACGAATAAATGGCAGGGAGCCCACACTCTAGACTGCCCTGAGTGCGACAGAGCTGAGGAAACTGAAATGCACGTCCTCTTCTTCTGCCCTGCCTATGGGAAGTCTAGGTCACGGTGGCCGTTACAACTGTGTAGAAACATGGGGATCAGACAATGCGCAGAGGTGTACAGGCTTTTTAAGTACAAAACCGACTCACTTATTGTGTTTACCATCTCACAGTTTCTATACTCTATGTGGTGCACTGGCAGAGCAATCCTTAACCCCTTCGGTGCTCATGACGAGCTGGACTTGTCATGGCACACAGTGGCCGTGTGCTCATGACGAGTCCAGCTCGTCATGACACCCACCCACGGGGGAAGTGCTGGCGCTCCCCCCGTGGGCAGCCAATCAGGGTATTTTTACCAGGGAAAGCAGGGGAAGCCCTTCCCCTGCCTCCCCCCGCCCCCCCCCTCCGCGTCATCAATGACGTCAGCGTGCGAGGCGCGCTGATGTCATTGGAGGTTTCCCTTTGTTCCCCGACGCGCAGGAATCCATTTGCTTCCAGCGTGTCAGGGAACAAACAGGTACGTTTTGCGGCTGGGGAGGGGGGGATTTAACCAGTAATATTGTAATGTATGAATGAATTTTTTTGTAAGTGGTGTCATAATGGCAGCATATTTAGTTAGTATTTTGAGCATGAAATTCTTTGCGATGTGTTTTACATTGTCTTATGTGTAATATTCTTTTCTCTTTCTTTTTTAGTGGGATATTGTTGATCCATACTGTGTCTGTGCAGAGTAGGTGGTGGTGAGTTTAGCTGCTTCTGGCAAGTAAGTGGTATCGTTTTGGAGTATATAGGTATTTCTGATAAAGGTGCATTTTGTTTATTACTTATTTTACAAAGAGTTTGTTGTTGTTGACTTGTTTGACAAGTTACCTTTATTAGTAAGCATTATGGCTAGCTGTAGAATGACTGCTCAGCAGGTGGTTGGTATGCTTCTTGAATCTTCCTCTGAGCAGGATTATGAGACTGACAGTGCGTCCGAGGGAGAGGAGGGAGGGGAAGATTCAGGCAGTGAGTTTTCTCTCAACATGGAATCATCGGATGATGAAGCTTCTCTCAGTGCCGATGAAGCTACTCTTGGTGTGGATGAAGGTACTCTCAGTGAGGATGAAGTGCCTGTTTTAGAGGAGGATACTGCTGTGCCGATGGTGCAAGAGGCATCTGGATTGCAGCCTGAGGCTGCTAGGCTTCCTACTGGAAGAGCTGGACTCTGGGTTGATCCAAACATGGTGCAGTTGGTGTTGCCTGCCTTTAGCGGTGATACAGGGTGTAGAGTGGATTGTGAAATTTTTTTGCCTATACAGTTTTTTCAGTTGTTTATGGATGAAGTATTTTTAGGTGAGACTGTTGAGCAGACTAATTTGTATGCTGAACAGTTTTTGAGGGACAACTGTGACAAACTTAGGCCCCACTCTAGAGCTACCCGGTGGACTCCCACAAATCTGGAAGAGATTAAGAAGTTTTTGGGTTTGACTTTATTGATGGGTTTGATAAGGAAGCCGTCCCTGGCTTCATATTGGTCTACCAGTCCCTTGATGGCAACAGCCATATTTCCTGCATTTATGATTCGTGATCGGTATTTACGTTTGCTACGTATGCTGCATTTTGTTGATAATTCTCTGGCGTTGCCATGTATTCCCCCTGACTGTGACCGTCTTTTTAAGATTCGGCCTGTTCTTGATCACTTTGTAGATCAATTTTCAGAGATCTATACTCCAGGGAAAGAAATATCTATTGATGAGTCTTTGGTCTTGTTCAAGGGCCGTTTGGTTTTCAGGCAGTACATCCCTAGCAAGAGGGCACACTATGGAATTAAGCTGTATATGTTGTCTGAGAGTAGGACAGGATATGTTTTTAATTTCCGTGTGTACACTGGTAGAGATTCCACTATTGACCCCCCTGGTTGCCCGTCCACTTTTGGAGTTTCAGAGAAAATTGTGTGGGATCTTGCTAGAAGACTGTCTAACAGAGGCCACTATTTGTACCTTGATAACTTCTACACTGCTGTGCAATTGTTTAAGGAATTGTTTAAAGTGGACACTTTTGCATGTGGCACAATCCGCTCTAACCGTAAAGGTTATCCAAAAGAGCTTGTTTGCAAAAAACTTCAGAGGGGGCAGTGCAGTTCCTTGCGTAGTGATGAACTACTAGCTATGAAAATTGTGGACACGAGGGATGTGTATATGCTGACTACCATCCATGATGAGAGTACTTCACCTGTGCCTGTTTGGGGTCAGGTTCATGAAGTGCGCAAACCTGTGTGCATGGTAGACTACAATAAGCACATGGGTGGTGTTGACAGAGTAGATCAGATGTTGCAACTGCTATTCGTAAGGCTTATGTTTGGTATAATAACTTGGCCATCCATCTCTTCAACTTAGCAACTTTCAATGCTTTTGTTGTGTTCAAGGAGTGTTCTTCTGTGTCAAAGTTGACATTTCTTCAGTTTCAGCACTCTGTGATAAGCAGCCTTGTTGTTGTGGAACAGGCAAGTGTTCCTAGAGTTGGAGTGGTGGAGGATGTGGCTCAATTGAAAGATCGCCACTTTCCTGATTACATTCCTCCCACATCTTCAAAAGACTTTCCCACTAGGAGATGTAGAGTCTGTTGGCGAAGAGGTTTGCGGAAGGGGACTCGTCTTTTCTGCCCCAAGTGTCCTTCTAACCCTGGGCTGTGTGTGCCTGCTTGTTTTAGAGCGAACCACACGCAAAATAATTTTTGGGAGCATCCATGAGTGGTAAAGTGAACTGCCTGGTCTGTATTGTTTAACATTTTTGATTCTGTTTCAAGGATGGCTTTAGTGCAATTTATTTAGTTTCAGATTTTGTGTTAGTAGATTTGTATCTATTTGCAATTTGTTTGTGGGTTTTTTTGTATGAAAATATCCTAAATGTGATGGCGGTGTGTGTAGGCTGGCACTTGGCTGGTGGTGTGCGTGGACTGGCGCTTGGCTGGCAGTGTGCGTGGATTGGCGCTTGGCTGGTGGTGTGCGTGGATTGGCGCTTGGCTGGCGTTGTGCGTGGACTGGCGCTTGGCTGGCGGTGTGCATGGACTGACGCTTGGCTGGCGTGTGGGTGGGTGGATTGGCACTTGGCTGGCATTGAGCGTGGACTGGCGCTTGGCTGGCAGTGTGCGTGGACTGGCGCTTGGCTGGCGGTGTTCGTGGACTAGTGCTTGGCTGGCGGTGTGCATGGACTGACGCTTGGCTGGTGGTGTGCGTGGACTGGTGCTTGGCTGGCGGTGTGCGTGGCCTGGCACTCGGCTGGCTGTGTGAGTAGTGACTTGCTGCTGGTCACTACACACACTGCTAGTTGAGCGCCACTCCACGCAATCCATCAGTTTGTGTAGTTGCTGTGTGAAGAAGGTGGGCGTGTGAAAGTGATGGGCCCTTGAATGGCGCAGTCTGCTGGTGTGAGTGTTGTAATGTGATGGACCCGCGGCTGGCGGTGTGAATGTTTTGTATGTGTCACATGTATGAAAGGTGTATGAATGGCCTGTAAAGAGGTTGGTGCCTTGTCGTGGCTTTACAGCTCATGAGCTATGAGTCAATGGTTCAGTTTCTCGTCCTTTCAATTATTAACAGTGCATTTCATTTTTGTGAAATCAATTGCTAATACAATTGTATATACTGGACCATCACTCACCCTCGTGCCAAATCCAAACAGTATGTGTGTGTGCTTGAGGATTAGATGGCTGTGCAGTAATATGTGTCTTTTTTGTCTTTCTGAAGCAGGGTGTACCTTGTCCCTTTTTGTGAATGTTGTGATGTGTTGGCTTCATGCCTGGTGGTGTGAATGGTCTTGTGTGTATCACACATGAAAGGTTTGTGAATGGCCTGTAAAGCGGTTGGTGCCTTGCTGTGGCTTTACAGCTCACGAGCTGGTTCAGTTTTTTGTCCATTTAACTATTCACAGTGCATTTCGTTTTTGTGAAATCTCTTGTTAATAAAATTTTATTTACTGAACCATCACTCGCCTTCATGCCAAATCCAACCAGCATGTGTGTGTGTTCTGAGGAATAGATGGCTGTGCAGGAATCTTTGTCTTTTTAGTCTCTCTCCCAAGGTGTACATTCCATCTAAGAATAACCTACCAACTGTAGATATTGTCATAAACCCATGTACATGGGGATGTCTCTCTTGTCAATTCCAACAAGTTATTCTATCCACAATGTCCTGCAAACCTCAAAATGTCTGTCACATTTTCCTTGCAATATTGTGCCAAAATTCTCACGATGCAGAAATAAACAACTAATTATGTCAAAACGATCTGGTTTTGCAAGGGGGGTCACCTGGGTTTTTGGCCCCGTGCTCGGCGGATATCTATGGAAACCTACCAGACCCACACATTTCTGAATAGTAGACACATGGGGGCTTCCAGGGAGGTATGGCTTGCGTGGATCCCCCAAGTGTGGCATCACCGGACTCACACAAATTTCCCACCACCCAGCATTCCCCCAGGTCTTCGATACAAATGGTGCCTCACTTGTGTGGGAGGCCCAAGTACCCGCGACAGGCAAGGGCCCAAAACGTAGTGAGGCGACATCAAAATTGCCTATCTCAAAACCATCTGGTTTTGCAAGGGGGGTCACCTGGGTTATTATCCCTGTGCTCGGTGGCCATCTGGGGAAACCTACCAAACCCACACATTTCTGGAAAGTAGACACCCGGGGGCTTCCAGGGAGGTATGGCTTGCGTGGATCCCCAATGTTTCCTTACCCATAATCCCCTGCAAACCTCAATTTTAGCTGAAAAAAAATCACTTTTTTCACACATTTTTGTGTGGGAAAGTGTGGCATCACCAGGCTCACACACATTTCCTACCACCCAGCGTTTCCCCAGGTCTCCTGATAAAAATGGTGCCTCACTTGTGTGGGAGGCCCAAGTACCCGTGACAGGCAAGGGCCCAAAACGTAGTGAGGTGACATAAAAATTGCCTATCTCAAAACCACCTGGTTTTGCAAGGGGTGTCACCTGGGTTTTTTGCCCCGTGCTCGGCGACCATCTAGGGAAATCTACCAAACCCGAAAATTTCTGAAAACTAGGCACCCAGGGGCTTCCAGGGAGGTATGGCTTGCATGGATCCCCCAATGTTTCCTTACCCAGAATCCCCTGCAAACCTCAATTTTAGCTGAAAAAATCACTTTTTTCACACATTTTTGTGTGGGAAAGTGTGGCATCACCGGACTCACACAAATTTCCTACCACCCACTGTTCCCCCAGGTCTCCTGATAAAAATGGTGCCTCACTTGTGTGAGAGTCCCAAGTACCCGCGACAGGCAAGGGCCCAAAACGTAGTGAGGCGACATAAAAATTGCTTATCTCAAAACCACCTGGTTTTGCAAGGGGGGGTCACCTGGGTTTTTGGCCCTGTGCTCAGCGGCCATCTAGGGAAACCTACCAAACCCACATACTTCTGAAAACTAGACACCCAGGGGCTTCCAGGGAGGTATGGCTTGCATGGATCCCCCAATGTTTCCTTACCCAGAATCCCCTACAAACCAACATTTTAGCTGAAAAAAATCACTTTTTTTCACACATTTATGTGTCGGAAAGTATGGCATCACCGGGCTCACACAAATTTCCTACCACCCACCGTTCCCCCAGGTCTCCTGATAAAAATGGTGCCTCACTTGTGTGAGAGGCCCAAGTACCCGCGACAGGCAAGGGCCCAAAACGTAGTGAGGCGACAAAAAAATTGCCTATCTCAAAACCACCTGGTTTTGCAAGGCGGGTCACCTGGGTTTTTGGCCCCGTGCTCAGTGGCCATCTAGGGAAACCTACCAAACCCACATATTTCTGAAAACTAGACACCCAGGGGCTTCCAGGGAGGTATGGCTTGCATGGATCCCCCAATGTTTCCTTACCCAGAATCCCCTGCAAACCAAAATTTTAGCTGAAAAAAATCACTTTTTTTCACACATATATGTGTGGGAAGGTGTGGCATTACCGGGCTCACACAAACTTCCTACCACCCAGCGTTCCCCCAGGTCTCCCAATAAAAATGGTGCCTCACTTGTGTGGGAGGCTCAAGTACCCACGACAGGCAAGGGCCCAAAACGTAGTGAGGCGAAACAAAATTGCCTAGCTCAAAACCACCTGGTTTTGCAAGGGGGGTCACCTGGGTTTTTGGCCCCGTGCTCGGCGGACATCTAGGGAAACTACAGCTAGACACTTCGCAAAAGAAGGGTACATTTTCATTGTGAAAATGTGGTGTGTTCACGTTGGGTTTTGAGCCATTTTCTGTCGTGGGCACTATGGCTACCCACACAAGTGAGGTGCCATTTTTATTGGGAGACTTAGGGTAATTCAGATTTGTAAAGCACCTGTTATTACCTATTGATTTTTGATGCATTTCTGCCTTCCAAATGACAGACATTGTGTAAAAAAGAAGTCATTTTGAAAAATGACCGATAATTCTCATGCTAGTATGAGTATCCCAATTTCGAAAATGTGCAAATATCTACTGTTTCTAAACTCTATAATTTGTTCCCATTTCAGAAATACATAGGTGTCTTTCATACCGATTTTTCCATGTATATATTTTCCCACAATAATTGCTATATACCCGGTACATAATAAAAAGCCATTGCAAATTGCTGCTCAGTTTTTGACTCTGGGTTCGTCGGGTTCTTGGTGAACCTACAAGTCCTATATATTTCCACAACCAGGAAGGTCCAGCGGATGTAATGGTATATTGCTTTCAAAGAGCTGTCATAATTAGAAGAAGTTACAGGTGAAAACGTTGACACAAAAGGCTAATTTTTTCAACTAATTTTCAATTTTTCCTATATTTAACTGTTAGTTTCTATAAAGAAACCTTGATGCATCTACACAAATGACCCTTTGCTGAATTCAGAATTTTGTCTACTTTTCTAAAATGTATAACTTTCCAGGATGCATTATTGCTTTAATACCCATTCCTACCATTAACTGGAAGGAGGTTGAAAGCACAAAAAATAGCAAAAATAGACTATGTCCCAGAAAAATGACAAAACTGTGTAAAAAATGTTGGTTTTATGACAAAGGTCTGTCATTCCCTAAAAGCTGGGAAAATGGTGATTTCAGCCCCACAAACCCTTTTTTGATACCATTTGCAGGGAAAAACCCAGACGTTTTCATTTGCAGCCCGTTTTTCCCATTTGTCCCCCAAAAAACAAAATGTTGCTGTATTTTGGCTAATTTCTGGGACCCCCCCAGGGGAGTCCACAAACCCTGGGTACCTTTAGAATCCCCATGATGTTGGAAGAAAAGGGCGCAAATTTGGTATGGATACCTTATGTGGTAAAAAAGTTACAGGGGCCTAAGCGAGCACTACCCCAAATAGCCCAAAAAAGGCTTAGCACAGGGGGGGAAAGGCCTAGCAGCGAAGGGGTTAAGCAAACTCCCCCAGTAAATCCGTAGATTTCTAGTAATTTCTACATACATATGCTTTGCTAAGTCCTACACTCCTACAGTATAGTTATCCCCACTGCAAATTAACCTTCTTTGATGGCCTTTTAATCATATAATTATTTGTTTTAACTCGGACCCTTTTTAATACCTGCTATAAATATCTTGTAGACAAAGTCAAAATGCTTTTAGCAATCGATAAGCATTTTACCTATCAATGAATTAGCTTTTAGCCATAATATGTGCTATTTTATTTCATCTAGTAAACAATGCAGAAATTACAAATCCTTTGTACATTGCTTCTATAACTTGGAGTATTCCAATTTTAAAATGCAGATATCATGGACATAGTTTTTATAATGATAAATTGTATTGTTATTTATTATGTTTTTTTTCTTTTTATGTACTACAATTTATGCATTGTTTTCTTTTTTATGTGCTTTTATGGCCTGTATGGTCGAAATAAAGCTTTTCTTGACTGACTGACTTTCTTACTTGCCTCGCTCTCTCTTTCTTGGCTTCTTCTTTCTTTCTTGGCTTCCTATTTCTTTATTGCCTTCCTCTTTCTTGCTGTTTAGCCTTCCTTTTTTGTCTTTCTTTCTTTCTTTCGCACCTTCCTCTTTCTTTCTTGCTTTCCTCTCTCTATATTGACTCTCTTTTCATTCTTTCATGGCTTCCTCTTTCTTTCTTGCCTTCCTCTCCCTTTCTTTCTTCCTATTTTACTTTTTTCTTTCTTCCTTTCTTTCTTCCTTTCTTTCTTTCTTTCTTTCTTTCTTTCTTTCTTTCTTTCTTTCTTTCTTTCTTTCTTACTTTCTTACTCTCTTTCTTTCTTTCTTTCTCAAAGTCAAGAGGCTGGCAGTAAATGATAGACTGATTGACTGTATGTGTATAACATAGTTACTTATAGGGGTTTTCAGTCATAATTCATCTATTAGTCTGTGTTTGTGTCATTCACATTTTTCTTCCATCCACTCCGGCATGTATCAAGGGGCAATGTGGCACCCCACTTCACCTAATGGCTGACTTTACTATGATTTACAGCTTGCTGCTAGTTTTAAAAGGATCACACCCACACACAAAGTAGTTAACTTCAGTGCCAGGGAGTACTATGGCAATGTGTGAATTTTTTAGACCTAAACAGCATTTTATATTGATGATGGCCTGGCAGCTTCCTGAACAATAAAGTTTTGCAAGACCATCAATCAATCAATCAGGGATGTGTGAAGCGTAATACTCACCAGCGAGGGTCTTAAGGGCTGGGGGGAGTGGAGGAGGGTTTCGCACAGCTTCGTCTCATCCGAAGAGCCAGGTCTTGAGGCTCTTCCTGAAAGTTTGCAGTGTGGGGGTTTTTCTGTTGCTGAGTGGGAGTTTGTTCCAGGTCTTGGCTGACATGTAGGAGAAGGATCGCTCTCCCGCTCTGACTCTGCGGATGCATGGGATTTTGGCTTCGGCAAGATTGGCGGATCGATGGCTTCTCTTGGGTGCATAGAAGGAGATTCTTTCGTTGAGGTATTGGGGACCAATGTTGTGGAGGGATTTGTGGGTGAGTGAGGAGCTTGAAGGTTACTCTCTTTTCGACAGGGAGCCAGTCGAGTTCTCTTAGGTGTTGAGTGATGTGGTATTGTTGTGGAATGCCGAGGACAAGTCTGGCTGCGGAGTTCTGGATTGTCTGGTGTTTGAGGAGTAGAGATTTCTTTATTCCAGCGTAGAGGGCATTCCCGTAGTCCAGTCTGCGGGCTATGAGTGCATGGGTGATGATCCTCCAGGATCCAGGGGGTGGGGGGTCCATTTGAAGGTCTTGCGGAGGATGCGGAGGGTATTGAAGCATGTGGAGGATACGGCATTAATCTGTCGGTGCATGGCAAGGGAGGAGTTGAGACTGATGCCGAGGTTGTGAGCGTGATCTGTGGGTATGGGAAGTTCACCGAGGGTGGTGGGCCACCAGGTGTTGTTCAATGCCGAGGGGATGAATCGAAGGATGAAGACTTCCATTTTCTCTGAGTTGTACTTTAGCCAGCTGTTGTTCGTCCAGGCCATGACGTCTTTCATACCTTCCTGGAAGCTGTGTCTGGTGATTTCGGGTTCATTGGTGAGGAAGAGGATGAGCAGAGTGTCGTCAGTTAGGATCCTATGTTGAGTCTGTGTTTTCTGACGATGGTGGGCGAGAGGGGCCATGTAGATATTGAAGAGCGTGGGGCTGAGTGCGGATCCTTGGGGTACTCCACAGTTAATTTCTGTGGGTTCGGAGAGGAAGGGTGGGAGTCTGATTCTTTGGGTTCGGCCAGTGAGGAAGGAGCAAATCCAGTCAAGAGCGGTTCTCTGGATGCCGGCATGGTGGAATCTGGTGGTTAGTGTGTGGTGGAAGACGGGGTTGAAGGCTGCTTAAGAGGTCTAGTAGGATGAGGGCTGCCGTGTCACCCTGGTCCAGGAGGGTGCGGATGTCATCTGTGGCGGCTAAGAGGGTGGTTTCGATGCTGTGGTTGCTGTAAAATCTGGATTGCGAAAAATTGAGGATCGAGTTGACTTCTATGAAGTTAGTAAGCTGGTTATTGATGATCTTCTCAATGATTTGGATGCGTGGGGGAGGAGGGAGATGGGTCGGAAGTTCTTGATTTCTGTTGGGTCTGCCATGGGCTTCTTGAGGAGGGGCTTGACATCTGCACATTTCCAGTCATCGGGGAAAGTTCCTGTTTCGACAGAGCAGTAGTTCAGGTGCGATGGTGGAGGCGGCTCTGTGGAAGACGTGGGGCGGGCAGGGGTCGGTGGGTACTCCTGAGTGTATGCTTCTCATGGACTTAGCGGTGTCTTCTATGGTGACAGGGGCCCTGGCGGTGATGGTGGGCTGGGGTGCATTGTCAGGTGGAGGTGTAGGGTCGGTGTCTAGGTTCTGCTCATCGAAATTGCTGTAGAGAGTTCTGATCTTGTGATGGAAGTAGAAGCCGAGTTTGTTGCAGAGATCCTGGGAGGGAGGGACGTTGGAGGATTGCCTGGGTGGTGAATTCTTTTATGATGCTGTAAAGTTCCTGAGAGATGCGGGAGTTGGTGAGTATTTCTGGATTAATTTCTTAGTTGTGGTTCTGATGAGCTGATGGTTTTCTGTCATGGTGGTCTTGTAAGCGGAGGGTGCTTCTGGGTTTTGCTGTCCCTCCAAGCTTTCTCGAGTTGTCGGTATGTGTGCTTGGATTCTCAAACGTCAGTGGTGAACCAGGTGGCTTTCGTGGTGAGTTGTCTGTCAGAGTTTCGGAGGGGGGTGAGCGTGTCTGCGCAGTCGGTAATCCATCTGTGGAGTTCGTTGGCCGCTGAGTTGGAGTGAGTAGTGGTGGGGGGAGTGGTGCAGTTGAGGGCAGAGTTGAGGTGCTCCTCTGTGATCTTGCTCCAGTTCCTGCATGGGTGGCGAGGAGTGGGCCTGTTAGCAGTGGGCTTGGAGAAGGAGAAGTGGACGCAGTGGTGGTCCATCCAAATGGTTGTGCGGTGTGGCTGAAGTGAATGTTGAGTCCTCCAGCAAAGATGGGGTCAAGGGTATGTCCTGCCTTGTGGGTGGGGGTGGTGACAAGCTGTGTCAGTCCAATGTTGGCAAGGTTGTCCAGGATGGCGGTGGAATTGGGGTCGCAGGGGTTCTCGAGGTGGAAGTTAAGGTCTCGGAGGAATACGTGGTCCGTGGATGTGATGGCATGGGGTGCGATGAGGTCTGCGATGGTGGTGGTGAACATGGCGCGTGCACCGGGAGGTTGGTAGGCGAGGAGATGCCGTGTAGGGTTGTTTTGGATCCGGCAATGTAGGTGTTCCATGGGGGACTTGGAGTCATTCGTGCTGGATGTGGTGAGTCGGAGGGAGTTTTTGTGTACGATGGCGAGTCTGCCTCCAGAGTGGTTGGGTTGGTCCTTCCTCTGGATCTTTTATGCATCAGGGATGGCGGTTTTGATGTTGGGTGTGTTGGTCCAGGTTTCTGTGAGGAAGGCGACGTCGGGTGAGTGGGTGCTGAGGAGGTCCCATATTTCTACTGCATGTCTGTGCAGCAAGAGGACGATGAAAAGGATGCAGCTCGGGGATTTGGGTGCACTGGCGTCCGGAGGTTGGTGGTGGCGGTGGGTGTCCGGAGGTGTGTGAAGGTGCGGTAGCAGTGTCAGCAGGAGAACTGGCTTGGGTGGTGCTCGGTGTTGACCGCTGCCAGTTGTTGTTTCTTCCGGGGTTGAGTGCATGGAGAGTTCCTGAGTCGTAGCAATGGCAGGTTGGAGGACCAGGTTTCTGGCGCTGGTTGTGGGCAGGTCGCGAACGGGCACAGATGGGCTTGCCCGCGGCACACCCGCTGCATGGCCGCGCCGCGACTGCTATTAAGTAAGGGTAGGGGGAGGGCGGGACAGCTGGAAGACGGAAGCGGGTGGGGCCGCGGGGGCAGCAGTGGGAGAAAAAAAAGGGCAGGGAAAGCCAACAACAAACAAACTAAGAAAGTAGGGAAACACAAAGGGCAAAAGGAGAAAAAAGAGAAGCTAGAATTAAGAGAAAGATTGCAAAAGGCATATGGGGTGATGAAAGGAGAGCACAGGAACTGAAGATAACAAGCATTTGCAATGCAATAGGTCTCGCATTTACGCGAGTTTGAGCTACTGATATTGCAAATGACAATGCCTTTTATTTTTGTTTTCCTTTTTAAAACATAACTAAAAGGCATTGTCATTTACAATGCCAAAAGCTTAAACTTGTGTAAATGCGAGACCTATTGCATTGCAAATGCGTGTTAGAACTGCTGGTGCTAAGCACCGGCAACACCCGGGCCATGTAAAGCCCTCCCGGTATTCATATCTTACTACGGCGCACGCTCTTTATAGCAGATCTCGTCAGCAGGAAGGTGCGTTTACTGGAAAAAATGCTAAATTCCCTTTCTAATTAACGTGGCGGAATCAGTTAAATATTCAGCGGTGTCTTTGAAAGGTGGGTATGGCCGATTCAGAGCCCGCCACCTAGAGAAATGTTGCCACTGAAAGGCCGGTAGTGAGGACAGTATGTCATATGCAAGGAGGGCAGGTCTGGGGCAATGTTAATTATGTTAAACCAGTGCCTCCGAACGGCGATGGAGGATAGAGCAGACATCACAGGATAGAGAAGTGGCTTTAAAAGGCAGAATGGGCTGGGGCAGAGTCTGTCACGTGCCATGCTCGTGTCTGTAATGGAAGCCCGTTCCTTGTGACACCTTTGCCTCTGAACAGTGGCGTCGTGAACCCCCTCGGGGTGTTGTTGACAGTTGTTTATGAGCCTTCCCTGTTTGCAGCTCTGTAAGCTTCAAAGGAACAAAAGCAAGAGGAAAACAGTGACAGAGGTCAGGAATGCAAAGTTAACCACAGTAGAGAAATTAAAAGAAATCAAGAGAGAACAAGGCAAACGTGTCTGTGATTGATGAATACCTTTGAGAGATACCCATCTTTCTCATTCATAGGGGACTTGAAAGTACTACTTTAGGAGAAAACAATGTTCAGAGTATCCGCTTTAAAATATTTTTAAAAACCTGTGGGAGTAATTCATTGGACTACATTATTGATGCACAGGAAGAAAAGGCTTTAGCATTGTGCTGTAAATTCAACTTCACTCTCGCTTCATTCAGTAAAACAAGCCAAGCCACGAAAGTGAAAGTTAAAGTGATCGGGCGGAGGCAGAGGAGAATGCAACTTAATGACCCGTGACGGAGGAGACAGATCGTGGCTGTGTCTGCGAAAGTGATCAGGCAGTGCTTTTCAGGCTGCCAAATGGTGCGCGCGCCCAGCGCACATGCACTGTATTTGGAGGCCTGAAAAGCACTAGTTTGCACTTCCAGATCCCCCTTTTACAAAAGCTCTCGCGAGAGCAGCGCTAAAGTGCTAGCTCAGACGAGACCTAAAAAGGCAAATGGCAAATGGGTGAAGAAAATACGATAATTAGTGTGGTGAAAGAAAAAGAGAGCGCAGGAAATTGAGGGAGGAAGAAGGAGACAGAGGGAGAGGAGGAGCGGCGCTGGGAGACCGGCAGAGAAGGCGATTCTCAGAACCTGAACCGAGGACTGGGGTGCTCAGAGGCAGGGCGCTGCCTAGTTGAGCTGTCTGGGCAGTGACAGAGGTACGCGCAGGGAGAGCAGAAACCCAAGGGTCCTGGCAAAACAAAACAAGAATTGCCAAAAGGCTTCTGGCCAATGCCAGACCTATTGACTCTGCTAATCCTTGTTAATGCTGCTGAGACTTTTGCAAGCATTTCACCCTTCTCCTTAGCATTTCAGTGTTTCAGTGTTGCACCATAATTCAAAGGATATGGACAGATGTGGTTTTAGTGTTCTTTTGTGCCACAGGGCTCAAGTTGCTTCACGCTGATGCGGCCTAACAACACCAAAGCAAATCCCACATTTAAAAGCAAAAACGCATAAAAGTTATAACAGTGTAATGGAACTCTTGACAAACAAGAGCACATGCAACCATGAACGACCTAGCATACGATGCACATCACATTATAAACCGATTTGAACATCTTATCTACATACATTAGTTAACAAGATGTTATTCCCTCCCATATCTGGGACATGTACAAGAAGTGTGAAATGTGCTTTCTTTTGAAAATACGTCTTATTGAATTTGCACAATGCATGCCTAATATCAGCCGCGTCATGATTCTCTTTGGAATTTACAGTTTGCAGTTTAACCCTAATCTTCACCGGCATCAGTGGATGGATTTGGTTGTTGGTAGAAAACGAATCTAACACAGGAAATCAGCCGTCATCGGTATCTATGGCTACCACTTCACACTCAAGACAGAAATGAAGTAGCGCATGGTCAGACACGGAGACGAAATGCCCTTTCTGAGTCAGACTCAGAGATAATAGGTGCCATGACGCTCTCCTACATGTCAAATCATCACTTGATCCAACAAACGAGAGACAGTAGTTTTAGCTGTTTTACACTCCCCCCCCCCACACACATACACATAAATGCATGCTTCTGCCCTCCCCAGTGACGTAGCCAACATGCTCCAATTTCAACGCCGTCTGACATATACATGCACTTCTGACATATTGTAATTCTAATTGGATTTATATAGCGCTTCCTACCCTGAGGAGGTGTTGAAGCGCATTATGGCGAGTAGCAGGCCACTGCAGGACCCAAGGTAAGTGGTTAAACTAGTGGCTATTTTGGGCTATTTTAATTAACCATAGCACTCAGGAAAATCTGCTTTTACTCCATTTACTTTGTGAAATATTAATACCAGGTGGGATCATTGGTGGGGCGATGTGGGATCAGGTAAATGGTTGGTTAGATAGGTAGGCTGATGGAGATTAGGTAATGTTAGATTACAGGGATAGGGTTTTAAAGAGGAGAGGTTGTGAGCTATAAAATGAGGTGTCAGCCAATCTCAGAATTACAATATGAAGGGTTGAGGCAGGCTGGCATGAGACTGAGATAAGGTTATTGTCAGGAATCAAAGGTATGCAGGTAAGAAGAGAGTCGCTCTGAAGAAAGGAGAGGAATCAAATGAGAGTAAGTCAGTGTAAATATTTCATGCAGGGTTTAGGAGTATATGTGGAGAAGACTTTCTGAGTTAGCGAGAAATCACAGACTGTAATCTGCCGAAAGAAATAACATATCCGGGACAGACAGCGTTAACTTGTGATTCCGAGTGTATACATCAATTATTCATTAAAAGCCCTAACCTGATGTGTCCAAAGGCCAGAACATGTTATAATCAAGAAGAGAGAGGAGAACTAAAGAGGCTAATCCGTTTCCCCAGTTTATATGTTAATAACCAATGAGAACTAGCTCTTGTTTAAATTGTTTGTATGTCAGCGTGTGGGGGAAAACCATTAGGTTTTTATGAAGGCCCTCATCCTTTTTACCGTTACCTTGTTGGGTGCATATCACCCACCTCCCCCAACAGCCTTTTTCCTTTTCTTCCCCCTATTTAGAGTGCACATGGTCCTGGCCCCCGGCTGAGTTCCATGCTGAGTTGTTCGCTATAATCAGGTGTAAGCAACTCCACTTTACTGTTTTTACCAACACTGGTTACAGTACATAGGCCTAATTTCACACACAATAACGCATATTGTGAGACCGGCCACTCTTTCACTGCCCGCTACTGACGCCAACACTACCGCCTTGTCCGTGGTCACCTCTAGGAGCTTAGTACGGCCTCACTATAAGCTTTTAGCCCACTACTAGGAGCCTTTACTTAAATGTTATGTCTGTCCCCTTTTTTTACCCCCTACAGGTACAACCCGACAGGAAACACCTCTTGCACATATAAGCACCGAAGCGTGTGCTTTACACACAGGACACTGACAAACTCATAACAAGCCCTGTAACACCCCACACATGTAAGGTCCTGACGAAATCCAGTGGAAGAAAAGGCCTGGCTGAAACTAGTTGACCGCACAGGACGTCGGAGGCCATAAGCCTACCGTGCACGTCCGATAGCCTTTGTTTTCATTGACTGCCTGGGGCCCACCATTAAAACAGTCTTTGGGACACCCAGGACAGTATTTTAAACCTCACTCAGAGCACACCCACAGCCCCCTCAAGAACCAAAAAAACCCGTTCCACAGTAATCTGGCGTCGAAGCACACCAGAGGTACACTCGGAACCTCGGGTGGGGCCCAATGATGAAGCATGCCACCAACTAGGTTGGTGGGTGAGGGCCTTCATAAAAACCTAATGGTTTTCCCCCACCCGCAGACATACAAACAATTTAAACAAGAGCTAGTTCGCATTGATTATTAACAAAGCCTAGAACAGCCCTTTTAAACATAGTCTGGAGTATCCAATCTTGGAACAGGGTCTAAACGCTGCACAATGGGAGTTAGCGCAGAAAAAAAGAAGGACTTATTTAAAGACCTTCCTCACTATTCTGTAAATAGAAGGTTTTTTCACTCAATCACTAAAAATGAGTTATTTGGCACTGGCTAAAATTGTCTTGCAGAATCAGATTTGTTACCTTGTTTTGTTACCTAAACCCGTCCCAGTGAATTTTATGCGTGTTTGTGTATGTGCCTATTATAGTATATGCATTAAATTTGTAAGCGAAGGAGAGTGGTGGAGGCATATAGGTTCAAACTTGAACATCCCTGGCATGTTTCTGTACACAAGTTTGGGGTGAAGTTATTTTCCGAGAGGTGAAGTGTGTCAGGATGCAGGAGGGAGGAGAACAAGACAGTGAAATGAAGACTAAGGAGCTAAGGCTCCAATAGAGATTCAATTAGGTCTGTGCTCTCACACTGCCACTTGGTAGATGGAGGGGGATCAAGGGGCTGAAGCCTGTTGTTCAGAGTGAGAAGGGTCTTTTAGGTGAGACCACCTTTCACTCTCTTTGCTGATCACTGTCTTTGTGACTGCTCATAGCCAGGTGCAGATAGGTCACACCTCTTTGTGCCTATGTTGTGGGTATAAAGGCACTAATGCACACAATCCTGCAAACCTACAGGCATCAATACACACAAATCAGCAGTCAACTGTAACTCATGCAGCTGGAGGAACAAGGTGATGTGGATCAGCAGAACACATGATATGCAGCAGTCGGCAAACATTGAAATGCATCGAGGCACTGGTAATGGATAGCGAGTGAGCATGCCTTGATGTATACCTAAGATTAGAGCAATTTTGCAACCTACTTTCAAGTTTGCAGCGTTATTATAAATGCAGAAGGACAGGCACCGGAATATCCATTAACGTATTTACTACATTTCCCAGAAGTCAAAGTGCCCACGCGCAAGCCATGGACTCGCCCGGAAGAATATGGCGGTCACATGCATGTAATGAGAGGTTAAATGTGTTTTTATGCTGCATTCACCCAGAAGCAGCCGTCCGCGGTGCCTTGCCAGTTTTCAGCATACGGACTATGAAGAGCCCACCTCCCGAGTGAACTGGGTATGAGTTGGTTAGAGAGTGGGAGTGTCGGGTTTTACCTCGAGAGTTTTGAGTAGTTGGAGCTGACGCTTGTTTTTCGCGTTTTTGTTGCAACATAGACCTAAAGCAAAAGGGTCATTCACCCGGAAGGGGAGCGTTTTCTTTGAATAGTTTCCCCGAAGAATTTGGCAAGTAAGTGCCTACTACCTTGAGGTTTGGGTTACACAGCCCTTTATTGCTGACACACAAGCACAATAGGCATTGAGATTTAGCAGTTTTCATCTGTTTTACAGGAATATAAGATGGGTTGCTGCACTATGAGCAAGTCGTTTCGGTACATCTTTTCCGACTTGAATTAAATTGTGCATCGTGTGTTTACGAGTTAGTGATTTTGTTGTTGAATACACCGTACATGGCCAGTAGTGAAGTGTTGAGTAGTGTTCTCAGTAGATGCCATACATTTTGTTTTTCCAGATAATGAATCAGACTCTCAGCAGATGAATAGATCGGCTGATCTATTCAAGGAAATTAAGGTATGCCTGAGACCCTTGGTAGCTAGCGACGAAAAGTGGGAGGAGGAGGCTACATTTTAGTGTACAGAGTAATTTAGAGTTTTTTTGTTTGTTCTTTGTATAGTATGGGGGTGTGAAAGGGAGAATGGATGTCTGGCTGCTGGAGTGAATGAGAAAAGGTTGGAAAACTGTGTATAAATCAGAATAGAAAGTGTGTTGAAAATATAACTGTGAGTATGCGACCTCTGACCCTGCTCGCAGGCAGGTCGCTCTCCACACCACCACACGGCTGCCAGCTGCTTTGTGCCTGATACTTGTGCTGTTCACTTCTGCTCCTGCTGCCTGTTTCCCTACACCCTAACTGTGTCACTGTTCTTTTTTCTTTTTTCAGCTTTCCTCCGCCGGTACACACCGGCTGCTGCCAGCCTTTTCCCGCCGTTCCCACTCCTCCCGCCGCTGCGTCCCTGCAGCCCCGCCCCCTGCTTTCCCATTGGCCAACCCGCTCCCGCCTCCCAGCTGCACCTCCCACCCTCTCCCCCTCTTATGGAGGCCACGCAGTGGTGAAGGAGCGACCTCTGACCCTGCTCGCAGGCAGGTCGCTCCCCACGCCACCACACGGCTGCCAGATGCTTCGTGCCTGATACTTGTGCTGTTCACTTCTACTCCTGCTGCCTGTTTCCCTACACCCTAACTGTGTCACTGTTCTTTTTTCTTCTTTCAGGTTTCCTCCACCGGTACACATCGGCTGCTGTCCGACTTTTCACGCCGGTCCCACTCCTCCCGCCGCTGCGTCCCTGCGGCCCCGCCCCCCTGCTTTCCCATTGGCCACCCCGCTCCCGCCTCCCAGCTGCTCCTCCCTCCCTCTCCCCCTCTTATGGAGGCCGTGCAGCAGCCACGCAGCGGGCGCGCCGCTGGCGCGCCAAAGGCAAGCCCGTCTGCGCCCGTCCGCGCCTTGACCGCGCCCAGCACCAGAACCCCTGGCCCCCGCGCACTCCACGACGCAAGACTCACATACGAGGCCAACACGCTCCTCGCACTCCACGCCAGCCGAGACCGCCGCTGCTTCCAGGCCACCCCAAAACGCACAGACGGACCTTTTTCCTGCCGCACCTGCAACTTCACCTGCGACAGATCCACCAAACCTCCAAGGACCGGAAACAACCACCTCCGCTGCATACTCCTCAACACCCGCTCCGCACGCAAACATGCCGTTGAGCTCTGGGACCTGCTCGACACCTCTGACCCAGACGTTGCCCTCCTGACCGAGACCTGGTGGAACGACTCTTCAGCGCCCGACATCGCCGTAGCCATCCCAGAAGGATACAAGATCACACACAGGGATCGCGACAATGGAAACGGAGGAGGGTTAGCCATCATCCACAAGTCCATCCTCAAGGTCTACACCCACGCAGACGACACCCTCAACACCGCCGAACACCTGCACTTCCTGATCCACACCACACTCAGAGGAACACTCATCTACAGACCCCCCGGACCCCATGCTCAGTTTAGCGACTCCATCGCTGACCTCGCCAGCACCCACGCACTCGCCTCCAAGGACTACATCCTCCTCGGAGACCTGAACTACCACCTCGAGAACAACAACGACGCCAACTCCACCACCCTGATCGACAACCTCGCCAACCTCGGCCTCAGACAGCTCGTCAATGAACCCACTCATGCTGCCGGCCACACGCTCGACCCCATCTTCACCATTAGCAGCCACGTCGCCTTCATCCGCACCACCGAACTCCACTGGACCAACCACCACTGCATCCATTTCACCTTCAAGAAACCAACCATGCACCACCGCACCCAACAGCGGCCTCGCCGCTGCTGGAGCAAAGTCACCGAAGATCAACTGACGTCCACCTCTCGACCAGAACCCACCCGCCGACTCCACCGACCCAGACACCGCCGCCCACAACTTCAGACAGTGGATCGACGACTGCGCCAACACCCTCGCCCCGCTCAAGAGACTCTCCAACAGCCACACTAGCAAGAAAGCCACCTGGTTCACCAAAGAACTCCAGACCTCCAAACGCACATGCCGGAAACTGGAGAAGAAATGGCTCCACGATCGTACACCAAACAGTCACGCAACCCACAAGGACGCCTCCCGCAGACATCACCAACTCATCAGAGCAGCCAAGAGATCTTCCTTCAAAGCCCGCCTGGACAACAACGCACACGACAGCAAAGAACTTTTCAACATAGTGAAGGAACTCTCCAACCCCAGCACCATCACCAACGACATCCCGCCCTCACAAGACCTGTGCGACTCACTAGCCACCTTCTTCCACCGCAAGATCGCTGACATCCACGACAGCTTCAACACCACGACTGCCCCGACCACGGCAGACTCCACCCACCCCGCAAACACCACCTGCACCAACCTCCTGACCACCTGGTCCTACGTCACGACGACGAGACACGCAAGGTCATGAACTCCATCCACTCAGGATCCCCGTCAGACCCCTGCCCTCACCACATATTCAAAAAAGCTGACACATCCATCGCACCCCAACTACGGAAGGTCATCAACACCTCCTTCAAGAAAGCGACATTCCCGGAAAGCTGGAAGCACGCCGAAATCAACGCCCTCCTCAAAAAACCCAAGGCGGACCCCAAGGATCCCAAGAACTTCCGGCCCATCTCTCTGCTCCCTTTTCCGGCGAAGGTCATCGAGAAAACCGTCAACATGCAACTGACCCGCCACCTCGAGGACAACAACATCTTAGACCCCTCCCAGTCCGGATTCAGACGACAACACAGCACTGAGACAGCCCTCATCGCCGTCACAGACGACATCAGATGCCAACTAGACAACGGCGAAATATCAGCCCTGATCCTCCTGGACCTATCAGCTGCCTTCGACACGGTCTGCCACCGCACACTAAAGACACGCCTCCAAGAAGCCGGAATCCAGGAGAAGGCCCTGGACTGGACCACGTCCTTCCTCACCGGCAGAACCCAGAGAGTCCGCCTCCCACCTTTCCGATCCGAAGCCACCGACATCAGCTGCGGCTTACCCCAGGGCTCATCCCTCAGCCCTACCCTGTTCTACGTCTACATGGCCCCACTCACACAAGTAGCCCGCCAGCACGACCTGAACATCATCTCCTATACCGACGACACCCAGCTCATCCTCTCCCTCACCAAGGAACCGCACACCATCAAGACCAACCTCCACAAGGGAATGAAGGCCGTCGCCGAATGGATGAGGAGCAGCCGTCTGAAACTGAGCTCAGACAAAACGGAGGTCCTCCTCCTCGGCCCCACCCCCTCTGCCTGGGACGACTCATGGTGGCCGACCACACTGGGAACAGCACCGACACCCACGGACCACGCACGCAACCTAGGATTCATACTCGACTCCTCCCTCTCCATGTCCAAGCAGGTCAACGCTGTCTCCTCGTCCTGCTACAACACCCTCCGCATGCTCCACAGGATCTACAAATGGATCCCGACCGAAACTAGAAGAACAGTGACCCAAGCCCTCGTCGGCAGCAGGCTGGACTATGGCAATGCACTCTATGCAGGAATCCCGGCCAAACACCTACAACGACTGCAACGCATCCAAATCGCCTCCGCCCGACTGATCCTCAACATCCCACGCCGCAGCCACATCACCCCCCACCTGAGAGACCTACACTGGCTCCCCATAAAGAAGAGGATCACTTTCAAGCTCCTCACCCACGCACACAAAGCACTCCACAACACTGGACCAGCCTACCTGAACAGCAGACTCAGCTTCTGCATCCCCACCTGCCAGCTCTGCTCCGCCAGTCTCGCCCTCGCTGCCATCCCCCGCATCCAACGAGCAACCTCCGGCGGCAGGTCCTTCTCCTTCCTCGCCGCCAAGACTTGGAACACCCTCCCTGCCCACCTGCGGCAGACCCAGGACCTGCTCACCTTCAGAAGACTCCTCAAGACCTGGCTCTTCAAGCAGTAGCAGCACCCCCTCCCCTCAGCGCCTTGAGACCCTCACGGGTAAGTAGTGCGCTTTACAAATGACTGATTGATTATGAGAGAGATGTTAAATCGTGTTGTTTGGGGTTTATTTGGTATGTAGAACTATTTTAATGATTTTGAATAATCCGTTTAAATGATTTGGTGGATTAATACATTTTGATAGACTCAAAAACTGAGGATAAAAAGGCTTAGTGGTCATTTTGTTTATTTCAACGTGACGAATTAAAAAATAAGGTCAAAAAAGCAATTGGTATTGGCATTTTGTTGTTTATTGTTTAATGGGGCTCTGCCATGCCGATTGAGAGCCCAAACCCTGATTGTTTTACATTGATGTATACCATGGCAGAACAAGAAGGTGTGCACCAGGGGAGTACCCAGAGGTTCACATCCAAGGAAAACTGGGTCATGCACCTCAATGGAGCACTGCATGATGCCTGATGAGAGCAGCAAGTATTGTACAACAAGGGCCATAAGCTGCCTATGGGTAGATACCGCATTCATAACTGCATGTTTGGTACAGTAGATCATGTACATAGTTGGCACAAATGACACTCGTATGCAGTCCCAATTCAAATAACCAGGTAAATATGCACAGCTGCCTAGTTGCTAAAAGCCCAGTGTTGGAAAAATCTTCCAACACTCCTGTGATTTTGGCCAGCAGCCCTTGGAATGCTGAGATTTGAAGGCTAAGCATATAATCTGAAAATCAGAAGTACAAGTCCAAAAATGCCTGATTACATTGCTAAAAAGCCAGAACACAAATGACTTGGGCTGCTAGGCAGCACAACACATAGATGAAAGTGTGGGAAACAATATATTTCTTTGTTCTCATGTTGAACTTTTCACTTGTTTTGGGGTAGCTGTTTTAAAGTGATCTCTGCTTTTGCACTGCTGCAAGTAAAAAGTTCCCTTCTTTTCTTTTGCTCTCAAATGTTTCATAGGCATTTTTAGGTCTGCGGACCTTAGTTGGTCAACAGAAGAAAGAGCTTTAAGAAGCACCACTCTGCCCACAGGTTGATTTTCCCCCACAATGAATTTGATCAGGCAGAAGATGTGTGCTTCCACTGAAAATGAGCACTGGCATTACATAGATTATGCTGTATATGGCATACTGAGTTGGTTATTGTGTACAAACCAACAATCAAGGTTTTAGTCCTGGCTGGTTCATTTGGAAAAGTTATGCAAGAGGACTTCATTTGATCTGTTTATTACAAAAAGGTACTTCAAAAGCAGTCTTTTTAAAATATTTTTTGCGAAAAGCATATGTAAAAGCTAATAGATGTTTATGGATGGATTGCCAATACATTAACGCCTCCAGATAACTATTTTGTAATATGGATTCCCACAGATTAATTTAGTAGGTAAGGGTTTTTGGTCTCTCTCTGGCAAATCCTGTTTTTTGGAATTTCTTTGGTTTTTACACCTTGCTTGACAGCACAGTCCTCTGCAAGGGCTTATATGAGCACTAGAAAACAGAACTGTAAGGATTAGTACTAAGAGAGGGACCACAGCACTGCCAATATTTTGATCTTGCTCTCTACAAGCATTTGATAGAAATATAATTGTGTTTGTGTTTGTATGCTAAAGAAGTAGCTCCATTGCTCACTGCTAAATAGAAACATTGTGAATGCGGGCCCAGGTCAAATAAAGAAGGAAGGACATTCTATGGTGTAACTTTGTGACCAATGAGTTTGACAGGGTTCTCACATTGTGAACTCTTTGACCAATATTATAGGAAATGGTTTCACATTGAACTGCTCGCCAAAAACCATATGAAGCCGCTTTACATTGTGAACTCTCTGAGATATACAATACGGATGCAGTTTGCATTGAGAACTCCTTTCCAAACACCAGAGTATGGAAATTTACATTATGAGGCCTCCGACAAATGCAACAAAGAGGAGTTTTACAATGTGAACACCGACAAATGCTGATAGGGATGGGCTTTATGTTATGAACTCTAATAAAATCTTTAAGAAGTGGTTTGACATTGTTAACTCCTAGACAAACACCATTGTAAGAGCCTCTGCATTTTGAAGTATTTGACAAATACAAAAGGAATGGGTTATCTACTGTCAACTTTCTGACAAATTTAATAGGAATGGGTTCAGTACATATATCGCTTTTTAGGACGGTCCAATTTAAATGCTAGATCTCTCCAGAAGGAGAGTTTATGTTCATGTCAATGTGTACCTGATCTGCATAAATGATTTCATGTTTCTCTCTAGGCAGCAATGACAATCATGTTTATGTTCAAACAAATCCAACAGGCTTGCTTTGAAGATTATAACATGTGGTGACAAAAGCACTAGGTCTTTCTATTTACAAATCATGGAGACCTAACCTCTTTGAATGGGAAAAATCTCATGTTTTCAAATAAGCCCATACAGGACCAAATTGTTTGATCCTGGGCAAATTCACAGCGCCTCCTTTTTCTGCATTATCCCATATGATAGCACCTTGCAATATGTGAGTTCAGGATGTGCACTGTACAAAACCCTTGTCTGTACTTGAATTTCTGTTGCTCCATGTATAATACAAATGTAGGACACAAGCAGAGCACACACCGTTACTGACTTACTTCTTAGTTCACTAATGGAATTGTCGGCAGGCAGGGGTTCCAGCAATATGTCTAAGCCAATGTTTAACTATCATTTATAAATAAATACTTCTCATTAAAGTGGTATAATTTTATGCCAATGGGGAAATGCTTCTGCTTGTTTCAAAAATGTTTACTTTTTTAAAATTTTGAACAGGAATTACCATTTTTATTTACCTTATGTTTGTTGTCTTGTTTACAAACCAAATATTTTCACAGCTTGCCTCACAAGCTCTCCCAGTTAATTTGTTTGCTCACCTATCTCTATCAGGCATCTTTGCGATTCTCTGTATATCTGGGTCAGTTCTAATAGCACAGAAGAGTGACGGGGACGAAAAATAGGGGGAGGGCATGTCAGCCAGGAGAATACAGCTGTATGGTAAAGATACCGGCCTGGGGTAGACAAATACATTATTGCAGAGTAAGGGAGAGGAAAAGCATACGGTGTTCATGCCTGTTTCATGACTTTTGTATGACCCTTAGATTTGCTGCCCCTAGGATCATTTTTAATTTCCTTTCTGTTGTAGTGGCAGCACACACAGGCACCTTATGAATGATGCCCTGTAAGCAAAGCCAACTACAGAGCTTCATAAAGTGACCACACAGTAGTAAAAGAACAAAACACAGCACTTGGAGTCTGTTTATTTTTCTGAGGCACTTGTGACAGGAATCACTGCAATCACATACTTCTGCCTGTTTCATGGTAAAAAGGCATTCGCAAAATCGCTTTAAGCTAGGGGAGTCTAATTGTGATATTTCTCTAGGGCACATGATTTGCACCCTTTTTAGGTCTCGCCTGCGTGGGCTGCGCACATGCGCAGTCTCGCTGGCAAGATTGAATGTTTTTAAGTATTTTCTGTAAAGGGCTTTAAGCCTCACCCCTCTTTTCCATTGGCTGGCGTCACAGTTTATACTAAATGGTGGCCAGCCATTGGAAAAGAGCTGGTAGTGACGTTTTTGTTTGGCTTTTTGAGCCGTCCCATTTGGACGGGCTCGTCTGACTTCCGTGCGTCGTGAAAGCTTTCTTATCTTTATGGGGCTATGTGTTGCAAACACATTGCCCCATAAAGACAAGAAAGCTTTCACGATGCACGAAAGTGAAAGCAGACCGTGCTTGTTAATTAAAGGGGCTTCCTCCACTGGGCAGCACCTGACACCGAAGACACAAGCCACTTGGCAAACACATTCAAGTAGTGTAAAGCTGCCATCACACCCTCCACTCATCACCGTGGAAGTATCCTGTGGTTGGTGGTGTTTCCCACGAAAATCAAGGTGTCCTCGCACACTTCAAATGATTTCGCATTTCCTGAAACGGCATCACACCCTTTAAGGGCCGGTTGCAGTATTTCATCCTCGAGTTGTCAGAGGCCGCACACCCTGCGTGCTTTGCCAAGCCCTGCTTCTGCGGGTCTGTCTGTTTGGGGTGCTTTATTCAGACCCCTGCTTTGTGCACCTCAGGTCTGACCCCCTGCCCGCCGTCAGTGCCTAGCATCGTTCTTCTCCGGAGTCTGACAGTCTAATACCTCCTCTGGCATCACCTCAATTCAGTCCGGGCCGGTAAAGGCAATGGGCCATATTAGAGCGGTTTTATCATTTTATTGAGAAGAGTTCCCTCTTTGTGCGTGTATCCTTTTATTAGTAAGCAGAAGAGGTGACCCTTTGAGCGCCGAGGTTTACAAAGCAGATACTCTGCCTGGACCAGGCGCACAGTCGAGCCCCCTCTGCACCTCCCTGTGGGGCCCCTCTTCTAAGCGCTGTGTGTTTCCTTTGCAGGCATCCGCACGGGGCAGGACTTCTACGTGCACCTCATGGACTTCATGACCAAGCAGGTAGGACGGCGGGGCTCTGCCGGCGACTGCGGGGCTGTGAGGTTGGAGGGCGGAGAGGCTGCTGGTGGGGTCAGGGCGGAGGTGGCCAGGCCAAGAAGGCAGCGCTCCTCAGATTTATGGCTTTCATCGGTACATGCAGTACGGGCTTCACCATGGAGGTGTGTGTGGGCGGAGGGATGGGGGTTCAGAAGCTTCACTCCATTCCATAGGCCCTAGAGTAATGCAAGCAAAACAGAACCAGGAACTAAGCTCTCCTTCTTGAAAATACCCAAACTTCCGGTTGATGTCGGAGGCGTTGGATGGGGAAGGGGCGTGTGAGGGCCCATAACTCAACCACCCTCTCAAGGATATATTAGTATAAACGGTACCCTCTTCAGTCTCCACCTAGGGCACATGCCCTGATTGTAATGAGTAGCCTTATGCTGGGCTCGGAGTGCGGCTCGCCGCAGCCTTTACCACCCTGGCTGACACTTGATACACACAGGTCCCCGTGCCCAGCCCCACGGGTGGCCGCAGTCACTGCAAACAATATCGGATGCTGCAAGGAAGATTTGGAAAATAGTTTCCTCAATTTTATTTTAATATCAAAGTTGCAGATTCCGCCGATCTCTTTCATTCTAAACTTGAAGGAAGCTGTGCAGTCGGTGCGAGTGTGTGTTGTTTCTTTAATGATTTTCTTTTGGCTTTTAATTAAAAGGCGCCTCAGGTCTAACAATACAGTTCATGTTGTGTGCTTTTGTCGCTGGGTGCAGTGCGCGCACTGTAAGTAACCTGTGGGGATGGCACTGGGTGCAGCCTCACTGGATTCACGTATAATCCGGTTGCCCCGACTCGGTCGGTGTTCAGGACCTGGTGAAACTGCCCGATCCTCGCCCTCTGGGTGCTGCTCGTGCCAGGCCCGCAGGCCCCGCACTACACTCCGCTAACTGCTCCTCGCGCTCAACCAGACTCATGGCGAAAATTAAATCCTCACCACAAATTAAAGGCAACAGACACCACGTTATTTTTTCTGTGAATATGTGTATTTAATTCTGAGGCGACAGAGCAGCACAGCACCCAGAATTTGATCTTTACCACAAGACACCGAAAAACAAAGTGTGTTCTTTTAAAAATTTATTTCACGAACATTCTCCCCGTGCTAAAAAAACAAGCATTGAAAATGCAATATGTCTCGCCGTTGATTAAGTTAAAGCCATTTGCTTTGCTAATGGTATTGTATAGCAAAGAAAATGGCTTTAACTTAATAAAAGGCGAGGCCTATTGCATTTTCAATTCTTGTTAATCTGTGAGGGTACTCTAAAGGAGGGCTTCCAATTTGCAATTCCATCTGAAATTATGTAAATATTTGTCATTTTGAATATGGTATTTGTGAGCGTTAAAGTACTTTTCATTTTTGGACATTGATTTATTGTGTGTTATTGTTGTGTTTTAAATTTCTAGCTCACAACATCACTCAATGTCCTGATAGTCAGGTTGACAATTCTGAACATTTTAACCAAGCCACTAAGAAGGAGGTTTACATTGTGAACTCTCTAACAAATGAAAGAAGAAAGGGTAGTACACTGGGAACTCTGTGCCATCTACAATAGGAACATCTTGCTATTGTGAAGCCCTTGACAGAGACCTTAGGGAGGGCGGATACATTGTTTAACACTAAAACCCCACCAGACACAGCTCTCTATTTCTGATGATGCTGAAGGTTTTCATTGTGTACATTTGTCATTTTATATTTAGTATTTTGTTGGTTTGAAATAAAGTACATTTTTGTTTTACAATAAAAACATAAGTTATTGATTTATTAAGAATTATTGTGCACTTTGTGGGGTTCTTTTACTTAAACCCTTTATATGCTTTAACAGAGGCGCAACTAGAGTCAAATTTCGGGGGGGGCTAATAAAGCGTTCAGGGGGGGCTAATTCTTCCAGCAATTTTAGCAGAATGAAGATGCAGGGGCTCTAACAAGGTGCAAAAGATCAAAAAAGCCTTGTTAACAAGTAAATGGTCTTTTAAAGACCTGTGAAGTACTCGGATGCGGCTGCGGTAAGACGGACACCAGACCACAACAGCTCAAAAACTGTCTGTGTGTGTGCCAGGGAAGCTGTCCCAGCTCGGGCTGACACACACGACGGGGGTCTGAAGCCCTTTGAGCCCAATAGGCATTGCTTGCGTGTGCTTTAATCAATTTTTTAGACTTTACCTATTTTAACTATGATGTTGATATTCAATTCTTGATATAAAAGTCGTAGTAACTCTGACATGATCCAGGGGCCTTTTCGACCTACCTCTCACTGCCCTTTGGGACGACGATGAAAAATCAGCTGATGAGATTAAGATTTGGACTAATCTACCTGAAAACCCATTTGTATGGCTGGAGGAACTTTGAGGATTCAAATAGCAAATGCCGCCTCTGTGCAAATGGAGAGGAACCCCTGTCCCATATCCTCTGCATCTGTGAAAAGCTGCTCCTGCTAAGAAAGCCCTGGTTAGGTCCAATATGGAGCACCCTAAATATCAGGACCTGTCAAGGTGCGGTGCTAGCATGCCTCAGAGGCAAATCATCTCAGCTAGCTGCTCGCTTTTTAAATTGATCAAATCTGCTATAGCAGCTCCTGCAAATGTGGTGGTCACTGTAGGAAGCAAGTCTATACAAATATGTTCCCAATATGTTCTGCAGGGGTATGGGATACATGTTTAACATTAACTGGACCCCAAAACTAAAGTAAAGCCAGCATTGGTAAAATTATTTGGCATGCTCAAATGTATGAGGTAATCTGATCACGTACATGTTCCTCGGGAGGTTATATAACAACTTCATCAGTACAGTCTTTTTTAATTGAACATTCCAGATAAAGGTAGCAACTTAGGCATTGAAGGTATTGGGTGTAGAGGTGAACTGACCATTTTATGGTCCTGATGGTCTCTATGGTTTTTATGAGGTCACACAATCATTTTCCACACGCAGGCCGTTTTGGGTTAATCATGCTGCTAAAAACCTTGCATGTTACCTAGGCATTAGATTTCGGCCTTTCAGATGTGAATAGTGCACCTTACAGTTTTTATGACGTCAGACTATACATATTCAAGGTAGGCCTCTTAATTTAGCATGCTGCTATAAATATTGCGCTTTATCCCTTATTGCTCTTTACCGAGGATTAGAAGTGGATTTTACACCATAAGCAAAGTCAGCAGTTGAGGTTTTGGGTGCAGGGTTTAAAAAAAAATTAGTTTTTAGCTCTCTTCATTTTAAATTGTTGTCCTTTTTACCTGTTTTTGATGTATGGCGTTTTTGATGCTGCGTATCAATACTTAAACTGATAATGTACTTGTTGATGGCCATGTGTACCTACTGTAATGATTTTCATTAATTGTTCTATAAAGAATCTCTCTTTCTGACTACCCCATTCACCTCTGGGAATGTCTTGCTTCATTCAGAAGTTTGATGGCCAAGAAATCTTTGAAGTTGAATGCAGATAAAATGGAGCTGTTTTTTCCAGGAAAGCATCCTTAGAACTGGACATCCTTTTAGTAGCAGCCACTGTGACCAAAAATGTTGGTGGTATTTTCAACACTGATCTGACCTTCTGCCCAAACATCAACAAGGTCGCTCACACGTTGTTCTCTTTTGAAGTGCTTAAGGGAAATGTTTCATTGTCTGTGAGTTGAAGGGAAAAGGTTGGTGAATCTACAAATCTGTTACTCAATTTACCTCAGCATCCCTCTGGTAGATCCCAGTAGATCTTCCATCACAGTTTAGAGGTGCACAATAGGGTCTTGTTCAAGACACCTTGCATGTGGCCCACGTTTCTTGCTTGCACTTGTCCTGATTATCTCAGCTCCTGCTCCAGCCCTATATGCTGTCTCGAATGCTTATTCCTTTTTTCATGTTGAGGGTGAGCGGAGTGCCTATGAGAGTGTGGGGTGCAGCAAACCAGTTTAAATCACCAATGCTTCTTATTTTCAATTCAGTCAAGAAAAGTTGGCCAAAATATCAGAGGCTCGCTGCACATCTTCAGGCAATGCCCTATCAAATTGAGTTTTGTAACTGGTGCATGGCACTGAATTGATATAGCAGAAAAGAGAAACTCTATTCCTCTATCATGACACTGGCAGCACATCCCAGAAGGTTACTATTTGAATGCAACAAAAAATATTCAAATAGCCAAACATAAATTGATTCATTTATCTGTGTTCAAGAATTCATGGCTTTAACCTAGATAAATAAGCAAGTGCAAAGTATTAATTTACCACTTACTAAGGTAAATTAGGTATGCTTATTTTTGCATGATTTTCCTCCCTTCCATTTCCTTCTCCTGTAGGGCATTCAACGTTAACATTATGTAGAAGTATGGTGGAGTTGTACCTGCTAAGGCCTCTATTATGAGTTGCCCAGAGTAGTATCCGGGGGGAGGATATCACTCCTTGTAACTCCTGGTGGTCCAGTATCTGCACCCAGAATTTCAAGTTCTTGAAACATTTTTACCAGGTGCAGATACACATTCAGAGAAATAGGAGAATGTGCTGCAGAGCAGAGGCACAGCGTAGTCCCTGCCCATCCCTTTAAGCAGCAAGGGAGAGCAGACAATGCCCCCCCCCCAGAGAGTTTACAGCCTCCCACCCCAAATGCCCTTGCAACCACCAGCCCCATGCCCGCGGCCCCAGCCAACCTTCCACAGATATTGTTTACCTGCTCAGTGCAGGGGAAGATATCTGTGTTGTTCTCCCAGGAAGTGGGCAAAACCTCAGCAAAAGGACCCAGACATTCGGGGTCCAACATGTTATTCCTTCATTCTAGGAGCTATAACTTGTGGTACCCATTGTTTCAATGGCAATACTGACCAAGGTATCTGGCTGGAGAGATAGCGGGGAACTTCTAATGGAGTCCTGAGTGTTTGTAGCTGTAACATAGCATATGATCGGGATCCCAGCATGCAATAGCTCTAGGGAGTAATTCTCATTAATTGAGTCTTATTGTCTATTGTTTAGCTGAGGATGATTCTGCTACTAATGCAATGTTCCCAGCCTTCTGAAAATGCTGCATCGGGCATCAGTGAGCCCCAATGAAATTCAGTTGGATGGTTGAGATTCACATGTTTATTTGTGTAGTGTCCTGAGGAATGGACACTAGGACCTGTGAGAGGGCGAGGGGCAGGACAGGTCACTGGACACCAGTTCCGGTCAGGGGAAGCCAGGGGACAGAACACCGGAAGCAGGGAAGGAGATAGGACGAGCAGCATGCTGGCTACAGATAATGCACAATAAAGAAATACCTACTTGCTCGGTGTTGTGGTGATCCTTGCAGCAGAAGCGACGCGACAACTGGCGACGAAGCGGGATCGAAATCCACGCGTCGCGGCGACTGTCGGAGCCCACCCGGTCGCGGAAATAAAGTCGGAGCCAGGAGCCCACCCTGGTCCGAAGTGCCCAGCAGAAAGAACATTGTTGCGGGAGCCCACCCCGGTGCTGCTAGCGCAAGTAAGAGCAGCGCGAACCTGAAATTGACGAGGCAGCCGAGAAAAGAGATTAAGACCCTCCCGCGCGTGAGTTTCGACGAACTCTCGCGAGAGGAGGTGGCCATTTTAGAATCAGGCAAATCGGGCCAATCAGCGTCCAAGATAGACAGCGGCCATTTTGAAGGGTCAGGCAAAGTCCCGGGCAGCGCGAAATCGCGCAAGAGTGCGACGGCCATCTTGGAGTCAGGCAAATTGGGCCAATAGCAGCACAGGAAGGCCGGGAGCCCATTTTAAAGTCAGGCAAAAAGGAAAATAGGCTGAAAAAGGTCTAAATTAAAGGAGAAACAAAAGGAAAAGGTGCCAAAGAAAGAAAATAGCACTAGAGGAACAAGGAAGAGGAGGAAAGGAAAAGAAATAAATAAATAAAATAAAATAAAGGAAGGATATGGGTGACGAAGAGACAATGAGCACACAAGCTGTGTTCCGCAGGCCACAACCATTCAATATATCGGAACCACAAGCAGGCATCAGATGGGAGAGATGGCTAAGACAATTCGAACCCTACATGCGCGCAACGGATGTCGCAAAGAGCAAACAACTAGATCTGCTGGTTAACCTTGCGGGGGACGAGATAGAAGACTTAATGATGACACTGCCAAGTGAAAAAACGGCGGATTACAAAGGTGCGAATGCGTGCCTCACGGAGAAATTCGACCCCAACGCTACATCGATTTTGAAAGGTACACATTCCATACAGCATGCCAACAACTAGAAGAGAGCATGGATGACTTTGCGACAAGATTGCGGAAGTTGGTGACATACTGCGAATTCGAAAAATTTAACAATGAAGAAGCAATACGAACGCGTCTCATCGTAGGGTGTCTGTCAGTAGAGTTCAGGGCACGCATTCTAAAGGAACCAACAACTCTTGAGAAAATACTGACGATGGCCCGCACAGAAGCACGGGCCACGGAACATGCCAAACAAATACAAATAGGCAAAGAAAAAGGATCAGCGATGGCACATCGGATGACGGAACATTTTAAAAGGAACGACAACAGGGAGCAACAACATCCCAGGAAACAAGCGGTCACATGCTACAGATGCGGCCTTGAATTCCCACACATTGGCACCTGCTCAGCAATGGGCCAGAAATGCAGAAGATGCAACAGAGACAACCATTTCGCAAGCACCTGCATGAGCCGGCAATTCAGGAACGAGAGGGGACGAACAGCCAGACCAAGGACGACGGGCACAAGACACGCCCGACGCATGGAGACAGCGGAGAGAGGCTCGTCTGAAGAGTCGGATGAACAGACGGCGGCCGGGAGGGAAGCACGGCTATACCTCATGTCCGACACACCAAAAGAAGGAAGACAGCAGGAACACATCCAGCTGGTGGAGAAGCAGCAAATAAAAAAGACGGCCACAGTAGACATCGACGTTGGGTGCCACAGAACAAAATTCGTGCTAGACAGTGGCGCAACATGCAACATAATGTGCATGTCAGAGTACATGAAGATGAGAATAAAGCCAACGTTATCACCATCAAAAGTAGACGTGTTCACGTGGGGATCGAAGACACCGGTCGAAAACATGGGCAAGTTCACCGAAACTCTGACATATCAGGACATGACGTGCCAAGAAGAGATACACGTGCTGAAAGGGGACATCCCAGCACCCTGCCTGCTGAGCAACGTCACGGCACAAGTCATGGGGCTGCTGGCTATGACATATCACATTACAGAAAAAGAGAACATACTGCAAGAATATCAAGAAATAATGCAAGGGCTGGGGAAGCTAAAAGACAAACAGATCACCCTACACATAAACGAAGCTGTGAGACCAGTGGCACAGCATCACAGGAGAGTGCCGATCCATCTACAACCGCAAGTGAAAGAAGAAATAAACAACCTACTGCAGCAAGACATAATTGAGCCTGCAGACGGGCCGACACCATGGGTATCACCGATTGTGGCAGTCCCGAAGAAGAACACGTCCAAAATACGGATCTGTGTAGACATGAGAATACCGAACACCGCAATATCGAGGGAACGTCATCCGGGACCTCATCTGAACGACATGATCAGCCGGCTGACAGGGGCGTGCCGATTCTCAAAGCTAGATCTGTGCAAAGGGTATCACCAACTAGAGCTGGACCCACAGTCAAGGTACATAATGACATTCTCCACGCACCTAGGACTATTCAGATACAAAAGGCTCAGTTTTGGTAACTCCTCAGCGGCTGAAATATTTCAGGAGACAATAAGACAGGTGATACGACCAGTGCACAACAGCTTTAACTACAGTGACGACATCCTAGTGTTTGGGAAATCGGACGAAGAACACGATGGCGCCCTAAGGCAAGTGTGCAAACAACTAAAGCAGGCCGGGCTAACACTGAATGGAGAAAAATACGAGCTAGGGAGAACAGAACTGATATTCTTCGGGCACATATTCTCGAAAAAAGGGATGAGGCCTGATCCCAGCAAAGTGGAGACGCTGAAGAACACAAAGCCACCGTCAGATGTGGCAGAAATAAGATCATTCCTAGGCCTGGCAAGCTACTGTGCCAGATACATACAAGACTTTGCTACGGTGAGCACGCCTCTGAGAGAACTAATGAAACAAGGCCAGAAATTTGTCTGGTCTCAACAATGCAATGAATCGTTCGAAGAGATCAGGAAGGCCGTGATGACTGTGGAGCACCTCGCATACTTCGACCCTCTGCTCTGCACCGAGCTGACGGTCGATGCCAGCCCAGTGGGGCTAGGGGCAATATTAGCACAACACTTGCCAGGAAAGGAGTCACCAAGGAAGATTGTCTCATACGCCAGCAAAAGCCTGACAGACATTGAGAAGGCATACTCCCAGCCGGAGAAAGAAAACTTGGCAGTAGTATGGGCATGCGAGCATTACCACATGTTTGTGTACGGGAAGCCGTTCACCATCATCACAGACCACCAAGCACTAGTAACAATTTACGGCAACCCAGCGGCAAAGATGCCGCCCTGCATCGAGCGCTGGGGCATCAGACTAATGGATTACGATTTCAAAATTGTTCACAAACCAGGGAAAGAACATAATCCAGCAGACTACATGTCACGGCATCCACTACCGCATGCTGGAAAAAGGCCTCAATGGCAGAAGAATACTTAAACTTCGTGTCAAAGTTTAAGCACGCCTGCACCAGTAACTCTAACAGAAATAGAGAGAGAAACGGAAAAAGATGACACTCTCCGAGCAGCCATAGAAACGATGAGACAGCAAAGGTGGAGACATGTCAACAACAACTGCACATGGAAGGGAGGAGTAAACAAGGAGGAGATGCTGGCTCTACAGAAAATAAGCGGGGAGCTATCAGAGACAAATAGTGGAATAGTAATGCGGGGCACCAGGATAGTCATTCCAAGCTCACTACGGCGCCAAGTGGTCAGCATTGCACACGAGTCACACAGGGGCATTGTGGCGACAAAGAAGCTGCTGAGAGAAAAAGTGTGGTTCCCCGGGTTAGATAGTCTAGTCAAAGATACGATTGCGGCCTGTCACCTCTGTCAAACGACAGGTCCGCCTGCAAGACAAGAACCATTACACATGTCGGAACTACCAAGGGCTGTATGGACAACAATGGCTGCCGATTTCTTTGGACCTCTAGACGCGGGAACCTACCTACTGGTCATAATTGATGAATACTCCAGATTCCCCATCGTGAGATCAGTCTCCTCAACATCAGCAGCTGCAAAATTACCTGTTCTGGATGACATATTCGCAGCATGGGGCTCGCCAGAGTCATTGAAAACTGATAATGGTCCTCTGTTCTCAGGAGAGGAATTCCGAAGGTTCATGGCCTACCTCGGAATACAGCACAGGAAGATAACACCACTATGGCCGCAAGCAAACGGCATGGTCGAAAGATTCATGGGAAACATCAAGAAGGCAGTTCAGAGGGCGAAGCTGTCACAGATTTCCCTGGGCCACGCACTATGCCAAATACTGAGAGACTACAGAAACACGCCTCATGGGTCTACAGGGAAATGCCCGGCGGAGCTAGTACTAGGGAGAACAAGCAGAACGAGGCTGCCGCAGGTAGAAGGACTGACGGCGCCAGGGCACTAGAGCGTGGCAGCAAAAGATGAGGCGGCTAAGAGAAAAATGAAAGAATATGCTGACGGCAGATGGCATGCCATCAAATCACACCTCCATGAAGGAGATACTGTAGTAGTCCGACAGAGACAACAACGGAAGTCGGACAGTCCATTCGCCCAAGACCCGTTGGCGATAACACAAGTGAAAGGAACAATGATAACAGCAGAATCAGACAGCCGACGAATAACAAGAAACAGCTCACATTTCAAAGGCCTAAAAGAAGAAAAGGACGAAGAGCAAGTGACAGGCATCAAAGAGACAACAAAAAGGGAGTGCAATGGAGCAGGTGCAGCAGAAGCCACCAGGCCAAAGGAGGGCCAAGGACTCGTGACGAGGCCGAGAAGAGATATTGTGAGACCAAAGAGACTAATAGAAGAAAGGTGAGATGCCGCTCTAGGCAGCATCTCACGGGTCACATCCATCGACACCTTCACATCTTGCAACAGACTCTACCAAACAAACTGTCCCACTTCTGATTACTAACTAATGCTACTGTCGTAACGTCTTTGTGACAAAGGGGGGAGATGTAGTGTCCTGAGGAATGGACACTAGGACCTGTGAGAGGGCGAGGGGCAGGACAGGTCACCGGACACTAGTTCCGGTCAGGGGAAGCCAGGGGGCAGAACACCGGAAGCAGGGAAGGAGATAGGACGAGCAGCATGCTGGCTGCAGATAATGCACAATAAAGAAATACCTACTTACTCGGTGTTGTGGTGATCCTTGCAGCAGAAGCGACGCGACAACTTGGTGGTGAATGCTGATGTGTGCAGCCCTGTGGGGCGTAACATAGGGTATTTCTGAGCTGTGCCATCTAAAGGAAGTTTTGTGGTAGCTATGCTGAACTGGGAGTCCATCTTGAAGTTGATGCCAAAAATAAAATCCATATTTTTCACAGTCTTAGCACATGTATTGACTTCAAGAAAAATAAAGCATTCTGCTTTTTAGAGTAAATCAGGCACTGGTTTTCAGATCACAATGCAGGCTCATGAAAATGCAGAGGCTTGTGCTAAAGTACTGCCACAGTGGAGTGATTGTTCAGATGACCTTTCATGGGATTCCTTTGTTTATGGGTGAGAGCACAAACGGGCCTATCTAAGAGGATCCTATATGTTATTTGAAATTACATGTGGTTCTGGCTACCTTGGGTAGACTAAACAAGTAGGCTGATGGTTGAAATGTTGTTGGGGTTTCAATAACAAAATATTGTATTGCTGATATAATGATATGTCACCTAAAACAATCAAGCAAATATTATTAGACTCGGAAAGGTATAATAATGTACACAGAAAGTAAATAGCAAATGGTGAACAGTGATTTGAAAAAATATTTGAAAACCACCTGATAAAATCTAACACCTTTATGCTAGTATTCCATAAATGGGTACATGGGTAAAATAACCTGGATTCATATTTAAGGCGCTACCATATTTATAACTGTGTTATACAATTTTGATTCTATGTGTATGCTAAAAGGGGGACATCATTGTTATAGTATGTTCTACTTTTAATAAGTTGTTGATAATAAAGTAGAGACGAAAAGATTAGAGGCGAGAAGATAAATATCCCCAAAGCCTACCAAGCTAACTTAATAAAAAAAATCTAGATATTAATATAAGAAACTATTTCAAAATATATAATACTATTCCTACTTCTTGTTGTGTATGTAGAAATAAAAGAACAGAGAGTGTCTTTGCAAATTCTCTAATCCCGAGCTACAGATACTTTTGAACACAAGAAAAGATCTTTCGAAAACTTGAATAATGCTTGACGAAAAAAGGCAAAGCAAGACATAGGAGGAAATGATGCACACACAGTTATGAACCCTTTCACGTGTAGACTTAGCAGAGATGTACGACATTTCATTTGAGTCAAAAACCTCAATGGAGAATTATGCTTTCAATAATTGTCCTGCTAAACCTGTGCATTCTAATACTAAATACTGAGGCTCAGATTTACTAATGCTTTGCACCGGGTTTGCGCAAACCAGACGCAAAGGGGCCTATTTACAAGCCCTTAAGCCGCCGGTTCGTCACGTTGCGTGACGCACTGGCGGTGTAACCTGCTGTGTGACATTTACAAGCGCACGTAAAGCCACCCTGCCTGGCTTTACCTGTGCTTGTAAATATCGCCCCTTTTCATGCAACACTTTGTATGTTAAGGGTGTGACATGGGTGCTGCTGTTCCCATGCAACACCCATGTCCACTGATGCATTTCAGGATTTGCGGGCAATCGTAAACCTGGAAATGCATCAGAATGCTACGCCACACTAGGGGTGGGGTAGCAAGGTGCAAGGAGGAGAAATGTTTTCATTTCTCCCCGCATTTTGTCCTCTTTCAATGCATGCTGCATTCTACAGCACGCATTGGAAAAGGAAATCACCTCAATTGATTGGTTTTTGTGCAGGAAGGTGTCCCTTCCTCCACAAAAACAATCTCCCCACGATGCAGGCATCCGTGCACCATGGTGCACGGATACCTGCGCCGGCGCATGGCAGCAGTTTGTGTGCCATCGCATGGGAAAGCACAGAGATGCACATTTGTTGTAAATATGTTGGATCCCTGTGCTTTGAAACTAACGCAGCCCTGCACAGCAAAATGTCTTGCTGCACCGCGCTGCGTTTGTTTCTCGTAAAAAGGACCCAAAGTGTTTTGCTTGTATTTACTATCCAATTCAAATCAGGATTTGCATTGGATAGTTTCCAAAAGTAATGTAAAGTGGCATTATGTACTGCTTTGTGTTACTTTGCATCAAGTGGTCATTCCAAATGTTAGTAACGCTTGTAATCAGGGATTTGCCCCAAAATCTTAGGTCTCCTTGAGGCAAGTGTAACAGGGAGAAATGCTTTCATTTCTCTGCATTTGTCTGTTAAAGATTTCTCTTTGTTTTGGAGGGGTCCCCTTCCAGTGAACACAAACTTTTCCTAACAGAACGCACACACCCTTGCAGTACGGCAGAAGGGTGTTTGCGTTGGTGCATGGCAGCCTAAGGTGCAGACATGGCCCTGTTCTGCTCTTTCCCTTTCACGTAACGCAACTTTAGTTGCTGCACCGCCGTGCACAAATGCTTCGAGCTCACAAAATACACCAATATTGAAGTTGTGCTCCCTTTTCATGTGAACTGATACATCTGGTGACTATGTAGCGTCACACCAGTTAGGTCTTCTATTATGCTTCCTAATTGTACCTATTATCATTAATGAGTCTGGAAATGAAACTATGTTTACGATCAATGAACACTATTTCCCTCCCTTCCTCTGAAGTTCCGTTCTTCTGTTCCCCTTCGAATATCAGCAGAAACATTATTAGGTGTGGAAAAAATGATAAATAATGTAACTTTTCCATGCAAATAGTTATTTATTGAGTTTTCCAGTGCAAGCAAAACACGTTCTGCATTCACAAATGGTCGTTTTACACTCATAAAAAGATCCACGGAAACAAGTTTGCGTGAGCCCACAGGGACGTAGTGGGTGTTCCAGGATAGAAATTCCCGAAAGTTTGTACAAACTTACAAATTAAATGTTTGTGGTTTTTATTAGGGTTTCTGACTTATTCCTAACAGTTGGGGATTTATTCTTGTCGTGGATAGTAGTAAATCCCTCCTCATAGACAGGGAACCCCAAAGTTAGTTTTGATACCGGGGAAGGCTTTTCTGCAGGGGGGAATGTTTCCTCGTCGAGAAAAAGAAGTTAACAAGTGTGATTTTTGAATGAGCGAACACAAATGTGTGCATCTCCTCATGTGAAAATCAGATTCACAAAAGGATTCCATGAGCACTCCTAGCAAAGCTATACCATTTGCACCGGCCCTTGACTACGATGAAACGTGTTAAGTATGTGTACTTTTTGTGAATCTGGCCGAATGCATTTGGAAAAGGACAACTGAGTTTCGATCCTTTATAATCGATTGAAGTATCAAAAGCACACCATTGAAAGGCAATTGAGAGGCTGCTTTGTGCCTCTTGGAATAAACAGAAATAAATAAGCTAACAGTGCCTGAAGTAGCTGTAGAATTTTTTTTTTTTATGCAATATTTAAAAGACAACAACATCTATAGCAGAATCATGCAGGTGGTTCCAGCTTCAGGAGAAAATCTTTAAAAATGTAAATGACAAACAAAATCTTTGCCAAAACGACAGTGTTAGCAAAGATCATATTAGTCATTGAAGATTTTTTTCAGATTTTCTTTATAAGTGATTTTGATGAACTCTACTTTTTCCGAAGCTACATTGGGTGTATTATTTAATATTATCTACTTACTTTATAATGATAAAATCACATATTTTCTCTCTAGCTGATTATCTTGCTAAGGTCAGTACAAAAGGTCAGCGTTTGTGACTTCCCTGAAATGACACTGTTGGCTCATTTCCTTTTGTTTATATCTGGCGTCAGAAAGCCACCTCTGATGCGCCCTTTCATGCCTCACTGTTGGGCTTTATGATGAGGGGGAGGCGACTGATGCCACAGAAGTTCCTCTGTGCGTAAATCTGCTGTGGTGACTCAGGGAAGTGATATGTCCTGCCACCTGGGGCTTGAATGCTTATGTGACTTGTGTACAGATAGATGGTTGTGAAATGCTGAATGGGCCTCTAGTCAGCCTCTGTAAAGATCTAGGATCATAGCAGCAAAGTGCACATAGCAGCTTGCTCTCTGTAGGCAAAGTGTGAGATGGTTCTTGCTTTGGTGGAATGAAGTGTAGTGGGTCACGGATGGTGTTTGACGTCTTTTTATAAGTGCTTTGCGTTCGCTTACACCATGGCATGCGGCTTTGCTTCTGCATTAGGGATAGTTGGGGTCTAATGGTATCAGCTGTGCATTTCTAGCTGTTGTAAGAAGAGTGTGCAAGTACACACCATTTTGTGATATGATGTTCCTTGATGGTGATGTCAATTTGCCCTGTTGTTTGGTGTCTGATTAATCAAATCAGGTTTCCTGTCTTGGTATGATATTTAACCTTGTATTATACATAGTTTTCCCAAAACATTCGGTTGAAAAGCATTTAGCAATATGAAATTCAGTAAAGGTGACTTCTTATACTGCCAAGTCTAATTTCGAGGCAAATTCACAATATGGTCTCTTTCCTACCAATATCTTAAAGAAAGGAAGGCTGGAGATTACATCTGTGTACTAGTCCTTTATATGAAAGAACAAGTGCATTCTGAGGAAATCAAAATCAATCCCAGCAGCGGCACATCCTTAACGATAGAAGGGCCCCCCCACCCCCCACCTTTTTCCGTATCTAAAGAGTGTCCTTCAGGCTGTCAGGCAGAATAAAGGTCAGCCTGACAGAAACTCTTCATGTTCAGGTCATGCAGCCAGGAGCTGTACTTGTGAGCCAAATGTGCAGGTGCTTGGCTGCCTGAGCTGAACTTTGCCAGGCTGAAGATATCACAGCCCTGTTCCTGGCAAAGCCCTTGGTGGTCTTCCCTCTCATGAAGAGGGGGAGTGTCACTGATAGCCTCAGATCAGTGACCTCCATTGTAAGCAGTGAGGTGCCCAGGGCCAAATGTCTATCAGTGATCAGAGTGCGGAGGGGTCAGCAGTCTCGCTGACACCATCCCACTGGGTGACGAGTAAGGGACTACTGCCTGCTCTCATTGGCTGACCCATTCCATGGCATCAGGACTAAAGTACCACATAAACAACCACTGGGTCACCCAAAGGCGTGGGATACAACCCTGTCAAAACACAGAAGCACTTTGATGTTTTCCGGATGCTTAAAATGGATGTCCTCGAAGACAGTCACCTAATGAAAGGATGTGTTTCTTCTAATGTACATGCCATATCTTTAGTCTTCTGTCCATTTTGGTATGGTTAAAACTAGAAATGGGGCTAATTCATTGCTTAAAGTCGGCTGACATGTTTCAGCCCTTCCATGAGCCTTCAGAAGGAAGTACAAGAAGGCTTTCTTAAGGACCATACAAAATCATTGTCTGAATATCTGTAACCTCAATATGTGTAGCTGTGTAAAAGATCACCTTATACTTGACCCAGAAATTTTGAGGCGCTACTGTCATTCAACATAATTGATCATGAATCTCTGCAGGGTCCACGTTAGGCTTGCACTTTAAAGATCTGAACCTTCAGGGTGGTCACTTCAAGTCGCCTCGATCTAATCTGTTCAATCCTGGCGTTGTGGCTGAGGTTAGCCCCTCATATAATTCACTTTTGAGTTTCACGATAGAGCAAGTGTTTAATTAAGCACTATTTATCTCAGAGCTAAATATTCTATTAAGGTGCCTGTTAAGGTCTTTGGCTCAGCTGCGAAACAACAAATAGACCAACTTCTTTCTAGGTCATTTGTAAGTCAAGAGAGTTTGAAGAGGTGGAAGCTCCCAATGCCAAGACTTGTTTCGAAGAGTATCTTCTAAAACTAACATAATGGCTGGCCTCTAGATCTGTCAGCAGATGGGAGTGCCTTTTGCGTGCCATTAGCAAGCCTGCTGTGTGGACTTCATATAGCAGGCAAGTTCTGCAGGCATGCTTGCAGTAGCAGCTTCTAGGCTAGACTGCAATCTCCTGAAGCTATGATACTCCTAATTACCCACCAGCCTCCAGCAGCCATCGTCACTAGCTAGTCGAACATGCAAGCCAAAAATCTTAAAGCAGCAATAAAGCACTGTTTCATAGAATGAGAATCTGCAGACAGTTAATACCAAGGATAGTTAATACGAAGAATAAGATGCATGAACAGTGAACTTTCTGAATTGTTAATTTTTCAGACAGGCTGATTGTGCCTGGGAAGGGACTTGAGAATGGTCATCAGCAAAATAGGAAAAAACATACTTGTAGCTTTGTGGGTATTCCCATATCTTCTCCCTGCTCCTTTACACCCCACTTGCAAACATCGGGAGGCATAGGTTTTTGGCACTGCATCCAAGTTAAGATTCCTTGTAAATCTGGGGCAGTGTCAAATGAGAACAGCCCCAGCAACACCCATTGCATGCCCCTTTAACGCAGACTACTGCGTTAAAGGGAATGATATTTACAAGGCTGCTTAAAGCCATGCAAAATGGCTTAGTGCTGCCTGGTAAATATCAAGCAGGACCCTGTGCTACTAGAGTGTCACACAAGGTGACGCTCCAGTGGTACAGCCTCATTGTAAATGAGGACCAAAGAGCATGAGCCCAGTATCACAACTTTTTACAATGTTCACAAGTCAAGTTATGAGTTGGAAATGATTTTCTAACTCATATTAGGGCATTTGCAAACCTTTTTAATTCACAAATAGGAAGGAGTGTGAAAGGGACTCCCAGGGCCTGTTTGGGACATACAAAGGTATCTTCCAACTGTTTGGGAAAAACAATTGCTGGGAAGATAACTGATCCACAAAGAGGAAGCTGACCCATTGGGTATTGCATGGGATGCCTTGGGAGAAGAAGGCAGTGGTCAAAGAATCTTTGCCTGTTCCCCTTAATGTCTTTCCAAACTATAACCATTTTTTGAAGCAGCATCTGTTCCTTGAATCCCTGCATTCACAGCCAATCACAGGGGATTGCACATTGCGGCTTCCATAATTACTATTCATTATGCTTCTCGAACAAATGAACAATTTATGATGCAACTATTACTACATAGGTCACATTGGAAATTGCACAACTATTCACAAACTAGTAGGTGTGTAAATTGCGCAACCTGTTATTCAAATGCTAGGTTATAGTATTCAGATTTGTAGAGAGCACTATCACCCGGGAGGGTATCCTGGCACTGAGAAGGTGTGAGTCTAGACAAATCTAGGGCCTAGTCGGACTGCTTGAAAAGCCAGGTCTTCAGCTTGTTGCAGAATTCAAAAAGTAAGGAAGAGGCTTTTATGTGCAGCGGCAAGCCATTCCACACTGTAGCAGCGATGTAGGAGAAGGCTCGACCACTGGATTTGATTTTCTGTACCCATGGTTGATTGTTTAGGTATGCTGGGCCAGTGATATGTAGTGCCTTCAAAGTGTGTGTGTGGATATTGAAATGTGATCATTTGTGTATGGGGAGCCAGTGTAGCTCTTTCAGGTGTGGTGTGATGTGAGTGCAGTGTAGGAGATTGAGAGTGTTTCTGGCCGCCAAGTTCTGAATGGTCTTGCAGTCTTCTGGTGAGTATTTTATTGATCCCAGCATAGAGGGTGTTCCTGAACTCCAGCTTGCTTGTGACAGGGGCATACATGTGGTGGTGAGGGTGGACGCTGAAAGCTTAGTCTGGCACCTCTAGTTTTGCCTCAGCACTATTTTAACTCAGAGGGGATCGTAAGTTTGTTTTACTGTGAGCACTAAAGGGGTATCAGAGGGGGAAAGCAGTCTAATATTCTGGAGCTTTTTTAAACCTTTTACTTCTTTTTAATGCTTTTAAATTTGTATTGCAACGGTTTTAAAACTGTTAAACTTGGCATTGTGTACTCAGTGGTTGTTTGCTTCGCGGCGCACCTTTCTTGCCAGCAGGATCAACTCTCTGGTCTGCCGCCGGGTTCTTCCTGTTTGTTGTGGAGAGAGTTGATCCACTGAGTGGAACGCGCAAACTACTCCCGGCCCCGCCATCTTGCTAGGAGGTTATGATCCAACCTATTGCAGGGCAGCAGCCACCAACATAACATGGGCAGAATCCAGGTGCGCAGCGGGCGCGCCAAAGGCAAGCCAGTCTGCGCCCATCAGCGCTCGGAATGCGCTCAGTGCCGGCCATGCTGCAGTTTGTGAAAATGCTCCTAGCCTTCTGCCTAACCTACAATATAGTTGTGACGCTCTCACTAAACTGCAACGGGTGGGTAAGACATACTCAGGGCCGTGCTTTGAGCTACATAAAGCTCAGGGTGGGGTACAATGCACAAAATGCAGCCTGGAAACATTGCCCACTGCACCAACTAACCAAATCCACGCAAACAAAGGCACAAGCTAGATGAGTATCTTGCGCTCTGATTAATGCGAGATCATTGATCAAGAACGCTATTGAATTTCGATAGTTTGTGGAGGCCAATCATATAGATATTGTCTTTGCTACAAAGACCTGGGCAGAGGCCTCCTCTGACCCGGATCTATCGCTGGCCTTACCAGTAGGGTCTAAAATTCAAAAAATTGACCGGGAAGGGAAGAAAGGGGGGGCATTGCCCTCATTCTCAATTCCAGTTTCAAGTCCTGTTTCAAAATGAATAAGGATAACAAAGACTGTGAAGCATTTGATTTCAAAATTGAACTGCTTGGTCAATGCTGTTTTCATGGAATCCTACTCTATCGCCCGCCTAAATCGAAGGCAACCTTTCTAGACAACCTCGGCATCCTGTTAGCCCATAAAACAGATCATCCTAACTTTACTATGTTAGGGGATTTTAATTTCCATCTGGAAAAATGTGATGATCCCGATACCAAACTACTCTTAGATCTAATGGACAGTGCAGGGATGTGTCAAATTGTTAAGAGCCCAATGCATAACGCTGGACACTGTCTAGATGGTATTTTCTCAGACAGCCCCCTGCTAAGCTGGACTGGAGTTGTACCCTTGATTTGGTCAGACCATAAGGATATCCTACTTGAAATAACACGACCGCAAAAAACGGTTCAAAAACCCTCTAAAAATACTATGTTAGTCGCCCCTGGAAGAAAGTTGAGGCATGCTCTCAAACTACTACTCTTTCAAAAACACTGCCAAAATTGGCTTTGAACCCTGATCAAGCCGCAAAGCAATACCGCTCCTGGCTTGATGCAGCTATGACATCACTAGCACCCCCTATACTATGTCAACAATCCAGGAGAACCCCATCAGAACCATGGTTTACAGATGCCTTGAAAGTATAGAAGCAGCAAAGTCGTAAATTCAAGAGAAAGTGGAGACTCGATGATAATGAAACTACCCGATTAGAAAATAAGGCATCCCTCCTAACATAGAAGAAACTTATCCTCAGAGAAAAGGCTACCTATTTCTCTGAGAAACTTCTGGCAGCCAACAGATGTCCTAAAGCCCTGTTCACCACAGTTAAGAACCTTGTAAAGCTACCTTCTGTACCTGACACTAGCATTAGTCAAGAATTCTGCAATGCATTAGCAGGATGCTTCCAACAAAAGGACAGATCGGTTTTTGACTTATTTGTGCAGCAGGATAAATGTCTTGGCCAATCGCCAAACAAGGCTGACAAGAATCAAACAGCTTTATCTGATAATTCACAAGGTGCTCACGATACAGACACCCCCACCCTTTCCTATTTTAATACATTGACAATCGAACAAACCACGTCACTTATTGCCTCTACTAAATCTGGCTCTGGCTAGACCCTTGCCCCCCAAAATCTTGCATATTTCGCCAGAAACTATAACCATTCCTCTAACTGAGATCTTCAATTCAATGCTCACTACAGGGCACTTTCCAACGGACTGGAAGAAAGCTTCCATACTCCCGCTATTAAAGAAACCCAATCTGGATGTCAAGGAGCCACTCAATGACAGACCAATCTTAAGACTTCCATTCCCGATAAAGTCATTGAAAAGGCAATAAACACTGAACTTTCTGCTTTCATCAAGGACAATGACATACTGGATCCCTCACAATTTGGATTTCGCACTCAGCACAACACAGAGCTGGCTCTCATTACAGCAACAGAAGAGTTCAGGCTGATTCTGGACATGGAGGGAATGCAGCGCTGATCCTACTGGACCTGTCAGCAGCCTTTGATACTTTCAATCATGGGCTACTGCAGGACCGGTTGTGTACCATCCGGGTCAGGGGCAAGGCGTTATCCCTGCTAAGCTCCTTCTTGTCTGAGCGGTCTCAGGAGGTGTTGTTGGGAAACATGGTGTCACCTCCCTGTGCATTGCCTTGCGGGATTCCCCCGGGCTCCTCCCTTAGCCCAACACTTTTCAATCTCTACGTCACCCCGCTGGTTAGTCTAGTGAGAAGTATCGAATTCACCCTTGTGTCCTATGCAGATGACACACAGATCATCGTCTCAGTGAGCAGCTCGGCTAGCCAGACGGCCACTAGGTTCAGTGACTGTATGAGCCATATCGCTAAGTGGATGTCAGACAACTGTCTGAAATTGAACTCATCTAAGACCGAAGCCCTGTTGCTGGGGAATAACCCTTCCTTTTGGACCAACAGCTGGTGGCCTGACCAATTGGGCCTGCTGCCCATGCCAGTACTTAAAGCCAAAAATCTAGGCGTCCTGTTTGACACCAAGTTGTCCTTGGAAAATCAAATCAATGCTGCCACCTCTGCATGCTGTTTCATCCTGAACATTTTGAGGAAAATCCTCCCGGTAATACCGATGGACTAAAGGAAGACGGTGGTTTCAGTATTGATTTCTTCAAGACTTGACTATTGTAATGCCCTCTTCTCCAGTGCTCCACGCCGTAGCATTAACAAACTTCAAACGGCCCAGAATGCAGCGGCTAGATTACTGATGGGTTTCCCTAAGTTTGATTCAGTTTCCCCAGCTCTGAGCAGACTCCACTGGCTTTCAGTGGCCAAGAGGATACAATTTAAATCATTATGTATCACTTTTAAATGCCTTAACAATATGGGGCCATCACAGCTGATGAGATTTCTTAAACCTTAGTCCCCTGCTAGAGCCCTTAGATCGGCCTCATTGAGAAACCTAACAGTTCCTAAAACCAGTAAGGTGAGATGCGGTGACAAGAGCTTTACAGCCACAATGGCAAGCTTGTGGAATTCCTTGCCTATCACGTTAAAAAAAGAGAATAGTCTCTTTAAATTCAGGAAAGGCCTCAAAACCTGGCTGTTATCGGTTTAACTGTCTTACCTCCTCTGTACTGAATGCACTGCACGTAGCGCCTAGGCACCCCAGGGTATTTGTCACACTCTACACACTTATCATCATCATCAGGGTGTTGGATTGGGAGATCATGTCGGGTTTGCTGCTGATGATGATTCCAAGTTTCTTGGTGTGGGTTGTTGGGGTGGGTGTCGGTCTTAGCTCTGTTGGTTACCAAGTGGAGTCCCTTAGTGAAGTGGTCTTTCCGAAGTTCACAATTTCCGTCTTGTCAGTGTTAAGCTTCAGACAGTTGGCTCTTCATCCAGTGGGCAATGTCAGTCATGCAGGCACTGAACGTGATCCGGGTACTTGGAGTCTTGTCCATGAGCGAGAGAATGAGTTGCATATCATCGGTATAGTAGAGGAAGTTGATGTGAGAGCGGATGGTGCTGTCTAGAGGGATCATGTATGCGCTGAAGATGGCTGGACACTGGGAGGATCCTTGCTGAAGTCTGCGGACATGGTCACAGGCATCCTAGGTGTAAAGTGCAAGGAGGACATGAAGCAGATCCATTGGAGTGCATGTCCCTGAGTGTTCCAATATGGGCCAAATGTTTTTGCTAAATCTGTACAGAGAAGCACAGGTCTTTTTTCAGATGCAAATCTCAAACCCTCTGATAGAAGCTATCAAGCAAAGAGGCTGTTTGACATTGATTCCAATATTATACCCAGGATTATTGATCATTGCATTTTTATATTAGCCATCAAGAATCCTGGAAGACAGACAAGTTACACATACATTCTAGGCTGTGATTATGGATGTAGCCTGGTGTAAAATACTTAAATTACAAGTGGCCCGCTAATTCCAATGAGCCTGATAATAGAGGTTACAAGGCATATTGAAAGTATGTGCTCAAAGGGGACACCACTGCTGAGTGTGTTTCCACCCAGAAAGTTCAGTTGGTCGAAACAGGTGAAGTCTTTAGTTGGAATACTGGAAGAACATGTATGAATCAGCATAATAAATCACATTTCTGAAAAAAAACATAAACCCTGTCATTTTACTTCACCAAAATTCCAGGGAGTGAACTAACGTGGGGTTTTTGAGTTACTACTATTGCAGTCTGTTAGAAATGGGGTCTCTAGTTGGCAGTGCTTTTCACTTTGTCCAAGTAGGGACCCTTACTTGAATCAGAGGACGGGAGTCACACAGCTAAGGGAACCCATGCTCACCCCCTAGGTCGTTTGGCACGAGTAGTCAAGCTTATCTCAGAGGCAATGATTAAAGCATTTGTACATATACACACAGGAACACAGTGAAAATTCTACGAAATGAATCCACATCAGTTTAGCACCATAGCCAATATTTATCTGAATAAAACAAGACCAAAATGACAAAAATCCAACATACTGAAGTAAAGATATTCACTTTTCAAGTTCAGTCCCAAGAAATCTATGGATGCATTTCTTTTAACACAAAGAGCCTTGGATGTGCACAAATTAAAAGACGAAACAGGCCCAGGGGAGGTGAGGTGCAGGAAGAGCAAAGCAATGTGTTGATTCCTTACTGCCAGAGGAGGTGATGCGTTGGCTCCTTACTGCTGTGCAGGGGAGGTGATGCTTCGGTCCCTTGCTGTCAAGGGAGGTGACAGGTCAATATCCGGACACGCAGCTTCGGTTTCTTACTGCGGGGATGTCAATAAAGAGACGGCATGGAGGAACGATGCGTCGAAAATCCAGACTTGCTGCGTTGATGCGACAGTGGCGATGCAGGTGCTGCATCGATTTTACAGCCGCTAAGCAAGCGATGCGTGGAAAGCAGGGGCTGCGTCGGAGTCAGAGCAGGTACCATGGATGTCGGTGATAAAGTAAACAAACAGAGAATCTTTAACGGCAGACTGATGCTTCCGCACCTCACGCTAGTTTCAAATATATCAAAAGTCCTTGCGCAGCAAGCCCTGGCATCAGCCATCAAGTGATGCCTCTGTCGAGACTAGGGGCTTACTAGTAAATCAAATATGCCAGTCATGACTCAACCAATCCCAATACAATTTACACAGGGAGCACTTGCACTTTAGCAGTGGTCAGCAGTGGTAAAGTGCCCAGAGGCCTAAAACAAAAAAAAAACGAAATTCAGCACGCAGTCATAAAACAGTAGTTCAGAAGCAAAAACACATGCTTCGAATGGTTGTCTCTGCTACGATTATATCGAAGCTGGATTACGGAAATGCTCTCTATTTAGGTCTGCCTAAAACCTTGACTAATAGACTGCAGGTTGTCCTGCATGATGCGGCGCGATTAATCTTCAGGATTCCAAGTTTCTTGGTGTGGGTTGTTGGGGTGGGTGTCGGTCTTAGCTCTGTTGGTTACCAAGTGGAGTCCCTTAGTGAAGTGGTCTTTCCGAAGTTCACAATTTCCGTCTTGTCAGTGTTAAGCTTCAGACAGTTGGCTCTTCATCCAGTGGGCAATGTCAGTCATGCAGGCACTGAACATGATCCGGGTACTTGGAGTCTTGTCCATGAGCGAGAGAATGAGTTGCATATCATCGGTATAGTAGAGGAAGTTGATGTGAGAGCGGATGGTGCTGTCTAGAGGGATCATGTATGCGCTGAAGATGGCTGGACACTGGGAGGATCCTTGCTGAAGTCTGCGGACATGGTCACAGGCATCCTAGGTGTAAAGTGCAAGGAGGACATGAAGCAGATCCATTGGAGTGCATGTCTCTGAGTGTTCCAATATGGGCCAAATGTTTTTGCTAAATCTGTACAGAGAAGCACAGGTCTTTTTTCAGATGCAAATCTCAAACCCTCTGATAGAAGCTATCAAGCAAAGAGGCTGTTTGACATTGATTCCAATATTATACCCAGGATTATTGATCATTGCATTTTTATATTAGCCATCAAGAATCCTGGAAGACAGACAAGTTACACATACATTCTAGGCTGGGATTATGGATGTAGCCTGGTGTAAAATACTTAAATTACAAGTGGCCCGCTAATTCCAATGAGCCTGATAATAGAGGTTACAAGGCATATTGAAAGTATGTGCTCAAAGGGGACACCACTGCTGAGTGTGTTTCCACCCAGAAAGTTCAGTTGGTCGAAACAGGTGAAGTCTTTAGTTGGAATACTGGAAGAACATGTATGAATCAGCATAATAAATCACATTTCTGAAAAAAACATAAACCCTGTCATTTTACTTCACCAAAATTCCAGGGAGTGAACTAACGTGGGGTTTTTGAGTTACTACTATTGCAGTCTGTTAGAAATGGGGTCTCTAGTTGGCAGTGCTTTTCACTTTGTCCAAGTAGGGACCCTTACTTGAATCAGAGGACGGGAGTCACACAGCTAAGGGAACCCATGCTCACCCCCTAGGTCGTTTGGCACGAGTAGTCAAGCTTATCTCAGAGGCAATGATTAAAGCATTTGTACATATACACACAGGAACACAGTGAAAATTCTACGAAATGAATCCACATCAGTTTAGCACCATAGCCAATATTTATCTGAATAAAACAAGACCAAAATGACAAAAATCCAACATACTGAAGTAAAGATATTCACTTTTCAAGTTCAGTCCCAAGAAATCTATGGATGCATTTCTTTTAACACAAAGTGCCTTGGATGTGCACAAATTAAAAGACGAAACAGGCCCAGGGGAGGTGAGGTGCAGGAAGAGCAAAGCAATGTGTTGATTCCTTACTGCCAGAGGAGGTGATGCGTTGGCTCCTTACTGCTGTGCAGGGGAGGTGATGCTTCGGTCCCTTGCTGTCAAGGGAGGTGACGGGTCAATATCCGGACACGCAGCTTCGGTTTCTTACTGCGGGGATGTCAATAAAGAGACGGCATGGAGGAACGATGCGTCGAAAATCCAGACTTGCTGCGTTGATGCGACAGTGGCGATGCAGGTGCTGCATCGATTTTACAGCCGCTAATCAAGCGATGCGTGGAAAGCAGGGGCTGCGTCGGAGTCAGAGCAGGTACCATGGATGTCGGTGATAAAGTAAACAAACAGAGAATCTTTAACAGCAGACTGATGCTTCCGCACCTCACGCTAGTTTCAAATATATCAAAAGTCCTTGCGCAGCAAGCCCTGGCATCAGCCATCAAGTGATGCCTCTGTCGAGACTAGGGGCTTACTAGTAAATCAAATATGCCAGTCATGACTCAACCAATCCCAATACAATTTACACAGGGAGCACTTGCACTTTAGCAGTGGTCAGCCGTGGTAAAGTGCCCAGAGGCCTAAAACCAAAAAAACCCGAAATTCAGCACGCAGTCATAAAACAGTAGTTCAGAAGCAAAAACACATGCTTCGAATGGTTGTCTCTGCTACGATTATATCGAGGCTGGATTACGGAAATGCTCTCTATTTAAGTCTGCCTAAAACCTTGACTAATAGACTGCAGGTTGTCCTGAATGATGCGGCGCGATTAATCTTCAGGCTTCCTAGACGATCTCATGCTTCTCCTTTACTGCTCAAGCTACATTGGCTTCCTATCGAGCAGAGAGCGGAGTTTAAGAGCTTATGTACGGTCCATAAAGCAATCTATGGACAGGCCCCTGTCTATATTAAAGAGCGCTTGAAGGTTTATAAGCCTAAACGAATTCTTAGGTCCTCTGATTCTCAGCTTTTGGTTTGCCCCCGATATAAGCTAGCAACCAAAGGTGGGAGATCCTTCTCAGTTCTGGTTCCACAGATATGGAATAAACTTCCAGAACCACTTCGAAGAGAAGTAAATCTCCTGCGTTTTAGGAAACAGTTAAAAACGCTTCTATTTAGGGAGGCTTTTGGCTCATCCAATTAGCTGCACTGAATGCCTTTCTTTCCGCCTTTCATACGCTCTGCATTATTTCTGTTTGTCGTCGGTCTTGAGCGCCTAGAGACCTGTAGGTGAGTTGGCGCTATATAAACCGAAGTTAACAATAACAATATATATAACGCTAAAGATGCCAGTTTTAAAAGGGTCCTTAAACGTAAAAGATTGAAACTTACATTCTAACTTCTGTATTGATGGAGTTGAGGAAACACTTTAACATTTTCAGTATCTGGAAAGCTAAAACATGCTCCTCTCATAAATGGAGAGAAGTCAAATGGGCTACAGGAGTCAAACTAATATGATTAAAATACATAAATCTAAATAGTTTCTCAACAATTTCTAGAAGAACGAAAGTATACAAAAAAACACAACTCAAGATCAACCTGATTCATTACATGATTCATTGTGGAATTCAGAAAAAGAGATTGATGTTGCTAATCTCAGTCCTGCCAAGTACCATGCATCAGGGGTTAGACTAACGCATTTAGTGCTGGTGTCCGCATCACTTCACTATTGTGCATTAGTCATGCATACTGAGCATGGCCCTACACCACTTATTGAATGTAATACTGGTCTGAGCGCTGGCCCTGCCTGCCAACAGCAATAAGCTGCTGGCCCTGACGGCTTGTAAGACACATTGCTATGGTGACGCAGTCTTTAGCTTAGGATACATTTTATTAGCAGACAGGCTACTCGATGGGCCAGCGGGCAGGGCGGGGAAGGTAAATTTACAAATGAACAGCAAGCGCCAGGTGCGGCCACAGTGGATCCAGCCCCTTCTACTGTTTTCCTGGGCCTGCTGCTGATGGTTGGCCCTGGCCGACAGCAGGCATGTCTAGAGTGTGTTCCCTCCTCTGCCCTGAGATGCCGCTGCACATGCAGACAAATGGACGCCCTAGAGGGCCACTCTCTGCTGATGACAGACAGGCTGGAGGTTGAATAGGCACAATGGGCGCCGCATTCAGCAGCATGGGTGCAAAGACAGGGGCATCAATGGACTAGCAGCGAGTGTTACACAGCACCTTCTCAGAGTTCACAGATGCTCAATGCTGAGAGGAGCCACAGTGCAGAGAGGCCTCTGTGCTGTGCTGATCAGGCTGCATAAAGTGCGGCCGAGCTGCTGCCAGAGAAGGCCCAAGTGTAAGACGTGTGCGACTGGTAAGATCAATACAAGGGCTATGAGGTGTCCTGGGCAGGGTGGCTTCATGGCTAATGATAGAGCTACCAGCTCTGTAATAAACAACGCATGCCCCTTGGGATGCATTCTTCGAGCCTAGGGAGCACTTTGAAAAATAAATGAAATAATGAACATACGTGTGTTAACTCATCCCTATACAAGACCTGCAAACATCAACAGTATAATAGCTTGGACACCAGTAGTTTTAAAATCGTATTAAAACTGTGTAGTGAAGGAGGCATGGGCGATAATGCAGATATAACCATTGGGTCGTTTGTGAAAGCTGTTTAGCACCTGTTGGAAGTGTCCTAAGCACTTCTAAGGCAAATGCAGCAGTCAATAACTTCAACTCTCTGCACTGGTAGAAGTGGATCTTGACTGTACCAGCAATAAACCCATAGAAGAAGTACAAAACTTTTTTGTTTGTTGGTCCAAATGTTATTTTTTAATTACAATTTTAGTAAATTAACCAATATTCATCTTTCAAATTAATATATCTGATCATAGCAACATCATTCAAACTAAATCCTTCTTTTTAATGCAGTGTATGTATGGTTATCAGATAGCTATCTTGTGTGACTGACACCTCCAGCTATAAATGTATAATTGTTAGTGCTTTACATTCCACAGCTGAAAAGTACACTTTTCTCCTTGGCGGAGTGGCTATTAACCATCTCATGGAAGGGCCGATTTAGAATAGCTCCAGGAGCATGCAATCACATTCCTTATTTGCTTCAATGCAAATTAATGTTTCTAAAGCACCATTATATCTTGCAGTTCTTAACTCCTGTGTAAAGGAATGTGTGCACTCACAGACACTTCCACATTGCTCCCGTTAGCTTTGTGTGCACGTCGGCGCAAGAGTTAACTTCTTGCTTCTGCTTGTCTTAGTGTCACTCAAAGTATCACACATAAGGCAATACAATTTCACACGCAAGCACGCTGAGCCACAGAAATGTCACTCATGAGCAAGCTAAAAACTTGGCAGCTATGTGGGATGTGTAGAGCTGCTACGACCTTCCATAGCACCATGGAAATGGGTGCACGGTTGCTTCGTACACTGGCAAAGTAAGACTAGGTCCTCGAGGGGAATGCCTGCAATCCAGGGCATGGTCCTGATCAGACTGTGCTGAGCCAGAGTGCACTTTGAACAGACCGGCACTAGGTGCCTGGCATAATCACTGTTGTTATGTCTCCACTGTTGTAGTTGAGATCATGCATGATGCACCTAATGCACTTGAGGAATCTCACAGTAAAGGTTGTTCCAGGCCTTTCATTGTTGCAGCAAAGAAAGTCCTTAGCTGTGTTTCAGCCTCCTACAGAGTGAAAAGTTGTCTGTCATCTGCGCTGGGGCCTCTCACATCCTGTTTGGTACCTTCGGGTCCCATAGTGCCCTGCGATTTCAGGTGCTTTGCAACAGCTTAAAAATCCTATTAAAGTTTCTCGTTGCCCAAATGGGTGTCATCTCTGATATTTATATGTTTCCCTCATCTTCATTGCTTGATTTTGCTTGCGAGAAATTGTGACTTATAGTCGTTGAATTTCACTCATAATTATACTGAAATTATGAAAATTTCAAACATATGCAATCTGTAATCTTGGCAGCCATGTAGTCTAGGAGGCTGAACCACCCCAGCTGCCAAAGCATAAGTATAGGCCCTTTCAGCTGAACCTCTCAGCTTCACAGCTCCTTTTTCACCGGTGGTGAACTGCTTTGAAGTCCAGCTAGGGGGCAGAAAATGTGGAAACCTGACAGAGAGGAGAGCAAGCAGGTACACAAAGTCATTCTTTAGGAATAGAACGTTCTATTGTTTTATCAAGCTACACAATCAAAGCATCCCCTGCCTCTCCATCTCATTCCTACTCCAAGCCAGTGAGGTCCACTGCATGTTGTCTTGTAGCCTCTGACGACCCAATGTATGGTTTCCACAGACTCTCAATTTACAACCAGAACCTTTTATGCTGTTGTTTAAGTAAAATATTATCAAGAATAGGCTGAGCCACAAACAGACTTTCACAATAGATAGGTGACTCACCACATCACAAAGCTGTATTCTGCATTACAAGAAAAGACAGAAAGCACAGTAGTCCCACACTCCTATTTCACACTTCTCTCCACTTCTCATCCAACTCCAATGTCATCTCTCAGGGCAATATTACACAGTGTTGGAGGTTATATTGATGCACAATGTATCCGCTATGAAGCAATGTCGCACCCTTTTCCTCAAGTTGTTTTCAGACTTGGAATAGGTGCTATTGTTTCAGTTCTGTAATATTTTCACAAAAAAATGTTACTTTTGGGTTTGGCACCATGGAACAGTTATAGGCCTTCCTGAATACCTTTCATTTGGTAATATCAAACAGTGTTCCCATAGTAACAGTTTTTAACCACCATTCCCATTATGAGCACCTTACCTGAGGGTGGTGGGGCAGGCAGGGGTTACTCGTCACAAATTGGTACAATTGGTGGTGCTTACCACTGGTGTCTCAGGTTCAAGGTATTGGTGAACTAAAATGGAATAACCTAGCTAGGGTTAGCCACGTGAAGCATTGACGCCCTAGTGAGGTAGTAAAGTGACTATAAATCAGTGCTCAGGATGCTGTGCTTACACTGTTCATGCCTTTCTGATTCATACACGGAGAAATTAAAGCATCTGGTAGAACACAGGGGAGAACGGAATATGAGGCTGTAAGTTGCTGAAGTGCGGAGTCACCTGGCAACAGCTGCCTCAGGCATCAGTGGCTGCTGATACACTCACCCTCACAGGAACGCTCAGATTTATTGGAAACCCCTAATGTCCATGTGAAATGGGTTACTGGTTGACTGGGGCGTGAGCCATGGTCAAGCAGCAACCACAATCCTGGTCAGGGTAAAGTACAAGAAAACTCCAAATTAACCTGTGCTCAACCCCCTGATAACTTGGCACGGAGTAGTCAGGCTTAACTTTCAGGCAATATGTAAATTATTTGTGCAACACGTGAAACAGTAAAACAGTGAAAACACCACGCAAAAAGATCCCGTACCAGGTTAGAAAAATAGAGCAACATTTAAGAAATAAAACAAGACTAAAATGACAAACATCCAATTAGTAGAATCGGAGTTATGAATTTTAAAAAAACTGTAACTGTAAAATAGCACCTAAAAGCATAAAGCACCAACCGAGTATATCTGATCACACAGGACTGGGTCAAATTCAAAAGTTCAGGCCGCCTACGATGGAGCGCTGGTCAGATTTAGCCCCCGATTAGTCCCTCTGATATTTTACCTTGTCAAGTTTTGTGCCAAGAGTCCCGTTTGCGTTGAAGAGTGTCACGGGGAGTATGGAGAGCGTCACGGCCGGGGGTCGGCATGCCATGAAGAGCAAGCCGGGCATTGCAGATGGGCAAGCTGGAGCATCGCGTTGGCAGTCCTCCACTATAATGGATGCTTGTTGTGCGTAGAGTCGGGCTGGTGGCGGATCCTGCTGATTTTCGGTGCAAGCTGCGCAGTTTTGGAGTGAACGAGCATGTTCACAGTCGCAAAGAGCCCAAAAGCTTCATATAAGAGCCATCTAAACTACATCAAGAGTCCAAGACTTGAGGGGCACCACTTGGGGCTCAGGAACGCGCTGAAGACAGGTCCAGGAGCAGTTGGGAAGCCTTTTATGTACCCGAGGCTCAGATCAGGAGGCCAGCAGACTAGCCTCTTGAGTCACCCTAGCTTCCTGGGTTCAAGATGGCTTGCAGGTCTAGTTCTTCCTCCCCAGGTAAGAAGGCAGTGTGCAGCAGGTCAGCAGAACAGGGCTGTAGCTCCTTCAGAGTAGCAGTCCAGCAGAGTTGCAGTCCTTGTAGCAGCACAGCAGTCCTTCTTCCTGGCAGAGTATCCACATGTCCAGAAGGGTACTGAACTGGTAGTGTCTGAGGTCCTTCTTTTGTGCACAGCTGTGCCTTTAAAGATTAGAAAAGCTTCTAGAGGCATGCCTTTGAAGTGCACAGATGCCCAGCCTTCCCTGTTCTGATTCCAGAATAACTACAGGGGGTACGCAGCCTTTTGTGAGGAGGCAGGACACAGTCTACAGTGATGTCCTCTTCAGTCACACATAAGCTCCCATTGTGTGTGAATGTCTACGAGAAATACACACATCCCAACTGTCACCCACACCCTGTCATGTGACCCAGAGACAGGCTGCAGGTACCAAATAGCTAAGGCAAGAAAAAGTCAAGTTTTGAAAAGTGGCATCTTCAGAACTGTAATTCAAAATCTGACTTCATCAGAAGTTAGGATTTTAAATTAGGATTCCAAAGACACCAAATATGAACCCGGTTTTTCTTCTCGTTTGTATATTACACTTATAAAATATAAGAAGTCAACTCCAATGTTATCCTATAGGAGAGATAGGCCTTGCAGTAGTGAAATTTGAATTTGAGAGTTTTTCACTACCAGGACAGGTGAAACTTAAAAGTACATGTGCAACATTTTAAGTTCATTGCACCCTGCCCTTGAGGCTATCCTGGGCCTAGCGTAGGGATGGCTTATATGTATTAAAAAGAAAGGTTTGGGCCTGGCAAAAGTTTGATTTTGCCAGGTCAAAATAGCATTTTAAAACTGCACACAGAGGTTCTGCGATGGCAGGACTGGGACATGTTTTAATGGGCTACTTAAATGGGTGGCACAATCAGTCCTGCAGGCAAACTAGTATTTATTTTGCAGGCCCTGGATGCATGTAGTGCCACTTAACTAGGGACTTAAAAGTAAATTAAATATGCCAATTGAGTATAAGTCGATTCTACCAGGTTTAGGGAAAGAGCACAAGCACTTTATCACTGATTAGCAGTGGTAAAGAGTGCTGAGTCCTAAGGCCAGCAAAAATGAAGTAAGCAAAAACAGGAGGTCTGAAGGCAAAAAGTTAGGGGGAATCAACACTAAGGATGCCAGGTATAACAACTGGTTAATTATACAATTTTTATGGGCACAGTTAATTTGCCTTAGTGGTCATCTCATACTTCATTTAAACAATGCCTTGAACCAAGTAACCCACAAAGATGGCTGGATCCATAAACACTATTCTGCATACACGAGACAAGCCTGACACATTTACGGATGAAGGAGCGCTCCTGTCAGGTTGCTTAATTCACACGAGCATTCCAAATAAAATAGCACAGCATTGACATGAAGACATTTCCTTTTAAAAATCAAATCCTGCAACACCAATTTACAATGATAAGAACCCAATACCAAGATGTGTATTAATAAATATAACATAAACAGCAAATTGCTGCTTAAAAATCTATTTAAATTTACTGCAGTACTGTAGGAACATATATATCAGTGCATTTACTTTATATACACATATGGGATCTCGTTCTGTGGAATAATGTCCATGGTACAACCCTAAATTAGTCTACTTCACATACAGGGGTCTTGAATGTTCCTTGGAATTATTTGAATTATTAATTAGTCTTAAAATCACATTTATTCTCTTGCAAGATGTGGAGAAGGCCTTTGACCGTGTGGACTCAGTGTTTCTAACTAAAACAGTAGACCTTTCTAGGTCCTCGAATAAAAACATTTATGTTAGCCAAATTACGCTAGTCTTGCAACAAAATAAGGATACACTGCCATCTCTTCTGGCCTATATCTCTAACCCGAGGTATGCAACAAGGGAGTACTCTTTCACCTCTGATCTTTTCCATCACTGTGGAACCCTTATACACCAGGTTATGGTCAGCCAATTGATCACAGGTTTGACAACCAAAAAGGGCAAGTAAAGCTTGTGCTTTTTGGAGACAATGTCCTCTGCTTCTTGCTACACGGCTAGTTTGCTACCTTTAGTTCTGATGGAATTAGAACATTTCTGCCTGGTGGCTGGATTCCAAGTTAACTGACAGAAATCCACAGCACCGGGACTGGAAAGGGATTGTGGGGCTTCCGAGGTGGAAGCAACAAGACATGGTTTTTGGCTGTCGTCGGGAGGGAACTAGTCCCTGGAGGTCACTACCCCTCCTTGTGACTGAGGTGTTTCCTAGCAATGTTCCTCCCCTCTTGGGCACACTATTCATGGATTTGTATGGATGGGCAGGCTCAAGATCTCCTGGGTGGACACGATAAACTGTGTGAAGAATTACTTTTTGCCCAGGCTACTATAGCTATTTCACTCCTTCCCTGTGCGAGTGCACCCAGACACCTTGAAAAAATGTGCCTGGCGAGATGCAGGATTTTATATGGGATGGCAAGCGGCCATGGGTGACCTGGTCCCTTTTGATGAGAGCCATGGAGAACAGTGGAATGGGGGGCCGCGACATTGATGGCTTCATTTTAGCTACTCAGATTCCTCCAGTTGTGGTATAGTGTTCCCCGGATGCAGACAAAACCTGGTGCCAGATGGAGCAGAAATTCAATTATTTTCCTCTTCAGCACCTGCTATTGCTGCCCCTACTATATTGAGGTTTCACCCTCACCCTGAGATGATCTTTTTTTTTTTTAAGGAGTTATTGTACAGTCCATATCAAATAGCATAACATAATTCATAACCAATTATACAATATCATAACACAATATATCGGGTCATGTCATAAAACCAGGTGTAAATAGAATGAAGAAACAAGAAATTATACAGCTAATGTATTTTACCTAAGCCATACAGTTAATTAAGATGATCTATCATCGGACCCCAAATCTCCAAATTTTTTTCACTTTTATAGAATTTAGCCCGCCACATCTTGAACATAGGGGCTTCTCACTGCAACCAAACTGAGGCAACACATAGCCTTGCCACCGCCGCTGAAATGAATATAATATATCTAAATGTATATATTGGCTGGCCTATTTGTACATTATCACCTACACCCGTTAGCATTATATCTCTTGGTAAACAAATTTGTTGCCCTAGAACCTCCGACAAAATCTGATCTCTTTGAAGCCTTAATTGCTGAAGTATGTTACAATAAAAAAAACACATGTACCATACCGGCTTTTTCCATACTACATCGAAAACATTTGCCATCATTAGAATTCCCCCCACTTCATCATCTTCTCAGGTGTATGATACAAATCAAAAATCATCTTATAATAATCTTCCCAGCCATATCAATTGATTGTTGCACATACTGTCCCTCCTGTCCCAACCATTCCCTCCATTTAGCTGCTTGTTCAACCATATCATCAGGTTGGGTTTCAATTAATATAGTATACAAAACCCCTAGCCGTTCCCTCCTTCTGATTGCCTCGACTATCGGGAGATTAATTATTCCCTCACCTATATGATGGTTAAACAAAAAATCCCTAACCTGTAAGTATTAAAAGAATTCCTTTTGTTGGAGTCCATATCCATTTACTAACCCTATAAATGCGTCTAACGTCCCTCCCTTGAAAAGATCTCCTAAAAGTCTTATCCCTTTAGCCCTCCAACTCGACATCCTAACATCCCAAAATATAGCAGGGAAAATAGCTGACACATCCAGGGGCGTATAATAGCTAAACCGTGGAACGTCTACCACCTTCTGTACTGTTTTCCTAACCTTGTAAGCAGGGTACACTACCTTAAACCTAGTTTTTTTTAAAGTAGCTTGGTTCATAGAATTTTATAAAAAAATTCTGGCTTCTAATTCTAACAGCATTTGATATATTGACAGTGTTTCCGCTATCAATTCATCTTCACCTGTCAACAATATCCGTATTTTTTGAAGAATACAAACATAATAGTAAAAAGTAAAATTACGAACAGACCACCCCCCGATCACATGGTAGCATCATATATTTAAACACCCGCCGTGCTTTCCTATATCCCCATACAAACCTATCACAGATAGATTGAGCTCCCTGTAGTTTTATTTTAGTTAATTCCAATGGAACTGCCCTAAAGTAATACATAACCCTATGAAGGATAACCATCTTAAGTACATTGCATCATCCCACCATAGTAAGATGCAAACATTCTAATCAATCTAACTGCTTTTGAACCCCTTAAACAATATTAGACCAATTCACTGCAATCAAATCCTGCCGTGACGTTCTCACTTTAATGCCTAAATATGTAGCTTTTTCCCTTAACCATACCGGGCATGCCATTTTAGTACATATAATCTGTGTTTTTGAGGCATTCAGCTTATAACCTGAAACCTCACCAAATATGCCAGCTAATCTTTCTATCACAATAACTGCTGCAGCAGGATCTGAAGATGCCACCGCTATGTCATCTGCATAGGTTAGGACACGTACCTGATATTGTCCACAAATCATAGATTTAATGTGCTCATTCTGCTCCAGCATGACCAGAAAAGGAGTAATATATATTGCAAATAACAGCGGGGAGCAAGGGCACCCCTGCCATGTGCCCCTACTAATCCGTACCTGCTCTGTTTCCATACCCATTACACAGATCATGGCTCGTGGTGACTTATACATACTTTGTATTGCACTGATATACCCCTGTCCAAACCCTGTCACCCGCATAACGGCCCATAAAAATACCATGACACTCGATCGAACGCTTTTTCCGCATCGAGAAAAATCAGCCCAAGCCTCCTTTGATTTATATTGGCATAGTCAATAAGAGAAACTACTCGATTAATATGATTAACCGTACTTCAACCTGGTATAAAACCATGTTGATAAATAGATACCAGAGGCGTGATACCTTGCGCCAACCTATTAGCCAGTATTTTCGCATATATTTCACCATCTGAATTTAACAAAGATATTGGTCTATATAATCCTGGGAGATTAAAAGGCTTATCTTTCTTTCAAAACACCGCTATATTAGCCTCATCCCATGATAGAGGGGGATTCCCTACTTGAGCCTCTTGGAATGTTGCCAGCATATCTATTTTCCGAACCTGAAAAAATGTTTGATAAAACTCAAGCGGAAGCTTATCCAGCCCTGTAGCTTTACCCCTCGCCAATGAACCCATTGCCTCCTCCAACTCTTCCATAGTAATTGTTGCATCTAATAATAATTGCTGTTCTTGACTAAGTTTAGCTACATTCAGTTGTTGACAGAAATACTCTATTTCCTGTTCATTGATATCCCTTTGTGTATATAGCTCTTGGTAGAAATTATAAAATACGCCCACTATCTCCTTCCCTGTTTCAACCGTATTGCCTGCAACATCCACCATTGCCCTTATTTTATGTGAGGACTGTCTAACTCTTAACCTTTGTGCTAAACATCATCCTGTGGCTGCCCCATATTCGTATCTATCTTGTTTATACAACTTATATTTATAAGCTATTTCCTTACACCTGATCGCATTGATTTTAGCTTTACAACATGTAATCTTATTTTGTATATCAGTAAGCTCTAATCCCTGTCTAAGTACCTTTATCAGCTCTTGTTCTTGCCTCCCTAAATCTTCCAAGAGCCGTTGCATCAGAGTTTGTGCTGATTTCTGTTTGGCCAACCCATAACTAAGTACTTCACCCCGTATTCCTGCTTTAAGGGTATCCCATACAATTTCACTGGAAGAAGTTTCCCTATTAATCTCCAAAAATTGAGAAATCCAAATCAACATATAATCAATAAATTCCTTCTCCATTAAAAGCTTCCTATCAAACGGAAATACCCTACGACTTTTAACCTGCCTAAAACAGAATACATCTAACAATAATGGGCCATGATCTGCTGTTATTCTGGGCCAGACCTGCATTTTTGCTCCAGCAATCATTAGCTTAGACATAAATACATCATCAAGTATAACTAATTTATGATGAGGATGTGAATAAAAGGTGTAGCCCGGATGCTGATCATTTAAGGCCGCCCATATATCTACTAATCCATGATCTTTTAACAGTTGCTTTAATGCTTTAAAGATTCTAGGTTTACGACCCATATATTTATAATTGTCATCTTCTAACTGATTTCCCTCTATATGTATAATACAATCTCCACATACAATCAGAGTGATATCCCACAACATCAATTCCATATTCAAATTCTCTAATATAAGGTCCTCATCAAAATTTGATCCATATATTGTACATATTGTAACCTTAGTACCACCAATACTACACTCAGCAATCGCCCATCTACCATATTTATCTGACCTTTCCCTCCCCGTCCCTAAGATACCTCCTCGTACAAGAATAGCTGGCCCCCTACTGGTAATAGTCTGACTAGTTGTAGTCAAGAGTGTATAACCCAGCTCTTCTAACACCTTACGCTTAGCCCAAGCTATATGCGTCTCTTGAATGCACAGAACATCAGGTTTCATTAAACGTAGTTGTATTCACAAAGGAGCAACAGAGAGAAAAGAAAGCCTGGTCGCCCTCCACTCATCAAACATCAACACAACCAAACCAGGTTTCTAAGGCGCTTTTTATTAACATTCCAACTTTCATCAACGTGTGTGAATTACTGCCATTTGCTCAGTTGTACTACTCTATTTTATATATATTTTTATAGTAGTCACACTCCGTGTAGTCGCCTTTCTTTTTAAAAAAAAAACATTTTTTACAGAAGTCAGTCCTCCAATAACAGGGTTTCTTCAAACTAGCCTGATGTAAACCCCGCAATCACAAACTGTGAGAAATACTACAAAAAATGTGGAAAGGCAGAATGTGAAAAGACAAAATGACCCCTCACGTGCGCACCACCAATGGCATAGCTGGTTGGTACTCACCAGTTGTGCCCACTTTTATCATCATTGGCGGTCATTTTGTTAAAAAAGAAACGAAAAAGTGTCCAAACAAAAGATTATAAAAATCAAGTGCACTTCGCGTAGCTACGCGTAGCGCTACTTCGCAAACTACGCCCAGGGTTAATATTTTTCTTATTCACTATTGACATTACAGAAGCCCTAACATGCCATTGCTCAGGTGGTGGACACCACACCTATCTAGAATAAAATCTGTGCGCCCAATAGTTATAATTCATAATTTCTTCACGCCACAGTTCAATAGTTCAAAAAAAGTTAAAGTATATTGCCATTCTTTGGCAAAGTGTTTTTTTTTTACTCCAAAGTGCTGTCCAACACACAACTCATGGACAACGAAAAGGGTCATGGATCTCCTACTCAACGACAATCTAATCCTCTAATTTTTCTCTACAGTCCACTTCTCCTCTCTGTCCATGACTGGTGACTGACAGGCTTTTAAACTCTCACTGATACTGCAAGACTGCAACAAAGTTAAAGGACCCCACATAACTGGTGAGTGAATATTTATCTTTTACTTTAATCAAACCTCTTTCTCTTGACAAAATGGAAATCTTTACTTACACCTTGCTTTTAATTTTGCAGCGGAAGAAGTTGGGTACTGTAAAAAAACAAGATCTCCATCTGTGCTGCCTATGTTCAGCAATTTGTTTTAAGCCAATCAGGTATCCATCCCTTCTTATGTCTCTCAGAAAAGCCATCTTGAACATTTAGGAAATTGTATTAGTTATTTAGAAACTATATTAACCTAGCCCAGCTCCAGTTTGATTATGTTTATCATTGTGGAATTACAAATACACAGACCCTTTAGCGAAATTCTTGATTCTATCCATATCTCATTTAATAAGTGGTTGCCATACATGACTTTTGTAGACCAGAATTTGGATAGAATTTTAGGGACTCCAATTTTATTCCAAATGATTAATTTTCACTGCTCTCTCATTATCAACATTCTTAGAGACTTAATGTAACTATCTCAAATGTCTTATACTTAGGCTTCAATACTTCACAATTCCGCAGATATGCGCCTTTACAGCTGTCTGTCATCTCTAAAGTTGGCAGATTGTTTCTACCATAAGGATGCTTTCAGCCTGATTTAGACTTTGGAGGACAGAGTAATTGTCCATCAGGGCAATAGATTAAGTTACTCCATTGCCCAAATTGAGATATGACTGCCAGCCCAGTGGTAATCTCTTAACATTGTCCGGAACAGTAGTCACAGCAGTTTGTGTCAATGTTGTAAAAGTTTGAAAGACGGCTCGTTCAAACGTGACAGCTGCTCATCAAACTTTCACAAAGTTTAACTTTTTCAAAAACAAACTTCCAAAACAGAAGTTTCTTTTGGAAATAAAGTAAAACTAATGATCCCAACACCATTACTTTTCTTAATTGCCACTCTAAATTGGGCAGATGGTTGGATGGCTAACCTTCTATGGACCGTATTCTGTCGGGGTGTTGGAGGCGTATGGCAGTGACAGAGCTGGAGTAGGAGTAGGCTCCATCATCAACATACTTTAGGTCCACCTCACTGCTAAGTTGGTTGAGTTTGGAGGAGAGGGTACTCCATCACTGTAAATCAGACCCTTTGCTCTTAAAATACATCATTTTCACACATTATTACCATCATGTCTTTCAAAATCTGATTATGTGGATAACATTCGATGGTGTAGATTTCTTCCTCTCCATAATTAATGTAGAGGTTTTAAGGAAAAGTGTTGAAATAAAACATCCTTCTTTTTACAATGTCCTAGATCATCAATTTTTGCTGGCATAGTCAATAATGAAGTCACTTAAGTTAATTCCTTTTTAACAACAGTAATCTCTAGCAGAACCAAATCCCCTTAGAGAATGTTCAGATTAAACAAGCATGAAATTCCAGCTCCTTTATCCTCAAACCACAGAAAACTATGAAACATGTTTTCCTTTTAGTTAAAGGGGAGGAACACCGTACAAAACAGCCTGAATATTTCAAAGATGTAACTCAACTGAGCGGTAGGAATCACCGAATACTCGATTTTAAGGTGACCCTTAATTTTCACAGGTCTCTGTAATCTCTTTCAGTATTACAGCTATGTTCTTGGTCAAAAAATTATGTTTCTCAATAACTCAATATTCTTGAATTTGATCTCTTCAGAAGCCCCTTTGGGAAACGATGACTTGAAAAGTTTGCTAAAAGATGTTATCTTACCACTATTTGTATAGTTTTTTTACTTTTATGGTCTTGTAGCACTTTTGTAAGGTGGGTGGCTTTCCCGCATGACTCCAAGGTGTTTCATTAACCAGAGTCATGGTGGGTTGTCTAGTGATGTTGTTTTGACAGTGAAGTGAAGATTGTTCATTTCAGCTATTGTTTACTATAGCACACAGCTGTGACTGTTGTGACACATTCCATCTAGATTGTACCATGAGGTTGGACAGTTAATGCTTCTGAATAGCACTGTTTGTTTGCTGTATAGCCATAAAGGCGTGTTAAATGTGCGGTGTGATATGATTTATTGAAAATCTTCTGTGTGGTAGGATTGATAAGGATTGGAGTGTGCTGTGGTAGTGGAAACACTTTGCCATCTATGGCTCTGGTGCCATGGTGTACACTTTAGGGTGAGACTGAACATGATGGTCTGTTGCTTCTTCAAGGGGAGGCAGTGTCAGCAGAGAAAGTGCTCTTGGGGAACAATTCTTTGCCAGCTCTGTGGCTTTCTTTGCTGTGTTGTTCAAGTGTGTGTGAGATGTGGTCCAAGATGTGTTGCTACTTTGAGGGATGTATCGGTGAGTAAGAGAAGTGCTGTTGAAGCGGTCTGTCTAATGCCTTCTCTTGGAACTGAGATATTCAAACAAGTATCTGCCATTTTGATTGAGTCTCATGGTAGCCAACATGACACTTAATAACTTTTGTTGGATGCATTCGAAATACTATATATAAAATACAGTGATGAATTACTGAGTATGGCTATCTTAGTCGCAAGTGCTTTTGATAGGGGGGTGATGGCCCTCAGTATTATTCAAATGAATGAGATGAGCAAATGTTTTACAGAAACGCTACATCACAATGTATAACACAGTTATCTGGCATTCACAACACCGTAAACAGATCTTCAGTACACAGCATAGCTTTATGTTCTTGAATACATGACATTATGTTGAATAATCTATTCTGCCTTATTGATGCATGAAATGGTTTAATGGATTACTCACTTAAGAGAGGGGACAAAGGGCAGCCTTGGAAAGGTCTGAGCTTTAATGTAAATGGCTCATCTTTTCAGCGTGGCAGCTCCTGGCCCTTTTGTGTTGTCATTTGAAAGCACTTCTCTTTGCTGTTGGAATTGCGGCTTTGGGTCTCCAGAGTCTTGGATTGTCATAGGCAATATCGAAGCCAAAATATCAACAGATCACAATATCGTGATCAGAATACGAAAGAACAAACCATCAAAATATCGAAGAGGCAGTGCACAGAGGGAACTATGAATTTACTTTTCTTAACTACACATCTAAGTAAATTGAAGATATATGCATCACCATGGTGCGTATATGTGAGCTAGGTATAGAAAATTTAAACAAACATAGCTCTCAATATTTTGTTTCTGATACTATAGTCAAGATATTGTGACCTGTCGACATTCTGGCTTCGATATTCTCAGCTCACACCATCTCTGGTGTGCGCACATCTCACTGCAAAGTCTTTGACAGGGCCATGCTTAAATGACATGCAGAGGCATAGGACAGCAGGGGGTGCACATGCTGCCAATATCATGTGACACACCTTGATTCATGCCAGAGGCCTCCATCTGCCAGTGGGTTTGCCATCGCTGTGTTGTGCTGCAGAAGATGTACATTGCTGCAAGGATCCTGTTGCCAGCAATTCACAACACAATGAACCTGCATCCTAGTAAAGAAGTCACAGGAGAGGTACAGTCTAGTAATGAGTCTTCTTTATTCTTAAGATAACATTTCAGGTAAAAAGCACCAGCCTCCAAGATCAGCACTCATTTCTAGCTGTGCCTCTTACTCTTTTTTGTTTCCAAATATTTTTTTTGCATTTTAGAAACGAGAACCAAAAGTATAGTACAGAAATATATGGACAGAAAAGATAAGTGAAGGAGCACTTCGCTGATGTGGAGATGCATATGACGGTCAGAGGCAATATGTTACATAATTCACAATAAGTTCAAGAGCATCGAAAAAATGGAAAAAGCAGACCCTGGTTGAATTATCACAGTGAGCAAACCACATGTTGAAAACCGTAAAGGACGAGAGATGGATGGCATGTAAACAATGTGGAAACCTATACAGACGACGAGGAGGGTAGGTATTCTCAACAATGCAACTTGAAAGCAGACATGCGAATCAAAGGATTGGGAGGTGGGTACCAAACCGCAAGAGAGAGGACAGAGAAAAGAGGAGAAGGCAAAGGAAGATGGACGCAGAGAAGACCAGAGACATAGCAGTCAAGAGAGGCAGAAACCAAAGTAAACAGATTAGTGACACATCATCTCTCCTTAGCTGAACTAGGACGTGGATTCAGTGTAAAGGTGCCCTGGACTTCCGAGATTTTCAGTGAAATCTTAGGGTTACTTTTAAGTTGCATCTTAGAGGAATGTGTGCTTCTAATGTAAGTTACCCCAGCCTACCATGTATGGAATGAGACATGATAAGCATGTTCCAATCGAGAATGAAAACTTTGACAACAATTTTCAATAAAATATCAAGGAGAGCTCAGTAACATAACGTGTATTTGTAAAGCACTAGTTCACTGAAGGGTATATCGGTGCTGCATAACAGATGTTTATTGTTACCTAACTCAATGGTACTCATTTTATCGTCCTCAGAAGGATGATAGGCTGAGTGAACCTTCCGGGATTTGAAGCTGTGACCATGAGGTCAAAGATAGGCTTCTACAGTGGACGCATTAGTCCACTAAGTCACCAGACCTGGCTTATCAAGTTAATATCGGAGAGAGGGAGTGAGTTCTTGGTTGCAATAATATTGGAGAAGTCTAAAATAATACTAATAGTAAAGATGTCACTCATTCGATTAGCAATTTGGGCCCAGGAAGGGGTCAGCCACCCACAACCAAAAAAACATGTGTTCAGGGTTACCCCGTGTTGAATGACAAGACCAACAGGTGTCCATATCTCTAAGGTTTAATTGGAATAGTTTATCCGGGGTCTGATACAGAAGATGTAGAAAAAAATATTTAGATTGAGCTAATGAAGGAATACGTTTATTCCATAGAGAATGAGTGCAAATCTTCCTCGCAAATCCAGCGAGGTCGTTTTCTGTCGATGTTATGGAAGTACTTGGACCATTTGATCCGATGAAACTGAGGGGTAGTGTGCGTAGAAGAATGCAGTGACACATAGATTTTGGAAGCAGAGTGTCCCAAGAGAAGACAATTATCAAGAAAGCCTACCAAGGTGGGTGGACGAAGAGGTCCCAATTTGGAGATCTTTTCTTTAATTATCATAAAAGGATTGAAATTCATATTGGACAGGGAAAATTTGTTTTGAAAGCAAGCAAAGGGTAACGGTTCCAAATCCGAGTAGAGGTCAGCGATTAGGTTAACGCCCATAGGAGCCCAAATGCGGCCAATAGTATGAGAAACTACGGTCTCCGTTTTCTTATTTTTTCAAAGGGACATGTTTGAAGAATTTGAGAAGTCCTCTGAGAGGTGCTTATCCAGCAGACTTAGAGCTTTCAAAGTGTCCACAGTGATTTGGGTAGAGTGAGCAAAACATATTAAGGACATGGTTAAAATTGCGTCGATGGAATAAGGAGAAAAGATGGAGCATTCAGCCTGAACCAAGGCAGGAATTTCCTGGAGTTTAAGAGAAAACCTACGGGCCCCTGAGTGGCCAGCAATGCACTTTGATAATCAAACCAATGAGGAAACTTGCAACCGCCCGAGCTATAGGTTGAGTGGAGTTTACTGTAGCTAATTCTATGTGTGTTATTATTCCACAGTCAAGCAGAGGTAATCTTATCTAATGTGAGATAAAATGAGGGAGAAAGCAGTACAGGACGCATACTGTTCAAGACATTGACTAAAGGGGTAACCATCATTTTCAAAGTTTCCATCCTGCCCCACCATGAGATGTGCTTAGGTGGCCATGCAGATAGGAGGTCCTTTATTTAGTCCAGGGCTTTTTGTTCATTATATGAGATAAAAGAATTTAAATCGAGACTGAAGCAACCAGATGGTCAATGGATTTAGATTGCCATAGTGAACCTGTGTAGCCGACACAGGAATGGAGGCAATACATGTTGAGGGGTAAGACTTCAGTTTTAACTTTGTTCAGCGAATACCCTGAAAAGGTCAAGAATGTCTGAATAATATTAAGAATAGCTGGAATGTCTCAGAGAGGGTGTGCTTTGAAAATCATAATGTCATCAGCATAAGCCACCATTTTGAAGCAAGTCTCATCAAAATAGAAACCTTTGATAGCTGGTGAGGAATTAAGCATATGTAGTAACAGATCCATATAGTAAGATGTACAAGCATTGTTAATACATCGGTTTCACCTATGTAATGAATAAAGAGTTGTTTGCTTCAATCATCGTATGTAAGTAGGAAAGAGCTCCCTGACAGATAAGACAGGAGTGGAGAGGATGTGGTGCAGTGGCCACATCTGCTGACTCGAGAGCTGGGGATCCAGGTTCGAGTCTCAGCTGCACCAGTGCAACACCCTACAATTCTTTTCAAATCACTTATTTTCTCAGAGTGATAACTTATTTTATAAATATGCAGCAAGAGTAAAAGGGAAAACTTTATGAAAATATAGTTCCACCAAAGCGGATGTTAACAGTATTTCAGCAGCGAGGAATTAATAAGAGAAGCAGATGAGAACAAGCATTGGTAAATGCAGGAAAATATGCTTCAGCCAATAGAAATGAAGGAAAGGTAAGTGGCACGCAAAGGAACCAATGTGAAACCAGGAAAGAGAGGAGGCGGGATGTAAATCCCTTTTAAGTTTATATTAAAAACAATAGATTTCTCAAGCACAGCACAAGCGCTGTTCAGGCGAAACCTCAAAAGCAGGGGCGGGGGTTAAGGGCAGCCCTACCATGTACCCTAATGCAACTCAAAGGGAGCTGATGTGGCGTAATTCATTTTAATCATAGTGTTCAGATTCGCATAAAGATCCATGACTATCCTTGTGAAACATACACCAAGATTGTACCGCATTAGGATTGATTCCAGGTAGGACCAAATGACTTTATAGAATGCCATCTCTGCGTCTAATGCTATAGCGACTGCTGCAGGAGACTGAGCAAAGAAGCTTTCCCAATAATAGGGCAAAATAAGCGGATATTATCACTGTCTAGTCTGCTTTTCACAAATTGCGAAGGGTAAATGATTTTATTAATGAGTGAGTCAATACAATTAGCCTTGATCTTATTGTATATTTTGGCCTCCAAATTGATCAGTGAAATAGGTCTAAAGTTCTTTGAGAAAGAATGATCTTTATCTTCCCTAGGGATAAAAACACTAGCTTCTGCAGCTGTACCTGAAACCTGCTGGAAGAGACGAAGTGATTAAGTATGTCCAGCAAAGGGTCGATGAGAGAAGAAGAGAACATCTTTTAAAAAGAAATGGGGAAGCCATCCAGACCAGGAGCTTTCCTGTCCGAGATGGGTTTAATGGCCTTTAGGATCTCACTTTTCACAGTTAGGGAACTGAGTTTGAGTTTATCAGCCTCTGAAAGAATATTTAATGGCAATGAGTTCAAAAGGTAAAGGCAAGAGTGGTTTGAAGAGTGTAAAGAGATGCATACACATTCTTGAAGACATCCAAAATAACAGCTGATTTGATTTTTTTAAAGTCTGAAGGGTCTTTGATGGTTGAGATCAAATGACTATTTTGTTTAAGTTTTAAATAGGTTATTAATTATTTCCCAGCTTAAATAAGATATAGGAGATTTTTCTCTTTCTGAGCATAAATCCAAATATTGGCACATTTACTGATAATTGCGTTGCACTCATTTTTTAGATGTTTAATGCTGGCATGGAGGGAAGTATCATTAGAGGATCTATAGAGGGTTTATTTCTCTTTAATCTATTTAGCCAGCTTATGTAGAAACACTTTGATTCTGAATATCAGAGGCCTGTTCCATTATTTCAGGGTAAATCCACCAAGGACGATCTTTAGGGTTTGGTGGGGCAACCTGTAAAGTCAAAGTAATAGTGGCATAATCAGGAATCCATAAAATGTATTGTATTTTGGGATAATGAAGAGTGCATTAGAATGTAATCCATTCTAGAAAGGGAAATATGTGGAGGTGAAAAGTAAGTGAAGTCGCGACCCGTAGGATTATGCATTCTCCAAACATCAAGCAGGGCATGATTGGTGCATAGGGAGTGCATACTCGTAGGGGTAAGCAGAGGTCTGTATTTGCATGCCTATCAAGAACGGGTTGCATAGGGAGGTTAAAGTCATCACCAAATATAATGCAAGCGACCACAGGAAGGTAACTAAATTTGGCGTTTAATTCAGACAAAATTTGAGGAGTGTCACTGTTGGGAGCATACATGTTAACAGAGTATATCTCCTATTCACCACACTGCAGGCAGGTAACTAACCATTTACCCTTGTCACCGTGCTCTAAAGAGATGATGGAGAGCCCAGGAATTTGTAGAGGAGAGTGAGTACACCATTTTTCTTTGAGGAGGCAGGGAAGCAAGTTAAATCCTAGACCCAGCTATTGTGCATAGAAAGAGCTTCCCTGTAACCAATATTAGTTTCTTGTAAAAATATTATGCCGCCCTTGAGGTTGTTGCAGTAGTAATAAAACTTCCTGCATTTCACTGTTAGATTGACACCCTTAGTATTAAGGGAGATTACTTTCAAAAGAGCAATTGCAGCATAGAATCCCCATCGGTTATGCCTATAGCTCAAATATAAATGAACAAATTAGTGAGAATTGCAAGCAATCCGAGGAGAGAACCATATTCCATGACTGCAAGAAAGACTAATCAGAGAGCAAGAAGGAAAAAAGGACAGGTTTACAGAAGTGAGAACAAAAGAGGAATGCTCTATAAACCATAAGTAGTGAAGAATGCGAGTCAAAGGAACTAAATATAGAAGGGCAACCGACTACCCAACAACCAGAGTGCTAAACCCACAGAAGCGAGGTTGCCTAATGGGACTGGTGTGGGGCCCAAGCAAGAGTAGCTCCTCCACAGCATAATAGCAAAACGAACCACAAATACTCAAAGGGTTCATACAGTCACCTGTAACAATGCATGCTATTTGGAAAAAATAAATGTATGGCAATCCTTGAGTGATAATGTAGACTTGCATACCTGGCTAGTTTGTAGACTCCATATTTCAGCTGCTCTATTGGCCACTGGTTATATATTACCAAACGGACAAGTTAGCCGAAGGTAGATGCATCCAAGTAATCATAAGGCAGCCCTAACCACCAGTCTCCCTTGGTTCGCCCATCCCCTAAAAAACAAAGAAAGGAACTCAGAACACTTCAGAGATTGTATAAAAGAGCCCCAGTAATTAAAGTTAGCCTAGCACATACAAAACTAATGGTAGGAAATCGGTCTGGGAGGCTAAGAGAAAGTTCCTTGACCAACAGTGGAAACTGGTCTACAAACTATCCACATTAAGGGATCAAAGTAAATTATTGCAGTTTCTCAATTCTTTTGGTGTTGTTGATGGCAGTCTACTGAAAATGGGGTTGGAGATCTCAAATGAGAGTATTACAGTACCAGCCTATATTGTTATATAGAGCATACAGGCTCAACTAGCTTCACATCGACACATGCAATAAAGCTCCCGTACTGAGGGCCCTTCTAAGACAGACCAACTAGATCTCACCACGGCCACTGATATGTTTAGCACAAAGACAATACTTAAGACGTGTTGTTCAAATTCCGGATCCAATGGCATCCTGGGCTCAATTTTTAAGATCCATGATATCTATTGTGAACACTGGCTAGCAACATTTTATACTATTTTCTCAGATGACTCAAGTACTTGGTGTGGATCTCTTCTTTATCATCTTTTCAAAAAGGGATCCAGGTCCAATCCAGCCAACTACCATCTAGTAGCACTTTTAAACATTGAGGCTAATGTCTATGCCAGAATTCTGCTGGCAGGACTGGAAAATTGTGCAGAAGAAAAAATAGCATCCCTTTTTTTCAAACAGGTTTTAGACCAAACTGTTGTACCATAGATAATATCACTGCGCTGTCATATGTAGCTCAGCAAAAGGTTTGTGTAGAAGGTGGAGCCTTTTTCGCTTGTTTCATTGACGTTTGATACGATGGAGCCCAAGATTCCATGGGGAAAGCTGTCCAACTGGGGCATTCCTTCAGCTCTGTTGCAAGATATGATCAGGGTCTGTTGCAAGCTACTATTATGCAGTCGGGTAGACCAAATTATGTGGTAATTTGACGCGGCACGAAAAATCCAATTATGCAGCGTAATGTGCCACATTTTGTGACAGTATTATTTCATTATGTTTTCCTTTTTACACATGGTGATACTGTCTGGGCGCATATTTCCCCTCATTAGTACCCATTTAACATCCATATACAGCAATAGGCAATTGAAAGATGACCAGTTAACCTTTGTAAAGGGCTTCCCACTGCACAGGGACAAGTTTTGCCACATTTTGTAGTAGTTTATGATCCGTTTGAGCTAAAAACATCTTTTATGTTAAAATGTGCAGATTATAATAATAATAATAATAATAATACTGCATTTTATAAAGCGCGAACAGCTACCTCGCTAGGAGGTGTCCCGGCGCTAGGAGAACATAGTTGACCTGGAGGCCAGAGAAGGAGAGCTAGCGGGGTTGGGTGAAAAGCCACGTTTTCAGCAGTTTCTTAAAGCAAGGTTCAGAAGGGGCCTGCTGGATTTCTTGTGGTAAAGTGTTCCATAGAGAGGTAACGTTTGCCGAAAAAGTCCGTCCGCCTAATCGAGCCTTTTTCGTACGCGGGACGGCCAGTTGAACGCGGCAATTGGACCGCAGTGCGCGGGTTTGGGAGTATCTCGGGAGGCGGTTTTTCAAGTACTCTGGGCAGGAGCCATGCAGAGATCTGAACGCCAGCGTAAGTGCTTTAAATTTTATTCTGCTGGCAACTGGCAGCCAGTGCAGTGATCGAAGATGCGGAGAGACTGACTGCTTGAGAGGGATTCGCAGTAGCAGTCTCGCAGCCGCATTTTGAACTACCTGAAGTTTTTGCGTCAGGTATTTTGGTAGGCCCAGGTAGAGTCCGTTGGCGTAATCCAGCCGTGATGTAACAGTGGCATGGATAACCGTTTTCCGGCAGCTCTCCGGGAGGAGTCTCAGGATTTTTCGGAGATTTCTCAGTTTGCTCAAGCAGCAGCCGGCGACTTGTTGGATGTGGGAGGTGAAGGACATGCTATCGTCCCACCTCACTCCAAGATTTTTTGCCGTGCGGCTGGGTGAGGGGGCAAGGCCCATCTCCGTCGGCCACCAGAGTTCTGAGGCGGGGGTGGGGCCTCTGCCAAAGAAGATTACTTCGGTCTTATTGGCGTTTAATTTTAATTTATTCGTGTTCATCCAATGGGCTATATCTTGGAGACAGCCTTTGAAGTTCGACAAGGACTCCTGCGTCATCTCTGAGTACGAAAATACCAACTGGGTGTCGTCGGCATAGGAAATTGCCTTGACACCCCAGTTGGCAATTAGCGTAAAGAGAGGAGCGAGGTAGATGTTGAACAAAAGGGGGCTGAGAGCCGACCCTTGCGGGACTCCGCAGCTGAGGACCTTGGGTGCTGAAGAGACCGTCCCTAGTGCCACCTTTTGAGTTCTCTGGGACAGATAAGAGTGTATCCATCCCAGTGCCTTATCCTGGATACCTATCTCGGCCAGGCGGCTGAGTAGTCTGGCATGGTCCACCGTGTCGAAGGCGGCCGACAGATCCAGGAGTACCAGCATTGCTGAGTTACCTGCATCCATCGACCACCTTACTGACTCGGCTACCTCAATAAGCGCTGTTTCCGTACTAAAGCCGGGTCGGAAGCCTGACTGTGTCTCATGTAGTACCTTATTTACTTCTATAAATTTGCTCAGTTGGCGCTGTATGACTTTCTCCAACATTTTCCCCGGGGCGGCTAACAGTGATATTGGGCGGAGATTACTAAGGTCTTCTGGATCCCCATTAGGTTTTTTCTTTAGTGGGAGGAGAGTAGCATGTTTCCAGACGTCCGGGAATATACCCGAAGCGATGGATGAGTTCCAAATGTGTTGTAGTATGGGGGCTACAAACTCAGCTAGAGAGCTCCATAATTTAGCTGGGCACGGGTCGTCTGGGGAGCCGGATTTTCATCGGATAAGTTCTTGTCTTACCTCACTCAGGGAAATATTCATGAACTGGGTGAAGGTCTCACCTGGCTCGTCTTTAATCGCGAGGTCCTGTTTCAACGTTTTTATTTCTGGTCTAAAAGATTCATACACCTTTTTGATCTTTTGGTCAAAGAACTCGGAGATGTGCTCGCATAGAGTAGATGTCGGCGAAACTTGGGTTTAAAAAACGACTGTACCACCTTGAAAATCTGTTTGCTTGATTGTTCTGCCTGTAGAATAGCGTTCGCATAAAATTGTTTTTTACTTTTCTAATTGCTTTCCGTAGTTTTTTGGAAGCTTCCTTATATATAGTTCTTTCTTCCAGGCCGTATTTTGCTCTCCATAGTCTTTCCAGCTTTTTGCAGGCTGCTTTCTCTTTCCTCAGGTCCTGCGAAAACCAGGGAGCTGAGGGGGAGTCTCTCTTTGATGATGCTCGTGAGGCCGGAGCAATGGAAGAGACCATCTTTCTGACCCACTCATTGAGGAGCTGTGCATCTATATTGGCATTGTCGGTCAAAGATGGGGTAGTTTGTGCCAAGACAGGGCCCATAGTATCGGGGGTCAGCCTTTTCCATTGTCTCTTCAGGAAATAACATTTACTTGAAGCTGGAATGTCATATACCATGTTCAGTTTAAATGGGACCAATGAGTGGTCTGACCATATCAGAGGGAGTGGTGCCTCAGGCAGCACATCCTTGATATTAGAGAAAATGAGATCGATCGTGTGGCCCCCTGTATGTGTAGGGCCCTCATTGATCAGTCTAAGACTGACCGTATTTAACGTTGCTCTGAGCAGCTCTGCCACGGCACAGTCGGGTTTATCCATGTGGATGTTGAAGTCTCCTGCCACAATGAATTGGGGGTGGAGGAGAGAGCTCTGAACAATTGTGTCTAGTAGGGTGAGTAAGTTGGGGTCTACGCCGCCCGGAGGGCGATAAATCACCAATCCTGCTAGCGATAGCTGAGGGCTAACCTGAAAGCAGAAGTGAAGGCCTTCAATTCCCTGAATAGTAGTGGGAGCCGAAGATGTTAATATTAGCTGCTCTTTAAAGATAATAGCTACACCTCCGCCTCTTTTTGCGCCAGGGCGGTTGGCGAGACATATTTTAAATCCCAGAGGGACTGCTAGTGCAATAGAGGTCAAGTTGTCCTCCTTGATCCAAGTTTCTGTTAAAAACAGGACATCCCACTCCTGCTCTTCTAGTAATAACCAAACATCGTCTGCATGTTTGGCTAGGGATCTGCAGTTCAGTAGGCCAGCTCTAAGGCCTAACTGAGTTGGAGGTTTGGGATTGGGGCGCCTCACAGAGTCTTCAATGCCAAAAACTATCCCACAATTGCCACAGATCTGAGGGGGATTGAAAGTCTGAGGATCTGTAGTATGAGAGCAACAGTCAGATGGGGGATCAAGAGCCCTTAAGTCCTCACCTGACCACTCTATCCCTCCACCTTGTGTTCCATCACCGGTAGCATAACTGGCCCCGGCCACGGTCTGGTCGCGGACGGGCGCAGACGGGCTTGCCTTAGGCGCGCCTTCGGCGCAGAACATGGATTTTGTGGCAAGACAGGCAAATCCATAATTTTTCTGAAAACACCGTAGCTGCAGAATTGTATAATTCCATTGGCCTGGCAATAATAGCTCTACACTCCCACATTTTAGTAAGAATTAAGGTAGGTGACGATTTGCAGATATCATAGTCTATTTACACAAATAAAGGCCAGGCACAGGATTGTGGTTTGGAGTCCTTACATTGTGTTTATATATACGGCTGATATTTGCACCACATTGAATAATTCCTGGTCATTTCCAACAAGAATTGGCACACACAAAATGAAGTTTCTGCAGCATTCAGATGATAGTTATCGAGGATCCAACCTCAATATGCTTACAAAAATCTTTCACAACTGCACAAATGTAAGTAATAAATGAATTTTCAATTAACCTAAATACAAACCAATGGTATTTGGGAACATTAAAAAGAAATCTAAAAAATTTTTTGGGGCACATCTGCTTTATCCATTACAACCACCTCTACCATTTTTAGGAGTTTGGTTAACAGATACGTTTTCTCTGTGTTACCCCTTATCCATCTTAAACAAGCATTTGCAATGCAATAGGTCTCGCATTTGCGAGAGTTTAAGCTATTGGCATTGTAAATGTTTTGATAATTAACACATAAATAAAAGGCATTGTCATGTAAAATGCGAATAGCTCAAACTCTAGTAAATGCGAGACCTATTCAAAGAAGTGGCCACCATTGTCCCGGGCTGCTTAGAAAGTGAAAGTGCGCATGGCACGCTGAATGGTGCAGGAAAGCATGTCGTGCCTGCAATGGGAGAAACTATTTAAAGAAAATAGTGCTAAAAGCCTCACTAGGAAACAATTCAAGTAAAAGGGCCAGTCCTCATGGGAGGTGATGAATGAAGACAAGGTGGTACTAAGGAGGGACTAACAAGCCTATTAATGAATCAGAAGCCAACATTTATGAAGGACAATGACACAAGCCAATGACAAATGTAGGCGGAGAGTGGGCGGGGCTTCATTCCATACTCCAATACCGCATGGCTTGCAGAGCAGCGCATGCGCTGCCCAGGCTTGACCTAAAAATGAATGCACAGCATTAACTGTCAGGTTGTGTAGGAGTAATGCAAAACTATAAAGCCCCTCAGGAGAAGATATATTAAAGGTCATTAATGTCTATTTTTTACAGATACCGTTGAAATGTGGGCCTTTGCAACAAGATCTCTCACACAAGCCAGCTCATATTAAATATTTCCACCAGTTTAGGCATGGAAAAGAGGGCTCACCTAAAGCCTTACTTCAATTCTTTATACAAGATCTCAAGAAACTGTCTAATTCTTGAGCGCACCAACTTTATCAAGCTTTTCGTGACTTAGATTTTGAGGAGATCTGGACTTCCAGTCCGTCAAAATCCAGATTACTATAATGAAAACGAAAGTACTATTACTGTCATAAGCATTGGATTATAACCGGTGCAGGCTCACACCTCTTACTTGATTCCTACGGTATAACAACCTAAACAGAAGCATCTGGGAAAATCACTTTGCAATCGATTAAGGGAGAATGTAATATAATATAATATAATATATTCCAGAATGGGAATTCAGGCATTGCCTGGAAGATTACAAGGCTGAAGATACAAGGCAGGGACTGTGTGATTATAAAAGAGAAAGTATTTTGATGCTCTTATGTTGTTGTCCTGTTATGAGAGGAGAAAAATAGAGACTAATAAAACATGTATTTATGTCAAATGTGATTACACCTTGACTGGACGCTCTGAGAATTCATTTTAACAGTGAGGCTAAAAATGGATTCAGATGCACGACGAACATTTTGCCAGTTGTTTTCTCAGAAAATTGCACTGCACTACAAAATGTAAAATCTGTTTATTCAAATTATTTGTTTACTAATTTTAATGTGTGCGTTTAATATCGGGATTCTAACTAGCTGTTTCGGATATCTGTTATCAGTTTTGCTATGATTTTAATTAATTGACGCTATAAAGTAATTTATTTAGACAATCATTGTTTTCACGTCATCACTGCACTATATGATCACCGGAGCACCGACCACCTTTATGCTTATTCTTCATTGTAAATTTGTGTGACTAATAATCCCCAATCAATGTGTCTCTCCTATAACGATTCGATCACTACGGCAGAGTTTTCTGGATCCTTAGATTTAATCTACTAATTGATGGCGATTTTGCTGTCTCCATTTTTTACTTTCAGTATTTGTACCACTTGTAGCATTCTTTTTGCTTTGTTTATATTGGTCCAAGCTTCAGGTTGGTTAAATGGACTGCTCCTGCTGCATATTATAATAGATGTTAAACACAGCAGAAACGAACTGATAGTGATGTGATACGAAAAAGTGGTAAAAGCTATTAAAACAAAACAAAGCCTCTAGACCTGATGGTTGGCTGGGTCTTTTTTATGAAAGAATTCATATCATCAGAGTATATCAAGGTGCATGATGATGACGTCACCTTTTTTTGCCAATGAAGGGTAACCTGCAGCTTAGTAAATTCTGTGTTGGAATATAGTGGACTCCAGGCAATCTAACTAAGAGGCGATACTTTTCCATTCTGCCAGGGAGACTGTCCGAGAATCCATGACCACAGGATATAAACCATTGCCAGAGGGATGATTAAAAGTCTATGTGTTGGAAGATCCCTTGGAATTTTGCACTAGCAGCTAAAACATTGACTGGCCTTTCGCTTAGATGCCAGGTACTTCCTTTGTCACAGGTGGGTAGACTAAAACTAGTGAAAACGCGGACTCTCCTTCTTTTCTTTTTAATTTTCAGACATTCTCTGCTACTTTGACTATTTAAAAAGAAGGTCGCCAGAGACATCACCCTTTAAAATGGACGTGAAAGAAAGCCAGATTCAGAATTAGTGAATTATGGCTCCCCCTGGGAGAGACGTTGGGTTCTTCCGGATATATTAATTCATTAGCAGTACCGATTAGATATTCTCGGCCATAGGTTCTCTGATGACAATTTCCCAGGAGGGTTTGACTGCAGCTCTATTTTTCAGTTAATCGTGATCCTAGCGTGAGACATTCGAGGTCATTTTTGGCATGAAATTCAGGCTTGCTTCGAAAAACGCTTTGCTTAAAGGTACTTATTCAAGTGCCATCTGAATATTTTTCAGCCTTTTGTTGTCTAGCCTGGGACACCATGAACTGCTTAGCCAGACTTCTGTTATGAAAAAAGACTCCTAAATGAAAACGACTCCCATATATATACATACGAAGGGGGGCTTTGTGTCAGCCCTCTCCATCCAGTGGTCTTGTCATTCACATTTGCATTGCCGACCACAGCATGGGGCAGTGGGTTATCCCACTTAAGCCATTGACTCTCTTGCATGTAAGTGGTGTCATTGTTTTTGATTGCATGTGCACATTCTGCCTAAATAGAAGTTTACTTAAATACCAGGTGAGGTGAGCCAGTGCTGTACTTTGCTAATGTTTTTTTTTTGGGCTCTTTATCCTTTCTTTATTTTTTAGTAATACGTGTGTAAGGTTACAGTAATTCAAAGCCAATGGGACATTTAGTTTTCTAATAAGAGTCGAATTCTGTTTTGGTGTGCATTAAATCTAACAAAAAGTAGTACTTTACCTGTTCTAAATATGCTGGCCTGCTAGGATGCACGAGTTTTTTTGTTTAATTTCACATTGCATTTTACGCATATGGCTGCCGATTTAGGAAGCTGAATGTTCACTTTTGTGGAATATGCTAGCAATAAAAAACAGAAATAAAATAATGATGGCACTGGATGGATCTCCAAAGGTTGTTTCTATTGCTGTCACTAACTTGATGACCCTTTAGATACAGGCTAGCAGTGGGTAGCGCTGTAGGTACAAATAGGCAAGCCAGAAGTAGAAACTGGTATCGCTGGCTACCACATTCGATAGCCATGGGTATGTTTCCTATGACGGACAGTGTCATACGAGGCATTTCATATGATAGCAACCATGGGGCCTGCAGCATGCAAGGACTACTTCTGGACAGACAATAGCTACCTGTGGCTTACAGATAGGGCACGCTGTTCCTGTTTGCTCCACGGCGTACCTTAAAGCAGGTTCGCTGTGTGCAAGCAGGGAAAGTGCGCCCTATTAGGAAGAATGTGCTTCCCTCAGGGCAGCCGCAAACTTGTGCTGCCCCCATTGCAGCGCATTCGAAAGCTGTTTAAAATCTGCTCCCTGTTTCTCTGTGTAGGCGGCAATACGCATGTACTTGTATGAGATGAGAGAGAGCGCCTTGCAGGCAGGTGCAGTGAGTGATTGCACCAGTCTGCAAAGGGATGTCTCCGGTAGGGTGACCAACTGGCATTGGTGCAAATTCAGGACAGTGAGTGTAAAAATTCAGGACAAAGGGTCAAAATTCAGGACACAAATTCAGGACAGGAGGTCAAAATTCAGGACAAAACTTCAGGACAATAGGTAAGTTTTACAGACACATCAGAGGAGGTCGCGCAATAGTATATAAGCAACCCAGCCATATCCAAACATATTTAACCATTTGCAAACCTATCCATCATGTATCCTTCCATCTATCATTTCACTCATCCATCCCTTCATCCATCCTTTCACTCATCCATCCATTATCCATCCATCCAACCTTTCGTCCTATCCATCTGTACACTCATCCATCCACTCTTCTACCCATCCATCCAGCCATTTACCCGTTCACCCATCCAGCCATCCTTTCACTTACTCATCCATCCACCCAGTCACTCATCCTTCCACCCTTTCAGTCATCCATCCATCCTCCCTTTCTCTCTCCATCGACCCTTATACTTAGTCATCCTTCCTTCCATCCATCCATCCATCCACCCACCCATCCATCTACTCATCCACTCATGAATCCATCCATTGACCCTATCACTCATCCATCCTTTCTCTAATCCATTTATCCTTTCACTCCTTCACTCATCTATTCATCCTTTTGTCCACCTACCCTCCCTTTCACTCACTCATCCATCCTTACATCCACCCGTTCACTCATCCGTCCATCCATTCACCCTTGCACTTATCAATTCATAAATCCATCCATCATTTCACTCATCCATCCACCCACTCACTCACTCATCATCCACCTTTTCACTCATCCATCCTTTCACTCATCCTTCCACCCTTTTACCCATCCAGCTACCCTTCCACCCATACATCCAGCTATTTACCTTTTTCTCTCATCCATCCTTCCACTCACTCATCAATCCATCCTCTCTCATTATCCATCTATTCATTCTTTCATTCATCTATTCACCCTTTCACTAATTCATCCAGCCATCCACCCATCCCTTCACTTACTCACTCACCTTTTCATATTAATTTTGAGCTGAGCCTTTTTGAGAAGAGGCCCATCAAGAACTTCACCCTCGCTGCAGGAGCCATTCCAGGACTGGGACAGAAGCCACCCAGGGCGGAGACAGGATCCACCACGGGGGGAGGGGGTGGGGGGGACAGGAGCCATCACAGGCGGGGGAGGGGGGACAGGAGCCACCACATGGAGGGACAGGAGCCATTACTGGGGGGGGGGGGGCAGGAGCCATCACAGGAGGGGAACAGGATCCCCCAGGGTGGGCACATGGGTGGGCATGCAGTATTCTAGTATCATCTTGGTCTCTTCCAGGGTGGGGTCGGGCTCCTCACCCCCTCCTGGACAAGTCAACGAGATGACAGGCTCTCTTTCTAAAAGGTTCATTTTGCCATCCCCCACTGTGATGTACAGTACTTACAGGAGATGCTCCAAGAGAACTGATTTAACTGATTGTCCTCCATACTTTGTTAATCAGTATGGGTGCGATTGTGCCATTTCTGTATTTTATTACATTATAGACTGCATGTTTGAAGAGCCAAGGTTTGCTTACAATTTAGTGACCGTAATTAAGCTCTGTGAAGAGAACCACGTGCTGCCTCGGGGTAATCAGGGCCCGGTTCTACGATTTTTGGGGTGGGCAGAAAGGCAATGTGTGAGGCCCCTCTAAATTGCAGAGACATGACGCATTCAGGGCTGTTTGCATCTGAATAGATGCCCCTACTCCTGAAGCTGCAGCCCCTCCCTCTCAGTCACCTTCAAACACCTCTTAACAGCTGATCAAGGGCTGAAGGTGTGAGGGTCGCCATCCCGCTGTGCCTCTCCAATGCTGCTGGGTATCTGAGCTTTGGTACTGCATTGGAGTCTGTCACACCCGACCTCAACAGCATCGGAGTCAAGCAGGGAGGTGGGTGGAAGCTGTGACGGCTTTAGGGTGGTGCGACCAGTGGCCGGTTAAAATTACGGACAAACGGCGTCCGTTAAAGAATCCTTCACGGACAACGGACAGACGGCCGAAATTACAGACTGTCCATGAAATTTACGGACGGTTGGTCACCCTAGTCTCCGGGGTCCATGGGACCCGCTTTCTTCCTTCCAGAGGGCTGTTTTTAGAGAAGTGCACTGAAAGTGCGTCACCTTTTTGTGGGGCACTTTCAGTGTACCTCCTAAAGGCCTGTTTGCCTCTGAGCGCACGTTAGTAATATGAAATGAGGGAATTCCCTCTCTCGATAGACCTGGTGCTACATGTTGGCTAGCGCTATTTGTATTACAGAAGGGGCAGCACAAGCGTCTGCGGCCCCGTCTGTAATACCAAAGTGCCCTAGGGACACACAAAGTGTGTGCAAACACCCGTTGCACCACTGGGGCACTCCTGTAATACAGGCCCTGGTCTCATTGTAGCAGAAACTCAAAGGTACTGATGAATATCAGGTGACAGCCGGAATCAGAGCTGAGGTCCAGAGCACAGTTAAGGACTATACCTTTGCATTGCTTTTCTATCAGAAACCACCGGTGTCTCACTCGCTCGTGACAGTGTAAAGGTATTCTTAACTATGCAGGGCATTCTTCTGATGGGGCCAATGGGAAAAAGAGGAATCTCCAAGATACATAAAATCATAGTCATCAACAACCCAAGCATCCTTGTAGATCTAAAAGGCTGGTGGGAGGGGTGGCTGGGACCCTTTGAAGGTCCGTACTGGAGCGATGAATGTATGACTCCCTCCAGACCCTGGCTCATCACCTTCACATTGCCTATTTCACACCCCTAAGGTTGTGGCAGGCTAGTGCACTGGCGGCCCCAACATGCAGCTGCTGCCAGGGTTCTACCACATGATATGGGAATATCCAGTCATTACAATCTTTTCGCAGGAGATTGAGGATTGGGTGGAGCCCTCTCAAAGGATGGCCTTGCTTGGTATTATCGATGATGAGGGGGAGCGAGGGGAAATTGCACTCTCCTAGGCAATGGGGCAGTACTTGCCAAAAGAGACATTGCTAAAAACTGCCATTGCCCTTCTCCCCCGCCGGTGGCACGTTGAAGAGCAGAAATGGGCTGGTGCCCCAAAACCTGCAGAACTAATTTATACATGTAGAGGATGCCCCAGGAACATGAGAGGATCTGGCGGAAATGGTTGGCTGATTACGCCTTCGACTGTTACGATATTTGATGTCAACTATGGGCTGTATCACTGTGATGCATACTGTCCTTGCCGATGGGCTCTCACCTGTTTTGTTATTGTACAAAATTGAGAAAGCAAGAAAACATAGTTATAAAAAAACAAACAGGCAGGGCATTCCTAGTGAACTGACTTGTCCCCTAATTCCCTCTCCCCTAAAACTGTGCAAAGCAGAAGAACTATTGATGATTACGTCGGAGGCACTAGGTTAAACTTGGCCCCTTTTAATATGGCCAGAGAATGATAGATCATTCAATTTTGATAAATGTTTATTGATTTTCAGGTAGAAACCAGACATATTGGCTAGGGTAATGCTTTATGGATATAAGTATGTAAAAATCATGCAATTTTCGTGGAGAGTATATGTCACAGATAGGGGTATGAAAATTGCAATTTATTTTTTTTCCACGTATTTGCACGCTATTTTTCCATGATTCCACCAAATCTACAGAAATTTATTTCACCATATCCTGGTTCAAAACTAAAAGTGAGGGTATACATATCATTCAAATATCAAGCGAAATTCTGGCAAGAGAACTGACTTAAGGAGAACACGTCTCCTTAAACCAATCTCCGGTGAAACTACTCATTCTTGAGGCAGTCGCCCACAGAAAAAATGTAAAATTTCGCCCCTACAAAATGGTGTAATTTCAAGATATTTGTGGAGTTTTCAAAATTTCTAATTTTGGGACTTCGTAACACATAATAGAAATATCACACACCCTTGGTTATTGACCGTGGTAGGCATACAGAATGCAGAGAAGCAGTATTGTGTTGAGGCTCTTACTTCTGTTTGCATTCAACAGGATTATACTGAAGCTCCACTTCCTATGCTGAAAGCTCAGTGACAGCATGACAGCAGGACAGGGACCAGGGATCACTGTAATCCATTGGCAAAGGCAATAGGTTGGGCTTTTTTAAAAAAGCTTTAACGATTAGTAAGGTGTTTGCATTTGTAGTTGTGTGGATAGGTAAGTGAGCGTCTCCATCGGTAATGGGTAGGAATTGGACGGTTTGATTGGTAAGTGGGTTAATGGAAATATAATCACTTTACAGATGTGCGAGAGGATTGGTGGATCGCTGCATGTATAGTTGAGTGAATAAGTAGTTGCTTTGTGTGAATTAATAAGTAGGTGTATGTGTGGGTGAGTGTCATTCAGTTGGGATGGGTAGATTCTTGGATGGGTAAGTGAGTGGATAGATTATTGGGAGTAATTTGTTGTATGGATTTGTGGGTTGAAGAGTGGGTAGATGGAGGCTAATGATTGGGGCATTAGTGGATGGGTGAGTGAGCGGATGATTGAGAGGGTGTGTTAGCATGTGAGTAAGAGTGCTGATGGGTGAGATCATGTAAGGGTGAGTCAGTGAGAGTAACTGAGTTAGTGTGGAAGAAATGGGTAGAAGATGTGTCATTGAGAGGATGGATGGAAGAAAGAGTAACAGATGGATTGAGTGGGTGAATGAATTGATTGTGTTGCGTGGCTGAGTAATTTAAATGATGGGTTGGGTAAGTGGAAATGTTTAGTGAGTGGCAGGAAGTATAGGAATAGTGAGTAAACAGGTGGAGCCAAAGAGTGAGTCAATCAATTGTGTGAGTGGATCCATGGGTGAGTAAGTGGATGGATTACATGACCGGCACTGCCTCCTTAACTGCAGATGGCAGGAACCATCAAACAATGTTCAGGCTTACTCAAGATAATAGTGACAGAATATGAGTCAGACAAATGTGGTCGCTGCTGCAGTGTGAGGTTTATGGTTCCTGCAGAAGATCGCAGACAGAGATAAGGTCACTGCATTGAGTGTAAGACACTAAGGGCCTGATTCATAAACTGCATTTCGTAGTATGTAAGGTAGTAAGTACTACAGTAGTATAATTACTTACTACAAAACGCAGTTGACAAATCAACAAATGTAAACCTTCACCTACACCTTTCCTATTTTTGTATGAGGAGATCCTCAAACATATAAGTTTACTATTTACTAGTAAATGTAGGAGGGACAAGTGGGAGTTGCTGGAAAAGGGGCATATTTACAACTACGGGCCGATTCCTATCCGGGTCGGAAGGGCACCGAACGCGGCCGGGAAAACTACGAGCCGTATGCATGTTTTCTGGCCGACTCGTACAGCTGTACGAGCGAGCAAGTACAATGCGAGCTACGTGAAATTCACCGACCGAGTCGTTTCCGGGTCCGAACCGCTCCGTACGTGTCGGTCGTAAGCTAACCGTGGCATGCAATGGATGCGATTTACGACCGAGCCAGTACGATGCACGCGTTGGACAGCCTGTGCGAGATGGAGTGTCCGGCTTGCAAAACGTCTGGGTGGTTGCCTTTGGGGGTCCGCGTCGGACCCCTGACACCCGCAGCCCTATGACTCGGACACAGGGGGAGACCCAAGGGTCCCCCCAACACAGGCATGTACGATGCAGATGGCACCGACGCGTACCCACTGTAGGGGGCGCCCTTGTGTGAGACGTACACATTCAGTCAATGGGAGCCCATGTACGCGTCGTACGACCGGCTCCCATTGACTTCTATGGGAGTCCGACCTAACCGAGTCTGGCAGCATACGGCTGCATCGTACTCGCTCGGTCGGACTGCAGGCCTAGGGCTCAGTCGGAAAACACTCCGGATCCGGCTCAGTCGGAGTGCTTTCCGACCCGGATCGGAATCGGCACCTTAATGGGGGGGAATTAAGGAGGAGTAAGTATGAGCTTAGTGATGGGTAGGAAGGAGTTTAGTAAAGGGCATGCATCGCTCTACAATAGGGTTAGCCAATTGCTGTTCTCAAATTGCACTTCAAAAGTTACTACAGCCAAAACATTAGTAAATGTACTCCAGCTCACACTAGAGTAAGTCCAGCAGCAAACATGGGCAAGCAATAGTACTGCAACACCCTCTCATACAAAAAACGGAGGTAGGAAGACAATTAAAACCCCATAGGTTATAATTTTATGTTAAATTAATCTATTGAAACCAGTTGATAAAATAAATATATTTCATTAAATGTAAAATACATTTTTATTATTTTATTTTAAAATATTTCAGTAACCTTTGTAGAATTCAGAAATAATGTAATGTGTTTTTTCTTAAACTATAACTACATAATTAATTCTATACATCACATTTAATAATGTTTAATACCTAATAAAATATATTTTTACTTGACGTGGGATTTTTTTACTAATTGAAACTTCAGAAAAATAATTTTTATTTAATTTAATATAGTTCAAATAATTCGTTTATAAATGTAAATTTATTCAATAGCATTTTTTAAAATGTTGTTTTACATTTAAATCTATATACATTTATGCACATTAACACAAATATGTATTTACTAGTTTTTTTAAAGAATAATAAACGTTTACTTTTCCACGTATTTTACCATAGGGAGAACACCCTATATTAAAATATAGGGAAAATCTAAAAAGTTTATTGCATTTGAAAATTATTTGTAAATAAAAGTTATATATTTATTTTAAATGTAGAACAAAATTTAAAAAGACGTTACAGCACTATTCAATCATTTTTTAAATAAATATTTATTAATCTAATTATATTAAATTAACATTATACTTTTATGATTTATTTTTAAAAAATCACCTTAATCAAAAGTTTAAAACACTTATTATGTACAAAACAATTCAAAAACTATATGTATAGATTTTTTGCAATAAACTACTTTTCTAATTAATGTTGCATTTATTTTTAAAATAAGAAAATTTACTAAAATATGGTATTATAAAAAAATATTTATTTTGTATTATGTTTTCATTTTGTAACATTGAATTATGTACGTATGTGTGTGTGTGTTTTTGGTGTGTGTGTATATATATAACTATATATATAATGTGTGTGTGTGTGTATATATATATATATATAATTTTGAGACAAGTTATTCTAATGTAACATTATTTCCTATAGGGTTCTATGTTAAGCCCCTGCCTCCTTTATTTTCTCTTGGAGGGTGTTGCACCTTCAATGGTTGGCCATCTGTGATGCTGGAATTACTGTTGCTTTTTTTTGCCAGGAGCAAAATAGTCCTAAATTTGTCAACAACCCCGTTTCAGGGGGTGCAGACATGTAAGTCTACAGTTTTGAGTAACTTTACGCTGCTAAATAGCCAAAACTAGTGAAGTTACTAAACCTACATGTGTAATAGCCTTCTACAAGTAGAGGTGGGAAGGCCACAATATGCAGCATAGAGTGACTTTTCCCTACATGGAGCATCGCTGGTGCAGGTTGTTTTTTTTGTTGCAGATTTATATAGCGTGAACTCAACCCGAAGGTATCGGAGCGCTTTACATGAGCACCAGTTGCCTTACACAAGGACAAATTCTTTTTTTTTTTTGGTAGGATGGAGAGATTAAGTGATTTGCCCAGAATCACAGGATGTGGAGTCGACCCCGAGGCTTGAACCTTGGTTTCCCAGCCCCAAAGTCGGCAGTCTAGCCGTGAGACCATATCCTCTCCCAGGGTTGCTCGGTCATGAAGTGTATTGAAGGATGCCAGTAAGGCATCACTGACCGCAGTTTTAACCTGGTCTCTGCATGCAGGACTTTCGCAGGGTCTTGAAGTGCATCACTTATGGTAGAAAGTGAAGTGTCAATGTATGTAGTTTTTGGTATCATGGCCCAAGCAGTACTGAGAGTACAGATTGTTGACTCGCATCATGTGGTATGATTATGAGTCTCCACAGAAAAGCATTGACAGTAATGGAAGTAGGATCTGTATATGTAGTGTACTCTAGGTCACTAAAGGGCAGAACTGAAGGCAGGGTAGGTACCTACGGGGGTGGGGGTATGCTCCGTACGTACGGGGGTGGGGTGCGGGTACGCTCCGTACCTACGGGGGTGGTGGTACGCTCCGTACCTACAGGGGTGGGGTGGGGGTACGCTCCATACCTACGGGGGTGGTGGTACGCTCCGTACCTACGGGGGTGGGGTGGGGGTACGCTCCATACCTATGGGGGTGGGGGTACGCACCATACCTACGGGGGTGGGGTGGGGGTACAGCGCGTACGTGGGGGGGTGGGGCTGGGGGTACGGCGCATACGTGGGGGGGTGGGCTGGGGGTACGGCACGTATGTGGGGGGGGGGGCTGGGGGTACGGCGCGTACGTGGGGTGGTGGGCTGGGGGGGTGTTCGGCGCGTATGTTTGGACGTCTCCATGGTTGCCATGGGAGTTCGCTCCATACGGTGTTTTTTCCATACGGTTGTGCATTCGGACGGACGGGACGGATCGTACTTGCGCGCTCGGACTTCAGTTTACCGATTCGTACGTAAAATTGTTCAGGGTCGTGTCGGACACTGTTTCCGACCCGAGGACGTGTCGGGGAATTTTCCCAATGTGATCCGTATGGATTTTTTAACATACGAATCGTACTTGCCAATTTGTACATGCCTTGTACGATTCGTACGGAAAAAAATCCGGATACGATTCGTACGGGGAATATTTTTAACGGATCGGAATCGGCCCCTATGTGTTTGACTAGGGACCTTGCATTGACTAACCATGCTCTAAGATGGTTATTAATGGGTGTCTCCTTCCCTGTAAACAGAGAAGCATCCTTAACATGTAGCTTGCTGACAGCTTGAGAAGATGACTAACAAGCATTGGCATAGCCAATTGGTCTCGCCTTTGGGACCTTATAAGTGTTTAGCCATGCAACAGTTGCATAACTAAATACTTATAAGGTCCCAAAAGCGAGACCTATTGGCTATGCAAAGCGGCCGCGAAAGTAAAAGTGATCGCATCACGATCAAACATCAAAGTGGCTGTGCGGCCGCTAAAGTGAATGTAATCGCGGTATAGCGCGGTATAGCGCGCGCCCGCGCACATGCACTGTAGCTCCAGGCTGGCCTGGTAGCACTTTTTGGAGCCCTCTCAATCAGTCTCTCCAGACCAGCGCATGCGCTGGGTCAGGCGAGACCTAAAAAGGGCATGGTCAGCGTTAGCTGACAGTATTTAAGGAACCAATTCTTTGCATCATCCCCCCAAAAAGATGAAGAGCCGAAGCAGTTTTGATTTTGCGGTTACAAAAGAACTTACTTTCATTAAATTTTGGGAGTTTTATTCAAAGAGGGCATAGTTTGAGCATAATGGACTCGTTCAGGATGCGGACTGGCGCAGAACGGGCTTGCCTTTGGCGCACCAGTGGCATGACCACTGCACGTCCGCACTCCTACCACCACTTTATGGGCTGGCAGAAATGGTGGGGCACCGCCTAGAATACCACTAGAGCACTGACTCAAAATGGGGCCCGGTAAAGTGGCTCCACCAAGGAGTAAAAATGACAGCACTTGCCAAAGAAGATAAACCAACTCAAATTCTAAAAAGCCATTTCACACATTAAACACACTATCAGCGCAAGACATAAACACAAACCTTGTGTAATACGAAGTTCTCCAAATATTTTCCCAAAACTATTGTTGCAGAAAAGGCTATCACTCTACAACTCTGTGCTCCTGCTGCCATTTTATGGGCTAGCAGAAAAGGGGAGGCACCGTCTAGAGCGCCATTACAGCGCTCACTCCAAATGGCGCCTGGCAATGTGGCCCCAACAAGTAGTAAAAATGGCAGCACTTTTTTGAATGAACATGAAATACCTTGAGAAACCAAGAGACAAGATGTAGTGAATAAGATGCGGGAGCCAGACGTAGGTTTAGTCCTTTATTCAGTAGGAGGGAGAGCAAGAACCGAGTGCGTCCCACCGCGGTAGTGCCAAACACTCTTTACCCACAATCCAATTCCCTCTCCACATTCTATAGGTGACGTCACTGATGTCGGCGGGGAACCTTCAAGGCAAAGCTAGACGACACCACACAAGAGGGGTTTGGCAATACAGGAACAGTTTGTTAAATTAAACAGTGCGGCAGGAAGATCAGTGACAGGCATAGGGTCTGAGGACTGTCTCAATTTACAGTCAGTCTGACATGAGTTTTTATACAGTTCACTGAATGCAATAAATTAGTTCTGGTGATCCATTTTTGTTAAGGAATGTGAACCTCTGTCTTTGGAGTCATTAATTAATGTATTGAATGAGGAGTTCAGGTGGGCCTCATCCTTGCGTGGGCACAATGCTGCCAGTGGGTAACGTGTCAAGATGTCCAGCATGGGGAGCACGTGATCACTGCATGTACTATGTGCGCTGTGTCTTGATTGGCTGTGTGTTCCTATCTTCAAATGGCATCTGACTTTATGGTGTTTTGGGAGTGCGTGCACCCCTCCGGCCATGTGTACTTTTTTGGGGCCAATCTCCCTGGACCATTGTGGTGTGGATGCGCCTATCTGTGGAATTGACCTGGGATTTCCCATCCGTTTGTCTGCTGGCTACGTGCCACCCCACCTGTGACTTGTCAATCGGTGACCTCGGGCCAGGGTCTCAAAGCCTGCCTGACTACCTATCTCAGAGTTGGGGCTGACGTGGAGTTCACAACAGGCGAATTTGTCAATAAAGATGCAATTTCATTTTTATACATGAATATATCATTATTCATATTGAAATCAACTTTTTTCAATATTAACATTCCCCCCTGTAGTTGAAATTTCAACTACACTATCTAACCCGTACTTCATGACAGTTACAGTAGTGGGAAACTGTTGTTTTTCGTTTTTGGCAATTACTACTTTCCTAGGGCAGGTTGTATCAAGGCGAATCGGCCCGGTTGCGAACTGTAAAAATCCTTTTGGGATGCATCAACCCAAAAGGCATTCGCAAAATAGGTAATCCCAATTTTTGTGATTCCCTTTTTTGCGAATGCAGTTAGGGAATCACAATTTGCGATTCACTAAATGTAAATCAAGAAGCATTCTCAGAATGCGACTTTGCTTTAAGTTCGTGTTAATTTGCAAATCCTTAGAAAAATGCACAAAATTGCATTTTTCCTAGGTGCCATGGGGCGCACACACATGCCCTTAGGGCATGTGTGTGCCCACATGTGCACACTTACCTTTTTTTGGGGTGCATCAGGGGGGCTTTATGGCCCCCTGGCACTCTTGCAATTGCATTTGTAATTTGTGATTACCTATTTCGTTATCGCAAGTTGCGAATGCCTTCCCATTTATGCCTATGGGCCTTAGGCCCATAGCAATGAATGGAAATGCATTCTTTAATAGCAAATCGTAATTTGCGATTCGCTATTAAGGAATATGTGGGAATCGCTATTTTATTGTGAAACCTACATACATTGCATTTTGCAATTCTAAAATAGCGAATTGCTAAAATTCGCTATTTTAGAATCGCAAAATGCAATGTTGATACATCTGGCCCTAAGTACTTGCATTTTACCCAATCTGAGGACTGCGTTTTTACAGCAGGGAATTCCCAATTGCAGAGAACCACACACAAACAAGAAAATGATGAAAACTGGCAACAACAATGTGAACAATCTGGAAAGCTACTGGGGGACCCAGGAGAACAAATTTGAGAAACACTCTTGCCCAGGGGCACCGCCCTCCTCACGCATGTCTCTTTGTAAACGGTACAGTGCTTAGATGGCAAGTGTCACTGTCCCATTATCCAGGTCATTCCATGGGATAAACGTGCAGCAGGATGCACCAATCTTGGCACACACCTCCCTCCTCATGGTCATTAGGTCTAACACATACCAATTCTGCATCACCATGAGGCAGATTACTCTCAATTCTTACTTGATCGAATTAAGACCGAGCTCAGTGCTCTTCATCATCTTAAGCATTTCCAACCTGGTTATTTGGAGCCAGCCGGTATTAACTTTCATCTGTATGGTGAAGAAGGGTATGGACCCTCTTGCATATAATTGTGAGTCCGGGAACAGTCTGAATTCTTATGGAATGTCCTTGTACTATGCCCAGCCAAAATAATCTGCAGTTCTTTTTTCATGAGCCTGATGCAGCAAGGTTGTCTTTTTCCTTAGTGGGTGCTGGTACAAGAGAACAGAGTCCGCGCCATCCTGGAACGAGCTGAGTTTAGGCAAACTCACAGCACTGTCTGTACTTATCCATCAGCGTGGAGGTACCCCATTGCATATCTGAAATGTGCAGGATTGTGCCAGTTTTGTCTCATACCCAGTAGAAGGGTTCCTTTGCCTCTGAAACTTATGGCATACAGTGTGAGTTTCTGTACAACTAGGGGTTGCCCCTTCCCTTCTAGCCAAGTGTATCCACCCACCTCGATATCCCAGATTTCCTGACATGGGGTTCTATGCTTTCATTCAACCCTCCCCTGCAAGATCCATTTCCCTTTGTATCATTGAACTGAATAGCCCTACACTGGAACTCCATGTCAGGGGTCCTCTTAAAGAAGACTTCCCCTAATACGCTAAGGGCCCCCCTTGGACTACAAATGGAGGCAGGCATGGATGTGTTTGTGCATTGAGTTGGGGGTTTTGCTACCTCCAAGAATCTCTTCTCTGGGAAGTCTCGGGGTCAAACTGTATCCTCCCCTACGGTCCCTTCCTGCACATCCTGGCTAGGTTAGTGTGAATATCGCAAGACTTGGTGAAAAGGTATAGAGCAGTTGGGTTGGTCTCGTAATGGATCAGATTTACTACTACTCTGTGGGATTCAACCTTGTTGGGTTGGATTTTGGCCCTGATTCTGCAATGGTATAAGTAGAAAAGGCATTTTGCTTTTTCAGGGACTAACTCTTTGGACACGTAAAGTCACTTTGCGCCTTCTGAATGCAGCATCAGTGAACAGACGTAACACAACCTCGCTGATGTCTTCGAGCCCACGGCGGTCATGCACTGATACCACGTGTTGTGTGAAAAGGCGCTGTGTACTGCATGTGGAATGCTCGTGTTTGGGTTGGAATAAATATAAGTGACATGGGAGAGATCCCTATGCAAGCGCTGTGATAGTTTTTGAACTGCCTCTATTTTAGCAAGATGGTTATTTAGCAGTGAATAGGTGCAGTCTCGGTATGGATCCAGGCCAGGTGTTTGTGGACCCCCAGTGATTGGGGTTTTTTGTTCAACAGTTCAATCAAAAAAAGATCACAGTGCAGTTTGTAATGTTGATTCACACATTTTAGATCCGCATTGGGGTGATGATGTGGCATCTGAAAGGTGGTGCACTTGCGGGTTCAATGGTAGACCTGTTGGATAAGAACTTGGTTCATTTGTTAATTCAGAAATACATTGCATGTGTGCCGTCATTAATGATCTTTTTTTCAGTGTTCCTGTATTTTCCTCAGAGGTGTTTTCTCCAGACTCCATTTACACAATTTTTAGTGAGGCACCGGAAGGTGGTCCCGATGGTGAAATCTTTTTGATAGTTAAACTTAAAGGTGGCTTGTTGGTGATCAGACAAATTATTCTATTTTATGAGCTTTAGTACCCAACTGGGTGCTTGGATTAGTGCGAAATGTTTATGGAGTGGTCTTGTGATCATAAGGGTGGATCTTAAGAGTTTGTATCTAGGGTTTCATGGTTGCTGCCAGTTTTCTGAGACTCTGTCTCTCCTGGTGTGCATGCGGGCGGCATCAGTGCAAGCTGCTTTCAAACTACATGTGTGCAGAACTGTGCAAGGAGGGAGCGTGACGTTGTTAAGTGTTGTTGCCGGTTGCAACTTACCCCGAGATCACGTGTATGTATTCTTCTCTGTTCTCGGCATGCAGCATGCTCTTTGGGCTCCTTTGGCGGTTTTTGGGTGCTTCCCTAGATCTCGTGTGATCTGCTACCTCACTTGTCATGAGGCAAAGGGGATTGGAGAGTTGCTCCGAGGCCCCCATGTACCCCTGATTGATCTGTCTTGTGCTGGATGGTGTATGTGAGGCCTGGTGCTTTGGTTAATTGCTAAACCTAGTTCGATGTAAGCACATTCTACGTTCTACTCTCGCCTGGAGCTCAGATGAAATTTGAGAACTCCCCTCTCTGAGGCACCCCATCTCAATCTGACCACGTCTTCTCAGTGCATTGGATCTGCTGTTCCTGGTTTGTGGTTGGGGACTTCCAGCAAGCAAGCATGGTCCTGGTACCATTTTTGAGGGGTATAGCATGGCGGTACGGCTTTGGAGATTTGAAAAACCCAAGGGAAAGAAAAGAAAAAACAGCAGGGATCATAAGAGCGTGGGTAGTCTGGGCCCAAGGCCAAGAACCCTCACCGAATTCTGCCTAAGGATGATGACTGTACCAGGACTGCCTCGCAATTCTGGGACGTCTGGCTAACCTGGCAAACCTCTCGACCGACCCAAAGCCATGCGGGTGCCTCGCAACTTATTGGCTCTTGTGCGTGTGCAGTGGAGGTTATGGATCTTCACCATCCCAGGTGTACTGGAAGCCTGGCTCCCTTCACTTGAGGATAGCTTTGTTTTTAGAATTGAAAGGGTGTCTCCATTTCAGCCGAAGGCTTCTAGTCTTTTGGGTGCGCTGTTGGAGCTTTATTTGCCATTAAGGAAACATGGGTCCCGGGCCGAATTTCAGAGAATGGAGTCCTTCCGATTTGGTAACAGGGACCTGTGTGTCTGTTTTGAGACACCCTGCCCCTTCATCAGACCGCCCTCCCCCGAGGTGTGATCAGCTAACCCAACCCTGAGGGATCAGCAGCAGAGTGGGACCTTGGCTCCCAAAGGCGCCCTTAATGGCGAACTTTGGTGAGGATACCCAATCAACAGAACACATACAGCAGCCCTGAATCCCAAATGCAAGTATAGGTTTGTAGTCCCAATGTTGTCTCATTGGACCCTCTTTTGATTTTGGTACAGTTCATTTTTGGGATGTGGGTGAATGGGTGGTCCTGTATTTTACTCTGGGGCTTTATCTTACTAGATATTTGGATTCTGTTTTTGTTTGAAGGCATTAGCTCCCCAGACAGTTACCAGGGAGTTACCTCTCCCTGCTGAGGCTGTGGCCCTAGTCCCTGTTGGGCTGAGTTACCTGTCTGTGGTTGCTGTTGCCATGTGTTTGTTCAATTACCTGATACCTGCTGTGGTGGTATGGCAGCTGTCTGAACTCTCTGCGGCTGAATGTGAGGCGTATTCTGGATTTTTTGGTGGTTGGCCCAAGCCCATCGATCTCTGTTCCTGGTATGCTTTAAACTGGCATCTGTCTGCCAGGTGGCCCATCCTATGGCAATAGTAACATTCCCTAAGGCAGAGGTCTTCAAACTTTTTGATGCAAGACATAGGTTAAAGATGTATAGTTTTTCATTATCCTACAGGTGCTAAAAAAGGGTGTGTTTGGCTGGAAATAAACTCTTATTAGTAAAGCCAACCCCATCTACTGTGTTATATTTTAAATCTTAAGTTGTTACTTCTCCTGATCAAGCACTCTTAAATGTAATGTCTTTCAGAACGGATGACAATTGACTCCTACACCTCGTAGTCCTCATTGTCTTATGAAACATTTCCTATACGTTGATTTACACATTCATGATTGATTGTCTCTGTGTATGCAAGTGATATATAGTCCTCTGACACCCGACATTGGTATGAGTAGTGCTGACTGCATAGGACAGTGATGTGGAGGGAAGAATGGGAATTGTTACTGATTTGTGTGATATTGAATAGGAATAATATTCATAGCTAACAAGCATAGGTAAAGCCAATAGGCTACCTTGTTTTAGGTGTACGTGTTTGTTGTTGTGTGATGTATCTAGATCCACTAACAGAAAACTCACATAGATGCACAAGCACAGGATCCAAATTCACCTGTTTTTGGCCACACACATAAGTATACAGGTCCGACCTTTTGTAAAGGATTCCTAGTTAAACTTTTTGGCTAAATTCTCTTTAGAGATCCCACCTTTTTCACCTCACCTAAAGTACTGCAAAGAAGCAAACTGAATGAGTAACCCAGGCCTGTAGGATAAGGCAAGGGCCCACCTGGGGAAGTAATAATAGTGCAAGAGCAAAGGTAGAGCTGGTGACTAAAGGGGGTTTATGATGTTGCAGTAGCAGACCTGCAAATTCCTTCAGTACCACCTCATGTCAAATAATACGGTCTCTCTTCAAACGGTCTTATTTGTTAAGAGCCAGTATCACATAGCGTGCACACAGTCAGTGAAAACTCCTGCAGAGAGTGAGCTTCTTGCTCATTCAGTCGATGCTCTGCACAGTCAGAATCCAATAAGGGTTTCACAATTTGTTTTTGGGGGAGAGTAGGAGTGTCTGCTCGAGCAATGCAGGGCTATAAAACAGATTCCCTCTAAAACCAGAGTAGGCAAAAGTCCATCCAGATATGCAGTATGGTCTCTCATTTCCCATCCATTCATCATCAATGCCCTTATATGTTTTAGTCATCAGCAGAAAATGAGTCTAAAAGAGGTTTTTAGAGGCTGTCTGAAACCAAGGTGCATGGGCTGTTCTCTAAGACTGGGCCTTCGTCTTGGGAGGGCTGTCGCAGGATGAGGGTCAGAAGAGAGGTTGTGAAAGGTAGCAAAACACACTCGTCTAGAGATGGAAGCCAACAGACAACAGTTGTTTTGTTTTTGTGGGTGAAATTCATTGTTCCCAGAGTCAGCTACAAACCACAGATAATCTAACTGGACAGATAAACTAGATTATTCAAGATCACACAGATAGTTGGCGAGGAGCTGGGTAGCACACACGGTGATTCTGTGAGAACCTGGCCTTGACATGAGACAGACAGCTGTTTTTTATCCTCCTTCTTCCCTCCCGGTACCTGGGTGACTAATGCCGATTTATTGCTGACACACTCATAGACCAGTCATGGAAAATGACACCACAAGGCAATAGTTTTGGCACATATTGGCATTTAATAACACAATGTTTTACAGCCACACAGAATGCAAGGTGTACACAGTCTTCACCTTTACACTTTCCTTTCCAGCATGACTGCTCATCTCTGTTTGGTAAAGCTGATATGAATTGGTTCGCAATTCCATGCAATCACCATGTTAAAAATAAACGCAAACGATTTTATCAGAGCTCAAATTTGAATATCATGCCCAAGCCTTTGAAGAGTTTTAAACATGAAGAAATGGCCAGTACTTTTCTTTGGAAAGGGTGACAACCATATTTGAACAAAGCATCATATTAAACTGCTGCTACAAGAATGAAAAAATTCAAAGTCATAAAACTGCATATTAAACTGCTGCTACAAGAATAAAAAGGGAGTAAACACAGAAAATTCACAACATTCAAAAAGTCATAAAAAGGAACTGGAGCCTTTGCCTCAAACGCTCACATGGCTCAATCAGGGAAACAAATGGTGTGTGTGCGAGACTGCATACTCGTATGTGTGCATGATAGTTTGAGTGTATGTCTGCGAGGTGAAAGTCAGGGCATGGTAGATGAGGTGGGGAAGAGGCAGTTTACCTAATTGTTCTGGGAAACTTCAGTTGCCTTGGAAACCAGCCAGGGAAATAGTGAGAAGATCCTAGTGCAGAGGCAGCCATGAGCATGCAGTATAAAAAGAAAGGTTGTATGAGAAAAGCACGCATGGGTAAACCATGCGTGCTTCTACCATGCAGCCCAAACCACGAAAGCTTCATTACCACGTATTCCTTTACCACGCATGCCTTTACCACGCAATTTCGTGGTATAGGCATGAATGGTACAGGGGTATGTGTGGCTAACGCCACCACTACTCTGACCTCCCATCCCCTGACTGCCCCCACACCCCTGCGCTATTCCTAAAATCTGCCCCTTTACTAACAGTACTCTGATCCCTCCCACCCTCTGCGCTGACTCGACCGATTCCCCTGCCCATGACCTAAGGCCTAAAACGCTGCCCCTTTACTTACACTACCCCCACCCTGTGCTGTCCCTTAAACTACCCCAACCCCTTCCACTGCCCTGAAACCTACCCCGTCCCCCACCGCCCTCAAAATTACCCCGACTACCCATTCCCCTCCCACAGTCATAAGGCCTAAAACCCTGCCCCTTTACTTACTACCACCAACCCAGCGCTGTCCCTTAAACTACTACAACCCCTTCCACTGCCCTGAAACCTACCCTGACCCTAAGCCCTAAACACTACCCCAATTAACCATTCCCCTTCCCAGTGCCCTAAGGCCGAAAACCCTGCCCCTTTACTTACACTACCACCCACCCCCTGCCCTATCCCTTAAACCACCCCAACCCCTCCCACTGCCCTGAACCCTACCCTGAACCAACCCCACTCACCACACCGCACCTCACCTCACAGGCGTCTTCCTGCTTCCGTCTTCACCGTCTTTTGTCTAGTCAGCAGCTAGACTACGCATTGGCTTAACCATGCATAGGCGTGGTTTAGGCATATGCGTCGTTAAGGCAAGCGTGGAGGCAAGCGTGGTTGCGCTTGCGTAGTCGGAACACGCGTGGTTAAGACCGCGTTGTTACGATTGTTCCCCAAAAAAGACACAAGGTAAGAGCAGTGAGGACCAAGAACGGCAACAGGGCGGAGAGTAAGGCAGCAGTGACAGCGTCAAATAATGCAGATCTCCCTCGACGTACAGCCTGCATTCCAAAGGTGCTGGTGCCACTTTATGGACGCAGTTCGCTGGCACTTCCTGGTATCCATTCTGCTGTCTCTCTGATTGGAGGACTGTAGTTGATGACGTAGCCACATTATGATTGGCTTCTTTTACCATGGCCTCCAATCAGAGCACCTCCTGAGAAGCCAGTATTTCGAATCCAAAACGAAGAGCAAACGTTTTGGATTCGATGCAGAAGTGAGGCTGGTGAATGCACAACCCCTTTCTGAGGACTCCACGGCCCCCCAGGGGGTCGTACCCCACACATTGAAGACCTCGGCCCTAGGGTCTGGTTGCTGCCAACCTCCCTGGACTCTGCTGCTACAGCTAGGTTGAAACCCTCTGGGATTTTGTAGTGGAGCTCCCATTAAGACTGGTGCCATTTCATGCTTGAGCCAGTGCGGCCCCCTCGAGGGCAGTCTTTTTCAATTTGCGTTGGACCAATTTAGCATATGGGCTTGTATCTCCCACCATGGTTTGGTGTCTAACCCAACCACACTGTTCAATCCACTTTGTATCTCAGTGCGCAGCCCTTTTTGAGAATATTGCAAAAGAATGCAACTTGTGAGAATGTATATGTCCAAGGCTGTCTCTTGTCCCCATTGTTCCCTCATCCTATCCAGAAAAGGTTCCACTGGGGATCTCCTCCTCCATGCCGGATGCAGTCTTCCACTATGGTCATGTCCTCTGGTTCGAAGGATCCCTCCTTCAGCCAAGGTCTATCGTACAGGTCTTTTCCCTCGGTCCAGGGGGCTAGCGGGTGGCAGAACAGCCGTGCAAAGATCTCACCTTCCTCTCTGGCCACTATCTCCCTTGGGGTCAGTCTATCTATACCTTGCATTCAGGTGGAGCAGCATACGTATTTTCGCTGCTTCCCTAGTGTGCTTGCAGAGGTGCCATCATTGTTTTTCCTACTTCTTGGTTGGGCATCACCAGGCAACCTTGGTCTCCTATTTCCCGGTCAGCCCCTCTCCAACGATAAGAATTTGGTGAGGTTCGGTACACAGCCAGAAGCCTGTCATCTAATTCTACCCCTGATTGGTCCCCGATCGGTGCCCTGTGCTTACCCCCACTCTCCTCTTACAGGGGGTGCCTTGCTCTGCTTTCTCGCTGTGTTTCCTGGGTGCAAGCTCTTTCTCTTTCCCTCCTTAGCTCACATCCTGTCTAGGTTGCCTTCTTCACTCTGAGGTATGCACTGTACTTTTTTGGTTGGGTTTTGCCCTCAAATTCACTCTCTGTTGTTTCCTCGGCTTCCTGAGCAAATCTTGTAGCTCCACCCTCGTCATTGGATCCCGGGGGATGGGGGACCCCATCCTCACTCCAGCTAGCAGTATTACTGTCTAGAGCCACTATAAACCTCCCTGTCACTCGTGTGTGTTCACCTGGACCAGCAGGGGTGCTTGTTCTCAGCACTGCTGGGGTTCTGTGTGTCAGAAGCAACGGACAGGGGATCAATCTTCTGGGAGCTCTCGCTACAGACTGGGGATGAGGTAGGATTGCCTGAGCCTGCTGGCCTGTTAATCTCTCATACCAAAGAATAACCATTAGTTGGTCTGTAGGGGGCCCACCGACTTCTTCAACTGGTGGATTGGAGTATCCTGATGCGGGGAGAGCGGTGAGAGCACCTCCATACCTTTTTGGAGGGGGAGGTGCTGATGCCATGCTTGCTATCTGTTATGCAGGGCTGTTGATCTGGGCTTCGTCGAAGATGGACCATAGTTCTAATAATGTCTCTCTCTTTTCTTTCTTTTGACTTGTGTATTTGGTTTGTATTTGTGCTTTCATGTGTTCAATTGCGTTAGTGTCAAAAGTTCCCTCCTTTGGCCAGGGAAATGTATGTGCCTTTGTGTGTGCATGCTATTATCTGCAAACCTTATTAAGATTTTTAGCCTATATGGGGAACCTGGTTTGCATGTGTTTTAATGGTGTCTTCATGATAAGATTTGTAGTTTTAGAGGATAAGATACCTTAGCTTCTTTGTTTTAGTGACTCTTTGGTTTCGATCTGAATCATGGGTAAAATATACACGGGGTTACTGCTTCTAATTACGTAACTATGAGCTCAGCCTTATCTACAGATGTATCAATAGTTCAACATGAACATTTATTAACACAAATAACAAATCATTTGAAGGATTGAAACACATAAAAAAGAAATTGTTGTCACTAGAAACAATATCTGAACAATATTGACTCCTGGTATCAAATATAGTTTGTGAGAAATATCATCACCTCCATGTGAAAAATTGGGTCATCGACAAAAACACAATGCTTAAGACAAAACACAGTTTGCAGTAATTGACATCACCACAACATCACACATATACCTTACATCAATCGCAACAAAAATTGACCGAGAAAAAATTATGACTTTGTCAAAACCTCCTTAGCCCACTCCTAGCACATGCCATCCTGTAACAAGGGGAAGCTCTGGGTGGTACACGGGACTAAGTGAGCCTGATATTCTGTCAATATTGGCTATGGGACGAAGATAATAACAATAGCTTTTGAGGAAAAAAGGGAATAACTCGAGACCCACAGGCCCCTCTTGGCCAAACACAAGTTACACCTAATCTTCCGGGTTAAAATCTTTTTCCCTAAATGTCCGATTTGCACCCTGTATCTGTGCCACACCCATCAGTCCAAGCATACCGGCTGTGTCACGCCCAGCGGTAAAATGTACCATCTGTATTACGCCCAGCAGTCCAAGTGACCTTAACCTCTCACTCCTTTCAGATACCAATGGTGTTGACAAATAGGTGGCACTGAGAAAACGCTTTTAGATAAAAAAATAATTGAGGTGCCAACTCTACCCAATCAGGATAGCCTAACACAAAAATAGCATCTTTGGAGACATAAAGGGCTATGTAAATAAATAAATATTCACCTTTCCTAGCATGCTGACGGTCGAAAAAAGGTGCCTTTAGTGAGATCACCTTCGTGGCCGCCCTGCAACTACTCAGCTAGGACATATAAAATAGATAATACGCCAGATTTCTGTCAGTGGCGGGGTGGTCAGGATATCTTTTTACGCTTCTTTCTAGTTTGCCATACACTACATGCTTTACTAAGGTTTTGATGTACTTTCTTATAGCATTTGTCTGCCAGCTACCTGCCACCCCACCTGTGACCTGTCAATCAGTGACCTCAGACCTTGCTCTCAGAGCCTTACTGGCTATGTATTTCTGAGTCAGGGTTTACGTGGAATTCACAATGGGCAAATACGTCAACAAAGATGCGATTTAATTTTCATACATGAATGTATCATTATTCATATTAACATCAACTTTTTAAATATTAACAACTTGTTATGTCAGGACTAATTTGTAGAGAACACATACACAATAAGGTTTCTTGGCGCTAAGGTACAGAAGAGGTAGCACAATCAGGAGCTGCAAGGGGAAGTTACACTGACTGGTGTGCTTTCCGAAATAGCCAGGTCTTTAATGCCTGTCTAAACTTCAGGTAATCAGGAGACTGCTGAATAGAGAGAGGAAAAGAGTTACAAATCACAGTCACCTGCACAGAAAATCTAATGCCGACCATTCATTTCTTGTTATACTTAGGGATAAGCAAGAGGTTCAGGGGAGAAGAACGAAGTCTCCGGTTTGGAACATATTTCTTGAGTCTATATTTTATAAATGAGGGACCTTCGTCGCGGAGTGCCTTAAAGGTGATGGAGTCTATTATACAAATAATCCTTTGCTCCACAGGAAGCCAATAAAGGTCTCTCAGGAAGGGAGTGATTTGGCAATTTCTAGGCTGTTTGTAAATAGAGCGTGCTGTTTGGATCTGAACAACAGTCTGGAGAGAAAAATGTCAGTAAACCCATATAAAGCGAGTAGGCATAATCAAGTCAACCGATGAACAAGGCTTGAATTAGAGCTTTGATGGTGAGGAATCCGGCTATTTTTTTTAACCTTTAAAGATTTAAAAATCAGTATGCAATTAGTGACCCTTGCCAAAGAAGTGAAACCAACTCAAATACTAAAAAGCCATTTCGCACATCCAATACACTATGACTGTGGAGTACATTAACACAAACCCTCCCTTGTAAAAAGAAATTCTCCAGAAGTGTTTTAAAAATCTTTTAAATAATTAAAAGCACAAAGCTGCTCTTTCACAGGTTTGGACAGGAGTGGCAGTATGTGTGTATCTCCTGGACCCACATCAACGACGAGGAAACCATCAAGATCATGAACTCCGTCCACTCCGGATCCCCGTCAGACCCATGCCCTCACCACATCTTCAACAAAGCCAGCACCACCATCGCACCCCATCTCCGGAAAGCCATGAACATCTCCTTCGAGACAGCTACCTTCCCAACAGCGGGGTCGCGCAGTGGGACGCCGTCGCTTAGCCGGAGTCGTGCCAGAGTCCTGCCCGTCTGCGCCTGTCCGCGCTTAGGACGCACGGGGCGCAGCGGGTTTCTCTTTGGCACTTCCCTTATCTGGTGTCGTGATGATCACCTATTCCAATGAGACTTTGCGGTCCATTGGACGGACCATTCCGAAGTGTGATCAGGCACATATCCATCCTCTAAGCGGCCCATATTGGTGTGCCTGCAAGAGATGGGCACTTGCCTTTCCCGCACACACCCGCCAGAGGCCTTTCACTACCGCCTCTCGAAGCAATGGCTCGGCGCATGTACTTCGAATACTTAGCCTGAATGTCAGGTCCTTGGTGCAACACCATCAAGCCTTCTTGGACCTCATGCAGGATGAGACCCCAGATATATTTGCCATCACGGAAACCTGGTTGCAGGAGGACGACGCAGCCATTATTAACTTGGCTTTCCCCCCTGAGTATTCCATCTTCACTCTAAACCGTCCAACTAGAGGAGGGGGTATCGCCCTTGCTGTTAAATCTAGTTTCTCCTGTAGCTGGAATGCTTTAAATATTGCTGGATGCAAAAGCGCCTCTTTTAAGATCTTGATCAGCCCCCAGTTCTCGATCTCGGGGATGGTGGTATATCGACCCCCAGGCAGTGACGTTGCGTTCAGAGAAGCTTTCCCTGACACCGTTAGCTCTCTGGCAATTGGCTGTGCCAATTTTTCTATCCTGGGAGATCTCAACCTCCATTTTGACAATCAGAGCGCGCCGGCTGTCATCAATATCTTAGCTGATCTCGAGGCCCTTCAACTGTCTCAAAAGGTAGCACAACCCACCCACGTAGGAGGGCATACGCTGGATCCCTTTTTTACTAATCTTACGGAAGCCACAGTCTCTTCCATATCACCCCTAGGGTGGACGGACCACTTTTTAGTGGCTATCCGGGTCCCTTTGCCTGAGATTCCCTCTATTCCCCCAGCTAGATTAGTCCCTAGAAGGCACTGGAACAAACTCAGGTTAGAGGACCTACACCACGTCTTGGCTGTAGATCCGCTGGGACCCTCGGACAACGTTGAAACGGGTTATGACCAGTTCTGTCAGTGGATTACCAGGGCGCTTGATTCACTGATTCCCATCATGGCAAGCAAACTTAGCTCCAGAGAGTCGAGCCCCTGGTATGACAGCGCCCTTCGTGTTTTGAAGGGCAGCTGTAGGCGGACCGAGAGAGAGTGGTGGAGGTCTTACGATACTGCCAAGAAAGCGTTGTATCTGGCTTCCGTTAAGGTTTATCACCGCGCCATCTGTAGAGCCCGCGCGGCGTTCTACTCAGTAGAATTCCGCAACAGTACTAACCCGTCTAAATCTATATTTAAGGCCCTTAAAGATCTTTTGGCAAAAAGAATCTCCTCCCCGGCAATGGCTTCTACCTCTCACTGTGAGGCTTTGGCATCCTTCTTTCTGGAGAAAGTGCAGGGCATCTACCAGGCTTTTCCCTGTACGGGGCCACCATCGAGGACCCTGGATATTATCCCGGGCCTCCCCACTATGGACTCTTTCCCCCTGCTTTTACCTGAGGGATTTGATAGGTTGACCCAGAAAATTAAATCTGGATCACCTTTGGATCCATTAAGACCTGCCCTCTTCAGGGACCAGTCTTTTGTGGGACGTCCCATGGTGTGCTCCCTCATTAACATCTCGCTAACTACGGGCACGGTTCCAGCTAAATGGAAGTGGGCAGTGGTTTCTCCTATCCTGAAGAAACCCTTATTGGATCCTTTAAAACCGGAGAGCTACCGGCCCATTTCCTTGCTCCCTTGGCCGGCAAAAGTTGTGGAGGCCCACGTCAACCAGGCTCTTTCTGACCATCTTACCCGAGCCAACATTTTGGATGCTACCCAGAACGGGTTCCGTGCTGGGCATAGCACGGAGACTGCCCTTCTCGCCATGGCCGAACATCTGCGTATGGTGCTGGATGTGGGACAGACGGCGGCGCTAGTATTATTAGACCTGAGCGCCGCCTTCGATACTGTTTCACACCGCATCCTTCTGCAGCGCCTGGAGGAGATAGGCATTGGTGGGCTCGCCCTACAGTGGTTCCGTTCCTTTCTCGACGACCGCTCCTTCTGCGTTGCCATACCACCGTACCAGTCCAAATTCCATCCTCTGGGCCTGGGGGTGCCGCAGGGATCCTCGCTGAGTCCCACGTTATTCAACCTTTACGTGAGACCACTGGCTGATGTCGTCAAGCAGTGGGGCATGACTATGGTCTCTTATGCTGACGACACTCAGCTAGCGGTTACTATCAGCGGGGATGTTGAGCAGGATGCCCCTAGGTTCCAGAGTGGACTGAGGGCGGTGGCGAGCTGGGTGAATGCCAACTGTCTCCAGCTCAACGCTAAGAAGACTGAGGTCATGGTTGTCGGGAAGGGGAAGGAGCTCTGGGGGGACAGATGGTGGCCTCCGGAGCTTGGGCCGTCTCCAATTCCGGTAACGGAGTTGAGAAATTTGGGAGTGTGGTTGGAGCCCACTCTTAGCTTCGTGGGGCACTCTAAGAAAACCGCGGCCTGCTGTTTTGGGGTCCTTCGGGGCTTAAGACCTGTCCTGAAGGTTTTTGACCCCCCTACCAGGCAGCTGGTGGTTCAGGCAACAGTAATATCTCGTCTGGACTATGCCAGCTCTCTCCTGGTAGGAGCAAACCAGGCAGAAATCATCCGCCTCCAACGTGTCCAAAACGCCGCGGCTAGAGCCATAGTTGGCTTGCCCAGGTCCTGCTCTGTTTCTAGTACCCTTCGATCTTTGCATTGGCTACCGGTTAAAACAAGAATTCATTTTAAAGTTCTATGTCTGGCTTTTAAGATCTTGAAGGGATCAGCCCCCCGGATCCTCTCGAATCTCCTGTCCTCTTATGTTCCAACCCGCTCTTTGAGATCATTGGGCCAAGCGCTCGCTGTGGTACCGAGGTTTTAAGCTCAGCCGAGTTGGGGGCCGGTCCTTCCGGGTAAAAGCAGCAGTGCTTTGGAACTCTCTTCCGATTGAGATTCGCTTGATGGAAGACCTTCTTTTGTTCCGTAAAGCTATAAAAACCTTCCTGTTTTAATTTCCCCCCCCCTCTTCTTGCTGCGCCCTTTTTTCTTTCTCTGTTTCTATGCTCAGTGTTAACTATGTTTACCTTGTCATGCGCCAGGACGCCCCTTAGCTGGGGCAGCTGTGCGCACTACAAATGTTCCTAACATAACATAACATGAGAAACAGCTGTTTGAAGCTGAACTCGGACAAGATAGAGATCCTCATCCTCGGATCCACCCCCTCGGCCTGGGACGACTCCTGGTGGCCGACTGCACTAGGAACAGTTCCAACGCCCACTGACCACGCACGCAACCTAGGGGTCATCCTAGACTCCACCCTCTTCATGACGAAGCAGGTCAGCGCCGTCTCCTCCTCCTGCTTCAATGCCCTCTGCATGCTCCGCAGGATCTACAAGTGGATCCCCACCGAAACGAGAAAGACGGTCACCCAGGCCCTTGTCAGCAGCAGACTGGACTACAGAAACGCCCTCTACGCAGGAACCTCGGCGAAACTCCTGAAAAGGCTCCAACGCATTCAGAACGCCTCCGCATTCCTGATCCTCAACATCCCTCGCTGCAGCCACATCACACCCCACCTGAGAGACCTGCACTGGCTCCCCGTCAACAAGAGGATAACCTTCAAGCTCCTCACCCACGCACACAAGGCACTCCACAACACCGGACTAGCATACCTCAACAGCCAACTCAGCTTCTACACCCCCGCCCTCCAGCTCCGCTCCACCGACCACACTCTCGCTACTATCCCCCGCATCCGAAGAGTGAACGCCGGCGGCAGATCATTCTCCCACCTCGCCACCAAGACATGGAACACCCTTCCCATCCGCCTACGGCAGACCCAAGACCTACTGACCTTCAGAAGACTCCTCAAGACCTGGCTCTTCGAACAGTAGCAGCATTCCCCCACCCCTTAGCGCCTTGAGACCCTCACGGGTATGTAGTGCGCTTTACAAATGCTTTGATTGATTGATTGTGTATTGAGGTTTCAAGCGTGGCCCAACTGGGAAAGGCCATCGATAGCTGTATTAATTTTGCACTATCTTACCTCATAACGTTTTGATCCTCAAATTTGTATTACGGTAACGATTTTAAAGTAGATTGCCTTAGCAGTGATTGAGTTGTTCTCAGTTTAAGATGCTAAATCTTTATAGGCAATGTAATTTAACCATGCACAGCAGTGGTTGGGGCACCCATGCGGGGTTCGGTGCAGAAACTGGTCATGCGTCCGATCCCAAGCCACGCTAAATACCTCACATATTACATCACTCATGTAATTTTCATTGACATCATAGATAGTATAACTGAAACATCCCAACTGACATAATTGATGACAACACTGTGCTTAAACATATACATACATTTATGGATCTGCACTTCACATAAGCTCGGCTTCTCCTATTCAGCTTAACCAATTGCTAAAATTCCACCTATTGATAGGTTTGCTTATTTGCCATCAGTGCATCCAAGGAAATTAACTCAGACTAAGTGAACTGTTAAAACAGTCTGCAGTGGACCATTCAAAGGAGTTACCATTCCAACTCATGGCCCAGGATATATCTTAATGTCTAAATCACTAACAGCGTTTAACATTTTTCAGCTATAGCTCTAGGCAAGCGTAGGGTAAAACTGATACTGGCTCTTTTTTTAGTAGTAGTATGTCATAGAATATATTAAGAAAGATAGCACTTTTATTAGGTAAAACTTTGCAGATTTCTATTTATCAAGTTCATTTACTGAACAATGTTCAACTCTTCCCTTGAGAAATATTTCTTCTGCTAATGAAATAGTAGGAAGTATGTAACCCTGGAGCATCCAACTGTAGTTGAGTTCAGACTCGTTCTATTCCTTTGCATGGCTTCCATACAGCGTGTAATACAAGAGCTTCCATTCATCCATTCATTCATTACGGATCTCTGTACCTCTTGCGTTCACATTCTTATGAAGACAGTAAAAGGAGTGTCATTGATTCAGGCAATTAGACACAATACAAGCATTCAAAATTCACTTCCATCTGAGGCCTGGACTATATTATGGGTGAACTTTATTATTGTAATCATTAAAAATTTCTTTTGACAGGTTACCTAACAAGAGGAAAGAAGTTGGAATGTATTGGATATATTCGCTGCCCTGGAAGATTTCAGGTGTCACGTCAATATTCTCACTGGAGAATATTTCACATCACCTTTCATGCCATCCCATACCTGACATGTGACCTATAGCCAGGGCCACTGGAATTATGCGCCAGTGCCGCACCAAATTATGATGCAGGGTTCATTAAATTTTACAGAATGAAAGGCAAATTGTGAGACATAATGTGGCACATTATTTGATAGTAGTACTTGTAACTTTTACACATGGTAATATTGTCTGGGTAAAGATTTTACCTCATTAGTACCAGTTTAACAACCAAATACATAAATAAGCAATTGAAAGATGAACAGTTAACCTTTGTGAAGAGTCGTCCAACAAACATGAACACATTTCGTCACGTTTTAGCAACTTTTGATCCATTTGAGCTAGAAAGTTTTTTTGTTAAAATTTTCAGGTGATGCAGTAGGTGACAGATTATGTAGCAAAAGCCGCGAATTCTTAATTATGGGGAAAAAGCAGCCGCTGCAGGATCATATAATTCCAGTTGTCCTGCCTGTAGAAACCCAGTTCTACTACCAATTCAAAGAAAGTAATCTTGTTTGGAACTCTCCTGGATTCCCTATAGGGTGGTCCTTTCAGGGGTCAGTGGAGCAGCCATACAACGTATATAAGAGCCTTTTAGAGGCACTTCTATTTTGTCGAAACTCCTGGTTCCCCAATAAGCTTCTCCATTAGAATGCAGGAAGAGACCAATAAATGACAGATGCAACTTACATGTGAGAGCAATTGAACCAGCTCTACTGTATAGCTCTTGCGTCTTCTCAGAAGAAGGAGAAATCAATGCTCTTTTCTCATTAGGTTGATCAATTGCTCAGTGCCCACTGAGGAAATCTGTATGTGACCTGCTCTCTTCATGTCAGACTCGAATGATGATAGCTTGGTGAGTTCATGCACCTGCTGCAAAGAAGAGTGTAAAATCTGCATTGCGCATGCGAGAATCACTATGGGCCCAACTCACCTATCAAAAGTTGAAAAAATAAGCAGCACATAGATGGGTAATTCAACAATCTGACAATATAATCAGGTGATTGATTATATTAGTTCTAATAATTCAAGCATTGGATTTAATGTGAAGATAAATAATATAAATAAAATAGTTTGGTCGCAAGAGCTAAGTCTGCCTGATTCTGTGATGCATAAGTACCGTCGATGTAAAGGTGATTGATGAATGTTTCCGGCAATGTATAAATTAGAGATTTTAATACTAGCAAACTCAGGTGTTGCTTCAACAGTTCATATATACTAATATATATTTCATTTTCTCCTTCCTTTCTCTTAGAATAGTACTTAATATTGCCATATTATTTAGGGACATCTGTGCTATGTTTAATCATTTGATATGTTTGGTCCATTTCCATATAAATCTCTTGCTTTAGGGTCAGTTTCTCGTTTCTGCTGTTTATCATTATTTCTCGAATGGTATACTAGAGTATTTGTCTAACGCAAGCAGTCAATAAATGTATTAAAGGTTAAGAAAAGTTAAGAAAAATGATTTAAAGGTTAAGGAAAGTAGTCTGGCACTAAGGAAAAACCATTAGGGTTTCATTTCTCTGATGCTAAGTGTGACTTTAAAGTTCCCTGATAATATGGTTCTTGATATATTTACAAATCAAAAAACTATTCCAGTTGTAGCCAACATTATCCCATAACAGTAGAAGAGCTACAGTACAGCAAAGCGATACTGGAGACATGGATTCCAATACAAACTTCTCCATTTAAGCAAGAAGTATGATCTTGGGCAAACCATTTCATCCCCTTTCACCCTTGGTTCCTGTTTCTACTAAAACTTGTAGCCCTTACTCGGAAACAGCCAAAGGTTTGCACTGAGCACCTCTACATAGAAACAACTAAACCTTTGTATCGAGCACTATTATTTAGAAACAACTAAACGTCTGTAAATTGAGCCCTATTACTTAGAAACAACTAAACGTTTGTATTGAGCACTATTACTATTACTTAGAAACAACTAAAGGTTTGTATTGAGCACTATTACTATTACTTAGAAACAACTAAATGTTTGTAATCAGCACTATTGCTTAGAAACAACAAAACGTCTGTATATTGAGTACTATTACTTAGAAACAACTAAACATTTGTATTGAGCACTATTAGAAACAAGCATTGGCAGAGCCAATAGGTCTCGCTTTTGGGACCTTATAAGTGTTTAACTATGCAACAGTTGCATAACTAAATACTTAGAAGGTCCCAAAAGCGAGACCTATTGGCCATGCCAATGCTTTTTTTTTGGTAGGCACGAACAACCACCCTCCCCCGTGTAATGCCAGCTGCTGCAACAGGGGGAGGGACGAACTCTGAGGAGAGAGAGCAGAGGAGGAAAGAGCAACAGAGAACCAGTCTGCCAAGTAGGTGCGAACGTTAAAGTGAAAGTAATCATTTCGCGGGCACTTTGATGTTCGCAGTGTCCGCGTGGCTCACTGAGAACATCAAAGCGCCCGCGAAATGTACACGCAGGCTGCCAAATGGTGCGCGCGCCCGGCGCACATGCACTGTAGTTGGGGGCCTGAAAAGCACTCGTTTGCACTTCCAAATCCCCGTTTTCTATAGCTCTCGCCAGAGCAGCGCTAAAGCGCTGACTCAGGCGAGACCTAAAAACTAAGCCTTTGTATTGAGCACTATTACTTAGAAGCAACTAAATGTCCGTATGGAGCACCATTTTTTAGAAAGAATTAAATGTCTGTATTGAGCAATAGCTCTTAGAAAAAAAACTAAATATCTGTATTTAGCACTATTACTTAGAAACAATTTAACGTTTGTATTGGGCACTATTACATAGAAACAACGAAATGTCTGACCTGAACACTACCTGAATATAAGGACTTGCACAAATATAGCAGATGAAAAATATTACAAATAAATTATTGATTTGCTTTATACATTTTGTTTTCCTCACTGATGGCTTCTGTCTGCTTTTTCACATGGTACCCTTCAATTGCTCAACAGCCTTTACCTCCCTGGTGAAACAAGAGATGTTTTTGTGCTTCTGCGTTGGCTGCTGTTGCCTGTTGTGCTTGTAAACAACTTAAGATGTGTCAAGCACATCAATCGGTTCTGCTAATTGGGAAGCCTTTCATGTTCCTGCAGGGACAATGACGACATGATGAAAAGGAACAGCAGATGCATTTGCACAAGATATTTTGGTCTTGTTTGGAATCCTCCGTACCATTGTGGCAGCGAATGGTCCAAATTAAGGGTCAGTGTACCTATAATAACATCTAACCTTGGGTTAAATGCTGCAGTTCTGACACTGACTACATGTCACTCAACTGACTATAATTAGTGCCACTCATAATGATTCTATGAAAAATGACCTACTGTAGGAAAGTGGAGCATTATGTGGTGCGGGGGTTAAGCCTCACCGTGTGATATTATCACAATACCCCAAAGGTGGTACTTGGATTCACACTAATAAATCCTTAGCTCAGTCCTGGTAGGGTGGCAAATAGTAGTTAGGCTTTACTTGAAGAACGTGTAAAGCATTTCAGAGAACCAAACATGGACGATAAGTAATTGACATGACTCAAGAGAAATCTGACACCACTTTATAAATATAAAGTGAATTTTTATCATAATTTAGTCTCCAAAACAAACGGAATCACATTCATATTACCAGAGTTAGAGATATTAATATTAATTCAGTGCAAAATTGTACATCATAAATATAACATTGCGATCAATGGTAAAAATCCCTTGTGACATTCAGTCACTTGCAGATCAAGTTACATGGATTCCTTACAGGGTTAAGATCATGGGGGCCCCTGGAACAGGCCGTGACAGTCACATCAATCAATTTAACCTAGCATGTGGAGTCCGGGTGCAGAGTTGTCCTGGTTCTCCATGGTGTTGAAAAAAGCCGCGGGGATGCTGGTTTTACCGCTTACACAGTGCTCCAAGAAGCAGAATACAAAAACACAACAGATACCTAGCTGCTGACATCGGGTGGAGATTTCATGGTGTTCCCTGTAGATGCAGTGTGGAGTGCAGGGTTAGTTGCCGGATTGGCGACCAACAAGCCTTGACAGCAGTAAACACAGCAAAAAGGTACTGGAACTTCTCAGGGTCTTGGGGAGTGAGGCAGTGGCCTGAAACTTTGTGGCAAGTGAGACTACAACTCCCACAATGCGGTAAACCACCTAGATTTGAGTTCTCCCATGGAGGGCTCGATGGCCAGCGATTCTTTGTATCCAGTGGATTATTTTACCTCCAGTTTGCAGGGGACTAGTGACACCAGTCTAGAGGATTCTGAGGGTGCTTCTGGCTTTCACAGGGGTCCCTCTCTCAGGGAGTGCTGAGTTTTTTAGCCAAGGATGAGGCTTGTCTACTCGATTCTAAGTCTGTTACCACAGAGACAAAGTATTCCTCTTTTGCTTTGGTGCTGTGGGCTAAGTCCTGTTGTCAGCAACACGGGTCTTCTCTTGGACTTTCCTCAATGCAAGTTGTTCAGATCTGAGATTCTGATGTCAGGGGGTCCCTTAAATCCTAGAGTCAGGAGAGTTAGAGGAGAGGGAGCTAGTGGCCAATGGGCAGCTAGTTCCTACAGCTAGTCTGCCCCTGAGGCGACCACACCACACCGGGCCTGAGGTGTGGGTCAACTTTCCTACCCAGCACCCTTTATTCTTCCACTCTCAAAGATGGCAGGAATCCATTTGTGGTATGCAGACCAGGCTGCTCACCCTGGAGTTGTGGCTAACCTTCTGGAGGAGTACCCCTCCTTACATAGCTAATTTCCTGCCTGCCCGTATACAAAAGTGCTTGAGGCAGACGGGGGGCCTTTCCTCCATTGACATTCGGCCCTGATGCATATCAGAGGCGGTACAGCCTTTGAAGCTCACCGCCTTGATGTACCACTTAACCAGCAGATTTCAGAACATTCGAAGGCTGCAGACATCGTAAGGTCTTAAATATGCCAAGCATGGTTGGAGTTGAAGCTTTCTGTTTAGAACTTTGTCTGTGTTTTCTAAATCAAACAACCAAGAAGTGATGAAAGGAAATGCTTGCAAATAGTCTAACCACTGACAATTGTTCAGGGGGAGAGGGTACCAACGTTTTTTCCCCCAAAGTGCCACCTCAGATCAGACCCAGCCATTCGCAAGTTAGCCTTGGTCCTGCTCAAATGGAAACAGTCCAACATGAACTGCCAAGCCAGGTCCACATAGGACAAGCAGTGTTCTCTAGCCAATGTGGTAGAGAAGGCAGCAATCACATTTGTTTCATTTTTTATCAACCACAGAGTTTCAGTCTCTTGCTGCAGTTAGTTTTCAAGATCTATGCAAACGATGATCTATTATTTGCACGAAAGATAAGAGTTAAGTTTGGTTAAACTGTGCTCTAAATATGAAGCAATATTTACATTTCATCAATTACTAAAGAAGGGGCGAATTGTAGTAACATAATGATTAATTAAGCAGAAAGCAGAATAACTGTCATTTAAGGCGGATTTTACATCCTTTCCTAACAAAAAGACTCGTGCATTTGAGTAATGAAGCTCACTTTTGGCATTTCATGTCGGTTCCCAGCGCCAATTTGCGACATGAACTTCTGTTCTTTAGTCTGGGAGTTCAACAAAAGCGGTACACTGAGGCTGGAGGAACCTTTTAGCGAAATGTCACTGTCCTTCTCAGAGACCCTGTGCTCTTGTGCACATTACACTGCTGTGCCCAGCTTTCAAAACACGGAGGGGAACATCTTTGAAACCTCTATTTTTTGAAAATAGTCTTCATACAGTGGCTGTCATATTTAGATTTTTAACTGAACTAAGCAAGGTAAAGTAGCAAAAGCGGTCGCCTTATTTCTGAATGTTTGGTATTATTTCTTTAATCCTTGATCATCATATCTGATCCTTTTTGGTATTGTTTGTTTGTGTTTTTATGATATTTAAATGTGTTCTTAAAGTCTTTATGATAGATGATGCATAATACTTGTTTTTATGGACTACTAAACCTACTCTGTTAGCAGACAGCACATTCGAGTTTAGGTCTGGTTCGATAGTGGAGATTTCCTCAAGACCTATTGGTAATAAATCTTTAAAATATACAAGGGGGGTTTCGGCATCACACAGAGAAGTATTTTCTTTCACCTGCGGATAATTGCTGTTTTTTTTTTTTTAATTGTTTTATTTGACATTTTGCCATAACAACAAAAACATATATATAACAATGTCGTGCACCATTTTGGCGCAATGCGTTGACTATATCTCACATCATCTCAATTCGTAAAAACAACTGGTCAGTGCTTAAGATGATTCCAATTAGAACAATATAAATTTCCTGCCATCATAAAAAGTAGATCTTACAATTCGATTGCCACATATCTTTTTTACACAGTACAACATAATACAATGTGCAGGGGAGAACAGCATACCCACAGACATCTTGAGGTGAGCAATCGTATCATTTCGTATCCCCCGTAATCTATGATGTAGGAAGAGGTCTGCGAAGTGTGATCTTACCTCCCCTGCCTCGACCGGCAGAGAGCCAGTATTACCCTCCGGGAACAGATCTGCGAAGGTACGGAGATCTAGTTGGTGTGCCCGACCCGGTCACCCACCTCTCCTTTATCACACAAAGGGGGGGTCGGATAATTGCTGTTTGATGCATTCTTGCACCCTCTATGGAGATGCTTGTATTGTAATGAACGAAGGACTATTTCACATGTCAAAAATACAATGAATCATCACACATTCTTTATCCCACAGATTAATTTTTACCACACCTTTTGGCTTTGTCAGTGCTTCTAGATTGGTGATAGCACCATGAGACTCTCTGGGCAAGCGGCTGCTTATAAGTCTATCCGCATAGGTAACACAATACAACCCCACATTTAAGACACTTTCAGCAAATGACCTAGATTAAGCTGTCTCCAGGGTAAACGTGTAATGCTAGCTGAAGGTGAATGAGGATGCCCATGTAGCTGATTTGAAAAGCTCCCACAGGAAAAAAAAAACTAGATTCAACCTATGGTGGTGCCATCTCCTTAGTGACCCCCAAGAACAACGTTGCAAGCCAACTTGAAACAGTAGTAGCCCCAGGTGGACTTCGATGGCCTTTTTCTGCACCTGCCACTCTAAATGTGAGGAAAAGAGAGCTCACATCTCTAAATGGGATCTAGCTAGGAGAGACGACCACGTTGCACATCAAAGGAATTAAATGCCATCTCATCAGAGGAAGCAGGATGTGGGCAGAAAGCTGGGAGGCATTGACCTGTTCTGAAACTGCAAATGAATTCAGGTAGAGACTTGGACAAATGGGGTACCATTTCCAAAAGAATATTATATCATTAGCCAGAGTTCCTGCTTCTCTGATTCTTCTGGCTGTGCAATTGCCACAAAAAAGCACAAATCTTTGCTAGCAAAGAAGCAGGACATGACACCTTCAGCATTTGATAAGAGGTGCCTTGGTTCCATTGTAAGCCTTTCAAAACTCCCATGAAGGAAAACAAGAATGTCCACCTACCTGCAATTCTCAAACAACTGGGAATGCAAGACTCCAGCATCTCTAGATAGTCAACCAAAGACGTGGACTTACCCGGTGCCCTTACAACAGCCTTTGATCCAAGAGAGTATAGGTGGATAACCCTTTGAAAAACACCACCAAGGAGGTATTCTAGTATCAAAAGATGAGCCATCTGGAAACATACTACCAGTGACTCCCATCTATACCAATCTTGAATGTGTGTCAAAAGAGACTTCTTCTCTAAATAATCTAGTATCGTACAGGCTCAACCACTCACTAGTAAAGCTGGCATGCAAAGCAGTGTCAGGTTTAGAAAAGAACAGCAAGATGGAGCAGAAGGGAACAAATAGTATTCAAAACGGGGCCTCCGGGGCACGATACTGCTACCATGGCCTGCAGAGGCAGGGCTACTAAAATTAGCTTCGCTTTCTCCCAGTGACAACTGGGAGAGAAAACGTGTTGATAAGGACCAATGTAAAATAGTGCATCCACCTACCCTCCGCTACCTGCCTTCCAGGACCCAGGACTTGGCATTTGCGAAATAACTCATTATGAGGGCATTGTCTGGGAATAATAATAATAAAATACATTTATAAAGAGTGCAACTACCCCGAATGGGGAGTCCCAGCGCTTACACGGACAGCAACAAAGGTAGAGGTATGAGCATATGTAGTTTTGCGACTAAAGAGCCAGGTCTTCAATGCCTTTCTGAATTCCTGTTCGGAATTCATCGTGCACAGATGGGCAGGTCGGTAGTTCCAGCACTTGGTGGTGCCCACCTCGAATGTCCTACCCCCCGTTCTTGCCTTCGCAAAACGGGGGGTGGTGAGGTATCGTTTGTGTTTGGGCCTAAGGGATCTGTTCTGCTGGTATGGACGAAGTCTCTTTCTCAGGTAGTTGGGCCCTCTCCCTTGATACGCTCGGAAGGCAAATGTAAGTGCCTTGAATTCTATAAGTTTGGCTACCGGGAGCCAATTAAGTTGTCTGAGATGAGGAGAGATGTGTTTGCGGAGCGGGACCTTACAGACCAGTCTTGCTGCCACGTTTTGAATTATCTGGAGTCTACAGATCAAGCTGATCGGCAGACCCATGTACAGACCATTAACGTAATCGAGGTGGGAGGTGACTAATGCATGGACCACGGTTTTGCGAGCTGACTCTGACAAGAAGTCAATAAATTTTCTTATGGTTTTCATTTTGCCAAAGCAGGCCGCAGAAACCAGTTGCACATGGGTGGCGAGGGACAGGTCTTTGTCCCACCTGACTCCTAAGTTCTTGACTAAGTCCTTAGGTGTGAGGGCAGCTGGCCACCATACGTTAAAAAACAAGACCTCCGTCTTGTCAGCATTAAGCTTTAAGAAGTTGCGGCTCATCCAGGCTGAGATGCTTTTAAGACACATTTTTAGTGGGTCAAAGGTGGATGCTGACACCCCGTTGAAAGAGAACAACAGCTGGATATCATCCGCGTAGGATGTCACCTTGATTCCCATTTTGGCGCGGAGCTCCGCCAGTGGTGTCAGGTAGACATTAATAAGTAGTGGGCTCAGTGCCGATCCCTGTGGCACCCCCCATTTTAGTGGTTTAGCGAGGGAGGTGAAAGGGTGGATCGAGACCTGTTGTTCACGGTCGTGCAGGTAAGACATGATCCAATTCAGCACCGTCCCTTGGATGCCAATCCGTTTAAGGCGATCCAGTAAGATAGGATGGGACACCGTGTCAAACGCTGCTGACAGGTCTAGAAGCACCAGCATGCCCGCAGAGCCTCCATCCACCGCCCAGCATATGGAGTCAGCCATCTCAATCAGTGCGGATTCTGTACTGAAGCCAGGGCGGAAGCCTGACTGTGACTCACGCAGTAGACCATTGGACTCATTGAAAGCTGCCAGTTGTTGATGGGCTAGTTTCTCTAAAACTTTAGCGGGGCGTGGAGCAGAGAAATGGGCCTATAATTACTTGTGACTTCAGGATCAGCGTTAGCTTTTTTCAGTATAGGGAGAAGAAACGTGTGTTTCCAGGCTGATGGAAAGATCCCCTGTCTGAGTGAGGAATTCCAGATGGCAGTAAGAGGGGGGTTAAGGTACTCAGCCAGAGCACTGTATTACTTAGCTGGCCAGGGATCGCCAGGTGATCCAGATTTACCTTTCTGAAGCTCGGCCAGAGATGCCTCCATGGGGATTGTGGCAAATTCCGAAAATACTGGCTGGGTGTCATTGGGGTTGATTGTTATGGCCGCCCCTAGGGGGTAGGGTGCTGTTGGGAAAGACGCATATATCAGGGCTATTTTATCCTCAAAAAAATTCGAGATCCTGTTACATAGCTCCTGTGACGGAGGAATCGAGTGTGAGAGCGCTAATGGATTGGTAAAGGACTTCACAATCTTAAAGACTTCTCTAGACGAGTTATTGGCAAATTGCGATGCGCGTTTGGCTAGGAAATCTCTGTTTTTATCAATGAGAAGTTTACGGTACTCTTTTAGTGCTGCTCGATAACCAATTGCGATCCAATCTTTTACACTCACATTTTTTGACTCCGATCTCTGCTGAGAACCAGGGGATGGAGGGGCATGTTCTGGCGGAGTTAACAGGCCTCAGGGGCGCAATTGAGTCGAGTGCATCACTGACCCACGTGTTAAGGTTTGTGATGCTAACCTCAAGGTTAGTTGAGATGGGGGGATTGGAGTCCTTCAGATGCAGGTTAAGGGACTCAAGGGAGACCCTACTCCAATTCCTTTTTAAATCCTTTGGTAGGGAAGTGGCCCTAAAACCTCTGTATGGGAATGCAAAGTGATCCTTCCACAAGATCACAGGTCTGTCTTTCAACAACTAGAAGGTAAAAGGATGGAGATGGTTCTCTCACTGAGTAAGAAAATATGTGAATCAACCTGCAGGAAGAGCAAGTGGTCCACCTCTGCTAGATCTAGGCATGAGCTGCCTCCTAGTGGTTGACATAGGTGTGTGCCAGTTGTCTATCCATCCTGACAAGAATAGCCTGTTCATAGAGTAAGAGAGTGAAGGGATGAGGAACTTAGTTGAATGCAACCAATTCTACAATTCCCTTTGCACTTTCTTTTCTCCCCAAGTTGAACCTAGAACCTGTCAGTTTATGTCTGTTACCAAGACCATCAAAAGTGGGGCAGAGATAGGCCCATCCATCAGGCTTGAAGTCACAAACCACTGAGATATGGCCAACTTGATAGCTGACATTAATGAATCACAATAACATAGTCTTAACTCACTGAATTTCAGCAAGTAGAGGTACCGGACACAGTACTTCCATTAATAGCAAGCTCATGCGTGCAGTCAATGACACAAATAAACCCTCTTCCTATAGCCATGTCCTTTGTCCAGAGTTGCAAGGTATCCAGCAGAATGGTGGTTCCCTCGTCTTATTTAGAAATCTATCTTTAGCCATTATCTTAGTAAAGATCATTTACATAGATTATTAAATGAACATGAGGTCTGCAAGGCGGGAATATATACAGGCAGCTTGCAATACAATAGCTGCTGGTCTGATACGCTGTATTGTAATGTGGAATACTCCATTGTCAGGAAGTCCCATGGACACACCATTGGAATGGTGGTCTTAAGCACAGCCATTTTGAATGGGAAGAAGTGCACAAACATATTTACACCCTTTAGATGAGAAGTGGTCAGGAGACCCTTGTTAGCTTTCGCACTAAACAGAGCAATAAGCTATCACTGTAATCAGCAGCACCACCTCCTTTTATCAAAGTAAGTTGATTCTTGCCCAATGCCTGCTATTATGGTCGGACATATAGGGTAAGGGGTCAGAATGGAGATTGTCGAAGATGGCTAAGTCATCAAAATGATGATATGAAATGGCCATTGAACATTCATCTGGGACAACCATGACTATCTGAAACATCATAAATGGCCTCTGACTGACCGGTGAAGGTGGCTTCACACACTTGTTTCCATCCACAGAAGGGGTGTCTTACTGCTGGATGAGTCACTGCTTGTTGGCAAAAAGGAACAACTGAGGCATGGCAATGTATCCTGTGAATGGATGTAGGTGCTCTTTTCCCGTCTTTCTAATACCTCAACTCATTGATCTGGGGACAGGACAGCTCTATTAGTAGGATGGATAAAAAGTCATAACATTTTGGTCGGTTCCATGTGCCGTAGGCACAGCCAAATATGGCACCTAGTGTAAATTACCATTAGGGAAGAAGATTCTGCTAAGTGCAGAAAATGTGTTATCGAAAAGGAATCGCTGCATCAGCTCCTTTGTTCGAAATAACGATGTGAAATATTTCCCCTTCTCCTCTGTGCTGTGGGCACCTGCAAGCCCTTAGGTTTTGAATTGTGCAGGTTGTCTAGGCACCTGTACAGTAGGAGAATCTTGGGGATGAGTAGGCCAGCACGTGTCTCCCTTTTCTTCCTGATCAAATTGGTCTGTGAGATGGATTCATCGGAAGCTATTGAGAAAGGCTTTGGGACACATAGTCAATATTAATAAAAGAGGAAACTTGTGACCCTCCCTCCATTCCTTCCAAACAATTTTGTGGATGGCTTAATGAACAGAGAGTTAGGTTCTTCCACGAAATATTGTCTGGAAAAAATCATCATGCTAACTTGCAACCTCTAGGGCCTTAAATCCAAGCATGACCCCGACCTGCTGCACCACCTCAACCCATTGTATCCCATAGATCAGAGCCCAGAAACTCTACAGGAATGCAGTATCATCTGAGGAGGCCACTTCTTGCAACTACCCCTTGGAGAAAAGAAGCTCCCTCCAGAGGAATGTGAACAGTGTGCTGCCCATAATGGCATGCAGTTCGAGAGTTGAAGATACGAGCATCACAGGAGTGGAGGAAAGAGGAGGCCTCCTCCTCCAATGCCTGTTGCTTCCTCCAGAGGCACTTTTGACGCATCTACATCGTACCAGCCTGAGTGCTCTGCTTACTTAACATAGCGCAAAAGACGCTAATTCCTTCCAATATTATGAACTTTGGATCTGTGACTTGACTAGACCCGCACCCTATAGGAGTACAGCAGGAGCATGCACCAGGCATCCAGGAGACGCTCACCTGGAACATGCCACATCACTTCAGGATTTTGGTCAATCATGCTTTTTTGAATGACGAAGTACTGGCATGCAAGGCTCCCCATGGCCGGCCCTCATAGCAGCCATACATCCCATCTACCAGCATAGCAAGCACAGCACAGCTGCAGAGAAGCCAGAAAAGGCTTCTCACCACCCCCTGAGAGGGGATTAGGCAATCTCAGGAAGCATTCTGGTAAGACATAAAACATGATGAGAAAATGGAAACAAATGTAACCAATCTACCTAACGTGACTACAGTAACTGCACCTGTCTCCAAAATAGATTCAGGAAATAACACAAGAGCATTGGGGCTCAAGCACCTTGTATAGTGTTCGATGGAGTTTTAAGGGATCATTGTTATTTTGTGTCTGGGAGAGGACTTAGGATTCCGACTAGCAGCTAACGCAGAAGATGGAGAAGTTACATCTTTATGGCTAGATTTCTAATTTCTGTTTTTCAAGTAAAAAAACTAAATTTTAATGTATTTTATTTAGATTTTAATAAAAATGTTATATAAATATATATATCACCAGATTCCGTAGAACAGCTTCAAGCAGATACGGACACGGACCAGGTACTTCGTGCAAATATTTTATTCAGTGCAGTATGTCGCCATAACGTTTCGGCTCGTCCGAGCCTTGATCACATGACAATGTGACTAAGTTGGACCACAGTATTTAAAGTGACAGTGCTGATTAGTAAGGGTTCAAAGTTCAAGCATTTTGGCGGTTTAAGGGAAATGGACATAAAAGAAATACTTAGTCAAGGTGACATAATGTAAACAGTGCACACATAAATATTACACCATATGGATTTTAAAAACGGAAATAAATAGCATACAATGATTGCAAAGACAATTGTTTAAAATAAAATAGTAATACATAAATAATTATAAAACTATTAAAAAAACAATTGTGCAAATCGGCAAATTGTGCAAATTATGTTACACGTGACCATAAAAACGACTGTTCGTTTAATGTCATGTATAAAACCATTGATAGCTAGGATAGGTATTGATTGGTTAAATCCAAATACACTTTATGTCTATTCCGTTCGTATGTGAATTAAATTGACAGTTATTTTCGTGTCAAGATGCACAACAATCGCTTGCTAGTTATCCTAAAGCGTGTAAAAACGATTGTAAGTTGCACTGAGCAATGTCGGCCATAGTATATTAATCGGTATGTCCTCTCCCAATCACTGTATGTTAGGTATTGTAATACCGTACTTATACCGCCATCCCACTTGATTATTGACTTGGTTTGTAGCTAAATAGAACCCTTTGTTTAAAAAAAGAGTGCGTGAGGATATCTTAAGAACTAAGTCTAATGGGTGGAAAGGGGTACTGACTTTTCCAGCAATACTGAGACAGTTAAAGATTAATCAAAAGTCAAAAGAGGAAGATATTGGAAATCTAAAATCAAGGATGTGCAGTATAAATATATGAATATATATATACACAACAGCACAACGAAATCAGTAGTCTCACAGTAGTTATCGAAGCTTAGAGTCATGTAAGATGTTGTGGTAAGAGTGTTAAAAACATGTAAAAATACATTCATAGATAAGCAAAGATCATTCAAATATCAGATTCAAGCCATTCGTTGTAGTTGGTGGCATGTGGCAATACTCAGAGGCATGGTCAGATGTACAAATATAAATATAAAGTTAGAGAAACTACATGTAAAGAATATATCGGGAACGATTTCTATTCTCTTAAAATATACTTAATTAAAATTCATTGTATAAAAATTAAAACAATAAATATTTAAGAAAGTTAAAAGATCCCCAAGGGAATCTACTATCAAAATTGAAAAAACCATCTCTGAATTATAATAAACATGCATGTAAATCCTCTGTGATGTTAAGGCCTCCTGGGTGCTTAGTGTCAAGTTGTAAAATATATTTGGTTTCCAATTTACGTAACTTAGACTCACGGTCACCCCCTCTTCTACTGGCATTGACCGCATCTATGACATAATACTTGAGACTCTGATTGTCGCTATTGTGATGTTCTTTAAAATGTCTGGCGACAGGGTATGTTTTGTCCTGATTGGCTATTGCCCGGAGATGTTGCAAAATGCGTTTGTGTACTGCATGTTTCGTACTGCCCACATATTGTAACCCACATGGGCATAGTAAAACGTATATCACAAATTCAGTCTTGCAAGTAAGTATCTTGTTAATTTGGTGCTTTTTGTCACTGAAAGCATCTTTGTACTCCTTAGTATTAATACCGTGGGTACAGGATTTGCACGTTTTACATTTAAAAAAACCATGATTGGTTTGTAACCATGTGGTTTTTTCGATGGTCTCCGGGTTGGTATCAACTAGTCTGTCTCTCATCGATGGGGCCTTACTGAAAGTAAGCGATGCTTTGCGTGGTAGACTAGGGCCAATTACCGGATCACTCAGGACAATAGGCCAGTTGCCATTGATAATTTTATAAAGCTCGCTGTGCTGTTTGCTGTATCCAGTAATTATTCTGAATGAGTTGTCAGGAGGTTCAGTTGGTGCTAACATAGCTGATTCAGTGGTTTCGTTGGAGTGATCAGTCTGTTTGTATGCATTGAGTAATTCCTGTCTGTTCACTTTCATGGATCTATTTATTGATGAATCTATAACTCTTTCAGAGTAGCCCCGTTCTATGAATCTGTTCTTGCTGGCCTGTTGGGCAACTCTTAACTCATATTCATTGCTGCATACCCTTCTAATCCGCAGCATTTCCCCATAGGGGATACTAGCAATGAGGTGCGCTGGGTGAGCACTACCAGCATGAAGGATTGTATTCCCTGCAGTACTTTTCCTGAATAATCTTGATTCAATCTTGTTGTTGGCTATATAGATCTCTGTATCCAGAAAGGTGACAGATGATTGGCACATGCTCGCTGTGAAATTTAAATTAAGTTCATTGTTGTTAATCTCATTTACAAAGGTCTCTGCCTGTTCTTTGGTACCTTGCCACACAACAAATAAATCATCAATAAAGCGTAACCAAGTAATCACATTGTCCTCAAAGGCTCTCTTGTGTTTCACTTTGAGGACCAGTTCCTCCCAAGCCCCCATGTGTAAACAGGCATAGCTTGGAGAGAAACTGGCCCCCATAGCTACACCTTGCAGTTGTCTGTAAAGCAGGTTATTGTACATAAATATGTTATTTTGTAGGCAGTGACTAAGCATTTGGATCAACATCTCACTGTGGTCTTTAAATTGTGTCGATCTCCCTGATAGATAATAACGGATTGCTGCTAAGCCATCAGTGTGCCTAATACTCGTATATAGAGAAACTACATCGAGTGCAATCATCCAATACCCCTCCACCCAGGTAATCTGCTGGATCTTCAATAGAAAGTCACCTGTGTCCTGTACAAATGAGGCCAGTGATTTAACATAAACCTGCAAAAAATAGTCAATATATACCGATGATTTCTCCATTGGTCCACCTCTGGCGGAAATAATGGGTCTGCCAGGGGGCTTTTCCTTGTTCTTATGAATTTTAGGGATGAAATACAACATAGGAATTGTGGGAGATACGTTGTATAAAAATTTGAATTCATCATCTGATAGTAGACGTTTGCTTTTCCATTTCACAAGCTTTTGATGGTATTCATTGAAAGTGATTTTCATGGTTGCTTGGTTGATACGTTCGTAACAAAGTCTGTCATTTAGCTGTAGGTAAGCTTCTTTGTCATAATCACTTCTTGTCGTTAGGACAATATTACCTCCCTTGTCACTGTTTCTGATGATGATTCCTTTATCTTTACTTAATTTAGATATCAGTGCCTCGTATTGCTGATTATGTCTATCATATTTGAATTTTTGATTGCAAGTTCGTTTTTGTAATTTCTTCAGCTGTGCTGTCACATTTTCATGAAAAATATCAATTGTGTCACGAGGCATCAATGGGTTAAATGTTGACGGTGGTCTGAATGTGGTGAATGGACTTTGGTTACTTGGTGTATTAGCTTGGTCAGTAATTCGTAAAGGGGGACATCGGTCCGCTCCCTCTAAAGTCCATAGCTCAAGTAGATCGGTAGTGAGTGATGAACCACTTGGCTCCACCTCTTCCGTTATGTTAAGGTCAAGGGATGTAGGATTTTTGTTTGTTTTTATTTGATGGAACTTGCGTAGTTTAAGCTTTCTTACCGCTTTATATACATCCAGTCTTGTGGCTGTGTAATCAAAGTTTCTATGGGGTGCATAGGAGAGGCCAAGTTTAAGAATATTTTCCTCATTAACTGAAAGTTGGAGATCAGTAAGGTTGACGATGGTAGAATTGCTGCTTATTGTTGGTTCTTTGATGCCCATTGGCCCCTTCCCCTCCTTTTGTTCAGATAGGGAGCGCCTCTTCCTCGCCCTGTACCTTTTGCGCCGTTTGTAGTTTGCATACTGTCGCTGTAATTTCTTTGGGTCCTGGGTCGAAGAGACTGCATTCGCTCGTGGCATAAAAAACCTATTTCATCCCCTGGTGAGGGTTTGGCAGCTTGATCTACTGATCCTGTATCACGGAGTTCAGATTCCGATCCGCTGCTAATTGCTGAACTAAGATCTGATGTCGTCGTGTCCAGCTGCTCTTTGTTTCTGATGGGTGCTTTATTCTTACTATGAGCCTTTGCTGTTGGTCCTCTTAATGCATCGTATTTTTTAGAAAAAGTGAAAATTTGGCCCAATTCGTAGTCATTACGATCTCGTTGGAACTTGAAAGCCTTACGTTCCATTATTTTGGTTTCCTCCTTCTTGAGCCTTGCCGTCATCTCATTAGTTAATTTAGTTTTCTCATCAGTTTCCTCATTCTTTTCCAATTCCTCATAGATTTCGTCTATTTCTTTAAGGAGTTGTGCTCTGTCAATGTCCGCATACTTGATTAGAATTAAAACAAGGCGTCTTGATGCTTCTAGATTGCTTTCTGCCCATTCCCGCATCAACTCAGGGTTGGGATTCTCATAGCTTGGGGCAGTAAGTATTCTCAATCCTCTCGGAATGCGATTGACATCAATGTAACCCTGGAGAGATTTGGATTCCCACCATTTGCTCTGTTCATTTTTAAGTTTTTTCTCAAGTATTTTAAATTTATCCTTCAAAGTATTGCTGGTGTTCGTCAGTACTCCCTGATTTCCACGCAGACTGTTAGGTAGCGGGAGGCTATCAGAAAACATATTAGTTGCAGCCGCCTCCCGGTCTTTCACATTGTCAGCAGACATACTTGAAATGCACTTGTTTACAATAGAGGGCTTCCCCAAACGATACTTCAATTTATATCAAGTTTGTTTTAAGCCCGCACTTGAAAAACTCTCATCCCCTGAATACCTGACTCGTATGCTCGCCTTGCATTCAGGAATCTCCTTGGCTCGTATCGTGTCCTCCGACACAGGTACCGCCGGGGCAAAATCCTCTCGTAGCTTCAATGGCGTCTAGCGTGCAGGTTCAGGGGGGTCAAACGCTGTATTCCTTCCGGAATGTAGGATCTCCTGGAAAACCGGAAGAGTGTTTCGCCGTCAGCGTTGTCCAATTCTTTGAGAGGGTCTCGTGTAATGGCCGCGCGAATCCTTCGGCCAAATATATCACCAGATTCCGTAGAACAGCTTCAAGCAGATACGGACACGGACCAGGTACTTCGTGCAAATATTTTATTCAGTGCAGTATGTCGCCATAACGTTTCGGCTCGTCCGAGCCTTGATCACATGACAATGTGACTAAGTTGGACCACAGTATTTAAAGTGACAGTGCTGATTAGTAAGGGTTCAAAGTTCAAGCATTTTGGCGGTTTAAGGGAAATGGACATAAAAGAAATACTTAGTCAAGGTGACATAATGTAAACAGTGCACACATAAATATTACACCATATGGATTTTAAAAACGGAAATAAATAGCATACAATGATTGCAAAGACAATTGTTTAAAATAAAATAGTAATACATAAATAATTATAAAACTATTAAAAAAACAATTGTGCAAATCGGCAAATTGTGCAAATTATGTTACACGTGACCATAAAAACGACTGTTCGTTTAATGTCATGTATAAAACCATTGATAGCTAGGATAGGTATTGATTGGTTAAATCCAAATACACTTTATGTCTATTCCGTTCGTATGTGAATTAAATTGACAGTTATTTTCGTGTCAAGATGCACAACAATCGCTTGCTAGTTATCCTAAAGCGTGTAAAAACGATTGTAAGTTGCACTGAGCAATGTCGGCCATAGTATATTAATCGGTATGTCCTCTCCCAATCACTGTATGTTAGGTATTGTAATACCGTACTTATACCGCCATCCCACTTGATTATTGACTTGGTTTGTAGCTAAATAGAACCCTTTGTTTAAAAAAAGAGTGCGTGAGGATATCTTAAGAACTAAGTCTAATGGGTGGAAAGGGGTACTGACTTTTCCAGCAATACTGAGACAGTTAAAGATTAATCAAAAGTCAAAAGAGGAAGATATTGGAAATCTAAAATCAAGGATGTGCAGTATAAATATATGAATATATATATACACAACAGCACAACGAAATCAGTAGTCTCACAGTAGTTATCGAAGCTTAGAGTCATGTAAGATGTTGTGGTAAGAGTGTTAAAAACATGTAAAAATACATTCATAGATAAGCAAAGATCATTCAAATATCAGATTCAAGCCATTCGTTGTAGTTGGTGGCATGTGGCAATACTCAGAGGCATGGTCAGATGTACAAATATAAATATAAAGTTAGAGAAACTACATGTAAAGAATATATCGGGAACGATTTCTATTCTCTTAAAATATACTTAATTAAAATTCATTGTATAAAAATTAAAACAATAAATATTTAAGAAAGTTAAAAGATCCCCAAGGGAATCTACTATCAAAATTGAAAAAACCATCTCTGAATTATAATAAACATGTATGTAAATCCTCTGTGATGTTAAGGCCTCCTGGGTGCTTAGTGTCAAGTTGTAAAATATATTTGGTTTCCAATTTACGTAACTTAGACTCACGGTCACCCCCTCTTCTACTGGCATTGACCGCATCTATGACATAATACTTGAGACTCTGATTGTCGCTATTGTGATGTTCTTTAAAATGTCTGGCGACAGGGTATGTTTTGTCCTGATTGGCTATTGCCCGGAGATGTTGCAAAATGCGTTTGTGTACTGCATGTTTCGTACTGCCCACATATTGTAACCCACATGGGCATAGTAAAACGTATATCACAAATTCAGTCTTGCAAGTAAGTATCTTGTTAATTTGGTGCTTTTTGTCACTGAAAGCATCTTTGTACTCCTTAGTATTAATACCGTGGGTACAGGATTTGCACGTTTTACATTTAAAAAAACCATGATTGGTTTGTAACCATGTGGTTTTTTCGATGGTCTCCGGGTTGGTATCAACTAGTCTGTCTCTCATCGATGGGGCCTTACTGAAAGTAAGCGATGCTTTGCGTGGTAGACTAGGGCCAATTACCGGATCACTCAGGACAATAGGCCAGTTGCCATTGATAATTTTATAAAGCTCGCTGTGCTGTTTGCTGTATCCAGTAATTATTCTGAATGAGTTGTCAGGAGGTTCAGTTGGTGCTAACATAGCTGATTCAGTGGTTTCGTTGGAGTGATCAGTCTGTTTGTATGCATTGAGTAATTCCTGTCTGTTCACTTTCATGGATCTATTTATTGATGAATCTATAACTCTTTCAGAGTAGCCCCGTTCTATGAATCTGTTCTTGCTGGCCTGTTGGGCAACTCTTAACTCATATTCATTGCTGCATACCCTTCTAATCCGCAGCATTTCCCCATAGGGGATACTAGCAATGAGGTGCGCTGGGTGAGCACTACCAGCATGAAGGATTGTATTCCCTGCAGTACTTTTCCTGAATAATCTTGATTCAATCTTGTTGTTGGCTATATAGATCTCTGTATCCAGAAAGGTGACAGATGATTGGCACATGCTCGCTGTGAAATTTAAATTAAGTTCATTGTTGTTAATCTCATTTACAAAGGTCTCTGCCTGTTCTTTGGTACCTTGCCACACAACAAATAAATCATCAATAAAGCGTAACCAAGTAATCACATTGTCCTCAAAGGCTCTCTTGTGTTTCACTTTGAGGACCAGTTCCTCCCAAGCCCCCATGTGTAAACAGGCATAGCTTGGAGTGAAACTGGCCCCCATAGCTACACCTTGCAGTTGTCTGTAAAGCAGGTTATTGTACATAAAAATGTTATTTTGTAGGCAGTGACTAAGCATTTGGATCAACATCTCACTGTGGTCTTTAAATTGTGTCGATCTCCCTGATAGATAATAACGGATTGCTGCTAAGCCATCAGTGTGCCTAATACTCGTATATAGAGAAACTACATCGAGTGCAATCATCCAATACCCCTCCACCCAGGTAATCTGCTGGATCTTCAATAGAAAGTCACCTGTGTCCTGTACAAATGAGGCCAGTGATTTAACATAAACCTTCAAAAAATAGTCAATATATACCGATGATTTCTCCATTGGTCCACCTCTGGCGGAAATAATGGGTCTGCCAGGGGGCTTTTCCTTGTTCTTATGAATTTTAGGGATGAAATACAACATAGGAATTGTGGGAGATACGTTGTATAAAAATTTGAATTCATCATCTGATAGTAGACGTTTGCTTTTCCATTTCACAAGCTTTTGATGGTATTCATTGAAAGTGATTTTCATGGTTGCTTGGTTGATACGTTCGTAACAAAGTCTGTCATTTAGCTGTAGGTAAGCTTCTTTGTCATAATCACTTCTTGTCGTTAGGACAATATTACCTCCCTTGTCACTGTTTCTGATGATGATTCCTTTATCTTTACTTAATTTAGATATCAGTGCCTCGTATTGCTGATTATGTCTATCATATTTGAATTTTTGATTGCAAGTTCGTTTTTGTAATTTCTTCAGCTGTGCTGTCACATTTTCATGAAAAATATCAATTGTGTCACGAGGCATCAATGGGTTAAATGTTGACGGTGGTCTGAATGTGGTGAATGGACTTTGGTTACTTGGTGTATTAGCTTGGTCAGTAATTCGTAAAGGGGGACATCGGTCCGCTCCCTCTAAAGTCCATAGCTCAAGTAGATCGGTAGTGAGTGATGAACCACTTGGCTCCACCTCTTCCGTTATGTTAAGGTCAAGGGATGTAGGATTTTTGTTTGTTTTTATTTGATGGAACTTGCGTAGTTTAAGCTTTCTTACCGCTTTATATACATCCAGTCTTGTGGCTGTGTAATCAAAGTTTCTATGGGGTGCATAGGAGAGGCCAAGTTTAAGAATATTTTCCTCATTAACTGAAAGTTGGAGATCAGTAAGGTTGACGATGGTAGAATTGCTGCTTATTGTTGGTTCTTTGATGCCCATTGGCCCCTTCCCCTCCTTTTGTTCAGATAGGGAGCGCCTCTTCCTCGCCCTGTACCTTTTGCGCCGTTTGTAGTTTGCATACTGTCGCTGTAATTTCTTTGGGTCCTGGGTCGAAGAGACTGCATTCGCTCGTGGCATAAAAAACCTATTTCATCCCCTGGTGAGGGTTTGGCAGCTTGATCTACTGATCCTGTATCACGGAGTTCAGATTCCGATCCGCTGCTAATTGCTGAACTAAGATCTGATGTCGTCGTGTCCAGCTGCTCTTTGTTTCTGATGGGTGCTTTATTCTTACTATGAGCCTTTGCTGTTGGTCCTCTTAATGCATCGTATTTTTTAGAAAAAGTGAAAATTTGGCCCAATTCGTTGTCATTACGATCTCGTTGGAACTTGAAAGCCTTACGTTCCATTATTTTGGTTTCCTCCTTCTTGAGCCTTGCCGTCATCTCATTAGTTAATTTAGTTTTCTCATCAGTTTCCTCATTCTTTTCCAATTCCTCATAGATTTCGTCTATTTCTTTAAGGAGTTGTGCTCTGTCAATGTCCGCATACTTGATTAGAATTAAAACAAGGCGTCTTGATGCTTCTAGATTGCTTTCTGCCCATTCCCGCATCAACTCAGGGTTGGGATTCTCATAGCTTGGGGCAGTAAGTATTCTCAATCCTCTCGGAATGCGATTGACATCAATGTAACCCTGGAGAGATTTGGATTCCCACCATTTGCTCTGTTCATTTTTAAGTTTTTTCTCAAGTATTTTAAATTTATCCTTCAAAGTATTGCTGGTGTTCGTCAGTACTCCCTGATTTCCACGCAGACTGTTAGGTAGCGGGAGGCTATCAGAAAACATATTAGTTGCAGCCGCCTCCCGGTCTTTCACATTGTCAGCAGACATACTTGAAATGCACTTGTTTACAATAGAGGGCTTCCCCAAACGATACTTCAATTTATATCAAGTTTGTTTTAAGCCCGCACTTGAAAAACTCTCATCCCCTGAATACCTGACTCGTATGCTCGCCTTGCATTCAGGAATCTCCTTGGCTCGTATCGTGTCCTCCGACACAGGTACCGCCGGGGCAAAATCCTCTCGTAGCTTCAATGGCGTCTAGCGTGCAGGTTCAGGGGGGTCAAACGCTGTATTCCTTCCGGAATGTAGGATCTCCTTCAGCCAGGCTTGCTTGAATCCAGTGGCAAAGTGAGCAAGGGACTCACGTCTGAGCATACCCTGCCAACTTATGGCGAACAAAGCATCCATCACCGTTCTTTAGCCTACTCTGCCACCCCTTGAATCTGCCACTGGATTCAAGCAAGCCTGGCTGAAGACGGCTGAAATGCCAGAAACCGGTCCTAGGAAGCTTGTTTCCGGTCCAGGGAAGACATGGCTTGGCAGTTCGGGCTGGACTGTTCCCATGAGGCACAGGGTCAGACTGATTTGCATATGGCCATGTCTGAACTGGGGTGGCAGAGTGGGCTAAAGAACGGTGATGGATTAAACCCAGATCAGTTGACTGGGGGTGAGTGCTTGCATTGTTCAACACTCCGTCCATCATTTCCTTTGGTTTTTGCTTTGTTCGCCATAAGTTGGCAGGGTATGCTCAGACGTGAGTCCCTTGCTCACTTTGCCACTGGATTCAAGCAAGCCTGGCTGAAGACGGCTGAAATGCCAGAAACCGGTCCTAGGAAGCTTGTTTCCGGTCCAGGGAAGACATGGCTTGGCAGTTCAGGCTGGACTGTCCCCATGAGGCACAGGGTCAGACTGATTTGCATATGGCCATGTCTGAACTGGGGTGGCAGGGTGGGCTAAAGAACGGTGATGGATTAAACCCAGATCAGTTGACTGGGGGTGAGTGCTTGCATTGTTCAACACTCCGTCCATCATTTCCTTTGGTTTTTGCTTTGTTCGCCATAAGTTGGCAGGGTATGCTCAGACGTGAGTCCCTTGCTCACTTTGCCACTGGATTCAAGCAAGCCTGGCTGAAGACGGCTGAAATGCCAGAAACCGGTCCTAGGAAGCTTGTTTCCGGCCCAGGGAAGACATGGCTTGGCAGTTCGGGCTGGACTGTTCCCATGAGGCACAGGGTCAGACTGATTTGCATATGGCCATGTCTGAACTGGGGTGGCAGAGTGGGCTAAAGAACGGTGATGGATTAAACCCAGATCAGTTGACTGGGGGTGAGTGCTTGCATTGTTCAACACTCCGTCCATCATTTCCTTTGGTTTTTGCTTTGTTCGCCATAAGTTGGCAGGGTATGCTCAGACGTGAGTCCCTTGCTCACTTTGCCACTGGATTCAAGCAAGCCTGGCTGAAGACGGCTGAAATGCCAGAAACCGGTCCTAGGAAGCTTGTTTCCGGTCCAGGGAAGACATGGCTTGGCAGTTCAGGCTGGACTGTTCCCATGAGGCACAGGGTCAGACTGATTTGCATATGGCCATGTCTGAACTGGGGTGGCAGAGTGGGCTAAAGAACGGTGATGGATTAAACCCAGATCAGTTGACTGGGGGTGAGTGCTTGCATTGTTCAACACTCCGTCCATCATTTCCTTTGGTTTTTGCTTTGTTCGCCATAAGTTGGCAGGGTATGCTCAGACGTGAGTCCCTTGCTCACTTTGCCACTGGATTCAAGCAAGCCTGGCTGAAGACGGCTGAAATGCCAGAAACCGGTCCTAGGAAGCTTGTTTCCGGTCCAGGGAAGACATGGCTTGGCAGTTCGGGCTGGACTGTTCCCATGAGGCACAGGGTCAGACTGATTTGCATATGGCCATGTCTGAACTGGGGTGGCTGAGTGGGCTAAAGAACGGTGAGGGATTAAACCCAGATCAGTTGACTGGGGGTGAGTGCTTGCATTGTTCAACACTCCGTCCATCATTTCCTTTGGTTTTTGCTTTGTTCGCCATAAGTTGGCCGGGTATGCTCAGACGTGAGTCCCTTGCTCACTTTGCCACTGGATTCAAGCAAGCCTGGCTGAAGACGGTTGAAATGCCAGAAACCGGTCCTAGGAAGCTTGTTTCCGGTCCAGGGAAGACATGGCTTGGCAGTTCGGGCTGGACTGTTCCCATGAGGCACAGGGTCAGACTGATTTGCATATGGCCATGTCTGAACTGGGGTGGCAGAGTGGGCTAAAGAACGGTGATGGATTAAACCCAGATCAGTTGACTGGGGGTGAGTGCTTGCATTAATTAACACTCTGTCCATCATTTCCTTTGGTTTTTGCTTTGTTCGCCATAAGTTGGCAGGGTATGCTCAGACGTGAGTCCCTTGCTCACTTTGCCACTGGATTCAAGCAAGCCTGGCTGAAGACGGCTGAAATGCCAGAAACCGGTCCTAGGAAGCTTGTTTCCGGTCCAGGGAAGACATGGCTTGGCAGTTCGGGCTGGACTGTTCCCATGAGGCAGAGGGTCAGACTGATTTGCATATGGCCATGTCTGAACTGGGGTGGCAGAGTGGGCTAAAGAACGGTGATGGATTAAACCCAGATCAGTTGACTGGGGGTGAGTGCTTGCATTGTTCAACACTCCGTCCATCATTTCCTTTGGTTTTTGCTTTGTTCGTCATAAGTTGGCAGGGTATGCTCAGACGTGAGTCCCTTGCTCACTTTGCCACTGGATTCAAGCAAGCCTGGCTGAAGACGGCTGAAATGCCAGAAACCGGTCCTAGGAAGCTTGTTTCCGGTCCAGGGAAGACATGGCTTGGCAGTTCGGGCTGGACTGTTCCCATGAGGCACAGGGTCAGACTGATTTGCATATGGCCATGTCTGAACTGGGGTGGCAGAGTGGGCTAAAGAACGGTGATGGATTAAACCCAGATCAGTTGACTGGGGGTGAGTGCTTGCATTGTTCAACACTCCGTCCATCATTTCCTTTGGTTTTTGCTTTGTTCGCCATAAGTTGGCAGGGTATGCTCAGACGTGAGTCCCTTGCTCACTTTGCCACTGGATTCAAGCAAGCCTGGCTGAAGACGGCTGAAATGCCAGAAACCGGTCCTAGGAAGCTTGTTTCCGGTCCAGGGAAGACATGGCTTGGCAGTTCGGGCTGGACTGTTCCCATGAGGCACAGGGTCAGACTGATTTGCATATGGCCATGTTTGAACTGGGGTGGCAGAGTGGGCTAAAGAACGGTGATGGATTAAACCCAGATCAGTTGACTGGGGGTGAGTGCTTGCATTGTTCAACACTCCGTCCATCATTTCCTTTGGTTTTTGCTTTGTTCGCCATAAGTTGGCAGGGTATGCTTAGACGTGAGTCCCTTGCTCACTTTGCCACTGGATTCAAGCAAGCCTGGCTGAAGACGGCTGAAATGCCAGAAACCGGTCCTAGGAAGCTTGTTTCCGGTCCAGGGAAGACATGGCTTGGCAGTTCGGGCTGGACTGTTCCCATGAGGCACAGGGTCAGACTGATTTGCATATGGCCATGTCTGAACTGGGGTGGCAGAGTGGGCTAAAGAACGGTGATGGATTAAACCCAGATCAGTTGACTGGGGGTGAGTGCTTGCATTGTTCAACACTCCGTCCATCATTTCCTTTGGTTTTTGCTAATTAGCAGGATGACCTATTATTCCATTCGGGATTTCCCTAGTTATTCTTTATTTTCTTCCAGTATTTCACATTTAGCAGTTGGAGTCTCTGAGTGAAAGATCCTCTAGATGTCTTAAAACCAGAGGGGCCAGTATCTCTAGGTATCAACCCCATCGGAATTAAAACCCCAATAGAACACTGCGAAGCACCCCTGTGGTCTAATTCAGGTGATAAGATTGGGCAGAAAAGGATCAAGAGGGCTGAGTGGATTAGATCTGGGATACGGACTATAGCCGACCTATGAGATGGAGACAACTTCAAGTACTTTGAAGTTCCCCATGCACTGTAAGATCCATCGCTCACACCATTGGCTATATAGACAAATAGCACTGCCTGAGAAGCAGACTAGGGCCTCACCCCTCCTTCTTGCCTGAATTGCAGCTCCAGAAATACTTGGCAATCTGGGCAAAATCAAGGGACACAATCTTTACTATATCTCAGATCCTAATCGATACTCAATTCTCAACCGCCTCAAGAAACTGAGATTAAGGAGCACTGGCAGGCAAGACTAGAGATAAATTATTCTTATAAGGAATGGACGATATTAGTGGAGCACCATGACTGTACACTGGAAAACTGAATAAATTGTACTTTAAAGTACGTAGCAGCCGGTACTGGTCCCCTTATAAACTGAAAAACCGACTTACACCACTGCATGATTGTTGGAGATGCAAACTACCAGAAAGTGACCTTGTGCATGCACTATGGTCATGAACTTAGTTGGACTGATACTGGAACGATATATAGCATTCACTACATGACACCCGCCTATACAACTTTGAGGAAACAGTAAACTAGTTATCCTAGACACCACCTCCGACACAGAAGATGCCGCCTCTCATTGGAGGGGATGGATGTCCACCACCCTTATGTTGGCAAAAGTATTCTATCCTACGACACTGGGCTCCTCAGACATACTCACACACCGGGAATGATGACTGAACTTTTACAATTCCCACATATGAAGCTATATATAAAATACAAAACCATCCCTCAATGTTCGAGGCTGTTTGGGGTCCATTTACCGAGCAGCCCCGCGAGGTGTGGATCCCTAGAAATGCATCCCTCGGTCCTAGGTTCATGTAATGGATAGAAAGACACGCAGTGAAATGGGGAGTTGACATTCGCCCACAAGATCACCAAGAGAATGCATACTCCAATGGTTACAGACCCAAAACCAGGGTTAGGCTAACCCAAATTGCCATACACAATTTTGCGGCTACTAATTGCAGAGAGAAAACTCTTTTTCTTCCTTCTAATACCTGTGGTCAGTAACGAGAACACGAGAAGTCTAGCCGAACCACCCACCCATCTGAGTGACGAATGTGCGGCTATGGAGTCGCTTCTTTCTACTCCTTGGTTTTATTTTCCCTTCTTTTACTCCCCCTTCCCTCTTACTAATGTAATATTCCATCTGTGAAACGACAGATCTAATAAGTACAAGAACATAAAAACAAAAAAAATTGTATGCGAGATGTTGACGTGAACAATGAGAGCAAACATGTTTATCACCGGGCGATCCGCTTTTTGTTACCTCTGTGAAATATCAATAAAGTAATGTGCGGATAAAACGTGGAAAAGGCCACTAAAAATGAGGGAGCAGGCTGGGGCTGTCTCGGTCTTGAGGATTCTCTATAGTCTACAGATATGTTTACTAGGAAGTGCCAGGGACGGACTAAGTGCAGTAGTGCACAATTAAACAGTTGACTAATCATGGCATGAACGACACATACAGCCTTTCTCTATTTAATAATGTAAGAAACATAACTAAGTTTTAGCATAAATCGACCCCTTTTGTGTCAAAGAAAGCCACTTCACAGGTCGCAGTCCCTTGCTTCATACATTCGCATTCAAGTTAGAAGGCAAATGCAATGCTGGTAACCAAAATAAATGTGTTAACATGCAAATTAGTTTACTGATTTTATTTTATTCAAGCAAAACAAACATTTTTAGTTTTTTTAATACATTTTTTCTATTAATTAGATGTTGAAAAATATGGTATTCAAAAGAAAGTTGCTCAAAATATTTGGCTTCCCTCAAAATGATTTTGAGGACTTCAGTTGACTCTTATGTGAGCTCCATGGTTCATTAAAACAAGCATTGGCATAGCCAATAGGTCTCGCCTTTGGTACCTTAGCTAGAGCTATTGTCTTTGGCAATCTTTATAAGCTACGTTATAGAGCATAAATAGCAAAGTATCTGTTATTCTGTGGCAGTTTCCACATAATAATGATTGTTGCCACATTTTCCATCATTTTCTGCATAAACTGGTGTGCATGACTCCCTACAGCTGCTGTGCCTTTTGCTATGAACTACTTCCTGTGCCTGCAGTGCACACAGTGCCCTAGCAATGAAGTGTGATGACTTCACTAACAACTCTGCAAGCAGTTCTTGATCAATCTGGCTGTTTCAACAGTGCTGGTAAGTATATTTATTATCTTTATGAAAAAATATTGCAGCTCTTCCGATGTCGTCATAAAGCTTATGTGTGATTGCTGTATGTATCTGAGCGATTGCCTGAAAACTGAAAATTACCTTTACATTACAGGAAAAGTTTGATTACTTTGAAAGGGCAGACAAAAAATGTTTTGCCCAGAGGACATAAGTAACTAAAATATAAAAGTCCGAAATAACTTGTGTACTGGTAAAGACCAGACGGAGCTTGATTACATTTGGAAGTTAGATTACTTTTTGCGGGCCGAAGTAGCTCCGTCGGTTTCAAATGCCAGAAATAAAATGAATATTTTTGAAGGCCAGTGGTAACTCGTTTACTTCTGGGCAGCTTGGCGAGTTAAGCAATAGATTAGGGCATTTGGTGCGACCTGCAGGCCGGGTCCAAGCTCTGCACGGCCATGTCGGCCTTTCATCCAGACGAGGGTGATAAATGACGTACCATTAAATTGGGTAATGGTAGGAACATCTTTTCCTTAAAGCGGAAGAAACCACGGCAACAGGCTCGATGTGAAACGCAATACTGTTCATGTCGGTGCGTTTTTCCTATATAAGAAATAGCAAAGGATAAAGAGGCGAGGAAAAGAGAAGTAGAGAGGGCCAAAGGAAAGGAAAGAAAAACGATGAGATAAAAGCGAGAAATTCGAGTGAAGAAGTCAAAAGTGGAGTGAAATACCAAGAGTGAGAGAGATAAAAAAAAAAAAAGAGGCGCCCAATAGCTGCAGGAAGATGAACAGGCGATGATGCCTGCCCCGCTTGCTGAAGCGGGGGCATGTGACTGATCCTGGGAGCGAGAGGGGGGTGGCAGCTATCCTGGGGATGAAAAATCACATTGCTTCTGAAAGAGGGTGATGTGAATCAGGAGTCAGACCTGGGCCCTGGAGTTGGTGGCCTAGCTCCTCTCTGTACCTCAAGAACAGAGGCAGGACTGACAGCTCATGCGGGCTTGGGTCCTGTCACTGCTTGAGGGGGGCTGCAGCCCAGGCCGGGACTCGGTGTATTGAGAGAACTGTCTTAAACCCAATAATGGAACTACAGAGAGTGCTGCAGGTCAGGGTTGGCCTCTGCTAACAATTGTGACTTTAGGACCTTATTTAAAAACAAAATAAAGAATGATATCGGGAGAGCGCTTTTGCTCTGTTAGCGGGTTGTAAGATGCGCATCGGTAACAATTCTGACTTTAAGGCCTTATTTAAAAACAAAACAAAGAATAATATATCGGGAGACATCCACACAGCCTCTGCTCGGTTACCGAGTTAGTAAGTGAAATAACATTACGGCCCAGTTTGTATTACAACAAAGGCCTGCATGTCAAACAAGCGCGAGCACACTGATTAAAACCAGATGTTCCCTGTGCGCCCCTGCTGGCTCCCGGGAGCAAAACGCTCTGGCAGTTAACCTTTAAAAAGAAGCTGGGACATCCAAACGCCTTTGGCCAATTGCGTAATAAAGCCAAACGTGAAGGCCAATGGTGTGCGAGCCCCACATGCACGAGCTTTTAGGAAAGCTGAAGTGATTGCAAGAGGTCGTTCTCCTAGTGCAGCGCATGCGCTGCGCTAGGCTCGACCTAAAAATTAACAACTTCAGTAGCCTGGACTGATAACACTGAAAATATATTTATATTCTACCTCCATCCCCCTTGCTTAAACAATTTGCAGACTAGTAAATCACATATTCATATTAAATATAGATGACCGCAACAAAGAGTTTTAGCATCTCGGTGATGTTTTTTTTGATCTTGCACTTAGTAAACCCTAGCCTGACCTTGCAAAGTGAAACCACATTCCATTAGGTGTCCCCAGGTAATGCACAGAATCAACGGTTATTATAGCTTGCTCAAATCTTAATCACTGCTGAAGCTGCGGTAAAGTGTAAGCTGATAGAGAGAAGAGTCAAGGATCTCTTTGACCAAGCTTGGGCAAAGGATATGCATTATATTGTGCTGCATTACAGCCTCAATGTCCAATTCAAAGCATACAAATACCATCTGAATTAATAATGAACAGTTCTATGTGCCCAGAATTATTGTCACCATATATTTATTTAAGGGCTTATGACAAAAAGTTAATTTTCCACATAAAAATGCAAATCTAGGTTTTGTGAGCTTGGTTTTTGTACATTTACTCTAGTTTTGTGATTCATAAAACTCATCAGTAGCATACTCTGTTTACAAAAGCTACAAAACCTTATATTTACAGGAGTTTTCCTTAAGCCTACGATTGTTAGCAGGCAACTTGCTCAAGACTTTAATTTCAGGAAAATTGACTTCTTTCTTCGCTTTGAATTTTAATAAGCATTGGTGAAGCCAATAGATATCATCTACGAGAGCCATTGACTTTGAGCAATGATTTGTAGCCATGCAGTAAACCAGTGAGGCTGCAGTGCAGCATGCCCAAAACTGATTAATTGAAAGCACTATGACAGGGCAAGTGCAAATTCATAAAAAATGCACTTTAAAAAAAATGTAATAGCATTAGCAGAGTCATAGCTTATTTTAAAATTATTTTTAGCCGTTTACACTCAAATCCTGAACTCTCCACCCATCTGTGTCCTTCTCTCCTGCCCTCCCTCCACAGTCAACTGGCCTACAGGTCAATTAAAGTACACAAAAAATTGATGGATGGAATGCTTGAATTAATCTCATCCACTGGTAACAACTCGAGCTGCATCCCAATCCATCTTTATTTTGCACACCATGTCACCCCAGTTTGGACCCAGCTATATGGAAATCATTCTTGACCCTGCTCCAGCGGGAACAGTCCAGGCAGAACTGCCCAGCCACATGCACTCTGAACCGGAACACAGGCAACTCCAATGTGTCCCTAGTTATGGGATCATCAGTTGAGCACAGCTTGGTTCCAATGACACAGTGTGCATGGGACCCATGTCTGGCCATAACCGTCCCACTTACAGTGACACACTAAAGTATACAAAGAAAAGTGATGGATGGACTGCTGAGATTATTCTGAGACACTGGTAATTACTCAGGCCACATCCCAATCCATCGTTATTGTGCACACTATGTCACCGCATTTTGGACCCAGCTATATGCAAAGCAGTCTTAACCCTGGTCAAGTTGGAACAGTCGAGCCCGAACTGCCAAGCTACGTCCTCCCTGAAAAATGATGGATTGGGATGTGGCCCGAGCAAATGCCTGTGGCTGAGATTAATTCAAGCACTGCATCCATCACGTTGCTGTTTTTGCATTTGGCGTCCTAAGAGCGTCAGGTATGCCCAGATGTAGGTCCCAAGCACACTGTGCCACTGGGACCAAGCTATGCATGGCTGATGGGCCCTGAGTATGGTTAAACCAGTCCTAGGTTCCTTGTGATCTGGTTCATGAAGGATCTGGCCTAGCAGTTCGGGCTGGACAGTTCCCATGAGGAGCAGACTCAGGACTAATTAGCATATGTCTGGTTCCAAACTGAGGTGGCATGGTGGGCGAAAAACGATGGATTAGGATGTGGCCTGAGGGAATGCCAGTGGCTAAGATTAATTCAAGAATTCCATCCATCACCTTGCTGTAGTTCTATAGGGCAATTAGACATTGACCAAAAGGATGATGTTCGATTTATTTTTAGACTGCATACTACTATTGTTACGATATTAGGTATGTGCACACTATTACACTCCCGAAATAATCTTAGATATTTATTAGCCTAAATACGTGAAACTGAGGAGTTAAGTTTTACACTTTCCTAAATAGGAATTACAATTTGTATTGTCCTTGAAGTATTTTACCCTCTACATTTTTAAGTATATGTTCTAAAAATAGACTGACTTCTAAGTTTGTAGGCATCGAATGGTATCACTTTCTACCCAAAAATAGTACGAATATTTTCTCCGATTTCTGTGGCTATGCTAAATTTTCCAGTGCTTCCTTCCCAGGCTACTTGCTCAATGATACGAGCAGTCTTTTCCAAGTGTGTCTCTTCTATTTCTTTTCTCGGTTACTCAGGTGGAAAATGCATTCTTTCCTGCACTCCCACGGGTTTGGAAGAACCACCCTCACTTCCCCGGGGCAGTGGCCTATCAAAGGTGACATGGGTGCTAATGTAAACAAGAAAAGAGTGGCTTCAACCACAACTGTCAAATTACCATCATTTTCAGTGTGTCACAGTCTTGAAATATTCACTCTTGAAAAAAAGCAGCATGCCACCATAATAGTCAAAAGGGTTGGCATCTATGCAATGCTTCGACTCCTACAAATGTTTATACGTCATTCCCTGTAACGGGAAAAGCCCCAAAAGTATCGAACTTCACTCTCATGCAGAAACAATAGTTTGACAGGTATGTTTCACCCCTGTAACATACAGACATAATAGGTGATCAGTGAAATTCATTGCTCCTGTGCTACTGCACCTGCTGCACCAGTGATTGCCACACCCTTGCCTCGAGGTTCTCTTCCATTACCTTGTCTGTTTCAGTCTATCATAGCTCATTGCCATGAGGGTTAAAATTTCCATTTTCAGGGTAGCTTTCTGGGAGATGGTACATTCTCTGCTTGATTTTTAGGCCTCACCAGCACAGCACATGGGCTGTGCTGCAAGACATATTATACACAATTCAGTGAGCCTACAAGCCACCCACAGCATACCATTAGTAGTTTTCGTGGTCACTCTCGTTTGCAATCTTTCAATTTCTTAGCTCGCGTAGGCATACCTTCCTTTCTTGTGTCAGCTCCTCCCTGGAGAATGCCCTTCCTCATTCCTTGCTCCATTTTTGCAACGCTCCATTTTTTTTATTTTAGAAGCATTTCAGTATTATTCTTGGGCATGCAATGGGTTTTCCTACTTCTAACATAGCCATAAGGCATATTATTTATGTTGCTTTCACCCTATCTGCTGTTTTCATTGACACTTTAGTTACTTAAATCCACAACTGTACTACACCATGCGACTCTACTCTATGCAACTCCACTCTATGCCACTTCACACCATTCCACTCCATGCCACGCCCCTCTACAAGCTCCGCTCTACTGTACACCACTCTGTGCCACTCTACTCTATGGTACTTCACTCTACTCTGCGCCAGTCCACTCCACTCCAGTGTACGCCACTCCACTGCACTGTAGGCCACTCCACTCTTTGCCACTCTACTCCATGCCACTCTACTCCATAAAACTTTACTCACACCACTCCACATCACTGTACTCCACCCCACTCTATGACATTCTACTCTACACCACTCTACTCTACTCTGTGCCACTCTACTCTATGCCACTCTACTCTATGCCACTCTACTCTATGTCACTCAACTCTGCACCACTGTACTTCACACCCACTCTATCAGGACTCCTGCTTCATGCACTGTTTGTTCCCATTATATGTACTCAGAGATTAGAAATAAATAACCCCCTAGGCTCTGATCCACCTCTCCCGATCGACTGGTCACGTGTGTGTATGACTGTTCTTGAAATCAGCACTCCTTTAGGAGTGTTCTGGGGGTCCCCCCAGTGTTTTACATTTGCTAGGCATAGACTTATGATTAAGGCCTTCGTCCTGGTCCTGACAGTTAAAATCTTCCGACTGTGAGTTCTCACGAGAACATGCACTTTCACATAGTGTAGCCGTTATGCGAGAGGTGGCACAGTCTATTTATAGTGTGTCCTCCTTCTTCATGACGCTTGACTTACTTTCTCTAATCCAGGAGAAGGTTACTGCCTTGCCGGCTCTTTGGACTTCCTAGCTCCCTTTTGGATTATGCAAATGGCATCACAGAGTGGCACTAGCCAAGCTGTGGAGCCCTGTTGATAGCAGGGGCTTGAGAGCGATGAATTTTGACAGTATTATTTGGTTTCCCAGACACAATGGGTTTGTCGCTGGTGGACGATAGATACAGCTGCACCGACAGAAGAGAGGGTATTACAGCTCTTCTCTCCCGTGCAGTATCTTGTATACCTCGTCCCACTTACTGAGAGTGGCATGCGCTTGCTTCAGGCGAAGCCTGCGACTCACTGCTCAATCCACCCTCATGTGCCAGCAATTCATCTTCTTTGTTTCTGGAATAGTAGCAGCACCTTACCTGAAATGGCTCTAAAGAGCTGGAGCTCCATTGGCCAAGCAACCATGGGTTATCTTTTGTAAGATGGGCACCTCTTATACTGAGATCTCAGAACAATATACTATTCATAGAGGCCAACTCTTAACCTATAATGCATTGGCGTGTGGTGCTTCAGAGGGACTGGAGCATTCGCACAGATGAGCCATCCACGGACGCCATTTTACAGGGCATCCACACTATGGGCACTGGCAGTCAGCTGAGAACCTGGTTCACAAAGTATTGGCAAACTCATCAAGGTGTCCCTTGCCAATCTGCAAGATAAAGGGAAAGCAGCATTTGAAATGGCCTTCAGTGGTAAAGAATGGGACAGAATACTGACTTACCCAGCAACCGTATCTAAAAACGCCAGATTCAGACTCATTTAATCCTTCATCCTACATCGGGCCTTCCTTACCACCAGCAAAATCAACACATTTTTCCTTGGTGCAGGCTCCTGTTGTTCCTGCTGCCAGCTGTCTGGCGCAGATGTGTTACATATAATATTGTCGTTTACCCTATCTATCTATCGCGATATTGGTTAGCAGTAACAACTCACCTCAGCTAGGTCATTGGTTCTTCCATACTACATAGATGGGAGGTTTTCACCGTGGGGTTCTTTAAGTGCATGAGCAAAAATCTTAGGGCTCGCTTCCTAGATCTGACCATTTTACTAGCAAAGCGCATGACTGCCTGCCATTGGAGAGTGAGAGCACCCCTGCCCCAGATTTCTATGTGGTGCCAGTCGGTGCACTTACACTAGAGCAGACCAAAGGCCGCAGGAAGCGCCTTCTTTCATGGGGCTGGTGCGAACTGCTGGTGGCGTTCCAGACCAGCATCAAAGATGACAACTTTCCCCTTTAAACACCCATAGACACCCCTTAAGTGCAGCAAAGTCACATTGCCTTTGTAGCGTTGTTGCAGTACCCATAGCAGTACCAGGCCAATTAGTGATCTGCACACGGCTGCTCATGCATGTTCGGGTGGGAATAATAGTTGAGCTGTCCATTATACCCCCTGCTATGGCCCCCAACTCTGTTGTGGTCATTGGACACACAGTGGACGACAGACAATCATCGTCACCCTAAAACACATATCAGCAAATCTTAGGCTTAGTGAATCCTTTACCACCTCCCAGGTCGGAAAGTCACACCCCCATGCACAGCAAGATCCTTTGGTTTCATGGCTGTTTCTAGGGTTTTTGTTCTGCTCCTTCTCTTCACTAACATCCTGATGAGAGCAGGAGAGCTAATAACAGTGCTTTAAATGGGCCGGTACTGGCTGGTCCAGAGTACTTGCAGTTCTTTCATTTGAAAAGGAAAGTCCCTGGACTTCTCAGCACTGCTGCAATACTTTTGATTGGAGAGGATCGGCACTTCTCAGGAGCAAAGAGGTACTCTAAAGAGTGAGTACCTGCAATTCTATATTTCCAGCTAACTGGTTTACTCCAGAACACGCTTGATAATGTAATGGTGCACAGACAGCACACTGCTGGAAGCCAGCAACTGCAAAGCATACACAAATTGTATGCATCTGTACCTGGGGTAAACTGTATTCTGCTTGAATCGTACGATCTAAAAAGTATCTTATGAAGAAGAGAGTGAAGAAGCTGAACATTTTATGAAAAATTCACCACATAATAATATAGAAATGTGTTAAAAAATTAACATAGAAATGCATAACCAAATAGACATTAGGAAATGTTCTTTTATTAAATGTGCAAAATTGATATGCTGTTTAAATTTGCAGAAAGCTTTCTATCGTTCTCCAACTGCTGTGCCGCACAATTCTTTTAATCTTCCTATAGAAAAATACATGCATTTCATAAATAGTGATTTAACATTATAACTGAATTATAGAGCCAGACCATTTTGTGAAATGTGCTTTTTCATGCAAAATGTATTTCTCTACTTCTCACACCATATAACTTCATCCATTAAGATTGTTTTCTTTGTCACATATTCATAAAGAACAAGTTTATTTATGAAAAGAATACTTAATGCAGCTTACATTTCATGATCTAACCAGGGCATACCAGAATTCTAATGTTTCATTCTATAGAGCAGCTCATTGTTACACAATAGGACAACATACAACTAATAGAGTATGCTTGCAAAGGTTCCCCTGAGAACCTTAATAGTTGTAACTTTTTGTAATAGGTTGTAGCCACCTCTGAATAACTACATGTCCACATGGACGTTTACCATGGGAATTAAGGACGAAGACGACAGAAGATCTTCCTCTGTTGGATGCTGGTGACATATTCACCTGTATTTTGCAATGTGTTTATTGGCCTTTCTATATAGTATGTGTTCCTAGCTAGAAAGTCAAGGGATTTTAATGCACTTGTGCCCTGCCATGCCCCTTAGCCCTTTGTTGTACTAGCTCGAATTACTTAAGCTATTGCTGACAGTGATTTTCTTTGACTTCTCCTTATGCAGATTGAGGAGACTTTCTGTCTTTATGCTGCTTTCTCTCACCCTCTCGCTTATTTAGTCCTTTCCTACTGCAACTGTCTGGAGTACTCTGCCGAGTCTCCAGAACTACCCTTTATGGGTAGTTTGATCCTTTTTTTAGTTATCTGACTTTACTTCATAATTCTACAGAAAAAACTCTTTATGGATTCTTGGTAGGAGAGGATAGGTCCTTTAGATTAAGAAACGGGACTATATTCTGAATGAAACACGCTGTTATTTTCAATGTCTATTCTAACAAATATTTTCAATAATTTCTGTAATTGATCTGATCTGACTAACCTGAATAAAAGAACAAAAATATTGACTAATCTCTTAATGAGAAAATAAACTTTTAAAACTTCACTGAATCTCTCTTTAGTGGCTGACAATCAAATGTAAAAGATGATGTTGTTGTGGAAATGATGTTGTTGTTGTGAACAGGTTCATCAACTTAGCAGGCGTGGAACTTCCAGGTTTGTCAAGTAAGTTTGAAGTGATGTTATTTATGGACATTTTTATAAGATTTCTGCACTCGCAAGAGGGTGGCAAAGGGAAGTAAAAACTGGACATTCGACAGCCCACTCTGAATCAGGAGGGTAGTCAAATCACCAAACCTCTGACAGCCCTTACTCCATGAGAGGCAGGGGCGGCTGGTGACATTTGAAAGTGGTGGGGCGTAAAATGATTGGTATACTTTACCGTTGCAAGCGAGCGTAGCGAGCGAGCTCGAACCCCTATAAGGAGGGTTCGGGGGGGTTCCCCCTCCGAGAAAATTTTGAAAAAAGAGAAGAGAAATGGTGCATTTTCAAGCAAACTTGAGAAAGCAGGAAGGTTAATAAAGCAATTGTGAAAGTGCAGTTATAACATTAATAAAGTGATGTCATATAACATAGGTAGCTGCTTATTCAGTACGAATTATACTGTTCATTATCATTAGCTTAAGCTACAAATAGTAATTATTGGGCATAAAATAGAACATAAGATTTCTGCCAGCACATTTCTAAAGGCTACCAACAGAAATTGTTAGATCTTTTTCTAAGCCCTTTTCATTGATGCTATCATTTCATGATTTTGAAATGCAGGCTCGATGAATATACAGTGTAGAAATGATGACTTGCTAAAAATATCCCGATGAGAACATGGCGTTTCTATGGTTTTGTCTTCATCACCAACAACATAGTATAGTGGATTTGACAATGAAAGCAAACACTTAATTTGAAAAATAGACTTTTACCATTGTTGTAATGTCTTGAACATCTTAATAGTGTATATAGCAACTGTATCAAGAGGTTTAGTGTATATTAGATGTTTGTGGATCTTTGTAGTATGTTGTTTCGAACAGTGATTCATGCATCAAAGAATACACCGGAAAGCTCGGCGCGTGCCCGCTTTTATACTCTGTTCCTTTGCCATCTGTCTTCATCTGAGATACATGTGCGGCGAGAAGGGATGCTTTTGTGGATCCAAGAACAGGCTTCATGCAGTCATTCCTTGTTCCATTTATTTGTCAGATTTTCTATAACTCACTTGCATCACAGAGTCCCACTTTGCTCTTCTGAAATGATGGCATGTACGAAAACGTGCATTTGCGTTTCAAATGTCCGATCCTGCAGCAGCATGCACTTCCAAAGCCCACACATGAGTAACCCGATTCAAGGCCCCATTCTCCCGCTTTTCTTTTTAAAATCTCCCACTTTGCTCTTCTGAAATGTTGGCATGTACGAAAACGTGCATTTGCGTTTCAAATGTCCGATCCTGCAGCAGCACACTTACAGAGCCCACACATGACAGTAACAGTAACCCGATTCAAGGCCCCATTCTCCCGCTTTTCTTTTTAAAATCTCCCACTTTGCTCTTCTGAAATGTTGGCATGTACGAAAATGTGCATTTGCGTTTCAAATGTCCAATCCTGCAGCAGCACACTTACAAAGCCCACACATGACAGTAACAGTAACCCGATTCAAGGCCTCATTCTTCCGCTTTTCTTTTTAAAATCTCCCACTTTGCTCTTCTGAAATGTTGGCATGTACGAAAACGTGCATTTGCGTTTCAAATGTCCGATCCTGCAGCAGCACACTTACAAAGCCCACACATGACAGTCACAGTAACCCGATTCAAGGCCCCATTCTCCCGCTTTTCTTTTTAAAATCTCCCACTTTGCTCTTCTGAAATGTTGGCATGTACGAAAACGTGCATTTGCGTTTCAAATGTCCGATCCTGCAGCAGCACACTTACAAAGCCCACACATGACAGTAACAGTAACCCGATTCAAGGCCCCATTCTCCCGCTTTTCTTTTTAAAATCTCCCACTTTGCTCTTCTGAAATGTTGGCATGTACGAAAACGTGCATTTGCGTTTCAAATGTCCGATCCTGCAGCAGCACACTTACAAAGCCCACACATGACAGTCACAGTAACCCGGTTCGAGGCCCCATTCTCCCGCTTTTCTTTTTAAAATCTCCCACTTTGCTCTTCTGAAATGTTGGCATGTACGAAAACGTGCATTTGCGTTTCAAATGTCCGATCCTGCAGCAGCACACTTACAAAGCCCACACATGACAGTCACAGTAACCCGATTCAAGGCCCCATTCTCCCGATTTCTTTTTTTTTTACATCTCCCACAGTAGTAAGTTCACGGGATGCATATATTATTCAGTGTATTAGCAGCAATGTAGATGCATGTCCCGTCCGCACCACCTAGAATCTCAACAGAATCGAATCTAATCATTTACCTTTCTCGACAAACACCACGGTCACGATGGCACTGGCAGTCACGTCAGTCACGAGTCCTCGACGACACGAGTCACACGACGGGTCCGACTCCGGGAGAGCTGACACACACTGTACACCGCCGCCACGAGGTGTGTATGCAGACAGTGTGGCACCGCGTGCGTGATGACGCGACGGACTGCAGAGAGTGCGCTGCGCATCTCATGGCCAATCACTGTCACTGTGTTCAGACATAAGCCACAGTGATTGGCCATAGTTGCGCGGCACCCAATGCAGTTTCATAGTAGGCTGCCGCGCGGGGTGAGGTCTGAGACTGTCTCAGGCTCTCAGCCAATCCAGAGACGCTGCATTAGCAGCGCCTGCCCTGGATTGGCTAAAAAGCACGGATAGGGCTCGCCCGGATACCGAGAGAAGGGGCTGCTGCATGAGGCAACCCTCGGCCTCTCGGCCCCCTCCTCTCAGTACATAGTACATGGCAGACAGTGCGGCGAATGCGCATGCTCGTGCTTGTCGTGAGCCAAACTCGAGCATGCGCAAATACATTGCGAGCCGCTGTCAGTCAGTGTCAGTGCTCGCCCCCCGGCCCCACCCCCTTGATGTCCCGACTCCCGGCAGCTACACAGTAAGAGCTGAGCTTAATTGCTGGATTTGCTGCAAAGTGCAAGCACACCGCGTGCGTTAAGTGGGGCTCCGCCCCTGCGTCCCAATGGACGCACCGCCACTGATGAGAGGAGTATGTCAATGACATACTGCCTGAAAGAGCATTTGTAGAGTGTGCAGCTATTCAGAAAGAGTATCCAGGCGCTGAAAAGACGCTATCAGACCCTCTGCTGCTCCTAGAAGATCTAGAACGGGAATGAATTATGGAAAAGCCAGATTTTAAGCATTTTCCTAAAAACTGCAACGTCGGTCACTTTCCTGAGAGTCAGTGGGAGAGGGTTTGAGGCGTGGGCACCATGGAACCGAAAGGAATGGTCGTTAAAGGCTCAAATATAGAAATACAACAAAATCAGTCATAAACTTAGGAAAAATCACTAATTAGGCAACTCTAGGCAAAAAACTAAGAATCAAACTCATAAAGAGTACTGACAGCATCCCAAATGAAAATTTTAAAACAAATGGACACCGTTTAGGGAGGAAAATGGAAAAGTTGCCCACAAGGAAAATAAAGGAAAAAATCCCACCAAAAACACAGAAACCCAAAGATTTATAGAGAAATCACACGGGCTATTAATTGATTCTGAAATTCAGCATGGTATGATCATGGTTAGGGTAGCATTGGCAAATCAGAAACATTTACGTAGTTAAAAAGTCATTAATGTGAGAAGTTGGCCTGATATATGCTGTCCACTAGTTATAGTGGGCACCTTGTATCAGTCCAAGCAACCCCTTATTGGTTATAGGTTAAAGACAACCTTTATTGAAAGCTATCCTAGCGGTAGCTATGGAGAACAGCCTTCAGGCTAAGTCTTGAAGGAATGTAAAGCAGCTTGTTTTACCAGTCTATAACCTCTTGAGTCACTAAATGAAAGATATCCACACCAGGTATATATATAAAATCTATGTATTTATTACTAAACACATCCTCCTAGTCTCTTTATGAGACTAGAGGTCAAAACACATAAGTTACACTTCAATAATCACAGTAAAATAGCACAAATACACGTCAGGCCCTAGGGGCGAGCCAAACCATACACTAAAATAGTGGTATAAGAACCACGACTTAACTAGACACAAGGCCTAGAGCCTGTAGAATCGCTGGGACCCCAAGGAACCACCCAAGGTAGTGACGGATTGGCTACAACAAGCCTTGGCAACAGCAACCGAAACAGAAACGAGAAAGATGCTTCGGTGCAGACCAGCAAGGTCTGTGGGACTCACCACTTGGTTGGGAGTCAGGGCACGTCTGGAGCAACCAGGAAAGCCCAAGGATATGCAAAGTTACCCCCTCAGGGACCCACCACTCAACGGACCAGGGATCACGAAGGGACCTCGAGACAAAACACAAAATGGCGGCCCACGGGTCACTCAGAATGACCAGGCCGACCATTTTCAGTGGATTCAGTGCTCGAGGTGGGGGCTACAAGTCAGCCCAAGCACAACTTCAAGAGACGTCGAGAAGTCAATGCACTTGCAGAAATGTACGGTGACCAGGAGTTCCAGTTCCACGCTACTCACGAGGGCTGCGGGTCTCAGCTTTGCTGGGGACTCGGGTCGGCCTCTGAGATGTCTGGAAATCCTATTCCTGGGCTGCAAATACTTCGGAGTACGGCGGGAGCTTCGATGATGCAGACCGGCAAATTGCTTTGTTGGTCCCTGCCAAGCAGGGGAGTCACTCCTTGACCCCTAGGGAGATTTCTTCAGTCCTATGGTCTTGAACAGAGCGTCGAAGGTCCTGGATTCAGCTTCAGAGTTTCATCCAGGGTAATCTAAAGTCCTAAGGACAGGGGTCCCATACTTATACTAAGGTAGGGGGTTGGACATACTCTGGGGACCAACCTATGGGAGGGTTTGGAAAGAGGGGTGGCTACACCCATTTCCTTTGTCCAGTTTCGCGCCAGAGCAGGGGCTGGAAGCCCCTGAACCGGTTTGAGCTGGACTATGCACAGGGACACCAAATGTGCCCCCAGTGCAGGACTTCAAAGCACTCAGAGAGTGCTTCCACCCAGCCCAATGCACATAAGCCTGTCTGGGAGGTGGTTACACCTCCCTGTGACAGGAAAGCTATTGTCCAGGCTCCCCTGCCGGAGTTACGGTCAGCATCAGGAGGCCAGACCTGTGTCTGTGGCTGCAGCATCCATTTTGTGATGCCAGGGCTCTATTAACTTTCTACCGGGTATACCAGTGCTGTCATGTCTCTCCCTCTAGAAGGGTGGGATCATACTCCCACACCAGTTACTGGTGTGGGGGTATGATTCCAAGGTGTTTGACACCAAACACAACATGTTTCTGTGCAGCCAGTCCAAAGTTAGCATTTGCCGTTTGGTTATAATGCACTTAAGAGTATATGGTCAGGCTGCACTACAAACAGCATCAGAGAAGGGTCTCCGAATGCTGCAGAGGGGCTCTGCTCATGCAGGGGCACCCTCTCACATAAGAACCAAGCACTCTGCCTTCAGGATTGATAAGGCCTGCCATAGGAGTGACTTATAGGTTTATATGTATGTATATATATATAGTGATATAGGTAACCTATATCACAGTAAACGGTGCATGCACCACCTTACCCAGGCTGCAGTAGCAGACCTGTGGTGTCATTTTGTGCGGCTGTCCAGGGGTGGCATAATACATGCTTCAGCCCCTGGTAGGCCTCTGGAGTACCTATGCCCTGGGTACATAGTATACCATATACGAGGGACTTATAAGGGCACCTCAGATCCAATCTGAGCTGTACCTAAAGTACATGGAATCATTTTAGGGAGGAAGCAGCTAGGCTGGGGCCCTGATTAGCAGAGTACCAGCCAGACTAAAGTCGAAAAACAGTGAAACACCAGCAAAAAGTGGGGGTAACCATATGAAGCAGATCCTACTCTCCTACACAACCCCCCCCCCCCCAAATGCAGGGACATTAAACTAACCTTGACCAGTTGAGTCTTCATGTTCTAAGTGGAAATATCTGGAGAGTCCATCTGCATTGGCATGGTTACTCCCAGGTCTTTGTTCCACTGTATAGTCCATCACCTGTAGGGAAATGGACCACCTGAGCAATTTGGGATTTTCGCCCTTCATCTGTTTAAGCCAAAAGAGGGGCTTATGGACTGTCTGAACAATGAAGTGAGTACCAAATAAGTATGGCCTCAACTTCTTCAGAGCCCAAACCACAGCAAAGGCCTCCCTCTCAATGGCTGACCAACGTTTCTCTCGGGGGGTCAACCTTCTGCTTATGAAAGCTACTGGTTGATCCTGACCTTCATCATTCAACTGTGACAGTACAGCCCCTACCCCCAACTCAGATGCATCTGTTTGGACAATTAACTTTTTCGAGTAGTCAGTAATTTGCAGAATGGGAGCAGTGCAGATGACCTGCTTCAGGTCATCAAATGACTTTTGACAGCTAGCTGTCCACTAAACCTTTTTGGACATTTTCTTAGAGGTTAAGTCATTCAGGGGTGTCGCTATTGAGCCATACCCCTTGAAAATCTCCTATAGTACCCAGTCAGGCCTAAGAAGGCTCTCTCCTGAGTCTGGGTAGTGGGAGCAACCCATTCCATTATGGTCTGGATTTTGCTCTGCAATGGTTGAACCTGGCCTCCACCTACAAGGTGGCCCAGGTAGACAACCTGACTCTGCCCTATCTGGCACTTAGTAGCCTTGATAGTTAGGCCTGCTTTTTGCAGGGCCTCCAAAACATTCCTCAGGTGGACCAGGTGATTCTCCCAGGTGGAGCTAAAGACAGCAATATCATCTAGATATGCTGCACTATAGTCTTCCAGGCCTGTAAGGACTTGATTGACCAGCCTTTAGAAAGTGGCAGGTGCATTCTTCAAACCAAAGGGCATTACCACAAATTGATAGTGCCCACTAGGGGTAGACAATGCTGTCTTTGGCTTTGCATCATCAGCTAGTCTGATCTGCCAGTAGCCAGCTGTCAGGTCAAATGTGCTTAGAAACTTGGCTGAGGCCAAAGTATTAGCTCATCTGCCCTGGGGATGGGCATCAGTCCTAGTGACTGCATAGAGACTCATGTAGTCCACACAAAACCTAATTTCTCTCTTGCCATCTGTGGTGGGAGGTTTAGGTACCAGGACTACTGGACCCGCCCAAGGGCTAACTGAGGGTTCAATAACTCCCACATCCAACATCTTTTGGACTTCTGTCCTTATACAGTCCCTGACATGGTCAGGTTGCCTGTAGATCTTATTCTTCACAGGCAGACTGTCCCCAGTGTCCACTTCATGAGTGCACCAGGTGGTCTGACTTGGAGTCAGAGAAAACATATGTCTGAACTGGCTAAGAAGTTTTCTGCAGTCAGTTTGATGCTGGGCAGTGAGGCTGCCTGCCAAGGCTACACCATCAACTGACCCATCATCAGGGTTCTGAGAAAGCAGGTCAGGGAGTGGGTCACTCTCTTCCTCCTGTCCTTCATCTGTAGCCATGAGCAAGCCCATGTCTGCCCTGTCAACATGTGGTTTTAATCTGTTGACATGAAGTACCCTGTGGGGACTCCTAGGGGTTGCAAAGTCTACCAAGTAGGTGACCTCCCCTTTCTGTTCAACAATTGTATGGGGGCCACTCCATTTGTCCTGGAGGGCTGCTGGGGCCACAGGCTCCAACACCCACACTTTCTGTCCTGGCTGGTAGACAGTCAGTACAGCCTTTTGGTCATGCCAGGGTTTTTGTAATTCCTGGCTAGCCTCAAGGTTTTTGGTTGCCTATTTCATATACTCACCCATCCTGGAGCGGAGACCAAGTACATAGTCCACTATGTCCTGTTTGGGGGGCTTGAGAGGTAACTCCCATCCTTCCTTAACCAGACACAATGGACCCCTGACAGGGTGACCAAACAAAAGTTCAAAAGGGCTGTAACCAACCCCCTTTTGAGGCACCTCCCTGTATGCAAATAAAAGGCAGGGCAAGAGTATGTCCCATCTTTGCCTAAGCTTTTCTGGGAGTCCTTTAATCATTCCCTTTAAGGTTTTGTTGAACCTTTCAACTAAACCATTGCATTGTGGGTGATAGGGTGAGGTGAACTTGTAGTTCCTCCTTCCACATAGCAGTCAAGTAACTAGACATCAAGTTTGCACCCCTGTCAGATACTACCTCCTTAGGAAAAGCCTACTCTTGAGAACACACCCAAGAGAGCTCTTGCCACCACAGGTGCTGTAGTGGTCCTCAGGGGAATTGCTTCTGGGTACCTGGTGGCATGGTCCACCACCACCAGTATAAACCTGTGCCCAGATGCTGTTTGAGGATCCATGGGACCAACAATGTCAATCCCAACCCTCTCCAAGGGAACCCCCACCACAGGTAGTGGTATCAGGGGGGCCTTTGTGGTTCCACCTGCCTTGCCACTGGCTTGACAGGTCACACAGGAGCGACAAAACTCCTTAGTGTCTTCAGACATGTGGGGACAGTGAAAGTGATGGACAATTCTGTCCCAAGTCTTGTTAGGCCCAGGTGTCCTGCTAGGGGAATATCATGGGCTGGTGTCAATAGGAAGCCCCTAAACTTCAGAGATATAACCAACCTCCTGGATGCACCAGGCTTGGGGTCTCTACACTCTGAATAAAGAAGTCCATCATCCCAATAAACTTCATGGGTGCCACTAGCATTCCCAGCAGCCTCATCAGCAGCTTGCTTTCTAAGGGGTTCAAGAGAGGGGCAGGTTGTCTGCTCCCGGCTCAGATCAGACCTGGAAGGGCCCCTTGTCCCCAAGAACTCAACCTGGTCAGAATCAAGCTCCTCTGGGACAGTTCCTTCTTCAGGCTCAAGATTATCTCCCTGAGGAGACTGATCAGCATTCTGAGTCAGGTGGGAAGGCACTGCCTTAACCCTACTGCTCCTCCTCTTGGGCGGCACCTGGTCCATTATTCCAGAATCCAGGGCCTGTTCAGTTTTAGACATTTTGGCCTGTGGCCTAGTCACAGCAAAGACATGATCAGGGATCCCTAACATTTCTGCATGTGTCCTGAGCTCCACTTCAGCCCAAGCTGAAGTCTCTAGATCATTGCCAAGCAAGCACTGTACTGGTAGGTACACAACCTTCTTAAGGCCAGTTACCCCTCCCCAGGAGAAGTTAACAAATGCCAGAGAATGGTCTGTTCTGACATTGCTAGCATTGGTCACTTGGTACATTTCACCAAGTATAATCTGCCCAGGATCCACAAGATCTTTTGTCACCATTGTGACACTTGCTCCTGTGTCCCTGAATGCCAAAGCCTATATTCCATTTATTAAAGGCTGTTGTCTGTATTTGCCCAGATTACTGGGATTCACAACGGGGAAAATATCCATACCCCCATCACAGACTAACACAGCCTGAGTTTCAACTCTGACTAGGCCAGCGTCCATCTCAGAACCCATGGTCAACCCTACTACACCCTTATTCTGAACATTACCACCACCAATTGTAGCTGTACTAGGGGGAACAGTTGCCTCAGGGGCAATGGTGGCTGTAATAGATTCTTTGGACTTGGCACAATCACTGGTCCAGTGAGTTTTCTGTTTACAAATCTTGCACCATGGTTTCTTTTGGCCTTTTCCCTTGTTAGACTGTGAATCCCCACCTGAAGAAGATTTTTGGGGGCCTTGTGAAGACTTCTGGTCTTTACCCTTCTCCCCACCCTTATCAGAGTTTTTAGGATCTTGCTTCTTGGGTTCACCACCTTGGTTCTGTACCTTCTGCCTCACCCTGGTTCTGACCCACTTGTCTGCCTTCTCTCCCAATACTTGGGGAGAGGTCAGATCTGAGTCTACCAGGTACTAGTGCAACAGCTGATTCTGACAATTATTAAGGATCTGCTCCCTCATAATCGAATTGTACAATCCTTGATAGTCATCCACTTTACTGCCAAGTAACCAGCCTTCCAGAGCCTTAGTAGCACAATCTACAAAGTCTACCCAGTCCTGAGTCTGTGCCTTTTAAGTATCCCTGAACTTTAACCTGTGTTGCTCAGTGGTTAGGCCAAACCCATCAATTAAGGCACTCTTCAGACTGTTGTAATCATCTGACTCCTACTCTCTAACAGTGAGGAGTTTATCTCTACCTTTGTCTGCAAAGGAGAGCCATAAGATTGCTGCCCACTGCTCCTGGGGTACCCTTTGTAATTTACAGGCCCTTTCCAGTGCAGTTATCCCTTTGTGGATGTCATCCCCACTCTGGTAGGGAGGGACAATCGTATTCAGGTTTCTATGGTCATGAGACCTCTCCCTTTCTCTAGGGATGTTGCTGTCACCATGGGACTCTAGTCCCAACCTTTTTCTAGCTCTGTAGAGCTCTAGGGCCTCCTTATCTAGGGCTACCTGCTTTCTTCTGATTTCAAGCTGAGTCCTTGTCTTCCCTCTCCTCCCCCCCCCTCTTTTCCCCCCCCCCCTCGGCTCAGATGGGGGCATCTGAGCTTGGTGAGCACCTGCCGCAGCTACATCGGCGGGGATGGTTCGGCCGAGCAGCGGCCTCAATGGTTTTTTGGGGTTTTTTTTTATATTGTTGGTTTGGGTTTGGAGGGAGGGGGGTGGTTGTGGGGTAGGGTTGAATTGAGTATTATATTGATCTGCACTCAGCAGGTATGGTACAAGCTATTGGGGGGGTACTGGTATGGTTGCCTCGCTCGCTTATAGTCATTGACATTGTTGGAACGGGCGAAGCACACAGATTGAGAGGCGGATCTTCGTAAATTGGATACCAGTTCTTAGACTATACTCAGAAAAGTGCACAAATGTAAAGTGATGCAGGATGTAAATGTAATTTTCATGTGATGCTCAATAAAGATATTTTCAACAAAAAAAAATGAGAGGAGATTGAGGTCCCTATAGATGAGTTAGAATGGTTAGACTCCACTGAGGGAGATCTTGACCTTCTTGGCCCACCACCAACTCTCCCAGGAGGGACAAAGAGGGGTCCATTATGGTCCTCTTCATCACTGTCTAGGGTAGCTGGATTTTCCAGGTCCAGATCATTGTCATCTGCCTGGTCAGCGTCGGAGGTCAGGTCATGGGGAATCTCCCCCTAGGCCTTTCCTCAGGTGCTGTCCCGCCCACTCTGCCTAGCCCTTCAGATCCTAAGGATCTGCTAAGGTCATCCAGCCTGAGTACCTCTATGAGATGCTGGGTGGTTGGACTTTTGCCTGTCTTCAGTTTCCTAGTGGTACATAATGCTCTCAGTTCCATGAATGGGAGTCTATCATACTGGTTCCTGGCCTTGAAGACATTACTAGTGTGGTGTGGTGTATTGCACTACCTACTCTAGTGTGGCCTACTAAACTCTCTTGAGTTGTAGAAAGGGTGAGCTATCCCTTAACACACAACTCTAAGTTCAGTAGAACTTACTGTAGTCTAAAGCTTGTATTATATGTATCTAGGGTACCTTTAGTGGTTTTCAGTTAGTTACTCAATTGAGATTATCTGGTAAAACAATAGCAAGCTGGAACCCCACACGCTGCACACCAATGTGAGAAGTTGGCCTGATATATGCTGTCCACTAGTTATAGTGGGCACCTTATATCAGTCCAAACAACCCCTTATTGGTTATAGGTTAAAGACAAGCTTTATTGAAAGCTATCCTAGTGGTAGCTATGGAGAGCAGCCTTCAGGCTAAGTCTTGAAGGAATGAAAAGCAGCTTGTTTTACCAGTCTATAACCTCTTGAGTCACTAAATGAAAGATATCCACACCAGGTATATATATAAAATATATGTATTTATTACTAAACACACCCTCCTAGTCTCTTTATGAGACTAGCAGTGAAAACACATAAGTTACGCTTCAATAATCACAGCAAAATAGCACAAATACATGTCAGGCCCTAGGGGCGAGCCAAACCATATACTAAAATAGTGGTATAAGAACCACAACTTAACTAGACACTAGGCCTAGAGCCTGTAGAATCGCTGGGATCCCTAGGAACTACCCAAGGTAGTGACACAGGGGACCCACGGGGGCCGTGTGCAGTGTGTGAACACAGCTGCGAGCTCCCATTAGCTTCTATGGGGAAAGTCGCGGTTAGATTTTTAAAGATTAGGGACACTTAGAAATGAGTCAGGACTAAACCCTTTTTGACCTAGGAAGTTCTAGGGCTAGCACCCACTGGAGCACCGGAGTACTCGTGTTACCTCACCCAGGAAAGCCGGGTGCATAGGCGTCTTTTGGTGTTGGGTCGCGTCGTCGATTAAGTTTCTACCAGGGTATACCAGTGCTGTCATGTCTCTCCCTCTAGAAGGGTGGGATCATATTCCTACACCAGTTACTGGTGTGGGGGTATGATTCCAAGGTGTTTGACACCAAACACAACATGTTTCCATGCAGCCAGTCCAAAGTTAGCATTTACCGTTTGGTTATAATGCACTTAAGAGTATATGGTCAGGCTGCACTACAAACAGCATTAGAGAAGGGTCTCCGAACGCTGCGGAGGGGCTCTGCTCATGCAGGGGCACCCTCTCACATAAGAAGCAAGCACTCTGCCTTCAGGATTGATAAGGCCTGCCATAGGAGTGACTTATATGTTTATATGTGTGTATATATATAGTGATATGGGTAACCTATATCACAGTAAGGGGTGCATGCACCACCTTACCCAGGCTGCAGTAGCAGACCTGTGGGTGGTGTCATTTTGGGTGGCTGTCCAGGGGTGGCATAATACATGCTTCAGCCCCTGGTAGGCCTCCGGAGTACCCATGCCCTGGGTACATAGTATACCATATACTAGGGACTTATAAGGGCACCTCAGATCCAATCTGAACTGTACCTAAAGTACATGGAATAATTTTAGAGAGGAAGCAGCTAGGCTGGGGCCCTGATTAGCAGGGTCCCAGCCAGACTAAAGTCGAAAAACAGTGAAACACCAGCAAAAAGTGGGGGTAACTATGGGAAGCAGATCCTACTCTCTTACAATTAACACACCCAATTCTTAAGATAAGAGAAACATTTCATCTTCTCCCTCAGCAACCACCCTCTGGAAATGATCAACAATAAACGAACATCCTTCAAACAATGGCTCATAGATTCTACACATGTACATCAACACTTCCAGCGAAGTCCTTGAAAATGATACTTTGGGTGCATGGTGGAAGCTTCATTCACAATAGAGTATTTCTAATAATGTTGTGCATCATTCACTAGGTCTACTGGACAGACAAGGGGAGAGATATCTTTCCAGCGAGACACTGATGGGAGGGGGGAATGAGCAGGAGGAAGTTGAACAGAACATCGGAAAATAAATCTGTATTATTAATAATGGTGTTTCACATGATGGCATAGCTTTTAGTTACCTTAACCACCCTTGTAAATGACTTAGAAAATTAATTTAAGTTGCAACATCATCAGTTACATCTCTATGTATTCTACAAAAACACAAAGTCTGAAAATTATTTTCACACTTTCATATTTTCAAAACACTACTACAGTGGGAAGTTGACAATAGGGAGGTGACTCCTACCAAGCATGTTAATGTTGCGGTAGGTGCCAAGTAGGAGGTTACAAGATTAGTGTTAGCAGAGGACATGGTTTAGAAAGTAAGTAGGGAGCAACAAATGGAAAGTGGATTTCGGTATCAGTGAGTAGTGAGGTGGTAGACCATGAACAGATTAGTTGTAGGGGTTTCCAGATATATTGTACCTCTAAGGTTCGACAGGTTTAGCAAAAGTGTCATGAAAATACAGACAAGAGAGGTCAGCAGAAGTGTTCTGCCACATATCAAGTCCACAACGATTATTGGACACTAGTCCGAAGAGAGGAAGGGATCCGGAGCAGCATCCTTGAGAAGGCAAAAATTGCTGAGGTTTCACCAACCGGTTGACGGAGGAGTGGGTGATGAGGAGATTCCAAGTACTTGTGCATGAGTGAGTGGTAGTGATGGTTTACAGGATTAACTGTCTGAGGAGGAACTGGATGGTAATGTATTGGAGAAAGGTGAAATGGCAGATTATGTTACAGAAGTGCAAGCGGGTGAGAAGGAATCGAGAGGGAAACCTTTGATGCATGGAGTAGGTGCAGAGCAGTGGTGTTTGCAGATTCTGACAAGCATCCCCAAAAAAGCACTGGAATGAATTTTATAAGAACATGTAGGGAGGTAAGGAAAAAAGATGGGCGCCCTGGGAGCTGATGGGGAGCGAAGTAGAAAGGAAAGTTTTGAGGGTGGTGTCGTGGGAGTGGGTTGTAATACAGTATATACGACAAAGAGGCTTAGGTGCTGGAAAAAAAGAAGGCTGCCATTCCTGAGTCCAAGGAAGAGTCACCAAGTAAATCTGATAGTGGGGCAGATAAGAAAAAGACATAGGAGGCTATGGTTACTGATTTGTGGGATAATACAGTGGTGAACTCAGTGGGGGGAGCAAAGAGGATAGTGACAAATAATTACCATATGGGTATTACAATGACTTTGGGAGCACATTTCATGCAAGGATAAAATACCGGAAGGAGAGTTTGTAAATGTGTTTAAATTGCTGCATAGAGAAATTCAAGTGAAAAAGGCCTCTAAAGAAGAAGAATGGGAACTAGCTAGGCAGCCCAAGGTTCACATGGCAATTGAGAATTGGAAATCACCTTTTCTTTTTATTTTAAAACAGATTTTATTGGTGTAAAACCCACCCCGCCACCCACAAATGGTCAGTAAATAATGCAACATCTCCAAGAATAGCACAAAGTGCCCTAACTCCTCTAGGATGCGCCTCATCCCATGAAGGTCCAAATTTCATCATTGAATGCTTGTCTCATGGGGAGACAATCCCCAACACAACGCCCATGTACTGTGCCCATGCCTGCCATACCTTAGCTTGCTTCTGTGGGCAACCTTGCAGATCATATACCACTATCTCTAAGCCCATGCAATGGTCCATGCTTCTTGTTCAGGATACTCATCCTCCTAGATCCACTCGTGAACCCAGAGTGAAAGACCTGTGTATTGCCAAACCTAGCTAGACAGGGGATGCTATTACTCATAAAATGAGTCTACTGGAGGAACAGGACCTCCACCCCTAACCTTTGAGCGTGTTTCAGGACTGCACCCCTCTTGATTTTATCAAGTAAGCCATTGATGTTCCACAAGGAGATGATCAGCTGTGTCTCTGACCGAATGATCACTCATGCTACTCTAGGGTGGAAAAATAGGTAAGCCGGGTGGTCAGCACAGTAGATCTGAAAAACATAAACAAGAGCATGAACTACTCTCCAACAGCCCCACTTCATACTTTGAGAATAGGAAGCATCTGTTGTGGGGCAGACCACCACCAGATCCCAACAGGGAATCATGTTAGGCTCATCCCAATGACTCCCCATACCCACAAACGTCAGTCCAATGTCCCTTCAACAGGAGGGTACACAACAAGGGAGGCTAAGTGTACCGCTCTCATTGACTCACGGTCATTAAAGTCTTACTCCACATTGGGGCTCATAGGAGGCAATATCCAGAGTTTTCTATCTTCCACGGTGTCAGGTTATAGGCACAACAGCAGACGTTGGAGGCATGAAGGAGTTCTCTTCCATGGCCAGAACCGCTTGATTTCACTGAGAGTCCCTCCAGGAGGAGCAAGACCTGTTGAGTGTGTTCGAAAACAAAGCAGGAGGAGAGAACCTCGGGGGCCTAAAGGGTGCAAGCCTTTGATCCAAGAAGCATTATGGGGACGTGCCCTTACTACCCTCTGGAAAGCCTACAAATACTAGATTGCTGCGGCGGGCCCTGCCTTCTGTGTATTCAATCTTCGCCGCCAGTTCTGTGGTCATAGCCGTGAGTCTGGTCACAGTCTGCTGCAGCGTGTCGACAGAGTCTCGACCTCAGATACTCTGATCTCGGCCTATGGAATATGCCTCCTTTTCACGCATGCCGTCACCCTGCATGCAATTACAATGCGGTCGTTACAACGACTGCATTGTAACAACGCATACCATTACCCCGCAAGTCGGAACAACGACTTGTGGAGGGGGGCGCTAGAAGTTGGAATAGTATTATTATTCCAACTCCAGTCTGTGCGGACAGTAGGGAAGGTGTTGGAATTTAAATCCAACACCTTCTCCCCCTCCGCAAGTCATTGTTTCGACTTGTGGGGTAATGGTATGCGTTCTTACAACGTGGTCGTTGTAACGACCGCGTTGTAATTACATGCAGGTTGACGGCTTCGTTGTGAGGGCTATTTACCCTGCCTATGTGTTTGCTCAACGGCCTATCTTAGGTTCTGGCATAGAAGAGTAACATCAGTTTCTACTGCACCAATCTTGGCCTCCAGCATGTCTCTCGATTGAGTGATAGCAGCAAGAAGTGTGGCATTATCTAGGGTGGGCCACTTTGCCCATCTATCCCAGTAGTCTGAGTGTCAACCCTAGAGTGCGCAAACTTATCCAGAGTGCTCTGTTTACCCCCAGGAGGAGCTTTATCCTTTAGCCATAAATAAAGCGGCAGCAGGGGTCATAGAAGTTGGGCTATCCCAGAATGCGGCTCCACCTTTGACTCACCTGGCCCCCACCGTAGTCCAGCCACGGCCCGAGGAGGTAAGGGAGGTGGGGACAGGAGGGAGGGATTTCGACAGACGATGAGGGAAAACTAATTATTTATATCTTTTTCCCTTGTGGTCGTCTGTTGCCTCTCCCCGAACCCGGCCCCACCGCTCTTACCTGCACAGGCCACGGCTGCCGTAGTCTAGTGTGTGGGGCAGCATAAGCAGTCAGGACTCTGGTGTTTCCCCGGCAGTAGCTTTATGTGACTGCTCCTAAGGGCACAACGGGGAGGAACGAAAATTCAGGATTAGGGGCCCCCATGAGCATCCGCAAGCATATGTAGAATGATGCAAAAAGGTGTGGGGCCCCAACCAGGCCTCAGGTGCAAGTCTCTCAGAGGAGCACCAGAAGGCCAGTCCACTCCGAGAGATAGCACTTCCCAACACCTCTCAACCCACGAGGGGCTCAACAGCAGAAGTTACCTCCATCGGCCCTCTCCTTTAAATTGCAGCAGCGCAAGGCTTGTGTGAGTTGTAGAGGAGTGCAGGGAGGCCGGAGAGCAGAAGGGCCGAAGGCAACTCCAGGGAGGCGCGATAACACAGGATGCACTGAGGCCTAGCTCTGCCGCACGAGCGTCCTCCCCTAGCATGGGCCCCCTACTGGGTTGTCACACCGAAGTTGTGTTGAGGCCCGCCAGGAGAACAGGGCACAGGTGCCCACAGGAGAGAAGCTGAGCACCAACCGCACTCCCATCTCCGATTCCGCCTCCTCTGGCCTACCCCACCCCGCCCCCACTCCCGCTCCAATCTTTTCCCAGGCCTGCCGCTCTCACCTGTGGCATGCGCTGTGCAGGCCTGTTCCAGCACTTGCCCACTGTGGGGGAAACAGAAGTGGACGGGGGTCCGGGACCCTGCTATCTCCAGCACCTACCCCCAGCCAGTAAGCACTTCTTTAGCCGATCCGGCAGCACCAGAGGTACAGAAGGCTTTTGTCAGGTTGGGCAAGGGAAGGACGTGTTCAGAAGAATATAAAGAAGTCCATTTCCATATGGTTGCAGTTATTTACATGTCTGCATGGAAAGTAGTGTGGTTTTAATTATGTATGGTTTGGTTATTTTTTTGGAGGGGGTGTGGTTCAGGATATCAGAGCTATTATACATAAAAGGGGAAAGAGGAATCAGAAGAGAACAGACTGAGACATCCGCAGTGATCAGCCACTAACAGTATTTCAGGTTCTGAGAGTTTGGTGAATAGTATTGGGCATATTAGGTTTGGCAGCTAATGATTTTCATACGCATTACTTCAGAATAGGGGCAGCCACTGAGGAAAGGAGGCTAAGTGTGTCAGAGGGGGAAATTACTAGATCCCCATTTGTAGAAAGTATGCTTATTTGAACAGGTAGTAAATCAGTATTATGTCAAGGATATTTTTAACATATTTTGTTTTTCTTGTCTCTTAAATTGCGTTGCTGGTCTTTACTCCACTACCACATCTGTATGGAGTGTTGGAAATTCTTTTGTGCACTGGGTGGCAAAACAAGTGGAGGATAAGATGTATGGAAGACATCTGGAACCGGACATAATGAGAGTAGAAGACTCCTGGTGAGGAAAGAGTGGGATACGATGGGGAGAGCTTCTCTCTGCTTTAGTGAAGTAAATTGCAGGAAGAAGCTGACATACTTATTGGTCATCCAGCTTGGAGAAAATGACTTAATACAGCTTTCTGGTATTGGTTTCTTAACAAGCATGAAAGCAGACGTGACACACCAAAGAGAACTATGGTCAGGGATACCCATTTAGTGGACCAAGTAGGTTCAAAGCCAGGCGAGGAAAGGAGCTTGGAAGTTGGACACTATTGAAAAACAGAGAAGAAAGGTTAGCAGAGATAGGAGTGATTTTTTAAAGAATGTGGGGATTTCTGTTTTGAATCATGTTGAAATTGTGCAAGAAGAGCTGTTAGACTTGGCATCTTTTGGCGTGTTTCCTCTGTCATTTTGCTTTCTGACCTCCAGGTTTTGGCTCTGTTTTTGCTGGTTTAGTGTCTCTGTGCACTTTTTCACTGCTGTTCAGTGTTAAAGTGCAAGTGCTCCTGTTGTGAATTGTTAGTATGGATTGGTGTTTCCATGATTGGCATATTTGACTTACTGGTAAGCCCCTAGTAAATTGCACTGTGTGTGCCAGGGCCTGTAAATCAAATGCTACTAGTGGGCCTGCAGCACTGATTGTGCAACACAGAGGAGTAGCCCTGAAAAGGTATCTCAGACCTGACACTGCAGGGTCTGCGCACAGTTTGAAACTGCCAAGTCGACCTGGCAACTACACCCACTTGCCATGCCCTAACCTTCCCTTTTCTTACATATAAGTCACCAGTAAGGTAGGACCAAGGTACCCCTGCGGGCAGGGTGCTATGTATATTAAAGGTGGGACATGTACTGGTGTGTGTGACATGTCCTGGTGGTGAATCAGTGTATTTTGTATTTCACCACTGTAAGGCTACCTGTCCCATTGGAAAGAATTGGAGTTTTACTTATAACATCTCATAAGCATAACTTCTTATTGTGACAAGATAGGGAAGTGGAGTTTAGTATGCCTGGACTCAGCATGTGAAAATGCATCTTTTAGTACACATGATTTGTATGTTCTGTGTTTGAAAATACCACTTTCAGAAAGTAGGTATTTTCTTACTTGGCCATCTTGTGTGCCTCTGCTGGGTTTGTGGATTGACTGGCTTTGAAGTGACAGGAGCTGGGGATGTACAGTGGCTTCAGAGAGTCTGGTTGAGTCAGGGCTGGGCTGAATAGACCTGGGCTACATTTGGAGTAGTGGGAGGAGATTTCCTTGCACCTGAATGGGCCTGGTCTGCCTTGAACAATGCTTTCTCCACCTCCTACCAGGAAGCTGGGCCAGGGAGGACCGAACTGGTTCGGACTAAGCACAGACACTCTCTGCCTGAGAGAACAAAGGGATTCTGAGTATACATATTGGGGCCCAAACCCCAAAATTTTAGAACTCGCTAGAATCAAGGAACCTGCCAAGAAGAAGAGCTGGAAGAGCTGCCAGGAGGAGTACTGTCCCTCTGCTGTGTTCTTGCTTTGTTGGGTTGGCCTGCAGTTGCTGCTTCTGCCTTGGGCAGTGAAAGGACTGGACTAGACTGAACTTTCTTTACTTGTGCTGAGTGTCTCCAAGGGCTTCAAGAAGAGCCTGCCTCCTGTTCTGAAGTCTCAGGGACTGCAAAGACTTCACCAACCTCTGGGCATCACTTCTGGAACCACTGTTTCTGTTGTCACAGAAAAGGGAAACGCAACTGACTCCATCACCGACTCCGTTGCTGGCTCTGTGTCCTGATGGCACCGCCAAAGGCACCATCTGTATCCCATGTGGCAACCCTGGTCTCACTGCCGCCGCCACCGAGCCGCTGCATGCATCGTGACCTGTGGGCACCGCTGCCCGCACCACCTCGCTTCTTTTTGCCATCCTGGTCTCAACAACGCCATCGCTGCTTCTGACTTGGACATCTGTGACCGCATCATGGCTGGGGGCACCGCTCGTAAGTTTCACGATGCACCACCTCGTCTCACACAACAGTCTGAACCGACCCACGCCAGCTCTCCCTAACCGGCTCTGTCACTTGCACCGCAACCTGCCAGCACATCATCGAGCACCACCTCACCCTGCACCGTAAGCCTTGGTCTCACCGATGCCATCTGGACGATCGTCACCGAGCCGCTGCCTGCACCGCATCGAGACGGCATCGCACCCAGCACCGCTTCCATTTTGCAAAGTTACTGTGACGGTTGCCACGACCGGCTCGCAACAACGTGCCAGCCGCAACGAGAAAGGTACTGTTACCAAATCTGTCCATGCTTTCGCTGGCCCGTACCGACGCGGTTGGCTTGAACTGTTAGACTCTGTTGTTTTCAGCATTGAGGTAGCCCCGGACGGAGCTACCGACTCATACAAACTGTGTGTTTGAGGTATTTCTGCAATTTTGAGGATATCTTGTATGTTGGATTCTTCTCATTTTGGTCTTGTTTTGGATATATAAAAATATTGGATATTTTGCACACTGCTTCTGAGATAAGACTGACTGCTCATGCCAAGCTACCAAGGGGTTATTTTAGCAGTGTAAGTCCCTTACCCTGACTAGGAAGAAGGGTCCCTACTTGGACAAAGGTGCAAACCCTAGCCAACTAGAGATCCCCATTTCTAACAAGAGCAGTCACTGTTTCAACATGATGGTGTTCCTCTAATGGGGTTCCTCTGTCTTTTCTGGGGACTGAATATTATTTGCTGGAGCTAGGCTTAAAAGTTGCACAGTTACTAGGGAGCAATTGTGGGGATAATATGGGAAGTTCAGTTAGCATTACTAGGAAAAGTGGGTGTGGTAAGAAACCTACTGTGGGTTTTTAAGGTTAGTGGTGTAAACAGTACAACAGTTGTTTTGAAGGAGACTCACAGGGTGGGTGAGCACATGGGTAGTATGGCAGGCTTGGTGTGTGTCATAGGGAGAAGGGCAGTTTAGGAGTTTAGAAGTAATGGGTTATTTCGGAATTAATATTGTGTTATTGAAGTTAAGTTTAGACTGTGAGGCATCTTGTTCAGGTCATAAGTTATATTTTAGTTTCCAGATCTGTTCTTTTAAAGTGGCTTTTTACCCTTATATTTTAGTGGAGCGTTTTTAGGTCTCGCCTACGCAGCGCACATGCGCTGCATAGGAGGGGACCTCTTGGAATCGATTCGCTCTTTTGCCCAAAAATGTGCATGCTTTGCATTGCTTTCAATTGCAACACGTGCACATTTGGCATTTCCCTTGCGGGAGCAAGCTTTGGCGACATCTGTTTGTGATTATCTTGCAAACAGATGGTGACCCTGCTCGCTCCCGCAAGGGAGATGCTGTGTGTGCTCTCGGCCGCACTCCCCCCACCCCTCCCACTTGTTTACCGAGCGTCAGTTAACCAGCGCTCCCGCAAGGTAAACAGCCGCGCTCTCCCTTCTTACCCGTTAAAGGCCTTGCATGGGGCCGCCTTTAGCTCTGCACATCCATTAAGGAGGTTTATGAGAGCGCCTTGCTAGATCTCTGCTGCCCTCATCAGGCAGCCTGCTGCAACTGCTTAAAGTCTATTCTACGCTGTACTCTGGATGGCTAGGGAACAAAGGGGCATTTTCTTCTTACGTGCTTCGTGTTTTGGCATCGGTTGTACAGCTCTGTGGGCAGCCCTGTGTGTACCTAGACAGCAAAGGGTACCCTAGGTCTCAGCTCAGAAGAAGGGTACTGCCAGAGGAGGTATACACCCCATACGGAAAGTGTTTTCAAAGTTTTTATAAAGAGACATTACTGCCCTCTAGATGTTTTAGGTTCTCCCTGTTGCGACAAATAAGTGACCTGCGGTACACAGAAATGAAGTGATCTGCTCAGGATCACACAACGTGGTCGAATTGGTAGGCAGAGATAAGAACTCAAGCCCAATTTGTTTGCACAATTCTATGACCATTTTGCAAAACTATACTTTCGGAAGGAAATGTGGTTTGCTGATATCTCATATGACTTATTTTAAGTGACTGCAGCTCCCATAAAGAAGTGTCACTAGATCCTGGCAAGAAACTGGGTCAAACAGAAAATGTCTCTCGGCCAGGACTTTCTGAACGGAGCAGTCTCCAGCTGATAACCCCTGAACAATACGTGAGGTGCGGAAATGCATAATTCGATATTTTGAACAAATGATGTGAATTTCGCATTACATACAATTTGGCAATTTCGTATTTTTTTAGTGGTATTAAGACTTGAAATCAACCCTTTAAAACCAAAGGACCATCTCCTGCGCCTAGCGTATGTAGTTCAGTGGATTTAACTCTCCCTCTGATAGTCAGAGGGAGAGTCTGAACCCTTATTATGTCCGTCTGTATCTACACCTTGCTGTAGTATTACATTTTGACTTGACGGGCTGCTCAGGATTTACAATTTGCACCCTCTGATTCACCACTCAGGTGAGACAAGGTGGCACCTTCCGTGTGCCAGGAGCCTTCTACTAAAATTCACTTTCAGGATTCTCTATGGTAAACAGTTAACTTCACGTCACCATGGCTGGGGTACTGCACCCTTTAAAGGCACCCACACTTTCCCTCTCTCCCTCTTCCCACCAGATACTATGCTTGTGGGGGACCCCAGGCTGCTCACTGACTCTCAAAAGACGGCGTCAGCGGATTTAAGAAACCCCTTTAGGCTATGTTAATAGGTACTTGGTATAGCGCAGCGACTCGCCCCGAGGGCCGGACCATCCCCAAAGGAAGGACCATTCCCAAAGAAATGTATTCTTCACTTGTACCACCTGCTCCACCGTCTCTGTCTCTGGACATCTTGTGTATCCCTCTGCAGCCCTCCTCTCTGTCAGTCCCCCCCCTCAGCCCCCCTCACTGCCCTGTCTTCTTCTCTCCCTCTCTCAGACCTTCTTTTTAATCTCCCCTTTAATCTTTCATTTATTCAGAAACTCTTTGTCTCTTCCTGCTCCTTTTTTTCTGTCTCTGGACATCTCGTGTATCCCTCTTCCACCATCCTCTCTTTATTTCTCAGTTCATCCCGTCTCCCGCCGCTGTTTGCCTCTCTCCATCCCTCAGACCATCTCTTTAATCTCCCCCTTAACCTTTCAGTCACTCAATGTCTCTTTCTCTCTTCGTCTCCTCCTTACTCTCCTAGGCAATGTATTCTATCCCAGCACTGTGTATCCTTATTTCAACCCAATTTCTCTCGCACACCTGCCCCTCCCCCAGACAATCCCTTTTATGCCTCTCATTCTTTTTATTCTCTCTCTTAGATCCTCTCATGTGGCCTATCCCACCTGCCTCTCTTAAGCCACCTCTCCTAACTCTCCCCGTCTGCCTCTCTTACACATCTTTTCTAACCTCCCCATGCCTGCCTCGCTTACACATCTCTCCTAACCCTCCCCGTCTGCCTCTTACACCATCTCTCCTAACCCTACCCCACCTGCCTCTCTTACACCATCTCTCCAAGCTACCTCCGCCTGCCTCTCTTACACATCTCTCCTAACCCTCCCCGTCTGTCTCTCTTACACATCTCTCCTAACCCTCCCAGTCTTCTCAGTAATGAGGGGGCGACTTGGGCAGCATTAGATGGATGTACTCTATACACTAATTTAGATAATTTTAATCTAGTGCAAATCCATGGTTTGTACAATGTTCTTGTTGTCTTATTCAGATATTTGTCGCAATTTATGTTGCGTACATTATTAGCTGGCCCAGCTAGACTTGGCCTGCAAGCACAAGCCCAGTTGCCTGCTGCACCAGTTATTAGTTGTCTAAGTGCTCATTAAGTTATGGGCACTCACTAATAGTGAGGAAATTCCATTTTGGATTGCCCAAAATAATTGAACAACTTGAAGCTTTGTTTCCCCTTAAGGGACCACAAGATAAGCACAGAATTTTAACTATGTGCTCACCCAATGGGATGGTTTCCACTCTTGGAGAATGCAACATGTGGGGGACTATTTTTTGCCAAAGTCTATACTCTCAGTTGTGGCACTCCCTCATTGGCCATTCTACCGAACATTCTCAGATACAGAAGGAACATGGGGAAGGTCCTCCCTCGATTTGGGGATTAAATTGATGGGTAATTTTCCCCTAGTCTCTGCAACATTATTTCTAATGCTAAAGGTGAAGTAGCACCTCTGGCTATATGCCAGCAACTTACCACAGTGACGATTGCCGACTCCATACATGAGTTGCCTACAATTATTGCTAATATATATACACCTTTTGGACTCAATAATTTGGGAACCAGACCTTCAGTACCACCACTTGGCAAGCCTAACGCTAAGAAGGATGCCAGACCAGCATGTGAGTTTGCTACGGGATGAATCTAAACTACAGAAAGGTAAACCTCGTGGAAGTTCTCTACCCCCCAAGTCCTCTGAGAGGAGTTCAAACTTTCGTTATCGCACTAAAATCAAGACTCCAGACAGGTATCAGGTTCATGATACAATTCTCCTTGTTCCTTTCATGAATAGTTTGCAGTACGACAGAGGAGGGTGATCTGAACGCACATAAGAAGAGTACGTGAAACCAAAAAGGGACACACAATGCTCGTCTGATGTGAAGATAAAGAAGGAGGACAATACACCCCAATATAAAGATCAATTTCAGAAAAAGAAAGTAGCAGCTTTGACTGCTAAATATGCCACAGACAGTAAGAACCCTCCTCCTGAACAGGATTTGGGTGGTTATTCTCCTCGATAGCACGGCAGAAGTCACCTTAGAAAGCCAGAATCTCCAGAAGTTTCTGGTAGCAAAAGCAACTTTATTACAGTTGAAACAGCGGATAAATGTGTGGCCCCTCCAGACAGATTATATCACTTAGATATTCAAATTGAAGGTGACGTTAAAAGCACCATTAAAACAATATTGTGGAAAAGCTTAACTATGTCTTATGACATCTTCTTTGTGGAGGTTGATTGTCCTCCACCATTTGTACTTGCATCCCCCAAGGAGAGGATGAGATTGTTCCTTCCTTTTCTCACCTTGTCCCTGACGAAGTCAAACAAGCTTATGCAGCCGAATAGGCCCTTGCATTGGTCCCTGCACTTTACCGCAATCATGTTGACTGGGATAAGGATTACCTTATCATATTATACTTATAAAGTCCACCCCACAGGTACAGCCACAATATCCCATTAAACAGGGCGATAAAGAGCCCGCTTAAGAAATTCTCTCCCAATTGGAGTACCAGTTTGTAATCTAACCATGTCTCTCGAATGAATAATCCTCTTTTTCCTGTTCTAATACAAAATAATTTCTATTGCATTGTCTTAGACCACAGACATTTGAATAGTCATACAAGTACATTTGCGGTGCAAAACACCTACAGTACGGTACTCATTAACAATGTAGTCCATAAGAAATACAAAACCACATTGGATATTTTCAATGGTTTTTTCAGTCACAATTTGACTCCTGAGAGCTGAGAATGGCCCGCTAAAAGCATGCTGGGTTTTCAACTGTGCTATGCACGACTTCCCGTGGGCTATAAAAAAAGCCCAGGAGTTTTTGCAGCACGAATTGTGTCAATTCTTCATGACATTGACCCTGACGCTCAGTCCTACGTTAATGATATCTACTTAACGGATAATAAATGGAATCCCCATTTAGCCAGAGTAGATAGCTTGATAGTGGAACTTGCTGAACTCGGCTACAAGTTCAACTATAAAAAGTCTGATATAGATTTTCTAAGTGTTCTTTTTCTAGGATATGAACTTACACATGAGGGAAATAGTCTTGCCCCTCGGGTGGCTCTAGGGAATATGGCGGCCGTGAGGTAAACGGTCGCGGACCACTGGGTGAGGAGGTTGTATGAGATGGGTTTCCCTCCTGCCCCTCACCCCTCCGTTCCATTTATTTTCTAAATCATAACATAAAAATTGCAGGAGAATGACTTTTGAACAAATACATACCGACTGGTGGTGTCCTGGACCAAGATTGAGCAATCCTAGTTCCGGTGCCGGGTGAGAGAGAGCGCTGGCATGGTTGCCAGCACTGGGTCTGCTGCGGTACGTGAGAGCCGCGCACGTGCAGAGGGGCAGCGCTGGCAGCATCAGTACCGGCTGGAGCGCGGCGTGTATGGAGCGGTGGAGTGCTCTGCAGCAAGCTGATTGCAGGGGAGTGCTATAGCGCAATGGAGACTGTTCGCGAGCCCTAAAGGAAATAGCACAGCGCCCAATTCAGAAGTGGATCCCCTCTATGGAGAAGGTCAAAGCCACGGCAGTCAAGGTTGGTGATAAGGCGGGTGTAATTCCAGATAAGATCTGGAGGTACACCCTGCGTACAACAACTTTTGCTACCTTTTGTTACACCTCAACGGGGTAAGTGACGAGTTCTCTTCTGTTACTAAAAGAGCCCCAGGTGACAGCACTGTTATTACTAAACCCCCGAGAGCGGTAAGGGTTAAAAAAAACATCAAAACTACAAGGAAGGAGCCCACGGGGAGAGGGAAAAAAATCTCCCCTACACAACCCAAAGTCACTCCATCCTTAAAAACCTACTATAAAGTCTTAACTCACAGGATGGCTTCTGGAGAGGATGGGGTCATTGGGAGTGGAAGAGGAAGCTTAAGGGAGCCGCTAAAGCAACGTAATGATGTCGAGACAGCCAACACAAATGGAGTAAATCCCAGTGAACCAGAAAGCAGCATAAGCAAAGAGGGGCTAAGGGGGAGTGAAACATGGAACTGGGTCCTTTTTTCAGATTACTACCCAAAATAAGTTTAGCGCTTTGTCTACCCATGAGGATCAACTAGAAAAGGGATTAGAACAAGAGAACGTGACATCCCCGTTAAGTAGTACCTTACAAGCTGAGCCCCCAGAGACAACTCGATCTGACCCAGAAAATTTTGATTCGCCTTTGGCATCTATTCTTCAGGGCCTCCGGGAAGAACTTAAGACGCGATTCGAAACATCTGAGACTAACCAAGCTGATATTCAGGCCTCTTGTTCAGTGCTTGCGCAAAAGTTAGACGATGTGGTTGCTCGGACTGGGCAAATGGAGGTGGAAGTCAGTTCAATGAGGAATGACATCACCAAGAACTCTAAAGGAGTAGAGGCTCTGGTTAAAGAAAATGCCAACCTCAGAGAGGACATGGAGTAAATAGAAAATCATTTGCGAAGGAATAATTTGTGGCTTATCAATATTCCGGAAGCAGAGGAAGGATCAAATATCAAGGCTTTTGTTATAAAGCTATTAAAGGAGACGGCCTTAAAGGAGAGTCTGGACATCAACCTTGATCCATAGGGATCCATTTAAGAGAAATCTGCAGCGGCAAAAGCCAAGGAAAATGTTGGTAAATTTTCTAACTTATTCAGTTAAAGAGACTATCCTGCTAGCTGCCCTAAAAAACGGCCCCTACACGTATCAGAAGTTGACGTTCAATATCAGATCAGACGTCTGTCATGCCACTGACCAGAAGCAATGGGAGTTGGGGAAAAGAATGGGGGAGCTAAATAGCCTAGGAGCTAAGGCTCAACTAAAATTTCCTGCCATGCTCCGTGTTATGTGGAACAATCAAATGCGTAACATACGGTCTGTGGAGGAGGCAGATAACCTGATAGAAGACATTAACAAGCATTGGCATAGCCAATAGGTCTCGCCTTTGGGACCTTATAAGTGTTTAGCCATGCAACAGTTGCATAACTAAATACTTATAAGGTCCCAAAAGCGAGACCTATTGGCTATGCAAAGCGGCCCTGCGGCCGCGAAAGTGAAAGTCATCGTGGTAAATCGCGGCGCGAAAGTGAAAGTAATCGCGGTAAATCGCGGCGCCCGCGCACATGCACTGTAGCTCTAGGCTGGCCTGGTAGCACTTTTTGGAGCCCTCTCAATAAGGCTTGCCAGACCAGCGCATGCGCTGGGTGAGGCGCGCCCTAATAAACACCCAGCACTCACTGTAGTAAGAGCTAGAGTTTGCATTTGTAAACGGCAGAGTTGAACAGGTCATCAAGACTTTGCTCCTCTACTGTGTGGCCTGAACACACACTATTTGCCTGGCGTGAATACATTTTAGCTTTCTGGCACCTTCTAGGTCAGGTCTTGGAAGAAGAAGACAATCGACCCCAATCAGCGGCTGCTCAGTTACATCAATAACAAAGCATGAACAAATCATACCGAAGGCAGTGGGGGCTGCCTCGAATGGAGGTGGTGGGAAGGCGGGGGAATGGATAATAAAAATAAAATAAACTTGCCTTTGCAACCCTCTCCTCCGTTGACTTCATCTGGACTGGCAACACTGGAAGCAGCCAATCACGACACTGCATGAGCATCATCATGATTTGTCTGAACGTCCCGTTTGGCCACTCAGGCAGTGCCTGGGAGCCTTGGCATGTTCTCTGTCAGGCTGTGCAACACAGCCAGGTCGAGAACATGCTAATTGCGTATGAATGTTTGGCCGGCCCAAGATGACCGGCCAAAGAGTCATGCACACTTAGAAAGTGCACACCACTCCTCACTCTGCTCTGGCGAGCTCAACCTCACCCCGACCAAGCTCCAGTCCCGCAAAGAAAAACAAAATGATAATGTCTTGTTATTATCATTTTATTTCTATTATTGCACTGCTCAAATAGGAGTGGGGCGAAGCCCCTCCGCCTTAACGGAGGAGCTGACACTGACTGAAGGCAGGATATTGATTTAACATGGCAATGACAGACAAGCCACTACAGGGCGTGCTAAGACGAGAAACATGTTGGTAAAAAGGGCTATCTGTTCAATCAGAGCTGTAAAAATACCAATGATATATCACAGCATTATCTTCTTTGATACTAGAATTATAGAGCTTGATGTCAAAACAGAGAACAACATTTGATACAGGTGCCACCGGAGCAGATTTCCACACATTTTCCCTTTTTCTTATGTCCTATACACTAGGCTGGGTCACTAGAATTATTTGACTCGGATGTGTTTTCTGCATAATTATGGAGTTGCAGCACTTGCCACATAAACAATCACGGACTGCATTATTTTTAGATTTTAACAAAAATAATTTTCTCTCGCTCAAACAGATTAAAATTTACTAAAAATACTTCCACGGGCGTCGTCATGCAGTGGAAGGCCCTTTACAAGAAGGAACAGGTCACTTTTCAATTAATGGCTGCTGTATTTATATGCTAAACTGATACTAATGAGGTGAAACCTCTGCCCAGATTGAGTTAACTTGCGTAAAAATGACAGTATAAGGAACTATTTCTATCACAAAAGCACTGTATTATGCCGCACAATTTGTCTTTTCTGTCTTCTTAAGTTATTTTAACACTGCTGCAAAATGTGGTCGCCTCCTGAAGCAAAATTCCGGTGGCACGGCCTATGCACTATGTTCAGTGTAGAAAACATTAACACAATAGGCTCGTATCGCATTTCTTTAAATTGCCTTGCCCTTTACGGGAGTGAAATCTGAGACAAGAGCCCTTTGAAACATCTGCAGTGTGGTATTTGGGTTCCGACACAAATCCGCGGAAGCCTTCGCAAAAAAAAAAAAAAAAACCTACTGCTGCGGGAACATTTGGGCACGGAACCATGCTTTTTATTTTTTTTTATTCTTACAAATGCAGTGATCTCCCCGACCAAAACATGCAAGTATTCATCAGTTTAGCAACCGACACGCGTATATTAAGATGGTTCCCATTCCTCATGCGAGCCGCAGAAATTAATACAGTCGTGCCATTTCGGAGCAGTACAATGATGCACTCTGAGTCTGTCATGAGCCGTCACCGATTTCGATGGCAAATCTGCATGACAGCATGCGAGGGGGAGCTAGGTGCCGGGGAATAAGGCTGTGTTGTTGTTATCACCTCGGTGCCATTTTCGAACGCAGCGAGAGGGTGAAGGGCAGCGACCTTCCCGCGCCGACGGAAGCGCCTGACGTCCACTATGCTGTGACTGACGGTCAGCAGAAACGGCCCACAGCGCCGAGTGCACTCTGAGGCTGTCATGAGCCGTCACCGATTTCGATGGCAAATCTGCATGACAGCATGCGAGGGGGAGCGAGGTGCCGGGGAATAAGGCTGTGTTGTTATTATCACCCCGTGCCATTTTCGAACGCAGCGAGAGGGTGAAGGGCAGCGACCTTCCCGCACCGACGGAAGCGCCTGACGTCCACTATGCTGTGACTGACGGTCAGCAGAAACGGCCCACAGCGCCGAGTACTGCAGCACAACAAAAACAAGAAGGGCTGGGCGAGAAGGGAGGGGGGAATGCCAGCAACAGAGGAGCCCGCGAAAGTGAAAGTGATCGTGATTACGATCGCTACGGAGGAAAGACACATGGCGCTGCGCGCGTGCACGTTCACGTGCACTGTAGCTTTAGGCCACGGCAGCACTTTGAAAAAGCCCAGATATAAAATGTCTCTTCGAGCCTTTGGCTCGCGAGACCTAAAAAAGGAGGGCGGCTTTGAAGAAGAATTTGCTGATTAGATTATCTCCAGCATAAGGAAGAGTAAAAATCAGTGTTGAATATCATATATATTTAAGATAAGCACAAATATAATGTAAATAGGGACATCTATATAAAATAATATTTTGGATAAAAAATAAATAAATATATATATATATATATCATTGCTCCGTCTGCACCTCCAAACCAGCGCACTCAATAGACGGGTGCTTTGAAACGCGAAGGTGCACTCGCGTTAAAAAATGCGCGCTCACTCCCAGTCACTTTCAGGAACTAGGAAAAGCACTCAACGGGAAACTCCTGCGATTATTTCATCATTTATTGCATTTGCGAGCATGAGAAAACATGACGCGTTTCGGCGATGCCTTAATCAAATGTTTTACAAAATTCGCGCCAGAAAACGGCATATTTAAAGAGGCAAAACAAGAGTCACATGATATTCATTCTCATGGTCATCGAAATGGGACAACAGAATGAGGCAATCGTCTTTAGAAATCAGCCGCCATATTGGGAGAAACAATAGTTAAAATGTATAAATACAAATTACAGATTGCTAAACATTATACCATAAATGGGTCCCCAATATTAGTCTAAATTTATGAAACAACAATTGTGTATTTACTTTACAATTATTACGCCGTGTATCAGCACATGAAGTCCCACAAACTTGACCAAAAATTAAGCCGTATATCGGCTACCACCATTGCAAGATCGGCAGTGAAATATGGAGAGGAAATATTCCTCCATTGCAGAGGAACAGCTTGCAACTGTAGATCAATTGCCAACTATATGGAGAAAGTTACTAACATGACGCCGTGTATCGGCCTGAACCTCGACGTTATCACTGTCCTTCAAGCAAAATTGTGACCCCTAACCCAAAGCCTCTATCACAATCACTCTATAAATACAAAAAAGATACGTTAACAGTCAACACACAGAAACAGTACCACAACATAAATGTAACATCTCACAGAATCTTATATACCTGATCCCTGTCATTAGGCCATATTACTCTATCCTGTTAGTCTTCCTATTGTTATTTAGTCACCAAGATGAACCGATAATTCCTCGCCCACATTCATGCCTACGGGATTCTTTGTTCCCAGATCTATAATGTAACGTGACTCAAGCCTGCGCAGTTGTTTTATTCTATCTCCTCCCCTGATACTTATGGGGACTTGATCCAAACCATAATAGCGTAATAGCTCCCTATTGCTATTATGTTTTTCAGAGTAGTGTCTAGCTACAGAGTAGGTGATATCATTCTTAGCTATCGCTCGCATATGCTCCAAGATGCGAATCTTAACACAATGAATCGTGCTGCCCACATACCGTAGGCCACACGGGCATTCCAGGCAGTAAACTACATAGTTTGTGTTACATGTGATGAACTTCTTAATGGGTCGGGGATTCTTAAGACCAACAACCTGATAGGTCAATGTCCTTCTGCTGCCTACACAGGCTTTACATTTGCCGCATGGGAAGAAACCTCTAAGATCCCTCAGGGTTCCCATCACCTTTGGGCTAGTAGATAGATGGCTTTGAACCAAACTGTCCCTTAAAGATCTTGCTTTTCTAAAAGTTACTAAAGGGGCAGAAGGAATATCTGGGCCAATCACATGATCCGTTTTCAAAATGTGCCAATTTTTTCTTAGGATTTGCTTCAATTGATTGGCGCCATTTGAAAAGGTGGTCACCATTCTAAACTTATTGGTATCGCACTCATCCATTCTACTTTTCTTGCTTTTCTTTTTCTTATCCTGTGTGTCCACTTGCTGGCCCTCTTTGAATAGGGTGGCCCTGGGTATATTCCTTACTCGCTGCAGAGTATTCTCAAGGAATGCTTTATTATACCCTCTAGTTACAAATCTACTGATGCTGTCTTTGGCTGCCTTTTCAAAATCTTCCACCCTGGTGCTATTTCGTTTGAGCCGTAAGAATTCTCCGTAAGGGATACTTCTTACTAGCCCGGGAAGATGATTACTGGTAGCATGAAGGATCGAATTCCCGGCTGTGGGTTTACGGTACAGTGATACAGATAATTGGTTATCCACTACCCTGATCTGTAAATCAAGGAAGTTGACAGTCTCAGCACTAACTTCACCACTGAATTCCAGATTGATGGTATTTTTGTTCAGGTTATCAATAAAGGTAGAGGCTGACTCAAAGGAGCCATCCCAAATAATAAAAAGGTCGTCTATATACCTGTACCAGCTGACCACCCTGTTGTAATCAATCGGTCCGGGTGCTCTGGACACCTGCTCCTCCCACCAGCCCATGTGATTGGCCCAGATATTCCTTCTGCCCCTTTAGTAACTTTTAGAAAAGCAAGATCTTTAAGGGACAGTTTGGTTCAAAGCCATCTATCTACTAGCCCAAAGGTGATGGGAACCCTGAGGGATCTTAGAGGTTTCTTCCCATGCGGCAAATGTAAAGCCTGTGTAGGCAGCAGAAGGACATTGACCTATCAGGTTGTTGGTCTTAAGAATCCCCGACCCATTAAGAAGTTCATCACATGTAACACAAACTATGTAGTTTACTGCCTGGAATGCCCGTGTGGCCTACGGTATGTGGGCAGCACGATTCATTGTGTTAAGATTCGCATCTTGGAGCATATGCGAGCGATAGCTAAGAATGATATCACCTACTCTGTAGCTAGACACTACTCTGAAAAACATAATAGCAATAGGGAGCTATTACGCTATTATGGTTTGGATCAAGTCCCCATAAGTATCAGGGGAGGAGATAGAAACAAACAACTGCGCAGGCTTGAGTCACGTTACATTATAGATCTGGGAACAAAGAATCCCGTAGGCATGAATGTGGGCGAGGAATTATCGGTTCATCTTGGTGACTAAATAACAATAGGAAGACTAACAGGATAGAGTAATATGGCCTAATGACAGGGATCAGGTATATAAGATTCTGTGAGATGTTACATTTATGTTGTGGTACTGTTTCTGTGTGTTGACTGTTAACGTATCTTTTTTGTATTTATAGAGTGATTGTGATAGAGGCTTTGGGTTAGGGGTCACAATTTTGCTTGAAGGACAGTGATAACGTCGAGGTTCAGGCCGATACACGGCGTCATGTTAGTAACTTTCTCCATATAGTTGGCAATTGATCTACAGTTGCAAGCTGTTCCTCTGCAATGGAGGAATATTTCCTCTCCATATTTCACTGCCGATCTTGCAATGGTGGTAGCCGATAGACGGCTTAATTTTTGGTCAAGTTTGTGGGACTTCATGTGCTGATACACGGCGTAATAATTGTATAGTAAATACACAATTGTTTTTTCATAAATTTAGACTAATATTGGGGACCCATTTATGGTATAATGTTTAGCAATCTGTAATTTGTATTTATACATTTTAACTATTGTTTCTCCCAATATGGCGGCTGATTTCTAAAGACGATTGCCTCATTCTGTTGTCCCATTTCGATGACCATGAGAATGAATATCATGTGACTCTTGTTTTGCCTCTTTAAATATGCCGTTTTCTGGCGCGAATTTTGTAAAACATTTGATTAAGGCATCGCCGAAACGCGTCATGTTTTCTCATGCTCGCAAATGCAATAAATGATGAAATAATCGCAGGAGTGTCCCGTTGAGTGCTTTTCCTAGTTCCTGAAAGTGACTGGGAGTGAGTGCGCATATATATATATATATATATATATATATATATATATATATATATATATATATATATATATATATATATATATATATAACAAATGGTGGAACGGAAGGGGGAGGGGGTGGGATCTCCTCAATCACTACAGTAGGTTTAAGACAAACCCTAACCTCCCCGGCAGTCCTAACAGGCTCATGTCTGACGGCAGTGGGAGGGATCCCATGGGGGGGGGGGTGATGGGAGGGGCACAGGGTGGGGAGCAGTGGGAAAAACAAAAAAAGATTTTGTCCTCATTTCACACATTATTATGTCCTATTTTGAGAAACATGGAACAGAGATCCCCGGGTCCAGGCCCGTTAGATAACCTAAAAACAGATGGTAGGGAAGGAAGATAACCTACAAATTACAACGTGGAGCATAAATGGTTTAAGAACAAAAAGTAGACAGGGCCTGGTAATGAGGTATCTGGAAGACTCACTAGCTCATATAAGTATAATTCAAGAGACCCATCTTACAGCAATAGAGAGCAGGGAGCTTTACAGAAAACAAAAATGGAAGCAGAGCTATGTTGCCTCCGATCAATCGGAATATTCCAGAGAAGTGGCGATAATAATTAGGAAAGGATCAGGAGTTGAGATGACTTCCTCAAAAATGGACAGCTCAGGCAGATGGGTCATGGCCACTCTTAGAGGTACAGGCTTCGAAATCATCTGCGTAGGGTTTTATGGCCCTAACGTTGATGATCCCCAGTATATAGTAGATCTGCAACTTAGGGTAGCTGGGGCAGCAGCACCAGTAATAATAGGGGGGGATTTTAATACGCTATTGGACCCAATATTGGACAGATCCAACAGCAGGAGTGGCGTCCAACACCAAGGGACCAAGACAAGACAAGCCTTAAAGCATATGTTATCTGAACTGGGCCTGGTTGACTCCTGGAGACATTTAATGCGAGACAAAAGAGCATATACCTTCCATAGTAAAAAGTATCGTCACTTCTCACGACTGGACTATGTGTTAGTAGATAGGGAGTTGGTAGGCAATCTTTCAGATTAACACGCAATCAGCCCCAGTAGGAATTATATGGGATACCTTTAAAGCCTATCTCAGAGGGGTATTGCAAAGCTCGGTCTCCTATAAGAATAAGGTGGAAAGGGCTGACTTAAAAAAACTGGAGGAAGAGATCGGGATATTAGAAGGAAGAGCGCAGCAGGTAACATATAACATACAGCAGAGGGAAAAGATTTTGAAAAACTCGAAGAAATTAGGATGGATTATAAAATCAAATTAGATTTAAAATGCAGGGAAAGGTGGGCCGCAGGGCGCATGCAGCAGTTTGAGTATGGAGAAAAAGTCGGTGTACTTCTTGCTTGGAAGTCCAAGGCTGAGAGAACGAGAAATCACGTTAGGGAGCTGATAATTAACCAGGAGGGAACCATCACAAATAAAGAAGAGGAAATACAGGGGAACTTAGTTTCCCTTTTTTCTGAGCTATATACAGATTCAGAGCAGACAGATGATGAGGCGCTGAAACATTTGTTAAATAATGTTGGTCTCCCAGCCTTAAAACTGAGGGTAGGAATAAACTTGACGCTCCCATTACAGAGAGGGAACTTAGAGAGCAGCTCAAATGTATGAAAAACTGCAAAGCAGCGGGACCTGTTGAAGTTTATAGATTATTAGTAGATGAGATAGTACCGGAAATGAATGCTCTCTTTAATTTAGTTTATAGAGAGGAAGGGATGATCCCGAGGTCTTGGAGTGAGGCCATAATTACATTAATTTTAAAACCTGCCAAAGTTACGAGGAGGGCTGATTCATATCGCCCAATCTCATTACTAAATTCAGACCACAAAATATATACAGGTATTTTGGCGGGACGTTTGGCTGAGGTTGTCCCCCAATTAATCCATATGGATCAGAAAGGCTTTGTTCCAAAGCGACAAATACAGGATCTTACACTGTCCTTGATTGGAACAATTGACTTAGCAATAGCCCGATCAATTCCGTTGGCGGTAATCACCATAGATGCCGCCAAGGCATTTGACCGAGTCAGCTGGGGGTTTTTGTGGGGTGTGCTGGACACTATGGGTTTTGGTCGAGGCTTTATAAGGGCAATGCAAAAGCTGTATAAACATCCTACAGCTATAATTCTAATAAATGGTGTTTTGACAAGGAGTTTTGAGATCTATAGAGGGACAAGGCAGGGTTGTCCCCTGTCCCCACTCCTTTTCGATTTATATATAGAACCCCTAGCACATCTCCTGAGAGCCGATGACCGAATTATACCTATACATCAACTCCCATCACATAGTAAAATCGCGCTTTATGCGAACAATTTAATAATCTATACCTCCGACCCTGCCCAAACATTAGTTAGAATGGAACAACTGACAAATGAGTATGGGGCCCTTTCAGGCTATTCCATAAATGCATCAAAGACAGAAGTGATGTGTTGGACTCTGGAGGACTGGGGAGGTATAAGACGTAAAGAAATAAGATATTTTGGGATAGTTATCACCGATAAAATTGAAGAGATCCCTTCCTGTAACCTTAAGCGAGTCATGAAGGAGGTTGAGAAACAACTAACCAGGTGGAAGAAATTACCTCTCTCTATCTATGGGAGAGTGAACCTGATTAAGATGTCTGTTTTACCAAAATTCACATATCTTTTTAACGGTATACCCCTTAGTTTTTCTAAAGAAGAAATACATCAAATCCAGGGCAAAATATCGAGCTTTATCTGGGCATCCCGAGGTGTGCGCCTGTCAAGGAAAAAACTACGGAGCAGCCTTAAAAAGGGGGGGGGAGCATTGCCCGATCTCCAACTTTATTGCATGGCCTTCCAATTTAAAAACATTCGCCTGCTGGCAGGGGAGCCTTTGAGCAGCACATGGGGGTTAATATTGAGAGAAATGGTTAACGATTTAAGTTCCAAAGCATTTTTATACAAATTTGGAGTCCAAGAATTCTTTAAAAAGGTGAGACTAAAAGTCTTAAAATCGGCATTAAAACTATGGCTCACAGTGAGACGACTGTTAAAGATCGCCTATTTTTCAGACTTTTCTCCAATCTGGGAATCCCCAGGTACACCAGAGTGCTTGAAAGACGCCCGGAGTTTGCCATTAAAGCAGGCAGGAATAAACTGGGGGATCTCCTTTTAGCAGATGGAATGATTCCGTGGGAGATATTAAATAATAGGACAGGCAATAAGCTATCTAGGTTTAAGTACCTGCAGCTTACATCATGGTCCTCCACTATCATAGAGGAGGTGGGGGGTAACTGGGACTTCGAAGCCTCACTACAGGATATAAACCCAGGCATCAAAGAAGTGGCAAAATGGTATGGACAGTTCTTTGAGGCAGAACAAGATAGAGGGAAGGCCACCTTGGACGTCTGGACAGGCACATTGCAAGAAGACTGTATACAATCTTTGTGGACAGAATCATTGAAAATTTTATACACATTGGTATCGCCGGCTAATCTCAAACGCCATCACTTTTTTGTGATCCATAGGATATATTGGACTCCACAAAGATTTGCTGAGTTCGTATTGCAACCGGTTCCCAGTTGCAGGAAGCGTAGTTTGTTAAGAGCTAGCGATGTCCATGTTTGTTTTACTTGCCCAGGCATCCAAGAATTTTGGAAGAATGTTGAAACCACTTTAAGGGTTATCTTTTCCAAGAACATTGTTTTGACCGAAACACTAGTGCTTTTTGGGGTGGATAATGTATCCCGACTGTTTTGAACAGTAAGCATTATTCTATCTACTGCTATTGGCAAGAAGGGAGATATGTAATAGATGGATAGACATTTTGCCCCCCCATCCTGTTGCATGGTTAAATACAATAAATTGGACATGCAAACTAGACATCAAATGTAACCCACACAGGTCAAAAGAGTTTTGGAAAGACTACCTGTTGTGGTCAGCATAGGGCATTATCGTAAAGTTTGATGATTTGGTTATGAAATTGGTTTTATGGTCCAATGATTACATCATGCCATGGGCTTAATGAAGGTCGACCCCGTTCGCTCTTTATAAGACCAGTGCCAGGGTCTAAGTCTGCATGGACCATGGTTGGATCAAGGGCGCACGTAAACGGTTCAGAATGCAGTAGCCATGGTGATATGAGGACAAAATAAATAAAATTGAAAAAAAAATTAAAAAGAGCCTTGCCCCTCATTTTTTTAAGAAATGTGCACAATTGCAACCCACAAACAAGCTTAAAAAATGACACTCCCTACTAGGATTTTTTTACATTTTGTCAGTACACACATACCTGAATATGCACAATGCATAAAACCTCTTTATGAATTAATGTGCTATGACTTTCCTACTTCATGCTGGACATCAGAAAACACAGAGCTCAGATCTTTACAATCTGACATGCTTGAAACACGCCACTTGCATGCATGTGGCAATACCGCAAACCTGGTCACCCAAATTTAACTAGGTGCAATTGGATTTACATTTATCACCTTTAAAGAAGGTGAAACAGTGTTTACAGCATATAAATCACATTTATATTCCGGAGCGGAAATGCGCTTGCTTCCACTCAAAAAATACTAACTGCTCTGCAGATGACCAACCTTAACGAACAGCCACTTGTTCAAGGGATACGCATTATTGTCGTTACTCCTGTGCCAGCCTTAGAGACTGTCACCAAAGCTAGCATTCCTAATGCTAAGGCCCTCCATCTTAAATGGATACAAAGAGCTACATTTTTAATGGCTGTTGATGTGGACTTCGTCTTTGACCCTTCCTTGCAGACACAAGAATTTATGCAGTATGAGCATGTTTACTCTTTGCCCTCTACTGTTCTGCCTCTTGTTCAGTATAAATATATTATTTACACTGATGGTTCAGCTCAACTTGGTATAGGTTCTAAGTAGCAATATTTAGCTGCATGCGCCATTGTAATTGGTGTTATGTTGGATGGCATTTTCCAACCTCAAATAACTCAATCACTGTCTTTAGGAGACTGCACTGCGCAGTTAGCTGAACTGAAGGCTTTGCTTCTTGCAATTGAAAATACGGATCCTGAATTCTCCACTCTTATTGTGTGTGATTCATATTACTGTGTACAGTCCTTTAATGATAATTTACATTATGATAATTTATATTATTGGCAACAAAATGGATTCAAGGATTCAAATGGTAGAACGATCAAGCATAAACTGCTTTGCTTTAAAGTGGCAGTCCTTAAGAATAGGTTGCCAGAAACTCATGTAATACATACTGAGTCATCAATGTATGGGAACACACACTGTAGGGAATTCTCTAGCTGAGGAAGCAGCCAAATCTGTGGTGGCAACAGCTACAGTAGCAGCAGGTAGACAATGGTATACTCATATAGATACCAATATCTTTGCTGCCGTGAATGCACTTAAAAACAGCACTCCTTTACCAAATGGTTTTCCCTCTAGATATTCTTATCATTTAAATGACCAGAATGTTCCCTTTTTAACAATTCCTGGAGTTATAGATCGTTTGATTCCCAACCAAAACTGGGGACACGCTTTAGTTGTAGCGGCACATGAAGGTGTTGCTTCTGCGCATGCAGGAGTAGCAGCCACAATTTCACTGCTACAGCAATGTCATTGGTGGCAAGGCTTATACCAGCAGGCCCAAAAATATGACCTGTGTTGTGACATCTGTCAAGAGATCAAAAGCTCTGCTGTGGCTCGTCCACCGCAAACACCCCTCCTAATTTCCAACAAGCCGTTTGGCTGTATTTATTTGGATCATTGTGGTCCACTGATTTCGGATACTGCCTACAAATTTATTTTGGATGCAGTTGATTTTTGCTCTAGATTGTTCTGGGTTTGGCCAAAGCGCTTGGCTGATGCTCAACCTGTTATTAAAGACTTTATCAGGACTTATGCCTGCTGTGCATTCCGCTCGGACCTGGGTCCGGCTTTTGCTTTTAAAGCATGCCATGAGTTTAATGACGTCCCTGGGTGTACAGGTGCATTATTCTTCTCCATATGGGCCCGAGGGCAATTCCGTTGTGGAAAGAATGAACCATGGCTTAAAGCAGTCCTTAATGGCTAGAGTATTAGATACTGGGCGTGGTTGGTTGAACCACTTCCATGGGGTTCAACAGGCTGTTAATAACCTCCCTAAAAGATCTCTAGGTGGGCGGACCCCATACAAAGTACTTTTTGGCACTAAGATATATGTTCCAGACGTTGATGGTCCAGACATTGTGGCGGCAGTCGCAGCCTTTGACATATATAACCATTGTGCTGTCTTACAAACGTTCCATGGCGCTCAATCAGGCAAACACTTGCCCACGCCTCTCTCTCCGAGCGCAGACGTACAGATTACAGTTCCCAGCTGGCCTCCAAAATATGGAGATTTGTAAAGAGAAAAAGTGCTAATTAAAAAGTAATTCTTGGAATACAAGGTACAAGAACTGTGATCTTACCATCGCTTCCTGTCTAAAGACTAACGCTTTGTCTCCATCGAACATGTCAAACTACACCATGTGGCTTAGTCTACATATTATGCCACGGTATGATTGTGGTCCTCCACAAGACATTCCTTTGCAGCCCATGAGTACCATCAATACTGATTCTCCCCGGCTGGGGCGGGGGGAGGGAGTCTGAGCCCTCCACCGACAACATGACCGAATTGATGACTATTTCTGCTACTGTGCCTTCTACAGTAGATGTCATGTATACTGATCATCTCTTATTGAATCCTTCTTTGTTTGATTTTTCGAGTCCTACTATTGAATCCCAGCCTCCAGTTTTTCAGCAAGGTACTACATGGATCAAGATGATTTTTCTTCAGACAGTTCTTCTATTTTGCATACACCTTAATCATGAATTTGTGTTTTAATTCATGGCTGAAACACACTTATCTAGTCTCGTCTTAGATTTATGTTTGGATTAAACTCTCCTCGGCTTTCTTGTGGATTGGATTTGTGACAGTTTATTTCCTATTAATTAATGGCCACTACCTCCCCAAACGGTCTGCTATGGAACTGGTTGACGGGGTGTTCGCCACTCATTCTTCTTGGCATAAACTGAAAAGAGACTTGTCCCTCGTCAACATTGCAGCCGTTCCAGTGACTGAAGGGATTGTTTGGGATACTGATCCTTTCTATATTTTCAGCCCCTACGGAGATCCTAAAGATACCATATGTGTTTAAAGTTTCTATGGGCAATGTAATTTTGCTGGGGTTACAATCAGATGATTGGGATGATGAGACTGTGAACACTATGCTTTCAGAGTTAGAGTATGATGTTCTTTTTAAATCAGAGGACCCATACCTTAATTATGCTAACAATGCTGATATACTTTGTTATCACCATTATGTACATCAATTTCTACACAAAGCCAGTACTCAACATGCATTGTTCAATAATACACAACAAGAACATTATCTGACTCCCCCATAAGGAATTTCCAAAACGCATATAGACAAGTTCACGTATCTTACAGGGTATGACTCTTCAGACCCCACATGATATTACTTCGAATGTATCCCTACCCCACCAAACAAATATATGCTCACACAGACCAAGCTCTTATATACAGCTTCATTTGTCAACCAGTTAGCCCTTAAAGGCTGTGATTACTGTAAGGACAACATTTATTTGAAATCAATTTGGGAAATGAGATCTTGGCAGGTACAGAAAACTGAAACTTTATTCTGAGCCTGCTAAATTCCTGCACAAATGATTTTCTTTAATGACACCATCCAGCAGACTACATGTCTGGGATTAGAAAAAATTAAAGAAATGACGTACCCAACAATTCCCGCTATTGCCTGCCTTGATATTTGGCAAAGTTCAACAAACTATACTGAAGATCAACTTAATCACTTGTGCTGAATGGTACATTTAATTCCACATTTTCAGGTCCTTACGGCTGGTTATTGTGGCCTATAAACACTAATGGTTGTCATGCTAGTTTTCTCAATTCCACACCTGGGTTCAAATCAAACATACGTGATTCCTGATACTCTCAATAACAAAATTCTGGTATTATTACCACCTATTCGGTGGGCAAGTTGAGTCAACAATGGTTGAAACATTCCACACTCTCTGCAGTGAAACAACATATTTCTCTCTGGTCCGAAGACATGAATTTTATCAGATTTTCTTTTGGGTCCCAAACAGCTGTGGCCACTGCAGGTAAGAATGGTAGGGCGGTGGGGGCGGCTGGGGGGATTTCAAGAGACGACCGCGAGGGAAATTAATTATTTATATAATTTTCCTTTGTGGTCGTTTCTTGAAATCACCGCCCAGCCGGCCCCACCGCCCCACCGCTCCTACCGCCAGCGGCTGCGACTGGTCCCAAATTTCCACATCCTAAAAGATTTATTTATGCTACCAATAATAACATTTGGAAATTATCCCAGATGGAAGCTGTTGCACGTTTAGGACAAATATACCAAGATAATTTGGATAAAGTGCCTGCTGTTGTTGATAATAGTATCAATATATTGTCTTTTTGTATTTACATTTTAAATAACATTGTATCATCTGTTAATGATATGCAGAGTGACATGTCAACATTATATCATGGGCAAAGTCAACTTAGATCTATAATGCAATTTAGCTGGACCATTCAACCCCTTAAAACGGCGTGTACCATGGTGCCACTTAAATTGCAGTACTTTATTCCTGCCCTTTAATTTTACACACCAACAACAACTGATGGCATTGAAAGATGCAATTTACACAATCCTGCATTTAGCGAAGTTAGAACAGCTCTGATTCATTATAGCTGAAACACCTGCAGCTGTGTGGTTGATACACTGTGTTATTTCTTTAACAGCTTTCAATTCACAGCTTGCATGAAACATTTTCCTGTTGGTAGATATGAACCCCTTTGGAGCAGCTTCATTCCTGACTAATGGTCACTTCCCTTTACATATCTTTTTGAATTGTACAATAAGGCAGTTTTCCTTAGTGGAGAAGAATGCCACACTTCTGTCAGACATTCACTCATTTGCAAAAATGTTAAAATCCACTGCACATGTAATCAGTGGTGGCGGGTGACATTTGATAATGGTGAAGCGTAAAATTTTGGTATGACTTTTATGTAGTGAGTGACGTGGGCCAGATTAATGGACAATGTGGGATACAGAGTAGATCCTTCTCCATGGAAAAAAAATGACAAAACAATATTGGCAAATGGTGTATTTTAAAGCAAATTAATTTTGTGATAAAGTAAGGCTTATAAAGCAAGGGAACGTATAGTTCTTAAATATTAAACACATACAAATCTGCCCTCTATCCTACTGTACTAATATGTTTAAGTTACAGTGATGTGCATCTTATACAATGTGACAACTTCAGCCTGTTATAGTGTGTGCTTGCCCAGTGTCTTGCACTGCATGCAGCAATAACTTTGGAGGAAAATGCTCTAACCAGGCTTTGGGAATAACCCACAGCTCCTGATTGGAATCAGTCATTTAGAAGCTTGTGAAGACAGGTCTTTACGTGGGATAAAACATTTATTGACTCTCTAAAAGGGAACATGCAAAATAAATTTCCATGATTCCCATAGTGTGCTACCCGACCAGTAATTTGGTTTCTCTCTGAGATGTAATTGCATCCAGATATATAACACAACAACTGACCTAAAACTAAAACCTGTCAGTGCGATTGGCTTTGTCAATGGTTGTTAGCTGTTTAACGTAAATGAATAACAAGAATTTGTTACGAATAAAAAACCTTCAAAATGTTTCACATTGAAATTTCAATAGTATTGAGACCTGTGGAAGCAGTTTTGACCTTCAGTTATGTGCGCTTTATGTTAGATATATATGTCCTTTTTCTCTGCACATCTCGTCCATCTGCACATCTTAAAATACCTCTTTTTCCTCTTCAGCACCCTCTTTTCACTCTTCCCCGAATGCACTTCCTTGCGTCATCCTCACTTCACCGCTTCCAAACATACACTGCACTCACTCATATTTAAGCAATTTATTTACTTATGCTTTTGCACTGTGGATATTTTGACATCCTTCCACCCCTTTGTAGGAGAGTAGGATCTGCTTCTTATGGTTACCTCCACTTTTTGCTGCTGTAACACTGTTTTTCGACTTTAGTCTGGCTGGGGCCCTGCTATTCAGGATAGCCTAGCTGCTTCCTCTCTAAATTGATTGCATGTACTTTAGGTACACCACAGATTGGATTCTGGGGTGCCCTTATAAGTCCCTAGTATATGGTATACTATGTACCCAGGACATAGGTACCTCAGTGGCCTACCAGGGGCTGAAGCATGTATTATGCCACCCTGGGAAGCTCTCCAAAATGACACCACCAGTCTGCTACTGCAGCCTGGGTAAGGTGGTGCATGCACCCCTTACAGAGATATAGGTTCACTATATCTCACCCATCACTGCACATAGAAACCTATCAGCCACCCCTATGGCAGGCCTTATCAATCCTGAAGGCAGGGTGCTTGGTTTTATGTGAGAGGATGCCCATGCATGAGCAGAGCCCCTCTGCAGCCTTCGGAATCTCTTCTCCGGGTTTCTCTGTGATGCAGCCTGACCATATACTCTTAAGTGCATTATAACCCAACGGTAAATGCTAACTTTGGACTAGCTGCACAGAAACATGTGTTTGGTGTCAAACACCTTGGAATCATACCCCCACACCAGTAACTGGTGTGGGAGTATGATCCCACCCTTTTAGAGGGAGAGACATGACAGCACCGGTATACCCGGTACCAACTTAAAAGAGCCCTGGCATCACAAAATGGATGCTGCAGCCACAGACACGAGTCTGGCCTCCTGCTGCTGACCGAAACTCCGGCAGGGGAGGCCTGGACAATAGGTTTTCTGTCACAGGGAGGTGTCACCACCTCCCAGACAGGCTTTAGTGTATTGAGGCTGGGTGGGTGCATTCTGAGAGTGCTTTGAAGTCCTGAACTGGGGGCACATTTGGTGTCCCTGTTCATAGTCCAGCTCAAACCGGTTCAGGGGCTACCAGCCCCTGCTCTGGCGTGAAACTGGACAAAGGAAAGGGGTGTAGCCACCCCTCTTTCCAAACCCTACCATAGGTGGGTCCCCTGAGTTAGTCCAACCCCTTCCTTGTGTATAAAGTAGGAACACCTGGTAACAAGACTTTAGATATCCATGGACGAAACTCTGAAACTGAATCCTGGAACTTCAACAATCTGTTCAACGCCAGATGACTGAAGAATCTCCCTTGGAGTAAAGGAGTTACTCCACTGCTTAGCAGGCACCAAAGATGCATCTGTCCGGTTTGCATCTCCGAAGCTCCCGCCGGACACTGAAGACTTTGCAACACCAGAGGTGGATTTCCAGACTTCCCAGAGGCCGAACCAGGTCCCCAGCAAAGCTGAGACCCGCAGCCCTCGTGGGTACGTGGAACCGGAACCTCTGGACACTGTGCACATTTGCAAGTGCATCAGCTTCTCGACGTCTCCTGAGGCTGTGCATTGGGTTACTTGTAGCCCAGACCCCAAGCAGGGAATCCACCGAAGATTGTCGCCCTAGTCACCCCGGGTGACCCGTGGGCCGCCATTTTGTGATTCCTCCCGAGGTCCCTTCACGATCCTGGTCCGTCAACTGGTGGGTCCCTGTGAAGGTAACTCTGACTTTCTTTGGGCTTCCCTGGTTGCTCGAGATGTGCCCTCACTCCTCTTCGCTGGGGGAGTTCCTCGGACCTTGCTGGTCCGCACCAAAGCATCTTTCTCCTCTCTGCGTGGGCTGCTGTTGCCAAGGCTTGTTGTGTCCAATCTGGGCACCAACACTGCAGCACTCGACATCCTTTATGGGACAGCTCGAATCCAGCTCCGGGTTGTTCTCGATACCTCCTGGCCCTCCTGGCTGAAGAGTCAAGCTTCACCTTCTTCACCTGAAACACCCAACATCGGTGGGCATTCGTCTACCGTGCCCCTGGTCACTGGCAAGTGACCCAGAGTCTGTCCCCTCTGCTTTCAGGTTCTTCACATCTTTGATCCAGGCTTGGATCTCTTTGGACACTTCGCATCTTCCCGGCAGCAGCACTTCTTCGCCAGCTTCCATTGAAAACGACGACGCGACCCGACACCATTTGACACCTATGCATCCGGCTTCCCTGGGTGAGGTAACTCGAATACTCCGGTGATCTCGTGGGTGTTGACCCTAGAACTGTCTAAGTCCAAAAGGGTCTGGTCCTAGTCCACCTCTAAGTGTCCTTTATCTTTAAAAATCTAACCGTGACTTTCCCCATAGAAGCTAACGGGAGCTCGCGGCTGTGTTCTCACACTGCACATGGCCCCCGTGGGTCCCCTGTGTCACTACCTTGGGTGGTTCCTTGGGGTCCCCGTGATTCTACAGGCTCTAGGCCTTGTGTCTAGTTAAGTCGTGGTTCTTATACCACTATTTTAGTATATGGTTTGGCTCGCCCCTAGGGCCTAACGTGTATTTGTGCTACTTTATTGTAATATTTGAAGTATAACTTATGTGTTTTGAACTCTAGCCTCGTAAAGAGACTAGTAGGGTGTGTTTAGTAATAAATACATATATTTTATATATATACCTGGTGTGGTTTCCTTTCATTTAGCCATTCAAGAGATTTTAGACTGGTAAAACAAGCTGCTTTACATTCCTTCAAGACTTAGCCTGAAGGCTGCTCTCCATAGCTACCACTAGGATAGCTTTCAATAAAGGTTGTCTTTAACCTATCATCAATAAGGGGTTGTTTGGACTGGTGCAAGGTGCCCACTATAACTAGTGGACAGCATATACCAGGCCAACTTCTCACATTGGTGTGCAGCGTGTGGGATTCCAGCTTGCTATTGTTTTACCAGATAATCTCAATTGAGTGACAAACTGAAAACCACTAAAGGTACCTAAGGTACATATAATACAAGCTTTAGAATACAGTAAGTTCTACTGAACTTAGAGTTGTGTGTCAAGGGCTTAGCACACCCTTTCTTCAACTCAAGAGAGTTTAGTAGGCCACACTAGAGTAGGTAGTGCATACACCACAACTCACTAGTAATGTCTTCAAGGCCAGGAACCAGTGGGTCCCTGCCAGAAGCCACTGGGTTTCTTCCAACCAAGTATGATAATCTCCCATTCTTGGAATTGAGAGCATTATGCAGTACTAGGAGACTGAAGACAGGCAAAGGTGCAAACACCCGACGCCTCATAGAGGTACTTCTGTTGGATGATCTCAGAAGACCTATAGGGTCTGAAGGGGTAGACAAAGTGGGTGGGGCAGCAGATGAGGAAGGGCTTAGGGGTGACATTCCCCATGACCAGACCTCTGATGCTGACCAGGAAGATGACAATGATCTTGACCTGGAAAACCCAGCTGCCCTGGAAGATGAGGAAGAGGACCACAATGGTCCTCTCTTTGTCCCTCCTGGGAGAGTTGGTGGTGGGCCTAGAAGGTCCAGATCTCCCTCAGTGGAGTCTAAACATTCTGGTTCATCCATAGGGGCCTCTATCTCTGCTCATAGGAGGGAAACCTCCTAGGAGAGGAGAGAGAGACTGCTGAAGTATGAGGAAGCTCAGCTTAAAATCAGAAAGCAGCAGCTGGCATTAGACAGGGAATCCCTAGAGCTCCTGAGAGCTAGAAAAAAATGGGACTAGAGTCCTATGGTGGCAACAGCTTCCCTATTGTTAGGGAGAGGTCTCATGACCATAGAAACCTAAACATGTTTGTCCCTCCCTACCAGAGTGGGGATGACATCCACAAACAGATTACTGCACTGGAAAGGGCCTGCAAAGTTCAGAAGGTCCCCCAGGAGCAGTGGGCAGCAAACTTGTGGCTCTCCTTTGCAGACAAAGGTAGAGATAAGCTCCTCACTGTGAGAGAGGAGGATGCTGATGATTACTCAAGTCTGAAAAGTGCATTGATTAAAGGGTTTAGCCTAACCACTGAACAATAAAGGTTAAAGTTCAGAGATACCCAAAAGGCACAAAATCAAGACTGGGTGGACTTTGTAGATTGTGCTACTAAGGCTCTGGAGGGTTGGTTACCTGGCAGCAAGGTGCATGACTTTCAAGGATTGTACAATTTAATTATGAGGGAGCAGATCCTTAATAATTGTCAAAATCAGCTGTTGCATCAGCACCTGGTGGATTCTGATCTGACCTCTCCCCAAGAATTGGGAAAGAAGGCAGACAAATGGGTCAGAACCAGGGTGAAGCAGAAGATTCAGAACCAAGGTGGTGACCAGAAGAAGAAAGATTCAAAGAATTCTGACAAGGGTGGGGAGAAGGGTAAAGACCAGAAGTCTTCATAAGGTCCCCAAAAATCTTCTTCCCGGGGGGAATCCCAATCTAATAAAGGAAAAGGCCAAAAGAAACCCTGGTGCAAGATCTGTAATCAGAAAACTCACTGGACTAGCGATTGCCCCAAGTCCAAAGACTCAACTCCAGCCACCATTGCCCCTAAGGAAACTGTTCCCCCTAGTGCAGCTACAATTGGTGGTGGTAATACTCAGAATAAGGGTGTAGTAGGGTTAACCCTGCGTTCTGAGATGGACTCTGGCCTAGTCAGAGTTCTAAGTCAGGGTGTCCTGATCTGTAATGGAGGTATGGACATGTCCTCCTTTGCGAGTCCCAGTAACTTGGGCAAATACAGACAGCAGCCTTCGATAAATGGAAAAGAGGCTTTGGCATTCAGGGACACAGGAGCAAGTGTCACAATGGTGACAAAAGATCTTGTGGATCCTGGGCAGATTATACTTGGTGAGATGTACCAAGTGACCAATGCTAGCAATGTCAGGACAGACCATTCCTTGGCAGTTGTTAATTTCTCCTGGGGAGGGGTTACTGGCCTCAAAAATGTTGTGGTAAGTGCAGACCTCCCTGTTGAATGCTTGCTTGGCAATGATCTGGAAACTTCAGCTTGGGCTGAAGTGGAGCTCAGGACACATGCAGAAATGCTAGGGATCCCTACACATGTATTTGCTGTGACTAGGTCACAGGCCAAAATGTCTAACACTTGACAGGCCCTGGATTCTGGAAGAATGGACCAGGTGCATCCCAAGAGGAGGAGCAGTAGGGTTAAGGCAGTGTCTTACCCCCTGACTCAGAATACAGATTAGCCTCCTGAGGGAGATGATCTTGAACCTGAAGAAATAACTGTCCCAGACGAGCTTGAACCTGACCAGGTTGAGTTCTTGGGGACAGGGGGCCCTTCCAGAGCAGACCTGAGTGCCAGGAGCAGCAAACCTGCCCCTCTCTTGAACCCCTTGTAGAAGTAGACCTCAGTGAGGCCTACCGGTGCTAGTGGTTCACACTTCTTTGCGCACTAGTCCTCAGACCAATAAGTAGAGATTGGCACAGAAGCTGGAATATCAAGAAAACAGTTTATTAAACCTCATGAGGTGGGACTACATCCATACAAACCCCTCAGGCAGTGTATGAGGTAGTACAAGGAGTAGAAGAACTGTGGGTCTTTTATACCCACACAGGAGCTCAAAAGGAGGCAGTACAAGTACACACAAGAATAGCTATTAACTTACATGGACATACAGAAAATGCTCAGTCAACAAAGTAGGAGGAGAAATGTGTTGCTGACATCAGTTGAAACAGCCTGACATTTACAAACTAAGACAGGTGCATTCTAGAAGCTGGGCCTTTCTGAGCATGTGCAGTGCTCTGGCTCAATACTGAAGGAATTAATTACAGTTCCTGACTCAAGTGAAATACAAGAGCAGTCAACAGTGAAGAGGGAGAAAGCTCATGGCGAGCACATGATCAACTAAAATGTCTGCCACAAACAAGATGGATTCAGCTCATACTAACAGCGATCTCTGCTAAATTCCCACAGACGACCCTTTTAGCATTAGCTGAAGACATCTATAATACAGAAGAGTCCAAATATACATCACATACATCTATCTGCATCATTTCATTAACTTCTTTGCCAATACATATTAGGCATTTATCTTCTTGACATTGCATCTAGCAGGTGTACAAGCAGTGATACAGAGGGAGCAACACATCGGTCCACATTGAATACATAGGCAGCATGTCATCAAAATTGCAAACAATATACATAATATCATTAACAGTTTCCAGCCCCAGGTAGTAAACAGTATCCATAGCCAACCGGCTAAAGTCCATGTTCCGGTATCATTGCGAATCTCAGCAGTGATTCTATGCAATTTTGAGATCGCATCAAAAACTTAAGGGGCATAATCAGGGATGAAGGCACAACAACTACTCCAATGATGCAACATGCACCACCTCGATCAGCTAGAATGACATCTAGGACAATACGATTGGAGCGCCACAATCCTTGCAATCTGTAGTTCTTCAGTGATGTTCCCAAGTGCCATAGCTGTCTGATTAGTTACAGCCTCCTCAACACGTGTCAAACGTCTAATTTTTCGGCTATTCAAAGCAGCCCCAACAAAGAAAAACAGCCCCAAATTGAAATCAACATATTTCTGCAGCCAAGTATCAGTCTGATCCACTTCATCATGATTTATTGTCCTCTTAAATCTATTTTTGGAAATGTAATTGAACAGTTTGAAATCTCTCTGATATGATGCAGGTGCTAAGAACACAGGTAGTAATAGAAAGGACACAAAACATGTTCCTGACCAGCCGACAGGTAAATTATAGTATCCCTTATTCCCGCAAATAAAATATGTATTGTGCGATGACGTAAAACTGCTGTTATTTACTCCAGAAATATTTAAAACCAAAGTACAATCACTTTTCCATACAGGAATTCTGCCAACACTGTTCACACACAAATCTGCACGGGCTATAGTCACAGCTATAACGAATGGTCTATTGCCCTTAGCAGTTCGAATGTTCGGAAAAACATAGTGCGTAGAAGAGTTTCCTTTACCATACTCGTCCGTCACCCATATAGTTCCTTTAGCCTGCGGATCACCTTCATCATCAGGATAGCACACCTTATTCAGCTGATAGTTCAATCTTCCCACACCATAATCAGTGAAATTAGCAACATGAGTGGCCCAGAGTAGTGCAAACCAGGCCCTACAAGAACCATTGTGTGAGAATGGCAAAGGAATAAAAGGTGTTCCTCCCTTTTTCTGATGAGCTGGCATCATTCCACACACCCAACAGTTGGTAATGTTCGTAGCATTATGTGTGTGGTGTAACATCTGGATAAATGTGTTGTTCAGATAGGACTGTCGATGCTTCTGCTCATGATAATGGAGAGTAAAGTAGTGGTGCTCAATAGGTGCTGGAGTAGTGGCAGTCAAAACTCGTCGAGCAGGAGCCACTTCCTCTACAACCCAAGCAATTACTGACATAATGACCACACTGACAGTAAACCCAACAATGCACATAGTCGTCTTATCGCAGATTCTCGCAGCAGTCGATGTCTCTTTTATAGACATGTTTATCTTGACATTGAAATAACAAAGCAGATGGAACTCTAAAGTCCTTGGCAGCCGTTGGTCTCTTCTCTGAGTTTGAGACGGGTGTCACTAATAGATCCCCCCCCCCCCTTTGCAGCTCAGTTTTTCACTAACTCAGGACGGTTGCTCAACCAGTCTCTTTCAGCAATGCAGTTTCTCTCCGGGCAGTAGCTGATATCGAGATGTACCAGGGATCGTGTGGTCCGGGAAGACTTCCTCTGGTTCCTCAGGTGATATGGCTTGGCCTCTCTCTGTGTCCAGGATGTCTCGATGGTCGGCAAGTGCAGCAGGTTCCACCAGGGCAAATGGCACCTTTTTACAGTGCGTGGAGTGAACCCAGTTCTTCCGATTGGTCACTAGGACTGCAGTTCTTGTTGCCAAGAGCACCTGCTCAGGACCGTGCCATCTGGGCTCCAAGCTATTTGACCTCTGGAAGACTTTGACCATTACATGGTCTGCAGGTTGCAATCCATGGCCTTCATCAGTAAGAGCTTCTCGAACCTGTTGATGAATAGAAAGCAGGCTATCAGTCAACTGTGATAGATAGTCACTCATCAAAACACAAGGTACATCATGTATGGGTCGTGGCTTAGGAATCCCCCAAATATTCATAGGCCTCCCAAATACCACCTTATATGGTGTAAGGCCAGATCGTGTACGCGGTACTGATCTAATGGACACCAATGCCAAGGGTAGTGCATCTGGCCATTTCAGAGATGTGGAAGTCTGAATCTTAGCTAATTTAGGCTTAAGGGTAGCATTATATTGTTCCACTAGTCCTGCTGATTGTGGGTGGAAGGCAGCATGAAACTTCTGCTTAATCCCCAATCCTTTCAAGACATACTCAACAACTTGCCCAATAAACTGGGGTCCGTTATCACTCCACAAAAGTTTGCAAACACCAAATCTAGGGAAGAATTCCTTTAGAAGCACCTTCGCTGTAGTAAGAGCTGTATTATCTTTCGTGGGGTATGCTTCTATCCACTTACTAAAGGCACATACCACTACTAGAACATACTTTAAATTATTACAGCATTCAAGCTGGATGTAATCCATCTGCAGAACCTCAAAGGGTGCAGTTGGTGTAACAAACCCTCCTATTGGAGTTTGTGTCCCTTTTCCAGGTTTGTACTGGAGACAAATCAAGCAGGACTGCACTATCTTTTTAGCCGTACCAGCAATTTCTGAATGATCCCAAACTTGCGCAAGCAACTTCGTTATTGAGGATGCTCCAACATGTGCTGGTCCATGTGCCATATGAATCATAGGATGTAAATAGGCTGTGGGTAGTCTCCACTTAGTCATGTCTTTATTTCTCCAACAGCCCTCATCATCTAATGTTCCCTCCTTGGACCATTGTTCAAGCTCTTCTGTAGAGGCAGATCGCTGCATATCTAGCACTTCTTGCCTAGTATCATGCCAACGTTCAGCCTGTGACTTCACCACATACATATATGTGGTGCTTCGCCTCATTGCAGTTTCGCGGGCTATGCGATCTGCGAAAGCATTGGCTAGCCCTATTTTATCAGTCACTTTCTTGTGTGTGCTACACTTAACAATCACTATCTTCTTCGGATATGTCAAGGCAGTCAGGAGATTATGCACTAATTCTCCATGCACAATTTGCACCCGATGTGATGTAAGAAAGCCTCTTTCCTTCCAGAGTAACCCAAAATCATGAGCCACTCCAAAAGCATAGCGGCTATCTGTATATTAACAGACAAGTCAGTACTAAGCTCACACGCTCTTGTTAGTGCTATGAGCTCAGCTGCCTGAGCTGACTTCTGTGGAATGCGAGCTGTCTCAACTACCATCTGAAGCGTTGTGATTGCATATGCAGCTGATGTTGTGCCATCTGGTAGTCGCAAACAAGACCCATCAACCCATAATTCTCCATAAACATTTGAAAGGGGCGTATCTTGTAGGTCAACACAACCCTATGTATGTTCCTCAGTAAGGAATATGCAATCATGAAACACTTGTGACTGGGATTGAGCAGCCGGATACGGCAACAAAGTGGCAGGATTAAGAGTTGAACATCGTTTCAAAGTAATATGAGGGGCCAAAAGTGTCAATTCATATTCTGTCAAGTGAGCACTAGTTAAATGCTGCATTTTAGTTTGGTTCAAAAGGGCATCAACTGCATGGGGTACTAGCACAAGCAATCTATGTGACAGAACTATACCTTCACTGTGACGTATGGACACAGCTGCCGCTGCAACAGAGCGAAAATACCCAGGCAACGCACGAGCGACTGGATCTAGAACAGCTGAAAAATATGCACAAGGACGCTGCTTATCACCATGTGTCTGTACTAAAACTGAGAGTACACAACCATCCCTCTCGTGTACATAGAGTGTAAAAGTCTTTGTGTAGTCTGGAGTGTTTAATACTGGTGCAGAACAGAGCGCTTGATGCAACTGTTAGAAAGCATCCTGGCATTCAGTAGTCCATGGAAGGGGCATTGGAGTGTCTTTAGTCAAGAGGGCCAACAAAGGTTTTACAATATGTGAAAAACTAGGGATCCATTGCCTACAAAAAGAAGTAAGACCAATGAATGCTCAAACATCTTTCTGAGTACGGGGCACAGGCGTGTCTAAAATAATTTGAATGCGATCTGGCGTGAGTACACGTCCCTCCTTAGACAGGAGGTGACCTAAATAGGTAACCTGCTGTCTACAATATTGCAATTTCTTCCGAGCAACCTTGTGATGGTGCGATGCAAGAAATGAAAGCAATGACAGTGTTCTTTCTTCACACTGTTCAGAGGTATCAGCTACCAACAAGATATCATCGACGTATTGTATGAGAGCCACCCCTGTGGGCACAGTGAAAGAATCGAGCTGTTGTTTTAACGCTTGGCTGTAAATACAGGGACTCTCTGTATACCCCTGCGGAGCTCTACAAAATCTGAAGGATCGATTATTCAAAGTGAAACCAAACAAATATCGGCTATCAGGATGAATAGGGATCGAAAAGAATGCATTCTTCAACTCAATCACAGAAAATGTAGTCGCAGTCGGAGGAACCATGGTAAGGAGTGTCGTGATGTCAGAGACTACCAGGTATTGGGGCACTACGATCTTATTAACCTCTCACAAATCAATGATAAACCTGTAGATTTTAGTCTCAGTATCTTTCTTCAAAATGGGAAGGATAGGACTATTGCAAATATTGTAAGGGACTTCTTCCACAACTCCTACTTCAATCAGATTTTGAACAATACGTATTAGTGCTTGTTCACCTTCTCGAGAAATTTTGTATTGAGGCAATCGAGGTAATGAAGCACCTTCCCTCTCTTGAATATGAACTGGTGGGATAACCATTTGTCCCACATCGGTATCCGATGTAGCCCATAATGTACTAGGGAGTGATGCCAAAGCAATATCGTCTCTAATGAGATAGGACTTCTCAACCATGGGATAGTTATCATTTAAAATAACATGTACGCCTTCTGGTGAACAACGTATCATAGCCCGGAAATGCTTGAGCATATCAAGACCCACAATATTGTCCGGCGTGTTAGGGGAAATCAAAAATGGACATGGAGCAGAAAATGTATCAACATGAAATGCAAGTGGTTGTGACAGTGGGCTAAGGGATGGAGTCCCATCGAAACCTATCGATGTGATTCTTAAGCCAGACAGGGGAGCCCTTGAAACCAATTGTTTACGCAGGGCGCTATGAGTAGCTCCTGTGTCAACCAAAAACCGATCAGTGGAAACCAAAACATGTGCATTAACATAGGGACCCTTCTGATCTACTGGGACTTCAACTGATTCCTTACCCCATCCTAGGCATTCCTATACATAAGCAGAATCCTTCAAATCAGCGATCGGATAATCAGACATTTGATATTGGTTGCGTCTATCAAAAGTATTAAAAGAATTCTCAGTATGCTCAACAGCCTCAAACCTAGTTCGACCATCCATACCTCCCCTATATCCTGAATTCCCTGGACGGCTTCTCATTTGTCCTCAACCATGCTGATACTGCTGAGTACGCAATTGTGGACAGTCAGCAGCCCAATGTCCAATCTCCTTACAATAAGCGCACTGATCAGAAGACAAAGTAGCTCGGGGGAAAGAGGGTGCACCAGGGCGATACATTGCACGTCCGCCTCTGCCACCACCTCTATAGGATGGACCATAAACCTGAGCTAACATAACCTTTGTGTTTAAATCCTTAACCTGTTTATCCTCATTGCCCTTAGCTTCCAACTCCTGATGTTCATAATACTGAGCCATAGTCAAGAGGGAGACTGGGGAATACGTAGTCCATAAACTCTCGCCGGCCTTTAGGCGACTAGCTATTCCTGGCAACATGTTCGCGATAAATTTATCGACAAACAGATGCCTACCGGTGTCATCTGTCAATGACTGGCCACTAAAGTCGTGGAATGTCTCCTCAAAATGCGTAAAGAAATCAGAGACGATTCGTCTGTCTTTTGCTTACAGGACGCTAACATAGTCCAATCTATCTTTTTAGGAGGAATAAGAGTTTTCAATTTAACTATTATAGCTTTTGAAGGGTCTAAAATTTCTTGCTGCGGTTTCTGTGCTGGTTTCCTCTCTGCATCTATCCTCTCTAGTGTCTTCCAAATATCTCCAAAAGTTGCATGATCATCTACTTTACGAATAGACCTCCACATATCAGGGGGTAAGATAAGCCCAAAAAACATATCAATATCAGACAAAGTCATGGTACAAGAACTAATAGCTCCTTCAATTTCTTCATAAAAAGCAGCCGGATTTTTCCACGGATCAGGCAAAGCAGCTTTAAGAACCATGACATCCGCTCTACTCCAAGGAGTATAGACCCAATTATAAATAAAATATCCCTTCGAATCAGTTGAATTTTTATCGTCATCCGTTCCCGCACCCCTAGGAGGGACATACAAAGGCGCAGCTTCACGCATTGGTTTCCCATGAACTACTATATCCTTATCTGTCCCTGGATCGTCATCCTGCGGCACGGAAGTCTGAACTGTTTGTTCAGCTATAGCAGCTGCCTTTTTCTCCTCTCGCAAATGGAATGCATCAGTTCGCAGTTTAACCATGCGTCTAATTAAGTCAGCCACCTGGGAAGGGAGAAAAAGACCGTCACTCAACTGTTTATGATCTTTTTTTATATCAACAGGCTCTAATTCAGTGGAATGTTTCCTGAACCTTTCAATTACTTCTGCAGTAAACGACTCTGTAAAATATAACTGCTCTTTCTCCGGCCACTGCTGAATTTCCGCTAGAAGATCTGGAGCAGAAGTGTCACCACGTGCTGCTTAACGAGCAACAGATCTAAGAGCGGCTGCACGGTCAGCAGGCAAAATTGAGTGAGTCTGTCGTTTTGCATCTAATTCTGCCCCTTACTGACCTGAGAGAGATTTGTCATCATCAGAATCAATCTCAGGGGCAGAGGGAAAAGCGTAAGGAGGCAGAGAACGATCTAATAAAAGTAAATCGTCCTATGGTTTATTAAGTAGAGGATAAAGGGGGCGCCGGACAGGGTATTGGCCATTTACCTGTAAACGACACTCCCTATCCTCTTTCTCTTTTATTTCCTTCATTTCTTTGTTTTTCATCTCCAGCGCTTTTGCATAGATATTTTTGCGCTGTTCTTTTTCTACTAAAGCTTGCTCTCTTCTCACTCGTTCACGAACTTCTTTCTCTCACATTCGTACACAGTCAAACATATCTTGTCTACTTTTGCGCTTAAACATACATTGTTCCACATACTGAATTTTTCTAAGATCAAATGACCCATTTATTGGCTAGCGCGACTCAGGATCCTTGCTAGTGTATTTGTTCCATAATGCACCATACATTATAGAAGAAATACCATATTTAATGTACATATCTCTATTTGGTGTCCCCTCGGGGGAGCTGGCTGATTCTGTTCTAGATCCATATTGGTACCTCCAAGAAAGCAACACATTCTACGAAGTGTGCTTGAAACAGGCATGCCAAAAATATTGTAGTATATACAATATTATACGTAAAATAGCACTTAACTGAAAGTGTGCCATTCAAGTTTTCAAAGTTTTCTCATTACCTGCCTATATAAATTGCAATTTATATATTTCCAAACAAATCACGATTTTGGCCAAACAAGCAAACAAATGTCGACGACCTTACCAAGCAAAAGTCTCCAGCCTCTCACCAAGTTCTGAATCGACCAAATGGTCTCTGCACGATGAACGCCAGAAGGAATCTCAGTCGAGGACCGGCACCCCCCGGAGGGTCAAGTCAGGAAGATCGGAAGGGCACCTCGGCTGCTAAGACATGGGTCTCCTCACGCAGTGATCATCCGTAGCAAGATTCAAATCCTCCGTCGAGACCACTCCTTCGGGCATCCGAGTCGCCGATGAGCCCCAAAGGTCGGGTGCCAATTTGTAGAAGTAGACCTCAACGAGGCCTACCGGTGCTAGGGGTTCGCCCTTCTTTGTGCACTGGTCCTCAGACCAATGAGTAGAGATTGGCACACAAGCTGGAATATCAAGAAAACAGTTTATTAAACCTCATGAGGTGGGACTACATCCATACAAAACCCTCAGGCAGTGTATGAGGTAGTACAAGGAGTAGAAGAACTGTGGGTCTTTTATACCCACACAGGAGGTCAAAAGGAGGCGGTACAAGTACACACAAGAATATCTATTCACTTACATGGACATACAGAAAATGCTCAGTCAACAAAGTAGGAGGGGAAATGAGTTGCTGACATCAGTTGAAACAGCCTGACATTTACAAACTAAGTCAGGTGCATTCTAGAAGCTGGGCCTTTCTGAGCATGTGCAGTGCTCTGGCTCAATACTGAAGGAGTTAATTATAGTTCCTGACTCAAGTGAAATACAAGAGCAGTCAACAGTGAAGAGGGAGAAAGCTCATGGCAAGCACATGGTCAACTAAAATGGCTGCCACAAACAAGATGGATTCAGCTCATGCTAACAGCGATCTCTACTAAATTCCCACACCCTCAGAAAGCAAGCTGCTGATGAGGCTGCTGGGAATGCTAGTGGCACCCATAAAATCTATTGGGATGATGGACTCCTTTATTCAGAGTGTAGAGACCCCAAGCCTGGTGCATCCAGGAGGTTGGTAATACCTTTGAAGTTTAGGGGCTTCTTACTGACACTAGCCCATGATATTCCCTTAGCAGGACACTTGGACAAAAACAAGACTTGGGACAGAATTGTTCCTCACTTTCATTGGCCCCATATGTCTGAAGGAGGTTTGTCGCTCCTGTGTGACCTGTCAAGCCAGTGGCAAGGCAGGTGGAACCACACAGGCCCCCTTGATACCACTACCTGTGGTGGGGGTTCCCTTTGAGAGGGTGGGGATTGACATTGTTGGTCCCATGGATCCTCAAACAGCATCTGGGCACAGATGTATCCTGGTGGTGGTGGACCATGCCACTAGGTACCCAGAAGCCATTCCACTTAGGACCACCACAGCACCGGTGGTGGCAAGGGCCCTCTTGGGTGTATTCTCAAGAGTGGGTTTTCCTAAGGAGGTAGTATCTGACAGGGGTGCAAACTTCATGTCAAGTTACTTGACTGCAATGTGGAATGAGAGTAGAGTGAATTAGAAATTCACCACACCCTATCACCCACAATGCAATGGATAAGTTGAAAGATTCAACAAAACCTTAAAGGGCATGATCAAAGGTCTCCCAGAAAAGCTTAGGCGCAGATGGGACATCCTTTTGCCCTGCCTTTTTTTTGCCTACAGGGAGGTGCCACAAAAGGTGGTTGGTTACAGCCCTTTGGAACTTTTGTTTGGCCATCCTGTTAGGGGTCCTTTGTGTCTGGTGAAGGAGGGATGGGAGTTACCTCTCAAACCCCCTAAACAGGACATAGTGGACTATGTACTTGGTCTCCGCTCCAGGATGGCTGAGTATATGAAAAAGGCAACTAAAAACCTTGAGGCTAGCCAGGAATTGCAAAAGGCCTGGCATGACCAAAAGGCTGTGCTGACTGTTTACCAGCCAGGGCAGAAAGTGTGGGTGTTGGGAGCCTGTGGCCCCAGCAGCCCTCCAGGACAAATGGAGTGCCCCCCATAAAATTGTTGAACAGAAAGGGGAGGTCACCTACTTGGTAGACCTTGGAACCCCTAGGAGTCCCCATAGGGTACTTCATGTCAACAGACTAAAACCATATGTTGACAGGGCAGACATGGGCTTGCTCATGGCTACTGATGAAGGACAGGAGGAAGAGAGTGACCCAATCCCTGACCTGTTCTCTCAGAACCCTGATGATGGATCAGGAGATGGTGTAGCCTTGGCAGGGAGCCTCACTGTCCAGCAGCAAACTGACTGCAGAAAACTTCTCAGCCAGTTTAGACATATGTTTTCTCTGACTCCAAGTAAGACCACCTGGTGCACTCATGAAGTGGACACTGGGGACAGTCTGCCTGTGAAGAATAAGATATACAGGCAACCTGATCATGTCAGGGACTGTATAAGGACAGAAGTCCAAAAGATGTTGGATTTAGGAGTCATTGAACCCTCAGATAGCCCTTGGGCTAGTCCAGTAGTCCTGGTGCCTAAACCTCACACCAAAGATGGAAAGAGAGAGGTGAGGTTTTGTGTGTACTACAGGGGTCTCACTAGGACTGATGCCCATCCCATCCCAAGGAAAGATGAGCTAATAGATACTTTGGCCTCAGCCAAGTTTCCAAGCACATTTGACTTGACAGCTGACTACTGGCAGATCAGACTAGCTGATGCAAAGCCAAAGACAGCATTTTCTACCCCTAGTGGGCATTACCAATTTGTGCTGATGCCCTTTGGATTGAAGAATGCACCTGCCACTTTCCAAAGGTTGGTGAATCAAGTCCTTACAGGCCTGGAAGACTATAGTGCAGTATATCTAGATGATATTGCTGTCTTTAGCTCCACCTGGGAGAATCACCTGGTCCACCTGAGGAATGTTTTGGAGGCCCTACAAAAAGCAGGCCTAACTATCAAGGCTACTAAGTGCCAGATATGGCAGAGTCATGTTGTGTACCTGGTCCACCTTGTAGGTGGAGGCCAGGTTCAACCATTGCAGAGCAAAATCCAGACCACAATGGACTGGGTTGCTCCCACTACCCATACTCAGGTTAGAGACTTCTTAGGCTTGACTGGGTATTACAGAAGATTTGTAAAAGGTTATGGATCCATTGTGACTCCATTGAATGACCTTACTTCCAAGAAAATGCCCAAAAAGGTTCAGTGGACAGTTAGCTGTCAAAAGGCATTTGATGACCTGAAGCAGGCCATGTGCACTGCTCCCATTCTGCAAAGTCCTGTTTACTCCAAGAAGTTCATTGTGCAAACAGATGCATCTGAGTTGGGGGTAGGGGCTGTACTGTCACAGTTGAATGATGAAGGTCAGGATCAGCCAGTACCTTTCATAAGCAGAAGGCTGACCCCCAGAGAGAAACTTTGGTCAGCCATTGAGACGGAGGCCTTTGCTGTGGTTTGGGCTCTGAAGAAGTTGAGGCCATACTTGTTTGGTACTCACTTCATTGTTCAGACAGACCATAAGCCCCTCTTATGGCTAAAACAGATGAAGGGTGAAACCCCCAAACTTTTAAGGTGGTCCATTTCCCTACAGAGGATGGACTATACAGTGGAACATAGACCTGGGAGTAACCATGCCAATGTAGATGTACTCTCCAAATATTTCCACTTAGAACATGAAGACTCAACTGGTCAAGGTTAGTTTCATGTACCTGCGTTTGGGGGGAGGGGGGTTGTGTAGGAGAGTAGGAAATGCTTCTTATGGTTACCCCCACTTTTTGCTGCTGTAACATTGTTTTTCGACTTTAATCTGGCTGGAGCCCTGCTATTCAGGACCCCAGCCTAGCTGCTTCCTCTCTAAATTGATTCCATGTACTTTAGGTACAGCACAGATTGGATTCTGGGGTGCCCTTATAAGTCCCTAGTATATGGTATACTATGTACCCAGGGCATAGGTACCCCAGAGGCCTACCATGGGCTGAAGCATGTATTATGCCACCCCTGGGAAGCCCTCCAAAATGACACCACAAGTCTGCTACTGCAGCCTGGGTAAGGTGGTGCATGCACCCCTTACAGAGATATAGGTTCACTATATCTCACCCATCACTGCACATAGAAACCTATCAGTCACCCCTGGTTTTGTGTGAGAGGGTGCCCATGCATGAGAAGAGCCCCACTGCAGCCTTCGGAACCTCTTCTCCGGGGTTGTCTGTGATGCAGCCTGACCATATACTCTTAAGTGCATTATAACCCAACGGTAAATGCTAACTTTGGACTGGCTGCACGGAAACATGTTGTGCTTGGTGTCAAACACCTTGGAATCATACCCCCACACCAGTAACCGGTGTGGGAGTATGAACCCACCCTTCTAGAGGGGGAGACATGACAGCACCGGTATACCCGGTACCAACTTAAAAGAGCCCTGGCATCACAAAATGGATGCTGCAGCCACAAACATAAGTCTGGCCTCCTGCTGCTGACCGAAACTTCGGCAGGGGAGGCCTGGACAATAGGTTTCCTGTCACAGGGAGGTATCACCACCTCCCAGACAGGCTTTAGTGTATTGGGGCTGGGTGGGTGCACTCTGAGAGTGCTTTGAAGTCCTGCACTGGGGGCACATTTGGTGTCCTTGTGCATAGTCCAGCTCAAACTGGTTCAGGGGCTACCAGCCCCTGCTCTGGCGCGAAACTGGACAAAGGAAATGGGTGTAGCCACCCCTCTTTCCAAACCCTCCCATAGGTGGGTCCCCGGAGTTAGTCCAACCCCTTCCTTGGGTATAAAGTAGGAACCCCTGGCAACAAGACTTTAGATATCCCTGGACGAAACTCTGAAACTGAATCCTGGAACTTCGACGATCTGTTCAACGCCAGATGACTGAAGAATCTCCCTTGGAGTAAAGGAGTTACTCCCCTGTTTGGCAGGCACCAAAGACGCATCTATCCGGTCTGCATCTCCGAAACTCCGGCCGCATGCCAAAGACTTTGCAACACCAGAGATCAATCAATCAATCAATCATAGCATTTGTAAAGCGCACTACATACCCGTGAGGGTCTCAAGGCGCTAGGGGGGGGATGCTGTTACTGTTCGAAGAGCCAGGTCTTGAGGAGTCTCCTGAAGGTTAGGAGGTCTTGGTCTGCCGTAGGTGGATGGGGAGGGTGTTCCATGTCTTGGCGGCGAGGTGGGAGAATGATCTGCCACCGGCGGTCACTCTTCGGAAGCGGGGTATGGTGGCGAGGGCGTGGTCTGCGGATCGAAGCTGGGGGGCGGGGGTGTAGAGGCCGAGTCGGCTGTTGAGGTACGCTGGTCCGGTGTTGTAGAGTGCTTTGTGTGCGTGGGTGAAGAGCTTGAAAGTTATCCTCTTGTTGATGGGGAGCCAGTGCAGGTCTTTCAGGTGAGGTGTGATGTGACTGCGGCGGGGGATGTCAAGGATCAGGCATGCGGAGGCGTTCTGGCTGCGTTGGAGTCGTTTCAGGAGTTTTTCCGGGGCTCCTGCGTAGAGTGCGTTGCCGTAGTCCAGTCTGCTGCTGACGAGGGCCTGGGTGACCATCCTTCTAGTTTCGGTGGGGATCCACTTGAAGATCCTGCGAAGCATGTGAAGGGTGTTGAAGCAGGAGGAGGAGACGGCGTTGACCTGCTTTGTCATGGAGAGTGTGGAGTCAAGGATGACCCCCAGGTTTCGTGCATGGTTGGTGGGTGTAGGGGGTGCTCCTAGTGCCATTGGCCACCAGGAGTCGTCCCAGGCCGAGGGGGTGGAACCGAGGATGTGGACCTCCGTCTTGTCCGAGTTCAGCTTCAGACAGCTGTTCCTCATCCAGTCGGCAATGGCCTTCTTTCCTTCGTGGAGGTTGGTTTTGGCGGTGTGGGGTCCGTGGTGAGCGAGAGGATCAGCTGGCTGTCGTCGGCATAGGAGATAATGTTGAGGTCGTGCTGTAGGGCGACGTGGGCGAGTGGTGCCATGTAGACGTTGAACAGCGTTGGGCTGAGCCTTGGGGTACGCCGATGATGATCTCGGTGGCTTCGGAGCGGAAGGGGGGGAGGTGGACGCTCTGGGTTCTCCCGGAGAGGAAGGAGGTGGTCTAGTCCAGGGCCTTCTCTTGGATTCCGGCGTTGTGGAGGCGTGCTCTTAGTGTGCGGTGGCAGACTGTGTCGAATGCGGTTGACAGGTCCACGAGGATGAGGGCCGCAATTTCTCCGTGGTCGAGCAGGATCCTGATGTCGTCGGTGGCGGCATTGAGGGCAGTTTCGGTGCTGTGGTTGCTGCGGAACCCGGACTGGGAAGGATCCAGGATGTTGTTCTCTTCGAGGAAGCTGGTCAGTTGTTTGTTGACGGCCTTTTCGATGACCTTCGCCGGGAACGGGAGCAGGGAGATGGGCCGGAAGTTCTTGAGGTCCTTGGGGTCTGCCTTGGGTTTCTTTAGTAAGGCGTTGATCTCTGCGTGCTTCCAGCTCTCCGGGAAGGTCGCTGTATCGAAGGAGATTGTGATGGTTTTCCGGAGGTGGGGTGCGATGATGCTGCTGGCTTTGTGGAAGATGTGGTATGGGCAGGGATCTTCCGGGGATCCAGGGTGGATGGATTTCCAGACTTCCCAGAGTCCGAACCAGGTGCCCAGCAAAGCTGAGACCCGTAGCCCTCGTGGGTACCGTGGAACCGGAACTCCTGGACACCGTGCACATTTGCAAGTGCATCAGCTTCTCGACGTCTCCTGAGGCTGTGCATTGGGTTACTTGTAGCCCAGACCCCGAGCAGAGAATCCACCGAAGATTGTCGGCCTAGTCACCCAGGGTGACCCGTGGGCAGCCATTTTGTGATTCCTCTCGAGGTCCCTTCACGATCCCTGGTCCGTCGACTGGTGGGTCCCTGTGAAGGTAACTCTGACTTTCTTTGGGCTTCCCTGGTTGCTCCAGATGTGCCCTCACTCCTCCTCGCTGGGGGAGTCCCTCGGACCTTGCTGGTCTGCACCGAAGCATCTTTCTCCTTTCTGCGTGGGTTGCTGTTGCTTAGGCTTGTTGTGTCCAATCCGGGCACCAACGCTGCAGCTCTCGACATCCTTTGTGTGACAGCTCGAATCCAGCTCTTGGTTGTTCTTGAAGCCTCCTGGTCCTCGTGGCTGAAGAGTCAAGCTTCACCTTCTTCACCTGAAACACCCGACATCGGTGGGCATTCGTCTATCGTGCCCCTGGTCACTGGCAAGTGACCCAGACTCTGTCCCCTCTGCTTTCAGGTTCTTCACATCTTCGATCCAGGCTTGGATCTCTTCGGACACTTCGCATCTTCCCGGCAGCAGCACTTCTTCGCCAGCTTCCATTGAAAACGACGACGCGACCCGACACCATTTGATACCTATGCACCCGGCTTCCCTGGGTGAGGTAACTCAAGTACTCCAGTGCTCCCGTGGGTGTTGACCCTAGAACTGTCTAAGTCCAAAAGGGTTTGGTCCTAGTCCACCTCTAAGTGTCCCTTATCTTTAAAAATCTAACCACGACTTTCCCCATAGAAGCTAACGGGAGCTCGCGGCTGTGTTCTCACCCTGCACACGGCCCCCGTGGGTCCCCTGTGTCACTACCTTGGATAGTTCCTTGGGGTCCCGGCGATTCTACAGGCTCTAGGCCTTGTGTCTAGTTAAGTTGTGGTTCTCATCCCACTATTATAGTATATGGTTTGGCTCGCCCCTAGGGCCCAAAGTGTATTTGTGCAACTTTACTGTAATATTTGAAGTGTAACTTACGTGTTTTAACCTCTAGCCTCATAAAGAGACTAGTAACGTGTGTTTAGTAATAAAGGCATATATTTTATATATATCTGGTGTGGTTTCCTTTCATTTAGCCATTCAAGAGATTATAGACTGGTAAAACAAGCTGCTTTACATTCCTTCAAGACTTAGCCTGAAGGCTGCTCTCCATAGCTACCACTAGGATAGCTTTCAATAAAGGTTGTCTTTAACCTATCATCAATAAGGGGTTGTTTGGATTGGTGCAAGGTGCCCACTATAACTAGTGGACAGCATATACCAGGCCAACTTCTCACGTAACACACATTTTCACAAAATTGCAATTATCACTGGAATACATGACCATTGTTCTGTGTGCTCTGCAGAGAGGCCAAAACTACTGACAGGCACTTTGCTTTGGCTTAAGCTTCAGAGCTCTCAATCAACGCCCCTATTAAACACCTGCACAGGTCAAAGTATGCATGGAAACAAATACAGAAAGAAAAACAACATGATTAAATAGCTAACTCTTGAGAGAGGCAAGACTTGGTAAAACTTACAAAAGAGGGGAACTAAATCGCTGACATGCATTGCCTTAACATTTTAAATACTCATTGTTCAGAAATCAATCCATGTTTTTGGCATTAATGTTGTTAAAGGTAAGAAGATAGGGCTAGTTTTAAGGGAATGCAGCAGATAACTGTCTACTGTAAGCACATATCTCCTGCTATGTCCTTGACTCAGATATCTGAATCAATTACACAAGGGAACGGGAACTCTGGACTACTCGTCTTTTGGATCCATTTCGCAGGGCAACAAATGCAGAAGCTCCACTTCTAATGGAGTCAGCGACGTGCAGCCAGGGTCTGGGATGTCACAGTGTAGAAAGCTAGCATGGCGAAGGGTCTCATTATAATATACATAACAGAAGATTAGCATTCTAACACTTATCATTAAAGGGACAAGGCACCAAAATATGCTTGCATCCACTTACAAGTCAATTTACATGATCCAGAGCACACCACAATGCCGTCATTTAGATCTGTCTATTCCACAGACCAACTTTTATTCAAAAACTGATTCAATCCAAGAATTTTGTTTAAACGCAGGTCAAAGAAGAAATGGTACAGCCGACACGTGTTTCGTCGTGATGACAACCTTTTCATGGCTGTTAATTCAAAATAAATATATTTCATAGTTATAAAAATTGCTTACTTGCATACATTTTGTTCAAAAGGTGTGAGCCTAGATTTATCCAAAAGATTGTCCAAAGAGAGGCATCCACTCTTACGTGTGATGAATGGGAAATGGTGGGATCTATGCCTGTGAGTGATGGACGGCTGCTGTCATGCAGGGACGGAGACCCCAGTGCCAAAAACCATGATGCTTAAAGCATCACTGGCCTATAGTGGATACTGCCATAGACTACAATGGCAATGATTCATTATGAAGGGCTTTAGAACCTTAAGCCATGCGTTGTGCGTCACAGTTCAGAAAGTTGATGACTGCCTGGCTTCCGTCTCCTGATTCAGAGCGCGGCAGGGCAGGCAACCTGGGACAGACAGCCCAGACTTAAATACATTGATTTGTTTAGAGATGACATTGTATCTCTAAATAAATCGATCTATTTAATATGTGTACGGGAGTGTGAAGGAATATCAGGGGGTGCAGCCCCAGGGCCCTAATGGAGAATCCGCCCCTGCATGTAATACTTTAGTGCCGATTTAGGCACAGTCTATGTAATACAGCAACTGGGCCACAACAGGGTGTGGCACCCCCTAGAACTGGATGTTTCGCTAGCACTCTATGTAATCGTTCCAGGGCAAAAAACAAAGAGAGGACCTCCTCCGCCACTACCCTCCGGAGCCACCTACCCAAGTAAGCCATCATGGTATTTCGTTCAACTCTCTCAGGGAGGTCCACTTGTTTTGGCACATCCTATTTACAGCATCTTCTGCCTTCAGTATGAGCATTCGCACCTTTGCTTCCTTGGTGGCAAGTTACTCATTCAACGATGTGAAAGCTGGGGGCACTTCAGGCAGGTCTTTCTCCGCCGTGGTGACACGCTCTGCTAGGTGTCAGTGGCCATCCCTTATTATTCCCAGATCAACCTCAGGGTGTCTATTTTAGTCTCTAGTATCTTCTAAGAAGCTGTTATTGTCTGTAGGATGTCCTGGAGGGTGGGCTTTCCGGTAGGTCTGGTCTGCAGGGCTTGGTTTCTATCCTCTCACTCGGATTCTGCAGTCACCCTAATCCTGGTCCTTCTTTTGGGTGACCTTCCCCATGATGGTAGAGGGTCGAGTAATGTGACCCCTTTTATATGGAGTCACTTGACCCAGAATAGTATCATGGCAGCCAGTTTAACCCAATTGGGGTCCTGCATTGTTTTGTGGCAGTGAATAATTTGATTCCCCTGGATGTCACCGCCCCCAGCTTTCTGTTGCTCGCAGATCATTCAGGGTATTGGTTGCACCAGCCTCTCGTTGTCCCTTTCTGTTACCTTAGGTAAAGTCACCTCTAAAGGCAATGGACTGCCATGGGGAGAGGGGCTGTGTCTTCCACCCGCCCACTGTCTTGGGTGTCGGTAGTGTGCCCTATGCAATTCCAACAGTCCTTAAGCGTCACTGGGTCTGGTTCCGTAGCAGGGACCTCCCCGAAATCTCCAATCTGGCCTCCACTAACGCCTGCCCATTGGGATGTGTGCTTCAAAATCTTCAAGCATCTGAGGAAGTCTGTTTCCATGGTGGCCCCTCAGGACTGGCCGCAGGATTTCACCAGCAGCGGTCAGCGACGTGGCTCCTTTGCCACAATCCCACATTAAGGTGAAGTTGGGGACTTCTTACTTATGCCTTATGAAGATTTGCTATTATATTTACAGTAATGGGGTCTCCCGCTGATCTCATACTGAACCTTACAGTGCCTGTGTTCCGCATCACTGGTTCAGTTGCACTTCGTCCCTCATTGCAGGTCTTTGTCAGAGTGAGCTTATGCCCTGCCTGATCTCATGTAGGGGTCCCTCGCTGCCTCTTCTGAACTATGCTTATGAGTGGGTCGGTCCGACTTCCCCAGTGGTTCCTGTTGGCCCCCGCCTCCAGGGCCAGCACCGCTTAGGTAACACCAAGGGGGGCTGCTACACTGATCTCGGGTGCCCTACTGCAGTTCATGGCTTGAGGCACCACCACCGCAAGTTACAGTACCGCGCGGGCTACGCTGCTGGCAGGCACTTACTGGTTAAAGCACCTATGCGCTTCTCCGGTTCCCTCAGTGAGGAGGCAGGTCTGACTCAAGTCTGCCTCAGGCACAGCTGCAGCCCAGCACTCTGCTCTCCTACTTTTTGTTTTTCCTCTTAGGCTTCTTGCAGTCTCTGCCTTCATCCTGCGGACCCCGGCCCACGGTCAGCTCAGCTTCTCGCAGGTGGCTCCTGGGAGAGGCAATTTGCCCGCTCCTCATCCCTCTGCGATCCAAATTCACATGGGGTGGATCCCAAGTCTGGTCCCCCAGTCGGCCTCAGGGGTTGTGTCAGGTTCAGGCTCTGGCTGGGTCCCGTCTTTGGCCTTTAGTTAGGTTGCGGCTGCCATCTTGGTGCAGTGGCTGTGCGGCTCTGCTTTTGTCCCGCTGTGGCTGCAAATTACCCCCCAATAACTGCTGTCATCTTTTAGCCATGAACCACGGGCATCAGAGGCTTCACAGCTTCATGTTGGTGCCCCCTGAGTCGGTCTGCTTTGTCAGGATGGTGCTGGCCAATCTGTGCGTCTCAAACTATTGACACCATGCCACGGCCCTTCTTGCTATCTTATTCTTGGACAGAGTCAACTCTCTGTCCTTTCCATATCATGTATTCACTTGGCACACGATTGGAAATTTGTAGATAATGTTTGAAATACTATGTCATGCTGTGATGTACAGCATGATGCTTCGTTCTCAAGCTTCAATCTCATGCTGTATTAGAGTAGTGAATGTTTTCCCAAGGTCTCACCTATTGGAACCACAATGTGATTCTCATGAGAACTTACCTTGATTGTAATGATCCAGCACGAAACCAGGGAAAAAGGGCAAAATTTACAACTATCCTCCCTGCGTCGCAGACCCAACGTCACACTAGCTCATTCACACACGCAGTCATTGGTGGGGCCCATAACACCAACACTCATACGTCTCTCTCACAGGTCTGCACACAGGAGGAAGGATGCGCCAGACATGTGGGGGTGCACCTTATTACCTATAGGAAAGAAAAGTTATTTTACAGAATATACATTTGCATCACCACCTATAGGATCCTAACCTTAAACATCAAGGCACTCCACCACTTGGTCGACGGACCAATTAGTTGGACTGGTTGATGGTGATTTAGAACCAGCTAAAACACATTTAAGCCTCAGAATCCTCTAATCTCTTCATTGAAAAACCACAAACTCGTAATTTCTGTTAATCAATTATTTGTTTATCTAAATATTGTTTACAATTAATATTAGCATTTTGGTCAATCAAAGTTTAGATTTTTGTTCAATCAGCACAAATCGCATGAAATTTATATTTACCTATTCTTGCTATCGGGATTTTTCCTAATTCATTTGGCTCTGCATAACCGAATTTAGCCGTCTAATTGTCCCAATAAAGCAGGCCAAAGCTCAAAGTCCGAAAATTCTTTGCTCAGCACGTTACAGTCCAACAGATCTCCAAAGGACCAGGAATCGTGCAAGCATCTGTTATCGCCTGTGTGGTCTATAGGGGGGTGCAGTCATCGAAAACTGCAGAATGCCAGCCCCTCCCTATTCTACTACCCTTTTTTATAATGAAATTCGGGATAACATGAAACATTCTTCGACGAAGGAAGCAGATGATTGGTCAATTTGATGAATTTTGTAATATCGTCCGATTTTCACATCAGCCTGGGTTCTCATGGATCTTGCTAGTTCACTTCCTCTGTCCATGTCATCCTCACGCAACATTGTAAAGTTTTGCTTGTATGTCTCAATTGTTCCTTTAGACCAGATTTTACTGACTGAAGTTTGGCAGTCCTCCATGGTCCTATCCTTGACCAGGAACACTGTGCTGACTTGAGGTTGCCTGCAGATCTACGGAGCCATCCGAGTCTGCGCAGTAGGCATCGCGCTCACGAGATGGTGGCCACTTCTGAACTCCATTTTGGTTGCCATGTTTTGGTAGGCCCAAATGGAAACTTAAGCAAAACAAACACAAAAGAATAATTAATACACAGAAATTAAGATTCTAATGTTAAACCCTCACTAATCCCTTTATGTATTAGTATTTTCCTAGCTTTTAGCGACATTTAAAGCAATAAAACTCACCCTTCGGTCCAAAACGGGAATGCAAACATCACAAAAGCGAAATAAATCATCCGATATCCTATTACCATATGTACTACTATTAATAGGCGTACAAATTTTTGTTATTAGAGTTGTTCTGCCATGCAAATAGCAATAAGTCCCACGTGTAATTGGTGTTTAATAAAGGTGCAAATAGTTGATTAATATAACACATCAAAAAGTTAAATTCAAATTATAATATAAGAAGGTTATGTAATTAGTATTTTCATGCAAAATAGAGGAGGTATACAAAATTTTGCTTTACCTGCTCCATCAATCCCCCCTTTGGTGATTTTTAATATCACCACAAACACCCTTAAATTTTGATAAAATGTGCAATTGAAATGAATGTTTTGTTAGATCACATAATTGTTTCCCCTGTCTCTTCCTCTCTTGTCTTTTTATACACATTCTCTTTCCATTCTTCCAATTCTATATCCTCCATTTCTCTTTCTTTCCTTTGTTTCTCTCTTTTCTTAGTAGCTTTTCTTTTTATATGTTTTTGTAATTTTCTCCTTTTACTACATAAACATCCTAGTCTCAAAATTAATAATAAAAATATCACACATGTTACTGGAAATAAAACCTTACCAATAAAGGTACTACCTAATTTTAGTAAAAAGTCCTTAATAGTAGAAAACTTTTTCCCAATCTTTTCCTAAATACCTTCAACCTCCAGTGGAACAATCTCCTCATGCAAATCAGTTATATTCTTTATGTACGTCTTTAAATCTTGACTTTCTTCAGGAATATAAGTACAACAATGTTGAACCTTCAGCATTCCACAGACTCCACCCTCTTTTGCCAAAATTATATCAAGTCGATTTTGCATCACCATGGCTCGCATGGCAACCATTTCGGTATTTACCAATAAAAATCCTCCAGCAGTGCTTGTTGACAAGCGATCCACTACTGTTGATAATTTTCTAATTTTATGTGCATTCAGAGATATTCCAACCGCTGGTATCAACGCTCCAAAAATGTCTCCTACAATTTCTGCCCAAGATTCTCTTCTTCTACGTGTTAGATGTCTACCTATCTCGTGTACACCATCTTTTCCTCTTCCCACATGAAATATCTTTGGGAAAACCAGGCCTAGATAACATGTGCCATACTAATGGTCGGGTAATCGATAATAAGCTTTGTTCCCGCAGATAAAATATAATCCAGGAAATACCGGATCATTTCCTCCTTTAAATCCCCATCCACCCATGATTCTATAAGTATCATGGCAATCACTTGCACCTATGAAATAGTTATCATATTCAGATTGATTTCTTCTAATACACAATTTCCCTTTCTGAGGCCAATCTAAAGCCATTGCTGGACTAGCTTCTCCTTTTAAATGTTTTTCTCTTTCAACATCCCAAACTGTCTTTTCTTCTTTTCCCTCAGGTACCTTCTTTTGCATTTTTATTCTCCTCTCTTCTACCATATCTAAGAAAGTCTTCTCTTCTCTTTTCAGACTACAAGTGAGATTATTTTTGAATACTGACTCTAATGTTAATTCTCTAGTTTCTAAGAAAAATTCACCTAACACTTTACCAGGTTTTACTTTATTCAGTTTATGGACTACAGGTACTTGTGAAAATATGTTATCTCCATCTGAAAAATAATATTCTAGTTTCCCTGTTTTGTAAAACAAACTTGCTAATTCGCTCCATGTTATTCCATTTGTCACTGGAAGGTGATGGTACGTCACTCCCTCAGACACTGATGCAGGCAACTGCATGCATACATAGCAATCTCTCACATCCATTGTTTTTACATATTCATATAATAATTTTGAGAAAACATTGTTAGAAAAATCAGTTATGGACCTATCTTTATGTAAATAGATCTATTTTAGTCGGATAAATCTTCTGAATCTTTTCTACATCAGTCTTATTCTCACTATGACCTTCTATTGTTTCTAATGTAACTTTAAATGAAATCATTAAAGCCAACACACTCCACAGAAGCATTAGTAATCCTGTACAACAACAACACATTTTGCACCATCTTCGAAGGAACACACATGTAAATTTTCTACTTTCTGTGTTTGCCATTTCTGAAATTGATCAGTGTCTTTTGACTTAGCCTCGTCTACTTCACAACTAGTTTTGTCTAAACCCAAGGCTCTAAGCACCGACTTGGTTCTTTTATGTTATGTCTTTTATTCAGTTATTTTCAAGTTTCTTTTCTGGAGCACTTTTGTCTCCTCGGTTTGTCATTTGATCGTCTTTCACTTTTCTCTCACAATCTTGATTCAGAATTTCCTGAACATCCGTCTCTTCCCCGATGTCGGACAAGATAACTCTCAGGATTTCCGATTCTTCGTCGTCCTCAACCACTTCTGGTATAGTCACCTCTGGATCCCCTTGGCTGTCTGCCTCTTCTTGTACTTCAGGAAGAGCCACATACGACCATTCTGGTGACTTATACTTCTGGTTAGGCTTTCTCGTCTGCTTGCTTTCTTCTAATGGTGTCTGTTCAACGTCTTTTGATTTCTCTTGGCTAGACACCTCATTCACTTGCTCAGCTCTGGATGATTTTACTTGTGTCAATGTGTATCTCAATCTCTTTATCTTGTTTGGCCAAACTTCATCCTTTGCTGGCCTTTTTAACTTATTTCCGTTTTCATTTTTCTCAGTTCTCCATGCTCTTTTTCTCAGGACTCGACCTTCTGGTACTTCTTCGTCACTGTCCTCAGATTCAGTTCCAACTTGACTCTTACTTTCAGTAGTCCTTCTTTCCACCACTTCCTTTTTCTTATCTACTTCTGTCCCTCCTCTTGGTTCTTCCACACAATCTTCCTGCTGACTAACTGTCCCTTCTTTTACCTGGATGCAGTGCTTAATTTGTAAAATATTAAGTGCAGGTGCTCAAATTTGTGAAGGAGGCCACACCCACTTCCACCGGCTCCACCCACTTCCTCCACTGGCTCCACCCCTTACTCTATTGGCTCCACCCGCATCCTCAACTGGCACTGAAAGCCAGATATAATACCCAATCTAAATTTTAGCAAAATACGTTGTTAATAAAATCAAGGCAAACCCACGAAAGAGACTGGATGTCATAACTTTTGGAACCAAAGATAATGAACTTTTTCTGACCATGAAAGGCCTGACTCTAAAGTAATGCTGGAATTACTACCTACCTCTGTTGTTTTTTGTGTCTCCCCAGGCTTGATTTTCAAATAACACCCTAAACTGCCCCCAACCAGGCTAATAGTAGAAGAGAGTACCACACTTTACACACTTCTAATTATTTTGCGCTGAGAATTTAGGGAATTCGCATTCCAGTGATATATATGTACATCTTGTTACCAAAGAATATATGATATTATAGAGCTGAGAGGAACAAGCCCACTATGAAGGCATCTATCACATGAAGAACATATTGGACTCCGCTACATACACCGTATGCACCGCTCTGGCATATGCATTGCCTGTTACTGATTTATACACATCATTCAGTGCTGTAATATGCCCAATATGGACATGTAAAACCTCTGATTATATGCATATATCGAAAAATGTGTGTATATTATAGGCTCATGTAAAATGCAATGTCACAGGTATGCTTATAGTATGCAATTTAGACCCTTTGTATATGCACAGTATGTAATACTGTAGTAAAGTATCTGAAAATTACACTTTTCATGTATGCAGACAACTTAAGCATTACAGTGCATATAATGGAGGTCTGCAAATCTCACATACCCAAGTCAGAAATGTCCACCTGTGCAGGCTTCTGTTTGGTTGGCCTAATATATATAGCAAGTTGTGAAAGCCTCTGCATATGTACATCATATGGGTAGCTGATATTTGCCCACTTCTGCAAGCCTCTGGCATATTCATATTATATGGCCTGCTGATATTAGCCCAGTGCTTCAAACCTTTGGCAAACACATATTTTGTGGACAATGAGTGCCCAGTAGTGCATACTTCAGGCGTTATGTGATCAAGGAACACTCGCCCACATTTTAAATGTGTTCACATCTAATATTCAGGGATAATGACTTGTGTTTTCAATATTTAACACGGCAGCAGCGCACTAAAATTGCTGCAGATAATCTCAATGATGCCCTCCCATTTCTCATTTGAGAGGTGCTGTTTTGGTCTAAAAGAAACTTTTTCATGGAAGTTACATGAACAATAAATACAGCATGTCTCTGCAAAATGTCCATAATAGACTCTCACATATCACCCATATTAAAAAGTGAAACGGTATTTAAAACAACTTGTTTGAGAATTAGTCAAGGTAATCAGGGCAAGACTCTCTGCAGAACAGAGCTGGTTTTATAAGGAGGCCCCCTGAAAGAACAAGAGAGAGCGAAGACAGAGTCTGAAAGAGAGAGACAGGCACGAAGAAATTAAAGTAATCGCGGTAATGAAGACAGAGCGAGTGCTATGAAGGGTGGAAGTAAAAGAGAGAGATAGAGACATATGGGAGAAAGAGGATCTAAAAAGAGGGTAGAGTACTTATGTTGAAAAAAAATGGAACTTGGGGAAAGATGAGCTGGCAAAGAAAGACATATAGACAAGAGTGGATGGACAGGCAAAGTAAAGAAGGGGCGGATACACAAGAATGGAGGCGGAAAGTTATTTATTGTTTTTCCAATAACATTTTTGTAAAGAATATTGATGCCCTCTCTGACCCAGTGGAATGCTGGTTAAAAAAAACAATGATGCTCCTGACGTGGTGCGCTCTGGTTTTGTATGGAGCAAAGGTTGATGGCCAGATCAAGTGATGGTTTGCTTTAATCGCAGGAATAAACCACCCCCACGTCACCCATGGAAACCAAGGTACTTTACTGGTGTTGCTAAAAAAATCCATCTAAAGGGATGGTGTTGTGTGTTTACTTGATGGCTTTTCATCATTAGGGAAATGCTAATTCAGTCATGTGCTTTTGTTTTAGTAAACTGTGTAATCTAGTTTTAGTACAATGGGTATAATTAAAGTAAACCAAGATTACAGATACCAGAATGCAATAGGATGTTAAAGAAAATCCAAGGTGAGAGTGCTGTCTAGCAAGTTACAAGAAGTCATCCAAATACCCTGTACATGGACCACATATTGAACTGCATGAACACCTTAGCCATGCCTCTGAGCACCATAAGCGGTGGGCAGCCATCGTGAAAAATGCAGGCTCATTCAATCAGATATTCGTGATCAACCCAGCTGCCCACCTTTCTAAAATACAGAACTGGTGAATAAGCCACGAGAATAGTTTGGGGAACACTTTTAACATGGTTACCATTGCTGGGGAAACCACTTTCTTGGTAACTAACTATACTACACCATACACTGTAAAGCTGGAGTTTTTCCTTCTTAGACCTATGTCCTGATCACAAAGTGGACGTTATTGTGCGATTTCATTATACCGATTCCAAGACACATTTTTGACATACTTGATTGCACTCACGTCTACCAAATGTGTGTATTGTAGTATTGTTTAATACAATGTAAAATAATTCTTTTATGAACATAGTTTAAACCTTAATTGCAATTATGACGTGGTTTATCCTTTAGTATTTCTTGTGTCACAAATACTGCAATCTCCAGCATCCATGTTTCAAGCAAACTCGTCCTCCTCATTCCCTATTACCATTGGTTTCACTTTCTCTTTATATGCCCTAGCTCTTGGCTCGGTGTGCTTTTTCCAAATATCTGCAGACTCCCATGTAAGGTGGGCGGCTGCTGCTGTGTATGGCCTGGTGAACTAGGGAGCAGGCTTTAAATTGTATCTTATTCCAACAACTGACAATCAAGTAATGCCCATGTTGAATTATGTTACATAAGAGTTGAACTGGTCTTGTTGATCGAACAAATAGTAAAACACAGTCTGGATTTCGCACCCAGAAGTATGGACATAAGCGTGGCTGAAATTGATTACATGTGAATGTTCTTCATACATATTCGTTTTACACAGCCTGAAAACCTGATTGAATTGTACTCGGTGTTTTACATTCAATTATATAAGTGCAGGTACTCACAATATAGAGTACCTTGTTGCTTTTGAGATATGCTGGTACTCTCTCATTAAATGTGTTTTCAGCAGTGTTGAGAAGTGCAGGTACTCAACCTTTCAAGTTAAAGAAGTGCAGGTACTGCAAGTACCTGCCCATTTAAATCGCTGATTGTACTGTTCGGGGGCGGAGGTGGATGGTGTACAATTTAGTCATACTTAAGTAAGATGCAAAACATCCCATCAAAGAACCTCCACAAACAAACCAACAGTGGCGTCAACTACTTCATGTGCATGCCTTTATGCGCTTGTAAAGAAGAAACTAATAAATGGCATAGCAATAGGCTTTTACACAATTAGGCACGGTTATGTCATGCTACAGTATTGCAAGGCGCATTCTGATCCCCAAAAAAGAATGCCCAATTGAGGGACTGGTCATGTTTAGTATTAATGTATCACACTACGTGTTCATTCCTCCGCAATGAACCCGCAACATATTTGTGACACATATTATTCACAGACCTCTTCAGATAGTGAGTTAGCTGAGCCCGTTTTTAAAGATCTCCCAACTGCAAACTACAGTAATAAAGAACACAACACGGTGCGCATCAAGAAATGAAAGAGGGGGTACGCAGCTGGAAGGCTGGTTGCTGTGGAAACACCGGGCAAAAACACCTTATTTTGCACTCGTATAGCCGGGCTAACAAGATTGAAGGGCAGGTTATCTGTAGTGGAATTTGCAAATGAAGTTACGGTACTTTTACATAAAAACAAGCACAAGAAACGAAAGGTTACACTTTTCCAGGCGCCTACCTCAAACATTAAACAAGACATACTTGTGCACGTTAGGAGAATTAAATCATTACTTACTGCCTTTCGGGTTTAACAGTTTTAATCATAGGCCTGCTTCTGCGTGACATGCTGCTTTCTACTTGAGTTGACTTACTATTGCTGCAGCTGCGCAGTGCGCTTGGGCGGGTGAAAAGTGGAGACAGTAATCGTATTGGTCCGACTTGTGGATGTAAACACTTGACAATTCTCCAAGGAGGGAGGGGGCCGGGCTAATAATCCATTTCAAGCAGTCATTTGTAGCGCACTAGCACTATGATTGCCGTTAGTTAGACTGAGGCAAGGACCTTGCCCAGGGAGTTTCTGGAGGTGTGTGTGCCCTCCGTGTGCCTCCGAATAAGGCGGGTGGTAACGGCATTCAAATTTACATATTTTACGCACAAATCCAGGCAACGCTGAAAGCCAGGTATGGATTTACCATGCGCCGCTATCAGCTCTTCACCGGGGAGATCGTGTGCACTAGTTAACAGATTGCGTGTGTAGACCTGGCCCTAAAATAAAAGTGCCTGTGCTGAGCACCGGAAAGCACCGGCACAAATTAAGCACTGCCTGGATGTATGGTTTCCCTACATCTCCTCGGGGGTCTTCCGCAACAATCTTTCTCTCTCTCTCTTTATCTGGTACCTTACCATCTACTTCTGTTATTTCAGGTGGAATTTCTCTTGCCTTTTCATGCGGAACTTCTTTATCAAGAATTTCTTTGACAGTCTCTTCACTGTTTTTGTTTACACTCTTATGTGCTTGTACTGGTTCAGTGTCTAATTCTGAGCTGGTGTCAGAAATTTGCAATTTTCTTCTTAATGGTAGATTCTCTGGTGCTACAACTGAACTTGGTTCTGACTCCCCCCTCTCAGGAGTTGGTCTTACTCTTATTTCTTCTGTATCTGATTCGGAACTTGTATCAGATTCTTCAAAGTATTCTTCTTCTCTGTTATCCACTGGATTTGGAATTCACAAGGTATGACTAGCATGAATCCAATTCTTCACTCCTGCACATTTTACAGCTGCCGTCGTGGTCAGGATCACCTGACGTGGTTTACCCCACCTTGGGACCAAACAATTTCTTCTTCTATGCACTTTGATTCTTACCCAGTCACCTGGGCTCAGATCATGAGCTGGCTTCTTTTTAAGAGTGGTTGCATCCGATCCAACCTGATGAAACACAGAATGAACGGAATCAGCCAAGCCCTTGCAATAATCCAACATCAAGTCATCAGATATAGGCAATAGCTTGTTGACAGGAATGAAAACATGTCTCATTGCTCTCCCCATCACTATCTCATGAAGCCAGTATTCCTATCCGGAATAGATCTAATAGTCATGAGTACCAGAGGCAAGACATCAGGCCATTTCAAACCTGTGGCTAAACACATTTTTCCCAATCTGTTTTTAATGGTGCCATTTACTTGTTCCACCACACCAGAAGCCTCTGGGCGATAGGCACAATGTCGTTTCTGTTGTACATTCAATGCTTCACAAATTAATTTCATGATTTCATTGTGGAAATGTTTTCCTCTATCTGACTCGATCGTGACTGGAAAACCAAATCTGGGAATGAACTCTCTCAATAGTAGCTTTGCTACTGTAATTCCATCACTCCTTCTAGTTGGGTATGCTTCCACCCATCGAGAGAACAGACAAACTATCACTAGAACATTCCTCAACCTGTTGCAGGGGGGCATTTCAATGAAGTCAATCTGCATTCTTGTGAAAGGCCCTCCTTCTCGTCATATCGTTCCCAGACTTACCACTGTTTTTCTTCCTGGATTGTATTGCTGACATATAAGGCATCTTTGACAAAGGCTTTCAGCTACAAGTCTGAATTTTGCCTCGGCACCATCAATAACTTTCTTCTGACTCACTCTCATCGCGTTGTAGCCAATACTGCGAAACAGCACTAGCGCGCGGCAGCTTAGTTACCTGTTCTTCGTTGTAGAATCCTGTCTCATTACTGTATTTCTGAGGATTTACGCTCTGTGGAAAAGGCGGTTTTGGCAACTGACACTGTTGGGCAACAACCTGCTGCTGTCGCTGCGGTTGACAACTCACCTCATTCTGCACCTGTGGATTCAATGATGCATTATCGCCATTAGCACTTGGGGGAAATTTACACTCGGTTCTCCAATGCCCTATTCTTCCGCAATTATGACATGGCCACTTCTTTTTGGCTTCTTCTATACTAATCTGTCCTTTCCCTTTCCCAATGTTGGGTTTTTATTTCATGCTCATCCCATTCGCTTGTTCAATCAGTTGGGCTTCCTGTCTGTCTGCCACTTTTACTTGAGCCCACATGGCTTTTTCTTTTAACTTACGCTTCTTGGCTTCAATCTCATCACTAAAATATTTTGCATGTCTCAGTACTTCAACTATCTTTTTATTTTGCCAATCCACTGTATGCTGTTTAATCATTTCACTTACTTCAGGACGCAACCCATACACAAATCGATATACAAAATGACTCAAATCCTTCTCACTCAAATTTTCATCACCACTGTGTTGTTTAAATGCCAACAACAATCTCTCATAGTAGGCATGTACAGATTCTTTTACTTCTTGATGAGTTCTATCAATTTTTACCCAATCAGTTTCTTTCAGAGGCACTTTATTTTTCAGGAAGGTAACTACCTGTTCATATTTTCTTATTACGTCTGGATCAGGAGCACCTGTTTTTGGATCCCTAGGGTATTCTTGAGTAGGCCAACCTATTGTAATTTTACATTCTGCCCATAGGTCTGCTGGCACAATTATGTCAAATAAACTGTTCAAACCAATCCATAGTACTTTTGATAATTTTACAAACCTGTCTACCTGCCTGTACCATTCAACCGGCTTCTCGCGCAAGCGAGGAAAGTCATTGGTGAATGATAAAATGTCTTGTCTGGTCCAGGGGACATGCACATAGCCTCCGCCTGGAATCTCCCTCATGGGAGTTACCACCTTTTCTTTTTCCCTAACTGGGAAAGCTGCAAACGTTTTGTCTGTTGCATCGTCTCGTTTTCGAAACCACCTACTTTTCCACTTATCTACATCGCCCCATTTTCTCAGTAAAACAATTAAATCTTTAATCTGAGTTATTCTTCCTGCGGTATTCAAATTTTCAATGTCCTTTTCAGAAAAGTCTACTCTGTATGGTTTCTGTAATGACTTTACTTTTTCAAAGTCGATACCCATTTCACTTGCTACTTCTTCCAATCTTTCATGTAAATTTCTTGCTCTCCATGTTATACTTTTGCATAGAAACATTAGTTCTTCATCCTGATATGCTTTCAATTTTTCGGTGGGAATAGTTACTACTATTAATTCTTCTAAAACTATTTTTAATTTAGCCACATCTAAAAGTCGAGGTTCAGTATCTTTTTGCTGTAAACTCTTTAACCATTCACTTAATTCATCAGAAGTAGGACCTACAGGAATTGTTTCATTTCGTGTTTGTTCTAAACTTTTTGGTGACCCTGGTACTAATTCTGTTGTCATTATTGCTCTATTCGCTAGACTCTGATATACTGTCAAATTTTTAGGAGTACTTAGTCCAGAAGTTTCTACCACCTGTCCCCATGGATTTTCTCTTGAACCTCTTCTTTCCATTTCGGTTTGTTTATTACTGTTATAAGGAATCATTAGACAATGTTCACTATCCTTTTGCTTATCAAAAATAGGCATTACGGGTTCTATTGTTACAGGAACAGTTACAGCTTCCATGTTTTTGTCAATTCCCTAATCTTTTCAGTTAATTCTAAAGTAGTTCTGTCTAATTCAGCTGAATTTTCATTTGTCATTTTACCAGGTTGTGTATTTTCTGTTTCTCTAAAGCGATTATTTCTTCCTACCTCAGGTGGCATTGACTCAAACTTTATATTTTGTGGTGATTCTTTTACTGGGGCTCTTGGTGTCAACAATGTAGAATTTGGTTGATACGGGGTGGATTTTTATAAAACATGTCCTCAAGTACATCATCCTCCGACTCATGCACACCATACTTATAACCTTCTGATCCTGTATTATTTCTCTTCTCTGAACATGTTCTACTACTAGTCTCTTCAGCACTTCTCATAGGGAACATACCATCAGCCATATTTGCACTTCGCCATCTCCTCATTCTGTCATCATGATTCTCTTGTCCACACGATCTACCAAACATGTACTTATACCTTCCGCCACTACGCTGTCGCTCTCTTTCATACATCTCATCTTCCCATTCTGTCAATGCTTCAAACTGAGTAGGTCTAGGTCTCGGTTCTAATCTCATCATTCTTTCTCTTAAATTCCTCAATGCCGCTAAATTGAATGAACCATGTTCTGGAAATGCTAAGACTCCATCATCTTTTGTATACTTTGTCCAATTGTCTAGCCAAATACATGTATGATACCCATATTTTGCAACCATGAAGGATGCGGGTGATTTCGGTGGAGGAAGCAACTGTCCCTCTCTAGTCACAATCGATTTATCCTTTTTAAATAAGTTCTTGATCTTTCCGAACCAGGACTTTTTCTCTTTTTCTGGTGGATCGTAATACATCATTTTCTTTTCTTAATATCGCTAAGATTTCTCCTACGACTATTCTGTTGTCTTAACCAATCGTAGCGCGACTCACACTAACGCACCAATCCGGAGCGTCTTCGTCACTTTTGCAATTCTCCAATCCCAGCGCGACTCACACTAATGCACCAATCTGAAGCGTCTTTGTCACCCTGTCACTTCTCTACTCCTAGCGCGGCGTACACTAACGCACCAATCCGGAGCGTCTACGTCTCTTACTGACTGGCCAATCCCAGCGCGGTCTTTTCTGACATCAGCTTTTCTAGCTACTCCTGCTTCTGCTGACCCCTCCTTTACAAATTTTATCGACAAACTTTTCTTATGTTCTCTTTTACTCAAAATCTTGTTAGTAACGACATAAAAACGCCACCATTGTCTGCTTCGCTAACAAAAGAGATAGTCTTGACCTTTTTCACAAGAATTCCGTCTTTCCCGAGAGCAGGGCTTACCTCTGCCCTACTACGGAATCATTACATTCGCCGATAAAGTAGCACTTCCCTCTACCTTACCCTTCTAGCAAGCATTAACTAACCGTTTCTCTGGAGATAAGACACCTGTTGGAGACGCACTGCTCCTGAGAATTAGGACAAGAGTTTCTCAATTAAGTCAAATGCTATTTCATTTACACACATTCATACAAAAAATGTAGTGCATTCACACAGAATCCTGTCTTTCCCGAGAGCAGCGCTTGCCTCTGCCCTACTACAGAATTATTTCATTCGTTGATAAAGTAGCACTTCCCTCTACTTTACCCTTCTATCAAGCTTAGGGAACACCTATTACCTTTCCAGTGATAAGCGTAATCAGAGTTCACATGGATTCCTGTTACTTAAGACCAAAATTTCACAGGTGGCATTCGCTCCCCATACACCACTTTCACACAGAAATGTCCCTAACGATAACACACGGCAATGTTACCAAATCGAACCCAGACAATGAGTCGTGCAACTCCAATCGTCACACGTTTTCCCTGTGTACCTACAGGGCAACAAACAATTCACCATGTGAATTCACTTGCCACAGGCCATCCGACTTCCTACATCCCAGAAGTCTTTCAAAAACAACATAGAACGCAACGCGACTCAACATAGAATGTTAGTACATAAATCAATACTCATCCAAACATCCGCAATCAATAATCAAAAATCGGAAATAAGCAATAATCACCAAACTAGCCAATAATAACCATCATTCTGCTACCAGAAAAACTGATCCAGCGGGGAAAAAGGGCAAAATTTACAACTATCCTGTCGCAGACCCGACGTCACACTAGCTCATTCACACACGCAGTCATTGGTGGAGCCCATAACACCAACACTCATACGTCTCTCTCACAAGTCTGCACACAGGAGGAAGGATGCGCCGGACATGTGGGGGTGCACCTTATTACCTATAGGAAAGAAAAGTTATTTTACAGAATATACATTTGCATCACCACCTATAGGATCCTGACCTTAAACTTCAAGGCACTCCACCACTTGGTCGACGGACCAATTAGTTGGACTGGTTGATGGTGATTTAGAACCAGCTAAAACACATTTAAACCTCAGAATCCTCTAATCTCTTCATTGAAAAACCACAAACTCGTAATTTCTGTTAATCAATTATTTGTTTATCTAAATATTGTTTGCAATTAATATTAGCATTTTGTCAATCAAAGTTTACAATTTTGTTCAATCAGCACAAATAGCATGACATTTATATTTACCTATTCTTGCTATCGGGATTTTTCCTAATTCATTTGGCTCTGCATAACCGAATTTAGCCATCTAATTGTCCCAATAAAGCAGGCCAACGCTCAAAGTCCGAAAATTATTTGCTCAGCACGTTAGAGTCCCAAAGATCTCCAAAGGACCAGGAATCGTGCAAGCATCTATTATCGCCTGTGGGGTCGATAGGGGTGTGCCGTCATCGAAAACTGCAGAATGCCAGCCCCTCCCTATTCTACTACCCTTTTTATAATGAAATTCGGAATAACATGAAACATTCTTAGTCTAAGGAAGCAGATGATTGGTCAATTTGATGAATTTTGTAATATCGTCCGATTTTCACATCAGCCTGGGTTCTCATGGATTTTGCTGGTTCACTTCTTCTGTCTATGTCATCCTCATGCAACATTGTAAAGTTTTACTTGTATGTCTCAATTGTTCCTTTAGACCAGATTTTACTGACTGAAGTTTGGCAGTCCTACTTGTTCCTATCCTTGACCAGGAACACTGTGCTGACTTGAGGTTGCCTGGAGGTCTACGGAGCCATCCGAGTCTGCGCAGTAGGCATTGCGCTCACGAGACGGTGACCACTTCTGAACTCCATTTTGGATGCCATGTTTTGGTAGGCCCAAATGCCAACCTACGCAAAACAAACACAAAAGAATAATTAATACACAGAAATGAAGATTCTAATGTTAAACCCTCACTAATCCCTTTATGTATTAGTATTTTCCTAGCTTTTAGCAACATTTAGAGCAATAAAACTCACCCTTCGGTCCAAAAAGGGAACGCAAACATCACAAAAACGACATAAATCATGCGATATCCTATTACCACACGTACTACTTTTAATAGGCGTACAAATTTTAGTTATTAGAGTTATTCTGCCATGCAAATAGCAATAAGTCCCACGTGTAATTGGTGTTTAATAAAGGTGCAAATAGTTGATTAATATAACACATCAAATTATAATATAAGTAGGTTATGTAATTAGTATTTTCATGCAAAATAGAGGAGGTATACAACATTTTGCTTTACCTGCTCCATCAGTAACATAATTTGTACTAACTTTAAGGTGCCACAGTAACACCAAGGATAGGAACTACACTATATAAATCTGTGAGACAATGTTGACAAATGTGATTTTAAACAGAATTGTTCTTCATTTAACCTCGTGGTGTGGGATTTATGGCCATTGTATGTTCACACCAAATTTAGGATCTAATTGTATTTCACCCTATAAAATGGGCTTTAGCCAGAGAGTTTTAGTTTCACCCTCCCCTGTTCTATGGAAGGCTACACTCTGTTGGTCTGATCCCTGACTTATGACTTATTTACTCAGCTGAATTAGACTCTGTTTTGTTATTTATTGATTTGTATTTTATTCTGATCTTCGTGCTTTTATATTACAACTTGTAGCGTCGCGCTCTAGTCTTCACGCACGACGTGATGACGTAGAGCACGGCGGCCATTTTGGGTGCCACGAGATCGCGCGGAGCCGGCGAGGGGAGCAGACGTTTCCCCGGCGCTCTCCCTATGTAGTGATTTAACTATGTTTAAATAAACCTATATTTACCTCCAATAACCTTGGTATGGGCTGTTCTTCCAACCCTTGACCCCTACACCACAAATGGCGACGAGGGTCTGGGATTAGCAAGGAAGAGGGCCAAGAAGCAACTGACCTGGGAGAAAAACGTGGCCAGGTGCTCCGGATACACAGCCATCGACCAACAACAGGTACACATCCAGGGAGAGCTCAGCAGAGGGAACGCACGGTGCAAGAAGCAGCAAAACATGCAGAAACGCACATCACACTAGGCGGTGGTGCCCGGAGCTGCAGTGATAAGAGGGCCTGACCACGAGGCAGGGAGGATCGGCGCCATAGACAACAGACGGCCCTGAAGCACACTAATGCGCAGAAAGTGCGGGCGTGGCAGGTACACGTCGGTCCACTAACGCGGAGTGAAGAGAGGCCCAGGAAAAACAGGCACCGAAGCGCAGAAACAAGGTCATTCACCTCCCAAAAGTGAGAGGAAGCGAGGCAGGCCCTGGCGGAGCAGGCAGAGCATAGCAGAGGAGGTGGAGCGGCAGCGCAACAGAGCCCTCCACGCCTGCAAAGACAAAGCGTACCAGGCAGTCCGAGGGGAGAAGAGGAGTCGCCAGGGAGGAGAGCAGAAATGTGCGCCCAACCGTCCTCACTCACGACACCGATCCCCTTCCTACCCAAACCGGGAGATCCCTCGATGAAATGGGAGGATTGGAGGGAATACTTTATGAACTATCTAGAAGCCCTGGAGGACGAGAATGGAGAAGTATTTCCCAGCAAAAGGAAGAAGAGGATATTGCTTCACAACCTAGGTCCGGAAGGCATCAGAGTATTCCAGAACATATTTCCCACGCCAAGGCAGGCAGCGGATGACGATGTGTTCCAGCACTCAATAGATGATTTAAATAAACACTACAGACCAGCGGTGTGCACGTCCAGAGACAGATACAACTTCCAACAAAGGAAACAAGCAGTGGGAGAGTCCATAGATGAATACGTAGCAGCGTTGAGGAAATTGGCAGTCACATGTAAGTTCGGTACATTACATGATGAATTCATCAAGGACCAAATAGTCATGCACACCACTAACTCGACGATACAGGACAAGCTATGGGTCAATGGAGAGGCGACCCTGAAGGAAGTCATAGCCGTGGTAAAAAAGGCGGAGCTCTCGAAGAGATGTGCGGAGGCGCCGAAAAAAGAGACGGTCCCTAGGCCCATGGTGAACAAAGTTACGGAAGCAGAACCACCAGAGAGAGGCAAGGGAGCAACAGGGGACACGAGGATACAGACCAAATGGACGTCCAGACCAGCACCGGCGAGGAAACCGGGCAACGAAAGCAAGTACACGTGCTACAGGTGCGGCAGCCTGTCTCACCCGGTGTATGATAAGCGGTGTCCGGCATTCAAGGCCAAATGCATGTTTTGTGGGATAGTTGGGCATTACGAAAAAGTGTGTCGCCGCAAGCAAAAAAGAATAGCGGTCAAGTATGTTGCACAAGAGGCAGAAGAGGAAGGAGAAGATGATGAGGATGACGACAGTGTGCTGTGCATAGACGAACACATACTAGGGATCAACTGCAACCGCTCCAAGAAACCCCTATGCGACCTAGTGATAGGAGGAATACCAATACAGATGGTAGCAGATTCCAGATCCCCCTACACCATAATACAACGAAATGTGTGGGACGAACACTTCAAGAGCCACCTGGGTTGCCACCTGGAGCCCCCAGACATCCGCCCAGTCACATTCACGGGAGACCCCATTCCCATGGTGGGATACCACAGTCTGAAATTCGAATTCAAGGAACAAAGTGCTAGGTGCAAGTTATATGTGGCAGAGAAGGGTCCTTCAGTCCTAGGGTGGATAGACCAAGGAGACCTGGGAATACAGTTGAACCCTGGAGGCATCACACAAGTCCTGATGACCTGTGAGGACCAGCGGCCAGATGTAGGAAAACTGAAGGAAGAATTTCCCACCGTGTTCGGCGGCAAGGTCGGCAAATTAACGAAATTCACACACAAGATAGAGCTCAAAGCAGACCGGTGTACCACAAGGTGAGGAATATCCCGCTGACGATCAGAGAACAGGTACAACAAGAACTACACAGGCTAGAAGAAAACGGAATCATAGAACCGATAACAAGTGCGGAGTGGTTGGCTCCGTTGGTGGTCGCCATGAAACCGAACGGCAAAATACGCCTGTGTGTGGACCTGAGGGAGTTGAACAAAAACATAATAGTAGAAAAGTTCCCTCTACCAAGAATTGACGAGATGCTAGCAAAAACCAAGGGGGTGAAATGGTTCTCGACCATCGATCTCACCTCAGCATACCACCAGATAGCACTGCACCATACCTGCAGGAAGTTGACATCATTCATAACTCCTTTCGGGTGCTATCAGTTCCGCAGGATGCCGTTTGGACTGGCTTCGGCAGCAGCCGTATTTCAGAAACTAATGCACAAACTATTCAGTGAAGTAGAAGGAGTGCAGTACTTCCAAGATGACATACTGGTAATGGGCATGAACAAAGCAGACAACAACGCCAAGTTGTTGAATGTCCTACAAGTCCTGGAACGCAATGGACTCACGGCAGAATGGGACAAGTGCCGCTTTGGTATGACGTTGGTCACATACTTAGGGCACGTGATCAGCGACCAAGGCATCACACCCAAACGGTCCAATGTCAAGGCGATATGTGAAGCACCACCCCCAAGGACCAAGGAGGAAGTCAGGTCATTCCTTGGCATGGCCGAGTTCTATAGCAAATTCGTACAGCACTTTGCAACAAAAACACACCACTTGCGACAACCCCTCCGGGACAAGATCAACTTCGAATGGACAAAAGAAACACAAGAAGAGTTCCAGAAGATAAAAATGGACATCAGCACAGCCGTACCTCTGTGTGGATACGATCTGCAGGCTAGATCAGTCTTGACGATGGACGCGAGCGAGAGGGGTCTAGGAGCAGTCCTAATGCAGGAGTCGAAAGGAGGAGAACTGTCCACCCTCAGCTTTGCATCGAGATCATTGTCTCCCACGGAACAGAAGTATAGCGTGATAGAAAAAGAAATGTTGGCGGTAGTCTAGGCCATGGAAAAGTTCCGCCAGTTCCTATGGGGCACGAGATTCAAGCTGAGAACAGACCACAAGCCCCTAGTCAAAGTTCTCACGTCGTCAGGACATGCTACGGCGACACCCCGCATCGCGAAGATGACATTGAAATTATTAGACTATAGGTATGATGTGGAACACATTCCAGGACAAAAGAACAAGGTAGCTGACTACCTCAGTCGAGCATCAGCTATGGAGGAAGCTCCAAGTAAGTCTGAAGAGGAGGATACCAAAGTGGCATTCATGGAAGATCACGAACGAGTGATAAGTGAACAAGAGTGGAAGGAAGCGTACGAGACCGACGCAGACATAGGAGCAGTTAAGCACTGCTTACTAAAGGGATGGCCGGAAAAGAGGCATATGGAGGTGGCGCTCAGGAAATTCTTTGAAATAAGAGAGGTATTATCAGTTTGCGACCAAGGGATCTTCCTGAGAGAGAAGTTAGTTCCCCCCAACAAGTTGATCCCGCATTTACTGGCTCTCATTCACGAGGGACACCTGGGCATCGTAAAGACAAAGCTCAGGGCGAAGCAGATGTACTGGTGGCCGGCGATGGACAACCAGATAGAAAGGCACGTGCAAGAGTGTGACCAATGCCAAAGAGCGGACAAGCCCCAGAGCCTTATGCGACCACCCTTAGGGAAGTTTGACAACCCTGATAACCCATGGGAGGACCTATTGATAAATCAAAAAATGGAGAGGGGGGACTGGGAGCTAATCAGAGTAGGTCCTGAACCAATGCTCCCAAAATTATTACTTATGATTACAATGGATGGTATCAGTTCCTATGGGTAAAGGGGAACACAGCCACTAATTACGTGGTGTTTATAGAGAAGAGGGGTAGTCTCCTGGGATAGGTGAGTGTGCAAAGAAAGAGGAAGGTACTCCTTAGTTTGGTACGTGGTGCCCTCACACACCCTTTCGAGTGTATAGCATCATCATCGGGCAGGGTTGCTCCTCGTGGGGGTGGCGCTGCAGTCCCTCACGGGCCCCAAGGGGCTCTCTGGCGGAGATCTTTTAGGAGTTTGCCACAGTGGTGAGTGCGGGTATGTGGGAAGGAAGTGTCAGTGAATGTGAGTTAAAATGGAACAGAAGGCCCTGTAAATTTTATTCGTAGGACCCCTGCTTCAAAATAAAAGTCAACGGGGATGGAGATGCACATTTGTGCCGTTGTGAGAGGGGAAACAAAAACAAATAAGTTCCCACTTCTCTCAACCCGAGTGTAAGTGTGATAAGGTGTGGTTTAAAAAGGGGGTCGACATGTTTCGCGCTACAGATTGGTCCCTAAAGGATCCTTAGCGCTTCATCAGGACCAGTTGGAGAAAGAAACCAGGGATCAGGAAAAGACACCCTGTATCCCTCGAAAAACCTGGTTACGGTAATAATTAGAAGGACCCGTTCTTATACTAAAGTCCTAATTCACAGCCCTCCCATAGTCTGAGAAGGGCTCCGTCGGAAGTACCGCGATGTGAAGTTCTGATATGGCCTCATGGAACCGGACACCTACCCGTCCAGCGGTACAGCCACCGCTGGACGGGTAGGTGTCCGGTTCCGTGAGGCCATATCAGAACTTCACATCGCGGTACTTCCGACGGAGCCCTTCTCAGACTATGGGAGGGCTGTGAATTAGGACTTTAGTATAAGAACGGGTCCTTCTAATTATTACCGTAACCAGGTTTTTCGAGGGATACAGGGTGTCTTTTCCTGATCCCTGGTTTCTTTCTCCAACTGGTCCTGATGAAGCGCTAAGGATCCTTTAGGGACCAATCTGTAGCGCGAAACATGTCGACCCCCTTTTTAAACCACACCTTATCACACTTACACTCGGGTTGAGAGAAGTGGGAACTTATTTGTTTTTGTTTCCCCTCTCACAACGGCACAAATGTGCATCTCCATCCCCGTTGACTTTTATTTTGAAGCAGAGGTCCTACGAATAAAATTTACAGGGCCTTCTGTTCCATTTTAACTCACATTCACTGACACTTCCTTCCCACATACCCGCACTCACCACTGTGGCAAACTCCTAAAAGATCTCCGCCAGAGAGCCCCTTGGGGCCCGTGAGGGACTGCAGCGCCACCCCCACGAGGAGCAACCCTGCCCGATGATGATGCTATACACTCGAAAGGGTGTGTGAGGGCACCACGTACCAAACTAAGGAGTACCTTCCTCTTTCTTTGCACACTCACCTATCCCAGGAGACTACCCCTCTTCTCTATAAACACCACGTATTTAGTGGCTGTGTTCCCCTTTACCCATAGGAACTGATACCATCCATTGTAATCATAAGGACCTATTGATAGACATTCTGGGTCCGATCTTGGATGGTCAGGGAATCCAGAAATATGTGTTAGTACTTGTAGACCGGTACTCCAAGTGGCCGGAGGTGGACGCACAGGAAGACATGGACACGGACAAAATATTAAAGTTCCTAACGGCTGTTTTCCTTAGGGAAGGTATGCCACGCTCCATCCTAAGCGACAATGGGCCTCAGTTTGTATTGGACAAGTTGAACGCATACATGGGAAGGAATGGCATAAAGGCCAAACACACATCCATATATCATCCGGCAGGAAATGGACTAGCCGAGAGGTTTAACAGAGTCATCATGGGGTCAGTACAGTCAGCGATAGGAACTGGAAAAGACTGGGAGAAAGAATTGAAGAGCATGTTGTGGGCTTACAGGATTACCCCGACCAGCACAGGATACAGCCCTTTCCAGATCCTAAGGGGCAGAGACCCATTCACGAAAGACAATGTAGCATGGAAGGAGCGCACCATCACGAGCAAGTGGTCCCCAGCTTTAGTGCCCCACAACCTAGAAAAAGCGCAAAGAATATACACGGAACACTTCAACAAAAGAAGAAATGTCAAGGAGACGGAGCTAGAGAGAGAAGAGTGGGTTCGAGTTAAACTAGCCCAGTTAAGAAGGAAAGGGGACAGCAAATTCAGCGCACCCTTGCAAGTGGAAGAGGTATATAACCAGTCAGCCCTACTGAGCGATGGGAAAGTTTGGTCACAGGAAAGGATGTCTAAATGCAACAAGATTTTGCGATGGAACGGAAGAGAAAGTGGACAGGTGATACCTCCCCAGACCCTAGAAGCTGAAGCCAATCTAGCCGAAGCAAGCACAGGAAACCCCGGAGAAAGAGAGAGAGATGCAGAAGCAGAGGTCGGGAACGATCCTGGTGCCTCGGAGCTCTCTGAAAACTACAGTGGATCTCCGAGCAGGGGACTCCCCCTGAGTACTGAATGTGGTGAGGTGAGAAACTCCCAAGAGGGGACTGAGTACACAAATGGCACCCCAGTGAGACGCACCCGCACCGGGAGAGCAGTGGTAAGACCGTCGAAGTATAGAGACTTTGAGATGGGAGACGGGAATGAGTCCGCCCGCAAGTAGACTGTCAGTTACCTTATGTGAAAAATGTTTATCCATAAAGGGAGATATGTAGCGTTGCACTCTAGTCTTCACGCAAGACGTGATGACGTAGAGCGCGGCGGCCATTTTGGGTGCCGCGAGATCGCGTTGAGCCGGCAAACGGAGCGGACGTTTCCCCGGCGCTCTCCCTATGTAGTGATTTAACTATGTTTAAATAAACCTATACTTACCTCCAATAACCTTGGTATGAGCTGTTCTTCCAACCTTTGACCCCTACACTACACAACTGACTAACTGATTATTTGTATTCTGTGTTGCCTTTAATTTTTTTATGCGGTACAAAAGGGGGTGGTGATGGACGGAGCATCAGAACCAATCAAACACTCACACCCAGTCAACAGATCTGGGTTTGATCCATCACCGTTCTTTAGCCCACTCTGCCACTCCAGTTCAGACATGGCCATATGCAAATCAGTCTGACCCTGTGCCTCATGGGAACAGTCCAGCCCGAACTGCCAAGCCATGCCTTCCCTGGACTGGAAACAAGCTTCCTAGGACCGGTTTCTGGCATTTCAGCCGTCTTCAGCCAGGCTTGCTTGAATCCAGTGGAAAAGTGAGCAAGGGACTCATGTCTGAGCATACCCTGCCAACTTATGGCGAACAAAGCGGTACAAAAGGGGGTGGCTATGGACGGAGCATCAGAACCAATCAAACACTCACACCCAGTCAACAGATCTGGGTTTGATCCATCACCGTTCTTTAGCCTACTAGGAAGCTTGTTTCCGGTCCAGGGAAGGCATGGCTTGGCAGTTCGGGCTGGACTGTTCCCATGAGGCACAGGGTCAGACTCATTTTCATATGACCATGTCTGAACTGGGGTGGCAGAGTGGGCTAAAGAACGGTGATGGATCAAACCCAGATCTGTTGACTGGGTGTGAGTGTTTGATTGGTTCTGATGCTCCGTCCATCACCACCCCCTTTTGTACCGCTTAAATTTTTTATGAGCCTTCTCAGTTTTCATTATACTTGTCAGATTTTTATTTATAAGTCTAACGTACTTACATTTAAATCTGAAATGATATTTGCTGTACATTTTGACCAAGTCCCGTTGTAGAGCAACAAAATCTTAAAGAGGGTTGACACCACTGCTTGTTCATAATAGTGCTTTGGATTGAAGACCGGGCAAAATAATACTACATCACACCCATAACTGCTTTGAGTGCCACCGTAGATATGAATAAATGGGCAATGGAAATATCTGCTTTTCGACGTTAGGTAATGGTGGATACAGGTATCCTGCACAACAATATAAATAAAATCCGATGAGAAAATAACGTCGTCTCACGTACAATACTGTCAATTGAGCAGCCCCAAAGCGGAATATCTCACAGACTGTGTGCCTATTCTACCAGTCTTGATGCTCTCCAATACCATATCTCCTTCTGTAGGAACTGTAGATAGTGAAAGCGCCCTACGCCCGCGGCCATCTTTAAATGGTGTTCTGTGTCCCATTTCTTCTAAAAAATGAGCCTTTTTTCTACAAAGTTCTATTATTACTTTTCCTTTTTAGTAAGATTGAAGCGGGAAGTTGATTCTCCATTTTATTGGAAGCTTGATTTTTAGCAATTGCTTTGTACATCTTCAGCTACATTTTTAAAGAAACGGAAGCAAAAAAAAATGCCAGCCATCTTTCAAATGAGCATGGATTAGCTGCTTTTACGATATGTGTCTGCGAACGTTAGTGCATAAGTATTCCATTCGCTTGGAACCGAATGTAACGTAAGAGCCCGCCACGTTTGCTGCCGACGTCACTGTGCGTATCGGTATAGCGCAACAGGTTGTCTCTGAAAGACAATGCGCAAGCTCAAAGTGCGTACCGGGGCTGCGGAGACGGTTGGAGAGAACAGTGGGCAGATGCTCAGAGGAGGGGGCGGGGACAGGAAGCACAGGGGGCGGGGTGCAGTTTGGCCGCGACCGCAGTAGGAGGAGAGATGGGAGGTCTGAAGCTCTCCAGCTAGCGGCTTGCTGCTGCTTGTGTGTGAGAGGTAAGGTGACGGCAAGAGGATACCCCCCTGTTGCAAAATCCTACTGTCCTAACTCGAGGTACGCTCAGTGCGGTGCCATCTGACCGTTTTCTGTGGCACCCATAGTTATTTGCCGTTGTTCAGTTTGATTCTGTACTGGGGGTGGGAGAAGATTGAGGGTTCCGCTGTTTGAGAGGTAGCCCTGGGCCACTGCTGGTGCACTAGGTGGTCAAACAGAGATCCAACATGCTTATGTACATCTTGTTCGTTAGCAGAGAGTTCATGAAGAACGGACCGAGCCACTCGGGTGGGCTTCACGGGGGCAGACGAGATCGTCGGCTGAACAACCATTTTCAACGTAGTTTACATTTTTGAGCTTTGCCGGTTTTTGACGCTACCCGGTGCTGTACTTGAACCTCTTTAGGCTAAGGTGACACTCGATAGAACTTAATTGTTTAGGTTTCGGACTCCTACCTATGTCGGAGAATGCCTGCTAAAACAGTTCAATATAATGGTTAAAGTGCCTCTGTGGCCCAATTATTGATGCTGCCCAGTATAGTTGCATAGTACTCATTGTTCAGATTATGAAGGATCTAATCATTGACTTTGTTTAGAGTAGTAAGGGTCTGTGTTTTTTCCCCTTTAGTTGGTCTACAATTTATGGTTAAGTATTTAAATAAATGCATTGTAATGTTCTGTGGTCTCAATTTTTTGGGGGGGCTAACGCATTTGGGGGAGCAGGGAGAGATACTTATCCCGCCTCCCTTTTTAAAAGACTGATATTTAAATGTTGATCCATCCAAAGAAAATCAAAGACGTCCGCTTTAATTGTGCTCTAAATTTTGGTTTTGGAAAGCATGGTCCGTGCTTGTGAGATCCAAATATTACAATGTATTTGTTACTGTCAATAATAGCCACTCTTTTCTGATGTTATCTGCCCCGGATCTGCTGAGGGGTGAAATCGGATCACCCTTAGTTCCCAAAGGAGCGGTTTGGGGAGAAGAAGGGTGGACAGAGAGAGAGTTTCTCTATCGACTGCTCAACCTCCTTAATTTCTCTAGGATGTGCATTCTTCTCTTTAGACGTGGCTACAGGTTTTTGTACCAATGGGCTTTGGTCCTTAAACTGATTTGAGGGCAAGCTGTTGATCACTCCGTATTTTCTTTTTGATGAAAACGTAGAACACGAGGTAAGAAGCTAGTTTACAACTGTGCAATATCAGTAAGGGATGACTTGCTGTAAGTAACTTAAGCCTCAGCACAATGGCTTGTTATACCCGCAGGCACCAAATGTTTTTTTTATTGTCCGAATATCAGCTCAAGTCTTTTGTTTAACGCATTTTGCTCTCAGCTATATATATTCACGATTATGATTTGCATGCAAACCTACATCGTTTTTAGGTCAATAAAGTAGGTTTGTTGTGGCTTTAATAAGAAGCAGTTCTAAACTATAGTATGGACAGTTTAACCAATAGTGCTTAATAACTGTGGCAGTCAGGCACACAGCACCCGGATTTTTAGTGAAGTTACTGCTGGTAGTAGGTAACTAGTTACATGACTAAGGAAATTACTACTCTATACATGACAAATTTGAAGCAATTTTTTCAAATGGTTGTGGAGCCCAAATTAAAGTTGCGATTATAGCTATTTTAAGTTGCACCTGGTGCACATTTCAACACATAAAAGGCATAATGTAAGGGGATTAAAGCTGTTTAATAGTAAATAGTTTTTAGTTATGTTTCCTTTTTCAAACCTATTTAATGTCCTGAGCATAAACTTTGTACCAACCGAGGACATCATCATAGTAAGAGAAACAATGTAGCTAAGTGCTTAGTTTGCTCTTCATGCACTTCCTTTTGAGTTTATATTTTTAAGAGGGTGTTTTTATAAAAATGTAATTTGTCTTTTTGAATGGACTAGTGTTACCCGGTGAATCCATGTCATCATGGATGCCATTTTCCAGTCCTGGACTTTCCCTTTTCGCTTCCTGCATTGAGAGGGTTTGTGGTGTTAGTTAATTTCATGTGAACCAATTGGACTAACACTCTTGCTAACAATTATTGGTAAATGTAAAGCCTAGAAATGTAACTTCAGATCACTGTCATGGAGCTGTATGGACGCTGTACACATCCCTTGTTTCGCATTAAATCTTATACAATTTTTCTTTTCTCACCGCTACTAATTAAATACTAATGCAAATATTATATTTTTGTCCCCCTTACATTTATTTCAGAATTTGAACTCCTCCATCCCTATATTCAATTGTCTTTTATTTCACACTGGCGTACAAACTATTGAGAGAGGTGAATGGATTATGTTGGCCTCTATAACTTGTCATACAATCTTAATTTTTTTAAAAAAACCTAGATTTATGACCTGTGATGGCATGTTCTAGATATCTCCTCATCCTTTAACTAGTTCCAGGATTTTTTTTAGAAACTTGAGATGGCCAAATACTTGTCAAGAATGAACAGATAATCTTGGAAAAACCTAGTTAAATTTCTTGTCATCACCCACAAAGGAGCTAATTTGTTACTCGTAGCTATGCACCTAGATTTTTTGCACGTTTACAGGATTTCAAAAGTCCCCAGAGCATTGAAGGGACACCTTCCATATGAAAATCTGCAGATTACTTGGAGGTGAGTGAGCTACCGAAAGCTTGAGCAAGTCTCAAGCTAGATGCCTGGCTCTGGTGCAGCTCGAGGTCCTCATGGTCCCTTGAGCCCAAAAGATGCCGAGCTTTTACGTGGCCTCTGTCTGTTACCCAACCTCTAATCTCATTTGAAAAGATTAAAAGACAATGCATTATTTTTTTTATATAAAACAGGGGAGCAAGATAGCTGTCTAGTGGCTTAAATACACATCTACAATACCTGGGATCATTCCCGGCTTTCCTGCTTAATTGTGTGATATTCGGCGACTATTTTATGTCTCTGAGCCTCCTGTGTTTTTTTGTAGCACATAAAACCACACCTTCAAATACCTGACTTTCCTTTTACTTAAGTAATGGCATTGTCCTCTGGTTAGAGCCGGGGTATGAATGTTTCTGAGTTCACATTTAAAAACTGTCAATGCCCCTCAGCGCCATCTGACGGGCAAAGGTGAAATGCTCCTTCATGTTAGAAAAAAATATGCTCACTTTTTTTGAGTTTTGAAAAGACAGACTTTATCATAGTTTTAAATGTTGTTTGTTGAATGGTTTCCATGGTAGAAACTTTCAGGGCTTGGCTCGTGCACAGGCTTTTAGAGCCAAGCCATACCATTGCCTCGGCTCTCTGTTAATTTTTTTGGCTCGCCCACCTTTCAGATTACCTTCAGGAATAGGTTATGAAGAAATACTAATTTGTACATTTCCTCACCTTTTTCAGCGTGGAAAATATAGTATGGGGATGTTCTGTGCTCTTTTGGTATCTAGTTACACTACTACAAAGTTTTGGCTTTGTGTTTGTAGTTAGGGTGACAAATGCTTTGCTGATGTTAACACCCATAAAATGTGACTTTTTAGCATTCAGTGCATTAACAATAACCACTCTGGTGGCTCTATTCTCTCCCCTCTCTCTTTATGGAACCCCTTACCCTCATTCTGAAACAAGCTGGAATCCACTATCACCTCTATGCTGACGACACTCAACTCTACTATAAAATTAAATCCCACTTAGATATACTTCATTTGAACGATACCCTGAGTAACATCCAATCCTGGTTCTACTCCAACCATCTTAAACTGAACCCCAAAAAACTGTAATTATTCTCTTATCTCCCAAAAACAATTGGCTCCCCATTCAAGGCTGGATCACTGATCTCAATTCCCTCAATTGTTCGCTTTCCTTATCTGACTCATCGAAATCCCTACGTTTCACTCTTGACAAAAACCTGGCTCTTAAGGACCAGATAAACTCGTCTAAAGGAGCACTTTTCACTCTCCGACACCTTAAGAAAATCAAACCCTTCATTCCTTTAGATGACTTCAAATGGGTTGTCCAATCACTAGTCCTATCTAAACTTGACAATGGCAACGCTATCTTCACAGGAACCCCCAAAGTACACCTAGCCCCCTTCGAGCTGTGCTCAATTTGGCGGCCAGACTCCTCACTGACTGTAAACGATTTGACCACATCTCCCCAGCCTTCAAAGCCCTAAATTGGCTACCCGTTGAAGGAAGATGCTTTTATAAGACTGCATGCATCACGCACCTAGCTCCTCACCAACAAACCCGGTTGTACCTAGTAAACTCAATAAAGCGGACTGTACCAGACAGATGAGAAGCACCAATGCGCTCCTTCTTGTCCCCCTCCTTTTAAAAAAGAAATCCACCCAATCTCGCTCCTTCTTCGGTGATGCCCCAAACATCTGGAATGCCCTCCCGCAGGACCTGCGCTGTACCCCTCTTACCTCCAGCTTTAAAAAAGACCTAAAACCTCACCGTCTCAACATATATTTGGGTCCATTGACCTTGTTTTCTGTTTCCCATGCATTTATCTTCAATTTTTCCTGACCCTCTCTTCACTCTCCCTCTTTTCATATTCATCCTCTCTTCTCTGTCCTAAATTACTACACCCATTTATATTCTTTATATGTTTATTACCTGCTAACCAACCTGAATTTCTGCCCCCCTTTTCTTAATGTGAGATATACCTGCGTGTTTTGTTACCCTGAACAATTGCTAAAGTTATTATTGCCCCCTTTTAACTTTATGTGAGATGTACTCGCTTGTTTTTTTTACCCTGAACAACTGCTTTTCTTGATTGCTTCTGTTCATGTAAAGCGTTCTGATATCCCCGGTTCTAGCCAGCACTATATAAAACCTTTCAAATAAATAAACACCACTCACCACCTACTTTTTTTTTTTTGTTACAGTAGTAAGTATCTCTATGCAGATAACTGAGGTACACAAGTCTGCGAAAAAAGGTTTTAGAACCAGGACCCAAGTCTTTAAAAGACATTTTTGTCGTATTTGTTTCCTCATGTATGGCAGCTGCAAAAGAAACCATTTGTGCAATTGGTTTGGTGAGCAACTAAATGTATTAGAGGGCATAGAATTCATTTTAGGATTTACTAGAGATAAGAAGTTGAATTAACACAAAGTTGGCCCTGCTGACTGTTAATTTCTTATGTGCCGGGAAACTTTTTTTTTTTTTTTTGCATTTAATTAGTTAATTGTCCTGGTAGTTGAAAAAGAAAAAACAATCCGTTTGTATTTTTTGCTGCTTAAAAATCGGATCATGCATGCCTTTTCTCCTGTATTTTGCAAACCAGCAAAGACATCGAGAAGTAATACAACCTCACAAATAACTTTATAATAAATCTGAGAATAGTGTTATTGTCGCCAGAAAAAAATGTTCAGAAGACTCTCACATTTCAGCTGGATTCTTTAGCAAATGTATAGAACTAGCCAATTCTAGTTTCCAGCTGCTGACTAATTAGCTGGAAACTGTTTTTAGTGCAGTTCTTTCGATCCAGAGCCTTCATATAGAAATCCGAATTGAAGAGAGTTTTGTGTATTTCACAATTTTTAAGGAAGTTACTGTTTGGCAGCTCTCCGTTAAGCAGGCCTTGAGTTAAATTCCAGCCATTTGTCTGTGGTGGGGTATCATAGTGGGAATGAATAATGTATTTGTTTTTAACCTCGCCTTGACCCCCACAAAGTCTATTGGCGATGCAAGCCACAGATCTCTAGAAGCCCAGTGCGAGCAGCGCATGCTCCTTGTAATTGAAGTGGCTGCGCATTCTGTTTTTTGCTCCCTTATCTGTCCTCTTCTGCACCACAGATCTCCCCAGGTCTCTAGTAGATCAGAAAGGCTGGCAGGTGTCATGCTTGCTATATAATCTACACAGCTCCAAACAACATCCTCCTTTCATCTATTTTTATGTCCCATTGTAAATGTTAGTTAAGCTGTACAATTGTTTGGAAACATCACGTGGGCGCAGATTGCAAACTTCTAAGCTTAGTTTGGGTAAATGTGGGCTGGAGTTGCAAACTGTTGTTTTTATCGAAGTCTGATGACTAAACAGTATATACTTCTAATACCATGCGAAACCCTAGCTTCTGCTTTTTGTCACAAAGTACGTTGTCAAATTACATGGTGTCTGCAGGAGAGATATGAGGTAATAACTCTACCGCTCCCTTTACCAAAAATGCAGAACAAATCATAACTGTGGGCTTTGGGGAAAGACCGTGATGTTCTGCAAGTAAATAGTTGTCATCGTATTTCATGTAAACTAACGGAGACGGGAGGCAAATTAAAGGACCCGGGTTACGTAAACAAGGTTTTTGAGAGAATATTGTAGTATGCAGTCGGCAGGGAACTCTTGGGATCTAGTTTCATATTTTTAAATGAGCGAGAATCTACTGTAATATTGTGTGGTTATAGCAACGAAAGGGGTTTGCGATTCTAAAGTTTACCGCAATTTTGCAGTGCATTCTTTTTTTAAATAACTGACAGCTATGCATGTCGTTTTAAAAGTACGTTAGCAGTGTATTCCGTGCTGTTTGCATGACATTTCATTGTCTGCAGCGTACACAAACTGTTACTTTAAATTGATGGCCATTCTTGCAGCTTTTTATGTACGTTTTGTTTCTTGAATTTCGGCTGCGGTGCCACTGTAACACTGCAGCTTGACAGTCATTGTGAGTACTTGAGTAGCGTTTCTGAAAGACATGCATGGAATGTGCTGCCAAATACCACTCCGTATAACTAACATAATGCTTAAACTTTGCTCGGCTAGTCCAGTGTACTCGGACGTAAGTTTTGTAGTTTGTTTTTTCAAGCATGTCCTGCCAATTTTGGTGAAAGGAGATGTGCTGACGTCACATAAGCGCATGATAATGCCTGATCTAGACATTCTCTACTGAAATAGAGGCGTTGAATTTAGGAACTCTTAATGGAACAACGAAATTTAACGGTTTAAGCGGTAGGTTTTGACGGCAGATTTAGTGAGTTACACCTGCTTCATTTGGTTTGAGGTGTGTTGCTGCCTCAACTTTGCTTTAGGAAACTTCATATTTTCAAGTGCCAGCAGTGGCGCTATTTGCGGATTTCCGCATTTCTTCTTTGCTGCGATGGTTTTGATGGACAATGAGGACTAGTCTACAAATGAATTGAATGCTTGAAGTGGACTTTAGCCAATAAACAACAAGCATTAAAAATGCAATAGGTCTCGCCTTTGATTAAGTGAATGCCATTTGCTTTGCTATACAATACCATTAGCAAAGCAAATGGTTTTAACTTAATCAAAGGCAAGTGGCCACCAGAAGATATCGCGCCTCGTCTAAGCAGCGCCGCCTTTCATCACACTTCAGAATATACAAAGCTGTATTCCAGTAGGATGCATTTTAATCGATGGCCTCCCCGGGTATATGATGGCACCGTGCATTTTCTCCACCTGTCCTGGAATAGTGTGCACGGAATTCCTTGTTAAATTATTTGTCATTCGCAGATCCCATCGAGAGGGAATGGAATGGAATGACATTTATAGAGCGCTATGGCTACCCGTAGGCCTCCCAGTGCTGTGGACAAACAAGCAAAGAACAGTAGACAAAGAAGGAAGCTAAAACAGCCAAGTTTTTAGTAGCCTGCGAAAAGATAGAAGATTGGATTCTTTCCGTAGTTGAAGCGGAAGGGCATTCCAACCAGTGGCACCATTATTTGAGAAGGATCGACCACCACATCTGGCCCTCCTTATTCTGGGTTGAAGGGCAAGAAAGGATACAGATGACCAAAAGTCTCTCTTCGGATGATAGGGGCTAAACAGAGACTGAAGAATGGGATGGCCATTCTTCCAGAAGGCTTTATGGACCAGACACACAGCTTCAAATTGGATCCTTTCCCTGATTGGCAGCCAGTGCAAGCTCTTTAATGCTTGTTTGGTAGAGTGCCAACGGGTAATTGAAGAAGTCTGCGGGTAGCACAATTCTGAATAACTTGGATCTTATTGATGGTATTCTGCGGGGCTCCCAGATATAATGCATTTCCATCATCCAGGCGGGAAAGGATCAGGGCTTGTACTATGATCCTTCTAGCGTGGAAAGGGAGATGGGGAAGAACCTTATGCAGCATCCTTAGTAGCCCGAATCAGGTTGCAGAGAGTTTTGCTGCCTGGTGACTAAATGTAAGGGAATGATCAATCCAGATGCCCAGACTCTTGATTTGATCTTTAGGGGCCGGGGCCGGGCCTAGGCAATCTGGCCAGAGAGAAGCCGGATCGAAGACAGGGTAGTTGCCCAGGAGCATAAGCTCGGTCTTATCCCCATTAAGTTTAAGGCACAAGCGTTCCATCCACTTGGCAACCTCCTCTAGGCAGCAGCCTAGAGTGCTAGATGACCCTTTGGGGTGGTTAAGTGCCACCACGAGCTGGGTATCATCTGCATAGGAGACGATTTTTATGCCAAATGGATGGACGATCTCTGCCAGGGGTCTCAAATATATTTTAAATAGCGTAGGACTCCGGGCAGAGCCCTGAGGAACCCCGCAATTGGGGGGAAACTGGTTGGAAACTACATCTCCCTCAAAGACCCTAAAAGAGCGGTCATTGAGAAAGGTTTGCAGCCACTCTACTGCCATACCGGACACTCCCAAATTCTTGAGTCTGAGGAGCAGGGTAGTATGATTAACAGTATCGAATGCGGCACTGAGGTCAAGAAGGATAATAGCCTCAGTGCCCCCTTGATCCAAGATCCTTCTTGTTTCCTTTGTCACCGCAATGAGGGCAGTCTCAGGACCCATTTTGGGCCGAAACCCGGTCTGGGAGGGGTGTAGTAAATTATTGGTTTCCAGAAAGGCTACCATAGTATTGTTTACATGCCTCCCTAGAATCTAACTCACCCATGGCAGTAGGGAAATAGGGCGATAATTTGCAAGATTGTCCTGATCCAGGTTAGGTTTTTTTTTAGAAGGGCTTTGACCATCGCACATTTCCACGCTAACGGAACTGAATCTGAGGAAATAGAAGAATTCGCCAGGTACAGAATTATAGAGCATATGGTATCGGCTACTAAAGTGAGAGCCTGGGGGGGAGCAGGGTCAGTGGGAGAGCCCGATTTTATGTGTGCCATAATTGGACCCAGCGAGGCAGAGTCAAGAAGAGGATATTGTGCTAAAAGGGTATGAGGCCCTACAGTCGACTCAGCAGGGACAATCGTGGAGCTGGTGTATTGAGAGGGTGAAAATGCCTGATAAATAGTTTGAATTTTCTTTTGGAAAAACTCTGCCAAAATGTTGCAGTGTGCCAAAGCATCGTGCAACCTGGGAGGTTTCGGAGGCAGTTTAGTGAGGGTTCTAGCAATTTAAAAAATTTCTTTAGGGGAATTAGCAGCTAATTCAATCTTCTGTTCATAAAAAGTGGCTTGAGTGGCTTTAATTTCGGATTTGTAGCGTCTAATAGATTCCCTATATTCCATTTTACTTAGATCAGAGTAGTCTAACCTCCATTTCCTTTCAAGCCGTCTGCAGCGCTGTTTGAGTTCCCTCAAATTATGAGTAAACCATGGTGCAGTTTTCGGCCTATTGGTTATATAAGCAGGTTTCTTAGGAAGTACTATATCCAAGGAGCCTTGGATCCAGGAGTTAAATAATTAGCTTTCCCCAGGTTAGAATTAACCTCACGGGATGGTCTATAGTTTCCAGGACCAACTTCCACTGATCAATTGGGAGTTTAGACCAGTTTCGCTCAGACACCGAAATTATATTGGGGGAGCGAGCGGGTCTGTGAATTTCCCACTTTAACTGGATCAGGAAATGATCCGTCCAAGGAAGGGGGATGGGGAGTCCGATAATAAGTTCACCGCAATTACTGAAGACTGGGTCCAGAAGATGACCTTTTGGAAGGAGTAGGTTTCGCCACTTTCTCCATAAGCTGGAGTGCTGACAGATTCTCAATCAGCTCCATAGCCATTTTATCAGATGAATTATCTAGGTGTAGATTAAGGTCACCTAGTATAGTAAAATTTGCTGGTCCTAAGGCTAGGTCCGCCACTACATTGGGTAGTGCATTGAGAAATTGTCTAGCCTTACCTGGAGGGCGATAAACTAGGATGGCAAAGAAAGTGCCACTATGAACCACGACCAGTTTTTCTAAGGATACCAGAATGTGGAATTTGATTGGTTATTGAATTTGTCTTTTGGATTCTCCTCCTTTATATCTGTCCTACCTCACGAGCACTTTCATTTTTCACACTCCCCTTGGAGCAACCTCTGTCTCTATTTGGAGCATTGAATATGGTGATCTGTTATAAAAGTAACTGAATAATAAACAGTCACTATTGGAGCGATATTTTGTGCCTTTGTGTCTTTTGAGGATATACTTGTTTGCATTGTAAAGAAAATGGTGGTACATTAATGATACAATGCTAATTATATATGTACCGGATGCCCTTTGACTAATGAATGTTTTTCATAACTGAATTGTAGCTTCAAAGAAGTCTAGGACCGTTGTTTCCTATACCAATCGTTACCCAGGTCCGTGGACAATTGTGGGTTACCCCATTATATCATAATGGATGCTCACCATAGCACCACGGATGCCTGGATTATGCCAGTAATGCCCCACATTAAACTAGGGCCACAGTTGTGCCAAGGCTGGAAACCAGAAGGATCAGGGATAAGACCCCATATCAGTCATGACCATTAATATGCCAGGAATAGGTACATATAGGCCAGTCATGCTCAGAGTAGGTCTATGATGGCTGCCAGCATACCACAACTAGATCAAAAATACTAAAGTAGTCAAGGATGACCATAATTATACCATTGGCACTATTATGTCAAGAATGGACACAATTATGCCAAATATAACTCGCTTATGATGGGGCTAGCATATATATTTGGCGGTTCTTGGCACCAGGCATAGTTTCAGGAAGCAATAGTGTTTATTATGGGCACACACATAAATGTTGATGAATCTCTTAATTTTCTCTGGTCTGGATCATACCCTGTTCTCCTCAGGTCTTGAGCTGATCATGCATCTAACTGACACATTTTCACTCTGACTCCTGCAGTCCCGCACTTTGGTGGGTCAGCACTGATTACAGCTCAGGCTACTGCTGCCATACTTTTTTGATGGTGCACTGTTCACACACATGTTGTGATGGATAAAGGAGGGACTGTAACATGGTCCATCTCCTTGTGGCTTAATTATATTGAGATTGGATACAGACGGTCATGTAGCAGGTCCTATAAGCTGGCACAGTGTGTGTGTTTGATTGTTAGTATGAGTTACTGTGATAGGTGTGGCTGGCTGTCACTCTTAGCGTCTTGAGATGATCAATGCTGCCTTTTTTTAATAGGCACCTACTCTGAAATGGATACTGGGCTTGACTTCACCTCAGGGAGCTACTTTGAAGGTACTGGCGAGCTACCAGTAGCTCCCGAACTACTCGTTGGAGACCCGTGGTATAGAGTGACAGAGTGCAGTGGCGTAGAATTCAATGGCATACATTAGAGTGGTGTAGCTTAGAGTATATGGGTGTGGAGTGCAGTGGTGGAAAGTGGCATAAAGTTAGCGGAGTGGTGCAGAGTAGAGTGGAGTATGCATAGTGTGGTAGCACACTTAACATTACAGACAACACCTTTCCAATTGAAATCACCAATGCATTTGCACAGACAAAGTTTTACTGCTAAAACTACGAGGCGCACAAATGATAATGTGTGGAAATGTCATCACCTAGTGTATTGATTTTGATAGTTTTTAAATGTGTTTCCATCACACTTCATAATTACCAAAAACGTGCAATTATGAAGTATCTGCACAGTTAATTTGCAGGCATTTAAATTGTGTTGTATGCTAGAAATAAATGTCGTACAGCCTTCCTCAAGCACTCCTCAGAGCCAGGATGATTGTCACAAAAATCCTCTCACTTTGAAGTCAAAGAAAGTAAAGTAAACACTAAGCTCCTTGGAAGAGAGAACCTGACATTTGACCTCTATCTTTGAATGCCCGGCAGATACAAGGCGAGAACAAGATTAAAGCCTGTGTACAGAATTTGAGCACTGGAGAACCAAAACAGTACATAGGGTTTGGGGCGAACTCTAGCTGGACAACCTAAAACAAATTGAGCCAGCAAATAAAACGCAAGCACATATGAGTTACAAACCACAAAGCCAGTGGTAAACAACGGGTTGGAATGCATTCCCAGGGAATCTTTCTTAGTGGCCCCAAGACGTCATTAGCATACCTGATAGCTGCACTGTCTGGTAGGCTTTGTCTTAAAACCATTCAGAAGCAGATAACCTTGGTTGTCCCAATAAAAGCAGGTAACATTTGTTGTCATAATAAACATACATTTAAAATTCTTTGAAGTGTGTATGGGATAGTAAAACATAGCTACAAATGGCAAAAGGTTCATCAAGGATGACCGGTTAGAAGAAAACATTAAAGTCGTGCCTCAATCACAGCACAGTCAGCAGAAGGACTGCTCTCAAGCAGAAGCAATCAGTACTTGCCATACTCCAGCTGAAAGAAGTGAAGCCAGCATGTGCTAGACAATTAGAAGGCAGCAAATAAAATTGACAATAAAACCAACAAATGTTAAATAATGGGCAGACTGCAAGCCCATTGTATACATTTTCTCTTGCAAGTGAGAGTGCATGCAATGCGTGTGCAGTTTCATGGGGAAAATTACAAAACATAAGTTTAAAGTGAACTCCGGTTTGGTGGTCTGCTGACCCTAGCAAGCCACAACCTCTGTGATGACTTCCAGTCGCAATGAAGTCAATGGGAAGAAAAAGTACGGTGACCTTTAAGAACAAAGGAAGTAGTCTACTGTATGCCAAATCTTTGATCCAGCACAAGAATCCAGTTTATGGAAGTGACTAAAATTTAGTCTCCTTTTTAAGGAAAATCATCCTTTATGGAAGATGAAACCTTACACACAATAGTGTCATGCTTCATCAACAGTATCCTCTCCCCACCGTGGTAGGGCAATGCCACCAGGGCAGACTCAGTCTCCTGCAGGACTGTACCGGGGCGGAGGGAGTTCTAGATAAATTGTTACTGGACAAAGCAAAAAAATAGGGATCCAGATTGAATTAAAAATAACTTGGTGTTCCTAGGTTATTAGCATTATTCAGTAGGACACTAGGTATGACTAACAAGCATTTACAATGCAATGGTCTCGGCATTGTTAAAGTTAGAGCTATTGGCATTGCTCATGCTCAAATGCGAGACCTATTGCATTTGCACCCACACACACAGAGCCACCCACACACACAGCCACCCACATACACAGAGCCACTCTGCATCCAACGTAAAATAAGATAAAGCTGGAGACAAGGTCGAGAGCAGACGCACAAGACTCCTGTCCTTGGCTCCTGCGCAGCATCACACTCAAACTACAGCATCCATCACAGCCCCGGCTCAAACAAACTGCCAAACACTCCCAATGAAGAAGAGCTCCGAGGAGCACACAGCCCTGGTCAAGGACAGGTCCAGCTAGCAGAGAGGCGAACACGAGCAACGCCTCGAAGACCTAAGCGCTCTCGTGCAAACACAAGCTGCATTAAAATAGCACTGCAGGGCACGGCCCACAGCGCCTCGAAGAATGAAGCGCTCTCGCGCAAACACACGTTGCATTAAAATAACACGACAGTGTTTGGGTGTGGATAAAATCAATCTGGCCAGTTTTCTACCACTGTTACTATATTTAATTATTTTTCATATTTTTAACCTTTTATTCCAGATGCTGCACCTTAGAATTAAAATACCACATTTCCAGCAAAAATGATTTTCTTTTTTGGATCCATTTCACAGGGGAGCAAATAAAAGAAAGTAGAGGAAAGAGAGTGAGAATCCCATCTTGAAGTCAAGGTTTTCAGTTGTCACAACAAGGAAGAGAGCCGAGGAGGGGGACAGTGCCAGCGCTAGCGATGCCTCTTTGTGTACACGTTTTTTATCATCCGAGAACAAACACTGCTCGGGCAACATCTGCTTGGGAGACAGACATCCAAACGCCAGGATGATGATATAAGTGTAAGCTCTTTAGACGCATCTTAAGTGACACCATGCCAGAGACCCTGCACACCGTGACAGATAGCACAGAAGATAGTGCCAGCGCCTCGTGGCTTCCTTCTACTGTGCTGGGACTTATTTTACCTACATCCGAAGAAGGCCATGAGTTTACTTGTAGAGCAATGCCTTCAACCCACTGAGTTATCCCATTACAGAAGCGTTGGATTCCACAGAATACCACAGCAGTGGCAGGATGCATGACAAACACTACATTTCATAGGCAGCGTGCTTCAGCAGGAGTACCCCCCCCCCCACCCTAACCCCCTCCCAGCCCGCTCGTTGATTAATACAAACACTGGCAGAGAGCAGCCGGCTTACCATACTGGAAGCTGAGGCGTGGGAGCAGCTCTTGGGCGGCTGCCGCCAGCCCCTCCAGGCACAGCGTGTGTAAAGCGGGGATCAGCCAGCCCCGTGTCGCCCCCCCCATGTCCTTGGCTCCAGCCGTGCTGTGCGAGTCCTCGCCGCCTTCCCTCCGGACGGTCCTGGTGGGTAAACCTAAGTCACAGGGGCAGTCTGAGCCGGGGAGAAGCGAGCTCCGTGTGCCGCCGCCGCTGCTGAAAGCTGAGCTTGCAAAACTTTGCTAGAGCCCGCCTCCGTCTCCGTCAGTAACCATCTCACACACGCACGACGGCTCCAGCGACCTGCAAGAGGCAAACACGGCAGGCTTGAAAAAAAACTCAGGCTACCCATTGGGCAACAGGGGGAGGTGAGGCTGCGCAGAGCTGCGAGCTGGAGCTGAAATCAGGAGCGACACCCTGCCCACTACCTGTGTGAGCTGTGGCACAAGAAGCGATAGGGACACAAAAACACAACCGCAAAGGGTCTCGAAGGAGCAGATTTAACTCTCCCACAGCACCGTGCGGACTGCAAGGTATCTGAAAGGTAAAGGTCTAACTCTACATGCAGCCGTGACACAGCGCGGGCTGCAAAGACCCTGAAAGGAGCAGGTTTAACTCTCCCTGCAGCCGTGCCACAGCACAGCACGGACTGCAAAGTGCCTGAAAGGAGCAGGTTTAACTCCTGCAGCCGCGACACAGCACAGCGCGGACATGTGAAATGTGAAACGATCCAGCAGCAAGGAAGAGGCGACCCCACGTCCCGCAACGACCGCGCACAAATGGACGAATCTTCAGACGCTAAAAAAAAAAAAAAAACGCCCACCAAGTGTAAAAGGGGCGGGGCGTAAAAAAAGCGAAAGAAGTGAAAAAACACGCCCCCGAATCGGAAAAAGACTGGGCTTGTTTGGAGAGACAAAGCTCTTCTCCAATGGCTGACCAGCATTTATGAGGCCAGCCAATGGAGAAGAGGGAAGAAGAGGGGCGGGTTCAAGCCCCACTTCTGAAAACACCTTCGCTAGCCGAGACCTAAAAACCAAGCGTGGATGGGGTATAGTGAGAGTAATGACTCAAACCCATCCAAGCGGTAGTCCCAGGGCTGCCGTACCCTTTGTTTGTTTGCACATCCACAGAACTAATTGTTTTAGGGTATTTACCAGCTCCTCGCTAATCCCTTCCCTCACTAGAAAAGGTTGGAAATGTACTCCTGACAAGGCCAGATGTAAAACGTTTTCATGGTGCAGATAAAAGGAGGTGTATGGAATTGGGCCCCTAATTTATTTATACTTTGCCCCTAACGGTTTTACACTGATTTTCCATTATTACTTTGTTTAAAAAAAATAATAATTATGGCATGCATCAAACACATTATATTAAATCAGGCTTAGTGGTGGTGGTTTTTAAAGCAGCACAGTAGTTTACGATAACTTTTTATTTTTTCAAGATGCTAACTTACTGCATTTTCTTAGAGCGCTCGCCATACAATTAAATACTTGTGTGTTAATGAATCAACTATTCAAGTTTGAATAACTTTTTACGCATAGATGGATACAAATCTTGCCTTGGCAGCGTTCGTCTCAGAAAGCACTGCTCTGTAAACTGGCAGCAAAAGAGATGAGTTTTGGGCTGCTAGGACTTGTGCATTCTTGTCCATTTGACGAAATAAACATGAAAACTTACTGGTTTTGACCCTAAACAATATGTCTATAGGAATACCACACCCCAGTCATTGACTAAAAATTGCGGCAAAAGTTTTTAAACGGTTTGTTGCTAACAGTGCATGGCGATCGATGCCTTTTTAAAAACAATCTCTTCTATCCGCTGTGCCAAATCTGGTGTGCAGCTGCTACAATTAATTATGGCATGCTCAAGTTGAATCCAGATGTGAGGGACATTGATGAGTAAAGATTTGAGTGGAAATGTCCTACCGTTTCAAACTAAAACAGATTTTGTGTGCGGAGTGAATGATAGCCATGTGCAAGCAGTACCTTTTTGGAAATTCTAAACGAGTTTTTTCTTTTTCATTACAGAATGTGTTTAAATATGGTCCTCAAAAAAGACCGTTGGTGCAGTTATCACTTAAACCAAATAAATGTGAGATTGAGTGATAAAGGACCTTTGCGCATTCTTTAGTGTTTTAATTCAGAAGACTAACGATTAATTTGTTTATATAAAATAAACGAAAATCGACCTCTTAAAACAATGTAAAGTACACTGAATTCCAGCACGTTAATAGTTAATCTTACTTAAAATCCAAAGTGCATATTAATAGACCATAATTGAAATGTTTTGTGCGTTGAAGATTTTAAAATGTGGTGAAGATGTGCAAACGTATATTTTATAGATTACCCTCCGTTACCTTTCTGCAGCCTAATTAGATAAATAACAGAAGCCTTCTACATTTTTTTTTTTTATGTTTAGCCATCAACACATTGTGTTTGAAAATGTTATATCCAATTGTAAATTTCAGTGTGTTCCCCCATTTTTATTACATTTCATAATCGAAAAAATACTAAAATATATTTGTAACTTTGTCACTTTTATAAGAAACACTTTCCAATATCCTCACACATTCACTGTGGCATGTCACTAACATTACATGTGTAACTTTTTAATACAGATCAGTCTTTTCATCATTGTCCTGCCTATTTAATGTATATCACCCTTTTCAAGCTTGACTTATCTTTGGCAAAAAATATTTCGTATTCATTCTCCTTTCTAGTTCAGTTTCTACTTCTAAAACTCTGCCTCTTGCATGCGCCGACTGCCTAGCTTCCTCTTCTCTGGTATAATTATATACAGAGTCTCAGGAGTGTAGTACAATTGACAAAAAAGAATCATGGTGTTGCAAGACATTCAAGAGATCGGAGATTACACTGTCTTGCTTATCTTCTGAGCAAATCTTTCCCGTATTGATTAGCTATGTTCTAGAATCAGCACAGTCAACAGCCATCATAAACAGTGAAAATCCTAATCGATTGCTTCACAATTCACAAAACAAAAAAATAAATACTCACGTTCGATCTCATTTTTCTATCCACCAGAACAGAAAGAACCCAAGATCGGTTTCAACCTGGTTCGGGCTCCAGTGGCACAATGAGCACAGAACCAACGTCTAGGCATACCCTTGCCACTTAGGGCGGTACATCAAACACACAAAAGGTGATGGCAATAAATCTAACCACTGGCAAGCACTATGGGTTGCTTGTGTTCCGGTTCAGGGCGGACCTGGCTTGATAGTTTGTGCTAGACTGTTTCTGCTGGAGCAGGGTCAAGACTAATGTGCACTGAGGTGTCTTGGTGGGCAGAAGAACGATTGGTTGGAACGTTACCCCAAGCGATTGTCAGTGGTTGGACAAATTGAAAGCATTCCTCCCATCACCTTTTGTGTGTTTGATGAGCATGAAGCTCTGACCTGTTTGCGAGCCATTACATTTTAAGCTTTTCCTTTGGTGTTAAGGACTGATCATAAATCCCCTCATTTTTGCTAGCCCCCACAAAAGCATCAGATGGACCTAGCCCTGAATGGCTTAGTGACTTCTAGTACTGGAAGTTATAGCTTCAGAATTGTGTATGTATACCTTCATTATGAGATTCCCAGATAATAGCCATACGTGCTGTAACTATTGTTATCACACATATCCCATGTTAAAATCTCATTGACCAACACCATCCTCAAACAGTTTACCCTGATAAATATCAACATGTGAATCCTACAGGTGAAAGGTGATCTATAATTTTTGGGATATGCAAATGTTGATGCTTTAAGCTGCAAAATCTACACATTATTCTCCTTTTTTCAGAGATAAACCCATAACTTATTTTGTTTTGTTTGGGCCAGATAAATTCCGACCTAGCAGAGTCTGATTTTGTCAGCCATGATAAAAACCAGCCTAAACACTGGGCCACTGGTAATGAGGTCGTTACTGGACACAATGAAAATCGCAGCATAATACCTGTCCAGGAAGCCACTGAATAAGACGGGGAAAGAGGATGACCAGTTGGAAAAAATTGCGTTCATCATAGATTTAGCAGAGCATGAATGGGAAGAGCAGATAAAAAGACTGCAGGCTTAGTTAGTAGAAATGGAAAATTCCAACTGGCTGGCCTATAAAGTGTGGTGATTTGTTTGAAAATCTAATAAATTGCTTTGACGTAGAGAATGTATTAAGCTTTATGGAAGCAAAGGAGTTCAGAGGAAACAAGGTGGTTTCACCTAGGCTCCTACATAAGACAATTGATTTTCTCACCCACAAGTGCCATCTAAGGAGATGTTTTACCAAGAACAAGGTCCCAGTATTGATGACTGGGGTAGAATAATGGTGAGACCAAGGAGAAGAATTGTGCAACTTTTGAATCAAGAGATGAGACTAAAGTTGTAGGAATGCTCTCCCTGTCAGCGGATGAGGTACTGCCTATAACTTGGAACAAGATTACAATGGGCATCGTTTGCTGGTTAAGTTCTAGGGGTGTGGATGGTAAGTTCCTTCATTTTGTGTGGACTACCATTCAAGTTTCATAGTCACTTGAATAGCGAGGAGGGCACCTGGTGTCTCCCTTGGAGCTGTGTAAGAGGCCAGGGGGATTTTTCAAGTATCGTATACCAAGTTGGACGTTGTCAGTTCATGCCCACCCAAGGACTGAGATAAGGCACCAAAGCTCACCAAGAAATGCTCCATCTAGCTGGAAGCAAATTGCTGGTTTGTGCCGGTTTGAGCTTTGTCAGCAAAGTTCAAGGCTACTGTATAACCATGATAAAGATGTATTTGACTCCATGGAGCATCATCGGTTACGGTCTTCTGCCTTGCCACACTGAAGCTTCCTGAGAACCAAAAAATGGGTTAAATCTAAATGTATTACTTGGGGCCATGACAGGGCGGCAAATCTGAATGGCGGAGTGACCTTTGCGACTACACAGTCTGACTTTGTCTCTTTGGCACCAAAATTGAAAGCAATAGCAGGAACTCAGACTTATCTGATAGAGACTTCTAGCTGCCTGATTACTTACCTTTGACTTTCCCAGGCATCAGGCTAGATCTGGAAACTTTTGCTGCGCAATACCATTTGCATGTGACGTCGGGTGGCTCCCTTTGGCTCTCCGTGACTTTGTTGGCCTCATTAGCGTTGGTTATGACATCGCAGTGCCTATATAGGCGCAACCCAGGTGCACGGACGTCAGTTCTTTTCTTTCTGCACCAGTTAAGTGCTGATCCGGGAAGAGCTACTTCTCCGCTTCTTTTTGGCAGGTTTTTTTCTCGACTTTTGTTGAAGTTTTTAGATTCTGACTTCGTGTGCGAGGGACGTCTTCGAGAAAGACAGGTTTCAAGCCATGTGGGACTTGCTCCCACATGATGTTGGTCACCGATCCCCCACCGCGTAGGTCTGTGGTGTCTTGAGCGCGACCATGATACGAAGTTGTGTTCGGACTGTCGGACGATGACTCCAAAGACCTTGAGGGAGCAGTAGATGACGTTACTCGCGGCCTGGCAGTGGACACCGTCAAGCGAGACTCCGAGGAGGTCACTGTCCCGATCGAAGAAGAGGAGGTCGCAAGACCGCTCACGGAGCCCTAAGTCCTCTTCCTTCCTCGGTCCTCGGGACACTCGGGGAAAAGAGACATAAGAAGAAGTCCAAGCGAACTTTTACTTCACCTCAGCTGGTGTTTGTCATTGAGAGAGGTAAGGAGCACCAACGCTCTAGGCACTATTCCGCAGAGCCAGAGTAGACTTCTTGTCCCTCTCCCCCCACCTTTCCGGGAGCCCGAGCGACTCCCACTCAAATAGTTTTACGAGGCCATGCGCCGTGTATTTGGGCGGAACAACCCCGCTGGTGAGCCTTCCGGCCTGCAGAGTCGCAAGGGGCCCCTGTGGGTTTGACTCTGTCGGCTCCGGACACAACGCGAGTGGGGCCCCATGGATTCCGACATCGACAGAACCCAGAGGTTCTATGTTGTCGCCTGAACGCTTTGAGGATGTGCTTGACTCGGGAGAGGAATGGGAGGAGTCTGGGGACGCTCTTGAAATCCAGGAAGTCTCTGAGGAGAATTTGGACTGGTATGGGGAACTTGGGGAGGCCAGTGGACTGGATATGTCTCCAGATACTGGCATGCTGTCTCTGCCAATAGTGGCTACGGAGGAAGGGGCATCCTATGCCATGGTGGTTAAGAGGGCAGCCGAGGTCCTTGGACTGAGCTCCCCTCTGTGCAGGTCTGGACTAATCTACTGACTTAGGTGCTTCAACCTGGGGCTTCCACTTCAGAACCCTTGTTGCCCTTTAATGAGGCACTTACAGAGGTCCTTCTGGGTACATGGTCCAAACCTGGCACAGGTGCTCCTGTGAATAGGACAACTGCATGCTGCCACCGCCCAGCACTGGGCGACCCTAAGTTTCTCAGCCATCATCTCGCCCCAGAGTGTCTGGTGGTGCTGGCCTCTACGTCCTGAGGCGCATTCCCTTCCGCCCCTCTGGATAGGGACTCCTAGAGGTTGGATGCATTTGGAAAGAAGTTGTTTTCTTCTGCCAGCCTGGCATTGCGGTCGGTGAATACTGTGTGCCTATTGGACCGTTTCTCTCATTCCCTTTGGGAGACGGTTGCGCAAGTGCTGCCACAAGTCCTGGAGGAGGCCAGGGCTGTGCTCTCCCAAGCTGTGAAGGATGGGAGAGATGCAGCAAAATTCACAATCCGGTGTGGCCTCGATACGACTGATTAGCTTGGTAGGTAGATTTCAACTACGGTAGCCTTAAGGCGCCACGTCTGGTTTTGTACAACTGGCTTCTTGTGCGATGTCCGAGCCAATTTGATGAACATGCCCATGGCAGGATACACTGTACCGTCCTGTTCACCTGGATAGCCCGCTTTTTATCCCTGTTGTCACTTGCCTGAAATAGCCTACTGCGGTATTCCTATTTTTAAACTTGTACTATTTTAGTGTTTAAAAGTTGTAAACTTATGCTGCAAAACTTGCACTGCAATACTCTCTCGGGGGGTTTCCTGCTTCCCCAGGCCGCCATGAGTAGTTTTGCTCAATTGTTGCAGAGGGAAGCAGGCTCCGGAGGCACTTCCGGTTTCAGGGAGGAAGAGGTTAGCAGTTTAGCGCTCTCACTAGACACACCCATATAAGACGCATGTTTGCACGGATGCCAAAGCAAGCCCGTCTGCGCGAATCCGGACTGCGCACGGCGCCCATAACTCTGGCCATTGCAGCGGGGAACAGGTATTTAGAGTGACGCAGTTACTCTAGAGATAACCTGCTTAAACTCAAAGGTGCAAAAACAACAGTTGATGGACAGAATTCAGAACAATGTCATACATTCACCCCAGTACAGAGATCTGGGCCTAAATCCATCGTTTTTTTTCTCACCATTCCATTCCAGTTTGAACCCAGCCATATGCAAATCAGTCTTAACCCTGTGCCTCATGGGAACAGTCCATCCCGAACTGCCAAGCTAGGTCCTCCCTGGACTGGAACCAAGCATCCTAGGACCGGTTTTGGGGTTTCACCCCTCTTCAGCCAGGATAGCTTGATTCCAGTGGCATGGAGAGCACGGTACTCGCGTCTGAGCATACCCGTCACACTCGTGGTGACAAATGCAAAAACAGTTTCCCAAACATGGGCTCACTGTGCCACTGGAATCAAGCTATCCTGGCGGTAGATGCAATCCCGACCAACTATTCCATCCAGAGGGTGGATAGGATGGGGCGCATAGGCGGAGGCCTGGCTGTGGTCTTTAAATCACACTATAAATGTCTGATAGAATCAGGCTTCAATCTACCAACGTGTGAAGTCCTCCAATTTACATTAATTACCTCACCCACATGCTCCTTTTGTGGGTTGCTGTTCTATATGCCCCCAGGTCCCAGACTCCCTTTTCTTAAGGATCTTAAAATCCTTCTAGAACCTCTGCTACCAGAGAATTAATGACTATCTTGGGGGACTTTAACTTTCACTTAGAGGAGACTGATAACCATGACTTGAACAGCCTCTTAGAAGCTTTCGCTAATCATGGATTATCACAACTGGTCTCTGCCCCCAACCAAAAGGCTGGCCACACCCTAGATGGGAATTTTATAAATGACCCCAGATTGGTCTTTCAAAATACAATCCCCCATCAGCTGGTCTGATCATAAGGCAGTTGCCTTTACTCTTGCATCCATTCCAACAGGCAGAATTATAAACACTTCACTTCACACATCGTGGACAAACGTAGAAACTGGAAAGGGGTCTCGGCTGAGGCACTATCCAGAACCTTAAATAATATACCCTGTGTCATTCCAGAGGACTCGTATAGCGGAGCAGAGGCCTTAATAGAGAGTGCAGCAGACATATTGGCACCTCTGAAGACAACTGCACATTAAAGGCTTTCTCCATCCACTCCTTGGTACAATGATAGGCTCAGGATGCTTAAAGAAAATTGCCCCCACCACGAGCGAGCATGGAGGAAAAATCAAGGCAAACCAGATTGAATCTCATATAAAATCACCATTAAAGAATATATACATGCAATATATAAGAAAAGTTCAAGTACTGCACCCAGAAAATTGGAAATGCCGCCTTCACAAAAAAGCATTTTAAGCTAGTACAACTGCTCTCGACCTCACATCCCAGAGCAGAACCGGAGTGCTCTCAGGTGTTCTGCAATCAGCTAGCCACCTTCTACTCAAAGATTATGGATATCCACGCAGGCTATGGCCCGACTTCCCTTACTCCAGCCCTCCCCTCCACTTCCCGTGCTCCTCCCCGAGCACTGCAAGACTCCCTACCAGGTACGAGCCAAGAGACCAAGGGCCTCTCCGTCTTCTCCACACTCTGTCCTAAGCTGGTCGAACAATACATCCTGAAAACCTATGCAAGGCTCGCCCTCCGAAGCCTTCCCCCTTACAGTTCTCCATATGGCCGCCAGCAATAAAGCTGCCCCACTCAGTGAGCTATTAAATAATGTGATCCTTTCTGGGTCATATCCACAGAGTTGTAAGCCAGCTATTATCAGGCCCCTCTTGAAAAAACCCTACCTTGACATCAATGACTGTCAAAACAATCGTCAAAACTATCGCCTGATTTTTCTGCTTCCGGTACCTGCAAAGGTTCTGGAAATGCATCTTAATATCCAGCTGATGGAGACTGCTGAACAACAACACTGGTTCAATGACTCCCAGTTTGGCTTCAGAAAACATCATGAGACAAAAACAGTATTAATCTCAGCCACGGACAGTATCAGACGCCGAGTGGATGAGGAACAAGGACTGTTGCTAATACTCCTGGATCTGTCTGCATCGTTTGATACCATCTCTCCCACTCTGCTGCTAGACAGATTCCAAGGGCTGGGCATCTCACATCAAGCCTTAACCCTCCTGTCCTCCTTCCTAGGGGGACCATCTCAAAAGGTGAAGCTTCAGTGCTTCTACTCTGAAGCTTTCTCCTTGCCTTGTTGAGTTCCACAGGGCTCCTCTTTAAGCCCCACACTTTTAAACCTTTATGTGGCACCCCTAGCGACCATTATCCACTCCTGTGGAATGGAGGTATTGTTGTATGCTGTTGACGCGCAGATCATGGTATCAATTCCTAAGAACTCAGGTTCGTTAGCTGAAAATGTTCGATGCTGTATAACTAAGGTGGCAGAATGGATGTCTGGTAACTTCCTGAAACTGAATGGGGACAAGGCGGAAGTGATGGTCTTTGGCTCAGGGGCAACAAGCTGGAATAGCAGCTGTTGGCCTCTTTACCTAGGAAAGTGTCACACTCCAGGAAACCAGGCCAAGAGCCTTAGAGTTCTGATGGACCTGGAACTCAATTTCAACGCCCAAACAAACCTCACTATCACCACCTGCACTTGGATCTTAAGGATGCTGAAGAAGATCTTCCCTGTTATCCTGCAGCGCACACGCAAGCAGCTTGCTCTCGCCCTGTTAATGTCCAGACTAAATTACTACAACTCATTCGACCGAAACTTTGCAGTATTAACTTCAATTGGTGCAGAATACCCTTGCTAGACTGGTTCTTGACATTCCCAGAAGACACTCTGATGCCAAGGGTCTGGAAACCCTACACTGGCTTACAATTAACAAGCGCATCAGCTTCAAGTCTCTTTTTATGGTCCATGAGGCTCTCTATCTCCGTTACCGAATGAGATTAAAATCCAAGTTTTGCTGGTTCTCCCCTGGCAGATCCCTTCGCTCAACTTCTAACCTACATCTTCACGTACCCAGAACAACAAGGAAGAGATGGGGCAACGGAGCATTCTCAACTGCTGCCAGTAAGCTCAGGCATACCATTCCAAAAAACATGAAGGCCATCTCCCAGCACCTGCCCTTCAGAAAGGCTCTAAAGACTTGTTTATTCTGCATGTAGCTATCTCCTGTATTCAACTTACTCATGGAATCTCTTTCTGGATGGTATTCTACAGCGCCTTGATGCCCTTCGGTAACTGCAGCGCTTTACAAATTCAATAATCAAATCAAATAAAAAATGATGGAACCCACCTCTTTGGGGAAAAGGCAGACTCTACCTTGGTCGGGTTCAAGGACTCTCGAGCTATGGCCAGATCCTTGGGCCTGTCCTCCAACCCCGTGGCCAGTCTTCCCTTTGCCCCTTTCGTGGCAACGGAAAGGGTTTCCAGCTGCAGCAACCTTATCCTTGCCACCGTCCCGCACAGACTGCCCAAGTCAGAGCTCGGAATGGAGGTCAGAAGTCCTCTGCCACACTGCCCCCAGAAGTCGCAGCCTCCAAGCACTCGTAGGCTGATTCTGCAGGACCACACTACTCCGGTTGGTCGGAATTCGTTGTCATCTCCCTCACTGGAGATCCATAACATCGGACAAGTGGGTCTTGCAGATCGTCCAGGAGGGCTATTCTCTGCCTTTCTTTTCCTTTCCTCCTCTCATTCTGCCAGACAGGAATGGCTGACGGAGGATCATTTAAAGTTGCTGCAAGAGGTTACAGCTCTCTTGGCCAAGGGAGCTATAGAAAGGGTCACAGTTTCAGAAGTAGGCAGTGGCTGTTATTCCCGCTACTTTCTGATTACGAATAAGGGGCTACGGCCCATTTTAGATCTTCGGACCGTCATTCTCTTCCTCAAAAAGGAGAAATACCAAATGCTTACTCAGGTTTTGTCTCCCCTGGACTGGGTGGTAGCGTTGGACCTGCAGGACGCTTTTTTCCATATTCCCACCCAGCCAGGCCATAGGCGTTACCTGCGGTTCAAGGTAGGCCACGAGCACTTTCAGTGTACCGTGCTCGCCTTAGGCCTTTACCAGTGCCTCTCAGGTGTTTCCAAGGTGATGACGGTGGTCGTAGCTCATTTGCTCAGGTTAGGGGTGTCAGTCTTCCCCTACCTCGACGACTGGCTCTTGAAGGCGCCCCCCCCCTTCCAGGCAGTTGTCTCCCACCATCAGACTACGGCGAACCTTCTGCATTCGCTGGGGTTCTCTATCAACGTGCCAAAGTCACACCTGACTCCTTCTCAGATGTCCCCTTTTATCGGGGCTGTTCTAAACACAGTGTGGTTTCTGGCTCATCCTCCCGAGCAGCGAGTTCAGGCTATGATTCTGATGTTTCTGCCTCTATCCTGGATTTTAGTGAGACTGACTCTGAGGCTGTTGGGCCTCATGGCATCCTGTTTGTGAAACACGCCAGATGACACATGCAGGCTCTGCACTGGGATTGGAAGTTCCATTTTGCACAGCATTGGAGAAATCTCAGACGTGTTTTAGATCTCAGAAGGAACTGCAAAAGATGTGCAGTGGTGGTTAAGGAACTGCGATTGGGTAAACTGAAGATCTCTCCCTTCCTCAACCAGATCTTACAGTCATGACAGATGCATCACTCCTGGGATGGGTTGGCCATCTGGGAGAGGTGGAGATCAGGGGACACTGGTCTCTGGCGGAGTCGGGGCTCCACAAAAATTTATTGGAGCTCCGAGCGATTCGGTTGGCATTGAAAGCATTTCTTTCCTATGTTAGTGCAGGTGTTCACAGACAACACCGCCACCATGTGGTACTGCAACAAACAGGGCAGGGTGGGGTCGTGGGCCCTTTGTCAAGAGGCCCTTTGTCTCTGGACATGGCTGGAACAGCAAGGCATAAACTTGTTGGTTCAACACCTGGCAGGTTCTATGAACGACAGGGCGGACAAACTCCACCGTCGATGCCTACCGGATAACGAGTGGCGTCTCCAATCAGAGGTAACGCAAGCAGTTGGGAGAACCATGGTTAGATTTGTTCGCCTCGAAGAGAACGTGCAGTGTCAGCAGTACTTCACACTGGAGTTTCCAAGGCGGCTATCGCTCAGCGACGTCTTTCGTCACAAGTGGAGCTCAGACCTGTTGTACGCCTTTCTGCCCATACCACTCCTGCCCAGGGTTCTGAAGATCAGGAACGACCGGGCCCAAGTCTTTCTTGTGGCTCCGGACTGGTCGAGGAAAGTCTGGTATCCAGAGCTTCCAAGAATGAGTATTGATCCTTCGATCAGGCTGGTCCTTCGGGAGGATCTTTTTCGCAGCAGATTGGCGCGATCTACACCGGAACCTGTCAACTTGTGCCTCCACGCGTTCAGATTGAGCTGCGACAGTTGATGGCTTTTGACTTTCCTCCCAAAGTCTCTGACGTTTTCTGGTGGCCAGGCGTAAGTCCACCAAGATCGTATACGCCTGCCGTTGGCAGAAATTTGTGTTATACTGTACAGAAAGGTCTATTGACCCTCCTTCTGCTTCTCTTTCTACTGTCCTTTTATTCATTCTAACCCTTGCCCAGCAGGGCTCTGCTTTGGGAACTCTCAAGGGTTACCTTTTTGCTCTGTCTGCTTTTTTGCAGATGCCAGACCAGCCATCTCTCTTTAAATCTCCAATTGTTAATAGATTTCTAAAAGAGTCATGCTCACTTATTTCCACCTACGCCCTTTGTTATGCCACAATGGGACCTTTATTTGGTCCCTACCGATCTAATGTGTGCTCCTTTTGAGCCTTTGCACAATTGTCTCCTCTGGCTGTTATCCATCAAAACAGCCTTCTTGGTGGCGATCACGTCTGCCCGGAGGGTGGGTGAGTTTCAGGCGTTATCGTGCTCGCCTTGTGTCCTTTGTGGACAATGTGGTGCTTCGCACCAGAGCTTCCTTTTTGCCAAAGGTTGTGACCCCATTCCGTCTGGGTCAGTCCATCATTTTGCCCACCTTCTTTGCTCCCCCGCATCCCTCTAAGGAAGAGGAGCGTCTCCACAGACTGGACCCAAAAAGAGTGTTATCGTTCTACTTTGACCACTAAAAAAGAGTTCCAGGTAGACGACCAACTCTTTGTGGGGTACGTGACAACAAAGAAGGGAAGGGCAGTGCAGAAAAGGACCATATCTCGCTGGTTCTTTCGGCATCAAAATCAGTTATGCCTTGGCAAAGAAACAGCCCCCTGAGGGATTAAGAGCCCATTCCACCTGGGGAATGGCTGAAACTGTGGCCTTGGCTCGGGGTGTCCCAGTCCAAGACATCTGTCTGGCAGCGACGTGGGCTTCTTTGCTCACCTTCGCCAAACATAACTGCCTTGATGTGCAAATGCGCAGGGACAAGCATTTTACCCGTTCTGTCCTGCAAGACTTCTTAGTTTAGGATGCGAGTCCGAAACCCACCGCCGGGATGGATGGTATAGCTTGGGTATCTAATTCAAAGGTAAACAATCTGCAGCTAGAATTCTCTATCTGATGAACAAGTTACTTACCTTCGGCAATTCGTCATCAGGTAGAGATTCTATCTAGCTGCAGATTCCTTACAGTCCTACCCATGCCTCCCCGCTTTGCGGACTGATATTGTAGGACTAGGGTTGTTTCCCCCCCCCCACCTTTCAGGGGCCCTAGTTTTGGACATGACTCAGTTACTTTGTGGCTCTGTGCTTCTGGCGTGGAAAAAACGAAAAGTACTGACCTGGACCTATATAGGCTCCGCAATGCCGTCACGCGGAGCCGAATGGAGCCACCTGACTTCACGCGCAAGGGGTTTTGCTCTGCCAACGTTTTCGGGTCCAGCCTGGGAAGTTCAAAGGTAAGGAATATGCAGCTAGATAGTCTCTACCAGATAAAGCGTTACCGAAGGTAAGTAACTTGTTCGACTTGTACAGCCTTCAGGAAAAGTTGCCAGCTTCATCATCTTGCCACAGGAGGAATTTAACTTTTGAAAAATGACTAACAAATAGTGTAACACTTTTAACTACAATGACTCTCAAGGTTACCTAATCCCCTGTCGATTTGCCCGAAATTGCAATATGGTCCTGGTCCACAGTGAGCATTGCCTTTAAGTGGCAATTTTTGTGTTCTTTGTGTGTTTTTGTTTGCTCAAAATTCTAAACATTCAATTACCAGTTACCCTTGATCCTAATGTTTAGTCGTCTTTTCTTATTAATTTGCTTTTTAATTTTCTATACTGATTTTGGAATTTAATTTATTGTTGTGTTACTGTATGATCCTAGCAAGCACCTAATGGGGGGGGGGGGGAAGCCAGGTGCTTCTGCCATAGCTGCCAGAGGTTGAGCAGAGTTTGATCAGTGAACTTTGTTGTGCATTCCAAGATATTGCCTTATTAAGTTTATGAGGTACTCCTTCCGATATTAATCCAATCTCCCACAGTGTCATTCCGTTGTCCCAATAACACTTGAAGGGTAAACTGTGAGTGTGGCCAAGTTGCCAAAAGTCTAGTCAAAGGATGCCTTTCGTTGACCATATCCTCTATCTTGGTTTAGTTGGAGTTTGGAAACCCATCTAGCCCACTTCGATCATCTAATTGCGCATTTCGATTTAAATTCTACAAGTGAGTTCTTTAAATGTGGATAGTGCGCCTTTTGTTTTAGTACATGCACTATGCTGGCTTGTTATACCCTCTGTTCCAGTGTATATCTTTATAAATGTATAAGTTAGAAAATACAGTCCACTCCAAAGCTGTGAAATGTTTATATAGATGGCAAAGGGAGCCATGTCTTTAAAGAATCATTTTGCCCCTTCAATAATACTATATTAGATCTAATCTGACGTAGAGTTAAGTAGCAGTACTAAGAGAGGTCCTTAAACCTCACCTAAATGTTAACATTCCTCTCTACAGGTTTTCATTGGTTAGAAGGTATGTGTTTCAGCAAAAAGAGTTTTTGTATTGCTAACATTTTGCCTTGTGGGAAAACACTTACTCAGTACAAGTAGACGTATGTTGACAGTAGTAACAAGCCAATGAATTTAACATTTTAAAAAGAAAGTTACATTTTGGTTGTTTTCTCTGTTCTCTCCAGTGTAAGTGACAATCCCTGGGTGCCTTAAGACTACCCAAAATGTGGTAGAAAATGTATGCACATTTGGCCTGGATGTCTTTTGCGGAAAAGAATTATGAAGACTAAAACTACCCCAAACATCAAGCAATCCTTGGCAATGCCAGTAGGTCTGGCTTATAATTGAAAGTGTCTCTACAGTCATTGATAAGTTTAGGCACTTGGTAAGCCATGCTTTCATTGCTTTACTAATTTTTGCACTCGTACATCCATTTATCCACCCACTGATTCATTCTTGCATTTACCTACTTACAGCCACACAAACTTCCACAAGCATATGGAAGATAAATTAAAAGAATAAAATAGAAATAAGAAAACATGGCACCCAAACTTAGTTGGGCATGTTTACAATACAAAAATAACATTAAATATAGTAGTGGTTGGCCGTTTTGCGATGGCATTGCATATATTGTAATTAATGTAAGTGGGGTATGCAGTTCCTAAAGAAGAATGAGTGTCTGTGGTCAGCGACTATTTTGTAGGGTACACAGAGAGCGTGACTCTGCAAGAATCAAATTTCCTCACACACCTGGGTAGGTGTCATGCTTCATCATAGGTCATTTGCTCCTCGTCGAGCCGGCGCTGCAATGCCTGATGGGCACCCTCCATGGCGGCTCTTTGCCGGAGATGATCTTGTCCGCCGTTTGGTGAAGTGCGGGTGTGGAGGCTTAAGGAGTAGATTGGTGCTGAGGTGTGAAGGTGTGAGGTTAAAAATAAGGAAAGAGGTACTTCTCAGGAAAAACTCTAATGATCAAGTTCTCTTACCTATATTAAAAATGTGTTGTGCTATCTATCAGACTTTAGTTATCTTAGATATCTATTGCTCAACATGATTCTAGCTTCCGTGTAGTCATAACAATGATCTAGTAGCTATTCATCCGGACCAGTATAGACCTAATCTATTTAGTGATTGGAGTTTTAATTTATGGGTCAGTTGATTTTCTCCAAATCGCACATACCTTGGTTTCGGTATTGATTTGTGATTTTCACTAAACCAATTCCCTCTGCTGGATTCAGCCTTACTGGATTCTATCATGGCTAAAGTAACCTCAGGCTCACCCTCCCACCCAGCCCCCACTCAATCTCTTAAATTAGTCGCTAACTCCCTCCGCCCCGCAATACTTGATCTCTTAAATTCATCTATTCGCTCCGGCACTGCTTCCCCCCGCTTGGAAATGCGTCCTGGTCAAAGCTCTTTTAAGAAAACGTAATCTTGACCAGACCAACCTGGCCAACTTCCGCCCCATCTCCGTTCTTCCCTGGATGAGTAAAGTGCTAGAAAAACACAAACTCTGTCCTGGTTGAGTACCTGGAATCAAACACCCTCCTCTACCACTCCCAAACAAGCTTTCGCCCTCAGGGACAGAGACGGCCCTTCTCGCAGTAACTGAGGAGGCCAGAAGGATGCTAGACCAGGGAGGTACTGCCGCAATCATCCTCCTTGACCTCAGTGCCACTTTCCACACTGTCAACCACAACACCCCGATTCTCCGTCTTAAGAGTTTAGGAGTATCCGGCACTGCACTAACATGGTTCCAGTCCTTCCTCAGTGACCGCTTCTTCCAGGTGTTCGAAGGAGATGGTGTCTCCAACCGGTTGCCGTTCAGCTGTGGGGTACCCCAGGGCTCCTCCTTAAGCCCTACACTGTTTAACATCTACATGAGACCCCTGGCGGAGATTGTCCATCCATTTGGCATAAAGATCATTACCTATGCAGATGACACGCAACTCGTGGTGGCACTAAATCACCCCGAGCGGTCATCTGGCACCCTAGGCCCTTGCCTAGAGTCGCCAGGTGGATGGAACTCTCATGCCTCAAACTGAACGGAGAGAAAACTGAGCTCTTGCTTCTCAGAAACTCCCTCCTTCAGCCCTGCACTGGTATGGCCGCCTTGTCTCAGTCCGGTACCCGAACCAAAAGATCAGATCAAGACCCTTGGCATGTGGCTTGACCGCTCCCTTCGCTTTAACCATCAGGCCACCAATCTCTCAGCTTCCTGCTTTGGCCTGTTGAGGATGCTCCGTAAGATCCTCCCTCTTCTCCCATTCCGGGCGAGGAGAATCCTGGTCAGGTCCCTTATCCTCTCTCGCCTGGATTATGGAAACACCCTTTCTCTGGGAGTCCCTCTATCCACCACCTATAACCTCCAGATTATCGAAAACTGCGCTGCCCGTCTGCTTCTTCAGATCCCCCGCAGACATTCTGCCAAACCAGCATTAAAGAACCTCAATTGGCTCCCTGTCAGCGCAAGGATCCTGTTTAAAGCCATGTGCCTGGCACACAAGGCCTTCTGGAAGTGTGGCCCTGCTATCTCCCAATCCCTAGTCACTCCCTATCATCCAACTAGGAATCTCCGCTCCAACTTCACCTTGTCTGCCGTCACCCCTAGAATACAGCGAGCCAGATGGGGCAGGTGCTCCTTCTCCTTCAATGCTGCCAACTCCTGGAACGCCCTCCCTCTGCATCTGCGGAGAGAGCCCAACCTGCTAGCATTTCGGAAACTCCTGAAAACCCATCTTTTCAACATCCCTTTCTAACACCTGCTTCTTGCCCGCTTGACCCATCCACAGCGCTGGGAGGCCTCAGGGTAGCCATGCGCTATACAAGTTTAATTTAATTTATTTAGCGATGACCTTTCGTTCAAAGTCACATCGTACAGAGTAAAAATACAATTCAATATTTCCAAATCATTATTTCTAATGTTGATTCTGATTCGCAAATAGTGAAACACGTGCTTGTTTTGTTAAACCAAAAGCATGCTTATTTGTTTGCATCAAACACATGCTTTGTGCCAAAGTATGTCACCTGTACATATAAAAAACACCATAAGACACACTCCATGTTAATTAAAAGTCCATCACCGTTGATAACTTTCCTAAATTGGGTAAAAATTGGTGCCTCCTTGAGTTGCGTGCTGAAAACGTAATCAATGTTTGGGTCTATTTGGCCCTGTTTGATTCAGAGTCCAGAAAAAGTTTTGTTATGCTGAGCATTGGCGGCTATGTATATAGTGTACCATAGTTTTAAAGTTCCAAAGTAGCTGCCACATGATATACTCTGCATAATATCATTCCAAAGTAGCCCATCAGTAAACCTCGCACTGGGAAGCCATCTTCAAATTCTGAAGGTTTATAGTGTCTCACTGTTAGTTGTACGTGGTGTCCAGCATTATGCTTTTAAATATGGTTGCCATCTTGGAACACTGAAATATTGGTACACTACAAGCAATACTTTTTCCAGATTACATTCCATTTTAAATCCTGTGGCTGCACAGGATGCAGCATATTGCAGATTAAGTGAGGGGCAAACGGTCAGCCCAGTAGGTCTTTTTGGAGAGCTGCAAGGCAGTCAAAAAAAGAGAATGAAAGCAATGACAGCAGACCTATAAAAGGAAAAAAAATGGAAAACTAACGAGGTAATCACCAGTACAGACAATTACGCACCACCATTTTCAGGCGGCTATGCACCTGTGATCAGGTCTACAGAGCCAATGGCAGAAATGGTTTCCCCATGCAATATGCTGTCATGGGGAGAAACAGAAACCGAATGAGAATGACACTTGAACAGACAGAATACGATGTGCCCAAATATTATTTTAATACAAGGTCTGAGAGACATTACCTAATTTAGGAAGTTCTAATAAGGGTTATCGCAAGTACTAATCTAACCCAAAAAGGGTTTCTCAAGAGGTAACCAACCCCATTCTGTGTGATTCTGTTAAAAACATATATATAATTGCAGTCCATGCTTAAACACTCATTGGCTTCAACCAATGCATTTTACAGTAAGTCAGACGTACTACCTTTGTCATAACTGCTCGTAATAAACACATTTGACCAAGGACATACTGTGTTTTATTGTTAATTTTTATAATCCGTAGATTAGACATATAGCCTCTGACTTAATGACTTCCAACTAACCAACCAGGCCTATAACCATTACCATTGGAGTGTCACCATAACCAACTTAGGCTACCTGTATTCTGCATAAGCATTTCTACAAGGCAACTATCATTGTATGATCATAAAATGTTAAATATGTACAAAATTAGAGTTGATAAACCACATATTCAACCCTTTCTGAAATGGATTAACAAGGATTCTCAAGATGCAGATTTTCTACAGTAAGTAAACGACACCACAGCTCTTTCCTATTATGGTTATCTGTAAGGCTAGAGGAGTCCTCTTTCCTTGATTAATGGCTTTTATTAATGGCTCATCACCATAACCAACTCAATACTGCTGTGGTAGGCATACGCTTTACTACAGCTTTCCGTAAGAGCAGCACAAGCATTCCTTTTCATTGGAAGAACAGAACTTCTGCCCAATCAAAATCTGTACTGAAGGGAATCAACATTTGTGCACCTCAAAGCCCCCTTTTCAATCAATTATTCCATTTAAATAGTCAAATATTCATAAATATGTACAAAATTACAGTTGGCAAAACAGCAACAGTCCATCCTAAAATGGCATAACAAGGGTTCTTATCGTGCAAATCTTATAAACCCCATATGTTCTTGAAATACAAAATCTTCTAACCCCTTGGATTTCTCAGAGGGGGTAACCAATACACTTACCTAGTACGTTTATTTGAGAGTGTCCCTGTAACAAAGTACCTTTCTACAAGCTTTAACACACTTTAATGATGAACCACCCTAAAAAGCCTGTTGGCTTTACATATGCTTTTCAAAATATGTAACTTTTCATAATAAGCGGCTCAGGCCTATTACCTTACTCGATTGCTTGTCTACTCAAGTCTTGCTCTGTTGATCGTAAGCTTTCCCCTAAGGCAAAATGCGCACTACAAGCACACAAGGTCTGCCCAATCAGATTATATACTCTGGGTGGGAGCAAAAATTACAGTTGTCTAAATAATATACAACCCTTTCTAAAATAGTTTAACAAGGATTCTCAAAGTACAAATCTTCTACCCCTAGGGATTGTCAGGGAGTAACTGATACTAAATCCTTTGCATACTGTGGTAGTCTGTAAAAGTCCCTGTAACAAAACCGCTATCTACAAACTTTACCCAGTGTAATGACCATTCCCCTTTAACATTAAGGTGGCTTTCACACATGATTTTGCAATAAATAAGTCAGATTTACTGCCCTTGTTTTAACATTTAATAAAACCGAATTTGCCCTTATTGTTAATCGTCACAAGCCAGAAATGGTCCTTATCTCAGAAATTTGGGTAGACCCTACTTCAGGCTCAGACTTGGTGTAAGCAGTCCCACAGGGCTATTTGATTTTTAGGGCCGATAGAGCTCGCTTTTGGCAACTAAGTGAATACGACTTTATCTGCATCCTCCTATACACTTAAAATAGTCAAGAAGATTCTGCTTTCTTTCCTCCAACTCTTCAAAGAATACCCACGCCAGGAATATTGTTGCCCCTAAATTTAAGCTTTCCTGCTGGGGTGGAAGAATTGTTTTGGTAGGGGCCTCGGAACTCTATAATGTAACCCCCCCCCCCCCCCCCCCCCCCCCCCTGCAAATCAAATCACTGTCTGATCTATTGTATTTTAGAAAGGTTCTTAAAACCTGGCTTTCTAACAATTGATTGGCTAGCATCACTCTATCACTGCAGAGCCACGCTGCCTCCGGGCAATTGTTGCGCTTTACAAAAACATTTAACATAACATTTCATATGAGGCCTATACCCTTGATCAATGGCTTGTCATCAAAACTACAATTGGCAAAACAATATACAGTCATTACTAAAATGGCATAACCAGGACTCTTAAGATACAAATCTTCTACTCCTGGTGATTGCCATAGGTGGTAATCAACACCAAAAGGTTTGCCTGCTAGATTCCCTGTAACAAAATACCTGTCTTGAAGATTTAAAACAGTGTAATGTCAACCCACCCTTAAAGGACCCATTTTACATCTGCTTTTTACAGTAAAAACAATGTCAGGCCTTTGTTTTAATTTTTCTTAATAAACAGAAGATTAGGACTATAGCCTTGATCAGTCACTTGTCACCATAAATTAACTTGGTCCTGCTCTGGTGTGCGTAAGCTTGGCCACATGTCAAATAATGCATTACAAGTTAAACTTTCTGCTTAGTGCATAGATCTTTTTATCAAACTGGCCCCACCTACCTTCAAGATAAATATACCCGGTATTTACCCTGTATGTTCCCGCCACCTCATTGCATTCTGCAGATGCTCATTTATTGATCATGCCAAAGTATAAACACATCTACACCGGAGGCAGGGCTTTCACAGTCAAGGCCTCACTGTTCTGGAATAGCCTGCCACAATCCCGTCCCTATATTTCCGATTTACTACAGGCATTAGAAACTAAGCTGTACACTCTTTTGTCTCCTAGAACATACTTTAAACTACATTTGAAGCCTATTTAACGCCAGGATGCGCTACGGGTAACCGTGGCGCTTTACAGAACAAATAATAAGTACTCTTTTCCAGCAAAAGCACACAACCTTTGCACAATGAAAATCTGTAGTCAGTGAGAATCGACATCTGGACAGAGCCACAACCCATGTCTGTCGTGCTCCTGAAAGCGCTTTCTTTAATTAATTGGCTAATCTGTTATGACTGAGATATTAAAAATATATGTATACACTTGAAACAACATATTGAATCATTTCATATATGGTTCATCAATCTAAGTCACTTTGGGATAGTCCAAATTAATAATAATTTGAATTAAACGTGTTATACGGTTCTCATTATTTATTTTTAATTGAAATGTGAATTTAAATAAAGCAAGGGGATAAGTCACAAACACCTTGCTTTCCTTACTGCTGGGAGCTTCGAAAAACGTTGTTAGATTTAGTTTGGAAGTAAACGAGCTGGAGATTAGTAGTATTTATATGTGCTTCCCAGGACAAGACAACGTGTTCAGCAACACAGACAAAGTTCTTTCGATAATAGCATGTACTGCTGTTTGGCTATGCTTGTTGCACGTGATATTTCTATGGACATTCTGACCAGCTATAGATTTCAATGAGGACTGCAGTGTTCCTTCACTAGCCGAAACACCTCTTGTGGTACGCATAAAATAAGGATAGTAAGTGAAGTTGTTTAAGAAACCTCGAACTCTGATGTACGTCATACGTATTTTTTAGTAGGATTTGTATGCTGTAGCACACACATGCTTCATATCTTTTTGGAAAGCACCTTGTAATGGTCTAAATGAAAGTATTGCTGTGTATATCCTGTACTGTTGGATGCAACGCATCCTCACATTTGTTGACCTGTTGGAAACGGGTAGCTAGTTAGTCACTTTGGGTGAGGATATACTTGGGCACATTCTAAGAAAGGAATACAGTGGTAGTGTATTGATAGCTGCAGAAACAACGTTCACTTTTTGCTTCCTGAGGAGGGACCTTCAAAAACTCAATAGTTCCTTATATCATATTTTCAGTACCGCCTCTGCACCACTTGATATCTTGTTAATGTGTCTCTCTTTGATGGGTATAGTACAGAGAAAGACATGGTGAAGGGACCGTGGTTTTAAGACTCATCGAAGGTACAGACTTGCATTCTCATTTTGGAATCTGCATCTGTAATTGTAACAGAAGGGTAGGTATTAGAAGCTCTGATCATTCCTATTACATCCTTTTCCATACGAGAGGATTGGGGAACACCTTGGTACTGGAACGCTGCTTTGGTATAAAGATGGGACGTGTAGATTACTAAGGGACGGTATTTTTATGAAAAATGGAAGAATGCAAGCTTCCTGCAAGGAGTTACTAAACCATCAGTGCAGTGCTGAAAGATTATAAAGCTCTTAAGCCGCAGGAATACCTGAAAACGTGTTTTACACGAAAGACAAAAGACCTATTTCTAAATCTGCGCTTCAGCATCCTACCAATACTACCTCACCTGGCACCTTGAAAAAGGGGAGCAGAAGAACACCTTTGCCGTCTCTGTAGAACAGGGAAAGAGGACCTAATACACATAATTTGCATCTGCCCAAACTTGATGGATATAAGGTGCGCCTTACTCCGAGTATTATGGAACCAAAAGGGCACAACAAGCTGCAGGCAGGCTGTGAAGCTGTGCTTTAAACCTGAAGAGATCCAGCTAAATTGCAGACTAACAAAGTACTTTGACATAATGGCCAGAAGACTTAAGAGCTAGCCATATGGAACATTGAAGAACAGCAAGCAACAGCATTTCAATCAAATAAAGGTACAGTCTGTTAAGGAACTTGTCAAGTCACAATCATGCACCGGCATACTGAGGCACATTCATTTTACCAACCTAGAAAAGGACTACACAGATAATGCAATTGAGACTGACACGTTCTTATAGTGTGTAAAATACCTTTTATTCTTTTTACTCTAATATCATACGTGCAAAACAAGGTTTAAATGATATTTAATAACGGAAGTTTTAACATTGTGAGTTTTAATTAACTGTACAATAAAGCTATTCTTATTCTCAGTGCAGCACCTAGAGGCATAAACTATACATTTATAAAACTAATATTTTCATTACTGTTAACGTTTTATCGGCTTGCCGATGTGAACAATTGCACCTTTATTTTATGTTAATGGTACAGGTTTTTTCTTCCATTTTGTGGACGACCTTTATAATTTGCAATGGATAACGTTGGTTGGCTAGGTTTATATTGTGTCAGTTTTACTTTGGGCAGTAAATATGTACTTGTTTTTCTTTCCACATGCCACATACTGGTATAGGTTGTGTCGCACCTTTGCTGCTATCATTGCTGCTGGATCTTATTGTTATCATTTTCAGGCCTGTTAACTTTCAGATACATTTCACTGTGAGAGGAGGCAGGGAATTAAAAAGGTGGTGTCTGTGGAGGGGTCGTAAGCATTGCATTTGCAAGGCATGTGGAGGGCTCATGGAGAGGAGCCAATGCTTTGTGCCGAGAATTGACTCCAAACCCCAATTTAAAGGCTTTCGAGGCTGCTGCCAATATCGGTGCGAGCCTGCAGAACTCCTCCATGAACTCAACCTTCAACAAGCATTGGCATAGCCAATAGGTCTCGCCTTTGGGACCTTGTAAGTTTTTTTGCAAGAGCTATTGGCTTTGGCAATGTCTGTAAGCTATGTTCAAGAGCAGCGTGGCTGCTGTATTCATCTGTAGAAAAATGTGTTCAGTGTTTTGGGATAATTAAACTGGCTTGTCACACCTAGCATTCATGCTGCAGCGATGGGTGTATTCACAAGCAGCATTCAGTGGTCATGCTCTGTGTGTGGATGCCAATACTGACCTGCAGCATGCAGCGGGAGACCTCCGTGAACAGAAGCATGCAGTGGGAGACCTCCGTAAACAGAAGGGGGTCGGCGCACAACGAAGCACTGAGCTGGCATCGGGGAAGAGTGCTGCGGCGTCAGAGCCCACCCGACAGTGCAGCGGACGTAAATTGGAGCCGGATAAGGCTGGAAGAGCCGGGCCGGGATCCGAGGCTGCCCGTAAGGAAGTGAGTGAGAGCGGGCAGTCTGTAGCAAAAGTGAAAGCGAGAGCAGTCTTCTCTTTTTCGAAGCACATACTCGTGGCGCGCCCTTGCGCGCTCCCGCAAGGTGGATGCCGCCACAAGCACGAGTATGTGCTTTGAAAAAGAGCAGAACGACTGCTAAAGGTCTCTTATGCAGCGCATGCGCGCTGCGTAGACGAGACCTAAAAAGGAGCTGGAAAACCACTCTGCACAGGGGTTTCCAGCTCATGTTCTCTTCCACCATGTGATATCGCCTCCTCAACGGGAGGTCATGTATGTTGGCAGGTGTGCATTTTGCAAAACGCTTTAAACATTTTAAAGATAGGAGTTCAAAGATAAATACTCCAGCTGAAGGTCTCATCTGGTTTCTAGCGAGCATAGTAGCCCCTACGCACACCCTAAATCGCACCGTTTGCCATGTTCAAAACAACAATTTGGTGACGCTGCAGAAACAAAAAACAGAGCTGACGGCATAACAAGATGGAGACTGGCGCGAGTTATAGTGTATGTGCATCAGTAACCATAACGGGCGAATCGCCTTGATTTTTGAGAGTTTCAGCCAGAACCAAAATTAATTTATTAATTTTTTTTCTTTAAATGTTTTTTTACAAAACACACAAACGCAAGCATGCGTATGTGGTCCTTTGTAATGCCCATTTAGAAACCCACTGCATCTAGTTAAAAAGGCACCTTCGTGAAAATATAGGATTTTCCAGTATTGTCTTGTGCTGAAAGGTATGAGTGGAATAGTATGAGTGGAATATTGACTGCGTCTGATGTTTGTGCTTATAGCCGAGGCTGGTCTCGGCTTCCAAGCGGGTCTCCCTCTCCCTGGTATCTGTTGATCGGCTGAACCAATCACAGTGAGGGACTTTTGGCATAACTCATCTGATTTACAACGAGTAATATTGAGTGGGGTGGCTATCTGTTCACATTTATATCTTTATAGCAGTTATTGGGAAAGGCAAGATGCAGAGTTATGATCATAAAGCTGTTGCCAGCTTCAATAAACAAAAAGCATTTACTAGAAATCAATTGAATTAATGCTTTCTTTGTATGGCTGAGGTTCTTTTTTTTCTAAAATGTGTTTAACCTTTGCCTACCGAAACGGTAGATCGCATCCAAACATATCTAATACCGAATAATCCGTACATCCAAGAGAGATGCCTGCTCCCCTCATTGATTTTTTGTTTTCGTTCTAGTAGCTGAATTATTATCTTGCATAAGACTCAAACTTTGTGAGGCTTCCGCATCATTTCCACAATGTTGTAATTTATAGACTCATTCCTCGAATTTTTTCCAAAGGCACTGTAATTAATAGAGGTATATGTAATATCAGCGAGGTTGGAATTTAATTGGGTGAAACTGTGCTGTGTCCTTTACTTGACTCACCTTCAAATGAGTGGGAATGGCGAATTGTCATCGTGTTTAGAGACCCACTTGAATTTCTAGAAATTTTGATTAGCCTAAGTGTTGCTCAGGCTCTTTCACAGGTGTCACATGCATTTATTTTTAGCGTGGTGGATTTATCTTACCTTTTAATGTAACATTGTGTTAGCTGAAATAATTTTAATGTCTAGGCTAGAGGTACTTAACCTGTTGTCAAGGAAACCCTTTTGGGCAGCAACGCCTACTCGGGGTGTCCTCGACTGTATAGAAAATTAATAATACTGAATGTCTGCCCCCCTTTTCTTAATGTGAGATCTACCTGCGTGATTTGTTACCCTGAACAATTGCTAAAGTTATTATTGCCCCCTTTTAACTTTATGTGAGATGTAGTCGCTTGTTTTTGTTTACCCTGAACAACTGCTTTTCTTGATTGCTTTTGTTCATGTAAAGCGCTCTGATAACCCCGGGTCTAGCCAGCGCTATATAAAACCTTTCAAATAAATAAATAATACTAGCACATTATTTAGGTATACATACATGGAAAAAAAATTCTCATTTTAAAACACCCTGTAATTCTGAAGGAATTTGAAAATGGAGGCAACAAATTTAATTGCTAACCTGCTCTTGATTCGTGGAAACGGTGCAAGTACCGCAACCAGAATCTAGAATGGATAGTGGGTGGCCTCAATTCAAGCTCAAGTATGCACCAACAAAAAGAGAGCATGTATTAGGAGCAAAAACGACAGTGATATACTGAATTGTAGCACGTCCTCTTTTAGAAGTAAAACTACATTTACTAAATTTTAGATTTTTGCATATTTTCTGTTTTTGAATTCAATAAAAGCAATCATATTTTGTGTATTTGTTTACTTGTTTCTGTATTGTTCTGAGGTTCACAAAATAGGAATTGCTTAGGCTGGGGTCCCCAGCTCCCAGTAGTAATTGTGTTGGGGCTTCCCAGAAGTGTAAAGGTTTGGAACGACTGCGCTAGGCTTGTGTGTGTTTCTGACTATTGCCATTGCATATACCAAAAAGCTTTGTAAGTATTTGGACAAGAAATTAACGTCCTCTTTATTGGAACAGTTGAGTGAGTAGAATTGTATAGCAGAAGTTGGTCCTTCCATATTAGTTAGGGTGGCCTAGAGACCCTGCATTTTATTGCTTATTCCCAGGCAATGGTGCTGCAACATGTAGTAGATTTGGTTCTAGACCATTAGGTCAAGAGCATGTGACAAACCTGGTAAAACTAGTGAATCATTCTGTCTGGTATGTGCTGGTGTTTTCAGCTAGGGACGCCTGAAGATTACCTAGGCGTTGTTAAGATGACACCAAATATATAAGAACGCTGTTGAAATCAAGTATAGAGTGATATTTGTACAGTGGAATGTTCCTTTGATGAGCCTCAGGCAAGATAGCAGGTTTTTAGGTCTCGGCTAGCGAAGGCTGCGCTTGCGCAGTCTCGCTCGCGAGATCTAATGACTTGGAGAAGAGGGGCTTGAACCCTCTCCTCTTCTCCATTGGCTGGCCTCTTAATTGCTGGTCAGCCATTGGAGAAGAGGCTTGTCTCTCCAAACAAGCCCCGTCGTTTTGCGATTCGGGGGCGTGTTTTTTGACGATTTTTCTCTGGGCGTGTTCGAGAAAAACACGCCCCCGAATCCGAAAACGCCGCTGCCTTTCTCCGAGGCATTTCTGCTTTCACCTCGGAGAAAGGCAGTGGTGTGCTTGTTTTCTTCTGGGAGTAAGCCTCTCTGTATTCAGATGCTGCCTGTGTGCCTGTTTTCTGCCTCGCCGTGTGCTGGAATCCAGAGTTCGTCCCTCGGGGTCGCGTCCACATCCTTCCCCGTGCCTGAATGGGTGACGTAACCGGTGCTCATGTAAGGCGCTACTAATCTCCCCGTGCCGAGATGTGTAATGAAAAAACGGTGCTATGTGGCGCGCTCCAACACCTTCCGGTCGAGTTCACGCTATATCATTGCTTTGTCCGTCGGCTAGACTGCCGACTTCTGTGCTGGAGACTGGAGTTCGTCCCTCGGGGTAGCGTCCACATCCTTCCCCGTGCCTGAATGTGTAACGTGACCGGCGCTCATGTAAAGCGCTACAAATCTCCCCGTGCCGAAATGTGTAAGGTAAATACGGTGCTATGTAAAGCGCTCCAATACTTTCCGGGCGAGTTCACGCTAGATCATTACTTTGTCTGTCGGCTACACTGCCGACTTTTGTGCTGGAAGCCAGAGTTCGTCCCTCGGGGTCGCGTCCACATCCTTCCCCGTGCTTAAATGTGTAACGTAGCCGGCACTCAGGCGGGGCGCTCCAAATCTCCCCGTGCCTCAATTTGTAATGTAAATACGGGGTTATGTAAAGCGCTCCAATAACTTCCGGGCGAGTTTGCGCCATATAAATATATAACTCTGCCAGCTGGCGCTTTCGTTCTACTGCTGCCTACATCGGGAGAATAAAGGGGGTTAAGAGTGCTGGTTAAGTGTTGTGTTGAAGATTTGTGGTGGGGGTTATGAGCAATGCCAATAGCTCTAACTTTAACAATGCCGAGACCATTGCATTGTAAATGCTTGTTGAAGAGGTGGTGGAAGAATGGTGACCTAGAGGCAATTGATCAGTTATATCTAGAGGTACTGATTAATAGTTAACAGTTAAGAGTTAACATATTTACGGCCCGATATGGCAGCCCACACCTGACCTGCCTTCAGTTTGCCACATTGATGGGATGTTGTTTTTTAAGACGTAGGTTTTAGTTTAGTTTTCAGGATGTAAATGGTTTGTGTTCTTGTACTTTGCTGCTACACTATGGTGGTACTGAAAATCAGAATTAAAGTGTATATGGAAGAAAATGTAACCGGCTTGCAACGGAACTGCGCTTATGCACACACAAACCAGATTCCTTGCATTAAAACAACTGATTCAAAAATATTGATTACGGTTTAATGAGAAGATAAATCACTCCCACAGTTGTTCATAAAGTGAGTCCAATGCCTCTGTAATTGCCATCGATGATTTATTGAGGGTGAAGATTACTGGCATATGTGGTTTTACTGTAGGGTTGTTACACACTTGTGGATTGTCAGCTGACATGGCAAATTGTAAAACACCCCTAAATTCTTTCTTTTGAGATTATTGCTGATGAAGAGGACTGCTTCTTCTCAGCTTCATTTTCTGACCTTGGTTTCAGCTAAGCAGTAAGTAGAGGGGCGCAACCATCATAATAAACAAAATCTGCCATACAAATATGAGTAAGTGGACCAATATTGAAAGGTGGGCAGTTGAGCAAGACTATTCATTGGAAGATAAATCAATTGGTGAATCACCCCAGGCTTCAAATGTATTATTTGATTACGTGGAATCATCAGATCAGAAACCGAACCTTGTACTTCCATGACTCTTCTTGCGCGGGCTAACTGAAAAACTAATACTGCAAACGATTATTTACTGTGAAAGTGTTATGAGATTTCCCTTCTTCCCACCTTTGGGGAATTCTGTACTGACGGGAACTTGAGAATTGACGCTTGATAAAACATTTATTAATGCCGGAGCAGGTTTTCTTATCTCTGTACATTACATTGTCGAGGGAAGGGTGAATGCTTACTTGGTTTCTGTGATTAGTCATTATAGATAGTTGACCGCATATACATATCCAGGTACATGCTGGAATTTGATGATAATTGATTGTAAGCACATTTCCTCCTGTGTTTGTTGTGAAAACAAATTGAACTTAATAAGCTAAAATAAAAGGAAAACTGGAAAGTCCAAGAACATATTAAAGTCCAGATTTTTCAAGGGAGTGGTGAAATGAAAGTGGATCTAAATAGTGAGCTAGTGACCACATTAACCGATACGTCCCTGAAATTCAACTAAGCAAACAGTCTGCTATATTTGAAGATATCTGGTATAAAGTACATACATTGAAGACATGCCTCTCAAACATTAAGTGGTGGACTTCAAACAACTTCTTGTTACTCAACCCTCAAACTTATCACCCTGAGAAAGAAAGGCAGACTGGACAAAGCCTTACTGAATGACCTCCTCTCTAACAATTTGTTTCTGGCTGCTGTCACATCTTTTGTAAAATGCATGGGATGCACTACTGAAAGCTCCCTGATTCAAAACCCACATATCAGTGAACTGACCCAATCCACAAATTATATCCTTCATGTCTCGAAGAAAATAAAATTTCTCCTAACCCTTGACTGGCTGACATTTGCAGCCTACACATTAAATCTATCTTGACTGGACTACAGCAGTACTGTTTTTGGTGGAATACTGCTATCTTATCTTGGCTACTTCGAGGCGATGCACGGCGACTCAGTCAATCTCCACAACAAGGAAATGTAATCTTAGAACTACGGTTTTAAGGAAATTTCAGTGACTCCCTATCATCTTATAATTAGTTGTCTCTCTCCAGATATCTCAAGATATGTCCCTACTTTGCTGCACTTCTTAACATCTCATGTAGAATCGCCAACAATGTTACAAATTGGAGTTTGTGTAGGACAGAGCTTTATGTGAAAAATGGTCTCACTAAACCTTTTGGGATTTCATTGGAAGAACAACTGACTGTGATTTCGGAATTTAATAAACAGTCAAATTAAATTTGAAACCGTTCAGCCCACATTGTTATCCATTCATTTGATAATCATAATCCACAAGTAGGTAGAGTTTTCCTAACTGCAACTTATTCCGTCTGCCTCTAACAATTGCAAAGGCATACCTTTAGAAAGATTAAGTTATGTAAAAAAAAAAAAGCCACCACAAAATGGTACTCCTATGTATGCAAGCTGTTTTGCCTTCTCGTTGCATGAATGAATATTCCACTCAATGGGATTTTGTAGGTGGCTATTGCCATACCTGGATGCATGCACAGACTGCAGTGTGATGTATCAAATGATCTTAGACTCCTTTTGGACACCAAAGTATTGATGCAGACTTTATTGTTGTCCCGTATGAACTGATTTTATGCTGACCAACTCTGTCGAATATACTTATGGTCTGGTAACGGACAATTTAACAAAATTGTTGCAGTATCTGTCAATGTCTAGATACCGTATTGCCCTGGTCGGTGTTCTAGAGATGTTTCTTTGTAAAAATAATAAATGTTTTATTTTTTGTCATGGACACACGTCACCCGAGCAAGAATGACTGCACTGGCAGGGTTGCATTTGGTATTCCTAGTACATGACCATACTATCATGTAAATAACTAGATTACAGTGCTTTTCTTAGGTAAACATTGGGGCTGAAGAGTGGCACTGCAGTTTGCTACAAGTGTTTTTTAACCATGTCTATCTTGCACCTGGTCATAAACTGTAATGTTATGTAATAGGTTTTACCCTTTTTCAGCATGTTACACAAAAGGCAACTTTACAACACCTATAGCTGTGGTCCTTCTGCAGTGTGGGTTGTGAATCATCAATTTCCCCGAGGCCTTTCTGTGTAGGGCAAAACATTTTGGGGGATATCCACCTTAAAATGAATTGACGGAGTTGGTAAGATTTGATATATACTGTGGTCTTCAATATCCTACGCATGCAGGTAATACGGAAATGGTGAAACATGTTCTTTGTGAGCAATATGGAGCCTAAACTCATTTGATACATATCTGTCTGAGGGTAATGGGTATAGGTTTTACTTCAGTAACAGTAAATGTTTTTTTTTTTTTTACAGTTAATTAGAAACTAATTAGGTCAATATCAGTGTGTATACACAAACTGATATGTTAAATTGAAGTTGTGTGTGTCTGCTGTTTCTATGTCCTTTCAATGCAACCAAGTACATTCTTTCCTTGGTGTTTTGGTCTCCACCAAAGACTAGTCTGATTTGACTTCGGTTTCTTTGTCATAAGTGGTGTATTTGTTCTTTTTTCCTGTTTCAAATAAGCTTGCCTTAATCATTAAGTTTAAAATGTTATGTAGTTGTTTAGGTGCAATATGGTTTATTAAAGATGAGCTTTGCCTGACATATGGGGGGTCTGAGTAAGACAATTGAAGTCCGTGGGTGCAAAAGAGCCATCCACTAGGGCATTCTTGAATTGTGTTGGGTGGATGTCAGAAATTCTGTTAGTATTTTGTTGAACATCGCCGTGTGACTTGTTAACATTATGGATGTTTGTGTGAGCTCTGTAATGCTCACTTCGATTGCACAACTGTGCTTGCTATATGTCTGCTGTGTTAGATGAGTGAATGGGGCTCTGTTTGTTTTCTGTTTAATGATAGGTAACCGAGACAGAACATTGTAGCCTGTTTAGTACATTCCATTGCATTGCTGACCTGGCTACAGTGAGATTTCAACCTTTATTGAAGACTGTTAAGTGCTCTAGTGGGGATATCAATAGGAAGGCCATTTGTTGATGAATTGGATAGTACTATTGATTCATTTTCTTTCCGCTTTAATTAGTAATGTATACGAAGTTAACCACTTCTTATGAACGTGCAGAGATCTGAAATTGTTTGGGATCAAAGTCATTTTGCCTACCGGACATGGCTATCCAACCCACTAAAGCACAAACTCTTTAGTTATCGTATGCAATACCACACTATGATTGGGGAATGAGATTGTAAGTCGCTTCAGCTAGATACGCCTGCCTAGTATTGAAAATGGTATATATTGTATATTGACAGGATTATTTATGCTAGTTCAACTTTTTTAGGGAGTTCTCCGTATCTTAGACAGGCTTTTAAGTGATTGTTTGACTTTTTGGTCCTTTTACATTCCCGTTGTCTTATAGTGCAAGAAACTAGCGATGAACGTGCACTTTAGCAAGTAATTATTAACACAACTTAACATTAAGGCATAGCCTTTACTCTTCGTGTGAGTGGTTAAAAGAAATACAGTGAACTGTATTCTCAACATGACTGACATTTGTTCCAAAATGAATAGCTTTGTAAGTTTTTGCAGTCATTAACAATTTGTGACTATCTATAAATGCTCCTAGAATGCTTGTTGATTATATGCAAATGCATTAGAGAAGAATAGAAACAAGATAGTTGTTGGATCGCTTCAAATGAAGAATCAATGTAAAACCATTAGGGGCAACATGTAAACACAAGGCAAGCTTTGGCGAAGCCATTAAGCTCTGTAGGGAAACCTTTTGACATTCCCATTCTATTTTTTTGGTCTTAGATTGGTGCCATTAATGTTCATGCAATGCATCCGCCATCTGAGAAGTGGTTTTGACATCTCTTAATACATAAAAAATAGGCCACCAGGGATTCATTTGTAATGTTTTAACAACTGCTGTTGAAAGATGACCGCTGTGGATGTGTTCTCATATGCAGTGCCCACTTTGAATGAATTTTGGCTTTATTTTAATAAATATGTTCCAAAGATTGCTCCTGTGGATGCACACACATCCATGGTGGCCATCTTTAAATATGATTTATTAAAATAAATACAAATTATAAATGGTACAAAACATGAAATTATTCAAGATACAAATGTATGCTCGTCACATCTAGAATTGTAAATTAAGTGGGTGCCAATATCCTTGTGCATTTGTGCTGCATTTAACATCATCAGTTCAAGGAAGGGAATGGGATTTGAGAACCAGAAGAAAGACACAAAGTACAGGCTTCCGGTGGAATACCGGAAAGGATTCTGAGGATGCGAGGGTAGAAGCCAAGCAGAGCGAAGAGCGGCGAGCAGCTGGTCGGCCGGCCAGGCGAAAGGACTGGGGCGCTGTTTTTGCCGACACGAATACTGTCACTGTGGTTGCCATGCCGTTGCCGCGTTCTCTGCTCCTGCCTTTCCCCGCCACCGCCAAGTCACCATGAGGTTTTGTGGCTTGCTTGCTGGCAGGCCCGTTATTACAGCCAGCGGCCACGCCCATTGAATGTGGTGCCGTCTGTTCCGTTCTGCCACTCCGCTGTTGTTTCATCGCGGCAGATGTCGGCGCCGGGTAAACAGTGTGCAGGGATGGGGGTTTGTTATCCCCACCCTGTTCCCCTTGGTCGGATCGGCTAGATTGTGCTAATTTTAGTATCCAGGAGCGACTACGGCCCCCCCTTGTACAAGGAAGTAGAGTGCTATATTAAAGGGGCAAGGTACTCATGCGCAATAGGCCCAGATGACTTACCAATAGCAATAGTCAAACAAGATAGCTCAGCATGGGCACAGTTGCTTTCTCCAGTATTTTCTTACTGCCACATTCATGGGATTATTCTGCCGTTCTGGAAGGGAAGTATTGTGGTCCCATTATATAACTAGCATTGGCATAGCCAATAGGTTTTGCTTTTGGGACCTTATAAATGTTTAGTTATGCAGCAAAATATCCTTGTTGCAACAACAGCAACTGTTGCATGGCTAAATACTTATAAGGTCCCAAAGGCTAAATCTATTGGCTATGCCAATACTTGTTTTCTCTGTGGGTTTGAGTCAGCAGGCAGGTCGTTTCACAGTTTGCGGGTGAGCTGGAGTGAGGCGTGGAATGATGGATTGTGCGTCAGGCCACCCAGGCCACCTCAGAGAATGCCTCAAACATGGGGGCTATCGCACCGTCTGCATGAAATTATCCATCGCTCAATCGGATCCCAGTTCCTAAGGGCCACGAGCCGTGCAGGATGTTGAGACACGTGCGGCAGATGTTCGGGACACCCCAACAAAGGATTAACAATTTTGGTGCACACCTCTTTCAGGAGGACAAAACGAGAGACCCAATACTAGCTTTGCCGTATGAATGAATCCAGAATGGGGAGACTTGGCGCGAGGCAAGCGGTCGTGAATTGCTGCACACACTGTATCAACAGCACCGCGACAGAAGCACTCTAGACGCCTGCGCCACATCCATTCAATCCGCTTTTGTAACCTGCTGAGTGCTGCACTGCAAAGACACCTAGGGGAATTTCACAATGGACGTCTACATCAGCACTGCGTGAACACCACACCTGGCCGCAGCGCTGGGCCTTGAAGAAGGGAGAGGGTGGCGAGATGTTCGAAACTGGTTACCCAGGTTAGCTGAACTCGAGGACCCCGCCATGGCATCTCAAACATAGATGTGACCTCGCCACACCCCAGCTACGAAGCAACAGTGCATTGGAGAATACACTAAGGGGAGAAAGGCGGGAGAAGGGGGTTGTATCTGAGGATGGAGGGGGTGAGATGACAACAAGGAATGGGACAGAGGGGGCAGGTGCAACGGAGAGGGGTAAGTGGGGTGCCTTCTGTAGGCGATGGGACTGAAAGGAAAACGGTTTCACCTAAGGGGGAGATGGGTGACTGGACAGCTATCTGCGTGGAAGTGATGTTTAAAGTTTCTTTTGGGAGACGAGGAGGGATGACAGCTGCTGAATCTTGGGAGGGATGGGTTTGTAACCCTTGCCACCTAGACGTAGAAGACCAGTCGCCTCATCTTCTCTTACCGCACGTCTTGGCTTCCATCCTGGTAGTGATGCAGCTGCACCGGAGCTCCCAGTCTTGGAAGGCAGGACAGTGGTTGCTGGCATTGACTGTCTTGTAGACTGTGACATAGCCCTGCATGCAGTGTGTGCAAGCAGTACGTCAGTGGGGTTCTGTGAAAGCAAATGTGTTTTGTGTTGTACTGACAAAACTGCTCTGTAGTTGGGTCAGGTGTGCCTTGGGCATTACGGTGCATGTGGTGTTACCACTATCAAGATCTGATAGAATCAGTGCATGGATGTACTTTTAAAGTTACATCACCAACAGTTCTCAGAAGTAATGAGGTCCTGCTAATGGAAAGTGCAGTGACTGAAATGCCTTCAGATAGTGAGTGAATAACTGCATGCAGTGGCATAACGAAACTTGACTGGGCCCCACCTGCAATGTCTATGGAGAGTGCCCTCCACGCTCCTGACCTAGTCAGGAGCTCTCACTCCAGGGGCCCACTGCCCATGCCAGAGGGTGCCCCATGGAGATCTGCCCCCCACTCCCCCACACTGCAGGGGCTGCGAGGGCTATTGTTACGCCACATTTTTTGCACTCTGTGTGATGAACTAGAGATGTATGACAGCCGACGATGTGTTTTATCAGAAACCATTTTTCAAAACAAAGTTTCTTGTGTTCATAGGTCTCAGACTTCCCCATGTTAGGGATCAGTAGTTTAATTTGCACTCTTTTTCTTTGCATTTTGAGACTCTTCATTATGCATTTATAATGGGGAAAGCAAAACGTCAAGAACTGGAATGCACTGCTTAAGTTACTCAAGCGTGACATTAGACAACTTTAGAACTGAGATGCAAAATATACCCACTGGGTAAAATCAGAAAGTAGAGCTGAGGCCCCACTCTGACACTAATCAAGACACTTCAAAATGATTGGCAACAAAAATAACACCTCGCCACTCCTTAGGCGTTTCAATGGCTGTACAGGGCATCCTGAGAGATGGTCACACTGTTCTACAACAATGATCATGTTAGAAAGGAGACCTTAGTTTTCTCTCCATGGTGAAGGGTCGAGGTGACTGGTTACTTGAGTCTTCCTTTGCTTGGAGGGCCGGGCTGCCTGTGTCTGAGAGGGCGAGATGCTGCTGCTACAGAAGGTGCCTCATCCCTTTACAGACTGCGCTAATTCTCAACCTTCTCCCTCTGTCGTGTCCTCTCTGAAAGCAGGGCACTGCTGCGGTACAGTGACTGTATGATGACCTGGAATGCCATTTTGGCCTATAGAGTCTTTGCGCTAACAGCGATTCCAGCAGATCTACGAAATACAGAATAAAAATCACATCTCTAAAGTGCAAGTAGAGCGACATCAAATATGGAGATTTTAAGTATTGGGTGTTAATTTCACCTTAACTGTTGCTTTTGCTTTTAATCTAACCTGCCTTCCATTCCGATCCCTGAAAACCCCATTAATATGGCAGACTTTTGACTATTGATCCCCGCAGAGATGCCTTGAAGGAATTCCACTGTTTGATGCATTTCAGGTGGCAGTCACAACATTTGTGCAAGATTGCATACTGATGCTTGACCAGCCTCCCATCAATTCTCATCTACTGACCACGTCATTCTTGTGAAATTCTGAGCAACTCCCCAACCCCAGCTGCACGAGTAGAGTTTACCCCCATTGCTGTATGACATGCGTGCCGCCTCCTGGCTGGTTGCCCTGTGCCTGTATGAATGGCAGATCTGCCCACAGATGATCTACTCACGCCATTCCTCAAGGCTGCGTAGCCAAATATCTGAATGAATTGCTTTTGTCCATGTGCCTGCGGGGTGCTCGTTTTGCGCTGCGACTGCACAACTTGCACGTTGCCTCATTGCTTTGCGCTTTGTTTGTTGCCCCGTAGCTTCATGACGCGCGCTTTCCCAGTGATCAGTTCATTAGGTTGGGTGCTATTATCACGCCATTCTAGCGGACCCACCCATGACTCCGAAAGGCGGGCTGTGAATAAGAAGCTGTAATTAGCTCGATCTCCTTATAACCCCGCTTGGTGTAATCATACTCTCAGTGCTGATACAATCCAAGTACTTCTCATCAGAATGGAAGTGGGGATAGGCCAACTGAACACCATAGGAGAGAGCAGGGTAATTCATATTTAAATACTTCTGCCGCCATGGTGCTTCCTCGGCTAATTAGAGTACATAAGTGGTTAATTAGGAGGCAGGCCTGGAGAGATGCTAGATTCTTTCTGTGCATGGTCTCGACTGAACGCCAAGGGCACAAGGTAAGACGAGGACCAGTGCTTGCAACAATCATATTCCCAGAGTGCGCACAAGGGGCGGTGAGGCCTTCACAACAAAACCTCGACCTGTTTGTACTGGACTTGGAGGTCAGTGGTATCCGATTCAAAACCGCAATCAGAGCTGGCTCTCAACAAGGCCCTGTAGTCTAATGCATCCACCACACTTATCAGTTTTTGACTTCTAGGTCACGAGTCTGATTCCTGATAGATCCACTCAGCTTCTCATCCTTCTGAGGTCAATCAATCTGGTAAATTTCACTGGATAACAAGCATCCGTTATCTGACAATACGGAACATGCACACACCGTAGTCTAAATGATGTTTGGACACAAGTCTGAATTATTTGATTGTGAAGTTAAGAGTGTAGCTCAAGTGAACGAAATTCTAGCCTTAAATGATCTTTGGCCACATGCATTCATGGGACTCAAATTTGCTGGTCATTCAGAATTTGGCAGCGAGTGACTTCTCCAAGAGGGACCCAAGCTAGTATTTTATATAACAAAAGTATAACCTTCAAATACTTATAGGTCTGTCAGTTGTAAGCTTTAAACTCCTAAAGGCAGCGCTGGAACTTTACAGACCGTTAGGGCCCTGGACAGAAATAAATGCCCAACAGGCTATGCTTCAAAGGTGTGCTTAAGTAAGGCCCCTCGACTACAGTCCTTCGTGTGTAGCCTGGAGACATCCCTTGCAAGCCCTCCACACAACAGGGAGTCACCAAGGCCATTTCCAGCCTAATAGAAAATGCAACTATTTTCGGTCAAACTCCGCACCCAGTCTTGCCAAAACCTCAGCTGTCTACCCCTCGCTACTGACCCTCCCAGTTCTCTGCCTTGTTTCACTTTGATCATTTCCTGTACCTCAAATGTCAAATCAAAGACTGGAATAAAAGGTGTGCACCTTTTAGTCTCCACTCAGTCTCTCGTACTGCGGTCGTTGATACGCGGGGGTCCGCCTCTGGGCTTGGCAGTGAAAGGAGTAGAGGCCCAGACCTGGCAGTCAAAGCGCGTGGCTGGTGATTTCCACATGAGCAAGAACCCAGCACGCGCACACATAGCTGCGCCAGAACTTCACCACACAACAGGTCTTCACTGGCCTCTTAAAATGCACTCTATGTTGAGGAAACGAGTTTCATCGCTGCAATGAGCAAAGGCGAAACCCAACAGGCCACGAGATGGGTACGGCCTGCTGTCCCTCCTTCCAAGTCATTCACTGATGATGGCAGTTAGACGATGAACAGCAACGCCGTTATTAGCTGCAAGCCTGGTTGAGTAAGCTCTATAAAACCAAGATGTTATGACGATTTAAAGGTTCCCAGAACCCTGTTTTGCTGGCAGCAGGATCTCAAGGTGACCCAAGAACCCCTAAAAAGAGACTGACCTCTCAGCTTGCGTCTATCCAAGCAGACAGCTTCTGAGCGCCAGCCTTAAACCCTTCACCCCTTATTAATATTCCGCCGCTTTGCAGTTCATCCATAAAACGCGTGCGCAAGATCCCGTTTATCTCCTCCGAGTCCGAGGTGAGCTGTAATTGCTGATAAGTGGAGCCGCTCTCCCATTAGCCCCATCATGCCTCCCAGGGCTGGCTGATTTTTATCGCAGATAAAACAAGAGCGGTGCGAGCGCACCAAGGAATGTGAGGTATGCAGCTGGCACCTGGCCTTGTTGCTGCTCGCTCCCGAGCTCCCTAGGCCAGGGGAGAGAGAGAGAGAGAAGGCGGGACATGCACCTGCATTTGGCCAATTGCGTGCTGTCTTTTTTAGACAGACGCACACAAAGGTCCATAGCGTGTGAGCAAAAAAAAGCGCACACCCGGGCGTGTGGTCTGAGTTGAAAGTCCTTACTAGAAGCCTTGCGAGGCAGCGCATGCGCGCTGGCTCAGGCGAGACCTAAAAAAGGTTCCAAAAAGTTCCCGGCTAGCTGTAGGCAGATTGCATTATTGGATGAGACTGGAAAATTGTTCGCCAGGTGCCTACTTCTCCACCTCCAGGATTGGGCTTTTGAATGAATGACAAAATGAATGACTAGGATTGGATATAGAATGCAGCTACTCAACCAGTGTCCCGGCACTGAGGAAACAGGTGGCAGGACAAATTACTCCTTAAAGAGCTAAGTTTTTAGGACGTTTTTTGAAAGTTGTCAGGTCGGCAGTGGCTCTCAGCGAGGTGGGTTGTCTGTTCCACACCTAAGCCCACAGAAACCTGAAAAACGACCCCCCACACCCCCACCCTGGCCCATGCGGGTCAAGCGAAGTTTAGGTATGCAGAAACCTAAGCTCCTTGCTGGAATGTAGCAATTCACACTCTTATAACTGACTCCGATGCAATGGAGGGATTTAAACTTGATCTTTTCTTTTTTTCGTAGCCAATGTAGGGTCTGCCCAGGTACAAGCTGTTTGCGTAGTCCAATCTTTATGTCACCAGGGCTTGCACCACAATCTTCCTAGTATCTGATGACAATAGTGGAAGGAATTTTTTTAGCATAGGAAGTAGGCCAAAGCAGGAACCAACCAATGCTTGGACGGGGGAGCTCATGAACAGGGTACTGTTGAATAAAAAGAAAAAAAAAAAGGGAGAAAATATATATATATATATATATATATATATATATATATATATATATATATATATATATATATATATATATATATAATATATATAATATATATATTCACTGAAAAAACCATAGGTTTCACACATGTTATAGTTAGCGGAAATTTTACTGATAAAAAACCAATGAAATTCCCCCGTTCTAGTTAGTGCAGGAAACTATAACTCACGCGACCGCAATCCTCTGCTGATGCTAATACTGTATTTAGACACTTATTTGCCCATGTCTTCTTCCATACATTTTTAGCTATACATATATTACAAATATTTTTTTTTCATAAAGACACATATGTCATCAGCAGAAGATTGCGGTCGCGTGAGTTATAGTTGCCTGCACTAACTATAACGGGGGAATTTCATTGGTTTTTTATCAGTAAAATTTCCGCTAACTATAACGTGTGAAACCTATGGTTTTTTCAGTGAATTTGCAAGGTTTTTTAAATGCTAATTCCTAACTATAACGTGTGTGAAACCTATGGTTTTTTCAGTGAATTTGTACGGTTTTTTAAATGCTAAGTTACTTTACGCCATTCGTGGCGTGCACGCCCACTTAACGCAGTTCGTTCCGTGCGCGCACGGTGCGCTTTGCGCACCGTGCGCGCACAGTGAGCACGCGGTGCGCTTCGCGCACCGCGCGCCCACTTTACGCAGTTAGTGCCGTGCACGCACGGTGGGCACGCGGTGCGCTACGCGCACCGCGTGCCCACGTTACGCTAGATGGGCCATGTACGCACGATGCGCTTCGCGCACCGTGCGCACATGGAGGACATATGATGCACTTCGTTTTGAAAGGTAATATTGTAATTTTTCGTATATTTTATAAGCCATGCACAAATGGTGCCCTTCGGGCACCATTTGCACACTGGGTGGAGAGAGTGTGGATAATTTTTTTTTTTATTATTATTTTTTTAATATTTTAGTTTATCTCATGTGTAATAAGCCATGCACAATTGGTGCACTTCGGGCACCAATTGCACACGGGGTGGAGAGAGTGTGGATAATTTTTTTTTTTATATATTTTTTACCGTACGCGTACGGTAAGCGTAATAGGCGAAATTACCGAAAAAATAAAAATTCCGTTTTTGGCCTTGGGGGATCTTTGGGGACTCCCTCAACATGGCTATGTGTGTGGGAGCTGTCTAAACAGCCCCTTTACATGTTTTTGGGCTTTATATTTTAAAAATCACTCTCAGTGCGAGAGAGAAAATGGCGGCCGCCGCTTCCTGGTTTCGGCCGATTCGAATGTTTACTTAGATCTAAGAGCCAATCAGAATCTCGCACGCCACCGTACGCGTACGGTAAGCGTACCGTAAGCGCACCGTAAGCTGGCTCAGATATATATATTGATTTAAAGGCTATTTTCTCAGAATCTACTGAACAGATTTACACCAAACCTACAAAAGGCACTTCCTTGACCTGAGGACTACCTCTCTGCCAAATTTCTAGTAATTCTGTTCAGCCGTTCGAGCTGTAGCCCTGTCTAAAGGTCCTATGGAAAAATGCATGGGAAAAACGCGTTTTGGGACCCCCCTTTTATCTCAGCCCCCGCTTGACGAATCCCCCCGAGACTTTCAGGGTAGGAGCGGAGCGTAGCGCCCCACCTATTTTGAAAAATTCGCGAGGATTCGTCGACCGGCGCCAAAGTTATTCAAAATAGAATGTTGCGGATCTCCTATGGAAACGTGGTCCTAACTATAACTACCTACTGGCGACCGCCAGTAGGATATATATATATATATATATATCTCCTTCCTTCCTTCCTTCCTTCCTTCCTTCCTTCCTGCGGTCGCCAGTAGGTAGTTATAGTTAGGACCACGTTTCCATAGGAAATCCGCAACATTCTATTTGGAATACGGTGCCGTGCGCGATTCTGATTGGCTGTTAGATCTTAGTAAACATTCGAATCGTTCGAAACCAGGAAGCGGCGGCCGCCATTTTCTCTCTCGCACTCTGAGGGGGGGGGGGAGTAAAAACAAAGGGAAAAAACATGTAAAGAGAGCGGTTAGACAAGTCCTAACCACCTAGCCTTTGTGAATTTGTCCCCCAAGAACCCCCAAGGCCAAAAATTCATTTTTAATTTTTGCCGAAAAATCGCCGATTACGCTTACCGTACGCGTACGTTAAAAATTCTTTAAAAAAAAAATTATCTACACTCTGCCCACCCCGTGTGCAAATGGTGCCCGTAGGGCACCATTTGTGCATGACTTATGCATATTTGCATTACAAAAAATAAAATGTCAAAGCTCACCTTTCACCACGAAGCGCATAATATGTCCATGTGCGCACGGTGCGCGAAGCGCATCGTGCGTACATGGCCCATCCAGCGTAACGTGGGCACGCGGTGCGCGTAGCGCACCGCGTGCCCACCGTGCGTGCACGCCACTAACTGCGTAAAGTGGGCGTGCGGTGCGCTTCGCGCACCGCGTGCTCACTGTGCGCGCACGGTGCGCGAAGCGCACCGTGTGCGCACGGAATGAACTGCGTTAAGTGGGCGCGCACGCCACGAATAGCGTAAAGTAACTTAGCATTTAAAAAACCGTACAAATTCACTGAAAGAAACATAGGTTTCACACACGTTATAGTTAGGAATTAGCATTTAAAAAACCTTGCAAATTCAGTGAAAAAACCATAGGTTTCACACATGTTATAGTTAGCTGGACATTTTACTGATAAAAAACCAATGAAATTCCCCCGTTATAGTTAGTGCAGGCAACTATAACTCACGCGACCGCAATCCTCTGCTGATGCTAATACTGTATTTAGACACTTATTTGCCCATGTCTTCTTACATTAAATTTTAGCTATACATATATTACAAATATTTTTTTTTCATGAAGACACATATGTCATCAGCAGAGGATTGCGGTCGCGTGAGTTATAGTTGCCTGCACTAACTATAACGGGGGAATTTCATTGTTTTTTTTATCAGTAAAATGTCCAGCTAACTATAACATGTGTGAAACCTATGGTTTTTTCACTGAATTTGCAAGGTTTTTTAAATGCTAATTCCTAACTATAACGTGTGTGAAACCTATGGTTTTTTCAGTGAATATATATATATATATATATATATATATATATATATATATATATATATATATATATATATATATATATATATATATATATATATATATATATATATATATATATATATATCCTACTGGCGGTCGCCAGTAGGTAGTTATAGTTAGGACCACGTTTCCATAGGAAATCTTCTATTTTGAATAACTTTGGCGCCGGTCGACGAATCCTCGCGAATTTTTCAAAATAGGTGGGGCGCTACGCTCCGCTCCTACCCTGAAAGTCTCGGGGGGATTCGTCAAGCGGGGGCTGAGATAAAAGGGGGGTCCCAAAACGCGTTTTTCCCATGCATTTTTCCATAGGACCTTTAGACAGGGCTACAGCCCGAACGGCTGAACAGAATTACTTGAAATTTGGCAGAGAGGTAGTCCTCAGGTCAAGGAAGTGCCTTTTGTAGGTTTGGTGTAAATCTGTTCAGTAGATTCTGAGAAAATAGCCTTTAAATCAATATATATATCTGAGCCAGCTTACGGTGCGCTTACGGTACGCTTACCGTACGCGTACGGTGGCGTGCGCGATTCTGATTGGCTCTTAGATCTTAGTAAACATTCGAATCGGCCGAAACCAGGAAGCGGCGGCCGCCATTTTCTCTCTCGCACTGAGAGTGATGATGAAAATACAAAGCACAAAAACATGTAAAGGGGCTGTTTAGACAGCTCCCACACACATAGCCAAGGTGGGGGGGTCCCCAAAGATCCCCCAAGGCCAAAAACGGATTTTTTTTTTTTTCGCTAATTTCGCCGATTACGCTTACCGTACGCGTATGGTAAAACATTATATAAAAAAACAAATAATCCACACTCTCCCCACCCCGTGTGCAATTGGTGCACGGCTTATAAGAGAAGAGAAAAACTATAATATTTAAAAAAATAAATAAATAAAAAAAAAAAAATTATCCACACTCTGTCCACCCCGTGTGCAAATGGTGCCCGAAGAGCACCATTTGTGCATGGCTTATAAAAATTACGAAAAATTAAAATATTACCTTTCAAAACGAAGTGCATCATATGTCCTCCATGTGCGCACGGTGCGCGAAGCGCATCGTGCGTACATGGCCCATCTAGCGTAACGTGGGCACGCGGTGCGCGTAGCGCACCGCGTGCCCACCGTGCGTGCACGGCACTAACTGCATAAAGTGGGCGCGCGGTGCGCGAAGCGCACCGCGTGCTTACTGTGCGCGCACGGTGCGCGAAGCGCACCGTGTGCGCACGGAACGAACTGCGTTAAGTGGCCGCGCAAGCCACGAATGGCGTAAAGTAACTTAGCATTTAAAAAACCGTACAAATTCACTGAAAAAACCATAGGTTTCACACATGTTATAGTTAGCGGAAATTTTACTGATAAAAAAACCAATGAAATTCCCCCGTTATAGTTAGTGCAGGCAACTATAACTCACGCGACCGCAATCTTCTGCTGATGACATATGTGTCTTTATGAAAAAAAAATATTTGTAATATATGTATAGCTAAAAATGTATGGAAGAAGACATGGGCAAATAAGTGTCTAAATACAGTATTAGCATCAGCAGAGGATTGCGGTCGTGTGAGTTATAGTTGCCTGCACTAACTATAACGGGGGAATTTCATTGGTTTTTTATCAGTAAAATTTCCGCTAACTATAACGTGTGAAACCTATGGTTTTTTCAGTGAATATATATATATATATATATATATATATATATACATACCAAGTTTACCTTGCTTTGAAGACGCCACACACGTGGATATGAAATATTTTGCAAGAAAGTTCTGTCTGCACCCACTGTGGTTAACGAATTGAACTGCAATACCCACAAGGCATTGGGGCGCATGTCCATCAGGGCGGGCCCGAGAGATGTTTTAAATGCAGAAAAGACAGTCGGGACTTCACCTGCATGCCAATGATTAAGGGCAGCACGCCCGAAACGCGTATGGCGCTTTTCCAGCTGTAACAAGCAAGGTATCACTTCTGCCTACAACAATAAAAGGATTTAACTTCCACGTGTGTGGCGTCTTCAAAGCAAGGTAAACTTGGTAAAGGGTATATGGGTGTATATGTATGTATATGTATATATGTATATATGTATGTATATATATATATATATATATATATATATATATATATATATATATATATATTTTCCAGTCTCTCGTCTCATACACCTTTCTTTTCTGCAGAAAAAAGACGATGCGGACTCAAGTTCGTGGTGCTTTTTTCTATTTTGCTTTGTGCCCCGCACCAGCCGCCATTATGCGTTTCCCCCTCCCAAAGGCCTTGATCACATGACATATATATATATATATACACACACACAACTTCTCTGGCCACCATTAAACGCCAGTTGCTAACAATAGGCTGGCGCAAAAACAACTTTCGATTTATCTGGATTGCATTTCAACTGATTCACTGAGTTAGTCGAACACCTTTGAGAGGCAAGATCTAATGTTGTCTCTGTCAAAGTCTGCTCATTTTTCACAGCTGAAAATCAGTTGTGTATCATCTGCGTAGGAAATAATCTTGGCACCATATTCCTCTGCTAAGGGTGCAAGGGGGGACAAATATAGATTGAAGAGGTTAGGGCTACGAATGGAGCCCTGGGGTACTCCTACTTCCATGTTCGGCAAGGGGGCTGAAAAAGGGGTTAACCATATATCCTGAGATCTGTCCTTCAAGAAGGAAGCCCTCCAGGCTAGTACCACCCATGCCCAAGTGCCTCAATCTATCAAGAAGTCTTCCATGTGGGACCGTATCGAAGGCCGCCGATAGGTCAAGTAATATCAGAACTGCCCTACCGCCCTGATCTATGTGCTCTGTCACTTCCAACAGGGCAGTCTCAGTGCTGTAATTTGCCCTGAAACTGGATTGGAACATATGTAGCAAATTGTAACTTTCTGCATGCTCTGAAATTGCCTTATTAACGTATTTTTCTAACACTTCGGAGCGAGAAGGGAGATGGGCCTATAATTTGCCAGATCATTCTGATCAGTGGTTGTTTTAAAAAACATTTTTTTAGGAGAGGTAACATTTTTGCCTGCTTCCAAATATGCGCCATCTTACCGGTAGAGAGGGATATATTAAGCACTATTACCTGGAGTTGATGGAGGGAGCTAGTGATGCTAATATTTTAGGAAACCGCTTTGTCCCTGCAGAACAAGCCGGCTTCTGCAAACATAGTGGTACCCTAGACAACATTACCGCTCTGCAAACTCTAATTGAAAAGTCCCTATGAGTAAGGGTATGGCCTTATATACGCCTTTATAGATTTCTCCACGGCTTTTGACCGGGCTGACCGGGGGACACTCGAGAAAACTGGCCGCAATGGGGATCCCCATGTACCTGCTCAGATTAATCATCGTATTGCATTGTCCATCTGGACTCCTGGTCCTGGTGGGAGGTACCCAGGGCTAGTCAAGTAAAGTAGAGACTCATAATGGGCTGACGCAAGGGTGCCTACTGGCTCCTCTCCTTTTTTTCTCTTTACATTAATGATTTGTCTAGTAGGGTAGGGCTTTGTAAAGGGGACTCCCTGAAACTAGGATCAAGGATATTGAGCTGCCTGCTACAAGTGTACGAGGCCATTTTGTTAGATCCAAGTCCAATTGGATTATGAAGGTGACTTACTGAGTTAGGACTTTACTCAGATGAGTATTTTCTAAAAAATAAATATCTTAAAAAGTCAAATTTATGTTTTTTAGGTATTGGGGATGCCGAGTTTAAAAAAAAAATGCACTGGTTCTTGGGGAAAGAAACTTGCTGTGGTGAAGTTGTACCCATACTTGAGGAGAATTTTTACAAGCAATTGCTCCAGTAGTGATCACATTGACCAATGCAGAAGTATGGCAAATCCCAGGCTTCTGCAATTGGTAGACCTCTATAAATATTGCGAGAAAAGGCATTTCTCTCATATTCTATCAGTTTATAAAATTAAAACTCCTCCCGCGTTGAGTTACGCCTGTGAATCAGTAGATGAAAAGCAGTGGGATAAGTTTGAGAAAGTAGAGGGGCGTATTTGGCACCAAATGTGTAATCTGAGCCGCGCAGCCACTATAGCGGCGATTCGGCTTGAACTAGGGCTACTTTCCACATATGTGTTTGCTATGGCTATGTGCCTAAGATGGAGTAATGCACTACTGACCAGTGTTTAAACCCCGTTACGGGTAGCACTGCGTGAGAAAACCTTTTCCACCCTGAAGGGGAAAAGTGTCCTTTTTAGGAACTATGAGAAAGCTGTAAACTTGTTCGATTTTGATAATAGTGGCACAGGCTCTCTTGCTAAACCGGTTTTGAAAACTTAAATTAAAAAAACAATTAATGAAGTTTCTCACAAAAGAGATATGGCACTGTGCACAACGCACTCCAATAATGACATCATAGTGGGCAGTCGTATTTATAAACCGCCCCAACTCTGTTATATGGAATCTCCCTCATGGAGTGTGTCGAACCATCTTGGTGCTACAGCTGAATCTGCTTCCCTTGCGAATAGTAACTGGAGTCTCCATAGACAGGATAGTCTTCGTATTTATATGGTACCTCGGTGCAGGATTTAAACCAGTTCTTGTTTGTCTGTTCTCTACTACAACCTTCACAACGTTGATTATTAAGACCTTTGTTCCTAAAGTATAACGTTGCTACAGCTGAGGAGGCCCGAAATTGTCTACTGGGCCCCTTCCGAACCAGTTTGCTTTAAAATCTTCAGTTTTGTCAAAAACAATTTTTAAATATATACAGGAGAAGGATTATTTTGCTCTGCTTAGTTGAAGTTGGTTACTTAGGTTTCTCTCTGGGCAATATCTATAAATAGTATTATTGGGTCGTTTTTATCAGACGGTTGAAACTGTTAGAGTATTCAATGACATGATATGTCTTGCACTGATTACGTTATGGTTATACACTGTTTATGAACTCGGTACTGTAGTTGCGCTTTTGCACTTCTATCTTTTCATATGCTGCTATAAATACTGCCATGTACAATTGAATACCATTTAGCCAGAAAATTTTCATCTGTTAGACTTTTTGCATGTAAATTGAATATCTGAAAGAAACACGTTAGTTAGATTCCTCACCTTAGAATATCCCCAGGCGTCAGACTGGATCCGGAAGATTTTTCGTCAGCAATACCCCTTGCGCGTCGCTAGGCGTCGTCTGCGGCTCCGCGTCCGTCGTCGGCGTCGTGCACCGGAATGACGTCGTCGGGAGTACTTAGACGCCGCCCTCGCGCGCTGACGTCAGTTCTTCTTTTTTCCGCGCCAGTAAGCGCCGATCCGGGAGAGCTACCCCTTTAGTCAATTTTTGACAAACTTTTTTTGACTCTTTTTGGTCATTTCTCGACTCTGGTGCCGGTAGGATGCCTGGTTTCAAGACCTGCGATGACTGTCACCGACTGATGTTGGTGACTGATCATCACCGCCGGTGCCTGTACTGCTTGGGCCTCGACCACGACGCGTTATCGTGCTCCGATTGTATGGCCCTGACCTCGAAAGCTAGGCGGGAGCGGTCCCGCAAGCTTCTCGAGCTTCGCCACTCTGCTCCGCGCCGCTCTCAATCCCGGTCCAGGAGGAGGTCCAAGGATCGGTCGCGGAGCCGCACTCGACATCGTCATTCGTCTGGCTCGAAGTCTTCGGGTAAGTCGAGGCACTCCAAGAAGTCCAAGAGGCGACACCGCTCTTCAGACTCCCCTCGCGCGACTCTGCCGAGGGTCCGGGTGGTTCCACCCTCGCGGCTCCGCAGGAGCCACGCAAGTCCCCATACCCGATGGTCCCTGGGACTGACGCGACGCCGGCGGAGGTCAGTGCCTTCCTCTCGGCCATGAGGAGCCTGGCCCCGCCGTCAACGCCCGCTGGCGCGCCATCGGGCCCCGCGGACTCAACTGGGCGACCTCGCGTGCCGGCGGCTCTGGCGCCGTTGGAGGCTCCGGCCCCGACGCTGCAGGTCCCCGAGGGGCCCGAGCCTGGGCGCCGGTCGACCTCGTTACGCCTCCTCCGCCGACACCGATACCACCCCCGACGCCAGCTCCGGTCGACATCGATCCCCAGTTCAGCCCCTGTCCGGTCCCGACGCCGATGCGACGCCGCCCGACGCCGCATCCGACGCCGCTAGAGACACATATTGTCTATCGACCGGCTCCGATCATTCCTCCTGTTTACCAGGAATCGGATGACGGGGCGACTGGCAGGGGTCTGACGACCCTATGGCCCTTCAGGGCCAACTTGCACAGGACTGGGCAGATGAACTGGGGGAGGCCAGTGGTTTGGATACCTCACCGGACACTGGATTCATCTCTCCTCCGACTGTGGCTTCAGAGGAGGGTGCAGATTTTTCTGTGGTGCTGCGCAAAGCGGCCGAAGCCCTTGGGCTTGAGCTGCCTGCCGTGGCTGTGAGGACTAACATCCTCACTGAGGTGCTTCAGTCTGCCGCATGCTCCACTGAGCCTCTGCTGCAATTCAATGAGGCCCTCACTGACGTTCTACAGTGCACCTGGTCCAATCCCTCCACAGTCCCTCCTGTGGATAGGAAAGTTGCCAGGCACCACCGCCCTGCTCCGGGCGACCCCAGTTTTCTGTCCCAACACCCCACCCCGAGAGTCTGGTTATCCAGGCCTCTACCTCCCAATCCTCCTTCCCGTCCGCTCCTCCGGACCGGGATTCCAAGAGACTGGAACAGTTTGGTAAGAAGCTGTTCTCCTCGCTCAGTTTGGGCCTGCGGTCTTTGAACACCGCCTGTCTCTTGGACCGTTATTCCCACTCTCTGTGGGATGCGGTGGAGGACGTGCTGCCACTGTGCCTGGAGGAGGCCCGGGCGCGGCTTTCCTCGGCTCTGGCCGATGGGAGGGATGCAGCGCGCCATGCAATCCGATGTGGACTCGACACTACGGACTCGCTGGGTAGGGCGATTTCTACCACGGTGGCGCTTCGACGTCACGCCTGGCTGCGGTCCACGTCCTTTTCAGGGGATGTCCAGAGCACCCTCATGGACATGCCTTTTGATGGCGCTCGCCTTTTTGGTGAGAAAGCGGACAGTGCGCTGGCTCGCTTCAAGGGCTCCCGGGCTACGGCCACCTCCTTAGGCCTCTCGGCCCGTTGCCACAAACTTCCGCTTTTTGCTCCTTTCGTGGCCAAGGAAGGGGCACCTCCTCACGTCCGCCTAGCCACCGGCCGCAGAACCAGCCTGCACGCGGTCGCGGACGTGGTTTCCGCCGAGGCGGTACTGGAGGACGACACGGTCAGTCCACATCCACCCCGGCAGCATCCGCCTCGAAGCCTTCCTAGTCCGAGCTTTCAGGCCCATTCCACGCCAGTGGGAGGCCGGGTTCGCCATCACCTGCTCCACTGGCGTGCCATTACTTCGGACAGGTGGGTGCTGCAAATCGTCCAAAGGGGCTACTCCCTCCTCTTCGAGACGACCCCTCCAGCCATGCCACCGCAGCACCACCGTATCTCGGGGGATCATTTGAATCTTCTACATGAGGAAGTTTCGGCCCTCTTGGCCAAGGAGGCCGTCGAGCGCGTTCCGAGCCCAGAAGTAGGTTGTGGTTGTTATTCCCACTACTTTCTGGTTCCCAGAAGGGCAAAGGGGGCCTACGCCCTATCTTGGACCTCCGGAACGTCAATGCCTTCCTCCGGAAAGAACGGTTCAAAATGTTAACTTTGGCTCAGGTTCTAGCTGCCCTCGACCCTGGAGACTGGATGGTAGCGTTGGACTTGCAGGACGCATATTTCCACATCCCCGTCCTGCTGGCCCACCGGCGTTACCTGCGGTTCACGGTGGGTCAGGAGCACTTTCAGATCACCGTGCTCCCCTTCGGCCTTACCAGTGCTCCTCGTGTGTTCACGAAAGTGATGGCGGTGGCCGCAGCTCATCTGCGCAGATCAGGGGTTCCAGTCTTCCCCTATCTCGACGACTGGTTGTTGACGGCGGGCTCACCCCAGGCAGTCGTCTCCCACCTCCAGACTACGGCGGATCTCCTGCATTTGCTGGGGTTCTCCATCAACGTGCCGAAGTCACACCTGAGCCTCTCTCAGAAGCTCCTTTTCATCGGAGCGGTTCTCGATTCGGCGCTGTTCCGGGTTCATCCCCCGGAACAGCGGGTCCGGGATATACGGGCCCTGATTCTCATCTTTCGGCCTCTATCCTGGGTTTCGGTCAGGCTAGTGTTGCGGCTTCTGGGGCTGATGGCCTCCTGCATCCTACTAGTGCATCACGCCAGGTGGCGCATGCGGGCTCTGCAGTGGGACCTGAAGTTTCAGTGGGCCCAGCATCACGGCAACCTGTCCGACCATGTCTTGATCTCGGAGGGCACTGCACAGCAGTTGCAGTGGTGGCTCACGGACCGCGATTGGGTCACGGGCAAGAGCCTCTCCCTACCCCTACATGTCGTAGTGACGGATGCGTCCCTCCTGGGATGGGGTGGCCATATGGGAGAGGCGGAGATCAAAGGCCTCTGGTCTCTGGCGGAGTCTCGCCTCCACATCAACTTGTTGGAGCTGAGAGCGATCCGACTTGCACTGAAAGCCTTCCTTCCCTCTGTCCGGGGAAGTGTCGTGCAGGTGTTCACGGACAACACCACCGCCATGTGGTATTGCAACAAACAGGGCGGGTGGGGTCGTGGACCCTTTGTCAGGAGGCTCTGCGCCTCTGGACATGGCTGGAACACCAGGGCATCACCCTGGTGGTTCAACATCTGGCGGGCTCTCTGAACGCCAGAGCAGACGAACTCAGCCGCCGGTGCATGATGGATCACGAATGGCGTCTGAACTCCGAGGTGGCGCAAGGTCTCTTTCAGCAGTGGGGAGAGCCTTGGTTAGATCTATTCGCCACCGTTGAGAACGCGCAATGTCAGCAGTTCTGCGCGTTGGAATTTCCAAGGCGGCACTCGCTCGGCGACGCTTTTCGTCGCGAGTGGAGTTGCGGTCTGTTGTACGCCTTTCCGCCTATACCACTTCTGCCCAGAGTGCTGAAGAAGATCGGGCGCGACCGGGCCCAAGTCATCTTCGTGGCTCTGGATTGGGCACGAAGGTACTGGTATCCCGAGCTACTCAGTATGTTGACCGATCCTCCGATACGTCTGCCCCTTCGGGAGGATCTTCTGTCGCAGCAGCAGGGGACGGTCCTCCACCCGAACCTGTCCAGCCTCCACCTCCATGCGTGGAGATTGAGCGGCGGCAGTTGATGCCATTTGACTTGCCTCCTGAAGTCTGTGATATCATTCTGGCAGCCAGGCGTCCCTCCACAAAGACGGTATACGCCTGCCGGTGGAACAAATTTGTGGCATGGTGCACAGCAAAGGCTGTGGATCCCCCTTTCCGCCCCTCTTTCTGAGGTTCTCCTCTTTCTTCTTTCTTTGGCCCGGCAGGGCTCTGCCCTGGGCACCTTGAAAGGTTATCTTGCTGCCCTCTCTGCCTTCTTACGGCTTCCTGATCAGCCCTCTCTTTTCAAGTCCCCTGTAGTGTCACGCTTTCTTAAAGGCATTACTCACACGTTCCCTCCTGTCCCTTTCGTAATGCCTCAGTGGGACTTGAATCTTGTCTTAACATTCCTGATGTGCGCTCCCTTTGAGCCTCTTCACAATTGTCCTCTTCGTCTTCTAACTCTTAAGACTGCTTTCCTGGTAGCCATCACCTCGGCTAGACGGGTGAGTGAGCTCCAGGCTCTATCGTCCAAGCCTCCTTTTCTATCTGTTCATCCGGACAAGGTTGTCCTTCGGCCTCGTCCTTCCTTTCTACCGAAAGTGGTAACCCCCTTTCATCTTGGGCAATCTGTCACCTTGCCCACCTTCTTTCTGCATCCTTCCAAAGAGGAAGAGCGGCTCCACCGTCTGGACCCAAAACGTGTGCTCTCCTTTTATTTGGACCGCACAAAACAGTTCCGAGTGGATGACCAGCTTTTCGTTGGCTACGTGGGTGCAAAGAAGGGAAAAGCTGTGCACAAACGGACCATCTCCCGGTGGGTCATTTTGTGTATAAAAATCTGTTATTCCTTGGTGAAAAAGGACCCTCCTGTTGGGCTGCGAGCCCATTCTACTTGGGCAACGGCGGCTACTACTGCTTTGGGACGGGGAGTCCCTTTGCATGACCTCTGTCAGGCGGCGACGTGGGCTTTGCTGCACACGTTTGCCAGGCACTATTGCCTAGACGGCCAAGTCCGGAGGGATTGCTTCTTTGGCCGTTCTGTCCTCCAGGACTTTCTGGTGTGATCTTGGTTCGCAGACCCACCACCGGGGTTCGTATTGCTTGGGTATCTATTCTAAGGTGAGGAATCTAACTAACGTGTTTCTTTCAGATGAACAAGTTACTTACCTTCGGTAACGATGTATCTGTAAGAAACATTAGTTAGTTAGATTCCTCACCGACCCACCCATCCTCCCCGTTCTGCGAACTGACATCTAGGGTTAAGGCTATCCTTTTCAGGGCCCTAGACTTTTTTGGCACCAGTGTCGGTCTCTTGCATGGCTCTGCGTTCCTGGCGCAGAAAGCTATGTACAAGAACTGACTTCAGTGCGCGAGGTCGGCGTCTAAGTACTCCCGACGTCATTCCGGTGCACAACGCCGACGACGGACGTGGAGCCGCAGACGACGCCTAGCGATGCGCAAGGGGTATTGCTGACGAAAAATCTTCCGGATCCAGTCTGACGCCTGGGGATATTCTAAGGTGAGGAATCTAACTAACTAACTAACTAATGTTTCTTACAGATAAATCGTTACCGAAGGTAAGTAACTTGTTCAATAATCGGTATCTTTCAAGGATTCTTGAATTTGTTACCATGCTCGAGCACTTGCACTTTTTGTCATCTTGTATGCTGCTACTTATGGTGTACTGTATATCGCAATTCAGAGCTTTTAAAACTGTCTTTTATTCTTCATTGAATCAAATACATTTTTTTCTTTTTAGCATCCTCGTTATATACAGCCGAAGTCGTCCAAGAATCTGATGGTATAATTCGCTTTGCCTTGCCCTTGTTAGTTTAGTAATTGAAAGGACTCTGAAATTAATTTTGCTATCATATCCCACCTTTTTGTAATTTTAATGCAACTATGATTCTTGTATTTTATGACCACTGTAATCGCTGATGTTTTATGTCTTTTTAGTCTGTTTTTAAGTGGTAATTGATTTGATAAATTGGAGTTGTTTGAATTTGTTTTTATGTGGCACTCCTTGGAGCTCCAAATCATAATAAATTTAATTGAATTGTGCTGCATTTAACAATTTTCCCCCAAAAAAGTCTATCAAGCACTTCAAGATGGTTATTTTACATTCAAGGTTTGGAGATTTTATGCCAATAAAAAATGCGGTGTGCTTTTATCATGTAAACTTTAGAATAGAGGGAGAACTGCTCTGTTCAACGCCTGGGTGCTATGGACATAACCTGCCCATTAACAGCACATCCATTGCACTCAGAGGCACAGTAAGATCTAGGGATCCCTCCTTGTGAGGCCATCACCCTCGCCTAGGGCTGCGAAGGAAAAATGATTGCCTGCAGCTTGAGCCTTTTTCTGTTGATGACAATCCGCGCCTCATGCGCTTGCATTCACATCAATTGTGACATTGGAAGAAGCCACAGTGTTCACATGTGACTTCTTTCTGTTTAGTCAATATTTAAGGGCACAACTCCTTGCCCCAACCACCCTTCTGAATGGGAGCTTCTCCCTTTCCAATGGTACCTCTATCTGGTGGATTCCAGCGATATCCAGAATGATGATCCATGAGCAGGAATCCACCCCACTAGACCACAAGCGGCATGTTTATGGTTGGAATGCCCAAGCCAGGTCCTCCCTGGACCAAAAACAAGCATCCTAGAACCGGTTTTGGTGTTTCACCCCTCTTCAGCCAGGATAGCTTGATTCCAGTGGCACAGTGAGCCCAGGACTCACGTCTGAGCATACCTGGCGCACTTAGGGCGAGAAAGCAAAAGACACACAATTGTTGGACGGAATGCAGAACAAATCAAAACATTCACCCCCAGTCAAGAGATCTGGGTTAAATCCATCATTCTTTTGCTCACCATGCTACCCCAGTTTAGACCTGGCCATATGCAAATCAGTCTTGACCCTGTGCCTCATGGGAACAGTCACAGGGTCAAGACTGATTTGCATATGGCTGGGTTCAAACTGGAATGGCATGGTGAGCAAAACAACAATGGATTTAGGCCCAGATCTCTGTACTGGGGTATGACGACATTGTTCTGCATTCTGTCCATCAACTGTTGTTTTTGCATTTGTCACCCCGAGTGGGATGGGTATGCTCAGACGTGAGTTCCGTGCTCTCCATGCCACTGGAATCAAGCTATCCTGGCTTAAGAGGGGTGAAACCCCAAAACCGGTCCTAGGATGCTTGTTTCCAGTCCAGGGAGGACCTGGCATGGCAATTTGGGCTGGACTGTTCCCATGAGGCACAGGGTCAAGACTGATTTGCATATGGCTGGGTTCAAACTGGAATGGCATGGTGAGCAAACAAACGATGGATTTAGGCCCAGATCTCTGTACTGGGGTGAATGTATGAAATTGTTCTGCATTCTGCCCATCAACTGTTGTTTTTGCTGTTATCTATTGATGGCAATTCCTCAGGACCAACAATGGATCTACCTACACTTTTTGGTGGTGGTCAGGACCTCTGTGAAGTGTATACATGCACGCTCATTATTGTTAAACACTACCAGCGGGGGCCTGACAGCAACACGACCAATCTCATATCATGCACAAATGTGTCCCGTCACACGTTTAACCTGCTGAGCTCACGATTATGCTTACTCATGTACCTACACGGGAGAATTACACCAGCATGTGGTCTACATACATTTCACACTTTATGTGACCAGAGCTTGACTAGACTGTGGAACCAACAATCCCCACTATGACCTGCCCCTTTGGCTCTCTTACTATCGCCCAGGGAGAGTCCAACATGGCGCCCGGAGACAGGTTGAGCGGTCTATCCAGACATACAACAGCTGCCGGTAGTTCCGGAAATACCACCCCCGTCGCTCACTCCGACTGGGTATAACAGCTTCATCCTCGATGCATGCGGAGTAACCTGGTCCGGTAGAGTGCATGGGAAGGGATACGGAAGGTTCTTCACTTTAAAACTAAGTATTTACGAGCGCTCGCAGCCCTCCGGTGGCACTCTAGGCATGGTAGGTGTTAAGGCGGTCTTGAGGCTCCCAGACTGCCGTGGTAGTTTGCTGCCTTTTTAAATGTTTCTGAATATTTATAAATATTTTCAGATCAGTTAATGCATGTCACAGCTCACCTGTGTTCAACACGTGTGCAAAGCACCATGTATGTCCAATGGTGTACCCCACATTTTGGTACTAGTCCGATATGATATTATAATATTGTGTTTTTATTGCAGGTTCGGGTATAGATCTACTGATACCACTTTTTTGGGTGTTGTACGAGTGGTCATGTATACACTCAACTCTACCACCAAACACAGGGCACATCTATGGGCAGCATTTCGCACCGAGTCTAGCATGTATGTACATGTCAGCCTTCGAGGACCGAGAAATCAATAACCCCAATAATCCCTACCGGGCGAACGTGCTGCTCTGGTAATGGTCCATAGACGACATTCTGATCCTTTGGAAAGGAGACCGCACTAAATGTGAAGAATTCTGCACATGGATCAATACGCTGAATCCATTTTTAGGTCTCGCGAGCCAAAGGCTCGAAGAGACATTTTATATGTGGGTTTTTCAAAGTGCTACCCAGTCTTTTGGCTGGCCTAAACCTTGAGTGCACAAGATCACATGCACATGCACAGCTGCTCCTCTGCTCATTGCATTCCCCCCTCCCTTCTCACCCAGCCCTTTGATGCTCTGCTCGATTACTTTCCCTTTCGCCGCTTTGACCCTTGCATTCCCCCCTCCCTTCTCACCCAGCCCTTTGATGCTCTGCTCACAGCTCCGTCCTCCCTGGGCGTGAAGGAAGACAGAGCCATCCTGCTTGATTGCTGTGTCTGCGATCACTTTAATGAAATGCAGCGCTCGCTCCCCTGCTTTCACTAGGCCCGTTTGGCTTCCTCGCGTGTAGATTTTACAGTGTACACCTACATAACTCGCATTTTGTTTTTTATTTATCTTTCTTTATGTTAAGGCTTTGTGTTTTGCTTATTGGTGTATTCTTCTGCTGTTCTCAAAATATAGCGCAAACTCGACTTAAAGGTATTGGAGCGCTTTACATGAGCCTCAGTTCACATGCATTGTGAGATTAAGTGATTTGCCCAGGATCACAGGCTCTTGAACCAACGCCAAGTCTGGAACCTCCCAGCCCTTTGATGCTCTGCTCCATTGCTTTCAGATAGGCGCTTCGCCTCCTCGTTAGGGATAACAAGCGCTATAAAAATCCAATTACAATAATATTTTGAAAGGATGCATGCTGGCAGACTTCAACAGATGAAGCACACCGCAGGGAAGGAGAGCATATTTAAGTCAAGGTTGTTTTCTGGAATAATGCTAAACATCTTAAATATTTTGCGAGGGGGGAAAACATACGTGCGGATACATGTAGAACAGTGTACACCTACATAACTCGCATTTTGTTTTTTATTTATCTTTCTTTATGTTAAGGCTTTGTGTTTTGCTTATTGGTGTATTCTTCTGCTGTTCTCAAAATATAGCGCAAACTCGACTTAAAGGTATAGGAGCGCTTTACATGAGCCTCAGTTCACATGCATTGTGAGATTAAGTGATTTGCCCAGGATCACAGGCTCTTGAACCAACGCCAAGACTGGAACCTGCTTTCCCAGTTCCATAGTCTCAAAGCAGCCTGGACCGTAATACTACATCCTGGGTAGAGGATGGGAAGGAGGGGGAGAGACAGAAGCCACACGAAAGCTCGGCTCGCTATGAGCTCGCGGTTCCAACAGCACCTCGAGCTGAGCCAGGCTCGAGCTTTCAGTGACTTGCCCGCCTCGAGTTGCTAAGCACCGGTGCCCAGAGGTGTGGCTCCCTCACCAAAGCACAAGTCTGTCTTTTTCTAACACCCTTTGGGTAGGGGCCAGTAGGGCATTTCTCTTGCTCGCGTGAATATCACTCTTGCCACTGATTTCTGATCTGGTGGCCAGTGAGTGAATACGTTGTACAGAGCGCTTTTGGATGTGAGTCTTATAGAATAACTGCTGATTTAGACCCCACTTCTTGTTTGTTTATGGAGCAGAGAGGGTGGGAGAACCTTAGTTTGGCAGCAGAAGTACAACACTAGAGCATGTTCACAAAAGTGGGCTAGTAGTGTCCTAGTCATGAAAGTGAATTAAATGGGTTGACTTATTAACCAGGGCTAATTTGCATAGCGTTCTATTAGATAAAGTGTAGCATAATCGTAAAAAAACACGCCGATTTCTGAAAATCCCTTTTCTACACCCTGCAACAACTTCCTACAAACGCACACTCCGTTATGGATACTCTGCATCCGCCCTACACCACCACTACTTGCACTGCATTTGTAAGACATTTATTAACCAAGTCTCGCTGTTTGGAAGAAGGCCTCCTTGAGGCAGACTGAGATGCAAGATTGTGGCGCCCTAACCCCAGCCTGAAACTGGTCTGTTGCTTATTCGGTCTGGCTGAGACAGCGAAAGCTGTCTCTTTGACACATTTTGTAAGTGGATTTTTGAAAGCGCTTCCCCTGGCATAGAGCTACAGTGCACGAGGCGTGCACGCACGCAAAGCAGCCATATGGCTTTACGTCGCTCTCCCTGCCTCTTTGACCCTTGCATTCCCCCCTCCCTTCTCACCCAGCCCTTTGATGTTTGGATAAAATAATGATTAAGCTACTTTGCAGGCACTGATGTTAAGCACAACGCTATGTTACACTGCGGTTACTTCACGGATTGGAGACAACTTTATGTAATGGGCTAATGCTTTCGGTGAGAATATTAAGGATGAGTGACCACGGAACTGTTCATTGCCTACATCAGATTTGGGTGCATCTGACTAAAGCAGGTGAGGTTACTTTAATATGGGGGCTGCGTTACGTTACATTTGCAAGCCACTTAAGAGTCCACTCTCTGACCCAGACAGTTCCTCTCGCCATCCTTCTGTAGTATTCTGTGCTGAAAGATAACATTTCACAAGTCTGAAAATGCACATTTGAAGCAAGATTTTAACAGGTATCTCCTATGATATAATCAATATTCATCAATCATTTACAAAGCTCAATACACAGCTACTAAACAAGCTGTAACTACTTGTTAGGATTTGATTCGTGCGGAACAGACTACAAAAAAAATATGTATTATTCTTTTGGGAAAGAAAGAGCGCCATTTGGATTATACGGTCATAAACCAAATTGTCTGTCCATGCTGGAATCAAATGAGCCTTAATTATCCAACTCAAAGATGTCCTTTTATCAACTTCATTTGTGTTGACAGTCAGCATTTAAACTTACGAACTACAGGTTATACACAGATCTCCGCCATTGATGTTCAGCTCACTGAGCCCGCTATTTTAACAACTTCTTGTTCAAAGCAGAAACACTATGAATAACATTCATTGGTTGCATCTGGTGAGAAACAAACAATCCTCTGCAACAGTGCAGGGTGAGAAAATAAAGTTGACCTCACAAAGTATGCATTACCTTCACATACCTTGAAAAAAAACACTAATAAGCGCCGACAAACTTTACATAAATGGCACCTTAATTTCATTTATTCATTAAAACAAATTCCACAACTAAAAAACTAGCATCAGCTACCTAGCAACACCTTCTTAAAGCTTGAAGAGGTAGGTTGTTTATATCATCGGGGGTGAGGGGGGGTCCACATATATGAAAAGATATTACCTGCTGTCACATGCAAACCTATTAAGCTGCAGCAATCTGAAAACTGTGGCAGCAATTTTACTAATTTAGATCCACCGATTGAGAGGCCTCCATACCCAGAGTGAATGACAAAAGGTTACTATCGCAAGGATACATTACTCTTGCATAAAAGCTGTAACCGTATAAAATACACTAAAAGTATATGGGATAACTTATTCCTAAGAATGACTATGAAACGATCAGAGAAGTGAAAACCCCTCTGCAACTCTTCAAACACTTAAATAACTTAAGCCCAGAGCTGCCATCACAGTACCACAAGCACCAAAAACATTTCAAGGGCAAGGTAAGCAAAAAACTGTCTTTGCACAAAAAATAAGCACTCCAACAATGCCTTGACACTGTGCGAAAGCTCTACTCACCTTGAATTCTAGTCAGATCACTATGTATTTTCAGACGCTGTTCCTTTAGCTATATCAAAATACACCTGCAGCAAGAACAGCTCCAGCATACTCTGTTTATAAGCACACTGAACCCGTATTTTGTAAAAAGTTCTTGCATGCCCTCAAACCATTGCACAGAAAAATATCAGCACAACAGCGGGAGGGGAAAAGGAGCCTCCTTAGTTTCAGCCTGCTGACAAAACACGAGTGAGAGAAAGGAGTCACCACAAGCCAGCTAAGAGAGAGACTACGCTTAATAGCCTGAACTGATCAATGTTGATCTTGGTCAAAAGGCATTGGCTGCCTGGGAAATGGAGGAAAATCCAAACAACTTGTAGTCAAAATACCTAATTTACCTAGGAGGAACAGAGATAAAGAGATGAGAATACATCCTAATGGGCTCTGCAACAGGATACAGAAGTCGGTCTCTCCTCACCCTCTACCTCCGTCTCTCCTCACCCTCCACCTCTGTCTCTCCTCACCCTCCACCTCCGTCTCTCCTCACCCTCCACCTCTGTCTCTCCTCACCCTCCACCTCCGTCTCTCCTCACCCTCCACCTCTGTCTCTCCTCACCCTCCACCTCCGTCTCTCCTCACCCTCCACCTCCGTCTCTCCTCACCCTCCACCTCCGTCTCTCCTCACCCTCCACCTCCGTCTCTCCTCACCCTCCACCTCCGTCTCTCCTCACCCTCCACCTCCGTCTCTCCTCACCCTCCACCTCCGTCTCTCCTCACCCTCCACCTCCGTCTCTCCTCACCCTCCACCTCCGTCTCTCCTCACCCTCCACCTCCGTCTCTCCTCACCCTCCACCTCCGTCTCTCCTCACCCTCCACCTCCGTTTCTCCTCACCCTCCACGTGTCTCTCCTCACCCTCCACCTCACCCTCCACACGTGTCTCTCCTCCCCCTCCACGTGTCTCTCCTCACCCTCCACGTGTCTCTCCTCACCCTCCACCTCCGTCTCTCCTCACCCTCCACCTCCGTCTCTCCTCACCCTCCACCTCCGTCTCTCCTCACCCTCCACCTCCGTCTCTCGTGTCTCTCCTCACCCTCCACACGTGTCTCTCCTCACCCTCCACACGTGTCTCTCCTCGCCCTCCACACGTGTCTCTCCTCACCCTCCACACGTGTCTCTCCTCACCCTCCACACGTGTCTCTCCTCACCCTCCACACGTGTCTCTCCTCACCCTCCACACGTGCCTCTCCTCACCCTCCACACGTGTCTCTCCTCACCCGCCACACGTGTCTCTCCTCACCCGCCACACGTGTCTCTCCTCACCCGCCACACGTGTCTCTCCTCACCCGCCACACGTGTCTCTCCTCACCCTCCACACGTGTCTCTCCTCACCCTCCACACGTGTCTCTCCTCACCCTCCACACGTATCTCTCCTCACCCTCCACGTCTCTCCTCACCCTCCACGTGTCTCTCCTCAATGCCGCACACTGCTGCACGCCGCACACTGCTGCACGCCGCACACTGCTGCACGCCGCACACTGCTGCACGCCGCACACTGCTGCATGCCGCACACTGCTACACGAAACATTGCTGCACGCCACACACTGCTGCACGGCACACACTGATGCAACCGGCACACTGCTGCATGCCACACACTGCTGCACACTGCTGCATTACTCACTGCTGCATGCTGCACGACACTGCTGCACGCCGCACACTGCTGCACGCCGCACACTGCTGCACGCCGCTGCACGCCACAGTGCTGCATGCCTCACACTGCTACACGAAACACTGCTGCACGCTGCTGCACGTCACAGTGCTGCATGCCTCACACTGCTACACGAAACACTGCTGCACGCCACACACTGCTGCACGCCGCACACTGCTGCACTCCACACACTGCTGCACTCCACACACTGCTTTTATGCGAGTTTATGCTACTGACATTGTAAATGACAATGCCTTTTATTTGTTTTAAAACCAAAACATAGATAAAAGGCATTGTAATTTTACAATGCCAATAGCTCAAACTCTTAGAAATGCGAGACCTATTGCATTGCAAATGCTTGTTGAGATTTACTAACACTATTTCAGCAACAGAGATCCCTTTCCTTGACCTCCTCATTAAACTTGATGGAGACCAGATCACAACCACCTTGTATCGGAAACCCACCATCAAAAATAGCCTTTTGTCATTCAGCAGCCACCATCCTAGGGCCTTGCGACAGAATGTGCCCTTCGGGCAATTCTTGCGCATTAGAAGAAATTGCAAAAACAGTTGATGCGCAGAATGCAGAACAATGTCATGCATTCACTCCAGGACAGAGATCTGGGCTTAAATCCATCGTTTTTTTGCTCACCATGCCATTCCAGTTTGAAACCAGCCATATGCAAATCAGTCTTGACCCTGTGCCTCATGGGGAACAGTCAAGCCCGAACTGCCAAGCCAGGTCCTCCCTGGACTGGACACCTAGTGTCCTTGCTCAATCGGATACATTTTTCCCAGTGAAGATTATAGATACTTCGAAAATGATTTTGATGGCAAAATCGGGTTCACCATCTGATCCATGCCCTTTGTCTATTCTTAAACTAGCAGTGGAGCCAGCTACTCTTACTCTAACATCCATTATTAATGCTATGTTTGAGGAAGGTTATTTCCCCAAAATATGGAAAAGAGCATCTATAACACCCCTTCTGAAGAAACCTAATCTAGATCCCAAGGACTCCAACAATTTCAGACCTATCTCGAGACTTCCACTACCGGCGAAAATAATCGAAGAAACAATGAATAAACAACTCAGTACATTTCTGGAAGACTCCCAGATATTCGATCCAACTCGATATGGATTTCGGGGTGGACACAGTACTGAGTCTGCTCTCCTGAAATCCACGGAAGAAATTAGGACTTTATTGGATCAGGGAGGAAGAGCAGCAGTGATCATGCTTGACCTCTCAGCAGCCTTCGATACTGTCCATCACGGAGTACTGATGGATAGGTTGCTGGAGATCGGAGTGAAGGGGACAGCCTGGAAGCTGATCAGATCCTTCCTTTCCGACAGAGTTCAGACTGTGTCCCTTGGGGAGTTCACAGCAAAACCTTTCACGTTACCGTGCGGAGTTCCACAGGGATCTTCCATTAGTCCGACTCTTTTTAATGTGTATGTTTCCCAACTGGCGCCCCTGATCGAATCCTTTGGTTTTAATTTAACCTGTTACGCAGATGACACCCAAATTGTAGTGTCACTGCTACCTGATAGGATGCAAGAAACGGCAACTCGCTTCCAGGATTGCATGATCGCTGTAGGTGGCTGGATGACCCAAAACTGCCTCAAGTTTAATTCTAGTAAGACAGAGTTGGTTTTGTTTGGCAACAATCCGACTTTTTGGTCCCTGATATGGTGGCCGGGTACAATGGGCCCCCTCCCAAAACTAACAAGGAAAGTAAAGAACTTAGGAGTCTACATTGACAATAAATTCAGTCTTAAGGATCATGTCAATGCTGTGGTATTGACAACATCTTGTACACTGAGATCCTGCAAAAAACGTATGCCGCTCCTTCCCAAAGAAAGCCAAAAAACAGTCATTACTGCTTTAGTCATGTCCAAACTGGATTATTGCAACAGCCTATACTTTAATATCCAGGAAGGGCTTATGAAAAGACTTCAGCTACTGCAGAACGCGGCAGCCAGATTGCTCACCAGCACACCCAAACATGCCTCAATCTCAGCTGAGATTAAAAAGCCCCACTGGCTGCCCGTGAAAAAACGCATATGTTTCCAGTGGTATGTTCCTAGGAGAACCCTGCGCTCTTCTGAAGCAAAACAGGTATCAGTGCCCCTGGTTAAAAAATCCAACTGGGGAGGTAAACGTTTTGAGGTGGGAGCTGCTAAGGCATGGAATGATTTACCATTTCATCTGAGATGTATAACAAATCATCTGGATTTCAGGAAGGCCCTAAAGACTTGGCTTTTCCAGTCTCTTTAAAAACCTACTTTGCCCCGCGCTTAGGCCTCTATAGGACATCTGATTTCAGTACCAGGACGCCCTAGGGTAAGAGCGCGCTTTACAAATGTCATTAACATTAACTGGAACCAAGCATCCTAGGACCGGTTTCGGGGTTTCACCCCTCTTCAGCCAGGATAGCTTGATTCCAGTGGCATGGAGAGCACGGGACTCACTACTGAGCATACCCATCCCACTCGGGGTGACGAATGCAAAAACAACAGTTGATGGACAGAATGCAGAACAATGTCATACATTCACCCCAGTTCAGAGATCTGGGTCTAAATCCATCGTTTTTTTGCTCACCATGCCTTTCCAGTTTGAACCCAGCCATATGCAAATCAGTCTTGACCCTGTGCCTCATGGGAACAGTCCAGCCCGAACTGCCAAGCCAGGTCCTCCCTGGACTGGAACCAAGCATCCTAGGATCGGTTTCGGGGTTTCACCCCTCTTCAGCCAGGATAGCTTGATTCCAGGACTGAAGGTTTAGCGCCAGCTCGGTCTGTTCGCTTCCTGCATACTGTTGGTCAACCATACATGTTGGCACATGAGGTCACTCCAGTGGTGCCTCCGCAGGCAGTGGTTTCAGCACGAGGGAGATCTCAGGGAGATAGTCAGAATCTCCAGAGCCACTGCAGCGGATCTGTTATGGTGGAGTGGTTCAGGCAACCTGATTCAATGGAAGTCGTTTAAACCTCCTTCAGCGGTGGCCAAAGTGATAATGGATGCCTCCACTCTGGAGTAGGGTGCTCATCTGGGGGATCTGTAGTTCAAGAATCTTTGGTCTCCAGAGGAAAGATTGCTTCACATCAATCTTCTGGAGTTGCGGGCGATACGTTTGGCTCACCAGGCCTTTATTCCCTCTTCGCGGTTCGCCTAGACCGGGCCCAAGTCATATTGCTAGCCCAGGGTTGGCAAAGAAGGTTGTGGTACACAGACCTTCTTCACCTCTCATCGCACCCTCCACTCTGCCTCCCTCTCAGGGCAGACCTCCTCTCACAGGGGCAGGTTCTTCATCCCCCCCCACCTCCAGAGCCTGCACCTTCATTCCAGGAGATTGAACGAAGTAACCGGAGTTCTTTCTCTCTTCCACCGGATGTGGTGGATGTTTTATTATCGGCCAGACGACTCTCCACCAAATCTGTCTATTCCTGTAGATGGGCCAGATTTGTTAAGTGGTGTGGAGAGAGTTCAATTGATCCTTTGAAGGCTATTCCTAATCTTTCCTTGGCCCAGCAAGGTTGTGCTGTGGCGACTATTAAAGGCCGTTTGTCGGCTTTATCTGCCTTCCTTTGTTTGCCAGACCAGCCATCATTGTTTCAATATCCCATAGTTAGAGGTTCATTAAGGGTGTCACTAATAGATTTCGTCCCTCATTTTATTATGCCTCAGTGGGACTTACATTTGGTTCTTACTTTCCTGATGAGGTCTCCTTTCGAGCCTCTTCATAGTTGTCCGTTGAGGCTTCTTACATTTAAAACAATTTTTCTTGTTGCTATTACCTCTGACAGGAGGGTAAGTGAGCTTCAGGCTCTTAGTTCTAAGCCTCCTTTTACAACCATCCATGCAGAGAAGATGGCTCTTGGGACCCAAGCTGCTCTCCTGCCTAAGGTGGTTACTTCTTTTAATCTAGGGCAGTCAATCACCTTACCTACGTTCTATCCTCCCCCTCACCCTTCCAAGGAGGAGGAGAGACTTCACCGCCTGGACCTTAGGAGGGCGGTCAGCTTCTACCTGGACAGAACCAAGGTCTTACGGCTGGACAACCAGCTCTCTTCATTGGTTACGTGGGAAGAATGAAGGGCAAAGCCGTCCACAAGCGAACGCTTTCTAAGTGGATCATCTTGTGCATCAAGATCTGCTATGCCTTGGCCAAGAAGGAGCCGCCTTTAGGTATTAGAGCTCATTCTACAGGAGCCAAGTCTTATTCTTTGGCTAGAGATGTCCCTGTTGTAGACCTCTGTAAGACGGCAACTTGGGCCTCCCTTCACACTTTCCCAAGCATTATTGCTTTGATTCAGAGGTGAGGAGGGATGGCCATTTTGCACCTTCTGTGAGGCAGGATTTTAGGTATTGGTAGGTGGACACCCTCTTCCGGGAGCAGGATTGCTTGGGCATTCAGTTCAAAAGGAGAGGATTCCTCAGGCAGATGTATCCATCAGAAGAACAATTTACTTACCTTCGGTAATGCTTTTTCTTGTGGATACAGTATCTGCCTGGGGATTCCTCACTGACTCACCCGCCTCCCCGTTGTCTACCTACTTATACTGAAAAGAGTTTTTGACATGACATTGTTGTGGTGTTTTATCATTTGCACTTGCATGATGCTTGTCGCTAGGAAATGGCCATATTTTGGAATTCCCATTTTTATTTCCTTAAGCCATATACTGTGTATATTTGTGTATATGTTGTATACTGTACAAAATATCCAACAAAGGACTGTACGGGGCACTCGGGGTTTGAGCTGAATCTATTGTGATCAAGTAGACTCGTTTCGCATTACGCCTTTTTCAATACGTGCTTTCACATTTTTGTCATGTGGGTAAAAATCAAGTCTTTCACGTTACCTTGTATGCTCCTGTTAAAAGAGGAAACACAGTAATTAGGCAGGGACTGTTGCTGTCCTTATTCAAATACATTTACTGCAGTGGCCAACTTATAGTGGTAAATATGCATGATTTTAAATGGTTCTACCCTGGTTCTCTTGTCAATTGCCATTAATTAAATTTTTATTGATAATTCATTGATTCAAAGTTAGACTGAGGAACAGGTAGGTACAATTTCAATTTCCCCACATGGATGTCAACATTGTCCTCCAAATTGGGTTGCTGCTAAGCCTCATAAAAAGTCACAGTAAGTCCACATGGACCTTCGTGCTGAATCAATATTCCCCCTCGCCATAGCAGCAATAAAATATATGTCTGAAAGAAACAGTTAGTTGTAGATTCCTTAACTTAAAATTACCCCCCGGCATTAGACGGCATCTGGAAAGTTTTTCATCAGCAGTACCCCTGCACGTCGGAAGGTGGTGTCTGTCGACTCCGCGTTCTTCGGCAGCATCATGGTCGTCGGGATGACGTTGCGGTAGCTGTATAGACGCCACCCTTGCACACTGACGTACGTTCTTTCTTTTTGTGCGCCACCAAGCGCAGATCCCGAGAGAGCGGTACCTCCAGTCACTTTTTGACTGACTTTTTTCTGGACTTTTGTCGAATTTGCTTTTTGAGTCCATCGACTCCTGGTGCACGAGGGATGCCCAGATTCAAGGCCTGCGGTTCCTGTCACCGACTGATGTCCGTGATGGACCCGCACCGCGTGTGCCTCTGTTGCCTGGAGCGTGACCACAAACCCAAGTCGTGCTCCGACTGCCGGACCATGGCCCTGAAGTTTTTGCGGGAGCGGTACCGAAAGCTACTCTAGGCCCGGCAGTCGGCTCCGCGTCGCTCGAGGTCCTGGTCGCGGAGGAGGTCGAGGGACCGGTCGCGGAGCCAACACTATTCTTCGCCCAAGTCTTCGCACTTGGGGTCATGTAAGGCGAAGCAGAAGAAGTAGAAGAAGCATTATCGCTCTTCGACTTCTCCCCGTTAGTCAGCTGATGCGACGAGGGATGCAGGGGGTGCCCCTCCCACGGCTCCGTGTGCAGAGCCCGCTGGGTCGACTTTGGGTTTCCCTCCCTTTCCGCGACCCGGTGCGACCCCTGCCCAGCTTCGTAGTTTCTACAAAGCAATGCATGCCATCTTTGGGCAGCCCGACTCTGCCAGCGCTCCTTCGGGCCCCGCGGACTCGGCTGGGGGCCCTGGGTCTTTGGCACTGGCGGCTTCGGCCTCTGCGCCGCAGGGTCCCCTGGGATCCAGGCCTGGATCCGGATCGGTGCCGTTTGACCTTGTTATGCCTCCCCCGGCACTGATTTCACCTGCACCACGTCCGCGACCTTCTTCGGCTGTGTCCCCAGCCGACCTCGACCCTGGCCTCCACCTCGTGGTAGACACGGAGTCGGACCGGTGTCGATAGACGCCGGCGGGTACTTTTGTGCCCCTGTTCTACCCTGGCTCTTTGAGACCAGATTGGCAGCCAGAGGAGGGTGAGGAGGACTGTGAGGGGTCCGAGGACCCTTTAACTGACCAGTTGACTTACGAGCAGGATTGGAGAGAGGAACTGGGGGAAGCCAAATGGTCTGAATACCTCACCATGTTGTCTCCTTCTACCAAGGCTACGGATGAGGGAGCATCATATGCATTGGTGTTGCGTAGGGCGGCCGAGGCTCTTCACTTCGAGCTACCTACGGTGGCAGTCAGGACTTGCCTCTTGACAGAGGTCCTTCAACCGGCAGCAAGCTCTTTGGAGCCCCTGCTGCCGTTTAATGAAGCCTTCCTTTTGGGCACCTGGTCCAGGCCGAACCTAGGGGCTCCTGTGGACAGGATGATTGCCCGACGCCACCGCCCGGCCAACCCTACTTTGCTCTCTCAACACCCCAACCCTGAAAGCTTGGTGGTCCAAGCCTCTATTTCCATAGGCTCATTCCCTAACTCACCACCCGATAGGGAATCCAACAACCTGGACCATCTTGGGAAGAAAATGTTTTCTTCCGCCAGTTTGGGACTGCGGTCGGTAAATACTGCATGTCTGTTGGGCCATTACACCCACTCTGTGTGGGATATGGTAGCGCAGGTACTGCCCCAGTGCCCGGAGGAAGCCCGGGCCATGCTCTCCCATGCAGTTGCCGAGGAGAGAAACGCTGCAAAGTTTACCATCCGCTGTGGCTGTATACCGCCTACCCAGTAGGCAGGCCGATTTCGACATCGGTAGCTCTTCGACGCTACGCCTGGTTGCGGTGTACTGGTTTTTCTGGGGATGTCCAATCCACTCCTATGGACATGTCCTTTGATGACCGTCGCCTTTTTGGTGACAAGGCAGACAATGCGCTGGAGCGCTTTAAGGACTCTCGGGCTACGGCCAGGTCCTTGGGCCTCTCCACCACTCGCCCTGCACAGTCTGCCTTTCGCCCCTTTGTTGGCTACAGAAGGGGTGCCCCACAACGTCCCACCCAGGGCCACATGCCGGCGCAAGCTGTTCAGCCTCTGCGCGGCCAGGGATGTGGGAACCAGCGCCGTGGTTCTAAGGACCTGTGGGCGGGCCAGTACACCACAGCCCCATCTACAGCAGCCTCTAAACCCTCCTAGTCCGACCTTTCACGGCCACCACACGCCAGTGGGCTGCAGGATTCACCATCACCTCCCCCTCTGGCGCACCATCACGTCGGAAAGTTAGGTTTTGCAAATAGTCCGAAGGGGCTACTCCCTCCCCTTCAAGACTACCCCTCCATCCATGCCACCTCAGTACCATCGCATGTCGGAGGATCATCTGGCCCTTCTCCAACTGGAATTTTCTGCACTCTTGGCGGAGCCATTGAGCGCATTCCTGCCCCAGAAGTAGGGCGTGGTTGCTATTCCCACAACTTTCGGGTGCCCAAGAAAGACAAAAGCCTGCGTCCTATCTTGGGTTTCAGGAACGTTAACCGCTTCTTCCGGAAGGAGAAGTTCAAAATGTTGATGCTTACTCAGGTCTTGTCTGCCCTCAACCCTGGAGACTGGATCGTAGCGTTGGACTTGCACATGCTTACTTTCACATCCCCGTCCTGCCGGTCCTCTGGCGTTCCCTGCGGTTCACGGTAGGCCACGAGCACTCTGTTTACTGTGCTCCCCTTTGGCCTTACCAGCGCCCCTCAGGTGTTCACGAAAGTGATGGCGGTGGTCACAGCTCATCTGCGCAGATCAGGGGTTCCAGTCTTCCCCTATCTCGACGACTGGCTGTTGACGGGGGGCTTGCCCCAGGCTGTCGTCTCCCACTTCCAGACTACGGCCTACCTCCTGCATTCGCTGGGGTTCTCCATCAACGTGCGGAAGTCACAACTGACCCCCTCTCAGAAGCTCTTCATCAGAGCGGTTCTGGACACTACACAGTTTCAGGTTTATCCTCCCGAACAGCGAGTCCGGGATATTTGGTCTATGATTCCGATCTTTCAGACTCTATCCTGGGTTTCGGTCAGGATGACCCTCAGGTTGCTGGGTCTGAAGGCCTCCTGCATCCTGCTGGTGGACCATGCCAGGTGGCATATGTTGGCTCTGCAGTGGGACCTGACGCTCCAGTGGGCGCAACATCACGGGAATCTGCCCGATTGAGTCCAGAACTCGGAGGGCACTGCACACCAATTGCAGTGGTGGCTTCCGAACCAGGATTGGGTCGATGGCAGATCCCTCTCCGTTCCTCAACCAGAGTTCACGGTGGTGACCGATGCATCACTTCTGGAATGGGGTGGCCACATGGGGTAAGTGAAGAGCAGAGGCCTCTGGTCTCCGGTGGAGTCCGGGCTTCACATCAACCTTCTGGATCTTTGAGCGATTTGTCTTGCACTCAAGGCATTCCTTCTCTTGGTCAGTGGAAGAGCAGTGCAGGTGTTCACGGACAACACCACCGCCATGGTACTGTAACAAACAAGGTGGGGTGGGGTCGTGGACCCTATGTCTGGAGGCGCTCCGCCTCTAGACATGGCTGGAACATCAGGGCATATCCCTGTTGGTTCAACACCTGGCAGGTTCTCTAAACGTCTGCGTGGACTAACTCAGCCTCAGGTGCATGATGGATCACGAATGGCGCCTTCACTCGGAAGTGGTGGAGGGTCTCTTTCAGCAGTGGGGAGAGCCTTGGTTAGATCAGTTCGCCAGCCACCGAAGAGAACGCATAATGTCAGCAGTTCTGCGTATTTAAATTGCCATGGTGGCACTCGCTAGGTGACGCTTTTCGTCGCAAGTGGAGTTGCGGTCTTCTATACACTTTTCCGCCTATACCACTTCTGCCCAGAGTGCTGAAGAAGATCAAGTGCGATCGGGCCCAAGTCATTCTTGTGGCTCCGGATTGGGCATGAAGAGTGGTATCCCGAGCTGCTCAACATGGCCATCGAACCTCTGATCAGACTGCCTCTTCGGGAGGATCTTCTGTCGCAGCAGCAGAGGACGGTCCTGCACCAGAACCTGTCCAGCCTCCACCTCCTTGCGTGGATATTGAGCGGCAGCAGTTGACGTCATTTGACCTGCCTCCCGAAGTCTGCGATGTTATCTTGGCAGCCAGGCGTCCCTCCACTAAGCGCGTATACGCCTGCAGATGGAACAAATTTGTGGCATGGTGCACAGCAAAGGCTGTGGATGCCCTTTCCGCCCCTCTTTCTGAGGTTCTCTTGTTCATCCTTTCTTTGGCCCAGCAGGGCTCCGCTCTGGGCACTCTAAAGGGCTACCTCTCGGCCATTTCAGCCTTCCTTAGGCTTCCTTCTCTTTTTAAGTCCCCTGTTGTAAATAGATTCCTCATGTTTTTCCTCCTGGTCTCTTCGTAAGGCCTCAGTGGGACTTGAACTTGGTTCTTACCTACCTCATGTGCGCTCCCTTTGAGCCGCTACATAACTGTCCTCTCAAAATTCTCACTTTGAAACCTGCCTTTCTGGTGTCCATCACCTCTGCATGCAGGGTGAGTGAGCTACAAGCTCTTTCTTTCAAGCCTTCCTTTCTGGCTGTCCATCCAGACTAAGTCGTCCTGAGAACTAGACCTTCCTTTCTTCCCAAGGTTGTTACTACTTTCCACATTGGCCAAATCATCACTTTGCTCATCTTCTTTCCGTATACGCATCCTTCAAAAGAGATAGAGAGGCTCCACTGTCTGGATCCAAAACGTGCGCTTTCCTTCTACTTGGATCGCACGAAACAATTCCGGGTGGATTACCAGCTCTTTGTTGGTTACGTGGGTGCTAAGAAAGGTCGGGCCCTGCACAAACGAACCATCTCCAGGTGGGTCGTTCTGTGCATCAAAGCCTGCTACTCTTTGGCAAAGAAGGAGCTTCCAGTGGGCCTGCGAGCCCATCCCACCAGGGCGACGGCAGCTACTACTGCTTTGAGACGAGGAGTCTCCCCTACATGACATCTGTTGGGCAGCTACGTGGGCATCGCTGCACATGTTCACCAAACACTACTGCCTAGACAGCCAAGTCCCGAGAGACTGCTTCTTTGGCCGTTCTGTTCTACAGGACTTTCTGGTGTGGACTTTGTTTGCAGACCCACCTCCGGGGTTGGTATTGATGGGGTATCTAATCTAAGGTAAGGAATCTATAACTAACTGTTTCTATCAGATGAACAAGTTACTGACATTACGTAACGATATATCTGTAAGAAACATAGGTTAGTTATAGATTCCTCACCGCCCGACCCATACTCCCCGTTCTGCGAACTGACTTCTAGGGTTAAGGACTTTCTTTCAGGGCCCTAGTTTTGTGCACCAGTGGTCAGTGTCTTGCATTACTCTGCGCTTCTGGTGTGGAAAGTCGTGTACAGAACTTATGTCAGCGCGTGAGGGCGGCGTCTATGTAGCTACCGTGACGTCATCCCAGCGACCACGGCGCTGACGACGAACGCAGAGTTGACTGACGCCACCTTCTGACGCGCAGGGGTACTGCTGATGAAAAACTTTCCGGATCCAGTCTGAAGCCTGGCTGTAATTCTAAGGTAAGGTATCTAAAACTAACCTATGTTTCTTACAGATATATCGTTAGCTGCACATCCGTAAGTGTGGGTCACTACACCATAAACTACAGTTAATGAACTGCCAATAAATATTGGCGGAATATGTGCTTAGTTGACTTTGATGCGGCGGTTCTGGCCTGTGCATATTTCCCAAAAAACAAGCCCACCTTCCTGCAATGTGGCCGAACTCGAGGCTTGTTCCTCCAAAAGGCATGAGGGTGGTCTCCAGTATAGATGCACAAAATATCCAACAAAGGACTGTACTGGGCACTCGCGGGATTCTGAGCTTAATTTATTGTGAGCAGGTAGACTTGTTTCGGCTTATGCCTTTTTCAATACTTGCTTTCACATTCTTGCCACGTGGGTATAGTCTAGTCCCTCACATTCCACTGTATGGTCCTGTTAAAAGAGGAGAAACAGCAATTGGGCAGGGACTGTTGCTCTCATTATTCAAATACATTTCCTGCATCGGCCATCTTATAGTGGGAAATATCCATGATTGTATACTGTGTATACTTGCGAAATGTTGTCGGCAATCCACAGGCAGATACTGTATCCACCAGTAAAAGTGTTAACGAAGGTTAGTAACTTGTTCTTCATCTGCAAAAGCATTTCTCTGACCTATCTCATCAATAACCTTTTTATGGGCACTGCATTTAACAATGGCAACTCTTTATGGTGATATCAGGGCATCCAATAACTTTACTATCGATTCCCCATGCTGTATCTTAGTACCATGTGAGGCCAAGAAGCCTTTCTTTCCATAGTCACCCAAATGAGTGGGCAAGGCCAAAGGCATACTCTCTGTCGGCATAAATATTTACAATCAGATCGTTATTCATTTCACATGCCCATGTGAGGGCAATCACTTCTGCTGCTTGTGCTGACATTTGAGGCATTTTACATTACTCTACCACTGTTTTCAAAGTGGTGATGGCATATGCAGCAGTGTATTGTAACATGCAGTAATTTGGAACATGAACCATTCACAAACAACTCTCCCTGTGGGTCAGGTATTGGAGTATCTGTTAGGTCTACCCGTCCCTTGGTCTCTTTTTCAGTGGTGAACACACAATCATGCTGTTCTGGCTCGGAATTACTGGGGAGGGGTAGCACTGTGGCAGGTTCAAAACATTGCAACGTTTCAGAATGATATTTGGAGAAAAAGTGTTAACTCGTACCCTGTTAAGTGTCCACTGGTTAGGTGCTAGGTCTTAGTTTTGTTAAGTAGCACATCCACGGCGTGCGGTACCCTAACTGTCAAATTGTGACCCAGAGTATATATTTCAGATTATCTGACCTCCGTAGCGGCAGCTGCTACTGAGTGCAAACAGTTTGGCAAAGCCTTAACTAATGGATCCAATGTGGAGGAAAAATAAGTCACAAGGTCTATTACTCCCCCTCATGGGATTGTGTCAAAACAGATAAAGCACAGCCATTCTTCTCATGGACTATCAGAATTCCTTAGCATAATCAGGGTTACTCAAAGCAGATGCATTGCATAAAGCAATCTTTAGTTGAAAAGCATGCTCACACTCATCTGTCCAAGGGAGTGGGTTGCTAATATTCTTAGATGTTGGAGCAAGCAAATGTTTTGCAATTAAAGAAAAGAAGTTGGGTATCCATTGCCTGGAAAAGGAAGTTCTACCTGTAAAGGCACGAACATCAGTTTGGGTCTGAGGAAGTTTCATTTTCTGTACAAAATGAATTCTTTGTGGGTGCAGTCTTCTACCCCCCTTTGACAGGAGGTGACCTAAATAGGCAAACTCCTTTTGACAATATTTCATTTTAGATAATGACACTTTGTGTCCTAAGAGTGCTTAATGATATAACAAAACTGTTGCCTCCTTACAACCTTCCTCTGTATCTGAGGCAATTAATAGATCATCAATGTATTGGAGTAATGCAGAGCCTTTTGAGGGGGTAAAAAGGTCTAATTGTTTCTTCAACTGTATATACTAGGGCTTTTCTGTGTACCCCTGAGGAGCTCTGGTAAATTGAAAGGAAAACCCTGGAATGAAAATGAGAAAAGTTATTGATTTCCTCAGTGGGCACACTAAAAAATGCATTTTTTAAAACCAGCACAGTAAGATATTTGGCTGAAGACGGAATCCTGGTATAAATAGAATTCATGTCAGGAACAGAATATTGGGGTACTACAACTCTGTTAATGGCTCGAAGATCAATCGCTTATTATTTATCAGGGATTCCCTCTGTTTTTTTTTAAGAACCGGAAGTATAGGACTATTACATGGACTGCCTTCTGTTTCTTTTATTATACCCTTCTACATTAAATCCGAGATAACATCTTTGGAGACTTTCTTCTTCCTCCTGGGATATTTTGTATTGAGGAATGCAGGGTAAGGGAACACCTTGTTTAACAGCGACTACTATGGGATCTATGTCCAATTTATCAACATCATTATCTCATGATGCCCAGACCGTTGTATCAATTGCCTGTAATTCAGGTGGTAGGTAAGTAACATCTGTCATTGTAAAACATTGGCTAAAGTTATCAGAAGCCATTGAGATAAAACACCATCAGGAGAACAATAATTCTCCAGTATTTGGGGTGTCTTTCATAGATTCACTTGCCTGAATCATTCCCCGTCGTCGGAGTGGGAGTCCCACGGTACATAGAAAAGCAATAATTATGCATATAACAACCAAAAAACCCTGGTAACCTGAACTAGGAAGTAAAGTAGCCTAAGCTACAAAGGAAAAAACTTCCACAGCTATGACTATCACAGTCATTATATCCAGTCCAAACTGCAGCCAATCAGGCGACAGCACCCACCAGAATGTTCTCCTCAGAGGCTCAAGCTCTCAGATTTTCTACTGCACGTCGTGTGAAGGGAGTCTCCCTGAGCTCTGCTCAGTACTTCAAGTTTTTTCTGCTGTTTCTTCAACTTCTAGGATGTCAACTACAAAGAGATCCCTCTTCAGACCTTGTGAGTCCTGCGGGAAGCTTCGGCTTTTTTCTGAAGACCCTCACAAAATATGCATCTATTGCCTCTATCCTGATCATGAGGTGAAGGAGTGTAAGATTTGCCGGACTTTCCCTTAGAAAACCCTAAGGGATAGGGAAGGACGCCTTCTTCTGTGGCTACAGAAGCTCAAGGATAAAGATGCTCCTTTGTCAGAGATAGAAAGTGCCTCCTCTATCTCTTCCAGAAAGAGGGTGGCTGAAGAAGATTTTTCTTCTACTGGGGCGAAGGTGTTGAGGAGAGCCCAGTCTGTTAAGGGCTCGGGTCAGTCTTCGTCTTCATCTAAGAAGACGTCTCCACCTTCAGGAACCAAGCCCTCTACGCCCCCGAGGAAATCAGGAAAACCTCTGCCAGCTAAAAGTTTTCCTGACAGGAATTTACCTCCGGTGAGATTGTCGACGGCAGTGGCGTCGATGGTTATTATCGTCGACGCGGTTTCAACGTCGACGATTACATTCTCGTCGCCGAGACCTGCAATGATAATGTCATCAGCTTCGTCGCCATCGACGCTGGTCTCGGTGAGTGTTAAACCCATCTCGTCGACGAAGGAGGTGTCATCGCTCGTCTCCGCTCCGTCGACGGTAAGAAGCAAGAAAGTTGCTCCGTCTACGAAGACTTCCTCGTCGACGACTGCTCAGTCGACGAAGATTGTGGTACCGTCGACAGTTGCCCCATCGACGAAGAGTGGCTCGTCGACTAAGATTCATGCGTCAACGAAGATTGACTCGTCGACTAAGATTACCTCGTCGTCGACGCCCCCGTCGACGAAGATTGCCTCGTTGACGGCTACCACCTCGTCGACGAAACCAGCCTCGTCGTCGAAAATGGCTTCTACGTCGGGATTACCACCGTCGTCGGTTCCGTCGACGCGACTGTCACCACCTCCTTTATCTACCTGCATGGATATGCAGGTATGGACTGCGACTCCGGCGTCTGCCGTATCTGATCAAAGGGCAACAGCGACTACGCTTCTTCAGCGCCGAGGATCGTCTTTAGGAGCTATTTCGCTTCTAAAATTGCCGGTGCAACTTTTACAATCGGAGGAGGATGAGGATAACGACTCCGGAGAGGATGAGAGGTTTCGGACTGCAAGGAGTCCATCGGAGCTTCTCCTCAAATATCAGGATGATGATGATGACCAGGACGAAGATCCCAATACGGAACCACAGCCGACACCTCCTGCACCGGTGCCGTCTGGTCAAATGCCATTGGAACTGCTTGATAATCTGTAGTATATTTTGCAAGATTATTATAGACGTTTCCCTCCTTCGGAAATGGCGGAATCTCTTCCGTCCACACCTAGGCCAAGAGTGCAGTTGTCGTCTTTTCAGTCTCCAAGACCACCTTCTCCGTTGCCATCCCGTCAATTGCAGGTTACTGACTAAAGGGAGGAAGGAGAGGTAGATGATCAATCTAGCATGTCGGAGTGGGATAATTATCAGGTACAAACTCCTTCTCCAAGTGCTCCGGCTCCGGTGGACTCTCCCCCGGTGGACATTGGGAATTTCCATTCACTTATGGAAAGAGCGACCAAGAGATTCCTGATCCCCATGGAAACAAAGGAGGATGACTGCTTCCTGTATGATTTTAAGAACCAACCAAGGAAGCCGATTCGGGCAATACCAATCATTGACTTTATTTAGAAGGAGGGTTTGAGACTGATGGCTACCCCAAATTCTCTTCCAGTAGTGTTACCACGGCTGGACAAGAAATATAAAGCCCCAAGTAACTCGCCAGCATGCCTTATTGGTCAACCTAAGGCGGACTCTGTTATAGCACAAGCGGCTCAGAGACGCGCTAGAAATCCATCAACGCCCATATCAGCTCCACCTGATAGAGATGGTAGAAGATTGTACGCAATAGGAAAGAAGGTTTCCATGATGGCAGCAACCACAGTTCGGGCTGCAAACTCCCTGGCGATTTTAGGGAGATACGACCGCCAGATGTGGTCCGACATCTCTCCTTTCCTCGACATGTTATCGGAGCCTTCAAAATCCGAGGCCATAAAGATCTTGCAGGAAGGGGAGTATGCATCAGCGGAGATCATTGATGCAGCAGTGGATGTGGCATCAACTGGGTTCAGGCAGTTGGCAGGAGCTGCAGTGCTGAAGAGGCAGGGTTGGCTAAAGTCCATCTTTTCGCCAGGAGGTGCAGTCTAAAATCATAGACCTGCCATTTGATGGTGAGTCTTTGTTCGGTGCACATGTGGATGAAGCACTACAGGCGATTAAGAAGGATACGGAGACGGCAAGGTCCCTGGGTAGTTTGCAATTTCGAAAGTCTTCCTTCCGTGGAGCCAGAGGACGTGGATCCTTCTCTAGCAGGGGAGGTTATAACCAGCAGCGTTCCTTCCAAACCTCCCAAACTGGCCAAAGATCTCAGAATTATCGCGAGCAATATTGCGGACAGCGAAACCAACCATATTCGCAGTCGCGAAGGAAACGGTCCTTTCGTGGACAAGAGTCCAGTAAGAAGCAATGAGTTCTGCCACCATCTCTAACGTTACCACGTACAAAGATTGGAGGTCAAATATCCCACTTCTATTCAAATTGGTCCAAGATTACCACAGACAAGTGGGTATTAGATATAGTATCCAGAGGCCATGCTCTGGAATTCACAAAAATTCCGCCAAATTCTCCTCCCAAGGGCCCACCCCCTGCTCATCTCAAGGAGCTTTTTTCCCAAATAAATTTGATTCAAAAAGGAGCAATCGAAAAAGTCCCTCTCCTACAGAAAGGAACTGGTTTTTATTCAAGGTTTTTCCTCATCCGGAAAAAGTCAGGAGAGTGGCGTCCAATTCTCAACCTTCGCGCTCTCAACAAATTTTTAAAGAAAATGTCTTTCCGGATGTTAACGCTCCAAGAAATTCTGCAGTTGCTTTCGATGGGAGATTACATGGCCACCCTCGACCTGCAGGACGCTTATTTTCATGTACCAATCCTACCCAGGCACAGAAAATTTCTACGGTTCAGAGTGGCTGGCAGGGATTTTCAATTCAGAGTCCTCCCATTTGGACTCCGTTCTGCACCCAGAGTCTTCACAAAGGTCATAGCGCCAGTGACTGCGCATCTCCGTCTGCAAGGAGTTCAAATATTCCCGTACCTGGACGACTGCCTTATCAAGGCGAGTTCCGCCAAGGTAGCATCCGAGCATGTTCAAAAATGCCTCTTACTCTTCCAGTCCCTGGGTCTGTCAACAAATCTGGAGAAATCACATTTAGCTCCTTCGCAAAGAAGAACGTTCCTAGGAGCGACATTGGACACGGATCTGTCCAAGGCCTTTGTGTCAAAAGAAAGGCAAATCAAGATATGCAACCTTGCGCGCTCACTACTATCAAAAGAGTGCGTTTCAGTCCCTGTGTACAAATCCTACCTAGGGATGATTTCTTCTTGCATTCATCTCATTCCCAACTGTCGGTACAGAATGAGACCGTTGCAAGAGGAGCTCAATCTGCAATGGCTTCAGATCACAGGGTCATTCGAGGATATCATTCACATCACCTCACGAATGCGAGACGCCTTTCAATGGTGGGGTCAGATGAACCACTTGAAAGAGGGTTGTCCATTTCTGGTCGAAATGCCGGATTTCACAGTTACCACAGATGCATCCCTCGAGGGTTGGGGAGCCGCACCTTCAAGGAATGACAGTCAATGGCAGGTGGAATCTAGAACAAAGAAAGTGGCATATCAACCTGCTAGAGCTGCGAGCCATATTCTTGGCTCTAAAATCCTTCCAAGCCATCATCCGAGGAGCATGCATACTTGTAAGAACAGACAATACAACAAGTATGCATTACTTGAACAAACAAGGCGGGACGAGGTCAGCCCTCCTATCTCAGCAAGCGCAAGAGATTTGGGATTGGGCGATTCGCCACAAGATCAACCTCAAAGCCATTCACGTCCCAGGAATCACAAATGTTCTGGCGGATTCCCTCAGCAGAACCACAAGGTCGAATCACGAATGGGAGATACACCAACCATTCCTAGACGGGGTATTTCACGAATGGGGGCATCCCGATCTAGACCTCTTTGCAACCAGCCAGAACCGCAAATGCCCATTCTTTGCAAGTTGGGATCCCCACAAGGACTCGCTGGGAAATGCCTTTTCGATGAATTGGTCGCATATATATGCCTACGCTTTTCCACCAATCCCGTTGGTCCCACGAGTTCTGCGCAAGATCAAACAACAGCCTTGCTGCATGATTTTAATTGCTCCCAGGTGGCCCCGCCAGTACTGGTTCACAGAACTTCTCCTCCTCTCGGAGGCCGAGCCCATACAGTTTCGACCAATTCCACATCTTCTGACCCTTCAGAACGGTCAAATTTGTCATCCGGACCCAGCATCGCTGAGATTAGCGGCATGGCTCCTCAACAGCTTGAATTTGCACACCTAGATATCCCTCCAGAATGTCAAGAGGTTTTGGCCAATGCTCGAGCACCCTCAACTGTTAAAACTTACAAACTAAAGTGGAAGAGGTTTTGCATGTGGTGTCAATCTGTTAATCTCCATCCGATCCACGCAAGACCAGAGCAAATTCTGCCTTTCTTTCTTCAGTTGGCGAGGTCAGGTCTTTCCCACTCTACTCTGAAGGTGTTCTTGGCTGCAATTTCAAGGTTTCGGCAGGATGGTGTTAACTCTCTCTATTCCAATAGAGTCACCCAACAATTTTTTAAGGGGTTATTTAGGATGTTCCCGCCTATTCGGCGTCCACCTCCTTCTTGGCACCTTAATATAGTACTTTCACAACTAATGCGGCATCCTTTCGAGCCCATCCACAAGGCGGATCTAAAGCTCCTTTCTTGGAAGGTTGCTTTATTATTGGTTCTAACTTCAACAAGAAGGGTTAGTGATCTCCAAGCGTTCACTGTTCATCCACCCTTTCTGCAATTCACATCTGAGTCTGTGGTGCTGCGCACTAATCCAAAGTTTATGCCGAAAGTTCCGACCGATTTCCATCTTAATGAACCCATAGTTTTGAAAACATTCTTCCCAAATCCGATAACCACTGCAGAAAGGGCCTTGCACTCCCTAGACATCAAAAGATGTCTGAAGTTTTACTTACAGCGAACAGCATCACTGCGCAAATCGGACCAACTCTTGGTGGCATATGGTAAACCACGCCAAGGCCATTCAGTATCAAAGCCAACCATAGCTCGTTGGATCTCGGCTGCAATTTGTTTATGCCATGATCAAGCTGGAAGACCATTGCAAGCGACCCCAAGAGCACACTCTACGAGAGCAATCTCTTCATCTACAGCTCTTTTCGCCGGTGTGCCTCTTCACCAGATCTGTAAAGCGGCAACATGGTCCAGCTGCCATACGTTTACCAGACACTACTGTTTGGAAGCTGCAAGTGATGTGGATGGATCAGTGGGACAAGCTGTTCTACGCAATCTTTTCAAATAAGGTGAGCCTCTGTTCTCCCTCCTCCACTATGCTTTTATAAGACGCTCTTTTCCATACTGTTTCTGTCTTGAAATTGTTTTGCATATGTTGAAACGCACATGTATTTCTCTATGGTTATACTGTTTCATAATGTATATGTCTATGATACAAAGTGGCGTCTTATGAGCATAAGGTTATGTACTGCTATCTACTCTGATTCAGGCATGTGAATCTATGAAAGACACCCCAAATACTGGAGAAGAACAATAGTTACTTACCTGTAATCTGTGGTTCTCCAGTATTGGTGTCTTTCATAGATTCACATGCAACCCGCCCATCTCCCCTCAGAGGCTTTTTAGGATATTATGTATTGCTTCACTCCTGTGCGAGAAAATCTGAGAGCCTGAGCCTCTGAGGAGAACATTCTGGTGGGTGCTGTCGCCTGATTGGCTGCAGTTTGGACTGGATATAATGACTGTGATAGTCATAGCTGTGGAAGTTTTTTCCCTTGTAGCTTAGGCTACTTTACTTCCTGGTTCAGGTTACCAGGGTTTTTTGGTTGTTATATGCATAATTATTGCTTTTCTATGTACCGTGGGACTCCCACTCCGACGACGGGGAATGATTCAGGCATGTGAATCTATGAAAGACACCAATACTGGAGAACCACAGATTACAGGTAAGTAACTATTGTTCATCTTAGCATTCAGTCTTTTTATTAGATCCAGACCTAATAAGTTTGCTGCACAATTTTTAGTGTGCACAAAAGGGGCAGAGATGGTGAAGGGACCTATAGTAACATTTAGGGGTTTGGAGATGGGGCTCTGGATTGGGATACCTGAGAATCCCACTGATGTATTCATTCTGCCGGAGAGGTGAGCTCCTGGAAATTGGTAATGAGCCACAGAGGTGCGAGTGGCACCCATATCAACAAGTAAGTCACATACTTTCCCTTCTATACCCATGGTGACATATGGACCTGCTTGATTAACTGGAATCATGACCCTCTTTCCATTGCTGTCCTATTGCGAATACTAAAAGGTATTGTAATAAATGTCAGTATAAACTTCAGTCAACTTGTTGGCCATCAAAATAATTCTGACGTCTATTGTCATTCTGACCCTGGGCGAAATCTTGCCTATTTGTGCCCCCTCTCCCTGCACCGAACTACCTCTCCTTTTGCCACAATTATTTGGCCTTGTACGCTAGGGCATTCATCCTTTCAGTGATCCTCCTGGAAGCAATAGGCACACTGATTTTGGCCTAATCCTGCTCTGTGTTGCTGCGCAGGAGCTGATGGGACTCTGCTAGCCCCTCTTCCACGTCCACCTCCCCTCCCATTTCCCAAACCCCTGTCTTTCCCTGTCTGGGAAGGCTTGCTGTAGCAATACCTTTTGTTTTCAATTCTTTCATTTTCTTATCATGCTTTTCTTTATTTATTTTCTGGGATTCTCCAGCCATTACCAAAAGATCTGCAGGTTCTTTAGTTGGCCTGGTGCTCTGTTACTTTAGTCCGCTCTCCCAATTCTTTCATCAAATTATACACATTTGTCAGCAAACATTCTTTTCCCTATGACCGTTGCCAAATCCTGACCACTGTTAGCCCTGAATATTTCCTCCATCCTGGTGAAATAGTCTTAGACTTTTTCGGTAGACTTTTGTTTACAAGCTGTTATTTTATCCCAATTTATGTATTGCCTTGGTATTATTAGTTGCAATTTAGCAATAATACGATCAGGTAAATCAAGTATAAGTTGTTCTGGTCTGTCTCCTGATCTTCTCTGCGTGTCTAGATTTTTAAAATGTCCCTAGGCATGCTCAAAGTGTGCTGCATTATCATGTCTACTTATTCCATTCCATATTTCTCTGAAGAGTGGGGCATCAAAAAAATAGATCCAATTCCTTGAATGTCATTACATATAATTTAGTGGCTGACTCTTGGAAAAACCCAAAGGGGTTTTATGAAGCCCTAAAGTCTGGCAAATCTTTCTTTATTGCCATCAGTTCATGCCTACTCCATGGAGTATGGAAAAATTGGGGAATGGGGTTTTGCACAGCAACACCAGCAGCAGCAGGGGGTGCAGGAAGGGGGTGTATTTCCCTCATGGGATATTCCTCATTCATTTTTTTATATTTTCTTCTAACCTTAACACACCGATGCAAACAATTTTCAACAGCCCGGGTACATTTGGGGAAGAGATCATGTGACATTGTGCCTCATGCCACAATTGTAACACCTCTTGTGGGGTATTTTTATTACACCATGTCTACCAGTCCTTTATCCTTTCAGTCATGTATTGAATGAGTAAGTTTTACTGAAAAACATAAAACCTATTTACAGTTGGCATAACCTTATTCATGGTGGCATTATTTATGTCATCCATCCATCTATGGGCTATCCAGTTTAGTTCTTCTGGGTCAGCTCTCTGTGATTGTTATCTGGTATTGGGTCTCTCCCTCCAGCTCCCACTCCTATCTCTCAAATTACCACTATGCTTGTGAATCAAAGGTGGGGTACCTGCAGGTGTGTTTCCAGCAGGTTAGGATGCAGAGGGGGTTTGTCCAGTCACTAACCTTGGCACAAAAGCATTTACAATGCAATAGGTCTCTCCACTGCGAGTTTTGGAGCTATTGGCATTGTAAATGGCAATGCCTTTTATGGTGTTTGTGAAGCCACGCTTATTAAAGTTACAAAAAATAAATAAAAAATAGAGCGCGGTGTCCCTGAAGTGGGCGGGGCTCAGGACCATGGGGTTGTGGCGGCGGACAGCAGTGGGTGATTGTGGTGGGGGGAGGGCATTGTGCTTGAGGCTGCCTGCCGACTTTGGGGCTGGGGGAGTAGCAAGCAGACAGTGGCAGCAAGTGCCTGCTGAGCTGCTTTTACCTCACAATCGGGGGCTGCACCAAAACCAGTCAAGATTAAAAAAAAAAAACCACACACACAAAAGGAAAACTGGCATTAAAGCAGCGACGGGCATGGACAGAAGGCATAAAACAGAGGGAACATGCCTTCACGGCTGACTCTTCCCGGAGCGAGCCCACACCTCTCTAAGGGAAGCGCGCCTGCATCCTTAGCTGTGAACTATGTCTGTGTCACCGAGTGAAACTCTGATCGGCCATGGCTCGAGTTCACCGCACTTCGCATTCTGGGACTTGTAGTTTCGTTTTATCACTGTATTTAAGGCATTGAAAGAGATCAGCAACTAAAGTGCTACAGGATTTTTAAAAATGTGCGCCTTGAGGAGAACACGCGATATTAGGCCGCTTGGCAACCACGTAAATGAGGACTTTTAGTTGCTAGTTGGGAAATAATAAACAAGCACCGCAGGGAAGGGACCGACCCCTCTCCTGAAATGCTTCTCTTAAAGAACAATAAAGTTGCATTAAAAAATATGCCCCTTAGCCTTCTAAGGAAGAAAAATTAAGATTATTTCCCTCTTGCAAATTGTTGAGCCAATTTAGCTGCTGCAGTGTGCGCGGTCTCTCTCCACTCCAGACCGGGCATAAGTTGATAATTTATCCCCACTGAAGCTGACCGGGGGAGGAAAAAAAAACATATAATCGCGTTTTGCTGTGTTGTTGCTTGCGTTAAACCTCTTCCTTTTTCATCAATTACAGGAAAATGATGTGCGAATACCGTCCTTTTAAAAACCAACAATCCAGGGAAAAGCTGTTAAAGTATTTCCTTGCAGTTTTTTCTCCCGCCAACATAAAATATATCATCTGCACACAAATAAACATATATATATATATAAAATAGAGACTGAAGGTGGGGTGTTCCTCTTGCAGTGTGAGAAGCTTTGGCTGCCAGACCTGTGTGACACCCGAGACCCCAAAGAATACGGCTGCCTTCTGCCTCCCCGACACCAGGCTGGGGCCAAAACAATGTGAAACCAGTGGCGGCAAAGAAGTGCAGAGTCAATAGGCCCGCAGATTAGAAAATAAAACGACCAACAGTTCCTCAAGTCCAATAGATCGATGCGCTGGTCGCCGGGTTAGAAATGCGTGCCACGTATTTTGCCGGTTGGATGGTGTTTCACTTGTGCAATGCCCTCCGCTGGTCCGCTACTAAGTATGCTGATAATCACAGGGTGGGCCCGCTACTAAAGATGCCAATACTCAGTCCTGCTGTTTAAGAAAATTGAGCCCCTCTAACACAGAGGGAAGGTGTGTAGACTGCCCCAGGCCCCTAGCTGTTATGCTATGACTGTTAGCCCGCAGCCCATACCCCGCCTGAGGCAACCACACACTCCTGCTCCCAGGACTCCGGTCCGGATGTTTACCTTGGTAGTGCGGTGTGTTCTGATTCTCTGGGTGGTTAGCAGCTGATTGGGGGACGCGGTCGGGTTACTTGGTGACGTCTCGCAACTCCTCCACTCAACACGGCTCCTCTTCGTGACGAGCCCCTTGTTGCCGGGCAACCCTCCGGCTGGAGCCAATTCCAGCACGGCTCCTCTCTGAGGTCAGTGACAAAGATGGCGTGCGCTTGTCCGGATGGGCCGGCCTAAATGGCCACAGGGCGGTAACCGAAATGACGAAAAGCTAATCGCGAGGCTGCGATTAGCATAAAGTACGACGCGCACCTATCGGAAACAGGGGCGGTGCTTAAAGCGCCCTTCTGAAATGTATCGTTAACTATTGCTCCAACGCCAGGCGAGACCTAAAAATGTACCTGAGGTGTAGTCAGTACATTTGTTGCAGACATCGCTTTTTCTCATGCTTGTGGCTGCTGTTAAACAGCAGGCGGATTGAGTATTGGTCTTGGTGGGACAGGCACTTGCTGACCTGGTAATGGGGCAGGGAGAATTGGCACATTTGGAATGGGTAACAGAGGTGCCTTTCCCTTCTGACCCATCTGTAGTGGTACATTTTGTGCATGTGCGGCAGGTATGGGAACCTGTACGACATATGGTGGGGGATTCTCCAGTGGTCTCTCTAATACCTTATCCCTGTCCTCATGTTGTTTGTCTTGTCAATTTCTTTTAATTGATCATATGCTTTGGCTTTCTGCAACACTCCCTTTTTCTGTTCTTGTTCCTTCTCTTTTTGTTCTTTTATTACGAACATTGTAGCATGTTATTCCCATTTATCGAAACGGTCCCACATCGCTTGTCTGACCTTTTTCTCAAACAAACATTGATGTAAATATTGAATTTCATCTAGATCAAATTAACCGCCTAGCGGCCATCTCAAATCCTCATTTCCCTTAGTGTGCCAATGCCAGAGTCTGTTCTACAAGTTCACACCCGTCCCATATTTTGTCATCTTACACTCAGGACTATCCTCAACCTGGACTGGTTGAGACTCATCCGGGCGTGGACTCATGAACCAGCAACACTGTGAAATATATTTCATTTGTTTGCTCATTGTATCCTAAAGTCAAAGACCATCTAAATGAGAACTTTCCAATACAATCAATACAGGCCTATTTATTAGGTTCAACCTGAAACCCAGGGAATGTAATGCAATAACATTCTCAATACCAAAAAATAAGCAATAATTCAATATGCCTGTTCCGAAATAACTCAGAACATCTCACCAGTGTTTGCTGAAGACGCCAAACTCTGTGTACTCTGCAATTCATTCACTTTTTGCTTGACCAGTTCCGAACCTCTGCCGGGGAGATCCTGTTGCCAAGGGACAGCAGTTCGGGACTTCAGATGGCAGCTGCGAAAAACTAGTCTCTTCTTGCAGGGGCCCCCGCAATCAGTTACTCTCGGGTCGTGTCACCTCAGCCACAGACACAAATACTGTTGGTTTTCCCTCATAGAGGTCCCTGTTCGGGCCCCATTTGTGGAAAACTCACCCTTGCGCCCTGGATAATTCCTCTCTTGTCCTCTTAAATCCAAAAGAGTACAGGTAGTCTAAGGTGAAAGAGCAGTTTAATCATGCTTAAAAAGGTGCAAACCAATACAGGAAAAACCTGCTCCGTGAAGAGAATGAACAACTGAAACAATTCCCCTTTTTTATTTTATTATATATATATATATATATATATATATATATATATATATATAAAATTTCTCAACCTTGTGTTTGCACGCCTGTTATTGAAAAACAAACTGATCCGACTATGCAGATTTATGCTTCTTTCTTTACTTCAGTCTTAACGCGTATCGGCCGCTGCAAAGGCCTTGGTCACATGACCGGTACGTGAAATTACGTGCTTTTTATCTGTTTTTCAGACCGACATAAATAACACTACAACCCCAGCACTATATTAAAGTATATACAACAATTGCAAATTCATTGTGAAATTTCACGATTGGAAGCAGCTATAATTTTTAACAAAACTTTGCATAGAAATTCATAAATATAAATTGCTATAAAAGTAAGAGTGAAACATAGTTAAGCGTGATTATTAATCATTTGACAGGCAAGTGCCTAATGTATAATTGGACCTGTAAACCCTAACTCCACTAACAGACGTGATTGTGTTATGAATAGGCAAATGGCTAATTCAAAACACATATTTAAATCCATTTACTTTTATAAAACCATGGATGTGAATTTATCATTTAAAAGTTGATTCTGTTAAAGGTGATGAAAGACTATGTGTAGTACCATATTAGGCAAGTACTGGATTGTTTAACTGACACCTTGTAGCTTCTAGGTGCTTTTCCCCAATCAAATGTGCGTGGGTGAACCAACAAAGTGTAAACAAGGAGCACACAGGATCTAATTTCACAACTAATCTATTGCTTTTTTTTCTAGTTCATAATCATATTCAAGATTCACAGACACAAGTGAATGTTCTTCATCATAATTTAGTCCAATGGGAACCTTGCTGTCTAACATTATTATATATTTGGTTTCCAGTTCCCGTAATGATTTTATACGGTCCCCTACCCCGTTTACTTCCTGGCACTGCATCGATGACAAAATAGTTAATCTGGGCTGGATTCATCTGATGGACTATCTCACATTGTTGTGCTACTGGGTGTGATCGATCCCCATTGGTGATAACTTTCATGTGCTGTAAAATTCTCTTGTGCACTTGTAGGGTTGTGCTTCTCACATACCTGTGGTCACGGGCAAGTTAGTACGTAAACTGCAAAATCTGTTTTGCAGTTGTAAGCTCCTTTGATCAATATTTCCTCTTTTCCAATAGGAGTACAGTATGAAACTGTATTCTTACCTATAACTGCTTTTTACTATTGAATCTCTCAAATAAGGTGCTCTGCGATATGTTATGGGATGATGCTTGCGGAGTGTCGTCCCAATGACTGGATCTGACTTTAAAATGTGCCAGTTCTTTTATAATAGATCCCTGAGTACTTTGTTCTATGTATTATAGGTCGTTAAAAACCTCACTGAGGATTCAGTTTTTGTCACTAGGGTCTTTAATAGCGGATAGAATCAATTCTCTTTATTTGCTGTTCTTCTAGTCTCATTGATTACTTGTCTGCTATATCCTTTCTCAAGGAATCTATCGGTCACATCATCCTGGCATTCTTTTAAAGCCTCTTCTGTGCTGCAGTTTCTTTTCGCCCTCAGCATTTTACCATACGGATACTTAATTTAATATGGTGAGGATAAAAGCTGGAGGCGTGGAGTTTTGTATTTCCAGCTGTCTTCTTTCTATACCATGTCCAATTTTCCCTCTTTGACATATACTTCTATGTCAAGAAATGTGACACTGGTCTTACTGATATTATGTGTAAACCTCAAATTCAATTTGTTGTTGTTAATGAGCCTAACATGGTTCTGCCAAACTAATCGAGCCCCTCCAAATCACAAAGACATTGTCTATGTATTTAGCCTATACATAGACCCCACTCCCTTCCCCTAGTCCTTTGGAAATTTCCTTCCAGTTATATTTGAGAATGTAGTGTGATTCGCTATTTGTTTGGAAGGTAAGTAATGTGAGAGAGACTCACAGGGCTTGACTAACTGCTAATTGGATAGAAAAGAGTGTGGCTTTCCATCTTGGAGAAGCACAAATGATTAACGAGGTGTAATTATTCTAGCAACCGTTCAGTACTTTCAAAGGCTGTGGAGAACAAAATAATGCACAATTCAACACATACATGGAAACATTTCTCAGACAACGATGTACAAAGTCAGGTAGATACAAAAATGTCTGCACTCATGTTCATACCGTATAACCTTTTCCTCACCAGACTGAGGGTTTTTTTACCTACAACTACTGCAACATCTTTATAAAGAGCATCATTAATGGACACCATCACCATGTTCTGTCTTGGTGGACGTTATGTCAAAGTGTAATCTTATAATTGCGGCTCCATCCAGATGCCCCAGACCAAAACCTCAGTGATCATTGCAACCTCTTAGCACCAAGGAGCATACAAGCATTTGCTGTTAGGTGCAGGCCTCTATTAGCCAAACGTGATTTATTTTCTTCCTCACAGCACTACAGCACGAGATACCAAACAAGATCTCTGTTTTTTAGGGTAAATTCTCACCCATATTTTGTTGTGGCATTCTTGGAGCAGTGTTCGCTCCATCAACATGAGCTGCAACTCACAAGACAAAAAGAGCATGAGATTGGACTCTTAGGTTAAATGATATGTGGCTGTTTTGTCACAGACATGAAGATGGCAAATACAGCACTTTAATTTAGACATTACGAGACCATGGAAAGTTTTATGATTGATCTCCTTAAGGATAAGTGGCAATACCCACAGGAATCCTTGCAGCAAGGTAACTGTTTCAGCACAAATCATAGGTGTTGTAGAAGTGTGCTTTGACCGTTCTTAGATATTGCAGTAGCTCCTCCTGACTTGACTCTATGGGCCTGAATCTATATGAGCAACAGAAGATTCTTAGGCTTCTGTGACAAGTCACACTTTGACACACACTGAGTCTGAAGAGCACTACATTAAAATTCAGGCAGAAGTTTTAAAATCTGTGCGACTGGAAAAGAGTTTCACAAGCACTATGACAGTCGCATAGAGAGGAAGCAACATTTCTCAAAGGGTGAAAGCCCATTGACACTCGAATAATGGCATGCCTCTCCTCTCCTGTCACACACACTCTTAGTGGGAAGCATTTCCAATCATATTGCAGAGTGGCACAACATAACGGATAACAATTTATGCTGAATATTGTACCAAATAACTTTTTCTGTGGCCCACTGAAATAGTGTTCTTTCCACCTGTCTTCTTTGAACAGAAACCCACATCCTCCTGCAGAAATAAGCAGTGAAACGAGTTTCTTCATGCTTAAAAGGCTCAATAAATTACTTAATAGTTTCTGGTTGAAAAAAAACTCAGTGTAAGTTAATGCCCCTCCTCTACCTTTAACTAATGGATCAAACCAAGAAGACGAAAATGCCATTCCTTCCCTAGATTTACCATTCCTTCACTCGATTTACTACCAGCTCCAGTGAAATGTGTGTGAGCCATTAATTTACAGGACACTTGCTATTCGTTTTCCACAAAATACTGGACGATGTACACTGGGATAGAATCCCCACCTTTTCAAATGTATAGTATAGTAGTAACAGCACTTGTCTAACAGATGAGTACATTCATTTACGTGCATCAAAAAGACACAACATAATTAAAATAGGATAATTGGAACTAGCGATATGATTTTTTAAACTTTTATGCCAAAAAGAGCCAAGAAAACCGAACGTGCCAATCAGAAGTTGTAGTTTGTTCTTCACCAGGACTTGGAGGTGGTTTAAGGCTTATTGCAGTGAATTAGTCTACTTTTTGAAGCTCCTAGTTCTCCAGCTAGATAAGGCAAGTATCTGAAGCCGGAGAGGGTCCCTTGAAGCCTGATCCGTTATCATCAAGCACAAAGGTCAGTGTATATTTTACAGTAGCTTTGGTGTATTCAGTAATTAATCTAGGCCTTCAACAATGCTTAGTGTAGTAAAAAGCTGCCTATTTTGCTGGAAACTCCTCAGCTTGTTTTGGACTGGAATGTAACGTTACCTGCTGCAGTCATAGAGGTCCGAAGCTTGTATTTAAAGAGTGTCATTCTCAAAGTTCAAATATTTTATTTAGAATTGTACTAAAGACTAAAATCAAGCAAACAAGTGTATGGCGACCTAGGATTTTGGAGATGTGCGGTCATCATTTTGGGTGACGACTTTGGTACATGCCCTTAACAATTCTTCCCCTGTTCCACTTTAGATGACTGTCACCCCTTGTCTTAAATTACTGAGACCTGATCTTTCTAACGAGTTTACTAGATCCTCCTACAAATGCTGTTATTTCTTGAAAAATCCCAATGTTTGCCCTGAAAAAGCGACATATAATTTAAGAGATCTGCTTTTTTAATACAAACTTTCGGACTCAATTTATGACTGTGTTGAATTTCGCAAGACCTCGAAAGGTTCTTGCATTTTTCTGGAGATTTCACAGGCGGTCCCCAAACAATTTCCTTCCTCCTATTAAGTGAAACTTATGTTGTCAAATTCTTCGGGCCTTCTTTGTCACTGGCGGAGTCTCTTCATCAATCTACATCTAACCTGATGTGTTGTCGTATTTATTTATTTTGTGGGTGAGTAAGTATCTCTTATTAGAAATGCTAAATTTGCCTTGTTTCCAGTGCTATACTTGAAAAATTCCACAAGTAATATAAACATTTTAAGTGTGATCTGCCGTTTTAGAAAATTGGCGTTTTCTGGAAATATAAGAGGACTGCTAATTGTTCAGGCTGTCTTTTATTGAACCCCTTGTCTTGAGTTGACACATCTGGGTGCTCCCCTAAGCCAGAAGAGGAACAATACATAAGGTGCCCTCATTGGAGAAAAGGAGAACTGGCAGGTGTCTCTCAATCCTCGCTACGCGTTCTACTTATTCAGATAAGGAATGTTATGAGTGAGAAAACCCTGTTAGAATAATTTATCTGAAAGAAACACGTTAGTTAGATTCCTCACCTTAGAATATCCCCAGGCGTCAGACTGGATCCGGAAGATTTTTCATCAGCAATACCCCTTGCGCGTCGCTAGGCGTCGTCTGCGGCTCCGCGTCCGTCGTCGGCGTCGTGCGCCGGGATGACGTCGTCGGAGTACTTAGACGCCGCCCTCGCGCGCTGACGTCAGTTCTTCTTTTTTCCGCGCCAGTAAGCGCAGATCCGGGAGAGCTACCCCTTTTAGTCTTTTTTGACTAAATCTTTTTTGATCCTTTTTGATCCTTGTCTGTCGACATCTGGTGCCGGTAGGATGCCTGGGTTCAAGGCTTGTGAGGATTGCCATCGACTGATGTCGGTGACCGATCACCACCGCCGGTGCCTCTACTGCTTAGGCCCCGACCACGACGCGGAGTCGTGCAACGACTGCTAGGCCCTGACTTCGAAGGCTAGGCGGGAGCGGTCCCGCAAGCTTCTCGAGCTTCGCCACTCGGCTCCGCGTCGTGCGCGATCCCGGTCCAGGAGGAGGTCCAAGGATCGCTCGCGGAGCCCTAGCCGACGCCATCGATCGTCCGGCTCCAAGTCGTCGGGTAAGTCCAAACGCTCAAAGAAGTCCAAGAGGCGACACCGCTCTTCGGACTCCCCTCGCCGGTCGCGCGACTCGGCCGAGGGTCAGGGTGGTTCCACCCCTGCGGCTCCGGCGGAGCCGCAGGTGCCGCGTCCGCCCCCATACCTTCCGGTCCCTGGGACTGACGCGGCGCCGGCAGAGATCAGTGCCTTCCTCTCGGCCATGAGGAGCCTGGCCCCGCCGTCGACGCCCGCTGGCGCGCCTTCGGGCCCCGCGGACTCGACTGGGCGCACTTGCCTGCCGGCGGCTCCGGCCCCGGCGCCGTCGACGACTCCGGTCTCGACGCCGCAGGTCCCCGCGGGGCCCATGCCTGGGCCCCAGTCGACGCCGGTTGACCTAGTCACTCCTCCACCGGCGCCGGCGACTGAACCACCGACGCCGTCACCGGCGCCGCCGGCGCACACGCCTACACCTCCAGCGCCGCCGACACCGCCCCAGTTTAGCCCTCATCCGGACCCGGCGCCGCAGCGGCGTCGACCGACGCCGCATCCGACGCCGCTTGAGTCCTACCATCTCTACAGTCCGGTTCCGATCATTCCTCCTGTTTATCAGGAATCGGAAGAAGGGGGCGACTGGGAGGGGTTCGAGGACCCTATGGCTGTTCAGTCACAGCTTTCTCAGGACTGGGCAGATGAACTGGGGGAGGCCAGTGGGCTGGACACCTCGCCAGACACTGGATTCACTTCTCCTCCGACCGTGGCTTCGGAGGAGGGTGCCGCATTTTCTGTGGTGCTGCGCAAGGCGGCCGAGGCCCTTGGGCTCGAGTTGCCTGCCGTGGCTGTGAGGACTAACATCCTCACTGAGGTGCTTCAAACCTCAGCAAGCTCCACAGAGCCTCTGCTGCCGTTCAACGAGGCCCTCACTGACGTTCTGCAGGGCACCTGGTCCAAGCCCTCCACAGTTCCTCCTGTGGATAGGAACGTTGCCAGGCGCCACCGCCCTGCTCCGGGCGACCCCAGTTTCCTGTCCCAACACCCCACCCCCGAGAGTCTGGTTATCCAGGCCTCTACCTCCCAATCCTCCTTCCCGACCGCTCCGCCGGACCGGGATTCCAAGAGACTCGAGCAGTTTGGCAAGAAACTGTTCTCGTCCCTTAGTTTAGGCCTGCGGTCCTTAAATACCGCCTGTCTCTTGGACCGTTATTCCCATTCCCTGTGGGATACGGTGGAGGACGTGCTGCCCCTGTGTCCGGAGGAGGTCCGGACGCGTCTTAACCAGGCTTTGGCCGATGGGAGGGATGCAGCACGGCACGCCATACGATGTGGGCTTGACACCACGGACTCGCTGGGTCGGGCGATTTCCACCACGGTGGCGCTCCGCCGCCACGCCTGGATGCGGTCCACGTCATTTTCCGGGGATGTCCAGACCACCCTCATGGACATGCCCTTTGATGGCACTCGCCTGTTTGGTGAGAAGGCGGACAGTGCGCTGAACCGCTTTAAGGACTCCCGGGCTACGGCCAAGTCCTTGGGCCTCTCGGCTCCGCGGGCGCACACCTCCGCTTTTCGCCCCTTTCGTGGCCAAGGAAGGGGCGCCTCCTCACGTCCGCAAAGCCACCAGCCGCAGAACCAACCTGCGCGCGGTCGCGGCCGTGGCGGAAATGGAGGCCGACGTGGTCAGCCCACTTCCACCCCGGCAGCATCCGCCTCAAAGCCCTCCTAGTCCGAGCTTTCAGGCCCATACCACGCCAGTGGGCGGCAGAGTTCGCCATCACCTGCTCCACTGGCGGTCCATAACATCGGACAGGTGGGTGCTGCAAATCGTCCGAAGGGGCTACTCCCTCCCCTTCGAGACGACCCCTCCAGCCATGCCACCGCAGCACCACCGTATCTCGGGGGGATCATTTGAATCTTCTCCGCGAGGAAGTTTCGGCTCTCTTGGCCAAGGGGGCCGTCGAGCGCGTTCCGAGTCCAGAAGTAGGTCGTCGTTGTTATTCCCACTACTTTCTGGTTCCCAAGAAGGGCAAGGGGGGCCTATGCCCTATCTTGGACCTCCGGAACGTCAATGCCTTCCTCCGAAAGGAAAGGTTCAAGATGCTAACGTTGGCTCAGGTTTTAGCTGCCCTAGACCCTGGAGACTGGATGGTAGCGTTGGACTTGCAGGACGCATATTTCCATATCCCCGTCCTGCCGGCCCACCGGCGTTACCTGCGGTTCACGGTGGGCCAAGAGCACTTTCAGTTTACCGTGCTCCCCTTCGGCCTCACCAGTGCCCCTCGGGTGTTCACGAAAGTGATGGCGGTGGTCGCAGCTCATCTGCGCAGATCAGGGGTTCCAGTCTTCCCCTATCTCGACGACTGGTTGCTGAAGGCGGGCTCGCCCCAGGCAGTCGTCTCCCACCTCCAGACTACGGCGGATCTCCTGCATTTGCTGGGGTTTTCCATCAACGTGCCGAAGTCACACCTGAGTCCCTCTCAGAAGCTCCTCTTCATCGGAGTGGTTCTCGATTCGGCGCAGTTCCGGGTCCATCCACCGGAACAGCGGGTCCGGGATATACAGGCCCTGATTCCCATCTTTCGGCCTCTATCCCGGGTTTCGGTCAGGCTAGTGTTGCGGCTTCTGGGGCTGATGGCCTCCTGCATCCTACTAGTGCATCACGCCAGGCGGCGCATGCGGGCTCTGCAGTGGGACCTGAAGTTTCAGTGGGCCCAGCATCACGGCAACCTGTCCGACCATGTCTTGATCTCGGAGGGCACTGCACAGCAGTTGCAGTGGTGGCTCACGGACCGCGAGTGGGTCAAGGGCAAGAGCCTCTCCCTTCCCCAACCGGAGCATGTTGTGACGGATGCGTCCCTCCTGGGTTGGGGTGGCCATATGGGAGAGGCGGAGATCAGAGGCCTCTGGTCTCCGGCGGAGTCTCGTCTCCACATCAACCTGTTGGAGTTGAGAGCGATCCGGCTTGCACTGAAAGCCTTCCTTCCCTCTGTCAGGGGAAGTGTCGTGCAGGTGTTCACGGACAACACCACCGCCATGTGGTATTGCAACAAACAGGGCGGGGTGGGGTCGTGGACCCTTTGTCAGGAGGCTCTGCGCCTCTGGACATGGCTGGAACACCAGGGCGTCACCCTAGTGGTTCAACATCTGGCGGGCTCTCTGAACGCCAGAGCAGACGAACTCAGCCGCCGGTGCATGATGGATCACGAATGGCGTCTGAACTCCGAAGTGGCGCAAGGTCTCTTTCAGCAGTGGGGAGAGCCTTGGTTAGATCTATTCGCCACCGAAGAGAACGCGCAATGTCAGCAGTTCTGCGCGTTGGAATTTCCAAGGCGGCACTCGCTCGGCGACGCTTTTCGTCACGAGTGGAGTTGCGGTCTGTTGTACGCCTTTCCGCCTATACCACTTCTGCCCAGAGTGCTGAAGACGATCAGGCACGACCGGGCCCAAGTCATCTTGGTGGCTCCGGATTGGGCACGAAGATACTGGTATCCCGAGCTAGTCAGTATGTTGACCGATCCCCCGATACGTCTGCCCCTTCGGGAGGATCTTCTGTCGCAGCAGCAGGGGACGGTCCTCCACCCGAACCTGTCCAGCCTCCACCTCCATGCGTGGAGATTGAGCGGCGGCAGTTGATGCCATTTGACTTGCCTCCTGAAGTCTGTGATATCATTCTGGCAGCCAGGCGTCCCTCCACAAAGTCGGTATACGCCTGCCGGTGGAACAAATTTGTGGCATGGTGCACAGCAAAGGCTGTGGATCCCCTTTCCGCCCCTCTTTCTGAGGTTCTCCTCTTCCTTCTTTCTCTGGCCCGGCAGGGCTCTGCCCTGGGCACCCTGAAAGGTTATCTTGCTGCCATCTCCGCCTTCTTGCGGCTTCCTGATCAGCCTTCTCTTTTCAAGTCCCCTGTGGTTACACGCTTTCTCAAAGGCATTACACACACGTTCCCTCCTGTCCCTTTTGTAATGCCTCAGTGGGACTTGAATCTGGTATTGACATTCCTGATGTGCGCTCCCTTCGAGCCTCTTCACAATTGTCCTCTTCGTCTTCTGACTCTTAAGACTGCTTTTCTGGTGGCCATCACCTCGGCTAGACGGGTGAGTGAGCTCCAGGCTTTATCTTCAAAGCCTCCTTTTCTATCTGTTCATCCGGACAAGGTTGTCCTTCGGCCTCGTCCCTCCTTTCTTCCTAAAGTGGTGACTCCATTTCACCTTGGGCAGTCTGTCACCTTGCCCACCTTCTTTCCGCCTCCGCATCCTTCCAAAGAGGAAGAGAGGCTCCACCGTCTGGACCCAAAACGTGCGCTCTCCTTTTATCTGGATCGCACAAAACCGTTCCGGGTGGACGACCAGCTTTTTGTTGGGTACGTGGGCGCTAAGAAGGGGAAAGCTGTGCACAAACGGACCATCTCTCGGTGGGTCGTTTTGTGTATAAAGATTTGCTATTCCTTGGCTAAAAAGGACCCTCCTGTTGGGCTGCGCGCCCATTCTACTCGGGCCACGGCGGCTACTACTGCCTTGGGACGGGGAGTCCCTTTGCAGGACATCTGTCAGGCGGCGACGTGGGCTTCGCTACACACGTTTGCCAGGCATTATTGCCTTGACAGCCAAGTCCGGAGGGATGGCTTCTTTGGCCGTTCTGTCCTCCAGGACTTTCTGGTGTGATCTTGGTTCGCAGACCCACCACCGGGGATGGTATTGCTTGGGTATCTATTCTAAGGTGAGGAATCTAACTAACGTGTTTCTTTCAGATGAACAAGTTACTTACCTTCGGTAACGATGTATCTGTAAGAAACATTAGTTAGTTAGATTCCTCACCGACCCACCCATCCTCCCCGTTCTGCGAACTGACTTCTAGGGTTAAGGTTGTCCTTTCAGGCCCCTAGATTTTATTTTTGGCACCAGTGTCGGTCTTTGCATGGCTCTGCGTTCCTGGCGCGGAAGGCTATGTACAAGAACTGACGTCAGCGCGCGAGGGCGGCGTCTAAGTACTCCGACGTCATCCCGGCGCACGACGCCGACGACGGACGCGGAGCCGCAGACGACGCCTAGCGACGCGCAAGGGGTATTGCTGACGAAAAATCTTCCGGATCCAGTCTGACGCCTGGGGATATTCTAAGGTGAGGAATCTAACTAACTAATGTTTCTTACAGATACATCGTTACCGAAGGTAAGTAACTTGTTCATCTGCAGGGTAACTATATGCATATCGATATGGATCCCCACCATGGCCCCTGGACACGGTAGATACACACAGTTGTTGGTATTTTACAACATACAGTTATTAAATATACCATAATTCTTAGATAAGCAGTCATAACATAAAAGAAAACGAGTGTTACAAACTCCAAACATTTTTCATCACAGGTTCCTAAATTCCATATTTGATTGGTCTAGTCTGTACCTAGAATCTTGATATTTGTTTTTAATCTCTCAATTTTATTACTGGCTTAATGACTCTTTATAGGTCTCGCCTGAGCCAGCGCATGTGCTGCTCTGGCGAGACATTTAGTAAGTGGGTTTTAAAAGTGCTACCACAGGCTTTTGCTGGCCTCAAGCTTGCGGTTACGCGCGTGGGCAGCCGCCATCTGGCTTTCCTCCGTCACGGGTCATTAAGTGCATCGCTTGCGGGCACCCTTACACATCGCGATCAATTTCGCGGCCGCGTCACTTTCACGGCCGCACAGCCAATGCTTGTTTTAGGAGTTGTGTCCTGCCGAAAGCCTATATACAATGCTCAATAGCTGAATTTTAATTCTTAAGGCTATTTTATGATGATTTAAAATCAACCCCAGCAGATTACAACAAAGCTGGAAAAGGCTAACACGTTTTCACATTCTTTACATTGTCTGATACCGTTTACAGAAATTAAATGCAAAACGTTTCCAACATTTCAAGAAATCAATTGCATTCATGTGAAAACTGGCTGATTTAAAAAAAAAAAAAAAATAATAATAATAATAATTATAATAATAATTGCTAAAAATACCATGCTTTCGGGAGTTTCTAGCCATTCCAAGATGGCGATCAAATTAAGCCTCACCTCGATTTGTTGCGATTTGAAACAGAAGAAGGAAGACTTTCCCCTACATTCACGTGAGTCTTCTGCAAGTGCGAAAATGTGCAATCTAGCTTTAAGTGCACTATTTGTAAAAGAGACCACAATATCAAACTGGCACACTAGCTGTTTAATCACCAACGTGTTGCTTTTAGAACTAATAACACAGATTAATTCAATATTCTCAATACCAAAATGAAAACAACTGGAAAAATTATTTCTTTTAATTTTTTGTTTTAGAAAGTTTATAACGCCGATATTTTAATTTTCTAATACAAACGAGTAGTCAAACTTGCTAGGTTACAATGGCCGACATTTTTGCTTGACCTTTCCTGACGTTCACTCAGCATTTCGCTTCTACGCTTCCATTGGCAGATGCTCGAGTTTGACCCCTCCTTGAGGCGATGGCTGCTCACAGTCAGTTGCTGCTGTTGTGCCTGGTGTGCCTTTCTTGGATGTTGGGTAATGACGCTCAGCAAGGTCAGTGATGCTGTATTGTTAGGGTGGCACACTGTCTTGCCTTTTGAAGGACAAGTCCCTCTTTTATGGAAATAAAGATCACATTGTTTGCTTTATTCTGCTAAGTAGCCAACGTACCACCCTTCAAAGAGTACTAGACATCTCCCACTCCGCTTTTTATGTAAAAGCCCCTTCAAATATTTGTTTCGTAACACACTGATCTAACTTTAAGGCCCTATTCTGTAGAACAGCAGTCCACCTTGTATGCTCCACTAAAACATTTTTGTGACCTAAATTGTTACAGGTAACCCTTTATTTTGCTTTGCTCAGCAACCTGGTCAGCTATTCTTACGCTCCAGTCCTTTATAGAGCAAGCCCAAATCAAAGACACCCATTTTTGTTTGTCATTAAAGCTTCTAAACAAAATATTTGAATACTGAGTACTTCTAGTTGTACCTTCGGATCTCAAAAACAAATGGTATATGTTTCTCTTGAGTTGGTTTGAGCCATGGGAAGGCTTTTTGGACTGCGGATAGTGTTGTGCCTCTTTTGAACAAGAGAGGTAAATTCTAAACCATCCACTGAATTTTGTTTATTCAAACTTAATTTGGATGTTAGATAATTTTTAAGCAGATTGTATTTGCTTCAACTGACAGGTTAGTAAGAAATGCTGGTCGCCTTTAGGCATGTGCACAAGCATTGAAGGACCCAGCTGCTTACTCTCACCCCCTTTTTGCCTATCGTGGATCAAAATGCACCATGGTGAGATCGCTAAATTATGTGGTAATTATTAAAAATCGCCTATTATAATCTAATTTCTACTACAGCTGTATTCACACTCAAAGCCAACTAAGACCAGAATGTGCTGTATGTAGTACTCTGTAAAATAACAAATGTTCATGAAAAATTCACATACGTTTGCGAAGCATATCTTACTTGTAGCCAGAGTTACAGGTGTTTATAGTTCCTAGTCAACAGTACCTTGAATACTGATCTAAAAAGTTGCCGGCGGTATGTCTGTAGTGAAATTGGTTAGTTGGATAGGACCAGGTGTATCTGGATCAGGAGTCTAGCTAAAGGCAATAGAGGTTGTGTAATTGTAAAATATCTTATGGGCCCCTTGGTCAGAGTTCTTGAAAGAACACATTTAGTAAGTGGATCATCTGTCACAAGGATGTAACCTGCAGTGTCCGGTGAAATCAGCCATCACAATTCTTTGACGAATGCTTCATCCAGGAGCACAACATTATATTGTGAACTGCAGCATTTAGCTACTATTGTCTGTAGACAAACCCTTTTTTAGGGGAGATATGAGACTTAATCCGGGGTGAGGGGCTAGAGAGTGGAATGAGTGTAAAAGTTAAGTGAGGGAGAGCTAAGCATAATGTAGCGTGTTTTTATTTTATTGCCCAAGGCTCATATTATATGCTTCGGAGAAAATTTCTGAGTTGGAATAAAAAAAAATTAGTCCCTTCACATCAAACCAATACCATTTTTGTGTCATAATCAAACTTATGGAAACAAGGTAAATTTCGTTTCAGACAAAATCAAGTTTGTCTCACGGTTTGTTTCTTTTACTGTATCAAGCATATACTTTGGGTCCTGTGCCGCTCAATGACATGTAGTCAAGGTTTATTGTAAGTATTCTTACTGGAAAAGCAAACTCTGAATATCACTGCAATATCACTGAAATGCCAAGTACCTCCTTTTCAGGCATTGAAGTATAACGGAATGTGAAGTCGAGCAGTCAAGTCTTTTTTCTTGAAGGGTGATGTGGGGGAGTAGCTGTCTAGTTTAGGCACCAAAAATCATTCAACATGTACAAAGATATATTTTTTTTAAAATACGACTTTTTTTTGACTTTTGAATAAGACCTATCACTAATTAAATCTGTTTTGTAGCTGTAATGCATTCTCATGGCTTGAGCAAAGGGCACGCTTTGCTGACTTGAAACAGTAGTAGCAGGGAGCAAGGCTACTACTACAGGACCTACAAGTGGAGCAAAGAGACCAAGTTTGAAGATTGATGGGCTGATGCAACAGTAGATGGGAACTAGTTATTGTGCTACTTGCTGAGGTTTGGAGGAGCTTATCAGTGAGACTCAGTTGAGTTCCTGGCAACTTATTTGAACTGCTCAAAGCCTTGGCATAAGGAGTCCAAACGGCACAGGATAAAAAGGCATTTAAATAAACAGAAATGTAAGGTCATATCAATCATTCATTATGCGCATGCAATGCATGGTGATTGGACATCCACCCATGTAGGGCAACTCGAGTCCTTTCTGAACTTGTTCTATCCAACTGCAAGAACAGCCAGGCCAATGCAACTTTCCTTTTTCCAGACACTTGCAATACGTCCTTCATACAGGTAAGATTTGCTGCCAAGGAAACTACTATAAATATCATCTGTCCATTGTATTTTCGTTTTCCAGTTGAATGAGCAGAGCAGCAGTATCAGGTCAATGGTTATGACTGTCCCATTCACTTTCAATACAGTCAGCGTTTCTGTGAGGTTTATGGCCCCGGCCCCACCCCCGCCTAAAGCCCACTAGTTTGGCAGCTATTTCGGTCAACTTTACCAATAAATTATTTCCTTTTTCCTGCTCTGGGGTGCTGTGCTTTTGCCGTTGCTTTCCACAAGCATGTGTGGGATTTGCCACTAAACCGAACTATTTAGCGTGCCCAGTGGAAAGATGTATGCACTTCTTGTGACTATTTTCACTGATTTGGTCATACCTGTTATTCCTATAATGGATCACTGAATTGGGTGACAGTCACTGCAGATTTCTTTCTAAATGTTCATGAGTTTCAAGACTGCAAACAGTACAACTCCTGCCAAAGAAATACAGTTCTTCTTTTTATGTCTCGTAACGAGACCTCACGTGCGCTGTATTTTCTGAGGCCTTTAGTTTACTTCCAGAAGGTTTAGAGGCTGCCTAAATTGCCTACTTTGGGTTGGCTTCATTGTCACGCTCATTTGCTTGCTTTTCAATCTTTTGCTGTCCGTGTTGTTGCATGCTCCCACCCGCTGTGCTTGTTGTTGCACTAGCTCACATCGCACCCGCTGCCCATGCTCTCCTTCTCGACTCACCAGCTGTCCGTGTTGTTGCTCTTTCTCAGCCTCCACTCCTCCTCCCTCATTGTTGCTCTCTGTCCCCAACCCCACAAAAGCACAATTACTGGGCCATCACTGCCTGCGTCAGCGCTTTTTTCCACCCACACCCTCCATCCCTGTTTGGCCTCCTAGACGCCCTCCCCCTGTGTTGCCAATTTTTTAAAAAACAGCATGAATCCGGCAGCACTTAAGATGTGAAAGAAAGCCTTTATTCCCTTTGCTTTGTCAGTGTTTTTAGCCAGGTGGTACAGCAGCCGGGTTAGGCAGCTGTACATTGAACAATTAATGGTTGTGAAAAACAACTTTGCCCTGTTTTTCAACATCCCGCTTCTTTTTACTCTTAATCTGTCACCTACTGCAATGTGCACAGGATTACATTTATGCTTAGTGTTATAATACTTCTTGCACACATTCTGCGCCTGTTTCAACTTTTGTTTTTCATACTCTGGTGACTAGTCGACTCTTTAAACAGTCAACATCCAACCCACATTGTCCCTGGTAATAGGTGTCCTCTCTCATCAACTCAAAAGGGCGACACCCGTAGTGTTGCATGGAGTAATTCTGTAACCCCAAATAGTGCAAAGTAACTCTTTCCTCCACCCCAACTCATTATTGTTGGCCAGTTGGATAATACCTTTAATTATACGGTTAAATCTTTCTACCGTGCCATTTTGGGTAGGATGGTACAGTGAAATAGTTTTATCTGTGATACTATTCCTGCGTAAAAAGTTTTAAAACCTTTCTAACGAGAATAGGGGACCATTTAGAATGCATTTGGGCATCCCTTTTTTCAAAAATACTTTGTCTAAAAATAAAACTATGTAACCCGCATCTGCCTTGCGAATGATCTCAATCTTGGGCCACTTCATGAAATGGTCTACACCACTATCAAGTATTTCTGTTCACCGTTTCCCCACACAGGACCAGTGACATCAACCCCTGTTCTTTCCCAAGGCATGCTCGAACTACTTATGGGATGCAAATGGTTAAGCGGCATATGGATCTTATCACAATTTTCACATTGGATGCAATTCCTTACTTTCCATTCAGTATTTACATCTAGACCTGCCCACCAGTACAAACTTTTTGCTTGGTTCTTACTTTTACCTATGCCTGAATGTCTTTCATGGAAAAGTTTCAAAAACCCTCTTTCAAAGGACAATTCATGTCTTAACTCCTAAATTGCCTCTAAATTCTTTTTTATGTGTTTCTTTTCCGGCCACTCTAAGGTGATACTTTTGCCTATCTCTGCAAGAGCTTTGTCTAGGTTTTTAACATGCACCCAATCTTCCTCTGTAATACCAGGAATTTGACCCAAGATGTTAGCAACACAAAATGTATCCACCTCATTCTCACTCTCCCCTCAAGCGTAATGGCATGCAGTTTAAAAAATCTGCCTCCACATTCTTCGTACCAGGCGTACACTGTACGTCATATTTGTAACATAGTAAACATGCAGACACAAGGGCTAGACATGGTGATGCTTTGTATAAACCTTTACTGGTCAAAACTTTGTAAGTCATTCATGATCACTGCATAGGGTGATCCTTTTCCCCCTCAAATATACTGACTGAAATGTACCAGGCCACAGACACAAGCAAGTGCTTCTCACTTTATCACAAAATATTTCTCCCCTGTCTGGGTTAATGAACAAGAATCAAATGTAATGTTTTTTTCCCCACCCGACCTATCCTTCTGTGAGTGGACAGCCCCAATCCTTCTGCCACTGGCATCTGTAGTAACTATACTATGTAAAGCAGGATCAAAACCTTGCAAAGGTGGAGCCTTCTCACATTGTTCGGACCACTGTTTGCTTTTCAACTTAAGTAATTATCTTAACTCATACGTTTTTGTAGAGAAATACCTCAGAAATGTATAATAGAATTCCCCGAAATGCTTGCACATGATCTTTTTTCGTGGGTGCCGGTGCTTCCCTGATTGCCAACTCTTTTTTTTAGGTTTGATTCCTTCCATAGTGATCTAATGCCGAAGATTGGTGACTTTTTCTCTCGCAAAACTACTCTTACTGAATTCTACCGTCAATACTTATTGTTCAAGAATTCTCAGTACTTGCATGAGTGTGCATTCGTTTTCTTCTCTGATTTTATCCATTACCAGAATATCCTTATTAGACCGGGCATCATTGGCTTGGGTTTCCCCTGTATTTTTTGTCCTTGCCTCCTGTTATTTTGCTGTGTGTTGGACTTAGTTTTTGATGGCCTAGATGCTTTGGGCACTTTGCTACTGCTGTTCAGTGCCAAAGTGCACCTGTAAATTGTGTTTATGGATTGGTGATTCCATGATTGGCATATTTGATTTACTAATCAGTCCCTTGTACAGTGCACTGTGTGTGCCCAGGGCCTGTAAATCAAATGCTGCTAGCTAGCCTGCAGCACTGACTGTGCCATCCACATGAGCAGCATGTAAATGTAACTCAGACTTGCCATTGCAGTGTCTGTGCGCAGTTTGGTACTGCCACTTGCCAGGCCCTAACCATCCCTTTCCTTACATGCGAGTCACCCCTAAGGTAGGCCCAAGGTACCCCTGTGGGCAGGGTGCCATGTATGTGAAAGGTAGGACATGCCCTGATGTGTGTGGCATGTCCTGATAGTGGAATGCTGCCAATTTTGTTTTTCACTATTGAAAGTCGATCTGTCCCTTAGGATAGAAAGGGAGTTCATTTATAACATCTTATAAATATAACTTCCCATTGGTACAAGATAGGAAGATAGTGTTTAGTATGCCTTAACTCAGAATATAAAGATACATCTTTTAGTGAGGATGATTTTTACATTCTGTGTTTGAAAATACCTTTTTTAGAAAGTAGGTATTTTCTTGCTTAGCCATCCTGTGTGCCTCTGCTAGGTTTGTGTATTCTGTTCAGACAGCCACTTGGGGGTGAGGTGTGTCCTGCCTTTCCAAGGTGTTAGGGCTGGGCTGAATAGACCTAGGCTGCATTCAGAGTAGGGAGAGGAGATTTATTTCACACCTGAATGGGCCTGGTCTACTTTTGACAGTGCTGTCTCCACCGCCTGCCAGGAAGCTGCACCAGAGAGGACAGAACTGGTTTTGGCTGGGCAAAGAGCTTTTCTGCCACCAGAGAACAAAGGATTATGTGCTATAAAAAGTGGGGCCCATACCCCAGACATTTAGATCATTTCTGGCATTCAAGAGAAACCTCTGCCAAGGAGAAAAGCTGGAGAAACTGAAGGAGATGTACTACCCCTTTGCTGTATGCTGTCTGGGGTTGGCCAGTCGTAGTTGCTTCTGCCAAGGAAAGGACAAGGACTTTGCTGTCTGCTGTGTCCCCTGCTTGAGGGAGATTTCCAAGGACTTGAAGTAGAGCTTGCCTCCTGGTCTGTAGTCTCGGGGACACAAAGACTTCACACCCAGCTCCCTTGAACTTCCTTGCTGGGAGTTCTGGCCTACCAAGAGGTGCCTGCTGCTGTTCTGGGCCTCTGTACGTTGTCCTGCTGTTGGGAGCTAGAAAAGCAACGCAACTAAGAGAAGCGCGACGGATCCGCACCGGTTTCCGACGCATCGCCAAAGAAAACGACACATCACCTGCTGCGGCCTGAGAAATTGTTGCACGCTGCATCAAGTCCTCCGAACTCCGTGATCACTGCACCGATTCGGATGCATGTCCTGCTGTGCAGCTGCAACAACCAATGCTTCGGGGGACCGCGGCTGAAGAAATCAGCGCATTTGTTGTCGCCGCATCGAGAATCTATGCATCCCCGATCCTCGTGCATCGCACCAGGTCGCCAAGTCTACATCCACGCTCGGGCCGCAGTAGGAAACTGACGCATCACCTCCCCGAACAGTAAGGTTCCAACGCATCCCCTTCCCTGCACGTAAGAAACAGACGCATCCCCTTCCCTGCGCGTAAGTAACTGATGCATCACCTACCCTGCGGCTGTTTTTGTTTATGCTTTTGATGCATCCAAAGTATTTATTGTTGAAAGAGTTGCAACTATAGTTTGCTATGGAATGAACTGTTTCTACCTTTTAAAAGTCACATTTTCATTACGGTATTGTGGAATTTTGTCGTTTTTGTCTTGTGTGGTTTAGATAAAGATCACTTATTTTTCTAAACTGGTGTGCTGTCCAATTGTAGTGTTTTCACTGTATTACTGTATGTGTGCACAAAAGCTTTACACACTGCCTCTGAGATAAGCGTGTCTGCTCATGCCAAGCTTCCAAGGGGGTGAGCAGGGTTTTTTTTAGAAGTGTATCCCCCTTACCAGGAAGAAGGTTCCCTACTTGGACAAAGGTGCAAACCATTGCCTACTAGAGACCCCCATTTCTAACAAGCCTCTTGAAATAAAATAACCCATTTTGACATCCTTGAATATTATATGCATAAGCCTTTGGAACATGGCTGGTGCAGAGGCTAAACCAAAAGCTACTCTCTTGAACCTAAAGCAACCAAATGGAGTCACAAAAGTAGTGAGATTTTGCTATAGGATGCAGGAGAACCTGATGATATGCAGCAGTCAAATCAATTGTCGTAAGCCATTTCACCCCCTTGGTAAGTGACCGCATTTCACTAATTCTAGGCAAAGCAAACTGATCAACCAAAATATTTTTGATCGGATCTATAAGGTCTATGAATAATCTCAATTTGCCATTGGCACTTTTGGCCACCACTAAGTGTGAAACCCATTCTAAAGATTCTGCTTGTTCTTTAATACCATCTTCTTGTAATTTCTTAAGTTCTTTTTCATCATCCTTCACTGAAAAGGGAATATTCCTAACCTTATGTATGTATGTGTTTGCTTCAGTCTTCAACTGTATTTAGTGTTGGAAACTCTTGAGTTTCCTTATTTTCTCTGAAAAAACCTTAGGGAATTTCTTTGAAATATTCAGACAAAATTCATCCTCTGATTGTATTAGCAAAACTGGTTCAGGACTGTTGGAGTTAAGTGTTATGCCTAGTTTTCCTTGATCCACCCAACCCTGTACTGATGGCCGGTGATAGAAACCTACAATTTGCCATATGTTTCTCTGTCCTTAAATTTAAATAACTTCCTATAACCAACCAAAATAACAACTTCCCATACCCAACCATGTCATGGACTCACCTGTGAATGTCTTAGGTGCACTGTCGGGTTGTTCTAAATTTTCTCCACCACACATCCTTAGTCACTTCTTTTTCTTTCCATCCACACAGAATATCCACATTTATGTTCAGCACACACTTATTTAGATTAGCTCTGTATCATCAGCAGAACCAGAGTGAAACTCAATATTTGGAACTGCAATCTTGACAGAGCTCCCTGCTTTTCTCAGGCAAACCTTGTAAAATTGTCCTATAATGCCAAACTTGGAGCATTTCTACTTGCGTGCTGGATATTTCTTATCATTAGCCAGGTGTTTGCTACTCCCACATATATAGCATTTTCAACCAGTTACAGGTGGGATAGATTTATTTTCATTGTCTGACTTGTATGGTTATTTCTTCCCAAGGGATTCACAGGAAGTAATTTTGGCTTCCACTTTATCTTTCCCTTCAGATAGCGAATCCACCAGTCATTTTTGCCCTCTTACCAAGAGACCCCCCCCCCCTCGCCCAGAAATTATCCGGTTTACTGGGATTTGCTGCAAGCTTTGAAATTTGGTCATAAATTAGTTCATCGTGAAGGTTACCAAAATAACATGTAAGTGCTAGATTTTTTAAGGCAGATACAAGATCGTCTATGGACTCCTCCTTCCCTTACTTCCTGTGTTTAAAGTAAGTATATAAATTGTGTAATGCATTGGAAAATACATCTTCTTGACCTTGGTCTTCGTGTTTTCCCTTTGTGATTATAAATCTTTAAGCCTCCCAGACTCGAACAGTGCAAGAGTATTTTAGTTTTCTTTTCTGCAGTAAGATTCTCTTCATCCTCAAAAGTTTTCATATAATTCACAAAATACTCTTTCCATTCTTCCCATTGAAATGTGGATTCTCCAGAAGACGTTATAAATGGTTGGGGAGATGAAAGATTCCAAATATTTCCTGAAGCTATTATACATGGCAGTAGATTATAGTACACAGATTAAAATTAAAGAGTGTACTAGGTATAGAATAAAATTGTATCCGAGCACACCGTTGAATTTGCCAGTGGACAATACACCAATCCTCGAGTGAACCGTTAAAGAGAAATTTGTCCAAGAATACTCCACCATAAATCTGTACGGTAAGTAGAAACAATTCTCTCAAACACAAGTACATAACGTTACCACCACTCTGAGACTGATAAACGTACAGTTGAGACCAGTAAAGTGATGTAACAAGTGATGCAGCATATTGTGGTTTTTTCCTCCTCAAATTTGCTGAACGAAAAATTGCAGAAAGATAACTCGGTTTGACGAAGTTCATCAAAATTGTACGTTGCATTGCGAGGTACGCGATACATTTCACTGTTGACATAAGTAAAATGGCAGCATGTTATGCTGCGTGTCTAGTGTATGACAAAATGAGGTACAAAAGGCAACGTGTCCCGTAGGAGATGTTGCGGTTCAGTGATGTGAAACACACTGAAACAACCTTTTGCCAGTTTTGTAAAGAAATGTCTGCACAACGTCTTCAAATGAACAAGTTAACTTTATTTTAAAATATGACCCTGATACACAAGCTCTGGGGAACAGCTGCAACTTCATCCTTCTCTGAAGGCTTTGCCAACACTCGCTCCCACATTCCAGAATCCTCCACCCCTGATTCCATTTTACCAGGATGTTAACATCCCAGTATGGTGCCATACTGCTCTCCATTGGACAGTTGACAGAGTGAGGTGTGTCATGTGAGATCCCCATGGCAAATGCAACCCTCTCTGCGATGCCCAACGCTGTGTTCTGATTGGTGGAGAGCAATTCAGTGCCTACAGGGCAGCGTCTTATTTAAGACCCTCTAGCTGCTGGCGTTGATGCTGGAAAAGAGGACTCCAGGAAGCAAACCTGCTTCTGCGCAGTAGGATCATTGTAAACCGAGCCCTTGCTGTGTATAGCGCCCAGCACGCTCTTGTTCACTTTCTAAGCTCTATTATGGTTCTGTGTGTGCGCTGCCAGAGCAGTTGCCAGCTGGAGTCTATCTTTGATGCCCTGGCTGCGTATCGGGCTCTATGCTCATGCAGCCCTTGACGTCTGTGCAGATGCTTCCTCATGCGGCACATATGAATTCCTAAGCCAGGGGGTGGGTCTTATTTGTTGTACACAGTTGGCTGAGTTACTTGGCTCTTTTGACGTAAGTTAGCGAACTAAGGCACATACTTCTCATTTGCCACAGACCTGGATCAGATTTGATTTTTAATTTGTTACCCTTTTAATATAATCCATATAACTTGCCCAGGTGTCTTTCAAAATGCTATTGTCACTCAACTAAGCAGCACTGGTTTTATTGAGCTTTTACTCATGGGAGCACTTATTTTGTTCAAAGTTTGAACCTTTGGCCTCCACTTTGCGCACTTGGCCACAGACGTCTGCACCAGGCTAAACCCACTAAGCTGTCTTACTAGAGTTGGACGCTGGGACCATCACATCACATTGCATAAAAAATCTCACAACTGTAGCTTAAATCTACTGAGGTGTTCTGTGTTTGGACAATGTGATTTGCAAATTGTACACCAGAGGTGACCAACGTAGGTCCAGGAGGACATGCCTATGGCTACATTTGCAGGATAAGAACTGACTACATATATAAATGTTTCCTTCAGGTTACTGGTATGCAGATGTATAGTATTAATATCATTGAAAATAAATGTGTCCTATATTTGACCTATGTTGGACACCTACTTTTAACATTGGCCGCTCATTGGCCAATACAGTGGATGTTTTGCCTGACTGAGCAATCTTGACTGAAACCTTTAACATGACCATTAACACGTACGAACAGACCCGGAAGTAAACGTTCAACCGGAGCAGCTATTTAGAGCAGTCACCATGACGATGTGACAGCCAGCCGAGCCAGTGTATGACCCAAAGATGTGAAACCGAGATGGTAAGACTGTGGAAACCTCCTGGTTGGTTTTAATATGAAATCTGTTAATAGCTGCTTCTGATTTTAGGGAACAGCTCATTGCTGGATTTGATCGTGAAGTGCGCCTTTGCACGCCTGTGGCAATATACATATGTATACAGAACGTGGTGGAACATGCTACACTTGCATGTAATCATTGCTTCATTCACATTCTTTGATTTAAAGTATGCCATCTTGTGAGTTATGTTTTGTTGATTTGTATAGTGCACTAATCACCCAAGAGCGTATCCAGACACTTAATCCGCTTACCTAAAATGTTTGGCATTTCCTAAATAGGCTTGTTTATTTATTTATTTCAGATAGGACCAATTGGCTATTTGAGAACACTTTGACACATACTGTAAACTTACATCTATAATGCATTATTAAGAGGTGTTTTAGGGTGCTGCTCACCACCTTTCTTTGCTGCAGTTAAACATGAGTGGGTACTTCCCTCGCCCACCAAAGACTTCCAGTCCCTTTATAATACTCTTGCAAAGTTTTTACATCCTCGTTTTCTCCATTTGTTATTGTTTTTCTATCTTTGTCTTTCCCTTTCTTAATCCCTTTTCTACATTTGTCTGTTTTCCTTTGGGCCAAAGTCTTATGATGAAAAAAGTCCCGGTCCTCAACAATGAGGGTTGCACCCACCATCTGTTTCCACTAGGCAAAATATGTATGGCAGAGAGTTAGATTCCAGCCGATGGTTAGCGTGGTCCACAACTGCCAAAGCAGTTCATGTGAAGGGGAACTGGAACAGTTCTGCTTTCTGGCTCTTCCCAAAATGCATATAGTTTTGTTCCATCCACAGTTTTGAAATTAATGTGCAACGCAATGTGGGACTCTGAGCTCCAAAAGTTCTGCCTCCATGTTTCTTTCGATTCAACACTTGTTGGCTAGTTGTGCTAACGCAGAATGCAAGGTCCTGCTAGGCATGCAGGTTGGTTTAAGTTAGGTTCTGAGAGTGAAGGTGGACTGTTAATAAGTTATTCTGTAGTGTGGTCTTGATGGATACTGAAATGTCATCCCACTTTTGGGTGAATAAATGCAGAAAGCCTTTTGCCCAGTTTCTTAGGTCTCCCCTGCAGACAGTGCAAGCGCTGTCACTTTGAGGCTTATTGTTTACTGTAAGGTTCTTGGAGCCCACCCATTGCTTAATATTCTTTGGCCTCATTGTCACTCATTTGCTGCCCTCTAATTGCCTAGCGCTTGCTGATGTCACTTCCTGTTCAACAATTTGAAGCAAGCGATCACATACTGATTAATTAGGCAGTCTGCACAATTATGCTTTTAAGTTTTGAGCCTTTGCATTTTTAAGGTTAATGGAGTTTTATTTATTTCTAACTCTTTTTATTGATCATAACAAAAAGCAAAGCAATGCAGTTCGTCCAAAAGGACGCAATCCGATACAAAGCAAACCTATATTGTGCATACATCATTACCACTCTGACACATCAGTCTGGTGTATTTTCGACAGCATTGAATAAGGCATGCAATCTAGATTCACTACAACGTAGTTCCACCGTTGGAGATAAACAAATGTCTCCTCTGTGTGTATTCCACGCAGCCCACTTAAAGTTCCACTTCTGGGGGCATCCTCTGAGTTTAAAGACATCTTTCTCTGCAATCATGGCTCTGTCAATATCGGTGGCCCAATTTCCAACACACGGCACCTCCCCCACACCCCATCTTTGTGTGATGTTTTGTTTTGCAATAGCCCATCCCAGTGAAACCCATGATTTCTAAGTCTGGGTGAGTTCAGTGGCATCCCAAATCTTCAAACGACAGTGCTTCGGAGATGCCATCACATTTTTACCCCCAGCGTCCTATAATTGGGTGGTAACAGCTTTCCAGTATATTTGAGCGACGGGACATTCCCAAATTGTATGAAAGAAGGTCCCCTCCTGGTAACAGTTTCTGAGGCAAAAAGGACCAGTCCTTCCCATCTTGACCAACACCCTCGCGGCAAAGTAGTCTTGGTGCAGGACTTTCAGTTGAACCAACCGCAATCTCATCGGAATGGCCACCTCTCTAGGTTAAGCCAAGGTGTCTCGCCAGTCATCCTCATCCAGCTCCCCCAGATCAGACTCCCAGTGCTGCAACAAGCACGTCAAAGGCTCCGGGCAGCTGTTAATCAAATTTTTGTAGACGAGGGAAATGGCCTTCCTATCTATAGGGACGAGTATCAACCTATCTTCTTGTGGGGAGGCCTCGGGAGGTGGGTCGCCCCTCCCCCCCGGTAGTGCTGCTTTAAGCGCATGACTGATCTGTAGATATCTGAATGTTTCGGATTGTGAAAGGTCGTATTCTTTCTGCAGGTTGGCAAAACTGGTCAATCCCTTAGAGTTCCACATGTCTTCCACCCGTGAGATGCCTAAAAGATCCCACTTGTCGAGCCTGGGGAAAGCACTTAGGTGTTCCAATTGTTCGGGTTCCCAGAGAGGAGTTTTGCGTGTGATTTTATTGTGCCAGCCCATTTTATTAAGCCTGTGCCAGGTGTCTGTCCGGTAAGGCACAATTTATTGGGATTCGAATAGAGTGCTCCATTAAATGCGCCCTGACGCATGAGCCACCAGTCGGTCCCCCGGGTCCCCATGTGCCCAGCGATTAATCGCCTCCACTTGAGACCCCTGATAATGACTGAAGGTTGGGTATGCAATTCCCCCTGTCATACCATCCCGCCGACAGCTTGTGCATCACTATTTGTGGAGCCTGTCCATCCCACAACAGGTGTGCATGACACGGTCAATATTGGAGAAATAGGAGTCTGGTATAAGGTTAATTCTTTGTGCATGTTATGGGTGCTATTCAACTACTCTTTGCACAAAACGGAGATATATTGTGTTTCTAACCCTTTGCTGCTAAGGACAAAAGAATTGTTAGTTACAAATGTGCTTGTTTTTCTTTCGATGCACTTAATTTAAAATTGATCCTCTCAAGAAGTTGCTATTGCGCAATATTGAATAATATTCCAAAACTTGAACATGTAACTGCTGCTATTGAAATGCGTTTTTACACAAATATTAGGATATATTCCGCTTTCATATTTTGTAGTTAAAGGAAAATGTATTGTTTGTTACAAATATGTTTGTTTTTAGGTTTCGCGTGGCGTTAGCAGCGCACATGCGCTGCTCTCGCCATGCGAGGGCTTTTTGTAATCAATACGCTTTTGGAAGCTTTCGGAAGGGGACTTGAAGCCCCGACATCTTTTTTTATTGGGTAGCGTCATCTTCCATGTGAAACGCTGGCTTCTGATTGTAAAGGAGGCTTCTTAGTCCCTCCTTGTTACTGCCTTGTCCACTTTTAGCCCCGCCCACCAGGATTGGATCTTTAACTTGCGGTGTTATACACTGTCTCCTTCATGTCAGTAAGCACTATGTTTTTGGCACGCACCCAGATTTATAGTTGTTATCTCAGCGGTGCCTCTCCACGAGGTCAGCAGACTCCCTGCCGCTGAGAGCCGTGCCTTGCTCCTGTTTTATTTTTATATATTACCTACTGGCGGTCGCCAGTAGGTAGTTATAGTTAGGACCACGTTTCCATAGGAAATCCGCAACATTCTATTTTGAATAACTTTGGCGCCGGTCGACGAATCCTCGCGAATTTTTCAAAATAGGTGGAGCGCTACGCTCCGCTCCTACCCTGAAAGTCTCGGGGGGGATTCGTCAAGCGGGGGCTGAGATAAAAGGGGGGTCCCAAAACGCGTTTTTCCCATGCATTTTTCCATAGGACCTTTAGACAGGGCTACAGCCCGAACGGCTGAACAGAATTACTAGAAATTTGGCAGAGAGGTAGTCCTCAGGTCAAGGAAGTGCCTTTTGTAGGTTTGGTGTAAATCTGTTCAGTAGATTCTGAGAAAATAGCCTTTAAATCAATATATATATCTGAGCCAGCTTACGGTGCGCTTACGGTACGCTTACCGTACGCGTACGGTGGCGTGCGCGATTCTGATTGGCTCTTAGATCTAAGTAAACATTCGAATCGGCCGAAACCAGGATGCGGCGGCCGCCATTTTCTCTCTCGCACTGAGAGTGATTTTTAAAATATAAAGCCCAAAAACATGTAAAGGGGCTGTTTAGACAGCTCCCACACACATAGCCATGTTGAGGGAGTCCCCAAAGATCCCCCAAGGCCAAAAACGGAATTTTTATTTTTTCGGTAATTTCGCCGATTACGCTTACCGTACGCGTACGGTACAAATTAAAAAAAAAAATAATAATTATCCACACACTCTCCACCCCGTGTGCAATTGGTGCCCGAAGGGCACCATTTGTGCATGGCTTATTACACCTGAGATAAACTAAAATATTTAAAAAAAAATAATAATAAAAAAAAAAATTATCCACACTCTCTCCACCCCGTGTGTAAATGGTGCCCTTCGGGCACCATTTGTGCATGGCTTATAAAATATACGAAAAATTAAAATATTACCTTTCAAAACGAAGTGCATCATATGTCCTCCATGTGCGCACGGTGCGCGAAGCGCATCGTGCGTACATGGCCCATCTAGCGTAACGTGGGCACGCGGTGCGCGTAGCGCACCGCGTGCCCACCGTGCATGCACGGCACTAACTGCGTAAAGTGGGCGCGCGGTGCGCGAAGCGCACCGCGTGCTCACTGTGCGCGCACGGTGCGCAAAGTACACCGTGCGCGCACGGAACGAACTGCGTTAAGTGGGCGCGCACGCCACGAATGGCGTAAAGTAACTTAGCATTTAAAAAACCGTACAAATTCACTGAAAAAACCATAGGTTTCACACACGTTATAGTTAGCGGAAATTTTACTGATAAAAAACCAATGAAATTCCCCCGTTATAGTTAGTGCCGGCAACTATAACTCACGCGACCGCAATCTTCTGCTGATGACATATGTGTCTTTATGAAAAAAAAATATTTGTAATATATGTATAGCTAAAAATGTATGGATGAAGACCTGGGCAAATAAGTGTCTAAATACAGTATTAGCATCAGCAGAGGATTGCGGTCGCGTGAGTTATAGTTGCCTGCACTAACTATAACGGGGGAATTTCATTGGTTTTTTTATCAGTAAAATTTCCGCTAACTATAACATGTGTGAAACCTATGGTTTTTTCAGTGAATATATATATATATATATATACATATATATATATATATATATATGAAAAATGAAGAGCCCACAGCTGTGACATCCTCTCTTGCGGACACTTTATTAGGTCTGTGCATGGCAGCTACACTCTTAAACCTTACGCGTTTCGGCGCGCATGCGCCTTGTTCACAGGTGAGTATCGTAATGTCCCAGTGGTCTTGTGGCTCAATCAGACCACAATACCCAGAATGCACCACTATTCAGTAACGCGGAAAATCCTCTGTATTTGCATGATGCAATCGGGTTAAAATGTTACAAGCTTAGTGCTCTTTGTTGCCACACACTAAATTGTTTGCTCAAGAAGAAAGAACACAGTCTGTCGGAAAGAGGAAGCACCTCCTTCGTCTCCCTTTCTCTATCGCCATCACCAAATCGCTGCGGAAATCCAATGGGCTGGTGAGGTATCGAGCGAGTCATGCCCCTCCGTGAAGAAACGTGTGGAGAGATATATATATATATATATATATATATATATATATATATATATATATATATATATATATATATATATATATATATATATATATATATATATATATATATATATATATATATATATATATATATATATATATATATATATATATATATATATATATATATATATATATATATATATATATATATATATATATATATATATATATATATATATATATATATATATATATATATATATATATATATATATATATATATATATATATATATATATATATATATATATATATATATATATATATATATATATATATATATATATATATATATATATATATATATATATATATATATATATATATATATATATATATATATATATATATATATATATATATATATATATATATATATATATATATATATATATATATATATATATATATATATATATATATATATATATATATATATATATATATATATATATATATATATATATATATATATATATATATATATATATATATATATATATATATATATATATATATATATATATATATATATATATATATATATATATATATATATATATATATATATATATATATATATATATATATATATATATATATATATATATATATATATATATATATATATATATATATATATATATATATATATATATATATATATATATATATATATATATATATATATATATATATATATATATATATATATATATATATATATATATATATATATATATATATATATATATATATATATATATATATATATATATATCTCTCTCTCGAATCCTCCTTCCGAAGTACCAGCCGGTACTGCCAAGAAGACACGGACACTCTGATGCTGGTTCAAATTCTCATGCTCGGTTTATTTGTTCAACAAAATTCTGGTTCAGACGCGTTTCGACCGACACAGCGGTCTTGATCACATATATATAACTATACATATCGCAGAGCTGCCCCTGACACAGCGTGCGTGAGCAGATGAAGGGCGCCGGCTCCTGGCGATAGAGGGGACTATTGTATCGACATGTCCATATTACCCTTACAAACTGGAAGAGCTTCCTTCTTGGCACATGTCTTCCGTTTGTAGGATAGCAACGTGTTTGTATAGAGCGTCATGCCGCACGTGTCGCTTCTAAGCGCTGTAAGGACCGGAAGTTATGATTAGTCAATTTATGGCACTCTGTACTTGTGCGTCCACTTTCAATAAATATATGCATGTGCATGAAGTCCTTTCTTTACACAAGACTGTCTTAATGTCTGGTGCGTACTTCTAAGTACTGACGCGCTAATGTGTGAATGCCCACACGTAGCACTCTCTACTGGCTTCTAGGAGATACAGTGAGCTGTGCGGTTATGTTGGCAGTGGTAAATAGGTTTGTTTTAATCAGAGTGTGCACCTGGTATTATTCCCAATTCTATACTGAAGCCGATCTACACTTTTCCGTATCCCCACCTATCTATGCAGCTCCAACACAGTCCACTGCAAGTGTCCCGTTCCAGACAATATATCGGCTACCATTTACTCTGCAGTTATCACGTAGGTGCGCGCCCACTGGCATACCCCCGAATCCCTCCGCCCCCCATCAGTTCTCTCACCATATAGCCATGCGCCCCTTGGGGTAGTCCAGGCGCTCCAGCGCCCCCAGCTGGTAGGGCAGGGTGTGCGCAGCGTTTCGGGCCAGAAGCACGACCAGCACGGTGGGGATCTGAGGGGCCGACTCCAGGAAGGGCCCTGCCTCCGGCGTGGACCAAGTGTAACTGGGCGGGCAACCCCGCAGGCACAGGGCGAGGAGCAGCAGCAGCCGGGGGGCTCCCGGGACCATGACGCTAGGACGGAGAGAAGCCGGCGTGTGTGAGGAGGCCGAGCGGAGCTCAGAGCCGACACTTCGGTGTGGGTAGGAGCTGTCAGTTTGCAGTAACCTGAGACCCCCACTCCATCCCAGAAGCCATTTGCTTTGCTAATGGTATTGTATAGCAACACAAATGGCTTTAACTTAATAAAAGGCAAGACCTATTGCATTTTTAATGCTTGCTTTAGAATATTTTCTGTTTTAACTCGTGCTGCTCCGTGATGCCCTTCAACTAAAATTGGATCTATTATGAAGCTGCTATCATATAGTATGTATTCAAACTTGAGCTATCTGTTCTGGTAAAGGACTTATTAATGGTATTGTAATTTGCTTGTCTGTCTTTATAATGATTACCTTTTATTTACATCTTGCTCATCTGGGGCATTTGATTACATTCATCTGCTTGTGGGCATTATCTTGCCATGTGAGCGAATGTAGATCTGGCTATGAAGGGTTTCAATACCTTTACTATGGACTAAGAAATTAACCGAGCTTATATTCTACTATATTTATTATATTATAATTGTGTGTATATTTTATGTGGAACTCATTGGAGATCTAAATATTGAATTTAATACGGATTAATTTTCTTATTAGTGTCTTTCCGCTTTTCCATTTGCTACTGGAGGTGCACCATGTACTATTTAATTTTACATCCCCTCTGCTTCTTCCCTTCCCACCCCTGCCCATTTTCCGTTTTGCTTCTTTCCCTTCCAGCTCCCACCCTCGTCCGTGTTGCTCCTTTGCTCCCTCCTCCACCCTCCTGTTATTTATGTGACTTCTTGTCTCCCACCTCACATTGTAGGTGTCTCTCTCCCCCCCCCCCCCCCCCCCACTGCTACAGAAAGTAGATGTTATGACAGTGTCCAATGCTGGACATGCCATAGAGCTTTCTTTTATTGTTTCGTTGCTCGTAGTGTCCCTACCTCCTCTTGCGCATTGGCGAGACCTATATAGGTTTCCCTCCCTCCTCTTGGGCATTAGCGAGACCTATATAGGTTTGCCAGTGCTTGTTTCTAAATGAGCTGCTACTTCAGCAAACTACCGTTTGCATGCTGCCATGTTTAGGTGACTTTTTCTACGAATGTTCGCTCTGCTTTTTTTTAGGTGATTTTATATCCAATCTATTTCAAAGCAACTAAGTAGCCATCAATCTTCTCTAAGTCTTTACATGAGTTTGCTAGGCTCGGTCCCCGAGCAGGTAATGTAATGCATCGGCATGGTACGATCTACTCTTGGAAAACCTCCGAAAACTGAAACTGTTCTGTTGGAAATTAAGAATCTATTCAGAAACAATGGTTCTCTATTTTTTAAGTTTTTGTCAGAACGGAGTACAGACTTGACGAGTCCACGTGTGGAGGGTGGCAGCATCTTACCCTGAGAACTACTGTGCACAGCTTTTCCCAGCCTTTCCAAATCTAAATTAAGTGTATACTTGTGTTCAAGGAGTATCGAAAGGAGCCCTGTGAACTGGAGAGTTTATGCTAGGAATGGGCAGGGTTTCGTTCATTAAGAGTCTGTGTCGGGATGGAATCTTACTAAAAGCACTACACGCTCTTCGTGCTTCAGTGCCTACTTTGTATTTAAGCAGCTGCAGAAGCTGTCTTCGCTCATGCCTGCAAATAACCACTTAACAACTGAGATAGGTTTGCTGAACGACTCGCCTCGTTTGTGTTTTCAACTCTCTTGGCAGCTTAGAGAACTCTCATTTTGAATGTTGTTTTGAGAATGTTTATATTTTGATTTGTGAAGTTCCTCGTAATTACATTTTATTGGTAAGTATATTTTACCTTAAGGTATAATTTCCCAAATCAACTCACCATAAAGCAATTTATGAGCATTCACATTTTTTTTTAAAAACTCTTAGATTGTCAAGTTTTCTTTAAAGAAGGGCTGTCCATCGATTCGAACTCATAACTACCGTCCTTAAGTTTCACCCAGCCCATGGCCTGTCAGGATGTAGAGATCATGGTTTAGGCTCGCAATTTGTTTTCTTCTTATCTGTCATTGAGGACCAGTCGTTGTAGTTTATTATTTACAGTTCTGAGTGTTTTGCTGAATTCGTGATCTAAACTGGTCTCACCTGTACCTGAGTGGTCCTTCTTGCGTCATACAAGGCACAACTGACTGGCTGAAAATAGACATGGGACAGGAACAAATTGCTTTACATACTTGATACATACTTGACTCTGAAACACAATCTGTTCTTGCACTGGCAAGTGAGCCATGTACTGTCTAGGAGTGATAAGCGCCCATTAACCATGCTTCTGCCCACCTAATATTACTCATTCATTCATTTATTGGTCCATGGTTGATAGTGATTTATAGTTTTTCTTTGGACTGGAAAACATTTTATCTGCACAGCTAAATATTTCCTGGGCAGGAGATTCCACTTTTGTTTATTGGGATTTTGAATCACAGTGAGCAAAAAGGCACCTACATTGGCAGTTATAGCTGGTAAATCTTTGCATGCGCCTCAGCACGTCAAGTTCCTTTGACTCACTAGATTGGGTGTAGAAATGCTTCAGCAGTTTTTATTGATCAAATGATGAAATCTTCATTTAATGCAGGATGTTCTGCCTTTCTAGAGTGTAGTGCCCCTGTAATAGAACTCAATGCCTCTGACTCTCAGAACTGAACCACATCTATTTGTAGTCTGTTCGATTAGACTGCTCTTTAGCGACTCTGATGTCTGTTTTGCCTACAGTGTTTAAATTATGAAGTATGTGTGCCTTCTTGAGTATATTAATGTTTAATATAATAAAGCATGATCATCTTCGCCACAGAGGGAATATTGTCATTCTTGTTGACCTTCCAGGTCAGACCACCTTGAGTTGCTACGTTCAGTGATGTGTTCAGCATTTGGTTTGAGTGAGCTACATTGTGAACTGCATTCTTTCCACAGTTAGTTTGTGTATTGTTTTCAGTGTTCTACTATAGCTCCCCCACAGAGTTAATATGATGAAAGAGTGTTAACATTTTGAATTGACACCTGGACGCCATGTTGCTGTAGCTGTGACATATACTAAATTTGCTATAAAGCAGGTTGAAGTAAACGGACAGATTGGAAAAAAAATAACAATAATTAAATGTACCATTTGAGTGCGAGGGCATAGGTGTATGTTTTTTATGGCATGCTATAGTCTGTTTCTTCAGATAGTTCACCGTCTCTATACATTCCTTGATTATGGAATGTTAAAATAGTAATATTTTGGAAGGCCACTTAGAACTTTTGAGTCTTCCATTGTGTGGAAGCTACATCTATTTTTAAAGGATAGGGAGAGTGTTACAGATTGTGTCATGTTTACAATCAGTATTTTTTGTTCCAAAACTGTGCAAACAGACCGCCATAAGAGATGGAATTTATTGATTTCATTTTTCTCTTTGCATCTTCCGCTTTCTCACCCAAATCCTTATGTTTGGACCTTTAGGCTTGAAAGTTACTGCACTGAGTATGTGTCCTATATTCCTTCTGCAATCTTCTCACACATTTGAGTAGCTTTATAGTCCTCTTTATTGCTTCTAAAATGTAATTCAATGCATATAAACATGTTTAAAATTCGTTTTATTTTATGCATATATGCCTGGATGTATACCTTAAACATTACTAAAGTTGATATGAAAGTATTTTAAAATATATAAACTAATTAATTCAAGAAGCTTTATTCGACTAAGCTAGTCATAAAAGCATTACAGATTAAAAGATTAAAAAACACAGAATAACATAGGTTAAGATAATGTTAAAACGTTTGTGCAAAAAAGCAATCAAAGCCATTATTCTGTTACACACATTATAAAACGGAGTTAAAAAGACCATATTCAAAAACAGCAGATAAGAGACAATCTCAGACACCATGGCAAGCGTGGTATACCCCACAGGAGCAGGTTTGCGCTGTCACGCGCCTACACAATGGTGGGGGGTTACATCTTCAACATCATCCAGCCCTGATTTGTTTGGAACGTATATGCCACATCCACCTCAAATATGTAGCTACTGGGATTGCGTAACTAGGAGATGGATCAGTGCAGAGGATTCGCAGGGCTATGTTATATAACCTTATACCCATGTTCTTACAGAGCTGAGCCAGCCAAGCTTTACGTGAACCAGCATAGGCAGGACAGGCAAAAAGCACATGTGCATATGATTCTATGTATTTGACGCAAGCAGGACATTTGTTATCTCCAGTGGGAGACCATTTAGATGTAAAACGCTTCAGGGGCAGACTGCCTGATCTAAATTGGAAATAAAGTTTTCGATCCAGGTTTTTTTTAATGGTATCCCAATATGGCTCAACACTTGAGCATGGTTTAATCTGGTGGAAAAGCACCGAGAGGGAAGTTGGGTCGTAGTACCTAAACTAGTCTTGCGCAACCATACCCCTGTACATTTCTTTGAGGCTGTTTTTTGTCGGAAAGACTTCGGTAGATGGGGAGTCCCACAGATGCGTTAGGCCCATTTTGTACATCAGACTTTTCAATTTTATGGAAACTATCCAAGTTTATGATGTCCCTTAGGCCCTCTGCGTACACTACGAATTCCTGCGTGCACCATATTCTGCGCCAGATTAAAATTGACCGCAATCTGGCTAGGTCCACTAGGGCATTCCTGCCAGGGGCCTTCCTTGGAGGAAGGGTGGGTGTGCTCTGGGGCATACTAGTGATTATGCGCAGGAATGCATTCTCAGCTGTTAACTGGGTCAAATTATCTAGGCCCCACAGCTCAGCCCCGTAGAGGACTGAGCTCAATACTTTAGTGTTGTAAATTCAAAGTACCGGACATAGGGGCTTTGTCAGGGAAGTTATAAGTTATTTCCTAACCATACCAGCTAATTGCTGATGCTTTAGCGCCATAACTTCGATGTGTGGCTTCCACCTCATATCCTTATGCAGTTTGATGCCCAGATAAACGAAAGCATCGACCTGCTCCAGGGGTAACCCATCCATCATTTTCCCTCTAAACGTTCTGTGCTGGTTAAATGCCATGAACTTTGTCTTAGCGGTATTGATTTTAAGACCCCTCAAGAGACAAAACTCTTCAAAATGCAGGAGGGCATGCTGCGATCCACGCGGTGTTTTGGAGATTATCAGGGTGTCGTCCGCAAACATTAAAATGGGGATTTTCCTTCCGGCTAAGACAGGAGTGTCAGTGTGAATGGCCTCAAGAAAGCTTACAACTTGGTTTATAAAAAGAGAGAACAATGTGGGAGCCAGTACACATCCTTGGCGAACACCCTTTCGGACGGGAAAAGGATCTGTCTTATTTCCAGCTGCCCCCAGCGTATTTGTGCTTAATTATCCTCGTAGAGATGGGCTATCAGGGAAAGTAGATCAAGTGGTATTCCCATCTCCTTCAAGACCACCCACAGTTTAGTTCTTGAGACCAAGTCAAAGGTGGATTTATGGTTGACAAAGGCAGCATGCATGCTGCCTTTGCCGAGAATAATTGTCCTCCAGCATAAATGAACAAAATTAAAGACCTGGTCAATGGTGCTAATATGGGCCCTGACGCCTGCCTGGAGAGGTGGAAGGATGGAATTTGCCTCGATTCAGGCCTGGACCTTGGCTCGAACAAGCATTGCCATCACTTTCTGTATGGAGTCTGAGGCCTATAGTTACCGGTAATAGATTTATCCCCTTTTTTGTATATGTGGGTTATCTCCGCCCCCGCCAGGTAGGTAGGTGCACCTTGGGCTATGGCGTTTGCAAGTCATAATATATAATTGGACCATTTTTGTCTATCATACAAAAAAATATTGGCAGGGATACAATCTAGCCCTGGGGCTCTACCACCTGTCAGGGCGCAGAGTGCACCACTGACATCTGACTCATTGAATGTCCTACCAAACTTCTTGTTTAGACTACATAAAGGCAGTTTTATTCATAATTAACTTGTAAGTCAAACCCAACTGGGTTCTTTTAATAGTGTAACTGAGTATGTGTCCTATGTTTCTTGTGCGATCTTCTCCCACATTATCCACTCACTCTGTTGTTCCGCAGCCAGGGTTTAGGGTTGATGTGCCTGGAAAATTATATTAATTCAAACACACAAGGGTGTCTTGTTGTGCCCATAAGTAATGTCTGATAAAGAAAATAAGCCACTGTTATTATTATTATTATTATTATTTTACTAGACTGCCAATTGTGACTTCTGGTTGCCTGTGCTGATTGTGGGTTCCCCAGTCAGTCATTTTTGTACATGCACATCGTTTCACTTGTTTCAATGTGTAATCAACCATGAAAACTTCTCATTTAATGACTTGCTAAAGAAATGCATAATGTTATATTGTTTTGAACAAATACATTGCTCATTCTAAAGGGACTACTGAGTTTTGATAACATTGAATATTCTGTAGGTATGCCTCCTTTGAATATTTATTTCCAGATTTTCTAATGTGTCCATGATGAACCATTACTTATAAAAACCATAACATCATCAAAAGGCTACATCGCCACTACCATCATATTGTAGGGGGTACCCTATAAGAGAATAAACCCATGCTTTATACTATTGTATACCTCATCAACAATCTACAAGATGAATCTTAGAGATCTCTCATCAGAATGTCATGCAAACTGTAAGCAGGACCGTGTCTCATATCTCTCCGGTTTCAGCCCTTCTCATCTCAAATTATAGAGATCTTCAGGCTGCACTCTTGGCCAGAAGTAATGCAAGCACGTTCCCTATTCCAGTCTGAGAGTAGATCAGCCAACACTGACTCCCGCATCATGGCTAGCATTCTTTTCTCGAATAAGAAAACCAAGCCCACCAACCTGCACTCTTATTTAGGCTTCATCAAGTGTCAGCAACCCAAACAAACATAGCTGGTCTAAGCTGAAGGGTTCCACCTGACCACTCACACCACAGCTTTGCCCTGTCCTAGAAAGGCAGCAGCATTGAACAGCCCCACACTTCATTCTTCTACTTAGAGTAATTCCCATAGTGGAAGCCACATATTCTTTTGAATCGTGTTAGTGTTGTATCGGTCTGTTGGAGGTAATGGAATTGCAATAAAGGAAACATGGCATTTCAGGACACCAGTCCAGGTCCATACATGTTCAGCAATTACTGATACAAAAGTGTCAAAATATTCCGACTCATATCAGACTTTACCCCTATATGCATGACTCCCTGCATGTCAGGATCCAGAATCACCTCACACAATGTAATTGATGTTCAAGTTAGCAGGCCGTAAGGCAGGAGTTATCCAGGTGGCATGCCTTTTTTCTGCCTAACTTACTGAAATGTACAATGTTCTTGAATCATATAATTAACAAACACTTGTGATCCTCTTAGCTCACCACAGATCCATGTATGTGTACCCACTCACTTTGCAAACTGTGCTGAACTCCAGAGTGTGTATGCAGTGCAAATACCATTGTCATTTTGGTTCTCAAAGCACCTGCTTCAGCAGCAGATGCCTCCAAAGTTAATTGTGGGAGACCCCAACCAGTGGGTTCTACCAGCGATCCTTTTATCAGAGATACTAGTGAGACTGCACATTCCGAAAACACATCTAATCAGTTTGCTTTTCTCCCATTCTACTTGCTACATGTTAAACCTGTGTATCAGGATAATGTAACTCAGTCTGGCACCAGCATACCTTCCTCAGTCAGGGTGAGCTTCCTGATCGCGACCATCCTCCAGCTGTTCTTCCAAATCACAGCAGTCCCCAATGAGTTCAAGACCCTGAAGAAGACCGTATTGGTACATTTGTTTAAGTGCTGTAACGGAAGCAGCATTGTTACCGTTTTGGATTGAGCGACTCTCCCTGACACTGAAAGGACAAAATCCTTCCAAAAGATTATAGAGCAACATATTGCTCCCAGTGTCCTTATATTCCCTGTTATCACATCCTCACTGTGGTGGACCACCCTCACACCCAGTTATTTAATATAGTTGAAGTTCACCTAAAGGATCTCAGTAAAATATCTCCAGGTTCTTAGGCCTCTGGTGCCTTAAATGGAAATGGCAATGATTTATCCTAGTTGAGTCAAAGCCCAGAAAACGCAATTTTCATCATTGATTGGAGATTGGTCACAGGATTGCTAATATACAACACCTCATTGGTATACAAGGCTACTGTGTTGTCTACAGCCAGCTTACGCTTCTGACACAGCCCTCAGTTGGATTAGCGATCAACTTCCCTAGTATCTTGTCATAAGTGTTGAACAGAAACTGGGGCTGGTAGGAAGTTCGTATCAAGGAGTATTTAGCTTGGAGACCACCACCTAAAGCCCCTACCTTGTTTTGGGATGGAAGACTCCATGCCTCTTAAGTATATAGGGCGAGTAATTATGGTAGCAATTTGCCTTGATAAATGTCGAAGAATTCTGACAGCATCCCATCTAAGCCAGCCATCTACCCCTTACTCACCATTCAGATCAGCTCCCTAATTTCCAGTGTTGGAATAAGGACCTCCAGCTTTACCTTTTGTTTGGTGGGGAGTCGTGAGAGGGTTGCCTCCACCAATTTAATCTATTAGTTGGCTCTCATATGTTATGAGTGGCTGTGAATAGGGACTAGAATAATAAACGACAACTATTTCCTTAACCTCAGATTTAGTATTTCTAAGAGTACCATCTCTGCATCTCGGAGCTGTCCACTCTGTTCCCGCAAATATTCTCTCTGTCTTGTCTCCCTCACATGTGTATTGTATTTAGACATGACTGTTGCAGTATCCGTTATTCAAACAGTCTATTACACATCTTGCCTCTAGAGCTTTTATATAAATAATATTGAAGCTTGTTAATGTCTCTGAAGAAAACCCTCGTAGCTCGATGGTTTCACTTCTACAAGTTCCTTTATTTACCTCCTTGCTTCACACTCAATCGCCATATTCTCGGAGGCTGTAGCGTACCAAGATTTCCAAGTGAACAGGGTGGCAGCAGCCAAGCTCTGAGGCTGCTTTAGCTCCTTCAGCTGCTGGCCACTCCTTCCAACACCTGACGTTTTGCACCAACTTTAAGCTTAATTACCTAACTCAGTCACTTAACATCTCCTCAGAAAACGTATACGTATTAGAATTCAAATAATAGCCTGCTATATACAATACTGTTAAATTAATTAAAACGTGTATGTTTATAAGCTAAATGACGGACGTTAACTGTAGCAGCCTCTGGACCTTTGAATATCAGCAGAAGCTTCCAATTTAATGAGAGCATGCAGTCTCATTCTGAAAGAAAATACAAGGTAGATCAGAACGGCAGCCTTGATGTTTTGCACTATGTAAATGAACTGATTTTGAGTAACAACCATTGACCCGGACTGTCTTTCTCACTGCAGCATAATGATTTATCTATACTCCTAAATGATTACCTTTAAAGAAAATGTTGTAGTACTTTGAGCATCGAAGTCCTTTTCAGCATCTAGTACCAGAAGGCTTGCTGGCAATGCTATTGTATGATAATGTATGATGCTATAGTAGAGTCATCAGGTATAATAATTTGGCTTGTATTATCATCTAGCTAACCATAAAAATATCCCGATGGTCTTTCACTCGCTCGATGCAGAGAAGCGTTTAGAGTAGACTGGACATTCTGCCATAAAATGATGGCAAAAACTGGTTCAGGGCTTCAAATGTTTTGACGTATGAATTGTGCCAATTCCAAGGTGCATCAGTCTTTACAATTAACCACCAAAACTCTGAAGGTATGAACATAGCCATTGACTGAGAGGAGAGTAGGGAGGCTCTAGAGAGACATGGCTTTGAGTGAGGCCCTTAATCGTTTTGGAAGTTACTCTCTCCTCATCCATAGAGAGCATCTATTACAGTAATGTACCACATCTTGTTAGGGGGATTCTGCTCATGCACAGAACTATGCGCAGGAAACCAGGACCTCAGTGAATTGTGGTCTACCAAAAAAAACTCACCTCAGTACCTAGAACCCCTATCTGACTAGCATCAGTGTCTCATTCGTTCTCCGTACTATATCGAAGCTACCAATGATTAGACAACCCAGAACAAGCGACTTCGAATACTCTGGAATGGTGGGAATCGAGAACACCTTTTCATTGTTATTCTCAGATCAGTCCACATCGTGCGTAATCAGAGACATGACAAAGTTTAAAATGTTTATTTTTAACTACGTGCTCTAAGATGCAGTATTTTGGCTAACATAAGCAAAACAAATGATCAGAAATAAAACCATCAGCATTGTTACAATTCCATAAAAAACAAAGGGAGAAATCATATTATAATGATAGTGGAAACAGGTCCTATAATACCTTGTGTACCACCCTCCCCTGGCTAGTAAGCTAGTTTTATAATAATAATAGGTCACTAGGTTTGAATGGGGAACCCCATACCTCCAAGATCCGCTTGGGTGAATCGCATCACAGGATCAGCACTGCTCTGTGTCTGGAAAGGTTTTCTCCAAGAGTGCCAGCATCATGCATGCAATGCAATATTAAAGGCACTGTGCAGCTGTGTGCTTGTTGTGCCTAGAGAGTGGGCCGATCAACCTGAATTCAACAGCATACATTGTTATTTGACCTTGACGGTTTCTGCACATAGTGTTCAGACTAAGGTCGCGGTGCACGTCTAGGGATGTGAAAAACAGACCGTTATCATGTGAAGAAAAAAGCAAGCAAGCAGTTTTACTTATAATACCAGCTACCTGTAGTGTCGTGTGCAAAAGCATCAAAGTGGCAAGATGGCGTTAACATCTAAAACGCTTATGCTAACATAGCAGTATGTGCAGGCAAAACCCTGTCTTCACTACAATCTTTTACATTCCCTGTATATGATTGGTACAGGTGAGGCAAGCTGGACCTCTCCTGGATGGAGAGGATCAGTTGCATCAAGATAAAAATGGACAGACTGTTGCATTTGGCAGACCTCTATCGAACTTATTTCGAACGGAAACCCTGAAAGCCATACAATGTAAGCGTTGGAAATTCATATGGAATAAGTAGGCACTCTTGTTGCAACGTCCATTTCAATGAAAACCCCTCATGTGGGTGTAATAGAGGTTCCAGATGTGGGCCGGTAAATCATGGTGACATAGTTGAAGCCATCCTTAGATTAGATTGGCCCTCCCCAGCTAGAGACAAGCCCTAATGCAAGTTGGAACAAGAGTTTAGTAAGATACTCCTGTGCGAACTCTTGTGGATGCCACCTACGATCTACATTATGATGGATTATTTCCGGTTCGCCACTAGTATCACACTGACCTATTACAATAAATCTGTCTATTTATGCCAGATTATTATGTTCCCTGACCTGTTTCATCCCGATCATGTACAATTCCGACTTTCGGACAGAGGTTATGGATATGGCCTCCCAAAGACTGTCCGAAGACTACCCATCATCCCCACCCCAGGCGTACTGTAGAAGAACGGTGCCCTTAAAATTATGGAGTGATGCTAAGGTGAGCACCAGTCCGAGGTCATGGACACATATTGTTTAATGCAACTTTAAACCAAACACATTGAAACCGGAATCGAGCAGAGAAACCATGACCATGGAAGCTCTGTTTTCTGAAGGGATGACTACAAATAACATTTCTTGCATCTATCGGGTGCTGGGCTCAACAGTCCAGACATGTTGGAAGGGCTGTGGGAACATAGGCACTCATTTTCATATTGGGTAGTCCTGTGCCGGGATTCAAGGTATGGATCCCATACTAATGACACTTCTCTTGTTGAGCTCCTGGAAGATGAGCATTAGGTAGGCCTTCACCATCTAATGTCGTTTGTCAGATGGTGAATTTCCCATATGCTTTTGGTGCCCAGGCTGATGGTTTCTCAGCAGTGGGAAGCCACAGATCTCCCGAACAGGAGTTTGGGGTGGATGAATGTCTGGCATCTGAATGCCATGGAAAGGCTTACGACGACAGTTGGGGATGAACTCCAACAATTTGAGAGATGGTTGTCTCCCTTCCATAATCCATCTCCCACACTTGTCCCCCTCCTCGATAGATTTGTGCTGCTTGCGCGCTTAGGCTTTTGAAGGGTAGGTGGTGCAGGGAATTGTGTCCATTGAGTGGGATAAGCGTATAATTTTGGGAGTGTCCTCATTTTTTCAGAAGCACCATCTCAGTGGAATCTTGATTTTGCTGTATGCCATGCTAGAAGCCTTAAAAAGAGCTCGATCATTCTGACCAGAATACTGTTGCTCAAGTCATTTTTGTGCAGTGGATGATTGTTCTGTGTTTCTCCTGGAGCTGAAACTAAGAATAAAGCGTTTTTTTCATTAAATGAAATTCCAGCTTGGTCTGGGTGTAACATCAACATTAATTAAATAGATGGGAAAATAATTGGAATAAAATATTTGAACTATTATGGTTGCTTCAGCGATAAAACCTTCTACTATCTGATGTTTTGCAAAAGAATCTTAAGAGACTTATCAACTGTCAACTTCAAAGTTAAACAAGCATTGGCATAGCCAATAGGTCTCGTTTTTGGGACCTTATAAGTATTTAGTTATGCAGCACAATATCCTTGGTGCAATAACAACTGTTGCATGGCTAAACACTGATAAGGTCCCAAAACCGAGACCTATTGGCTATGCCAATGCTTGTTTAAACGTTTTAACGGCAACGTCTCCGGGAACCTAAAAGGGCCAGGCTCACCAAGCCCAAAAAACAGATATAAGAATCTTAAAAATCCTGACGGTTACGGGCCAGCAAAGGAACTAGATTGTAGAAGCAGAAACAAAAGAAGGATTCGAGAGAGTTAAGAAGGTACACAGGGTTGAGTGAGGAAAAGAATAGTATGTGATGTAATTTGCATTTGTATAGCGCTGCCCACCATTGTTATAGCATCTCAGCACTTTAACCGTTTGGACACTCTTAAGGATCTGGAAGTCCATCACTTGAGCTGCAAGAACCATTGTGTGATAGTGTGTGAGGTTTTGTTGGCGTTTGGTTACACCTAGCTCCAGGATGTAGTTGAAGGAGAACAGTGTACAGAATAGGGGCGTTGGGGCAGAATGAAGAGGCAGGACAAAATGGACTGGGTGAAAGTGAAGAGAGGGCAAAGAAGGGAGAATGGATTGAGATGCAGATAGAGAACAGAATAAGCAGGGTGAAAAGAAGGAGAGAAGTAATCCGAATAGGTAGCGGGGAAGAATAAGAAAAAGAGATAGGTTGGGTGGAGGAGATTCAATAGAAAACCCGGGAGAACCAAGCGGGCAGAGTTAGGGGAGAAGGCAACAATGAAACAGAAGAGAAGAGGAAGTGTAACCGAATGGGAGAAGAAATCTGAATAGAGAGCTAAGGCAGAAATCGAATTGGGGTCAGAAAGAAATGGCAGCAATTAAAGACACTACATGGCGAGTGGTGGAAACAGAATGGAGAACTGGGGAGACATCAGGCCTCGAGGCCAAAGCAGACAAAAGGAGAGATGGCAGAAATACGAACTGGGGCAGAATGGAGAGCAAAGGCTGAATGAGAAGGGAAAGAAAGGCTGGGCGGAGGGGTCAGATTGGAAAGAATGGGTGGAGAGAGGCAGGAGGAAGAGAAGGGAGACAGACAGGAGCAAGAGGGGAGAGACTGCAACAACAACGTAGAAAATAGGGACAGCTGGCAGTATACGAGTTGAGGTTAGAATGGAGGAAGGGGATAATGCAGTGGAAAGGGAGAGACTGCGGGGCAAAGACGGAGAGGGAGGAGTAAAGACCGAGAGGGGAGAGAAAAGACAGAGGAGAGGGAAGAGCGAGAAAGGGAGAAAAGGGCCAGAGAAGACAAAGAGACAGACGGGTGAGGTGGCAGAATACGAGCTAGGGTCAGAGTAGAGTCAAATGGCCGGATGAGAGGGAGAGAATTCAAGTTGGATGGAGGGAACAGAATGGGTAAAGGACAGCAAGGAAGTAAAGCAGTGATTTAAATGGGCAGGCGCACTGTCCAGTACTCAGTACCCGCACTTCTTTAATTTAAAAGAAGTGCAGGTACTGCATTTCTCAGCACTGCTGCAATACATTTGATGGGAAAGTACCAGCCCTTCTCTGGAGCAAACAGGTATTTTAAATCACAGGTATTTTAAATCGAGAGTACCTGCACGTCTGTATTTCCATTTTCAGCACTGGAGTAAAGGAAGGCTGGAATGAAGTGGCAGGCAGATAAATAAGGGAGCGGCTGCACATACGATGGTGAAGACTTGGTACACTGCGAGATTCTGAAGCATCACAAAATAGCAAGAGCATGGTCATCTCTGAAAAGGCGCAGGGGGGGGAAGGACATGAGCGGTGGTGCCAAGAGCAACAGAGCAGACAACTGCATGCCAAGCTGTGACCCGCAGCAACCCGGGCAGGGAGTGACTATTAGCAATAGACAGCTGTAAAGTGAGAGCAAATTTGTGTGCGCGCTTGGCGGGGGCGGGGGAGCGTATTCCAGGAGGGGGAGCGGACCCTTTGAAGTACGATGCCTAACGGATTACATGGCGGCACGATGCACGTGATTGTGCGCGTGCTCGCCATGCAATCCACATTTACATCCACAATTACAAATAAATAAAACTACAGCTGAGATTCGATGTACAACCTAGCATTGTGGTTTTGCACCAGAACTTTTTCATGAGGAAATAATTATCCAGTGAGAATGATGACACATATATTTCTGCACTCCACAGGCTGGTGGCAGAATGTAAATTTGAGAATTTCACAGACCAGCTGGTACGTGATCTGTTTATTAGTCATTGTACTAAAAAAACCATCCAGCAGAAATTGTTGTCCATAGGTGATCCCACCTTAGAGGAGACATTATGTATTGCCAAGAGCATTGAGACATCTCAGATTTCAGTCAAGGAGTTAAAATAAATGTGTCCCAAGTAACGCAGCTGGTGCTATGTAAGGCGCTCTGATACCCGATTCTGGTCAAGTTTGCGCTATATAAAACTCCGTAAAATAAAAAAACAATTAAAAGATAGGAAAAGGGCAATGGGGGTGTGGATCGTCACTCAAACATGGTGTGCCAAGATCCAGGTTCAAGGCCCCACTGATTCTAGGACAGAGACAACCAAACTGGGACAGGGCCTCATGCTGGAGCAGCGCGCCTTGAAGTCCCTCGCTTGCATATCTGAAACTCTGTGAATTGCAAGTTATTGTATGCACCAGAGCCGGTATTTTTTCGCAATGAGGACACGGCATAGGCACTGACAAATGAGCTATGGTACCCAAGTCAAAGAGTCAGCAAAAAAAAAAAGGGAAATAATAAAGTAAGCATTCATGTTTGACTCATCTGGGAACTTTGCTGCTAGAGAAGCAATTCCATTGCAGCATATCAGTGAAGTAAATACTATATTGATTAGTGATTACATAATAGTGTAAAAGAGTATCCCTTAGACAGCAATGCAGTACCCATCTCAGGATAAGGGTAAATCACCATAAGTTACCAGAGGTGAGACCACACACATCAGGCACCTTTCAAAAATCAATTCTAAAGTTTTTTTAAAGAATGTGGGGAATAGTTATTATGAGTTTTTCCCTAAAAATGAAAAATCGCAGGTAGTTTGGCGCTTTCTGTATTAAATTTGCATGCTCCAATAATGTCCCCGTGTTTGTCTCGGTGTATTTTGACTTGGGTGAGAATGTCGAACTGAGCCTGTGAAAATGACAATGCAGCGTTTTCCACATTCTGTAGTTACCGGGTTCAGTAAACACGGCATACCTCAGAATCCGTATTACTGCACTCTATAGTGGTTTGCACAAGAATGACCCAGGGCACTTTTAATCCACCCCTTAGTGAGTAGCTCTGTCCTGGCAACCAAGGACTCTTTGCAAACATATCATCGAAGTCGCATTGAAGTTTTTCCATTTCTCTGATAACCTCAGGCTGGGTCAGCCACTGCTGTAGGGCGTTGAGCTCGGAGTGACCAAAGTCCACAGAAGCTGGACTGACATGCCTGGTCATCTGTGTCAAGATCCTGTATTCCTGGCCAGTGTGTAGTTCGCCCAGTGCCAGACACATCATGGTTGGCGTTACCAGATAGAAATGGACAGGTCTTGGATTTATCTCACAATTAAAAAGATATGGCCAACTGAAAGATTTCGATTAATAACCCCGCTTTATCTAGGTTACCTCGCCTACTGATGTACAGAGCAACCACACCCGAGATACACAGAGGCACTCAGGTGGCAAGCAGCACAGCATTAAACACTACATTCTCTATGGTGAAAACTGTCGGGCGAGCAGATCACACGTGCTACATTTGGGAATTGCAAACCGCAACTGGCATTGCTACCTAAAACAACTCTGACCCTAGCATGCATACACGTGTCATTATTCAGACTTCCAAAGTAAACGAGACAGCTGACAGACATACACCAAGTTCTGCTCAGTGATGGCTGTCAGACTAAGAGTACGGTGCATACGGCTTCTCTGTGTCTCTGTACAAACGCAGGGCCCACAAATTAACCAAGCTGCACACCATTCGGCCTGGTAGTTTTATTTCGGAACCATCAAATATTCTGCCTGCGAGCAAGAGCGTAGACGGAAACAGGAATGACCCCTCGGTGTAAGTTTCAAAAACAATTTGTGCATCACTTAACTAAAGTTTTTTAAAAACGTGGACTACAAACTTACACTCTGCAAGACGCCGAGATTCATTAACAAGAAATCACACTTGTCACAAACATTCCACCTAACCTCACACAGCCCAAAGCGAGTATTTGGTTTCCTGCTTGGTTAGAGATGGGTCTGCGTGTAGTTAAAACAAGCCCGGCTTCTAAAGTGGTCCGGACGCGAGCGAGCTCCCGCCGCGAAAGTTAAAGCAAATTTGTGACGCAGCAGAGCGTGGCGCGCGCGCTTGGCGGGGGAGCATATTACAGGCGGAGGAGCGGACCCTTTGAAGTTTGATGTCGAGGGCGACAGTGGGCTGAAGCGCTTCCCCAAACGGATTGCATGGCGGCACGATGCACGTGATTGTGCGCGTACTCGCCATGCAATCCGCTTTTGGGAGCCCCTTACTAGAGTCTCACATAGCCTAGGCGAGACCTGAAAAGAAAAACACTGGAATGTCTGTCTATTGGCTCCAGGGGGTTTCTTAGATTTCATACCATTGATAGCAGATAAAAATAACTTGCAGATTTTTTTTTATTCAATAAATGCTATACTCCAGTTGAATCTTTGGTAATACCAGTATCATTTAGACGCTTATTCATGTAGCTAGTAAAAGGATTTGGCATTTGCTTATGGAATTTATGTATGAGATTTTAGTACCAGTAATTACAGAAATATCTGGCTTTTAATGAAAACTAATTTGTGTCGAGATCTCCTGAATTTTGCCTGTGCTCGATTGATTCACTTCCATAAAGCACACAGCCTTTTTGGTGTAGTGCAGCATTTCCCACTCTTCCCCTTAGAGGTGAATTATGTTCGTATCTCACGTTTCAAAGTGACAAAACACAAAATTTATCAAGATGACATTTAAATGTGTCTAAAATCAGTAGTTACTTTTCTTAACTTAAGTTTGAAAATATTTATTCACCGGCTGAAATTACAAGGATCGTTCTTCAGATACCAACTTCAAAAACACCCTAATTGTTAACCTACGGAGTGTTTTCTTGTTATTTTATGATTACGGAATCTTAAAAAAATATTTCAAGTTTAGCACAATACTCGTTGTTCTTTTTGCCCCCTTTCACTTGTTTAGCTGTTTAGTTAAAGACTCACGTCTAAGTTAGTGCCAGATATGTATCCTAGTTTAACCCATTGGATGATCATGTATGAAAAGGGGTTAATGTTTGGATTCTGAACCTCCAAAAGAAATGCATGGAAGCTGATAATTTATCCTGGCAAAAAGAAAATTCTGCGGCCCAGTCACAGGTTGTAAAACTAGATTTGATAAATTCTCCGAATGTGGATTGAAATTTAGGTGATGTACCCCACAATTCGTTGTAAAGGAAAATTTGGATGAAACTTTTCAGTAAGACAGGAGAATTGGCTGTAAGGCACCAAACATTTTAATGCACTGTTTTGCTGTTCTAACGCTAATTGAAGCATATCATAATCTACCTATCTTGTCTGATTAAATTCAAAACTTTGAGGGTATAGTGACCAAGCAATCAAAACAAGTACCCCATTTTGTTGGTGACCAATAAAGACCGCCAAATCGAGTCCTTACCATTCTGAAACTAATTTTGTGATTCTTCCTTCATTGTGAGTTTCTTTTCAATACTCCATTATGTTTCATTTCTTTATATCGTGTAAAGGCCCTTTTTCATTGAGACTACATTGATGCCATGATTTTGAATAAAACTGAATTTAATATTTATAATAAAAACCCTTTTCGAATTAAACTCAGCCAACAAGCATTGCAGCACACAAAAGCAAGTATGCAGCGACAAAGCCAATAGGTCTTGGTTTAATGTGATAATACATTCAGCGTTAGCACATTGGATAAAACACATGGAAGGGAGCCTGCAGAAGCAGACCAAAAGGGTTATAGTTGTAAAGAAGTTCCTCCTGCAATTCAGGGCCAGCTCTTAAGTGAAATTGGAGAGGTACACCCAAACTGCCAATAGCATTAGGTGAAAGATATTATCCACTGGCTTCAACCAAGAAGTGATTGACCGTTTCAAGCTCATGGCTGAAAGAGGCTGGTCTAAGAAAGCCATTGGATGAAAGGGTCAAACCCAAAGCTCACTATGGCCAATGTGAAATGTTTTTTTCTGGTGTTCTGCACCGGCACTTAATTATCCACATCAGCACTTAGACAGCACCACCAGGTGGCAGACTGTCATGTCTAAATTTGAAAGGAGCACAACAGTTGTTTTATATTTTTTTTAAATAACTAATACCGGAATAGTCTGAGTTGTCACACTTGTAGGAGTGTGATGGTTAGCACTTGTGTTGGTGCAGTCATTGACAGTGCTGGCGGGTGATGAGGTGGTGCAAGCTGCAGTGGCCTTCTGAAAAGAGCCCTGGCACTTAATGTTCTTCAAATTAATCACTGCCATTGTATGTTTATTGTAAGCAGCAGGTCTGTTTGAAAGCTAAACTCTCCAAAACATACCCCGAAGAAAGAAAAGAAAAAGAAACAAATCGCACCCTCCACTAGCACTCAGTAATGCTAGTGAAACATCGGGTGCTAGAAGATACCCTTTGCTCAAAGCTCACCAAACCCATGATGCAGCACTTCAGAGTATTTAATGACAGATGAGTAGTAAAAGGATGCTAAAAATTAGTTCAGGGGTAATAAATGGCCAACAAATTACATCAGTACCCATCAGTAGTAAAGTCGATATCTTCATAGATGAGGGTGCCCAATCTTAGTTTAATCGTCATCAACAAGCAGCACACACCAAGGCCGCTTCGAGGATGGCTGCGTCTACATTAATGCTGTCCTTCAGTTACATTTTACTTTCTTCTTGTGCTACTTCTCTCGTCATGCAGTTCTTATCTAGTTGTAACAGAAGCTTACATCTGTGTCAGTATGCCAGACAGTACATTAATATGCGCCCCCATTGCCTTTAGGCGTCAAGCGCAGTTTATTTCTGCACTATACGAACTTTTTCCACGAAAATGTTTCGAAACATATAATCAATATTTTTTGTATTTGAGTCAGACCTCGACTGAGGTCAACAAATAAAATTACATTAATATAGAACATATTAGATCATATATAATTTTTTTTTTCTCTTTTATAGCGGTTTTAAAAAATTTGTAAGTTTACACTGGTTGAAGCAGTTTGAGGTCCGCTAGTACAACACAAGTTAAATTGTTAGATTTGTGCACTTCTTTAAAAATAGATTTAAAAAACTCTTTAGAAACTTAAACCAGTTGTTGCATACAAATTCATTAGGGGAAGACTTGCACACCGCAATTAGATCTTGAACTAAAATGGCATTGTGAACATATATATATATATATATATATATATATATATATATATATATATATTCACTTAAAAAACCATAGGTTTCACACAAGTTATAGTTAGCTGTACATTTCACTCGTAAAAAACCAATGAAATTCCACGTTATAGTTAGATCAGGTAACTATAACTTGCGCCCCCGCAATGCACTGCTGATGAGGTCACATATTACATCACTTATGACATGGTCAGTGACATCAATGATGACATCTGAAATGACACATTGTGCATTGCGGTCGCGCAAGTTATAGTTACCTGATCTAACTATAATGTGGAATTTCATTGGTTTTTTACGAGTGAAATGTACAGCTAACTATAACTTGTGTGAAACCTATGGTTTTTTAAGTGAATTTGCAAGGTTTTTTAAATGCTAATTCCTAACTATAACGTGTGTGAAACCTATGGTTTTTTCAGTGAATTTGTACGGTTTTTTAGATGCTAAGTTATGTATTTATTTTTAATTTTTGCGCGCCAGTAGATAATTTCCAAAAGTAAGCGCATTGCTCTCCAGCGTTATAAGAAACCCTGCGCTCCTCAAACCCTGGGCTCTGCTCCTGGGTACGCAGGTTGTTGGAATTGCAGCTATGTGTTGTACTTAAATACAGAATGAAGGGCTTTGTTGAGTCCTCTTTTGAGAGTTACAGTGGAACAAATCAGCCTTCTTCAATGTGTAGTGCTGGTGTTGACACTGATCCCTTGCCTTGACATCCTTCGTTCCTTTGAACAGAAGGTTGTGGTCCTGAGCTGGTGCAACTTGCACAGCGAGGCGAGATAAGAAAGGTCAGTCTGTGCCTTTTGACATTTTCATCCTTTTTTTCTTTTATCTGAAAAAGTAGAAAGCAAAAGCTCATTAAGGCGAACATTGAAATGTTGTAGCGTTCCTGAGTTTGCTTCAACTCTTCCCATGTTTAGTGCGGTATATCTGTTAAATATGAACACCAAGTGCCAGGTGCTAGTATGTTCAGACCTCATGGATCACTGTATTAGTATTTTTAAGAAGCGCACCGTTTAATGCCGAAGCAGGCCCTGCGCGAAGATGGAAGTAGAGGCCTGACATGTTGCTGGGCCCTGAACACAGTACATCATCTTGGTAGTTTATATCTGGCAACTGCTGCTCGTGCTTGTAAAGTGGCGTCTGGCAGCGTGCTGCAGGCAGTCCAAGGTGTCCAGCGGTGGTGTTCGTGTCTTGCGTGTATTTGGAAAGCGTTTACTTTTTCATTGATTGATAATGTATTCTTTCTGTATATGTGAATTATTGCACCGTACAAAAGCGCTTCGTTTAAACAGCGGGACTGCTATTTCAAGGCCTCAAGCTGCCCACTTGATTTTATGAATTTAAAAAAATAGCGCTGTGCAAATCGTTTCATGACGAGTAATAGCAGGGGATCTGTTTTGGCGTAAGAGGAAATGCAGCCACTCCTGAATTGCGCTTGTGGAGCGGGGCTAGGGTGGAAGGGGGTAGGGCTTGTGGATTACTTTGCAACAGTCAGATGATAGACAACACTAAAGCTTGACCCAGACCCACACCAAGATGGATTAGTTTGTATTTTAGTCCAGTCTTTTCTCCATGGAGATAAAGTAGGCCGAGTGGGCATCCATCTGAGAGGGTGGATGGTGTAGCTGGTGACTTGGTTTCAATGATGTTGAGGCATTTCATTAAGTAGTGACATGAAAAATCCCTTTTAAATGTTAAGGGATGGAAATATGTTTGGTAAAGTATTTCTCCATGGTAATCGGAATATGAAGTTTGTAATTGCCTAGGCTGCTATGCCAAAAGTATATTTCTATTTATACGAAGCCATATATCCGATGCATTTTTAATTGTGAGAATAAAGTCAAGACTTTTAACCCATGTGATTGTCCATCACGTGAGTTTGTCTTTAAGGATGTTGCCATCTAACACTTTCAAACATACTTTGGGGGCTGTCGGTGTGTTAGGATCTGAAGTGAACGATTGCAGAGATATAAATTATGCAACTGAAGCCTCAGTCGAAACTTTACTCCAAGCAGTAACCACATTGAAGATAGGATTAGCTTTCGCAAAATTGGAAAATAGGACATTGAACGGAGAGTAAAACTGAAAAAGTATGAATTCAAAGGATTATCGGAGATGTCAGATTGCAGGGTGAGTCCATTCTACGCATAAAGTTTTAAAGTCAGTCACAAGGACCCAGGAATGTGAAGGCTGCACTTGCCAAAAGTTTAGCTCTCAAAACATAATAAAACGTTCCTTACAGGCTGCTTATTGTGCTACCAGGTCTAAGAAAATCTGTGAATGCCAGCATCGTGTCTGACAATCGGTTTTATAAAAGTGCTAATAGTGATTTATATAACCTGTCTTTGTATGACTTCAGAAAATGAATACTACATGACGTCAACTACAAATAGCACAAATGAAACGTAGCATTGCATTAATGTGCACATCTCCTTTTAAAGGTGTACCTGTGGGTCATTCGTGTGGGGTTGGGTTAGTTTATCCTTAAAAGGGCAGGGCACTCAATCTGTCTAAAATAGCCTGATTTGGAAACCTTTGCATGGCATAATTCATTTTGCAGCTGTCGCCAGACCTCCTTGGATCAATCTAAACAAGCATTGGCATAGTCAATAGGTCTCGCCTTTGGGACCTTATAAGTGTTTAGCCATGCAACAGTTGCAAAACTAAACACTTATAAGGTCACAAAAGTGAGACCTATTGGCTATGCCGTGCGGCCGCGAAAGTGAAAGTGAAAGTGATCGCGATGCGATCAAACATCAAAGCGGCCGTGAAAGTAATCGCGGTAAAAGCAGCGCGCGCGCCCGCGCACATGCACTGTAGCTCTAGGCTGGCCTGGTAGCACTTTTTGGAGCCCTCTCAATAAGTCTCGCCAGACCAGCGCATGCGCTGGGTCAGGCGAGACCTAAAAAGATTGTTCAAGAGTATTACTGAGAGGGGCCTTGGCTCCGTCCATATGTTGATGGACAGGAGAACGTTTTGATTGGCCAGAACTTGTGCTTCCACAGAAACAGTACTTCCGATCCATGCTGCTGTGATAATTTTGTGTAGCTGCATCAGCCAGCTGCACTATGGCTGCCTGGAAGAGGACCACTAGTACGCATAAGATGTCAAGCTTACACAGGAATGGAATTTGAACTTTCCGGGGCAGCACATAGTACTGTTAAAATTCTTAGATAAAGAAATACCTCTTCGGCAGCAGCATAGATCCTCCACCCTTTCCCTCATTAACGTTAGCCTTAAGGGTGCAGTTGTGTGTTTCAGAGCAGTATGTCATGCCCATGGCTACAGTAATTCACATGTATTTAAGATCTGCCATGACCGCGCTGGAGTTGCAAGACCTTTTGTGATCACTAAAAGAGAGCTTTCTGAGTTCTGCTGAGAGAGAGGCTTAGGCTCCACCCACATGTTGGTTTCCCTGAGGAGAGGATTTGAATGAGCCTAAGTGTGTTCTCCCACTAAAAATAGTTTTGTATTGATTTTGTTGGCTTATGGTAGAGCTTACAGCAGGACCAGTTTAGATATGGTGGCAAGCCAATTATTATGGCTATAGTCCTGATCTATTTATTACAAAATCTTAGGGAAAAGGCAGTAGACCTGATGTATTTATTGTGAAAAGCATAGGTTCGTCCATATGCATTAGGGTGGGTTGTTATTACACTATACTAAAGCCTAAAGATAGGTATTTCTTTTCGATGGTATCTCACAGAAATCCAAAGTAGGCAAATGTGTTGTTTACCCCCTTGACATACTGTTGAAATAAAAGATTTGCGCTGTGGGAAAGCTTGTTAAGCCCTCTTAGGAGAGATAGTATTTTTCTTTGCCAACTGTAATTTTGTATTAATTTGTAATTTTATGACTACCTTACTGAGGGTTGCTCTGTGGGAGATCTTACACTCCTTATAGTACTGTACTCCTGAGTTGATTATGGTGGCAAGCCAATGATAACACCTATAGCCTACAGAGAAAAGTTATGCCTGATGCCATAGGTCTGTTTATTAAGAAACGTTATGACAAAGGCAGTAGACCTGGCTTCCTTATTGTGAACAACATTTGTTAAAGTCAATAGCCCTCTAACAGTGGATTGTTATCACACAATGTTGCACGCAGGTATTTGGTTACATGTAATCTCACAGATTACCATAATAGGCAAGTGCTTTATTTATTTATTTATTTATTTATTTATTTTTGAGTTTTATATAGCGCTGGCTAGACCCGGAGGTATCAGAGCGCTTTACATGAGGAAGAATCATTGTTTCAGAAAATGATTACAAAGTTACATCAGTTACTGGAGCGTAGTTACAAGAATTACATGAGTACAAAAGCATAACATAAACATGAGGATAAAAATAGGCAAGGGGAGAGAAGATTAGGGGCGAGAGGGAAGGAATAGGGGAGGTAGACGGAGAATAATGGAGGGGAGGGTGTAGGAGGCACAGCAGGGACACTAGGAAGAACAGTGTCCGACGTCCGGCTTGGTAGGTGATGGCCGAGGGGTGAACCTGAGCCAAACTCCTCTATAGCAGCGTGGGACAGCACCAACGGTCATCGGCCAAAGATGGCTCGGGCACCGCAGTACATACAGAAAGGTTACAGTTTCCGCTGGGGGGAGGAGGGGGCATAGTCCAAAAGTTCCATTGAGCACGCCGGTCACAGTGTACGGTGCTGTGCTCCCAGCGGTGTTGGGATAAAAACCCAGGCCTCCTCTCTGTGAGACTCCCTTGTCGCTGTGGACTCTCTGAGGGGTCTCTGAGACTCCAGGGCATAAATGCTGGATCCCTCCCCAACAAGGGGAGGGGGAGTGCTTTGGAAAGGGGCCCACTCATGGTGGCCATTATTAGAAAATTGTAGTCCCGGCAAAATCACCTGTGTCGATAACACCTCAATTTCAAAGCGCTCCTGTCCTCATACGCGCAGTTATGCCAGCGTAGCTTTATCTGTTTCGTTTTCTTGATCAATGATGCTCTCCCACCATGGGAATAGAAGATTTTCACTGTGATTATTCTTGTTAGATACTTTTAACAGGGGTTGTATATTGTTTTGCCAATTATAAAATTACAAATATGCACAGAAATTTAAGTTCAAGTTTGCTTATTTTTAATTTATATGCACCTCAGTAGGCGTGTGTTGATTATAGTTTCTAGCCAACGATAACCAAAAACCTTATTGGTTTGATTCCGCAGGAACCAACTGTTAATAATGTACAATTTTGTCTAAGTAAGTCTGACTCGCTTATTGTGAAAAGCATGTGTTACAGGCAATAGTTTTAATAATGGATTGCTATTGCACTGTTCTAAAGCCTGAAGGCAGGTATTTTTTAGGTGTGTGTGGAATTCAGGTAATTTGCTATCACATAATTACACAAGATTTTGGGAAAATTATGCAAATGCAAAAAAAGTTAATTTCCATTGTGTTTTAGTGTGAAATGTGTTTTTGCACTTAGCGCAAACATAAAAATAGCGCATAAACAGAAGTACCACTTACAAATGCTGCTTGTGTTTTGGTATTTCGCTGCGTTTCCCTGTTCCCGCACTATAATTTTGCCAACAGCAATGCAACGTTGTAAAAAGGTGTAATTTCAGAAAATTTGCATAACCAGTGAAACGCAAAATTCTCCAGATTTTCAGAAATTAGGATAGAAGGGGGACTTGTGATTCAACCGAAAGGCCTTTCCAAGAAGCCAGTACATGGGCTAGAACATTGGGGTCAGTTAGGTCTTATGGAAGCTGGTCAGAAGAAAGGCACTACCGCCAGCTATGAATCAATATCCAGATATTAATGATGTGCTATTGCCATGCAGATGTGAACTGCCTCATTATTTATGCACCAATGATAAATGATATATTGCATGATTAGCGTGTGGTCAGCGCCGGTCATAATGTTTGCTGAACTGTTGCCTCATTTACTGTGTATTGATCGCATCTCTCGAAATGTGTTTGAGAAGGATTTTGCTTAGACCGTTCCATTGGAACTATATTCCCCTTAACTGTTTCAAAATTCACCAATACTCTGATGTCATATTATTCTACTTGAAAGTCTTCACCATTTCAAGCATCTGGTGCCTTAAGCACTACTTTAATCTTGTCTAGATCTGGATATCCAACACATAAAAAGCTCAACCCACCATGGCAGAAGTCCTGGTATTCGCCAAGAACAACAAGTAGCTACTAATCCAATCACCGGAATCAAACCCCAACTTTCTCCCAAAGTCAGGTCACTCTTATTCACCCTAGGCACTAACCTAACCCTTAAGGAACATATCACCAGGAAAACCAATTTTGACAATTTATTGGTTTGCGCAGTTACCTAAAACCATTGCAATAATAACGCCAACGGTATATCCTGGAGTATGTTAGCAGTACTGTATTGCACATATATTAGAATAAAATTGTTTCTCGTAAAAGGGAGTTTACGCAATGTCCATGCTAAGGGTAAAACCATTGATCTCCGTGTTAAAACAGAATTGACACCAGCGGCTAGTAGTTGTCTTTTTCTTGTTGAACGTGTCAGTGAGAGGAATTGAACAATATTGAGTCAGCCCACAGGGTAGAGAATGACAAATGCAAGCTTGTGGCGAGGGTGCATAGCAAAAGGATGAGGGTCGAGTGGGACCTGATCGGGGGCTGCTCCGGATCGTTGAGAACCGGGATCCCTTGCCCATGGGATAAGAATAATGTTGGTCTGGGGCCCAAAGTAGGTGGTACCCTGTTGTTGCTTCTGTTTTGGCCAGACTGATCTGGTGTCATTAGTATCCTCAACCAACAGCTGGTAACTTGCTTTGTCGAAATGGTTTCTTGCATAGATGTTCAAAGTGCGCTTTAAAAAAATGGATTAGTGCAAGGAGTGGTTAAGCAGCATGAAGGTTAGTAGTGGCCCAATTCCCTTCGGCAGACTTTAGAGAAGATAAAAGTACGGGGTCTAGAGGGGTTTAGTGTGTCAGTACAACTCTGGGGCGGGGAACAACCTTTACAACGAAACTTTGACAACGTGTGCAGATACATCGCGGATTTTACAACGAACGCGATGTAACCACACGATGCCATTACAACGCAAGTCTTTACATCGACTTGCGCTAGATGGCGTGCTAACATTACAAATAGTGTAGTTTACTATCCCAACACCTTCCCTACTGTTAAGTGGACTGGAGTTGGAATAGTAAATTACGCTTTTCTAATGTTAGCACGCCATCTAGCGCAAGTCGATGTAAAGACTTGCGTTGTAATGGCATCGTGTGGTTACATCGGTTCGTTGTAAAAACCGCGATGTAACTGCACGCGTTGTAAACACACGCGTTGTTACGTCATACATCCCTCTGGGGCCCATCATGAAAGAGTCAGTTATCAGGTTTCTTCTAGGAGGGTGTTTTCCGGGACTTTTAATACACTTATGTAGAATTTTAGGGTATTGGCCTCGATTGTAAGTGATTGTTACAGAAGGCTCAGCTCAAGTCGTAATCTTGCCCTACATATATATTTGGGAAGTAGGAGGATTTGTTTGTAGGTCCTGCATTGGGCTTTATATAGGCTGGTCTCACTCTCATCTGGGAAGGCATGATGCCCGTACTGTATGGCAGGAAAAAGAGTGGCTTTTATGACCTTTAGTATACGGTCGGGTGAGGGGCTGCGCTGGGTCCGGTTAAGGCTTGTCAGGCTGTGTGTTATAGCTCAGGCTCTCTTTTTCAGGGCGGCTAGATGGACTAATGGTCTGGAAGACTCACTGAACCATATCCCCAGATAATTGTACATGTGTGTAGTTTTGATCGTGGCAACTCCAATACTCCAAGTTAAAATTTATATTTTCAACAGCGACCGAAGATCAGGGCCTTGGTCTTGTCCTGATTAATTTTGAAAGAGTTGGCTTTGTTAAATTCGTGGAGCCTGTTCAGGGTACGTTGATGTCTGGATTTGGTGTGGTCCATTATGACGAAATCATCAGCATATTGTAAGATGTGCAGTTTCGTGTGGCCCAGGTGTGGAGGGGAGCATGCTGCTGTGCTCCAAAAATCTCCCGAGGTCCGCTGTGTAAAGGTTGAACAGGAGGGGTGTGAGAACGCATCATTGCTTCAGGCCTTCACCAGAAAAACCAACACAACTTGGTAACAGCTCTATACTAGAGAATGTGGAACCATTCGTTTCATAGAGCAACTATAAAACTGCCAATCAAGCGCTAATACTCTTGCATTTGAATTACGGCAATGCCCTGCTCTACAACTGCAAAGACTTTAGTTGCCCCCTTAGATGAGCCCTACCCCTCACAGCACATGTCAACAAATGAATGAGAAAATATGACCACATCACCACTACCCTGGGGGAACTCCACTTGCTGGTCCTTATTGTTTTCAAAACCAGCTGCATCAGCAGCTACAATGTCATGATTACTGGTAACTACCCCCCAACCCACCCTATCCTTTCTTATTGACAAGTACTCTTAACTCAGTTGGCTCTCAGGACTCCTTTAGCCAGGACACCATTAGACTGGAGACAAAGTGCAAAACAGAAAAAAGAAACTGGTAAAAGGTTGTTAGACCTGACATCCTTGGCGTGGGTTTTTCCCCTATCTTTTGCCTCTGCTACCTGGATTTTTGATGCTGTGCTGGATTTCGTTTTTGCTGGTTTAGATGCTTTGGACACTCTGCCACTGCTAATCAGTGCCAGAGTGTAAGTGCTCCCTGTGTAAAATATCATATTGATTGGATATACCTGATTGGCATATCTGTATCACCATGAAGTCCCTAGTAAAGTGCACTGTGTGTGCCAGGGCTGGTGATGACAGATGCTACTAGTGGGTCTGCAGCGCTGATTGCGCCACCCACCTGTGTAGCCCTAAAATGGTGTCTCAGGCCTGCCACCGCAGGCCTGCCTGCAGTCCCCGGACTGCCATGTCCTCCTGGCCAGTGTCCACACTGACCGGGCCTAACCCTTCCCTTTTTATACACGTCAGTCATCCCTATGGAAGGCCCAAGGTACCCCCCTGGGCAGGGTGCAGTGTATGTAAAAGGTAGAGCATGTACTAGTGCAGGTAACACGTTCTGGTAGTGAACAACGGCAATTTTGTGTGTTCACTGCTGCAAGGTTATCTAGCTCCATAGGCTAACATGGGGGAGGCTGGTGCCAATGGCCATCCGCCTATCTTCTCATAGGAACAAGATAAGACATGAGTGTTTGATATCCCTGAGCTCAGCATTTAATAACACATCTTTTAGGAGAGGTTGTTTTTAAATCCTGAGTTGGAGAATAGTACTTTTTAGAGAGTAGCTGTTCTCTTGTCTGACCCTTCTGTGTGCCTGGGCATGCTTGTGGATTGACTGTCTGGCTTGAGAGTGACAGGGGCTGGGGATCCCCCAGGAGGTTGGCTGAGTCAGCCCTCTGCTGAATGGCGACATTTGCAAGGAGAGTGGAGGGAGGAGATAGCACCTGGGAGTGAATAGGGCTGTGCCTGCCTGCCACACTGCTGGCTCCACCTCCTGCTGGGCGGCTGACGACTCTGCCCCTCACTCTGAAAAGAATGTAGAGGCCAGGAAAACAAAGTGCTCCAGCAACACCCAGAACTGGATCAGACCGGGCTCAGGACCCACTTGCACAAAGACTTCAAAGACTTTTAGGGGTATAAGTACAAGACCCCTGACAACAGATTTTTAGATTCTACCATCAAGAGGAACCTCTGCTGAAAGACAGACCGCTGAAGAACTAAAGGAAGATTGCCTTGCTGTGTGCTGTCTTAAACCGAATCTCCAAGGGCCTGAGAAGAGCTGGCCTCCTGTTTCGCAACCCAGGGATAGAAAGGTTGCCCAGAACCCGCGACTGCTGTGTCCCCCGTCCCCCCCGTCCCCCCCCCCCCTGCGCTGCTGTGTGCTGCAGGGACCGTGGACTGTTCTACCACGCTTCTCAACATCTGCCTGTGAAGTGGGCTGGCTGCTCTCTGTCTTGCTGGAGAGTGCCGCGCTGATCCAGGCCTGACACCGGTTGCCGCATCAAGAAGACCGACGTGCTCATCGCCACGTGCCTTGCCGCGACCCGGAGGCCTGAAGCAGATCGAGAGTCGTACTTCCCTGCTCTACGAAGCCGCGCTGTGAGTGGCTGACTCCGGTGACGTCGACATCGTCACTGGGGGCTCGTCGAGGGAGTTGTGGAAACCTTGCACCGAACAGCCCGAGGAGCGCTTTTACAACGAGTGCAGCGACACCGCCGGAGCAACGTAGCTGCCTAAACATCAAGAGCCTACAAACTGATTCATTCTCAGTGAGTATCGAATCACACAAGAGACTAGAGACTATCGTCTTACGATCCCGACCAACCAAGAAAGCGAATATTGTGTAAACCTGTGATGTTTGATTTCAACTGCGGAAACTAGATAAAGATATATTAATTTTGATATAACTCACCTGTGTGGTCTAAGTTTGTGGTGTACGGAAGGGGGGATCATTGTGCTGTCTACGTGCAAATACCTTACACATTGCCTTGGGGATAAGCCTGTCTGCTCGAGCCAAGCTACCTAGAGGGTGAGCAGGGGTTATCTACCGTGTGTGTCCTTGTACCCTGACTAGAAGCAAGGGTCCCTATTTGGTCTAAGGTGTATACCTCTGCCAACTAGAGACCCCCAGATCTAACAAAGGTCTTCCCCCATCTATACACACATGAGGATGTGGGATGACATTCCCATATGCTCCAGATCTCTCCACTCTGTTTCAATTTTGGAATGAGCTGCAGACGCACCTCTTTAAGGTGTCCTACCGCACTGCAGTAACAGAGCACTAAGCTACTCCTCCAATCACTCATCGACAGTACCTTTGCCCTTGGTCCTGTACAGCAACCCGCCTTTTAGCGAGGTTAGCATGGTACAAGTTAGTAAGGGACAGGCTTACATATATAGGTAGGACAATGAGAAGTGGAAACATCAGGGAAAAGAGGAGCTTTGGCTTGGGTGTAGCAATGTTTTTAAATGCATTCTAGTGTTTGGTAGGTCTAATTTTTTAGGTCTCGCCTCGCGACGCAGCGCATGCGTTGTTCGCCTTGGCGAGACATATGGTTGTCGGTTTGGTGGGCGAAGGGGGACAGGACATGTGCGCGCGTGTTAAAGACATGAGATGTGCACGCGAACGGCTTGCGACGTTATCACAACTCCTGCTTGCACCATACGCGTGCACATCTCCTGTCCGGGCGCTGCTTCCATTTACCAGCTTGTTGCATATGCAGCCATCCTGTGTGGCTCCTCTGGCAGGAAAGCTCGTCCAGACCTGGCTTTCATCCTGCTCTTGTGAACACATGCTTGAAACCAAGCCAAGCTCTATGTGAATAAGGCGCTGCGAAATGGTGAGCCACATTTACGATCTAGCCCTGAGATGCATGCTAATGCAGTCTGGCCCTTAGCACCTCGTTCCCTCCCCCCTGCCAGTTCCCCCGCCACTTGCAACAGCCCGGCCGCATCTAGCGCCGCAAAGATGTTGGGCCTGATCAATAGCTGCCATGCAGATTCGCGGACTCTGAGCTGGACTCTGATGTTGCTAAGAAACTCCTCTGTGTGTGGGAGAGGGGGTGGGACGCAGAGGCTGAATGGGCCGCGGATCCTGAGCATAGAAGCACTGTGTGAAATTCCCTCTTCAGCACTTTGGATCTTGCATGGGTTGGGAAGGAGGGTGAAGGGGGGCGTCACCCTTACTCCACGATGAGAGCCAAAGATCATACCATGCCCCCTCCCTCCCTCTCTTCCGCTAGCCCTTCTTTCATTGCGTTTTTCTCTTAAATGTGTCACCAGTTCCCATCATCAATTCATGCCTTGATGCTGCAGCTTGCATGGTAGCCTATGAGGACTTGGTGGGAGACGATGCAAAAGCGGCTCCTTGTTAGGACTAGTTTTAGTAAATATTCTGTCTGTCTTCAAGTCTATCATGCCTGCGTGAAGCATTTTCTAACAGGTTTCACTGGTATGTTTTGTAATCCCGGCTTTCTGTGCAGTCTCACTCTTGCATAGCTGCTAATGTTTGAATTCCATAGGGGCCGTGCTTGTTTTAAAGAGGTGACCTAGCCGAACCACCTCCACCGACCCCCTATGAGAGCATTGGGCACACTTTGTTCCTATTGCTTCATTAGAAGAACCCTGTTACAAATCCAGAATTAATGCCTGCCCCCTTTCCCGCAGTACTGCACCACACTAGTCTTCATCCCTGGAATTTTCCATTCCCCCTTTTGCCTAAAAACAAATACCAGTTTTGGGTAATCCGTCTAATAAACTTCATATTTTTGTACCACACGTTGGTTTTCAGTGGTCCGCTACACACAAGGTCTTACACTATCTAAGACCATACCAGTTTTTTATACATCTAGCAGAACCCTCATCGTCACATAAGGCATCATAACCACGTCATACAAATAGAATGCTCGTAAATTTTAAATGTATTACCTCAATAGCTAGCATCGCTGTGCCTATAAGTACATTTTCTCCCCCCACCCTCCCCGCCCCCTTGTTGGGCTTGAATGTTCACATTGTGTTTGTTCAGCACCTGAAACCTGCTTGAAGACGGACGAACAAACGAGAATGATTGTTAGGCAATCCATGCACATGCCCTCCACATCTTTATCCCTTTTCATCTTGCCATATTGATGGATGAGAAAGGCCCCACTCCCTCCATTTATTTGTCGACACACCACAGGGGTCGGGTTTAGGCTTCACGGCACAGTTGCACCTTCAAATGTGTTTGGTATCACGCTTTACGATTCTGTAGATTTCTATACTCATTGGGGTCACACTTAACATGTATATTTTCATGTATCTACCTCTTTTACCAATGCATAACCACATGTTGAAATTTGTCTGACCCGACAGAGAACAGACAAAGTCAGAATCACTTTTACTATTATTGCACTCGCCTGCGATGGACAAAATGTAGCTGTGGCCTTTTTGCCGATATTGAATAAAACGCCCTTAGGAATGGAAGGTTTCGGCTTCTTTCTGATACACTGTATGTCCTCTGTGCTATTAAAGGGGCCATACAGTATAGAGAAAAAACACACTTCAAATTGCTCAGTCCTGCATCGCTTATACAATCTCCAACAATATTAGCTTTAGAAGGTTGCTTTTTTGAGGAAGTCAACTTGTGTTTCGAGACTTGTGACACCATTCATCAGCTGGATCCTTTAAGGGGAATGCAAACGGGGAAGCGAATGTCATTGAGGATATGAAGATAGTAACAAGATTGCTACCTTCAAGTTAGCAATGTTAAATGTGTCTGTGCATCTCTACTTTCCTGACCTCCGCCATCGGTAATTAAATGCACATGTACCAGCCTTATCCTTTCTACACCATTAGTAAACAAGCATTTGCAATACAATAGGTCTCACATTTACGCGAGTTTGAGCTATTGGCATTGTAAATGATAATCCTTTTTTTTTTTTAATGTTTTGTTTGTTTGGTTAAAACATAAATAACACGCATTGTCATTTACAATGCTAACAGCTTAAACTCTCACAAAACGACACCTATTGCATTGCAAATGCTTGCTTAAATAAAGTAATTTGTTTATTTGATGTAACCTTTTTTTATTTCACATCCAGAAAAAACTTTGCAAATAACACCTGACCATATTCTGATCTATAACCCTACTTCAAGCAGGCTTATGCCTAACATGCACCAGGTTGTACCTTTGGTAGGGAACGCTTCTTTTCAAGATATCTTCAACGTTCATTATTATTTAATACATTTCAATACAAGAACTCTCTTAGCGGCAGAATTGACATCTGCCAGCTAGCAGCAAAGTAGGGGAAAGGCGTATTCCTCTGAATCCTCTTCTATCTTATTTAAAAATGAGTGAGAATATTTGAGAGACGGCTAAAGCTGTCTGTTGCCAGAACCAGAAAGCGAAAAAAGGAGTACAAACAGGATCTTTACCTCCTCTCTTGTTGATCAGCCTTTTTACGGAGACTCGGCCTCTGATTGTCCAACAGTTTTGTTTGTGTGCCCAAATACTGTTATTTTCCAGAGATTGTAAAAGCACAGAAAACTGCTGGACTGCAGCGCAAACTGCAGAGTTTGACACAGATTACTGGAGCATAGCATGACTGAAAGAGCACAAGATGTACTGTATGTGCTCTATGCTGACTGCAAGAGCATAGTGTAAAAGATTTCAGGAGAAACTTTAGAAGCAGAACACAGACTACAGGGTCTCTGCACTGGCTGCAGAAGCATGAAACAGACTGCAGGAACGCTGCACTAACTGCAGGAACTCTGCGCTGACTGCAGGAACAGGACACAGACGGTAGGATCTCCACGGTGACTGCAAGAGAATGACAGACTACAGGATCTCTGTACTGACTGCAGGAGCATGACAGACTGCAGGAACTCTGCACTGACTGCTGGAGCTCCGCCCTAGCTGCAGGAACAGGACACAGGCTGCAGGATCTGCGCACATCTGCGCACTGACTGCAGGATCTGCGCACTGACTGCAGGATCTGCGCACTGACTGCAGGATCTGCGCACTGACTGCAGGATCTGCACACTGACTGCAGGAGCTTGACACAGGCAGTAGGAACTCTGCACTGGCTGCAGAATCTTAACACAGACCGTAGGAACTCGGCACTGAACTCCGCGCTGACTGCAGGAACTCCGCACTGACTGCAAGAGCTCCTCCCTGGCTGCAGGAACATGACACAGGCTGCAGGAGCTTTACACTGACTGCATAAACATGACACTGACTGCAAGAGCTGCGCATTGACTGCAAGAGCTGCGCACTGACTGCAGGAGCGTGACACTGACTGCAGGAGCGTGACACTGACTGCAGGAGCGTGACACTGACTGCAGGAGCTTCGCACAGACTGCAGGAGCTTCGCACAGACTGCAGGAGCTTCGCACAGACTGCAGGAGCTTCGCACAGACTGCAGGATCTTCGCACAGACTGCAGGAGCTTCGCACAGGCTGCAGGAGCTTCACACTGAGTCCAGGAACTTGAAACAAACCGTAGGAACTCCATGCTGACTGCAGGAGCTCCGCCCTACCTGCAGGAACATGACACAGGCTGCAGGATCTGCGCACTGACTGCAGGTGCATGACACAGACAGTAGGAACTCCGCACTGACTGCAGGAACTCCGCACTGACTGCAGGAGCTCTGCACTGGCTGCAGGAACTGCGCACTGGCTGCAGGAACATGACACAGACTGCAGAATCTCTGCTCTGACAGCAGGAGCTTGACACAGACTGCAGGAGCTCCGCACTGACTTTAGGAGCTCCGCACTCACTGCAGAAGCATGGCATGGACTGCAGGAGCTTCGCACTGACTACAAGCACAGCTCTGGCTGCAGAAACACAGCAATGGATGAAACGATCAGGAGGTGCTCAACACACAGACGAATTTCAGAAGGCTTTGGAAAATCAACAGAGCAGCACAGGGTGAAAGAACAAAAAACATCAGAAAGATCGCAGCATCTCTTTGTGAGCAATCAACAGTATCTATCTTTGATACATCTTTTCTTCCTAAACCTTTCCTTTCCCCAATTGCTCTCTTTCTTCCGTTTCCAAATATTTGTCTTTTCCCCTGTCTTACCACTCTGTAGTCTGTTTATTGCCTCTCCGCTCTTTTTCCGTCCGTTATAGGGTCTGGTTAGAAATAACTATGGTCATTGCCAGAACACGTTATACCAAAATAAATGTTTTAGCCGTGTGTAACCAGGCCTACAGAGAGAGGAGATAGAATTTGAATATAGAGACGGGACTTGGCTCCAACCCTTTCATGAGCAGCATCCGTGGGCAGCTCAGCTGTTGTTAATTTGCCCAGAGTGTTTACGTTACTGTGCATGAACCGTCAAGTGTCCGTGCTCTGCGGGTAAGCATTTTTTTTTTTTTTTTTTTTTTTTTTAAACAAATTTTATTGCCTTTTACATATATCGCCATCGTCTGCGGGTAAGCATGCGGCTCTACTTGCTGCTTTCCCTCTACAAGCTCTGAATTAGATCACACCTCTGCTGCTGTGGACAGTGCTTTCCTGTACCTTTGCTATGCACAGCTGCTGTGAAAGATCACCAACAGAGCATCATGTGGCATGCGCCAGAAGCAGACCAGCTTTGAAGAAGAGACCCAAGAATCAGAGAGGTGTCACACTGCAGTCATATATGCTCACATTGGACCTCTGGAACGGTATCTCTCAGCAGGCACCAAGGACAGGAGGCCAGGGCTCCAGAGCACAGGAGGTACCGGTGCGACAAATGTCAGCTCAAGATTGCCAACTCAGGCAGAGTCATCTGAGAAGGTTTTCACTGCAGCAAGGAAAGCCCAGTAGTAGCAAAGGGCACAACAGAAGGGAGCGACTGGCATTTATCGCTGGACAACGGTGACCGTCCAAGCGATAGGTGCTGTCTGTTTCTACCATGCTTATTTCCCTAAGTGTCCTGTGTGCCACGTGACCACGGAGTAGATTGCCCTAGTTCCGTTGTGGATAACGGGGGCTGAAGCCAAGGGTGTTGTGCAGTTTGTGAGCTTTTATGAATGTCCACTGATTAGGTGCATCCCAGAGTCATCTGTCCTCAAGGCTGGACTGCAGCTTCCGCTGATTGGGTAGATCCCAGATTCACCAGTCATCAGGGCTGGTTTGCAGCTACCACTGATTGGTTGGATCCCAGAATCATCTGTCCTCAGGGCTGGACTGCAGCTTCAACTGATTGGTGGATCCCAGAATCACCAATAATCCAGGCTGGACTGTGGCTTCCACTGATTGGGTGGATCCTAGAATCACCAATCATCAGGGCTGGACTGCAGCTTCCACTGATTGGTGGATCCCAGAATCACCAATCATCCAGGCTGGACTGTGGCTTCCACTGATTGGGTGGATCCCAGAATCATCCGTCCCCAGAGCTGGACTGCAGCTTCCACTGATTGGGTGGATGACAGAGGAAGCTTAACACCATAGAGACCGCACTGTGAATGAATATGGTGCCATCATTCAGTGCAACACTGAGGCCATGGGGCCTTCTAGCTACAGGGCAAAACGTTATTCAGCCATCCCAACAACCACTAAGAGCAGAGGTCGACCACACCCAATCCTACAGCACTATAGCGCTAGAAGGTACCAAGGCACAGTGGCAGCAAGTTGGAGACACCAGCGAACCTCATCCTCCAAGAGGTGAGCTTTGTGCACCCGGGTATTCACTTTTTATTACCCATAGCAGACTATCGGGCCACCTGTAAAGTAAATGTCTTTAATGTTGAAACAAAGTTTATTTTCAAGGCAGAGCATCTTTTCATTTCAACGCCAAGGGCAAGCAACATCCATTGGGTTAGCATGTGGATATCACTCCTATCTACCACTGCAGACCACCAATACAGATCACAGCTGTCCAAGACTGCAGGCCGTCAGTGTAGATTGCACCTGCCCTGCAAAGCAACCTTACTTCACACACAAAGATAGAGGATGGGCAGTAACAGCGTTGTTACTCAAACAGAACTTATTCAACTAAGCAACAGTGCAAATTCTCACCAAATGCACATGGGCAAGAATAGCATTGTATCAGCCTCCCTCCCATGTACAGTTACACCACAGACCTTAGAGGTACAGACGTACTCCCATAGAGAGTGAACAAGTACCCCCACATACAGCAACATTCTTAGGTTACCTTTCACACATAGAACAGGTAAAATGTGTAGCAGCACTGGACGCTTCTTTATCACCTACGAACACAAGTAAGGGAAAGCAATCACAGTATACTTTTCTCTCACTTAACGAAAATGTAGTCCATGCTGCAGCAATGAGGCGTCTCTCACACACAACTAAAAGTGTGAAGGCAGCAACAGTACAAGCTGATTTCTGGGTCTTTCTGTTCTCTCTCACTAACAGACTGAGTGCTAGCGCCAGTGTAGAGGATGAAATGTTGAGCTCTCGAGTGTTCCTGGGTCAGGACTGAGGTTATTCAATCACGTTTTGGCCTTTGCATTCTGGCACCTGCAGTGCTGGATGAATAATGCAAAAATCCAAAATACACGCGCCACTAAGTTGTTTCAATAAGCATATGGTAAAGTCCAATAGGTCAGTCTTACAATTGCAAGTGCCTTCTCAATGGCTAGTTTGTGAATGGTATTTTAGGTGTGGGTAGAATTCCTGCAAGAAAATGTGACTGATGTGTGTGTGTGTGGACGAATGGGCGAGTGACTCCATGGATGCAAACATCTAAGCACTTTGTTTCGAGCCAGACGTGTTGGACTTGCCAGTGCTTTTATACTTGCTTCAGTAGCTCATTCAGAGTATTTAACAAGCTACACAGTACAGAAAACGTATACAGAAATCAGTCGATAAATTGATACAACTGCAGTTTCCTTCCACTTTTAAGGATAAACAAATATTTGTGGAGTACTTGGCAACTGTTTTCAGAAGTACAACTGATGTCAAATTACGGACGGTGTACAGTCTTTATCATGCTAGGCCTATGAAGAATGGCTGTGTGATTGTCTGTGTTCTCTTGGAAAACTGATTTAGCAGTCGAGGGAGTTTATTAGAAATGCATGTTTACTGACCCAAGTAGCATTTTGGACCATAAATGTGCCTATTAAATATGTATTTGGTTTAAACAACTGCTGTGCCCAGTCAGTCGTTGTGTACTTATGTTGTATCTTGAAATGAATGTTGACCCATTTTGGTAAATTTCAAATTGCGCACGTAAATTTGCCAAGATGTGTCTGATCTCAGACTTTGAAAGTACACTAACCTTTACGGCTAAAAACAATGATTTTGCTGAGGTACAAGCTTGTGTCTCATGATAAAGTATCCAAACTGTTGGGGGCAAAGGAAGGTGGTAGGTCAGTCAGTCGTGTTAGTATAGTGCTTGGTGGTGCACGGATATCCGTAACCTCGGCAGCGCTAGGTAATGTGTGGCTCAGTAGGTTCAGCTGCACAAGCTTGCAGTGTTTAACCTTGTTTGGTTCCCCTTGTAGTTAGAGGAGGCACAGCAATGCGCATTACAATGCCATGTACCTTTCCTGCTAATCCGCATGGAAGTTTGAATGCATTCAGCGTGGCACTGTCCTTAGGTGACATACATGGAGGAGAGGGTACCCGTATTGAAGTCCTACTAAGCAGGGGCGGCCGGCACAACTCGTTGAGGGAGGGGGGGGGGGGTGGATCGTGGGCTGCTTTAAAAAAAAAAATTAAAAAATTAAAAAAAACTTTCCTTGCCACCGGGTCACACGTCTTCTCTCCTGCTCGCCTGTGCCCGACTCCATGTCAGAACAGGAAGCGGGCAGCCAGCCTCCCACCCCTAAGCCAATCACAATGCTTCAATGGAGCGTTGAGATTGGTCTGAGCGCCGTGACACGGCGCTCAGGTAGGAGCTGTAGGGGTGGTATGTTCTCCATGCAGGTTGTAATGCAGCCTGGATGGGGAACAGGGGAGTGTGTATGACTGTTTTGGGAGGCCCGAGGGGGCCGACCAAACAGTCATTGCTTACAGGAGTGTCTACCACTCTTCCCCTGCAGCTCTCTCCCGCCCCCTCATGCACTGCTGCTGCAGGAGGAAAAAATTAAATGATAATAACATTCTGGTATTATCATTTTATTTTTTCCTTTCTTTGCTGCCCCTGACAGTGGGGCGACGCCCCTCCGCCTTAGCAGAGCAGCCGCCACTGCTACTTAGTGAGCAACATGGCTGGTTTAAGTGCCTCTTTATTCCAAATCCGAATCACCTGCATAGCGCCTTGTTTTATTATTTTTTTATTTTAGCAGGTGGAACTATTGTGCTGTGAATGGAGCAGTCTAGTAATAAACCAGTCGCCTGTGCTTCTATAGTTGAGTAACACATGCACTGTCTCTAGATTGCTAGGGAGCCGCCTCTTGATGGAGCCAAAAGGCCTGAAAATGTGTTTTTGCAGTGCTTGGTGAGCAGTCCAAGAAGGCAAGTTGCTATTCTGTTTGGAGCACTGCAAATCGTCACGCTAACCGTGTAGACTCCTGTGGTATGTGCCCCTTCAGTTGCACGGTTTTCTGAGCCCAGATCAGGTGCTATGGTGCTTTAGCAATTGTATTTGATATTTATGTGTCTAAAGGTTCTTGGCCCTGACCAATGTTTTTGAGACAAAGGTTAAAATGGCTGGTAATAATTCAGCCTGCTCTTTGCGTTCTTGCTGAAATTGAGATTGTCGGACTGCTGCCATAAGGCCTCTGGCAATGATCGCCATGAAGTTTGGTTCTGATGGAGAAAGAGCCCCTACCAAGGTGACACATTAAAGAGGCGAATAGTCAGTAACCTTGTTCCCAAGGAACAAAAGTCGATCACCAGGATTATGCATGGTAAACCTTCGCTCTTATGGCTTTTAAAGAGGTAGTTAGTGCGGTGCGAGGCACTGCCCGCTCTTAATATCGGGGTAGGTGAACTGAGCCCAAGGGTTGACTGTGTGCCTTAGATCTCTGTCTGGATATATTTTCTCCCTATACTTGTGTCGGTGGTCTGGCTGTCCAAACCTAAAGAAGAGGAGAGATGTGAAAAGCCCGGATTTAGTGAACTGAGCTTCTAAGGTATGAGATTCAAGTGGCTCGTAATTTGTTCGCCCCGGTTTTAAATTTCAGTGGGTGGACTGTTCTGCAGCCTTGAGTAATACTGTGAAGCAAGCGGGCTTCCTGTTTTGACTCGAGCCGTTTGCAGTCTGGGTGTTATCATGTGCATTGACACCAATGAGCTGGCCAAGAGTTGTCTGTTTCTTCTCCGACCCACTACTCGTACTCTCTTTTGCCACTAAAGGGAAACGCAACTTTAGTGTCCCGGACGTCAGCAGATTTATGGCAGTCAACATCCAGGACGGCGGCTCTTTAGCCTCACTAAGTAATTGCTGCATCATAGAGCAGGTCTTCGGGGATTTTGTGCGGTCAGAGAATTGCATTCTCAAATATTTTGTAACATCTCTTGCTCTACACTAACCTCCTAGTGATCTGTGCTCCGTGAGTTCATAAGGTACATTTGAAACGTTGAAAGTACTAAACAAGTAACACTGTTTGTGTAGCACTGAATGTGTCTTTGACCGCAATGCTTTTTCGTGCAATAGCCCACTGCATTGATCCAAGTGCAGTCTTCAGTTTTAGGCCTCGCTACAAATAACTTTAGCGGTTATATTTTCTTTTACCAGTTCGTTAAAATCTATACATAAACGGCAGTTTCCCCCCCAAGAATAAATATATATTGATGGTGTCCTTGGCAACTGTCTGCAGAAGTACTGCTATGTCGTCAAATTAAGGAAAGTGGTACAGCCTTTATCACGCTAGGCCTATGAAGAATGGGTTAGTGATCATCTGTGATCTCATTAAAAACTGATGTAGAAGTCGAAGGAGGTTGTCAAAGTACTTGTTTACCAAGCGAAGTAGCATTTCGAACCTTAACTGTGCTTCTGAAATAAATATTTGGTTTAAACAGTTGCTATATACATGCACTCAATGTGTCTTTGATAGCATTTTTTTCGTGTTCTAGCTCTCTGCATTGATCTAAGCGCATTCTTCAGTTTTTAGGCCAGGCTACCGATCGCTTTAGTCTGATTTTCTGTTACCGGTTCGTTAAAATCTATACAGAAAGTAAGCGTTGTCGTGCCGGATTAATATTTCCTTTCACTGCTTTAAATGGGCCGGTACTTTTTAATTTTCGCCTCTTGAGTACCGGAACTTCTCCTAGGACAAGGAGAGTACCTGTACTCATGGGGGGCCTTGACACAGATGGGGCGCTTCATTTTCTCGTGCCTCGGCAGCACTTGGCACTGGACCCGCTCTGCTTCTGCAATCCTGAGCTGAGCTGCACAGGAGCGCCAGAACAGCAGTTCTTCTCACCTTGACACAGCAATCTTGTTGTGCTTCTCTGGAACTCTTTCAGCATGGTGGGGTGGCTGATGGGTGTTTTTTTATACCCTTTGATCCTGCACAGTGAGACTTTAGAGTCCATCCTAAAAACAAGCATTTACAATGCAATAGGTCTCGCTTTTGGGAGAGTTACAGCTATTGGCGATGTGAATGGCAATGTCTTTTACCTATGTGTTTTGGTTTGGAGTGGAGTGGGTGTGTGTGGGTTGGATTGGAATTGAGTGGGTAGAATTGAGTGGTGTGTAGTGTATTTGTGTAGTGGAATTATGTGGCATGGTGAATAGATGTTGTGAGAGCTGCACAGAATAGATAGAAAGGAAGCGAGAGGGAGGGATAGGTAGTTTGTGCAGGAAGTGGTGCAGAAAGAGGGTTTGAGAAAGAGAAATAAGTGGAGAGCAGGCCACAGACGCATAAAAAGGGAGCACCTGTGTACGCAGAACACACCCCCCAAGAAGAGTAGTAGAGCGCGGGTTTGAGGGACGGAAACCCTGAAAAAAGGCACCGGAAGATATCGTGCTCAAAGACCTGAAGTCAACCACATGACAGAGGCAGGAGGAGTGCATGAGAGAGCGAGAGGGGGGTGAGAGAGGGGTGAGAGAGAGGCTGAGAGGGAGAGACACCAAGAGGTGGGGGGGAGTTGAAAGGTGGACCAGTGCACTGCATGAGGAGGTACTGGAAGGCACCATGTGTGAGGAGGCAGTATAGAGAGAATGTGAGGGAGGAATGAGAGAGGGCAGTGGGATTGCAAGGTAAGAGGGGGTAGTGGCAGCATGAGGAGGAGATGAGAGGGGCAGTGGTTGTGTGTGGGGGAGATAACAGTGTTGGTGGAAGTGGGAGGTAGAGATTTGTTGTATTGGAATTGTTTGTTGTAGAATTGTGTGGCATGGAATTGTGTGGTGTGGTGTGGTGGGGAGTTGTGTAGTGGAAATATGTGGCATGGTATGCTGTGGAATTATGTGGATAGTAATTAAATGGTTTTAGGTGTACTGGAATTATGTAGAGTGAGATTGTGTGTTATGGAGTTTATTTTGTAAAATGACATTGTGTGTTTTGGAGTGGCATGTTGTGGAGTTGAATTATGTGGTGAGCTGTTAAATTTTGTGGCACGATGTGGAAATATGTGGTGTGGATTGGGGATATGTAGTGTGTTGTGGAATTGTGTTGTGTATTCGATATATGTTGTTTCGTATGGAATTGTGCGGTATGTATTGGAAATGTGTGGAGTTGAATTGTGTGGCTTGGAACTGTGTGGCGTTGAGTGAAATTATGCTTATTGGAATTATGTGTCATGGTGTGGAGAGCATTTATGTGGATTGCTGGTATGTGGGATAAAGTACATTTATGTGGGGTGTGTTGTATTGAGTAGAGTGTTATTATGTGGAGTGTAATTATGCAGCGCTGAGTGGCATTGTGTGGAGTGTAATTATGTTGTGTGATGTAGAATTGTGTGGCATTAAATAGTGTGGTGTTGTGTGGGATTATGTGGCATGGTGTGGAGTAGCATTATATTGTCTGGAATTATGTGGCATGCTACAAAGTTGAATTTATTGTGTGCAATGGCCATAGGTCTCACTTTTGCGAGAGTTAGAGCTATTGGCGCTGTAAATGACAATGTGCTTTCCCATGTGTTATGGAGCGGAGTGCATGAATGTGGAGTGGAATTATGTGCGTTAGATTGAAATTGCTAATTGTGGAATTGTGTGATGCGTAAATGTGTGGTGTAGCGCAGATGTGTGTACTGGAATTATGTGCCATTGTGTGCAGTGGAATTATGTGGATAGTAATTATGTGGTTTTGAGTGTACTGGAATTATTTGTAGTGGGATTGTGCATTGGAAAGACTGGAAGGGCTGGGGCAGTATTAGTGAAATGGCAAACTCTGCTTTCACGTGCAACTCACTGCCACTGTAAAAGGTGAAAACAATGGCGCCTGTTAGTTAAAGTAAAAAAATCCATGTTACCACGTTGGATACACTGGAAGGGCTGGGGTCGTGTCAGTGGCACGCAAAGTCCTGCTTAAAGTGCAGCTCACTGCCACTGTAAAATACGAAAAATAAGGTGGCTTTTAAAGCTAGATATGCTATACATTTGTGTCTCCGCACAGACCGCACATATGGAGGGCCCATATTCTGTAATCAGTCGTTGCACATAATATATCTCTTAATGCAAATACTATATCTCTTACCACAGCTGTTTGCTGCATTCATGAACCACAAACTGTCCCGTGGCCAGTGACTCTCATAACGTGCATCGCTGAGGGCAAACCATCGGACTTTCATGTGCTAACTCTTGGAAGCTGCCTTTGCGCCTGACTAGATGTGTGTGTGTACTATTTCCAAGTCACAAAATATAAACTTAGTCACTCATAAAAAATAATACATTCATATCATTAGCAAGTCGTGTTTCGGACCACGTTTCTGAAAGCACAGCTGTGTGTCCTCAAGGCCTCCCTGGTTGACACAGGCGCTCTTACAACCTTTCATCCTTAATGAAAGACTCAAAGTTGCATTTATTCAATTTATTTATGCCCTACTTTTAGGAACACATCCATTTCGTTTGTGTGCACAAATTGAATGCAAGCACGATTTCACATTCAGAAATTAAGTGAATAGAACAGCCCTGGGCACAGCAGTTTGAAACGAAAATGTTTCTCTTCCGGGCAGAGCTGGGAGAATTCAAACTGGAAAATACCCATTAAAGTGAAGCATCACTTTAACATATGGCCACTTTGGGTGATCGACGGTGTTTAGGGCCCATTGATGGTGGAGACATTATAGCGCCGATAAGATCTCTGCAGACCACAGAGCCGGCCAGCCTGCTTTGTTTCCGGATTGTCACTTTCATGTGCACAACACATGCTGTGGGCTTTCAACCTACGTGTCACTTCCTTTTACAACCAGGGGCACGTGAAAGGGGCGTGTCTTTTCGTTCTTATCTATGTTTTTAATTTGCAAGCCTTACATTCAAATTAAGGGACACAATTTAACAAAGACAAAAACAGAAAGGAAATTAAACCAGGGATTGAAAAGCTGTACAATTCCCACACACTGGGCCATGCAGTGTGATTGATTCAGGAATGCATGCTTGCGTGATATACCGAATTGTAAGTGTATCGATTAAAGTGCAGAGTTTAAAACATCTTGCAGAGGACGCCCTGCTGCCCCCGAGCCCTGCAGAAAGGCCCGTCTGTGGTGGGTCACAAGAAAAGAAACTGTTCACCTGGTGGGCACTGGCATAGCGAAACTTGAGCCCTCCACCCCCTGCAAAGTACATGGAGGGGCTCCCTCCGTACTCGCTCAGGAGTTCTCAAGCCAGGGTACTGTGCCTTGGGGTACCTGAAGCTTGGGCCACACCTCCACTCCCACACTTCGGGGGCGTGCAGGCCCTCCGCTTTCCTAACTGACTTCAGTTATGAGAGATTATTTCGGCTGCCTGCTAGTTATGATTCTAAGTAAACAGTGGTATTTGTACATATCAGCGCCTTTCACGAAACACCAGTGTGAAAGGATACTACCAAACCTGACTCAGCATCGGAGTGTTTTATTAATAAATTAATTGCTAATGAGTTTTGCACAGCGATGGACTACATTCACTCTGCACGTGACTTTCATACCCCCATCACAGAAGTATGTATTGTTATGTTTGGCATGTGTTTGCGCCTACCAATATTATAAAAATACTGAAAAGAAGTGCCGAAGAAAAGGGGAAAGGGCTCCATTTTTTTAAGATAAGCAGCTGTCAATGTTTGAACTGGGGACCTGGGTTCGAGGCCCCGGCATCGGATCTCATAGCAGATGACGCTCAAGTGGGAGAATAAGTGAGAAATAGAGAGAGCAAGAGGAGAGAGAATTAAGGGGAGAGAGAGAGAAATAAAAGGAGAGAGAGTGAATGAAGAGGAGAGAAAGAGAGAGAGAGAGAAAGAGGGAAACAGAGAATAAAGGGGGTAGAAAGAGAGAGAGAGGAGACAGAATGAAGAGACAGAAATAGAAAGGGAGGTATAGACATAGAGAGATAAAAAGTGGGGGGAGAGAGAGAGGGAAGAAGTGTTGTAAAAAATCAACAGCCAATGTTGCCGTGTCCTGTGTGGGAAAAAGCCCTAAATATTAACCTAAAAAAATGTGTGAGCCACTTTAAGCGAATAAGAAGGAGATTCTAACTTGTCGTTAAAATACGATCTAAAGTGAAAGTACAACAAGGCGTTCCTTACCACTGGCTCGTCCTCTGAACAACATTCATTGTAAAATCTTTAGTAACAAGCGCGCACTGAAGCTGACGGAGTGGGAGGGGGAGTGGGGGCGGGCACGCAGGCTGCCAAATGGTGCGATGAATCACGGCTAAAGTGAAAGCAAACAAGTGGTTGCAGGACTCCAAATGGTGCGCGCGCCCGGACGGGTCACATGCACTGTAGTTGGAGGCCTGCAAAGCCACTGTTTGCACTTCCAAAACGCGCTTACTATAAGTCTCGCCAGAGCAGCGCTAAAGCGCTGGTCAGGCGAGACCTAAAAATGGAGAGGATGTGGGGTGCATTCGTCAGGGCAGTACAGCTTTTTAGCATACCATTGTTTTAAATGACTGAAAATGCTAGTTCATCAGCAATTTAAATTGGGCATTTTTGCTTGAATGTAAATCCCTGCCCTTGCAGCCAATTTTACGATTACCCTCAAACAAAAAAACACTTTAAAGACCCCCCATTTTTTTTTGCTTTGGTGCATTTAAACTGCTTGTTTCTTGTGGGAAACCATGTTTAACCCAAATGTGACAGACAGCTCCATGGAATGCTTTAGACTTTTAGACAGTTATGGATTTTAGCTGGTAATGCTTTTGCATGCTGGGACTCATAGTTCTCCTTTCTCATAAGTAAGGGTTCATAAAATTCCAGCATGCAAAGCTTAAATGGCAAAATTCAGAGACGGTTTTGAACATACCCTTAACATTATTATTAGGGCCATAACCATAGGACAGATACTTTTGATTTTTTAACTTTGCACTTGGATTTCTTGCATATGAAGCTTGGAAAGGTTGAAACCCTAGCCCCGCCCCTGGCTCCGCCCCTAGTCCCACCCCACACTCCACCCCCTAGTCCACCGCTCTTTTTGTTGAGTACCTGTACTTATTTTTTTCTTAAAGCACTCGTGCTAATAGCTATTTAAAGAATACACTCGACCATTGAATATTTATTACATTCATTTGTTTTTTCTCATACTATTGTGACTACACCACTATTACCGCCAATCCAAATACCACAGCATCACCAGAACACCACCACAATTACCACACGCCAATACCACCATTGCAATACTTCCACCAGCTCTGCAACCACCAATAATACCACACCATCAAAACCAGCATCGCGCTCCAACCACTACCTATATTCAGGGGTGGCTCCTCCACGTGTGTGGAGGAGCACCGCCCCACTAGCTTTCTCGCAGTGCAATCACAATGCTGCCATTGCAGCGTTGTTATTGGCTTAGGGGAGGGAGGCTGCCTACCTGCTTCCTGCGGCTGCGAGGAGCCGAGACGACCCAGGACTGGATCGGGCAGCTACGGGAAGTTTTTCTTAAAAAAAAAACCCAAAATCTAATTGAAATAAATAAAAAAAAAAAAGTAAAATATTCCCAAATCAAAACACTATCTGGCTCTAGGTATAAATGTGCCGAGGGGAAACGGGAAGGGTCATGAAAGGCGAAGCACGTGACCTTTTTTGTTGGCAGTCTCTGAACTTACTATGAAGCTTGATGCTATGACTTTATTGCCCCACGTCATTTATTAGTTATTCTGGTGGCATGTCATGAAATAAAAGTTCTGAGGCATTGCCATATGCAAACTCCGACTTGGTGAAATATTTAGGCCTTGAAAATAAAAGTGATGTTTGTTAAGGAATTAACAGGCTGTGTCACAAACATCTATTTTCATTGATATTTCTCGCGATATTTCTGAAGCCCCTTAAGGCACTATCTGCCTTTCCATTTAACGAATAACAGTAGAAGTTCTGAACTTCAGCAAAATCTTTATCCACTACGACGGTGCAGCAGGGCGCAGTCCAGGTTCAGAAATGTAAGGCAGCAAGTGGGTAGTTGTAAAGAAGGGAGTGGGAGGAGGACCTTCAACGTGGAGTTCCAAAACGATAGATTAGCCTCAAACATGAACTCAGCAGAATAATTGTAAGAAAATATTGAATACAATCAGTGTAAAATACATTAAACGCAGACAGCGTTAAATACCTATTTGAAACCCTGTAGCCTCATTGGTACCACTATGCTGCGTGATGCAAATTTTAACATTGCATAAAGCAGTAAGATAGCACGGAGGGTCATCCTCAGACCACCCTTAGGGGTCAAACCCACACCCACCAACACATGTCAGGAGAAACCCTAAAGGGCCTGAAGCTGGCAGATGCAGGCAACATTAAACTCTTCTCACATAAGAGGTGACTCTTTACATGATTCAGATTGGGGCTAAAATAATTATTACTGCAAAAATAACAACCCATTACACGAGTCGAACCATATATTTGTTGAATTCTACACATTAGGGTAATTTGGCCTGTATAGTGTGTTGTATTTTTAAAGGAAGAAAGGAGCTCAACTTTCTGCCTGCGGAGAAAAGAAGAACCCAGGGCTGGTCTGGTTTATTTATGATATTGAAAATAAAGAGATGCATTGCGACTATCAAATTAGAGTCAAATTGAAATTTGAATAGATTTTTTTTCTGTGTACAATGTTGATTTTACACAGTCCATGTACAGTTTCTCATTTGCTTTTCCTGACATTTTAAATTTGATTCTAAGCTCACTCCCAAGCGAAACTCTTTCCTTGTTGACACAACTTACTTTAGCAATACGAGAGGTGGGCATTAGTGACATCTTTATCTAGACAAGTCGCTTGCGTTCACTAATTGAATTTGATATAACTTCACATCCCTAATGACATTTGGCCTCCAAAAGCAGTTTTTGCTCATTCATTTTTACTGATGTACACATTAAAACACGCAATGGAGAGTTTGCAAGCTCTTCCCGGAGGCCAGACGTTTTTCCTTGCTGTGGGATTTTTATTTTGCTGTGTCACATTTAGTGCAGAGCCCCCAGCACCGTTTCCTACGCTGACATCTCTGTGTGTTGGAAGGTTGATCAGGGGAAACCTTTGCGTAAATCTTGACAGACGTAGGATTTGTTGCTCAAAAACTTTAATAGCTTTTTTTTTTTTTTGTGAGTCAGGCTAGGCTGACTTGGAGGGGATGTATGTATTTAACCATCTACATACCCACATGCAATTTACTCTTCAGTCAAAAAGGAGGTGAGCGTTGGCCTAGACTAATTATTATCAATTAGTTTAGGCCAATCCTCACCTCCTTTTTGACTGTGAAGAGTAAAGTGAAAATGCACTATTTGCCCACTCAGTTTTAGGTCACGCTGAGCCCAGCGCATGTGCTGGCTCGGAGAGACATTTTGTATGTGAGTTTTCAAAGTGCTGCTGGCTGGCCTAGCGCTTGCGTTCACGCGACCGGGCACCTGCGAACCGCTAGCCTTCAGCAGCACTTAAACTCGTGCGTCATCGCCATCGCCATCGCGATCACTTTCGCTTTCAGAGCAATCGCGATGACGCACGCCTTCAGCTTGACTTTTTTGTTGAGACTGTTCTAATTTCTTCATCCAGTGATCTTCAATTGTAGAGTTTGTAGCCGTCATCTTTCTGACGGAAGTTGCCTTTCCCATATTTAGTTCTACACCTGCGCAGCAGAGCAAGAAACTTACAATAGCCGTCCTCTTTCTGACGGAAGTTGCCTTTCCCATATTTTGTTATTTACCTGCACAGCAGAGCAAGAAAGTTACAATCTGTTGCCAAATAAATTATGTACGTCTTTCGAGATGGGCAGTATCCTTTTTGGACTCTAGATTTTGTCCGTCATTTTATCGAATGGTGCAGTCTGGGACTCGTAGTTTACAAGTTCCTATTAAAATTAAGTCTCACAATAAAACGAGCTTCTTGCTCAAACACGAGGGATGACAGAAATGTCATATTTTGCTAGTGCCACGTGATGGTAAGACAATTTTCGGAGGCCAGCTTAGTTTTTAGATGCGTTCCATTGTGTTGGGTTGTAGCAAAACAAACTCACTAGAGAATTTTTTGGTGAATAGTTTTTTTTTTTTTTATCTAATAGACCTTTACCCATTTCACGCCAAAAGGAAAATACAAATAACCTTATTGCTGTTTGAAAATCTCTTCATTGGATGTCCGAAATATTCGCAAGTGTATGAGTCACCCATTTTTCAGCATTTAAGACCTTAGCAGCAGGCACTGCATGAAAAGAGAACGTGTATACGTGTGAAAGATATACAAAATGCTGTTACTGTTTATTTCAATTTTAAATTTAGACATGGCCAGTTCCTAGGCAACTCGAGTTACCATAGAGCAGAGGTCTTCAAACTTTTGGGTGCCGAGACCCCCCTGTCAACATTTTCAGTCGTAAGGACCCCCTCCTGACAAAAATGTCTAAACCTGTAGGCGGGGCTTCTGGAATTACGAGGCAGATGAGGACCAAATTACGTGACAGGCTTGACTAAATTGTGTGGGAAGAAAATTTAAATAATGTTATGTGATGCCGCGTTATATTGGGATAGAATTGCTTCTTTATTTTGACATTTTTTGCACACAGTAACACTGAGGAAAGATTTCACCCCATCAGTACCAGTTTAAAACCAAAATACAGCAATTAACATCAGAAAGATGTCGAGTCAACCTTTGTGATGGGCCTTCCACTCCGCAGGAATACGTGCTGCCACATTAGAAGCTCACCTGGCCCTGGCCGGAAGCAGCAGGGGTCCCTTAAAACCCTGGCGGTCTTGTGCAGAGTTAAGCAATTTACCCATGCCGCTTTCCTCTCACCCCTCCCTTCCATCCCTCTCTCCTCTCCCAATCCCAGATCCCTCTCTCACTTTGCAGGCCATTTTCTTTCACCCCTTTTTACAACTTCTGAACTCTCCCCATTCAACTTCTCACTTCACCCTTAATCACCTCTTGCCATTCTGTCTTTTCACTGCCCTCATCTCTAACAGTTTCTTGCATTTATCTCATGGCCTCTCTGGCCCGTCACCTCCCGTGCCCATCTGCACTTCTCATTCACCTCAAGTCTCTCCATTCAAATTGTTGTCTATTTGTCTCTTACACCTCTCCAGTCCCCCCATTCATCTTTCACATCTCTCCTTTGTTTTTTCACACCTTCTTGAACCAATGTCCCTCTCCCCTGCTACCTCAGCACCAGTTCTTAATTTGAGCAGGTGGTTTCCGGTGCTCCGCACTGGCACCTAATTGTGCACACTGGCACTATGACCGTCTGCCACATGGTGGCTCTGTCAGTGTAATTTAGAGATGAGCAGAACAGCTGTTTATTAATTCAATATACATTAAAAACGATAAACTCCTGACATCCATGCCATTCTTATAGCTTTGGGGGCTTGAAATAGTCACAGTTGTACAGTGTTATGGTTGGTAGTTGCATAGGTATTGTCATTGGCCGCACAGGCAAGGCAATGGGTGGGTGGTTAAAGTTGTAGTGGCCTACTGGTGAGGTCCCTGACACATGTTTTATTACAAATTAATCACTGCTCAGCACCCACCCCAGTACTCCCTCTCTTCCCCTATCACTGCTGTCCCTCACCCCTGTAGCATCAAATTACTTTTAAGGTCACAGATCATCTCTCAGCTATCTTCTCTCACAGTTTGACAGTAGCCCTCCTCTGTGCCCTCAACTTTCCCTCACACTCACTTCTTGCATGTCCGCACTTCCCTTCAGCACTTCACATTTCTCCTCACTCCTGACCTCTTCAATCAAATTCTCTCACTCCCTTGCTGTACTTTCTCATCCTCTCATCTCTCCTCACCGAGCACACGGGTTGGACCCGTATACTCCTCTTGGCCTGTGCCACTCTGCTTATTGTTCCTTAATTCAGGAAGGTATGAATTGTCTGTCTTGCTGTTTTGGTGCAGGCCACACAGTTATGGAAAGTGCACCCTCCTTTGCTTCGATCCACCAAGAATCTATTATCCTTTAGGAAGATATAAAAACCTGGCTCTCTGCTCTGTAGGTCACCCCATTTGGCTGGTTCTCCTTCCCCTTCTGTATGTTTCTCATTTGCCTTCAGGCAGCAGATGGCTATTAGCCCCAGCACAACTTTTGGTAACAGTAGCGCACTACAAATGTAAATAATAATAGTAATAGGCAGAAGCATGGGAGCCACTAGACCCAACCTTCGCGGGGGCCTACACTCCCAGGCAGGGCTGGCCATAGCACTGGTCACACACGGCGCAACAGTCTTATTTGGTGCCCCAACCTCCGTTTCCTCCTTCTCCATAAATTCCCTCACTACCACTCACCAGCAAAGCACCTCATCTCTCTGTAGCACCTTTCTGACAAACAGTTGTTTTTTATAGTGCTACTCATTGTTTACTCACACTCAGTTCTGTGATCTGTATAGTACATGTTCTTTGTAGCAGGCACATTAACCCACTGCACTGTGTGGATGAGAAGAGTGCCCATGTGAGTGCACGGTGAGCAATGCAACAGTGTGAGAGTAGGGAAAGAGGAGTGACTGCAGGGTGAGTGAGGTGACCATATGAATTTGGGTGCGGATGTAAGTGCGGAGTGGGACGAATTAATGCATGGTTAATGATGGGCTTGTTTGAGCGAGTTGCAAATTGAGCAGTGAGGGGGCAGGTGAATGAGGTGTCACATGAGTGCAGATGAGTAGTGTGACTGCAGGCTGAGGTACAGGGTGAACAACGCAAGTGCATTGTGATTGCAGAGTGATCACTGTGAGTGCAGGGTGAGAGGGTGAATGGTGTGAGTGCATGGTGATCAGTGTGAGTGCATTGTGATCGCTCCGAGTGCAGGGTGAGCGTGAAAGTGAAGTGCGAGAATGAGAAGTGAGTTCTCTGAATGCAGGGTGCATTCCCAAACACTTGAAGTAACTCAGCATATTATTGACGGCAGCGTAGGGTTTAAAGATATAAGTTAAACTATTGCTATTATGACATTAATCAGGGATCGAGGGTGGAGGAAATAAAAAATATACTGATCCTGCAACACACTTCCAGTCCTATGGTTAGGGTTGCCTCCTCGTTATTTTGATGTCCCAGATGGTACAAAAATAAGCAGTCACCTAAAGCTGTATATTTCAGCACTTATCTGTGCATACTTCGAACAGCAAATATAAATAGAAAGCACTTTTAATTGTGTTCTAGGGCTGCCTCAATGATCCATGACTGATAATTAAAGGGAACAAAGACAGAAAAGTCACATTACGAATGAATGCATATGAGTTTATTTACAATCCCATTTAGTGTCAAGAGGAGGCCTTTGCAGGCTCTTTAAACATCAAATGGCTGGTATTTTCCTTCTTGCAACCCTATTTTTTATTCAGTGGCGGCTCCCCCATTGGGGCGTGGGGGCGTCACCTCACTGCTTTCTCGCAGTGCGAGAACGCAGAAACATAAATGGTAATAACTACCACCATTTATGTTTCTGCTTCTCGCACTGCGAGAAAGCAGAAGTGCCTGTTTGGGGGTGGGCGGTCCTGCTCGAGGGCAGGGGGGGAGTGGCTTGCCCACTGTTGTGCGTATTTACTGTTTGGTCGGCCCTGGGGCCGACCAACCAGTCAGTATGCACAACAGTGGGCAAGGCACTGCCTGCCTGCTTCGAGCAGGACCGCCCACTCTCTCTTTTTCTCTATGTATGCTGCTGCATGCAGCAGCATACATAGAGAAAATGACCTGTGTGGGGTGCGCTCTGCTGCGCCTCACCAATAATAACGCTGCCATTGCAGCGTTGTGATTGGCGGAGGTGAGGGAGGGAGGTTGCCTTTCCTTGATGTCGATGACGAGGGCTGCAGGAGTCGGGACAGAACCTGAGGGGGCTGAAGGTAAGTTTTATTTTATATATTTTTTTCATTTAACCCTCAATTCAATGACATCTGATGCAATGGCCAGTCCTCTACAACAGCTGACTTCATGGTTTGCATATTATGTAAGAAGGCTTGCTGCATGTGGTAACTGTTCCTGGTGTACACAGGTTTGCAGTTAAGCCACTTCTTTCCAGAACTTCTAAATACGCCAGCTGGGGGGACCTGTAACATGGACCTCATTTAACCTCTCCCGCCTCCCCCCCTCGACGACCCTAATTCCACCCCCGTCCCCCACCCGCCCGTCATGATGGACGCGGCCCGCGACTGATAGAAGTGCGCCTTATATTCTTAGTGTTTTTTCACTGTCCTGGGCCTCGCTTATGGAATGCCTGCCACGCCACCCAATTGCGTGAAAGTGTGGGTGCCTGCTCGTGCATGTGCTAGAAACAAGCCTCAGAGGCTGCCCATCTCATTTACAAGGCACAAATGCTAACTGCGGCAGCCTTTGCAAGTGCAGCAATAGCGAAAACCGTCAATCACCCGCTGTCTATCTCCGACCCTTTGTCCGTCCTGCAAGTGGAAATATGTCAACAGGAAGAGAATACTAACACGCACACATTCAACCCATGGCACAAACAGAATCGATCACAGCTCCTGCTCCTCGCTGTGTTTCAGAGGAGAAGGCTGTGGTGTGGTTACTTGTTGTCTGTAAAATGTCACATCGCTGAAGGTGTGTGTTACATTTGCGGGATGATAAATGACAACAATTATGCCGACTTGTAAAAGTTCCCTCACTGTAGAAACGGCAGGTGATGTGTGCCGGCGCGTCATTGCTGCGATCCCAAACGTGGATATTTAAGTCCACATTTCACAAAACATTCTCTTTATTTAGGTATTCATATATCTGGCAAATCAAACAGCACGCCGTGCACATTAAAATTTTACAAGCTAAATATGTTATAGGCGCATAACCGTGCAGTTCCATTTTGGAGAGGCTCGTCATAGAGCTAACCTGCAGAAAATAGTCCACCCCAACAAAAACCGAAATAGAAACAGAAGTGCACGAGCCAATGTTATCAATGAGTCCTATGAGGTGGGATATTTGAAGGTTTCACAAAATAAATGACAGTGGAAGCAGAGAGATGCATTTCAAGCTGGTGAAATCTCAAAATCTATGGACTCTTGGAGTAACAAAAGAGGAATCCTGTTTTTCAGTGTGGGACAAACACCATGTGGGCGAGAACTCTGGTGTCTGCTGCTGTCTTGGACCATGGCATGGCATCATGTTGTTAACTTAGTATGTTTTGTAAATTTGACGCCTTACCACTTTTAAATGTCACCAGGCACCACTGTTTATATTTCTTTTCATGAAATGCATTCTAACACAATACTGCAGTAAATTATAAAATACAAATGTAAGGAAAAGGCAGAGTTGGGACCCAGGGCGTACTGGAACTAGAAAAAAAAAACTAAGCCTCAGTAACCAGTTTACTAAAGGTATGTAAACATGCAAATGGTCTTTAACGACCTGTGAAAAACTCAGGCGTGCCGGGCTTTGCTGGAGATAAGACTACAGACACAGCTCAGCGGAGCCCACAGCAGCTCGAGCTGAGACACACTACGGGGGAGGAGGGGGGCTGAATCCCTGTTGTTGTCCGATGGGCCTGAGCAGAAGTGTGACCGGGAATGCGCGACCCCCTTTCCATCACTTCACGGCCCCCCTGGGGGTCGCGCCCCACACTTTGAAGACCCCTGCCATAGAGGCAGGGATATAGCTAGGGCTGCAGACACCAAACAAACGAACTCCTTCCTCTCTTGGCTCCTTTAAAAGACTAATTGTGCTATGCTGCTCAAGTGGCATGTCTCTTCATTGCTATTTGTATGACACAGTCTCATTGGTGCATCGCTATTTTCCGGTGCAAATTGTTGATCAATGGAATTCCTGCCTCTTCCAACAAAATAACAATATATCCTGCCAAGTAGGAAATGAAGGTTCTGTGAGGGGTTTACATGGCTTGCTGGGCATTGGTGCACACAGCTCTCTTTCTTGATGTCTATATCTTATCTGCCATCCAGTCCCTCTAAAGCCGCACGTGGCCCGAGCTCCGCGTGCTCAGTAATATCAATGTGCCCAGCTTGGTAAAACGACTGCTAAATTAACAGACTTTTATCAACCAGTCTGGTACCTTCTCAAGCTTTGTGTCACTGAGCGAGTATGTGCAACATACAGGCGTACACCTTTTAAAGGGTACTTTGAGGGAGGGATTTCTGCACAGAATATTTATTTAATTTTAATGTGGTCAAATTATTCCGTTCGTGGTTTGGACTTTATAGCTAGCACCTGCTCCTGCTTACAACCACTGGATATGTAGGATAGCAACTATGACAGGTAAGACTAAGCAACACCAGAAACCCACATAATGCCCTTCAACTCCAACCAAAGCTTCTGATTAGCAGCACACCATGAATACAATTTTCCCCTAAAAAAAGGGAGAAATGCGGGAAGCCTAAGTGAATAGCAGCTAAGCACAAGCTTGGCTGCGAACTCCAACAAGCCCTCATGTCCCAGAAAGGAAATGTAATTGCAGGATGACTCCCCTTCCTCCATGTGCAATGGAAACAGAACGCCCCACTCCATCAGTCAGCAGTGTTACAGGACTGAACTCCTTTTTCTAGATCTGGCTTGACAGCACAGATCTTATGTGATAAAACTAAAAAAAAAAAATAGTTTTCAGGGCTACTACGCAGAGGGGTGTGGCTCCACCATCATGCTGTTGGACAGGACTACATTTTTTATTGGGTAGAAGTTGCCTGCTTCCACAGAAAACAAGCATTGGCATAGCCAATAGGTCTTACCTTTGGGACCTTATAAGTGTTTAGCCATGCAACAGTTGATGTTGTTGCACCAAGGATATTGTGCTGCATAACTAAACACTTATAAGGTCCCAAAGGCGAGACCTTTTGGCTATGCCAATGCTTGTTCAGAATTTTCGGGTGTCTAGTTTTAAAAAATGTATAGGTTTGCTAGCTTTCCCTAGGTGCCGGCAGAGCTAGGTTTCAAAATCTACAGCTAGGCACTTTGCAAAAAAAGGGTCAGTTTTCACTGTGAAAAGGTGGTGTGTCCACGTTGCGTTTTGGGACGTTTCCTGTCGAGGGCACTAGGCCTACCCACACAAGTGAGGTACAATTTTCCTCCGAAGATTTGGGGAACGCGGGGTGTGTAGAATTTTGTGGATCAAAGCAGATTCCAGAACTTTCCACCACAGAAATGTGAGGAATTTTTTTTATTTTTTTTATTTTTTTATTTTTTTTAACAAATGTTGAGGCTTGTTAGGGATTCTGGGTAACAGAACCTGGTGAGAGCCAGTCAAGTCACCTCATCCTGGATACCCCTGGGTGTCTAGTTTTAAAAAATGTATAGGTTTGCTAGGTTTTCCAGGTTTCCCTAGGTGCCGGCAGAGCAAGGGTTCAAAATCTACAGCGAGGCTCTTTGCAAAAAAGGTCAGTTTTCGCTGTAAAAATAAAGTGTGTCCACGTTGCGTTTTGGACCGTTTCCTGTTGCAGGCTCTAGGCCTACCCACACAAGTGAGGTACCATTTTTATCACGAGACTTAGGGCAACACAGAATTGTAGAGCAACTGTTATTACCTATTTTCTTTCGGTGCATTTCTGCCTTCCGAAAGAAAGACAATGTGTAAACAATAAGTCATTTTGAAAAATGACCTATAAATCTCATACTAGTATGGGTACTCCCAATTTCGGAAATGTGCAATTATCTACTCTTTCTAAACTCTATATTTTGTTCCAATTTCAGAAATACATAGGTGTCATTCATACCATTTCTTCCATGTATATATTTTCCCAAATTAATTGCTATATACCGGAACATAATGAAAAAACATTGCAAGACGCTGCTCAATTATTGGCTCTGGGTTCGTCAGGGTCTTTGTGAACCTACAACTCCTATATATCCCCACAACCAGAACGGTCCAGAGGATGTAACGGTACATTGCTTTCAAACAGCTGTCACGATTAGAAGAAGTTACAGGTGAAAACGTTGGCACAAATGGCTGTTTTTTTCAACTAATTTTCAGTCTTTCCTATATTTAACGGTTACTTTCTATAAAGAAAACTTGAAGGATCTACTCAAATGACCCCTTGCTGAATTCAGAATTTTGTCTACTTTTCAAAAATGTTTAGCTTTCCAGGATCCATTATTGCTTTCATACCCATTTCTACCATTAACTGGAAGGAGGTTGAAAGCTAAAAAAAAAACAAAAAAAAGCAAAATTAGGCTAATGTCCCAGAAAAATGCCAAAACTGTTTAAAAATTTTTGTTTTTTTGACAAAAGTCTGTTTGTCCCTGGAAGCTGGGAAGATGGTGATTTCAGCACCACAACTCCTTTTTATGATACCATTTGCAGGGAAAAAACAAGATGCTTTCATCTGTAGCCCTTTTTTCCCCATTTTTCACCCAAAAAAATGTTTAGCTGTATTTTGGCTAATTTCTGGGTTCCCTCCAGGGGTCCTCAAACCCTGGATACCTTTAGAATCCCCATGATGTTGGAAAAAAAGGACACAAATTTGGCGTGGATTCCTTATGTGGTCAAAAAGTTACAGGGGCCTAAGCGCAAACTACCCCAAATAGCCAAAAAAAGGCTTCGCACAGGGGGGGAAAGGCCTAGCAGCAAAGGGGTTAAAAAGACATGAGCAAATATAGAGCACAGCTTAAACAATATATTGTGTTTTTAATGAAAAGCCAGTTCTTTAACATATCAGTGTTTGATTGGCTCAGTCTGTTAAAAAGAGAATTTTTGGTAATTGTAAATATCTGCACAGCAAAACATTTGTGAGGCACATGCGCAATTTACATTGATCTCAGTGTATAATTTTACAGTTTCTATGTATAGTCTTGCTAAGCAGTCAGTTACACCATATGTGTCCTCAGAGTATCTCAATGTGACCTTTATATAAAAATCAGCTTAGTTTAGCACGCTGTGGGCATACGGTATATGACATGAACATTGATCTCTAGCGTATCATTACTTAGTGTCATGGTTCTACAAATCAATATTCACTTTGTCTTCAGGTTATCTGCTGTCTGTCGTGGCTGCTTTTGTAGAAGACATTCAAATGAAGATATCACCAAGAGGTGGGTTTATTTTCGAGTTGTACGTTTGTATTGAACATCTGGGGTTGGTCGTCCATGAATATTTCATATTGTTTGGCATTTCATCTTTGCATACATTAATAAAAGACCCATTAAAAATAAACAGTGAGTGAAGAATTGTTCACGTTCGGCTGGCACTTCTTTTCTGTATTTCTAACAACTCTTGAAATCTGAAAATGTGATGGATGTTCACCGTTCAAATATATCCTGCCACTCATACTGCGAAACATTACCAATAGCTTTGACTTTCGTATTGTCTATGCGCATGTGCACAAAATAACAGTATTATTTTACACACTGGCGTAGATTATACATGTATACACGCTTGCAGGCAGAGCAATACCGGCTTTGCATACTCACTTGTAGTAGTGCCCCACATTCGCCCCAGGCAGTACATATGTCAGGGGACCCTGGTAGCACATGCATCAAAAACCTTAGTCAACAATGAGCGTTAGTGGCCTCAGGTGGAAAAGAGCATCGGCAGTAATGCACCTCAAAGGCTCATGGTTGACTGGGGTAAATGGATATGTGCATGGATAATTAATGGGTTGAGAGAATGGATGAATAGGTGAATAAGTGGGTGTATGAGCTAATAAGTGAGTGGAGCCATTAATAGATGAATAAGCACTGGGATTGACGGATGACTGAGTGCTTAATAGGCCTCTTCGCCTGTCACAGCCAGTGCTTAATTTGAGCTTGTGCTTTCTGGTGCTGTCCTGCACTTAATTGTCAATGCCGGCAATTATGACTGTCTACTACCTGCTGGCACTGTTTGCGTAATTTAGAGGTTAGCAATACAACTTTTATTTATTAATTAAATATGCATTAAAAATGACACATATGTTCCACCCATGCCATTTTTGGAGTGCCTAGAATAGTCTGAATTGCCACTCTTGTAAGAGTGCGGTGGTTGATAGTTGTGTTGGTACTCTCATTGGCAACGCTTGCATGGGCAAAGGGTGGTGCAAGCTGCAGTGGCGTCCTGGCAAGAACCCTGGCACTTAATTCGTGTTTGCTTTTTTGCAAATAAGCACTGGCCACAGCCATGAAATTGCTTTGCACCATCATTGAGTAACCCTTAGCCTATGTTCAGTTACACCGCATCCCACAGTAAAGCACGTTTCCTACTTGCACCGTAACTCATTAATCGTTATGTATGTTCAGTTTAAGCACCACGGTCAATAATAAGGAAATGGCTAGATTTTCGCGCAGTGTACTGCAAAGTCTGCTCTATTAATCATTGACATACACTAGTGTTAACATAGGCTTCAGGCAGTAGGGTATGCTTCGAGCATCCATCTACTAATTCATGTTTAGACAACAATCAGTGCCATTTTTGGTTTGAAGGAAGATGGTCTTTTATAATTAAGGGACCTGATTCAGAGTAGTGCCCAATTGGAGGCCTTGGTGGAGGACACCCACAGAAGCAAGTTATGAAAGCTACTCGCAGAACACGTTATACTACTATAAACAGCCCATCTACCTCCCCTAGCCTACCTTGCTCACTTAGAGACTTCACCATAAAACTGATAAAAGTGTTAGAGGCACAAAAAGGAGATAGCAAGACTGATGGAAGTTACAAAATGAAAGACAAATCTTATAAATTGATCTCTGAAAATTACCATACATATTTCAAAATATGAACCTAATCATTAAAGCATCAGAGAGGCTGACCAAATGATGCAAATCTGCAGTATGCTACTTGGTATTTAGAACAGCATTTCCACAAACTATAAGCCCTCCAGCCAAAATCAATGTTCTCTATTCACCATCTGATTGTTGCCTGAAGAAGGTCTCAGGTTCCAGCTCGATCGCACCTACCAGCACTACAGACTCCACACTCGTAACTGGCAAGAGCACTTTAGTAGGGAAGAGTGCCTTAAATTTGACTGCCCCAGTCTAGCCCTCAGGTCAGCAGGAAATATATGGGAGACCCACTGAAATATAAGGAGCACATGCTATCTGTACTGAAGCAGAAGTTAAGCGCCCTTTTGAAATACAGTTGAAACATATTGGTTGTACGCAGTCTCAAGCAAGTAGACCTTGGAGGCATACGGAATAAGACACCTATTTTGACTCGGAGACCAGATATCCCCAGCAGTGCTTTGATCTCATGGCGTTATGACATTAAAAAAAAGTCTATATCTGAGAATGGTCAGTATCCTCTATCGAAGTTCTCCAAGGTTTTAATCAAATATCGTTGAATGTCCCATTTTAAATTTTTTATAAAAGTGTTTCTGATGGTTACTTCTAACCACAAATTATTCACCTTCTGCATATCCCTATGCACCAGACTGGATCGGGAAAACTCAAAGCAGTTCTAATGCGTGCTGGTAGGTGACGTTCTGCAACTCTGCATCAGCTTTGTTCCTCTCTGGAAGTGATGAGCTGAGCCTCCTAAAAGCTCCACCCTTAAATTCAGATGTCAGTTCATTTCTTTCTGCGCTTACATACTCTGATCCAGAGTTCGCTCCTTCTTTCTTCACCTTATGAAGAGATTCTTCTGAAAATATTCCAGTGTAGAAATTTTATGTCACTCCCAAACATGACAGGGTTTAAAATGTGTACGGACTGTCGCAAATAGGTTTCTGTGACAGATTCCCAATAAGTGGCCATCTGTTGCTTGAGTACGCTGCACCACTCCTAGACCGATGATGATTGTGCCCAGATTAACCCAAAAGTCATCTGAGAACGAGAAGTGAAGCTTGATGTGGTGAAGCACTGGAAGGCTCTTGCTGGTCCTGCTCCAGGTTGAAGTTGAAAGCGGGAACCCACTCCTGAAGTCGTTCCTGTGGAAGATCCTCATGGTTGAAGTGATCTGGTAAGTCAAATAAGAAATACAAGAAGTCCCAGGGGGATTATGTCCCTTCCACCACTTTAGTAATCCAGAACGGGCCATCACCGTGCCTCCAAGTCTCACTCATCTTCCACTCTGAATCAGGACCAAAGTCAACCTGCCGAAGTCACACCTGACTCCTTTGCAGAGGCACTCCTTCATTGGAGCCCTCCTGGATACGATGCACATTCGTGCTTTTCCTCCAGACAACTGAGTCCAGGACATTGGTGCTATGACCGAATGTTTCAGCCCAGCTGAGAACATGTAATGTACACGCTTTTGAATGTTGGAATTCCCAAGAAGGCTCTAACTCCGAGATGCATTCCTCATGGGGCCAAGCACAGGACTCCTATACTCCTTTCCACTACTACCCCTTTCGCCCTGAGTTCTAAAGAAGATGAGAAACGACTGGTCCAGAGGCATCTTTTTTGCCCATATTGGGCCAGAAGAGTGTGGTACTCAGAAAATCTGGGCTTGAGCATCTGCACTCTGATCAGGCTGCTGCTTCTGGAGGATCTTCTGTCGTAACAGCAGGGCAGGGTATTTGACCTGGGCCTGCGCAACCTGCAACTCCGTGCATGGAGATTAAGTGTGGATAACCTCTTTCCCAAAGTTGTTGATGTCGGCCTTGCAGCCAGGTACCCTCCTACGAAATCTGTGTATGCCGGTGCTGGGAGAAGTCGATGGCTGGGTGCAGTACCTGCCAGACAGACCCATTGCAGGCCAAAGTGTTGGATGTATTGTTGTTTGTTTTGTCTTTGGCCCAGAAAGGACTTGTTTGTGGTCCCTGACAAAGGTTATTTGTCTGCGCTTTTGGCCTTTACCTGTGCCGGACCAGCTGTCCTTGTTTAAATCACCAGTTGTGATGAGTTTCTCTAATAAACCAGGCCTTTTTTGCAGATGCCCTCCACTTTTTGCTGCCCTTTGGACTATTAGATGGTGGTTTGCAATCTGGCAGTACACTGAAGCCTGCTAACCAGGCCCCAGTGCCAGTGCTCTCTCCCCAAAACTGATGTGTGATTTGGTAACCCCAATTGGCAAAGGACTTTAACCCCCTTAGAAGTCCCTCGTATATGGTACCAGTGGTACCCTGGGCATGGATGTTAAATGGATCACTAGGTACTGAAGAACTGTTTGTACTACCCTGAGTGACCAAAGTAAACTACTGACAGCGGACCTGCCATTACACCGCTCGTGCAGTCTGCAAACTGCTCAAACTCTACTTTACCCTCACGATGTTTGTCAAAGTCAATGAATTATCTTTAATATATGCCAGTCACCCCTAAGAAACGCCTCCTAGGCAGAGTGCATTATATTCAAAGCCTGGACATGTAAGTTCAAGCTTATATGTCCCTATAGTGGCCTTTTTCCATTAAAGGACACCCTAAGTGATTGACGGTCTATAGGATAACCTGGGCTGGTACCCAGGCCAATCGGAGTTTGGCAGCTCCATTATGGTACCATCTAAATGTGTCCTGTTTGGTATCAAGCAACGTGTCTCATCATGAATCTCGTGTCAAAGACGCAGTGGCATGCACCCAGGTGGCTACCTTAGAATTTGCCCCTGCCCTTCCTGTGCTCTGGTTGACAGCCTGTGTTTGCTGCTGCCAAGACCTGAATCTGATCCCCTGCCAGGAGGTGTAAAGTCTCCCAGAAGGAGTCCGAAATAATGGCCTTTGACATGAAGAAGGTCACACCTTCCTGCTTGACAGGCTGGCTAGTGAAGTGGAAGATCAAGGCGGTGAGTTTAAAAGGCTGCATTGTCTTTCATATGCAACCAGGCTGCCTCCCAAAGGAGGAAACAGCCTTCCACCTTCCCCCAGGCACATTTCACCTGGGCAGGCAGAAACATTTGGTATTCGGGAGGTGTGCAACCCCAGGAGGCTAGCCACACATTTAGGGTGGGCAACCTGGTCTGTACAGTAAAGACTTTTTTTAAAGTTTTAGAATAGTGGGTTCTGGGTAGAAAACGTCACCACAACAACAAAGAGAGGGAGAGAATCACTCTTGTACCCCCTAGTATACTTGTATAAACAACGAAAGAGTGAATTAGGACTAAGAAAAGGCTAATGTAAAACAACGGCGTGGGAAAAACCAAAAGGATTTTATAGAAGAACCCTCACTCACCAACCTAGTTGGTGACATGCTTCATCATCGGGTTCCCACCAAGGAGGCCGAGTGCCTCCCTGGTGTGCTGCGACGCCTGAGTTACAGCGGAACTGGTTTTTGATGGATATGTGGTGATGGACGTGAATTTAAAAGGTAGATGGTTTTAACCGATAACAATTTTTATTCAAGGTAAACCAAAGACCGTTAAAAATCAAGTGAGACGGACAAGAATTGGTTGGTTAGCATAAACACAGGTTGTCCGGTTAAGGTCAGTGCAAAGAAATGGTCGACATGTTTCTGCTTGTAATGCCAATTTAGCTAAGCATTCTTCAGGACCAGATGAAAATCCACGGCGGTATGCGCAAGCTAAGGCGCACCCTAACCTATGGAATTTTGGTAGTGGTAAAACTTGCGGTTCTACCGCTTTGCCTCCTCGTTATTCCTGGGCTACTAAATTTCGTATGCATTGTACGACAAACATCATGGGTCCGAGAGGGGGGTAGTGAGCTATAGTATTTCCATGCTCGCACACTCCCGGGCCGAGCAGGACTAAGACAGGTCCATCACGGTAGTGGTGTTTGATAGATCGCACCTCAGAAAACAATGTATAATCAGACTGGGCAGCGAAAAAAATATTCTTAATTATCTTAGTAGCAAATGAACATAAGGCGAATTGATTGTGGTGCCATTAGGGGTTACAAATGCACCCTACTACCTTGGGTGCATAAACGCACAGATCCCGTGAAACCGTTTCTGTGTGATACACTAAACAAACAAGTACCTCGGCACTCAAAAATAATATCCCTTTTCTCTTGTATCAAGCCTTAATAAGCAAAACCACATTCCATTTTCTTGATATATCACTGATTACAAGCAAAGATGGGTTCGTACAAAAAATGTTTGTTTAATTATATCCAAACATTAAGTTCAAGTAAAAATTTATGACACCATCATTTTCAAACAGACCATATATACCCCTAATTCTTCAGACAACGTAACAATTAAGTTACAAAAAATATTTGAGGCTCTATGGTCTTGATCCAACAAGCACAACAGCCGACACATGTTTCGTCACATCAGTGACTTCCTCAAGGCTTTTTAATACAAGATTTTTTGCAATATAATAGAATTCTATGTCCGGACCGGAGGCGAGGATTATGCTCTATCTTTCTTTAATTCAATTAGCAGCACTTCAAAGTTAAACAAAACCACTGTTCCCATGAACCACAGGGAACATAATACAAAACAATAGAGCGTCCATGGCTAGACAGTCCGACATCCATGCACCAATCACAGGGCTTCTGGGCGTATGTAGTCCTCTGTCCTTATCCATTCCTCCTCTTTCTTTAATGCTACAGCCAGATAAGTGCGTTGATTTCTCCTTCCCTAGTAATTTTGTCGTTGGGAATGTGGTGCATATTGAAATGAGTTAATATAATCTTTGTTGCCTAGAACGCGCTTCACTTGCGCCGTACGTTGATTGTCACCTTTCAAATCGGCTTTACATATTTTAAACTCGTTTGCATTTCATAACGCGTTTCCTGTCAGGTTATGTGTGTTTTCGCTATCTTGCATGTAGATATTGTTTTTTGCCCAGGAATAGCGTTATTCCTTCGTGTGCCTTAGCGAGGGAGCCGCTACTCGGTCTTCCTTCGCCCGGCCGTGGGAGCGTTCTCACTCCCTAACGGCCGGTGATTGTGGTGCCCAGGCTCGCGGTGCTCCTCCTGCCGCTAGAGGGCGCCTGGTGCGCGCCTCATCGACGAAACGTCTGGCATTCCGTGCATTCATTGCGCGCTTTCCATGCCTGAGACATTTCGCCGAGGAGCCTGCCCTGCCAGTTACGCCTGTGTGGTCTGTTTCTCTGCCCTAAGGCAGTGTCTATTTGAACTCCCCCCCCCCCCCCCCCCCCCCCCTGTGAAAAATCGAACGCTCGCATAGCGCGAGTCTGTATCTGCCATTAGGCAGCAAGTCTCTTGGCGAGTCAAATCGCCTAGGGGGTGGGTCTGTACGTTTCTAGGCCTGAATAACGCTCTGGTGGAGAGTCAGTATTTGGAATCATATATTGTTTGGCATGGTGCCCTAAGTTTATCACTGCAGCAGGGCTGTGGGTCCCGAGGCTTTGTCCCCTTTAGAACGCGAGCACTGCCCGCACTTCATTTAGGCTGACACCCAGCCCCCTTCATACAGAGGTTACCCTCTCTGGCCCCATTCACCTGCTTGAAGCCCTTGGCAGTACATGGAGTCGTACGACGAGGAAGCTTAGCAGGACGTGGGAGGAGGATCCCCTCATGGCCCTGCAATGGGATGAGGACTTTTATGATGCGGTGGATGATTCTATCCACAAGGCGGTAGAGCAGGCCATGGGGCCCTTGGAGGATCGCCTATCCTGTAGGATAGAGCAGGCATTAGCCAGGGCGCAGAACCTACCTCCGCCCTCCCCCGGTTCAGGTGGTAATCTTGCTGATACTCAGCCCCCTCCCTCTAAACGACCTAAAGATGCCGGGGTGGTTATAGATGCTTCGCCCGCCTTAAGCAGGCGTTCTTAGCGAGCAACTCCACTCCGGCGACTCCCGCACCATCGGGAGATGTAGCTGATGATGCTGACGACGAGGCAGGCCCATCCCGGGCGGCCGTCCCGTCCAGAACCGACTAACGAGGCGCAGAATCTTTGTGCCGACATGTTGGATCCCGACGATATTTTGCATCCCCGCTCTTCAGACTAGGCTCCCTCAGAGAAAGTTGCCCAGTATGTCGCCAGCAGAATCCACCAGCCGTTAAAAGCCACAGCCAGAAGCTGTCTTAGGGCGGAATGCCCCTGACCTTCACTGGAGGGCAAGGTGGCTGCTACACCAGAGATGGATCCCCGCATGGCGACATTCTTGCAAAAGTTTGTCAAGGACCCCAAGCGGGGTATTGACAGGTCCTGGCGGGCTTGCCAGGACAAGCTTCTTGACGTACTTGGGCCTCCCACAAAGATTCTCGATATGGCCGAAGAGGCCAAGCTATCAGGCTCCCTGATTTCTCCCGATACCCTTTCTGCTTGGACCCAGCGTGTGGTGGTGTTCCTAGGGAATGCCAACTGCGCACTCTCTACGGAGAGATGCCGAAGCTTACTCATCAAGGTGGACCCCAAACTTGGTGACCTAGCCGACTTTGAGGCGGGCTCCGTGGCCCAGGGAGGTCTTTTCGGAGAGCCCTTTATTAAGGAACTGGGTAAATTTGTTAATACCTTCACCTCGTTAGATAGGGCCCAGACTTCCATCAGGAAAGTTTTCCGTCCCCGTGTTTTCCAGGGTGCCGGACGAGGCAGGGGCCGCTCGTCCGGCCGTCCTAATCAGGGCAGAGGGCAAGGCTCCGGTAATGTCAACTACCAGGATCAAGCCAGATTCGGGAACTTCTACCCGACCAGAGGTCGCCGAGGGAAAAACAGAGGTGGTCGGGGCAGTGGAGCCTCCAACTCGTCTGGTGAGTGTTCTCCCTTCTTCCCTTCTAAAAGTAGGGGGACGGCTGGCGCATTTTTTCCAGGCCTGGACTTCTGTCACGGGGGACGCGTGGGTGCTGCAGACGATCGGAGGGTTTCACATAGAGTTCCACGGGGAGGCTCCCCAGTCGGTTCCCCCGCGCCCTCTCTCCTTTTCGGCCGCCGACATGGCACTGGTCGACCAGGAGGTCTCCGCCTTATTGGACAAGCAGGCGATCTTCGAGGCGCTCCCACACCCTAGGGGTTTCCTCAGCAATATTTTCTTGGTCGACAAGGCCAACGGGATGCAGCGTCCAGTCATCAATCTGAGGGAGTTCAACGCGTGGCTGGTATACCGCCATTTCAAGATGGAGGGCATCCATCTCTTGCGCGATCGCCTCAGGCCCGGTGACTGGATGGCGCGCCTGGACCTCAAGGACGCTTACCTGGCGATTACAATTTTTCCTCCTCACAGGAGATTTTTGCAGTTCAATTGGCGGGACATGGTGTACGAGTTCACCACCCTCCCGTTCGGTCTTTCGTCCGCCCCTTGGTGTTTGACCAAGGTTCTTCGGCCCGCGATCGAACGCTTGAGGGCATCCGGCATGCGACTGATCGTCTACCTGGACGACATCCTAATTATGGCCCAATGTCCTCGGGTTCAAACGGCGGTCGATCTTCTTCAGGGTTTAGGCTTCATTATCAACGAAGCAAAATCCGTCCTGGTTCCGGCCCAGCAAGTGGTATTCCTAGGTTTCGTGATCGACTCGGTGGCATCCACCCTCAGCCTACCTTCTGGCAAGATGACCAAGATCCGTCACGAGATCAGGAGGTCCCTTGCACAGTCACGCCTCTTCCTACGCCAACTGGCCCGCATCGTCAGTCTTCACTCAGCCTCCATACAAGCGATTTTTCCGGGTCCGTTGCACTACAGAGCCCTGCAACGCCTCAAGGCCCGTCACCTTCGCAGGGGCCTCTCGTACTCCCAGAAAGTAGTCCTTTCGGCCGAGGCCAGGGAGGAACTGCAGTGGTGGCTTGCCAATATGGAAGCCTGGAATGGGCTCGTCCGCGCCTCGACCGGGCCAAAGGCCATACCCCCCGGCCGACTCATACAGTACTCTAGGGAAACTCTGCTAGGCCTTAACACCAAATCACCTACTTGCACTCCACCCCTTAACAGGGAAAACTGGGGAGGATCCTGGGGCTGCAATATATGGAAAAAAAGTTTCGGCCTCACTCAACCAAGTAGGCCCCTAAACCATAACAAAACGACAAACCCACACTGCGGGCTTGTCAATGTCAGGTCCATGGGCAAGCACGCCCAACATATCTTCGACCTAATCTTGGAAAGAGAGCTGGACTGTCTTTTCATGACACAAACCTGGTTAACCCAAAACAGCAATCCAGATGTAACGACCGCTCTCCCTTAGGGGTACCTCATTGCCAGACAAGACAGACCCCTCCAGAGAGGCGGAGGAATAGCTATTGTCTATAGGGACTCACTGAGCTGCCTGACTTTCCCGATCCCAGGTATCAAAGGTGCGGAAAGTATAGGCTTCGCCCTTAAGGTACATGATTCCTTCACCTTCTCAGGAGCACTATTATATCGACCTCCGGGAACACCCACTGACTTCAAAAATCGCCTAGGAGAAGCAGTAGGGGACCTAGCACTAAAATCCGCCAACTACACGATCTTAGGAGATACAAATATACATTTAGACTCCCTCACAGATCACGCCACCCTGGGCTTTACGGACACAATGAAGATCCTAGGCCTTAACATACTTACCACCAGGCCCACACACAAGGCAGGTCACATCCTTGATTGCATCTGTTCAAACTTGGACACACTTCATGTAAAACCACCCCAAGAATTAATCTGGTCTGACCACAGCTACATCCCTTTTGAACTCCAAGGGATAATGGCACACACACCCGGGAATAAGCCATGTGATCCCCATGGAGGGCCCAACTGGAAGAAACTGACAGGACTACCGGGTTTCCTAACTAAGGCACTAGAAACCAGACCACTATCAGTAGGGGACCCTGAGAAAGATAGCCAGTCTTTCAGGGAATGGATGGGCGCCCTATCTATGGATAATGACAAAGCAACACTTAAACCAAAATATATAAAGAAACCCAGATCCTCTGCCCCTTGGTTCTCCCAAAGCCTAAAGGAGGAACAAAGGAAGGTTAGAGCATTAGAGCGGAATTGGCGTCGAAACTACGATACAACTGACCAGCTCAGCTACAAAGTGGCCCGCCGTCACTATCACGGGATGATAAAAACTGCTAAAAAGGACTTTTTCACCAATGCCATAACCAACAGCAACAAACAAAAAGACATCTTTAACATCGTCAACTTATACATCAATCCCAAAACCATGCAGAGAGACATTCCCCCCTCCCAAACCCTGTGCAACAAAATGGCGGAATATTTCCATGAGAAAATGCAGACACTTACTAAAGATTACCCACACCCCCTCCCCTCAGAGGAGTCCCAACCAAACAGGAATAGCGCGACTAGCCAGCTAGCCGCCTTTCAGGAAGTCAGCTTAGAAGAATCACAGAGAAAAATTCTAAACATTAAATCAGGCTCCCCCTTCGACCCACGCCCCCCTTTCGTCCTCCACACTATGGTGGAGATTGTAAACCCCAGCATTAACAACATTATCAACTCTTCACTTTCCTTGGGAGTAGTCCCAGATGAATGGAAACTGGCAGCAGTAAGACCCCTACAAAAAAAATCGCCACCAGACCCCACCACCCTCACTAATCTACGACCCATCTCCCTGCTCCCCACGACCCATCTCCCTGCTCCCCACTTTCTGTAAACTCACAGAAAAGGTAGTAAACCAACAGCTCACCACCTTCTTAGAGGCCAATAACATCTGGCACCCCAACCAGGCTGGCTTCAGAGTAAATCACTCAACAGAATCAGCTCTAATATTTTCATCGGAAGCACTCAGAGCAGCGCTAGACCAGGGTAAAAAAGCAGTCCTTATACTGTTAGACCTGTCCGCGGCGTTCGATACGGTGTCACATTCCATCCTGATAGACCGACTAGCCGCGGCAGGGATAACTGGAAAGGTACTGAGCTGGCTAAAAAGCTTCCTAACAAATAGACGACAAGTGGTCACCCTGGGCCAGTTCAGATCAGAAGAGATCCCAATAAATTCAGGTGTACCGCAGGGCTCCTGCCTGAGCCCGACACTTTTTAATGTGTACATGGCCCCCCTGATTTCCCTCATATCATCCTTCGGCATAGCCACCATCTCATACGCGGATGACACACAACTCATCCTAGTGATGGAGGATGAAACCAGCGAAGCAGAAACGAGACTTAAAAACTGCCTAAAAGCCACTTTCCATTGGATGAGGACGAATCACCTTAAATGCAACACTGGGAAGACCGAGATCCTACCGTTTGGTAAGGGAAACACTTTCAACCCAGCACTATGGTGGCCAGAAGACGAAACCGTTCCCCCTAATACAGCCAACGCAGTCCGAAACCTAGGGATAAAATTTGATCCATCCCTGAGCTTTCAACAACAAGCAGTAGCCGTGGCAGGGACCTGCTTCGGCATAATAAAAGGGCTCAGGAAATTTTTCGATCTAATCCCTTTCGCCGCAAGGAAGACGGTGGCAGTAGCCCTCATTACCTCTCGCATAGATTACTGCAACAGCACATACGCAGGAACTAACAGGACAGTTTGTCATAAACTACAAATGGTGCAGCATGCAGCGGCCAGACTAGTGCTAGGATGGAAAAGAAGAACCTCAGCCACAATTGCCATGAACACCCTGCACTGGTTGCCTATACACAAAAGGGTGCTCTTTAAAATCTTGCTATTCACTTTCAGGGCAGTTAACAAAACAGGACCCAAATACATCGAAAGCATGTTCCAACGCTACGTTCCCTCCAGGTGTCTGAGGTCCCAAGGTGACAATCTCCTGACTATTCCCAAGTTTAGACTCAAAACCAGAGGAGGTAAAGCCCTGGCTGTCTTGGGGTCCAGAGCATGGAACTCACTGCCATCTCCTTTCCGACAAATCTCTACAGAAACAATTTTTAGAAAAACCCTTAAGACCTGGATTTACACCCTATCCGACACAAAATGCAAAAACATGAATTAGCATTTTAACCAAGGATTTACCACAAGAACAATAAGCCACCATGTTCTCGTACACTCTGAAGCGCTAAGATGCTCCCTGGAGTGTAACCCGCGCTATACAAACACTAATTACATTACATTACAATGGGCGAGCAATCTTCGGTTCCGCGCCCGATATTGTTATCGAGTTCGACGCCAGCAGGTCCGGATGGGGCGCACGGTGTGGCGAGTTTGCTACCGGAGGTGTGTGGTCCCCACAGGAGCAGCGGCTTCACATCAACTGTCTAGAACTGTTGGCGGGATCCTTCGCGATCAAGTGCTGGACCAAGGACTCGCTCCGTTCTTGCGTCCTCCTCAAGATGGACAACATCTCTGCGGTGCGTTACATCAACCACCTGGGGGGGGACCCGCTCTCAAGCGCTCTCCGACCTGGCGGCAAATTTTTGGCTGTATTGCCTCGACCACCACGTTTCCGTCACAGCGGAATATCTCCTGGGCCGCAGTAACCAAGTGGGGGATTTTCACTCGCGCCATGTTCAGGAGGTGAGCCTGTGGAAACTACACCAGAGTGTGTTTGCGGACCTCCAGAGCATCTGGGGCCCATTTTCAGTGGACATGTTCGCATCCCGCTTGGATTTCCAGCTGCCCCGGTTCTTCAGTTGGCGGCCGGATCCTCTGGTGGCGAGCACGGATGCCTTTCTCCAGGATTGGAGGGAGTAGACGGGTTATGCCTTTCCCCCGTTTGCCATGATAACGAGAGTTTCAGCGCAGGTGCGTCGCCAGGGGGCGGATATTGTACTAATATCGCCGATTTGGAGATCTCAAGTTTGCTTTCCGGTTCTTCTGGAACTTTCCTGGGATTTTCCAATCCTACTACCCCGCTTCCCGACTCTTCTCGATCCCGACGGAGTTCCTCATCCGCATCCGCTCATAGCGCAGGGATCCCTTGCCCTGATGGCCTGGCGGATTACCGGGGACGATGGGCGGTCCCGGGCCTTTTGGGAACGGCTAAGAGGTTCATGTCTAAGGCCTGGGCCGATAGTACGGTCAAGCGATACCGATCCACTTGGTGGCGTTGGGTTCGTTGGTGTATGCGCCGGAATTTCAATCCCGTGGCGGCAGATGTGACTTCAATTGTAAATTTCTTAGCCGCTTTGGCTGACGACGGTTTGGCTGATAGAACCATCAATACCTTTCGCTCGGCCATTTCGGCCGGCCACTCCCTGGTGGATGGCTCCCCGGTGGGCGAGCACCCTTGGGTTTGTCGCCTTCTTCGGGGCATCCGTCTTTCTTTACGGCCGGAGCCTCGTTATTCCCAGCTGTGGGACGTAAACCAGGTCTTGAACCTTTTCTTATCTTGGCAACCGAACCGGTTTCTATCTCGGAAGGAGCTTTCAGCTAAGCTGGCCATGCTTCTTTGTCTTATATCTTGTCGACGGGTTTCGGATGTCCGGGCGCTGGATGTCTCAGGCAGGATTTTCTCCCCTACTGGGGTTACTTTCACTATCTGAAGGCGGACGAAATGCGGTACCACCTCCATTTCCTTTCCTGCCTTCCCAGATTCTCCTAAGCTTTGCGTGGTGTCCTGCCTCAAAGCTTACGAAGAAATGTCGGACGAGTTACACCCTCCCGGAGAACGATAGTTGCTTATCGCGCTGAGGAAGCCTCATAAGGCAGTCTCATCCCCCACGATAGCCCATTGGGTACATTGGGTGATGCAGGAGGCGGGCATTGATCTCCGCGTTTTTGGTGCCCATTCTACCAGAGGGGCCATTGCCTCTAAGGGGTTTACCCTGGGAGCTCGTCTAGAAGACATTCTCAATGCGGCAGATTGGTCTTCGGACTCCACCTTTAAAAGGTTTTATTTCAAACCAGTGCTGGATATGGCACATTTGGTGGTGAGCAAGCTTTAAACGAGCATAATCCTAGCCTCTGGTCCTGACATAGAATGAAAAATTTCCTAGCTAACGTAACGGAAAGTTTCAATTCTATTAAGGAGGCGAGGATTATCCCACCCAGGGTATCAGTTCTGGGGATACCTTTCCCACCCTCTTACTGGGGTAAGTAATAGGTCTTCTTTCGGAGTTTGAATTTCTCATGTACCTATTGAATGTCTCTAACGGAATTCTTTCCCTGTAGGGTTAAGCCTTAGCCAATGCTCTTGCTTACGCTGTGCTTTGCTTCCGCAGGCGATTCTGGCAAACAGGATTCATGAGGATCTGGGACTGGCTGGCCTACAGCGTCGAAAGAGGAGGAATGGATAAGGACAGAGGACTACATACGCCCAGAAGCCCTGTGATTGGTGCATGGATGTCGGACTGTCTAGCCATGGACGCTCTATTGTTTTGTATTATGTTCCCTGTGGTTCATGGGAACAGTGGTTTTGTTTAACTTTGAAGTGCTGCTAATTGAATTAAAGAAAGATAGAGCATAATCCTCGCCTCCGAGTCCTTAATAGAATTGAAACTTTCCGTTACGTTAGCTAGGACATTTTTCATGCTGCTTATTAAGATTTGATGCCAAGCGTGTCCACAATACGATCGATGTTTTCTTGATTGGACAGGCAGGATCCGCCTCTCCCATAAGTTAGTAATCCGGAAATCCACCCAACAAGTGATTCCGAAAAAGTTTAACATGATGCCTGAATATATTGGTATTCCAAATAACTGTAAAGTCTAGTGATATATCCAAAATGTTTTCACCGAACGGGAAAATCCAAGCCTACGTTGCAGGATCCTCGAACCCTTTACGTGGGGCCTATAACAGCCCGCTTGGGGTTTGAACAATGTATGTTTCCAACATGAATAACTAAAAGTCAACCATTCTGTCGGTAAACTGTTTCTATGAAATGATCAGATCGCGTTGGGGACAATACCTCTTTTGGAACCTGTACAGCAAAATTTTGGAGAAATCACTAGACTTTACAGTTATTTGGAATACCAATATATTCAGGCATCATGTTAAACATGTTCGTTTTGGTGTTAATATAAACATTTGCTTTATTTTTATAAATGGGTGTCCGATTTCTTTTGAGTCATGTCAATTACTTGATGTCCAGGTTGCCAAACACATGTTCCTCTAATATTGTATTGTAATTGCATTTATATAGCGCTTACTACCCCTGACGAGGCGTTGAAGCGCTTTTTCGGCGAGTATCACGCTACCCCAGAACCCATAAATTATTAGTGGTAAATTATTAGTGAAATATGAAAGGATAGTAAGGCCTGACTGCTCCTAGCCACTCTACTATTACTGAGCTATGGATTTATTATTGTGAATCCAAGTACCATCTTTGGGGTTTATGAGAGTATTGCATGGTGAAGCCTAACCAGCATCACTACTGAACGCATCACCTTCCTATAGTTTCCTTAATGACATGCAGCATATGTTTCCATCTAAGTCCATTGTGATGCCACAGTGAGACTAACATCTTTTTCTCATTTTCAGCATATGTACCACTTTTGAACCAATGCACAGTTGTCCGTTGTACCTTATCTTCTTTAAAAACGTCTTTCTGGTTGCAATAGCATGCACACGCCGGCTAAGTGAACATCAGGTCCTCTCCGTCTAGCCTTCTTAATCCACCTTTTTTTCCGAACTGGACTGGCTGACGTTGAGGACTCCAGCCATTTCCTACAGATGGTGGTGATGCCTTTCATGTCAGTCAAGCCATAACTCTCCTGACTTTTTTTTTTCACCGCCTCGTCCCTTGAAAGCGGAATAGAGACTCCTCCACTTGGCACCGAAAGCGCACTGAGTGTTTACATCAATGGTGTTAAGGAACATCAAGTGAAGGAAAAGCTCTTTGTGGGGTTGTCTGGTGCAAAGAAGGCAGTGCATAAAGAGGCCATCACACATAGGATATATAATATGAATGCTACAGTGGTTAAGGTTCCCAATCAAAAACAAAACATTTACAACTTCAAATGATTCAAAGAAATCCCATTTTAGAAAAATAATGAAATATTTCAGTACCCTTAAACAATTATCAAAAATTATATTTTTCATAAATAGGAAATTCCAATATACAATACAGAAGGTTCTCCAAAGGTTACAATAACATATGTCAATAAAAAAGGACAAACTAAAGTGTAAACCTAAATTGTAATCAAAGCAAAATAGGAAAGAATTATATACAAAAGCAGGATTGTGGTATCACAAAGACAAAACACTCAATGCTTCCTCTTGTTTTTGCCAAGGAAGGTGTTGACGGCGTTTTGACCATATTCAATTATCTGGTCATCATCAGGACAAAACAGTTGGGGATCAACCATCAGCTGTTCAAACAGGGCTGGTCTGTTTAAAAGGACAGCCATCTTAAGATATGCTACACATTGGCTAAGAACCAGCCTCCAGAAGATCTTAGCGCTCATTTTACCAGGGCCAAGGCGGCTGCTACCACTGCGTTGTCATGTGGAGTGCCTGTCCTGGTTAGCTCTCAGACCGCTACTTGGGCATTAGAGCACACATTCACACAGGAATACTGCCTTGGCAGTCAGGTTAGCAAGGCTTAGCATTTTGCCTGTTTGGTCCTGCAGGACTTTCTAGTCTGAGCTGTTCCACAGACACACTGCCTAGGAAGGTACTGCTTTGATATGTATTCACAAGTTGAGGAATCTGCGTTTGGAGGTAGCCATCAGAGGTGCAAGTTACTTACCTTTTGGTAATGCTCTTTCTTCTGGATATTCTATCTAACCACAGATCCTCACTTATAGCAATCTGCACCCTACCTCTACTAATTATTTGTTGGGCTCCGCGTCTGAGGGTACAAATGGGCTTATGAACAGAATCTGATATTGGCACACATGAGTTGTGCTTGCATGTGGCTCGTCACAACCAGAGTGCAACTGAGTCAACAGTGTCACGCATAGCCACCTACCACATTGCAGCAGCATTCATTTTTCGAATTTTTCAGATCCTGTGTGGCACTTCTGGATTTTCACAAGGTGAGTAATCTGAGGCTGGAGTATCCACTAGAAGCGTGTTACCAAAGGTAAATAACTTTTTCATTTTATGTAAATATAGGGACATTCTGATCCAGTTTATGCAACCTGATTTCTCCATTTTGTACTGAAAGTCTCAGTAAAAATACAGCCACATTCACACTGACCTGGATCAAATTAAGGTATGGCCAGGCCACTGAAATTATGCAATAGCGCAGACCGTGTTTTTACGCATAATTATGGGTTTGCCACATAATCCGTCATCTGTTGCATAATCTGCAGATTTTAACAAAAACTAAATTTGTTTCTAGCTCAAACGGTTCAAAATTTACTAAAGATGCAGCGACACGTGTTGTAGCACAGAAGAAAGCCCTTTGCTAAGGCCAGGGCACAAGTCCTAGAAACAGAAGTGGGGGGACGCTGACGTCACGACAGGAAGTGACGTCATGAAAGGTGGCTTGCACCATCAGACTCATTGCCTCCCCTCGCTCACCCCTTAGATGCGATTGCACCAGAGAAGCCAGCGCGTGAGCAGCGTTCTGAATGAGCTCCTATCTCGCCCCCGAGAGGCCAAAGAGTGAATGTGTGACCCCATTTGCTCCAGTTATCGAGCTCCCGGTAAAATAAGTGGGGGGACACCGTCCACTCGCGTGGTACCCCGACTCGAGCCCTGGCTAAGGCTGACTTTGTCACCTTTCTGTTGCTTATTCCTTTATTTAGGTGTCAAACTGGTACCAATGAGGTTCAGCCTATGCTGATACAGTTTTAAGGTTTTAAGTAGTGTAAAAAATGACAAAATAATGAAATAATACTACTAATTGTGCCGCGTAACACCACATAATTTGCTTTTCCTACCAATTAATTTAGTCAACCCTCCTGCATAATTTGGCCCTCCCCTGCCGCATAATTCCAGTGGCCCTGGGAATGGCTGGATTTTACTAGTGCTCATTCTCCTCTCTGGGTCCACTTGCATATGCACTCTTTTAATCCATGCCCTCAACTCTGTATAGACTGTGCTCTCCGCTGTGCCCTACCTCATGCCCCCTGCAGTATCTAGCTTATGCACTGTATAATTGCGAACAACACTTGCTGTGCAACAAACTTTAAAGGAGGTGATGTGTCGGTTGAAACCCGTGTCATCCCTGGCAGCATACTGTTATATACGCGTGCTTTATTGATTTCCAAACCGCTTTTGATTCCGTATATAGAAATCTTTTATGGAGAAAACTGCATCGATTGGGCATTCCTGCGTTACTACGGGCTGCATTGTATATGTATTATGATACCTAGATCTGTATCAAACTAGGGGAGGGCAAATCTATTTCAGATCAGATAAAAACGAACAGGGGCCTAAAGGAAGGCTGTATGTTTGTAACTTCACTTTTTGTATGTATTCGACCTTGGCAACTCACTTAAGAATGACAGGTCTTGTCCCCAACGGTAGGTGGAAATTCCATGCCGATTTTACAGCTTTCTAACTACACTGCCCTGTTAGACAAGAGAGGCTTCGGCCAACAACGCCTCCTTAACGCCTAGAAGCCTCGTCAGTTAATGCCTTAACATGAATACAGTAATATTTAGTAAAAGACTTGAAAAACAGCACAGGTCTTAGACACTCAAGGGAGCCCCCAATCAGGAGGGTTGCGGATACAAATATCTCGGTATATGATTACCTGAGAGTGGTGGCCACTGTCAGACTACACTAGGCTGGGCAGCCTAATGGGGGCATTGCAGGGCGTGGCCAAGGACGACTTTGAGCTCCTGCTGTTTAGGGCGGTTTTTACGACCGCCTTCTTCGGGGCATTCCGCCTCAGCGAGCTGGTGGCGCCAGCAAAGACAGGGGCAGCTGAGCACTGCTTGCAAGCGGGCGACGTGGCGCCCGGGGCAGGGGAAGTGGAGATCCTGCTGAAACGATCAAAAACAGATCAGGCTGGCAAGGGAGCATTAATAAAGCTACGATGCATCAGGGAACAAGATTGCTGCGCAGTATGCAGTCTGCTGGCTTTTATGGCCGTACGCCCTGCCGGTGAAGGCCCCTTATTCAGGCACAGTGATGGCACGCACCTGAGCAAATTTCAGTTCAAAGCAATGTTGCGACTCGCACTCAGCAAAGCAGGGCTGCCACCAGCGGCCTTCGGGTCCCATTCATTCCGGATAGGGCCTGCCACTACCGCCGCGCTGCATGGGATGAGCGAGGCGGGGATCCAAGCAGTTGGGCGATGGCGGTCACGGGCATACCGCACCTACGTAAGGCCCCAGCTGCTATGAGATACAGGGCGACTGGGGGAGAAGCGAAGGCACCCCCCAGCAGTCAGGCACCCACATGACAATTTTGTTGCTGTCCCTTTCACCAGCAGGACGGAAACCACGTTGGTGTGGATGGTGGGCCACTCGTTTATAAATCGGATGCAAACCTGGTGGCGACGCGGGGGCCACAAGCGGGGAAGGACGGCCAGGGGACACCTGCGTGCGGTGGTACGGCCAACCAGGGATGAGGTGGGACCAGCTACCGGCCACCCTGGCAGACCTACAGGCGGAGGCGGTATGGCACCCGGACGTCCTGATTATCCACTTGGGGGGGGGGGGGGGGGGGGGGAACGGTCTGGCCAAACTGGGGAGGAGAGCACTTCTCCACAACATACAGAGGGACCTCACGGAAACAGCCAAAGCCTTCAGGAGCACCACCATTATTTGGTCGGAGCTGATCAGCAGGAAGGTATGGCGCGGGGCAGAATCCCAGAAAGCGGTCGAGAACTCCCGGAAGAAGCTGAACCTCACTGTAAGCAAATTCTGCAGAATCAATGGTTTGGAGTCAGTCAGACACGGGCTCATCCACACGGGCCGCCCAGAACTCTACGCACAGGATGAGGTGCACCTGTCCGAGGAAGGCATGGGGGTTTTTTGGAGCAACCTGTGGGGCGCCATGGCTATGGCGGGTTGCAGGTGAAGCCGTCCCAAGAGAGAGGGGGGAGCCGCAGGAAGACGGGAGCCTCCCTGGCGGCGTGGCGGAGAACGACGGGGAGAACAGTCGGTACGGAGGCACACCGGAGGGCGGTGTGCCGGGACAGGACCACTCACCTTGGGATGCCTCACGGCTGGGCGAGTGGACCGAAGGGTGCGCGTAGGACCACTCACTTTGGGATGCCTCACGGCTGGGTGAGTCGGCCTACCAAGAGGGGGTAGCAAACGGAGACGGCGCTCGCAGCCCAGCCCCCGCCGGTTGGCAGGGCACAACACAAGTCCGGCAAGGTAGCGAGTTGCGGCCTAACTCCGCGACAGCTGCTACACCTCCCACGCAGAAGAAAGGGGAAACCCAACCGGAAAGAACCGACAGAAGGACCAAGAGACAAGACTAACATGCCAATAAAGCTTTTACCAAACTGCCAGTATAACTACATGTATTCCTAATAAAACTGCGGCCAACAAATGACCACCACAAGAAGTGTGTATGTTGGCTTATTTGCACAAGGGATACAACGTGGGGAGAGTACCACTGGGAGGGGAAAGTGGGCTAAGTGCGGGGGTTATCGCAGAGGCAGCCCCCAACGGGGGCATAAGAGGCCGGCGCCATAACCAACGCCGGGCCCCCTCCCCACCCCCGGAGAACGACGGGGAGAAGCGGCCGCGGCTGGGGGGGGGGGGGCGGGTAGCCTCCTGTACTGTGGGCGCTTCTTGGCGCCAAAAACCGTTTTTTTGCGGGGGTGGGGAGGGGGCCTGGCGTTGGTTATGGCGCCGGCCTCTTATGCCCCCGTTGGGGGCTGCCTCTGCGATATACTTTACAACCAAAATCGGCATTGCTTTTAGCTTTACTGTCTCGCCTATTTAATGAGCTGACTAGCCCCTCTCTGCCACCTCCGTGTTGGAGGGATGAGGGCAGCATTTCATACAATATTTCTTTATAATAACAGGATCTTTCATGCTAGACTATCCCACTGGCTTAACCTTGCCCAATGTAATCTATTCAGGTATTTAGTATGTCGGCCGTATTCACAAGTGCAGATAATGTTCCAGTTTGGCTTGACAAACCAACAATGGGCAGGAGAAACTGCAATTTTACATTGTTGGTATAGGAATAAATGTGATAACTGGCTCCCTAAAAGCTATCTATGCCATATGCTGAATGCCCACAGCAGATGGCGCAGAGCCATGAAAACTTAAATAGTTTACGCACGGAATCCATCTTGTCCCATGGTATGGTGTAAAATTGTTTTAAAGCATATTGATACGGGAAGTAAAACACTTGCCCATTAAACAGAATTTGTATATGTTCAAGAGCTGTAAAATGTTTGGTTAGGTGCTGAGCTTTTACTCAACAGTAGGATGTCCACCCTCCTTAGTTTTTACTTTAAAAAGGCAATTAAAGTTGATTATCTGAGAGCGAGATTTGGGTTGTTTGGCTTCGGTTTGGCTGGCCACAACTGGAAACATATAGTATACCTAATGCGTGCCTCCTGTGTAAAACCAAATGAAAACAAGTATCGTTTTCTAGGTCTGTCCCACCCTAAGAACTGATCGAAGAATTCTTCTGGAGCCTGCTTTCCTTGGACTCCTTGAACATGTAGGGAGGTTGTTGTAAATGCAATGATGAGCGGCGTTTGGCAGTTTTGTGACGTTTATGCAAGCCGTGCACAACAAATACTTGGCAGCATTAGCAAACCTGGTCAATTGTTATTGCACTTTCCACCCATCTAATTTTCTTGACAACTGCAATGGGTTTGGCCTTGTAGAGTCGAGTCCTAAAATTTATCTTTTCATTAGAGGTCTAGATTTACTGGTTCATATTTTTTTGACATATCCTTTTTGCACTGAAGTTGTTTCCGGATTTTGAACTGCACCCATTCTGGCCTTTTCCAAATCTTTTTATATTTCCCATGCTCCTACATTCGTGTCATTGTCATTTTGTATTGAATTTATCAAGTCAGTGTATTTATTATTGTATTTGTTCTAATTAACTGAGCAATGCATTTCTATATTTCAGTTTCACGAAGCAGGTGTAAATGGGAGAGAATAACAGTGCTTCATGCATTTAACGACTCATCCATAGGCTCTCAGGCTGTGCGTGCAATATATGTAATTGAATATGGTGCAAGCGATTTACCAGGCAGCCCCTATCCAAATACGAGCTTTGGAAGGAGAATCTTGCAGCAGGCGTTGACTCCCACCATAACATAACTGTTGTATACAGACTAGCATTAACTCCATCCCGTCTTCTGCCTTAGCGCTTTTTGTAACCAAGTTATATTAGTGACTAACTTATGGTGCTTTGAGAAGTGTATTTGCGCACTTAACGTCAAACAGCTGTAACAAATATTATTTTGTAGACCTTCTTCGCACCAAGGTGCATTAATGTCCTTAATGTGGCTATACTAAAATTATTAATTGATTTATTGGTCCTTGTTTAAGGCTCAGTTGAGACTTTAATTCGCTGTCAAATAAAACAATAAACATTCAAATAATTCCCTTAAAGATCACGAGTGGATCTTGTAGATACCCTTCCCCGGGACAAATTTAGGTAAACTGCATACTTGCTAATTATCACTCCTGTTCCCTCCATTGTCGCCCTGGTACAGCTCCCCAATATAAGCTTACGACTTTGATCACTCGCGCATGCCAACAAAATGCTTCCCTTAGAAACGACACTGCAGTCCATCACACTTGCATTCAAGGGCTCCCCACAGTGTCGCAGGCGATCTGTATGCTAATATGCATCAACGCTTTCTCAGGGGTATGAAGACCTATATAGACGTGACTGAAATACAATTACAGTTACTAAATCATGATTATACTCCGGTCCCTGTTGGGGTCAAGAGGTTGCCCCACAATTTTATAGTTGCACTTAAATCGCCAAAATATCTGTATCCCCCTCAAATGTAAAGCCTCATCCATTTTTGTTGATCAGACATACATCCGCACCAGGTTGGAAAGTATCCCACCTACTCAAGCAATGAATCAATCTGTCAATTTCATTTTGGAATATTTAGTAGAGATAATGAAATCCGTTTATCTAGTAGCAAAAAAAATACTAAGAAATTCGAGAATGCAAATCCATATTCTCAAGATTGTTATTAATTAATATTAATAATAGCAAACCAGTTGTTTGTGTAATCATCAACGTGTAGTAAATATTAAAATCACAATCTTTTTTTATTCTTTGTTCAACATTACCAAACTGATGTCTATCATTTTCAACAAATAGATATTTGAATCACCTTCATCATTATACTTTGAGTACCATTTTATGTATCAATTTGATTAAGAAATACCCAATAATGCACATTAACCATTAAAGGAACTAACAAAAAACACAGCCAACACATGTTCGTGACATCCGTTGCTTTTTTAAGGCAGCCAAGCTTTATTTAATCACAAATGGTCAGTCATATGATCCACATAGATGTTCAAAAGGTTACCAGGCAACAGATTATCTGCACTGCCCTTAGTATTTATTCAGTTCCTATATTCAAATCCGGTACACACTTCTTTTAGTTTAAAACGTTATGCTCTGTATCCCCACATGTGGGTAATCCTATATTTTAATAAGCAGATATTCCTTCATCCACGGAACAATCATCCAATTTCTACCAAAGTGATCAACTGACCGAAAATACGTTCCAAAGCACCAATAGTTGTACCAGACTTTGTATGCATTCAATTACAGTGGTAATCTGTTGCCTGGTTGCAAAAACATGTATTGGCTGTGAGTTTTTTGTTTGCTCATGTTGGACTTGGCCCTTTTTTGCAGGGTCATCCCAGAACCTTTTGCATTCTTCCAGTATATTTTCTGACCTGTTGGTGGTTTTATGACTCTGGGCCCTTTATCACCGCTCTCTCTTGTAAACTTGGTAAGATGTGTCTACACCGGTTTGGCTTATTTAATTTACCTATAGGTCACTTGTAGAGTGGTATTCCATATACCCAGGGCAAGTAAATTAAATGATACTGGTGGGCTTGCAGCGCTGCTTGCGCCACCCACCGAAGTAGCCTTTCAAACCTGTCTCAGGCCTCTGCAGGGCCTGCGCTCGCAGTTTACTGCCGCTGTGACGTGGCATATAAAGTGGTTGCCACGCCTGCAACTCCACTTTACTACATATCAGTCACCCCTAAGTTAGGCCCTAGCTAGCCCTATAGGCAAGGTTTGGTGTAGGTAAAAGGACATGTGCCTTACTGTGTGGCATGTTCTGGTAGTGACAAACAGCCTATTTGGTTTCTCACTGCTGTGAGGCTGCTCTCCCATAGGTTTCCATTGGGGATTCCCTTATATGTGCTTCAGGGGTACTTTTTGATCAGGGAGGGGTAGCGTGACCATGTTTGGAATAGTAGTGATAAATCCAGCTTATTGGTGAAAACAGATTTATTATTACTTTTTTTAGAAATGCCACTTTTAGAAGTGGGCATTTCTGTGTGCTTATGTGTCTTTTGTGCCTCTGCTGGTTTGTGAATGGACTGTCTGGTTTTGGAGTGACAGGGACAGGGGATGTGAATTCTCCTGCCTTTCCTGGATGAGTCAGGGCTGGGCTGAATAGATCTTGGCTGCATATAGAGTGATGGGAGGAGATTTGCCTTGCACCTGAATAGGCCTGGTCTGCCCTTAAAAATGCGTTCCCCGCCTCCTGCAAGGAAACCACACCAGTGAAGACAGAACTGGTTTGGACTGGCCTCCGAGCCTTCTGCCAGAAGAGAACAAAGACTTTGTGCACTATACATAAAGGGGCTGTGACCCATGTTTTTTGGCTTGGAAGAGGAGACACTGTGTGGGACTTGGGACCGTTAGGCTGTTGGACTGCCAAGAGGAACCATCGTGGGACTGGATCACTAGAGTATGGACGTGCTGGCCTGCCTGCATGCACCTTGATGGTGTACATGAGTGCTCTGCTCACAGTGCAGGGTGAGCACTTGGCGCTCCGGTGGTTGTTTCCACATTGAAAAGGGGACTAGTACTTTTATCTCATTATATGGAAGACTCCCTGACAAGTTCATGTGGAGTGGAGAGAGCAGGTAGGCGGGGTTTTTTTTTCTCCCACCGCTGGCTGCTATGAGAAGGGGACCCAGCGAGGTTAGTGTTACCTTTGCGGGAGATTGAGTGAGGTTTCCCCGCCAACAGGGACATTTCTTGGAAGAAAATTTTGTATTGCTTCTGTTGGGGGCACGGTCGGCCCATCGGCCCGAGCCCTTACACTTGGAATACTAAATTACCACATTCTCTGTGGTAGGCGGGCATGTAGCCCAGGAGCCTACGAAGGGTAAGACGGGGACTGCATCGGGTAGCAAGAGCGCAGGTGCAGCTTGTAGTTGTGGTGACCCATTGTCTGGGTTGCACCCTATGTACAGTGCAATCATAGCGGTATGCCTACTGTTGGCATGAGGTTACTAATGTGTGCACTCTACAGGTGTGGGCCATAGTGGTCTACTACTGTTTATGCATAGGGTTTTATGCTAAGTGTAACCCTACCAGTAGTTATTGGTCACCCCAACTGTGATGTCTGTGACTGTGGCCCGATTGGCCAAGTGATGTATGCAATTCCTGTGAAGTCATGACATGTGCCTAGTGGCACAGTAATATGTGTTTGTGATCTAATGTGTTTTTTTTGGATAATACAAAGCACTTTTTGTGGTGTGTCCTATGTGTGTGTTTTTGTGTGTGTTTTTGTTGGTTTGTTTTTATTTGTTTGTTTTGCACAAACCCTTTACACATTGCCTCTGGGATAAGCTTGACTGCTGTGCCTGACTAGAGTGGGGGGTTCTGCCTAGCTTAGGTGCATACCCTAACCAACCAGAAACCCCATTTCTAAAAGTTCACTTTATAATTTATGCACAATATTGTCTTTCTTAATACCATTAGTGCATTTAATGGTACTCAAAGAATAATGATAAATGTGATTCAAATATCTATTATTTGTTGAAGATGAGAAACATCGGTTTCACAAAGTGCGAAAAAGAAAGCTCTTTTATGCACATTGTAGGAAGTTGACTCTTTTTATATAGTATACCAAAAAGAGGTATACTGTGCAAAGAGTCCAGGTATCCCTTATCAGTGGACAAGGGCCTGCTCTAGCAATCCCAAGGTGCTCTCTTAGGGGGTAGTGTGGTCAAGCAGCCTTAGGCTTATCAGAGAGGAGTGATGAGCATCTGCTGTATACACCCAGTCAATAAATGGTACTCGCGACTCAATAGGAGATCCACACCCGTTTATAAAAATAACACTTACCTTTATATAATTTTAGGCACCAAGATAATTAAAATCAGGTAAGTACATTTCGAGTTATAAATGTTTATAGTTTTTAAAAAGCAACACAGTGCAATTTCTGAAGTGGTAATATTATCCTATGAAGGAAAGACATATGCTGCATACAGGTACTTCACCGGAAATACGGGACCAATCTTCTGGACTTAGGATGAGTATGGGGCAAGGTTCAAGGCAGCACGAACCGGTCACCTCTAGCAGCACTGGAGTGGCCGGGTTCAGCGGTGCTATACAGAGTCTGGTGCCCCGTATAAGTCCATGGAGTTCCGTCCAGTCACAGTTGCTTCAGGCTGGGACTGGGGGGCCATGGGACTCTGGTGTCATGATGTTCGGTTGTGGGGGCACCTTTTCTAAGCTTCTCCTCTGGCCGGGCGGCCAGGTGCAAAGGTGTCTTGAGGCGTTAGCACCCATTAGTACGCGGTCATTCGTACCATTGCTACTCAAGCGTTACAACGCATGTGATGTAACAACGCGTAGCCTTAGTAAGCATATTGTTAGATCGCATGCGTTGTTACAACGCATGTGTAGTCGGTGAGGGGGCATTCATTTTCAGGAAGAGGGCCTGCCCACAATGGAGGAAGCCGGAGGAAGCAGGAAGGAGGTAAAGAGAGAAACCACGAGGAGCGGGAGGTAAGAGGGGCTGTGTAGGGTTGTGTATTTGTGTAGTGTAGAGTAGTGTCGGGGGGGGGGGGGTGGTGCAGGGTAGTGTTTGGTAGTAGGGACAGGACTGGGGCTAGGGGCAGGGTTGTGCTGGGGCTAGTGTTTTAGGGTTTAGGTTAGTGTTGTGGTGTTAGTGTAGGGTAGTGTTTTTGGGTTTAGGGTGGTGTTGGGGGGTCGTGCTGGGTAGTGTTTGGGAGTAGGGACAGGACTGGGGCTAGGGGAAGTGTCGTGCAGGGGGTAGTGATTTAGGGTAGTGTAGTGGTGTTTTAGTAGTGTAGGGTGGTGTACTTTTTGAGGGTTTGGGTAGTGTTTTTAACTTGCTGTGTAGTGTATTTGTAGTGTTTTTTTGTAATTTTTTTACTAGGCAAGTTTTTAGTTCGCATACATTAACACTTTCAATGTAATGGTATACAATCTAAAAACTTGCGTAATAACGGTTAATGCCAAGAAAAAAATGTGTAGTAATAGCATGCGAACTGATTGCATGCGAAATAACGAGTCATATTCGTCTTGAGGTGTCGGGTTTTCACGACCAGAGACACTAGAGGGCCCCGGCACGAAAAGGCTGCAGGTGGTATCTCAGGGTTTACTGTAAGCATATCCAAGGTGGGCTTCATCTCTGGAGGGTCGGGCTAGGGGTCACCAGTCCAGTGGTGCTTTCCGGTGTTGGGTTTTTGGCGGTTCGGAGTCCCCACAGGTCTCTTGGGGTGCCTACAGGATGCAGGATAGCAGCTCTGCTACTCCACGTGAGTTCCTGGGTCTTCGGTGAAGTGCTGGTAGTCCTCCCAGGCTTTTGGAGACGCAGCAGCCTCTGGACGTATATCGTCTTTGGCTCAATTGTTGGAAATAGCAGGCAGGCCGGCAAGGTTGGCACCAAGTCAGCTGCTGCTCCTCTGTTATTGCTTTTGCAGCTCTTCAGGGTCCTTCTTCTTTCTGGTCAGCAGGATCGGATTTTCTAGTGCCAGGGACTCCCCTAAACACTAAATTTACGGGAGTTTGGGGTGTGTAGGGTAGGAGCCATTGGGCTACTTACCTCTGGACTCACTACGCCTCCTATATGTCCACTTCATAGGGGAAGTGAGAATAACCTTGTCACAGCGTTCCTAATTCTGGCATCACAAAGAGTCTACATTTTTGTGTCCACTTCAGGACACATAATGAGCCAGAGGATGAATATGCCTATCTGACTACTAATTTTCCTGCCAGTCCAGGCGCCAAATGGAGGGGGGGTGGCTTCCCTTCACCTTTGAGGGAAGCCAGATTTGTATACCAAAGGCTTTGGGCTCTTTAAAGCTCCCTGCCTCGGAATGCTAATTTTCGGGTCATCCTGCTGGTGAGGGTGTAAAAACAATCTGCCGGAGGAGGCTTTGTTCATGACCTCCTGAGAGCATAGGCCCTCATCCCTTGGGGTGGGGGTGGGGGGGGGCGTCAGAAACTAGTCTGTGGTGGCAAGCTGGTTAGAACCAGTCGGCCAGCACACTAGCAGTTGTTAGGTTTAATCAGTATGGGTTTATTAATACATGAAGTTTGATAGCAGACATCTTCGGTTTCAGTGAAGCCATCGTGTAGCTGGGGAACTCATTTTTGACCAGTGCCCAGCACGTACCTTAAATGGCTTCCCTGGTCACTTGTACTGGCAGTAATTCGACTGGCCAGCACAGGGGCATATCTATAAGATATGTCTACACATGTAATATAGGGCACCCTGCCATAGGGCTGTAAGGCCTGCTATAGGGGTGACTCACCTATACTGCATGCAGTGTCTGCAGGCATAGCAGACAGGGCTGTGTGCCATGTTGTGTTTTTACATTTGTGGGCACCAAGGCACGCCGCCTACAATGGCATGCGGCATGAGTTAGGTGAGGGGTCCCTTAGGGTGCACAATACATGCTGCAGCCCTTAGAGGCCCTCTTTAGCTTACTATTGACTTACAGGGGGTGCAAAAGGTATTGCCAATGGTGGAAACGATTGTACAGTTTAGGGAAAGAGCTCTGGCGCTGAGGACCTGCTTAGCAGGAACCCAGTGCACTTTCTGTCAAAATTGCATTGAATACCAGGTAAAAATTGTGGTGACCATGTTAAAAAGTGGGCACTTTCCTGCACACGTCATTATTTTCCAATAGTCGCCATGCCATTATAAAGAATGATCCATGACGAGCGAAACTTATTTCATGAAACACTATATGTTGTACTCTTTGTATGAAAAGTAAAACATTTGTAAATATGAGAAAGGTTCCATCATACTAATGTAGAACTCCACCTTAGAGAAAGGCCAGATACGTGTAATTATCCATAATATTATATCACAACAGATATATGAGCAAATATTGCATACAGCAAGTGTGCCTTACTTTTCACAGTGGTCAAATCCTCTTAACAAAAAAAGGTCATGCTTGACCTGTTGGAGCTCAATAAGAGAACTGTTTGTGTACAGAGAGGCTACGTGCAACACATCTTCCACAAAAGGTTCTTTAAAGAGAGCTGATCTAGTAAATCTGGGAATTTCGAGAAGTGTTTTGATCTCAGGAACTTCATAATTATTTGAGGCAGCACAAAAGATAGCGAGACCTCTTCAATGAAGTGAAGAACAACTTGTATATGATACCACAGCGGTATTGAGGCACAGTTTGCTCCAATACATTTATTTCAATAAGTGTATATCGGAAAGTGTCTCAACTCCACAAAATTGCTGTCCATAGTGCTTATCAACTGGCCCTCAGTTCCTGCTTCACAAATCAACTGAGAGAGCTTTTACTGTCCAGTAGATCGGCCCTGTATAATTCCAGTGCTGGTTGCATTTAATTCAAGAGTGAAGAAGTAGTCCATTGTAGGTCATCATGAGCTAGTTTTCCCTGGGTTCACTGACAGATTATCAACATCCCAAAATATCCCCATACCACAATAGTGAGTTAAAAATATTGACGTCAAAAATATTGACATCCTCTATTTATAAAGGTAAGTATAGAAATATCGAGGGGGGGGGGGGGGAAATATCAGTCTTTAATATAGTTGTACAAAATATCGTTTTTTATACAAATATATATATATATATATATAATATTTTACTAAACAAATGGTCCCTATTCAGTGCGCACTTCACACCGCAAGTGTCAAGGTCAGACTTAACCTCGTAATTAATTAATCCGCAAAGAGTCACCGCACTCCTCCAGTCTCAGTTCTTAGTTTATTTAATCAGCACATTAACCAACAGTTCAGAAATAATTACATCTTTTTTCTCTTAATGAGTTTTACATATTCCTCCATGAAAAATTGTATAGGAGGAATATTATGTAAAGCTCATTAAGAGAAAAAAGATGTAATTATTTCTGTACTGTTTCTTTATATGAGAATTCGAACATATAAAGATCCCGCTTATCGAACCTAGCAATAACAGTCCCATGAGATAACTTTGGCAACCGAGTACTAAAAGTCCCATGATGCCTCATAATGGGCTAATATGGCAGTACTATATAATGGTAATAGAGGATGGACTCATGAGAAGCGTGTACAAGACCATTTCTTGGTTGGAGCGTTGGTGGTGATGGTGGTTAATGTGCTGATTAAATAACTGAAACTAAGAACTGAGACTCGGAGTGCGGTGATTCTTTGTGGATTAATATATCTCCTACAAATCCTACTGGCAGTCACCAGTAGGTAGTTATAGTTGGGACCAATTTTCCATAGGAAGAGCATTTTTTGTTTTGCTAATAACTTTGGCGTCGTTTGATTAATCTTCATGACATTTTCCAAACTAATTCTTTGTTCATATCCGCACCTATGTGGGAAGTTTGGGGGTGATTCGTCAAGGGAAGGCGGAGAAAAAAGGGGGGTCCCAAAACGTGTTTTCTCCATGTTAATTTCTATAGGAAACTTTAGACAAGGCTACAGGTCGAACGGGTGAACGGAATGTCCCCAAATTTGGCAGGGAGAAGGGTCTTGGTCTAGAAAGCACGCTTTTGTTTATTTGGTGTAAATCCGTTCAGTAGTTTTTCGAAAATTTCAAAATTTACAGATATCGATATTTGGGAATTCTGCCATCTGATTGGCTGAGGCGTTACGATCACAAGCTTGCTGCTTTTTTGTTGTGAGCGCTGCTAGCGGTTGCAACTAGGAAGTGTTGGCAGCCATTTTGTGATTCCATTGAAGCGAGTAAGGGGGGAAAAAGGGTGAAAAGAGTAGGAAACAGGAGGATAGGAACACTGTAAACCCTGTGGGGGAGTGCGAAGTGAAGTAGTCACACCGACCGGTCTCAAAGTGCGGTGTTGCTCAGAGTGACATGGTGCTGAGATGAGATGCTGCTACAGTCGTGTATGAAAATTAGAGCCTAAACCGGGAGGTCATTGCTGTAAAGTGATGTGCTGTGGTGTTTGTAGGATACATGTGGAAGTAGTGTTAGTAGGTGTTTATACCATACAGGGAGTGGGAAGCGAACTACTGAGCTCTACCGTGTGTTTATACTATACCGTAAGTGGGAAGCGCAGTACTAAGCCTACCGGTGTGAAGACTCTGGGATCAAACCGAGCTGATTGTTGTAAAATGATGGGCTGTGGGCGCTGTAGCATACTGGCCGCTGTAGTATAACTGTAAGTAGTGTTAGTATGCGTTTATACTATACAGGGAGTGGGAAGCGAACTACTCACCCCTACTTGTCTGAAGACTCTGGGATTAAACCGTGAGCTCATTGCTGTAAAGTGATGTGCTCTGTGTACTATTTCAATGCAAGTCATAGTACAATGTTAATATGTAATGCTACTATAATGTAAGTATGTAATGTTAGAATGTAGGGCTGTCATGATGGGAATCTAGGGGAGTTTGTACACAGTGCTGGAGAAGACGGATGCCTTGGTGTCTGATCCTGTTGGTGGCTGTTTAAGCCGTCTTCTTTTCCTGCAATGAATCTACTTATCGGATCCACTGCTGTCTTCCTGTTCACTACATAAATTTGGCGATTAGCAGGAGAAGGTGAAAAGAAGGCAGCACTCACCAAGATTTTGCGCTTGCTTGCATTGTGCTGAAGACCCGTTTTCTTGGTGAATCTGTTTCTACTCATTCCAGGGTCGTCAGCTGATCGAACTATGCGATCCTACCTCTGGTAGGATTTATATTTTTTGACTTCTTCTGCCTCTGGTTGCTGTACCACACATGTGCAAGTAGTGTTAGTATGCATTTATACTAATTCTGTAGTTATGCATTAAATAAAGCATCATGGTCCCATGGAGCGCCACCTCCCAGGCGCAGGTCATACAATGTCCCGGGGTGTGCAAGCGCGGGACATTTATGTTTGCTATTACAAGGCGGGAGCATTGCTTGCACCCTTTGATAGTAAATTCTTGTTTGCCTCGTTGAAGCGAGAGGAGGACAACCTCATTCAATAAAGTGGAACCGGATGGTAAAAATGGAGAAAAATTAAATAAAGCGGGTCCGCACCCGTTCATTTAAATGAGCCCATTGGTGAGTAATGTTCTGGGGCCAATCCTATTATTATATTGCGGGGTCTCTGCAGCACTGGGGATCTTGATCTCACATGTAAATTAGGCGCGGGAGGGCACAGAGACGTTTCGCAGACTAGGGGATCGACACCTCCCCGGGTATTGTTTACTAATTGTTCGGGGGCTTCGAGGACAACTCAAGACCGGGGATCGGCCACCTCCGGGGCTTTATTTAAATTTGCAGGGTGGGCGTCGCCAGTCCTTGAAGCCTCGGTGGCCCTAGGCAGTGCCTTATTGGTTCTGAAATCACACGGGCAGTACTCGTGGTGTTATACAGTGATACACTCATAGAACTCTTGCCGTTGTACAATTACCCAGGCTTCATTTATATAATACTTGATTCACAATAAGGAGACAGTTCCTCTCTTCAGGCAGGGGTGATGAGGATCACTAACCGTCTGCAATTTAGTGGTCTCGGGGGGAGGGGGGGGGGGGGGGGGGAAGATCTGTATTTCAGATCTTAATGCCCCCACACACCTGTTAGGGTGTCATGCTTCATCATTTGGCGCTCCTCGTTGGACCGGCGCTGCAATGTCCAACGGGCCTGGTGGCATCTTTAGCAGAGATCTTCTGATCTGCGAACGCCATTTGTGAATTGTGTGTGTGGAGGAGGTCAGTGGCTCCTAGTTTGTGTTTGAAGGTGAATAAAATAGGCCCTGGCCCTGTTGATTCTTTAATAAAGGTGTCAGGGATGGGACTAAGTAAAATCAGTGGTGCTACTGCAATGAGTCAAGGTATCTGGGTAGCCTATCGTTGACTGAGGTCAACATGTTTTGTGTCAATGTTGCTCCGAGATAGAGCGACACTTCATCAGGACCGAAGATGGATCTAAATGTCTAGCGACCTATGTCGGTCTGTTAGGAGATGGGATCTACCTCACAATAAGCACAAGCCCTAATTCAGGGTTGCCATAGAGATGCTCCACCTAGATAAATGGAGACAAAAAGGAGGGCAAGAGGGAACAAAGAGATACCATCAACAACTGGTGGAGGTAAACCTATCCAACATTCAGGCCAATGCTAGAAACGAAGGTCTCTAGTCTGGTATATAGACAGTTTAGGGTAAATAAAATAAAGATATATCTGAACTAACGTAAGAATAAAAGATAAAACAGTCCATTAGGACTCATGAGGTACACCCTTTTCGTTGTCTATGAGAGGATTAGTCAGGGAAGACTAGTGAAAAAGGTCTTACCTCAATCAAGTAAGAATGGAGGCCTCGTAGGTGAAGGACAAGACAACCCGAACACTGGAACGGGCCTACTGGATGAGAAGGGGTATAAGGGCATTACAAATGTATATGCATGCGACCAGTGAGAGAATATGGGTGGCACCATGCACTGATGTGAAGGTCCGCCTAATCATAGACGTGTGTGCTCGTGGGCCGAAATGTGCAACAGCATATAGTGAATACGGGTTCTGCAATCGAGGTGAGTGAGGCTAGAGTCCTTGCTAGTGCCTCACTACAACCAGTCTAACAGCCTAACTCGGAGGGTGGTGCTGTGAACTCGCCAATTATTGTCAACTCAAAAAGAGATTGACGGGGCTAGAAGGGAGAACGCGGGTCTACTCCAAGGTGTGTCACCGGAGGTCGGTACCGTATTAGCGGTGCACGGAGAAACCCGTGCTGGTGAGGTATACGGGCATATCTGTCAAGGAAGGTTTTTAAAAAAAATATATGGTGATCAGGACAAGTGCCGAGATGAAAAGAGGCGTATCTGGTAATCGTATTACTGTGTACTATAGTGTAAGTAAGCCCCGGAGTATAGCGCCATACTCTTAAAGCGCGTTCCTCAATGACATGCATAAGGGCGAGTGCTCCATACGGCTGTGTATGAGGCTCGGGTGTCTAAGTCAAGTACAGTTGGTGCATTAAAAGACAAACGTACCGCTCAGGAAAGGACAGGCGAGAAATGAAACAACATGCAAGGGCTCGAAGTGAGCCGCGGTGACGGCGTGGTTAAAAGGGAGATGGCGAGGCGATTGAGGGAATTGCAATAGACTTACCATAGTGTGGGTGCGGACACGTCTGTTACCACGAGTCTGGTCCTCACCTGCATATTGCCGCAACTGTGGTCCGCCTTGGTAGTTGAAACGGAGCGGAGCGCTGAACTCTCGCGAGAAGTTACGTGGGGGTGCCATTTTGTCCCAACATGCGAAGCCTGACTAGTCGAAGAAAGACTCCGTGCCGAGTCTAATGGGCATAAAAAAGGGGAGCTGCATGTGGTAATGAAAACACTACCATAAAAATGATACTGTTGGTACAGGGGATGTGTGATTTAGAAGTAAAGTCCAAGGCCAATTACAAAGCTGGCCGGTCCGGCGAGGAGCGCCCAATGATGAAGCATGACACCCTAACAGTTGTGTGAGGGCATTAAGATCTGAAATACAGATCCCCCCCCCCCCCACCACTAAATTGCAGGTGGTTAGTGATCCTCATCACCCCTGCCTGAAGAGAGGAACTGTCTCCTTCTTGTGAATCAAGTATACCACTACGCACTCTCGTGAGGACCTTGTGGCCTGGGGTAGTCTGCTCTGCTGCGTCCGTACTCCGTGGATAATTCGGTTTAGTGTTAGTGCAGTACTAGTAGGGGTTCAGCACAGAGGAGGGAGAGATGGATCAACAAGGGAATTGACAGTGATAGAAACTCATTGATGTGGAGTTTTATTGAAAATTCAAAGTGGCAAAACTGATCACCTCAACTACCCAGAGCGGGTTGAGGGCTGCGGGGACTGCCTCAGCTAATAGCGGATTACCGGAGGACTGTGCACTTTGGCGGGGGAAACAGGAAACCTCCCTTCTGGGCTCAAGGCAAATACGGTGCAAGCTGCTGCGAGGCTAATTGCAGGTATAATCCTGAAAGTGAACTAGTGGGACATTCATCGGGTAGCCAGCCCCGCTCCTGGTGACGCGCATGTAGCGGGCCCATTATCTGCAAGTCTTTTTGCCTAACATCTTTCAAAACACCCCTTCCCCTAGACGATCAGTGCGGAAGGAACTGGCATGCTTTATACTTCGATCTGGGCACTTGGGGGCTTGTTTTTGCCCTAATGGTTCACAACTGAAAGAGATCTCCTTACCAGGATCTCTGTAACAGCTGCCCCTAAGACATTTGACTGATACCTGTGAATTTCTATGTGTGGAGTCCTACTATTTTTTAACCCTGTACAATTTCTAACTAAGGGGAACTTTACTTATCTTATATGAAACTGGATTTACCTGATTGGTGATTTTGCCTGGAAACTGGATTTACCTGCTGTTGGATCTCGTCCTTGCCCGTCAAAGGCCGAAGGAGGCCGGGCTGGCCCAACCCCCTTACTGGTACTACTGGGTTAGTTGGGTTTTGTGTCCCCTATTCGCCCACTCATTTTATTGTTTTCTTTTGCTCTAAATAATCAGTCTAAAGCTGCTATTATAGTGTTTTTATCTTTATGTAACTTTCCTGTTTTTAGGTATTTAGTTAATACCTCTAAGGTTGAGTTGTTTTTATCTGATTTCTGCTTTAATTATGGGGAAACATTGTAAGCATCCGACTGCTCGACCAATGACCAGGCAACTTGCTAATTCGAATCAACCGCTTCCGAGCCTCACTGCTATTGACAAAATGTTACAGCAAACCATTGGGGTGGTAACCACGGCAATTGAAAACACCGAAAGGCGGTTGTCAATCACTCCCGCTATTCCATCTGCACCCCCATTGGATGATAGTTCGGTAGATTCTCTCAACCAGGTTGAGGCGGAAGCCTTGTCTTTTATGTTGCCTTCTTTCACACACTTACCCTGTGCCCAGTCTATACCAGCGGAAATGATGCGAGAAGAAGCTGGTCCGCGTTCTTCCTCTCCGGTATCTACAGTGGCACTTAAAAGGCAGGTGAAGGTAAAGAAAAGAAAGAAAGCTAAAAAAAATTGTTAGAAATTCTGTCTCTTCCGCCACAAATCCTGACTATTTGGACATTGTTAGCCATCCACCAATCTCAAGCCCGCCGGTGTCGGCTACTAATATATTAATAGATTTGCAGTCTCATATAGACCAAACTCTAAATGCTTTATTTAAAAGCACGACAGACTATTAACCTTGATTGATACCAAAGGTGCTGGGAAAAACAGTCAAATTCTGCTTTGCAAGTTCCTGGTAGCATGGAGGGTTCGGGATTACCATCCTCGACCAGTAAACCTACTTCACAGGTTCCTTCTATCTCCCCCCCAACTTACATTACCTGGTTTAATCCAAGTGCCCCTGGTGATGCCAGTGACCCCCACCTGCTGCTGGTCCTTCTATTTCCTCTAACATCTCTCAGGTCCCTATTGGCGCAGCCCTCCGTGATCAACCTTCTAGCATCAAGACTTGTGCTCCACGGAGCCTGGGGGTCGGTAGGTTGCTACCTAATTCGGCTGTGAATTTAGGCACAACAGGTTTGGCTAATTCTCCTCCCTTTCCGCAGCTCCCACCTGAGGCTTCACCCTATGTGGTGGTGCTCACGGGAGTACCTCCTTTATCAAGTGATAGGGGGGAAACTTATTTTGAACTAAAAAATAAAGTCATTCACTGGTTATCTAAATATAGACCACTGGATGGAGTAGGACGGGGGGGGGAGATTCTTTTTGTACGTAGAGTTTGCTGGTTAGGGACTAGATCTAAAGATATAGGTGGCGACTGTGTCTTAATTAATTTTAGGGACCCGAGAGTTGTTGGCCACATATTGGATTTCGGTGGGAAGACTAAAATGGGCTCTATTGATACCTGTCACTTGGGGTATTTCTACATGCACCCTTGTGTCCCAAGCCCTAGGGAATTACCCTATTTTCATCAAGCCACCCACCAATCTCTCTTTAATATTCCGATTGCCAACCCATTTGATGTACTTAGCTCTGTGGACTGACCATCACTTTTGAGGGACACCGAAGGAAGGCATAGGTATGCCAAAGGGGGTTAGGTTCAGGATGACTGTACTATGGAGGTGGCCGTACCTAATACAGCTTTTGGAATAGGGATAGGAGTAATTTCTACCCCTTTATCCCCCCCAAAGCAACAGTTCTATTCAAGGGTCACCTGAGTCTGGTCTTCTAGACCGGATAGCTTCTTAACGCCTTCTTGATTGTGACCCCCTAGTGGATTGCCCACCCCAGGTAGCTACACGCAGATCCCTAGTAGGGTCTTGGAATGTGGCTGGCCTGGGGTCCAAACTTCCTAATCCTGAGTGGGGAGAGCTAATGGACAAATTTGATATTTGCTTATTTCAAGAAACGTGGTTACGGACCATACCAGTGCGGGTGGGCTATGCGTCCTTCTTTGTCCCTGCGGTCCAAGGAGCTAGGGGTAGACCTTCTGGGGGGTTAGTTGTATGGGTTGCCACTCACTTAGGCTGTACAGTTAAGACCATAGACTCACAGTGCCCTGATATTCTAGGCTTGTTACTCACTTTCCCCGCAGGATATTCGCTGGCAGTACTTAATGTCTACTTGCGTCCCTATCCGCTACAGCTTGGTCTATCGATTTTGGGTGCCCTAGATGCCATCTTACACTCTCTTCCCCCTTTGTCCCACAAAATACTTGGGGCTGATTTTACTTGCCATTTTGAACCCCTTTTCGGGATTCCCTCAGTTACTTTAAATGAGGATGACATTTTAAATCCCAGGTTGCACTATGTACCCTGAAAAACGGCTACTGCCCCTGGCCCTCGAGATTAACAAGATAGTTATTCTTCATTGCCTGAGGGCCTGTAATGGCAGACTTCTTCCCGACGTCCCGGGTTCTTGTACGTTCAATAGACCCGGGAAATGCACAACCATTGATTACATCCTGGTGAACGTCGAATTCTGGGGCTATCTAGGAGCTTTTTCTGTCATACCTAGGGTTGACAGTGACCACAATCTATTGTCACTAGAATTGGTGACTAATATCGGTGGTCGTAAAGTTCCTGGGGGTATAGTAACACCAAGCAGCGAGAATGTGGTTTTAGCTGCAGGTGGTAGACGCATTAGGTGGGCAAGGATCGCGACTGAGGAGGCGAAACTGGCCACAGCGTCTCCTGCTATTTGGTGGAGGTTTCCCACCTTCTGTGTCCCAATGGAGATATTTTACAGCATCATCTCTTAGACCTGCAGGACATTCATACTAAACTTCTGGGTTGTTTGCAGGTTACTTTTATAGCTCTACCATACAGAGGCCTAGGACCCCAAAGAATGACCACTGGTACAACAAAAGTTGTAGGTTGGCAAAGTCTGTTCTGATTAGGGAAGTAAAAGAGGGTTCTCAGGCAACCATCAGAGCCGCGAGGGTTCACTATAAAAACCTGATAACAGCGGCTAAATCTGAGTGGGAGGACTCAAAGTGGGCAAGTATGAAGTCAGCATTAGAAGCACGTGACCTAAGGGCATTTTGGAATCTTGTCCGTACGGGTTCGGCAGAAAGTCCGTCTGCTATCATTCCCAATCTTAGCGAGGAGGTTTGGCTTGAGTACTTCAAGACCCTCTATTCGCTCAGTAATATCGATAGTAGATTAGATGCAGTAATCCGGCCAAATGATGTTGTTGTGGCGCATCCGGAATATGTGGATCTGGAGAGCCGACCTTTCACCCTTTCGGAAATTGAGTTGGCTCTCAGTACCATATCTGTGGGGAAAGCCCCGGGCCTCGATAGGATTCCGGGTGATCTATATCGAAGCGAAATAAAAATCTGGGCTCCCTACATTCGGGTATACTTCAATGCTATCTTGCAGGGCCTTGAAATTCCCCATACATGGTTAGGAGCCGAAATTATACCCATCCACAAAAAATCTTCACCTCTGGACCCGGCCAATTATCGCCCCATAAGCCTGATCGATGTTTTACAGAAGCTGTTTGCTTGTGTGCTCTTAACAAGATTACTGACTTGGATGGAGGAAAATGAAATTTTAACCTCTCTCCAAGCGGGCTTTCGAGCAAAAGTTTCTACCATTGATCAACTGTTCAGGCTACAGTTGATCTACTGGAAGACAGTTTCTATGGGGGCTGGCAATTTGTATTTGATCTTCGTGGACCTTCGGTCCGCATTTGATATGGTCCAAAGAGAGAAATTATGGGTATTTATTAATGGAGATGGGTGCTCCCCCTTATCTCTGCCATTTATTTAAACGTATGCATGAAGGTACTTATGCAAGGGTGAGATACGGGAGATGTGGGCAAATTTCGGGCCCATTTCCGGTTGAAAAGGGCGTGAGGCAGGGATGTGTTCTGGCTCCAACACTATTTTCCCTCTTTATTAACGGGTTGATTGAGTACTTATTGTGTGCTAATAATCTGGATTCCCCAATATTAGCGGGGCGTAAGATACCTGCCCCAATGTTCGCGGATGACACGCTTTTACTGTCAAAATCATTTATGGGCATCCAGCGTTCCTTAGAGGCATTTTGCTCCTTTTGTAAAATCAGGGGTCTGGAATTGAATTTATCGAAAACTAAATTCATGGTTTTCAGCGCTAGCCCAGCCAATTGTCCTCACCCCCAGATGGATGGTACAGAGTTGGATCGTGTATCCACATTTGATTATCTGGGGGTTACTCTTAATGATAAAATGAAATGGGGGTCTCATATGGCGAAGGCCAATTTGAAGTTAGCACAAACTGTGGGGGGTAATTTGAAGGTTTTTAATAATACCTCGTCCAAACCCCTGGGCCCTCCTATGGAAATCTATAAATCTCAAGCTAGAGGGGGTGCGCTTTATGGCGCAGAGCTATGGGGACATTGCAGCATCGCCCCTCTAACTTCAATTGAGAACTCTTTCATTAGGCGACTCCTGAAATTACCTATGAGTACCCCCTTAATCCACCTCAGATGGGATTTGGGTTTAGTTCCCATTGAAGAGATTGCCCTGATCCGCCCACTCCTGTATTGGAGACGACTCTGGTCTACACCCGAGCTTGTGAGTTATAGGCAGGATCTTGGTGATATTTTGTCAAGAGGGAATCTGGGGAAAATCTCATGGCTGATGCATGTTAAGAACCTTTGCTACCTTATAGGAAAGGGGGCATTATGGTCGGCTCCTGAAGAGTCTTGCTGTATGTTAACTAAGAAATCATTGATTGTGGCCTTACAGCAGTATTGAAAGGAAACCCTATTACACTCTTCCTTGGGTAGGCTTACCAACACCTTCTTGGACATTAAGACTAGTCCCCATTTTGAAGCATTTTTGGACATTATTCAGCCCCCATTGGCCAAGAAACTTTACATTCAGTTTAGACACGGCTCACTACCACTAAGGGCTTTCACCCATAGATGGTCTAATGCGCCTTGTCTCACGAGCTCTTGTCCAGAATGTATTGATACTTGTGAGTCAGAGTTGCATGTTGTCCTTTTGTGCCCTCTCTACGCCACGGCAAGAAAAAAATGGATTATTCATCTCTGTAAGTCCAGGGGCCTTAGGGACTATCAGGGGGTGTTTAGAATCCTCAAATATGACACAACCCTTATGATAGTTTTTGCAACGGCTAGATTCCTCCTTTCCATGTGGTTCTGTAGGTGTAAAAAATTACTAAATGTGAGGTATTTATTTGTCTGCAATGATGATCTTCTTGGGATGTAGCGAAAGTATGTTTAGATATGTGACTATTTAAGGATTGAATATTGTTCTATTTCGTCCTTACTAATAATGCTTGCAATTGTGTTTTAATGGGATTTTAATTCTAAAATAAGGTGTTTATGATGGATTATATCTAATGCAATTGATTTGAATCATTTTTATTGTAAATAGTTATTTGTCTTTTTATGGTATTATACCGAAATAAAAGCTTTTTGACTGACTGATTGTATACCTCTAGGAGCACAGGAACAGGACCTCTTTAAAATAACCAGCTCTTCCGTCCCCCCCCTTTGATTATAGGTTCATTTATGTAATAGTCTGTTGGTTTATATTTGGAAGGTGCACCGGAAAATTAAACAAACTTTTCCTTATAACCTACTATCAACCGCCGATTTTCACAATGAACTACAGATAAGTGTTGTCAGAAGAAGAAGACCCATACACTCAGTTATTTATTGGTAAGAAAAATTCTGTGTTATGAACGCAACACAAATAAATGGAAATGTAAGTTTATTCGAACAACAGTAAAACATGAAAAAAGTGGGTGGGACTCCTCCAGAAGCAGCGTACAAAACCTGCAAGACAAAAAAGAAACGTAAGTATGTGTGCCATGTCTAAGAGAAAAAGAAAGGTAGTGAGAATGAACTGAGGAAAGTGAGAATGGGACAGAGAGCGAGTGGGTGGAAGGGAGAAGGGGAGGGAGAGTGAAAAGAACAGAGGGAGGAGGAGATAGAGCGCCGGCCTACTGCACCCAGCCCTCCCTGTTCACCTCCCAGCACCCGTGTGTCTGGGACGCAGGGGGTCCACGATAGAATGCGAGTCCTTAAAATGAAGCAGAGCTATGAATGAGTCCAGAGATTACATTCTTATCTATGGCAACATCGCTTGCCTTCACCTGTGCACCCAGGCTGCTGCACCCCAGCCCCTTTCTCCGCTCTGTGCTCAATTGCAGCTCCTGCACGCCGAGGCTTGACTGCTCACCTGCCACAACCGGTGTGTCCAAGGACGTGCCGGTGCGAGCTCCAACTCCGGAGTGCCGCTATCAGGGTGGCCCAGCAGATCTCCGGTCGGGGACGGTGTCTTGATAACACGGTGGAAGGCGTCAGAATGCCCAGGGCATCATCACGGGGTGAGCACCCCGTCTCCCATTTTGGCACCACTAACCCAGTGTCTGAAAAGGGACAAAAAATATAATGTTGGAAACGTCTTGAGGTAAATGAAGGTTTCTTTCAACGTTAATAGAGAACACCAGTTGAGTGCATCCTTCCTTCTTGAAGTACGATCTTCGAACTATTAGTGGTAATCGTGGTTCAAAGAGGAGTTGGAGTGCACGAGAATACCCAAGGTTAAATAATATGTCATGCCAACGTTCGCATACAAAGGAACAGAGCGCATGGTAGAAGCATAATGTGCGGGTGTAATGTAGTGGCACAAGCCTGTGTGCATGTACACTTAGTAATCAGCTTAGTACAGTGCCCCAAAAGCCACCGCCACGTGTCTGTAGGGCAGCGCTGCCCGCTGGCTCAGGCCTACAATACGGTCCAGCAGGTCCTTAAAATGAGACGGATGTGACTGAATGAGGTCAGAGATCACATCGGTACGCAGGGTAACATCGGTTGTTCGCACCTTTGCACACAGGCTGATGCACCCCACCCCTCCTGCAGCATCGAGCTCAATTGCAGCCCCTGTGCACCCAGGCCCGACTGCTCACCTGCTGTCATTGTTGTGTGTCCAAACACGACGGGCAGCAGTGTTCACAATTCAGCTGCAGTGTTGATTGCGACGATGGTGTACGCCTTATGGATCCCTTTTTTTATTGCGCATTGTGCTATGCGAGGTGGATGCGGCCATACCACCTGAGGCAGTGTAGGAGAACTGGGACATGTGGCGTCGTCGTTATCCTATTTTTACGTACGCCAAGTGGGCTGGGCTTGCGTACGCCAGGCGAGCTTAGGGGTGTGAATAATAGTTCCGGGGACCTGGGCGTTGTTCAGTTCCTGCCTGGCCAGGAAGTGTACTTATGTGTGTTTGTTGCAGTTTTGACGTCACAGAATGCGGAATTTACATTAATGTAGCAAGTACCGGGAAGGCGGCAACTATCGCTAATGAGATGCTGTTCGAAAACATTGAATGGCCAACATCACATGTCGTTGTCAAGGTTGTGGATATGCGCAGACATTCATGTCAATGGTGTGCGGTATTATTGAAAGTGTTGCTATCGCGAAGCGCACACATGTGAATGTGCTCTGGTGGAGGTAGGATCAGCAGTGAGGCTACGTCATAAATAGTGATAACGTTCATTATAGTCCAGCAATGCATGCCAAACGTGAATCTGAAAGTCTCACATATGACAAACTACTATACTGGTAAAGCCTGACAACAGAGAATACAGCAATACAAATGTACACATTACTGTTTGTCACATGTGATCTAGGATGTGCACTCTACCCGTGGCTGATGATACCCCTTCGGGCCAGCAATACCCAGGCCGAAATGCAGCTCAATAATGTGCACATACACACACCAGGGGCATCGTGTAACACACATTTGATTTTTGATGTAACGTTTGAGATGCATGGCCATCACACGTGGAAGGCTAATGTACAGACCATGAATATTGATCAAGATGATCGTTGCATGTTGTGTGTAGTAAAAGATATGTGTACACAGCAAAAAAACTTTTCAAAAAAGCTCTCTAAGCAGAAGGGGTGTGTCTCATCAAACGCTGTAGAGAGAATGACTAAAATGGGCGGGGTCCTCCAACTGTTACAACGGGAAATGTTATAAACTAATCAAATGCTTTTTTTTAAGGTCACATGCCAATCGCTTATCGAGGGTGCAAGGAGGCAGCACCCAACAAGTTTATTACAGTTAGAAATATATAAATGTTTAAAATATTTTAGATTATCGCTTGCTCTCATATACAGTTTAAAGTTATTTAGATATAGTTATGAGACATAAAACAAAACCGAGGGAATGGCATACCCGGTGCGACACCATGCGTCTATGACGTAACACAGGGCCTAGCAGCATGCACTCAACGCTTACGCAACGTGCAGCGGGCGCGACCCCATACGTACATGACGTAACGCGTGGCTTGGTACTGCGTACCCATCGGATACCTATGTGGCAGCTGGCCCGAACTCATACGTATATGATGTTGTGCGGGACGCAGTGCCACAAATCCGTCCGATACGAAGTGCTTATCCTTTACGAGTTTAGCAATATGGTGGTTAGGATTCGCGTGGTGATGGAGCTTGGTACATTACCGGTATGGGAGTGCAGTTTTCTCCCAAAAAAAAAAAATACATATTTTTGGGGGAAGATGTAAAAAATTACTTAATTTTTTAAGTTAAAAAAAAGTATAATAGAGTTCCAAAATATTACAAAAAAAATAGAAAAAATATAGGTTTTATAAACATTAAAATATGAAATTAACGTTTAAAAAACCTTCGCAATTCACTGAAAAAACCATAGGTTTTACAGACGTTATAGTTAGGAATTAACATTTAAAAAAACCTTTGAAATTCACTAAAAAAAACAGGTTTCAGGGACGTTATAGTTAGTAGGACATTTGAGCCGTGTAAAACCAGAGAAATTCGCCTGTTCTAGTTAGTTGAGCTAACTATAACTCGCCCGCAATGCACTGCTGATGATGTCACATATTACATCACTCATGACATGGTCAGTGACATCACTGATGACCTCTCAAATGACATCACTGATGACATCATTCACGTGATAATCTGATGCACATACTGATGCCCTAATATAAACTTTGATACACCCATTCTAAAATGCAGACTAGAATTTTTGAAACTATACACACAACAATGCCATATACTACATACCACTCAATGTTTCCTAGGTCTACACACACATCCAGTCACTTATACATGTAGTTACTCATCAATACAGTAGTATAATATGCACTCATTCATCTATACATGCAGTCACACTCTGCCGCTCATCCATAGTTACTTACACACCTAGTCAGTAATGCAAAGAATCAATCACATATCCATTTACTCATGTATACAGTTATACACACCATGTCCGTTATTTATAGACACACCATATCACTTATTTATAGCGATACTAACACATATTTACTGTCTTACACAATTACTGATACAAGCAGGCACTCATTTATACACAAACTCTTCAAATAAGTTACTCGTGTAGTCATTTATATACTCCAACACTCACATAGAGTGCCTTAAAACATATGTAGTCACACATATACCAATGAGACATTCATTCACTCGCCAACACACCCATACACACAGTAACTCGTTCATACAGCCCTTCCCAGATGCGCTTTTGAATCCATACAACCAGTGAATCACCCACTCAGACATCTGTGCAAAGTCATACACTCCCCCACCCACCCATACAGACACTCGGGGACGCATACAGATACTCAGACAACAAATCAATAACCCATATAGATACTCGTATAGCTATTCAGCAACCCATGCAGTTGCTTACACACCAACTGAGAGACTAATACAGACTATCACACAGTGTAGCCACTAACCTATGCATTCAGTAAGACACATTCAATCACTCACTTATACAGTCAGTCACGCTGCTACTAAATAATTCCTTCAGGTACTTGTAAATGCATTCTTTCTTCAATACACCTTGGAATAGATGTATATGAAAAATATTTAAACTTCACAGAAACATACATTCACTGGATGATGTCAGCAGTGATGTCATTTGAGATGTCATGAGTGATGTCACTGACCATGTCATGAGTGATGTAATGTGTGACATCAGCAGTGTATTGCGGGCGCACAAATTATAGTTAGCTCAACTAACTAGAACAGGCGAATTTCTCTGATTTTATACGAGTCAAATGTCCAACTAACTATTACGTCCCTGAAACCTATGTTTTTTTTTAGTGAATTTCAAAGGTTTTTTAAATGCTAATTCCTAACAATAACGTCTGTAAAACCTACGGTTTTTTCACTGAAAAATAATATATATATAATATTAAATAACATTAAAAAAATAGATTTAAAAAATGTAATAAACTCAATTTAAAAAGTTAAACATGTATAATAATTAAGATATATATTTACTTTAAAACGATTATTAAACTAATAATTTTAATGGATATTATAATTTTAAAATTATAAAATAATATAACAACTAAATATATACACTCACACACACATATATACCAATAACATCAAATCTATTGAAAAAACATTCTAATTAAATTAAAACCTGAAACTATTTAAACATCTTTAAACTTAATAGAACTTATTTTCCAATTAACAAATAATAATAATTAAAAATATTAAAATATCAAATAAACAATTTCAATTATAACAATACCAAATTAATTATAACTTTATACATAATATTCCAACTACACTTTAAACAAAACTACGCAAACTATTAAAATAAATATATAAACAATTTACCACTCCCATTTAGCACAACACATAAATATTAACACTGGATAAAAATACAATTTACAAATCTCTCTCAAATAAATGCAACAGTAGTAAAAGTGATAAATTACACATAGAACATATTAACAGCATCCATTCCAGCCAATACAACACCAAGGAAACTATTAAAGAGCAGAGAGGTAAAATGTAATATTCCCACTCTAGTCAGTACAACAGTAGGGAAAGTGTTGGATGGTGGAGGGGTAAAATGTACTGTTTCCCACTCAAGTGAGTTAAAAATTAAAAACAAACAAAATAGCATCAACAAAATAAAAACTAAATAAAAAAATAGATAAATATATTTAAAAACAAATATATTTCATATAAAGAAATTAAGAAAATAAAAACATTGTTAAATACGTATCACAAATACCAACAAATATTATATCAAGTAAATAAAATTATTTTCAAACAAATATATTTAATTAGAAATTATTTATTAACAAAAACATTAATTATGACATACATTTTTTGTTTCTTTATTTCCTACCATATAACACCACACAATTCACTACCCAGATCTAAAATAAAAAAAACACTTGCATAGTTAACATTTAATTATCAATGAAATCAATATTATTAGTTAAAAAAATTAAAACACATAATTTAATTAACATCCCACCCGTTACCCCTATAATTCCCACAACCCACACCTGAAATTAAACTGTAAAAAAAATGATTACACAATTACATGTTATTTCCAGTTAAATAGCTAATTGTATTTAACAACTAACTTAAAAAGTAATTTGATTTACTTCCCACCCTTTACCCCTATAAACACAAAGCTCACACACAAAAAAATAAACAATTACCCTAATTACTTATCAATTAATTAATATTAACCATCAACTAATTATTAATACCTCCCTTTACACCTATAATCCTCAAAACCTGCACCTAAAATTTAATTACACCATTTACATATTTGTCAATATTAATAGCTAATTAATAATTAATTAAGAATAACTTCCCACATTTTACCTTTATAAACGCACACCCCCTAAAATGATTAACAAAATTATCAATTATTTATCAACTAATTATTTAATTAAAAATAAATTACTTCCCACCCTTTACCCCTCTAAACCTCACAACCCGCAACTAAAAGCATATTGCACAATTACCATAATTAATTACCAATTAATTAATTAATAATTAACAACCAATTAGAGAGGAGTTGGCCTAACGACTAGGGCGCTTGACCTCGGACCTGGGGAACTGGGTTTGAGTCTCGGTAATGACGCTGAACATCCTGTGATTGTGGGCAAATCACTTAATATTCCAGTGCCTAACAAAAAAAATTGTGTGCCCTCATGTAACATAACTGATGCTATGTAAAGCGCTCTGATACCTGATTGGATTCGGGTCAAGTTCGTGCTATATAAAACTATGCAAAAATTTGAATAATTTATCCAAAAAAAATTGTTTTCCACCTTATACCCCTATAATCCTCACAACCAGTCAATTAATCAGGGTTTTTTAGGGCACACTACTCACCTGTGAGGTTCTCAAGGCCCGGGGGTGTAGGGGGGGAGAATCGGGCACCTCTGTCATACAAAAAGCCGGGTCTTAAGGCTCTTCCTGAATGCTTGCAATGCGGGACTTCGTCTGATGCTTAGGGGGAGTTCATTCCAGGGCTTGGTCGCAATGTAGGAGAAAGATCTGCCTCCCATTCTGGCTCTGTGGATGTCGGGGACTTCAGCCAAGGCTAGGTCAGCGGAGCAGAGATTTCTCTTGGGGGCGTAGAAGGAGAGTCGTTTGTTGAAATATTGGGGTCCAGTGTTGTGGTGGGCTGTGTAGGCGTGTGTGAGCAGCTTGAAGGTGCCTCTTTTTTTTTTTGGACGGGGAGCAAGTAGAAGTCTCGTAGGTGCTGGGTGATGTGGTATTGTCGTGGAATGCTGAGGAAGAGTCTGGCTGCAGCCTCCTGGACGGTCTGGAGTTTGTGGAGTAGAGATTTGTTGATTCAGGCGTAGAGGGTGTTCCCGTAGTCCAGTCTTCTGGTGGTGAGTGCCTGGGTGACAGTCTTCCTGGATTCGGGGGGATCCATTTGAAGGCGTTTTGTGGCGTATTCAGAGGGTGTCGAAGCGTGTGGAGGATACGGCATTGATCTGTGGTTTCATGGGGAGAAAGGAGTCTAGTATGATGCCGAGGTTGCGGTCGTGGTCCGTGGGAATGGAAGGGATGCAGAGGGCAGGGGGCCACCAGGTGTCGTCCCACGCAGAGGGGGTGGATCCAAGGATGAGGACTATAGTTTTATCGGAGTTGAGCTTCAGGCAGTTGCTGCTCATCCAGGTTGTGAGGTACTTCATTCTTTCCTGGAAGTTGTGCCTTGCGATGTTGGGTTCCTTGGTGAGGGAGAGGATAAGCTGGGTGTCGTCCGTGTTGGATACTATGCGGAGTCCGTGTTTTCTGTGATGGTTGCGAGGGGGGCCATGTAGATGTTGAAGAGCGTGGGGCTGAGCGAGGATTTGTAGGGTACTCTGCATCTGATCTCTGTGGGTTTGGAGAGGAAGAGCGGGGTCTAATTCTTTGAGTCGGCCGGTGAGGAAGGAGCAGATCCAGTCTAGGGCAGTTCCCTGTATGCCTGCGTTGTGGAGTCTGGCAGCTAATTTGCGGTTGGAGACGGTGTTGAAAGCTGCTGAGAGTTCTAGTAGAATGAGGGCTGCAGTATGGCCTTGGTCGAGGAGTGTGCAGATGTCTGTGGCGGCTAGGGGGGCGGTCTCTGTGCTGTGGTTGCTGCGGAAGCCTGGTTGAGCTGTGTCGAGGATGTTGTTGGATTCTATGAACTCCATTTGCTGGATGTTGACAATCTTCTCAGTGATTTTGGCAGCGAAGGGTAGTAGAGATGGGCCTGTAGTTCTTGAGGTCCATAGGTTTGCAGAGGGCTTCTTTAGGAGGGGTTTGGCTCCCTATCTTTCCCCTCTAACCCCCCCCCCCCCCCCCCCCCCCCCCCACCCCCCTGTCTCTTAACTTATTATTAATCCCATAGGCGATACCTAGTGCATTCGCCAATGCTTTTTTTTTTTTGTAGTTATGCTGTTCCGCTTTTCAGAGCGGTACTTAGTGTGGAATAAAGTATGCATGTTTTCACTGCGTAAGGAACGTGGTTGTGAACTCTGAGGAAAAAGGGTTGGAAAGTGGCAATGTCAGAAATATTTACTTGAAATCTTCAGTCCCTAAACTACTCCTGCAAAGTCTTTGATCCCACACCTTCACCTTCTGGAGTCCGTATAATTTAAGTGCAAGGTGTTGGGTTTCTTTTGTTAGTAGGTAGAGTTACAGTGATTACCAGTATGCAGTGTCCATGGTCATGTCCAGGATAATGTAGTCTCATCTCGAATGGTATCAGGTCAAACCTTGAAGCCCACATAATGGGATATAAGAGTTCGGATTTATGGAGTAGGCAATATATATATTTTCTACCATATAAGATTTGACTTTGACTGGCTGGGTATTTGGTTTATAGAAAGGTGACATGAGGGTAAAAGTAAATCTCTGGCTTTGAAGGAAAGCAGAAATCTCTTGGTCTCACCCTAGTACCATGCTAAATCCATCTACTGTAGAGGTATGTGCGCTATATACCAGGACCTCACAATGATTTTCTTTTTTTAGGTTCAGCAGAACAGAGATCATTTTCTCCAACTTTAAAATGGAAGCAACCTTGCTGAAAATACAAAGGAACGTGTCGGTCTCCCCGAGGTAATCTATTGTTGTTTGTCCTAGTCAGCCTCTGGCGTTTGATGAACTGTTTGGTACATGTAGTTTATTATTGGCCAGTATATGGAAAGAGTCCAAAATGCAACCACCCTCGATACATTTGTAGCCACTATTCGTGCATGCATAAATGCTGTGGCCCTTAAAGGTAAATAACTTTGGGCCTGATTACGATGGCGGACTGACTTCAGTCCATCTGCCATAGTCTCCTATTTTAGACCGCCCGCCAACAAGGCGGCAGTCCCACAATAGTAATTAGGATGCGACCGTGGCAGTCTCATCACCCACCTTTAACATTGCGGCAGGTGCTGCTGGCTGCAGCACCCACCGCAATGTTAAAAAGGGATGTTTCACATATCCCTGTACTACGTGCCTGTCACTTTGTACCGGGATATGTGGGGGGGGGGGGCACCATAGGTGCCCCCCCACATCCAGAGAAAAGGGCCAGGGTTTAAGGGGGGCCATCCATGGGCCCCCAATGTCCATCGTCACCAGCCTCTTTATGGTGGGTGAACCGGCACAGAAAGGCTGCCCTAGTCACTGAGCCTACAGCCGTTAAACCTTCATTGGATGCCTCTCTCCTTTACCTCATCATTTGACCCCCTCCTAGCCCGCTATGTACCAGATATTGTATTATTCGCCTTTGAACCCTTTGTCCTGTAATATTCATGTCTGTTATCTTATTTGATGTTGATATTACTTTTATTACCTTACTGCCATTCTTTTTGTAAAGTGCTCTGATATCCTTCGGGATCTTGTTCGCGCTATATAAAACTTTGTAATTAAATAAACCTAATCCCTACGGTTTTGCCTGGTAGGCACTGCCACCATTTTAGGGATTAGGGGCTGTCCACCGCACCAGCTGGCTCAAGGAGCTCGTGGGATGCGTGGCGGTCGGGCTTTCTGCCTGCCATCAAAACCCGGCGGTCGGAAAAGCTGCTTAGGATGGCGGGCAGACTGACACCAACAGCCTGTCAGTGGCGGTCTGGTGTCCCTGCCATCCTAATCAGCCCCATAATTATGTACAGCAGTTTCGTCCCAGGAGCCATTAGGCAATGTCACTAAATTACTCAAACCTAAATCTGTTTGTTCTTTTACTGATCTGTTCTAAATAGGAGAAAACAGAAAATGTCATCTTAATACATTCAAAGTGTTTTAACTGTTGGTAAGTGAAATGTAATATTAACCCCTTGCGTGCGCACAACGTCTCCCGGCCGTCGTGCATTACGGTGGGCGTGGGCGCACGACGGCCGGGAGACGTCGTGTTCCCGAACGCCGTTTATTTCTTCTGCACAGCGGGAGAAATAAACCCGCACGCAAGGGGTTAAACAACAATGTATTTGAAATTATGTAACTCTGGTTGAAACACAGTACTACCATAGGTATAAAAATATGGATGAAATCAACAAATGCGTATAAATTTTCCCTGTTTTTTTTTTTTTTAGCGGCTGCAAGTGGGCTTATTGCCTTGCAAGAAAAGCAGCCAGAGGCAAATAAAAATAAAAATCGAATAATAATAAATACTTAAAGTGTCTATATATAGATACATAGTGAGCCAATCAATAACGTTTAACTGTGTAGTACGATCCTATATTGCCATTAAGGAGTTCTGGTGACCTTATAAACCACGAGATTGCCTTATCAATCCTCTGAATACCAGCTTTGAAAGCACTCGCAAACATTCAATAAACTTCTTGCTCAAGTAATCTATAGTATATAAACAAATGTGCAGAGTGTAATATGCTATTTATTACCTTTGTTGAGTGTGAGGAGAGGCCATGACGCATAAAAAGTGAAGCCTCCATTGAGTCATGAGGCCCCAGCAACGATAATAGATTAAAGTTAGGGCTCCTGGTTTTATGGTATTTTGGAGTTTGTTTTTACATTTCCGTCTGTATTTAGCCATATTTATTTTGTTTTCAGACTAGTCGTTAAATGGTATATTTATGCATTTATTTAACTGATAAAGATGCACTCCTACTTTGATGCCTGTTGTGTTTTAGTAAACTAAGCAGCCAAATATAACGAAACACTACACCGACAGGAGAATATTAACATTATATAGAAATATATGCTAATGTATGCCTTTATTTAAGGGAATCTGATCCTGTTTTTAAATCCCCCTGGTGTCTATATGCTTAGAAGTTGGTCTGGAATTCATGAAGGACAACAAGGAGAGTCACTGACAAGAAGTATAATCTTCTGTATTTTGTTGCTTTTAAAAATAAATACAGACAAGAAATAACTGTTTTCTGTCTGCATTTATCTGTAAAAAGCAATAAAAACGTTCATTATAATCTGCGTGTTTGCACATATGGTTTATGTCCAGGTATTTTTTATGTTTGTTATTTTAACCATGGGTATTTAAACATGACCAGGATGCGAGGGATTACACTTATTCAGTATGATGTAAATCACATTTAAAGCACCTGTGGCTTCTAGAAGAATTGTTTCCCTATGTAAAGTAATTGCTAGTATTAGTCATAAATGTGTTTTTTTGTGCAGTTGCTGTAAATAACTTGCTATTGGGACACACATTCTCACTCGCAGTCACTCTTTGAATTATGGGACACACATTCGGAATCCTGGCATGGCCAACTGAACCCATCATCATTCTAAAGTTGATAAAATGAGTACGGGGTCATGGGCTGGCTCAGCTCACGCAGACATGCTGCCGGCTCAGGTGGCCTGAATTAAACAAAAAAAGTATATATATGTGTGTGTGTGTGTGTGTATGTGTGTGTGTATATATATATATATATATATATATAGATAGATAGATATAGATAGATAGATAGATAGATAGATAGATAGATAGATATATCAAAGACCAAGGGTGCCCGGTTAGAAGGAAGCCCACAACAGGTAAGTTTCAGCCAAATTTCTTTACTTGGAGGGAACAACAAGGAAATAAGGTTCTAAGGCACAGGAGTATCGTCACAGCCGCCTGACGTGTTTCGTGATCTTCACTGGCGATGGATTTGTGAACCATGAGGCAAGGCACATTTCAGGCACTTAATAGTCCATTGCAAACTCCGCCTCAGTGGGCGTGATCACATCCCATGGCATGATGGTAGTTGCAGTGCCATATTTTTACTTCAGTGAGCAGCCATTACTTCACAGTCAAAATGTTAAAATTAAACCAACAGTGGGTGGTGCCGCAAAGCTCGTAACCTTGTTGACACTGCGTATCTCCAAACAACAGGCAACCTGTTCCTTGAACAACGGAGTCGATTGGCGTCGCTGCAGGGGTGCTAGGCACCGGTGCTTCCTCCGCGGCTTAGGCGAGGCCGCTAAACATCAAAGACCAAGGGTGCCCGGTTAGAAGGAAGCCCACAACAGGTAAGTTTCAGCCAAATTTCTTTACTTGGAGGGAACAACAAGGAAATAAGGTTCTAAGGCACAGGAGTATCGTCACAGCCGCCTGACACGTTTCGTGATCTTCACTTCTTCAGAGGCGATGGATTTGTGAACCATGAGGCAAGGCACATTTCAGGCACTTAATAGTCCATTGCAAACTCCGCCTCAGTGGGCGTGATCACATCCCATGGCATGATGGTAGTTGCAGTGCCATAGCCAGAACCTTATTTCCTTGTTATTCCCTCCAAGTGAAGAAATTTGGCTGAAACTTACCTGTTGTGGGCTTCCTTCTGACCGGGCACCCTTGGCCTTTGAGATATATATATATATATATATATATATATATATATATATATATATATATATATATATATATATATATATATATATATAGAGAGAGATAGAGATATATATCTCCACAAGCAAGAACTCCATGAAGAGGGCCCCCACCCCTGCAGGGCAGCTTCTGTTTACGGGAATGGAGAGACCCGTTAAAGCACGATGCGTGCACAGATGAAGGAGACACAGAGGCCCGATTCTGGTTACCATCAAAGTATTTATTACTTCAGGGAGAGGACAGCAATTTATAGTCCTTGCGCGTTTCAGCAGATTGCCTTGTTCACAGGTGAGTAGGATTGCTTGCAATCTTTGAATTAATATGTCACGTGGCTCACCCTTTTCGTGCAATTACCAGCATGCACCGTTTTTCACATTTTCAGCTCTGTTTTGTGGTGCGCATTTAAAATAAAGCTGAATAGCGTCATACACCACATTTTCAAAGTTCATATTAACAGTGCATTTCCTCATATTCTCATTTTCATGCAGATGGCCACGCACTTTGCCTGAAAGTCATTATTACATGCAAATTCGCAATCCATACATATATATATATATATATATATATATATATATATGTGTATATATATATATATATATATATATATATATATATGTATGTGTATATATATGTATGTGTATATATATGTATATATGTGTGATTTTAGGATATGCCTTTACCATGAGGGATGCTGCTTGTTAACAAAATTTTAAATAGATTATATGTTTTTATTTTAACTTATTTATCTATTTATTGTCTTAATATATATTATCATGTATTATTGCGACAATTTGCACATTCTAAAATTCTTTGTCCTGTCTAATATTTGGATTAAGCCATTTGCGTCTTGTTATACAACACCAAATGAATGAAGCAGTGTTTTCTTTATTTTCATGAAAACTAAAGTCACATGTTTACTTATGGTGCACTTTGAACTTTGTAACTGGGCTATTTATTGGTCTTTGTAACATACTGACGTTGTCATGTGATCAAGGCTCTACGGAGCCGAAACGTTATGACGACAGCCAATCGATTAAAATAAGCACTTCATTGAAGGTCCGTGTCAGCGAGTGTTTTTGGAGTTACGGATGTCCACTACGTCTTCCATGCACCAGCGGATGTTGGATATGTGTGTATATATATATATATATACAGCTCCAAAGACTTCACTCAGCGAATGAAGGGGACCGCACTCAGCAAGGTCTTCTCGGTAAAACTTTATTTCATAACCGAGATGACACCAACCAGGACGCGTTTCGGCATTCGCGCCTTTTTCGACTTGTTTACAGAGTGCAGTTTTTTGAGTATATGTATATCCGGATCACTGATTCTAGTTCCGGTTCACTGATCATTGACAGAAACAAAAGACTTACTTGTCAATCAAATTACGATTACAGAAAATGAAAAATTTCACATAATCACATTCGCATATCATGTAATTTCATCCAGATTGATATACTCGCTTCTGGTTAAATTCATCAGTGATAACATAAACAGAAGGTATGCAATAATCAACAATCGATCGTATTTGAGGCAATGAATATTCATCTTGCGTGATTGCACAAATATCTGGTTAATTAAATATCCAACCTTCAGAGTTTAAAGTAACCAAACACAATTGAGCCCTGTATGGGCAGGCGAAATATTCTTGCTTGTAATTCTCATTGTGCCACATTTAAATAGGGCACAGAAAATTGTGAACACTAAATCCGCGTGTTAAATGAAGCCCTGTATGGGCAATTTCAAATACGCAGGCCTAGTGAACATCCCAAAGAAAAAAGAAAAGAAAAAACAACCTATTGACTTCAACATAGCAAGAATGGTAGTTAATGGGTCCCCAAATAACTGAATACCTACACGCTACCCTAGATGACATGCCAGTTCTTCCTCTGTATTAAGACCATAAGGAGTAGTAGTTTGAAGATCAATAATAAAGCGGGATTCTAATCTTCTCAGTCTAAGTTCCCGATTTCCTATCCGGTCACTGATTGGGACATGGTCTAGACAAAAAAATGATAGTAAATTTCTATCACTGTTGTGATATTGGGCAAAGTGTCTAGCCACGGGATATGTAGGATCTTGTTTTTCAATAGCTCGTGCATGTTCTAAGATGCGTTTTTTGGTAGGGTGAATCGTACTGCCAATATATTGCTTCTGGCAGGGACATGTAAGACAGTATACGCAAAATGGAGTGTTGCATGTTAAGAATTTATTAATATATCTTGGTTTCTTCATTCCAGGAACATTTTATGTTAACACTTTTTTACTGTACCTACATGCCTTGCATTTAAGACAAGGAAAAAAGCCGGTTAAATTACTGATTCGTTGAATGAACGGTGTAGGTTCATAATGGCTCTGAACCAGTTTATCTTTTAGGGATTTGCTTCTCCTAAATGTTATTTGTGGATAAGCTGGTAGGGAATCGCCAATAACTCCATCTGATTTCAGAATGTGCCAATTCCGAAATAGGATCTTTCTCAAAGCATCAGTCTCATTAGAAAAAGTCGTGATAAACCTACAAGTGTCTTGTTCTGTCTTTTCCCTTACACGTTGGGTACCCAATAGAGATTGCCTAGAAATTCTATTGACTTTAATTAAGGTTTTCATTAGTAGATCAGAACAATAACCTCGTGATTTAAATCTTTCAATTGCAGCAGATGCCTCATACTGCAAGTCCACATCACAAGAACAGTTTCTTTTCAGGCGCAATAGTTCTCCGTAAGGAATACTATTTTTCAGTGATCTTTGATGACTACTGTGCGCTTCCAGTACCGAGTTCCCTGCAGTCTCCTTTCTAAAGAGAGTTGTACAAATTCTCCCATCTTGGACAAAGACCTTGAGATCTAAAAAGGGAACTTGTTGCGTGCTGAGTTGTCCACTCAGATGGAGATTCAGGGTGTTATTGTTCAATGCTGCAATGTATTTTTCTGCCTCACTTTTAGGTCCCTTCCATAAGATAAACAAATCGTCTATATATCTGTACCATAAGATGATACTTTTAGTCCAGTGATTGTATGTATCGGCCCAGGCCACCTGCCTCTCCCACCAGCCCACGAACAAGTTTGCGTAACTGGGGGCGAAGCAGGTGCCCATGGCCGACCCTTGTATCTGTCGATAATGTTGCTTATCGAATAGAAAAATGTTGTTATTGAGACAGAACAGGATGAATTCAATGAGCATGGCATTGTGTTCAGTAAATTGGAGAGATCTCCCTTTCAAAAAATATTGAACTGCATGAACGCCATGTTCAAGTTTTATATTCGTGTAAAGGCTTCTAATGTCAAGAACGATCATGAGCATATCAGATTCCCATGGTGTATCTGTAATATTTCTGTTAAAATGTGTAGTATCTTTAATGTACGAAGATAGTGTCTGTACGAATTCTCTCAGGAAAAAATCAGTGTATTGAGACATATGTTCTGTGAGGGATCCTATAGAAGATACAATAGGACGACCTGGTGGTCTAACTGGATTTTTATGTATTTTAGGCAAATGGTAGAAGGTGGCTGTGATGGGATACTGGCATATTAAATACTTGAATTCATTATAGTTGAGCATATGACGATCTAACCATTTTTGAATAAGTATGTGATATTCGTCAATACTTGCAATATACTCAAGTTTAGAGATTGGACAATAACATGTCTTATCTGAGAGTAGTCTCAGAGCCTTCTCCACATAAAATGTTCTGGTCGTTAACACTACATTCCCTCCCTTGTCAGAAGGTTTACAAATTAGATCAGAGTCACCCATTAATTGTGAAAGGGCAGTCCTTTGTCTCAAAGTGAGATTATTATGTAAATTCTTGGATTCTGTAAGTCTCAACTTCATAAGATCTCTCTTTACGGATTCCTCAAAAATGTCTATGGTATCAAAAGAGGACATTGGTACAAAAGTTGATGGCTGTTGGAAATTGGTTCTCGGGGCACGTTGTTCTATGCCAAAGCTTTGGATGCAAGAGACATCCTAGGTAACATCAGATACTGTCGAGCTTTGCTGACTAGATAAAATACGTAATGTATTCAGATCTTCCCCTGTAAGGGCAGTTGATGAGTCAGGTAAATTCAGCGGTGCAGAGATCGTTTTAGATGGATCACTGATGTTATCCTGTATACCTTTAAGTTTAAAGAATTTTTTCAATTTTAACTTCCTAGAGAAAAGGTATAGATCAATCCGAGTCTGTGTATATTCACATCTTTTAGCTGGACAAAAAGTCAGTCCTTTTTTGAGTACTGATTGTTGATCTTCCGTGAGTTTGTTCGCAGTCAGATTGACGATAGTTAAGTCATTATTTACTCCTACTTTTTGGACCCCCCCTTGCTGCGAGTTTGCCATGCGATTCCTTAACCTAGATCTTGACTTTGTGCGGCCACCCCGTCTTGGTTTCCGGCCGCATTTCGTCTTCTTGTCGTTTGGAATCTTCCGCGTCCCCCCTCTTTGTCGCGAGTTTCGCATCAGATGGAACTCTTCTAAAAAAACGGATTTGTATAGAGGAGGACATGAGAGTTTCACCAGCGTCATCTCCTGATGGTTCTGCATCCGTGCTCACATTGGATTCAGAAATATCACGGGTTTCTTGATCTTGAGAAACAGTACTCTTTAATGTTCTTCTTGGTCCGTCGAATCTGCGTGCAAAAGTAAGTATCCTTCCTTGTGCATAGTCTCTTGCATCTCTGTTGAATTTACTATGCTTGCGTGTCTTGATTTTTTTCTGATAGCTAATTAACCGGTCCTTCATAGCTTGTCTTAATTCTTCATTTGTTTTCGTGTCTGGATTAGTAGCAATAATGGCCTCTAGCTCCTCAATTTCTTTGAGACATTTGTCGCGGTCGCTCCACGCGAATTTAATCAAGATTTTCAACATGCCTACTGAGGACTCTGTCGTATGTGCTGCCCATTCCTCCAAAAGCGCTGGGTCAGGGTTCTCGTACGATAGATATATATATATTATCTACTGGCGGTCGCCAGTAGATAGTTCTAGTTAGGACCGAGTTTCCATAGGAAATCTCAAAATTCTATTTTGAATAACTTTGGCGCCGATTGACGAATCTTCGCGAAATTTTCAAAACTAATGGGGCGCTCCGCTCTGCTCCTACCCTGAAAGTCTCGGGGTGATTCGTCAAGCGGGGCCGGGAAAAAAGGGGGGTCCCAAAACACGTTTTCCCCATGGATTTTTCCATAGGGACTTTAGTCGCAGCTACAGCCCGAACGGCTGAACAGAATTACGTGAAATTTGGCAGAGAGGTAGCCATAAGGTCCGTTTGGTGCCTTTTGCAGGTTTGGTGTAAATCTGTTCAGTATTTTCTGAGAAAATAGCATTTAACTCAATATATATATCTATACGCGCGCAGCGTGCGCGCAGGGTGCGCGCACTCGGCCGTCCGCGAGCGCACTTCTGATTGGTTGTTACATTCTAGTAAACATTCGAATCGGTCGAAACCAGGAAGTGTCTGCCGCCATTTTGTCTCTCGCACTGAAAGGGTGGTGATGCACAAAGGAGAAAAACATGTAAAGGGGGCACGCTGGACAGTTCCTGACCCCCTAGCAGGGGTCAAGGGGTCCCAGGAGATCCCCCTAGGGCAGGGGTACTCACAAACTTTCTCTCGGGGGCCAAATTTACAGTGTGGTTTGTGGCCGAGGGCCGCACCGGTGAGGGCGGGGGCAGTGGGGGAGGGGGCGGGGCTAGAGCAAAAAAAAAAAACTGTGACCATGAGGTTGGACACAGGCCCCTGCAGCAGACGCCTTCGTCCACTGAGCCACCAGACCCGGCATTCACACATCTCTATCTATCTATCTATCTATCTATCTATCTATCTATCTATCTATCTAGCTCGGTCTCCCTCCCTCCCTCTATCATTCTCCCTCCCTCTGTCTCCCTCCCTCTCCCTGTCTCTCTTCCTCTATCTCTCTCTCTCTCCCTCTGCCTCACTCACTGTGTTTGTCTCCCTCACTCTCTGTCTCCCTCCCTCCCCCTGTCTCCCTCCTTCCCTCTATCTCCCTCCCTCTCTGTCTCCCTCCCTCTCCTTCCCTCTCTCTCTCCCTGTCTCCCTCCCTCTCTCTATCTCTCTCCCTCTCTCTCAATCAGTTTGTCTCCCTTTCTCTCTGTCTCCGTCCCTCTCTGTCTCCCTCCCTCTCCATCTGTTCTCCCTCTGTCCCCCTCCCTCTGTCCCCCTCCCTCCCTCTGTCTCCGTCCCTCTCCCAACTTGTCTGTCTCTCTCACGCTGTCTCTCCCTCCACATTTGCTATACACTTTTCAATTCTGGTTAATTCCCAGCAGTCAATCATAATGGCCTAAACACAAGGACCTTTTCAACCATTAGGAATAGGGCTACGTTTTAGAAGCCTTCTAATTGGCTGCTTGCAGTTAATCACAGCAGGCATTACTTTAACTGTCCATGAAACATGTGGGACAGTTATTTTTGCAGCCGTCGGTGGCACGCGGCTGAATTACAGCATGTAGTTTGCCCTTCTCTTTTTAGGAGGTTGCAGAAACAAGTAGATCACATAAAAATAGAGGATTTGCACTGTGAGTCCCATCTGCATTCTGTATGCTAACAGACTCAGGGTATCAGCTGGTATGACATCACATGAAAGCTGGCATGACAGTGACATCATAGAAAATCAAATGGCACCCATGGCACAAGTGAATGAGCTTTGAACACTGTAGAAAAAAATAATGCCACTAATACTGTATGAGTTAGCAATACCAGCAGCAGCTGCAAGCCATGCGTTTCAAAACACTCGCCAGTACTAAGAGGGTTGTTCAGACTCTCTGCTTCAGTAGCTGGAATTTACTTACTCTCTGTCTCCCTCCCTCTCCATCTGTTCTCCCTCTGTCCCCCTCCCTCCCTCTGTCCCCCTCCCTCTCCCAACTTGTCTGTCTCTCTCACGCTGTCTCTCCCTCCCGCTTTAAACTCACCTGCTGCTCTCACTAGCTGCTCCCCCCCCCCCCCCCCCCCTGCCCGTCACCTCACCTTCCCTGGAACACAAACAGCCGCCGCACCCAAGTACTTCACGGGTCTTTTAAAGGCCAAGTCACTAGTTAATGAGGCTTTGTTGTATTTCATCTCTTCTTAGCGCCCCTGCATCTCCACTCATTCAGAGGGGAGCTGCAGGGGCGCTGAGAAGAGGTGAAATACAACGAAGCCTCATTAACAAGTGACTTGGCTTTTAAAAGAATCGCCCGGCCCCCATAGCCCCGCGCTGCTGCAACCGGCGGTGCACAGGTACGATGTCTGCAAGGTCCGCGGGCCGCCAGGGAAGGCTTGCCGGGCCGCTGGCGGCCCGCGGGCCGTACTATGAGTACCCCTGCCCTAGGGCAATTAAAAAAAATTATTTTTTTTTCGGCAAATCGCCGAGTGCGCGAAGCGTGCGCGCACTATAGAAATGAAAAAAATTCCGCGAGGTTCGCGCTGCGTGCACGCACGGTATAAACGCTTTAAAACAAAAATCGCAATCTCCTTCCCCCCCGTGTGCACATGCTGCGCGTAGCGCAGCACGTGTTAATGGCTTATGCCCCCACTAAAAGTTTATACCAAAACCCTTAACAACAAAGCGTATCATGTGTCCTCCTTGTGCGGCCGGTGCGCGAAGTGCAACGTGCGTACATGGCCCATTAAGCGTAACGTGGGCGCGCGGTGCGCGTAGCGCACTGCGTGCCCACCGTGCGTGCACGGTGCGCAAAGTGCACCGTGCGTGCACGGCACTAACTGCGTAAAGTGGGCGCGAGGTGCGCAAAGCGCACCGCGTGCTCACCGTGCGCGCACGGAACGAACTGCGTGAAGTGGGTGCGCAAAGCGCACCGCGTGCCCACCGTGCGCAAAGCGCACCGTGCGCGCACGGCACGAACGGCGTAAAGTAACTTAGCATTTAAAAAAACATACAAATTCACTGAAAAAAACCATAGGTTTCACACATGTTATAGTTAGCTGGGCATTTTCCTCATGAAAAACCAATGAAATTCCCCCGTTATAGTTAGTGCAGGCAACTATAACTCACGCGACCGTAATCCGCTGCTGATGACGTCAGATATTACATCACTGATGACATATGTGTCTTTCTGAAAAAAAAAATATATATATATATGTATAGCTAAAAAAAAAGGAAGAAGACATGGGTATATAAATGTGTAAATACAGTGATGTAATATCTGACGTCATCAGCAGCGGATTACGGTCGCGTGAGTTATAGTTGCCTGCACTAACTATAACGGGGGAATTTCATTGGTTTTTCATGAGGAAAATGCCCAGCTAACTATAACATGTGTGAAACCTATGGTTTTTTAAGTGAATATATATATATAAGCAAACTTGTGAGATCATTTTTTTTTAAAGCAGTGAACTTCCTTGCCTGATAAGAAGTAGGATTCTTAACCAGTTGTGGTATATTTTTGGTTATGACTGAGTACTCGAATAATCATGCAGGTATTTTTTATTTGTATAGATATTTGTAGTATTTTTTTATTTTGTGCGTTGCAGATTAAAAGGGTTCAAAAGTGATAATATTCTGTCTCTTCTTGGGAGGGATGTTACCAAAATTACTGAGTTTGCCTGGTTAATCTGATTGACTAGCTTTTGGGTACATGGAACCGCTTCAAAATCCTTCTCTGCTAGTACCCAGTTGAAGGATATCCTAAAAATGGTACTCGTTCATTTGTTCTGAGAACATGGTGCTAATTATTGACAGCAGATGTCCTCTTGGAGACTTTGGGATACGTGACCCTAACGCTATGCATGGATACTATACTGACCTTAATGCATTCTCAAAGGGAGGAATGTTCCTACTTTTCCAGCCGTTTCTGGGGCATTTCCTGAATGGCATGGGACTCCACTTCACCAGTACGCCTGTAAGGTGAGTGGGCGCCATCTTGACGATACTTAACCACAACTGTGACATTGTTCATCAATACCAGCGATGGGTTCTCGTGCTAGGAAAGCAGCTGGGTATTTGTTAATTAACGTGTAGCAATTCAGAATAATCGACATAACCTGTTGTATTGTGTTTGTAAAATAATTGTTAATATTTATTTTATTGTGTTTGCCTTCATATAGTATTTGTCGGTTGAAGTCCAATATGGTAAGGTATTTTTTTTCAAACTGAATAAGCTATTGTTTATAGTAAATCATGAAGCGATTAATAGATATATGGGCCAGCCAGCGCCATTCTGCATCGCACCCCCGACTTGTGCTTCCCGACGTACTCTAGCTTGGCCACACAATGTTGATTCCCTTAAACCAATGGAAGACTACGATATCACGATTTCTTTAAACCCGATTGAGAAGGTAGTTTGTGTTCGTGATGATGTTTAGAGGAATTGTGACTATCTTCGTAACCTTTATAAATGAAATTAAACGTGGCTTCTGTTTTTTACTAAATGCTTCCCCCTTGTGGCTCGATTATATATTTTATGTTTCAAATATGATCTTGTAAAATTGTAATTCACTGTCTAAATGTAAACCTTATAATTAAGGCTCCCTGATTTTCTTGTTTACTGATTTTTACAGATATACAGACAGAACCATTTATTTTCTTGTCTGTTTTTATTTTTAAATGTGGATGAAAATGGAAATTGGGTGTATTTTTGAGTGATTCTAAATACTTTTCCATGACTGCCAGGCTGTGCGCTTTGATTGGTAAGGGTGTTTAAAAAGAGGGAATTTTAGTAAAGTGGCTTAAACAGCAGTCGCTATGCACAAGGCTGATACTTAAATGTGCATATTTTCATACAAGTGCATTGATTTATCTTCTGTGGGTGTTCATATCACTGAAACCTGGCAGGCATTCAAGCAGGACTGTATATTTATTGGTTAAATAAATGTGGAAATATACCGGTTTCAGCTTTACCTTTCTTTAACAAAACCCATAATAAATATGGATAAATACACAAAGTTGACAAAAAATAGATATGGATAAATACAGACGGAAATGACAAAAAAATACCATAAACCAGCAGCCCTACTTACAATTAAATGAGAAATGGTTCTTAAAAAAAAGTAAGGTCCATGAATAGTTTTCACGACAGCAGTGAGTGCTACTACTTTATCTGCTTATTTATCTTATACTGTTCATAGTGGATTTTGATTGTTTCTGTTTTATATTTTTATACTGACTAGGTGTGCTATGGAAGGGTTATTATTAACTGTTAACTGAAAGATCAACGAAGACACATCTAGCAACCCTGGATGTGGGAAACCAATCAGAATGCGTGTAACAATAAGGAGGCTGCTACTGGGAACTTGCCTCGCGTTTGTACTAATGGTGGCGGTTCATCTTGGCCAGCAGATGCTTGAATGTCAACAAATACTAGGCATGAGCAATCACCGGAAGATGAAACCTGAACACGAGCACCTGGTTATGGTGGATTCAAACAACATTGAATACCGTTATAGTAAGGAAATGCCTTTAATATTTATCGGGGGCGTGCCAAGAAGTGGAACCACGCTAATGAGGGCCATGTTGGACGCACATCCCGAAATCCGATGTGGTGAAGAGACTCGAATCATCCCCCGGTTGCTGGCCATGCGGCAGGCGTGGTCCAAATCCGGGCGTGAGAAAATGCGCCTAGACGAAGCTGGTGTCACTGACCAAGTCTTGGACTCCGCCATGCAGGCTTTTATACTGGAAGTAATAGCCAAACATGGCGAACCAGCAAAATATTTATGTAATAAAGACCCGTTTACACTGAAGTCGTCACTGTACCTCTCTAGAATATTCCCGAACTCCAAGTTTCTTTTAATGATACGAGACGGCCGCGCCTCCGTGCATTCCATGATCACCAGGAAGGTGACGATTGCTGGGTTTGATCTGAACAGTTATCGAGACTGCCTTACAAAGTGGAACAAAGCTATTGAAGTCATGTACTCTCAGTGCTTAGAAATCGGGCAAACAAAGTGCCTCCCAGTTTTTTACGAACAATTGGTATTGCATCCTAAACAGTCCATGGAAATGATTATGAACTTTTTAGACATCTCCTGGAATGAGGCAGTGCTACATCATGAAGAGCTCATTGGGAAGCCTGGAGGAGTATCTCTTTCAAAGTAAGTTTTGGTGGTTTCCAGATGTGCACGTTTTGTTTATGTGCAATGTAGTCACGCATTGCAATTAAGATATGATTGAAAACTTTATTAATAGACCTATCACAACTCTGATATAAAATACTAATGCTGTTCTTAAACGTTTTACAGTCAGGATAATGTAAGGCATTCTGTCATGCCACAAAGGGTGTTGTGGCACTTTCCTCAACAAGGCAGGCAGAATATCTCCACCACATGTTAGGAATACATGGAAACGCAACAGATCAAATATTGCTCTGCTAAACGTGGCTCTTTAAATATTTTAGAATTGTTAATTTTCAGAATATATCCTCATCTGCTGAAATGTCACTTTAATCGGTATAATTTCAGACTATCTTTTTGCTTTAGAGAAAAAGGCTACTTTCTCTTTCCAACCTAATTCACCAATGACTATAGACTTTATAGCTGTAGCTCAATATTCTACTGACTTATAACCTGTGTACAGGGTTGTTGATTTATTGTTATTAAAGCATCTTTGTCTTTCCCTAGACCAAATCACGAAGGTCCTGATGTTTTTAAAGCTTAGTATACAGTGGCTCATATTTTCTTGGAGCTGCTGTTGCCTTCGAAATTCTGAGCGTTAGAAAGTTTTGGTGACAGATCATTGAAATAGGAGTTCAATTTAGATTGGCACATTTTGTAACTTGTGAGCCGCAAATGCTTAGCAAGATCTTGCCCTACAATTCTTTAAAAATATTGTCAGGGACTCCACCTCAGGATGGTTCCTGCTTGGCCCTGAGGAAGAACACAACCAGTCACTGCAGTTGGGCCCGGAAATCCCCTGCGTATCTGAGACCTCCTGAAGAAATTAATTTGGGTGCTCTAGAGCCCAACATAAGAGTTCTCAGTGGGGTGTCATCCAGCAGATGAACACGGCTGCCGCAGCAGAGACCCTACGGTGGCACTGCCCTAAGCAGTGCTGCCACCTATCGGTGTAGCTAGCCCGGATGTTGCAGGCTAATAGGCGATTTCGCCATCCCACAAGGTCAGAAAAGTTAACATGTATTGACAAAGTTAATAGGTCCCGCCTATGCAAGAGCTATTGGCTTTACCAATGTGTTTTAGCTATGTTGTACACCAGTGTGCATGTTTTTCAGCATAGCTTAAAGTCATTTGGGGTAAAGGATAGTGGCCTGGAGGGGAGCGTCGTAAAGTGGAGTAGAATGGAGTGTTATGTAGTGCCGTTGATTGGTGTGGAGTTGAGTCGGGTGTTGTGAAGTGTCGTGGAGGGAGTAGAGTGGTATGGAATAGTGTAGAGCAGAGTGGAGTGGCGTAGAGCTGATCAGATTGTTGTGGAGTGGCATAGAATATCATGTAGTGGGGTGGAGTAGTGTGCAGTAGAATAGAGTGGAATAAATGTGCATGAAGTTGCATAGACTGAGTTGCATAGAACGTCACAGAGTGTGGTAGTGTTGTAGAGTGGAGTGGAGTAGCGTTCAATGGAATAGAGCATCATAGAGTGGCATAAAGTACTGTGGTGCAGAGTAGGCAGGTGTGGAGTGCATTGGTTGTGAGTAAAGTGGTGTGAAGTGCAGTGACGTAGAGCGCAGTGACATCGAGCACAGTGGCATAGAGTGCAGTGACGTAGAGTGGTGCAGAGTAGATTGCAGTGGAGTAGAGTAACTTGTTCTAGAGTAGTGTGAAGTGGTGCAGGGTAGAATGAAGTGGTTTGGAGAGGAGTGGCATAGAGTGGTGTAAAGTGGTGCAGTGGCATAGAGTGCAGTGGCGTAGAGTAGATTTTTCAAAGTTGAGTGAAGTGTCATTAAGTGGAGTGGTGCAGGGTAGTGTTTTGTGGCGTACAGTAGATTGTTTCCAAGTAGAATGATGTAGCACAGAGTAATGCGGGATAGAGTGCAGTGGCGTAGACTAGTGACATATTGTACAGACTAGAGTAGAATGGAGTAGAGTGGAGTGGCGCAGAGTGGGGTTAAGTGCAGTGGTATACAGGATATTGTTTCAGAGTAGAGAGAAGTGGAGTGGATTGGGGCAGGGTAGAATGCTTTGGCATAGTGAATTGGCACAGAGTGCAGTTTTGCAGAGTAGAGTGGCATTGAGTGAAGTGGCATAGAATGGAGTGGTGCAGAGTAAAGTGGCCTAGACTGGAGTAGTGTGGAGTGCACTGGCATAGAGTAGCATGGAGTAGAGTGCAGTGCCAGAGTGCAGTGATGTATAGATTGGAGTGGCCTAGAGTGTAGTGGCATACAGTTACGTTACCGTAGAATGCATTGGTGTAGAGTTCAATGTGGTAGAGTGATGCATATTAAAGTGACAGAGTGCAGCGGCGTAGAGTAGTGTTTCAGTATAGATTATAGTGGCGTACAGTGCAGTGGTGCACTGTAGATCATCCTAGAGTGCAGTGGTGTAGAGTATATTGGTTTTGAGTGAAGTGGTGTAGAGTGCCCCAGCATAGGCTAGAGTGGCGTGGCACAGGGAAGAGTGCAGTAGAGTAGATTAGAGTGGCTTAGAATAGAGTGCACTGTTGTAAAAAGGAGCAGTGTAGAGCAGCATCGAGTGTAGTTGTGCACAGTGCATTGGCGTAGGGCAGGAGAGTGTTGCAGAGTAGACTCGCAGAGTGCTGTGGTCTCTAGTAGAGTGCATTGCCATAGAGTGGTGCAGAGTAAAGTGACAGAACAGTATCATAGAGTGCAGTGGTGTAGAATAGTCACATAGAGTGTAGTCTCGTAGAGTACAATGGTGTAGAGTTCAGTGTAGATTGGCGAAGAGTGCATTGGTTTTGAGTAAAGTAGTGCGAAGTGTATTGGCATAGAGTGCAATGGCGCTGATTGGAGTGACGCAGAGTACATTGGAGCTGGGTGGATTGTTAGAGTGGAGTGGTGCACGGTAGAGCACATTGACATAGAGCAGAGTGGTAAGAGATCAAAGTAGATTAGATTGGTGTAGAGCAGGTTGGCATAGAGTGCACTGGCTTAGAATGGAGTAGTACAGAGGCATAACGTTCAGTGTTGCAGAGTAGAGTGGCATAGAGTGCAGTGGCACAGAGTGCAGTGGTGCATAATAGAGTAGCATAATAGAGTAGTGTGGGGTAGAGTGCATTAGCAGAGATTGGTGTAGAGAGGCATAGAGTAAAGTGATGTAGGGTGGAGTGGTGCAAAGTAGACTGCAGTGGTTTGGGGTGAAGTGAATTGAAGTATGCATGGTGTGGTAGTGTACTGCAATTGCAACCATCATATCTTGAAATGACCATTACATTTGCACAGCCATACAGTTTTATTGATAAAAGTATACAGTGCGCAAACGATATGTCATCACAGTCTATTGATTTGCTTTGATCGTAATATGTGTTTCCGACACACATCAGAATTACAAAAAAGTACTTAATTTGTGTTTTTATAATTCCGATATATTCTGAAATATCTGCACAGTTCATTTACAGACATTTTATTTTGTTTTTTGCTAGAAAAAAATGACGTACCTCCAGTACATCCCCAGTAGCCAGCATGATTGTCACACTCTCACTTTGAAGTCCCAGAAAGAAAAGTAAACACCAAGCTCCTTGGAGGACAGAGCCGGAAATTTGACCTCTGTCTTTGATCTTTGAATGCACAGCAAATGAGACAAGATGAGAATAAGATGTAAAGGCATGTGTACAGAAATTGAGCTCTGGTGCAAGAATATAGTTAACGGTTTAGGCAACAGAAGGGACAAACTCAAGCTGGACAGTCTAACACAATTAGAGTCCGCAGATAGAAAGCAAGCAAATGTGAGTTACAAACCACAAAGCCAATGGTAAGCAACGGGCAGAATGCATTTTCAGGGAAGCTTTCTGAATGTCCCCAAGTTGTCGTTAGCAAGGCTTCAACCTAAAAAGGAGACTGCAGATAGGACACACATAGTGGGGAAGACGGTGCTTGTCAGAATTTAAGCATAAACAGCCCAGTATGGATGAAGAGTCCGGGAGACAGCCAGAACCTGCAGAACAGGATCAAGCTAGGTGAGGGCAGTATGAATGGTCAACAACACATCTAGTTTGTTGGATAAAGGGAACTAGGTCCGCGTCTTGCACAATGTACACAAATTGACAGGTATAGTGATGGCAAAGTATATTCAGGTACATATACCCTAATATCACTGAACGTTAAAGATCCATCTTTCCCAATAAACATAGCTAAGGTATGGAGATATATTGGGAAATTGGGTCAGGCGTAGGGATAAGAATCTAATTAAGGGCCAACTTCAGGCCCTTAAAACTAAAAAGACAGATGGCACTACTGCAGCTGATGCACTATTTCTAGGAGAAAGGAAATAAAGCAGATAGGTTGCTAGTGTTGTACTTGCGTGCTCAATGGGCAAGAGCATACATAGCAGTAATTAGGACAGCACAGGGTACACTTGCCACAGAAGGAACAGGCTAAGTTAGCGGTGTTCATCCATTTTTACCAAAAGTAAAGTGAGTCCGGCTCAATTGATTTGGGTGGGAGTTAGGTCTTGCGTCTGGGCTTGCAAGAGTGAAATTACCCGAGGCTGGGCACAGGAACTCAAAAAACCAGTGGATAAGCAAGAGATCATAGGACCCATAAAAGCAATGAAACCTAACAAGGTTCGGGACACTGTTGGCATCCCTTTACCTTTTTTAATGAGACCATGCAGGCCTACTGCTTCAGCCGGTGGAGAATCTGTACAACTCTTAATGAAAGTGAAAGCAATCTAATCCAATCGAAATATGTCACAAAAATGACGCTCCTCCCGATACCTGAGAAGGATCCTAAGGAGTGCAAATCACATCATCACATTTGCTGCTAAATGCTGATGCCAAAATTTCACTAAAATCCTGACCAATGGACTGGACAGGATGCTTCCCTCGCTGGTAGGAAGCAGATAAAGTTGACTTTATTTGAGGCAGACAAGCTGCGATAAAATCCGTAGAGTAGCCCACCTCATTGAACAAGCATTTGCAATGCAATAGGTCTCGCATTTACGCGAGTTTGAGCTATTGACATTACAAATGATAATGCCTTTTATTTTTGTTTTCGTTTTTAAAACCTAAATAAAAGGCATAGTCTTTACAATGCCAATAGCTTATAGTCCCGTAAATGCGAGACCTATTGCATTGCAAATGCTTGTTTTCACTTGCCCGGCATGGTAACTCTTCTGCAAATCCTGTCACTCATTCAGGAGGTGGGCAGCTGCAAACTCCCTCTCTCTACCCAGGAGGGCGTTTCCCTTTGACACAGAAAAGTCAAACTGATTGAAAGGGAAGTCCCCGAGCCGAAGGGGGAAGGGAACACGAAGAGGAGTCTCCCCTCCCCCAATACCAGTGTCTGATGTGATATGGCAGGTTATAGGAGGTGCTTCACTAGGAGATTGGATGAGCAAGCGTGCGAGCGAGAGTGTGTTTCTGAGGGAGAGGAGCAACAGCTAAAAATTGAATATCTTCCCGACACACACCCCAGCGGGGGGGGAGGGGGCGGGGGGGGCAGACAAGTCACTCATTTGGGTTGAGGGAGGGGGAGGAAGCAAGACAAATGTTCTTGGTTACACACCTCTCCGCCCCCCTCGGAACCTAGAGTGCACTAAAGTGACCCCCATCTGCTAATGTACTATTAGTCTCGAGTGCTCGCTGCTGCTCAACGTGCCTGCCCAGACTCCCGCCCTGCCCCCATCAGGAAACTGGCACATTGTGCGGCGCATTTACGGCTTTATGAAACACATAAACGTTTCTTCCAGTAAGTGGAAACATGTTTTTGGTTTTTTTTGTTCAAAATAAATTGTTTGTTGGTTCCCAGTGAACAAAATTGCAATTTTTAAAGACCCACAAGATGTGGCGTCAGGCTGACCCTGGAAATCACAAGATGGGCTGCAGGATAGCATAGCAGAGCACAGACACAGGCATGCTGAGAACCCACTCCAATTAACATATTAAGCTTTGCACTTTTACAAAGTCTGTGAGAGTAGCATGCTTTCCAGTCCGTGCGCCAGATGCTTGTGACAGCCAGTTTAGCGTGTCGTCGCTGCATGCACATACAAAGTCCCTATCACCAAACCACATCTCCAGAATATCTGCTAGCAGGAAAGCCTCCCTCCCGGTAAAGGCCTCACATCTTGGAGCCAATACTCACCGCAGGCGACGCGTGGAATCTGTGCATGGTTCTGACCGGAAAGCGTGGCCCGCATGAGAACGTCGTCCGTCCGATCCCCAGCGGACACCTCTTTCTGCTTCAAGATTCTTTTATTTCTATTTCCGCCTTTGGAAATGTCGCAGACTGAGTTTGTGCTGTTGAATAGATAAATAAATAAACCGAGCGCAGTGTCCCTGAAGCGGGCGCCGCACTCAGTCTTAAAGTTTTAAAAAAAAAGAAACACGAGCGCGGTGTCCCTTAGCACTGCAGCGGCCATTGTCCCCATCAGTGTACATTTTAAAAAGAGTGCTCACCCACCAGATAAAGCCCACTGTGTAATGCCGCAAGTAAACGTTGCAGTCCGGATGGGCCATCGCAGAAGGAGACCGGGCGGTAACAAAGAAGCCTCATTTACAATCAAGAGCCAGCGTTTAGCATGAGCGATGACGCTAGCCAATCAAATTGATGGGCGGGGCTTCAACTTCACTTCTGAAATTTAATCGATTACTATACGCCTCACAGAGCGAGTAGCGCATGCGTGCTACAACACTAAGCGAGACTTAAAAAGGAAAGCTGAAAGGTATCCCTGGTCACCTGGCAATGCTAGACACCAAGAAGGCATTCAACAAGGTGAGCTGGGACTTCCTAAAATATGTCTTGATCAGGCTGTGGATAGGGGCAAGGTTTAAAGGATAGAATCAGCCTAATTCTCCAGTATTGGATCTTTCATGGATTCACATGCATAAATCATTCCCCGTAGTTGAAGTGAGAGTCCCATGGTACCATAATAAACAGTACATAACATTACCATAGCCTATTATGGCAATTAAACACTCACTTTAATAATGTAACCATATAATTTAAAAGGAACCAAACTCCAACCAATCAGGCGACATCACCCACTAGAATACTTCCCACAGAGGCTGATTCCCTCAGATTTTCTACTGTATGTTGTGTGAAGGTGTCTCCCTGAGCTCTACTGAGTTCTTCAACCAGATTGGCAACTTTTAACAACAAACTATCGACTATCATGTGAGAACCATTAAAGAAAGGGCTTTGAGGGCTCTGTGGCACCTGTGGGAAATAAAGACTTCATTCTGAAGACCCTCAAAAGGACCGTATCGACTGTCTCCAACTTGCCCACAAGGTAAAGGACTACAAGATCTGTTGCACCTTTTCCAGATAGGGAAGGGAGACTTATTTTATGGCTACAGAAGTTTGAATCAAAAAGCTTTCTGAGGAGGAAGACCATGACAACTCTACAACCTCTCAGAAAAGATTGTGTAAAAGGGAAAGGACACATGACCAAGAAACATCAGCGGTGTCTACAAAGGCCTTGAAAAAGACTTACCATGAGTCTACTAGAGACAGTTCTCCCAAGGAGAGAAATTATACTCAAATTGTGAGATTTGAGCATGCTACTCCATCTTCTAAAATGGGAGTGGCCCACTGAAGTCCTGCTCAGAAGCATCAAAGTCTAACATTGCTTTATAACTGTAGACGACATCGCTGTCGAAATTGGCTCAGTTGTTGACGATGGTGATGTCGACATCGGCGTTGACGGCGGCTACATTGATGACACCATCCACTAAATCATCAACATCGATCCCATTGGCGAAAGTCTCATAGGCTCCGTTGACAGACACATTACAATAGTTGATGATGATACTGCCATCCTGCATCCTGTAAATGGCTGCTCATAGAGGCGCCTGCGGTTCCTGACGTAGATATTACATCTTCTCTAGGGATTCGAAACTACCAGCAAGTGAGGCCTCCAGACCCTAAGCAACGACCTTAGCCTCGCCCCACAAGTACCTTACACTAACTGCTAAACACACACCAGACACCAGTTACCAGGTGGCAACTTCCCAGAGATTGCATCTAACCAGTGTAGCCTGCATGATGGGAGAGATGCAGAAACAATTGAATCCATTAATGACAGGCAACATTCGGGAGAAAGGAAAAAAGATGCAATTAGTGGTTAATTGAAAGAATAACGAAATGCGATATTAATCTAATGTTTCCATATTTATATAAAAACAATTCATGTATACTATTTTCTAGTTTATTGACAATCGAATGATCTTAGCTTCTTGATCGATTTCAGAGGATCATAGAGCCTCTCTCCTCTCTTTGTAAGTGTTGTTTGAAAAAGCTAGGAGACTTTGTTTTTGCAATGACAGATCTCTAGCGCCATCTGGTGGCACATCTTTGGAGTCCACCTCTTCGTACGGAGGAAAGGAGCACTTTTTCAGTTCGGCTTAAAAACAAGCGCGCGAGAGCGAGCACCAGGCCATATGTTTTGAATTATCGCGCCCGTGTCTGGGCACGATAATTCGGGTAACCACAAGCAATAAGCCACACACGCACAAGCGTGTGGTGAGCTTTTGAAAGCCCCTTACTAAAAGTCTCACCAGAGCAGCGCATGTGCGCTGCTACAGGCTCGACCTAAAAAGCCCTCTCAACAAGAAAGCGCAACCACAGACTCCACAATGACATTGTGGGCGACACCATCGATGAGAGTGAAAACCTCTAAACAATTCCTGATTCCAGAACATACTTCACCAAGTAAGGTCTCTCCTCTCCCTCCAAGTGACCTTCTTGATTTGGAAGAACCAGACGACGCTTCAGTTAGAACGGGCCACAGACCTTCTGAGCTCAACGTCAAGTATCAGGAGGAGGATGAGGAACAGTAATATGAAGACTATTGCATACCGCTACAGACGCAATACTCTGAAAGGCTAGAGAAACATGGGTAACTCTTCCCACATTATGGCCACACTCCTTTCTCTAGAAAGCGTTGCTCAGGTTCCTTTAGACTTGCTCCAAGACCTTCAAATCATGCTGCAGAATTAGTATAAAAGATTACTTGCACCCACTAAGACACCATCTCCAACACAGCCTAGACTTCCACCTCCATCTCTGAGACCACCTTGTCTATTCCTCCTGGGGAGAGGAGTTGGCCTAACTGCTAGGGCGGTCGACTTCGAATCTGGGGAACTGGGTTCGAGTCTCTGTAATGACACTGAACATCCTGTGATTCTGGGCAAATCACTTAATCTTCCTGTGCCTAAAAAAAAATGAATGTGTCCTCATGTAATGCAACTGGTACTATGTAAAGCGCTCTGATACCCGATTCGGGTCAAGTTCACTCTATATAAAAACTCTGTAAAATAAAAAAATATTTGACACCTAGAATAGCTCTGGCTTCCAACATTGCAGTACCTCTTGGAGATGATCCATCCTCATCGGAGGAAGACCGGGAAGAAGGGGAGATAGCAGACAACCAATCTATTCCCAACTAATGGGATGACTAATCCCCACTCCTCCACTTGCACCACAACCGGTAAAATCTCTGCCAAATGACATTGGAGGTTTCCATAATCACATGGAAGGGGTGGCAAAACGTTTCCAGCTACCATTGACAGTTCAGGAATATGACTGCTTTTTGTATGATTTTAAAGAGCCTGCCAAAAGATGTGTTGAAGCAATCCCTATAGTAGATTACATTTGGGAAGAAGGCACAAAAATAATAAAAATAACAACCAGCTACAGTCACTGCTGTCTTACCATGACAAGGTGGTTTCCATAGATAAATGTAGTTATTCTAAAAATCTGGCATGAATCGGGCCCTCCAGGAATAGCCATGGAGAACCCTGACCTATTGCAATCATCATAGAGGTGCCCCAGTCACATAGGCAAGCATTGCTCGATGGATCTCAACGGTGGGATTATTATCGCTTCACGTATTGACGGTGGAAGGACACCAGACTCACAGACCTCCACAAAGAGCTCGAACAACTGCGGCGCTAGTTCCTCAACGTATGCTTTATAAAAAGTGGTAGTTAGACCGCCCGAGCCAGGAGCTTTGTTCAATAGCAGACTTTTAATTACCTGTGCCACATCCTCTACTGTAAAGGGGAAATCTAAATAATCCCGGTCTGTTACTCAGCCATAGTAACTCTAAGGAATCAAGAAAGGGTAGCCGGCCTTCAGGGCTGGAATTCTTTGTGGTTGTGTATAGCTTAGAATAAAAGTCAGTAAACTCATTTAATATGTCTCTCTGGCCTCTAATTACCGACTGGTCCGCAGCCTGCAGCTCAGTAATAAAGGCAGTGGACCGTGGGGCGCAGAGCATTGCTGCTAGTGTTCTCCCGGGCCTATCCCCCTCCCCATATCTCCTAGCCTGGGCATGTTTTTCTAGGAATTTGACTTCCCGTTGGGCCTCTTCCTCAAATTCATGTAGTTTCTCTTTCAGCGCTGCCAGTTTATCAGACGCGCCAGACGAGTAAAATTGCGCTTCCAGCTCTTTGATCTGCTTTTCTAGTCTATCTAGAGTCCCACGGATAGACTTCAACACCCCGCCTGTCTGGCTATACAATTCCCTCTCACCACAGTTTTAAAAGCTTCCCACAGCGTGGCCACTGATTCCACTGAGCCTTTGTACAGAGAAAAATAATCATTGATATCTCTTCTTTAAAAGTGTCGTCCAGGAGAGCATCCTGTGGCAGTCTCAAAGTGTACATTCGCGGAATGGAATTCGGTAAATCCAACCGAAGAAGATCAGGAGAGTGATCGGATAGAGAGCGGGGGAGATGTCAGACATCCCTCGTCCACATGGCTACATCGCGCGATATCAGCCAATAGTCTAAACGTGACTAAGCCTTATGGTATTCTGAGATACTTGTTCCCTCCTCAACCGCCGGGTGTGTAAGTCTCCAAACGTCCACTAAGTCTCCGTCAGACAATATGGCTCGTAATGCGGCACTAGCCGAAGGGTGCAGTGTTCTAGAGACTCCTTTCCTGTCTAATGTGTCATCAAGAATAGCATTGGAAATTCCCCCCCCCCCCCCCCCCCAATAGTATCACAGTTAGTTGCTTTCACCTTGGCCCATACATGTTGAAAGAACTCTGGTGGGTTACCACTCAGAGAGCCCTATATAATTATGAATCTACCCTCCAGGTCTAGTTGCAATGCACCCTCTTTCCAGTCCAGACCTAGTCTAATCAGCATGGCCACTCCACGAGCATAGTTCAAATAAACGGCCGAATATACTGATCCCCATCTGTTATGTCTAAGTCTAGGGGAGATAGGGATACCTAGATGTGTCTCTTGCAGCCTGCAAATATCGATGTGATGGCGAAGCAGGTAGGCATGCACTAATCTGGCCTTTCTACCATCATTCAACCCTCTTATATTCCAGGTAAGAAAATTTAACATAGTCATAGGTTGGCTATTGCTATAAGGGGCAATGGATCAGTAATATGAAAACATTTTGGTATATACCATAGCACGACAGTACTTTTGAAGCACAAAAAGCATACATCTGGCAAACAATAAAACAATTCCCCAACCCGCCTCCCACTCCAACCCCCCAATCAGGTTGCAGAATTCCCATCCCGAAAACCAAACAACAGCTACAACTATTAGTGGGAGCTCTCCCCTGTGGGCGTAGAACCACCGGCATACTCCCCCGATTTCTCAGGGTGGCCGAGAACATTGTGGTGGGTCTTACTTGCTACCAATCAATATTAGTATCCTAACGGCCAAATCTACAACAGTTCCTATATACTGTGTGCATCTATTGCGTGAGCTGCTAAAAAGTAGAACTGGGCGTGCCCCAGCGAACCACAGCATACCACATATGTGAATATAGTGCTTCTGGAGACAAATTACATATAAAACAGTGTTAGTGTATAATTTAGGTATCGCATGTATCTATGTAAAACCAGTGCCCCATGCTCAACAGTCACAAACCAAACCATGCAATTAGGATATATCAAAGTTAGAACCAATAGGACTGCGGCATCTCAGCAAGCTTCAATCATTGTCACTCAGAGTGGTCTCCTGTACTTTCGACCCTTTGGGACGCTGCCTGGATGACTTCTCACCAACATGTTTCGCAAACTTAAGGGCGGATATTTGGCGTCCGTGAAAAAGTGAACTGACCCATCGTGTGTAACCTTGAGCTTGGCGGGATACAAAAGAGCATATGGGATCTGAGCCTGCATAAGGAGACGTTTAGTCGGGAGGAACTCACACCTCGCCGCCTGCACAGCCGGAGTGAAGTCTGGATAGAAGGAGATAATGTTGCCACCATACGTAGTCGTTCCCTTCCCCGGGCGAGGCGCAGGACAGTGTCCCGATCTTGGTAGTTGAGTATCCTCGCCAAGATGGGTCTGAGTGGAGCACCAACTGGCGGCCTGGGTCCCAGAGCATGGTGGGCTCTCTCCGCAGCAAAGACCGGAGAAAGGTGGGGGTCAAACAGATCATGGAGCATATCTGCCACGTAGGTCTCCATCTTTACAATCGCTGTCGTCTCTGGAACCCCAGTGACACGAAGATTATTGCGGCGTGACCGGGCCTCCAAATCCTCATTCTTTGCCCGCATTACGCCCAATACTTTGTCCATCTGGAGGAGTTGTTCTTTGGTCTCTACTTGAGAGTCGTGAAAGTCTGATGCCCGGTTTTCAAGCACATCCAGCCTAGTTTCATGCGTTCCCACCTGTGATTTGAGAGCATCCAATTGGGAGGTCAGCGCGTCTAACTTATTATCAATGTTTCGGAGACTGGATCTCATCTCCAGCATGAGGGTGCGGTAGATCTCTACCCCCCCCCCCCCCCCCCCCCCGGTCCTCCGTTTGGTGATCAGGCGGACAGCTTGCCTCCGCCTCTGGGTCGTTTTCCGTGAGTCTCGTGCTCTGCCATTGATCAAAAGTGAGTTTCGGTTGTTTCAGGTCCTGTTTGCCCAAGTCTCAGACCGTGTCGTGGTGCCAGCAGGAGTAGCTTCCAATGACCCCAGTCAAACAGGCAGTGCCTAGTACGGGTGTAACCCCGGAGCACCCCCTTATCCAGCAGAGAATCCACCAGGCACCGTTCGCTCACCAGACCCACCGCGATGCGGCCAAACAGAGGCAGATGCACTTTCACCCCGCAATCCCCCCTGCAGCTAGCTGTTGCACTATCGTAGCCTCAGCACTGTAGGTCCTGTAAAAGCAGAGAGGGAGTCCATGCGGCGCGCATAATGCCAGCCGGACCAATATAGCACCTCCTTTAGGGATGATTGATGCAGTCAGTATGTGGCAGCAAGGTGAAAGTGTAGGGATGCGCTGGCTATACTGTCTATAAAGTGGAGCAGTCAACAGCAGTTCTTTAAAATCGCGTTCCTACACCCCAATCACCAGTAGGAGAGACTCAACGGGCCAGCAGCATACACAGGGCCATGTAGTTTCAAAGCGCACCTCTAGACCCTGCTCACTCCGGCTCCGCCGATGCGGTGATTTCTGCCGCAAAAAATGTCGTTCCGTTACCGCTCCCGCCAGGACTGCCGGCGCTGTCACGAAATGGCCGCCACTTCGTCCCTCGGATCTCCGCCACCCAATGCCTCCTCACCTACTTAGCGACTGCAGGAGATCTTGCTGTGTGGAGCTTTTACCACTCCACGGCCGCCGCCAGCCGCCCAGCGGCTTCGCCAGGTCCTTCAACCCGTCCCATTGCCGCTGATGGGACTGCAAGCCAGACACAGGGAGCCCGAGGCCTACCACGGCAGCCGCACCACGGCCTCGATTTTCACTACAACCGGCCTCACTTGCCCAGCACCTCGGGCGGTCCCAGTCCCCTGTGCAACAGGAGCCAAATCTTCGCCGCAGGGGCACCACCAATGTCAAGCGACGGCTCGCTGAATGCAGCCCACCTTGGGTCACCGGTCAGGATATTTTAGCATCGTTAATGCCCACCATTAAATCGGATCGTCAGCAGGATGTTATCTCGGCCAGCGGAGCTCACCTAGCAGGCGGCCATTTCGCAGCCCGGCAGGCCACGCCCCGCTCAATGGATCTCAGCTGCTATCCAGTTCTGACATTCCAAGGCTGGAAGACCTTTGGCAACTAAAGTCAAGGCGCATTCTACTAGAGTGGGCCTGTACCTCAGCGGTATTGTTTGATGGAGTGCCTCTTGAAACGATATGTTGAGTTGCGACATAGAGGAATGCACATCGCAGGCCGTTAGTCGTCAGTCTAGGACACTGCAGCGCCGCCATCTTGGGGGTAGTGTAGAGGACTCTGTAGAGGCGCCACTTCCGCGTGTGCTCTAGTTGGAGACACAGGAGGCGGGGCCCCTACTTAAGACGAGGGGAACCAGCAGTTCATTCCTTGACATCGTCCTACTAACCTCGCAGCGGATAGCACGTATTACCTGCGCAATTGAGTGTAGGTGTTTTTTAAGTCCGCACAGCGCGCGGAATTGGCAGCGCGTTTTTTAAACCGAGTGCCCGTTTCTTCCTGTAAATACATTGTTTGTTTATTTTATTATTGGTTGTACCCGTGTTTAACGATTGTCAGAGTAGCACTTACCTGCATTTTAAACTGGGACCTTCACTGCACTTTTCGCAGGCCGTTAGTCGTCAGTCTAGGACACTGCAGCGCCGCCATCTTGGGGGTAGTGTAGAGGACTCTGTAGAGGCGCCACTTCCGCGTGTGCTCTAGTTGGAGACACAGGAGGCGGGGCCCCTACTTAAAGCTGCCATGACAACGCGCAGCGGTGACGCGCAGCGGAAGCGCCGTCTCAGCGCCGGAGTCACGCCAGAGTCCAGCCCGTCTGTGCCCGTCCGGGCCCAGACGGGCACAGGGCAGGATACTATGGCGAAACTTAAGTCTGCGATGCGTTCTTACGAGCGCAACGAACTTATGGCTCTTCGGCATGCACTACCTAACAGCGAGGACCTTTTTACGCGACGTCCTTCCCCCCCCTTTCGTCAGAGAGGTAAGGAGGATTCCCTCGGCTACTAAAGGTAAAAACGACCTGGCTATCGGTCTGCTGAATTGCAGATCCCTCCCTCGTCATGCGACAGAAGTCAATCTGCTCATCCAAGACTCTGCCCTAGACGTTTTGCTGCTAACGGAAACGTGGTTGACCCCCAGCTCCGATGCAGACATCGTGGAGGCCCTTCCGCCAGGATACCTGATTTGTCATGTAGATAGACCAGAGGGGCGAGGGGGTGGCCTCGCCATTATTTACAGGAGTCTGTTCGTTTGCAGGGCACAGAACGGCCAACTCTCGGACTGTGAGAGCTGCCATTTTGCCCTCAGGATTTCCCCGACAGTGTCTATATCGGGCCTGCTGATCTACCGCCCCCCAGGTGTAGTGGGCAATTTTGTGAGTTCCCTTCTTGAATCAGTTACGACTCTGGCCACATCGACGGCTAATTTTATGGTGTTGGGCGACCTTAATCTTCACTTCAACGAGCCCACTGACCAAACGGCTCTGGATCTCCAGAGCGTTTTAAAAGAGTGTGACCTGAACCTAATTAATTCTGGGCCTACTCACGAAAAAGGACACCTACTTGACCCGATGTTCTCGAACATTCCTCGCCTTACAGCGAAGCCCGCCCTCTCTCTCCCTTGGTCAGACCATTTCTTGGTCCCAGCTTGCTGGCAAATTGACCCACTACCTGTACGTACCAAACAGGCCTTCCTAGTGGATCGAGCCTGGTCCAGACTATCGGTTGAGAAGTGGACCTCGAAACTGGAAGACACGATCCCTCCTTGTGCGTCGGACCCAGTTACGGCCGACACCAACATTAACAACTGGCTATCCGCCTCCCTTGATACTCTGATTCCCAAAAAGAGAGTCCAAAAGAGGGAGAAACGAGTTGGATCAGCTCTGTGGTATTCGGTAGAACTACGCTCCCTTAAGAAAGGATGTAAAAGGATGGAGAGGTTATGGAGGAAGAACTGGGAAGATCATAGGAGAGAAGAATATCGTGCTGCAATGAGGGGCTATAAGTCAGCTGTACGACTTGCGAAAGCCCTTTTCTTTGAAGACCGGATTAAATCCGCTTCTAGTTCTTCCAGGGAAAGTTTCAGAGTGCTTAGAGAACTGCTCAAAGTTCCGGAGCCGGTTGCCATGCATGATAAACAAAAAAGCACGGAACTAGCGGAGTTCTTCCACACGAAAATTGAGAAGATCTTAAACTCCCTTCCCCAGCCCAGGTTATCTCAGGACCACGGCAAACGGACTGGGGGAACTCAGGACAGAGAAAGCGCTCCCGGCCTTGACACCTTCGGCCCAGTGTCAGTGAGCGACGTCGCCAAAACTCTATCGTTGATTAAAAGCGGCTCCCCCATGGACCCGGTTCCCATGAAGTTCCTTAAGCAGGTAACAGCGGCCATTGCAGCCCCGTGACTGACCTAATGAACGCCTCTTTCACCCAGGGTCTGGTCCCACCCACTTGGAAAATGGCAGTTGTTAGGGCTCTATTAAAAAAATCCAATCTGGACTCTACGGTCCTCTCGAACTTTAGACCCATCTCATTGCTGCGGGTCTCGGCAAAGTTGCTGAGCGACTGGCCAATAAGCAGTTGTCTGCTTTTTTGGAGCTGAATGGTCTCCTCCGGCCATCTCAAACTGGATTTCGCCCGGGTCAGGGCACCGACACGGCTCTCGTGGCGGTCGTGGATGAGGCCAGACGGATCCTAGACTCAGGAGGATCAGTGGCAGTGATCCTCCTGGACCTCAGCGCGGCATTTGACACCGTGAGCCATCAGTTGCTGATACAGCGGCTGGCTGAGGTCGGGGTGTCTGGGGCGACTCTGCAGTGGCTGAGATCTTTTCTATCGGATCGAACTTGCCAGGTTTGGGATGGATCGGAGAGATCTAAATCAATCCCCCTCCAGTGTGGAGTGCCACAGGGCTCCTCGTTGAGCCCTACACTATTCAATGTTTATATGGCCCCGCTGGAGGATGTAGTCTCCCCCTATGACATCAAAATCGTCAGTTATGCTGACGATACGCAGCTAGTTGTTTCCCTATCCCATCTGGCCGACAACCCGGACATTTTGAATTCCTGTCTGGTGGATGTCCATACTTGGATGGGAGAATCCTCCCTCAAGCTAAACGGCTCAAAGACGGAACTACTGCTGCTGGGGAGTAAAGCTACCCTCCTTCCCCCACTCAGCTGGCCTGGTTGTATGGGTGAGCCTCCAGCCCCCAAGGAAGCAATTAAGAGCCTTGGAGTCTGGTTAGAACCGGACCTGTCACTTCGCACTCACGCCAAGAAAACAGCAGGAGTGTGTTATGCCTTACTCAGGTCGGCTCGGAAAATCTTTCCTCTTCTTCCGTTAACATCGAGGAAGCTGTTGATTCAGGGTCTCATAACATCTAGACTAGATTATAGCAATGCTATTTTCTTGGGCGCCCCTGAATCTACTTTCAAGACCCTTCAACAGGTCCAAAACGCGGCGGCAAGGCTGCTCATGGACATCCCGAGGACGCAATCTGCGAAGCCGGCACTAAAGGCATTGCATTGGCTCCCTGTGCGGGAGAGAGTGACTTTTAAGGCACTTTGTATTGCCCATAAAATCCTCTTGGGGAAAGGCCCCTTCATTCTAAAAAACCTAGTTACGGCATACAAAGCAAGCAGAACGCTGCGATCAGAGAGGCAACACCTCTTGCTAGTTCCAAGAGTAAAAAAGGCCCGAACAGGCGGAAGAAGATTCTCTTTTAACACGGCAAAGCTTTGGAACTCGCTTCCGCTTAAACTACGCGCTGAGCCTTGTACACTGCGCTTTCGCAAAGGTCTTAACCTTTTTGTTTCCCGGATAATGTGTCAACGCTGTCCTCCACCTCTCATCGGATGTTTGTCTGGAAGCGCCGGGATGCCCAAGGGTAGCTGCGCGCTATATAAGATTTTAAATAATAATAATAACATACATTTGTGCAGTATTATTGCCTGGAATCTGCACAGCGCGGTGATGAGGCTGTTGGGCAGGCGGTGTTACATCATTTATTGCAATAAGGTGAGCTTTTTTGATTACATATGTCTGCTTAATATTTATATATCTCTGTATATGTTTTTATGCCTACCATCCTCTGTTGAGATATTATGATGATAATTGTACAAATACTGTAACTGCTAGCTATTCTGATTCAAGCATGTGAATGTATGGAAGATTAAATACTGGGGAAGGAGTTAAGTTGCTTACCTATAACCGTAGTTCTCCAGTAATGTCATCTTTCATAGATTTGCATGTGGCCCACTCTCCTCCCTGTAGAGGTCCCCTTATTGTTGTGAGGGAATCCGCCTCTGTGGGGAATATTCTAATGGGTGCCGTCACCTGATTGGCTGGAGTCCAGTTCCTTTTAAATGATAGGGATAAGTTATTAAAGTGAATGTTTCATTGCTATTATAGGCTATGCTAATATTATGCACTGCTTTATTATGGTATCCTGAGACTCCCACTTTGACAACAGGAAATGATTCCAGCATGTAAATCTATGAAATATGCCAATACTGGAGAACAACAGTTACAGGTAAGTAACTTATCTTACCGATTTCCCCCCCCCCCCCCCCCCCCAATTGCAGGAATATAGGTCAAAAGCACTTGTTCACAGGAAATCACATATAGTAGAGGCACAAGGCTGCGGTGGCCCATAGCCAGAGCTGGACTGGCCGTAGCGGGCACCAGGCAATCCCCCGGTGCGCCGCACGGGTGGGGACCGGTTTTGGGCCCCTGGGGGCCGTTTTTGTTACAGGGCCATTTTTGCAGCATAGCTGCTAAATCGGCCCTGTAAGCCAGACCTCCCAACCCCGGGGAGGAGGGGGGGGGGGGCTGCCGAGCACTTTGCCAGGGCTGGTTTTGGTTCCCAGTCCGGCCCTGCCCATAGCTCCCATTTTATTTGTGCTAGCTATTGAACCCGCTAGCCTGTGCTATTAGAGGAAAGCCTAGAGTTGGTAAATAAAGTTTGAGGATGTATGACACAAGATCAGCCTATCTAGCAACTTGCTACTAGTGATCACTGAATAGGACTATAGGCTCCCAGTTTTGATGAATATGCTTGCCGAATTCAAGCTGGGGTCTGGATTCAAGTGCTCAGGGATTGACCCCATTGACTTGGGCTAAGACTTCAGTGAAACACTTGGACCTCAATTTTTCCAGCTCAGTAACGGACTGAATGAAGAGTAACTGGCCAACTCTCAAAACACAAATAATTACAAACCTAGTACCCGGGAGGAGTTTGTGTGTCATGGATGGTTAGGATTAATATAAGTAAGATGAACGTCCTTCCCTGTCTTTTGTATTTATTCCCATCACTGCTATTCCAATAGTAGAATTGCCGAAACTAGTAAAAGCCCGGATTTCATTTGTGTGGGCCACAGGCAACGCAAACTGAGTGAATACCTACTCACGGCAACTAAATAGAGGGGTGGCTAGCATGCCCAAATGTACTGAACTACTATGCTGTAACTTTTGTGTAATGGTTGTATGTCGGAACCTCACAGACATTTAGCACGCATACCTTAACAATGCGGTCTGAACCACAAATGCGTATTTACAACGTATTCCTTTACCATGCAAGTTGTTACTTCGACTTGCCTTAGGGAAAGCGATGTATAGTATAATTTACTATTACAACTCCAGCTTGCGCAACAGGGTTAGTGTTGGACTTAAAGTCCAACATCAGTCCAATTCCACTTTCCTTAAGGCAAGTCGTTGTAACGACTTGTGCGGTAAAGGAAGGCGTTGAAAAGACTCATTCATGATTCGGGTTTCGTTGTTAAGGCACAGCGTGGTTTGTGCCACAATGTAAGTCTGTTTCATGCGCCTAACAGTCAAATTGTCCATGTGTAAATCTGAAAAATAATGGCGCCATATGAAATGAGCCTTATCCAATAGACCGCTGTGGAGCACCCTGTGGTTGATAAGTTAACATGGGCTCCATCACTTGTACGTATCTGAAGGCCTCGAGTGCTTCGTGCCTATTCACAAGAATGTTTGTGATTTTCTTAAAGAAAAAAATTATGCTGTTCCATTTTCATCACAGGCCATGCTTTAAGTTGATGTGAAGCCGTATATGTTGTTTCTGGCCTAGGTCATATTGGCAAGTTTGCTGCCCAGATATATTGTATCTTTTTCTTATCTCTGGACACAGTGCCTCACTTTTGCATGAGGTTCTAGGTAAATCTGTGGCCTTACAGCTGGGGGCCATCTCTATTTGGGAACTGTTTTTCCCCTTCCTTTGCTTCCTTCGCTTCCTTCAGTGCAACTTAATCAAAGTAAGCCAAATGTTAAATTGTGGCTGTAATTCATTTCACGTTGACTTCTCAGATCTTAAAATATTGTTAAGCCTATGACCGGCACTGGTTCTTTTATATTATTTTATTAATTAAACGGAACAAGTGAAAAACATAAACGTGTTTTAAAGAAACGGTTCTTTTTCACGGCCATGAGTAGTCCACTAGAATCTCTCTGAATCCAGGGGTTTTCCTCTTATTGTTTTCCCGTCCCATTGATACGGATTTCAGTTATCAGAATTGCATTAAATATTTACAAAACAATAAAATAATTGTAACCATAATTATCACAATAACGTAGGACATGAGGTGTTCAGCTGAGTAGCTTACTGTAGATGCATGGGACATGGATTCTTTTCTCAGCTTCTCCTCTTCAGAAAGTTGTGGATCTTAATTTGATCGCTTTTTCTCATTGGCCGCCAATTGCATTTTTTGCTAGCACTGGAAATACTTGAAAATTAACTAAACTTTAAGTACTGTACAAACAATATGAACACTCGCAACAGAATTAAAATACTAAAAATGAAAAATCTGTTTAAGTTTTATTTGTTAATTTTCTCCCAGTTCTCAATAAGCACATTTGTCTACTATTTCTCTTAGTACCGCCCGCTTCATTATCGGCTCTCACTTGTAAGAAAAGGGATGTTTTTTTCTTAATTTACACCTGCACTTGCCATTAGGTGCCTGCTGTCGTTTGTATACAAACTGAGATGTGTCTAGCACTTCAATTGGTTCTTTTGATGTTCCTGCGGAGACAACAATGAGCACAAGATAAAGTGCGGCAGAGAGTTTGCAATAGCCTTGGGCACAGAAGCTGTGACTGGTGCCCACTCTAATGTCTATAGGTGATTTTCCTATTTTTCCATTTGCTTTATAATAACGGAGACACAATTGAAGCCTTGTGTAAAAGGGATACCTGCCTTTAGGGATAGTAATGTTCATTATTTAATGAATAGTGAATCATCGTGGGTGGAAATGACCAATAAATTGAGACTACACTAGCGGTGCTGGGACCGGCCACCAGACGTGCGGCGGTCCCGCACCGCTAATTAGGATGTGACCCCCCACCGTGGTGGTCGCATTCTGCATTTTCAACATTGCGGCGGGTGCTGCTGTAAGCAGCACCCTCCGCAATGCCAAAGTGCCATGTTGTGCATTGCCATGCACACCATGGCTGGCACCGCGCAGTGCCTGCCACCTTGTGCATGGCAGTGTAGGGGGGTACCATAGGTACACCCCAAGTGCAGCTCCCCACCCCCCCGGGGGCCCGCAACGGGCCCCCAAAGCAATTCCCCACCAGCCGTTCATTGGTGGCATCGCCACCATGGAAAGGCCTTTGAAACAGACATCCTAATAGGGATGGCGGTGCCTGCTGGACACCGGCACCATATTAAGGCCCAATTCCGCCTGACCGTCAATCACAACAATTGCCGACCAGCAGCAAAGCGGCAGAAGCACTTTGCGTCCGCCACGATACCCCGCCATTATAATATGGCGGGGGTAAATCGGGTTGGGATGGCGGGCGGATCGCCACCGCCGGGCTGGTGGCGGCGATCCGCCTGCCATCCTAATCACCCCCTAGATGTGTTGGAATTTGCTTAATTTGAAAAATGACATAAATAAAACAGTTGGATCTATTTGTATATTTTTAGAGAGAGAAGAGGAGATATGGCATTATGTACCTAACCTGTAAATTGCAAGAAGATCAGTGATTGATTAATAGATGTAGAGATAGATTTACAGTTTTGTTGCACATTCTTCTTTCCAATTGACTAATTCCTGTTTTTTCAAGTAGACGCTGCTATTCTGTGTCGCGGTGTATACATTCAATATGCAGAATTTATACAAAAAGCACCATTTGCACTTCGGTAAAAATATGAAAACAAAAGTAATGTAAGGGCAGTGGATTCACATTGCTTCAAATATGCGTGTTGCTGGCCCAATTAATTTTATTTTACTTTGTGCTTAATATTGTAATAACTGTATTAGGTGTGCTGGTTTTCCACAGCGGTTGCCACTATTTACTGTGTAACTGTTTAACTACCACCTTTGACAGCTCAATAAGGCTACTATGTTTATGTACTGTGGCCTTTGGCCTCACAGGGCCTTATCTTCAGGGGGCACCTTTATCCTTTCTAACAATGTAAATTATATCTAAATATATGTTTGAGCTTGTACAACAGCTGCCTTAAGTGTACTTTTCCAATCTGTTCTCTGCACTCCCGTTGTCACTCCTGTCTACAGATTTTGTTGTTTCAAGTTTTCCAGTACAATATTTCTCTGTTGTACACTTTATTGCATTGTGGTCTTTTTCTTTTAAGTTTGTGCAAATTAAAATCATCAATCTGAAAGTACCTCTGCGCGTTGATAGGTGGCATCGGTCGACACCGCATTCGTCGTTGGCGTCGTGGTCGCTGGAATGACGTTGCGGTATCTACTTAGATGCCACCCTCGCATGCTGACATCAGTTCTTTCTTTTTCCACGCCAGCCAGCGCAGATCCGGAGAGAGCGGTACCTAGAGTCACTTTTTGACTCCTTTTTTGCGACTTTTGTCAGCACCTTTTTCTGAGTCGATCGACTCCTGGTGCATGGAGGGATGTAACGTTGGACCGGCTTCAAGGCTTGCAACTCCTGTCGCAAATTGATGTCGGTCACGGACCCGCACCTCGTGTCCCTTTAGTACCTGGAGCTGGACCATGACCCGAAGTCGTGCTCCGACTGCGGGAGCAGTCCCAAAAGCTTCTCAAGGCCTGGCAGTCTGCTCCACACCTTTTCGAGGTCCCGGTGGAGAGGGAGGTCGCGGGACCGTTCGTGTAAACACCACCACTCGTCATCAAAGTCTTCGTCTTCTGGTAAGTGGAAGCACAAGAAGAATGCGCAGAAGCATCATTTATTCGGGTTCTCTCCATCTGTCAGCCGACACGGAAGCAGACAGGAAGCGGTCGGTAATTTTCCAGTTCCGCCTACGGAGCCTGTGGGTTTGACTCCGGCCTTCCCTCCCTTTCCGGGAGCTGGAGCCACCCCTTCCCAGCTTCGTACCTTTTACGAAGCCTTACATTCCATCTTCGGGCAGCCTGACTCCGCTGGCGCACCCTCGGGCCCCGCCGACTCCTTTGGGGGCTCTAGGCCTTCGAAACCGGTAGCTTCAGCGCCGCAGGGCCCCCAAGGATCCAGGCCTGGATCCGGATCGGCGGTGGTCGACCTCGTGACACCTCCGGCTCCGAATCCAGTGACGACACCTCCGACGCCAGTTGTGTCCCCAGCCGGCGTCGGCCCCGGCCTCCCCCTGATGAGAACACAGAGCAGGACCGACGTCGTCTGAACAGGCCAGTACCTTTGTACCTCTGTTCTCTCCTGATGTTTCCTACCGCCCTGAGTGCCTACCAGGAGAGAATGAAGAGGACTGGGTGGGGTTTGTGGACCCGCATGCCGGCCAGTTGGAGAAACCGGACTGGAAAGAGGAGTTGGGTAATGCTATTGGTCTGTACACCTCCCCAGATCTTGGCATGCTTTCTCCCCCTACCGTGTCTACGGAGGAAGGTGCATCTTACGCAGTGGTGGTGTTTAGGGCGGCTGATGCCCTAAACCTCGAGCTTCCTATGGTGGCGGTCAGGACTTTACCTCCTGACCGAGGAGCTTCAGCCGGCAGCGGCTTCTTTGGAGCCCTTGCTGCCGTTCAATGAGGCCCTTACAGACATCCTTTTGGGCACCTGGTCCAAGCCCATCACAGGGGATCCTGTGGATAGGATGATTGCCCAACGCCACTGCCCGGCCCCGGGCGACCCCATTTTCCTCTCACCATCCCACCCCTGAGAGCTTGGTAGTCCAAGCCTCAACTTCCAAGGGCGCATTACCTAAAACACCACCTGATAGGGAATCCAAGAAGCTGAACCACCTTGGAAAGAAGATGTTTTCTTCCTCCAGCTTGGGACTGGGGTCGGTGAACACCACATGTCTATTGGGCTGTTCTTCCTACTCCATGTGGGACACGGTTGTGCAGGTGCTGCAACAGTGCCCGTAGGAGGCCCGGGCCGTGCTCGCCCGTGCAGTTGCTGAAGGGAGAGACGCAGCAAAGTTCACCATCAGATGTGGGCTGGTCACTGGCGATTCACTAGGCAGGACGATTTCCACCTCGGTAGCCCTTAGACGCTATGCCTGGTTGAGGTCTACTGGCTTCTCGTGTGATGTCCAAGCTACCCTTTTGGACATGCCCTTTGATAGCCGTCGCTTGTTTGGAGACAAGGTGGACAATGCACTTGAGCGCTTTAAGGACTCCAGGGCTACGGCCAGGTCCTTGGCCCTCGCATCCACCTCCTATCCAGCGCAGTCTGCCTTTTCGTGGCTACGGAAGGGGTGCCCCGCCACGTTCCACCCAGAGCCACAGGCCTGTGCAAGCTGTCCAGCTTCTGCGCGGCTGGGGATGTGGGACCCACATTCGTGGGTCTGGGGGAGGGCCAGTCCACCAGCACTCCCATCTGCAGCAGCCTTCAAGCCCTCCTAGTCTGAACTTTCAGGGCCATCTTTTGCCAGTGAGCGGCAGGATCCGCCATCACCTCCCCCCACTGGCTCAACATCACGTCGCACAGATGGGTTTTGCAGATAGTCCAAAGGGGCTACTCCCTCCCCTTCGAGACTGCCCCTCCATCCATGCCACCTCAGACCCATCTCATGTCAGAGGATCACTTGGCCCTTCTCCAACAGGAAGTTATGGCTCTCTTGGCCAAGGGAGCCATCAAGCTCGTTCCTGCCCCAGAAGTAGGTTGTGGTTGTTATTCCCACTACTTTCTGGTCCCCAAGAAGGACAAGGGCCTGCGTCCTATCTTGGATCTTCGGAACGTCAATCGCTTCCTCCGGAAGGAGAAGTTAAAAATGCTGACCCATGGCTCTCCAGACTGGATGGTAGCGTTGGACTTGCAGGACGCTTACTTTCACATCCCCGTCCTGCCGTCCCACCGGCGTTGCCTACGGTTCATGGTAGACCACAAGCTCTTTCAGTTTACCGTGCTCCCTTTTGGCCTTACCAGTGCCCCTTGGGTGTTCACGAAAGTGATGGCGGTGGTCGCAGGTCATCTGAGAAGATCAGGGGTTCCAGTCTTCCCCTTTCTCGACGACTGGCTGTTGAAGGTGGGCTTGCTTCTCCCACCTCCAGTCTACGGCTGACCTCCTGCCTTCGCTGGGGTTCATCATTAATGTGCCAAAGTCACATCTGATTCTCTCTCAGAAGCTCCTTTTCATCACAACAGTTCTGGACACAGAGCAGTTTCGGGCTTACCCTCCCAAGCAGCGAGTCCAGGATATTCGGGCTATGATTCTGATCTTTCAGCCTCTATCCCGGGTTTCGGTCAGAATGACTCTGCGGCTGCTGGGCCTCATGGCCTCCTGCAACCTGCTGGTGGACTATGCCAGGTGGCATGTGTGGGCTCTGCAGTGGGACCTGAAGTTCCAGTGGGCACAGTATTGGGGGAATCTTTCCGATTGCGTCCAGATCTTAGAGGGCACTGCACACCAACTACAGTGGTGGCTAACGAACCGTGATTCGGTCAACGGCATATCCCTCTCCTTCCCCCAGCCAGAGTTCACAGTGGTGACAGATTCATCACTGCTGGGATGAGGCGGTCATCAGAGGCCTCTGGTCTCCGGCGGAGTCCGAGCTCTATATCGATCTTCGAGGTTTGGGCGATTCGTCTTGCACTAAAGGCATTCCGCCCCTCTCTCCACGGAAGAGTGGTGCAGGTGTTCACGGACAGCACCACCGCCATGTGGTACTAAAACAAACAGGGTGGGGAGGGGTCGTGGACCCTATGTCTGGAGGCTCTCGCCCTTTGGACATGGCTGGAACATCAGGCCAGACCAACTCAGTCGCGGGTGCATGATGGATCACGAATGGCGTCTTCACTCGTAGGTGGTGCAAGGTCTCTTTCAGCAGTGGGAGAGCCTTGGTTAGATCTATTCGCCTTCGAGGAGAACGCGCAATGTCAGTAGTTGGAATTTCCAAGGCTGCAGTCGCTAGGCGACGCTTTTTGGCGTGAGTGGAGTTGCGGTCTTTTATACGCCTTTCTGCCTAAACCACTGCTGTCCAGAGTGCTGAAGATCAAGCGCGACTGGGCCCAAGTCAGTCTTGTGGCTTCGGTTTGGGCGCAAAGAGTCTGGTATCCTGAGCTTTTACACATTACCATCGATCCTCCGATCAGACTGCCTCTTCGGGAGGATCTTCTGTCGCAGCAGCAGGGGACTGTCCTCCACCAGAACCTGTCCAGCCTCCACCTTCTTGCGTGGAGATTGAGCGGCAGCCGTTGACAGCTTTCAACCTTCCTCCTGAAGTCTGTGATGTTATCTTGGCGGCCAGGCATCCCTCCACTAAAACGGTATACGCCTATAGATGGAACAAGTTTGTGGCATGGTGCGCAGCAAATGCTGTGGATCTCCTTTCTGTCCCCCTTTTTGAAGTTCTTCTCTTCATTCTTTCTTTGGCCCAGTAGGGCTCTGCTCTGGGTGCTCTGAAAGGCTATTTTTCGGCCATTTCGGGCTTCCTTTGGCTGCCTGATCAGCCCTCTCTTTTCAAGTCCCCCTATTGTAAATCGCTTCCTTAAGGGCATTACTCACTTGTTTCCGCCAACTCCTTTCGTGATGCCCCAGTGGGACTTGAACCTAGTTCTTACTTATCTTATGTGTGCTCCTTTCGAGCCGCTCCATGACTGTTCTCTCAGACTCTTAACCCTCAAAACTGCCTTTCTGGTTGCCATCACCTCTGCTCGCAGGGTGAGTGAGCAACAGGCCCTTTCTTCTAAGCCTCCTTTCCTGGCTGTTCATCCGGACAAGGTTGTCCTCCGCACTAGGCCTTCTTTTCTTCCCAAAGTGGTTACCTCTTTCCATATAGGACAGACCATCACTTTGCCCACCTTTTTCCTGCCTCCGCATCTTTCTAAAGCGGAAAAGAGGCTCCACTGTCTGGATCCAAAACTTGTGCTTTCCTTCCATCTTGATACGCATAAAACAAATCCCGGTGGATGACCAGCTCTTTGTCGGTTATGTTGGCACCAAGAAAGGTTGGCCCGTGCAAAAACGAACAATCTCCCGATGGATCGTTCTTTGCATCAAAATCTGCTATTCCTTAGCGAAAAAGGAACCTCCAGTGGGGTCGCGTGCCCATTCCACCAGGGCGACGGCAGCCACTACTGCTTTGGGACGTGGAGTCCCCCTTCTTGACATCTGCCAGGCAGCTACGTGGGCTTCTCTGCACACGTTTACCAAGCACTACTTCCTGGACAGCCAAGTCCGGAGAGACGGCTTCTTCGGCCATTCAGTTCTCCAGGACTTTCTGGTGTGAACTTGGTTTGCAGACCCACCACCAGGGTTGGTATTGCTGGGGTATCTATTCTAAGATGAGGAATCCATAACTAATTGTCTCTTTCAGATGAACAAGTTACTTACCTTCGGTAACAATATATCTGTAAGAGACCTAGATTAGCTATGGATTACTCAACACCCCACCGATCCTCCCATTCTGCGAACTGATTTCTAGAGTTAGGGACTTCCCTTTCAGGGCCCTAGTTTTTGTACACCAGTGGTCAGTGTCTTGCATGGCTCTGCGCTTCTGGCGTGGAATATCGTGTAAAGAACTGACTGGGCGGCGTTTAAGTAGATACTACGACGTCATTCCGGCGACCACGACACCAATGACTAACGCGGAGTCGACTGACTCCACCTATCGACGCGCAGAGGTACTGCTGTGGAAAAAAATCTCTGGATCCAGTCTGACGCCTGGGTGTAATTCTAAGGTGAGGAATCAATAACTAATCTATGTCTCTGACAGATATATCGTTACCGAAGGTAACTTGTTCGATAATCTATTCTCTAAAAGCCTTCAGTTTGACTGCCATTAATAAATGTAGGCTTTTAAAGGTGTCGAAGTCTACTTGAAATTTACTGACAAAGTTCTTAAGTAGCAGTCACTTGAGCCTAGACATGGTTAAAAGATTGCAAGTAGTTGGTACTGATAGATGAAAGGAACATTGGCGCCTTACTTTTTCATTTTTCAAAGTTCATCTCGGCAGTGAACAGAAACAACAAAATTGCATCCATATCATCTTTTTGTGTTAAGACCAGATGTTCATTTACAAAACAAAGAAAACTTGGTTTTGTACCAAATATATCCGTTTTAAAAATTATTTTAAGTAGAAAGATATTTATTTTTTCATGTTCTAAAATATTTTCTACTACACAATTCCCAATAACCATATACAAACTAAACTTTCAAAAAGTAGTTGGAACACTATAAACTGAGGCTAATCTATGGACTAATTTTACTATAAATGCAAAATAGAGACTTTCATTTGATAAGTCTGTCTTTTTGTGTTATAAACATGACCACATTAGAGGCAGGAAAAGATTTGAATCCATTATCTTTAAGTGACGTTAATGATACACTGACTTTAATTTTATGGGTTTCCGTAGTAGCGTGGTTCAACACCCCATCAGGGGTAACAAGCCCTATATAAATACGAACCTTTTTTTAGGTCTCGCCTGAGACTGCGCATGCTGTCTCTTCGAGACATTTAGTAAGTGGCTTTTAAAAGTGCCACCAGAGGCTTTTGGTGGCCTAAAGCTTGAGTGCACGTGAGCGTGCACGCCCGCAGCCGCCATCTGCCTTTCTGTCATGGCTCATTAAGCCTCCTCCACCCCCTTGCTGTCTGCTCTCACTACCCCCCTCCCTTCTCCCCCTCCCTCCTCGTTAGCTTGTTATTCTTAACTTCGGAAGCATCTGATGTGAATTCTGCAAGGAGCAATTCACTTCCGACTAAGCCAATGCCGCCTCAGACAGTAGACATTTTCGGGTGCTTGTGGTGTGTTTCTTTTCGTCGCATTTGGCATATAATCACTGTATGTAACGTTACACCACTAAGCACTCTTAGTTCTTTTTCACTATACGGTAAATTGTTGCACAGTGCCCGTTTTTTATTTAATTATTTAATTCTTTCATTTGTTACAATTAGCGTCCAGTTGTATTAACTTTCTCCACCCCTGCTTAGCTGTTTTCACACTAGTTGCCCCGTCTACTGTTGGGGTTTCCGTTTGGACTACATGCAGTTGGGACGAGTTTGTGGGGTTACATTGCGCGTCAGCCTGTCCATGCAAGCCACTGTGCTTTACCTATGGGATTCCCTTAACCAGCACTGCGCTGTGATTAGGCCATAAGCCCTATCTTTCATTGAGATCGCACTCGCATCTCACCATCTTAATGGCGTTTAGCTCCCACGCGCGTCTCCTTCACATTTTTTATTCCCCCACTGCGCCGCCACTCTCATTTCTTTACTTCTTTCACTGTCCTCGGAACCTCTCCCGTTTCGGCATCGAATATCTATCCACGATTTGGGGCATTGTCGTGATTATGCATGTCATGCTCTGCAGCAAAATTACAGTTAATCAGTTTGCACTGTCATTATATTTCACGTTCACCGTAAAACACACACATCTCGTGACTCCTAACGTAATGCAACTCAGTTACTTGCCTATAAAGCTGCTACTTGCACGTAGCCTGGTCTGTGCCCGTGTCTTCTTTGCTGCCTGCAACCACTACGGGACTTGGTGATGACATATATTTCCCCACATTTCATGATTTTCATAGTGACGTGACAAAGATTGCAAGCTTTTGTGAAGCTGCAACAAATTTCATAGACTTTTGCAAAATATACCTTTCTGTGCAATTTGCATGGCCTCATTCAAAATATAGAACCATCTTCATAGTCCGTGAAGAGGGTGGCCTCAGCAGAACAGGAATATATGTTTGCTATATATGAATGCACACATGTATAATCAGATCAGACTCTTTATTTCCAAGAAATGCATTCTTACAGAAATATTGCACATTATTCAATTCATTGACATAAGCAATTACAAATATCATAAAAATCTACAATAAATACAAATTAATTAAATCAATACAGCGCACACAGAACACCAACCTAAAACAAATATAAAATGGTATAAAAATTAACATATCTTAAAATTAATTGAGCGATCTGCAGCCCATTATCCCACACGTATCAAAATGTTTGAAAGCGCAACAGTTTAACCAACACATGCAAAGCTCATTCCATCAGTTAAGGCTACAAGAGAGCATTATACAGGCCTACATAACATAAACCGGCAGAGAGAAAATCCATTTAAAACAAGCATTGGCATGGCCAATAGGTCTCGATTTTGGGACCTTATAAGTATTTAGTTATGCAGCACAATATCCTTGGTGCAACAACATCCATCAACCGTTGCATGGCTAAACACGTATAAGGTACAAAGTTTAGCCATGCAACAGCTGATGTTGTTGCACCAAGGATATTGTGCTGCAAAACTAAATACTTATAAGGTCCCAAAAGCGAGACCTGTTGGCTATGCCAATGCTTGTCCTCTTCTATCCTTCTGCTATCTTTCCGAATCCAAATAACTGACTAACCTATCCACCACTTAAAGTTTACTAGCATGTTTCACTATACTAATTCAACACTAATCCTCTATGGGTCCCGGAGTAGCGTGCTACTCGCCGAAGAAAGCGCTTAGACGCCTCGTCACGGATAGTAAGCACTGTACAAAACCAATTACAATACAATAGCATCTGTAAGTTGAGCTTCTATTTTGTAAAATGGCTACATGCCCATACAGGTTCCAAGATTGAGATTGTTGTCGGAATCTAGACATTTATTGCCACATGCTGTGGAAAATCTGCCAGTATGGGATATTTTCAACAGTACGAATTCAAGGAGTAGGTTTTGAAATAGGAGTGTTTCTAGGTGATTTGCATGATATTAGTTAGGCTTCGAACATCTTGGGTAATTGTACCCCTCCCCAGATGTTTTAAGCTCAGTAAAGGACTTTGAGTTAGTGCCACCAAAGGCTGCCATTCATGTGTTAATTGTCTGAAGGGGACGCAAACGACCTCATATTTCTTTGGTCTGTATGGAAAGTTGTTTCTCCACAAGCAAAATTATTTTGCTATTGGAGAAAAATGCTAACCTATATCAATAAACCGTTTGATTAGCCAAGCCCAGCAGATATGCTGCTTACTGACAATTTTTTTCTTCTTATAGTGAGCCGTATACTTCCGACAGATACAACTGTGGAGTAAAGGATTTCTGTACTCTGCCCAAGTTTCCAGTTGCGCTGTCCTAATATGTTCAGACAAGTGGCTTCAACAGTGATGTGCCACAAGAATGCACAGTACTATTGGTGCTGTCTAATAGGGAGAGGAATTTTAAGTCAAGAAATTCTAGAAAGGCACACTGATAAATGAAAATAATAAAAGTCACCGTTACCATGAATGAAGCATAATGTCCCCTCCTACTTCATGTTTGTGATTTCTCCATACCTCTTTTGTCATGCTCTGCTCAAATACTGTCAATGGAATGTACGCACTACATTGATCTCAATGATTTTCTAGGATAGAAAGATCAACCGATCAAGTTATCAAGCCGGTGAATTTGGAAGCATTGTCGAAATGGGTTGGGCACTTACCAAATGACGTCGTTCTGGAGATGCCTCAAATAGCACCAATGCTTGCTCGACTTGGTTATGACCCATTGGCCAACCCGCCAAGTTATGGAAACCCTGATCCTTTGGTGGTCAATAACACTAACCGGGTAAGTATTACAGTTGCCAAAGTACATATTTTAATCTGTATGAAGTGCTTTATTTTTCTCAAGTTCACGAAATGTGGCTTTATTTTTGTTTATATAATGAACAGTTCCTATAAGCTGTTCAAGGAATTTACAGAGATGGATATTCTGCTGAGGAGAAAAATATGGGCCACGAAGAGGCAGTAAAAGTGTTACCAGCAATAGGTAATAACTGATGCAATATGCAGAAGTTTAGTGTAAATAATTGTAGCACATTAAAAGACTGCATTATGTCGTAGGAGGAAAGATAAACCAAAACTAACCAGAAGACATAGGCCTTCCTAATAAAGCTATGTGTTGGTTTGAGATTCTTTATTGTAGTGTGGGGAGGTGTAAAGTGGTTTTGAAATCGATGTTTCTGTTACTGAAATGTGAACGGTCTCTCCATTGACATTTGAAAATTTGATGGAATTCTCATAACATGCAGCATATCTCTTGATAGGTCTAGAGAGATCCATGGCAGCCGTAGATGCTTAAGTTTAAACAATATAACATGATCACCTTTTCAACATTCTGTGGCATGGAGGGCGATTCAGGTGTGGTAATTTCATATTGGGTTGGTTGCATGCAGTGCAAGACACTAATCTAGAAGATCTAAGCATGGGAATTGGGACCCCTCCCAAGAAGTATTTGCTAAGTGTATGCTCAGTTTTGAAACTCTGGTATACAGCCACAACTGCTTATGTTTGTCTAGAAGGTACTTTGAGTAGTCCAAGTGAAAAGGGGCATGCTCTACAACAGTGGGAACACGGTCTAAAGTACCTCAACTAATGCAGTTAGTACTTGTCATTTAATGTCCATACCTAACAGCTTTTTCAAAGTTACAATTTGGTAGCAAATCACAACTAAGGTACTAGGTTTCAAGTGCAAACATTGTGTTGAAATGTACCAGTACTTGATTTCAGCAGAGAGACACGTTGAATTCAGTGACCTAAGAGAAGTTGAATTATCTAGACCGAGTACCTCACATGCTACTGTTTTCAGGTCTCGGCTGCTGACCAAACCTGCTGTTTCCAATGTACATTGAGTGTGCTTTGGTTCGTCTCCTTGCTCATGATTGGATGTTCTTGCTTGTCTATCTCAGTTATCTCCTCTTGGCTTAATGGATTATCCCCCTGTTTTTGTGTTTGTCCCTTCCAGGACCACATAAGTCTCACAGTGTTCTGATTGGTTGACATGTACCCTAATGCGAAGATTGATTGATTGCATTCAGGGAATTATTTCTTCTTTATGCATGCCACATGCGTGCATGTGTTTTCTTGCTCTGCCCCAGTATGTAATATCCCCCTTATTTTTGCTCCTGCCCCCTCGATTTCCATGTTGCTTTGCAGCCCCAGCCCTCATCTCACCCTTGCTATCCATATTGCTGCTTAAACCATCCCTCCCCCTACCTTATTTATTGTACCATGGCCTTCCCCGGTTGTCATCCCTTATCCCCGCCCAGTCCCCATTTTTTTAGGTCGAGCATTCGAGATCTCTTGTATATACTTTAGTATATATTTGTATGTAAATGTACTTTGTGGGCTCTGGAGATTAGCCCTAGGATTTGTCTGCTTCCGCTTAGGGACTTTTTTCTGTTCAACTGCCTCTATTCAACTTTCTTGATGGAAAACGACCCGCAGAGGTCAGAAAAATACCAATCACTTTATCATTCTCTAGATTCCAGTCCATAGAAATTGTCTTCCATGAGCACTTTTAGACAATAATATTTTTTTCGAATCTTATATTTTCAGTATATGACCACCGAAGGTCCTGATTTAATATTAAAAATAGAGCTTTGGACTATACCATTTCCAGCTGAAAGGCCATATTTTCCCCATGTGTTCCCATACCTGGTGTGTCACGCAGTTTGGTGCTTACCTTCTTTCCATGTTAAAGAACAGTAGATGTTTTAGCACCCAGCCTAATGTGCTGCATAGTTAAATACATATAAGGTCCCAAAGGCGAAACTGATTGCATTGCAAATGTTTGTTGTAAAGGTGTTATCACTCATCGCAGTAGGCATCCACCGTAAAAAGAGTTTTGATTTCAAAATGGCTTCAACAAATGTACACGCATGGCAAACACAAAGAAATGAGTTCGTAATATTGGAACAAATGCATTCAAGCAATGCTGCCATAGATGTAACATCTTTTGGTTTGAATAGATGAATGCATTCTAAGATGGCCCCAGTGGATGCGTAGATTCGCTAGGGCCATTGTTCAAAGTTTTTTTTTTTCTCTCAAATATTTCAAATGCAGTCTGAGTGCATTTGTAATATTTGAACAAAGTATTATAAAATGGCGGTTGATCGTGCTTCTCTTCCAGGGGATACTCCTCAATAGTCATAAGCACTGAGTAGTCCCACCCAAGTGCGGGAACCCCGGAGCATTAACAATATGAACCCCGGAGCATTAACAATATATGCATATATAACCATTTCTATAGTAGATATATACACAGCCCCAAATTCAAAACTAGGCTCAAATATGCCAATAATGCATTGTATTTTTCACTTGAAAAAACATCTTATAAATCCCATTTCCAAGATATAGAGAACATGTCCTCTCAAAAAACACAACCTTTATTTTTTAGGGAAAAGGCAAGGTGATAGCAGGCAGATTAACCTAGAAGGATGCATATAGAACACTCAAAGAAAAAATTGGCGACCTCCAGACTCCCATCATGCCCCACAGGTGACAGTTAGGTCAGTTTTTTTCTGGCTCCTTCTGTGAGGATTCTGGAGCATTGAGCTAGTCAGTGTTTTTTTGTCACTAACTGGTCTTTACAAGTGAGATTTTCTGTCTTCACTCAACGTTTTAAGTACTTATTGTACTAGTTCGATCATTTTTTCTGACTTAACAGCTATTTTTCCTGTCAGAATGCCAGCTGTATTTAATGAGTGCCCTACCTGGGTGAAGAAGAAAATGGCTAAGTCAGATCCGTTTTTTTCTCATTATCAATATGGACTACGACGATGGGAGTACTCTCCTCCTTTTTTGATATCGAATCTATCTTTACTGTAAGATGCCCTGATTGGAAGTTATAGCTCAATCGAGATACCTATATATACTTGACTCATATTGTATGAGACCACACTCAGGTTTTACCCGAGGTGTGGCGCACGTTATATTTTGCCTGAACATCATCTTTACCCCTGAGGAAGTCGCTGGGCAATTTACCCAAGACGAAACACGTGTTGGCTATCGGCTACATCTGGCTATGACATGTATGCCAATGTGTTACTGTGAATTAATCCCAACTGGCTGTGAGGATAAGCCTTGAGAGAAAAGAGGAAAAAAAGAAAAATAAAGAAGAACATTATTTGATTATATTTTGGACTGAGATTTCTGATTGGATTTATTCTGATATTTGACAGTTGGATCCTTATTTGCTTTATGCTCGGGGACAATATTCTGTTTTGTAAGTCAGATCCGCACTCGGTCTTATTGTGTGCTTGCCATCTACACACAGGCCGATAAGTGCTACTACTGCCAGCAGTTGTAGAAGAGAACCCTTTGTGAAAGGAAGAAGATTAAGCTGCATGCCATGCAGGAGAGAGGAAAGGAGTCAGTAAGTGGCAGAGAAGGACATCCCTCTAAAGAGCCCTCCTCTCAAAGAAGACCAGAACACAAGAAAAAGGGAGAAAAACGACATTGGTCAAATTCGCCGTCGAGGGAACAGTCGGCGTAGAAAATACCACTGGTGCCAAGATGGACGTCGAAGACTGTATCGCCATCGAAGCAGACTCCAGGTATGGCTAAGACGTCTCACAGACTGACGTCAACACCCTCTCGCAGGCGGTCCGAGTCCGATTCGCCGACGATGGTTGAAGGCAGATGCTCCACGACACATCGCCAACCGGTGAGGTCGATAGCCTCTACACCAATGTCTATGCCACCACCGAGATCGAAGGTACCTAGAACATCAAGCCCGACGCAGAAGACTCCGGCGTCAGTAAGCATGGCTCATGGCTACTCGGGTGCTTCGTCGCCAACAACAGGGCAAGCATCGCCATCGAGGAGATCGACTTCGAGGAAATCGCCAGGAAGGAAGTCAACTTCGATGTCGAGAAGGTCATCTTCGACACCGAAGAGCTCACCGGCGAGGGGGTCGCCGTCGATGAGGTCGATGTCGAGACCTGTTTCCACCCATAGGTCTCCACCGGCAAAAAGACTGAACACATCGTTCACCAGTGTTGACGTCGTGGGATCCGTCGACATCGAGGGAGATCCATGATCTGACTGCAAAAGGCCTGACGTTGAGGAGTGCGTCATCCTCTCCGGAACTACAAATTGTTCGGGTCATGCCGGAGGGCTCTCTGGCTCCAGAGCACCATACGCCTCCTACTAACCTCTTAACGAGATGGTTAGAGAGTGTAAAAGTATGGAGGATGCGGAAAGTTACCCCTGGATCGGAGTATTCTCAGATATGTCCTCCTTCCCATTCTCCTGAAAGACAAGTACGACATTCCACTCCTCAGAAGTCTACAACATCAAGGAGACACAGATAAAGATCTACCCTTCGTCGATCTAGGTCAAAATCTAGACCTCGTTCACCTAGAGAGCGAAGACACAGGTCTCCTTCTTGGTCTTCAGAAACCACTTCTTTGAAGGCTGATTACTCTCCTACTCTGTCATCCACCCCTCCAACTAGAGTATCGCCAGTGGATGATATTGTCACATTCAATGAGGTACTGTGTAGAGGGGCTTCGAAGCTCAACATCGAAATGCCTACAGCTGCCCCCTCGACATCTGTGATTTTTGAGACTCTGCATCACAGGTCCTCCACTAGACCTCTTCTTCCTTTGGTGCCTGGGTTGCTAGAACCGGCTCTGCATACCCTCCTGACACGGGCCTCAGTGGGAGTAGGGCCTTCGAGGATGCTAAAGAAGTACAGAGCCCCAGAACAGTACCCTCTTTTTCTGCGGTCTGACCCACCACCAGACTCTGTAATTGTATCAGCAGCCAGGAAGGGTCACATGGGGGCTTCCTCATCTGCTGCTACCCATGACAAAGACTGCACAGCCATGGACTCCATTGGGAAGAGAATGTGCAACACCTCAGCCTCCTACATGAAGGTGGCCAGTGCCTCTGCTTTGCTAGGTCGATATGTCTGTTCACTGTGGGACTCTCTTTCACTTTTTACAGAAAAATTGCCAAAAGATCGGCAAGATTTTCAGGAGATTTTCTGCACGAAGGAGGTCTTGTGACGTATCAGGTCATCAGTGCAGAAGCTGATGCATCAGACCTTGCTGCCCATGATTATTCCCACGGCATCTGCGCTAGGAGATCCTCATGGCTGAGACTCACAGGCTTGAAACCAGAAGCCCAACATAGGATTCTCAACCTCTCTTTCAATGGATCATCCCTCTTTGGCTCTCATGCGGACGATGAGATGTCCAGGATGAAATCTGAAATGGACACTTTGAAGGCGGTTGGTCTGGAGAAAAGAAAGAATTTCAGAAATCGCTACCGACCCTACGATCGTAGTCAGTACAAGCAGAGGGTTCCAGACCCTCATTGGTTCTTGCAGCAACACCATGCGAGATCGCATTTCCACTAGTGACGGCCTTGTAGAGGAAGAGGGGGCCCTAGGTGTGAGAAGTTGGCCTGGTATATGCTGTCCACTAGTGATAGTGGGCTCCTTACACCAGTCCAAACAACCCTTATTGATGATTAGGTTTAAGACAACCTTTATTGAAAGCTATCCTGGTGGTAGCAATGGAGAGCAGCCTTCAGGATAAGTCTTGAAGGAGTGTAAAGCAGCTTGGTTTACCAGATTTTAACCTCTTGAATAACTAAATGAAAGGAGAACCACACAAGGTGTATGTATGTGTGTGTGTGTATATGTATATGTGTATGTGTATATATATATATATATATAATATATTCACCAAAAGTTCCCACGTTACTGGAGCCCAGGATCCTACAGAGCGGCCTCACAAAAAATGGGCACGGGGCAGCCCATCAATACATCACTGTCACCAAAGAGTAGTGAGGCCCTTTGCTGCAAATGCCGTTTATTTCTCAGGTACAGCAGCGCCATTTACATCTTCCATCCCATCTTCTAACGTTTCGGCTAACTGCCTTGCTCACAGAAGGAAATGAAATAATTTGCAGGTGTGCTGAGGCGCGCTTTTACAAAGATGCATCACGTGACTGAATTAAAACACTGCAAGTCCCAAAGTGCATTGTGGTAATGTCTCAAAGTTCAAACTGGAAGTCTCCGATAGTTTTTACCTTGGTGGTACTTTTCTCTTAAACACAAGCACTGATCTTGATTCGGGAAATACTGAAGTCAGTCAGGTGAGTAGAAACAATGTTAGAATGCTGTTGAAATACGGACTTGAAAAGCACACCACTCGCAGCATGATCATAGCAGGAAATAATCCTGAATGAATCTCTTCCTCGCGCCATCCTTTTTGCACCAATGGCATCACCTCAGTAGGTTAGGTGCGCGAGTGGATCAGGCACCTCAATTAATATTCACCAAAAGTTCCCACGTTACTGGAGCCCAGGATCCTACAGAGCGGCCTCACAAAAAAAGGGCACGGGGCAGCCCATCAATACATCACTGTCACCAAAGAGTAGTGAGGCCCTTTGCTGCAAATGCCGTTTATTTCTCAGGTACAGCAGCGCCATTTACATCTTCCATCCCATCTTCTAACGTTTCGGCTAACTGCCTTGCTCACAGAAGGAAATGAAATAATTTGCAGGTGTGCTGAGGCGCGCTTTTACAAAGATGCATCACGTGACTGAATTAAAACACTGCAAGTCCCAAAGTGCATTGTGGTAATGTCTCAAAGTTCAAACTGGAAGTCTCCGATAGTTTTTACCTTGGTGGTACTTTTCTCTTAAACACAAGCACTGATCTTGATTCGGGAAATACTGAAGTCAGTCAGGTGAGTAGAAACAATGTTAGAATGCTGTTGAAATACGGACTTGAAAAATATATATATAGCGCTCACTTCCCGTCTTTCCTCCCCTTCACTCGCGATCGGGTGCTCAATGGTGCGGTGACGGATGCCGCACGGATTAACGAATCCACAGCTCGTGGCACCAATGAATGTACCAAGCACTCACAGAAATGGTTTCCCCAAGGATTTTATTTGGGTTCTCTTACACGACAAGACTCGTTTCGGCTGCCGCCTTTGTCAATAGTGGCCGGCGCTGGCATGAGACACACTTAAATATCTAAGCACTGTTAGACACAAACAAAGGACACCAACCTAATCTGGTTTTTGGTGTCGGCCATTACTAAACATGTTGTTCGTTACAGCATAGCATGGGATGATATGCATAAATGTATATACATATGCATTAAACATTTACTCTGTGTTCTGCCCTGTATGGGCTTATTATACACATTATTTCTAATACCCAAAGAACCAAATTCTCTATTCTTGCCCTGAATGGGCCTAGGTTCATAATGCTGATAACTCTGCATGTTATAGGTAAGGATCAACACCCTCCGTATCTATACAGGTTGATGTATTTCCAAATCATAGTGTATTGCCAATTCCAATAGTTCACATAAAAAGCATATTTTTTCTCAGAAAGGAGCATTTTCAAAAGCAAACATTCACAAAATTAGCCTTACAAATGTACCGCCATCTCCTCACCACTGTTAAGACCTCCTGGTTTCTTAGTCTGGTTGTCAATAATATGTCTCGATTCTAATCTGCGTAGTTGTTGCTGTCTGTTACCCCCTCTTACACTCATGGGTACTTGATCAATACAATAGAAACTCAACAGATCCCTGTTGCTCTGGTGACACATCTCAAAGTGTCTAGCCACTGGGTAGGTGGCATCCTTGTTCTGTATTGCTCTGAGGTGTTGTAAAAACCTTATCTTGGTAGGGTGGATCGTACTCCCAATGTATCTTAAGCCACATGGGTACACCAGACAGTACACCGTGTGGCTAGTGTTACAGTTCATCAGGCTTTTAATTCTCTTGGGTTCCTTCATTCCTGGTGTTGTATATTCCAGCACCTTTTTAGGTCTCGCCTGACCCAGCGCATGCGCTGGTCTGGCGAGACTTATTGAGAGGGCTCCAAAAAACTGCTACCAGGCCAGCCTAGAGCTACAGTGCATGTGCGCGGGCGCGCGCTCCGTGCTTTACCACGATTACTATCGGTTTCACGGCCGCTTTGATGTTTGATCGTGATCGCGATCAATTTCACTTTCGCGGCCGCTTTGCATAGCCAATAGGTCTCGCTTTTGGGACCTTATAAGTATTTAGTTATGCAACTGTTGCATGGCTAAACACTTATAAGGTCCCAAAGGCGAGACCTATTGGCTATGCCAATGCTTGTTACTGTTCTTGCATGCCTTACACCTAAGGCATGGGTAAAACCCCGCCACTCTCCCAAAGGGTTGGACTCTATTTTCATTGCTGCAATGACTCTGAACTAGACTACTGCTTAAGGATCTTGCTCTCCTGAATGTCATTAGGGGTGCTTTTGACAGGTCCTTCCCTATTATCGGGTCTGACCTCAGAATGTGCCAATTCTTTGCAAAGATTCTTCTAATTACAGAGGCATCATCTGAGTAGTTTGTGATCATCCTAAGGTTATTGGCTTTGGCATCTTTTACTTTTTCTTTTGTTTTTTCTTTCTGTGCATTAAAGTCACAACCCGCTATCAGATCTTTTCTATGTTTCTTGTCTACTTTAGATTTCGCCTCTTCTAAGATCTCTCTGCAATAACCTCTGGCCTTCAGTCTATTTATGCTCTCTTTTGCTGCTATTTCAAAGTCACACGTACGTGTGCAGTTCCTCTTGATCCTTAGCAATTCGCCATACGGGATACTAGTAATAGTCTTCTCTGAATGGCAACTGCTAGCTTGTAACACAGAATTCCCTGCAGTCGGTTTCCTGTGCAGGGATGTGCATAGTCTTCCATCCGCAGGGAAGACCTTCAAGTCTAGGAAACTAACTGATGTTCTACTAACTTCACCTGTAAATCTGAGATTGAGATTGTTCATATTAAGGACTTCAATATACTCTCTGGCTGACTGTTCTGTACCCCTATAGATGATAAACAGATCGTCTATATATCTGCTCCAGCTTACGACCCTGCAAATCCAGGCCATATTCCTGTCTGCCCAGGCCACATGCTTCTCCCACCAGCCCACGAAAAGATTCGCGTAGCTGGGGGCGAAGCAGGTTCCTATTGCAGTGCCATGTATCTCTTTGAATAGTTGTTCCTGGAAAAGAAAAATGTTATTTCCCAAACAGAACTCCACAAATTCCAATAGCATTTTGTTATGCTCAGCTAGGGTCATTGATCTTGTCCCAAGAAACCATTTAACTGCTTCGATTCCCTGTAGATGATCGATGCTAGTATATAGACTTGATATATCGAGTGTAATCATTACGAAGTTCTCATCCCAAAGTAAATTCTCCATTTTAGTAAAAAAAATCTTTGGTGTCTCTGATATACGATGACAGTTCTTTCACAAAATCAAGAAGGGAATAGTCTACAAACCTTGACATGTGCTCTGTTAAACTTCCCAACGACGACACGATTGGGCGGCCTGGTGGACAAGTTGCATGTTTATGCAACTTTGGGAGATGGTAAAAAGTCTGTATGCGAGGATGTTTACATTCTAAAAAGGCATACTCTTGTTTGCTTAACATGCCTTTGTGAAACCCTTTGTTCAACAGTGTCCGTAGGCATAGGCATGAACACTCTCCTCCAAAAAATTTCTTGTCACCCTCTTATAATTTGTCTCGTCGGTCAGCTGCACTAAGGCCTCTTTTATATATTTATATTTATATATATATATATATATTTCTAAACACTCTACTAACCTCTTTATTAAAGTTGGAGAGCAAGGCACACAATAAGTTATTAAACGACAGTAAGTAGCACAATATACAATGGGCCCCAGGGGAAGACCAAACCATATATTAAAGTGTTATAAGAACCACGACTTGTCTACACACAGTGCCTAGAGCACGTAGAATAGCTGGGACCCCAAGGAACCGCCCAAGGCAGTGACACAGGAGACCCATGGGGGACGTGTGCAGCCGCGAGCCCTGTACAATTCAATAGGAAAGTTGCGGTTGAAATTTAAAGAATAAGGACACTCCGGAGAGGACTTTGAGCAAACCCCTTTAGACTTGGGGGGGGGGGGGGGGGTTCTAGGACCAGCACCCACGGGAGCACCGGAGTACTCGTGTTACCTCACCCAGGGAAGCCGGGTGGTGTCTGGAATCGTCGTTGATTTCAATGGTGATGTGCTGCTGCTGTGGAAAGGAGAAGTGTCCGGTGTGATCCACGCCTGGATCGACAAGGTGAAGAACCTGAAAGCAGAGGGGACAGAGTCTGGGTCACTTACCAGTGACCAGGGGCACGATAGACGGATGCCCACCGATGTCGGGTGTTTCAGGTGCGAAGAGGTGAAGCTTGACTCCACTGCCACAGGGACCAGGAGGAGTCGACGACTACCACAGTCCGCAGGCGAGCTGTCCCACGAAGGATGTAGAGTGCTGGCGGGTCAGTTTCCGGATTGGAGACCAACAAGCCTTGGCAACAGCAACCCACGCGGTGAGAGAAAAATGGCTTCGATGTGGACCAGCAAGGTCCTGTGGACTCCCCCAAGCGATGGAGGGGCACATCTGGAGCAACCAGGAAAGCCCGTTGAAAGTTAAAGTACCCTTCTCAGGAACCCACAAGTCGACGTACAAGGGATCGCAAAGGGACCTCGAAGAATCACTAGATACTAGCCCACGGTTCACTCGAGGAGTGTAGGCCAGCAATCTTCGGTGGAATCACTGCTCGGGGTCTGGACTACAAGTAGCCCAAAGCACAGCCTCAAGGATCGCCAAGAAGCATATGCTGCTGCAAATGGTCGCGGTGTCCAGGGGTTCGGGTTGCACAGTCCCCACCAGGGCTTTGGATCTCAGGTTTGCTGACAGCACGGATCGTCCTCGGGGAAGCTTTGAAACCCACCTCCTGTGTTGCAAAATCGTCATTTTCCTTCGGGAGCAGCGTCGAGGCAAACCGGACAGATGCGTCTTTGATGCCTGCCTTGCAGGGGAGTAACTCCTTTACTCCAAGGGAGATTCTTCGGTCATCCAACGTCGTGTAGATAGTAGAAGTTCTGGGATTCTGTAGCAGAGTTTCGGCCAGGTCACTCTAAAGTCCTGTGGTCAGGGGTTCCTACTTTATACCCAAGGAAGGGGTGGGACAAACTCTGGGGACCCACCTATGGGAGGGTCAGGACAGAGGGGTGGCTACACCCATGTCCTTTGTCCAGTTTCGCGCCAGAGAAGGGGCTGAGTGCCCCTGCAACCAGTTTGAGCTGGACTATGCACAGGGACATCAAATGTGCCCCCAGTGCAGACATCAAAGCACTCTTGGAGTGCACCCACCCAGCCCCAATACACTAAAGCCTGACTGGGAGGTGATCACACCCCCCTGTGACAGGAAACCTATTGTCCAGGCCTTCCCAGCCGGAGTTTCGTCCAGCAGCAGGAGGGCAGACTCGTGTCGGTGGCTTGCAGCATCCATTTTGGGATGCCAGGGTCTGTTAAGCTGGTATCGGGTATACCGGTGCTGTCATGTTTCTCTCTAGTAGGGTGGAATCATACCTTGCACACCAGTTACTGGTGTGGGGGTATGATTCCAAGGTGTTTGACACCAGACACGACATGTTTCCATGCAGCCATTCCAAAGTTAGCATTTACCGCGAGGTTATAATGCACTTAAGAGTATATGGTTTGGCTGCATCACAAACCACCCCAGACTAAAGGTTCGGAAAGCTGCAGAGGGGCTCTGATCATGCATGGGCACCCTCTCACATGAAACCAAGCACCCTGCCTTCAGGATTGTTCAGGCCTTCCATAGGGGTGACTGATAGGTTTACAAGTGTAGTGATATGGAGAGATATAGGTATACTATATATCAGTAAGGGGTGCATACACCACCTTACACAGGCTGTAGCAGACCTGTTGTGTCATTTTAAATGGCTTCCCAGGGGTGGCACAATACATGCTGCAGACTCTGGTAGGCCTCTGGGGTACCTATGCCGTGGTACATAGTATACCATATACTAGGGACTTATAAGGTTACCCCAGAATCCAATCTGGGGATGTATCTAAAGTACATGCAATCAATTTAGAGAGGAAGCAGCTAGGCTGGGGCCCTGAATAGCAGGGTCTCAGCCAGACTAAAGTCGAAAAACAGTGAAACATACGCAAAAGGTGGTGGGTAACCATAAGAAGCAGATCCTACTCTCCCACCCCCGTGGCTAAACAGCCTAAACAGTGAGTTGCTTCCCCTACTCTGTTTCCCACTCCGGTGGGTGGAAGTATACATTTTCATTTGGAAGAGTGGATAAAAATAACGCAGGACGACTGGGTACTCAATATTGTGCAGAATGGGTACTCAATCAGATTTAAGTCTACACCACCATCTGTTCCTCCTCGGAAAATCTCAATCAGCCGGCTAAATCTGCTGCAAGAGGAGGTCTCCATACTGCTACAAAAAATTGCCATCGAAAAGGTTCCCTGGCACCAACATCGACAGGGAACCTATTCCCACTACTTCTTGGTCCCAAAGAAAGGTCCAATCAAGGAGTTCAGGCCCATACTAGATCTCAGGCTCTTAAACAGATACGTTCTCAGAGAGAGAATCGTGATGTTGGTCTTACACCAAATCATTCCACACATCCACCAAGGGGACTGGATGTGCTCTATAGACCTTCAGGATGCGTACTTCCACATCCCAATTTCTCCAAAAGTACCGGAAGGTTCTTCGATTCAAGATCGAATCAGATCACTTCCAGTTCAAGGTCCTGCCTTTCGGACTCCAGTCTGCTCCTCGCACCTTTCGGAGGAGTCTGCTCTGCCCTGCCCTCCTCAGATATCGGCACCTGCTGAGCGCAAGTCAGCCCGCGACACAGGTGTGAAGCCTAGGGTCGTTTAAGTGCTCTTAAGTTGAGGGGCCCGGGAAAGATGGCTTGGATGGAGGCCAACAAAACCTCCAGCATCCTGGGTATATTGTGCAGGGAGGCGAGAGGTCTCGCCAACATTCTCCTGATCTCGTGTTTGATCTTCGTAACCTTCCTAGTTGGAAGGCTCACGTTGCACCCACAAAATCTATGACAAACCCCAAAAGGGTGATCGTCTGGCAGGGTTCCAGGCTGGATTTCACTTGGTTGATGATGAAGCCCAGGGCCTTTATCAACTCCACTGCATATCGCAGCTGGCGGAAAAGAGACTGAGGAGATTGGGCCATAAACAGCATATCCTCCAAGTACACAGTCCTATGCAGGCCAGCACTCTTAGATACTCCACTACTGGATGCAACACCTTGGTGACCTCAAAAGTTTGGTTCCGCCACTGGAACTGGAAAAATAATGATGCAGTGGAAAAATCAGGACTGTAAGATAAGCGTCCTTGAGTTCCAGGCGGGCCATCCAATTGCTGGGCCTCAGTGGATCGCAGAGCAGGTGAATCCCCTCCATTCTTTTTTTTTTTTTGTTTGTTTTTTTTTTAAACCGTTTAATACAGAATCCAAAAAATATACAAAGATGGGCCTACAACCTTCAGGCCGGCCGCTAGCAAGCAGAAGGAGCATGTGATACAGACAATAGCACGCATGCTGCGGCAGAGGGAAAGTCACAGGAGCTGGAAGAAGCGTTGGCAGCCACACCATCCGGACCCCACATAACGGTTTCTTTTTAATATAAATAACAAAAAACAAATCCACAAGGCAACCCACAATCGGAAACAGCAGCATGTGCTCCCCGAGGAGGGGGACCCCACTAGTCCATAGGAGTATCGAGGGGGGGAAAAGGTCAGGACGGGGACTAAGTAGACTCATTGCCCAGAACCGGGAAGACAAACTGGCTAAGGAGACGGGGCCGGTGACGGATCGGGCAATAACGGCGGGGTACAGATTCCCCCACGGTAGGCGTTACAGGGGCCCCATACTTTCACCCATGTCCCAGGCTTACCTCTCGCAACATACACCACCTTTTCCCGAAACATGCACCAATCCATGTTATCCTTCCACGCCGAGACAGTCGGCGACCTCTGGGAACCCCACAGTTGAGCAATGTCACGTTTGGCCACCATATATCCCAGAGTCACCCACCACGTCTGCGGCACCGAGTAGTCGGTTGGCTCCCACACATTCAGAAGACATCTCCTCGCCTCGGGCAGCAGCGGCACACGCGTAACTACCCGCAAAACCTCATGTACACCACGCCAGAATCACCCCACATCCGGGCATTCCCACAAAATATGGAGAAAGGTCCCCAAAGAGCCACACCCACGCTTACACAACCCGTCCACAGCATAGCCCATACGCATCAGCCTCGGCCCCGTAACATAGACCCTATGGAGTATCTTGAGCTGGACGAAGCGAAGGCGGGCCGGTATGGCCACCTCTTTCGGGGAGGCCACCGCAGACACCCAGTCCTCGTCATCCAGCTCTAGTCCATCGGCAACCCATGCCTCATGAAGGCTAGTCAGCAGTCCCGAACGGTCATTGATAAGTTTTTTATAAATTAATGAAATCGTGCCGTCCGGTACATGCCCATCCAGCACTCTATCTTCCAGCGGGGAGTACTCCGGGATGGAGGCGACGTCCGGAAAGACGGAGCACAACGCATGACGAATCTGCAGATATCGAAAATACTCCCTGTCCTGCAGCTGGAATTCTGTCTGCAGCACATCGAACGTCTTGAATCCCCCCCTCGTCCAGAGATCGCCCACCCTGCTGATGCTTATCATGTCCCACTTCTCAAAGCCCTTCGAGGTCCACAGAGAGCCCAGCCGCTCAGATGCGTATAGTGGCGTCGCCCGGGTCAAGCGGTCCCTCCACCCCATCGCCACGTTAGCCGCGTGCCACACTCGTACCATGACCCGCGTGGGGCCCGTCAGACGTGCGTCGAGCGAGCTAGAGTAAAGCGCCCGATTTATAATCACCACCCGGCAGTAACATCTTATCCATTTCAAAGGCAGGGTTTAGAGCGGGCCCGTACAGGCCGTGATTGATCGCAGCCAGCTGGGAGGCCCAATAATATCGCTTGATATCCGGGAAGGCGACCCCCCCCGTCGTACCACGGGAGCGTCCGCTTCGCCAGGGCGATACGCGGTCTACCCTCCCAAAACAGTCGGCGCTGCAGACTCTCCACCTCGCGAAAGTAGCGCGCCGGGACGACGTCCATTGTGTTCTGTAAAGCGTACAGGAAACGTGGCAGCGACATCATCTTAAACAATGCCGCCCGGCCGAGCGGCGAGAGCGGCAAGCGCCTCCAACGTGCGACGTCCTCCTTCAGGCGCTGGAGGGGGGAAGCAAATTCTGAATATATCGGGCCTCCGCGTCCAGGGTAATGAAGACACCCAGGTACCTAAAGCCCCGCGGGGCGATCTGGATAGGACAACCCCGCGGAAGGATAGGATCCTCCCCAGAGAGAACATACACACACGATTTAGCCCAGTTGATGACAAGGCCGGAGTTGAGGCCAAATGAGCGCAATACATCAACCAGTACTATCAGTGATTTACGTGGGGAAGCCAGGTACAGAAGAATATCATCAGCGTATAGAGATACGCGGTCCTCATACTCAGGGGTCCAACGGAGACCACGGATAGAAGGATGCCACCGCAGCCACTCCGCCAGGGGCTCCAAGGCAAGCGCGAAAAGGAGCGGTGATAACGGGCAGCCCTGCCGCGTGCCCCTGCCCAGCTCGAACGGAGCCGACACTCTACCGTTCACAACCACCTGTGCCAGCGGTCCCGAGTACAACAATTTTACCCAACCGATGAATCCTGGGCCAAACCCAAACTTCGCGAGTGTCGCCCAAATATATGGCCACTCAAGTGTGTCAAACGCCATAGTGGCGTCCAAGGACGCCAAAATGGCCGGCTCCCGTATGAACGGGACACGTGCGAGCACCCCATGCAAGCGCCGCAGGTTAAGCGCAGTGTTGCGATGAGGGATAAAGCCGGACTGATCCTGGTGAATCAAGTCGCACACCACGCCAACCAGCCGAGTAGCCAACACCTTGGCGAGAATTTTGGGCTCCGCATTCAACAGCGAGATAGGCCGATAGGATGTGACCCGGTCCCGCGGCCTCCCCTCCTTATGAATAACCACAATAGTAGCCAGACGCTGGTCTAGCGGGAGGGAACCCGCCGAGTGGGCCGCGAGGAACATAGCACGGAGATGCGGCGCCAGCGTATCCGGTCGCAGCTTGTACAACTCGATGGGAAGACCATAAGGACCCATGGCCTTGCCGGAAGCGACCGAACGTATGGCGAGGGCAATTTCCTCAGATGTTGGGGCGGCGTCCAACGACACTCTGTCCTCCTCCGAAAGGGAAGGCAGCGCGATATCTCTGAGCAGGGCATGGGAATCCTCTTCCGAGCGGGAGGACACCGGGGAATACACCCCATGGAAATATTCTGCAAAGCAGTCAACAATTTCTTCCGGGTCAGTGACACACACACCATCCTGTTTCTCAATCGTTGGGACAACTCGACTCGCTCTCTCCTTTTTGTCCAGCCACGCAATCAATTTACCAGCCTTATCACCCACATCATACAGTCTCCCCTGTTGCTCTCTACTGAGGCCCCTGGCCGCCTCCGTGACGAGGGCCTTGTAGGCCGCTTGCTTGAGTCGGAGAACATGTAATTTGTCATCCGTCACCCCACATTCTAGATCACCCTCCAACTCGGTTATCTCAGTTTCAATACGGGTCACCTCCTCCCGCTCGCGCCTCCGGGAATGGGAAATAAGGGACAGGGCCTCCCCCCGGAGTACCGTCTTGAACGCCTCCCACAGAGAGACCGCCGATGACACAGACCCCACATTATCGTCAAAGTATCGCTTAAGGGATTTAACCAACTCTGCGCGAATGGTGGGGTCACGCAGGTACCAAGGATTAATCGGGACCACCCTACCCTCTCCCCTCGGGAGAATATCAAAGTGCAACAAGAGCGGGGAGTGGTCTGAAATACCCCGCGCCAAATGGCGCACCTCCCCTATCCTCCCCGCATGCGCCGCCGGCACCAGGACATAATCTAGCCTTGAGAGACTACCATGGGCCCCAGAATGAAAGGTGTACTGTAGCTGCGTGTGATGTTTCAAACGCCAACAATCCACCAGCCCCAAGGTATCCAAGAGGCCAGACAACCACGCTTGGGCACGGGGGAGATCCCTAGGGGGGTGACGATCCTCCGTTCCGGAAACCACAGCGTTAAAATCCCCCCCAACCACTAGAATCCCCTCCGGAAGGCCAAGGAGGAGGCGTCCCAGATCCGCAAAGGTGGTCGTCTGCAACCCTGGCGGGACATAGACAGACACAAAAACGACCACTCTGCCCTCCATTCTACCCACCAGAACCGTGTAACGTCCCCTGTCATCATGGAGCACCTCATCAATTTCCAACGGGAGCGAGTTCTTGGCCATGATGCCCACACCCCTTGAACCAGACGTGAAGCCCGAATGGGCCACAAGGCGGTAGCCCCGTCGATTCATAGCACAAAAGGAGTTGCCCATGAGGTGTGTCTCCTGCAGAAAAACTATATCGGGTGAAATTTGTTTCAGGAACTGCAGGACCACACCTCGTTTTATCCTGTCCCCCAGTCCATTAACATTCCAGGACAAAAGACTCAGTCCCCTACCCCCCATCATAAACGAAAGCAATCACTCGTCCCCCAGAGAGCACTTTAGAAATAGCACACCGATACTTTTGCCTTGTGGTGTAAACGAACAACACCCCGCCCCAACAAAACGCACCCCTGCATGAGCCCAGACAGCCCCCCCAACTTGCAGTGTGCCTGTCGCCCCTATATAATGAAACTAGCTAGACCCCCTAGAGGAGGAAAGAGTACCCCTTCTAGACCCCGCACCACCTCCAAAGGAGGGAAAAACGAATACAGAAGAACGAAAAACCCTAAGCTTGGCCGGAAGTGGCATCATATCCGTCCAGAGTGAGGCCCAGTATCAACACCTCAGTCCCGGTCCAGTGGGCCGTCTCCTCCCGCCGCCCCCCCCCCCCCGCCATCCCGATCACGACCCCCAGACAGAGTGTCCAGCCAGTCCCCGGCCACTTCAGGACGATCAAAAAAGTGCGTGCGACCATCCACCTCTATCCGCAGCCTGGCCGGGAAGAGCATGGCGTATTTTAAGTTCATGTCCCGAAGCCGCCGCTTGACGCCCAGGAAACTCAGTCTCTGCTTCTGGACCGCTTGGGTGAAGTCAGGATAAAAGTTCACCTCCATGTTCTCCAGCTTAATCGGCCCTTGCAGTCTGGAGGCTTGCAGAATCGCGTCTCTGTCCCGAAAGTTAAAAATACGGGCAATGAGAGGCCGCGGAGGGGCTCCGACCTTCGGCTTTCCCCCGGGAACTCTATGAGCCCTCTCCACGGCAAAGAATTTACTCAGTCCCCGAGGCTGGAGATGGGTAGTGATCAGGTCCTCCACAAAGAGATCCGCCGCCGCCTCCTCCCGTCCCTCGGGTACTCCGATGATGCGGATGTTATTCCTCCGGGCCCGACTCTCGGAGTCCTCCAGGCGCCGATCCATGAGCGCACTCGCCTGACGAAGTCGGTGCACCTCCGTTTGGAGGGCCGCCACCTCAGTCGTGAGGCCCGACGCGGTGTGGGCCAACGAATCGACCCGGTCGTTGGTCTTGGAGAGATCAGCCCTCACCAGGTTGACATCAACTAGGACCGCGTCGATTTTATGGGCTAAGGTGTCAAACCGCTGGCCCACCGAGGCCTTCATCTCAGCAATGGCGCCCATGACGTCTTGCAGAGTCAGCTCTGTGGGCAAATCCGGGGCATCCGGGGGGCACTCAGGAGACTTGTGCGGTCCACCGGGAGATCCTTTCGGGAGGGTGTAGCGGTCCATGATGTTGGCCTGATGTGCGGCGCCACGCCGGGTCGACTTGGCCTTCAACCGATCGCCATCTTGTTTCATGGCCATCGTCGCGGGTCTCACACCCTCACCAGCCACGCAGTAAAAGGCAAGCAATCAAGGCCACGGGCTCCGGGGGGTCACCCCAGGATGGCGGAGCGGGCCACAGCAGGCAGGCAGGCTGGGTCACCCAGCGAGGCCACCCCAACACAAAGAGCGCCGCGATCCCACTTGCAAAGACGGCAAGGGGGCGTGAAAGTGCGGGGTACGCGACTCGCCAGGCCCAGCCCGCCGTTGTTGTTCACTTTGCCACCGGGTCGCCCCCAAACGCGAGTCCGGGGTCAGGAGCGAAGCAGGCCGCAAACTTCAATCGGTGCTCACTCCGGCACCCGAGGTCCGATTCGAAAACGGGAAACGGGTACCACCTCGGCTCAGGCCCACCGACACAGTCCCCTCAACCGATGCAGGATGAAGACAGGATAAACGTAGGAGGTCGCGGAGGTCCTCGGGAGCCTCGCACCTATGCGGCCATCTTGGTTGCGCGCTAGGCTCCTCCTCAATCCCCTCCATTCTGAAGTGGCGGTAAACCACCCCCTCGTTGAACACTGAGAGAGATTTATAACTGGGCGTTGGCCTCCATCCTATTTCTGTACTAAAAAGAGATTGCTTAGAAACCCCCTTGGGTGTGGGGTGGAGTGGCAGATTGCCCCCTTTACAAGGAGCTCCTGGTCAATCAGGTCGGCTTCCTGTCTGGAGAAATGGAGAGGGTGTGGGGGGGGGAATTCCCTGGACGGGGGACCCATAAAACTCCACCTGAAACCACTACACTATTATATGGCCTGCCAGTTGTGTAAGAAATGGATCAGGTGACCCCCCACCCCCCTGATGAATGGATAGCCAAAGAGACCTCCCTGCACCACTTGCCCCACTTCTCACGTAGCCAGCTCGCCCAGTTTTGTGTCCGGCTTAATAAGCAAAGACCTGCACCTCTCTGTAGAAATAGCGCAGTTGGCATTCCCCAGAAAAATGCTCCCAGCTAGAAAGGACATCGGGTGGGATCAGTGCCCCGGAGCCCTTGGCGTCCTTGCCATATGTAATTTTTTACTAGCAGGCCAGTGATGTCAAGTCATTTTTCTTGGCGTAACCGCAAAGAGCGGCCAATGCCCTACTTGGGGTCCTTCATATATTTGGACAACAAGGTTGCCATACGGGTTCAATGTCGGGCGTTGCCACCACCTTGCACTCTAACGAAGGCCTAGGGCACTCTGCTCTGAAGCTAGAGCAAACGTCCTGGTCCAGGGGCTTGCGTATCCTCTCTTCTATGTACTCTGCCACCTTATCACAGAGAACCCACTCCGAAGATCAGGGGTGTAGTAACTCTTCAGGGTCCAAAAGGTCAGATTGGGCTGTCTAGGGTTCCAGCCCCGAAGAAGGAGTCTGTGGCGGGAAGAGGGAGTGGAAGGATGCCAGGATCGTTCGTGATTGAAATCGACCTCTGATCCAGTTGTGGAGTCAACAGTAGGGGAAAACATCCAGGACTCAGTTATCCGCTGGTAGGGCAGCGGTCGGGGCGTCGACTGGCAGGGGAGGGGGATGTTTGGCCCCCAGAATGCTCTTTTTATTGCGTCATAGGCGTCCAAATCCACCCCCTGTGAGTGGGGGCATTTGCTTGGGTTCTTGTCAGGGCACAAGTCCTAAAAAAAGAAGTGGGGGGACGCTGTCACCGGAAGTGACGTCACAACAGGAATCTCATGAAAAGAAGTGGGGGGGACGCTGTCACCGGAAGTGACGTCACAACAGGAATCTCATGAGTATTCATATGCCTTTAGATGACGGGGCATTTCACAGCACTGCTACCCCTGGTTTGTTCCTCGATGTCCTTTGCAACCCCCCCTCCCCCCCACTCCCCCGAGGGGGTGCCCCAGTTGCACAACGAAGTGCTCAAAAGTGCACAAGATACAGAAGGACACACATTCCAAGCGTTAACCGCCAACGCCTGCTCGCTCCGCCTCCCAATCACTCCAGCCTGCACACACCACCGGTGCCTCTTAAAGTCTCCAATTACAAATATTAGCATATCTTTGGTACACAATGCTGTCCAGCTTTTGGGCAGGGGGGACGGCGTCCACCCGGTAAAACCTGGTAAAATAAGTGGGGGGACGCCGTCCACCCGCGTGGTACCCCGACTCGAGCCCTGGTTCTTGTGGCAAGGGGCAATGACGCCCTCTGGACGTTTGGGGGCTGAGGGCCCAGGACCGTCTTCCCTCTGGGCTAGGAGACTCGGGCATCATTGTGCCAGGTCCATGAATTTCTTTTCCAGAAGGGCCATGGCGTCCAAGACTGCCTCGTCCTCTTCTGAATAATCTCCAAAGTCCTCCATTCTGGTAAGTAAACCAGGGTAGTATCTTGCTAAAGGGAGGAAGAGCTCGGAGAAGGCTGGCCACCCACCAGGTAAGAGGGATGTCAAAAAGTGTCTAGGTACCTCGGTAGTCAAAGAATCGCCCCTGAAGTTATTTTAATCACTGGTGATTAACACCATTGTGGCAGCAGGGGAGTTTTAATGACCGAGTTCCGTCCTGCAGTGTGAATGAGAGAGGCCCTTAGGCCAGGCAGACACCACGCCCTCGGGGTCTGCTGGTTGCAAAGTGTTAGACGTTTGAATTTTTATTTTACTCCAGCCTGAGCACGTCTGCCCATTTACCAGGGTCGTCGACCCTGAACCTACCCCGCAGGGTGCTCTGGTCCAGGCTGGCCGGGAGGGGAGTGGGGGGGGGGGTGGGGGGGGGTCAGGTGCAGCACCGCAACGCGCGAACGGAGACGCTCAGCACAGACTCTGAACTGATGCGCTCCTCGTTCGGTGCTTGCATTTGTCAATTAAAAGGCGCTCCATCTTGGGGTTGGAGGACTGCCATGCAATCCGGCCCCCCTACTGAGCGAGTACTCTGAACGTGATCGCAGAGGAGCGACACAGCTTTCCCGCAGTCGCTGCAGCACAGGCAAACGCTGCGCAAACGCAAAAAACTGGCAAAGCGAGCACCGCAGCATAGCAGGTACCGAGCTGATGACCGCATGATTAAGCAAACTACTTAGCAATGCTGTGCAACACACACATAAAGGGGGGGGGGGGGGTAGTCAGGCCCCATACTCATCTTCCCATGGCTGCAGCAGCGAAGAAAGAGTAAGTCCGTCAGAAGGGAACTGACTTTTAAGGCAACTGGAGGTCCCTGATTGGATGGACTCATTAGTTCGTGAACTTTGTTTGTCTGGACTCCTGGGAAATGTAGTCCAGGGTTAAAGTTTCTGTTTATTGAACATGGCTGCTGTGGCGAAAAATATGGAAGATTAGCCTAATCTTCGCCTCCGTATCCTGACATAGAATCACTGCTGAGAATGAACTCTACACGACTAATAAAACAGCAGATTTTATTTGTACTGTGTGCGGATGTTGAAATCTGTTCCCGAAGCATTGCAGTTGCAGCAAAATCCGCTTCAATGCTGCAGCTCCACTTTTACCATCGGTTGCCTTTTACATTCGTATCCCCAAAAGATTTTCCATTTGTATTCATAAATCGCAACCTAAAATAAATAAGATTTCAGGGTTGTGCCAGAATGCCCATGTAATTAAACAAGATGTTTGTTTTTCCCCCCCAAGGTTTTGAAGGGTGACTTTAAAGCTCCAAGCAACTTGAAAGGGAATATTCAGGTAATTAGTCATGCTAATTAATTTAATTTCATTGTTCATTCCTGCCTCTTTTCTGTTTTATAGTCTGTTTGAACATTCTCCTTTTTTATATACACTGTATCGTACAGGTTTGACGTTTTTTAAAGTTCATGAACGCCAGGGGACTTTTTATTTGTATTTAAATGGTTTTATAAATGTAATCGCATGTTAATTCCTGTCTCCTGTTCCTTAAGGATTGGTTGATCTGACCGGAACCACACTTTCGCAATGGTTTTATTAGAGCTAATACATTTTAAGCAAGTTGACTTTTGCACAGGACTATACATATCACAATCCTAGCATGGGACTTGCCATCAGTCACTCAGGGCCTAATTTGTGACTGTGCTTAGAGCTGGTGGTTATCAGCACTTGATTATGGGAACCAGGACTTATTTTTCACTGTTGGACTTTGACCCAGAGTAATACATAAAAGGATGTAGACAAAAACAGTAAAACAATAACAAACTGAGAAGGCAGAGAGAAAGATATTCTGCAAGATTAATGTAAAGAGACCGTAAAAGGAGTGATGTAAGAAAGAGAAATACAGTAGAATCAGTTCAGACCGCCTTGTAAGGCATGGTGAAAGTTTTGTTACGCCGGCAGAATCTAATTTCATTTATACCATTAGGGGTTAAAATAAATTGTCACTACGCCACCTCAAGTCTGGGGAAAAATCCTTTTGCTGAGGCAAAGCAACAGCACAAACGAATAGAACATTAGCGGCTGTTCTCAGCACTTGTGTTTTCTTTCCTTTTTAGTTAGCGTATAATGGGTCTTTGCATCCAAAATGGATGGAAGGACGCATTTTGCGCTATAAAGTTGCACTTACTGCCAGATACCCATTTTGCAGATTTTTTTCCAAAATATTACGTAATTATACCAAAGGAAATTCCAAACATTTTGCACAGCCGTACAGTACTGCCTTGATATTCGGCAACTCAAGCACTAACCAACCCAGGCAGCTGCTAAGAAAACTTTAGGCACTTATTTATTTACAAATTAAGCATAGTAGTCAGCCTACCCTTTCAAGATATCCTAGGTTGTTTAGGATTTTTTTTTTAATGTTATACCTTATCACGGAATAATTTTAGAAACCAGTTTACCAAGACACACTTTGGCAATTCAAATACATACCATTTTGGATTTATGAGCTTAACTCCTTAAGCAGCGGCTCTAGCGATTGTGATGCTGTCACAACCATGTGTTCTGCTTTGGCACAAGGGTCACAGCGGATTTCCTTATTAAAAATGTCAGAGTATGTGAAGTGAATCTACACACGGTCCTCCTAATGAAATACCCACTTTTATGGAGCAAATGAATTGAGAAGTCCTGCATAGTAGGATCTTTATTGATAGTCCTAAACCTTGAATAATTCCATGCTGCCTGCGCGGACCCTGGAACATCTTCTGCAATATATGTAGAACATCCAGGAAAAGATCTGTATAGTGTTCATCACTAAAAGTCATTTTCCATTCATTTATAGTGTAGACTGTCAGGGTTGTATTTTCCTGGGGCATGCTGATAGAGACTGCAGGAGATATGAACTGCAAAGTTTACAACACTTTTTCATAGGAAAAGGGGCTATGCCTGAAAGCATAGTTAATGGAAAAAACAGTCTGATAGGATAGCACTATAAATCACAAAATGTGACCTGTACCTTTAAGAAACCCAGAGGAACCCCATCCCACAATGCCCTGCAATGGCAGTTTGCTTGTGAGAGTCCGTTATTTTTTCCGGCCTTTCCAGAGATGTCAGAACACCTCTGCTGGTTTTTTTTTCACCTTTACTACTAATTTTAAAATACTCTTACTGCTTTTCAATGCTTTTTCCGTGACATTTATCACATCTTTTTTTTTTTTTGAAAAACTTTTTATTGGTTTTTCCATACCATATAGAACAATCTTTGGCATTGCATACAGTGAGGATCATTCCACAAGTACCTGCAGTTTCATTCCACATCAAATACAGCATTACAGTAATATGCGAATACTTTATCTCGTTTCTCCGAGTCAGTGCTCTATCCAGGACTTCATCATTGCCCACCCTTTTCCCATATATTCCCTCAACCTGCTTAGTCACTGAGTTCTGAATCTGAGTTCTCCCTAGGGGGTTCGCATATATCCCCTCGATAACTGTTCCATCTCCCCCATATCTGTGTCCATTTCATGGGGCACCCTCTGTGAACATACACTGCCTTTTCCACAATCATGATGGTATCCATGTCTCCACACCACTGGGGGAGGGTAGGGGCCTGTCTGGATCCCCACCTCTGCGCTATATTTCGTTTTGCCACCATCATGCCTATTGTTACCCTCGTTTGCATTGAGCGGTTAAGATCCGTGGGTTCCCATATGTTAAGGACGCACCTCCTGGGTTCTGGGAGTGTCGTGGTTTTTGTTACCTGAGAAAGTGTACGCATTACCGCCCTCCAGTATTGGATCACTATGGGACACATCCATAAGGTGTGAAAGAGAGTCCCCTCCTGTCCGCATTGTCGAAGACATAATGGGGAGTCTGTCTGCTTGAGTTTGTATAGGAGAGTTCGGGTATAGTACGTGCGGTGTAGTATTTTCAACTGTATCAGTTTGAGTTTGGATGGTATCGCTACCTCTCTGGGGGAAGATGTGCCCTCCCGCCATTCCGCCTCGTCATGGTCTCCTAGTTCTTTCTCCCACTTCGCTTTAAGGGCTACCAGGGGGTCCGGCTGATTGTTTATAATTTTACGATATGTCTGAGATATGGCTCTTTTGGTGACATAGTCTGTAAGGAGTCTATCCTCCAGTAGTGAGGCTTCCGCCAGCCGTGTGCCTGGTGCGATCTCTGCCATAAGCGCGTGCCTGATTTGTGTGTAGCGGAATCGTTCGGTGTCCGCCATGTCATAAGCAGTCTGTAATTGATCGAGGTCCCCGACTCGCGAAATCCCTATCAGGTCCCACTGCCTAAATCCTTTAGTGTTACGCAGCCTACCCAGCCTCTTTGTGTCCCATAATGGCATAGCCTGCGTTATCTTGCCTTCCCATCCCAGGTTCCTCTGCGCCTCATGCCATACTTGTATAGTGTGTGCCGTCAGGCCCGTGAAGTTGTCTCTTACTCTTGTTATATAATGCCCCCATGACTCCACCCTCGCCCAGCAGTTGCCGGTCCATACGGTACGCTGGATCATCTCCTGGTGCGTGGAGCCACTGGTTTATAACTACAAGCTGCGAGGCCCAGTAGTATATTTTTATGTTAGGGAGGGCAATGCCTCCATCATAGCAGCCTTTTGTTAATTTATGTAGTGCTATTCGTGGTGCCTTTCCTTCCCATAATAGGCTGGTGACTTCCGCGTTTATTGTTGCAAAATACGCGTGGGAGACCGGAAAAGGCGTGTTTTGTAGTGCGTACAAAAATCGGTGCAGAGCCATCATTTTGAAGAGGGCCGCTCTGCCCAGCCGCGTCAGTGGCAGGGAGCGCCAATGCTTGACATCACGACGAAGCCGCGTAAGGGGCTGTGTGAGATTCTCCGCGATAAATTGCGCCCTGTCAGTTGTGACATATATTCCCAGATATTTGAAACCCTCCTCTGCTATCTGTATCTTACATTCCCCTGGAAGCCGCGGTGGGGAGCCCTGGAGTACATAGAGGTGCGATTTCGCCCAGTTAATAGTATATCCGGACGCTCGGCCGTATGATGTACATATGTCTTAAGAGGCAATTGATTGAGCGCGCTGGAGACGCCAGGTATAGCAGGATATAGTCTGCATATAAGGATATGCGATCCTCCCATCCCCTTGCCCATTTCAGACCACGGATAACCTGGTCCTGTCGAATCCAGGCCGCCAAAGGCTCCAGCACCGATGCAAAAAGAAGCGGTGAGAGGGGGCATCCCTGCCTTGTTCCCCGCCCCAGCGGAAAGGTGGTCGATATGTGGCCATTTACTACGACCTGGGCTAGAGGGCATGTGTAAAGCAATGTGATCCAGGCACAGAACTTGGGCCCGAATCCCACATGCTGAAGGACTGCAAAAAGGAAGGGCCACTCCACTAGATCAAATGCCATTTTGGCATCCAGCGATAGAATAACAGCCTCCTCCTCTATAGTGGGTTTGCGTGCAAGGACACAGTGGAGACGCCGTAGATTCAGGGCGGTGTTTCGATTGGGCATAAAGCCAGATTGGTCCGGGTGTGTTATTGTGGCTAGATATGCCTGCAACCTTGTTGCCAACACTTTTGCCAAAATCTTTGCCTCCGCATTGATCAAGGAGATCGTTCTGTAGGATGCACACTCGTGCGGTGGTTTATGGGGTTTGTGGATAGTCACTATAGTGGCCAAACTTTGATCTCTTGGTAGGATCCCCTTCCCCAAACTGTCTGTGTACATACGTAATAAATGGGGCACAATCTGTGTTGCCGCTTTTTTGTATAGCTCCACTGGCAATCCATTCGGTCCCAGTGCTTTCCCTGTGTGTAGCGTGGCTATTGCCGCCGTGAGCTCCTCAGGAGGCAGATCTTTTTCAAGGGCGGTCACTGCCGAAGGGGCCAAAGTGGGCATAGTTATATCTTTGAGGAAGGCTAAATTGTCTTCCACGGTGTTCGTGGCTTCTAGGGTATATATTTTCCGATAATGTACCGCAAATGCCTCCGCTATCTGCTGTGGCTCCGTCATGGACGTGTCTTCATCTAATTGGATTTGTGCCACCCACCTATTGGCTCGCTCTCTTCGCTCTAGCCATGCTAATAATTTTCCCGCTTTATCTCCCAATTCGTATATAGTGTGCCGTGTTGCGGTGATTTTGCATTTCGCCATCTCCCAGACATATGATTTATATTCCTGTTGTGCTAGTTGCATCTGGTGTGTTGTGTGTTCATCAACCTGCAACGCATGCTCTGCTTCTGCCCGGGACACCCTCTGCTCCAGCCTGTCAACCTCTTTTTTTCTGGGACTTCTTGTGATCTGCTACCAGCGAGATTGCCTGCCCTCGAAGGACTGTTTTATATGCTTCCCACAATGTCGTCTGGGATGGAACCGTGTTTTTGTTTTCTGCAAAGTATTGTTTCGTTGTCAAAAGAAGCCCCCTGGCAATTTTCGGGACTTTGAGGTATCCGGGAGACAGTGGGAACACCCTACGTCCCTGAGGGGTAACTGCTGTGTATGTGATTAGGACTGGGGAATGATCAGATATGCCTCTAGGGAGGTGTGTCACCCCTGTAACCCCCATCACTCCGGTCGCTAGCGTAAAGATATAGTCCAGTCTAGAAAGGCTATTCTGTACCCCAGAATGGAATGTATACTGTCTTTCTTTGGGGCATCTAAGTCTCCATATATCTATTAGTCCAAGAGCCTCAGTGAATTCTAGCAGTTGAAGATTGCCCGTATTGGGCCCTCTGGAGGGCTGCCTATCTATAGATGCGTCCATTGTCACATTGAAATCTCCCCCTATTATTAATTCTCCGTGCGGAAGGGAGAGGAGAAATTCCCCCAGCGCACGGAAAGTGGTCTGGTGCAATGTAGGAGGGATGTATACCGTCACTATGTTATATATCTTCCCCTCCCATTGGAAGGTTACTGCCGCAAAACATCCCTGGTCGTCTTTCCGGGAGTCAGTGATTATCAGCGGGAAGCGCTTGTTTACCAATATCCCTACTCCTCGTGATCCTGTGGTAAAATCAGAGTGTACCATCATTTTGTAGCCCCATCTATCTAGGGCCCTACATTTCGAGCCTGTCAAATGTGATTCCTGGAGCAGTGCAACAGCCGGACTTCTGCGCTTGATATATTGCAATACCAGCCCTCGCTTTATTTTATCACCTAACCCATTTACGTTCCAGGACAGTACTGTGAATAGTGAGGCGGGCGCGCGGGGAGTCTGTATGTTTTTTCCTGTTTCAGCCATTAGGGTCTGTACTCGCATCATGCCTGTCTTCCACTGCACTGGAGCCCCATGAGATGTATGTCGCGCCTCTTGTGGCAATGCTGTGGGTGCCATTTGCTATAATCCTATGCGTCACAACAACATTACTAAATAAACCAATAGTAACTCTTAGAAACTGTGCACTCCCCTCCTCCCCCCTTCCCTGCTTCCCTGCCCGGCAGATTCCGAACTACCCGCCACCCCAACTCAGCAGAGTGCTTAGTTCCCAAAACTGTATACTTGCGTAGGGGGAAAGAGTCACTTCGTGCCGTTCCGCTACCTCCGAAATGCATCGCGGTTCATTGCGAGAACCTGAGAGTCCAAAAAGCATGAGTCTTATACAGAACAATGTGCGCAGATCCACACACCAGCCCTCCTTCAGCATCACCCTCATCCGGTGCCAGCGCAACATCCGTGCATCAGTCTGCAGTGCGTGTCTCATTCACCTGTATTGCGTCGTCTATTTCGCAACTAGTGTCGCCTGTGAGTTTCGATAGCTGTGACTGCTGCGTATGTGCCGGACCTGCACGTCGAACGTCCTTTGCTGTTCGCCAGCCTTCCAGCCAGTCAGAGGCCTCTTCGGGCGTATTGAAGAACCACGTCTTCCCTTCCGCTTCTACACGCAATTTTGCTGGATAGAGCATTGCGTATTTGAGTTCACGACTGCGGAGTTCCTTTTTCACATCCAAGAAGTCCCGACGTTGTTTAGTCACCGCAGCCGTGTAGTCCGGGTATAGTGTTATTGTACAGTTGTCCACCCTCGGGGTGGGGGGGGGGCAGCGCGTGCCCGCCGTAGGATGGCGTCCCAGTCTCGAAAGTTAAATATTCTTGCCAGGATCGGCCGCGGTGGGACGCCTGGTCGGTGCCTGCCCCCAGGCACTCGATGCGCCCTCTCCACGGAAAAGAAATTGGACAATCCACGAGGCTGTAACTGGTCCAAGATCAGCTTTTCCACGAATAGGTCTAAGGCCGGACCTCTTACGCTTTCCGGCACGCCCACCAGGCGTATGTTGTTCCTTCTGGACCGTCCCTCCTGATCCTCCAGCTTGTCCAGCAATTGTTTCTGCATCGTTTCCAGTGTATGTATCTGTTTTTTGAAAACTGCAGCGTCTTTGGTTAGAGTCTCGGTGGTTACTTCTACCCTCCTTAACTCGCGTGTTCATTTTAGAGATGTCTGCACGAAGCAGCCCAACATCGGTTGAGATCGTTCCTATGGTTCCTTGCATCTGAGCCAGTGCGGCCATTACATCTTTGAGGGTGATCTCCGGTGGCGTCTCAGGTGGTGGGCCAGAGCCCGCGGCTTCTTGCGGCGCCATTGTCTCAGTACGCCCTTTGTGATATGCATATTTGTCCAGCTTGTTGTGAGACGACGCGCGTTGCCCCTTGCTCCCCATCTTGTCCAGTGGGTGAAGGCGGGGTCCAACACACCAGGGAATTCACCTATATGGGAGGGAACCGGCCGTCGCCACCGCCTGCCACGAGAGTGTTCCCACATGCGGCCTGTCGGTTTCACCGGTCCTCAACCAGCAGATCCTGCGGGGTCCAGACCGCCTTAGCCTCTTCTATCTGCCGCGTGCAGTTTGCGATGCAGCAAGCTTCCCGCGATTTCTTCTATTCGTCCCACACAGCCGTCCCATGGGGTGTCCCACAGTTCTTTATATGCAGCGCAGCTTCACCCTGGCGCCTCATATGATCTTGCACTGTCCCCCGAGTTGCATCTGTTCATCTCACCCCTCAATCTCTTGGGGGAGGCCCTCGCTGATGGATATTCAGGCGGCTTCGGATGTTCCCCTGCGCCTCAGCCCTGGATCCTGGGCCTAGAGATCGCGCCAGGCCGCAGGGGCCTGCCCCGTCTGAGGGTATTCTGTCTTCGGCGCTACCCTGGATGTCCCTTCGTTGGCGGCGTCTATTGGGACCCAGGCGCCCCCGGGGCACGCGTCCCGAAGCACGATGTCTCCTACTTTCGCGCAGGGCGGTGTTTCAAGCCACGGCCCCCGCTTATGGAATAGTCCCGGGGAGCGGCCGTCCCGCAGCGTTATCGTCCCTCACAGGCTTTTGGGCAGTTGAGTCCACCGCGGCAGGCCCTCGTGCAACACGCCGAACCACCCCCTCCCCCCCCCCCCCCCCTGTCCCGGGGTCCGCCTCACCTTTCCTTCTCCGGGGGGAGTCTCGGAGCCCTTTTTCAATCTCTCCCCCACCACAGGCGGGTGCACGCCTCACAGGCCAAGGACACAGTCCGACCGCCGCCGCGAGCTCCAAGTCGCTTCACCGCCGTTCATCCGGATGCATGGAGGGGCCAACATCCCGCCCCGTTCCGCGCCCCCAGTCTCGTATCTCCACAGCGCCGCCAGATCATTCGGGGTGCCGCGGGCTTCTCCCGCATGCGCGAGAGTCCCACGCCGCCAAGCGCCTCCCTCAGTCCAGGTGAGATCGAGGCCCCGGCTCCCTCGCCTCCACTAGGCCTAAATCTTCAGGTTCCGTTGCGCCGTGTCTGGGTGCCCGCTCGGGGCCGGAGCTGCTCCCAATCGTCGCCGCGGTGCCTCCAGATCGCCACCACCGTATAAGCTCTCGGTTTTCGCCGGATTTGTGTCAGGATTGTTCGGCGGGCGGATTTCAGGCACGGAGCTTCCCTAGGCTGCGGCCATCTTCGTTGGCTGCTGGCCACGGCCCCGCCATTTATCACATCTTTTGTCAAGTGAAATACTTTTACAGTTTTTTATGAGGAAAATCCTGTAAAAAATGCCATCTCTCTTTACAAACTGCCCTTCCTAGGGCAGAAAGATAGCTTCTTTTGCCCACAAGGTTTGTGTGGTGTGTGTCCTCCTCAACACCTCACAAAAGGATGTGACATTTGCAGCAAAATGTCAAAAAAGGACACTTAAAGACAGAGAAGGCTTCAGACTTTGTGGATGGATGGAAGATTTGAAGGCAGACAAAGGCAGTAGAAGACTGGAAATGACTCCCCCTCTTCATCCTTCTGGGAAAAGGCACAAAACCGGTAACAACTCACTTAAGTGGAGATCTAAATAACAAGAATCTCATTCTAGACACTGCCGCTGTCATTGTCATGCGTCGATGTCAAAGCAATCGGCTTTAATGTGTAGAAGTCTTTTACTGTCCTGCTTGCCTTCGAAGCATGGCTCAACTTTGACGGCACACCACCACAGTTCGATGTCTTTATCGACTGCAAGGCCTTCCGCAGTGCCAAAGACAGGTACGGCACTGCTGTTAAGCTCTTTAAGCATCAGCATCTCTTAATTTGACGGATAGGCACTGATCAACATCACGATCTCACCGGTAGACATCACATTCCCATCGTTCACCTTCACAGTCACATCATGCAAAGTCACGATCACGCCATACTTTGACGTTGAAACACTCAATGGGGAAATGACTTGCCTCTCCACCAAGATCTCAGGCTTTGTTTAAGAGGCAGCATACAATGTTGAACATTCCTCTTTCGACGTTGTGCATCATTCAGAAGGAGAGCTCTTCATCCTCTTCACATTGGTCTGGTTCATCACGGTGTATCGACTTCCTCACTGGAACAAGATTCAAGTTTTTCGCCAATCTGTCCCATTACTCTTACTTCTGATCCTCTTTAGATTCCTTTACAACCTCTTAATATTTCTTCTGTGCATCAGTACTCAAGAGCGGCATCAATGTCACCTATTCGCAAATAGAAAGCTCCTTCATATATAAACTCCCACAAGGCCTAGATCTCCGAGTCACCCACTGTCACCGTCCACTCCATCACGAGCAGGATCTTCAGATTCTTCTTTTTCATATACACCAACATCTCCACCCCGCTCTCTGTCTGGATCTTCACCAGTTGATGATATCCTCACCTTTCAAGATGCTGTAGTCGGAGGAGCTTCTAAGCTCAACATCCAAGTTGACACTCCTCAGCATCTGTTATACTGGAAACTCTGCAACCTAGAGCTACACAAGGCCTCTCCTAACTCTTTCTTCCAGGCCTGATAGACCTAGTTCAGGAAAAGTTTCTTACCATGGTTACAGTAAAATCTGCAACTCTAGGCTATTAAAGAAATACAATCCTCTGCCTCAGGATCCAAACTTTCTCAAGGCTGATCCTAAACCGGACTTCATAATTGTCACAGCAGAACACAGGAAACCCACCTCAACTCCAGAGACCACGGCGCCACCTGACCGAGAAAGCAGACAAATGGATGCGATCAGGAAGAAAATGTGTGGTACAGCATCTACACATTTGTGCAATGTCAATTCAGCAGCATTATTGGGCAAATATCATCGGGAGATTCGGGAAGGAATGAAGTCTTTCATATCTGATCCACCTGAGCACAGACAACAGGATTATATTGAGATGATCATAGAGGGCGCTGTTATATCAAATCAATCCATCAGCGTTACAGTTGACTCTGAACTGTCCGCCACTGCTTTATCCCCTTGGCATTTCCCGAAGACGTACATCCTAGGTGAAACTCCTCTTTAAAGCCAGATGCCTTGCTGAATATTGTTAATTTGCCTTTCTCTGGATCCTCCCTCTTCGCACAGCACACGGAAGAGGAAATGCTGTGTATGAAAAATGAAGCAGGAAGGCATAAAGCAGTGGGATTAGAGGAGCAGAAAACATTCTTCAAACAGTTCAAATCTAAGGACAAATGACATTTTTACCATAGGGTTCAAACCCCTAGGTGGCCCTACCAATACCAACTACAACAGAGATAACCTCAATGATCTTTTCAAACCTGATATCAAAGAAGATCCTCTCCACCCAAACCCTAACAGACCAAGGCTAAAAATTCTCAATCAAATCAATGAAGATCTCATACCCCCTCCACAATTATCCACTCCAGTAGGGGCGAATCAGTACAATCTTATTGGACAAAAATTACAACAGACAAATGGGTCCTAAATATTATTCAGAAGGGCTACACATCGTTTCACCAACACTCCTCCACCAGCTCCTCCACAACAAACCATAATGGCCCATTTGCGTGAACAGGAAACATTTATTCTACTGCACAAGAAAACCAAAGAAATAGTCCCGCAACATCAAAGGAACAAAGGGATTTATTCGGGATACTTTTTGGTCAAGAATAGAAATCACCTACACCAGTTTCTGCCAATTTTGGACCTCTGGTTTCTCAACAAATCTCTAAAGCGAGAAATTCAGAATGCTTTCCCTGCACCAAATTGTTCCGCTCTTGAGAAGACCATAAGTTCTGTGCAGTAGATCTATACAGGACATGTATTTTCATATTCCCATACTACTGCGTCACAATTTCTCAGATTTGTAGTGGGCTCTTACCACTACCAATATGCGGTGCTACCCTTTCAGCTAAAATCAGTGTCACAAACGTTTTCCAAGTGCATGACAGTGGTTGTGGCTCAATTAAGAAACCAAGGTATTTTCATATATTCCTACCTAGACAACTGGCTCATCACAGCAGAGTCTTTTCTTAAATCAAAGGAGGACTACGCCACTACAAAATATCTCCTGACAAAACTAGGGCTCCAGGCAAATGCACAGAGGTCCATTGCAACACCGGTTCAGTACCTTACATTTCTAGGAGCTACTCTCGACACTTGAAAAGAAAGCGTGTCTCCTTCGGAGGAGAGAGTGTTTTCAATTCAAATTAAATGGTCCCACATTTTGCAAGAGACGTGGCCGACGGTTCGCAAGGTAGCGTGTCTACTAGGATCAATGGCGTCCTGCATCAATATTGGACCGAACGCTCATGTGTACATAAGACCTGTACAAGCATGTCTGGAAGATCAGTGGTCTCAGAGGACAGGCCTTTGGGAAGATTGGATTCTCCTGACCTCCATTGCACGCCAGTCCCAGTCATGGAGGTCCAACTCGGACAATCTGCTAACGGGGATGTCTTTTAAAAAAAAAAAAGCAGCACCATCTCAGACCATCATCACAGATGCATCACTGACAGGATGGGGTGCCCACATAAACAATCTGACCATCCAAGGTCTCTGGTCCCAAAAAGAAAATAATTTCCACATAAATCTGCTAGGACTGAAAACAGTATTACTGGCCCTCGTAGCTATTCTTCTATCTCTACAATGAAAGGAACTGATGATTCAAACTGACAACACCACCACGATGTTTTACATCAACAAACAGGGTGGAACCAGGTCCAGGCAGCTTTTTACTAGGTGCAAATATTGTGGCATTGGGCTCCGGAGAGAAGGCTCTTCTTTACAGCCTTTCACATCCTAGGGATTTTAAATGTGGAACACCCCAACATTCGATCTGTTCGCTACCACCCAAAATTCAAAATGCCAAGACTTCAGATCCAGGGCTCCCAAACCGAGGTCTCTAGGCAATGCCCTTTGGATAGACTGGTCGACTCCATTTGTGTACGCTAGTCCACCAATTCCGCAGGTGATTCAAAAGCTACTGAGATCACACACCACAATGATCCTCATAACTCCAGATTGACCGAGACAGTGGTGTTACACAGATCTACTCCACTTATCCATAACCCACCACAAGTGTCTCCTGCTCAGAGCGGACCTTATCTTTAAACATCAGGGCAGAATTCTCCATCCCTTCATCCAATCATTGAATTTGGCAGCATGTCTCCTGAGGTCACCCAGTATGGACCCCTAAATCTTCCAGAAGTTTGCATGAACATTTTAAAAGAAGCGAAGCGCCCTTCAACAAGGGCGTGCTACCCTTTTAAGTGGGATCATTTCTGCATATGGTGTCGTACAAAGAACTATAATCCCATCACAGTACAGGAAGCTATCTTTCTACCGTATTTATTACATCTAGCCAATTCTGGCCTGCAGCTGTCCTCTTTAAGAGTTCATCTTGCAGCTATCACTGCATAGCGTAAATTCTCCAATGCAGGAGTCTATTTTCAAGATTCCAGCTCTTTAAAGACTTTTTAGAAGTCCTCAAAAAGGTTTTTTCTCCTCATTGAAGCCCTCATCTCCTTGGGAGTTGAATATAACGCTATCTAAATAAATGGGTATGCCCTTAGAGCCGAGCCATAAAGCACTACTGCAACACTAATCATGGAAAACAAGCTTTTTGTTTGCAATTACCTTGGCTTGGAGAGTCAGTGAATTGCAGACTCTATCTTCCGTAGAACCCTTTACAGTTTTCCACCACATTAGGGTTGATTTACATACACACCCCTCTTTCTTGCCCAAGGTAGTCTCAGAGTTCCATCTCAAGCAATCTGTCAATCTACCTGCCTTTTTCCAAATCATACTTCTGCAGCGGAGCGAGCATTACACCCGCTCAATCTTAAGGGTCCTTCGTTTCTACTTAAACAGATCAAAATCTATTAAAAAAACTTCCCAACTGTTCATAAATTATTGGGCAATGAGACAAGGTTTACAAATCACCTAACCATCTATAGCTTGGTGTATAGTTTCGTACATTACCCTATGTTACCAGATTGCCAACAAAGCTTTACCAGGCAAACTTATGGCTCTGACAACAAGAGTAAAAGCTGAAATCACAGCTTGGATGAGGCAAGTGCGTATTCAGGACATTTGCAAAGCACCAACTTGGGGATCTCTGCACTCATTAGCAAAACATTACTGCATAGAATCAGGTACTCTAGGTGACTCTAAGTTTGGGCAAGAGACTTTAAGACACCTCTTTAAGTAGGTGTTCTTGTCCTTCTGTCCTCTTCATCTTAAAATGTAGAACAGCTTCCCTTAACAATCTTTGCTATCTTACAGATATTCAGCTATATATATATATCTCTAGATATAGATATATAGCTATATATCTTTCTCTGACATCTACTATACTGAGTTGAATTAGTTTGCTATTGTATTCAAGGTTTATGACTATCAATAACGTGCTCCAAGTCTCACTCACACTGCTGCAGCACAAGGAGTGGCTACAGCTAGGGATGACAAAAGGAGCAGCAGATCCATGCTGAAAAATATAAATACATTACTTCCACCTCATGTGACTGTCAAATTGCACCTGTTTGTTGTACTTGTATCATTTCACCTTTCATCAACGGCACAGCCCTGATTCAGATACTAGTTGCCTTCATGAGACTGTTTGAAGCCTGCCACAGTGTGCAAGACCTGCCAAGGCCTATCCTTGACTCTGCTTAATGCGCCCTGCAGTCTAAGACTGGATCTCGATACCTGAGTTGCAAAATGCTAGTAATTCCCAAGATAGTCACTCACAAGACTCATGAGGCTATCAGAGCACTTGCGTGTCCTTGAACCAGTAAGGAGCTAGTATGAGGAGTCAGTGTGATAAATTCACTGATGAGAGCAAGACAGCTGAGAGTGATGCGGAGGAGTTGTTGGAGTGACCAGTGCTTAATTTGATCCTTTGGTAGCAGGTGTGGTCCCCCCTGCAGTCATTTTTGGGGACCAGCTCTTATTTTTCCTCATCAGTCTTTAACCCAGAGCAAGAGAGACAAAACACACGGGGATGATGAGGGTGGGAAGGATAGACTGAAAACAAAGAGAAAACGAGAACCAGTACGTTAGCTATAGGTAGGGAGTGTCTGGTGATGGATTAAAGATGCCTGAGGTGGAAGCAAGATTACAGCCTTATTATTTGTCATGCCAACATTCAGTAGCGCCATTGCAGGCTTTTCAGCAAAACTTCGGGCCCGTAGCTTATTGTTTTACAAATTAATCACTTGGAGTGATTGATACTATGCTGTGATGTTTGGATAAACCCTGTGTGTAAGCAACTCACTACTAGGGGGGTGATGCTTTTGTTAGGACTATCTTTCTCTCCCACTCATACACCCATGTCGACATTAAGTGGAACAATCGCATTGTGAAACTGAACCACAGTGGTCATATGTCCCAAAAACTATTTTAGTTAATAGGACAGTTAGTAACATTTGATATTCTCTCTGAGGACGGGTACATCAATCAATCCTTATTTACAATTCAGTGCAAATACAGACCTCATTTGTCATGATGATGATGTTTGTGTGTGTGTGTGTGTGGTGGGAGTGTGTGTTGGAGTAAGTGGTAAGTGTGTGTTGGAGTAAGAGGATCGGGCCGTTATTCCGTTCAGGTTCCACACCGCGTACCACCCACCAATTGGTGGGCACCTGTACGCTACTGACCTCATTTCTGAGGCGATGACGATTTAGCGTTTACCTTGCTACTAAGCCTATTCTATATTCAACTACAAGAGTCTCATGCCCGTAACTTATCAGTTTGGGGGGCAACTGCTCAATTTTGGATTCTTCTAATCTTGCCCAAGTGACGACCTTCGCGCATATTCCACTTCATTCCACACTATCTTTGACGAAGCTGTCCCCCAGGAGTATCGCTCGTATTGGCTTCATTACTTTTTGGTTTTGCTTATTGGTCCATTGGAATTCTGATAGCTACTCCCTCACTCAGTAGAGTTCGTTTTGAGCACGCTCTGGGTTGCCAAGAAGCCCCGTTTTTAAGCCCTTTTCTCCACGGAGTCTTAATGCACTAAAAAGACCCCATTGATGAGCAAATTGATCTCTGTTCTATTTATCTATTTATGCGCCCTGACGAAGGAATTTGTGGACTTTGTGGTCCACTCCGAAACGCGCGTCGGCGCTTGTGGTGTTCTAATTATTGACATGAACAATTTGTACTACTATTGAGATTTGTTTCTGTTTTCTTTTTAGGTGGCTTGTCTTCATGTTGTTTTTTGTATAGGTCTCATGTGTAGTATTGTAATATATTGAATTTATTGTGTGTTATCTGTATGTACTTGTAAATGCATTTTGGTTAAAATATTGTTCTTTGTGGGTATTACTTGGCTTTTTGTTAGTGCAACAAAAATTAGAAATCATGTTTATTGCACTGACTCCATTTTTATATTTTTGCTTATATAAAAATAAAATTGTTTAAAAATGTATTTCTTTATGTCCCTGTGATTGAATGAGGCACTAACCAATTATTCGTGGGAGTTATTACCGACTAAAAATATTTGGGGGAGGTTCTGTGATTCTTTTTGTTGATTTTTTCCCCTGCTTTCCTCCCCTATTATTTAGTTTTTCAGGGGCCCTCTTTAGTTTATTTCTACCTGGAGTAAGTGGTAAGTCCATAAGCTTGCTGCCAGTGTCTGTGTCTGTATGTAGAGGACACATTCAACCAGTCCCAGATTTTTATCCAGCTGCATTTTGCATTCCCATATTATATGTATGAATGTCCCTTCTTATCCGCATTGCCTCCTGCACCCGGAATCTGTTCTGTTGCCCATCTTAGCTAACATGGGTCCCGTAACATATATTTTATGAAGAATTTTCACCTTGACTAATCGAAGCATGGCTGAGATCGCTACATCTCTGGGGGAGGCCATCGCTTCCTGCCACTCGTCCTCATCCAATTCTGAAATGTCTCTCTCCCAGCACCCACATAGTCGTCCCAGGGGGTCTGCCGCATCATTAAGCTTTTTAAACATTAAGGAAACCGCCTTTGTGTGCATGTAACCATCAAGGAGTCTATCCTCCAGGGAGAAGACTCTGGGGGGGGGGGGGGATTGCCCCTTCGGTATCTGGGAGGTCAGAGTGTGAGTCACTTGCAGATATCAGAAAAATTCCGTCTCCGCCATCTCATACTCCCTCTGCCCCCCTTCCATAAATCACCTATGCTTGTGATCCCAATTATATCCCATTTATCAAATCCTTTGGTTTTCCTCAAGGTACCTAATAGTTCTGAATCCCTCAGGAGAGTGGCCGGTTATACTTCTTGCCCCCAGCCCATACTTCTGGTGGCGGTTTGCCATATATGCACTGAATGCCCAGTGGGTCCCGTAAGAAGAAATCTTTGGGGTTTTGTGTAGAGTGCTATATTGTAGCTCCCCCGTGGTAAAAGCCACTAATCCATTCTGTAGCCAGGGTCGTCCCAATGCTGATATGTGCATTGATTTATGGCGACAGATGGGCCGCCCAGTAATATTTCTTTATATCTGAGAGCCCGATTCCCCCGTCGTACCACCCCCTCACCAGCTTTGGAAGTGATAAGTGTGGACGACCATCCCACTGCATTTCTCTATGTATACTCTCCACTTCTTCAAAATATCTCGCAGGAATGGGGTTTGGGAAGTTTTGTAGCACATCGAGAAAGTGCAGTAACCACATAATTTTAAATAGAGCGGCTCTCCCCAATAATGATAGTGGAAAGTTTTTCCAATTACCCACTTCTCGCTTAAGTTACTGCAATGGGGGGAGCAGATTACGCTTGTAACTAACTTGGGGGTCTGATGTTATATACATACCCAAGTATTGGAACCTGTCTTTTGCTTCCTGAGCCAAGCAGTGTTTGGGTAGGGGAGGAAGCCTGCCACTAAGAACATAAATCAGGGATTTACTCCAATTGATTGTATATCCTGAATACCTTCCAAAAACAGTGAATATGTCAAGGACTCTACGCAGTGATGCCTTGGGTGCCGCCAGGTATAAAAGTATATCATCTGCATATAGGGATATACGATCCTCCCAGCTGTCTGCCCACTTTAGGCCTCAAATAATGGGGTCTCTAAGGATCCAGGCTGCCAGGGGCTCCAGAGTTAGAGCGGAGACAGCAGACACCCCTGTCTAGTCCCTCTACTTAGGAAAAAGACCACCGATTTTGTTGTTGTTATTGACCAGCACTTGCGCTTGGGGTTCCGAATATAGTCGTCTTACCCAGTTGATAAAGCTAGACCCAAATCCCATTTTGCCCAATACCGCGAAGAGGTATGGCCATTCTATAGTATCAAAAGTTATAGTGGCGTCCAGGGACACCACTACCGCATCCTCTTATGGTGTCCATACGTCCCATTAAGCCGTCTCTGGTTGAGCGCCGTATTTCTATTGGGCATGAAGCCCGTCTGGTCCAGGTGTACCAATTTACTAATTATCTGCGCCAGACGAGCTGCCAACAGTTTGGCCAGAATTTTGGTCTCCGCATTAAGCCAAAAGATTGGTCTATATGAGGCACATCTATTCCTAGGCTTACCCACTTTCTGTATTGCTACCAAAGTTGCCACTCTCTGATCCTGTGGGAGCTTGCCTAAATCGTGACTTTCCTCAAAATATCTCTTAGGTTGGTGCAATTTTGCTTGGGTTTAGCTTATATAATTCGATAGGTAGACCAATGTGGTCCATTGCTTTCCCGGATTGAAGGCTCCCTATGGCCTGGGCAACTTCCTCATTTGTCAAATCACTATCCAGTAATTCCCTGTCCTCGGGCGATAGTGTAGGTAGTGTTATATCCGCGAGTAGGGCCTTAGTCTTCTTCCCAAAGGGAAGAGTGCACTTGATAAACAATGCGGTAGTAAGTAGCTATCTCCTGGGGGTCCCCGACTGCCTCCCTGGTCTCCGTCAATAATTCAGCAACTAGCCGGTTGGCAAACTCTTTTTTTGTCTAACCAAGCCAATAGCTTCCCAGCTTTGTCACCCAGTTCATACAGTCTACCTGCCTTGTCTCTACTCATCATTTTGGCCATATCAGTGGCTATAATTTTGTATTCTTCCCTCTTGAGTTTTAACGTATGGAGTTTATCCTTCCCCCCTCGATTCTCCATTCTCCTCCTCTATACAGAGGATTTCATTTTCTAGTCTGACAAGCTCTTTGTTATTTTCTTTCCGTACCCTGATAGAATGGAAATTGCCTGTCCCCTTACGACTGTTTTGAAGGCCTCCCAAAGTGATTGCTTCGACTTTACTGAGTCTTCATTCTCCCGAAAATAATGCTCGATACCTGCTGAGAGCTCCTTTTTAACTATCGAATTGCAGAGGTACCATGGATTAATCGGTGCTATTCGGCTAACCCTATTTTCACCTAGTGCCAGCTCGGCCCACAACAGAGTGGTCCGAGATGCCCCGTGCTAAGTGTTGGACATCTTTAATATTCCCTATCTGAGCCGCTGGAGTAAGAAGATATTCTATCCGAGACCGACTATTATGCGCTCTGGAGTGAAAGGTCTGCTGTATGTCTCCTCGTTGGTACATCCACCATGCATCCACCAGTCCCATTGCTTCCAGAAAATCGGGCAGCCATCTATGAGCGGGGCCAACACTGCGGGGGGTTCAATGGTCAAGAGTCCCAGACACGACTGAATTAAAATCTTCTCCCACCACCAGGCACCCTTCTGGAAATGACAACAGTATATTACCCAGATGCTTAAAGGTCTGTCCCTGTAACCCTGGTGGAACATATACTGCTGCGATTGTAAGTGGCGTGCCCTCCCACTGCCCTGACACCGCAGCATATCGCCCCATCGCATCTGTCCACGTGTGTGTTATCGACATTGGAAAGGAGCTTCTCGCCATGATACTTACCCCCTGGAGGCTGTAGTAAAGCCTGAGTGAACAACCAGACCATAGCCCGATCCATTCAAAGCCTTACAGGTGTTGCCAATGAGGTGCATTTCCTGGCGTAGCACCACATCCGGGTCTCTTAATATATTAAAGGGCAATGCTACGTTTTAGTGTATCCCCCAGGCCGTTGACATTCCATGATAGAAGCCTGAAGCCCTTATCCCATGGCCGTCTCATCTTTATGATATTGTCATACTGGATCACTTCCACTGTCTGCCTCAATCCGTGTCGCACTAATGAGTGAAGCCCAACCCAAAACAACCCCTGCCCAACTGCCCCCCTCCCTGCTCCCCTGCACTCTTGGCGTCAAACTGCCTATGTCCCCAACTATGCAGATGCATGTCGCCCTAAACCATAGAATATATTAAGGGGGGGGATTCTCCACCACCCCGAAATCCACCCAATAGACACATTACAGGAGGATCAGAACGATAGTTCAGATATGATAAACAAGACACTTAGCATGTTCACCAGCTGTACAGTTCATCAACAAGCGATATCCCTCCTAGGGTCTTGGACGGCTTCAATTCTCATTCGCTCTCACTCAGCAGGCGGTATTTAGATCAGTCCGACTGCAGCACTCACCCCATTCGTCCCGTTTCTCTTCCCTTCCGGGCATTGTGTTCTTTAGCAGGCCGCCATCCTTCCAGCCAATCGGTTGCCGCCTTTGGGTTCTCGAGAAACCAAGCCCTGCCTTCGGCCTCGACTCAAAGTTTAGCGGGGAACAGCATAGCGTATTTGACATGTCTTTCTCTGAGCTGCTTCTTAACATCAAGAAAGGATTTTCGCTGTCTTTGGACCTTTAGCGTGAAATTTGGAAAGCAGGATATTTCGCAGTTTTCATATTTAAGTGGAGGAGCCACTCCGGCGGTGTGCAGTATAATGTCCCAGTCTCTGAAGTTCAGGAGCTTAGCCAACATCGGACGCGGAGGCGCTCCAGATTTCGGTCATCCACCAGGGACTCTGCGCCCTTTCAACAACAAAAATATGGAGAGTCCCTTTAGGTTGTAGGTGCTTGACTATGAGATGTTCTATGAATAGATCCGCTCTCTCAGGTATTCCAGTGATGCGTATATTATTCCTTCTAGTTCTGTCTTCATAGTCGTCCAGCTTGTCTTCCGCCATCATACGAAAAGCCTGCAACTCCTTACAATCTTGTTGCATTTGTCCCCGATCAGGTCTGTAGTGACCTCCGTCGTGATTTAGTCCATCCTTTGCTTTAGTGAGGTGTGCTCACCTGATATGGTGTCCATATTGTCCTTCAGGGTTGGGGTCCTGGTCTTCGCGGTCTGGTATCGCTGGCACATGACTGAGTAAACTTATCTAACTTGGTCTGTTGCGAGCCCTTGGCACACAACATCTCGACTCGCACCAGAGACTGCCCTTTCTTCGTTGTCATTCTACTTGATCTACTGCTGACCGATGCCTAGCGCATCTCTCTAATCGACCCACTAACCAGGTATAGATGAGGATGCCTCTCACAGAGCCTGCGTTTCAGGAGCACTAGTTTATGTCCGAGTCTTCCTCGATGCCCTTTGTCTGGCTTCTCTGCGGCCCCGGGGAGAAAGGCTAGTGAGCGAAGTCGGGCCCACGGGCCGATCATGCCACAATAGTTCCAAACAATTGGGTCTTTTTCTCGCCCTTCACCGCAAGTCCCTGAGCCACCACAAGCGAGTCAGACACTACAGATCTCCACCAGTTTACACCAGGAGACTAAGGGATTCACCGGTCGTGGCTCTCCCGCCTGTTTGTCTGCCTATTAGGGCACTCCACCCGCAATTCTGCAGGCTATGATGACGCTTTAGTCCTCATTCGCTGCACTAATCCTGTAATGGTGCCATCTATTCTTGCCAATTAAAGGTGTCCTGGGCATGCCTCTTCAATCATGTGGCAACACCGGTAGCTGGTATTCCCGGCCGAGCCCTGCACAACGCCTCCGTATTGGCTCTGGGTGCACTTGACAGGCAATCCACACCTTGCCCCACATCTCACCAGCTAACCTCGCAGTCGGCTGAATGTTCACCGAGGCCCGGATCTTTTGTCGTTTTATTCACGCCTTCAACCTACGCAGCCGCTAGAGTCCAGGTGACCGGTCTCGCCTCCGAGTTGTAGTGTTTCAGGACCCACCGGGTGTAACGCCAATGTGTCCCAGCCTCCGGTCGCACAATAGCAGGGAGACGATCCAGCAACACCATTCCTCTCTGCCTTTTCAGCTGTGCGAGCCCCGGCTTTTTCTGCGCCAGGCTGCAACGCGCAACGCGATAGACCTCCGCAGCCAACGGATATTTTGGTGCTATTTTGGGCTCACCGCTGCCGATGAATGCTCCGATGATCCTCCTTCAGTGGGAGATGGATTAATGCAACAGATGATATGGTGGAGTCAGGATGAGCCAGAGCCGATGTAACTCGCGGCCCTTTTCTTCCGTGGTGAGACCACGCCCCGGGTATTTTGAATTCTTGTCAGGAAAAGGCAGCCTGGAACAATATTGAGAAACCACTATAAACCAGTAGGGCCTGCAGGCTATCACACAATACAAATGCACACAACACAAGGAGCCCACTCTCCTGGTTAAGGCCAGTTCAACAAATTTTTTAAGCCTGAGTTAAGAGAGGTGCAAATGCAAGTCCTCCTGCTGACGGGGTGAAAGCGCGTTAAGATCAAGTACAGACCCAACCTGGGCTAACAGTAATTTTACCTTTCTCCCCCATTTACACTTACAGTACGCCCACAGTACCAGATCGCATAGTAAATGCACAGGAATGCAACAGATCAGGAGAGGTAAGTCTCAAGAGTGTTCCATCATCCCTAATACTGTAGCCAGCCTTGAAATTATGACAAGAATCCCAGACTCCTTCCACTCCAATTGCAGGTGCCCAGTCCACTAAAACCGTAAGGAGTGGCAGGCTCCTAATAAGAACAACCACCATGGCTAAAGGTCCTGATATGTGAGACCTAAAACAGTTTGGTAATGCACCAGGAAAAAGAAAGACAAAACCCTGATCGCAAAATAATTAATCAAGTTTTCAGGTGAGCCAACTTCATGGGCAAGGACTAAGAAGGAAGAAAGTCAAAAATACAATGTCCCCATATATAGCATAAACTGTTGCTGATGGGGCATCCTTGGGTCTTTGTAAGTTATATCTTGCCATTGCACAAAGATTAGAGAGTTGTACGAAATATGCAGGAATAAAAACGTTGTCTGCAGGTCGTATGTCTGACATCACTGTGCAATGAAGATCTTTTTGATAAAAAATTTAGTCATTCTTGTAGCAGAGTGGGTAGTTGTAATCTGTGCACCTCCAACCACACAAATGAGGGATTTCTGATTTCACAAAAAGGCTATAAGTATTGTTCCAATACCTGATTTTCACTTTCCTTCTGATTGTTGCTGATGGCTGTTAACAAGACATAAGAGCGAATGCTCTTCTTTGCCCTTTCCAACTGAACAGAATTTAGTTGTATACTGAAAACCATATAATCTGATACCAATAAATGTTGTGAAGAATGAAGATATTGGGTGTTCAAAACAAAAATATGTTAAATCTAAGTCAGTGTAGAAATTGTCTATATGATTGACCAGAAACCAAATGTTCCCCTATAAAGTTATTATCTATCAAATGGCAATGTTAAAAAGATACGACCTAGGGCTGAAGACTACCTTAAGGCCATGGATGAGAGCTCTTAGAATGGGCACATATCCGACAAGTGCCCTGCCACACAATTTGTCTTTGCAGCAAATAAATCTATGAACAGTCCCATAATATATGTGAAACCACATGGCAAAGAAGTGAAGTGTCCTGGCATTAATTTCGGATTTCATCCTGGAGATCCCTAGCTGTCACATCTAAGGCCTTGGACTTTAAGAACACGCACATTTTTTACGTAAATCTTTTATCTTCTGCTCGGATAGATGAGGAAAGTGCATTTTTTTCTTCCTTGTCTTAAAATGAACATGACAGTCCCATTACCTCAATAGGATGCAGATTAGATGACCGATGTAAATATTGTGTATACTTTTGGGCCAGCCATCAGCTACTTGACCTAGTTACCTTAAATTTGTTATGAAAAAAGTAGCAGTCCCAAAGTTCCCATAGTAGTGTATGAACATTCATATTGGCACTACATTTGCAGGTTTCTCATCAGTCCCAACAAACAAGCTGCCTGTATTGTTTTCCAGTCCAATCCAAAAAGTCCGCTATCCTGGTTCTTTCCCTTAGTGAATAGTTCTGTTCCAAGCAGAACACTAACCAAAAATGTAAACGATTGGATGTTCCTAAAGAACTACTCCAATACCTCTGTTGAGAGCTTGATGGAGAGAGGCGGGCTGCTGCAAATCTGCTTCTTAAACTGCATCAGAGTATAAAATAGCCAGAGCATTTACTTTAGTTGGGAGTCATATGGAAAATAAATTAGCCCTTTGTTTCCAAATAATTAGGTACTTGAATTTAAAATGCGCAACATATAGGCTTTGCTGATGCATGTTGCTTATTTTTTAGTCTCATAAAATAACAGCTTGCCTTATGCCTTTGAGAGGTTTCATTTATTATTTTTCATTTAACTTTGTAATGTGGAGAATGGTTCTTCCACAGCCCAGATGGTTGTTTGAGTAGCAGAGTGTTAGCACTGTTAAGATTGACATCATGAGGATTTTAATACCAGTGTTGTACTCTCTAGTTGCTGATAATAGATTATAGTTAAATTTAAGTGTCCTCTACATCAAAGGAATGTTTTAACAATAAGTGCCTAGACTGCAACGTAGATGTTTCCTAGGTTCATGCCTAAAAGAGGATTTGAAACCCTGACACGTTGTGCCTTTTAAACTGCAGACCTAGATTGCATCACATCTGCAAGTTGGTAGCTATCATAAAAGTGTTCATTAGTGAGGGAGTAGCCAAAGAAATGGGTTCCCTGACACATACTGTTTGTATGGATTTATTACATTAAGCATGCTGTCACCAAAACACCCGGTGCACACTATGTACCTCTGGATATATCCACTGCCTTTACGAACCTGGAAATGAGAAAAACCTAGGTCAAACTTAGTAGCCTGTTGCTGCGTGATTGACTTGTGCATGTGTTAAATAGTAAGGTGAGAGAAACTTGGTAAAGTTGGCAATGGATAGCAAGGTGATTTCCTATTGCTTAGATGAGCAACTAGCTGAAGGTGATTTGTAGCTGTTCTCCAGGAAAGTTAAAACAACAGCTTTAGAGATCCTCTTGTGAGTGTTTTTTACGAGACCACATAGTGCTTTTGGATGGAATCTGATTTTATTGCTCTGTAGAAGCTAGCATTTAAGGCCACTAGCGACCTTTATGGTGCTGTGAGATACATATTTGCAGACAGTAAAAAAAAATGCTTGGTGTATGCACTTTTTGTGGACTGTGTAGATCCAGAATCTTGCTTGTTTTCATGCTTCGCTAGTTGACTTAATATAACCAGAATGTTTTGATGTAGTATTTAAATTTAAACAGTTCTTAGAATTACAATATCAAATATGATGATCTTTATGTATAGTTCCTGTTGTTTAGTAGAGTTTTGTTTGTACATTCTTTGTGGTAGGTCCTGTGTGTTTGTGTACCAAATATTCAACTTCTTTTGATTGATCATTCCAAGCCAGCCTATATATCTGGTCTAACTTGTTAAATGAACCACCCACACGAACTTGTGTCCCCTGATGTACCAGTTGGGAGTTTTGATCTGTTAACATTTTTATAAAACTTTCAAGAGGATTTTTAACTTACTAAAGCAATGTGTTTTTTGTTTGTAAAATAGTGTATGATATGTGTAATGTTTCTTATCTGGTAAAGATAAGTATAGATGTTTTTCTGTTTGTGCTAGCAATAAGAGAACTGTAAATATTTGTGTTCCTTACTTTCAGATTAATCAGAATACATCATCAACCCATTGGTGAAGTTAAAGATGATCAGGTGTGTATGGTATAGCAAAAATTCTGCAAGTAAATGGTGGATTTTATAAGTTACATGTCAGCACTTTTAGTCAAACATTTGAGTCTGAGCCGGAAATTTGATTTTTTGGTGGTTCTTTTATAACAGGCGTAAACTACCAATCCATACGTTTAGTTTAAAAATATAAATGAAGGAATATCTGTGTTCATTAATCAAAATAATTACAAATTATAACTGTCAGCACCTTGGTAGACCCAAGTACTTACCAAAGATAAGCACACCATACGAAGCAGGAAAGGAAATGGAGAAGATCAAAATGCCAGGAGGACCTTACCCTTCTAAAAGTTCTCTTCTCCAGCTATCATTACATCATCGCCACAGCTAAAGCTATCTACTTTAAGTCCACCATCAATGGAGTAATCAATGGAAGCAAAGCCCACTTTATGGTCGTTAAACAGAATGGCAACCCCATCCCAGAACCCACTATCCTACAGATTAACAGAATCAGATCTTACATTACCAGTGCATCCACATTACCACCTATGCCCAGCCACCATACCACTGACTTGTCATCTTTCAATGCTGTTCACCACACAGACCGTTCCAACATCCTGAACTTATTCAAAGACACCTGCTAAAAAGGTAGCATCCCTCCTCCACATTGTCAACACCTTACGCAGGGCACCTTCCCGAACAGCCTGAAGACCAGACTCTGCTGAAAAAGCCTACCCTGAATACATCAAATAACCTACTTGAAGACTATCAATCAGGGTCTAGTCTATGCCGTAGTATTGAAATAATCATGCTCCAGGTAGTCAACAATGCCTCTTCTTCAACAAAAGTTACCCGTGTCTCCTGGTGCTGCTCAACCACTCTGCAGCTTTTGATAGTCCACCATCCAGTGTTGATCCACATGATGAAATATCACAGACCTCATTGACGCAATCCTACAATGATTCACATCCTACCTCACCTACCAACAGCAACTAATTCAGATGGGAACAACCAATCCTAGACTCTCCCCATCACCTGAAGTGTCCTCCTCGGCTCCATCCTGTCACCCATTATTTTAAATTTGTACATGAATGCTATTGGGAGTCTTCCACGCAGAAAGCAACACCAAGATCCACAGGCATGTTGATGACACCCAACTATATCTCAAAATGTCCTCATCCAGCAACATGAAGATTCAAAGCCTGCATAGAATATGTCCAAAGCTGGTTAACAGCAAAATCACTGATGCGATACTCCACAAAGGCCAAATGTCTCCTGTTTGGCAACAGCGAAAACCATTCTCTGGTTTAAGCATGGCCTTCCGTCTTAAACCTAAAGAGCTTCACACCTCAACTGACAGAAAAGGCCAAATCTCTAAGATTTACCCTCAGCTCATACATCTCATTTAAAGAACACATTGCAAAAAAAAAAAGTCTAATTCCAACTTCTGTCCTGAAAAATTATGTTTGTGACATGTTTAGCTGTAGATATGCATGCTCTGCATACACTTGCCATCTACTGTTCGGCTCAGATGCGTGCAACTTATTTTTCTTCGAAGAAGTGTTTGGAGTCACAGGATAGTAACTCCTCCTATGACTGGTAATACGCATCTGGATCCGCTCCATTGTTTGATAATTAACTTCCGCCATCTGGTTTAGCCGTGCATTGATAAAGCACAGGTTTGAGGTCTCTTGGTGCTCATAGACGCTTTTCGGTTCCTCCACTCCCATCGGCAACAGACAGTTGTCTTTTTTGTGTTTTTCTTTTTTGTGTGGGAGGGGGAGGTTGCAATTGGTTCACCTCCATCATGTTTTTTTTTGGTTCTGTGTTGGGGATCGCATCAGTGCCTCTCCCCTCTAGGGTCCTTCTCGTCGGGCTTCGTCCTCAAGAATGCAGACCATGATGAAAAGGACTCCCTTACAGTACTGTGCACAGTGTCACTCAAAATAACCATTGCTCGATCCTATGTGACATGGGATTGGACATAGAATTTGTGGCTTTTTTTACATACTGTACATGAAAACACTACCGCCTCGGTTAGATATAAAGAAGTTGGCGGCCTAACGGATTCCTGGGCGGTTAAGAGAGGGGTTCGACAGGGGTGCATTTTGGCCCCCTTGTTGTTTGCACTGTATATCAACAAGTTGGGGGACTTTTTATTTTCCAGCTGCAAAGACATCCCTAGAGCTGGAAGTAAGATGATCCTGCACTCCTGTATGCACACGATGTGGTCCTACTTGCCAGAACCACTGTGGGTCTCCAACAACTTTTAAATGGTTTTATAAGTTTTATGGAATCATTCGATTTGACCACTAATTTTACTAAATCACACACCATGTCAATAGGCCTCCAAAAGGCTGCCAAGGATAAGTTTTTTTTGGAAGGGGGCTGAATTAACTAAAGTGCCCTCTTTCCCATGTTTAGGGGTGCTATTTGATGAGCAAAAAGAATGTCTTAACCAGAGCCGTTGGGGCCACATTGGATTTTGCAAAAAGACTGGAGTCAAAACCTATTCCTGCCCTGTTGAAGATCTATAAAAAAATGTATCCCTATGGCCACATATGGGTGTGATGTCTGCGGCTACAAGGACGTGAAGGACATCCAGGGGACTGAGAATAACTTTATGTGCAAGCTCCTGGCAGTCCCGTCCGCCACCCCAGCGTTCAATTCAATTATAAACTTTATTCGATATGTAAAAACAATATCCCAAAAGTACACATATATTAAAAGAAATAAAATAGAATAATAAGATGCCGCGAAGGCACGTAAAAACGTATTCGAAAGAGTACAGTAGGCATAATTACAATGATTTAACAGCCATCATGCAGTCATTTAAGTAAGAAATACACAACAAGCGTTGAATCTTATATCATCTAAGGTTGCATTGAAGCCCTCACTCTCACGATCACTTTTAAGTAAGAGGAAACAACAGCAATGGCTAAGGGATTGTCCAATGTTTTTAATTTATAATAGGCCGCTCTACAAGATTGTAGTCCCCATGATTTAAGTAAGGGTTTCAAATAGGTTGCCCTCGGCAATTGATAGAACCTACAAAACAAAATGCAGTGGATGTTAGATTGTGTTGACAGACCATCGCAAGGGCATTTCTCCAGGTTGCTGGACCAACAATTTTGATTAGGGAATGTTAATAGTCTGAAGAAAGTATCAGTACGAAAACAAGTTACGAGCATACGGATAAAAGGAGATGGTATTCAGGTCCCTTGTGTTATGGTAGAATGTTGGTAGTCAACTACCGTGCTCTTATGTTTTTCAGATAACCAGCATCGGCTAGTCAGATGGCTTAAGACTAGTCGTTTTAGTGTAACTCTAGGTATTTTATTCAGAGTTGAAGGATCAGAAAAAAATTCAGGATGCCCTAGGTCAGATGACAGGTTTCTTACATATTTCAACCACTTGATTGTTAGAAGGGCCAGCCCCAGGGGAGGACAGAATATGTGCTTGGCTACCCTGCGCCCACCCTTCCGGGAGAAATAGCCGAGCACTGGTCGGAGACCCTCTTCAGGACTGGGTCTCACACCTAGGATCGTACACGCTGATTCAGCACCAGGCAACACAGAGACACCACACCGTAGATTCTGGAATACGTATGCTTTATCTAGCAATATCAGGATCTTTATGATCCACAGGAGTATGTACAAGTAGAGCAAGGGCTCCCAAAGTCTCGGTAGGGGTAGCGGGACAGTCTTAGGATCGGGGTCAATGCGGAAGCGTATCCGGCGCACAGCTCTCAATCCTCGAGCCGGGGGATACGAGATGGTCTTTGAGGTCCAGCCGGACCGGAATGTCTCTTGAGGGTGTCCGCTCAGCAGGACTCTGGTCCGGGTGTCGGAGGTCGGACAATCTTCCAGGAGCCGCGAGTCACTCAGCAGGGCTCAGAGTTCTCTAGGGTGCAAGGTGAGCCGCGACCACGTCCGCAGGGCTCGGGTGTCGTAAGGCAGAAGTCCGTCTCTGCCAGGTAGAGCCGCGACGCTGTCTGCAGGGCTCACCAAGGTTCCAAGAATTCCGTACGATGTTGTAGGGATGTTCTTCAGCCGCGACCACGTCCGCAGGGCTCGTTCGTTCCAAGATTCAACTGCCGAGGGTCCCAGGGCGCCCCTAGTTATAGGTCGACTCCTCTTTGATGTCCGGAGTCCTCACGGGCAGGGGTCTTAGCTCCTGGGGGTCAGGTGTTGGGGGTTCCTGCCACGCGGCCCTTAGATCCTTTCAAAGTGGGGTTGGGAGGGATCCCAGACACGCAGCAGGCGTGGAGCTTGCCCTCAGGGTGGCCGGAGGGCCGATTGAAACCATCTCTTGGGAGGAGGCCAGGTGTGAATGAAAACTACTCCTCCCTCTCCTGCTCACCAGGAGCCCTCTCTCCCCCCAGCCGGCATGGTGCGACTAGGCCGGGGTTGTGCGGCCATCGGGGGTGCCGGGCCGGGTACTGGAGGCCGCGAGGCCGATGGAATGGGAAGGGTGCCCGGTGTCTGGAAGATGGAGGGGTGGACAGGGGTAACCCCGGGTTCTGGGTCGGGGAGGCTACGCTAGTCAGTGTAGTGTAGGGGGTAGCCTGGTGTCACTACGGGTCTGAATGGGCCACGCCACGAGTTCGGGTCCAACATTGATGCTGTCAGCCTCATTCAGGCTAAGGCAATCTGTGATGATTTCCCTGTTTAGATTGGTCTCTTGGTTGGTCCAGACTTTATGCCATAGGATAATGGGGGAAGAATTTATGGTGTCCATAATATGTGTAAGACCAAGTTCATTATGAACCACGTATGTAGATGTACCGCGTGGGACAGCCAGGAGGTAGCGTAAAAAAGAGTTCTCAGAGCGTTGAACATGGTCAACGTGCTCAATTCCCCAAATCCCAGATCTGTAAGTGCCATGCAATGCATTTGGCCTTGGCCTTGTAGATCTGTAATAAGGGGTTAATCGGACGTCCCCCTAACTTTTTTGAAAAGTTAGTCAATGCACCTATAGCTTTAGAGAACACGATTCCCCTAGCTTGGGCGGCAGCCCGCCAGGAGCCCCTCTTATCGAAAATAATGCCCAGATATGGGAACCTATCAGTGCTTTCCAACTTTCTACCGTTTAAAAAAATGGAGCGTTGTTTCTTTCCAATCCCTAAGCCACAAGACATGGTAAAGGTTTTGGAGGCGTTGACATTTAATCCTCTTTGTGACCTAAAATCGGTGAATTCTCCTACTGCCCTTTGTAGCCCCATGCGAGTCTGTGACATTATTGCTGCGTCGTCCACGTAGAGAAGTATCTGTATTGGTTTCCTGTTTATGGTGGGGTAGTCGTGGTAAGTTCTATTGAGATGGTGACCAACAGAGTTTATATAGAGTGTAAAAAGTAAGGGGGCTAATATACATCCCTGTCTTACACCTCTCCTAATATAAAACTTATCAGAACATTCTCCACCTCTACCATATCTAACGCGGGCTGATGCTCCCCTGTAAAGTTCTTTAATAAATGAGAGGATAGGGGGCTCTAGGCCAATCTCTACAAGAGATTCCCAGAGCAGCTCATGATCAACGCAGTCGAATGCAGAGCTGAGGTCTACAAAAGTCACAAAGAGATTTCCCTTTTTTGCCTGGGTGTATTTGGCAATTATAAGGGTCAAGTTCAAGCCTTGTTCAATAGTGGCTTTACCCTGTCTAAAGCCATATTGCAAGTTGGAAATTATATTTCGCTCACTTATCCAGTCCTGGATTCTGTTTAAAATGATTCTCCCTGCAACTTTCATCAGGGAGTCAAGCAGCGAAATTGGGCGGTAGTTGGAGGGATTATTCCTGTCACCTTTTTTAAAAATCGGCACTACGACCGCCTCAGGCCAAGTAGGAATGAAGCCCGTGACATTCAGGGAATTTAGGACGTTGGTGAGCAAGGGAGCCCACAGGTCCGGCTGTGATTTAAATACATCTATTGGTACGCAGTCCGGACCGGGAGCCTTCGCAGAAGGGCTTTCCTTCAGTGCCACAAGTACCTCTTCACATTAAAAAAAGATGTCCAGAGGAAAAAGACTAGGAGTATTTGACTCTGGCTGGGGATTGAGATGACTTTCCAATACACCCGCCGGTTCTTTGGGGTCTGATAAATTATATAAGGTGCCAAAGTGTCTAACCCAGGTTTCGGCAGGTATGGCTAGATCAATCCTTGGGGGCTGGGTGCACTGCAAGAAAGGGGCATTTACTGCCTTCTAAAAGGCAGTATTGTCCCTTTTGCTAGAAGCTTCCTGTAAAGCTAGCCAGGCCTCTGATTTCAGCTGTTTTTTCCTAGCCAGTCGAGCTGCACGATAGTTTTGTCTAGCTTGCCGTATTTCTATCTGGTTTCTTGGATTAGATTGTAGGGCCGTTTTTAAAAGTTTCAAAGCTTTAGTACAGGTCCTATTAAACCAGCCTTAGCTGCACGGTGGGCCTTTCCTTGGGGCTTGTGCGAGTAATCTTTTGATCTCCATCGTAATTATAGAGAAGGAATGGCTAATTGCCTGGGGATTTTCTGTTGTTGACAGGCATGTCTGAATATGGGCATAGGTGTTTTTAACCAGTGATTGGAGGAAGACTATGGGAACTACTTTATCCCATTTTAAATGAAACCCATTTGTAGTTGCCAACTTGTGTGGCGGGGTATGGGAAGGATTCTTCCTTACGTTGGAGATAACATATGGATTTAATTTTAAGGTCACCACAATAGGGTAGTGATCACTGAGAGCAATATCGAGAGTCTCCCAGTTAAGTATAGTCCCTGAATACCTCGAGGATAATAAGGTGTAATCAATTATAGAGTGGCAACCTCTTCCGTTATAAGTTGGTTTAAAACACTTCGGTGGGCAACACAGCTCGTTCGCATATGATAAGTTAAAATGAGATGTTAGACCATTTAATAAGTCTCCTAATTTAGTATGCGAAAAATGGGTGAGTGAATCATCCCTGCCGGTATCCAGACCACAAATGCCCTTGTTGCTCTGTGTGCACAGGGGGCAATTAAAGTCCCCCACCCAGATAAGCAGCATGTCTGTTTTGAGCTGATCCTCTATTTTTATTAAATCGGCCTTTAAACTATTAAGGACCGATTCATGAAGGGGGCTTGGAATGTTATTGTAGAAATTAACCAAGATTATATATATATTTTTTTTTTTTGAAACCTTTATTACAGAATGCAATAGATATACAAATATGGGCCTACAACCTTCAGGCCGGCCGCTAGCAAACAGTGAGATCATAAAACACAGTTATAAAACACAAGCAGCAAGTGGTAAAGGTCCCAGAAGTCGAAAGAAGCGTTTGCGGCCACACCGTCCAGACCCCCCAAATGGCGGTTCCATTTTTAATGAAAAACTACAAACAAACCCACAAGGCAGCAAAAGTCTAAGCAACATTATGTGCTCCCCTCGGGAGGACCCTACCGATCCACAGGAATAGGGGGGGGGGGGGGGGACGGGCATGGACAGAAACAAAGTGGGCACGATGACACAGAATCTAGGGAACAAGCAGACTAGGGAGACTGGGCCGCCGCCAAGTCAGGCGTCAGTGGCGGGGTACAAATCCCGCCACGATAGGAGTTCCAGGAGCCCCACACTTTCACCCATTTCCCAGGCTTACCTCTCGCCACATACACTACCTTTTCCCGAAACATACACCAATCCATGTTGTCCTTCCATACCGAAACCGTTGGTGACCTCTGGGAGCCCCACAATTGTGCTATGTCACGCTTGGCCACCATATATCCCAGTGTCACCCACCACGTTTGCGGCACCGTGTAATCAGTCGGTTCCCACACATTCAACAGACATCTCCTAGCCTCGGGAAACAGCGTCACATGCGTGACCGCTTGCAACACCGCATGTACACCACGCCAGAATCGAGCCACCTCCGGACATTCCCACAAAGTATGGAAGAAGGTCCCTAACAAACCACACCCACGCTTACACATCCCATCCACGGCATATCCCATACGCATCAGACCCGGCCCCGTAACGTAGACCCTGTGGAGTATTTTGAGCTGGACGAAACGAAGGCGGGCTGGTATGGCCACCTCTTTCGGGGAGGCCACCGCAAATACCCAGTCCTCGTCATCCAGCTCCAATCCATCGGCAACCCATGCCTCACGAAGGCCAGTCAGCAGTCCCGAGCGATCGTTGATGAGCTTTTTATAAATCAATGAGATAGTGCCATCCGGTACATGCCCGTCCAGCACTCTTATCTTCCAGAGGGGAGCACTCCGGGATGGACGCCACATCCGGGAACACAGAACAAAGCGCGTGACGAACCTGTATATACCGGAAGTACTCCCTGTCCTGCAACTGGAATTCCGTCTGCAGCACATCAAACGTTTTAAATCCCCCCTCGTCCAGAGATCGCCCACCCTGCTGATGCCAATCGTGTCCCACTTCTCAAAGCCTTTCGTAGTCCACAAGCAGCCCAATCGCTCAGATGCATACAATGGCGTCGCCCGGGTCAGCCGATCCTTCCACCCCATCGGCAAGTTTGCCGCGTGCCACACCCGTACCGCGACCCGTGTAGGACCCGTCAAACGTGCGTCGAGCGATCTAGAGTAGAGCGCACGATTGTAGTCGCCACCCGGCAACAACAATTTGTCCATTTCAAAAGCCGGGTTAAGGGCGGGCCCATAAAGCCCGTGGTTTATCGCAGCCAGCTGGGAGGCCCAGTAATACCGTTTGATGTCTGGGAGGGCGACCCCCCCGTCATACCACGGGAGCGTCAGCTTCGCGAGGGCGATACGCGGCCTCCCATCCCAAAACAGTTGGCGCTGCAGACCCTCCACCTCCCGAAAGTAGCGAGCCGGGACGACGTCCATCGTGTTTTGTAGAGCGTATAAGAAACGTGGCAACGACATCATCTTAAACAGCGCCGCACGGCCGAGTGGCGAGAGCGGCAAGCGCCTCCAACGCGCCACATCCTCCTTCAGGCGCTGGAGGGGGGGGGGGAGTAGGTTCTGTTTATATCGGGCCGCAGAGTCCAGGGTAATAAAGATACCCAGATACTTAAATCCCTGCGGAGCAACCTGGATAGGACAACCCCGCGGAAGGATAGGAGCCTCCCCTGAGAGGACATATACACACGATTTAGCCCAGTTGATGACGAGGCCGGAGTTGCGGCCAAATGAACACAGTACATCCACTAACACAATCAACGATTCACGCGGGGAAGCAAGGTACAAAAGAATATCGTCCGCGTAAAGGGAGACGCGATCCTCATACTCAGGAGTCCATCGGAGACCACGAATCGAAGGGTGCCACCGCAGCCACTCCGCCAGGGGCTCCAAGGCGAGCGCAAAGAGGAGCGGCGACAGCGGGCAGCCCTGCCGCGTGCCCCTGCCCAATTCAAAAGGAGCCGATACTCTACCATTCACCACCACCTGCGCCAGCGGTCCGGAATACAACAATTTCACCCAGCCAATGAATCCCGGGCCAAACCCAAACTTCGCCAGCGTCGCCCAGATATACGGCCACTCGAGCGTGTCGAACGCCATAGTGGCGTCCAAGGACGCCAAAATGGCTGGCTCACGTATGAACGGGACCCTCGAGAGCACCCCATGCAGACGCCGCAGGTTAAGCGCGGTGTTGCGATGAGGGATAAAGCCGGACTGGTCCTGATGGATCAGATCGCACACCACGCTGACCAGCCGAGTAGCCAGCACCTTGGCCAGAATTTTCGGCTCCGCATTCAACAGCGAAATGGGCCTGTAAGATGTGACCCGATCCCGCGGCCTCCCCTCCTTGTGAATAACCACAATAGTGGCAAGACGCTGGTCCAGCGGGAGGGAACCCGCCGAACAGGCCGCGAGGAACATATCACGGAGATGCGGAGCCAGTGTATCCGGCCGTAATTTGTACAATTCGATGGGAAGGCCATTAGGACCCATGGCCTTGCTAGAGGTGACCGAACGTATGGCGAGGGCAATCTCCTCAGATGTCGGAGCTGCGTCCATCAACAATTTATCCTCCTCCGAAAGGGAAGGCAGCGCAATATCTTTAAGCAGGTCGTGGGAATCCTCTTCCGAGCGGGAAGATACCGGGGAATACACCCCGCGGAAATACTCAGCGAAGCAATCAACAATTTCCTCCGGCTCAGTGACACACACACCATCCAGTCTCTCAACCGACGGGACAACTCGACTCGCTCTCTCCTTTTTATCCAGCCACGCAATCAGTTTTCCAGCCTTATCACCCACATCATACAGTCGCCCCTGTTGCTCCCTACTCAGGCCCCTGGCCGCCTCGGTGACTAAGGCCTTGTAGTCCGCTTGTTTGAGTCTGAGAGCATGCAGTTTGTCGTCTGTGACACCACAATCCAGATCACCCTCCAACTCCGTTATCTCAGATTCGATACGGGTCACCTCCTCCCGCTCGCGCCGCCTGGAATGGGAAATGAGGGATAGGGCCTCCCCCCGGATTACCGTCTTGAACGCCTCCCACAGAGAAACAGCAGACGACACAGATCCCACATTATCTCCAAAATATTGCTCAAGGGATTTAATCAAAGCTGCGCGAATTGTGGGGTTACGCAGGTACCAGGGGTTGATCGGGACCACCCTCCCCTCCCCCCTCGGGACAATATCGAAGTGCAACAAGAGCGGGGAGTGGTCTGAAATACCCCGAGCTAGATGCCGCACCTCCCCAACCCTCCCCGCCTGTGCTGCTGGCATCAGAACATAGTCAAGCCTCGAAAGACTACCATGAGCCCCGGAATGAAAGGTGTATTGTACCTGCGCAGGGTGTTTCAGCCGCCAACAATCCACCAGTCCCAGGGTATCCAAGAGGCCAGACAACCAAGTTTGGGCGCGGGGGAGATCCCTGGGTGGGTGACGATCCTCAGTTCCGGAAATTACAGCGTTAAAATCCCCCCCAACCACTAGAGTCCCCTCCGGCAGCCCAAGAAGAAGGCGCCCCAAATCAGCGAAAGTAGTCGTCTGCAACCCCGGCGGGACATAAACAGAAACCAAAACAATCACTTTACCCTCCCATCTACCCACTAGAGCCGTATACCGTCCCCTATCATCATGGAGCACCTCATCAACCTCCAACGGGAGCGAGGTTTTAACCATAATGCCCACACCCCTCGAACCAGAGGTGAAGCCCGAATGAGCTACAAGGCGATAGCCCCGCCTGTTCATGGCACGGAAGGAATTACCGATAAGGTGTGTTTCCTGCAGGAATACAATATCAGGTGAAATCCGTTTTAAGAACTGCAGGACCACCCCCCGTTTTATCCTGTCCCCCAGTCCATTAACATTCCAGGACAGAAGTCTCAGCCCCCTACCCCCCATCACAGCCAAAACCGATCAGTCTCCCCCCAGAGAGCACTTTAGATATAGCACAACAATACTTCTGCCTTGTGGTACAAACAAACAATACCCAACCCCAACCCAACATCCCAAACAAAACTCCCCCCTCCCTGCACCCCTGCATGAGCCCAAACAGCCCCCCCAACCTGCAGTGTGCCTGTCGCCCCTGTGTGAACTAAACTACAAAGACCCCCTAGAGGAGGAAAGAGAACCCCCTCGAGACACAGCACAACCTCCAATGGAGGGGGAACGAGACACAACAGTCAAGAAACCCTGAGCTTGGCCGAAAAGTGGCATCATCAGGAATGAGCCCCAGTGTCAATACCTCATACCCGGTCCGGTGGGCACTCTCCTCCCGCTGCCCCCATCCCATCCCGATCATGTCCCCTAGACAAAGTGTCCAACCAGTCCCCGGCCGTCTCAGGACGGTCAAAAAAGTGAGTGCGACCATCAGACTCCACACGCAGCCTGGCCGGGAAAAGCATTGCGTATTTTAAGTTCATATCTCGAAGCCGCCGCTTGACGCCCATGAAACCCAGTCTCTGCTTCTGGACCGCCTGCGTGAAATCAGGATAAAAGTTCACCTCCATGTTCTCCAGCTTAAGCGGCCCCCGCAGTCTAGAAGCTTGTAAAATCGCATCCCTGTCCCGAAAGTTGAAGATACGGGCAATAGGAGGCCGCGGGGGAGCTCCGACCTTCGGCTTGCCGCCAGGAACTCTATGGGCCCTCTCCACCGCAAAGAATTTACTCAGTCCTCGAGGCTGGAGATGAGTAGAAATCAGATCCTCCACAAAAAGATCCGCCGCCGAATCCTCCAGTCCCTCAGGCACTCCGATAATGCGAACATTATTCCTCCGGGCCCTGCTCTCGGAGTCCTCCAGTCGCCGATCCGTGAGCGCACTGGCCTGCCGGAGCCGGCGTACCTCCGTCTGGAGGGCCGCCACCTCAGTCATGAGGCCCGACGCGGTATGGGCCAAAGAGTCAACCCGGTCATTTGTCTTGGATAGATCTGCTCTAACAAGGTTGACATCGATGAGGACCGCGTCGAGTTTGTGCGCCAGGGTGTCGAATTGTTGACCCACCGAGGTCTTCATCTCAGCTATGGCGCCCATGACGTCCTGCAAAGTCAGATCCGTCGGCAAATCCGGGGCATCCGCGGGGCACTCGGAAGACTTATGCGACCCGCCGGGAGAACCTTTCGGTAGGGTGTAGCGATCCATAATGTTGACTTGAAGTGCGGCGCCACGCCGGGTCGATTTGACCTTCAGCCGATCTCCATCCTGCTTCGGGGCCATCGTCTTGTATCTCGCACCCCCACGAGTCATGCAGCGGAGAACGAGCAATCGAGGCCGAGGACCCCGGGGGTCACCTCAGGAAGGCGGAGCAGGTCCCCGCAGGCAGGCAGGATCCCCCAGCGAGGCAACCACCACACAAAAGCGCCGTGATCCCACTCGCGATGGCGGCAAGGGGACTCAAAAGCGAAAGTGAAAGTGTGGGGTACTCGACTCGCCAGGCTCGTCCCGCCGTTGTTATTCACTTCTCCACTGGATCACCCCCCAACTAAAGTCCGGGGTCAGGAGAGGAGCAGGCCGCAAACTTCAGTCGATGCTCATCACGGCACACGGGGTCCGATTCAAAAACGGAAAACGGGTACCACCTCGGCTCAGGTTCACCGACACAGTCCCCTCAACCGATTCAGGATGAAGACAGGATAAACGTAGGAGGTCGCGGAGGTCCTCGGGAGCCTCGCACCTACGCGGCCATCTTGGTTGCGCGCTAGGCTCCTCCTCCAAGATGATATTTTTAAGAGCTCTACCTGTTAGGGCAATAATCTGATAATTTTCAGTCCAAGTAAAATTTACTTGTGTTAGCCCACATTCGACAGATATGTATGTCGAAAGCCCCCCCCTTATTTCTGCCATGTAGGCTGGGAAAAGCTGAGGTATGTAAGGTCTTATACCCTAGAAGATGAAGTTCATTAATCGTCCAAGTTTCTTGCAGGCAGATGATACTATGGCGAGATACAGTTTGGACCCATAAGGGATTGGTCAGTTTGTCAAGGAGACCTGCCACATTCCAGGACAATAAACTATCCCCCAGTGTAAGCTTTTTTTTTTACAGGTGTTACCATTCTTAGTGTCCTTCAGGATCTCATTAGTTTCCTGGGATGAAGTGGGGGTTAATGAAAGCGAAATGTTGCTAGATGGATGTTGGATCGAAAGAGTGTTGGCTATTAGACGACCAATTGATCTATCAATTTCAGGAGTTAGAGGGAGACAATCAGTGGCATAGTTTAACTTCATCTCTGGCTTGCAAGGGTTCGTGGGGTTTGTCTTCTGCATAACATAATCAGAGTCTAATATGGTTTGCAGAGGACTCGTTTTAGGGGGGTTGCCAGCCTCGTTCTCAAGGTTTGAAAGTCAGTCTAAATCATCCAGACCAGAAAGAGTGGCAAATCGGTTTGAAATAGGAAAATTAAGATGGTGGCCCTCTGTGTCCACCGTGTATGGTAAATAGGGTTTTGGGGGATTTGACAAAAGGGAGCGGGGATAAAAATAACTTAAGGCGTGCGTCGAAATCCCCGCGCCCCTTCTCACGGTATACCAATCCACTATGTGAGGTAATACCCTGCGATCCCTGAAGTTAATAGTAATAACATCTCCCTGAATATCCTTTGGTCTGGATCCCAGCCAACCTAATCTTCTCACATGGAGTATTTTGCCATCAATATCGGGGGGAAGTGGCCTATTTTGACTTAGCCAATGTACTACCTTGTTTTTGAGTTCCTGATGTCTTTCTATTTTGCCAGGAGCAAGCTCCGGAACGCCTGTAAGTATCACTACGTAAGGGGCTGCTTCTGGGGGTAGGTCGATATGATGAATCGTTCCCTTCCTGTTATTCGAGGGTGGCTGCGTATTGGCATTATTGCAATGGGGCTCTACGGGCTTATGGGATTGGTCGCCTCTTCTGTCCCTTTCACCAGTAGTTCTCTCCTCTGTTGTGAGCGTGACAGCATGTGTATTCTCCGAGCGTACAGGTGGCATGGCCTGACTGGCTGTTTGGTTAAGTGAGGGGGGCCCTACATCAGTGATGGGAGTAGACTTTTTCAGCAAGCAAGTATTCAATTCCCTATTTGATGCAATGATTAGAGCAGTTGAAGCTTCTAAGGACGTTAACTTTGCTGCAATGTGTGAGAAGTTGGCCTGGTATGATGTTCACTACCCTACTCTCCTACACAATGTTTTTGACCCTCTCCACCAAAGGTAGAAGTAGTGATTTTACTAAATACTCTATGTCGCCCAATAAGTTAGAGGGAAGCGATGTTGGTAACTGAATACAGTCTTTTAGGGACTTCACAGGTATTGAAGTCAGCGAAATTTGGGGAGTGACTTTGGAAGTCTCAGGGTGGCTGTCTTTCCTCCCTTTTTTCTGGCGCGATCTTTTCTTTACTAAGGGCTCCGAGACGGTGGTTTTATTTCTTACGACCTTTCTCTTGTTGTTTTTAGCAGTTTTTATTGGAATCGGATCCTCTGAAGAGATGTCTAATGTTGATTGTGTGTTTAGGGTATGTATGTTAATAGCCCTTGATGTATCAGATATGTCTGTTAAATCATGCAGTTGCAGAGGGGAGCCAATATCATGTGCAAGATCGGTACACATGATAGGCGTTGGGGGTGAAAGTGCATGCTGTATGTGGCCTAGAGACGAGCGCTTATGATACAAGGGGTCCAAAGACAAGCGGCGCTCTGTAATGGCTATCTCTTGCTCCAGCACTGTTGCGGCCCTAGTGATGAAATGGTCTAGTGTCCCCCTAACAGAACCCCCCACCAAGGATTTCCTGGCTTTGCTAGGGCGAGTAGGCATAATGCAACTTTATAGTTGGTGCACTATCGCCTCATACGCAGTACAAAAATATGAGCAGCTATTAATATGTGGTGAATAAAGATCAAAAGAAAGTTACTTTAAGTAGGTCCAACCAATTGTCCGCGTAAGTGGTCCAAATGAAACTCTCACAGGTGAGTCTTATAGGGACCTCAACGACCAAGCTAAGGGGGGTGGCCCAGCCCAGCCTCGGTCGGCCTTGGACGGCTGTAGACGGCCCGCCCTTTGCCCGGGCTTCGCCCGGCGCGTCCCGCGCGCGATCCTGCGACGCGGGAGTCGCGAGGTGATTTAAGTCCGGTGCGGGAAGGAGGGGCTGCTGCTGCTTGTCACTCTGCCCCCAGGCCTGCTGGAACCAGTAGTCTCTTCACTCGCCAACAACTCCTTGCGCTGCGCGTCCCGCGAAGCGGGAGGCGCGAGGTGATTTAAGTCCGGTGCGAGAGGGAGGGATGGGCTGCTGCTGCTTGTCACTCTGCCCTCAGGCCTGCTGGAACCAGTAGTCTCTTCACTCGCCAACAACTCTTTGCACTGCGCGTCCCCCCCGGCGTTCATTTTACACAAGGAACTTGGGGTAGGGTATATCTCAGACTTGATAGTGGTAGTCCCATTGTTGCACTGGCTGAGAATCTGGGCCTGTCCTACCCCTATTCTAAATCATCTTATAATCATGGATTGCACCGTGCTCGAGTAGCCTTACGCATCCCTTGGCTAAAATATATAATGGAACAGACAAAATGGCTTGGCTGTCCTGACCTGTACCTGAAACCCAGGCCCTTGGGACAGCTGGCCATCAGAGATTTCTAACAGCAGTTCCTGGACAAACAACAGCGATTCAGGGAAGAGAAGGAGTTAGCCAAGCCTTCCGTCAGAAGGTTTGGCACATTGAGTCTGAGCCAACAGGCACAACCATATCTACTCCTCATTAGCATTGTGTATCATTGCTTTGCGTTAACTAGATACTGTTTGAACTTGGACCCCTGGCTGTTGGCGTTCCCCAAAGGATATGCGAAACCTGACACATTAAAACCTTGTCCATGTGACCTCTTCTCAGACCAGGATACTCTACATTTTATCTTTTTCTATGACTATTATGACCCCCTGCGTAGAAAGTTTATACTTCGGCTGCCCAGAAACTGTCAATTCGCCCAAGTCAGGCCTCCACTATTATATCTTCAAATGTTATATTCTCCCATGGTCTGTTTTGGGGTTGCGAGCTTCTTAACAGGGTCCATTTGACACAGGAATAAGTTGTCTTCGCATTAGCTTGCCTGTTTTTGCTGGTTGTGCCCAGGAATCGCTATGTTTCTTCATGTGCACTTTGTTAAATCTATCACAGTAACTGGTTTTCTGCTTAGCACTGTAGCACCTTATATATTTCATCCCTTGCTGTTTAAAAACTTGACCCTGGAAACAATAACGTTGGTCGTTTTATTGATTTGTGCAGTTGTTTTTAATATATTTATTTGTGTGATCTTGGTTTTATTAATTGATTGTATCTTTGATGTAATGTATTATATAAAAAGTCTGGCTTTGAGCGGCTGACTAAAGTACCTTTTGACCTTGGCCTCCTGCCCTGCCTGCTCGCTTTCCAGTACAAAAAAGACCCTAGAAGGGGAAGCAGAGGCTGGCCCTTATGCTGCACAGCCACTTTCTTGGAGCCCGTATCCGAATTCTCCCTTGGACTCCAAGACCGAAGATTGGCAGCCCCATCTGGGCTACCGTCAGAAAACATCGACCATGAGTACGGTTCCACAACTTAATTCACATCGACCACCCCAAAAGGTCGAACACCGTCCTCTGGGGGTTGGGCTTTGGGCTTTGAGCCCACAACCCAGCCAGCAGCCTACAGGTCCACCACTGCGTCCCAACCATGGCCAGCACTGTCATAAGGCTTTGAAGCAGACTCTCACTCCACTCCCGGTGGCGAAATAGCCGCACAAGACCTGGCCTTCTCCGGCACCGACTACTCCCTTGATGGCATCAGGTCCCTAGATGCCAAAGGACTCTTCAGAGCCGAAACAATACTCTGCTTCTAAACCTTCCTCAATGCCAAAACCTACTTCGGCATCCAGCCGATCAACATCTTCTCATTCCACTGCGGTTCCAAGGAGTATGACCAACTTATTCTGCAGCACCCACAGGAAGAGTTGGACTCTCTGCAGAAACAACTTTTTATTCATGACCAAATCAGCAAGATTTCTGAAAAATCCCCCAAACAGTTGCCAGAGACTCTTCCTCACAAAAGGAATCTTACTTTTAAGGAGGAGCTCACTCTGGGAACCTCACCACTTCCAAAGCCTAGGAAACGCCTTGACAGGGACTATTACCCTCTATCCTCTCGCCACCTGTTCTTCCTTCTCCTTTCCTTTTTCTCTTCCTCCTCCTCCACTACCACATAGGCTACCTTCACCGGAGGGTTCCTCAAAATCATCCTATGGTGGGAAGGGGACCATATGTAGTTCCATATGGCCCTGATACATGGTATGGTACTTGGGATGAATAGAACATTGGCCCCCAACCCACCCGCGGACTATAACCCTGATTTGTACTCCAAGAAGCCATCCCCTCCTGATGACACCACTTCTTATCGGGAGGTTATTCACAGGGCGGCCACCTTCCACAAGGTAGGCCTTATCACAATCCTTGAGGAGGAGGACTTCTTTATTTAAACTCTTGCTAGACCCCAGCATTCCATCCAATATTTTCCCATGATCAAAGGCATGTTAAAAACTGCTCAGTACACCTTCAGGGACCTTCTGAAAGACAGAGTGGTTGCCCGATGGTGGATAAACAGTGCAAGCACTTTCAAGCCAGAATTGATACTCCGAGGGTGAATAAAAAGTGCAAGCCCTCTTCCTCGGACCCAGCTTACATACGGATTCCACTCCCACTAGACTTGATGGTTGTGCACACTGTACATAAGCGAGCTAATGCCCAAGGTACTGGTGATGCCCCACCGCCAGACAACGTGACTCAGAAGATTGACACAGCGAGAAATCGAGTGGCCTCTCAATCTGCCACCCATTGGCACATCGCTAATTCAGTCTGCTTACTCTCCAGATATGATAGGGCCCAGTAGGATGAGATGGGAGAGCTGATCCAGCACCTCCAGAATCCATAAAAGCAGCCGGCACAAGATTTAGCCACAGAGGGCAAGAATATCTCAAATACCATCAGCAGGTGTGCTCTGGAGCTGACTGACACCACCACCAGATATATGAACTCGAGCATCCTCATTTGCCATCATGCAGGACTCCATGTATCTGGCTTTTAAGCCAGAGGTCCCACAGCATCAGATCAACCTACCCTTTGCAGAGAACACCTCGGTGGGCCACCGGTTGAACAGATACTAGAGAAAATAAAGACTTGGCACTGGCTAAGGCAATGGGGGCTATTCAGTCCCCATCACCACGTGGGTCTTTTTTGTAGAATCCAGGTTTAAGGGAGCGCCAAATCAACATCTCTGGAGGGCTTCCACCTCCTATCAGAGGCAGCAGTATTATCCGCAACCCTCCCGAGGTTTCTCCTGGGGTGCCTATAGAGGTAATGACTCCAAAGGCAGGGGCAGAGGGGGTGTGGCAAAGCAAGCCACTCCCACAAAACAGTAACACACTCTCTCCTGGAATACTCAACACCCATTGGGGGAAGACTGCAGGGGGTTCCTCTCCCCTCACCCCCCCCCACATGCCCTTTGTACAGAACATCAGCGCCTCCCACAAAAGGAAGTACAAGCACTCCTACTCACGGGGTCCATAGAACCTGTGCTGCTACACCAGCGTCGTAAAGGGGTGTAGTCCCTGTACTTTATTGTCCCCCAGGCCTATCCTTGACCATGGGCCCTTAACAAGTGCATCCTGTCGGAGCACTTCCACATGGTCATGCTCCAGGACGTCATTCCTCTGCTGCAGCAAGGTGACTTCATGAACGCCCTCGACCTGAAGAATGCCCATTTCCACATTCCAGTCCACCCTGCTCGCCGTCGCTACCTTGGTTTGTGGTAAGTGGGCAGTATTTCCAGTTCAGGTTAAATACAGTCCCCAGAGTCTTTACAAAATGCCTTGCTGTGGTAGCCGCTCATCTCCGGAGGAGCAGCATCCATGTTTTTCCTTACCTTGATGACTGGCTGATAAAGAGCGTAAACAGTCAGCAGACAGTGCTTGTCCCACACCTAGATCACCTTAGATCTTTTGCCAGATCTAGGTTTCGCCATCAATGTGGTCAAGTGCCACCTCGAGCCTCTTCAAATGCAGCCCTTTCTAGGTTCAGTTCTCAATTTCTTCACCGGGAAAACTTATCCCAGTCCTACACAGGTTCAAGCCTTCCAGCTTCCGCTGTCGCTTTTTATGCCAAACCGCCACCCAACAGTCAGGATAGTAATTTGCTTCCTCAGCATGATGGTTCCCTGCATCGCTATCATTCCTGCGCTCACTTGCATACATATACACTTCAAGAGTGAAAGAGTGCCTTGCAGCACAGTGGTCATTAACAGGGGAGTCTCGGCAGCGGTGGAACAGCAACAACCTTTTGCAGGGCAGACCCTTTCTAGACCCGGTTCCCCAAGTGACCATTACTACGGACGCCTGTCTCACAAGCTGCGGGCCACATCTACAGGATATGACCGTTCAGGGGATGTGGACATCCCTTCAACAGGGCATCCACATCAATTGCCTAGAGTTAATAGCAGTCCGAGTAGCTCACAAGGCTTTCTTCTGCCAAGGTACTCCTGGTCCGAACAGACACCATGACTGCCATGTACTACCTTCAGAAACGCGAAGGCCCGCACTTTCCCCATCTCTGTGTTAGTGCATAGCATTTGGCATTGGGCAATTCACCACATCGTAAATCTGTCAGCGGAGTACCTTATGGGCGTGGACAACAGTTTTGCTGACCTTGGGATACATATGGCCATGTCTGAACTGGGGTGGCAGAGTGGGCTAAAGAACGGTGATGGATCAAACCCAGATCTGTTGACTGGGTGTGAGTGTTTGATTGGTTCTGATGCTCCGTCCATCACCACCCCCTTTTGTACCGCTTTGTTCGCCATAAGTTGGCAGGGTATGCTCAGACGTGAGTCCCTTGCTCACTTTGCCACTGGATTCAAGCAAGCCTGGCTGAAGACTGCTGAAATGCCAGAAACCGGTCCTCGGAAGCTTGTTTCCGCTCCAGGGAAGGCATGGCTTGGCAGTTCGGGCTGGACTGTTCCCATGAGGCACAGGGTCAGACTGATTTGCATATGGCCATGTCTGAACTGGGGTGGCAGAGTGGGCTAAAGAACCGTGATGGATCAAACCCAGATCTGTTGACTGGGTGTGAGTGTTTGATTGGTTCTGATGCTCCGTCCATCACCACCCCCTTTTGTACCGCTTTGTTCGCCATAAGTTGGCAGGGTATGCTCAGACGTGAGTCCCTTGCTCACTTTGCCACTGGATTCAAGCAAGCCTGGCTGAAGACGGCTGAAATGCCAGAAACCGGTCCTAGGAAGCTTGTTTCCGGTCCAGGGAAGGCATGGCTTGGCAGTTCGGACTGGACTGTTCCCATGAGGCACAGGGTCAGACTGATTTGCATATGGCCATGTCTGAACTGGGGTGGCAGAGTGGGCTAAAGAACCGTGATGGATCAAACCCAGATCTGTTGACTGGGTGTGAGTGTTTGATTGGTTCTGATGCTCCGTCCATCACCACCCCCTTTTGTACCGCTTTGTTCGCCATAAGTTGGCAGGGTATGCTCAGACGTGAGTCCCTTGCTCACTTTGCCACTGGATTCAAGCAAGCCTGGCTGAAGACGGCTGAAATGCCAGAAACCGGTCCTAGGAAGCTTGTTTCCGGTCCAGGGAAGGCATGGCTTGGCAGTTCGGGCTGGACTGTTCCCATGAGGCACAGGGTCAGACTGATTTGCATATGGCCATGTCTGAACTGGGGTGGCAGAGTGGGCTAAAGAACCGTGATGGATCAAACCCAGATCTGTTGACTGGGTGTGAGTGTTTGATTGGTTCTGATGCTCCGTCCATCACCACCCCGTTTTGTACGACCTTGGGATACGGCAACGAGTCTACGAGTGGGAACTCCACCCACAAGTCCTACTCCTGCACTGCCAGCATTGAGGGTTCACCAACGTAGATCTGTTAGCAGCCACCAAATGCCCAAGCCTCACCGCTAGGTTTCAGCACCCACAGTTCAGGGGCAATGTACTATGGATTACTTTATGACGTTACTGACTTGCAAGTTGCTGAAAACACCTTTTTAAGGCAACTTCTCTCGGTCTCAGTCTCCCTATTGCCCTCTGTCACACAGAATTGGGACTAGTGCCACCAGAGGACTATGTTAAATTAGTTCCTTTGATGCTCTTGAGAGCAATTTGGGTTAAGCACGATACTTTACTTAACCAGACCTTAATTAACGATTGTAAGTCTTCAGAGAAAGCATCTTAATTTATTTGGTTGAGATACATGAAGGAACATCTTGCACTGTTAGGGAGTGAAGATTGCTACTATAACCCACTGTTAATGGTTAATATCTCTAAACAACTAAAACATGAGTTTATCACCATAAAGGGTCAACAAAAGCATGGAAAACAGAAAAAAAAGAGGGTGGCTGGATATCTCCCCCTCATTACTACCAATACCATGGAACCTTCTCTAATGTTCGCATTTTACCATACATAACACTTTTACCTGATTGGATTCAGGTTTGGCATGGCACATTTAATGGCTTCCTAACTAAGCTTTGCTTATGACTCCCTTCTAGAGCTTTGCCTGTGCGACTCCACAACAAGTTAGTCTCCGCTGCACGTTTAATTTATTTTGCAAGTTATATACTATCCTGGGAGTAACTGTTTTAATCCCACTTTTAAAGAATTTAAATATTAGGTGCTGCAGAAAAGCTTTTTTTTATTTGTAGCTCCCTCAAACAGAATAAATATGTCTGATGGTCTGTAAATCTTTTTCGTCTGCTGTTCGTCTAAGGCAAATAGTGGGGAAATTACTTTTGTTATATATCTGATGTATCTGCCTGAATCATAAATTCGTACAGTTGACACCCCGTCTACTATGTTTATACTTGTATAAAGCATGTTCTATAAAACTATATGGGTTTATGTTTTATTGTTGACTGCTGTATCATTGTATAGGCCTTGTTCCAATCAAGTTACTTGGCTTTGCATTTTGATCTTGTAACTGGTCTGCCATCAAATATTTATAATATGCAGATACTTTAGGTGTATATTTTTGTTAATTAGTAAAGGAATTGCTTTTTATTTGCTCATATATATATAGGTTTGTTTGTACGGTCTTTACTTGTTTTTATCTGTATTGTATTTTTTAAGGTTATACTGTGTGTATGCCTGATAAAGAAATTTAGGACTATAGCACTATGAATGAACTGGTTAGGGATATTTGCCTACACTTTTCTTCCATTCGCACTACTTCTGTATGTGATTCAGAGGCTCCAACAAACATACCTCATCCTTGTTGTCTATGGTCCCTCATGTTAGACTACCCAACCAGCCAGAACTTCTCACTGAACACCAGGACACAGTCAAGCACCAGAACCCCAGGTGGCTCAAACATGCGATCTTGGTCCTGAGGTCCTACAGTTTGGAAGAGGTTCATTCATTGCTGCCTACTGAAACAGATTGATGCTCTAAATCCAACAGTAGAAAACCTTGTTTGCTACCTGTTTCATTTACAATGCTCAGGTCTAGCTTACAGGTCAATTCATTTACATTTCCCTGCCATTGCAGCTTACCTACATAACAGTAAACACTCTTTACTATTCAGAGTTGCCGTAGCCTTTATGGATGGGCTTAAAAGGTTTACTCCCTGCTCTCACCACCAATCTTCCCCTGCCCTACACCCCAACTCACCACTTTCAGAATCTGAATGTAGTCCTAACTAAACTCATAGGCCACCCTTTTGAGCCCCTTCACTCTTTGCCCTCTCCAATTCTATCTTGAAAAGGTGTGTTTCTAGTTGTAGTCATTTCCCTCGGGCGTGTAAGTAGTCTCCAAGCTCCCTTTTTGGAAGAACGTTTTTCCAGGTTTACCATGACAAAGAAATCATCGGAACTGACAGAGTTTCTGCCCAAGGCTGGTCTGTCCTTTCCACCTAAACCAGACAATTGAGCTCTTGGTGTTCTTCACTCACCCAGACCCTGTTGCAGAGACAGCCCTCCACACTCTAGCCTTTTAAAGGGCCCTCAGGTCCTACATCAATAGAACTAAATAATTTAGAAAGACACAACAACTGTTTGTCGCCTTTACTAAACCACACAGTCCGTGCCATATCAACAGCAGGGGAAGCTAGTGATGTGCTTTCAAACCCGCTATGTCAAGGCCAAAAGACATCTCACTACCTAGGCTTCATTCTCCACGCAAGAAGGCAGCCTCCATAGCCTTTCTGGGTAATATCCCTATGGCTGTCACCTGTAAGGAAGCTACTAGGTCCACCCCCTAACACGTTTACCAAGGACTACTGTGTGGATGTTCTAGCACGGCAACAAGCTCAAGTTGGCCAGGCTGTACTACATACACTTTTACAATCTTCTGCAACATCCTCTGGCTATCGACCGCTTAGTAAAGAAAAGATTTACAGTCTATGCAGAGAATGTGTGTCTACAGGCTACACATGCTACAAACGGAGAATGTTACCCTGTAAGCATGTAGGCTGAAGATTCACATGCTTTACCCTCCTCCCCAGAAGTCTTTGGTTGTTACAGATCCTTTTCTTTTGTTTTCTAAATTTACTTTCATGGCCATCTACTTTCCCTTCTGTGCTCCATATCTATCCTCACCCACTGGTCGGAAAAACAATATAACAATGGAGCTGATGCCCATGCACATTACCAGTCATAGGAGGAGTCACTACACCTTGTGAGTCGACTCACTTCTTCAAAGAAAAACAAGTTACGCACAACCTAGCCGAACACTAGATAGGAGACAGGAGTATGCAGAGCATGTGAATTCACAGCACTACATGCCACAAACATATGCTTACAGGATAAGTAACCTAATGGCACACTGGAGGCCAACTTGCTGCCCTAAAAAGGCCTCCGTCACACAGCAGCCTGGCTCAACAAGAGTTTGAAGAAAGGAAGGAATTGAAAACTCACCTCTTAAATTAACACCTCAGGCTGTCTTCTCACCAGTTTTATTAACTCTACCTCTTCCAAATGCCCTTTCCCCATCTGGGGTTTGCCCTCACTACAGCTCTCCGATGCTAGCCAGCTAAGCTTGTGCTTTACAAATACCAAAACATGCATACAAACATACACAATGCCTCCTATTGATACAGAAAGTAAAATGCAGTTACTGACATCATGCTACACAACACTTTCAGGGATTTTTCATGTTTTTTAATACACTGAATTCTGATGATATACAACCCCTTAATTTCAACTGCTTGTATAAATTATTTAAAACATAAAGTAGCCCATAAGAGTTGAAATCTAGTTAATTCAATAAAAGAATATAATGGCTCAGTCAAAGCTTTTAAATTTTGATACCAATGGTTATTTTTGACTATTTGAACAATGTGTCATGGCTTCCTTATTAAAAACGTACCCTAGCAATTAAAAACAACAATTTTAAAAGACATAATTAATTTGAAAGTAAAGAACAAGTGCAAATAATCTATTTAAAAGTCTGTTCGCACACCACATGATTTCCCAGAATATGATTGAAAGATTGCCCAGCTACAGTGGAAGTCATAAAGTGGACAGAACTAAAATCGCAGCTGAATAAATGTAAACCTTTTGTACTGGGTAAGGTGAATATATGTATTTTTGTGGTTTAGTGTCCAAATATGAATCTTATCAGTATTGAAAAAACATTGTCTGATTAACTCTCATCAGATCATTAGTACGTGAAAGGGATCTTCAGTTTTTACATTCAGTGCTCCAAACTTCACTCAATTTGAGATCTTTAAGGGTGCCCTTCACAAACACAGTTCCTGGTTTGGATAGAAGTGTGCAATTGCCATTATGTACGTCCTCATCAATCCTTGCAAGGAGTTCTGACGTAATAGGTTTGAAAACCTATTTTAAATAGTTGCCTTGAGAAGCACAAAAAGCAGAATTGTAATCTTAGGTGTCTTGGTCTGCTGCTTATAATAGTCCATAAATCTTCCAGATACAGCAGTGTAGGAATAAATTACTGAAAGAATAAACTTTGCTCCAATGACTCTTAATATAGTCTGCAAAATAAAACTTTTTAATTTATTATATAGACTTCTCAGGACAAATGTCAAACTTGTTGCTTTCTGTTACCCTTTTAATAGATGGGGTCTGGAGAAGCAATAATCCTGCAAACAGACCGCTAAATATTTATAAATATTGATCCTTCCAGCCTTATTGTATGCTATAGACCAAGGGTCCTTGGCAACTCATTTTCTCCTATAAACCATTTCTTTGGATTCACTAGCATTAATATTCAAACCTCTGTGTAAACCAGCGATGGTCAGTGCATACTGGTCATGTGTATACTGCAAAACAGAAATCTGAGTGTTCCTTATATATTGTGAATATACGTTCTTCTGGGCCAGACTGGGGAACCAAATGCAGCCCAGGCAAAAATGCTCAAACCAGCCTGCTCCCCTTGACTCCTCGTGCAAACTTTCTTTCCATCCATGCATTCCCTCTCTCCTACTCTCTTCTCCATTTCTGATCACTTTCTCTCCAACTTCCCCCTCCCTTTCTTTCTCTTGCCCTTGAAGTCTCCCCATGTCTGCTTCAGTGAACCTCGGGGAGCTTGGGAAAGTGACTGAGGCACCAGGAGTGGCTCTGGGCTTTATAAACTGGACTCCACAGGCTCCAGTCCACTTCGGAAATGCCCAGAGGAATACAAGACCTGCCAGGCCTTAAAATTCTCACAAGCCAACTCTTCTGGTGCCTCACTTTACTTGTACACCGGTGTCCTCGTACAATGATTGAATGGGTCTGAGTAGGACAGAAGAAACAATCACCGTTTTCTAGTTTCATGCACAAAAAGAAGCTTGATTATTGATATTAAAGGCATAAATGGGAATGCACTTTCTTGGAAAGTAATGATTGATTAGTATGATGTTGACCATAATGTTGTCTTTTGTCCCACATGCAGGGCGTACATCAGTTGATAATAGGTATCATCAGCCAATGGTTGTAATTCCGTCAACAGGAGCCTAGCATAAAATTGGGCTCAGTGTCCAGAGATTAAATAATTCTGTAGTTGCTTGGCTTTGAGAGATGCCTTCCCTTATAAAGTGAATGTGAAGGGAATTTGGCCTGTGTACAAGGATGTCCTAAACAATAGTGTCTCAATAGCTTTGCTTAAAATGGGCATTGCTTCTTGAAAAATGCAGTTGGTAAGCCATTTTGGGCAAGGTGCTCCCTACAGCTGGCTAACGTAAGATTACATTCGAACACAGCCTCCATCTGTCCCACTTAGCGTCCCACCTCTGCCAGGCTGGTCTCATACACTACATTCCTTGTTTGTGATGGACTCCGAAAAGGACTGCGATGCAGGTGATAAAAATTGCTAAACCATACCACGAAGGAAACTGGTATGATGACATCACAGGATGCAGAGGTGTTGCCACCTCCCCCGATCCCAGATTCCTCTGCAATAGTCAAGCGAAGTTCTCGACCTCCAGCTCTCCACCTTGGAGGTCAAAACTAATGTCCTGTCAGAAGCCCTCTAGCCTGGGCAAAGAGGCACTCACCAGCACTCATGGAGGCCTGGGCCAAACCTTGCTCTGGGACCACCCGTAAATCTCCGAACTGCAAGGCGCTACGACCTACCCCAGGTAATTAATCTTTTTTGTCTCTGCATCCCTCTACTGAGAACTTGGTGGTGTAGGTTTACACCAGTTGGACAAATCCTAACACATTCCTGACCACTTCCCCAGATAAGTAGTCACAGAGAGTGAAGACCTTCGGGAAGAACGTATTTTCTTCCACCAGTTTGCCCCTCCAGTATGGTTATGCCAGTTGCCTGCTAGGCCCAAACCATCCAATGTGAACTGGAAGACATTTGCCCAGTACTGACCAGGCCATACAGGTTGGATGTGATGCTGCCAGATTTACAATTCACTGTGGACTGGATACCACGGATTCCATCAGGCGAGCCATTGGCATTAGTGTTCCTATTCGTCGCCATGCCAGGTTGTGGTCAAACAGGCTTTTCAGATCTTGTCCAGTTGTCTCTTATGGAGATGTCCTTTGATGGGACTTGATTCTTTGGGGGCATTCTTTGAATGCCAGGTAGGATGATCTCTTCCTTCTACACCTAGCGGATCTCAAGTGGCAGTTGCACATTTAGGTGACACTATGTTTCTTCCACAAATGGGGAGAATACTGACTTGATCTATTCGCCACAGCCGAGAATGCACAATATCAACAGTTCTGCACGTTGGTCTTTCCAAGGCACCTCTCACTTGGAAATGTGTTCCACCTAGCATGGGACCTGGGACTTCTCCGTGCCTTCCTGTCTATAGCTCTTCTGCTCAGAGTTCTGAATAAGATCGGGACCGACTGGACCGGAGTCATTTTAGTGGCCATGGATTGGCATGGAGGCTATGGTATCCAGGGCTCCTGGGCGTAAGCATTTGTCCTCAGATTAGACCGTCCCTCCAGGAGGATCTGGTGTTGCAGCGGGGCAGGGTCCTTCACACTAGCCTTCCCAATCTCCACCTTCATCCTTAGAGATTGAGCAGTAATAGCTGAACACCTTCCTCTGGAGGTGGTTGCTGTCATCTTGTCAGCCAAGCGTCTTCTGACAAAGATAGTACATGCCGGTCGTTGGGTCACACTTGTTGCTTGGTACGGCGATCAGCAGATTAACCTGCTCCAGGCAAAGTTGTCGGATGTTTTGTTTTTTGTATTGCCTCTCTCCCGGCAAGGTCTTGCTTTGGGCAAAGTTAAAGGGTATCTTTTGGCCTTTTAGCAGTTGCTAGATCAGCCCTCATTATTTAAATCCCCTGTGGTGATGCATTTTTTTCTGAAAGGCCTATAAAATATGTTCCCTCCCTTTCCTTTTGTAATGCCACAGTGGGACCTTAAATTAGTCCTCACATATTTGATGTGTACTAGCTTTAAGCCGCTTTTCTGCTGTCCTTTGTGGCTTTACACCCTTAAGACTTTATTCCTTTTTACTGTAACATTAGCACAGCATATAAGAGAGCTTCGAACTCGGTGTCCATCAGCCGTACACAACCACCTTCCCAGACAAACTGGTTCTACGGAAATGAGAAGCCCTCTTGGGGAAAGTTGTGTTGTTGTTCCGTGTAGATCAAAATATCACCATACCAGTGTTATTTGCTGCACCTCACCTCTCTAAGGAGGAAGAAAGTCTCCATCTCTTGGACCCCAAAAATAACCCTTGGCTTGTACATCAATCACACCAGAGGACAAAGGGTGAATAATCTGCTCTTTGTGAGCTTCACCAGAGAGAACAAAAGGAAAGGCCATGCTGCCAAAGGCCCATCTCCACTGAATCGTCCTACGCATTGTCAAAAAAGCAGCCTGTGGAAGGGCTGCAATCTCATTCTACCAGAGCCAAGGCTGCTATCACTACATTGGCACGCGAGTTACTGTCCTGGACATCTATCGGGCAGCTACGTGGTCATCACTCCATACGCTCACAAAGCAGTACTGTCTGAGTAGCCAGATGCGCAGAGGGGACATTTCTCCCACTCTGTCCTACCAGGCATATTGGTTTGAGTTCATTCACAGACCCACCTCCCAATAGGTACTGCTTTGGAATGTATTCAAAAGTTTAGGAATGTTTTGTTAGCAGTCTCTGTCAGACCAAGTTACTTACCTTCGGTAACACTTTTTCTGGTAGAAACTCGAGCTACCTGCCTATCCCTCACCAAACTTCCCATTCTCCCCGTTTGTGAATTGGACTCTACCCATTAATTGGATCCCGAGTCGTAGAGTCTGTACATTGGTCAAGTCGATTTGCTTTTGGGGCTCTGCATCTGGGGGAGCTGACAGTCTCGAAAGCAACTGACATTGGCACTCGGGAGTGGTGCCTATATTGGCCCTGCATGTCATTTCCAGAGCGGAGCAGCGTTCAAGTGGAGCACATAGCGCCACCAACTGGCACGCAGAGGCATTGTTCAAAAGTTTCCAGATCCCGCCTGATGCCTGGGAAATATTTAAAAGGTGAGGAATCTGTACTTTGATAGTTGCTACCAGAAGTTAAGTAACTTGTTTTTATGATGGAAAATCCCATTAACATGAATTACTTAAACCTAAAGAAAAATCTGTGAAAATGTTCATTTTACTTGTGTGGATGTTTTACCGTTTACTAAACAGCTCTTATGATGTTAATAAAAACAAACAAACAGCACTGAGTTACTTCGGTTTATCTTTATTTACTAGTTGCGGGCAGAAAAATTCATCCCTCCACTCTTGTATTCCTGGAATAATTGGTGATTTTGCAGGGTTGTAAGTAAACCATGCCTCTCATGTCTAATTTTGTAGGTCATTACAATTGAAGTATTCTGCTTACGTTGGCATTGGTTACAGATGCTAAAAAAAGCCTAAACCATTAAATCCGTTTCTGCTCGCTGCAGCCAACATGTATAAAAACTGTTTCCCTTTTTCGTTTCAGATGAAGTTTGAATATGAGATGCGTGCCTGTGGTTAACATCCTCACTCAATTTAGAACTCAAGAAATTGATCATCATCATGAAGAGAGAAAGTCTTTGCAACCGACAGAGGAAATTAGTTATCCAAGCATATTGCTTGCAAAATATTGCCAAACTGTGACTGCTCTACGAAGAATGTATTTGCATTTGTCTGCAGAACTCAAACGTTGGAGCTCTTCATACAGTACATTGTCATTTGTTTTGTTTGTTTCTAATTATTGTGGGCATAAAGAAGCGAAATGTCTGTGAATTGATTTTTAGTGCTTAAATTAGATCTGCATCGAAAATAAATTTTATATCCAGTTCTCAGAATGTTTTTATATATATCTATATATATTTAAAAATGTCATATGCTATTTTCTAATTTGCAAAAAAGAGTACATTTTGGCAGCTTTGCTAACATTCATAAGTGATCTACCGTCCTTCGTTCCCACCCTTTTGATTTACAAAAATTGAAAATGCCAAGCAGTGTAATTTCTCCATGTCTTACACTCTGTTTCACCTGATTAAAGTATTGTTTTACTACAACGTGTAACATTTTCTTCTGTCTGAAATCTGAAAAAATATTACTATATTAATTTATTTTTTAGTATAAAGTGTGGTGATCTCCAAACCTCTGAAGCAGCTTAAAAACATATTTAATCTCATTTGTTTTTTAATTTATTTTTTTTAATAGAAGAATTGAAACATTTTTCCTGAGAACCGGCATCATTGTGTGGAACGTCACTAATCATTTTTTCCCCAAGTAGTTAAAATAATAATAATAATGTTCTAGTAGCTTGTTTGTAATGTATCCCTTCATTTCTTTCAGCACGAAAGCCTCCCGAATTGTTTGAGCATTCATTCAGGGTGAGAACACAATTGTGAACATTATCAGTTAATGAGAAGCTTAGCAGGTTCTCACAAACATGGAGACTAATTGCCACTGCACACTCTTGCATCTGTCCTCCAGTGGGCCACCTCCACACTCTTCCCTTTGCCTGTCCAATTTTGGTGCTCCATTACAGTCGTGGCATCCAGTTTCCCTTGTCTAAAACTTGGTAGGCAAATCAGAAAGAATGCTAAATAAAACTGTGCCTCACAAATTAAAGTGAAGCGGCAGTGGGGATTATTACCCATAGCTACAAGATTGCACTTACCGCGGTATATCAGAGTGCATGATTATCCCCATGAAGTCCATGATAACTATATATATAGTTGGATTTCCGGGGATTGAGTTGTGGGCCCCCATACCTGTAGAAGAAGCGAAGGTGTGTATATGTTGTAGAAATTAGCTTGTGTGGAAAAATACAGGCATGCGTGCTGGGAAGAATAGGATTTGAAGGCTCATAATGCTGCATATGTTTGACTTTGCACGTCTCTTTCAGAAAACCGCCATGTAAGAAAAGACAAAATGGTAGCATCCGGATTAGTTGTAGATCTGTGCACTGGGATATTGGGTACACTCTGCACATGTACATTACATTGGAATGTGTACTGCTCAAGTGCTACTTTATATTTAGGTTTAGCTACGGTGGCTTCATGGTCAAGTCATTCAGATCCTATACCTATAGAGCCATGTATTATGTCTCATGAGGATATAACTCGCCTCACTATCATTACAGATGTACAATTGAGCTTTCAAATCAACCAAGAAATGTATTTTCCAGTCTACTCTTCTATGTTTTATTACCTGTAGAACATGACATTTAGCATTATAGTTGAAGTGTAATTTGTGTGCAGCTTTGAGCCAGGAGCAACCTCATTGGTTATGGTCTGGCAGAGTTGGAGTGTGGCGTGTGGTTGGGTAAATGGGGCAGTGTCTATGCTGATGGCTCATGGAATGGGTGGGTCGGATGGGTCCTCAATACTGCAAGGGAGGGGAGAGAAAGATCTGTTCATCTCCGGGTTTGAGGCCCCTGGTCACAAGGTCCATTACGACCAAGGGTACTAAACCTGTTGCCTAACGCAAAAGAAGAAATAACGGGACTAAAGAAAATAGAATGGTTGGCACAAACAGTTGAAACCTTAGTACTTACACTTTGGTCCGTCTGCTCAAATCATGACTCTACACTACAACCAGTATAATGCATTTTGGTAGTTTGATTTGAATGTCTTGAACACAATGCAGAATCTAGAAAAGAACATAGGAAATATAGAAATCCAAATAGACGCCCTCAATGGCTTGAATGAGAATTTAAAAAAAAAAAAGCTGTACAGGACTACCGGGAAAATCAGGCTTATATTCAGTCTTGCCAAGAGGCAATAAAATAGATATCTTCCATTAGGCAGTGACCAAAGAGATCAAGCAAATGAAAAATGTTAGAAACCATAACTAGGAAAATATGGCCACTGAATATAGAGCAGCACGGAAGAAGTTATAGGAAGATCAAAGCATAGAGATTAAACCAGCTGAGAAAGGTTGTAACATAGTGATCATAGATAAAGATTAGTATATAAGGAAAGCAATGAGTTAGTTAAATGATAACTTTGATAAGCTCTCTACTAACCCCATCATCACACTACAATAATTGTACACGGAAAACTGGATATGTTGAAAGAGGAAACCGTGACTAATGAAGATGAATGGCATTTCCCAGTACTTCCGAAGGTGCATAAAAAAAAAACAACAATACTTCAGGAAGATCAATAATCTCAGGGTGCTCATCACTTACTGTAGTCATTTCTTCTTCAGTTTTGAATCTTTCAAAGATTCACATGCTTGTATCTTCCCCGTCGTCATGGTGGGAGTCTCACAGTAAATGAATAACAATAGCGGTAAAAGAAAAACTAGATAGGCTACCAAACTCCATACTTCCCTATGGTTTTCTATCATCATTATTATGTGGGCCAAATGCCAGCCAATCAGCTATCAGCCCTGAGATCACACTCCCCAGCAGAACCACCATACCTCAGATTTCCAACCGCCATCGTGTGAGAAGGAGTCTCCCTGAGCCTTGCTCAGTTTGTTTCTTGGTCAACTTTTGACCTGTCTTGCTACAGTTTTTTCAGCTGATTTTGAGGTATTCTTTTTCCTCTATTTTCGCAATGTCTAAAGGCTCTAAAAAGAGGCTTTTCAGATCTTGTGGGAAGGCCAGGTTATATTCTGAGGACCCCCACAAAGATTGTTTGTATTGTCGTCATCCCAAGCACGTTCCTAAGGAGTGCAAACATTGTCGAACTTTCTCTGCTAAGACTTAAGGATAGAGAGGCTCGTTTACTGTTGTGTCTTCAGAAAAAGAAGTAATGTATATATGGGATAAAGGTGCACTCCTGTTTAATCAATTAATGAAAAGGCCTATAGTGTGTTTATAATGGGTGCTATGGTACTAAATCCGCTGTCACGACGGATACTAAGATAAGTAATGTAGCAGGAAAACCTACTACGTACCAAGCACTGTTCACTAGTTTGTAGCAAACAAACCACTGTTTTTTTTTTTTTTTTTTTTTTTTTTTGAAACCGTTTATTGCAATCTCAAGTATATACAAGTATGGGCCTACAACCTTCCGGCCGGCCGCTAAAGTGACAGAAGCAAATGACATACATACAATAAGGCACCTGACTTTGCAGAGACGATAAAGAGGAGGTATCAACAACGTAGGCCACATGACTCTGAGCCCACAATACGGTTTCGTTTTATACAACACAACAACATAAAACCACACCCGCAAGGCAACCCGCGATCGAAAATGACGACACGTGCTTCTCCAGTGGGGACCCCAACCATCCAAAGAAATCCAGAGAGGGGAAGGGAAGCAGATCCGGGACTGGGAGAACAATGTGCCCGGGGCTGAGGGAGGGAGTCAACTAGGGGGATGGAGCCGGTGAAGTGGGAGGCAACGACGGCGGCTCGCAAATACCCCCGCGGTAGGCGTTCCAGGGGCCCCATATCTTCACCCATGCCCCAGGCTTACCCCGCGCCACATACACCACCTTTTCTCGGAACATGCACCAATCCATGTGTTCTTTCCAGGCTGACACCGCCGGGGGCCCCTGGGATCCCCACAGTTGAGCAATGTCACGTTTAGCTATCATATATCCCAGAGTCACCCATCGCGTCTGCGGAACCGAGTAATCGGTCGGTTCCCACACATTCAGCAAGCATCTCCTCGCTTCAGGCAACAGCGCGACATGCGTAACCGCTCGCAGGACCTCATGCACACCACACCAGAATCGCTCCACCCTCGGACATTCCCACAGAATGTGCAAAAAAGTCGCCAAAGCACCACACCCACGCTTACACAATCCATCCTCGGCATAGCCCATACGCAGAAGCCTTGGCCCCGTCATATACACCCGGTGGAGTATCTTAAGCTGGACGAAGCGAAGGCGAGCCGGGATGGCCACCTCCTTCGGAGAGGCCACCGCGGAAATCCAGTCCTCGTCGTCCAACTCCAGCCCATCGGCAACCCAAGCCTCGCGGAGGCCAGTCAGTAAGCCCGAGCGGTCATTTATCAATTTCTTGTAAATGAGGGAGATCGTACTGTCCGGAACGTGGCCATCTAGCACTCTATCCTCCAGGGGGGAGGACTCCGGGATGGAGGCCACGTCTGGGAAGACGGAACCCAGTGCGTGACGGACCTGCAGGTAGCGAAAGTATTCACTGCCCTGCAGCTGAAACTCCGCCTGCAGCGTCTCGAATGTTTTGAATCCTCCCCTCGTCCAGAGATCTCCCACTGTACTGATGCCTATCATGTCCCACCTCTCGAAGCCCTTCGAGGTCCACAAAGAGCCCAGCCTCTCCGACGCATACAACGGTGACGCTCGGGTCAAACGGTCCTTCCATCCCATAGCTGCATTAGCCGCGTGCCATACTCGCACCATGACACGCGTGGGTCCCGTCAAGCGGGAATCGGGCACGCTAGTGTAGAGCGCTCGATTGTAGTCGCCACCGGGCAGGAGCATTTTGTCCATTTCAAATGCCGGGTTTAGGGCGGGCCCATAGAAACCGTGATTAATTGCAGCTAACTGGGAGGCCCAGTAATACCGCTTAATATCCGGGAGGGCAATCCCTCCGTCGTACCACGGGAGCGTCAATTTTGCCAGAGCTATACGCGCCCTCCCGTCCCAAAACAGACGGCGCTGCAAGCTTTCCACCTCACGGAAGTAGCGCGCCGGGACCAAGTCCATAGTGTTCTGAAGAGCGTACAGAAAGCGCGGCAATGACATCATCTTGAACAATGCCGCCCGGCCGAGCGGCGAGAGCGGCAAGCGCCGCCAGCGCGCGACGTCCTCCTTCAAGCGCTGGAGGGGGGGGAGCAAATTTCGCTCGTAGCGGGCCACCGGGTCCAGCGTAATATAGACCCCCAGGTATCGAAATCCCCGCGAGGCAATCTGGATCGGACAACCCCGAGGGAGGACAGGAGCCTCCCCGGAAAGCACATAGACACAGGATTTAGCCCAGTTGATGACAAGGCCCGAATTACGGCCGAAAGAGCGCAAAACATCGACCAGGACAATCAGTGACTTGCGCGGGGAGGCTAAGTACAGAAGGATATCGTCGGCGTAGAGGGACACGCGGTCCTCATACTCGGGGGTCCAACGGAGACCACGGATAGAAGGGTGCCACCGCAGCCACTCCGCCAGGGGTTCCAAGGCCAGTGCAAAAAGGAGCGGCGACAGGGGACAACCCTGTCGCGTGCCCCGTCCCAGCCCGAATGGGGCCGAGACTCGACCATTCACCACCACCTGTGCCAATGGGTCCGAGTACAACAATTTGACCCAACTGATGAATCCCGGGCCAAATCCAAATTTCGCCAGCATCGCCCAGATGTAGGGCCATTCGAGCGTGTCGAACGCCATGGTGGCGTCTAAGGACGCCAAGATGGCCGGCTCCCGCACGAACGGAACACGCGCGAGCACCCCGTGCAAGCGCCGCAGATTAAGGGCCGTGTTGCGATGGGGAATAAAGCCGGACTGGTCTTGGTGGACCAAATCGCCCACCACGCCGACCAGCCGGTTGGCGAGCACCTTGGCGAGGATTTTAGGCTCCGCGTTCAAGAGCGAGATAGGCCGGTAGGATGTGACCCGGTCTCGCGGTCTCCCCTCCTTGTGGATAACCACGATGGTAGCCAGACGCTGGTCCGGCGGGAGGGAGCCCCGCGAGTGGGCCGCCAGGAACATTGCGCGGAGATGGGGTGCAAGTACATCCGGTCGCAGTTTGTACAACTCGATAGGAATACCGTTCGGGCCCATGGCCTTGCCAGAAGCGACCGAGCGGATGGCGAGGGCAATTTCGTCCGAGGTGGGGGCGGCATCCATCAACTCCCTGTCTTCCATTGAGAGGGAGGGCAGCGCGATGTCACGCAGCAGGGCATGGGAATCCTCTTCCGGGCAGGGAGAAACCGGGGAATATACCTCGCGGAAATAATCCGCGAAGCAAGAGACAATGCCTTCCGGCTCAGTAACACGTACACCATCCATTCTCTCAATCAGCGGGACCACACGACTAGCTCTCTCCTTCTTATCCAACCACGCAATCAACTTGCCAGCCTTATCACCCACATCATACAATCGCCCCTGTTGCTCCCTGCTGAGGCCCCTGGCCGCCTCCGTGACGAGGGACCTATATGCCGCCTGCTTCAGGTGTAGAACGTGCAGCGCAGCGTCAGTCACCCCACTCCCCAGATCACCCTCCAGTTCAGTAATTTCGGCCTCCACCCGGGTCACCTCCTCCTGTGCGCGCCTCCGGGCATGGGAAATAAAGGAGAGGGCCTCCCCTCTAAGCACTGTCTTGAAAGCCTCCCACAGGGAGATGGCCGACGAGACAGACCCCACATTCTCCTTAAAATACCGTTGCAAGGATTTAATCAAGTCCGCACGAATAGTGGGGTCGCGCAGGTACCAGGCATTGATTGGAGCTACCCTGCCCTCCCCCCTCGGGAAGACATCAAAGTGCAACAGGAGTGGGGAATGATCTGAAATACCCCGCGCCAAATGGCGCACCTCCCCCACTCTCCCGGCATAGGCCGCAGGGACAAGGACATGATCAAGCCGCGAAAGGCTACCATGGGCCCCCGAATGGAAGGTGTATTGCAGCTGAGTGGGATGCTTTAGACGCCAACAGTCCACCAATCCCAGTGTGTCCAAAAGGCCAGACAGCCACGCTTGTGCCTGGGGGAGGTCCCTAGGGGGATAGCGATCCATAGTCCCAGAGGCCACCGCATTGAAGTCCCCCCCAACCACCAGAAGCCCCCCCGGAAGGTCAAGCAGGAGGCGTCCCAGGTCCGCAAAGGTGGTGGACTGTAACCCCGGTGGGACGTACACTGAGACAAAGACGACTACTTTGCCCTCCATTCTCCCCACCAAGACAGTGTAGCGTCCCCTCTCATCATGGCGCACCTCGTCTATTTCTAGCGGGAGCGAGGTCTTGACCATAATGCCCACCCCTCGTGAGCCAGATGTGAAGCCCGAGTGGGCCACCAAACGATAGCCACGCCGATTCATGGCACAAAAGGTGTTACCAATGAGGTGCGTCTCCTGCAAAAAGACCACATCAGGCGAAATCCGTTTCAGATATTGCAGGACCACACCCCGCTTAATCCTATCACCCAGTCCGTTAACGTTCCAGGACAACAAAGTCAGGTCCCTACCCCCCATCACATACAGAAGCCATCATTTGTCCCCCGGAGAGCATCTCAAAAACATCAATACAATGAAGGGTTTGCCTTGCGGTAGAGACGAACCACACCCCAACCCACCCATCCCAACAAAACTCCCCCCACCCTGCACCCCTGCATGAGCCCGAACAGCCCCCCCAAAGTGCAGTGTGCCTGTCGCCCCATAGAAAGAAAACTAACTAGTCCCCCGGAGGAGGAGGGAGATCCCCCAAGAGACCCCACACGACCTCCACGGGAGGGGAACTTACCCTAACAGTCAATGGTGACAATAACACAGTCCCGAGCAAGGCCTACCATTAGTCCCTCAGTCCTGATCCTGCGGGCCCTCCCCACCAACCGCTCCCCCCCCCCCACCCCCCCGGCCCCGATCTCCGGGCAAAGTGTCCAGCCAGTCCCCGGCCGCTTCGGGACGATCAAAAAAGTGCGTGCGGCCATCCACCTCCACCCTCAGCTTAGCCGGAAAAAGCATCGCATATTTGAGATTCAGGTCCCGTAGGCGACGTTTGACACCGAGAAAGCTCAGTCTCTGCTTTTGGACCGCCGGAGTAAAGTCAGGATAGAAATTTATATCCATATTATCAAGTCTGACCGGCCCTTGTAGCCTGGAAGTCTGCAGGATAGCGTCCCTGTCCCGAAAATTGAAAATCCGGGCGATGAGAGGCCTCGGAGGGGCTCCGGCCTTAGGCCTACCCCCGGGGACCCTGTGGGCACGTTTCACTGCAAAGAATTTACTCAGCCCCCGAGGCTGGAGATGGGTGAGGACCAAGTCCTCCACAAACAGATCCTCTGCCTCGCGTCCTTCCGGCACCCCGATAATGCGGACGTTGTTTCTCCGGGCCCGACCCTCGGAATCCTCCAGTCGACGATGCATCAGGGCGCTCGCCTGGCCAAGCCTGCGCACCTCCTGTTGGAGGGCCGCCACGTCAGATGTGAGGCCCGAGGTAGAGTGGGCCAAAGAATCGACCCGGTCATTTGTTTTTGACAGATCGGCTCTCACGAGGCCCACGTCCACGAGGACCGAGTCGATCTTCTGCGCCAGAGTGTCGAAGCGCTGGTCCACCGAGGCCTTCATCTCGGCGATGGCGCCCATGACGTCTCGGAGGGTCAGGTCCGTGGGCAGAGCAGGAGCATCAGTCGGGCCCGTAGGGGACCTACGCAGCGCCTCTGGAGACCCCTTCTGGAGGGTGTAGCGATCCATGTTGTTGGATTGATGGGCCGCGCCACGACGGGTAGACTTCACTTTAGCCCGGTCGCCATCTTGTTTTGTGGCCATGGTCGCGGTCCCCAAATCGAGCCAATCTCCTCAAAAAGGGGGTAGACAATCCCGTTCAAGGGCTCTGGGGGGGGGCGACCACCGCTCCGCAGGACGGACCGCAGCCGGCGGGCCGGCAGGGCACCCCAACGAGGCCACACCGCCGCACACCGCTTCGCGACCCTACCTCGCCTGGCAGCAAGGAGGGCGCAAAAGCGAAAGTGAAAGTGCGGGGTGCGCGAGTCGCCCGGCCTTGCCCGCCGCTGTTATTCACTTTGTCGCCGGATCGCCCCACAACTCCAGTACGGGGGCCGGTGTGGAGAAGGCCGCAAACCTTAATCGGTGCTCCCGCCGGTGTCCGAAGTCCGAATTGAAAATGGAAAACGGGTGTCACCTCAGTTCGGGTTCACAAACACAGTCCCCTCATCTAGGACAGGATTCGGTCAGGATTTATGCAGGAGGTCGCGGAGGTCCTCGGGAGCCTCGCACCTACGCGGCCATCTTGGGTGCGCGCTAGGCTCCTCAATACAAACAAACCACTGTTTTACAGTAAATAAACAAAAATGTAAGCCAAGAATGTGGGCATTAAACGTTTTAAATTGATGTTAAAGCATATCAATACAAAGACAATAATGACATTTCCATTTATACATCACATTAAATTATATGTAAGTACAACACATTAATAATCCTTAATAGTGTGTACAATGATAAAATGATGATTGAATTCTTCATCTGTTTCTGAGCATACAGCCGATGCATTTCGGGATTATGAATCCCTTCGTCAGGGGAAAACCAGAAATGAATGTTTAGGGAATTATACATTAGTACAATAATTCTACGGTGGATTATATTAGCACAGCAGCTGGTGGCGACATGCACTGGTAGTGTAGGAACACAGATAATAATAAACACCATGTGGACAACTCAAATTGGTGTGATTTAGAACAGAAGAATAAGTAAAAGAAACAGCCCATAAGGATGTTTGTGTTAATGGAAATCCATGCTGGTGTAAAGACAAAGAGAGGAAAACGGGTGTTGAAATTTATTTTTGTAGGGAAAAGTGATGTAATGTGCTATTAGCAGCGAAGAGTTAACATTGCGGTAAGGGCTCACCATGGCTTGTACGGTGATTCAATTCAATAAAGAATGATGGTGCTGATGAAAAAAAATAAACCCACGAAAATGTTGGCACAATAAGAATAGTTGCCAATTGGCCTCCAAGAGTGTGAAAAGTGGTGCAGATAGCGTCGCTTACCTCAAATGCGATGACAGTGAGCTAATTGCTAGACAATATTCACGGATACAGACGGTGGGTGAGCTCTTCTCGGTCACCTGTATGAATAAAGCGAGGATAAAATAGAGGTACTAAGTACAAGATAGCGCAGTACTAATGAACAAACCGAGCGGATAAAGGGTCATATTCTTACCGGGTGATGTTCTGAAAAATCCTGGCTGATCAAAATGGAACGGAACGGAAACTAAGAGTTTCGAGTGATTCGACGTGTCGAGATAGTAGAGACGCAAATGTTATATAGAACTGGCCGGAAACTCGCAATACCGAGTGTATCATGTGACAAACGTCATGGAAATAGATGAGTTACTGGCAGTAGCTTTCAAGGAAAAGTAAAACTACTCCGTACTTACTGGAAAATGGCTTCTGAATAGAAATGGAAAATGACGAGTAGTGATAGAAAAACACTAGAGTGAGAACAATGAGGGGAATAACGACCGGAAGTCACTCGTAGTACTAAACGGGTGATGTGTATAAATGCGGTCTAAGCAGAAAAGAAAAAGCCATATAAGAAGAATACCTAAAAGAAGGAAAGTAAAGATACCGTACTACCGAGGAAATGAGAATGAAAGGAGTGGATGCTATTAATAATGGTAAAGACGGATGAACGATGCAAGGAGCCAAAACTAAGCAGTGAAAAATGTATTAACAAGCAGAGAATAAGGAGATAATATAGAAGTAACATCCAAAGATGTATATTAACGATGGGGTGAAATGGGGAATGCTGACCTTGTCCACAGAAAAGAAGTGTACATCATTGACAAATGTGATGATAATGCTGTGGAAAATATAGTGTAGGAATAATAGTAATAGTCTGTACAATGGAACGTGGCTTGTCAGGTGTTAAAAGGGATAGTGTGTGGTAAAGTAAGGGAAATGACTCCAAAGAAACAAAAATAAACAAGGTGATGTGGAAAAAGTGCATTTGCGGTGAAAACTGGAGAGTCACACCTGAATTGCAATTGTAACCTGCTTATAATGCATCTGATCACAATAATTATAACAATAAATGCAGGTACAAAAATTGTCAATGGACAACATGTTCGTGACTAAAAATACAAAGGAACCAGTTCTTATCTATTTAGTCTTAGAGGTCTATAAAGTCCTGTTAATGTGTGGAGTCATTGTAGTTATAACAATAACAAGTGATACAGAAAATCAATGATGAACACCATGATGTTAATAATGGGTTCAAAGGAAACCACTCATATCCATACGGTCATTAAGCCCTAATGGCATCATGGTATTTAGCTGTTTAATCCAATAAACCTCTCTTTGAAGAAGTTTTTTGGTAATGTCTATACCTGGGCGTGAAATAACAAACTCAACAATTTGGAACCCGAGTTGAGATATAATGTGTCTAGACTGATCCCAGTGTGTTGCTAGGGAAGACGTTGAACTATGATTTCTAATTTTACTTTTGTGTTCTGTTATCCTGATTTTAATTTTTCTTTCTGTTTTGCCTATGTAGGCTTTGCCACTGGGGCATTTGATGCAATATATGACATTCATAGAGTTACAATCACTGGAGTGTTTAAGGTTAATTTGTTTACCAGTCAATGGATGGGTAAGAACATTTCCACTAATGACATTATTACAGTGGATGCAGTTGTTGCATTTCATAGTACCTTTATACTGTATAGTTGTCGTAGTGTGTGAAGAAAAAGATAGTAATGCTCTCAAACTCTTGCCACGTGTAGAAGCGTACAGAGGTTTTGTAGCAAATATGCCATTGAAGTCACTTTCTTGTTCAAGCATTCCCCATCGACAATTGATGGTCTTTTGAACCAGTTTGGATACTGTAGAGTATTTAGAAACGAAAACCAATTTATCTGATTGCTGTCTAGTTTGTTGTTGTAGTAACTCTTGCCGGCTGTGCTTTTGTGCTCGTTTCAAACCATCTTCAAGGACATCATCGGGGTAACCACGATCTTTAAAGCGGATGAATTCTTGTTCTTTTGTGGTAGTAGTGTCAGGGTTTGAACATATGCGTCGAACTCTGATTAATTGTGAATACGGGAGATTCTTTAATAAACTCTTAGGATGAAACTGTTGTAAATCAATGTACTGTTGCGGTCTGTCGGTTTTTGAAAAACAGAAGTCTCAAAACTATGATTATCTGTAGACTTAGTGATGAGAACGTCCAAGAACTGGATGTTTATGATGTTGGATATTGTAAGTGAATTGGATCCTTGGGTTTATAGTGTTGAGTTCATCAATCCTAATTTTAAGTTTAGTGCTAGTATCTGACCATAGTATGAAAATATCATCAATGTATCTGCAGTACATTAGAATGTGTGGCCTCCAGTTCGGGTTCGTCATGATATTCTCTGGTTCAAAAAGGGCCATGAAGGTATTGGCATATACTGGGGCTCTAGAAAAGCCCATTGAGGTACCAGTAAGTTGAGCATAAAAACATCCCTCCCATTCAAAATAACTATGATTGAGACAAAAATGCAATAACTTCATGATGTAAAGTCTTTCAGTATCAATGTTCGCTGTGTTCAGTAATGCCCACTCAACCGCTTCAAGACCAGCTTGATGTGGTATAGACGTGTATAAAGCGGTGACGTCTATGGTGCACAATATGATGTCCGTAACATCCATGTTGTTAATGCTGGTGAGTTTTTGAAGAAAATGTGTAGTGTCCTTCACATATGAGGACCATTGTTGGACGAATTGTTGCATGTAGTAATCCAAGAACTTCCCTAGAGGGTCAAAGATTGATCCACAACCAGATACTATAGGGCGGAATGGTGGGTCCAGAGAATTTTTGTGCATCTTTGGTATCATATAGAGTCTGGGTCTTCTCAGATTTTTAGTAGTGAGGTAAGCTCTGATTTGTCAGTGATCCAGCCATGATCAATTGCTTCTATAAGTAAATCTGAAAGAATGTTTTGCAATTGTACGGTGGGATCTAGGGACAATTGCATGTAGGTATTGTTATCTGATATGTGAGCATTTACTTTAGCAATGTAGTACGTAGTCTCCATTACGACTATGGCTCCACCTTTGTCGCTTTGTCGGCTGGTTTCATGATGATATCTGGATTGTTTGCCAAGTTTTTGATAAGTGATCTGTCCTGCTGTGTAAGGTTATTAAATCTCATAGATTGATAATTGATGCGAGACAAATCTTTGAGAACTAGACGTTCAAATGAGTCCAAAATTTTATGAGAAACTGGTGGGATGAAATTGCTCCGTGGTCTGAAAGGATTTGCAGGAGTGTTGGTAGAATTTTGTTCAGAGAGAACTACATTGGTGAAAAAATGACGTAATCTGAGAAGTCACATGAATTTGTAGAAGTCTGCTTCAACATTCAGAGGAGTGGTCTTGTTGGTAGGAACAAATGACATACCCATAGCAATGATGCACTTTTGCTGTGTACTTAGTGTCTGTGAAGAGATATTTATCAGTAGGTCACTGTCTTGCCGCTGCGAAGAGATTTGCCTGCTTTTTCCTTTTCCTCTCCTGGTTTTTCTTATACGGATCTGGTGTCTAATGTTGAAGGAGGATGACTGTGATCCGGTGCTTGGGATAAAAAAGAAGGATGAGAAGTTGTTGGTAATGATTGACTTGGTTCTGTTGATGGTCCAGCTGTGGGTACTAGAGATGAAACTACATTGGCTGGTGTTCTTTTAGTGGTCATTTCTTGATCTGATACCGTACTTTGATCAGATGATGTGGTTCCTCTTTTGTTATCAAAGCGTCTCCTTGAGTAAATCTCAGCCCAGGTATAAACTTCGTTAAGTTTTGTAGTCTATGGTGTCTCTTTTATATTTACAAAGCTTTCCTTCCTGCAATACCTTTTCATATTTTTCAAGTTTTTGATTAAGAACCTCGTTCTGTAATTTCCAGGCATTGGCATCTAGGCGGCGTTGTAATTCTCCTTTTGAATTCAAGATCTCTTCTTCCAGGTCCCGTATGGTTTTAGAGAGTTCTTCATCATAAGCAAAATCAGATCGAGTGAGCATTTATTAAGGATCGCGTACCATTTATCCATAAAAATAGGATTGAGATGAAAACGGAACAGCATGGGTTTGATTGCCAATCTGAGTCCCCAGGGTATTTGTTTGAATTTATGGTATTGGAACTAGCGTTGATGCATGCAATTTTTGATTCAATTGTCTTCTAGTGACGAATTCTGGTTGTCTGAGCTGCTGGGTAATAGAGCCACCGTGGGCATCAGAAAATTGAACTTCCTGAATTAATGAGTAAATCTCTGTTGCTTCATCAGAGGTATATGCATTTGTAACTGCCCTGTTACCAGTTAAGTTAGTTATGGAGTCGAAAGACATTTTGTTAGAGGGTGCTACCTTTGTATGACAGAAGAATCAATGTGTATATATGGGATAAAGGTGCATTCCTGTTTAATCAATTAATGAAAAGGCCTATAGTGTGTTTATAATGGGAGCTATGGTACTAAATCCGCTGTCACGACGGATACTAAGACAAGATAAGTAATGTAGCAGGAAAACCTACTACGTACCAAGCACTGTTTACTAGTTTGTAGCAAACAAACCACTGTTTTACAGTAAATAAACTAAAATGTAGGCATTAAACGTTTTAAATTGATGTGAAAGCATATCAATACAAACACAATAATGACATTTCCATTTAGACGTCACATTAAATTATATGTAAGGACAACACATTAATAATCCTTAATAGTGTGTACAATTTCCATGAATAATTTGCAATGATAAAATGATGATTGAATTCTTCATCTGTTTCTGAGCATACAGCCCGATGCATTTTGGGATTATGAATCCCTTCGTCAGGGGAAAACCTGAAATGAACGTTTCAGGAATTATACATTTGTACAATAATTCTACGGTGGATTATGTTAGCACAGCAGCTGGTGGCGACATGCACTGGTAGTGTAGGAACACAGATGATAATAAACACCATGTGGACAACTCAAATTGGTGTGATTAGAACAGAGGAATAAGTCAAAGAAACAGCCCATAAGGATTTGTGTGTTAATGGAAATCCATGCTGGTGTAAAGACAAAGAGAGGAAAACGGGTGTTGAAATTTCTTTTTGTAGGGAAAAGTGATGTAATGTGCAGCGAAGAGTTAACATTGCGGTAAGGGCTCACCATGGCTTGTACGGTGATTCAATTCAATAAAGAATGATGTTGCTGATAAAAAAAAGAAAAAAACACACGAAAATGTTGGCACAATAAGAATAGTTGCCAATTGGCCTCCAAGAGTGTGGAAAGTGGTGTAGATAACGTCGCTTACCTCAAATGCGATGACAGTGAGCTAATTGCTAGACAATATTCACGGATACAGACGGTGGGTGAGCTCTTCTCGGTCACCTGTATGAATAAAGCGAGGATAAAATAGACGTACTAAGTATAAGATAGCGCAAAGTAATATCCAAAGATGTATATTAACGATGGGGTGAAATGGGGAATGCTGACCTTGTCCACAGAAAAGAAGTGTACATCATAAACAAATGTGATGGTAAAGCTGTGGAAAATATAGTGTAGGAATAATAGTAATAGTCTGTACAATGGTACGTGGCTTGTCAGGTGTTAAAAGGGATAGTGTGTGGTAAAGTAAGGGAAATGACTCCAAAGAAACAAAAATAAACAAGGTGATGTGGAAAAAGTGCATTTGCGGTGAAAACTGGAGAGTCACACCTGAATTGCAATTGTAACATGCTTATAATGCATCTGATCACAATAATTACAACAATAAATGCAGGTACAAAAATTGTCAATAGACAACATGTTGGTGACTAAAAATACAAAGGAACCAGTTCTTATCTATTTAGTCTTAGAGGTCTATAAAGTCCTGTTAATGTGTGGAGTCATTGTAGTTATAACAATAACAAGTGATACAGAAAATCAATGATGAACACCATGACGTTAATAATGGGTTCAAAGGAAACAACTCGTATCCATACGGTCATTGAGCCCTAATGGCATCATGGTATTTAGCTGTTTAATCCAATAAACCTCTCCTTGAAGAAGTTTTTTGGTAATGTCTATACCTGGGCGTGAAATAACAAACTCAACAATATGGAACCTGAGTTGAGATATAATGTGTCTAGACTGATCCCATTGTGTTGCTAGGGAAGACTAATTTCACTTTTGTGTTCTGTTATCCTGATTTTAATTTTTCTTTCTGTTTTGCCTATGTAGGCTGTGCCACAGGGGCATTTGATGCAATATATGACATTCATAGAGTTACAATCACTGGAGTGTTCTTGGATTACTACATGCAACAATTCGTCCAACAATGGTCCTCCTATGTGAAGGACACTACACATTTTCTTCAAAAACTCACCAGCATTAACAACATGGATGTTGCGGACATCATATTGTGCACCATTGACGTCACCGCTCTATACACGTCTATACCACATCTGTCAGGACTGTTCAGACCAAGCCACCCATGTGTCTAAAGTTCCTTCCTGTAGTTTGCAAGGTTCATCGGGGCCGTTTGGGTAGATCACAAAAATACCTGCCTAATAGATGGTCTTCCCTTTTGTTTGATAAACGAATGCTTCTCTCGGCGGTATTCCAAGATGGCCGCCGGTGGAGAGGTTTGATGTTGCCGGTCTAGTGTTTCACTACTCTCCAAGCGCAGCTGTGCTCGCAACCTCGCTCGCGGCAAACTGCGCACTTCAACTGAACAATCCTGTGAAACTGTTGCATCTCCTTGCGGCGTTTGTGTGGTGACAAATTCCTGAGTCGTGAGTAGCGCAAAGGTTTCACAGCAGTATTTTAGCTTCTGCGGTAAGTGAAACGGATTCCAATATTCACAAGGAGTATTCCAGTGAGAGAACGAATTCTAGTGAGCGCTTCTGAGTAAGGTTCAGGCTGCTAAGGAGAAGGAGAATATTTACAAGAGCACTTCTTGGTAACAATCTAGACCACATTGGTAGAGAGAGTATCTACAGAGACATTAATTATCAGATGACATCTACAAAACCAAAGAAGAAGATACAACACACCATTAGAAATTAGTAAGGTAAAGGAAATAACAGTACACAGAGAGAGAGACCCAGACCTAATCTAATATCTTGTTATTGTATTTTCTACCTAGATGTCTACTTAGCCGGAGAACTACAGATTAACTGAGGCTTAGTAGAAAGCACATTTACAAGAGAATCGTTAGCCACCAAGTTAGGACAGGTAATAATTCTAAGGGCTGAGATTAGATTACTAATGAACATATAGAAATTGCTAAAGTTGTTTTATTTACAGGAAGAATACACCTGAGAGGTAGCAGTCCTGTCTGAAGAAAGAAGACGTGGCGTTTTCTCTTTTCATCCCAATCCCCTTTCCCCCTCTTCGCTGTCAGAGTAATATATGACACTGGTAGCGGAGTTTGGGAATTGCGGAACTATCATCGGCTCCTGCGGAAGATTGAAGTTCTGGGACAGGTACTTGACAGATTAAAGTGCCATTTCCAAAAGAATTCTGCCCGAGCAGGATGACTGAAGGATTTGATGTAAAGGCCTTAGCGACCGTGCTCGATGGGATACAGACTCAATTAAGAGAGGCTATGTCTGAGAATAAATCTCTTAGAGAGGAAGTTAGAAAGTCCAGTCAGGAAACTCTGTTCTTGAGGCAAAGGCTTGAAGAGTTATCTGTTAATTCAGCTTCCAGATTAATAGAAGATAAGCCCCAGTCATTCGCACCAGCTCCTTCGGCGGCAGAATTAACCACGCAGGTTATTCATGCCATTTCTCCTACTATCCCACTTGCAGCTCCTGAAAGGTTTAGTGGGGACCCACATAAGGCGCAAATTTTCCTTACACAATGCTCCTTACACTTTCTCTGCAGGCCAATTATTTTTAAGGAGGATCAGTCTAAAGTGGCGTTCATGTTGTCCTACCTGAATGGTCGATGCCATTAGTAAATAACAATGACCCAATTCTGTATCATTTTGATGAGTTTAAAAAATAATTTTTGAGGATTTTCGACAGAAGAGCTGTTTCTCAAACAACTGATAACGAGCTGCTGGACTTAAGACAGGGAAATAGAGACTTGGTTGCTTATTTGGCGCAATTTAATAAGTTAATTGTAGAGACAAATTGGCCAGAAGCCAAAAGAGCATCAATTTTTTATCGTGGTCTCAAGGATGAGATAAAGGATGATCTGGCACAGATACCTAAGCGACCAACAGATGTTTCTGAATTAATTGACTTAGTCTTGCAAATTGACCAGCACCAGAGTGAAAGAAAGAGTGAGCGTCGGAAGGAGGTCAAGCCTTTTCCTCCCCACTTCGACCGATTTAAGTCCGATAATTGTTAGAATCGGGGATCTCTGGTTGCCGCAAGGTTTCCCTTGTGTCAAGCAGGAACCCCTTCCTCCACGTCAGGGCGCAGGATAACCCCTCGCGAATGACCCTTGCTCACCCTCTAGGTGCGTGGCGTGAGCAGCCAAGGCGATTCCTCAGGCGTTGTTGGTTAAGCACTTACAATCATACACACAGTAAATACATCAATCCCCCCAGAAACGGACACCAGACTTGGATATATATAAAAATACGATTCTTTATGTAAAAATAGGTAGATATATCTCAGCAGACTTATCACAAGACCAATAACGTTTTCGCTATGCCACCAGGTTGTAAAGCAGGCAAATGTTCTTTGTTCGTAGCTTCAAATGGAGACCTTGTAGTCTCTTGCAAATGTTACTTGTGGTTCCAGTACTCACAGAGATCGGCTCCTGCGAACGGGGAAATAAGGCGTTGCGGGCCCCGAGCCCGATACTGGAACTTCTTTCGTGATGTGGAGAGTCGGCACAGGTCGGTGCGACTCTCAGCTTGGGAAGTGTTCTTGGGTCCTCAATCAGCAGGTGTGGGCACGTAGGCAGGCGCGGCCAGCGACCCTTTAGCACGGCGGTGCAGGAGGGTCTCCACAGCGGGGGCGGCGCGGCCTGAGATGTCCGGGGATAGCGAAGCGGGGTCGCAGGGCACGGTCAGTGCAGCTGGATGACCCGGCGTAGATCACAGTCGTCAGACGGCTTCCGGCGGGAGGGGTGATAGCGCGGTCAGCGCGCTCCAGTAGCAGGCGGTGACAGGGATGCAGGCGGCCTGGCCCGGGGACAGAGAGCGGCTCGGGACGGAGCGGGGCTCTCACGGGTTTGAGGCAGGCGAGCTTCTGAGTGTCACGGCCCTAGGAGGGGCGATGAGGGGCGCAGTCTCTTTTCCAGCGGGATGCCCACACGGCTCGAATTGGAGGATGAGCAAGAAGCACAGAGAACCCACTGTTCCTGGGGTTCAGTTCAGGGGGCAAGCTCAGTTCAAGCCCTTGGAGAATGTTCAAGCACAAAGTAGCAAAGTCTTTTCAGTAAGTCTCTTCCTCTCCTTTCTCAGCAAGGCAAGCAGCAGGCCAGCTCCTCCGGCGTCTTCTTCTCCTTCTAGTCGGGCAGAGGGTCTTTGTGGTAAACAGGATTCTGATTTCTTAGGAGCCAGGCTCCCACTTTTATACCATGATTCTTTTGTTCTTTAGCGCCAGGGGGCCTAGGCCTGGCTCAGTCCAGTTCTGGAGCACTTTGTTATGGGGACTCTGCTCTGTCCTTTCAGCAGCAGGGCAGAGACATCAGCCGCCCCACAGGGGGTGGCGCCGGCTTTGTGGTGGCGGAGCACAGGCCTATTCAAGAGTCAAGGTGTACTCCACCCACCCATCCAGGTGTAATCTCTCTACCCACCACCTGGCAGCCAACCTGTCTCTGGGGATCCCCCCCCCTGCTCCTACTGTTGCTAGGCAGAACACACACACACACAGCAGAGGCGGACTGAGATGGTCAGGTCAGTAAATACTAACTTTCTAAAAGTAGTATTTACAAACCCAGGATATTAAAATAAACTTGACTACAAGAAGTATTTTATTATTCTGAGTTCAGGCATACCAAACTTGACACTCTACCATGCTCTCGGAGTCCACTGGGGTCACGGCGTTGGCGTGATCCCAGCAGCCCACTCTGGCCTATGGAGAGCAGGTAGCCTTCAATAGTGAAAAACGACAAGGGCTGTAATTCACTACTAAGACATGCCACACACATCAGGGCATGTCCTACCTTATGCCTACAACGCACCCTGCCCTTGGGCCTACCAGAGGGGTGGCTAATATGTAGGTAAGGGAAGGTTTAGGGACTGGCAAGTGGGGGCACTTGCGCAGTCAGCGCGACGGTCCCGGACCGCGCACAGGGTCTGCGGTGGCAGACCCTAGACACATTTTAAAAGGCCGCTTCCGTGGGTGGCGCAACCAGCGCTGCAAGCCCACCAGCAGCATTGGCATTCACAAGCCCTGGCACCCCTGGTGCACTTTACTGGGGACTGACAGTGAATCCAATAAACCAATCAGGGACATCAATTATAGGTACACTTTACCTAGGGAGCACTTGCACTGCGGCACGGATTAGCCGTGGCGCAGTGCCCTGAGCGGACAACACCAGCAAAACAGTCGAGGCACACCATCAAAAAGTGGAAGGGAAACTCACGCCAAGGTGCCAGGTCTAACAATAATCTAAAGACGAAGGAAACCCTGTCGGAAGAAGAACCGATGCAGATCAGTTCGGTGCGAGGTCCTTTATCTAAGGAGGAAAGAGAGAGAAGACGAATGGGCAAGCTTTGCATGCATTGTGGAGATTCAGGGCATTTCTTGAAGGAATGTACAAAGAAACCAAGGAATAATGTGTCAGTAAAAGACAGGCTCCACCAGTAAGAGGGGTTGCCCTGGTGGGAGCTAAAGACAAGTCGACTCCTGATCCTCAGCTGGTAGCAAATACATTGCAATCTTCGGTTCCTCATTTAATCATCGCAAGCTCAATCGAATTTGGTGGAACCAGGTTGGAAGATATCTCCGTGATGATTGACTCTGGGGCAACGGGCAATTTTTGTGACATTGGGTTTGCTAAGCAGTTGGGAATTGTGTTAGTCAAGAAAGAAAGACCTGAAGCTGTTCGTGCCGTTGATGGTACAAACCTGTGCTCCGGCCCTATAGTTCATGATACCAAGGAGATAAGATTAACTGGGCCGGGTAGTCATGTGAGAATTGTGAGTTTTAGTCTCATTGACGCACCCCAGTTTCAGCTCATTTTGGGTCTACCTTGGCTTACAGAACATAATCCAAAAATCGATTGGGCCAAGAGAACAATAGAAATGGATTCTGAGTACTTGTAAGAGCCATTGTCACAATTGGAGTTCGGAATCCTCTTCTGTTTCACCACCTCAGTATTTGGCTAATCAAGCCAAAATAATTTGTTTAATGGAGACACAAGAGATTCCGAGTGAATATTTGGATTTGGTGGCAGTTTTTGACGAAAAGGAGGCCAATAAATTGCCTCCGCATCGAGATTATGACTGCAAGATAGATTTGGAATCTGGAGCATCTTTGCCTTGCAGTCACATTTACGCTCTCTCAGAGAAAGATAATCAATACCTCAAGGAGTATCTAGAACAGTATTTAGCTAATGGTTTTATCCGCCCTTCTCAGTCACCAGTATCTTCTCCGCTTTTTTTTATTCCCAAGAAAGATGGAAGTTTGAGAACGTGCGTATATTATCGGGCCTTAAATTCAGCAACGAAGAAAAATAGATATCCATTGCCACTGATTTCTGAGTTATTGGATCAGGTCAAGGGAGCACGCGTGTATACTAAATTGGATTTAAGGGGGGCTTACCACCTAGTTCGTATGGCTGAAGGCGATGAGTGGAAGACTGCATTTCAAACCAGATTGGGCCTATTTGAGTACCAGGTCATGCCTTTTGGGTTATGTAACGCCCCTGCTGCTTTTCAGCATTTTGTGGGTGATGTCCTGAGAGAGTACTTGGATCGTTTCGCAGTCGTCTACATAGATGACATTCTCATTTTCTCTGAGAATATGAAGGAGCATATTCAGCATGTGCGAACCATTTTGAAGAAATTATTGGAACATCAACTTTTTGTAAAATTGGAGAAGTGTGTGTTCAATTCCAGTCAGGTGGAATTTGGGGGTTTTGTTCTTTCTCCTGATGGAGTTTCAATGGATAAAGCTAAAGTCAAGACAATACATGAATGGCCATCTCCTCAAAATGTGAAACAAGTGCAGAGTTTCATAGGTTTTGCCAACTTTTACAGACGTTTCATTGAAAATTTCTCGGAGAAGGTTTCTACACTAACTCGTTTGTTAAAAAAAGGTGCTAAGTTTGATTGGACTACCGAAACTGAAGAAGCCTTCTGTGAATTAAAGAAAGTCCTAACTTCAGCACCAGTGCTTTTGCATCCCAACCCTGAAGAGCCTTTCTTTGTTGAAGCGGATGCTTCCAATTTGGCCATTGGGGGAGTTTTATCTCAGAGGGATGGATCAACCGGTCAGCTTCATCCAGTTGCTTATCGGTCTCGTTAATTGACTCTCGCTGAGTTGAATTACTCCATTGCCGATAAGGAATTATTGGCGGTCAAAGACGCTTTTCAGGAGTGGAGGCATTACCTGTTGGGAGCTCGACATGAAGTTACAGTGTACACAGACCATCGTAATCTTCAGTTTTTAAAATCTGCTCGAACTTTGACTCCCAGGCAGTTGCGTTGGTCTTTATTTTTTGCAGACTATAATTTTGTGCTAACTTACAAACCTGGCTCCACCAATGGAAAGGCAGACGCATTATCTCGCTTGGATATTGGTGAAGATTCCCCGATTTTGTAAAAGGAGCTGATAATTCCAAAAGAAAAGATAATTAGTGTAATCATGTATCCAGAATTTGAAGAACAGTTGAATCCAGCTCTAGTTTCCGTAGATCTTACAGACTGGGTCAAACAAAATGAAAATTGAGAGATAAAGAATGGCCGACCATATTTTAAAGGAAAACTTTTTATTCCTGATGCTGCTCTCCAAACTATAATTATACAACATTTTCACGATGATTTGCTGGCCGGACACAAGGGAGTAAAGAAGACGCTAGAATTGGTTCAGCGTGAATTTTGGTGGCCGTCCATGGAGGCTCAGGTGGGACAATATGTTGCCTCTTGTGAGCAGTGTTTAAAAGGAAAATCTGTTAGAATGGCTCCACAAGGTTTGCTTCTACCTGTTCCCCCGGCCCCTTATCCGTGGCATACAGTTTCCATGGACTTCATTGTGGAACTACCCTCTAGTCAGGGTTTCTCTGTCATTTGGGTGGTTGTGGATCATTTTACAAAGATTAGTCATTTCATTCCTTTAAAATCAATTCCTAAGGCAACTCACTTAGCCGCCCTGTTCAGGCAGCATGTAGTTAAAACACATGGGATTCCCAGGGTGGTAATTTCTGACCGGGGTCCCCAATTTATCTCTCACTTCTGGAGGGCCTTCTTAAAGAGATTGAACATTGACTCTCGTTTGTCTTCCAGTTTCCATCCTGAGACTGATGGTCAAACGGAAAGAGTTAATCAGGAATTGGAGCAATATTTGCATTTGTTCCTGATGAATCATGAAGGGGAGTGGCCAGACATTATTTGGGCAGCAGAGTTCACCTATAATGCAGAGCATTCATCTACGGGATACTCTCCTTTCTACTTAAACTCTGGTAGACATCCAAAAACATTTGTAGGAAGACAAGAGAGTGATGTTCCAGCAGTAGAAGTTGTAGTTCAGAATTTACAAACGGCTTATCAGCAAGCTACTGACAATTTAATTAAGGCTAAGGCTTCTTATAAGAAACAAGCTGATGAAAGGAGACGGTCTAGCCCAATTTATGAGTCTGGGGAGGAGGTCTGGATTTCCACACAAAAATTACGTTTAAAGGGAAATCGGAAGTTCCAGCCTAGATACATTGGTCCTTTTCCAGTGGAGAAGATGATAAATCCAGTTTGTGTGAAGTTTCGTCTTCCTCCGAAACTTAGGTTCCACTCTGTGTTTCATGTTTCTTTATTGAGAAAGAGCCCACCAAACTTGAGAGAAAAGAGTCCTCTTATGTCTATTCAAGCCCAGATAGGAGAGGAATTTGAGGTTAAGCGAATTGTGGACTCCAAGTTTAAGAAGGGAAAATTTTTTATCTGGTGGACTGGAAAGGTTTCGGTCCAGAAGAGAGAACATGGGAACCAAAGATGAACTTGCAGGCCCCTCGTTTGATTAGAGAATTTCACAAGAGACACCCTAATAAGCCCAAAGAGGTTGAGGGAGGAGTTTTGGTGGGGGGTACTGTCAGGACTGTTCAGACCAAGCCACCCATGTGTCTAAAGTTCCTTCCTGTAGTTTGCAAGGTTCATTGGGCCGTTTGGGTAGATCACAAAAATACCTGCCTAATAGATGGTCTTCCCTTTTGTTTGATAAACGAATGCTTCTCTTGCGGCGGAATTCCCAGATGGCCGCCGGTGGAGAAGTTTGATGTTGCCGGTCTAGTGTTTCACTACTCTCCAAGCGCAGCTATGCTCGCAACCTTACTCGCGGCAAACTGCGCACTTCAACTGAACAATCCTGTGAAATGGTCGCATCTCCTTGCGGCGTTTGTTTAATGACAAATTCCTGAGTCGTGAGTAGCGCAAAGGTTTCATGGCAGTATTTTAGCTTGCGCGGCTTCGGTAAGTGAAACGTATTCGAATATTCACAAGGAGTATTCCAGTGAGAGAACGAATTCTAGTGAGCGCTTCTGAGTAAGGTTCAGGATGCTAAGGAGAAGGAGAATATTTACAAGAGCGCTTCTTGGTAATAATCTAGACCACATTGGTAGAGAGAGTATCTACAGAGATATTAATTATCAGATGACAAACGAAAATAAGCAAACACAAGGACAGTCATTAGTCACCTGAGGGCAGTCCTTGCATCAGTCGTGTTCTGGAAAAAGATAATACACGTACGAAGACTAGAGGCAAGAGATAATCAAGTCGTAAACATCTACTAGTAGGTGTAGTTATATATATATATATATATATATATATATATATATATATACACACATACACATACATATATATATATATAATTCACTGAAAAAACCATAGGTTTCACACATGTTATAGTTAGCGGAAATTTTACTGATAAAAAACCAATGAAATTCCCCCGTTATAGTTAGTGCAGGCAACTATAACTCACGCGACCGCAATCCTCTGCTGATGCTAATACTGTATTTAGACACTTATTTGCCCATGTCTTCTTCCATACATTTTTAGCTATACATATATTACAAATATTTTTTTTTCATAAAGACACATATGTCATCAGCAGAAGATTGCGGTCGCGTGAGTTATAGTTGCCTGCACTAACTATAACGGGGGAATTTCATTGGTTTTTTATCAGTAAAATTTCCGCTAACTATAACATGTGTGAAACCTATGGTTTTTTTAGTGAATTTGCAAGGTTTTTTAAATGCTAATTCCTAACTATAACGTGTGTGAAACCTATGTTTTTTTCAGTGAATTTGTACGGTTTTGTAAATGCTAAGTTACTTTACGCCATTCGTGGCGTGTGAGCCCACTTAACGCAGTTTGTCCGCGCACCCACTTTACGCAGTTAGTGCGTGCCCACGTTACGCTAGATGGGCCATGTACGCACGATGCGCTTCGCGCACCGTGCGCACATGGAGGACATATGATGCACTTCATTTTGAAAGGTAATATTTTAATTTTTCGTATATGTTATAAGCCATGCACAAATGGTGCCCTTCGGGCACCATTTGCACACGGGGTGGGGAGAGTGTGGATAATTTTTTTTTTTTTTATACTTTTTTACCGTACGCGTACGGTAAGCGTAATCGGCGAAATTAGCGAAAAAATAAAAATTCCGTTTTTGGCCTTGGGGGATCTTTGGGCACTCCCTCAACATTGCTATGTGTGTGGGAGCTGTCTAAACAGCCCCTCTACATGTTTTTGTGCTTTATATTTTAAACATCACTCTCAGTGCGAGAGAGAAAATGGCGGTCGCCGCTTCCTGGTTTCGGCCGATTCGAATGTTTACTAAGATCTAAGAGCCAATCAGAATCGCGCTCGCGGACGCCACCGTACGCGTACGGTAAGCGTACCGTAAGCGCACCGTAAGCTGGCTCAGATATATATATTGATTTAAAGGCTATTTTCTCAGAATCTACTGAACAGATTTACACCAAACCTACAAAAGGCACTTCCTTGACCTGAGGACTACCTCTCTGCCAAATTTCTAGTAATTCTGTTCAGCCGTTCGGGCTGTAGCCCTGTCTAAAGGTCCTATGGAAAAATGCATGGGAAAAACGCGTTTTGGAACCCCCCTTTTATCTCAGCCCCCGCTTGACGAATCCCCCCGAGACTTTCAGGGAAGGAGTGGAGCGTAGCGCCCCACCTATTTTGAAAAATTCGCGAGGATTCGTCGACCGGCGCCAAAGTTATTCAAAATAGAATGTTGCGGATTTCCTATGGAAACGTGGTCCTAACTATAACTACCTACTGGCAACCGCCAGTAGGTAATATATATATATATACATGCATTTTTCCATAGGACCTTTAGACAGGGCTACAGCCCGAACGGCTGAACAGAATTACTAGAAATTTGGCAGAGAGGTAGTCCTCAGGTCAAGGAAGTGCCTTTTGTAGGTTTGGTGTAAATCTGTTCAGTAGATTCTGAGAAAATAGCCTTTAAATCAATATATATATCTGAACCAGCTTACGGTGCGCTTACGGTACGCTTACCGTACGCGTACGGTGGCGTGCGCGAGCGCGATTCTGATTGGCTCTTAGATCTTAGTAAACATTCGAAGCGGCCGAAACCAGGAAGCGGCGGCCGCCATTTTCTCTCTCGCACTGAGAGTGATGTTTAAAATATAAAGCACAAAAACATGTAGAGGGGCTGTTTAGACAGCTCCCACACACATAGCAATGTTGAGGGAGTCCCCAAAGATCCCCCAAGGCCAAAAACGGAATTTTTATTTTTTCGCTAATTTCGCCGATTACGCTTACCGTACGCGTACGATAAAAAAGTATAAAAAAAAAAAAAATATCCACACTCTCCCCACCCCGTGTGCAATTGGTGCCCGAAGGGCACCAATTGAGCATGGCTTATTAAAGATGAGTTAAACTAAAATATTTAAAAAAAAAGTAATAAAAAAAAAAATTATCCACACTCTCTCCACCCCGTGTGCAAATGGTGCCCGAAGGGCACCATTTGTGCATGGCTTATAACATATACGAAAAATTAAAATATTACCTTTCAAAACGAAGTGCATCATATGTCCTCCATGTGCGCACGGTGCGAGAAGCGCACCGCGTGCCCACCGTGCGCGCACGGAACGAACTGCGTTAAGTGGGCGCGCACGCCACGAATGGCGTAAAGTAACTTAGCATTTAAAAAAACGTACAAATTCACTGAAAAAACCATAGGTTTCACACACGTTATAGTTAGGAATTAGCATTTAAAAAACCTTGCAAATTCACTGAAAAAACCATAGGTTTCACACGTTATAGTTAGCGGAAATTTTACTGATAAAAAACCAATGAAATTCCCCCGTTATAGTTAGTTCAGACAACTATAACTCACGCGACCGCAATCTTCTGCTGATGACATATGTGTCTTTATGAAAAAAAAATATTTGTAATATATGTATAGCTAAAAATGTATGGAAGAAGACATGGGCAAATAAGTGTCTAAATACAGTATTGGCATCAGCAGAGGATTGCGGTCGCGTGAGTTATAGTTGCCTGCACTAACTATAACGGGGGAATTTCATTGGTTTTTTATCAGTAAAATTTCTGCTAACTATAACCTGTGTGAAACCTATGGTTTTTTCAGTGAATATATATATATATAAAGATACTTACCGACACTAGTGAAATTCCACCCTTGTGGAATGAACTATTCTGGAGCTACGCCAAGGTGATGAACTCGAACATCTACAAAACCAAAGAAGAAGATACAACACACCATTAGAAATTAGTAAGGTAAAGGAAATAACAGTACACAGATAGGGAGAGAGAGAGACCCAGACCTAATCTAATATCTTGTTATTGTATTTTCTACCTAGATGTCTACTTAGCCGGAGAACTACAGATTAACTGAGGCTTAGTAGAAAGCACATTTACAGGAGAATCGTTAGCCACCAAGTTAGGACAGGTAATAATTCTAAGGCTGAGATTAGATTACTAATGAACATATAGAAATTGCTAAAGTTGTTTTATTTACAGGAAGAATACACCTGAGAGGTAGCAGTCCTGTCTGAAGAAAGAAGACGTGGCGTTTTCTCTTTTCATCCCAATCCCCTTTCCCCCTCTTCGCTGTCAGAGTAATATATGACACTGGTAGCGGAGTTTGGGAATTGCGGAACTATCATCGGCTCCTGCGGAAGATTGAAGTTCTGGGACAGGTACTTGACAACATCAAGCTGGTCTTGAAGCGGTTGAGTGGGCATTACTGAACACAGCGAACATTGATACTGAAAGACTTTTCATCATGAAGTTATTGCATTTTTGTCTCAATCATAGTTATTTTGAATGAGAGGGATGTTTTTATGCTCAACTTACCGGTACCTCAATGGGCTTTTCTGGAGCCCCAGCATATGCCAATACCTTCATGGCCCTTTTTGAATCAGAGAATATCATGACAAACCCGAACTGGTGGCCACACATTCTAATGTACCGCAGATACATTGATGATATTTTCATACTATGGTCAGATACTAGCACTAAACTTAAAATCATGATTGATCAACTCAACACTATTAACCCAAGGATCCAATTCATTTACAATATCCAACATCATAACATCCAGTTCTTGGACGTTCTCATCACTAAGTCTACAGATAATCATAGTTTTGAGACTTCTGTTTATCAAAAACCGACAGACCGCAACAGTACATTGATTTACACCAGTTTTCATCCTAAGAGTTTATTAAAGAATCTCCCGTATTCACAATTAATCAGAGTTCAACGCATATGTTCAAACCCTGACACTGCAACCACAAATGAACAAGAATTCATCCAACGCTTTAAAGATCGTGGTTACCCCGATGATGTCCTTGAAGATTGTTTGAAACGAGCATAAAAGCACAGCCAGCAAGGTTCTTAATCAAAAACTTGAAAAATATGAAAAGGAATTGCAGGAAGGAAAACTTTGTAAATATAAAAGAGACACCATAGACTACAAAACTTAACAAAGTTTATACCTGGGCTGAGATTTACTCAAGGAGTCATATTCTTACCGGTTGATGTTCTGAGAAATCCTGGCTGATCAAAATGGAACGGAACGGAAACGAAGAGTTTTGAGTGATTCGGCGTGTCGAGATAGTAGAGACGCAAATGTTATATAGAACGGGCTGGAAATTCGCAATACCGAGTGGATCATGTGACGAACGTCATGGAAATAGATGAGTTACTGGCAGTAGTTTTCAAGGAAAAGTAAAACTACTCAGTACTTACTGGGAAAGGGCTTCTGAATAGAAATAGAAAATGACGAGTAGTGATAGAAAAACACTAGAGTGAGAACAATGAGGGGAATAATGACCGGAAGTCACTCGTAGTACTAAACGGGTGATGTGTATAAATGCGATCTAAGCAGAAAAGAAAAAAGCCATATAAGAAGAATACCTAAAAGAAGGAATGTAAAGATACCGTACTAATGAGGAAATTAGAATGAAAGGAGTGGATGCTATTAATAATGGTAAAGATGGATGAACGATGCAAGGAGCCAAAACTAAGCAGTGAAAAATGTATTAACAAGCAGAGAATAAGGAGATAATATAGAAGTAATATCTAAAGATATATATTAACGATGGGGTGAAATGGGGAATGCTGACCTTGTCCACAGAATAGAAGTGTACGTCATAGACAAATGTGATGGTAATGCTGTGGAAAATATAGTGTAGGAATAATAGTAATAGTCTGTACAATGGAACGTGGCTTGTCAGGTGTTAAAAGGGATAGTGTGTGGTAAAGGAAGGGAAATGACTCCAAAGAAACAAAAATAAACAAGGTGATGTGGAAAAAGTGCATTTGCTGTGGAAACTGGAGAGTCACACCTGAATTGCAATTGTAACATGCTTATAATGCATCTGATCAAAATAATTCGAACAATAAATGCAGGTACAAAAATTGTCAAAGGAGAACATGTTCGGGACTAAAAATACAAAGGAACCAGTTCTTATCTATTCAGTCTTAGAGGTCTATAAAGTCCTGTTAATGTGTGGAGTCATTGTAGTTATAACAATAACAAGTGATACAGAAAATCAATGATAAACACCATGATGTTAATAATGGGTTCAAAGGAAACAACTCGTATCCATATGGTCATTAAGCCCTAATGGCAACATGGTATTTAGCTGTTTAATCCAATAAACCTCTCTTTGAGGAGGTTTTTTGGTAATGAGTGTACCTGGGCGTGAAATAACAGACTCAACAATTTGGAACCTGAGTTGAGATATAATGTGTCTAGACTGATCCCAGTGTTTTGCTAGGGAAGACGTTGAACTATGTTTTCTAATTTTACTTTTGTGTTCTGTTATCCTGATTTTAATTTTTCTTTCTGTTTTGCCTATGTAGGCTTTGCCACAGGGGCATTTGATGCAATATATGACATCCATAGAGTTACAATCACTGGAGTGTTCTTGGATTACTACATGCAACAATTCGTCCAACAATGGTCCTCATATGTGAAGGACACTACACATTTTCTTAAAAAACTCACCAGCATTAACAACATGGATGTTACGTACATCATATTGTGCATCATAGACGTCACCGCTCTATACACGTCTATACCACATCAAGCTGGTCTTGAAGCGGTTGAGTGGGCATTACTGAACACAGCGAACATTGATACTGAAAGACTTTTCATCATAAAGTTATTGCATTTTTGTCTCAATCATAGTTATTTTGAATGGGAGGGATGTTTTTATGCTCAACTTACCGGTACCTCAATGGGCTTTTCTGGAGCCCCAGCATATGCCAATACCTTCATGGCCCTTTTTGAATCGGAGAATATCATGACAAACCCGAACTGGTGGCCACACATTCTAATGTACTGCAGATACATTGATGATATTTTCATACTATGGTCAGATACTAGCACTAAACTTAAAATCATGATTGATCAACTCAACACTATTAACCCAAGGATCCAATTCATTTACAATATCCAACATCATAACATCCATTTCTTGGACGTTCTCATCACTAAGTCTACAGATAATCATAGTTTTGAGACTTCTGTTTATCAAAAACCGACAGACCGCAACAGTACATTGATTTACACCAGTTTTCATCCTAAGAGTTTATTAAAGAATCTCCCGTATTCACAATTAATCAGAGTTCGACGCATATGTTCAAACCCTGACACTGCTACCACAAATGAACAAGAATTCATCCAACGCTTTAAAGATCGTGGATACCCCGATGATGTCCTTGAAGATTGTTTGAAACGAGCATAAAAGCACAGCCAGCAAGAGTTACTACAACAACAAACTAGACAGCAATCAGATAAATTGGTTTTCGTTTCTAAATACTCTACAGTATCCAAACTGGTTCAAAAGACCATCAATTCCCGATGGGAAATGCTTGAACAAGAAAGTGACTACAACTGCATTTTTGCTACAAAACCTCTGTACGCATATACATGTGGCAACAATTTGACAGCATTACTATCTTTTTCTTCACACCCTACGACAACTATACAGTATTAAGGTACTATGAAATGCAACAACTGCATCCACTGTAATAATGTCATTAGTGGCAATGTTCTTACCCATCCATTGACTGGTAAACAAATTAACTTTAAACACTCCAGTGATTGTAACTCTATGAATGTCATATATTGCATCAAATGCCCCTGTGGCAAAGCCTACATAGGCACAAAAGTAAAATTAGAAATCATAGTTCAACGTCTTCCCTAGCAACACACTGGGATCAGTCTAGACCAGAGGTCTTCAATCTGTGGGGCGTGACCCCCACGTGGGTCGTGGAGTCGTGGCAAGGGGGTCGCGCATTATTCCCTAGTTTCACTGCTGCCTGAAATCTCCAAAAAGAAAACCGTCCAGGGGGGGGTTCATTAAGCAAGTTAAAATACTTCAAGCTGCAGTGTCATTCAGGAAGTGTCCTCTTGTGCTGTAAAACCGGAGCTGATCAGACAGTTCAACAAGGTTTCCTTCCAGGATGCATGCTTGCCTGAAAGGAATGGAAATATGCGCTACGAGGTAATGTGAATATGTAAAGGGCAATTTGCAGCTGTAAGGAATGCTGGAGAGCCGGTACTGGATTTCATTGATGGAATCACTGGAAGTTTTGTGATGAACTGTGAAGTGTCAAAACACCTGGTAATATTCATTACAGATTGCTGCTAAAAACCTCAATTTACCTGGAGGCACATTGCTAATTCGTATTCTGACTTTCCTGGATCTGACTTTTTATCAGCTAATCAGTAGCCCTGATGCATTTTATGGGAGCTGACAATAAGTTAAGATGTTGGGATACTTCAGTTTCATTTTCAAATTAATTTTCACAGAAAATATTAATGTACTGAAAGACCTTACTAGAAAAGCAGTTTCTGATTGGACAACTGAGCTCTGAAGTGCGTGCTTTTAATTGTAATTGTATTTACATTGTGCTTACTATCCCTGAGGAGGGTGTTGAAGGGACACTTATGTACAAAAATTGCATTGCGTATGGTCTGGGTATTACTAAAATCTATATTTTGGAAGTTGAGCTTTAATTTATATGTAGCTACCTGACGGTGAAGGACCTAAAAAAGTAGCAAATATTTTGTTTTTAGCCACACCTTTGACCCACCCAAGCGCTCACACTCTCAAGGCCCTACAGCTCCCCCAAACATGACTGAAGTCAACAACAGCAGCAAATTAATATAACCAGAGCCAGATTTTGCTAAAATAGAAGCAGGTGTTTTCATAATGGTAAAAATAAAACCTTTTTAGGAAAACAGTGTGAAAGAAGATTAAGGGACCCCTTCCTCCCCTGGAATTAAGGAAAGCATCATACTTGGACCTTACAGTTAATCATTAATGACTATAAATGGTATGTTTCAATGATGATGAGTGATGTTCAGCAACCTCCTTTTCCATGCAGCTGTAAAAGCCAAGCCACCAGCATCCCCAAAAATACAGTATGGTTTTCCTCGAATGCCGTGCGCTCAAGTTGCAGCCCATGCATTACAGCCATAATACCCAGGGCCACTAGGATTATGTGATTGTGCTACTGCAGCGATTTTCACATAATTATAGATTTGTCACATAGTCAACCATCTGCCACATAAGCTGATGAGTTTAACAAAAAAAATGTGTTTATAGCTCAACCGGTTCACTAGTTACTAAAAAGCAGCGACATGTTGCTGCGCAGTAGAGTGCCCTTTGCAAAGCTGGACTGGTCACTGTTTTGTTGCTTATTGCTATATTTTGGTGTTAAACTGGTACTTATAAGGTGTAACCACAGATTGACCGTCTCTCTGGAAAAAAGCAAGCACACCCATCACATTAGTTCAGAAAGGTGTTATCATCCAAATAAGTTTTGCCAAAATCTGTTTCATTTGTGAAAAAGTACCATTGTGAATTTTTGGGTGATTCTTTTGTAGACTTTTTGTTTGAACTCTGTAGTGAGCCTCTGATTCCAAACCACAGTCACCCACAAACCTTTTAGTTTGCTAAACAATGTTTAATATTGTTTCCCCACCATAGAAATTATTTATCGTGGGGATTGGGGACGTTTATTGTTGTCGAGGATGAGGAGTACCTGGTTCTAGAAATTTTTGTCAGGAGGGGGTCCTCACGCCTACAAATTTTGGACAGGTGGGTCTTGGCATCAAAAAGTTTGAAGACCTCTGGTCTAGACACATTATTTCTCAACTCAGGTTCCAAATTGTTGAGTCTGTTATTTCACGCCCAGGTATAGACATTACCAAAAAAATTCTTCAAAGAGAGGTTTATTGGATTAAACAGCTAAATACCATGATGCCATTAGGGCTTAATGACCGTATGGATATGAGTTGTTTCCTTTGAACCCATTATTAACATCATGGTGTTCATCATTGATTTACTGTATCACTTGTTATTGTTATAACTACAATGACTCCACACATTAACAGGACTTTATAGACCTCTAAGACTGAATAGATAAGAACTGGTTCCTTTGTATTTTTAGTCACGAACATGTTGTCCATTGATGATTTTTGTACCTGCATTTATTGTTCTAATTATTGTGATCAGATGCATTATAAGCATGTTACAAATGCAATTCAGGTGTGACTCTCCAGTTATCCCCGCAAATGCACTTTTTCAAGTTCACCTTGTATATTTTTGTTTCTTTGGAGTCATTTCCCGTCCTTTACCACACACTATCCCTTTTAACACCTGACAAGCCACGTTCCGTTGTACAGACTATTACTATTATTCCTACACTATATTTTCCACAGCATTACCATCACATTTGTCTATGATGTACACTTCTTTTCTGTGGACAAAGTCACCATTCCCCATTTCACCCCATCGTTAATATATATCTTTGGATATTACTTCTATATTATCTCCTTATTCTCTGCTTGTTTATACATTTTTCACTGCTTAGTTTTGGCTCCTTGCATCGTTCATCCATCTTTACCATTATTAATAGCATCCATTCCTTTCATTCTCATTTCCTTGTTAGTACGGTATCTTTACTTTCCTTTTAGGTATTCTTCTTATATTGCTTTTTCTTTTCTGCTTAGATCGCATTTATACACATCACCCGTTTAGTACTACGAGTGACTTCCGGTCATTATTCCCCTCATTGTTCTCACGCTAGTGTTTTTCTATCACTACTCGTCATTTTCTATTTCTATTTCTATTCAGAAGCCATTTTCCAGTAAGTACTGAGTAGTTTTACTTTTCCTTGAAAACTACTGCCAGTAACTCATCTATTTCCATGACATTCGTCACATGATCCACTCGGTATTGCGAGTTTCCGGCCCGTTCTATATAACATTCGCGTCTCTACTATCTCGACACACCGAATCACTTGAAACTCTTTGTTTCCGTTCCGTTCCTTTTTGATCAGCCAGGATTTCTCCGAACATCACCCGGTAAGAATATGACCTTTTATCCGCTCGGTTTGTTCATTAGTACCGTGCTATCTTGTACTTAGTACCTCTATTTTATCCTCGCTTTATTCATACAGGTGACCGAGAAGAGCTCACCCACCGTCTGTATCCGTGAATATTGTCTAGCAATTAGTTCACAGTCATCGCATTTGAGGTAAGCGACGTTATCTACACCACTTTCCACACTCTTGGAGGCCAATTGGCAACTATTCTTATTGTGCCAACATTTTCGTGTGTTTCTTTTTTTTCATCAGCACCATCATTCTTTATTGAATTGAATCACCGTACAAGCCATGGTGAGCCCTTACCGCAATGTTAACTCTTCGCTGCTAATAGCACATTACATCACTTTTCCCTACAAAAAAAACATTTCAACCCCGTTTTCCTCTCTTTGTCTTTACACCAGCATGGATTTCCATTAACACAAACATCCTTATGGGCTGTTTCTTTTACTTATTCTTCTGTTCTAATCACACCAATTTGAGTTGTCCACATGGTGTTTATTATTATCTGTGTTCCTATACTACCAGTGCATGTCGCCACCAGCTGCTGTGCTAATATAATCCACCGTAGAATTATTGTACAAATATATAATTAAAAAAAGAGTGGATCACTTGAACCTGTTGTCCAGGGTTTGGTGGTTATCCGGCCGTTCCTTAAAAAACCCTCATTCACGTTTTTAGGTGGATTGTCTGGCGGTATATCTTGGTTCTCCGCCTTGATAACGTGATTGCATCATCATCGGGTTTAGTGTTGTGCTACCTCCACCTGGAGGGAAACCACTGGATATTACAGTAGCGATCAGAGATCAAAAATGGACAAGGTGCTCATGTGTCGTGAAACAGTGGAAGTTAAAAAGGGATGTTTTCTCATGCTACCTGGACTTTAGTCTTTATTGTTGTCTGGTGCGTGGAAAAAGAATAAAAATAGGGGAGATTGTGCAGCACGGACAGTTAATGTGTCCGCTGTACAGTCAGTCCAATAGGTGGGTCGACATGTTTCAGCTCTTTACGTGCCCAGGAGGGTCAGGTGAGCTTTCATCAGGACCAGGGGGTGTTGCCTTAAAGAAGGATGTTGTCCACTTTAAGGGTGAGGAGTTCGGAATATTTTTCACTGATCTCCTAGTTAAAGGTTTAGTACCTATGGTGAAAAGGAGGACGAATAACAAATGATATGTTGGTGAAATTACTTAAACAACTGATTCTTTCTTAGAGATTCTTTAAAAAGGGGGGTTTCTACCCAGAGTACATGACGAGAAACAAGCAACATGGCAATTCTTTATATACAGTAAGAGCTGCAAGGTGAGTTCGAACACGCCACTGGTTACATAGCAAGTATAGATGGCAAATCTTTGCAATGATATCTGTATGTGTTGTCTAATGGTTTAGTTGAGGGCATTTCAGAGGGGTGATCCTGGTTAGTAAAGGAATAAACTTTTATACGGAAAGCTATACGTAAGGTTATCTCAGAGATACTTTTTGAGTCCTCAACGTAAAACACAAATTCCCATGCGATATTTGTGTTGAGGGTCATTGTACAATGTGTAGCAAATTGCGGGTTATAAGGGGTGATGTGTTACGGAGAAATACTCAGGTGGTTACAGAACAGCAGTGATGACAATGATTTGTCATGTGTACAGATGATAAACACTGGGAAGGGTCTATTATCCATAAATATTGTAAACTTCATGACTACTGATAGTGTACCACTCACATCGATTTTTAACAGAAAATATGGCGGCATACTGGAACGTGCTCATTCATACATTCACTCGATCTGTAAACACACGTTTCTCTCGATATGAAAAAGCAACCGTTGTGGGGCTTCTGAGAACCACTGTTATATTGCATGTTTAGGCAGTACTTCGAGGCTCTATTGGGAACACAGAGAGAGAGACGGCACACAGCATGCGCAGATTATATAGACAGTCATTGCTTGGGTGGCCTTCGTACCTTAAAAGCTCGGATTTCGGGCTTCTTAGGAAGAATGGCAGCGTAGTGAGGCTGTGAGAGGAGGTCAGAGGAGAGGGGGGGAGAACAAGGTGAGATTTAGAAAAAATAACCAAAGAAGTCTTGAATTAACGTTACGTGTCTCCGTCTCCAAGGTTTTTTCCATACCGGGAGTTCCGCTCTGCACGACTTGTGCTGACGCTGTCTTCCTGCTTGGTGGAGATTGCCCGGACTCGAACGTTTTTATGCAGTTAAGAGTGAAGAAAGACTATTAATTAGAGCAGCAGCATACAAGGCTGTCCCTTTTCACAGTCTTTACTTGTATAGGCCACTAAAAACAGTGTAAAAAGTGTCGCAAGTATAAATTACCACTATACCTGTTTTGAAAAGACAGATTCTTAGGCAAGGCGTGATTAATGGTAATATTACCAAATTCATAATGAGAATTGTGTTGGCTTGGGGTTTTTTAAGAAATTGTCAATCATTAGGATGCCAATAAAGTTTGTTTGAGAAATCGTTTAGGTATCATTATGCGGAGCATCGTATTCCGGCCATAGGATAAAGTAGTCTTTGACATGTTCACGATACGCTTAACCAGGGGATATCATCGTTCAAACCTGTTATATTTGTTTTTAGACGGTGTACCCATCTTTGTTCTTGTGTAAAGAGACGTTTCTCGACATTTTGTGACCCAGCCACCATAGACTCTATGACTATCCATTTGAGGTCATCAAGCGTATGTGGGTGGTTGATAAAGTGACTGCTCATTTTGGTGGTGTGACGTTTACATCTGACGTTGCTTCTATGTTCGCAGATTCGCTGTTTTATCTTGCGACACGTCATTCCAATGTATCTCAGATTACACGGGCAGGTAATCATGTAGATAACATGGGTGGTGTTACAGTTGGTATGTTGTCTCATCTTCCACATTAAGTCTGGTGTTAATTCAATGGATTTTGTTGTTTCTGTTAAGTGGCAGACGGAGCAGTGTCCACACGGGAAATGGCCTACCACTGGTGGCAGGTTCCATAAAGTACTTGTAGTTGTAAGTGTCTTTTTTTCTAAAGGACGAGTGTGTACTAGCATGTCCTTAAAATTCTGAGTTCTCCTGTTTGCGAAGCGTGGTTTTGGCCAATTTAGATGTCCCGAGGTCAGAATGCGCCAGTTTTTGTTGATTATTTTCTTGATTATGTTACTGGCTGTGTTATATGTTGTGACACATGTTACTTGGTCAGATGGTAGTGTTTTAGGTATCACTTCTAGCAAGCTCTCTCTGTGTTGATTTCTTGCTCTCTTTTGACATTTGTTCACAATTTTCGTGGGGTAATCGCGTTTGAGTAGTTTCATGCGCAAGTCTTCAGCTTGTTCTTTGTATTCACTCAGCTCACTGCAGTTCCTTTTTAGGCGCAGGAACTGACTGTAGGGTAAATTCTCTCTGAGTGGGCGGGGATGGAAGCTGTTGAAAGAGAGAAGGCTGTTCTTAGTCGTGGGTTTAAAAAAGGTTTTTGTTTTGATAGTATTATCAGTTACATAAATATATAGATCAAGAAAATCCAGATGGTCCTTGTTTGAGTTGATGGTAAATTTTAGACATTCGTCTCGTGTGTTTAGCCAATTGTGAAAGTCTCTTAGATCTTCTTCTGTTCCTTCCCAGAACATGATGATGTCGTCAATATATCTCTTCCAGAAGGTGATCCTGGTGTGGAATGGATTGTTGACGTTCTGGATATGTATCTTTTCAAAATTACTTACATATAGCCCTGCCACGCTCGGCGCAAAGGTACTTCCCATGGAAGTACCATGGCACTGCTGGTAGAGAGTGTTGTTATATTCAAAATAATTCTCTGTCAGGGCCATTCTACAGCATTCTAGGATGAAGTGTCTGGGGGTGTGGTATTGCCAGTCGTGTGCGAAGAGTAAGTCTTCCAGGGTGTTCAAAGTTTCTTGTTGAGGCAGGCTGGTATAGAGGCTTTCCACATCTAGTGAGACTAAGATCATGGTTTCACTTAGGAATGGTTGGTCTTGTAAGAGGTTGAGTAAATCTCGTGTGTCTTTTAAGTAAGTTGGAGTCTGTTGTTCCATCGGTCTAAGATATTGATCTGCAAATTGAGAGAGAGGTTCTAGAAGAGAGCCTATTCCGGAAACAATTGGACGTCCAGGTGGTGGGCGTTGGTTTTTGTGTACCTTAGGTAAAGAATAGAAATATGGTGTGCGTGGGGAGTCAGTTCTTAAGAATGAAGCCTCATTCTTAGTGATCCAGTTGTTTGTCTCTGCTTCCTCTACCATTAGGTTGATAGTTCTTTTTAACCTCGGAGTTGGGTCTTCTCTGATGACTTTATAGAATTTTTCGTCAGATAGTAATCTCAGGCACTGGTCGTTATAGTGGTCTTTGTCCATGATAACTATGCCTCCACCTTTATCGGCTGGCTTTATGATGATGTCGTCATGTGTTCTTAGTTCTTCCAGGGCTTTCTTTTCTTTATTGGAGATGTTTATGAAGGATTTAGTCGTCTTCTTGTTTATTTCATTTATCTCTCTCATGACTGCCTGTTCAAAGGTCTGGATTTCTATTGGTACCTGGTGGTTCAGAGGGCAGAATGTAGATTTGGGTCTCAGGGCAGTGTCTCCAAGGTTGGGGTTATTCTCTGTACCCTGAAAAAATGCTTTTAATTTCAGTGTCCTACAGAATTGGGCAACTTCACATTGTGTTTTGAAGAGGTCCAGTGGTGGTGTTGGTACAAAGCCCAGTCCTTTGTTAAGGACGTCTTCCTGATCTTTTGAAAGAATAATTTTCGACAGGTTGAAAATTAGTGGGTCGTGCTGGTACTGGGTTTTTCTTTTGTGGCGTTGGCCATACTCCTTGTCAGTATCTGTCTCTCCTGATCTGTCCAGGTGACATTCCTTCGCCTCCCTCGTTGGTTTGTGCGGCCTCTCCCTAAAAAAGTCGGTTGTTGTACATATTGTGCCATGTAGGGACCTAGTTGTGGCGGTGCTGTTTGGTATGGATTCATCCAGCTTTGATAGTTTGGAGTGAAGGGATGGAAGAGTGGAGGAGGTTGTTCCCCGTAATTAGGGTTGCGCCAAGTGTTAGGTCTTCGTCGTTGTTGTCGTCTGTTTTGCCCTCTGAATTTTCGTCGTTGCATGTTGTCATCCCCACTCCAGTCTGAGTTGTTAGACGAGTTACCACTGGAGTCATTGTCAGTTTGGGGTTCTGATACCTCATAGTCATCCTTACTGTAGGGGTGCATTTTTTCCATGGAGAATTTTTTTAAATCCTTACTTAGTTTCTGGATTTTGCTCTGTGTTAGATATTCTCTTGTCTCATTCATATCATGGTTGATTTCTTCCAGTTTTTTCTTGAAGACAGTGATAGATACCATGTTTTTTAGTTTTGCTTCACTCAATTGGATCTTAATTGTGAGTGCCTCTGTTAGTCTGGTTGCAGTTTTAATTATTAAGACTAAGTAGTCTCTAGTACACTTCCAGGATATGGCTGACCAGTCTTTCCTAAATGCAAGGTCTAACAGAAAAATTCTAGGTGCATTATGGACCCACAATCCTCTAGGTGCAGCGTTTCCACGTAAATATTCGGTCATAATAATGCCATGAATGGCTGTTCTCACTTGTTCCTTTTTGTCCTCGGATAGTTGTTCCCAGTCCTCATTCTGAGCCAGGGTTTGTGTGATTTCACCATCTTGCAGAAGGGATGGAAGGGAAAGAATTGCGTTGATCTCGTCAGTAGAGTAACTTAGTCCTAAGTTCTCTGCCATTTTGCTGTACTGGGTCAAATGGGGTCACGTTAGTGTTCAATGTGTTTTGTTCGAATAATCCTCAACGAAATTTTCGGGGCGTCTTCGAAGGGGATATAATTCCCACAGCTGCACGCTGCTATATGTATGGCTAATCAGTTGGTAGGGAATAAGAAGGATACGAGATCCAGTCGCCTTCCAATTAGTAGTTATATATCAAAAAAGAGTGGATCACTTGAACCTGTTGTCCAGGGTTTGGTGGTTATCCGGCCGTTCCTTAAAAAACCCTCATTCACGTTTTTAGGTGGATTGTCTGGCGGTATATCTTGGTTCTCCGCCTTGATAACGTGATTGCATCATCATCGGGTTTAGTGTTGTGCTACCTCCACCTGGAGGGAAACCACTGGATATTACAGTAGCGATCAGAGATCAAAAATGGACAAGGTGCTCATGTGTCGTGAAACAGTGGAAGTTAAAAAGGGATGTTTTCTCATGCTACCTGGACTTTAGTCTTTATTGTTGTCTGGTGCGTGGAAAAAGAATAAAAATAGGGGAGATTGTGCAGCACGGACAGTTAATGTGTCCGCTGTACAGTCAGTCCAATAGGTGGGTCGACATGTTTCAGCTCTTTACGTGCCCAGGAGGGTCAGGTGAGCTTTCATCAGGACCAGGGGGTGTTGTCTTAAAGAAGGATGTTGTCCACTTTAAGGGTGAGGAGTTCGGAATATTTTTCACTGATCTCCTAGTTAAAGGTTTAGTACCTATGGTGAAAAGGAGGACGAATAACAAATGATATGTTGGTGAAATTACTTAAACAACTGATTCTTTCTTAGAGATTCTTTAAAAAGGGGGGTTTCTACCCAGAGTACATGACGAGAAACAAGCAACATGGCAATTCTTTATATACAGTAAGAGCTGCAAGGTGAGTTCGAACACGCCACTGGTTACATAGCAAGTATAGATGGCAAATCTTTGCAATGATATCTGTATGTGTTGTCTAATGGTTTAGTTGAGGGCATTTCAGAGGGGTGATCCTGGTTAGTAAAGGAATAAACTTTTATACGGAAAGCTATACGTAAGGTTATCTCAGAGATACTTTTTGAGTCCTCAACGTAAAACACAAATTCCCATGCGATATTTGTGTTGAGGGTCATTGTACAATGTGTAGCAAATTGCGGGTTATAAGGGGTGATGTGTTACGGAGAAATACTCAGGTGGTTACAGAACAGCAGTGATGACTATGATTTGTCATGTGTACAGATGATAAACACTGGGAAGGGTTTATTATCCATAAATATTGTAAACTTCATGACTACTGATAGTGTACCACTCACATCGATTTTTAACAGAAAATATGGCGGCATACTGGAACGTGCTCATTCATACATTCACTCGATCTGTAAACACACGTTTCTCTCGATATGAAAAAGCAACCGTTGTGGGGCTTCTGAGAACCACTGTTATATTGCATGTTTAGGCAGTACTTCGAGGCTCTATTGGGAACACAGAGAGAGAGACGGCACACAGCATGCGCAGATTATATAGACAGTCATTGCTTGGGTGGCCTTCGTACCTTAAAAGCTCGGATTTCGGGCTTCTTAGGAAGAATGGCAGCGTAGTGAGGCTGTGAGAGGAGGTCAGAGGAGAGGGGGGGAGAACAAGGTGAGATTTAGAAAAAATAACCAAAGAAGTCTTGAATTAACGTTACGTGTCTCCGTCTCCAAGGTTTTTTCCATACCGGGAGTTCCGCTCTGCACGACTTGTGCTGACGTTGTCTTCCTGCTTGGTGGAGATTGCCCGGACTCGAACGTTTTTATGCAGTTAAGAGTCAAAAAAGACTATTAATTAGAGCAGCAGCATACAAGGCTGTCCCTTTTCACAGTCTTTACTTGTATAGGCCACTAAAAACAGTGTAAAAAGTGTCGCAAGTATAAATTACCACTACACCTGTTTTGAAAAGACAGATTCTTAGGCAAGGCTTGATTAATGGTAATATTACCAAATTCATAATGAGAATTGTGTTGGCTTGGGGTTTTTTAAGAAATTGTCAATCATTAGGATGCCAATAAAGTTTGTTTGAGAAATCGTTTAGGTATCATTATGCGGAGCATCGTATTCCGGCCATAGGATAAAGTAGTCTTTGACATGTTCACGATACGCTTAACCAGGGGATATCATCGTTCAAACCTGTTATATTTGTTTTTAGACGGTGTACCCATCTTTGTTCTTGTGTAAAGAGACGTTTCTCGACATTTTGTGACCCAGCCACCATAGACTCTATGACTATCCATTTGAGGTCATCAAGCGTATGTGGGTGGTTGATAAAGTGACTGCTCATTTTGGTGGTGTGACGTTTACATCTGACGTTGCTTCTATGTTCGCAGATTCGCTGTTTTATCTTGCGACACGTCATTCCAATGTATCTCAGATTACACGGGCAGGTAATCATGTAGATAACATGGGTGGTGTTACAGTTGGTATGTTGTCTCATCTTCCACATTAAGTCTGGTGTTAATTCAATGGATTTTGTTGTTTCTGTTAAGTGGCAGACGGAGCAGTGTCCACACGGGAAATGGCCTACCACTGGTGGCAGGTTCCATAAAGTACTTGTAGTTGTAAGTGTCTTTTTTTCTAAAGGACGAGTGTGTACTAGCATGTCCTTAAAATTCTGAGTTCTCCTGTTTGCGAAGCGTGGTTTTGGCCAATTTAGATGTCCCGAGGTCAGAATGCGCCAGTTTTTGTTGATTATTTTCTTGATTATGTTACTGGCTGTGTTATATGTTGTGACACATGTTACTTGGTCAGATGGTAGTGTTTTAGGTATCACTTCTAGCAAGCTCTCTCTGTGTTGATTTCTTGCTCTCTTTTGACATTTGTTCACAATTTTCGTGGGGTAATCGCGTTTGAGTAGTTTCATGCGCAAGTCTTCAGCTTGTTCTTTGTATTCACTCAGCTCACTGCAGTTCCTTTTTAGGCGCAGGAACTGACTGTAGGGTAAATTCTCTCTGAGTGGGCGGGGATGGAAGCTGTTGAAAGAGAGAAGGCTGTTCTTAGTCGTGGGTTTAAAAAAGGTTTTTGTTTTGATAGTATTATCAGTTACATAAATATATAGATCAAGAAAATCCAGATGGTCCTTGTTTGAGTTGATGGTAAATTTTAGACATTCGTCTCGTGTGTTTAGCCAATTGTGAAAGTCTCTTAGATCTTCTTCTGTTCCTTCCCAGAACATGATGATGTCGTCAATATATCTCTTCCAGAAGGTGATCCTGGTGTGGAATGGATTGTTGACGTTCTGGATATGTATCTTTTCAAAATTACTTACATATAGCCCTGCCACGCTCGGCGCAAAGGTACTTCCCATGGAAGTACCATGGCACTGCTGGTAGAGAGTGTTGTTATATTCAAAATAATTCTCTGTCAGGGCCATTCTACAGCATTCTAGGATGAAGTGTCTGGGGGTGTGGTATTGCCAGTCGTGTGCGAAGAGTAAGTCTTCCAGGGTGTTCAAAGTTTCTTGTTGAGGCAGGCTGGTATAGAGGCTTTCCACATCTAGTGAGACTAAGATCATGATTTCACTTAGGAATGGTTGGTCTTGTAAGAGGTTGAGTAAATCTCGTGTGTCTTTTAAGTAAGTTGGAGTCTGTTGTACCATCGGTCTAAGATATTGATCTGCAAATTGAGAGAGAGGTTCTAGAAGAGAGCCTATTCCGGAAACAATTGGACGTCCAGGTGGTGGGCGTTGGTTTTTGTGTACCTTAGGTAAAGAATAGAAATATGGTGTGCGTGGGGAGTCAGTTCTTAAGAATGAAGCCTCATTCTTAGTGATCCAGTTGTTTGTCTCTGCTTCCTCTACCATTAGGTTGATAGTTCTTTTTAACCTCGGAGTTGGGTCTTCTCTGATGACTTTATAGAATTTTTCGTCAGATAGTAATCTCAGGCACTGGTCGTTATAGTGGTCTTTGTCCATGACAACTATGCCTCCACCTTTATCGGCTGGCTTTATGATGATGTCGTCATGTGTTCTTAGTTCTTCCAGGGCTTTCTTTTCTTTATTGGAGATGTTTATGAAGGATTTAGTCGTCTTCTTGTTTATTTCATTTATCTCTCTCATGACTGCCTGTTCAAAGGTCTGGATTTCTATTGGTACCTGGTGGTTCAGAGGGCAGAATGTAGATTTGGGTCTCAGGGCAGTGTCTCCAAGGTTGGGGTTATTCTCTGTACCCTGAAAAAATGCTTTTAATTTCAGTGTCCTACAGAATTGGGCAACTTCACATTGTGTTTTGAAGAGGTCCAGTGGTGGTGTTGGTACAAAGCCCAGTCCTTTGTTAAGGACGTCTTCCTGATCTTTTGAAAGAATAATTTTCGACAGGTTTAAAATTAGTGGGTCGTGCTGGTACTGGGTTTTTCTTTTGTGGCGTTGGCCATACTCCTTGTCAGTATCTGTCTCTCCTGATCTGTCCAGGTGACATTCCTTCGCCTCCCTCGTTGGTTTGTGCGGCCTCTCCCTAAAAAAGTCGGTTGTTGTACATATTGTCCCATGTAGGGACCTAGTTGTGGCGGTGCTGTTTGGTATGGATTCATCCAGCTTTGATAGTTTGGAGTGAAGGGATGGAAGAGTGGAGGAGGTTGTTCCCCGTAATTAGGGTTGCGCCAAGTGTTAGGTCTTCGTCGTTGTTGTCGTCTGTTTTGCCCTCTGAATTTTCGTCGTTGCATGTTGTCATCCCCACTCCAGTCTGAGTTGTTAGACGAGTTACCACTGGAGTCATTGTCAGTTTGGGGTTCTGATACCTCATAGTCATCCTTACTGTAGGGGTGCATTTTTTCCATGGAGAATTTTTTTAAATCCTTACTTAGTTTCTGGATTTTGCTCTGTGTTAGATATTCTCTTGTCTCATTCATATCATGGTTGATTTCTTCCAGTTTTTTCTTGAAGACAGTGATAGATACCATGTTTTTTAGTTTTGCTTCACTCAATTGGATCTTAATTGTGAGTGCCTCTGTTAGTCTGGTTGCAGTTTTAATTATTAAGACTAAGTAGTCTCTAGTACACTTCCAGGATATGGCTGACCAGTCTTTCCTAAATGCAAGGTCTCTCAGAAAAATTCTAGGTGCATTATGGACCCACAATCCTCTAGGTGCAGCGTTTCCACGTAAATATTCGGTCATAATAATGCCATGAATGGCTGTTCTCACTTGTTCCTTTTTGTCCTCGGATAGTTGTTCCCAGTCCTCATTCTGAGCCAGGGTTTGTGTGATTTCACCATCTTGCAGAAGGGATGGAAGGGAAAGAATTGCGTTGATCTCGTCAGTAGAGTAACTTAGTCCTAAGTTCTCTGCCATTTTGCTGTACTGGGTCAAATGGGGTCACGTTAGTGTTGAATGTGTTTTGTTCGAATAATCCTCAACGAAATTTTCGGGGCGTCTTCGAAGGGGATATAATTCCCACAGCTGCACGCTGCTATATGTATGGCTAATCAGTTGGTAGGGAATAAGAAGGATACGAGATCCAGTCGCCTTCCAATTAGTAGTTATATATCAAAAAAGAGTGGATCACTTGAACCTGTTGTCCAGGGTTTGGTGGTTATCCGGCCGTTCCTTAAAAAACCCTCATTCACGTTTTTAGGTGGATTGTCTGGCGGTATATCTTGGTTCTCCGCCTTGATAACGTGATTGCATCATCATCGGGTTTAGTGTTGTGCTACCTCCACCTGGAGGGAAACCACTGGATATTACAGTAGCGATCAGAGATCAAAAATGGACAAGGTGCTCATGTGTCGTGAAACAGTGGAAGTTAAAAAGGGATGTTTTCTCATGCTACCTGGACTTTAGTCTTTATTGTTGTCTGGTGCGTGGAAAAAGAATAAAAATAGGGGAGATTGTGCAGCACGGACAGTTAATGTGTCCGCTGTACAGTCAGTCCAATAGGTGGGTCGACATGTTTCAGCTCTTTACGTGCCCAGGAGGGTCAGGTGAGCTTTCATCAGGACCAGGGGGTGTTGTCTTAAAGAAGGATGTTGTCCACTTTAAGGGTGAGGAGTTCGGAATATTTTTCACTGATCTCCTAGTTAAAGGTTTAGTACCTATGGTGAAAAGGAGGACGAATAACAAATGATATGTTGGTGAAATTACTTAAACAACTGATTCTTTCTTAGAGATTCTTTAAAAAGGGGGGTTTCTACCCAGAGTACATGACGAGAAACAAGCAACATGGCAATTCTTTATATACAGTAAGAGCTGCAAGGTGAGTTCGAACACGCCACTGGTTACATAGCAAGTATAGATGGCAAATCTTTGCAATGATATCTGTATGTGTTGTCTAATGGTTTAGTTGAGGGCATTTCAGAGGGGTGATCCTGGTTAGTAAAGGAATAAACTTTTATACGGAAAGCTATACGTAAGGTTATCTCAGAGATACTTTTTGAGTCCTCAACGTAAAACACAAATTCCCATGCGATATTTGTGTTGAGGGTCATTGTACAATGTGTAGCAAATTGCGGGTTATAAGGGGTGATGTGTTACGGAGAAATACTCAGGTGGTTACAGAACAGCAGTGATGACTATGATTTGTCATGTGTACAGATGATAAACACTGGGAAGGGTCTATTATCCATAAATATTGTAAACTTCATGACTACTGATAGTGTACCACTCACATCGATTTTTAACAGAAAATATGGCGGCATACTGGAACGTGCTCATTCATACATACACTCGATCTGTAAACACACGTTTCTCTCGATATGAAAAAGCAACCGTTGTGGGGCTTCTGAGAACCACTGTTATATTGCATGTTTAGGCAGTACTTCGAGGCTCTATTGGGAACACAGAGAGAGAGACGGCACACAGCATGCGCAGATTATATAGACAGTCATTGCTTGGGTGGCCTTCGTACCTTAAAAGCTCGGATTTCGGGCTTCTTAGGAAGAATGGCAGCGTAGTGAGGCTGTGAGAGGAGGTCAGAGGAGAGGGGGGGAGAACAAGGTGAGATTTAGAAAAAATAACCAAAGAAGTCTTGAATTAACGTTACGTGTCTCCGTCTCCAAGGTTTTTTCCATACCGGGAGTTCCGCTCTGCACGACTTGTGCTGACGCTGTCTTCCTGCTTGGTGGAGATTGCCCGGACTCGAACGTTTTTATGCAGTTAAGAGTGAAAAAAGACTATTAATTAGAGCAGCAGCATACAAGGCTGTCCCTTTTCACAGTCTTTACTTGTATAGGCCACTAAAAACAGTGTAAAAAGTGTCGCAAGTATAAATTACCACTATACCTGTTTTGAAAAGACAGATTCTTAGGCAAGGCGTGATTAATGGTAATATTACCAAATTCATAATGAGAATTGTGTTGGCTTGGGGTTTTTTAAGAAATTGTCAATCATTAGGATGCCAATAAAGTTTGTTTGAGAAATCGTTTAGGTATCATTATGCGGAGCATCGTATTCCGGCCATAGGATAAAGTAGTCTTTGACATGTTCACGATACGCTTAACCAGGGGATATCATCGTTCAAACCTGTTATATTTGTTTTTAGACGGTGTACCCATCTTTGTTCTTGTGTAAAGAGACGTTTCTCGACATTTTGTGACCCAGCCACCATAGACTCTATGACTATCCATTTGAGGTCATCAAGCGTATGTGGGTGGTTGATAAAGTGACTGCTCATTTTGGTGGTGTGACGTTTACATCTGACGTTGCTTCTATGTTCGCAGATTCGCTGTTTTATCTTGCGACACGTCATTCCAATGTATCTCAGATTACACGGGCAGGTAATCATGTAGATAACATGGGTGGTGTTACAGTTGGTATGTTGTCTCATCTTCCACATTAAGTCTGGTGTTAATTCAATGGATTTTGTTGTTTCTGTTAAGTGGCAGACGGAGCAGTGTCCACACGGGAAATGGCCTACCACTGGTGGCAGGTTCCATAAAGTACTTGTAGTTGTAAGTGTCTTTTTTTCTAAAGGACGAGTGTGTACTAGCATGTCCTTAAAATTCTGAGTTCTCCTGTTTGCGAAGCGTGGTTTTGGCCAATTTAGATGTCCCGAGGTCAGAATGCGCCAGTTTTTGTTGATTATTTTCTTGATTATGTTACTGGCTGTGTTATATGTTGTGACACATGTTACTTGGTCAGATGGTAGTGTTTTAGGTATCACTTCTAGCAAGCTCTCTCTGTGTTGATTTCTTGCTCTCTTTTGACATTTGTTCACAATTTTCGTGGGGTAATCGCGTTTGAGTAGTTTCATGCGCAAGTCTTCAGCTTGTTCTTTGTATTCACTCAGCTCACTGCAGTTCCTTTTTAGGCGCAGGAACTGACTGTAGGGTAAATTCTCTCTGAGTGGGCGGGGATGGAAGCTGTTGAAAGAGAGAAGGCTGTTCTTAGTCGTGGGTTTAAAAAAGGTTTTTGTTTTGATAGTATTATCAGTTACATAAATATATAGATCAAGAAAATCCAGATGGTCCTTGTTTGAGTTGATGGTAAATTTTAGACATTCGTCTCGTGTGTTTAGCCAATTGTGAAAGTCTCTTAGATCTTCTTCTGTTCCTTCCCAGAACATGATGATGTCGTCAATATATCTCTTCCAGAAGGTGATCCTGGTGTGGAATAGATTGTTGACGTTCTGGATATGTATCTTTTCAAAATTACTTACATATAGCCCTGCCACGCTCGGCGCAAAGGTACTTCCCATGGAAGTACCATGGCACTGCTGGTAGAGAGTGTTGTTATATTCAAAATAATTCTCTGTCAGGGCCATTCTACAGCATTCTAGGATGAAGTGTCTGGGGGTGTGGTATTGCCAGTCGTGTGCGAAGAGTAAGTCTTCCAGGGTGTTCAAAGTTTCTTGTTGAGGCAGGCTGGTATAGAGGCTTTCCACATCTAGTGAGACTAAGATCATGGTTTCACTTAGGAATGGTTGGTCTTGTAAGAGGTTGAGTAAATCTCGTGTGTCTTTTAAGTAAGTTGGAGTCTGTTGTACCATCGGTCTAAGATATTGATCTGCAAATTGAGAGAGAGGTTCTAGAAGAGAGCCTATTCCGGAAACAATTGGACGTCCAGGTGGTGGGCATTGGTTTTTGTGTACCTTAGGTAAAGAATAGAAATATGGTGTGCGTGGGGAGTCAGTTCTTAAGAATGAAGCCTCATTCTTAGTGATCCAGTTGTTTGTCTCTGCTTCCTCTACCATTAGGTTGATAGTTCTTTTTAACCTCGGAGTTGGGTCTTCTCTGATGACTTTATAGAATTTTTCGTCAGATAGTAATCTCAGGCACTGGTCGTTATAGTGGTCTTTGTCCATGATAACTATGCCTCCACCTTTATCGGCTGGCTTTATGATGATGTCGTCATGTGTTCTTAGTTCTTCCAGGGCTTTCTTTTCTTTATTGGAGATGTTTATGAAGGATTTAGTCGTCTTCTTGTTTATTTCATTTATCTCTCTCATGACTGCCTGTTCAAAGGTCTGGATTTCTATTGGTACCTGGTGGTTCAGAGGGCAGAATGTAGATTTGGGTCTCAGGGCAGTGTCTCCAAGGTTGGGGTTATTCTCTGTACCCTGAAAAAATGCTTTTAATTTCAGTGTCCTACAGAATTGGGCAACTTCACATTGTGTTTTGAAGAGGTCCAGTGGTGGTGTTGGTACAAAGCCCAGTCCTTTGTTAAGGACGTCTTCCTGATCTTTTGAAAGAATAATTTTCGACAGGTTGAAAATTAGTGGGTCGTGCTGGTACTGGGTTTTTCTTTTGTGGCGTTGGCCATACTCCTTGTCAGTATCTGTCTCTCCTGATCTGTCCAGGTGACATTCCTTCGCCTCCCTCGTTGGTTTGTGCGGCCTCTCCCTAAAAAAGTCGGTTGTTGTACATATTGTCCCATGTAGGGACCTAGTTGTGGCGGTGCTGTTTGGTATGGATTCATCCAGCTTTGATAGTTTGGAGTGAAGGGATGGAAGAGTGGAGGAGGTTGTTCCCCGTAATTAGGGTTGCGCCAAGTGTTAGGTCTTCGTCGTTGTTGTCGTCTGTTTTGCCCTCTGAATTTTCGTCGTTGCATGTTGTCATCCCCACTCCAGTCTGAGTTGTTAGACGAGTTACCACTGGAGTCATTGTCAGTTTGGGGTTCTGATACCTCATAGTCATCCTTACTGTAGGGGTGCATTTTTTCCATGGAGAATTTTTTTAAATCCTTACTTAGTTTCTGGATTTTGCTCTGTGTTAGATATTCTCTTGTCTCATTCATATCATGGTTGATTTCTTCCAGTTTTTTCTTGAAGACAGTGATAGATACCATGTTTTTTAGTTTTGCTTCACTCAATTGGATCTTAATTGTGAGTGCCTCTGTTAGTCTGGTTGCAGTTTTAATTATTAAGACTAAGTAGTCTCTAGTACACTTCCAGGATATGGCTGACCAGTCTTTCCTAAATGCAAGGTCTCTCAGAAAAATTCTAGGTGCATTATGGACCCACAATCCTCTAGGTGCAGCGTTTCCACGTAAATATTCGGTCATAATAATGCCATGAATGGCTGTTCTCACTTGTTCCTTTTTGTCCTCGGATAGTTGTTCCCAGTCCTCATTCTGAGCCAGGGTTTGTGTGATTTCACCATCTTGCAGAAGGGATGGAAGGGAAAGAATTGCGTTGATCTCGTCAGTAGAGTAACTTAGTCCTAAGTTCTCTGCCATTTTGCTGTACTGGGTCAAATGGGGTCACGTTAGTGTTGAATGTGTTTTGTTCGAATAATCCTCAACGAAATTTTCGGGGCGTCTTCGAAGGGGATATAATTCCCACAGCTGCACGCTGCTATATGTATGGCTAATCAGTTGGTAGGGAATAAGAAGGATACGAGATCCAGTCGCCTTCCAATTAGTAGTTATATATCAAAAAAGAGTGGATCACTTGAACCTGTTGTCCAGGGTTTGGTGGTTATCCGGCCGTTCCTTAAAAAACCCTCATTCACGTTTTTAGGTGGATTGTCTGGCGGTATATCTTGGTTCTCCGCCTTGATAACGTGATTGCATCATCATCGGGTTTAGTGTTGTGCTACCTCCACCTGGAGGGAAACCACTGGATATTACAGTAGCGATCAGAGATCAAAAATGGACAAGGTGCTCATGTGTCGTGAAACAGTGGAAGTTAAAAAGGGATGTTTTCTCATGCTACCTGGACTTTAGTCTTTATTGTTGTCTGGTGCGTGGAAAAAGAATAAAAATAGGGGAGATTGTGCAGCACGGACAGTTAATGTGTCCGCTGTACAGTCAGTCCAATAGGTGGGTCGACATGTTTCAGCTCTTTACGTGCCCAGGAGGGTCAGGTGAGCTTTCATCAGGACCAGGGGGTGTTGTCTTAAAGAAGGATGTTGTCCACTTTAAGGGTGAGGAGTTCGGAATATTTTTCACTGATCTCCTAGTTAAAGGTTTAGTACCTATGGTGAAAAGGAGGACGAATAACAAATGATATGTTGGTGAAATTACTTAAACAACTGATTCTTTCTTAGAGATTCTTTAAAAAGGGGGGTTTCTACCCAGAGTACATGACGAGAAACAAGCAACATGGCAATTCTTTATATACAGTAAGAGCTGCAAGGTGAGTTCGAACACGCCACTGGTTACATAGCAAGTATAGATGGCAAATCTTTGCAATGATATCTGTATGTGTTGTCTAATGGTTTAGTTGAGGGCATTTCAGAGGGGTGATCCTGGTTAGTAAAGGAATAAACTTTTATACGGAAAGCTATACGTAAGGTTATCTTAGAGATACTTTTTGAGTCCTCAACGTAAAACACAAATTCCCATGCGATATTTGTGTTGAGGGTCATTGTACAATGTGTAGCAAATTGCGGGTTATAAGGGGTGATGTGTTACGGAGAAATACTCAGGTGGTTACAGAACAGCAGTGATGACTATGATTTGTCATGTGTACAGATGATAAACACTGGGAAGGGTCTATTATCCATAAATATTGTAAACTTCATGACTACTGATAGTGTACCACTCACATCGATTTTTAACAGAAAATATGGCGGCATACTGGAACGTGCTCATTCATACATTCACTCGATCTGTAAACACACGTTTCTCTCGATATGAAAAAGCAACCGTTGTGGGGCTTCTGAGAACCACTGTTATATTGCATGTTTAGGCAGTACTTCGAGGCTCTATTGGGAACACAGAGAGAGAGACGGCACACAGCATGCGCAGATTATATAGACAGTCATTGCTTGGGTGGCCTTCGTACCTTAAAAGCTCGGATTTCGGGCTTCTTAGGAAGAATGGCAGCGTAGTGAGGCTGTGAGAGGAGGTCAGAGGAGAGGGGGGGAGAACAAGGTGAGATTTAGAAAAAATAACCAAAGAAGTCTTGAATTAACGTTACGTGTCTCCGTCTCCAAGGTTTTTTCCATACCGGGAGTTCCGCTCTGCACGACTTGTGCTGACGCTGTCTTCCTGCTTGGTGGAGATTGCCCGGACTCGAACGTTTTTATGCAGTTAAGAGTGAAAAAAGACTATTAATTAGAGCAGCAGCATACAAGGCTGTCCCTTTTCACAGTCTTTACTTGTATAGGCCACTAAAAACAGTGTAAAAAGTGTCGCAAGTATAAATTACCACTATACCTGTTTTGAAAAGACAGATTCTTAGGCAAGGCGTGATTAATGGTAATATTACCAAATTCATAATGAGAATTGTGTTGGCTTGGGGTTTTTTAAGAAATTGTCAATCATTAGGATGCCAATAAAGTTTGTTTGAGAAATCGTTTAGGTATCATTATGCGGAGCATCGTATTCCGGCCATAGGATAAAGTAGTCTTTGACATGTTCACGATACGCTTAACCAGGGGATATCATCGTTCAAACCTGTTATATTTGTTTTTAGACGGTGTACCCATCTTTGTTCTTGTGTAAAGAGACGTTTCTCGACATTTTGTGACCCAGCCACCATAGACTCTATGACTATCCATTTGAGGTCATCAAGCGTATGTGGGTGGTTGATAAAGTGACTGCTCATTTTGGTGGTGTGACGTTTACATCTGACGTTGCTTCTATGTTCGCAGATTCGCTGTTTTATCTTGCGACACGTCATTCCAATGTATCTCAGATTACACGGGCAGGTAATCATGTAGATAACATGGGTGGTGTTACAGTTGGTATGTTGTCTCATCTTCCACATTAAGTCTGGTGTTAATTCAATGGATTTTGTTGTTTCTGTTAAGTGGCAGACGGAGCAGTGTCCACACGGGAAATGGCCTACCACTGGTGGCAGGTTCCATAAAGTACTTGTAGTTGTAAGTGTCTTTTTTTCTAAAGGACGAGTGTGTACTAGCATGTCCTTAAAATTCTGAGTTCTCCTGTTTGCGAAGCGTGGTTTTGGCCAATTTAGATGTCCCGAGGTCAGAATGCGCCAGTTTTTGTTGATTATTTTCTTGATTATGTTACTGGCTGTGTTATATGTTGTGACACATGTTACTTGGTCAGATGGTAGTGTTTTAGGTATCACTTCTAGCAAGCTCTCTCTGTGTTGATTTCTTGCTCTCTTTTGACATTTGTTCACAATTTTCGTGGGGTAATCGCGTTTGAGTAGTTTCATGCGCAAGTCTTCAGCTTGTTCTTTGTATTCACTCAGCTCACTGCAGTTCCTTTTTAGGCGCAGGAACTGACTGTAGGGTAAATTCTCTCTGAGTGGGCGGGGATGGAAGCTGTTGAAAGAGAGAAGGCTGTTCTTAGTCGTGGGTTTAAAAAAGGTTTTTGTTTTGATAGTATTATCAGTTACATAAATATATAGATCAAGAAAATCCAGATGGTCCTTGTTTGAGTTGATGGTAAATTTTAGACATTCGTCTCGTGTGTTTAGCCAATTGTGAAAGTCTCTTAGATCTTCTTCTGTTCCTTCCCAGAACATGATGATGTCGTCAATATATCTCTTCCAGAAGGTGATCCTGGTGTGGAATGGATTGTTGACGTTCTGGATATGTATCTTTTCAAAATTACTTACATATAGCCCTGCCACGCTCGGCGCAAAGGTACTTCCCATGGAAGTACCATGGCACTGCTGGTAGAGAGTGTTGTTATATTCAAAATAATTCTCTGTCAGGGCCATTCTACAGCATTCTAGGATGAAGTGTCTGGGGGTGTGGTATTGCCAGTCGTGTGCGAAGAGTAAGTCTTCCAGGGTGTTCAAAGTTTCTTGTTGAGGCAGGCTGGTATAGAGGCTTTCCACATCTAGTGAGACTAAGATCATGGTTTCACTTAGGAATGGTTGGTCTTGTAAGAGGTTGAGTAAATCTCGTGTGTCTTTTAAGTAAGTTGGAGTCTGTTGTACCATCGGTCTAAGATATTGATCTGCAAATTGAGAGAGAGGTTCTAGAAGAGAGCCTATTCCGGAAACAATTGGACGTCCAGGTGGTGGGCGTTGGTTTTTGTGTACCTTAGGTAAAGAATAGAAATATGGTGTGCGTGGGGAGTCAGTTCTTAAGAATGAAGCCTCATTCTTAGTGATCCAGTTGTTTGTCTCTGCTTCCTCTACCATTAGGTTGATAGTTCTTTTTAACCTCGGAGTTGGGTCTTCTCTGATGACTTTATAGAATTTTTCGTCAGATAGTAATCTCAGGCACTGGTCGTTATAGTGGTCTTTGTCCATGATAACTATGCCTCCACCTTTATCGGCTGGCTTTATGATGATGTCGTCATGTGTTCTTAGTTCTTCCAGGGCTTTCTTTTCTTTATTGGAGATGTTTATGAAGGATTTAGTCGTCTTCTTGTTTATTTCATTTATCTCTCTCATGACTGCCTGTTCAAAGGTCTGGATTTCTATTGGTACCTGGTGGTTCAGAGGGCAGAATGTAGATTTGGGTCTCAGGGCAGTGTCTCCAAGGTTGGGGTTATTCTCTGTACCCTGAAAAAATGCTTTTAATTTCAGTGTCCTACAGAATTGGGCAACTTCACATTGTGTTTTGAAGAGGTCCAGTGGTGGTGTTGGTACAAAGCCCAGTCCTTTGTTAAGGACGTCTTCCTGATCTTTTGAAAGAATAATTTTCGACAGGTTGAAAATTAGTGGGTCGTGCTGGTACTGGGTTTTTCTTTTGTGGCGTTGGCCATACTCCTTGTCAGTATCTGTCTCTCCTGATCTGTCCAGGTGACATTCCTTCGCCTCCCTCGTTGGTTTGTGCGGCCTCTCCCTAAAAAAGTCGGTTGTTGTACATATTGTCCCATGTAGGGACCTAGTTGTGGCGGTGCTGTTTGGTATGGATTCATCCAGCTTTGATAGTTTGGAGTGAAGGGATGGAAGAGTGGAGGAGGTTGTTCCCCGTAATTAGGGTTGCGCCAAGTGTTAGGTCTTCGTCGTTGTTGTCGTCTGTTTTGCCCTCTGAATTTTCGTCGTTGCATGTTGTCATCCCCACTCCAGTCTGAGTTGTTAGACGAGTTACCACTGGAGTCATTGTCAGTTTGGGGTTCTGATACCTCATAGTCATCCTTACTGTAGGGGTGCATTTTTTCCATGGAGAATTTTTTTAAATCCTTACTTAGTTTCTGGATTTTGCTCTGTGTTAGATATTCTCTTGTCTCATTCATATCATGGTTGATTTCTTCCAGTTTTTTCTTGAAGACAGTGATAGATACCATGTTTTTTAGTTTTGCTTCACTCAATTGGATCTTAATTGTGAGTGCCTCTGTTAGTCTGGTTGCAGTTTTAATTATTAAGACTAAGTAGTCTCTAGTACACTTCCAGGATATGGCTGACCAGTCTTTCCTAAATGCAAGGTCTAACAGAAAAATTCTAGGTGCATTATGGACCCACAATCCTCTAGGTGCAGCGTTTCCACGTAAATATTCGGTCATAATAATGCCATGAATGGCTGTTCTCACTTGTTCCTTTTTGTCCTCGGATAGTTGTTCCCAGTCCTCATTCTGAGCCAGGGTTTGTGTGATTTCACCATCTTGCAGAAGGGATGGAAGGGAAAGAATTGCGTTGATCTCGTCAGTAGAGTAACTTAGTCCTAAGTTCTCTGCCATTTTGCTGTACTGGGTCAAATGGGGTCACGTTAGTGTTCAATGTGTTTTGTTCGAATAATCCTCAACGAAATTTTCGGGGCGTCTTCGAAGGGGATATAATTCCCACAGCTGCACGCTGCTATATGTATGGCTAATCAGTTGGTAGGGAATAAGAAGGATACGAGATCCAGTCGCCTTCCAATTAGTAGTTATATATCAAAAAAGAGTGGATCACTTGAACCTGTTGTCCAGGGTTTGGTGGTTATCCGGCCGTTCCTTAAAAAACCCTCATTCACATTTTTAGGTGGATTGTCTGGCGGTATATCTTGGTTCTCCGCCTTGATAACGTGATTGCATCATCATCGGGTTTAGTGTTGTGCTACCTCCACCTGGAGGGAAACCACTGGATATTACAGTAGCGATCAGAGATCAAAAATGGACAAGGTGCTCATGTGTCGTGAAACAGTGGAAGTTAAAAAGGGATGTTTTCTCATGCTACCTGGACTTTAGTCTTTATTGTTGTCTGGTGCGTGGAAAAAGAATAAAAATAGGGGAGATTGTGCAGCACGGACAGTTAATGTGTCCGCTGTACAGTCAGTCCAATAGGTGGGTCGACATGTTTCAGCTCTTTACGTGCCCAGGAGGGTCAGGTGAGCTTTCATCAGGACCAGGGGGTGTTGTCTTAAAGAAGGATGTTGTCCACTTTAAGGGTGAGGAGTTCGGAATATTTTTCACTGATCTCCTAGTTAAAGGTTTAGTACCTATGGTGAAAAGGAGGACGAATAACAAATGATATGTTGGTGAAATTACTTAAACAACTGATTCTTTCTTAGAGATTCTTTAAAAAGGGGGGTTTCTACCCAGAGTACATGACGAGAAACAAGCAACATGGCAATTCTTTATATACAGTAAGAGCTGCAAGGTGAGTTCGAACACGCCACTGGTTACATAGCAAGTATAGATGGCAAATCTTTGCAATGATATCTGTATGTGTTGTCTAATGGTTTAGTTGAGGGCATTTCAGAGGGGTGATCCTGGTTAGTAAAGGAATAAACTTTTATACGGAAAGCTATACGTAAGGTTATCTCAGAGATACTTTTTGAGTCCTCAACGTAAAACACAAATTCCCATGCGATATTTGTGTTGAGGGTCATTGTACAATATGTAGCAAATCGCGGGTTATAAGGGGTGATGTGTTACGGAGAAATACTCAGGTGGTTACAGAACAGCAGTGATGACTATGATTTGTCATGTGTACAGATGATAAACACTGGGAAGGGTCTATTATCCATAAATATTGTAAACTTCATGACTACTGATAGTGTACCACTCACATCGATTTTTAACAGAAAATATGGCGGCATACTGGAACGTGCTCATTCATACATTCACTCGATCTGTAAACACACGTTTCTCTCGATATGAAAAAGCAACCGTTGTGGGGCTTCTGAGAACCACTGTTATATTGCATGTTTAGGCAGTACTTCGAGGCTCTATTGGGAACACAGAGAGAGAGACGGCACACAGCATGCGCAGATTATATAGACAGTCATTGCTTGGGTGGCCTTCGTACCTTAAAAGCTCGGATTTCGGGCTTCTTAGGAAGAATGGCAGCGTAGTGAGGCTGTGAGAGGAGGTCAGAGGAGAGGGGGGGAGAACAAGGTGAGATTTAGAAAAAATAACCAAAGAAGTCTTGAATTAACGTTACGTGTCTCCGTCTCCAAGGTTTTTTCCATACCGGGAGTTCCGCTCTGCACGACTTGTGCTGACGTTGTCTTCCTGCTTGGTGGAGATTGCCCGGACTCGAACGTTTTTATGCAGTTAAGAGTCAAAAAAGACTATTAATTAGAGCAGCAGCATACAAGGCTGTCCCTTTTCACAGTCTTTACTTGTATAGGCCACTAAAAACAGTGTAAAAAGTGTCGCAAGTATAAATTACCACTACACCTGTTTTGAAAAGACAGATTCTTAGGCAAGGCTTGATTAATGGTAATATTACCAAATTCATAATGAGAATTGTGTTGGCTTGGGGTTTTTTAAGAAATTGTCAATCATTAGGATGCCAATAAAGTTTGTTTGAGAAATCGTTTAGGTATCATTATGCGGAGCATCGTATTCCGGCCATAGGATAAAGTAGTCTTTGACATGTTCACGATACGCTTAACCAGGGGATATCATCGTTCAAACCTGTTATATTTGTTTTTAGACGGTGTACCCATCTTTGTTCTTGTGTAAAGAGACGTTTCTCGACATTTTGTGACCCAGCCACCATAGACTCTATGACTATCCATTTGAGGTCATCAAGCGTATGTGGGTGGTTGATAAAGTGACTGCTCATTTTGGTGGTGTGACGTTTACATCTGACGTTGCTTCTATGTTCGCAGATTCGCTGTTTTATCTTGCGACACGTCATTCCAATGTATCTCAGATTACACGGGCAGGTAATCATGTAGATAACATGGGTGGTGTTACAGTTGGTATGTTGTCTCATCTTCCACATTAAGTCTGGTGTTAATTCAATGGATTTTGTTGTTTCTGTTAAGTGGCAGACGGAGCAGTGTCCACACGGGAAATGGCCTACCACTGGTGGCAGGTTCCATAAAGTACTTGTAGTTGTAAGTGTCTTTTTTTCTAAAGGACGAGTGTGTACTAGCATGTCCTTAAAATTCTGAGTTCTCCTGTTTGCGAAGCGTGGTTTTGGCCAATTTAGATGTCCCGAGGTCAGAATGCGCCAGTTTTTGTTGATTATTTTCTTGATTATGTTACTGGCTGTGTTATATGTTGTGACACATGTTACTTGGTCAGATGGTAGTGTTTTAGGTATCACTTCTAGCAAGCTCTCTCTGTGTTGATTTCTTGCTCTCTTTTGACATTTGTTCACAATTTTCGTGGGGTAATCGCGTTTGAGTAGTTTCATGCGCAAGTCTTCAGCTTGTTCTTTGTATTCACTCAGCTCACTGCAGTTCCTTTTTAGGCGCAGGAACTGACTGTAGGGTAAATTCTCTCTGAGTGGGCGGGGATGGAAGCTGTTGAAAGAGAGAAGGCTGTTCTTAGTCGTGGGTTTAAAAAAGGTTTTTGTTTTGATAGTATTATCAGTTACATAAATATATAGATCAAGAAAATCCAGATGGTCCTTGTTTGAGTTGATGGTAAATTTTAGACATTCGTCTCGTGTGTTTAGCCAATTGTGAAAGTCTCTTAGATCTTCTTCTGTTCCTTCCCAGAACATGATGATGTCGTCAATATATCTCTTCCAGAAGGTGATCCTGGTGTGGAATGGATTGTTGACGTTCTGGATATGTATCTTTTCAAAATTACTTACATATAGCCCTGCCACGCTCGGCGCAAAGGTACTTCCCATGGAAGTACCATGGCACTGCTGGTAGAGAGTGTTGTTATATTCAAAATAATTCTCTGTCAGGGCCATTCTACAGCATTCTAGGATGAAGTGTCTGGGGGTGTGGTATTGCCAGTCGTGTGCGAAGAGTAAGTCTTCCAGGGTGTTCAAAGTTTCTTGTTGAGGCAGGCTGGTATAGAGGCTTTCCACATCTAGTGAGACTAAGATCATGGTTTCACTTAGGAATGGTTGGTCTTGTAAGAGGTTGAGTAAATCTCGTGTGTCTTTTAAGTAAGTTGGAGTCTGTTGTACCATCGGTCTAAGATATTGATCTGCAAATTGAGAGAGAGGTTCTAGAAGAGAGCCTATTCCGGAAACAATTGGACGTCCAGGTGGTGGGCGTTGGTTTTTGTGTACCTTAGGTAAAGAATAGAAATATGGTGTGCGTGGGGAGTCAGTTCTTAAGAATGAAGCCTCATTCTTAGTGATCCAGTTGTTTGTCTCTGCTTCCTCTACCATTAGGTTGATAGTTCTTTTTAACCTCGGAGTTGGGTCTTCTCTGATGACTTTATAGAATTTTTCGTCAGATAGTAATCTCAGGCACTGGTCGTTATAGTGGTCTTTGTCCATGATAACTATGCCTCCACCTTTATCGGCTGGCTTTATGATGATGTCGTCATGTGTTCTTAGTTCTTCCAGGGCTTTCTTTTCTTTATTGGAGATGTTTATGAAGGATTTAGTCGTCTTCTTGTTTATTTCATTTATCTCTCTCATGACTGCCTGTTCAAAGGTCTGGATTTCTATTGGTACCTGGTGGTTCAGAGGGCAGAATGTAGATTTGGGTCTCAGGGCAGTGTCTCCAAGGTTGGGGTTATTCTCTGTACCCTGAAAAAATGCTTTTAATTTCAGTGTCCTACAGAATTGGGCAACTTCACATTGTGTTTTGAAGAGGTCCAGTGGTGGTGTTGGTACAAAGCCCAGTCCTTTGTTAAGGACGTCTTCCTGATCTTTTGAAAGAATAATTTTCGACAGGTTTAAAATTAGTGGGTCGTGCTGGTACTGGGTTTTTCTTTTGTGGCGTTGGCCATACTCCTTGTCAGTATCTGTCTCTCCTGATCTGTCCAGGTGACATTCCTTCGCCTCCCTCGTTGGTTTGTGCGGCCTCTCCCTAAAAAAGTCGGTTGTTGTACATATTGTCCCATGTAGGGACCTAGTTGTGGCGGTGCTGTTTGGTATGGATTCATCCAGCTTTGATAGTTTGGAGTGAAGGGATGGAAGAGTGGAGGAGGTTGTTCCCCGTAATTAGGGTTGCGCCAAGTGTTAGGTCTTCGTCGTTGTTGTCGTCTGTTTTGCCCTCTGAATTTTCGTCGTTGCATGTTGTCATCCCCACTCCAGTCTGAGTTGTTAGACGAGTTACCACTGGAGTCATTGTCAGTTTGGGGTTCTGATACCTCATAGTCATCCTTACTGTAGGGGTGCATTTTTTCCATGGAGAATTTTTTTAAATCCTTACTTAGTTTCTGGATTTTGCTCTGTGTTAGATATTCTCTTGTCTCATTCATATCATGGTTGATTTCTTCCAGTTTTTTCTTGAAGACAGTGATAAATACCATGTTTTTTAGTTTTGCTTCACTCAATTGGATCTTAATTGTGAGTGCCTCTGTTAGTCTGGTTGCAGTTTTAATTATTAAGACTAAGTAGTCTCTAGTACACTTCCAGGATATGGCTGACCAGTCTTTCCTAAATGCAAGGTCTCTCAGAAAAATTCTAGGTGCATTATGGACCCACAATCCTCTAGGTGCAGCGTTTCCACGTAAATATTCGGTCATAATAATGCCATGAATGGCTGTTCTCACTTGTTCCTTTTTGTCCTCGGATAGTTGTTCCCAGTCCTCATTCTGAGCCAGGGTTTGTGTGATTTCACCATCTTGCAGAAGGGATGGAAGGGAAAGAATTGCGTTGATCTCGTCAGTAGAGTAACTTAGTCCTAAGTTCTCTGCCATTTTGCTGTACTGGGTCAAATGGGGTCACGTTAGTGTTGAATGTGTTTTGTTCGAATAATCCTCAACGAAATTTTCGGGGCGTCTTCGAAGGGGATATAATTCCCACAGCTGCACGCTGCTATATGTATGGCTAATCAGTTGGTAGGGAATAAGAAGGATACGAGATCCAGTCGCCTTCCAATTAGTAGTTATATATCAAAAAAGAGTGGATCACTTGAACCTGTTGTCCAGGGTTTGGTGGTTATCCGGCCGTTCCTTAAAAAACCCTCATTCACGTTTTTAGGTGGATTGTCTGGCGGTATATCTTGGTTCTCCGCCTTGATAACGTGATTGCATCATCATCGGGTTTAGTGTTGTGCTACCTCCACCTGGAGGGAAACCACTGGATATTACAGTAGCGATCAGAGATCAAAAATGGACAAGGTGCTCATGTGTCGTGAAACAGTGGAAGTTAAAAAGGGATGTTTTCTCATGCTACCTGGACTTTAGTCTTTATTGTTGTCTGGTGCGTGGAAAAAGAATAAAAATAGGGGAGATTGTGCAGCACGGACAGTTAATGTGTCCGCTGTACAGTCAGTCCAATAGGTGGGTCGACATGTTTCAGCTCTTTACGTGCCCAGGAGGGTCAGGTGAGCTTTCATCAGGACCAGGGGGTGTTGTCTTAAAGAAGGATGTTGTCCACTTTAAGGGTGAGGAGTTCGGAATATTTTTCACTGATCTCCTAGTTAAAGGTTTAGTACCTATGGTGAAAAGGAGGACGAATAACAAATGATATGTTGGTGAAATTACTTAAACAACTGATTCTTTCTTAGAGATTCTTTAAAAAGGGGGGTTTCTACCCAGAGTACATGACGAGAAACAAGCAACATGGCAATTCTTTATATACAGTAAGAGCTGCAAGGTGAGTTCGAACACGCCACTGGTTACATAGCAAGTATAGATGGCAAATCTTTGCAATGATATCTGTATGTGTTGTCTAATGGTTTAGTTGAGGGCATTTCAGAGGGGTGATCCTGGTTAGTAAAGGAATAAACTTTTATACGGAAAGCTATACGTAAGGTTATCTCAGAGATACTTTTTGAGTCCTCAACGTAAAACACAAATTCCCATGCGATATTTGTGTTGAGGGTCATTGTACAATGTGTAGCAAATTGCGGGTTATAAGGGGTGATGTGTTACGGAGAAATACTCAGGTGGTTACAGAACAGCAGTGATGACTATGATTTGTCATGTGTACAGATGATAAACACTGGGAAGGGTCTATTATCCATAAATATTGTAAACTTCATGACTACTGATAGTGTACCACTCACATCGATTTTTAACAGAAAATATGGCGGCATACTGGAACGTGCTCATTCATACATTCACTCGATCTGTAAACACACGTTTCTCTCGATATGAAAAAGCAACCGTTGTGGGGCTTCTGAGAACCACTGTTATATTGCATGTTTAGGCAGTACTTCGAGGCTCTATTGGGAACACAGAGAGAGAGACGGCACACAGCATGCGCAGATTATATAGACAGTCATTGCTTGGGTGGCCTTCGTACCTTAAAAGCTCGGATTTCGGGCTTCTTAGGAAGAATGGCAGCGTAGTGAGGCTGTGAGAGGAGGTCAGAGGAGAGGGGGGGAGAACAAGGTGAGATTTAGAAAAAATAACCAAAGAAGTCTTGAATTAACGTTACGTGTCTCCGTCTCCAAGGTTTTTTCCATACCGGGAGTTCCGCTCTGCACGACTTGTGCTGACGCTGTCTTCCTGCTTGGTGGAGATTGCCCGGACTCGAACGTTTTTATGCAGTTAAGAGTGAAAAAAGACTATTAATTAGAGCAGCAGCATACAAGGCTGTCCCTTTTCACAGTCTTTACTTGTATAGGCCACTAAAAACAGTGTAAAAAGTGTCGCAAGTATAAATTACCACTACACCTGTTTTGAAAAGACAGATTCTTAGGCAAGGCGTGATTAATGGTAATATTACCAAATTCATAATGAGAATTGTGTTGGCTTGGGTTTTTTTAAGAAATTGTCAATCATTAGGATGCCAATAAAGTTTGTTTGAGAAATCGTTTAGGTATCATTATGCGGAGCATCGTATTCCGGCCATAGGATAAAGTAGTCTTTGACATGTTCACGATACGCTTAACCAGGGGATATCATCGTTCAAACCTGTTATATTTGTTTTTAGACGGTGTACCCATCTTTGTTCTTGTGTAAAGAGACGTTTCTCGACATTTTGTGACCCAGCCACCATAGACTCTATGACTATCCATTTGAGGTCATCAAGCGTATGTGGGTGGTTGATAAAGTGACTGCTCATTTTGGTGGTGTGACGTTTACATCTGACGTTGCTTCTATGTTCGCAGATTCGCTGTTTTATCTTGCGACACGTCATTCCAATGTATCTCAGATTACACGGGCAGGTAATCATGTAGATAACATGGGTGGTGTTACAGTTGGTATGTTGTCTCATCTTCCACATTAAGTCTGGTGTTAATTCAATGGATTTTGTTGTTTCTGTTAAGTGGCAGACAGAGCAGTGTCCACACGGGAAATGGCCTACCACTGGTGGCAGGTTCCATAAAGTACTTGTAGTTGTAAGTGTCTTTTTTTCTAAAGGACGAGTGTGTACTAGCATGTCCTTAAAATTCTGAGTTCTCCTGTTTGCGAAGCGTGGTTTTGGCCAATTTAGATGTCCCGAGGTCAGAATGCGCCAGTTTTTGTTGATTATTTTCTTGATTATGTTACTGGCTGTGTTATATGTTGTGACACATGTTACTTGGTCAGATGGTAGTGTTTTAGGTATCACTTCTAGCAAGCTCTCTCTGTGTTGATTTCTTGCTCTCTTTTGACATTTGTTCACAATTTTCGTGGGGTAATCGCGTTTGAGTAGTTTCATGCGCAAGTCTTCAGCTTGTTCTTTGTATTCACTCAGCTCACTGCAGTTCCTTTTTAGGCGCAGGAACTGACTGTAGGGTAAATTCTCTCTGAGTGGGCGGGGATGGAAGCTGTTGAAAGAGAGAAGGCTGTTCTTAGTCGTGGGTTTAAAAAAGGTTTTTGTTTTGATAGTATTATCAGTTACATAAATATATAGATCAAGAAAATCCAGATGGTCCTTGTTTGAGTTGATGGTAAATTTTAGACATTCGTCTCGTGTGTTTAGCCAATTGTGAAAGTCTCTTAGATCTTCTTCTGTTCCTTCCCAGAACATGATGATGTCGTCAATATATCTCTTCCAGAAGGTGATCCTGGTGTGGAATGGATTGTTGACGTTCTGGATATGTATCTTTTCAAAATTACTTACATATAGCCCTGCCACGCTCGGCGCAAAGGTACTTCCCATGGAAGTACCATGGCACTGCTGGTAGAGAGTGTTGTTATATTCAAAATAATTCTCTGTCAGGGCCATTCTACAGCATTCTAGGATGAAGTGTCTGGGGGTGTGGTATTGACAGTCGTGTGCGAAGAGTAAGTCTTCCAGGGTGTTCAAAGTTTCTTGTTGAGGCAGGCTGGTATAGAGGCTTTCCACATCTAGTGAGACTAAGATCATGGTTTCACTTAGGAATGGTTGGTCTTGTAAGAGGTTGAGTAAATCTCGTGTGTCTTTTAAGTAAGTTGGAGTCTGTTGTACCATCGGTCTAAGATATTGATCTGCAAATTGAGAGAGAGGTTCTAGAAGAGAGCCTATTCCGGAAACAATTGGACGTCCAGGTGGTGGGCGTTGGTTTTTGTGTACCTTAGGTAAAGAATAGAAATATGGTGTGCGTGGGGAGTCAGTTCTTAAGAATGAAGCCTCATTCTTAGTGATCCAGTTGTTTGTCTCTGCTTCCTCTACCATTAGGTTGATAGTTCTTTTTAACCTCGGAGTTGGGTCTTCTCTGATGACTTTATAAAATTTTTCGTCAGATAGTAATCTCAGGCACTGGTCGTTATAGTGGTCTTTGTCCATGATAACTATGCCTCCACCTTTATCGGCTGGCTTTATGATGATGTCGTCATGTGTTCTTAGTTCTTCCAGGGCTTTCTTTTCTTTATTGGAGATGTTTATGAAGGATTTAGTCGTCTTCTTGTTTATTTCATTTATCTCTCTCATGACTGCCTGTTCAAAGGTCTGGATTTCTATTGGTACCTGGTGGTTCAGAGGGCAGAATGTAGATTTGGGTCTCAGGGCAGTGTCTCCAAGGTTGGGGTTATTCTCTGTACCCTGAAAAAATGCTTTTAATTTCAGTGTCCTACAGAATTGGGCAACTTCACATTGTGTTTTGAAGAGGTCCAGTGGTGGTGTTGGTACAAAGCCCAGTCCTTTGTTAAGGACGTCTTCCTGATCTTTTGAAAGAATAATTTTCGACAGGTTTAAAATTAGTGGGTCGTGCTGGTACTGGGTTTTTCTTTTGTGGCGTTGGCCATACTCCTTGTCAGTATCTGTCTCTCCTGATCTGTCCAGGTGACATTCCTTCGCCTCCCTCGTTGGTTTGTGCGGCCTCTCCCTAAAAAAGTCGGTTGTTGTACATATTGTCCCATGTAGGGACCTAGTTGTGGCGGTGCTGTTTGGTATGGATTCATCCAGCTTTGATAGTTTGGAGTGAAGGGATGGAAGAGTGGAGGAGGTTGTTCCCCGTAATTAGGGTTGCGCCAAGTGTTAGGTCTTCGTCGTTGTTGTCGTCTGTTTTGCCCTCTGAATTTTCGTCGTTGCATGTTGTCATCCCCACTCCAGTCTGAGTTGTTAGACGAGTTACCACTGGAGTCATTGTCAGTTTGGGGTTCTGATACCTCATAGTCATCCTTACTGTAGGGGTGCATTTTTTCCATGGAGAATTTTTTTAAATCCTTACTTAGTTTCTGGATTTTGCTCTGTGTTAGATATTCTCTTGTCTCATTCATATCATGGTTGATTTCTTCCAGTTTTTTCTTGAAGACAGTGATAGATACCATGTTTTTTAGTTTTGCTTCACTCAATTGGATCTTAATTGTGAGTGCCTCTGTTAGTCTGGTTGCAGTTTTAATTATTAAGACTAAGTAGTCTCTAGTACACTTCCAGGATATGGCTGACCAGTCTTTCCTAAATGCAAGGTCTCTCAGAAAAATTCTAGGTGCATTATGGACCCACAATCCTCTAGGTGCAGCGTTTCCACGTAAATATTCGGTCATAATAATGCCATGAATGGCTGTTCTCACTTGTTCCTTTTTGTCCTCGGATAGTTGTTCCCAGTCCTCATTCTTAGCCAGGGTTTGTGTGATTTCACCATCTTGCAGAAGGGATGGAAGGGAAAGAATTGCGTTGATCTCGTCAGTAGAGTAACTTAGTCCTAAGTTCTCTGCCATTTTGCTGTACTGGGTCAAATGGGGTCACGTTAGTGTTCAATGTGTTTTGTTCGAATAATCCTCAACGAAATTTTCGGGGCGTCTTCGAAGGGGATATAATTCCCACAGCTGCACGCTGCTATATGTATGGCTAATCAGTTGGTAGGGAATAAGAAGGATACGAGATCCAGTCGCCTTCCAATTAGTACTTATATATCAAAAAAGAGTGGATCACTTGAACCTGTTGTCCAGGGTTTGGTGGTTATCCGGCCGTTCCTTAAAAAACCCTCATTCACGTTTTTAGGTGGATTGTCTGGCGGTATATCTTGGTTCTCTGCCTTGATAACGTGATTGCATCATCATCGGGTTTAGTGTTGTGCTACCTCCACCTGGAGGGAAACCACTGGATATTACAGTAGCGATCAGAGATCAAAAATGGACAAGGTGCTCATGTGTCGTGAAACAGTGGAAGTTAAAAAGGGATGTTTTCTCATGCTACCTGGACTTTAGTCTTTATTGTTGTCTGGTGCGTGGAAAAAGAATAAAAATAGGGGAGATTGTGCAGCACGGACAGTTAATGTGTCCGCTGTACAGTCAGTCCAATAGGTGGGTCGACATGTTTCAGCTCTTTACGTGCCCAGGAGGGTCAGGTGAGCTTTCATCAGGACCAGGGGGTGTTGTCTTAAAGAAGGATGTTGTCCACTTTAAGGGTGAGGAGTTCGGAATATTTTTCACTGATCTCCTAGTTAAAGGTTTAGTACCTATGGTGAAAAGGAGGACGAATAACAAATGATATGTTGGTGAAATTACTTAAACAACTGATTCTTTCTTAGAGATTCTTTAAAAAGGGGGGTTTCTACCCAGAGTACATGACGAGAAACAAGCAACATGGCAATTCTTTATATACAGTAAGAGCTGCAAGGTGAGTTCGAACACGCCACTGGTTACATAGCAAGTATAGATGGCAAATCTTTGCAATGATATCTGTATGTGTTGTCTAATGGTTTAGTTGAGGGCATTTCAGAGGGGTGATCCTGGTTAGTAAAGGAATAAACTTTTATACGGAAAGCTATATGTAAGGTTATCTCACAGATACTTTTTGAGTCCTCAACGTAAAACACAAATTCCCATGCGATATTTGTGTTGAGGGTCATTGTACAATGTGTAGCAAATTGCGGGTTATAAGGGGTGATGTGTTACGGAGAAATACTCAGGTGGTTACAGAACAGCAGTGATGACTATGATTTGTCATGTGTACAGATGATAAACACTGGGAAGGGTCTATTATCCATAAATATTGTAAACTTCATGACTACTGATAGTGTACCACTCACATCGATTTTTAACAGAAAATATGGCGGCATACTGGAACGTGCTCATTCATACATTCACTCGATCTGTAAACACACGTTTCTCTCGATATGAAAAAGCAACCGTTGTGGGGCTTCTGAGAACCACTGTTATATTGCATGTTTAGGCAGTACTTCGAGGCTCTATTGGGAACACAGAGAGAGAGACGGCACACAGCATGCGCAGATTATATAGACAGTCATTGCTTGGGTGGCCTTCGTACCTTAAAAGCTCGGATTTCGGGCTTCTTAGGAAGAATGGCAGCGTAGTGAGGCTGTGAGAGGAGGTCAGAGGAGAGGGGGGGAGAACAAGGTGAGATTTAGAAAAAATAACCAAAGAAGTCTTGAATTAACGTTACGTGTCTCCGTCTCCAAGGTTTTTTCCATACCGGGAGTTCCGCTCTGCACGACTTGTGCTGACGCTGTCTTCCTGCTTGGTAGAGATTGCCCGGACTCGAACGTTTTTATGCAGTTAAGAGTGAAAAAAGACTATTAATTAGAGCAGCAGCATACAAGGCTGTCCCTTTTCACAGTCTTTACTTGTATAGGCCACTAAAAACAGTGTAAAAAGTGTCGCAAGTATAAATTACCACTACACCTGTTTTGAAAAGACAGATTCTTAGGCAAGGCGTGATTAATGGTAATATTACCAAATTCATAATGAGAATTGTGTTGGCTTGGGTTTTTTTAAGAAATTGTCAATCATTAGGATGCCAATAAAGTTTGTTTGAGAAATCGTTTAGGTATCATTATGCGGAGCATCGTATTCCGGCCATAGGATAAAGTAGTCTTTGACATGTTCACGATACGCTTAACCAGGGGATATCATCGTTCAAACCTGTTATATTTGTTTTTAGACGGTGTACCCATCTTTGTTCTTGTGTAAAGAGACGTTTCTCGACATTTTGTGACCCAGCCACCATAGACTCTATGACTATCCATTTGAGGTCATCAAGCGTATGTGGGTGGTTGATAAAGTGACTGCTCATTTTGGTGGTGTGACGTTTACATCTGACGTTGCTTCTATGTTCGCAGATTCGCTGTTTTATCTTGCGACACGTCATTCCAATGTATCTCAGATTACACGGGCAGGTAATCATGTAGATAACATGGGTGGTGTTACAGTTGGTATGTTGTCTCATCTTCCACATTAAGTCTGGTGTTAATTCAATGGATTTTGTTGTTTCTGTTAAGTGGCAGACGGAGCAGTGTCCACACGGGAAATGGCCTACCACTGGTGGCAGGTTCCATAAAGTACTTGTAGTTGTAAGTGTCTTTTTTTCTAAAGGACGAGTGTGTACTAGCATGTCCTTAAAATTCTGAGTTCTCCTGTTTGCGAAGCGTGGTTTTGGCCAATTTAGATGTCCCGAGGTCAGAATGCGCCAGTTTTTGTTGATTATTTTCTTGATTATGTTACTGGCTGTGTTATATGTTGTGACACATGTTACTTGGTCAGATGGTAGTGTTTTAGGTATCACTTCTAGCAAGCTCTCTCTGTGTTGATTTCTTGCTCTCTTTTGACATTTGTTCACAATTTTCGTGGGGTAATCGCGTTTGAGTAGTTTCATGCGCAAGTCTTCAGCTTGTTCTTTGTATTCACTCAGCTCACTGCAGTTCCTTTTTAGGCGCAGGAACTGACTGTAGGGTAAATTCTCTCTGAGTGGGCGGGGATGGAAGCTGTTGAAAGAGAGAAGGCTGTTCTTAGTCGTGGGTTTAAAAAAGGTTTTTGTTTTGATAGTATTATCAGTTACATAAATATATAGATCAAGAAAATCCAGATGGTCCTTGTTTGAGTTGATGGTAAATTTTAGACATTCGTCTCGTGTGTTTAGCCAATTGTGAAAGTCTCTTAGATCTTCTTCTGTTCCTTCCCAGAACATGATGATGTCGTCAATATATCTCTTCCAGAAGGTGATCCTGGTGTGGAATGGATTGTTGACGTTCTGGATATGTATCTTTTCAAAATTACTTACATATAGCCCTGCCACGCTCGGCGCAAAGGTACTTCCCATGGAAGTACCATGGCACTGCTGGTAGAGAGTGTTGTTATATTCAAAATAATTCTCTGTCAGGGCCATTCTACAGCATTCTAGGATGAAGTGTCTGGGGGTGTGGTATTGCCAGTCGTGTGCGAAGAGTAAGTCTTCCAGGGTGTTCAAAGTTTCTTGTTGAGGCAGGCTGGTATAGAGGCTTTCCACATCTAGTGAGACTAAGATCATGGTTTCACTTAGGAATGGTTGGTCTTGTAAGAGGTTGAGTAAATCTCGTGTGTCTTTTAAGTAAGTTGGAGTCTGTTGTACCATCGGTCTAAGATATTGATCTGCAAATTGAGAGAGAGGTTCTAGAAGAGAGCCTATTCCGGAAACAATTGGACGTCCAGGTGGTGGGCGTTGGTTTTTGTGTACCTTAGGTAAAGAATAGAAATATGGTGTGCGTGGGGAGTCAGTTCTTAAGAATGAAGCCTCATTCTTAGTGATCCAGTTGTTTGTCTCTGCTTCCTCTACCATTAGGTTGATAGTTCTTTTTAACCTCGGAGTTGGGTCTTCTCTGATGACTTTATAGAATTTTTCGTCAGATAGTAATCTCAGGCACTGGTCGTTATAGTGGTCTTTGTCCATGATAACTATGCCTCCACCTTTATCGGCTGGCTTTATGATGATGTCGTCATGTGTTCTTAGTTCTTCCAGGGCTTTCTTTTCTTTATTGGAGATGTTTATGAAGGATTTAGTCGTCTTCTTGTTTATTTCATTTATCTCTCTCATGACTGCCTGTTCAAAGGTCTGGATTTCTATTGGTACCTGGTGGTTCAGAGGGCAGAATGTAGATTTGGGTCTCAGGGCAGTGTCTCCAAGGTTGGGGTTATTCTCTGTACCCTGAAAAAATGCTTTTAATTTCAGTGTCCTACAGAATTGGGCAACTTCACATTGTGTTTTGAAGAGGTCCAGTGGTGGTGTTGGTACAAAGCCCAGTCCTTTGTTAAGGACGTCTTCCTGATCTTTTGAAAGAATAATTTTCGACAGGTTGAAAATTAGTGGGTCGTGCTGGTACTGGGTTTTTCTTTTGTGGCGTTGGCCATACTCCTTGTCAGTATCTGTCTCTCCTGATCTGTCCAGGTGACATTCCTTCGCCTCCCTCGTTGGTTTGTGCGGCCTCTCCCTAAAAAAGTCGGTTGTTGTACATATTGTCCCATGTAGGGACCTAGTTGTGGCGGTGCTGTTTGGTATGGATTCATCCAGCTTTGATAGTTTGGAGTGAAGGGATGGAAGAGTGGAGGAGGTTGTTCCCCGTAATTAGGGTTGCGCCAAGTGTTAGGTCTTCGTCGTTGTTGTCGTCTGTTTTGCCCTCTGAATTTTCGTCGTTGCATGTTGTCATCCCCACTCCAGTCTGAGTTGTTAGACGAGTTACCACTGGAGTCATTGTCAGTTTGGGGTTCTGATACCTCATAGTCATCCTTACTGTAGGGGTGCATTTTTTCCATGGAGAATTTTTTTAAATCCTTACTTAGTTTCTGGATTTTGCTCTGTGTTAGATATTCTCTTGTCTCATTCATATCATGGTTGATTTCTTCCAGTTTTTTCTTGAAGACAGTGATAGATACCATGTTTTTTAGTTTTGCTTCACTCAATTGGATCTTAATTGTGAGTGCCTCTGTTAGTCTGGTTGCAGTTTTAATTATTAAGACTAAGTAGTCTCTAGTACACTTCCAGGATATGGCTGACCAGTCTTTCCTAAATGCAAGGTCTCTCAGAAAAATTCTAGGTGCATTATGGACCCACAATCCTCTAGGTGCAGCGTTTCCACGTAAATATTCGGTCATAATAATGCCATGAATGGCTGTTCTCACTTGTTCCTTTTTGTCCTCGGATAGTTGTTCCCAGTCCTCATTCTGAGCCAGGGTTTGTGTGATTTCACCATCTTGCAGAAGGGATGGAAGGGAAAGAATTGCGTTGATCTCGTCAGTAGAGTAACTTAGTCCTAAGTTCTCTGCCATTTTGCTGTACTGGGTCAAATGGGGTCACGTTAGTGTTCAATGTGTTTTGTTCGAATAATCCTCAACGAAATTTTCGGGGCGTCTTCGAAGGGGATATAATTCCCACAGCTGCACGCTGCTATATGTATGGCTAATCAGTTGGTAGGGAATAAGAAGGATACGAGATCCAGTCGCCTTCCAATTAGTAGTTATATATCAAAAAAGAGTGGATCACTTGAACCTGTTGTCCAGGGTTTGGTGGTTATCCGGCCGTTCCTTAAAAAACCCTCATTCACGTTTTTAGGTGGATTGTCTGGCGGTATATCTTGGTTCTCCGCCTTGATAACGTGATTGCATCATCATCGGGTTTAGTGTTGTGCTACCTCCACCTGGAGGGAAACCACTGGATATTACAGTAGCGATCAGAGATCAAAAATGGACAAGGTGCTCATGTGTCGTGAAACAGTGGAAGTTAAAAAGGGATGTTTTCTCATGCTACCTGGACTTTAGTCTTTATTGTTGTCTGGTGCGTGGAAAAAGAATAAAAATAGGGGAGATTGTGCAGCACGGACAGTTAATGTGTCCGCTGTACAGTCAGTCCAATAGGTGGGTCGACATGTTTCAGCTCTTTACGTGCCCAGGAGGGTCAGGTGAGCTTTCATCAGGACCAGGGGGTGTTGTCTTAAAGAAGGATGTTGTCCACTTTAAGGGTGAGGAGTTCGGAATATTTTTCACTGATCTCCTAGTTAAAGGTTTAGTACCTATGGTGAAAAGGAGGACGAATAACAAATGATATGTTGGTGAAATTACTTAAACAACTGATTCTTTCTTAGAGATTCTTTAAAAAGGGGGGTTTCTACCCAGAGTACATGACGAGAAACAAGCAACATGGCAATTCTTTATATACAGTAAGAGCTGCAAGGTGAGTTCGAACACGCCACTGGTTACATAGCAAGTATAGATGGCAAATCTTTGCAATGATATCTGTATGTGTTGTCTAATGGTTTAGTTGAGGGCATTTCAGAGGGGTGATCCTGGTTAGTAAAGGAATAAACTTTTATACGGAAAGCTATACGTAAGGTTATCTCAGAGATACTTTTTGAGTCCTCAACGTAAAACACAAATTCCCATGCGATATTTGTGTTGAGGGTCATTGTACAATGTGTAGCAAATTGCGGGTTATAAGGGGTGATGTGTTACGGAGAAATACTCAGGTGGTTACAGAACAGCAGTGATGACTATGATTTGTCATGTGTACAGATGATAAACACTGGGAAGGGTCTATTATCCATAAATATTGTAAACTTCATGACTACTGATAGTGTACCACTCACATCGATTTTTAACAGAAAATATGGCGGCATACAGGAACGTGCTCATTCATACATTCACTCGATCTGTAAACACACGTTTCTCTCGATATGAAAAAGCAACCGTTGTGGGGCTTCTGAGAACCACTGTTATATTGCATGTTTAGGCAGTACTTCGAGGCTCTATTGGGAACACAGAGAGAGAGACGGCACACAGCATGCGCAGATTATATAGACAGTCATTGCTTGGGTGGCCTTCGTACCTTAAAAGCTCGGATTTCGGGCTTCTTAGGAAGAATGGCAGCGTAGTGAGGCTGTGAGAGGAGGTCAGAGGAGAGGGGGGGAGAACAAGGTGAGATTTAGAAAAAATAACCAAAGAAGTCTTGAATTAACGTTACGTGTCTCCGTCTCCAAGGTTTTTTCCATACCGGGAGTTCCGCTCTGCACGACTTGTGCTGACGCTGTCTTCCTGCTTGGTGGAGATTGCCCGGACTCGAACGTTTTTATGCAGTTAAGAGTGAAAAAAGACTATTAATTAGAGCAGCAGCATACAAGGCTGTCCCTTTTCACAGTCTTTACTTGTATAGGCCACTAAAAACAGTGTAAAAAGTGTCGCAAGTATAAATTACCACTACACCTGTTTTGAAAAGACAGATTCTTAGGCAAGGCGTGATTAATGGTAATATTACCAAATTCATAATGAGAATTGTGTTGGCTTGGGTTTTTTTAAGAAATTGTCAATCATTAGGATGCCAATAAAGTTTGTTTGAGAAATCTTTTAGGTATCATTATGCGGAGCATCGTATTCCGGCCATAGGATAAAGTAGTCTTTGACATGTTCACGATACGCTTAACCAGGGGATATCATCGTTCAAACCTGTTATATTTGTTTTTAGACGGTGTACCCATCTTTGTTCTTGTGTAAAGAGACGTTTCTCGACATTTTGTGACCCAGCCACCATAGACTCTATGACTATCCATTTGAGGTCATCAAGCGTATGTGGGTGGTTGATAAAGTGACTGCTCATTTTGGTGGTGTGACGTTTACATCTGACGTTGCTTCTATGTTCGCAGATTCGCTGTTTTATCTTGCGACACGTCATTCCAATGTATCTCAGATTACACAGGCAGGTAATCATGTAGATAACATGGGTGGTGTTACAGTTGGTATGTTGTCTCATCTTCCACATTAAGTCTGGTGTTAATTCAATGGATTTTGTTGTTTCTGTTAAGTGGCAGACGGAGCAGTGTCCACACGGGAAATGGCCTACCACTGGTGGCAGGTTCCATAAAGTACTTGTAGTTGTAAGTGTCTTTTTTTCTAAAGGACGAGTGTGTACTAGCATGTCCTTAAAATTCTGAGTTCTCCTGTTTGCGAAGCGTGGTTTTGGCCAATTTAGATGTCCCGAGGTCAGAATGCGCCAGTTTTTGTTGATTATTTTCTTGATTATGTTACTGGCTGTGTTATATGTTGTGACACATGTTACTTGGTCAGATGGTAGTGTTTTAGGTATCACTTCTAGCAAGCTCTCTCTGTGTTGATTTCTTGCTCTCTTTTGACATTTGTTCACAATTTTCGTGGGGTAATCGCGTTTGAGTAGTTTCATGCGCAAGTCTTCAGCTTGTTCTTTGTATTCACTCAGCTCACTGCAGTTCCTTTTTAGGCGCAGGAACTGACTGTAGGGTAAATTCTCTCTGAGTGGGCGGGGATGGAAGCTGTTGAAAGAGAGAAGGCTGTTCTTAGTCGTGGGTTTAAAAAAGGTTTTTGTTTTGATAGTATTATCAGTTACATAAATATATAGATCAAGAAAATCCAGATGGTCCTTGTTTGAGTTGATGGTAAATTTTAGACATTCGTCTCGTGTGTTTAGCCAATTGTGAAAGTCTCTTAGATCTTCTTCTGTTCCTTCCCAGAACATGATGATGTCGTCAATATATCTCTTCCAGAAGGTGATCCTGGTGTGGAATGGATTGTTGACGTTCTGGATATGTATCTTTTCAAAATTACTTACATATAGCCCTGCCACGCTCGGCGCAAAGGTACTTCCCATGGAAGTACCATGGCACTGCTGGTAGAGAGTGTTGTTATATTCAAAATAATTCTCTGTCAGGGCCATTCTACAGCATTCTAGGATGAAGTGTCTGGGGGTGTGGTATTGCCAGTCGTGTGCGAAGAGTAAGTCTTCCAGGGTGTTCAAAGTTTCTTGTTGAGGCAGGCTGGTATAGAGGCTTTCCACATCTAGTGAGACTAAGATCATGGTTTCACTTAGGAATGGTTGGTCTTGTAAGAGGTTGAGTAAATCTCGTGTGTCTTTTAAGTAAGTTGGAGTCTGTTGTACCATCGGTCTAAGATATTGATCTGCAAATTGAGAGAGAGGTTCTAGAAGAGAGCCTATTCCGGAAACAATTGGACGTCCAGGTGGTGGGCGTTGGTTTTTGTGTACCTTAGGTAAAGAATAGAAATATGGTGTGCGTGGGGAGTCAGTTCTTAAGAATGAAGCCTCATTCTTAGTGATCCAGTTGTTTGTCTCTGCTTCCTCTACCATTAGGTTGATAGTTCTTTTTAACCTCGGAGTTGGGTCTTCTCTGATGACTTTATAGAATTTTTCGTCAGATAGTAATCTCAGGCACTGGTCGTTATAGTGGTCTTTGTCCATGATAACTATGCCTCCACCTTTATCGGCTGGCTTTATGATGATGTCGTCATGTGTTCTTAGTTCTTCCAGGGCTTTCTTTTCTTTATTGGAGATGTTTATGAAGGATTTAGTCGTCTTCTTGTTTATTTCATTTATCTCTCTCATGACTGCCTGTTCAAAGGTCTGGATTTCTATTGGTACCTGGTGGTTCAGAGGGCAGAATGTAGATTTGGGTCTCAGGGCAGTGTCTCCAAGGTTGGGGTTATTCTCTGTACCCTGAAAAAATGCTTTTAATTTCAGTGTCCTACAGAATTGGGCAACTTCACATTGTGTTTTGAAGAGGTCCAGTGGTGGTGTTGGTACAAAGCCCAGTCCTTTGTTAAGGACGTCTTCCTGATCTTTTGAAAGAATAATTTTCGACAGGTTGAAAATTAGTGGGTCGTGCTGGTACTGGGTTTTTCTTTTGTGGCGTTGGCCATACTCCTTGTCAGTATCTGTCTCTCCTGATCTGTCCAGGTGACATTCCTTCGCCTCCCTCGTTGGTTTGTGCGGCCTCTCCCTAAAAAAGTCGGTTGTTGTACATATTGTCCCATGTAGGGACCTAGTTGTGGCGGTGCTGTTTGGTATGGATTCATCCAGCTTTGATAGTTTGGAGTGAAGGGATGGAAGAGTGGAGGAGGTTGTTCCCCGTAATTAGGGTTGCGCCAAGTGTTAGGTCTTCGTCGTTGTTGTCGTCTGTTTTGCCCTCTGAATTTTCGTCGTTGCATGTTGTCATCCCCACTCCAGTCTGAGTTGTTAGACGAGTTACCACTGGAGTCATTGTCAGTTTGGGGTTCTGATACCTCATAGTCATCCTTACTGTAGGGGTGCATTTTTTCCATGGAGAATTTTTTTAAATCCTTACTTAGTTTCTGGATTTTGCTCTGTGTTAGATATTCTCTTGTCTCATTCATATCATGGTTGATTTCTTCCAGTTTTTTCTTGAAGACAGTGATAGATACCATGTTTTTTAGTTTTGCTTCACTCAATTGGATCTTAATTGTGAGTGCCTCTGTTAGTCTGGTTGCAGTTTTAATTATTAAGACTAAGTAGTCTCTAGTACACTTCCAGGATATGGCTGACCAGTCTTTCCTAAATGCAAGGTCTCTCAGAAAAATTCTAGGTGCATTATGGACCCACAATCCTCTAGGTGCAGCGTTTCCACGTAAATATTCGGTCATAATAATGCCATGAATGGCTGTTCTCACTTGTTCCTTTTTGTCCTCGGATAGTTGTTCCCAGTCCTCATTCTGAGCCAGGGTTTGTGTGATTTCACCATCTTGCAGAAGGGATGGAAGGGAAAGAATTGCGTTGATCTCGTCAGTAGAGTAACTTAGTCCTAAGTTCTCTGCCATTTTGCTGTACTGGGTCAAATGGGGTCACGTTAGTGTTGAATGTGTTTTGTTCGAATAATCCTCAACGAAATTTTCGGGGCGTCTTCGAAGGGGATATAATTCCCACAGCTGCACGCTGCTATATGTATGGCTAATCAGTTGGTAGGGAATAAGAAGGATACGAGATCCAGTCGCCTTCCAATTAGTAGTTATATATCAAAAAAGAGTGGATCACTTGAACCTGTTGTCCAGGGTTTGGTGGTTATCCGGCCGTTCCTTAAAAAACCCTCATTCACGTTTTTAGGTGGATTGTCTGGCGGTATATCTTGGTTCTCCGCCTTGATAACGTGATTGCATCATCATCGGGTTTAGTGTTGTGCTACCTCCACCTGGAGGGAAACCACTGGATATTACAGTAGCGATCAGAGATCAAAAATGGACAAGGTGCTCATGTGTCGTGAAACAGTGGAAGTTAAAAAGGGATGTTTTCTCATGCTACCTGGACTTTAGTCTTTATTGTTGTCTGGTGCGTGGAAAAAGAATAAAAATAGGGGAGATTGTGCAGCACGGACAGTTAATGTGTCCGCTGTACAGTCAGTCCAATAGGTGGGTCGACATGTTTCAGCTCTTTACGTGCCCAGGAGGGTCAGGTGAGCTTTCATCAGGACCAGGGGGTGTTGTCTTAAAGAAGGATGTTGTCCACTTTAAGGGTGAGGAGTTCGGAATATTTTTCACTGATCTCCTAGTTAAAGGTTTAGTACCTATGGTGAAAAGGAGGACGAATAACAAATGATATGTTGGTGAAATTACTTAAACAACTGATTCTTTCTTAGAGATTCTTTAAAAAGGGGGGTTTCTACCCAGAGTACATGACGAGAAACAAGCAACATGGCAATTCTTTATATACAGTAAGAGCTGCAAGGTGAGTTCGAACACGCCACTGGTTACATAGCAAGTATAGATGGCAAATCTTTGCAATGATATCTGTATGTGTTGTCTAATGGTTTAGTTGAGGGCATTTCAGAGGGGTGATCCTGGTTAGTAAAGGAATAAACTTTTATACGGAAAGCTATACGTAAGGTTATCTCAGAGATACTTTTTGAGTCCTCAACGTAAAACACAAATTCCCATGCGATATTTGTGTTGAGGGTCATTGTACAATGTGTAGCAAATTGCGGGTTATAAGGGGTGATGTGTTACGGAGAAATACTCAGGTGGTTACAGAACAGCAGTGATGACTATGATTTGTCATGTGTACAGATGATAAACACTGGGAAGGGTCTATTATCCATAAATATTGTAAACTTCATGACTACTGATAGTGTACCACTCACATCGATTTTTAACAGAAAATATGGCGGCATACTGGAACGTGCTCATTCATACATTCACTCGATCTGTAAACACACGTTTCTCTCGATATGAAAAAGCAACCGTTGTGGGGCTTCTGAGAACCACTGTTATATTGCATGTTTAGGCAGTACTTCGAGGCTCTATTGGGAACACAGAGAGAGAGACGGCACACAGCATGCGCAGATTATATAGACAGTCATTGCTTGGGTGGCCTTCGTACCTTAAAAGCTCGGATTTCGGGCTTCTTAGGAAGAATGGCAGCGTAGTGAGGCTGTGAGAGGAGGTCAGAGGAGAGGGGGGGAGAACAAGGTGAGATTTAGAAAAAATAACCAAAGAAGTCTTGAATTAACGTTACGTGTCTCCGTCTCCAAGGTTTTTTCCATACCGGGAGTTCCGCTCTGCACGACTTGTGCTGACGCTGTCTTCCTGCTTGGTGGAGATTGCCCGGACTCGAACGTTTTTATGCAGTTAAGAGTGAAAAAAGACTATTAATTAGAGCAGCAGCATACAAGGCTGTCCCTTTTCACAGTCTTTACTTGTATAGGCCACTAAAAACAGTGTAAAAAGTGTCGCAAGTATAAATTACCACTACACCTGTTTTGAAAAGACAGATTCTTAGGCAAGGCGTGATTAATGGTAATATTACCAAATTCATAATGAGAATTGTGTTGGCTTGGGTTTTTTTAAGAAATTGTCAATCATTAGGATGCCAATAAAGTTTGTTTGAGAAATCGTTTAGGTATCATTATGCGGAGCATCGTATTCCGGCCATAGGATAAAGTAGTCTTTGACATGTTCACGATACGCTTAACCAGGGGATATCATCGTTCAAACCTGTTATATTTGTTTTTAGACGGTGTACCCATCTTTGTTCTTGTGTAAAGAGACGTTTCTCGACATTTTGTGACCCAGCCACCATAGACTCTATGACTATCCATTTGAGGTCATCAAGCGTATGTGGGTGGTTGATAAAGTGACTGCTCATTTTGGTGGTGTGACGTTTACATCTGACGTTGCTTCTATGTTCGCAGATTCGCTGTTTTATCTTGCGACACGTCATTCCAATGTATCTCAGATTACACGGGCAGGTAATCATGTAGATAACATGGGTGGTGTTACAGTTGGTATGTTGTCTCATCTTCCACATTAAGTCTGGTGTTAATTCAATGGATTTTGTTGTTTCTGTTAAGTGGCAGACGGAGCAGTGTCCACACGGGAAATGGCCTACCACTGGTGGCAGGTTCCATAAAGTACTTGTAGTTGTAAGTGTCTTTTTTTCTAAAGGACGAGTGTGTACTAGCATGTCCTTAAAATTCTGAGTTCTCCTGTTTGCGAAGCGTGGTTTTGGCCAATTTAGATGTCCCGAGGTCAGAATGCGCCAGTTTTTGTTGATTATTTTCTTGATTATGTTACTGGCTGTGTTATATGTTGTGACACATGTTACTTGGTCAGATGGTAGTGTTTTAGGTATCACTTCTAGCAAGCTCTCTCTGTGTTGATTTCTTGCTCTCTTTTGACATTTGTTCACAATTTTCGTGGGGTAATCGCGTTTGAGTAGTTTCATGCGCAAGTCTTCAGCTTGTTCTTTGTATTCACTCAGCTCACTGCAGTTCCTTTTTAGGCGCAGGAACTGACTGTAGGGTAAATTCTCTCTGAGTGGGCGGGGATGGAAGCTGTTGAAAGAGAGAAGGCTGTTCTTAGTCGTGGGTTTAAAAAAGGTTTTTGTTTTGATAGTATTATCAGTTACATAAATATATAGATCAAGAAAATCCAGATGGTCCTTGTTTGAGTTGATGGTAAATTTTAGACATTCGTCTCGTGTGTTTAGCCAATTGTAAAAGTCTCTTAGATCTTCTTCTGTTCCTTCCCAGAACATGATGATGTCGTCAATATATCTCTTCCAGAAGGTGATCCTGGTGTGGAATGGATTGTTGACGTTCTGGATATGTATCTTTTCAAAATTACTTACATATAGCCCTGCCACGCTCGGCGCAAAGGTACTTCCCATGGAAGTACCATGGCACTGCTGGTAGAGAGTGTTGTTATATTCAAAATAATTCTCTGCCAGGGCCATTCTACAGCATTCTAGGATGAAGTGTCTGGGGGTGTGGTATTGCCAGTCGTGTGCGAAGAGTAAGTCTTCCAGGGTGTTCAAAGTTTCTTGTTGAGGCAGGCTGGTATAGAGGCTTTCCACATCTAGTGATACTAAGATCATGGTTTCACTTAGGAATGGTTGGTCTTGTAAGAGGTTGAGTAAATCTCGTGTGTCTTTTAAGTAAGTTGGAGTCTGTTGTACCATCGGTCTAAGATATTGATCTGCAAATTGAGAGAGAGGTTCTAGAAGAGAGCCTATTCCGGAAACAATTGGACGTCCAGGTGGTGGGCGTTGGTTTTTGTGTACCTTAGGTAAAGAATAGAAATATGGTGTGCGTGGGGAGTCAGTTCTTAAGAATGAAGCCTCATTCTTAGTGATCCAGTTGTTTGTCTCTGCTTCCTCTACCATTAGGTTGATAGTTCTTTTTAACCTCGGAGTTGGGTCTTCTCTGATGACTTTATAGAATTTTTCGTCAGATAGTAATCTCAGGCACTGGTCGTTATAGTGGTCTTTGTCCATGATAACTATGCCTCCACCTTTATCGGCTGGCTTTATGATGATGTCGTCATGTGTTCTTAGTTCTTCCAGGGCTTTCTTTTCTTTATTGGAGATGTTTATGAAGGATTTAGTCGTCTTCTTGTTTATTTCATTTATCTCTCTCATGACTGCCTGTTCAAAGGTCTGGATTTCTATTGGTACCTGGTGGTTCAGAGGGCAGAATGTAGATTTGGGTCTCAGGGCAGTGTCTCCAAGGTTGGGGTTATTCTCTGTACCCTGAAAAAATGCTTTTAATTTCAGTGTCCTACAGAATTGGGCAACTTCACATTGTGTTTTGAAGAGGTCCAGTGGTGGTGTTGGTACAAAGCCCAGTCCTTTGTTAAGGACGTCTTCCTGATCTTTTGAAAGAATAATTTTCGACAGGTTGAAAATTAGTGGGTCGTGCTGGTACTGGGTTTTTCTTTTGTGGCGTTGGCCATACTCCTTGTCAGTATCTGTCTCTCCTGATCTGTCCAGGTGACATTCCTTCGCCTCCCTCATTGGTTTGTGCGGCCTCTCCCTAAAAAAGTCGGTTGTTGTACATATTGTCCCATGTAGGGACCTAGTTGTGGCGGTGCTGTTTGGTATGGATTCATCCAGCTTTGATAGTTTGGAGTGAAGGGATGGAAGAGTGGAGGAGGTTGTTCCCCGTAATTAGGGTTGCGCCAAGTGTTATGTCTTCGTCGTTGTTGTCGTCTGTTTTGCCCTCTGAATTTTCGTCGTTGCATGTTGTCATCCCCACTCCAGTCTGAGTTGTTAGACGAGTTACCACTGGAGTCATTGTCAGTTTGGGGTTCTGATACCTCATAGTCATCCTTACTGTAGGGGTGCATTTTTTCCATGGAGAATTTTTTTAAATCCTTACTTAGTTTCTGGATTTTGCTCTGTGTTAGATATTCTCTTGTCTCATTCATATCATGGTTGATTTCTTCCAGTTTTTTCTTGAAGACAGTGATAGATACCATGTTTTTTAGTTTTGCTTCACTCAATTGGATCTTAATTGTGAGTGCCTCTGTTAGTCTGGTTGCAGTTTTAATTATTAAGACTAAGTAGTCTCTAGTACACTTCCAGGATATGGCTGACCAGTCTTTCCTAAATGCAAGGTCTCTCAGAAAAATTCTAGGTGCATTATGGACCCACAATCCTCTAGGTGCAGCGTTTCCACGTAAATATTCGGTCATAATAATGCCATGAATGGCTGTTCTCACTTGTTCCTTTTTGTCCTCGGATAGTTGTTCCCAGTCCTCATTCTGAGCCAGGGTTTGTGTGATTTCACCATCTTGCAGAAGGGATGGAAGGGAAAGAATTGCGTTGATCTCGTCAAGGAACGGCCGGATAACCACCAAACCCTGGACAACAGGTTCAAGTGATCCACTCTTTTTTGATATATAACTACTAATATATATCTACTAATTGGAAGGCGACTGGATCTCGTATCCTTCTTATTCCCTACCAACTGATTAGCCACAAATATATAATTCCTCAAACATTAATTTCAGGTTTGCCGCTGGCGAAGGGATTCATAATCCCGAAATGCATCGGGCTGTATGCTCAGAAACAGATTAATTCAATCATCATTTTATCATTGGAAATTTTTCATGAAAATTATACATACTATTAAGGATTATTAATGTGTTGTACTTGCATATAATTTAATGTGACGTCTAAATGGAAATGTCATTATTGTCTTTGTATTGATATGCTTTAACATCAATTTAAAACGTTTAATGCCTACATTCTTGGCTTACATTTTTGTTTATTTACTGTAAAACAGTGGTTTGTTTGCTACAAACTAGTGACCAGTGCTTGGTACGTATTAGGTTTTACTGCTACATTACTTATCTTCAGAAAAAGAAGGTCACCTCAGAGACTGATTCAGAGGATGACTCGAAGGCACACTCCTCTAAAAAACGGAAGACAGAATCTTCTGAAGAGAAAGGAGTTTTAAAAAAGCAGAAGACTAAGGACAAGGAGGCATCTTCCTCTTCATTGCCTCATACACCTCTAAAAAAGCCCTCAGAGGAGAAAGCTGTGTCGTTTGCTCCGTCGCCGAAGACCAGTGTCCCCGGCACATATTCCTATGAAGATGTCGACTACCTCGACCGCTTCGTCGACGACGACCATCACGAGGACGACAGCGTCGTCGACGGCATCTACGAAGACGACACCGTCGACGGCGGGATAATCGACGGCAGGATAGTCGACGGCAGGATCATCGTCGAGTATGAAGACTGCCTCGTCGACGACTTTCCTGGTTTCCCCGTCGTCGATCTCATCGACGGGAGTTCCGTCAACAGCGACTTTCAGATCTCCGATGACAAGATTGCTGACGACGATCTCGATGGAGGTTTCCGCTCGTTGACGGACAAGAAGAACACGGAATATACCACATGGACTAAAATCTCGCTGCTTCCTCCCTCAAATCTTCTGAATATGCAAGAGTCGGAAGATGACGGACCATATGGAGTGGCCTACAACCCCTCACAGCTGCACATTAAAAGCCATGATACAGACGAGGACGAATACCAGGCAGTGCAGGAAGAACTCTTTTAAAGATCGCCCGGTATCCGGCTCCAAGAGATACGAGTCTTTCCAGCAATCGTACGATTATAAGGAGGAAGAAGATACTACCTCTAATGTGAGAGAAGAGTCGATGTCCATGCCTTTCTCGCTAGTGTCTGATTTACGACACATGATTAATGACTATTCTCGCCGTTTCCCGGATGCGACCGCCTCTGCCTCCGACACCAAAGGTAGATCATAACCTGCGGCACAGGCTCCGGTGATTCAACCTCCACCTCCGGTGCAGAAAGAGTGTATTTCTACAGTAATTAATATTCGGGATGACTTTGTGGAGAGCGAAGGGGAAGAACAGACAGAGGAAGGGGAACTTCTTCAGGATGATACAGTGGGCAAAGAATGGGATCAATATGTCATGCCAACTTCTCTATCTCCGTCGCCATCCCCGGCAAGCTCCACCCTGGAAGACATCGGAGGGTTCCACGACCTCATGGAAAGAGCCTCCAAGAGGTTTGATCTTCCTCTGCCAGTGAAGGAAATGGATTGTTTCCTCTATGGCTTCAAGGAATCATCCAGGAAGTCTATCTGGACGATCTCAATGATCAATCATATCTGGGATGAGGGTTTAAAGATCATGAAGAACCCAGCCTCTGTTGCAGTCTCGGTACCCATAAACGGGCTCCTGAGTCCTTCCCAGAGTGCCTGATTGGGTATCCAAGGCCTGAATTGGTGGTAATGCAGGAGGCGCAGAAGCATTCTAAGAACCCGGCCTCTGCTTATTCAGCTCCTCCCGACATGGAAGGAAGAAAGATGGATGGCGCAGGAAAGCACTTTGCAGTTATGGCAGCAGCATCGATTAAAGCTTCAAATGCGCTGGCTCTTCTCAGCCGCTATAACAGGCAGAGTGGTCGGACATCGCACCACTTTTATCTCATCTGCCAGAAGACAAAAAAGAAGAGGCTACCATCATTTTTACAGGACTGGGCTAGGGCAGCCTCCGATCCATAGATCTAGCCATGGACATATTATCGGTAGCTTTCAGGCAAATGGCTGGAGCAGTGGCGCTCCGCAGACAGGGTTGGCTAAAGGCTACGTCATTTAGGCCTGAAGTCCAGGCAAAAATTGTCAATATGCCTTTTGATGGGGAGAATCTCTTCGGCAAACACGTCGATGATGCCCTTCAAGGAATAAAATCGGACACAGAGAGAGCGTTGGGTTCCCTACAACAAAATAGGTTCCAGTTCTTTCATAGAAGAGGATCGGGAAGCCAGTATAATCAGAGATCCTCTTTCCAGTCTAACAGGTACCAACCTTATCACCAACAGGGGTACCGTCAATTCTCCAGCAACCAGCAGTTTCGTTCCTTGAACACTTCCTACCAGCCCAGAAGGAAGCCTGCTGCGAGGGGAAAATCACAGGACTACAATTGGAAACAGTGACAATGCCAAGGCGCCGACCACCTAGTCATACCTCAAGCAGAACTATTACCTCTCTCGCTTTTATCATTAATGGCTGTCCATAACAACGGACAGATGAGTACTGGACATTATCCATCACGGTCATACCCTAGAGTTCATACAAAAACCTCCGGATCGACCGCCTGTTTGCAGAAAGCAACAACATCTCTCAGCTCTCAAGGAAGAAATTCCGTCCCTCATTGTGAAAGGGGCAATAGAGGAGGTTCCGCCTCAACAGCGAGGGAAAGGATTTTACACGCATGTTTTCTTGATTCGAAAAAAGCTGTCTTCCAAATGGAGGCAGGTAATGGACCTGAGAGGCTTGAACAAATTCATCCCCCAAAAATTTTTTTCCGTATGCTGTCTCTACCGGAAATCCTCCTGATGCTGCGCAGGAGAGATTACATGGCATCCCTAGATCTCTTAGATGCCTATTTTCATATTCCGATTCACATCAAATACAGGCAGTATCTACGATTCGCGGTGGCAGGGTGCCATCACCAATTCAAAGTGTTACCCTTCGGCCTCAGATCCGTGCTAAGGGTTTTCATGAAATGCATGGCGCCGGTCCCAGCGCACTTGAGACAACAAGGCCACCAGATCTATCCGTATCCGGATGACTGGCTAATAAAGGGCGCATCATATCAAGACACCCTGCAATCTCTACAATGCTGCATGGATCTCTTCCAATGGCTGGGCCTACGGATCAATATGGAAAAATCTTTTCTCATTCCATCGCAGTCCCTTCAATTCCCAGGGGCCAGGCTCCAGACAAAGGATGCAAAAGTGTATCCTTCAGAAGAACGCACCCAAAAAATCTTAAGACTGGCGTCACAATTACAAGCAAAAAGGTCTACTTCAGTGAGAATCTTCAAATCCTTGTTGGGGATGATGTCTTCCTGCATCCCATTAGTTCCCAATTGCCGGCTACCCATGCGACCCCTTCAAGAACTACTCGACATGCAATGGGTGCAATCCCAAGGGTCCTTCGAGGATCGAATCTCCATCACTTCTCAAATACAGACAGCACTGTCATGATGGGGGATCAGTTAGAACTTATCAAAAGGTCTGCTCTTCGAACCTCAATGTCCCAGTTATGTCATGACAACAGACTCCTCACTGCAAGGATGGGAGCACACCTCCAAGACCTCGAAATACAAGGCCATTGGACCATTCAGGAAGCTCAGCTACACATCAACTTGTTAGAGCTAAAGGCGGTGTTGGGCCTCCAGGCTTTCCTTCCCAGAATCCACGATTTGCCTGTACTGGTCAGGACAGACAGTACGATGACAATGTTTTATCTGCTAAAGCAAGGGGGTACAAAATCAAAGCCCCTTTCGGCACAAGCTCAAGAGATTTGGAACTGACTTCTACTGCTGCAGGTTCAGCACGTTCCGGGAGTTCACAACACAAGGACAGACATCCTAAGCAGATCAGCCAGTGATTCCCACAAATGGGAGTTAGCTCAGGATCAACTCTTGCAAATATTTTGCTTATGGGGCACTCCATCTCTGGACCTGTTTGCAAATCACCACAATAAGAAATGCAAAAGTTTTGCAAGCAGATTCCCTCAAGCGGGATCTTGGGGAAATGCTCAACACCTCCGCTGGACAGGAACGTTTGCATACGCATTTCCCTCATTTCCTCTGATCCCGAGGGTATTACGGAAAATGAGGTCGGAACCGTGCCACTTGATTCTAATAGCCCCGGCATGGCCGAGACAGTTCTGGTTTTCGGATCTCCTCCAGCTGTCAGTGGCTCCCAGAGTGCAGTTTCCTTTCATTCAAGATCTAATCTCAATGAACGAAGGGCAAGTTCTTCATCCTCAGTTGACATCACTGAATTTGTCAGCCTGGAACCTCATGAGCATGAATTTCATTCCCTAAATATCCCTCAGGAATGCCGAGATATCCTCTCTCAATCTCGAGCAGTTTCAATGAATAAAACGTACACAGCAAAGTGGAAGAGATTTTGCCAGTGGTGTTCCACTCAAGCTCTGCACCCTTTTCACTCTTCTCCAGAGCAAATTCTTCCTTACCTATTCCACTGAGCCAAGGCAGGATTCTCCCATGCATCGGTCAAAGTACATCTTGCGGCTATCTCAAGATATCGCAGAACACCAAAACATCCATCTCTTTGGTCTCAGAGGGTGATAAAGGAATATTTGAAAGGGCTCTTTAGAGTGTTTCCTCCACTTAAGCATCCGTCAATCCCATGGCAGCTCAACACAGTCCTGATGCAACTTATGAAGCCCCTGTTCGAACCAGTTCACAAAGCTGAATTACAGTTTGTTTCTTGGAAGGTGGCTTTGCTACTCGCCCTCACTTCAGCCAGGAGGGTCAGTGAGATCCTGACTTTCTCGATCGCAGAACCGTTTCTTCAATTCAAACAAGATAAAGTCATACTCAGAACAAATCCTAAGTTCATTTCCAAAGTCCCCTCTGCTTTTCACCTCAATGAACCTGTTGTGTTGCCTACATATTGTAAAAACCCATCTTCTGCAGCGGAAAAATCTCTGCATACACTGGACATCAAAAATGCCTCAAATTCTATATCGACAAAACAAAATCTTTCCGAAAGACAAACCAATTGTTCGTGGTCTTTGCTGGGCCCAGAAAAGTCTTGGCTCTGTCAAGGTCTAGTATTTCTAGATGTATATCCTCTGCCATTTCGTTATGCCATGAGAAAGCCGGAAAGCCTCTACGATCCTGAGTTCGTGCTCATTCAGCAAGGAAGATGGCAACTTCAGCGGCATTGTTCGCGGGAGTATCTCTCCCGGACATCTGCAGAGTGGCAACATGAACAAATACACACACGTTTACCAGGCATTACTGTCTGGACACAGCTTGGAAAGTTGATTCAGCGGTGGGACACTAAGGTATTTCTCAGACCACCTTTAACATGCTATGTTATTTCTTGTTAATTTTTCCTTTTTTGTGTTCCATTGGATGGTCTTACTATGCATGGTTGATATTTTCAGGTATCATGTTCCTAATGTGATATGCACTGAGACATATAAACGTTTTCTTTATTATAAGTCATTATGGTATTCTGGTAATAAGGAGCAGAGCCCTAAGAAAAAAGGGTTCCATCGTAGAAACGCGAAAAAGTAGAAGTACTGCTCTCTATTCTGATACAAGCATGTGAATCTAAAAAAGATTCAATACTGGAGAAAAAAACTAGTTACTTACCTATACACTATGGTTCTCCAATATTGATATCTTTCATAGATTCACATGCGGCCCGCCCGCCTCCCCGTTTTCTCAGGTAGACCACTTTTATCTCTAGATACATCCTTGGCTTACACTTGGGGCTGGAAATCTGAGGTATGGTGGCTCTGCTGGGGAGTGTGATCTCAGGGCTCATAGCTGATTGGCTGGCATTTGGACCACAAAATAATGATGATAGGCTACCAAACTCTATACTTCCCTATGATTTTCTATGCAGTTTTTCTTTTTTACTGCTATTGTTATTCATTTACCGTGAGACTCCCACCATGACGACGGGGAAGATACAAGCATGTGAATCTATGAAAGATACCAATACTGGAGCACCATAGTGTACAGGTAAGTAACTAGTTTTAAAGTTTGTGAGAATGGAAGAACACTAGACGATATAAGTTAAATGATGGCCTCCTGTAATTTAGCCTCTACTTCTTCCCAGAATGTTTGAGCATGCACAGAGCTCCATGTCGTACAATAAATCTGTGTTAGCTGTTCTGTATCTCGGACAGTTTGCTGGTCTTTTTGGATATATAGTTTATGTAACTTCTGTGGTTTTAGGAAAGTTCTGTGCAAATAATTAAATTGTGCCAGTTTATACCTGTCATTTATTGATGTTTGCTTGACCCGTGTGCACCCCGTTCGTTGTCTAGTATAGGTTCTAGGCACTGTGTATTCTAGGTTTTCTTCTTCCTTGTCATCTTTTCTCCCAGGTATCGTTGAAATGCCATATGGATGATTGCTATTCTCCTACCTTCCTTGTTGACTACAGGTACTTCTGGGTATGTTTTTTAGAATCCCCTGACAGTGTGGGCTATATGTGTATATTGAAGGAACTGCCCCTCCTATCTAGAAATGTTTGTGGGCTTCTCTGAGTGTGACAAACCTTCCATTGGAGTACAGGTCCCTCAAGGTCGTACATCCATCCTATCTCCAACTAGTTACAGACCTCCTACATAATATTTTTAAATGGCTGCATGCATCACCGTGGCATTTTACTAAAGAATGGGAGGCATTTTAGGATTGTAGTGAATATTTACTATACTCCCCTCTTGTTGATAATGTAAGGTCAACTATGGTTTTCCCATCATAAATTATTCTGGCAGTGTACTGCCATGCGTGTTCTGTATAAGTTCCTTTTCGCAGCTTATTCCATCAACAAGCCATTCATGTGTGTGCTGCAGTTGTGAGGCCGTATAATATCATTTGATGTCCTAATCACCCATTTTCTAATGGAAGTTTCAGTGTTTCTAGTTTAACCTGACATGCAGGTTGGGGCAAAACCAATGTCTATGCCAGTGAAATGTTGCCGTCACAGACCGTGGTAGCATATTCCACAACATTATGGAGTTCTGAGGTCCCTCCAACACTCTACCCTTATTGAGTGAATATAACTTGTTAGTGCCGCGTGAAACTAGAATGCCCTGGTATCTGCCTGTCATTTGTACAGCTCTTGCCTCAATCTGGGTAGTCATCAGCATTGACCTCTCTTACCGCCTCCAAGGAGACCTGTCATGACTTCACACTATTAACTAATAGTCCAGATGTCTCTTTAAATCTGGTTAATTCACTCTGCAAGAGGGATGTTGAAGGGATCTCTGATATGAGTGTATCTTTGACTTACATTTATATTACATGTGTTCTGTCTTCAAATGTATTCCTGAATCCTATAGTACTGCTGGGTGTCTGCATCTCAATGGTGTAACCGCTAATGCAAACAGCAGTAGAGATGAGGCACACTCCAGTCAATAGCACACCCCGCTAAGATCTAGCCAGCGAACATGCTCTGTCTGCAAGACCTGTTCTATTTAACAAAACAACGTTATTCCGCCTGCTACTTACCATTAGTTCACTCCTGCGTTGCTCGTCTTTGCTGCCTCCTAAGTCATTAATGCAGCTGACAGCCCGCTTCCAGTCAAGGCTCAGGAGCACTGGCCAAGCACAGTCTCCTTGCGCTTACTTAATCTGTTGTTTAAGAGAAGTTTTTTGAAAAAAGGTTGATATACACCCTCTCCTCTTCTGCACTCCCCCCACCCACTGACACAAACGTAGTGTTTTTTTTTTTTAATTTAAAAAGTTGCTTTACGCCGTTGCTGCTTCTGCCCTCCCATCACTCTCCGCGACAAACGCAGCATTTCCCTTAATCAGACGGCTGTGGACAAAAATGCCGTGTTCTGACACATGAACTCTCAGCATGCACGGAGTGAGCCAGTTGGTAAACCATCCCGCTGTGATCCTTGCCTCAGTTTCGGTCCACTTTCTTTCTTCCGCTTACTGCCTCTGCCTCTCCGCACCGAAACTGTACCATGGCATCCTCCTACTGTCATCTGTTCCGAGCTGTCTACGAGCGCCAGGTGCTTTTTGTTGGGGGAGCCCTGCCATGTCCAGAGCATGAGCCAGGGAAGCTGTTCATTACTTGTCACTTAGTTCGGAGCACTAATAGACGGAGATGCAGCTTGCATTTGGAAGGGCCAGGGCACATTCATTGGGGCTTCAAGAGTTACAATGGCACATGTTCAATATGATCCAAATTTCATGGTGATCTCACTTGAAAGAAGTCAATTTTCTGGGGTCCTGAAAGTGCTGAAACAAATGTTTCTTTTCCCCTGAAACTGTAAGTACAATACAGGAAATGCGTCCCCATGGTCTTATGTCACAATTCACAAACATTGTGAACTGAACTATGCCCGGGAAAGCATTGTGAATAGGCCTGGGCAAAAATTTCGTTCCGTTCGCGGAAATTGCGATAATTTGACATTTTTGCGTTCCGCGGAGAGCGCGAAAATGTCAAAAATTCCGGTTTCCGCAGCTTGGCGATAATTTGTTTCTTGCTCGCGCTGTAAAATGATACATTCTCGCGCGCGCGCGATCGCCTTACCTGAATCCCTGCGTTCGCCGACAAGTTTTCTTGATCCGGTCGCGTTCTCCATGAGATGTTGTATTGTTTTTAGCCATTTGCGCTGTCTCGCGACAGTTCGCGCCCGCAGTGACGTCATGCGTCGCGCGATCACGTCTTTCTTCTCGCGATCATGCACCGCGAGAACAACTCAAAACAAGATGGCCGCGCCCGCAAGCAACCACATGGGTAAGTTGGCGACCCGCAACCATGCAGAAAATCTCGCGAACATGCCGGAAAAAAACTTCCGCATCTTTGCGATATTTCTGCTTGTTTGCGATAATTTTAAACATTCTCGCGATAATTTGCGAAGGTTAATTCCGCAAATTCCGCCCACCCCTAATTGTGAAGTCCCAAAATCTGGAAGTCTGCACTGTGCAAATCACCCTTTTCAATTAATCGTTCTATTACATTTTATGGTGCACTACTTGAATGGGAGCCCATGAACAGAATACACACAGTTCTCTGCAGTACGAACACTAACCCTAGAGGCTATTCTCCCAAGATTCAAACCAGTGACCTTTACTCGCAGGGCTCTTCTGCATCGCCTTACTGCAATAACGTTTGACTTTCGGCCGCAAACGTGTCATCTACACCAGAGATACCGATCTCTGCAGCAGCCACATTACCCACTGGGCTAATGCCTGTGGAAAGTGTTAAAGATTAATAAGGCTCACGAGGGAATGTGTCCCCGTGGTCTTCAGTCACAATTCACAAACATTGTGAACTGAACTATGCCCGGGAAAGCATTGTGAAGTCCCAAAATCTGGAAGTCTGCACTGTGCAAATCTCTATTCTTTAATTACTCGTTCTGTTAGATTTTATATTGCACTATTTGAAGGGGAACCCATGAACAGAATACACAATGTTCTCTGTAGTACGAACATTAACCGAATAGGCTATTCTGCCACCCGGAACCACTTTCATACTGTTGGGATTTTTTTTTTCTCTTCTTCAGATCATTGCTGTCTACTGTATTGGGACTAATGCAACACCAGCTAGACTACAACTCTCAGAATGCACTGATATAAAACGTTACTAGATGAATCCATGTGAACAGACACCATGTTCTTCAATCAAGGGAGTTTCCAAAACCTAGTGCATTCTGGAAGTTGTGGTCGTGGTTTTGATGTCCAAAGGGATAATATTGGAACACTGTGCCCCTATTGGCATGGAGTCACCTGGTCCCTTTAACTGATGTGTTAAAGGTATATTAAGGCTGTTCTTAAAGGTGTCTTCCAAAGGCCTGGGAATGAGTAATTTATTTTGCCATTCTGGTTGAATTATTCATGCAGCGCAACCCATTGAAAGCCACAGCTTGTATTCTTAAAGAGCTGGGATTTGACAAATTCGCGTTTTTATAAAAAATCCACAACTAACAATTCCAATCCAACCCACATAATTCCACTACACACCACTTACATACACGCCATAACACATGGGTAAAATACATTGTCATCTACAACGCCAATAGCTCAGACTCAAGCAATTGCGAGACCTTTTGCATTTACAATGCTTGTTAATCTTGCTGTTGATTTAAAATATATTAAGTTGCCCTATCTTCTAAAGGACTGCCCTAAACCCACATATTCCAAAACAGCTTATAGGTACTCCCAGATCAGGGTGGGGAATGATTTCTCGATTTCTAAAATGGCTAATGCATAGAAGCCCTCTGATATCTTGCATCACATGCATTGTCTCTGTATTGTATTTCTACGTGGTATAACTCCCCACTGGTCATGTGGACCAGTGTTGTCATAACTGTTGCAAGGCTGTTGGCGAGCAATTTGCGGAGTATTTTAACATCTGAAAATGGACAGTAATTCCCGTCCTTTATTTCTTTTTCTGGTTTTGAGATCAATGGGATCAAGGCCGCCCCCATTGTATGTGGCTGCTGCCTTTCGTTGTATGCCTCTGCATATACTTCTGCTACGTGCCTGTGAGGGAGTTTGTGGCAATCTGGATAACTTCTATGGGAAAGCTGTCTGTCACCCGTACTTTGCATGCCCTTAATTGGCACAACCAGCTTCCCTGCAGTAAGAGGTGCATCTTTTTGTTCTATGGTCAGTCTCATTATTGTCACTCTTAAGAATTACCATATGTGTGTTGTGGCTTGGCTGGTTGTAGGCATTCTCCAGATGGATAAGGCAATCCTTTTCTATTCATAGCTATGCAATTACATCCGGTCCTTGGGTCTGTTGTGTCTCTTTTCATAGCCAGTATTCCCGTTTTATCTTCTTCCATGTAGCCTTTGTCTATGCTCTACCATTGTTAATTGGTCTGTTGAGATATCTCCTATTTACCTTCTCGTGTGCACCACAGCTGTTAGCCTTCAAGGATCATAAAGTGTTTTCGCTTATGTGATGTCTTCATTGTTGGCATTTAACATGTCATGAGTGATTTAATATTTGAGGTCATAAGCAGTGCATGACAGGGGCGAAATTTGTAGTTTGTTCAGTAAGCTATAACTGGTGAATTTCATTTTTTTGTTTTTTTTTAACATTTGTTTTTGTGTTATTCAACACCAAACCATAAGGTCACTTTAACCTTTGTGTTTTTTCAGTGAATTTCAAAGTTTTTTTAAGGTAAGCTAAAATTTTATCACCATACCTAACAATAACGTCACTTAACCTTTGTTCAGTGAATTTCTGAGTTTTTTAACCCCTTCCCTGTGGGGGTTATTCCCCCACGGTGCGGGTGGGGGGGGGCGTGGCGCCGCTGTGCTCGTGACAAGCTCAGCTCGTCATGACTCACAGTGGCGCTGTGCTCATGATGAGCTGAGCTCGTCAAGACCCCGCCCACTGATTAATTCTCCCACACAGGTGGGGAATTTATCGCGCGTGGGCGGGCTGCGGCCGTTATGACGAGCTCAGCTCGTCATGAGCACAGCTCCACTGTGACTCCTGACGAGCTGAGCTCGTCATGAGCATGGAAGGGGTTAACCTAAGGTAAGCTCTTATTAACATACCTAACTATATTGTCACTTTAACCTGTTGTTTCTTCAGTGAAGTTCTGGAGTTTTTTTTTTATCATATTCACCCAATTCCCCAACCAAGCTCAGCTTTTGGCCATGTGCAGCTGTGCAATACCCACTGGGCCTGGCTTGTAGCCAGACCCTGTGTCAAATCCCACTGAAAGCCATGAATGAAGTGTGGTTAGCTAACCTCTCTTGCCACACATGGGGAGTTGGACACAGAGCCTTTGGCCAACCCCTGTGGGAGGCAACACCCTACAGTCCGCAGCCTTGGGCCATGCGCAGCAAGGAGTGGGCCATGATGCATGGCCTCCAACTAGTCCCTGCACCCAACCCCTGCAGGCAGCCAACTTGAAGGCTGTGCACAGCATGGGGTTAGCTGCAGGGTCTGGCCTGTGGCCAACCCCTTCTGCATATGGTTGCCAGATATGCATGGCACGGGGATGGCTGCAGCTAGGCCCTGCTGCCAACCCTTCATAGACCCCCACCCCACATTTCTCTTTTTTTTGTGGTACCTCGGTTCAACCATAGTACTGCCATGCAAGCCTCACATACATGGTGCTGTGGGACCATGCAAGTTTCATTTACCAAAACATCTGGTCATTTGTTACCATGGGGGTGCTGCTTGTGCGTCAGCTCCCATGGGAGCCCTGCAGTACTTCACAGGGAGGGTGCTGCAGTACTGTGGGACCTCACGGAGAGGACACAGGAATAAAGCAGTACTTCCACCATGACATGTTGTCATTGGCCACTGGGGTGTTTTTTCTGGGTCCCCTGCACAAGTGCCAAGAGGTCAGGGTGCACTATCCTTACCCCTTAATGTTTTTTAAAAAATTACTTAAGTACACAGGGGCTCAGTCCCCTTGTCCAGAAATGGTTGCTGCAACCTATTGAGGTTGCGGTCAGCCAATCAGATACCGGTCATGCAGTTCTGCAAAGGCCTACAAGAGAAAAAGCTGTCTCGGCCAGTCCTAATTTATGGTACCTGTGGACCTTTTGCACGACTGCTGCAAGACCAACTGTTCAGATATCACTATATTTTGACCCATTAATGACCACCTCGATCACCTCTTTTAACGCGCATATCTTAAACGACTGACCAGATTTACACCAAATATTGTAAAGCACTCTTTCGGAGTAAAGTTAAGAACTTTCTGCTAAATTTGGTGTAATTCCATTCTGCTGTTTTCTTCTGTACTGCTCCCCAACGTTTCCTATGGAAATTGACATGGGTAACGTTCTGGGCCCTCCTTCAAGATAAGGTCCCTCAATTCACAACAACATATTCTTAAAAGAAGCCATAGAAAATGAAGGTGAAGGCAGTCGTGCTTATCCAAATGTGAGGAAACTATAGTGGCAGTGTATTTTCTTTTGCATGTCTCACGAGTGCATTTGTGTTTGGGACTGTTACGACAACTGTCCACAAGGTGGTGGTGTTCCCACATTGTATATTGAAGCTACTTAACGTAGACAACATAGAAGTTAATACAGCATAGTGTTGCTTCCTGGCCAGTATTTTATCGACACGGCTGGTATTTTTATGTCATGGTCGTTAAAAAACAAAACGGGAAAATCCGCAAATGTCATTCGTTTTTCCCATTTCAAGCATGAATTGAAATTGACACAAACAAGAATAAATGTCACAGCATAAGTATTTTAGAGATGTTTAAACAATCCCTAAATAATTATGAAAGCAAACCGAGGCAGAAATACCTTGATAACATAAAAATCATAGAATTTTACACAGATTCTAAAATAAATACCTACTCAAGGAACGTTGTGAATCTTAAAATATGAGGAAATGGCTGATATTTTTTCTCCCAGAAAGGTGTTAACCCTAATACCCCATGATAAATTAACACAACGTTGTCTGCCTGTGCCATCATTATGGAGTCTGTCTCAGAATTAATTCAAATTATCTCTGGAAATGGCCATGTTTTAACTCTGATAATTCCTAATAACAGTTTAGAATAAACTACTACTTTAAATACCGTATCACTGGGCGCGCCGCGTTTGCCAGCCATAAATACGCTTTCCTGAAATGGGCTTTTTGTGGTTCATTGGCGTCGTTCATTTGACTTTCTTTGAAAGCAATAAAGCTTTCGGGGTGCCCAATCACAAGCAACCTTAATTATACTTCGAATAACAAAGTAGAGTAAACGTGACAGAATTTCGTCCCACCGAGGTCATTATTAGCAGACCAAACCTGTGAAACCGCTGCATCCCCAAATAGCATTTAACTGAACTGCAGTCTTGATCCCAGACTGGAGAGTTGTTTAGGAGTGTCTGTCTGCCATTTTCTGGCTCACCCCTCCCACCCCCCCATAAAAATAATATCACTCTAGTTCTACACTATTTCACTGTGCCCACACATGGCAACGGGCTTTAAGAATTGAAGGTCCAAGTCCATGAGATATTTGAAAGATTTATTGAAGATAGAAGGCATCAAAGGAGCACCCACCTTCAGCCCTTCTCCCTGGCGCACCGCAGTTCAGAATGCTGGTTGCCAAGGAAAACGGCTGGAGAATGGAACCGTGAAGTTAAAAGATAACAATACACAATACAAGTGAAATACAATCCTTGCACAAATGCACGAGGTATACAATGCATTTAACCCCTTCGCTGCTAGGCCTCCCCCCACCCCCTGTTAAGCCTTTTTTTGGCTATTTGGGGTAGTGCACTTAGGCCCCTGTAACATTTTTGACCACGTAAGGTATGCACGCCAAATTTGCGTCCTTTTCTTCCAACATCATGGGGATTGTAAAGGTACCCAGGGTTTGTGGATTCCCCTGGAGGGGTCCTAGAAATTAGCCAAAATACATCTAAATTTAGTTTTTTTGGGGGAAAAAGGGCTGCAAATGAAAGCGTCTGGGTTTTTCCCTGCAAATGGTATCAAAAAAGGGTTTGTGGGGCTGAAATCACCATTTCCCCAGCTTTTAGGGAATGACAGACTTTTGTCAGAAAACCAACATTTTGTACACGGTTTTGGCATTTTTCTGGGACATAGCCTATATTTGCTATTTTTTGTGCTTTCAACCTCCTTCCAGTAAATGGGAGAAATGGATATGAAAGCAATAATGGATCCTGGAAAGCTATACATTTTAGAAAAGTAGACAAAATTCTGAATTCAGTAAGGGGCCATTTGTGTAGATCCATCAAGGTTTCTTTATAGATGTGTGAAAAAAGTGATATTTTTTTCAGCTAAATTTGAGGTTTGAAGGGCATTCTTGGTAAGGAAACGTTGGGGGATCCATGCAAGCAATACCTCCCTGGAAGCCCCCAGGTGTCTAGTTTTCAGAAATGTGTGGGTTTGGTTGGTTTCCCAAGCTGGCCGCAGAGCAGGGGGCCAAAAACCCAGGTGACACCCTTGTAAACCAGTTTGTTTTGTGATGGGCAATTTTGATGTCGCCTCAATACGTTTTGGGTAAAGAAGTTGGAAGGTGCACTCGTTTCAGAGTCAATGAGATGAAGTGAGTCGCTTATTCCGTGTAAAAGTCCTTTTATCCAACAAATTCTTTCAAGACGTAAATATCACATAACAAGTAACAACACTAAAATAGTAATTACCACAGAAAACAAATATCATACAATATACAAAATACTGTTTCCAGTGCTCTTTGTTGTTGTGTCATCTATATGTCTGATATTTGTTTTCTGTGGTAATTACTATTTTAGTGTTGTTACTTGTTATGTGATATTTATGTCGTTTTTTATCTATAATGTTGCAGCCCTGATGAAGTTCCCACTGGCAATGAAATGGGAACGAAACGCGTTGGCTGTGTGCCAGTTTTGAAAGAATTTGTTGAATAAAAGGACTTTTACAAGGAATAAGCGACTCACTTCATCTCATTGACTCTGAAACGAGTGCACCTTCCAACTTCTTTATCTTTGGGTTCTATATAACACCCTTTGACGGCAGGTGTGGGAAGAGTTTGCACCACTATACAAATTATAATTTTATATGGATTGGAAGTGCTTGACCTCGGTTTGCCGTTTGTTTTTTCCTGTTCAATACGTTTTGGGCCCTTACCTGTCGCGGGTACTTGGACCTCCCACACGAGTGAGGCATCATTTTTATCGGGAGACCCGGGGGAATGCTGCGTGGTAAGAAATTTGTGTCAGCCCGGTGATGCCACAACTTTCCCACACAAAAATATGTGAAAAAAGTGATTTTTTTTCAGCTAAATTTGAGGTTTGCAGGGGATTCTGTGTAAGGAAACATTGGGGGATCCACGCAAGCCATACCTCCCTGGACTCCCCCGGGTGTTTAGTTTTCGAAAATGTGTGGGTTTAGTAGGTTTCCCTAGATGGCCGCCAAGCCCGGGGCCAAAATGGCATGGGACCCCCCCTTGCAAAACCAGGTTGTTTTGAGATAGGCAATTTTGATGTTGCCTCAATACGTTTTGGGCCCTTGCCTGTCGCGGGTACTTGGGCCTCCCACACAAGTGAGGCAACGTTTTTATCGGGAGACCCGGGGGAACGCTGGGTGGTAGGAAATTTGTGTCAGCCCAGTGATGCCACAATTTTCCCACATAAAAAATGTGTGAAAATAGTGATTTTTTTCAGCTAAAATTGAGGTTTGCAGGGGATTCTGGGTAAGAAAATGTTGGGGGATCCACGCAAGCCACACCTCCCTGGAATCCCCCGGGTGTCAGAAATGTGTGGGTTTGGTCTTGACTTCCCGGTCCACCGCAGCTACCCCATGCTGATTGAGTGGAGGGAGGCACTTTCTATTGTAAATCACTGCAAGCAGGAGCTCAATACTTCCTGATTGGGCTATCTAGAGTGGTCATTGTGAGAGAGTGACGCTCTAGTGTTCTGCCTCATCGCCCTATATTAAGACAGCATGGCGCCAATGCGCAGCGGACGCACCAAAGGCGGGCCTAAGGCAAGCCCGTCTGTACCTGTCCGCGGCCGGACGGCGGCCAGGGCCAGAGATGCTGTCAGTTTTACTAGCGATCGAAGGTATACATATAGCAGATTAGAGCTGCTCTTCTTTAGATCCCCATCCTGTCCCCACTCGTCCTGCCTGACACTACGGGATCCTTGGAAGGTTAATACATGCCTGGGCTGTGGATTCTCTTTATGTGCTATCAAACCCACTAGTTGTCCCTATTCCACTTCAGCGTCTGCTATAGTGAAATTAAAAGCCGGGCTGATAAACTGTAGATCCATGCCCAAGCACGCCCTGGATATCTTGCAGTCCATCGAAGATAATAATTAGGACTTTTATTGTTGACAGAGACGTGGCTGTGGGATGACACCAATCCCACTCTGACTTTAGCTATTCCTGAAAACTATGGCATAGTCTGTGCCAACAGACAAAAATGGAAACTGGGTGGTGGAGTAGCTATCATCTACAAAACGAAATGGGAGTTAGCAGCCTCTAATTATGACCAGTTAGACCCCATTTGCGCTTAACGATTTGCTGCCACGCGGACAGCCCAAGCAACATGACACACTGAGCTCCTCTCCCAAGACTTTCCAAATATGAACTGGGAGTAACTTTAACTAAACATATTGGCAGCAAATCGTTAAGCGCAACTTATACAGCTGACCCTGCCCTTCGAGTTTACTCACACGTGATATTCTCACGCTCGTACCTTCAGCGAATTATTCTGGGTGAACTCATCTACCCTCAGCTGTTTTCTGAAGCCCTCAATTGCTCTTCCTTGCGCTACGAATAATTGCATCAATTCAGCTTGCTCACCTGTTATATGTCCTGATGATGATCTCGAACAGTTGAGATCGAAACGCCGTTGACCCTTTACAACAAAAAACTCTTCCTATTCTATAAAGTTGCTTGAGGAGTTTTGCACTATTGTTGTCAATGCGATGTCGTTATTTTAAACTTCACCATCACTCTGCACGTCACGCCTCTTTCACTTATTGTGTGAGCACCTGAATTCTATTGTTGTGGAAATAAATGTTTCACATGAACTAATTTATGTCCCTATGTACATTATTAATTTTTTTGCTCCTTTAAAGTAATTAATTTTCAACTCTCTAATCATAAGTACTCTCCATAGGATCACTTTATTATTGGACCTTTTGGCCACATCCGAACCATTGTTTTTTTACCGCATATTTCACCCCAGGTTCACGTATTGGGGACCCTTGTTTTTCTTAAAACTCAAAAAAATCCCTGGCATCAAGTGGGCTTTCTGCCCACCCCCGGGAGCAGATTGGGGGCTTCTGCCCCCCAGGGGGGGCAGAAAGGCTGTAATGGTCGCAGGGGTGGGGGCATTGGAGTACCCGTTTCGGGCAGCCCCCACCCTAAAAACAATGGTGCGCAAAAAAATCCCTGGCGTTTAGTGGGCTTTCTGCCCCCCAGCAGAAAGGCTGTAATGGTGGCGGGTGGGTGGGGGCATTGGCGTGCCCGTTTCGGGCAGCCTCCACCCTAAAAAAAACTTCAAAAAACAAATCCCTTGTGCTTAGTGGGCTTTCTGCCCCCGAAGGGGCAGATCAGGGGCCAATGCCCCATCTGCCCCCCGGGGGGGCAGAAAGACTGTAATGATTGTGAGGGGTGGGGGCATGGGCATGCCTGTTTTGGGCAGCCCCCACCCTTATTTTTACTTTCTAAAACAATCCCTGGTTAAATTGGGGGAGCAAAGGCCCTTGCCCAAGGGGCCGCTCCCTCCTCCCTGATGTCTAGTGGGGAGATCCCTGCTTGGGGATCGCCATCCTGTGGCAATCCCCAAGCAGGGATCCACTGGGGAGGGGTACCATTGGAAAGGGGAGATTCTCCCCTTTCCAACGATACCTCTCTCATCTTTCTACGTGCTCAGGGGGCTGAGATAGCCCCCTGAGCACATAGAAAGGGAAACTGAAATGAGCCTCTTGGCTCATTTCAGTTTCGGTTTCACTTAAATTACGTCAGCGCGACGTGCGCGCCAATCGTCTTTTCAGGGAAACCGTGGGGGGGGGGCCTCGGGAGCTGGGGAAGCTCTTCCCCAGCTCCCAAGGCTCTTTTGGCATAAAGGGAATCCCTCTGGTGCCCGCACCAGAGGGATTTCCCAGGCGATGTTTCATGACGAGCTGGACTCATCATGAGCACACGACCACTGTGTGCCATGACGAGTTCAGCTCGTCATGAGCATGGAAGGGATTAAAGAGAAAGAGAACACAACACATCTTCCCCCTTAAGAAATGTTGCAAAAGAAAACAATTCAATTTGATTGGTCATCACAGACAAAGGCAGCTAGCCATTTGGGTTTGGTGTGGGTGCGTCCCAGCGGCCACTTTCATCACCAACATCAACTTGAAAATTATCAACACTGTCAATACCATCATACGATATGGGACTGTCCCCACATTGCACAATATCGGAGGACAGTTATGGCTACAATCACCCAGGTGTGTGGGTTTGAGGTCCCCCCTTAACCTCGGAGATGCCTGCTTAATGTGTGGGAACCCACAGATCTCAACCACGCAGGGCAGGTTTGGGCAACCCTCAGTATTACAATAGCCAAAAGGAATATCGCCCAGCACTGGGGAGCCCTAGTGATACCCTCCCATCAACAGTGGTGTTGCGACCTTGATAGTGCCATGGTTGCGGAGAAGGCAGTTTTTATTAATAGGGGATGACCCCGAAAATGGACTCGAGTATGGAGGAAATGGAATACTTATCGGGGTAATATATGCGCCCCTCCACCTGAAGACTCAAATCCGGACTTGAGTGACTGATAACCAGAAAACAAACACACCACGAGCAGCCCCCTGCGGGAGGCATGGGACCTCGGAACTGATATAGCGACAGGATGGGTAAAACTGTATTTATATTTACATTTACACTTACTATGTACAGTGATGTCATTTGATATATTCTGTCAACTAATCTATGTAATGGTCAATAATGGTGAACTGTTCTGCTTGTTGTGTATACTAATCACAATAAAAAATGAATTAAAAAAAAAAACATTGTCAATACCCACCCACGCCTGCACTGGTGCCGGTCACGCTACTCTCAGTATCAGCAACCATGTTGCCTTTCTCAAAGGAGGATTCTGCAGCAGAGTGACCACCAATGCCAGCGCCAACATGGACAGTTGAATGAGTGATGTTGGTACTATCAAAACAGTCACTACGAATAAGGTCATCATCAATAATAAAATGCTGAGAAGCTTTTCTTGAGAGAGCAGGATCTTCACTCAAATGAACATCACTTTTAAGCACAGCAATACGTTTCACGTTCCATACTTTTCCATCATCCAATTGTACCGCATTGCGTAAAACCTTTATTACTTTCATAGGTTCAGAATATTGACTCTCTCCCGTCCTTACTTTCCATGGTTTCTTAACTTTGACCCAAGTGCCTACTCTAACATCACATGTTTTGACATTATGCTTGAGGTCATAAGCTTCCTTGGTCTTAAGGTGTTTGTTCTCAATTCTAGACCTTAAGACTTCCATGGATACACAGGTTCTGGAAACAATAAATAACCATTCCGGGTTACATTTGGTACGAACAGCTCTCCCGCTCATGACTTCAAATGGTGCACCCCTAGGGCATCATGGGGAGAAGTTCTGTACATCCAGACAGTCTTAAACACTTGCAACTCCCAATCACATTCGTTACCATTGGCAGATTGTATTGCATTTTTCAAAACTCTGTTAAAACGCTCAATCATGCCATTACCGCTTGGGTTGTATAAGGAGGTAGTGCCATGCCTTATACACACTTTTTCAAAGTATTCCATGGCAATTTTAGAAGTAAATTGGACACCATTATCACTTATAAGAAGTGCAGGAAGTCCTTCACCTACAAAAACACAGTCAAGAAACCTTATGACTTCCTCAGAATTTACTTTGTCAACAATTTTTAAGACTGGCCATCTTGAGAAAATATCAATCAAGGCTAGTACGTATTTATTCTGAGAACCAATAGGCCCCATTATGTCGCTAGCCACGGTGTGCCATGGTAGTCTGGGTATAATTGGTTCTGCCATGGGTGGTTTCAGGGTAATGAGAGTCTTGTCAGAGTTCGCACACCATACACAGTTTCTTATTGACCTCTCAATAGATAAATACATCTCTGGCCACCAATACCACTGCTATACCCTCTGCTTAGTTTTAACTATACCACCGTGACCCTCATGACATATTTTGACTATGCTACACCTGATTTGCGACAGAGGAATGACCCTTTCTCCTCTCATGATGTTGCCATGTGATATAGAAAGTTTGCCACAAACTTCCCAAAACTGTTTAAGTTCATCTGCCAAACTATTTTTAGATGGCCAACCATTAGTGATGAAAATAAACAATTGCTGTAACACTTTATCATCTTTATAAAACTTTTTCGATTCATCTTTGTTGACAATAGGTTAACCCTGATCATAAACCAACGCAACTTGAACATTCTCCCATTCATGGTCAGGACTGTCTTGCAGATTGGTAGGCATGCCTGATAGAAAATCTGCAATTACGTTCTCCTTACCTGGGACGTAAACAATATTATAAATGTAGTCCTGTAACCTCAGTGACATTCTAGCAATCCTAGGGAAAGCATTAAGTAAACCTTCTGTGGTCTAAAGTCTTACCAATGGTTTGTGATCCGTGCGAAGAGCGCAGGGCTTACCCCATACAAACACTCTTAAATGTTCAAGAGCCCAGATGCATGCTAATGTTTCCTTCTCGATCACGGAGAATTTCTCTTCAGTGGGTAATAATGCACGTATGCAATGATAAATTCCTTTCCATCATGATTAATTTGGGACAGTACCCCGCCTAAGCCTTTATTACTAGCATCTACAGTGATGCAATTGTTGAGTTTGGGGTCGAAAGCACTTAAGGCTGGTGCATCAGAATTGGCCTTCTTAATATTCGCAAATTCCTTGTCACATTCTACAGTGCAATTGAATTTTTTTTTATTCTTGAGCAACTGCCGTATATTGAAAATCCTGCTGGAGAATTGATGCACAAATTTGGAGTAAAACTCCACCAAACCAATAAAAGCACGTACCTCATCCTTATTCTTCGGGTGAGGAGCATTTAAAACAGAATCAAATAATGCTGGTTTTGTAGACGTTCCTTCTCCCCTGACGACATGTCCTAAGTAAGTTATGGACTATACACCAAATTCACATTTCATGTGTTCAACAGTTGAGCCTTTCTGTTCTAATACTCCTAAAACTTTCTTAAGTACATAGTCATGCTCCTTTCCAAAAACTAATATGTCATCTTGGAAATACCATACTTTGCCATACTTACTAAAAAGTTGGTGCATTAGTCTCCGAAAGATCGCTGCAGCAGAGGCGAGACCAAAAGGTAAACGTTTATATTGAAAACAGCCAGAGGGTGTTATAAATGCAGTTAGGGGTTTGCTGTTGTCTGTGAGGGGAATCTGATGATATGCTGCAGATAGGTCTATTGTAGAAAACCAATTTGCATCCTTAATAAGACTAAGCATTCCCGAAATCTTGGGCAATGGAATCTTTTCCACAACAATATTATTGTTCAAATGTCTCCGGTCAATACAGAGCCTTAATTTTCCATTACTTCGCTGTGTGACAACAATCGGAGAAATCCATTGCAAGACTCAATTGGTTCTATTATATCAGCTTTAACTAGTTTGTCAAGTTCTAACTATTCTTCCTTCCTTAATAAAATAGGTATGTGTCTTACCTTGTGAACCTTTGGACGTGCATCAGGTTTCAACACTATCCGGTGTTTAAAATCATTGATCTTGCCTATTTCCTTGAAAAACACTTTTGGAAATATATTTAAAATATCCTTGCACAATTCAGAATTGTCCTCTAGCAACATGACCGGATCATCACAATTAGGGTTAAGTATTATCCCAAGACTGCCCTGATCCTTCCAGCCCAGTACTGCCGGACCTTTTTTAGCCACATATAGCTTCCCATACGACTCTCTCCCTTTGAATCTAAATAATAGAGAGTGGTAACCAACAATATCAATCTTCTCACATGAGAAGCCTTCTGGATGAACATCTAGCGGAAGTAATTTGTGCCCCAACTTATTTGCAGACTTACTCACCCAAATCTCCTCATTGACAATAGTGTAGGGTGATCCAGAGTCTGCGTACATTAACACATTAACACCGCCAAGAGATATAGAACACTAAGGTTTATTTTTGTTCTCTACCTTCTTATCGATGATATTTAACAAAAAGAGTTCCCTGGACTCATAATCATTGCTACATGAACTCTCAGTATCTGTGATCGTGTGAGAAGAGAGTTTTTTGATTAATTGTTCCTCATCACTAGAACTTGTTTCTTCATCATCAACACATTTTACTTTACTATACTTTTTCCTGTTGCACACTTTAGCGAAATGGCCTACAATATTACAGTTGGAACATCTTTGTTTCAATGCAGGACAAAACTTGCTAGATGCTAAATGTGAATTACTATCGAAGCCATAACATTTAAAAGTGTCATTCTTTTCAAAAGAATGATATTTTCTTGATTTGGAACTATATTTTCTGTTCTTGTCTGTAGTTTTATTCTTAATTTTACTAATAGTAACCTCAGGTTCAACCTTTGAATCACTTTTAAGTATTTTCGCACTGCGGCTAGATAGTTCTGCCTTCCTCACAAGTGCCAAAATGTTCTTTAAATCTGTATCACCGTTGATCCATAAACGATCCTGAATGGCAGGGTCTCTGGTGTGCATAACAACTTGATCCCTAATAAATTGATCTTGCAAATGGTCGAATTTGCAGTCATCAGCAAGACTCCTGAGGGCAGACACATATTCATCAATAGACTCATTTAATTCTTGGTCCTATGAAAGCACTTGTATCTTGTTATTCCAATGCAAACTTTAGGAGCAAAATGATTGTCAAAATCTTTTAGTATGGCAACAGATCCATTAGTATCTCCACTTACAAAACTCTTCTGCATCTGATCATAAGCCTTTAGCCCTCCTGGGCCAACTGAATGTAAGAATAGGGTTTTTTCCTTTTTGCAGACATTGTGTTATCTTCATCAACAGCATTGATGAAATTTAAAAAAATATGCCTTCCATTCAATCCATTTCATGCAAGGTGCAATCCCTGCAGGCCAAAAAGGTTGAGGAGGCTGGAGCGTGAAATTCTGTGTTGCCATAGTAAATAATCTACACTTCTTACAATAAAACCAAAAGTAATGTAAACCAAGAAGAAATACTCGGTAAAATGAGTTAAAATATACAGTACTGGTAGTGGTGTGCAGCGTACATAAATTAGTGGTGAAAACAAGTTGTGGGCTATGATGAAACTGACAAATGCGATGACTGTAGTAAACCAAAATGGAGTCACGCAAATGCCCTCATACATGACCCTGAATGACGTAGAGACGACTGAAAACAAGGCAAATGTAACATTATCCCGTAACGATACGTGTCGCTGCACCGCAACATGTATGCATGAACGCCTGTTCCTTGTGACGATGTGGACGTTCCAGAAGGGGTAGCTTGCACTGCTGGCTCATGCGAATGGTGCTTGATTTGAAAGATGCCCAGAGCGATATCATAAAAGAAAATTCAGAAAAGGTAAATCCAGAGCCAAAATGAATTATTCAGCAAGAAATCGTGGGGAGTAGAGTTGTCCGCAGGATTGTCGAGAAGAAAAAAAACTTGTAATTCTGTATTCCGCAATTTTGTAAAATGATCATTGTAATCCGTAGGATGTGGGTTCTTGACGTCGCCAAGAATTAAAGGTCAAAGTCCATGAAATATTTGAAAGATTTATTGAAGATAGAAGGCATGAACGGAGCACACCACCTTCAGTCCTTCTCCCTGGCGCACCGCAGTTCAGAATGCTGGTTGCCAAGGAAAACGACTGGAGAATGGAACCGTGAAGTTAAAAGATAACAATACACGTGAAATACAATCCTTGCACAAAAGCATGAGGTATAAAATGCAGTTAAAGAGAACACAACAAAGGGCTACTCCGGACCTAAATGTCTCCATCCTTAAATGTCTTTCAATTAAAACCCCTCTCTCCGCATATCAAAGACAAAACATTAAGTGAGACTGATAAAATTAACCTCCATCCTCTTAGCAACTTTATTTCGACAGGCCCACGTGGGTCTGTACTCCCGTTGTTATGCAACGCAGTGACGCAACGCGTCCAATCACCAAGTCACCATGACTGGCATCGCTGATGAACCTGCGCCTCTCACAATAACGTCGGTAGACAGAGGAGGGGAAGGGATCAGAGCACAGAAGATGCCATAATATAGGGCTTGGTCGGGCGCCATAGGATCTTAAAGGAATTTATTAATATTCAATATTTTTAGAACTTAAGTTGGGTTTTTAAAATGTAGTCTGACTTCTGTGAAAAAAAATCACTTCCATTTGGCATAATAGTTCCTCAGCATCACCACAAACCCCCCGAAGTTCCTCTCCTCCCCACTTGGATATCTTCTGCATCTAAAGTAATCTTTTAAAGCCTTTGATCAGGCAATTTGATACCAAGCCATCGGAGGCATAAAAAAAAACGTGAGTGCGGAACCTCTACCCTACTGGCTAAAATCTGTGAACTCATCTGAGGTCCACGGGTGGCCTCCGAAGGCTTACAAAGAACACAAATAAACCTCTGCTACCGAAAAGCCCAGCACTCACCGAAGTGGTGAGGCCTTTTTACATAGATATCACCTTTTGAATCTGCAAATATGTTGCCATGCTCTGCCCAAATAATAAAACTGTGGCAGGGGCATATTGTAGCCCTCTTATATTTTCTGATATCTCTCCGAGGCTGGCCCACGATTTAGAGAACACTGAAATATATAGAATTGTAGATGGATAAAAATGATTTTTAGTTTTAGGTTCCCCTACAGTAATATTAGGACCCACGGCATCCAAATCTTTGATTACCTTAAGCTGTAATGATATGGCTCTTCTACACCTACTCCTCTTGGTTGCTGTGATGGTTATTTTATCGGAATGGAAATCTTTCATCCACATTCTGTTTCATACTTGGGCGTGGGTATTATTTTTAAGAAGTGCCCATATTTCACATTCAAAAAGTATGTCCTTCCCTCAGATATTCTCTACTATCTGGAGCTCCTTAGACGAATTTGCTTAGTTACTTGGATAATGTAAACATTATAGTCTATACATTTGCTGTTATCTTTACTCTATTGATGGGACTTAGCTGTGCACTCCCCCCCCCCCCCTTCCCCTTTTGCCCTTTCATTACATTTATTGTTTGTGTGGCAAGGTCGGGTGCTGCACCTTGCTTCATTCCTTGCCATCTTTAGACCTGTTCTCAGATTCTCTCTTGTCTTACTTCAATTAGCACTATTATAAGAAATTATTAAAGACCTACAACCCTGTACCTTATTGTTTTTCCAGATTTCTTTATTTTTCTGTGCCACTTATATCTGTCTTCCATGTTTTCTGCATTATGTTGTCCTTTGGTAAGATGATGCATCATTACACGTATTTTATTCTATGTACTGTAATACAATGAATTATTTTGTACTATGACTACATCATGTTTGACGCAAGGCCTATGCATCTTTGTACTGTACTTTGGTTATTTAAATGCCAATAAAATGATTGAACACTAAAAAAGAATTACGGGTATGTTTTTCGCCAAAGGACTTCAAATAGACAATGAGAACAAAGCTTGAGTTGTCTATGATGCCCCTCAGAACCCCAAGGTGAAAAACATTCCTGCAATTTACTTTTTACCCATCTTTAATTTTATGTTATGTATGGCCTCCAAAATCATCTTCCCCTTCTTTCAACAGCTACTCCGGAAAGAGGAGTAATGGGGCAGCCATACATAGCATGGCCTATCCTCCCTCTTGCAGGGCTAAAAATAACAAGCATTGGCATAGCCAATAGGTCTCGCCTTTCAGAACTTATAAGTATTTTGCCATGCAGGATATAGTTCTAAATTAAGGACCTCTAGAAAATCACTTTAGATGTAGATAAAAAGGGAAAAACAAAAGAAAAGCAAATGCTGTGTTAAGCACCAATTTGTTTCACTGTGCTCGTGCAAAAGACAAATGGTGAAATGCACCTAAGAGACAACTACTCTTTTTAATGTTTTATATTGCATCTTGTTATTGAAAGTCTCTTTTTACCTTGCTCAGTAACTGCACTTTTCGGCCCAAGGAAGAACGTTCCGGTACATAGATACGATCTGTGTCCGGATCCACAGTCCTAGTCTAGGATTCAACACACAATGTAAAACAATTTGCGAATCTGGGCAAATAACGTTACTTTTTATGTGCCTCAAGTTGTGAGCGTGTGTAATAAAAAATATCTATCAAACCGTACAGCAAGATGCCCCCTTAAAACCCCCCACTAGTAACACAATAAATGGCTTCTGTAAACCTACACCTATCTGCCTCTAGGAAGGACAAAATCCAGTAGTGCCCACAGACATACCACGCCCTATGAGCGAGGTCACTAAACACAGTAACAAATTAACCCTATCTGCCACCATTATTGTTGCATGGGTTTCCAGCAAATAGAAAAGATGAGACATCCCAAAAGTGCGAACACAGTACAAAATAGATAGGTGGGAAGGCTCACTGTGATCCACTCGTGATTACGCATGAATTAGTTGACGCCATTTTTTAAAATATCCGCCTGAATGTCAAAGCAGAGAGAAAGTGGGTAGAATCAGAAATGAGACAGAGCTGCAGTGACTGCTAATATAGACTAGTAACACCGCAGGCAATTACTGAGGTACTCATTCATTAACGTAGCATCTCAGCCGAATAGCAGACTTGGCCAAGCATAGCACATACGTGCACAGAAGCCTTCAAGCCACCAGGTCACACAATCACTGAGGCTGTAAGTGAGCACAGCAAGCACCAGTAAAGGATTCAGAAAGCCCAAGGAAAGCGATGTGAGAGGAGGTGGCGAACTTGGCATCATAACTCAACTTTAAACTGTCGATAGGTAATTAAAGACATGAACCATCTATTGATCTTAGTCCTATCCGAAAGAACCCTGAACTGAGACAGGTAAGAGTCTCGCAGAGTATAACACAACATAACAAAACAATATATGAGGGGAAGGAGGGCTACTGATGCGAAACGGGAGGGGAGAAGTACATTAACAGTAATCTGACCCATGAGTAAACGAGGAATGCAGCTGCCGCCCTGTTCGCCGCTGCTCGCTCCCGAGAGAAAAACGCTGTGGGAGTCAACATTATAAAAAGAGGTGGGACAAGCGCCCGCCTTTAGCCATTTGGGTGCTTTCATTTTTGAAAGACACACGCAAAAGCCAATCCAATGTGTGGGAGATGTCAGACCCACACGGAGAAGCCACAAGAAGCCTTCTTGAGCAGCGCATGCGCGCTGGTTCAGGTTCAACCTAAAAATGGCTTCCTGCCACCCACCACCATGTGCTCGTTCTTCCAGAAGCTGTGCTGCCTGGTTTCCAGCCCTGTTCTGACTGGCTCTCACAAAATCCATCCACAGCCGCCTGGAATTCCTTTATGATGTAGTAACGGGGTAACAACTTTTGTTAACAACTGTTGCTGCGTCATAACAGTGAATTACGGATTTAGAATCCAGTCATTCACGCTAATGATTCCCTGAGAGCCATGCATAACATATAGAAGTATAGATTGGTAACAGTGAATTACAGGGATGTGTTCCACCGAGTGGTTCTGAGTGACATTAAAGACGAGAGTGAAGCTCAAGTTGTTTATGATGTCACTCAAAACCCCGAGGTGAAAAACATCCACGTAAGTCACTTTTTACCCATCTATCATTTTATGTTATGTATGGCACCCTAAAGTATCTGCCCATGCTATGCAGGGGAATAATGGGGAGACATACATAACAAGGCCATTCCTCCCTGTCCCAAACTAAAAAAAACATTACCTGTCATCCCGAATCAACCTCCACCACCTTCTATGCTTTCTTTCCTCCTCTTGCAGCTGTGTTTTCCGCTTTCAGTTGTAGCAGACAGGCAGTGCTGAGTTGGCAGGTTCTCAGAGAGTCTGGCAGCCTGACCTGGAAGGCCTTTATGATGTAGCAGCAGTGGGTAACAAGTTTTGCTATCAACTGTTGCTATATCATAGCAGTAAATTATTCGTTTTAGAAACTGAAAGAAAGACAAATGCTCTCAATGAGAACAATGCATTAACAAATAAATAAAGAAATAATAATCTGTTCCATGCGTAGAATAGCCATATTTCCCATGATAACCTACACAGCACATAATTTCAAAATGTTGCAGAGGATTTGAATAGTATTAGATGATCACCATAAATCTACTACTTACTAGATGTTGCAGTAGGTGACCCCACCCTCAAAATTCTTATCAATTGTAATTGCATTAAGGTTGTTTGGTATAGGCCACTCCTTGAGCCTCGCATAAATCACACCAATGCATACCAATATGAAGTGAGACATGCCTCGGTTAAATATCTTAAAACAGGGTCCATCTGTAGGTGACATATCACTAAAGTGATGTATGCAAATTTCTGAATTTGTCTTAACCACTTGTAATAATGAATAAGTGTCAACTATATATGCATCAGGTTTGGCCTTCTCACAAAAGGTACAGTTCCGTCTCAACTATGAGGCCACATCCCTATTGAGTAAGCCTACAAGTAATCCGAAATGAGGTTATGCCTTGTTGAGATTCTTAGGTGAGGTTCAGCTTCCCTTCCTATGTTATAGAAAGTGCAGGACCCAGGTCTTTCATGCACAGTCATGTGTAAGCGAAGTGTCTTTTTATTTTGATACCATCCTGAACTTTTTGCATTGATATATTAACATATGTTGGGGCAGAAAAGACCTCTGCATGGTAAGAGACATGTACCCCTTCCTTGAGTACCCAACTGTACTGTTGACTGGATCCCTAGTGCTGATTGTGTGTCATAGACTAACACGGATCTTGCGGGTGCACCATGGCATAGGACTGTCTCATGGATTGCAATATTGTTGGACCAGGAGGGGTGCCCAAAGTGCTGCCCTCATATTAGGGGAAAGCTACTTCTTTCACAAGGAGTTAGGCAGCACAAGTACGGTAGTGGCAGCACACCATGTAGTGATCAGTAGTAGTAAATAGGACATTTTAACCCCGTCACTGGAGTGAGGCCTACACCTCCCTCCCCTTTTTAGGTCTCGCCTAGCGTTGCAGCGCGAATGCAGTAAATACTGTAATGTGGAAGCTTTATGGAAGCTCCGCCCACTCTCTGCCCATTGGCTTTTGTCTTAAATGCTGCCTTCTGATTGGTTTGAGGCTTGTCCCTCCTCATTCATCATTTGTATCCTTCCACGGCTATTGGCCCCTTTACTCCTGGCACTATTTTCTTTTAGGTCTTGCCTAGCGGTGCAGCGCGAATGTGCTGCCATCGCTTTGCGAGACATGCAGTATATACTGTAGTGTGGAAGCTCCGCCCACTCTGCCCATTGGCTTTTGTCTTAAATGCTGCCTTCCAATTGCTTTGAGGCTTGTCCCTCCTCATTCATCATTTGTATACTTCCACGGCTATTGGCCCCTTTACTCCTAACACTATTTTCTTCCCTGTCTCCCTACCCCACCGCCCCCTCCCTTAGTCTGTGACTTCTCAGCCCCCCCACCCCTCCTGTTCGTGTTTTCTTGCCTGCCGGCACTTCCGTTTTCGTCTTTATTATTGCCACCTTGAAATATGCGATTTCAAGATGCGTCCTGTACAAAAACTTCTCGTGTTTAATGAACTAGATATTAATGTTACTCTAAATATAATAAGACTCTAGGCAACATTCAGGATATGCATGGCAACTGACGCCTCTTAGTTAACAAATGGCATTGTTGTCGGGCGGGAGGACCGGCAGTGTTTTAACTCATGCTTAAAACGAGCACTTTTAATAACTTCCTCTCAATTCAGTGCTATAATCTTGTGTACTGAGGTGACTCGCTAAAGAAATGCACTTTTTTGAATTCTGAAGAGACATTATCGCACATTTACATCATGTTTACTGTATGATTAACATGCCGATCATTTTCACGGCTCGCCCACTGGCTCGTATAGGCTTGGCTCGTCTCCGGCTGGCTCTACCTGTTAATTAATATATTGGTTCGCACACCTCTAACAAAGAGAGATGAATGGATACATGACAGAATGCCCTGTAGATGGTAGAGAAATAGACTGGTACAGACAAAGTCAGTCTCCATTGCCTCACGTCAGAATCATCACTTTCAATAACCTGGAAATCTGCCGGCAACTCCTTCATGCCCCAACCTCCTCCCCCTCACCTATTCTAAGCAGAAGCAGCAGATTCTGAGCTGTGCCCTGCTGGTGCAGGGGAGCACGGCAGAGTCTGTAGAAGCGCTGGGATCCCTAGCCTCTCCGGGCGGGCACCTAAGCCTTCCGGGTGCCTTCACACTCAGGATAAATGAAAACATTTTGTTCTGTGCTTTAGTCGCCCCTCTGTGAGCACTGTCTGGTAGATGGAGCTCTGTGTTAATAAACACATTCAGAGAGGTGGTTGTGTACATACAAAGCCACAATACCACAGCCACAATACCGTACGTTTTGAACGTGTAGTTAAATACCTGCTCATCGAGTACCTCATTGGCTGATCATTCCATGGCACTACCAAAATTACATTTGGACACATTTGCTCAACTGTAAAACACTCCCTTCTATGGGTCATTTAACAACTCTTGGCTTTGGGGTTAGGTAACCTACTTTGGATGCTGTGTAAAAGAGTAAATACAAAAATGAATGCAATGAAACTAAGCAACCAGTACTGTCTAAAACACTGTTAAAACTGACATGCATTCTGGCATTTTGTTTAGTTAATGTCGATTTTCTCATAGATGCGAGTAAAGTACTCTTAATACCTTAATGAAATCTGCGCACTTTTAACTAATAGCACCGGGCGACCTTTGACAACTAGACAATGAATACATTTTCATGTACCCCCGAAGCCCCCCTGCCCCCGCCCCCTTGGCAAACTTCATTGCCTCCCAGTGTTTGGGGGATAACCAAGACGCAGGAGAGTGAGTCCAATAGTCTAGAAAATGAAAGGGAATCCGGGATTCGGATTCAAATGCTCTGATCCCGATCGCATTGGTTGGTCTGTAAGCACTACTTTTATTAATGAGTTTCGCATTAGTAAAGCACCACGGTGTGCATGTGTGGCGACACTTCACCCATGAGGTACGTGCCAAGCAATTGTTGATACAATCCACACTTTGCGTCTTTTTCAATATATTTATTATGAAGTGCAGGACCTTTCCAAGGGATTTTGCACACTACATACATTCACTCCAAAAATAAAATGTATAGGTAAAAAACATCACAATTTACAATGTCAATAGCTCTAACTCACAAATGCGAGACCTATTTGCATTACAAATGCTTGTTAAAAGTTCAGCTGCTGTGTGCTTAGCTCACCCCTGGTCTACATCTGGTAAATGTTGAGTGGCGCAGGAATGGTTACTCTGCGTTGATTGTATGTGTGCTTGGGAAGGCTACAATACAAGGATGGTTCAGTACATGTGAGGGGTGTATGTATGCCTGTGAGGAAGAGGTGTATGTATGCCTGAGAGGAATACATTAAATAAGAGCTGTAGTACTGTGCAGTGCGTGCGCAGGGACCACAGGTGCTGGGTGTACGTGTGCTTGTGTGAAGTACACTACGTAAAGGGTGAAGGGTTGTGCAGCAAGCACATAGTGAGTACATGTGCCGGCATTGTGTGTGTTTAAAAATAAGCACACCCTGGTTGAATATAGGAAAGCTTCAGTACTGAAGACTGTGTAGATTGAGTGTGTATACTGAATGCATGTGTACAGATAAATGTGCGATGCATAGAGGTATTAGTGCTGGACAGTAAATGTGCTGAAAGTGTGCACAGAGTAAATGTGCCTGTAACAGTGCATTGTATGGAAGATCCTGGGTTCCATTTTGGGACGTCCAGGCCTGCCAGGTTTAGGCATGAGGAGAAAAGGATCCTCTCCCCACCCCTCAATACAGATTTGTGGATTGTTGCATTCCTGTGAGCTGGAAGGAGAGATACAGAAAGAAAGAGGCTCCCTTTGCATTTCAAAGACTGTTCTTTGATTCAGTGATAGATCACAAGCAAGGGGCCTGGACACATTTCAGGAAGGGAGATGGGGCTGATCACAGAATCATAGAGTAGGGTTCGGGGTCTGGGATTAACGTTTTGATACACATATCACTGTGGCTGACATCCAGATGGGAACTCTGGTCACCACCATGAATTTTGTTGTGGACAACCACCCTCGCAGTAGTGCCTACTGTGACACACCTCTTTCATGAAGGAAGATGAAAAGAAGTGCCCAATGAGGAAAATAAAATATCATGAGGCCTATGTGTCCCCGTGTGTTCCCCCACACTCATGTGCACATACATGTAACCTATGTATTTCCCCTCCATGGCCTGTCTATCATGATGCTTATGCTATAACGTGGCCTGCCATAATCCAGTCTCCCATGAGAGAAACGACAAATCTGCTCTGAGGCCTACACGTTTTGCATCATGTTTTCCCGCATTTCCATTATTGTGGCTCAGTCAGAGCCGAAAAGAGGTTTCAGGCCTCAGAACGCTCTGAAAGCTGTAGCTGCATATCCTTGGCCTTGCACACTTGGGCCTCAGCCAAAGGGGCCCTGTCCGAGACAGTATTGAGCACGGTTATCTGCTTACTCCTACCGAAACCACATTCCTGCCTGGAGAAGGAGGGATCAACATGACCCATCTGCAAAGGAGAAAGCCTAGCCTTCCTGTCTCTTTTTGTGCGATTACAAAGCTCACGTCAGTGAAAAGCCCATAGCCCCCATGTAAGACTTCAGCAGTGAACGAAGAAATAAATGCCACATTGGCCCTTGGTGATGGGCAACCTATGTCACAAATCAGTCCCTGCTCCAGACATAAGATATCAGATAATACAAGATGTGCTGGTCGCCCTGACACTGAAGGCCTCATTTCCAGACTCTAGACTCCCCGGTTGCATAGCAACCTTCCCCACGTCAGTTACACGTCATGCTCGAGTTGAGCACGAGTAAGGCAAAGTTCCAGTAAAGTTCCAGCTGATCACGCAACCCCCTCCAGGCATCCACCCACCTATGACACTTACCTATTATCATCAAGTGGACGCCCACCTTCACGCCTACTTACACACCCACATGCTCTTATCTCATTCTCTCTTGCTCCGCCTGAAGCACTCTTGCTTACGTATATTATTACAAACATATATATACTGTACTCTGTGAATAAAGTTTGAGAATATATTTTGAGAATCCTGGTCCTGATCCCTTGTGGTGATGGAACTATTCTCCCTATAACTCGAGTTATTTGAATAAATTCCTTTTGAACCTGATACCACGGACTCAGCCTCTTGCTTCATGCATGATCATATTGATATATAGAAATTCAGAACGCGTAATAATTTATTTACGACACCACTTCAAAATAAGCAGAACCCCAACATAAAACTTCAAAGTTCCAGACCATAAATCACATTTGATGTCTGGAAAAGGACTATAAGGGGAGGTTGGGTCCCCAAAAATGTGTCTTCTGCCAAGCCACCATACAAGCTGTGTGAGAAGGTGGAAGCTCTACAACCCTTCTGACTGTGACCAGGTGTGGGCAGCAAAGGCCTGCTAGTCTCCCTACTGGATGAAGGTACATCACCCAGCCAGGTCACCAAGATCACCTGCCCTCATGCACCATTGCCTGTCTGTTTGCCAAGATGAATCAGCCCTGAAAGTGTTCGGAGGGAGAGAGGTCCAGTGGGGAGCGCTGTACAAGGATTCCCTGAGTGAGGTGTGAGGCTGAGCACTGATTGGACCATTGCCTGTGTTCAGTATCAGCTCTACAACCCTTGTATTCCAGAGGAGGGCTGCGTTGTTTGGAGCCGTATCAGAAATGCTGGGCAGAAAGCACCAACTGTGCTATAGTGACCCCTTATGCTAGAGAGCGTCACAGGTGAGCTGAGTTTTGGCCAGGTGCACAGGACCTGTGACAGCCAAGATCAGCGGCCCTATTTACCAGGCGAGGCCTCTGTAGTGAAGGCGATTGCATAAGGAAAGTTTGTGACTGGATCGTGTTTACAGCTGCAACCCCATAAGCCAGGCGGGGATGCTGGTACCATTTTGGCCTAGAGTTTGAGCCATCGCCCGGACCGAAGGAGACCTGTTGTGGCCAGTGGGTCAAGCACGTACGATGTGATCTGCCCCTGAAAAAATCCCTGAGGTTTGCTGAGAAACTGTCGGGGACCATGCACCCTAGTTGGAGCTCCAGTCAGTAGACGAGGATCACACCCGTACCTCCCTCTGCTAGGGGGAAGAGCAACTTACCTTTTGTGTCTGCCCAGCGGGAGAAACTCCGATCACTTGAAACCAACCTGCAGCGTTGCTCGATAGGAAAAGCCAGCACAGACGGGTACCGACGTGTCCATCACAAGCGGTCTGAATTCGCCGTACAGGATCTGAAAGTGGGAGCTTTCGAGTATGTCCATCACGAGCAGCCTGACTTCATCGTACCTGATCTAGACTTTAGAGTGCCCAAGTAGATGGCACTTACTACACCGCTGAACACTGCCATCCCGCCAGAGTGGGTAAGACCAAAACAAGGCGTCTGGTGCCCCGGGGGATTTGCTGCTAACAGTGCTTCAGCACCAAAGATACCTTTGGCTACGTTCTTAAAAGATCGGAAGGGAGAACTCTGGAGTATTGCCTAAATGTTTCCATTCCCTGATATGACCAGCAGTTAATGGGGATTAATCCTGAAATCGTTACACGGAGGAAGTTGGGACAGGGAACTGCAACTACTAGAGGCCCGAACTCAAAGAGGAATGTGTTGTTGTATTTGAATGTCACCTCTCTTTGCATGTGTAGCATTAGAAAAAAAATCCTACTTTTTCTTATAAAAGCAAGTATTTGGCTAGACATTGATTTAATGTTTGTAATGTTCACATTTTATGAGTCATGTTCACTGACCTGTATCGACACCCTCCACACCAAGGGAGCCTTGACTGCTCAACCACAGCTATCAATGAGATTCAAGTGCAGAAGTGGTACTCAGCCCAGTTGAGCGGGATCCATTGTAGGCCCCAAGACATCAGGAGAAAAATGTCTAAACCACCATGGTTGAGCCCAGCAGCCCCTGCATGCCCCGTGGCCCTCTGAAAGGGATTCTGACAACATAAAATAGATGTTTCCCAGTCTCTGGTTTACATAGTCACAATTTCTACTTGCACAGTAATTGGTTTGTGTAGTGGGCATATTAACATCTTTTTTTCGCTACTTTGTGTGTTTATTAACTTGATTCAGATGTGTGCTAACTATTCTATAGGTAGCCATTTGAGCATCAATAATACTGATTTAATGTGGTCAAATCTTTTAGTACCTGAGACTAAGCATGCTGCAGTGTATAACACTACATTCAAGGATCCAAGGTGTTTTAGGAAGACTAGTGAGGAGAGAGTTATGTTAGTCAGTCGTTAAAGGCACAAGGGATTGGACAAGAAATTTGAGGTCTTGTCCTGGTAAACATTTAGGATCCCCCAACGAAGTTGCAGTTGAAACCTCCATCTTAGGCCATTGCATTGATTGTGTCCTGAAGAATTGCCGTGATCAGTATACACATTTAAAAGGCAAGAAACATGTCAACCAAAAATAGTGTTCAGAGCCAACATGGACCATTGCATCCATTCCCGTCCACTATCTGTTTTCAATATGACAAAGCAATCCGGATATTAAACTCCTCTTGGATTAGTCTTTATTATTATTAACTCACTTCACTGCAACCTACTCACTTATCACATGCACACAGCACCTCACTCCTCACATTGTCAACTAATCCTAAAGTTCTCCGGCAAGAGCCCCCCTGAGGGCCCCGTTGGGCATTGCAGCGCCGGCCCTATGAGAAGCTGCCTGATGTTGAATCATGACACCCTCTGGGGTGTGTTAGGGCTCTTGCTCCTGATAGATCAGATCCCTTGATCTGAGTTCTCAAGAGCTACTGACCTGTCTCCCCTTCTTTATATTTTATTTACCCTCCGTTTCCATAGGAACTGTGCACCATTGTATGCACTTGTCTCTTTGGGGCGGGCGTTCTGGACCTTCATTCACCCTCTGTTCCTCCTTTTGTTGACATAGCTATGTAAATGCCACATACATTCATGCTCAATACTTCTGAATTCAAGTGAAATTAATAAACTACAGAAGGCAGCACACTTAGAAAGAGGAAACAACGTGGAGAAAGAACAATATGTCTCATCGTTGTGCCTCCCCTGGGAAGGCATAGCATTTTGACGCAGTCTCAGGCTTTCCACTGTTAGTAAATCTGGGAATGTGCCAAAATCCAAGGGTGTATGCGTGTGAACACCAACGCTCCACCCATGGAACACCTACCTGAGGTAGTGTAACGCAAGGCAGCGTTTTATGCTTCCTTGCGTTACTCCAGATTTATCAGTTCCCTCGGCTTGATAAATCTCACTTAGGTTTTGCCATGCCCTTGCGCCCTTTTACGTGGTGCAAGAGTGATGCAAAATGATTATAAAGTTGCCCTAAATTTGTGGGGCTAGTTTATGGTGTCTCACAGCAATCAGGCAAAGACTCGTCCTCTGACCAAGATGGGCTCCCCAAGCATGTCCTCATTTACATACAGTGGACTACTATCCTTGTCATGGGTTTACCCTGTAGAGCTTATAGGGCAGTGGTGGCAGTGTACCGTGTTTTGGAATGAATAATTAGACCAGATGTTTCTGTATGATTCACTTGAGGGAAGGCCTACTGGCCCATTTGTGTAAAGTACTGCTTTCATGCGCTTACCCAGTGTTTAGCACTAACATGCTGAGTGTATGTTAAGTGTGATGAGATGTGTAGCCTAAACGGCTCATATATGGTGTGAGTGAGTGAGACAGAGTAATAGAAGCCAGCAGTCTCCATTTTGGATATCCATGGCCTGTTCTTGCTGAAGATATACGTGAGGATTTTGTTTCCGGAGAGCGGAAGCGTATTGTACTCATTCCTGTAGCTAGAGGAAGGAAACCTAGACACTGAAGTGAATGGAAAGGAAACAGAACTCCTTCAGATATTCCAAGATCCCTTTTGTTAAATAAGGAGCAGTTGATAAATCTTCCTGAAAACTTCCATTTGGTGAATGTTTGGGATGAGCAAAGCGACAGCAGACTGTTTTGAAAGGTGAGGAAACATTTAGGTGAGGCCTGCCTTTTTAGTGATTAATACTTCAATTGGACTGATGACAGCAAGCTGCAGAACCCTCACTCCTCTTGGTGCATCTATTGTGAGTGCTCCAGGATAGAGATGACCCTGCTCTGTGCAGTATCACTCTATATAAAAGCGGTGTCTGGAGAACAGCCTAAAAAGGACAGTTAAAAGGAGAACCACCTCAAATTGGTTCTACAGCTTCAGACAGTGGGTCCACATCTCCTGGCTGCCAATTGTGTATAAAAGTGGATTCCAACTACCCCACCAGTTCCAAGTCCTCTGTGGCCAAGAAAATAAGTGCTTTGCAGAGCACCCAGAGGACTGCTCTGCAACCAGGTCTGGTACATGCCTGACAACCAGTCTTTCAACAGTATCACCTGACGTCTAGCTCTGTAGCTGGAGGAGTTCTATACCAGCCTTAAAGCACAGACAAGTCTGCCTGCTGAGACAGGAAACAAACTTCTGCAATGCAGGAGAACAGACTGTTCAGGAAGAAGTGAGTTGCAGTGCACCTTCTCTGGCTATGGGGCACCCAGAGGAGCAGATGGCTGGAGAGCAGTGTGAGAGGATCCAAGGGAAGGGTGCCCATCCAACCCCCCCAGACTATCACTATGGTACCTAGCCAAACTACTACTTCATGGCAGCACGATTGCTGAAGCCTGGTTGGGCTGTAATTGCGTATTGCGTATTGTGATCAGCCCATAGGGGGCTTCAACTGCCAAAGCTGTTTTCAACTCATGCGGTTTTGCAACAGCCGAAGATGTGAGAGACCTGTGCAGGGTAACATCTGCCACAGGTGTAATCGGCTAGAGTGTAGATGCATCAGCTGAATTAGTAATCAGCCCACAAGGGGGCTTCATCTGGCAAGTGTCACCAGGGCACATTGGGATCTTCCTTGTCAACCCTGTGGCCCAGCAGTTAGCTCTTTGCCAAACCTAGAGGCCCTGGACACTTACCATTGGTCCAGAAAGGACTGCATCAGGATTGCCACCTCCGCTTCCCATAAACAAGAAAGTTCAGAGCGGGCACAGCGCCAAACACAGCTTAGCCCGTGGTGCACCACCACTCAGAGCATGGGTGTGACCTATAGTACTGGGCAAGATGAGACAGACCTGGAGGTCTGATTGCACCTGTGAGCAGAAAAGAGTCTAAGAAGACCGAGCCTACGGACTGTTTTTGGGGGTGGTTTAAACTGCACTTGTACCAGATTCACACTACTCCTTTTGTCCCCTAAAGTTAGAGAGGGCCATGCAGAGCCAGAAAGAGAGTCTGTTGATACTGGGGACAGTGCGGAAGCAAAGTGGGCACCCAGGGACGCTAAATTATTTCAACTGCTGGTAGAGAGTAGTATTGAGTACTTTCTGTAATAAAGTTCTTTATTTTCTAAAAAAAAAAAAAAAAAGACTCGCACTGTGCTGGAATTTCACTATTTGGGATTGTTGATTGGTTGTTGAACTCTGAGCTTGAGTACCTCCCCGAGCCACCCGGAGAAGCTTGTGACTGTTAACTCATTATCCTAACTAAAAGTTTGTGTAGTGGGCATATTAACATCTTTTTTTCGCTACTTTGTGTGTTTATTAACTTGATTCAGATGTGTGCTAACTAGTATTTTATAGGTAGCCATTTGAGCATCAATAATACTGATTTAATGTGGTCAAATCTTTTAGTACCTGAGACTAAGCATGCTGCAGTGTATAACACTACATTCAAGGATCCAAGGTGTGTTTTAGGAAGACTAGTGAGGAGAGAGTTATGTTAGTCAGTCCTTAAAGGCACAAGGGATTGGACAAGAAATTTGAGGTCTTGTCCTGGTAAATATTTAGGATCCCCCAACGAAGTTGCAGTTGAAACCTCCATCTTAGGCAATTGCATTGATTGTGTCCTGAAGAATTGCCGTGATCAGTATACACATTTAAAAGGCAAGAAACATGTCAACCTTCAAATAGTGTTCAGAGCCAACATGGACCATTGCATCCATTCCCGTCCACTATCTGTTTCCAATATGACAAAGCAATCCGGATATTAAACTCCTCTTGGATTAGTCTTTATTATTATTAACTCACTTCACTGCAACCTACTCACTTATCACATGCACACAGCACCTCACTCTTCACATTGGCAACTAATCCTAAAGTTCTCCGGCAAGAGCCCCCCTGAGGGCCCCGTTGGGCATTGCAGTGCCGGCCCTATGAGAAGCTGCCTGATGTTGAATCATGACACCCTCTGGGGTGTGTTAGGGCTCTTGCTCCTGATAGATCAGATCCCTTGATCTGAGTTCTCAAGAGCTACTGACCTGTCTCCCCTTCTTTATATTTTATTTACCCTCCGTTTCCATAGGAACTGTGCACCATTGTATGCACTTGTCTCTTTGGGGCGGGCGTTCTGGACCTTCATTCACCCTCTGTTCCTCCTTTTGTTGACATAGCTATATAAATGCCACATACATTCATGCTCAATACTTCTGAATTCAAGTGAAATTAATAAACTACAGAAGGCAGCACACTTAGAAAGAGGAAACAACGTGGAGAAAGAACAATATGTCTCGTCGTTGTGCCTCCCCTGGGAAGGCATAGCATTTTGACGCAGTCTCAGGCTTTCCACTGTTAGTAAATCTGGGAATGTGCCAAAATCCAAGGGTGTATGCGTGTGAACACCAACGCTCCACCCATGGAACACCTACCTGAGGTAGTGTAACGCAAGGCAGCGTTTTATGCTTCCTTGCGTTACTCCAGATTTATCAGTTCCCTCGGCTTGATAAATCTCACTTAGGTTTTGCCATGCCCTTGCGCCCTTTTACGTGGTGCAAGGGTGATGCAAAATGATTATAAAGTTGCCTTAAATTTGTGGGGCTAGTTTATGGTGTCTCACAGCAATCAGGCAAAGACTCGTCCTCTGACCAAGTTGGGCTACCCAAGCATGTCCTCAACTGCTGGTAGAGTGTAGTATTGAGTACTTTCTGTAATAAAGTTCTTTATTTTCTAAAAAAAAAAAAAAAAAAGTCTCGCACTGTGCTGAAATTTCACTATTTGGGATTGTTGATTGGTTGTTGAACTCTGAGCTTGAGTAGCTCCCCGAGCCTCCCGGAGAAGCTTGTGACTGTTAACTCATTATCCTAACTAAAAGTTAAGTGCAGAAAGGGTTCTACTTTTCCCAGTTTGCAGAGACATAATAGGACAGACCCCGGTACTCCAGAAGCAAACAACCTCACCCCCCACGGTTGAGGATCAGCTGCCCGTCAGTCTCATCCCCCACACCTCAAAAGGGGTCTGACATGTGGTGTCGTGGCCATACCCTTCAAAGTAGGGACATCTTAAGGATTTCGGGGCCCCTGTGCCAAGCATATTTTGGGGGCCCCTGTGAGGAACAGTTTTGAATTGATGATTCTATTTCAGTTCTTTCATGCCCTCATTGGCCGAGTCACTGACTGTGCACAGACACACTCGTCCAAATTCTAAATGTGTTTACATGTAATATTCAGGGATAGTGATGAGTGTTTTCAATATTGTAACACAGCAGCTGTTCGCTAATATTATTGCAAATAATCGCTGTGACAATCTCCCATTTCTCATATGTGAAGTCCTGATTTGATCTAAAAGAAACGATTTTATGGATGTTGCATGAAACATAAACACAGCAATTCTCTTCAAAATGTCTGTAATATACACACATATAACCCACATTGAAATTAAGGCAAAGGAAAGTGGCATTTAAAACAGTCTGTTTAAGAATCATCAGGGCAAGACTTGTGTGAATAGAGCTGGCTCTATCAGGGACCCCCTGAAAGGATGGGTCCCTGGACAAGAGCCCACTTTGCCCATGCCTCAAAACGTCTCTGCTTCAAACAACTCAATATGTATTCGCACAGTCCGCGGGACCGCTGCTCCGAATCCCGGTTGAAATAGAATAAAGAGGATTACAAATGCATTGGTAGTAGCGTTTCCCTAAACAGGGAAAAGAACCGCACAATCAATGACTCGAAAAGTGTCAAAATAAACAGCAATACAGTGTGAATCAATAATGGCTATACATTGTAATTTGTTCAGGGGTGCTTGCTTCGCTCCAATGCACCTACTACCAGGAGATGCTATTCACACAGAAGTGGCCTAATGTGTGTAAAAACTATAGAAAATAGAGCACTGATAAGCACACCCTACAGCAATTAAAGTCACCCAGAGTACCGGATAGGAAAAATTTCTCCAGATAGCAAATACTAGAAATGTGTCACTTGACCAGTGATACTACTCAAAGAAATCATTCAATGTTCTTAATCCCACAAAATACACAGAGTCCACACTGTTCTGATTCCTCAATTTGGCTATTTTTTTTATTCTTGTTGTTGTTACATCCAGCACGAAAAACTGCCACTATGCCAACACGTGTTTCGTCTCCCCTTAGACTTTATCAAGGCAATTGGCGGAAAGCTTGTTGTCCAACGTGTTCATAAGAGGACCAAAGTTGTATGACCAAAGTTGTATGTCACTCCCGGTTGTATAAGCATCCGCAAGCTTTATATTGTGATTGTTTTTCATCAAAGGATATCACAACCCTCTACTGGAAATGATGGCGCACCCGGCATATAATAAGGCTGGGTATTTGCGTCCTAGGACGGAGATAATCCTAGTCCTTCTCCTATACGGTACTCTGGGTGACTTTAATTGCTGTAGGGTGTGCTTATCAGTGCTCTATTTTCTAAAGGATAAAGAGGATGGGGAGGGTGGCATGGGTAACATCTTCCCCTCCCCTCTCCACTCCCCCCACCACCGAGGCAGAAAACACTTCTAGCTGTAAGTCACACCTCTCATGAGGCGAACCGGAGCAGGCACCCTAGCACACAGGCCCCCGCATCTGCCGGGGACCCCCTCAGCATAGTACTCAAGCCTGCGCGCTCCAGATTAAATCCGGAGCGGGAGAGGCTCCTCTGTGTACATTGCAGGGGAGGCCCTAAAACGTTCGTTACGCCACTGCCTAGCATGGAGGGCGGAGCGAAGGATCTCACTAGCCCCGCTTTCCTTCACGGCGGATGCCTAGTGAATAATGGGGTCGCTCGCCATTAAAGTTACTATTCCAATCGAGATGTTTTTGATCTCTTCTGTCTCTGGGGGGTTTTGAAATCAGCGACTCTGTCAGAGTTCAAAGGTGACATTGTGTTGATTTTAGCACAAAATGAACTATTTGCAGTACAGTTATCCCCTGTATAATTTGATACTAAATATTTCTATGATCTGTTAAGTGGTTAAATGACAAGAAATTAAACTTTACCTTTCCAGTTGGCTAATGTATGGTTCACAGACTTACACGTTAGTGCACCTGTTTGTACTACATTCCATAAAAGGACTTTTCCACAGATGTGAGAATAGTTTTATAGTGCTTTGCCAGGCACTACTAGTATATGAGTGCTATAATTCAGAAGTTCTTACACTGATCCTGGAGCTCAGTGGTTAAACATTACCTTTATGGTTATGATGAAAGGCGCGTATATATTTTTATCACTGTGCCTGAGGCTGACACTAAAAGCAGACGGGTAGCTTTTTGTGTAAATGCGCTGGCTCCAACCGAAGCAATCTGGGAAATGATCAAAAATGGATTTGCGCATAGTGTAGGGTTGTTCATGTTCCTTATTTAAGATGTTTTAATTTACCTATTTTAAAAACCCTAACATTTTTGCATTTTCTGCATCCTGATTTTTGAACTTGGCGGTCTCCCGCCTCGCGCCGCGCATGCTTTTACTTAAATGCCTAACCCTTCCCTCATCTGCACATCACACTGTTAGCAAGGGTGAGTCTCACCACCCGCCAGGCCTGCAGGAGTGTGCATCAACACTTCATTATTATTGAAAGAGCAGCGATTTATTATATCTGGTGCATGCAAACTGTGCTTCTTCACAAGAGTTTGTTACCTTTAAACGTGAAGCCAAGGGCAATATCCCTCTTTCACCAGGACCTACATTTGTGGCATTGTATTGACACAACTATTGACAGGCCAGCTTGCCAAGAGATTCCTGCTTTCCCAAATGGATCCATTCGTTACTCCCAGGGGTAGTGACTACAATCATGTAAATGTGTATGTACTTGTATAGCGCACTACCACCCCCAACAGGGGTATCCTGGCGCTTTTACTCATACCACTGTGGAACCCTTCCTGGCCTTTCCCTGTGAAATGTCCACTCCTGGGCACCCCCATGGTGAAGCCAGGCATCCCAGCGCTGCTGGGGCCGTTGTGGAGATTAAGCATGCTATTGCCCAGAGTTGCAGCGTGGGACCCATGATTAGAATAGGCACCGAGGCGAGAATTATCAGGTCCGAGGAAATTGAATCCAAGACCCGCCAAGGCAGGGGATTGAACACTGGTCCCAGGCCAGAACTCTGCATCAGGGTCTGCCGCTCTAACCATTGAGCCACACTTCTCCACTAACATCATAACATCCTAAATATGTATGTAGCTTCTGATGAAACTAGCAAATGTTATATCTAACGAGATTTTATTGGGCAAGAAATAATGTTGTCATAAGGATATATTAAATGTAATTTATAATCCAACCTGCCGATGGCCAATATTCAACAAACAGGTGTTTGCGGCCGCCTTAATCTTCTCTGAATGGAGTGAATACAGGTAATCCTTTGCTGACCAGTCCCTGTGAAACCTCACACCTTCTATTTTTGCTGTTGACAAGTTCATGCTAATTAAGCAGGCTTGGAATCCTTCGTCCCGATTGGGTGGCCTCCATTCCATCATTGGGACCCATACCACAGGTCTGCCTCACAATATGGCACCTCCTTCAGAAGTATTTACAACTCCATCTTGAAATTACAGGAAGTCACACTTGAGGCTTTAGTGGTGTGCAGACAATGTGCACTACATTGTGGTGTGGTCACTATCCCTAAAGGGTCATATAAAATTGTTTAAAGGCAGATTATCCCTAGTGTATTTGTAGAGTAGAAAAGCTGACAGACCAAATTCCACTTTTTGTATCATAAAGGCTTTAATATATTTAGAGCCTTGCAGGGTCCCAATGAATTTGTACCAATCTTGAATATTGTTCTCTTGTATGGAAGGGTTCCTGATCAACTAAATCTGAGAAAAAGTTGGACCAGTCAGTTCCCAATTTGTGTTAGTCCCGATGAGGTAATTTGTCTGATGCCTTTCTTGCCTGTTGTTAGTGCCAAGTGCCTAGAAGACCCAAAAGGATGTTTTGTCTTTTGATTTTAATATATCCCTGTTGGCAGTCACAGTGCGAAAACCTCGACAATCGCATTAATATGGTCATAGAAGATCATTGCCCTCTCAAAGAAACACTCTCTCAAGCTACCTCCTACTCAGGTTTCCGTTCCTCAAACCTCATGTTCTGTCCCCTCACCCCCCCCCCCTTACTGCCTACTGGAGCTTATCCCTATCTTCCCTATCTACACTCTCCCACCTCCTTAACTTCGTCCCTTTCCCTTTCTCTTTTCCCTACTCTCACACCTTTAACCTATGTTTTAAAATGATCAAACAAGCCCATGCATTATCTCTTCGTTAACAGCCCCATGATGTTCCATTTTAGGTCTCGCTGAGCCAGAGCGCATTCGCTGCACGGAGAGCATTTAGTATACAGGTTTTCAAAGTGCTACCCAGGCCTAAAGCTTGAGTGCACGATGGCGTGCACGTGAACAGCTGCTGCTCGCACTCCCTCCTCCCTTCTCCCCCTCCCTTTTCGTCAGCTTTAATCAGGCTCCTCTGCTGCTGGCATTCCCCCCTCCCTTCTCGCCCAGCTCTTCTTGTCACCTCGGCTTGCATTCACCTCTCCTTTCTCCCCTTTCGGCCGCTTTGATGTTCTCAGTAAGCCGTGCGGCCAATGCTTGTTTGCAAGTGGATTTACTGTCGAACCCCTGACCTCTCCATAAAAGCTTCCTTAATGACACCATACAATTTGTTGCAGTTAAGAAAAAAAACAACGGTCATCTAGATTCAAAGTCGCAAACATATTGATTTTTAAATCCAATCATGAGAAAAATGTTGCATCTATTTTGTTCATTCAAGGAAACTGGGAACACTCTGACAATTCCATTCGTTCCCAAAATATACCAGATTGCTTCCCAATTGTCTCTGGCCTTTAACTTTTGCCTTATAACATGCACATATTTGTACTCACCTTTTATTTAACTGGGGTAGAAATGAAATTACCTTACTGTCGGAGGTATATCTTATTTACCAGCCTCAGAAATGTTCCTCTTGTATTTATTACAAGGGATATGTGTAGCTGCAGGGTTACAATTACTCGCTAGTGGTTTGAATGCAGACATCTCTGCTTAACTCTCATCAAATCGAATGTAACCACAATCACAAACAACCACAACCACACACACGAACACACAACCACACACACACACACAACCACACACACGAACACACAACCACACACACACACACAACCACACACACCCACAACCACAAGCACATGCAGCCACACACACAACCACACACACACACACAACCACACACACACACAACCACACACACAACCACAACTACACACACAACCACAACATCACACAACCACAAGCACACACAACCACTCACACAACCACACACACAACCACATACACAAACAACAACCACACACAAACACACACAACCACACACACACACAAACACACAACCACACACACCCACAAGCACACACAGCCACACACATAGCCACACACACAACCACACACACAACCACACACACACACAACCACACACACACACAACCACACACACAATAACGCAAACACACAACCACACACACAACCACACACAACCACAACAACACACACAACCACAACATCACACAACCACAAGCACACACAAGCACACACACACACACAATCACACACACACACACAACCACACACACAATGATACAAACACACAACCACACACAACCACAACTACACACACAGCCACAACAACACACAACCACAAGCACACACAACACACAACCACAAGCACACACAACCACACACACAACCACACACACAACCACACACAGCCACACACACAACCACACACACAACCACACACACACACACACAACCACACACACACACAACCACACACACAATAACGCAAACACACAACCACACACACAACGACACACAACCACAACAACACACACAACCACAACATCACACAACCACAAGCACACACAAGCACACACACACACAATCACACACACACACACAACCACACACACAATAACACAAACACACAACCACACACAACCACAACTACACACACAGCCACAACAACACACAACCACAAGCACACACAACCACACACACAACCACACACCAACACACACTCAAAACACACAACCACACACACAATAACACAAACACACAACCACACACACAATCACACATGCACTCTAAGATACACAACCGCAATGACGCACACAACCACACACACACACACAACTACACCCACAACCACACACACACACACAACCAAAAGCACACACAGCCACACACAACCAAACACACAAACAACCACACACACACAACCACACACACAACCACACACACAATAACACAAGCACACAACCACACACACAACCACAACTACACACAACCACAACATCACACAACCACAACCACACACACAACCACAACCTCACACACAATCAAAAGCACACACAAACACACACACAATCACACACACACACACAACCACACACACAACCACAACCACACACAACCACAACCACACAACAACATACAACCACACACACACACAACCACACACAACCACACACACACACACAACCACACACACACCCACAACCACACACAACCATACACACCCACAACCATAAGCACACATAGCCACACACAGAACCACACACACAACCACACACCCAAACATACAACCACACACACACCCACACATACAACCACACACACACGAACACACAACCACACACACACAATAACACAAACACACAACCATAAACAACCACAACTACACACACAACCACAACAACACACAACCACACACAACCAGCCACACACCCCTACACATACACAAACACACAACCACACAACCACAAACACAGTAACACAAACACACAACCACACCCACACCCACACACACCCTCACAACCACACACACGCCCACAACCACACACACAACCACACAACCACTACCACATCACACAACCACACACACAACCACACATACACAACCACACCCACAATAACACAAACACACAACCACACACAACCACAACTACACACACAACCACAACACACAACCACACACACAAGCACACACACCCACACACAAAACACACAACCACACACAAGCACACACACAAAAACACAAACACACAACCACACACACAATCACACACACACTCCAACATATACAACCACAACGACACACACAACCACACCCACACCCACAACCACACCCACAACCACACACACACCCACAAGCACACAGCCACACACAACCACACATACACACAACCACACAAACACACACAACCACACACACAATAAAGCAAACACACAACCACAACTACACACACAACCACAACATCACACAACCACAACCACACACACAACCACAACCACACACACAATCACAAACACACACAACCACACATACAACCACACACAAGCACATACACACAACCACACCCCCCACACACACACTCCCACAACCACACACAACCACACACACACAACCACACACAAATACACAACCACAAGCACACACAGCCATGCACACAACCACACACACAACCACACACACAAACATACAACCACACACACACACACAAACACACAATCACACACACACAATAACACAAACACACAACCACAAACAACCACAACTACACACACAACCACAACACACAACCACACACAACCACACACCCCTACACATACACAAACACACAACCACACAGAATAACACAAACACACAACCACACACACACAACTACACCCCACACACACACACACAACTACACCCCACACACACACACAACCCCACACACACCCACAACCACACACACACCCACAAGCACACACAGTCACACACAGAACCACACACACACAAAACACACAATAACACAAACACACAACCACACACACAACCACACACAACCACAACCACACACACACAATCACAAGCACACAGAATCACACACACACACAACCACACACACACAACCACACACAACCACAACCACATGCAACCACAACCACACACAACCACACCCACACGCACAACCACACACAGAACCACACACACAACAACACACACACCCATAACTACACACAACCACAAGCACACGCAACCACAACCACACACAACCACAACCACACGCAACCACAACCACACACAACCATACCCACATACACAACCACACACACAACCACACACACACAACCACACACACACCCATAACTACACACAACCACAAGCACACACAGCCACACACACAACCACACACACACAACCACACACAACAACCACACACAACAACCACACACACAACCACACACACACATAAACACACAATAACACAAACACACAACCACAACTACACACACAACCACAACCACACACACAACCACAACCACACACACAACAACATAGAACCACACACACACACAAAACCACTCACAACCACAAGACACACAACCACAGCCACAACCACACACGCACACACACAACCACACACACACACAACCACCCACACAACCACAACCACACACACAATAACACTAACACACAACCACACACACAATCATACACACACACTCCAGCATACACAACCACAATGACACCCACAACCACACACACACCCACAACCACACACACACCCACAACCACAAGCACACACAGCCACACACAACCACACACACACACACAACCACAACCACACAACCAACCACATAACCACACACACAACCACACACAACCACACACCCACACCCACACCCATACCCACACCCACACACACACACACACACACACACAAACCCACAACCACACACACAAAGGGAGGAGACAACTGCAGCAGGACCTTTGGCTCGATCAGGACAGCAGACCCACCGGAAAAGGAACCCCTCCGCATGACCTGGGCAGCAAGAAGTTGTTACTGGAGACATTGTGATCCTATGAACAATAGTGTCATCAATGATCTAATCCAAACTGTAAACTGTGACAAATAACATCCCTATATATTGCAGTACCACAAAACAGCAACAAGCATTGGCATAGCCAATAGGTCTCGCCTTTGGGACCTTATAAGTGTTTTGCCATGCAACAGTTGTTATTGCACCAAGGATATTGTACTGCACAACTAAATACTTATAAGGTCCCAAAAGCAAGACCTATTGGTTATGCCAATGCTTGTTTTTATTGCTCTTATTTGGGCTAACTGTTACTGCACACTACACAGGTTTTTTTGTCAGTTCCCCTCCACTATTACTGTAAAGCGCTCTGATACCCCTGGGTCTAGTCAGCGCTATATAAAACCTGTTAAATAAATAAAATAAATAAGATGCGTATTTAGTCTCACTTTTAATGCCTATGTGGAGATTTGCAAAATGAGTGCCATTGGGTTAGGTAATGGGTAACTGTGACATATGCTGCTTAAAGCGCTACCAAACAGTAAGCGCTATATAAAAACAAACATTGTCAAAGCCACGCGTTCTTGCTTCCTGCCCCCTCCAAAGAAAACTTATTAACTTTGGCAGTTGTTTTTACTAACCTTGTGCTGTATCGGCAGATACAAAAAAAATATTATTGCCAATGTTAAACAGCACCAGCAAAATAAATTTAAAAAAAGTCATGATGCAGAAGCACATATGTATCACCACGCACATGCACTTATGCTTCATAATGCTACAGTGGCCCAGCATCACCATGCGTACGTGCATCTGTGTAATGCTGGAGCGGCCATTTTGATTTTTTAATTTTTTTTTGTAATGTCCCAAGACAGTGGATGCTCATCTCGAAGTGGTAAATTTGAAACAATTAAAAAGTGCACCAAACTGCATTTATTTAAAAATATATTTATTTATTTTAGAAAGGGCTTGCCCTACAGCAAATTGCAGCTGCTGGGCCCTCCCCAAAAAAGAAGTTATTTGTTTTTTTTAAAGAATGTAGTGGATTAGGGAACAAAGGAGGGGCCGATGGAGGATAGTGGCGAGCAGTCAATTCCAGAGCTGGGAAGAGGGTGACCTGGCTGAACTTGAGGGTGAAGGGGTTAAAACGAATTAAAAAAACAAACATTGAAAATGCAATAGGTCTTGCCTTTAATTAAGTTAAAGCCATTTGCTTTACTGATGGTATTGTATAGCAAAGCAAATGGCTTTAAGTTAATAAAAGGCGAGACCTATTGCATTTTTAATGCTTGTTTATTCATCGTTCTCCATTTCCACTGGGGTTTCTCTTACGCTCACTTAGACCCAGCGTAAGTCCAGCTATTACCAACCTTCAAGGTTTAATCCGATACCATCCATGGTCGAGGAGCTCTGAGACTATTAGAAGGTGGCTGCAGTGATGATCGACAAGGACAACAAAATAAAAATAATTTCATCAATAAGACTGAGATCAATTTGCACAAGTGTTTACTATGAGCGAAGAGGATTTGTTATTCCAAAGCATACGTTAACAAGCATTGGCATAGCCAATAGGTCTCGCTTTTGGGACATACAATGCATGCCACTACAACGCGGTCATTACAACAACCCCTTCCCTACTGTTTCACAGACTTTGTCTGTGATGAGTGTGTGGTATACCTTCGGTTGCAAATGTGTCTGACAGAAAGATTTTGATGGCTTTGGTGTCTACTTTATTGACAAACTTTAGGGTAATCCATTTGGAAATGTAGTCAACTAAAACTAGAATGAATCTTTCTTGAAACCCTGATACTTGTAGAGGGCCAATGATGTCCAAGCCTAGTTTTTCCCAAGCTTTAATGGGAACTTGTACTGGTTCTAGCGGTGCTCTCCTAGTGCATTTAGTTTTGTCACGGATTCTGCATGCATGGCACCCCTTGACAAGAACTTCAATAAGGGTGTCCATACCTGGGAACCAATAACCTGACCGTAACTTAATTTTGGTAAGGTTCCTTCCCAAATGGCCTTCGTGAGCTAAATCACATATACGTTTCCTGAGGCTCTCAGGCGGTATTATTTTATCAGACTTATATACATTGAAGCCTGCGATGGACAACTCTTCTCTTACATTCCAATATGGCTGCAACTCATACGGGAGGTCCCCACACATTTTGGGTCAACCTTCCTTGATTTTCTCAGTGGCATCTTTCAACATGGCATCATCCAACAACTCTTTTTTCACTCATCCTCAAGGATTGCTGGGATGGTTACTTGTAGTACTTCGAGATCTTCTTTGCTTTCCGCACTGGGCTTGTCTATGGGAAGGAGGGAAAGAAAATCGGCAACTTGATTCTTGTTGCCTGGAACATACTCAATTTTAAAATTGAAACTTTGCAAAGAAACCAGCCATTTGCCAATCCGGGGTGTAGTCTTCTCAATGTCCTTGGATGAAAATAGAGATACCAGGGGTTTGTGGTCTGTTCTTAGTTTGAACGGTATACCCCATAAAAAGTATTTGAAGTGATTGGTTTCCCAAAAACAGGATAAGGCTTCCTTCTCTATAGTAGAGTAGTTGATTTCTGCCTCTTTAAGTGTTCTGAAGGCAAAAGCTATGATCTTTTCCTTGCCGTCTTGTATTTGAGAGAGTGTGGCACCAATGTTTCTATTGCTGGCATCAGTGGTGAGGAGAGTGTCTTTAGTACAGTCAAAATTTCCAATGCAGGGTGCCATTGCAATTGCTCTTTTGAGGTTTATGAATGCACTGTTGTGGACAGGTAACCAACTATACTTAGCTTCCTTCTTCAAAGGTCTCTTATGGGTTGTACTAATTCTGAGAAGTTCTTGATAAATTTTGACATATATTCGGTTAAACTGAGGAAAGATTTGATTTCTTCTTTATTCGCAGGAATAGGAGCTTCTACTACTGATTCTGTTAGGTCCATTTTGGGTTTCATTCCTTCACTGGAGAGTGTGGGACCTAGAAAATCAACCGATGCTGCTCCAATCTTGCATTTGTTCCTCTTGATAGTGAGACCTGCTTCTCTGAGCTTAGCACACACTTTTCTCAAATTGAAATCATGTTCTTTTTCATTAGAACCATAGATAAGGATATCGTCCTGGAAACATAAGGATTTGTTTACTCCTACCAAGCCAGGTTGCATTATTCTCTGGAAAGCTGATGCGGCCGAAGCCAACCCAAATGGCATCCTCAGGAATTTATATGTGCCAAAGGGTGTAGTGAAAGCTGTTAAAACTTGTGAATCCAGGTGTAGGGGAACCTGGTAGTATGCCGTTGTAAAATCTTAGACATAGAAGAACCTTGCACCATTAACCACAGATAACATTTCATTTATCTTGGGGAGTGGGTACCTGTCGACCCATATATTTTCATTAATAGATCTCAGGTCCACACACATGCGGATGTCGTCACAGTTTTTTTTAGATGTGATCACGATCGGGGCCAACCATACAGAGGTTTCTACTGCTTGAATGATTTCCTGTCTTTCTAATTTTTCGGGCTCTCTTTTCAAAGGTTCACACATGAGCAAAGGAATAGATCTGGTCTTGTGTGCAATCGGGATGGCATCATTTTTTAAGTTTATCTTGTGCTCATAGTTTTTCAATACTCCCACATTATCTGTAAAGACTTCAGAAAATTATTCGCATACCCCCACCCCGTCAAGGATCTATCCACCAACAAAACTTGTTCTTTGTTATTGAGGTCAAGTGTGATGCCTAAATCCTTTTGGTGTTTCCATCCTAATAGGTTATTTCCCTTCTCTGTGATATAGACTTTGCCATATGTGTGTCTGTCCTTGAACGTGATGCACATTTTCACCATACCTTTTAAAGGAATAGGTTCCTTATTATATCCCCCAGGGTGTATATCAGGCTTTTCTAGATTGTAATCATTTTCCTTAAACAAATCCTTGAACATTTCTTCATCAATGAAGGTATATTTAGAACATGAGTCTGCAAATGCATTAACCTTTTTCCCATCTAAATATATCTCACATACAGGGTAAATAATTTTCTCTTCAAATTCTTGGTCATACACTTGAAAAATGAATTTGTTGACTCTAGATTCTGAAACTTTTTCATCATGTACAACACTCTTCACCTCTTTAGAATTACACATTTTGGAAAAATGACCAATTCTATTGCACTTTCTACACATTACCCCTCTGGCAGGGCACCTTGGAAAATTTGCAAGATGATTACTGTTCCCACATCTGTAGCACTTAAAATTCTCTTTCTTAGCTTTAGGTTGAGCTACAGCGTGACATCCGTAACTTTTAAAACCTCCTCATCTTCTTTGATCTCATTTACTTGTCTTTCATCATGAGAGAATTCTTTATTAGTTTTCATCTCTTTAACACAGTATGCTGTGTGCTCTATGCTTTTAGCTATACTTACAGCTTCTTCTAAGTCAGGATTTTGGGTAAGCAGTCTCTCTTGCACCTTGTGGTCATTGGTGCAACGAACCAATTGATCCCTAATAAGGGATTCAGTAAGTGCACCAAATTCACATGTAGAAGAAAGTCCCCTCAAGGCGGCAATGTATGAGGTAACTTTCTAATTTTTGCCTTGTACCCTTTTAGAGAACTTGTGTCTCTCTAAGACTACATTGATCTTATCTTTGAAATGGGCACCCAATTTCCTTAACGTAGTGGTGAACACATCATCATCCCCTTCACCACCACCCTCCTCTCCACTATTAGCAAGGGCTTCATATACTTTTCTCCCTTGAGTACCCAAATTGTGTAAGAGAATATGTTGTTTTCTTACTGAAGAAAACTTCTCCCCTCCGCTTGCATTAAGATAGGAATGAAGTATTTTGACCCATCTGTCCCAGGGAATGTCTGGTTCCCCATCATCATTTAAAAATGGAGGGGGTTGGCTCATATTTGCAACTGACATGTTTGCTGAAATACCTCGCAATGGGGAGAATACCGTTGCCAACAAGTAAATGAAAATATTTAACAAAACAATGGACACTACCTTAAAATGGATAAGACCATAAACTCAATGCCATGTGAATGAATGAGGAACGATATAACCAAAGTCAAGTTAGCTGCAGGCAAGGAGGCTGTGCCTGTCAGCGCAAACGTAGGTACCCACAAACAAATTACTGGAAACTGAAAACCAGGAGTGCTGCGCCCGTCAGCGTGAACTACGGAGCAGAGGGCTTACTTGATTAAGTCTGTCAGAACACCTGCAGTAACTGCAATTCTGACCAACAGCATGAACAAAAATGCCGTTACATCTTTTTACCAGAAGCTGCAGGTCATAATATGCTGTGCCCGTCAGCGTGAGACACTCAAAAGGACTTACTTGAATATGTCCTGGAAATGTACAAGTACCTTGAGAAGAGAGTTCCGGGAACCTGAATTCAGCAAAGCGAAAAGCACCTTGTAGGGAATATCACGTAGAGCAGGCAACGACACTTAGACAAGAAACAGAGAGAGCGCGAGTCCGAGAGCGCACTCGAGGAGACACTGCTCACAGGAACATGCGCACCAGAAGCTGCTATGTGACGGGAGCGTGAGGAGGCGCTTCAAAGGAGCGTACTGACAGGAAACGCTGGTGCCGGAGACTGGATGGAGGCACTCTGGCGAAACAGGAACTGGCAGGAGCCGGCGCGAAACATGAGGAAACCCTTCCCTCAGCTGACGATCAGAAACGCCCCCAAAGGAAGCAAACGCTTGTGATGACAAAGAAAATGCATGCTGAGGTGCTCCAACAAAACAGGACTGGGCAGGAGCCAGCGTAGGCGTGAACAAAGGAAGCCTTCCCTTAAGGTGATAGAAATCCTCGAAGGAGCAGCCACCAGTGTAGAGTGAGGAAACGCAGTGTAGAGGCGTTCCCAAGAGGAAAACATCACAGTGCCCCGAGCAGGCACACTCTGGCCACAAGACTTCTGATTACTACCTCATAGAGTACACTTTACTCAGGAGTAACAATGATGCCGGAACAACTCTGCCAAAAACAAGCAAAACCTTCTTCCATAAGTGTTAGACCCGGCCTTGTAGCATGGCCATTCCTGGCCCCTGGCCACACCCCCTGACCCGTACACCTCATTCAGTCCCCAGTACACGGCCTAGCCGGTCCTGCCCACCAGGACCCACACACACCCGACCCGGACTTCCCTGTCCGTGCCCTCCATCTTCCCAGCACCACCGGGCCCGCGTGCCCACTTCCTGCACCTACGATGGCCGCCCAGCCCCAGCACAACCCCGGCCTAGAGGCGCCACCCCGGCTGGGGAACATCGCGCTCCCATAGAGTGAGAGAGGGAGGAGCAGTTTCCATCACACCTCTGGCCTCCCCACGGGAGATGGGTTTCGATCGGCCCTCTGGCCTCCCTGAGGGCTGGCTCCATGCCTGCTGGGTGTCTGGGCCTCCTCCCGGCCCGGCCCTGAAAGGATCAAAGGACAACATGGCAGGAAACTCCGACGAGCGGCCCCCAGGCGCTAAAGACCCCTGCCTACACGGACCCCGGACATCAAAGAGGAGCTGACCTATATCAAGGGGTGCTCTGGAGCTATCTGGCAGATTCGACTCTGGAACGACGAGAGCCCTGCTGACGTGGTCGCGGCTCCCTTGCAACCTGGGAATACCTGAGCCCTGCTGAGTGACTCGCGGCTCCCCTGAAGATCGTAAGACCTCCGAACTTGTGCTGAGCCCTGCTGAGTGACTCGCGGCTCCCCTGAAGATCGTAAGACCTCCGAACTTGTGCTGAGCCCTGCTGAGTGACTCGCAGCTCCCCTGAAGATCGTAAGACCTCCGAACTTGTGCTGAGCCCTGCTGAGTGACTCGCGGCTCCCCTGAAGATCGTAAGACCTCCGAACTTGTGCTTGAGCCCCGCTGAGTGACTCGCGGCTCCTAAAGACTCCTCTGGTCCGGCTGGACCACAGCGTATCCCCCGGCTCGAGGATTGTGAGCTGTGCGTTGGGTACGCCCCTACATCTATCCGGATCCCCCAAAGACTGTCCCGCTACCCCCTTCCCTACCGAGACTCTCTGAGCCCGTGCTCTATTTTGTACATCTCTACCTTGATGATCATAAAGATCTGACGAAGCTGAATAGATAAAGATCTGTTCCCAAGAATCTAACGTGTGGTGTCTCTTTGTCGGGTGGTGCCGTGTGTGTGATCCTAGATACAAGACTCTTCCCCCTGAGGAGTCTCCCGCCAGTGCCTGGCTACGATACCCCGAGGGTAGGCCTCAGAATGTTCAGGTGACATCCCTGACTCCCCTGGGGTCGCCTTCTAACATTGGTGGCAAGCGACGGGATTCGGGCCCATCATCTAGAGATCGTACCATAAGCAGCGGATGCACCACCGGCAAAAACGGCAGAAGAAAATGACATGAGCCTCACAGAAACCAACGCGAGTGCTGTGTTCCAGGCGGAACAACTGGAAGAGTACACGCACAAAGAACTGAAGCAATTCTGCAAAGAACTAAAAATCGCTACCACTGGTCTCAACACCAAAGAAGATATGCATAAGGCACTGAAAGCTTGGGTGGAATCCGGAGCCCCCCGCCCAGAAGGAGTGGTGGAGCTCCACGATGAAGCTGGACTCTCCCCAAGAGAAAGCAGCAGCAACCAGGTACGAAGCTTCGTACCAGACGGGGTCTATCCCCGGAAGAACTCGCAGACAGAGAGAGAAGTCGCAATCACGAACTCGAACTGGCAAAACTAAAAATTGAGGGCGAGTTGACATTAGCTGAGAAAAAGCTAGCAGTGGAACAGATGCGAGTACAAGGCGAACTGGAAGAGAAGAAACTCCAACGAGAGCACAAAGGACGAAAACTTCAACTGGAGCACGAACGAAGCTTGAAAGAAATCGAGCTCAAGTCAAGGAGCGAAGAAAATCGACCCCCGGAGAACCGGGGGGGGCGCCACCACAGGCGGAACAGAAGGTCCACATCCCCAAAGATGTGGTCAAGGAATATTACAAGAACGATGACATCCAACAATGGTTCAAGGCCTACGAGGTCGCCATGACCTCCCACCGAGTCCCGCAGAAAGATTGGGGGGCCGGGTTGTGGGGACGATTTTTGAGCGAGGGGAGAGACACCCTGCTCGACCTACCATCCTCCATGCAGACCTCCTACAGTCACATGAAGGAGGCCCTCCTCACAAGGTACGGCCTCACCCCGGAGATGTACCGCCAGTGGTTCCGGGACTGCAAGAAGATCCCCGGTACCACGTGGGTGGAGTATGTGAACTTTTTCAGCTGTGCATTCGACGGGTGGATTAAGGGCAGCAAAGTCACCACCCTGGACGAACTAACCGACCTCATGTTATGGGAACACCTGGCGGCGAACTGCTTTGTGGAGCTATGCCAGCATCTGCTCGACAGCAAGCTCATGGATCCGAGGAAGCTGGCTGTCGAGGCGGATCGCTGGACCAACACCCGGGTCTCCCGAGGCCCTGTAGGAGAATACCCCCGAGCCAGTCAGGGACCACCTCGCCAGAGAGGGGGGGGAACCAGGGAGGGCAGAGGGAATCCCCGTCTAGTCCCCCGAAAAACCACCCTCCGCACTTCCCGGCACCCCCACCCGCTGTATCCAGTCCACCCGTGAGACGGGGGCAAAGGGTGACCATCACTTGTTTCCGTTGCCAGACGCCCGGGCATTACGCCAATGACCCTGAATGCCCCATGGCCCTGCGCGTCCCCACTACAGCCCCCCCCGCCAGACAGATAGCTAACGTAGCCCTAGGGGAGGAGATTGAGGAGACTGTAGAATGGGAACCCGCCACCATGGCCTTGGTATCATTAGGAGACAGAGAAATGGTCCCTGGGAGCCTCCTGCCCTCCAACACGAAGAAACATGGGCAGCTATTGACAATCAATGGACAACAGCTAGAGACCCTCCGTGATACCGGGGCGAGCATCACCGGTGTCCTCAGCCACTTAGTCCACAAAGGCTAGATCCTCCCCAATGTATTTTGCCCTGTAATTGCAGCTGACAACACGGAGAGTCTCTGTCAGGTAGCCCTGGTGCCTTTTGAATGGGGTGGAGTGGTTGGTAAATTGAAAGTAGCCGTAAGAATCTCTCAGCCGGTCGACTGTCTCCTGGGAAACGACCTGGAAAGTTCCCCCTGGCACCAAGTCGAGCGCAAGGCCCACCTAGGGATGATGGGTCTCCCCGAGTGGGTGTGCGCCACCACCCGATCTATGGCGGCCCGACTGTCCCCCCTGGGGTAAGTCGAGGACGCACCTGCCAACGAGGACAGGATTGTCCCAGCTGAGGTCCCCCACATCTCCCCACATGAAGAATCTGTCGCCAACGACGGACCCCTACCGTCTGACCCCGCGCAGATCGCAGAGTTAAGCGTTCTGCCCGAGTTGGCCCAGTGGCGCCACGAGGGGGGCCCCTCCCGAGAGGAGTTCTGCCAAGAGCAAGCTACCTGTCCCTCCCTGGGCAGACCCCGACAGCAAGCAGGGGCCCAAGCCGCGGGCGACCAGTCTGGGACACACCGACTATATTGGGAAAATGACCTTTTGTACAGTGAGCAGAAGTCGGTGGAGCTAGGATCAGCCCGGGTGCTGGTGGTACCCCTACGCTTCCGAGACTTCCTCCTGGGCTTGGCCCACGATGTCCCCCTCGCTGGCCACTTGGGCCAAGACAAAACATACAGTCGCCTAGTGACTCACTTTTACTGGCCGAAAATGAGAGCAGATGTAGAAACCCACTGCAAGTCCTGTCCCACGTGCCAGGCTAGTGGGAAAAGTGGAGGAAAGCGCAAGGCTCCCCTCCAACCCTTCCCGGTCGTCAATACCCCTTTCGAATGGGTGGGGATCGACATCGTGGGGCCCCTGGACCCCCCAACCTCCCAAGGTCACCGCTTCATCCTCGTCCTAGTGGACCATGCCACCCGATACCCGGAGGCCATCCCCCTACGCACCATCACCGCCCCCGTGGTGGGCCGGGCGTTGATGGGGATCTTTTCCCGTGTGGGTTTTCCCCGCGAGGTCGTAAGCGACCGCAGGACGAACTTTATCTCTAAATACATGACGTCCCTGTGGCAACAATGTGGAGTGTCCTATAAGTTCACCACACCGTACCACCCCCAAGGGAATGGCCTAGTAGAGCGGTTTAACTGGACTCTGAAGGGGATGATTGCAGGCCTGGAAGAGCCCCTCCGGCGCAAGTGGGACGTCCTGCTCCCCTGCCTTTTGTTCGCCTACCGGGAAGTCCCTCAGAAATCCCTGGGGTTCAGCCCCTTTGAGTTACTCTACGGGCACCCCGTCCGTGGGCCCCTCAGCTTGGTCAAGGAAGGGTGGGAGGCGGCGCCCCGAGACCCCCCCCGAGATGTGTTCCGATATGTCCTGACCCTCCGAAACCAGACTAGGAAGTTTCGAGAAATAGCCGAGGCCAACCTGGAGGCGAGCCAAGAAGAAATGAAACGCTGGTACGACCAGAATGCCACTCTGGTCGAGTTCCAGCCGGGCCAGCAGGTATGGGTCATGGCCCCCGTGAAACCTTGCGCCCTCCAAGATAAATGGACCGGGCCCTTCAAAGTCGCTGAGCGGAAGAGCCAGGTCATGTACTTGGTGGACATCCAGACCCCTCGGGACCCCCTTCGGGTCCTTCACGTAAACCGCCTCAAGCCCCACTTTGTGCGGACGGAGCTGAGTCTGCTGCTGGCCACAGATGACGGGGCCGAGGAGGAGTCAGATCCCCTCCCTGACCTCCTGTGTACCGAGAAGAAAGATGGCTCCGTGGAAGGAGTGAACCTCTCTCCATCCCTCACTTCCCAGCAACGCGAAGACTGCCGCCAGCTCTTAGGGCAGTTCCCTGACTTATTCTCTCTCGTCCCCAAAGTCACCGACTGGTGTGTCCATGACGTGGACACCGGAGACAGCCCGCCGGTGAAGCAACGAGCCTACCGAGTACCTGATCGAGTCCGGTCCTGCATCCAGGCCGAGGTCTCGAAGATGTTGACCTTGGGGGTGATCGAACCCTCAGACAGCCCCTGGGCCAGCCCCGTGGTACTGGTCCCGAAAGCAGCAGCCCCCGGTGTCGCCCCAGAACTCCGATTCTGTGTGGACTACCGGGGACTCAATGAAGTCACCCGAGCCGACGCTCACCCCATCCCCCGAGCAGACGAGCTCATTGACCGCCTCGGGTCGGCTCGTTTCCTCAGCACATTCGATCTAACCTGCGGATACTGGCAAATTGCGCTCACGGAAGGAGCCAAGGAGCGGTCCACCTTCTCCACCCCGGATGGGCACTATCGCTTTCGCGTGATGCCCTTCGGCATGAAAAACGCCCCGGCCACCTTCCAGCGACTGGTGAATAGAGTCCTGGCCGGGCTGGAAAAGTTCAGCGCCGCATATCTCGACGATATCGCGGTTTCCAGTTCCGAATGGAGTGAGCACCTCCACCACCTCCGGAGGGTGCTAACGGCCCTGCGCCAGGCAGGTCTCACAGTAAAAGCCAGCAAATGTCAGATTGGGCAAGGTTCGGTGGTCTACCTCGGGCACCAGGTCGGAAGCGGGCAGGTCGCCCCTCTGCAGCCTAAGATCGACGCAATCCTAGCCTGGGAACCACCCACTACCCAAACGGAGGTCCGAGCCTTTTTGGGCCTCACCGGCTACTGCCGAAGATTCATCTGGGGGTACGGCAGCCTGGTCGGTCCCCTCACGGAACTCACGTCCAAGAAACAGCCCAAGAAGGTGCAGTGGACCTCTGCCTGCCAGGAGGCGTTCGATGCCCTGAAAGCGGCCATGTGTATTGCCCCGTGCTCCAGGCCCCCGACTACTCCAAGGAGTTTGTGGTACAAACTGATGCCTCCGAGCATGGCATAGGGGCAGTCCTGTCACAGGTGAATGACCAAGGCCTAGACCAGCCCATAGCCTTCCTCAGCCGAAGGTTGTTACCCAGAGAACAGAAGTGGAGCACCATTGAACGCGAGGCGTTCGCCGTAGTCTGGGCCCTCAAGAAACTACGACCCTATCTGTTCGGCACCCATTTCAAGGTCCAAACCGACCATCGCCCCCTGCGATGGCTCATGCAGATGCGAGGGGAAAACCCCAAACTATTGCGGTGGTCAATCTCCCTCCAGGGGATGGATTTCACCGTGGAGCACCGCCCTGGTCAATCAATCAATCAATCATGGAACTTATATCGCGCACTACTCACCCGTAAGGGTCTCAAGGCGCTTGGGGAAGGGGGTCTGCTACTGCTCGAACAGCCAGGTCTTGAGCTGTTTCCTGAAGGCCAGGTGGTCCTGGGTCATCCGCAGGTGGACGGGTAGGGAGTTCCAAGTCTTAGCTGCCAGGTAGGAGAATGACCTTCCTCCAGCGGTGGCTCTCTGGATGCGAGGGACGACGGCGAGGGCGAGGTTAGCGGAACGTAGCCGGCGGGTGGGCGTGTAGAAGGTGAGGCGGCTGTTGAGGTACCCTGGGCCTTGGTCATGGAGGGACTAGTGTGCGTGGGTGAGGAGTCTGAACGTGATCCTCTTGTTGACAGGGAGCCAGTGCAGGTCTCTCAGGTGGCACGAGATGTGGCTGCGTCGGGGGACGTCCAGGATGAGTCGGGCGGAGGCGTTCTGGATACGCTGAAGTCTTTTCTGAAGCTTGGCTGTAGTACCGGCGTAGAGGGTGTTTCCGTAGTCTAGTCTGCTGGTGACGAGAGCGTGGGTGACCGTCTTCCTGGTCTCGGTCGGGATCCATCGGAAGATCTTTCGGAGCATGCGGAGGTTGTGGAAGCAAGCTGAGGAGACGGCGTTGACTTGTCTGGTCATCGATAGGGAGGAGTCCAGTATGACGCCCAAGTTGCGTGCGTGGTCCGTCGGTTCAGGTGCGGTGCCTAGTGCCGGGGGCCACCAGGAGTCTTCCCATGCGGAGGGTGATGGTCACAGGATGAGGACTTCTGTCTTGTCCGTGTTCAGTTTCAGGCGGTTGATGTTCATCCATTCAGCGACGTCTGTCATCCCTTCGTGCAGGCTGGCTTTGGCGGTGTCGGGGTCTCTGGAGAGGGAGAGAATTAGCTGGGTGTCATCGGCGTAGGAAATGATGTTGAGGTTGTGTTGGCGTGCGATGGCAGCGAGGGGTTTCATGTAGATGTTGAAGAGAGTGGGGCTGAGCGACGATCCTTGCGGGACGCCGCAGATGACTTCGGTGGCCTCGGAGCGGAACGGAGGGAGGCGTACTCTCTGTGTTCTGCTGGAGTGGTATGAGATGATCCATTCCAGAGCCTTCCCTTGGATGCCGGTGTCGTTGAGGCGTTGGACTAGTGTGCGGTGGCAGACAGTGTCAAATGCTGCGGAGAGGTCTAGGAGGATGAGTGCCACTGTTTCGCCGTTGTCGAGCAGGGCTCGGATGTCGTCGGTGGCTGCGATGAGGGCGGTCTCGGTGCTGTGGTTGGCTCTGAATCCGGACTGTGATGGGTCGGGGGATCCGTTCGTCTCGAGGAAGGCTGCCAGTTGCTTGTTGACGACCTTCTCGATGACTTTGGCGGGGAAAGGAAGGAGCGAGATGGGGCGGAAGTTCTTGAGGTCGGTCGGGTCCGCTGTTGGTTTCTTCAGCAGAGCGCTGAGTTCGGCGTGCTTCCAGCTCTCCGGGAAGGTTGCTGTGTTGAAGGAGGTGTTGATGATGTCTCGGAGGTGGGGTGCGATGGTAGAGGCTGCCTTGTTGAAGACATGATGGGGGCACGGGTCGGTAGGAGATCCGGAGTGGATGGTGTTCATCATGCGTGACGTGTCTTCGGGGGTCACCTCGGTCCATGTCTGGAGGGTGGCGGCGGGGTGCGAAGGTACGACCGATGGGTGCGGGGGTGAAATGTCGAAGCTGTTGTGGATGTTGGCGATCTTGCGGTGGAAGTACGAGGCGAGGGAGTCGCAGAGGTCCTGTGAGGGAGTGATGTCGTTGTTGCCGGTGCTGGGGTTGGAGAACTCCTTGACGATGTTGAAGAGCTCCTTGCTGTCATGGGCGTTCTTGTCCAGTCGTTCCCACAGAGATTTCTTCTTGGTGGTGCGGATGAGCTGGTGATGTCTGCGAGTGGCGAGTTTGAGTGCTGTTCTGTTGTCGGCGGTCTTGTTGAGGAGCCAGGCCTTCTCGAGGGTGCGGCAGGCCTTCTTGGAGTCCTTAAGTTCGTCGGTGAACCAGGGGGCCTTCTTGCTTCTGGGCCTGGTGAGGGGGTTCTTCAGTGGCGCGAGGTCATCGGCACAGGAGGTCAGCCACTGCGTGAGGTCGAGGGCAGCTGTGTTAGGGTCCGTGGTCCTGACAGGTGGGCTCTGGCTGAGGGAGGTGGCGAGCTGGTCGGCGGTGATCTTGCTCCAGTTTCTGTGGGGAGCCTGCTTCGGGTGATGGTGGACCGTGTTCTTTCTGAAGCTGAAATGGATGCAGCTGTGGTCGGTCCAGTGAAGTCCAGTGGAGTGGCTGAAGGTGACGTGCTTGCTGGACGAGAAGAGTGGGTCGAGCGTGTGGCCGGCAAAGTGGGTGGGGGTGTTGACCAGTTGCTGAAGTCCGAGGTTGGCGAGGTTATCCAGCAGGGCGGTGGTGTTGCGGTCATTGTTCTCCAGGTGGAAGTTGAGGTCCCCGAGGAGGATGTAGTCGGCGGAGGGGAGGGCGTGAGGGCTGATGAAGTCGGCGATGTCTTCGCAGAACTGTGCGCGTGGTCCCGGGGGTCTGTAGATGAGGGTGCCTCTGAGGGTAGTCTTGGGGTCGGTGTGGATCTGGAAGTGCAGGTATTCGGCGGCGTTGAATACGTCGATGGAGTCAGTCGAGATGCGAATGGTGCTCTTGTGTACGATGGCGATGCCTCCTCCGGTCTGGTTGACGCGATCCTTCCTGATGATCTTGTAGCCGTCCGGGATGGCTATGGCGATGTCGGGGGCTGAAGAGTCGTTAATCCAGGTTTCCGTGAGGAAGGCGACGTCTGGAGATGCGGTGTCGAGGAGGTTCCAGAGTTCCACGGCGTGTCTGTGGACGGAGCGGGTGTTGAGCAGGATGCACTTGAGGTAGTTGCTGTTGTCCGTCTTGGTGGGCGTGGTGCTTGTTTGGAGGCAAGAGAAGTTGCAGGATCGGCAGGCGAAGGGTCCATGGGTGCGTCGCGGGGACGCTCGGTAGCATCCGGGGGCTCGGGCGGTTTTGAATGCGATGAGCGTAGCGAAGTCGTAGATCCTGCGGGGGGGCTGGCGGGCGCGGGGACCAGGGGGTCTGGCGCTAGGCGCGGTCCAGGCGCGGACGGGCGCAGACGGGCTTACCTTTGGCGCACCTTCGGCGCACATAAGGCGCTCCCGCTGCGCGCGTCCGCTGCGCGGTCGCGGAGGGGGCATCATAAATAAGGAGCCGGGAGGGAGGGTCAGCGGGAGGCGGGAGCGGGGTGGCCAATGGGCAGGGAGGGGGGGCGGGACTGAAGGAGGAGGCGGGAGTGGGAGTGTGCACCTGGGGCAGCGGCGCCGAGAAAAAACGGCGGGAAACCGGTGGGAAGCGACGGAGCCCAAGGAGTGACCAGGTAAGTGGCGGTGGTCAGCGGGCGTGAGGAGTGAAGGTAGCGGCGTGGGTAGCGACCAGGAAGCAGCAGGCGTTACCTGGGGTGCGGAGGCGAGATGCAGGCAGCGGCATCAGGTAGGTGGTGAGGAGCGGCAAACAGGCGTCAGGCAGCGGAGGCAGGTAGGTAGCAGCAGTGGGAGGGAGCGTCCGTCTGTGAAGGCACAGGGGGTCGCACTGACCAGCCCGCGGGGTCCCCTTAAATAAGGAGCCGGGAGGGAGGGTCAGCGGGAGGCGGGAGCGGGGTGGCCAATGGGCAGGGAGGGGGGGCGGGACTGAAGGAGGAGGCGGGAGTGGGAGTGTGCGCCTGGGGCAGCGGCGCCGAGAAAAAACGGCAGGAAAACCGGCGGGAAGCGACGGAGCCCAAGGAGTGACCAGGTAAGTGGCGGTGGTCAGCGGGCGTGAGGAGTGAAGGTAGCGGCGTGGGTAGCGACCAGGAAGCAGCAGGCGTTACCTGGGGGGCGGAGGCGAGATGCAGGCAGCGGCGTCAGGTAGGTGGTGAGGAGCGGCAAACAGGCGTCAGGCAGCGGAGGCAGGTAGGTAGCAGCAGTGGGAGGGAGCGTCCGTCTGTGAAGGCACAGGGGGTCGCCAACGCCTGACCACGCCAACGCTGACGGCCTCTCCCGGTTCTTCCGCCTCAGCGAAGAGAACCCCCAAGAAGATGGGTAGTTCTCTCCGGCTTTCAGCTGGGGGGACGCGTGTTACACCCGGCCTTGTGGCATGGCCATTCCTGGCCCCTGGCCACACCCCCTGACCCGTACACCTCATTCAGTCCCCAGTACACGGCCTAGCCGGTCCTGCCCACCAGGACCCACACACACCCGACCCGGACTTCCCTGTCCGTGCCCTCCATCTTCCCAGCACCACCGGGCCCGCGTGCCCACTTCCTGCACCTACGATGGCTGGCCGGCCCCAGCACAACCCCGGCCTAGAGGCGCCACCCCGGCTGGGGAAAATCGCGCTCCCATAGAGTGAGAGAGGGAGGAGCAGTTTCCATCACACCTCTGGCCTCCCCTCGGGAGATGGGTTTCGATCGGCCCTCTGGCCTCCCTGAGGGCTGGCTCCACGCCTGCTGGGTGTCTGGGACTCCTCCCGACCCGGCCCTGAAAGGATCAAAGGACAACATGGCAGGAAACTCCGACGAGCGGCCCCCAGGCACTAAAGACCCCTGCCTACACGGACCCCGAGGAGCTGACCTATATCAAGGGGTGCTCTGGAGCTATCTGGCAGATTCGACTCTGGAACGACGAGAGCCCTGATGACGTGGTCGCGGCTCCCTTGCAACCTGGGAACACCTGAGCCCTGCTGAGTGACTCTCGGCTCCCCTGAAGATCGTAAGACCTCCGAACTTGTGCTGAGCCGTGCTGAGTGACTCGCGGCTCCCCTGAAGATCGTAAGACCTCCGAACGTGTGCTGAGCCCTGCTGAGTGACTCGCGGCTCCCCTGAAGATCGTAAGACCTCCGAACTTGTGCTGAGCCCTGCTGAGTGACTCGCGGCTCCCCTGAAGATCGTAAGACCTCCGAACTTGTGCTTGAGCCCCGCTGAGTGACTCGTGGCTCCTAAAGACTCCTCTGGTCCGGCTGGACCACAGCGTATCCCCCCGGCTCGAGGATTGTGAGCTGTGCGTTGGGTACGCCCTTACATCTATCCGGATCCCCCAAAGACTGTCCCGCTACCCCCTTCCCTACCGAGACTCTCTGAGCCCGTGCTCTATTTTGTACATCTCTACCTTGGTGATCATAAAGATCTGACGAAGCTGAATAGATAAAGATCTGTTCCCAAGAATCTACCGTGTGGTGTCTCTTTGTCGGGTGGTGTCGTGTGTGTGATCCTAGATACGAGACACTTCCCCCTGAGGAGTCTCCCGCCAGTGCCCGGCTATGATACCCCGAGGGTAGGCCTCAGAGTGTTCAGGTGACCTCCCTGACTCCCCTGTGGTCGCCTTCTAACAATAAGGCACAGAAGCTTGGCAGGACAAGGAATGGCACCGCGACCCCACAGGAATAAGAAGCCGCAGGAGAAGGTTGACACGTAGTGGGTTGGCTGAGTAAACAGGGGTGGAGAACTGCAGCTGTCCCCTGCACAGCGGTTCGCTCGTCGCCAAATTGTTATAAATAAAGTCCAGAAGGCGACATACGTTGAAGGTAAGAGGATTTATTACCATACAGTTACCCAACTATCAACCCACTGGCTCCTCAGGTAGCAAATCCAATCTTCTATCTTGCACTCTAAGTGGCATTCTAAGGTAGAACCAAAGTGGGTCAGGAGGGGGGGGCACCGGAGCGTACCAAGGAGGGGAACAAGGGAGGAGGAAGGAAGGAGAGAGAAATGGAAGGTGGAATAAAAGCAAAGATTATAACAAAAACCTTTTGTAATATAGCCAAATTGATACAAAAAATTTGGTGGAGTATTCCTTTTTCTAATATAAATTTTTCCACAAGGAATATTTCATATCCATTTCATCTCCTTCCAGGCAATATGTAACCTTTAAGTGACTTATGTAAGTGAGCGTTTATTTGTCTCCTATGCTTCAATGTATCTTCTCTTGTACTTTGCTTATTTTTCCTTGTGCACTCTCCAAGGAACTATTCATTTTGTAGACCGCACATTTTTAGTAAAATTAATGTCAACATAAATATAACTATGATCATATTCTTGTGCGTACTGTTACTTCTACTATTATATCTGTACCAGAGTTCATAAGCATTCAGGAGTAGACAGTGTGCTCCTTGCACAATTATGCAGCATATTGACGGACACAACACTTACTACATGGTCAAGCACTGTTGCTGGTAAGATCGCACTAGTATTTATACACTCATGGTCACCTCAAGGGGTGTTTTGCAAACCTTTTGGAGTGTCAGGTGAGATGGCTGGTGGCAGGCTGCATTGTTCAGTGCTTCTTCATGTGCCAAATCAATGTCATTAGTTTCAGCATAGGGGCTTGGACGATACTCATAAACTTACCTTTCTTTGATGGTGGATTGTCCAGGCCTGTCCAATTCTTTCTAAGGTTTAAAATTAAACATTAAGGGCTATATGTAGGAAACACTTTTGCGATCGCAAACACTGCGAATCGCAAGAATCTGGGTGTTTGCGATCGCAAAACTGACTTTACCTATGTAGGAAAGGTGTCCGCTGCATAAAATAGCAAATCGCTAATTTAGCGATTAGCAATTTTGCGTAAAGCTGATTCTGCGAATATTTTAGCGTAATCGCAGTCTGCGTCCCAGTATTAGCGGAAATCGCTGTTACCGACATCGCAATTTGCGAATTTGCAAAATCAGATTTTCAAAAAATTTGCAAATAGCAATTCCTCAATAATCGCAGTTTAGCACTTCTCAATTACCACCAACTCTGAGCAGGTGGTAACCAAGTGCAACCTATTTAAACAGGCCCGCAATGCCACAGGGACTTCCCACCATGGCTGGGCTGTACGTGATAGCCAGGAGGCTGCGAATCAGGGATGCCATGCCGAGACGCCAGGAAAGGATCTACAGAGCACGCATCACCCTCTTCCAACTGACCGATGAGGAGATCCATGTGAACTACAGGCTGCACCCACACAGCATCCTGGATTTAATAGAGGAGCTGACACCCATACTTCAACACCCCACACGCAGGGCACACTCCATTCCCACCCATGTTCAGGTGCTGTGCTCACTGCACCTCCTGGCATCAGGGAGTTTTCAGGGGGCCATTGCCACAGCAGGAGGTGTCTCGCAAAGTGCACTTCCTCCACGCTTTCCTGGATGCAATGGTACAGAGGCTGCATCACCACATACAATTTCCAACCACACCACAGGCACTAGATCAGACCAAGCAGGAATTCTACCAAATTGCCCAATTCCCCCATGTCATTGGCTGCGTAGATGGGACCCATGTCGCAATCTCACCCCCATCACATAATGAGTATGTATTTCGCAACAGAAAGTCATATCATTCCCTGAACATCCAGGTAGTGTGCAATGCCCAACATATAATCACTGATATTGTGGCCAAATACCCTGGAAGCACACACGACTCATTTATGTTTCGCCACTGCGCATTACATCGAAGACTCACAAATGGTGATTTTGGAGAGGGCTACCTGCTTGGTAAATGCATGCCAAACACACACAGAGGCAGTAGAGTGATGCAGTGGCAGGACACTATTGAACCTGAATCTGCTTATGCCCCGCAGGTGACAGTGCGTATGCTGTACGAGACTACATCCTCACACCGTACCTGAATCCAGCAACTGCAGGTGAGAGGAGGTACAACAGCGCACACAGAGCCACACGCTGTGCCATTGAGAGGACCTTTGGAATCCTAAAGAGCCGTTTTCGATGCCTCCATAAGAGTGGAGGAGCGCTACAGTACAGCCCTGAGACATGTTGCAAAATTGTGGTTGCCTGTGCAATGCTACACAACATCGCTACCAAAAAAGGAACCCCAGTGGACCTGACAGACTCTGAATCATCAGATGAGGATGGACCAGCACCACATCGCGGTCCGGCAGGTGCTGGTGCGGCTGCCGGACGCATGAGACGAGATGAGATCACACAAAACTACTTCTAAGTGAGTAATGAGGACACGATGCGACTGATTGGTTTCTTACAGGGATGTTTATTTCATTATCTTCAGGAATGAAGGTATCTTACATTGTGACTTTATAGTCCCTGCATGCACATGTTAGTGTCACAGTGCAATAACTACCATCAGCCACTGAGTCATCATGGACTGTGTTGCGTCACACATGGCCATTAGTCCCTTGTGTCCCTTCACCTCCTACGTGCACGGCCTGTTGAGCCTCGCTGTGTCTGCGCAGTGCCCTCCCTGGAGTCATCATCCACTCTGCCCTGGCGTGCACTCCGGCGTCTGTCCTGTGTAATTGGGGGAGTGATGCTGCTCCTGCTTGACTGTTCATCAGTGTCCATGGCACCAAGTGTGCCTATGCCACTTGTGGCAGTTGCACGCATCTGGTCCACTGCATGTGTAACCTGCACCAGGACACTGCCAAGGTCCTGGCAGCAGTGGGCCATCTCGCGTTGCATGCTGACACATCTTCTGGCCAGCAGGGATGTGGCGGTTGACTGGCGGTTCACTGCCCTGGTGTATAGGTCCAGCCGTGTGTGTAGGCGATGTCTCTCCCGGCGCCGGGCTGCCCTGTCCCTCGCAATCTCCCTGCACAGTCCCTCCAATGCACCAGTCATGTCCATTAAACCTGCGCGCAACTCGGTCATGTTGTGGTTATGTGCAGCCAGTTGCCGTTGGATTGACCGTATCCCCTTTACTTGCAGGCGCTGTTGCTTGAGCATGCTGCCCTCGAGGCCCACCAGGAGCAGTGCTGGTGGACGGCCGTGCCCTGCGTCTCATCCCTCTCCCTACTCTGGAGTGTTCAGGGGACTGTGTTTGGTGCTGTCCTGCACGCTGCCTGTGCACTGGCTTTTGCTCTTCTGCTGTATCTGGTGCCTGTGCCTCCAACAGTGGTAGTGGTGTTACAATATTGCGGCGCCTGCATGGTGCTGTGTCTGCAGTTCTGGCTTCGCCCTGCTCCTCCTGGCCTGCCTCGTCCTCCATCTCAGCTGTTGCCTCGCATTCAGCCTCACTATCCTGTGTTGGTGGTGGTGCTGTGGATTGAATGGCACACATTAGTTCTGTGTCCTGTCTGGCATTTGTAATGCATTAGTTTTACACAATAAATTCACATGGGTACTATCTGTCTTTTTCACTATCTGCATGATGGAGTCCTCCCTATTCCACCTGGCTGTGTCTCACTGGCACAGTTATCAGTGCATGTGACTACGTCTCCCATAATGCAATTCTGGGTGTGCTGTGTGACATGTACTGGAGTTGCAGTCAGGTTGCCTTTTGGGGGTTGTGGGTGGGTTGGGGATGTATCAGGGGGTTTTGGCATGCATCTTACCGTGTCTGGTGTCTGTGTGTTTGGAGCTGTCGAGGTCAGCCACTCCACTCACACTCTCAGGCTGCAGTGTGCCCTCCACCAGCTCCTCCAGGGGCGTCGGTTCTGTTGCAGTGGAAGGCCCCCCACCGGTGTTTTTGGCCTCTGCAAGTTTTATGGCCACCCTCTCCTTTGACCTCTGCCGCATGTCATACAACCTTTTTCGTAGGTCCTCGACACTGCGGTGTGTGACACCAATGGCATTGACTTTCTCTTGGATGTCACTCCATATCTTGCGCTTTCTGGCCTCTGGAACTCGTAGGGAACTTTTCCCAAAAAGGAGATCATGGCTGGTGACCGCCTCCTGTGTGAGGACCTCCAGCTCCCTGTCACTGAATTTATGTTTCCTCTTCCTTGGTGGTTCATCATGCTGCTTCTCAGGCCCCTGGGACTCCATTTGGCTTGTTTCCAAAAGCTGAGCAAAACTGTTCTCCTCTCCACACAGGCTCTCGCACAGCTACTGGTTCAATCACAGCTGCTGGCAATCATGTGCAGCATGGGCAGTCACACTTCCTGGGTGTGATGTCATCATTCTGCACCTGAATTGCAGATTCCCGGATTTGCGATTCCTTATTTGCGATTTCGCAATTAAGGAATCGCTATTTGGGTAATCGCAATATAATTCTGCGATTTTTTGGGAATCGCTAAATAATTGCGAAAAAATACCTACATTGGAATTTGCGATTCCGAAATTGCGATTCGCCAAAAAACGCAATTTGAGAATCGCTAATTCGGTTCTACCTACATATGGCCCTAAGTAAGATCTTCTCCTGGGGGGCGTGGCTAACTGCCGAGCATGGCGGATGTGAGCTAAGAGAGAGAGCTCCGTGCCACACCTGACACTTCGTCAAATTATCCTGGCAGAACGGGGTACTATTGAGGAATAAACACCTGCATTATGCGGTGGAACAACTGAGGGACTGGCGGACTGAACACGGAGAGCCTGGGCGCCATAAAACAGAGGTATCGAGACATTGCTGCTGCACGGGGGACCCGGGGAGAATGGCGACAAGACATATTGGACACGGCAGAGTGAGTGGCCTTACTGGGACAACGGAGGAAGTATCCCCCCCTTCCTGATCCACGAGCGGCGGCCGTGCGTTGCAGTGGCGGATACATACAGCCTTGCCCTGCGATCCCTGGACCCTAGAGAGAGGCATAGGCTGACGGAGGGGATGTAAAATGGCGTCCGGAGGACTGTGAAAGTATCGACGACGGGAGGCTGAGGCACTGCGGGGACTTAGTGGAGCTTGGAAACTGCAGACTGGAAGCGGAATACTCAGTGGGGCAGTGTCACTATTATCGGGACACAGAGGTAGGGTGGTTAACAGGTTTAACTACGCGCCATGCTACGTGACTCGCATCCTACCTCCATGATATATTGAGGCCCTGGAAGTGTGGTGACCGAGAGCCGTGGATGCGTGAAGCCCGGGGCTCTGCCGGTGGATGTATAGCGTAAAAAATTGAGGGGGTAACCGCACTAAATTATGGCTACCTAGCATCTGGTATGTGCATTGTTAGGACCTGAGTGACACGCAGTAAAAGGGAGGCGTGATGTGCAGATTGGAGGGGCTGGGCAGCTTGGACTCCTAAGGCGTCATTGTTGGGTCCTGGGAATCTGCTAAAGTGAGAGGATACGGCCGCCTTGGCGCCCAAGTTGGTGGAGTCAGAGTTGCGCAGCAGGCCGGATACACATGCATCGCATGCGCGGACTGACTAAATTGCACAACGCCGCAGGTTGCAGCCAGCTAATGTCCGGGGACAGCGAGGAGTGTCATCAGCGGTCCTAAAGGGGGTAGTGACTACCACAAACGCCCCCCCCTTCCAAGTGGTAAAGTTTTGCAGAGCAGAAACGTACCGGAGACCTAACTCCACACCTCTGCGGCGTCACTGCTGGTGATCCCGGCTAGACTGAGGCTCAGGCGACACAGGTTACACGAATATAGAATTCACTTGACACCATGGGGCGCACTAGAGCAAAGCAACTTGACTCAAATGCTTCTGAGAATATGAACACAGTGATGCTGAGTGGCCAGACACAGGACCCAGAAACTGATGTGATTCTCCCTACAGAGGAGATGCAACCTGCGGATAAATTGGACCTAATATTGAAAGAAATACGGGACTCACGCATTGCGCTGGAAATGCAGTTGGGATCGCTCTCCACTAGCTTTCAAATTTTACAGGCGGATCACAAGAAACTGGCAGAAAAGGTGAAATCCAACAAACTTGCTTTGGATGACTTGATACCCCAACAAACTGAGCAAACCACCCAGCTGGAACAAGTGCAGCGCCAGTTGCGGGGCCTCCAGGACAGGGTGGATGATGCGGAAGGGAGGTCCCGTAGAAACAACGTGCGAGTTCTGGGAATACCGGAGAAGAGCGAAGGACGCAACCCACGCAGTTTGTGGAGACCTGGCTGAAGGAGCATGTGGCGAGGGAGGGACTGACGGCTCTTTACAGTGTGGAGAGACACAATACTACGGGCTGCACGAGAGAATGCTCCTATCTGCTTTGAGAATAAAACGATCTCCTTGTATCCAGATTTTACGCTAACAGTCCAGAAGGCAAGGGCCACGTTCCAAGAAGTTAAAAAGAAACTGAGAGCGCACAATTTGAAGTATGCCTTACTCTTTCCGGCTAGATTGAAAGTAATTCATGGCCAAAAATCTGTTTTTTTTTAGAACCCGGAGGAAGTGGCAGACTGGCTGGAGATCACTTTCACCCCCTCTGTTTCACAGGCCTCCTTTCCACGGAGTGGCTCTGTGCGTTCCCAGCCGAGGCACGAAGCTACAACGAATATGGAAGGTACTAAACGCCGGGGAGAGGACCCCGGGGCGGCTCCGTTTGCGGAGCAGATTACGACTAGCCAGAGGGATGCTCTCCTGACGGCAGCGGCGCTGGCGGAACATGATGCCCGGATCCGAGCTACGTCTGTCCGCTCCTCGGATGGGACCACGGCTCGCTCAGAATCTGAGTCCAGACTAACACTGTTTCCTTTGGTTACCCCACAAATGGCGGACAATTTTTTGAACTGATGGAGAGGGCTCTTCTGAAGTGGTATTGTATAATGTGCCGCCTAGCAGGTTGTTTTGCTGATGATGTCGTACGTTACCCTGTTCTCTATGTCATTGCTTATGCGGGAGAGGGGTTTGTGCTAGGGCGATGCAGTTAAGGTAAATGACCAAGGTGCATGTCCACTACTAACACGGTGGTTGCCTCCCCCCCCCCCCCTTGGCGACTGCACTGTGGCACTGTTTCTGTAGAGTTCCGGTTGAACTACTAGTTATGGTTTGGTCCTCTGCTGTTAATAGGGGGAACCAAGTATTGGGGTGTTTCGTCGTTTTTGTAGGCTTAGCTTTAGCTATAATGACACTGCTCCAACTCAGTAGCTACTTTGGTCCTAGGGGACCACTTTGCACAAGGCCTGATGGCACGCCCTGATAGCTATAAGTATAACTCCTGGAGTGTTCGGGGACTTGGCTCAGTCCATAAAAGACATAAGCTGCTAGCCCAATTGAATAAATGGAAAGTTAATGAGGCGTTCCTTCAGGAGACCCATCTAAATCATGATGAAGCAGTGAAGTTAAACAAGAAGTGGAGAGGGCAATTATTCTTCACATCATATTCGGCCTTTGCTCGTGGGGCCGCGATATGGCTTAGAAATGGTACGCCTTTTAAGCTAATAGAACAAAAGATTGATAAGGATGGCAGATATGTCCTCATACACGGGTTACTTGATGGGGAACACATTGTGATGGGAAGCATTTATACTCCAAACACTGAACAAGACAAGTTCTTAGAGGTTTTAAATAAACTATTGATAGGTTGGAAGGAATACCCATGGGTGATAGGGGGTGACTTTAATGCGGTACTGGATATAGAGCTAGACAGATCACACCCGCCATTACATGATGCGACCAGTAGAAAACTAGCGGATGCACTGACAAGCTGGGCAGTTGGATGGGGGGTTGTAGATGCCTGGAGGGCAACACATCAGAAGGATAGGGAATATTCCTTTTTCTCCTCACCGCACAAATTACACAATCAAATTGACAGGATATTTTGCACTTCTTTGTTGCTGGATGCAGTTAGTGACTCTACCCATTTGGGGAAAACATTATCGGAACATAATCCGGTGGAGATTACACTGCAATGGGGCAAAATACCTATCCCTGTGCCGACATGGAAACTACAACCACAGTTACTGGAAGACTCAGTCTTTAGAACGACGCTGTCCATAGCCATAGACAATTACTTCACAGAAAATGTGAATACAGCTTCCTCCAGACAGATAGAGTGGGACGCCTTTAAGACTGTGATGCGATGAGTGGCAATTAGTACCAGGGCAGAGGCGAGACATACCCTTATTGCTCAGCTTACTGACATAGAAAATACCTTAGGGAGACTAGAACAGATGGCTACATTGGACGATGCACATCGGGTACAGCTGCAAGAAGCTCACATTAAACATGCAGAACTATTTGAAGATCTAAGGCTTTTAGATTATAGGCTTTATGCACAGACACAACATGCTGTGGCAGCCAGGGCGGGCCCGCTACTGGCCAGGATATTTAAAGACGCTCCGCCGGTCGTTCCCATATTAGAAATTAAGAATGTAAAGGGCGATATGGTAGGTACACAACTAGACATAAATGAGGCCTTTAGGGAATATTATGAACATTTGTATACACAGCCGGATGCCATAGAGGACACAGAACTCGATGTTTTCTTTGACGGTCTGCAGCTCACACAACTGATGCAAGCACACAAAGAGGAACTGGGGCGCCCAGTGACTAATATGGAAATTAAAAGTGCAATTAATAGCTTGCCCCTTAATAAGTGACCTGGTGGAGATGGACTGGCCATTGAATTTTATGCAACATTCGCTGACCGGTTGGTACCCCATCTGCAGCGATTATATCAGGCATCATTAGAAGCTGGCACCCTTCCCCACACTACACTTCAGGCGACCGTGGTCTCATTGTTAAAGCCGGGACAGGATAGCACTGACATGGCAGGGTATAGGCCCCTCTCATTATTAAATGTAGATTATAAGATTCTGAGTAAGTTACTGGCTACTAGGCTCTGTCAGTACACACCACAGTTGGTACGCATTGATCAGTGCGGGTTCGTCCCAGGCAGGAACACAGCTCTTAACATTAGGAGACTACATCAAATAGTGGCCCATACCCTCCAGCGAGCCGATGCAGTGGGCTGTATTTCATTGGACCTACGCCAGGGTTTTGATTCCCTGCACTGGGAGTATATGTTCTATGCCCTGTCCAAATTTGACATACCAGAAGAATACATAAAATGGGTGAGGTTGTTGTATATGAATCCCACGGCACGGGGGCGAACAGGATGGCATATTTCGCAAAAATATACAGTCGCATGGGGAACCAGACAGGGCTGCCCACTGTCGCCCCCGCTGTTTATTCTAGTATTGGAACCTCTACTACAGAAATTGCGCTCTATTGCGGGTAATAGGGGGATAGTATTAGGTCCCATCACACACATAGTATCTGCATATGCAGATGACTTAATATTATATTTCAAGAATTTAGATAATGACTATGAACCCGTACCCTCTACATTTGCCACATTTCAAGCACTTTCCGGGCTATCAATTAATGAGAACAAATCCTATGTTTATTTTTATGCGGATCCATCACGTACTGGTTCGATGGACTTTGGGAACTGGTCATTCCAGATTGCACCTAGCACTTTCAAATATCTAGGAATAAATATAAATAGAGATACAACAGACCTTCTAGATGCCAACCTGAATCGTGCTATTACTTCGCTTAGGTCCCAAATAAAGTTCTGGACCACTCTGCCTCTATCAGTGGCAGGCAGGGTGGCAATTGCCAAAATGGTGGCGCTCCCTAGATTATTGTACTTTTTCACTAATTTACCCATTATAGTGCCGTCCAAGATATTCAAATGGCTATCCTCTCTACTGATTGAGTTGATATGGGGAAAAGGCAGAAGGCGTATAGGAATCATAAAATTGCAATTAGCTACTAAACAAGGAGGGTTAGGGGTCCCTGACCTGAAAGCCTACTGCTACGCGAGTCAGTTACAGTGGCTAGCGTACTGGTTGGCGGTGCGGAATCTGCAGGAAATAAATATGTCACAATTGGATTGGCAAAGGGGTGAGATATATACACTGATGTTGCCCAACAGCAAGATTCCACCAACGGCGCCACAACTACTGAAAATTGTGTAGTTGTACTGGAGAAATTCCCTAAGGTACACCAAGACGGTGACTCCATACGCCCCAACTATACCTCTTCTGGGGATCTCCACAAAGCTAGGCAGGGTTACTAATAGGAGAATGCGGACATGGGAAGATGTAGGAGTGACTACAGTAGGTGATTTCTTCAAAGACTGTACCCTGATGCCTCTCGATGTGTTCATTCAAGAACACGGAGTGCCCGACACACTGTTTATTCTACACGCGAGTATTTCTTATTACATACGTACTAAATGGGCCCCTGGGGGTGCGGAACCAGCTACGCATGCATTAGTCCCTATGCAACATTTGATGGGCAATGGTCGATACCTAACGAAATGGCTATACAAAGGCATCCGCACAGTAGCAGCGGTATCCCTCCAACCCCTTCGTACCAAATGGGAGGTAGATATAGGTCGAGCGCTCAGTGACAAGGAATGGGTTGCGATGTTAGAATATCCTACAAAGGTGTCAAGAAACCCTAAATTCAAGTTTATACAACTCGTGCTCCTGCATCGAGCCTACCTGACACCGTGTAAGCTGAGTGCTATGTTTCAAGAAGCGTTGGATGTGTGCCCACGATGTCAATCACCGGCAGCGGATCTGATACACATATTGTGGAATTGCCCACGACTGCGACACTACTGGATAACAGTCTGTGAGATTTTAACAAATATAGCTCCAGTGAGAAATAACGACAGACTGGAATACTGTTTTTTGGGGCTAGGCCCCAAAGGGAACAAAGGTAGCCCAGTCACTAAATTAAATAAGTTGGTACTCATACTGGCCAAACGTAACATTACAATGAAATGGAAAACTGCTAGACCACCGTCACTGAAAGACTGGTGTGATGAGCTAATGCGATGGGGCAGGGCGGAAGGTGCAGAATTAAAAAAGAGAGGAACAACGTGGTCTGCGCAAGATACCTATATCTATGGAATGGTATATGCTGTTGGAGGAGTTTGGCGCTGTAGACATACTAGAGTATTGCTTCTGAGGAGTGTTCTGTTGGGGCACAGGAAGTACAGAACTCGGGCCGCAATAGAGTCTTGTAATGTAAAGTGGGATGCTGCCAGGGGCCAGAAATACTGAAATTTGTGTATAACTTTCTATGCTGGGCTGGACTGTATATATGATTGAAAATGTCCTGGTTTGCTGAGTCTATGGGGGAGGAGGTGGGTGGGGAAGTAAGTGAGTTTATGTTTATTTCAAGGTTTCATGATATGTAGCAAGTTGATGCAGTATTATCCGGTTATGACTCCTCAGCCTGAGGTGTGTCATTACAGCACTGTATACAGAGAGAGCAAGGCCCATGGCGATGACAAAATGGAATGAGGGAAAATGATGGGTATTTATAGGTTTGTATACATGCCACTATGCGGGCCATGCTGTAAATTACGGATTACTAGAATGTTGATACTATTGTTTGATATGTAATATGTACCATTATACTGCGGCTGTACTGGCTAATATACCCTTCGATGTACTGTGCTGATACCTTCTAATAAAAAATATGTTAAAAAAAAAAAGTAAGATCTTCTCCTGTGCTATAACATCCTCTTTGAATCATATATAAGGCGACGTTTGCAATTGATGGATAAATTGCAATGTATTTTTTCTATTATTTTTTCATTGCATTCTTCGCCCACTTGCTATTAAGTTTGTGCCTAATTTTTGCTTTTTGGTTATGGAAATTCTACTGGATCTACTTTTAAATAAATATATATCTATATTCCCGGCTATGTAGTGCCCTTGATCTATCCAATATAAAATGCCAAACCAGTATTCACCTACCAAAATCCAAGATTAACAGTAAGCATTTTATCTTTGAAAAAACAAATCGTGTGAGCTAATATAAATTTGCTTAAAGATCATCTTTTCTGAATTCCATTTTTTAGTACCTGTGAAGGCACCAGTTAACATATTTAGCTTGCCTGTAAAATTGTCTTTAAAGTTATTATGTACAAACGCGCATTACTACTGCATCTACTGAGAAATTAGCTGGGTGGCTCTCTTTTGAAATAGTTCTTCAGCAGCAGAAAAGCATTCTTCATCAATGTGATCTTGAAAAATAAGCACTGGCAAAGCAACTAGCTTATGCCTTAAGACCTATTTGCTTTGCCAGTCCATTTTGACAATGCTATTAAGCAAGCAAAATAAATAAAAAATTAAAAAAATGTGCAATGATGCCGCTGCAGGGGCTGCGTATTTTTCAGGCATGTGCATGTGTGATGACGTGTGCATATGCATATGAGCATTACACAAACAAATAGCGTGAAAGAGTGTACTTTTTAAGGCAGAGGGGCCTTCATCAACATGCTGCCTTGTCCTCTACGTTCCCCCAGAAATATATCATATAAAAGAAGAAGGGGGGCATGAGGGGCAATAGAGGAGACCGTGGGGTAAGCAGTGGGGTATGGGTGGGAGGAAGGGAATAACAGGCACACAAGGGAGAGCAATACAGTTGGAGGGGGAGAAGCAAGAAAGCAACACGGAGACCGGGAGTTTGATTGGTGTATGATAGGAGTAGCGAAAGCTACATAAAGCACACTTTGACCTTAATGGCGTCATAGGAAGTGATGTTATGACTTTGACTCGGACTCGTCTCAGGAATTGATATCACATAACCTAAAACCTGGTGACAACAGATTGACAATTGACATTGCTAGAGCTGCGTAATACCTGCATGATTACTAGAACGATACATACAAATGTCAAATGATGGTGCAGACATGATATGCCATTGGTATATTACTCACTTATCTTGACATGACAATGTATGTGTTGGTTTGAAGAGGAGAATACAGTGCCACAAAACACAGAACAATATTGGGTACCTAAATTATTTATACAACAAACTGTCATGATTAACTGAATACATCAATAAGAAATGTATTGGTAAACTATTGAAAGATGCAAAATAGAGATAATAGAAAAAAACAATAGAAATAATGCCCTCCTATATTCATTCATATGAGCCACTGGGCCTATTCACAAATGGTAATTCAGTAGTAAACATAAGTTTACGAGTGAAGTTACCTCACGCGCACCTGCCTTTGACGGGGGTGGAGTTCTCTTCAATAACTACTAGGGGTGGGCGGAATTTGCGGAATTAACCTTCGCAAATTATCGCGAGAATGTTTAAAATTATCGCAAACAAGCAGAAATATCGCGAAGATGCGGAAGTTTTTTTCCGGCATGTTCGCGAGATTTTCTGCATGGTTGCGGGTCGCCAACTTACCCATGTGGTTGCTTGCGGGCGCGGCCATCTTGTTTTGAGTTGTTCTCGCGGTGCATGATCGCGAGAAGAAAGACGTGATCGCGCGACGCATGACGTCACTACGGGCGCGAACTGTCGCGAGACAGCGCAAATGGCTAAAAACAATACAACATCTCATGGAGAACGCGACCGGATCAAGAAAACTTGTCGGCGAACGCAGGGATTCAGGTAAGGCGATCGCGCGCGCGCGAGAATGTATTATTTTACAGCGCGAGCAAGAAACAAATTATCGCCAAGCTGCGGAAACCGGAATTTTTGACATTTTCGCGCTCTCCGCGGAATGCAAAAATGTCAAATTATCGCAATTTCCGCGAACGGAACGAAATTTTTGCCCAGGCCTAATAACTACAGAGTTCTCCGCACCCATGAATCCCACTCCGGGTGGTATTGACGGCGTTCCAAGGTGTGATTTGCTTTAGATGTTTGTGAACACCCATTTGTGGGCATTTACAAACCCTTATCAACCTGGAAAGAGTCATATTTCTTTTACTCTAGCCATATGCTGCATTAAATACCTTTTTAGGATGTGAAATGGAATGGATCACTGCCAGGTTTCTGCGGGTTCTACACAGGGAAAAATATTTTTCCATGGAGAAAAAAGAAACAAATAAATGTGTATGCCCCGATAAAGAGTTCTCTGCCACGGAAACCTCTGACCACTGGGAAAGGATTACAAATTTCGACATCCTGAAACAATGTGATTTCACAAGGAATCCGCATAGAAACCTGCGCCAGGCGCAGCTTTCCATGAAAAATTGTAAATTTCTATAAGTAGTAAAGCTACACATGTCAGTAGATTTAAAAATCTGAGTGCAGTTTTTACACTTTGTTGTGAATTGGTCCCCATAAATTGAAGAACAGGACACCTTACACGGCACACATTTCCAAGGCATGCCATTACAACGTGGTCATTGCAACGACCGCGTTGTTACTACGCATACCCTTACAACGCATTGTATTTTTGCATAGGAACACCTTTTAACCAATGAATGACGCATATCTCAATTTTTGTTAAATTATTTGTGCAAACAATTTTATGCAATATACCTTTTCAGTAGTTTTGTGTTAATAATGTACTTTGATGGTTTCGTAGGGAACTGAATAAAGTATTCTTCTTCTAGTAGGATGTTTTTATTTTAAGGATCATACATTACAAGGAAGCCAAGGTAGCAGCTTTTATATTTTTTGACTTGGTCTACATTTCAAATATTTTTACATATTAGCATTTACCTTTAGTGCACATGCATGTGAAATTTCCTTTGTTTAATGCATCCTATTCACTCGTAAATCAAAATGTTGATTGCAAACTTGTAAATTAACCCGTATAGTGCCCCATCTCAAATCTATATTGTAAGAAAGTAATTAGATCGCTCATTCTGCTAGTATTGTATTACAGCCTTCTTAATAACATGTGCTTAAGTATATATTTGAAACTAGTAGTTTGAAACGTGTAAAATAGTAATGGCTGTAAAGAAGGGTGTGCTGCTTTCTCTGGTTGCCTGAACTGTTTTTCTTGGTTCCACCTAAGCTGCTGTTTTGCTTTTGTTGCACATTCTGTTGTGAGTCATCCCATGCAGTGACAGGTTGGGCGAGACTCTTCCCCCTGTGAAGCCCGGCAGTCTTCCTGCCAAAAAATGGCTCACACCCAAAGAGTTGGTGAGATCTCCCTGAGGCGTCTAAGAGCGAGAGATCGCTCGCAGCCAATGTGCCGAGTAATATATAAAAATGCATGGAGAGCAAAAAATAAAAGCAATGTCAATTCAGATAAAAATGGCAGTGCTATGGCGAGGACAGCAAGATGGGCGAACAATCCCTTTCAGTAGAAAGGGAATATTAACTAAGGGTAAAATAGAGCGTTTTTCGATGAAAAGATATCAACTCATGGCTTTTGCATAACTCATTTACAAAAGATTTAAAAGGCCGTAAAGAATTAGTTACATCATCAATAAAAAATAGAAAATGAAGTTCGATCCTCAAGATACTCTTTTTCAAACTCATTTCTATTTCACTATTCACAAGACTGCGAAAAAGCAGCTTATTTGAAGAAGACTGTTTCTGAACTGGCAGATAGATATGCAACCACATCAGACACATTCCGGTGTCTTTTTAGGTCTGCTCTAACCTACAGAAGGTTACAGATATCTCCAGAGTTCATGTGATGAGAAAATATGCAGAGAGAGGCTTTGGGTAAGTCCCTTTCAAGTTTTGCTTGTTGGAAGTTTCATTTGCATTTTGGATTAGCCCACAGGAGTGTTTTCTGTACACCGTCATGCTAGTGGCTAGTAAGGGAGTTAGGGGTATATTCACAAGTACGAGTGATAACTACCGCAAGAGTAGCTTAACGCAACTCTCAACATCGCAGCCCATTGCGGGAAAATTACACCGTGCCAACCAAGTATTTACAACGCGGCGGTAGCATGCAATGGTCACCAGGTAATCAAAAATCAACGCCGCGCTGCAAAAAATGCTAAACGCGAATGCAAAAAATCATGCGATGAGGACAATCGCGGTACAAAAAGTCGCGAAAATCTGCCACAAGCTTGCAAATCCGACTCGTCTGGCACCGGGAGAATGCACCATATAAACCACAGAAACAACACACCAGAAAAAAGCCAAATCATGTAGCAACATGAATGCACCCTGACCCAGCGCAGAGGCCAACGTGAACCCCACAACCCCCACAGACCACTAGCAACGAACAACGGGGACGTGGACGGCCGAGGAGCAGAGGGAAAGGAAGACGGGGTGCAGTCCGCAGCAAAACCAGATCAGCGTCACCGAGGTGACAGAACACTACCAGCAACTGACCCACAAGTCGACCACCTGGAATGCAGTCGGAGTGCCGAGGAGGCCAATCGAGGAAGCCAAGAGGCGCTGGCATGATGTGACAACCTAAACCAGGCACCAAACCGCTGCCAACAGGAAGGCTGCAACGGCGACAGGAGGTGGCAGTCCTGCGCCACAGGAGGAACTGGAGGAAACCGAGGCCACAGTCATCAGTGTGGAGACGGTGCAAGGAGTAGGAACCTGACACTACATCAACAGGGTGAGAAACGACCAGGGACTGGGGGAGATGGACACAATGGCACACATGCACACCCACTATTACCCTGGATCATATCCCTCATCCCCTTGGCACAATGCAGCACACACATAGCAAGAACAGCACACCCACATTGATGACAACGTGGTACAATGCACAAAGCCGACACTGCAGAACAGAGGACACAACTGGCTCCGCACATACACAGAAACATGCCTACTACATCTGACAGAGCAGGAAACCGTGAAATGGAAATGTATGTGTACGACCTCACATCCGTCATGTAGTCCAAATGTACACTGTCCCACAGCAGACTTCAGCACCTCCCAAACAGTCACAATGTACATTGTCATACAGTCTGCATGTAACCCAGAACAATGCGCCAACATACATGTCAACACAATGTCAACATGCATCTCCCCTTCACATTGCAGAGGGGCACACAACACCTCCAGCAGAGCACAGAAGACAACACATCTGTGATGCCGGAGAGGACCACCACACCTTCGACACCGATGCTCTACAACAGCCCAAGGATATCCCACGCAACCCACCACCAGGACCCGGGCAGCCAAGCTACTTAGATGTGAACACAGAGCATGCAACAGACCACACAGCAGGAAGCACCCGCAAGCACAGCTGGCTCACGACACTTCACCCACCCACACATGGCACCCCAATGCCATGTGTCATCACACCAAAAGGAGGTGGCCCAACAGGTGTGGGTGGGGTCCCAACCCATGGAAGGCGAACTAGATTATATACGTTGGTGTCTATTACCCCTCAGGGACCACCTACACCCCACAAAGGAGACCCATACTGCCATAGGGACACATGCAGATGCACATTCACAGTACACAACCACTCTCAGGGGCACGCACATATCAGTCACACACTCACGTTGGCCCTGCATACGACGGCCCAAGCCACTCCCCTTACGAATTGAGTGGGTGACGACAAAGCTACATGTCCAGGCTCAAACCCGATGCCTGCGGTGACATGCCTGCATCCGCTGTACACAGCACAAGGTAATGTCACAGGGCCCTGGGCCCCCATGCAGACAACAAGACCACAGGTACACACGCAGACATGATGTTGAAGTGGCTACGGGCACGTGCGCCCGGCCCCTTTATTGGCAGGGCCACATGTACAGTGATGCCTGTGCTGGATGTGTGTGGGGTGGGTGCAAGCCAGCCCTCAGGGAGTTGTCGGTGCTGGCAACAAATACAACAGTTAACACAATGCATACATAAACAGACAACACCAGCATCACAGGAACAACTGCAGCGCATCATGGAGGTAGCCTGAGCAAGTCCAGAGGGCACACAATGAGCAAACAGAAGTGTCCGTGAGTTGCAGCGCACTGAGGTCTGGGTACTACGATTGAGCGCGTCCATGTGAAGAAAAAGTCTCGGATTGTGTCCCTTTGAGATATTCCTGATGCAGATGCAGTGGGGTGTGTTACACCTGCATCATCTTCCTCATCAACGTCCCAGGACTCACACACTGTTTGCGGTGACATCGCTGCGCAACCTCTCCACAGCACAAAACTCAATCAGTAACGGACGATGGCTTGCGGTGCACTGAGTCAGTGGCACCTGGAGTGCCGAGCAGGGTATCAGTCTGATGATGGCATCCACCACAGGTGTGAGCAACTCCGTAAGTCTGTAAGGACCACCGTTTCGTCTCTGGCAGATGGTGGTTGGAGCTGGTCCTGCCGGTGGTGGCATGTGCTTCCTGCGGTGATGCGACATCCGGGCAGGTCAGGACTCCACTTGGTGTGTGAGCCCTGGTGGCCCGTAGTTGAGGCCGGAGGCAGCGGACAGCGCAGGGCCACAGACACATGGCATTGATGACCCTAAGGCCATCGCCTCAGAGGCCATCCAATATCTCAGAAGGAGGGCTTCTAGACTTGACCAGCACAGAGTTAGTGGCCCCGGATGCACAGAAGCCGGCACAGGCACCCTGCCACGGGACAGTGACTTCCGGTGCACTCAGGTAGGTCCACGTGTAGTGAGCGGGTCCTCATCAATGTCGAAGGTGAATGTGGCAGAGTTTTGCGGTGGACAGAGGAAGGTGTCCTCCCAAGCATGATGCGGAAAGTCTGATGTTATCCGGGAGCAGCAAATGGTGGAGTGGAATGCGACAGCCCCGTTTTCACCACAAATTCGGTATCAGCTACATGAGGATGAGAACTAGTCCATAGACTCAGACGCCACAACTGTATGACCAGAGAGTGTCCATGAATGTCGGGGCACAGACTTAGTGGCACCGGTGCTGAGAGGGGATGCAGTCTGCGATGATGCCGGTACACTGATATGAACTCAGCCATCGCTAAATCAAGACTCTGTGACCTACTGAACCGCAGTGTAGGCCGGAGGCAGGGGTCAGCAGTGGCCCACACCCACCTGTCATTAGCTCACGATGCACAGAGTTAGTGACACCAGGGCAGTTGTTGGTAGTGTTCGATCACCTCCGTGACGATGATCCTATTCCCTCCAGACTGCAACGCGTCGTCCACTTACGCCTCACCTTGCGTGCGATGATATGTTTTCTGCCTTTGAATAATCAATGTTCAGTTCCAATTCTGTGGCCTACTCTTGCGCAGCGTTGGCCGAGGGCAGTAGTCCGCGTAGGCCCACAGACTCGTGTGGATGAAATGCTATGCACAGACTTGGTGGCACAACATCGATGAGAGTATAGTGACATGAACTCTGCCTTAAATAATGTTAACTGCCATGGTGTAATCAAGACTCAGTTCCAAATGTGTGACCTACTTGACCGTAGTGTAGGCCGGAGGCGGCAGTAGAGTATGTCAACGAGAAAGGTCTAAAGCGGGCCTGTGTCGTGGAGGCCGTGATGGTCTGAGAGGCAGCCAAGGTTGTGGGCCTCGGGCTTGGAGCTTGCGCAGGCACATGGTGGGCCCTCCTTGACACACGCAGGTGTCTGCAGGTGATCAGTGTGGCCTGGCTGCGCAGGGGCGGGCCTGACAGGTTCGGGGTCCAGCGGGCCGGGGTACGGCAGGCGCAAAGGATCGCAGGCAACTTCCCTCATGAGGACAGCGTCGGCCTCGTGGCGTGGTGAGAGGTGCCGCCCTGGCAGAGATATTTGGCTTTCCGGAAGAGGACCATGCCCAGGGCTACGTGCTTTTTATTCACACCCCTACACTGGCCTGGCATACGCCGGGCCATCCCACTCCGCTCACGCTTACGGGGGGGACGTAACAGGCAACATTTCCGCGAACTCCCCCACTGGATGCGGTGACATGGTTGCGTCCACTGTCCACTACACTCCATACACCAGAGGTGTATGTCGCCATGGATATGGGTGTGTTCGGCATACTGTGGTCTGACCAGCACATCTCCGCCACTCTTGACATTGTGTGCTTTCCCAGTCATGGTTCTCATGCAACCTTCACACATGCCTGGTTGCCACCTCTCCCCACATTCGGCTAGTGCGTGGCTGGGGTGCCATGCCGTTGAGAGATCATGTTCACGGCTTGCCCAGGTTACCTTTGTGAGTTGTTATGTCGTGTCTGGTGGGTGGACATGTTGTTTGGCATGTTGGTTTTGATTTTGTGATGTGTGCATTGCCAGAGTTGTGAGTTGCATGGTTGTGGAGTTGGGACGAGTGTGGTGTTCATTTGGAACTTGCCAAGGGGCTGTGCATTTCCCTTGGTGCCATCCTGGGGACGCTGGTTGCTGCTGGACTGTTGGAGAATGGAGGAATCGTGCACAGTGGCTGGGTATTTGGAGGCGAGATTGGTGGAGGTTCCACGGTGTTCGGTTGTTGCCTACACATTGATGTGAGACATGTGCTTTCTGTTGCTGTGATTGTGTGCTATGTCGGCAGAGGGCACAGGTATGACATGTGTGCTGTGGATTGCCCCAGACACGTGCGTGCATCCAGATATGGCGTATGGGCCTTGCTTGGTGTCCAGCGGATCCTGCGCATTGTGTTGGACGTATAGGGACTGGGGTAACAGGCTGATGATGATGTCCAGGTCAGGTGTGAGGGACTTGGATGTGGCTGGCTGTGTGACTCCTCCGACTGTGGTGGGTGTTGGTTGGGGGTACCAGGGGCCAACAGGTGCAGTACAGCCAGCAGCTTTGTATGGGGTGGGATGTAGGTTGTCCGCTGTGTTAGTGCCGTCGGCCTGTTGGGCGTTGTTGGTCAGGATGCGTAGGATGGTTGTCCTTTTGATCCTGTAGTGGGCAATGACATTGTCAGGTGTTGTGTCCGTGTGGCTGGTGCGTTTCCTGGGGGTCCTCTGTCTGTCTGAGCTGCCTGTGTGGTGGTCCGGGGAGGTGTCCCGGGTGGGTGTTGGGGTCCTGGGGTGGTGGCGGTGGGTGTTGTGGCCATCTTGGGTATCCGGCCCGCATGACCGGTGGCTCCATGGCATCTGTTGCCCTTCCAATGTGGCTGTGGGCTATGCTTCCTTTTGTGGTACAGGCTGTGGTCCGACTTTGCACAAGGTCAGGGCAGATGTTATTTTCCTGCTGCTAATACGCCTTATTGCCTGTTTTGTGTTCTTATCGCAGTTCTGGCTGGTCGTTGTGAATGTTGTGGAGTTGTGTTGTCGCAGCTTTGGGCACGGGAACGCCTACTCTGCATCTCATTAGCGATAGTTGCGGGAGTCATCGGTAGCGATGCTTTTTGCGGCTGCTATCGCAGGTAAACTGGTGATGTGGGCTGTTTGCACTGACTTGTGAATGGGTAAGCAAATTTATCACGACTTTGGCTGCACTAAAGTGCCGATAAATCAGAGATAGATCCTTGTGAATATCCCCCTCAGTCTACTAAACACTGCTCCATTACAGCACGTGGATGGTGAAGCATTTTTGTACTGCAATGATGCACATACCTTTGACTACTCACAGTCTACACTAAGTCCTCAGTTTAAGCCTTTGGCGACTCCTTCCCCGATTTCTATCATACTCCATCATCCATTCCTACATCTGCTTCCATTACCATAATTGCCCATGTTGCCTTTCCTATCCCTACTTCCACTTTTACATTATCCACTGTTAGTGTCCCACTTTCATACTCTCTTTCGTGCTCCAATTATTTCTCTTAAACTTATGCCTGCTTACTCTTAAACTTATGCCTGCTTACTTTTACACTTACTCCAAAATAGTTTGTTTTCTCTGAAATAATGGTATTGGCTATGGGATGTATTAGTCCACATAAATAGTTTTCAATTGTATTGGTGAATTGTTCATGCACTGCAATTGCAGCACACTCCCTTGTCTTATTTCAACCCTTGCCTAGATCCTGTTTTCTCATTTGTCACACCCACTCAAATTCCTATTCTGACTTCCACCCTAAACCTATTCCCTCACCTACACATATAGCTATTTCTACTCCCACTCTTGACTTTCACTCCTACAACTACCACAGTTATCCATACTCCTTCTCCATCTCTGTTACTCTTAAAGCTACTCTCTCCTTCTCCTAATCCTACTGAAACATCCTGTTACACTTCCTCCTCATACGTCTGCCTTCATAGTCCTAATCATTTTCTTTTACACTCTGAAGAATGTATCTTCCTTTGCCCCTCTTTATTTACACTTCTGCCCCACAACAACACCCAGGCTGTTCCTACTCCTGCCACATTCCTTCCTTTTGACTCCTCTCCCCTGTAATTATTTCCTCACTGCAGTCAATTGAATTGGCCGCCTGTTCCTCTCTGCAGTCGATCGGCTCTTTGTCATGCAGAAGACAACCTTGGCATCTGGAAACAAAATTATATCTGGTGCGGTCTAAGGTAATTTGCTTCAACCTTATGTACATGACTCCTATAGATAACAAGACTAATAAAGATTAAGCAAGGTCATGTGATTCATTCTTCTGTCCTGAACTGCCTTTACCAAACAACACACCTAGAAGAGTGTCCATTTAACTTTCCACTGTTCCACTCACCAAACAAATGCAGCGAAAGGCCTACATCCACCCCATTCCCTATGCCTACAACCTGACACTCCCACCTTGCCCCAAAGACTATCATTACAATCGCACCAGCGCCAATAATCTCATCAATATCAAGTCCACTCCAACCTTTAAAACGGTTAATCAAATCACCAAATCCTAGGTCATGAGCATGCTACTAAACACCAGAGTGTATACCCCTTATCGTCGTAAAATGGCCACACCCTTTTATGACCAAGATTTGGACATTCTATCCATCACTGAGTTCCCCCAATTTATGATTGACTTGACTCACTATTCCAGCAAGGACACAACATCACCTGTGCCGACTCACACATAAATTAGGAGGGAGACTAGAAGACGTCCCTCATTGCAGAGTCACATTCAACAAATCTATGAGTGCCTCAAAATTCAAAGCCATCTTTCATCTAGGCAGCCACCACAGTTGCACCAAACAAATACACTGTGGCCCAGATTTACTAACTCTTTGCATCAGGTCTGCATTACTTTTGTAAAGTAACTGTGCTTCAAAGTGGGGGCATTCCATGGGTGCTGCACAGACACGTCCATGCAATCACCCATGGGTTTTGTAGATAGGCATTTCCACCAAAATGCTATACCTCCTAGAGGCAGGTGCAACAAGAATTTTTTTTTTGATTTCTCCTCTGTTTTCCTACTTTGCATGTGTGCTGCATTTTAAACTACACATACAAAGGGGGAAAAGTTTAAATCATAGCTTTTGAACTGGAAAGGACTTCTTTCAGTACAAAAGCTATGCTTTAGAGAACGCACACTCCCTTGCACTATGGCACATGGGTGCCTGTGTCGGCTTATGGCTGCCAAAAGAGCACCAGTGCAGGGAAAGAGGAGAACAGTGCCACATATTAGTAGATATGGCCCTGTTCACTCTCTCCCTTTCATTCAACGGAGAGCAGCTGCTGCACTGCCTTGCATGGTTTCTTAGTATGCCTGGCCCTTTGTTTGGTACACTGTGACCACGTTCACTCCATGCTGCAAGGGTGCTTGCATTATGGGCAGGACTGTTTTTCTGCAGGAAGGGATACCATCCTGCAAAAGTAATATTGTAAGGCAATTTCCTCTTTCTGCATAATGCATGGAAAGAAGAAGTAACAAGGAGAAATAAAGATATTTCTCCTTGTTACACCTCACTGGGAGAAGGCGTGGCATTTTTGTATTGGCAGGTTTACTAGCTTTAAGAAATCTGGAAATGAGCCAAAAACCATGGGTGGATGCATGGGAACGCCCATGCTCCACCCATAGAAAGGCTCACACATGAAGTGTAAGGCAACGCAGCACAATGGGCTGTACTGCATTAGAGTATCTTTACCAACCCACGCAATGAGATGCTTTTTACTTTGCCACTGTTGTTTATTTCTCTCTCTGGCTGTGGATGAAAGTCTGGAAAAATAAGTGCTGGTCCCCAAAAATCAGTGCTAGTGAATTATGTTTGACCTTGATGGCGAGAACTGTGAAGTCCATCAGGCACTGACAAAGCAGTGATATAGCCAAAGACCACCACTATAAGAATGCATCCCCAGTCATAATATATGGATTGTGCACTTCAGGGAACCAGATTACACTGCCTCAGGATCATGGTGTTATGGTGATATCTCTCCTCGGCACAGAAGAGGAGGGGGTATTTAGGAAATGTAAAATGCTGACTTATGACGGGATTCAACCTCTCTGAAGATCTCAAATTTGTGCAGCAGGTTGCTTTTCGAAGTTCCTGCTCCAGTTCAGTGGTTTGTTGCCTCTAACATCAGGAAGGACACCCCACAACGATACATCTGAGGACACTCAGATAGTTTGTGAAGCCTTCAAGGCAAGGCATAAAATACAGGCTAAACAAGGACAGAAAATAGACCCAAGCAGGAAGTGACCACCATTAGTGAATTAAAAACCTAAAAAAGTGGCCCATCTTTGCAAAGTGGGGAAATTTGAATTTGTAAAGACACTATATTAGTATTTTGCAAGGTAAGGAAGACTGCATGGATTTGAGCCCTGCTGCAGAAATCTTTGTTTTGATATCATGGAGATCATCAGTAAAAACCAGCCCAGCAGACCATAAAACATGCCCTCAAACAAGCATTAGCAATGCCAATAATTCTGGCTTTAAAGGAATGTTATGTGGTATTGTGAACCATTGCAAGTAAATATCATTGTAACGGATATGTATTTGTGTGAAAGCAAACAACTGTTGAATAATATTTCTTAAGCTTAAAATATCAGGTGACAGTTAAACTTTCAAACCAGACCTAAAAATCTATGTAGGTTAATAGCTGCCTAACCCCCATCTGTGATGCTGCCAGTGAAGAAACAATGTCTCTTAGGGTATTAGTTAAAGGTCAATTTCAGGCAGGCACAATTAATTGCTGAGAACGGAGGGAGAGAAAGAGAAAATCACAGCGACAGATTTTGGTAACATAGAACGTACTTTTGTAAATGCATATATTTGTCATATTTAGCTTCATATATTCAAACATATGGAAGGTTGACACTGCATTACATTGAATGACATGTAACCTGGGGAATACTGTGCACAAGTGCTCGTGAAAAATTGTGACGGCGCAAGTGACACGTGAGGAAATATCCCCAACGACAGGAAGGGGCGCAACAAAAAAACAAGTGGGAGTGAAATTTACATAGTTGGGATACCCAAACAATAAATGGTAGTATATACAAAGGGAGTCAAGTAGGGTATCCCTGAGGAAATAGTGCCGGAAATTTAGTTGTAAAAGTCGACGGTGTTTTGGCCAGTAGATGTGTTTAAGCCATTATCAGGACCAGGTTACTGTTATTTTTATGGCAGTGCTGAGGATAAAAATATATATATATATTCTTTTTCTCTCTCTCTCCTCGCTCTCTTCTCTCTCCTCTCTCTCCTCTCTCTCCTCTCTTCCCCCCCCCCCCCCCCGGGTGGACAAAAAGAGGGGAATGCAGGAATTAAGACTTCAAGGATGTGTGTATACAAATGAGCCCAAGGGGGAGGACAGAGTTTAGTCGCGGTGAACAGTAGCACTAGAGGAATACCGCGTGACTAGGCTCAGAGAGGTCAAGTGTGAGAAAAAACGCTTTGTGCACGGAGAAAAGACTTTACGCGACGAGTCGCAACTGATGACAAGTCGTGGTTAGACAAGGACCCGGAAAAACCTGGGATGCCTCTGCCTATAGAAAGAAAGGGAAAGTAAATCCCCTGGGAGAGATCTTGGCCCACAAAAAGGAAAGGAAAGGAGAAGGAGCATAACTTACTGGAAGGGACGGATGGACGTCCCAGAGGGTCCAGCAAGGTTCATAAGGGATTGCTCTGTGTAGCAATAAACCGAAAGCTGCTAGGTAGGTTACCTGGAAGGGAAACAGGTCTGGTGAGCCAGGTGGGAACAGTCAAATAGAAGGAAAACACATAGGATCTGCTGGAAAAGAGGGGACCCAATCCAAGGGGGGATAGAGAGGCCAATATCCTGGTGTGTGCTCACAATGGACCCAAGGGGATGGGAATGGGAAGGGAGCAGGCCGGAGTATGATGACAAAGTTCAAAAAGGAACAAGGGCTCGTCGTGGGGATGACCATGGTTATGGTCTGTATTTCGATAGAGTAGATTAGGTAATAACTGAAAAGGTCCATCTAATGGCCACCGGAAAGGACGCAGAATGGCCAATGATCGGGAGTGGGCTAGTGAAGAAGATAGTACGTGCTGGGAGTGGTGGGTAGCCAGTACGAAAGGGGCGCGACAGACATCCATGGGAGGAAGGCACTATGTGGTAACCGCAGGATGCAGGGAATAACCACGTTATAAGGAAACAATGGGACAAGCAGGGGTGGGTGAAGGACCATATACTGACCTCAGTTGAGGTAGATGCGGTGGTGAGGCAATGACAGCGCTCCGGGTAAAGCCGCCGGGCCCAAGGTGCAGAGTAGCGCTGCTCCCCCGTGGGTGGGAGGGAGTAGCGCGGGTCAAGCTGTGCTATCTACAACAAGGGGAAGATCGGGCAATGAGGCCACAAGGGCCGAGACTGACCTGACAGGAGACCCCATTGGAAACAAGGATAGGCACGAGTTAACTTACTTGATTGATCAGGCTCTGGTGGCGTCCTCAGTGCGCACGGGCTGAAAAGAAAAGTCTAGTTACGTGGTGCGCTGGAGAAGGAGCATCCATGTTTAAGAGACTCGACTGTGCAAAGGCAGACTTGCTGAGTAAATAGACAGAAAGAAAAGACTAAGGTGTTTACATAGCGAAGTTGCGAGTCAATCAACATTGGTTAATAATGATACATTTGAGAAGGAGTATATAATTACTAATCATTTGTACAATAATTGTTCGAGCCATATTCTTAGAAATATGAGTAACAGAATACCACTTTCTAGGGCATATTACATGGAAGAAAAGTGGTGCTTCAAATAGGTGGTCACAAAGTGGGAGGTTTCTTCCAGATTACAGTATAGCGCATATATGATAAATGACAACCCATAGTGCTGTGGGTAGTAATCCAAGGTGTAGGGGGGAAAATACCAATGGTATTGTGAAGTTAAATAAACAATGGAAATACATATATTCAGGCTGATAGTAAATGGTATGTGAGCAGTCTGTGCATAATGGCTACAGTAGTGTGTTCATGAGCTCTAGTTGTCAATGATGAACACAAGCGTTGTTGTACTGTATGCCAAAAACACGTCAGGGAAGTACCTGAGAAGGCAGGACGGTTCATGTAATTGTGGTGTTCCATTCGTCCAAGGTGTTCAGGCCATTTTTAATGGTATTGCAACGTGCTATCCAATGGCATTCACACCTATTCAAAAGTCTCTGAATATCCCCACCCCTGGTGGGCAAGGTGGGTTGGTCAATAACCAACCAAGTAAAGTCTGTCTCATTATGGTTGCATTCCTGAAAGTGTGTGACAAGCGGTGCTGTCAGCACCCCACATCTTATTCGGCTGTGGTGTTGGATGATCCTGTCCTTGATCATTTGCCTCAGTCATGAAAAGTGTTGCCGCGCTGAGACAAGACAGCATTGCAACACTTCTCACTACACCCTAATTGCGACACCATGGATGCACTGCATTCACTGGACATCGCTCCATGATGCAAGTATGACAGATACGTTTGGAATCCTGACGTATCTGTCTGTGCTAAACTCACGCATTGCTGCAGTCGTGTCACAACCATGACGCAACTCCAGCAATGCATGGGGTCAGCCTATCCCTGTGGCACTGTGTCACCCTCACGCCTGCCATCAGGCAGGTGGAAGGTACTGATGCAGTGCCACTCTTGAGGGGTGCACGGGTGTCGGCGCAGTTGGAGATCCATCTGTGGCGGTTGCGCACTGCAGTGTCATCGTTTGCAAGCGTTGGTGGAGTGGTGGTGCGGAGGGAGTTGACGAGACGTTCTTCGGTGGCCTTGATCCAGCAGCGAGGGGGGGCCATGATGGCAGTGGCATCCGGTGGGCAAGGTGAAGACGTGATGTATTAAATGATGGTCGGTCCAGGAGAGTCTGGTGTTGTGGCTGTAGTTGAAGTTCCCGCTGGCGGAGGTGATGCGCTCGACCGTGTGTCCTGCTATGTTGCTTGTTGCGGTGACTTGCTGCTTGCGTCTGATAGTGGGGACCTTCCCCAGGAGGGGGTGGTGTTCTGGTCACTGGGGTTGTCCAGGTGGAACTTGAGTTCACTGAGTAGGATGTCATCGGTTGATGGGACAGCCTGGGGTGCAATGAGGTCTATAATGGTTTCAGCGAATGAAGGGCCATGGCTCGGGGGGCCTGCACATAAGGGTGCCTCAGAGGATGTGCTTGGGGTTGGTCCGGATCTGGGAGTTGAGGTGGTCCATGGTCACCGTTGGGTCATAAGAGTGCGTGGTCAGTTGGAGTGTGGTTCTGTAGGTGATGGCAATGCCTCCTCCTGGACGGTCAGGGTGGTCCTTGCGGGTGATCCTGCAGCCATCAGTGATGGCGATGGCGATGTCCCGTCAGGAGCAGAGGTTGGTCCTTGCAGGCGAGGTGTTGTCCAGGGTTGATGGCGAGGAGGGTGCTGGCGTCCTAGCGGTGGATTGTCCAAGAGGGAGGGTCCGTAGTGCTGAGGGTGGTCCAGGGGCAGACGGACGCAGGCAGGCTTGCGATGTAATGACATGCGTCGTAGCTATGTATGTACCTTTGGCACACGAGTGGTACACCCGCTGCGCATGGGCACACAGCCGCCACCATTGAGAAGTGCTGGGGGGGACTGGACAGCTGGGAGGCGGTAAACGCCGGAAAGAACACTGGATGGGGCGTGGACGCGGGGGAGGTGTGTGCCGCTAACATGGCGATACTTTTCAGGGGTAGGCGGCGATGAAAAAACTGCTGCTAATTAGCGTTAGCGATAGTTATTGCCAGTCCTTGTACATATACCCCATAGTGCCTTCCTCCCATAGATGTCGGTCGCGCCCTGTTCATACTGGCCATCCTCTTTTCCCAGGGCATTCTACCTCCTCCACTAGCCCACTCCCAATTATTGGCCATTCTGCGTCCTTTCTGCTGGACATTAGATGGACCTTTTCAGTTAGGCCACTCTATTGAAATACAGAACATCACCATCGTCACCCCCATGACGTGCCCTTGTTCCTTTTTTGAACTTTGTCATCATACTCCGGCATGCTGCCTTCCCATTCCCACCCCCTTGGGTCCATTGTGAGCACACACCAGGATATTGGGCTCTCTATCCCCCCTTGGATTAGGCCCCCTCCTTTGCCTCAGATCAAATGTGCTTTTCCTTCTATTTGACTATTCCCACCTGGCTCACCAGACCTATTTCCCTTCCAGGTAACCTACCTAGCAGCTTTCGGTTTATCGCTACACAAAGCAATCCCTCATGAACCTTGCTGGACCCTCTCAGACGTCCATCCGTCCCTTCCAGTAAGTTCTCCTTTCCTTTTTGTGGGCCAGGATCTATCCCAGGGGATTTTCTTCCCCTTTCTTTCCATAGGCAGAGGTATCCCAGGTTATTCCGGGTCCTTGTCTAACCACGACTTGTCATAATTTGCGACTTGTCTAGTAAGTCTTTTCTCCGTGCAAAAAGAGCTTTTTTCTCCCACTTCACCTCTCTGAACCTAGTCATGCGGTAATCCTCTTGTGCTGCTGTTCGCCACGACTAAACTCCGTTCTCCCCTTGGGCTCATTTGTATACTCTCATCCTTGAAGTCTTGATTCCAACATGGCCCTCTTTTGGTCCACCCAGGAGTGTTTATATGTGTATATATATATATTCACTGAAAAAACCATAGGTTTCAGGGGTGTTATAGTTAGCTGGACTTTTCACTTGTACAAAACCATTGAAATTCCCCCGTTATAGTTAGTTCAGCTAACTATAACTCGCGCGCCCGCAATGCACTGCTGATGACGTCACATATTACATCACTCATGACATGGTCAGTGACATCACTCATGACATCACTGATGACATCTCAAATGACATCTCAAATGACATCACTGATGACATCATCCAGTGAATGTGTGTTTTTCTGAAAATTAAATATGTTTTATATATGTATATCTCAAGGTCGATGGAAGAATAAATGGGTATATAAGTGTCTAAATGGATGATTTGTTTTTGAAAAATTGATTGTGTAACTGACTGATTAAGTGTATCATAGTGAATACATGGCTTAGTGAGTAATGTTTAAATATGTAAATATCTGTATCAGTCTCTCAATTTGTGTATAAGTGGCTGCATGGGTTGGTGAGTAGCTACATGGGTGTCTATATAGGTTATTAGTTGGTTTTTTGAGTATCAGTCTGAGTGTCTGCATGGTTCGGTGGGGGGTATTACGTAGTGCATAGGTGCATGAATGAGTGACTCACTGTTTGTATGTGTTGAACACAGCATGTGTGCAGGACTGTATGGGTGGATGAGTGTGTGTATGGGTGTGTTAGTGAGTGAATGACTGTCTCAATAGTGTCTTTATGAGTAACTACATATGTTTTAAACTAGTATATGTGACTATTGGTGTATATATGTGAGTATATGTGAGAGTGAGAGATTGAAAGAGTTCCTGTATGAATAAGTATGTGTTTCTATAAGTGATTGTTTAAAAGACTAAGTATGTGTAAGTTTCCGTAGAAGTAAGTATGGTGGTGTGTGTATAACTGTATATGCAAGTAAATGTATGTTTGATTCTTTATTAGCATGAGTGACTATGTGTGTGAGTAACTCTATGGATGAGTGGCATTGTGTAACAGGATGTATAGGTGTATGAGTACATATGATGAGTGAGTACATGTATGAGTGACTGTATAGGACTGTTGGTGAATGAGTGGATGTGTATGTGGATCTTAGAATTAATGAAGAGGTTGTTGTAACTGGTATTGGTATGTCCATTGTTTTGAAAATTTTAGTCTCTATTTTTGAATGTGTGTATCAAAGGTTATATTAGGGTGAGAGGAGGTCTGCCACTCTATCACAAGGATGATGTCATCAGTGATGTCATCAGTGATGTCATTTGAGATGTCATCAGTGATGTCATGAGTGATGTCACTGACCATGTCATGAGTGATGTAATATGTGACGTCATCAGCAGTGCATTGCGGGCGCGCGAGTTATAGTTAGCTGAACTAACTATAACGGGGGAATTTCAATGGTTTTGTACAAGTGAAAAGTCCAGCTAACTATAACACCCCTGAAACCTATGGTTTTTTCAGTGAATTTCTGAGGTTTTTTAAATGCTAATTCCTAACTATAACGTGCCTGAAACCTATGGTTTTTTCTGTGAATTTCAAAGGTTTTTTAAATGCTAATTTCTAACTATGCCTACAGAGATAGGACATGTGAAGAAAGAAGAAAAAATGCACAGAAAGAAACAAAAGAAGTGCAGAAAGAAGCAACAGAAGTCCTCAAATACGAAGATAAGTGCAGGAAGAAGGATAATGTGCAGAAAGAACAAAAAGAAGAGCAGAAAGAAGCCTTGTTGCAAAATCATCCTGTACCCTCAACTTTTTCAGACGGATACTGGTGGTAACTGAGTCTGACTAACCAGTCCTAGAGCCAGTGCTATGTTAAAAGACACTTAGAATACAGTGAAAACACCTACATACACTAGGGAACATTATGCGTTGGGGTCCCCCTGTGATTAGCATGACCTCCTCTGTAAGCCCCTAGTGTATAATAGGGCATGGGGATTAAAACTACCTCTTAAAACAGGCCACAGGGCGTTTTTGCACACGTTAACTCAGGCCCCGTCCCCTCCCTTCACCACTGTGTAAACACGCCCTGTGTCCATTTTTAGTTGGGAGATTAAGTTCATTTGAATCCTGAGGGTCCCTAGGGTCCAACTAGCCCACTAGGTACCTCCAGTAAGTGCCACAGAGCTGCGTTGCAGAGAGGTGTAAAAAGTGGCACGGCCTGGACCACCTCTCTGCAATGCAGCTCAGTGGCGCTTACTGGAAGCACTTGGTGGGCTAGTTAGCCCCCAGGGGCCCTCAGTATTGAAGGGAAATTATATCCCCAATTTAAAACGTGCCATAGTGCGTGTTTGCACACGTCACCTCAGGCCCCGTCCCCTCCCTTCACCACTGTGTAAACGCGCCCTGTGGCTGTTCTAAGTTGAGAGATTAAGTCCCCCTGAATCCTAAGGGTTCCTAGGGTCAAACTAGACCACTAGGTACCTCCAGTAAGCGCCACAGAGCTGCGTTGCAGAGAGGTGTAAAAAGGGGCTTGGCCTCAGAACACCTGGCTGCAGCGCAGCTCCCTGGCGCATACTGGAGATGCCTGTTGGGGGCGCGTTTGCAGAGTGCTGCACGGAGGGGGCATGGCCTCCGGCACGATGCCAGTCTTTTATTTATTTTAGTTTTTTAAGAAGGGGGGCTGTTTGGTTCCCCTTCTTATTCTAATTTATTGGCCCTGATGACCCCATCCCCCAGGGCCAGTCTCCTAATAATATTTTTTTGACCCCAATCCCCAGGGCCGGCCACTGTTTTTTATTATTTTTAAAAAATATATATTTATAGACACACCTAGGACATGCTGGACAAACCGTACGTACCTATCACCATGACGATTTGCGTGATATTCATTAAAAGGCGACTATGCATGCAATGAATCCACGTGGAATGTATTTACACCACTAGTGAAGCTCTGACATGTCTGATGCCCTACCGTGCCTAATCCTGGTAGACACCCTTGTCGTTTATTTATACAAACATGGGTAGCTATTGACGGGCACATTTAATACACATGCACACCAAGCCATTCAAAGGGGATTCGACAAAAATTCGATCAAAACTATGCAAGAAACCCCCCTCACGGTTAATAAAACACACATCCACTGCCGGATGTGTAATACTTTTTATTTTACTCTCTGGAAAGGGGACGAACATCACTTGAGAGTCACAGCGTGCTCCTGACAGAGCCCAATGCTGTGTTACACCCACCATTGCCTGCCGAGTGCCACACACCTCTGTGTTGTATTCCACTAGCTAGTGCATATGCTATGACACTCTCTAGCCCATGTGCACTGTAACACCACCCCGTGAATATGTCATGCCACACTTGTCTTCGCACGGGTTATATTGCCCCATCTAACGTGCCTTTCTCGATGCCTATGTTATAACGCACAGTGCTATGCCATACATATTACAATCTGGGATCCATATCTTTGTCACAGTGCATATGCAACGTTACACTCCCCAGCACATATTTTATATTACAACTTTAGAGACTAGTTAGGTTACACAACACTGCCCTGTGCATATTACACTCCAAGGCGCATATAGCATAGCACGCGCTAGTGCCTGTGCTATCTCGCGCTCTCCAATGAATCTGTCATTGCGCACAATGTATTGCATATTATATTTCACGCCCGGTTCATCTTATATCACACTTTTTGGTGCATAGTTTATACCATACACTATATCTAGTTTTCATTTTCAATCGTGCTCTCAGGACTATGTTCTATATAACACTGTGTTCACCTACCCTTTTCACGGGCATTACATTTTGCGATAGGGGGTGGAGGGTCAGGCGGTGTTTCTGCCAAGTGAGCCCGGAGTCACAGTCACAAACGTCCTCTTCTTCCTGAATAAAAGTGAGATTATGCTGCATACTTGTTCATATTTTAAGTAGTTCGCACAGACACAATGTTTTAAAAACAATAAAGTTCCTAATACCCGCCTTCTCTGAACAGTTAGCTTGCTGCCCCATCCCCTTCCTCCCTATCCTCTGTTGTGTGAATCCATGGACTAGCCTCCTCCCTCCTGCCATGCATGGTCTGATGTGCTGCCACTGCCCTCAATTTAGTATGATGTACCAGTCCACTCCTCCTGCCCTCCATTGCCCAATTCTATGCCCCATCATTGACCTCCTGCTTAAACTCTGTGCTTAGCTTGCTGCCCCTATTCTCCTTCCCCCTGCCCTCCGATGTCTTTGTGCATGCCCCTGCTCCATCCTTTTTGCCCACCATGTCCCATGGACCTGCCACTCCTATCTACTCTGAGTGTTCTGTTGAGCTGCCACTCCCCTCCCACCTGCCTAGCATTGTCAGATGACTGTAACCTGTCCCTGCCACCTCCACCCTGCCTGTCCACATGCCATGCCCCTATCCTCTTCCTCCTGTCCTACATGGTCCATTGTACTGCCACACCCTTCTGCCCTCCCTGGTCTGTTGTGCTGCAACTGCTCCTCCTGCCTGCCCCGTGTGGTCTGTTGTGAGGTCCCTTCCCCTGAACTTTCTTGTCTGTGCACAGGTCCTGACCCTTCCTTCTATCCTCCATTGTCCTTTGTGCATGCCCCTCCACCCTCCTTCTTGCCCATCATAGCCATTGTGCTGCCACTAACCCTCCCACTTGCCATGCATGGTCTTCTGTGCTGCCATGGCCCCTCCCACCTTCCCTGTGTGGTCAGTTAGCTGCCCCTGACCCCCTCCCACCTTCCCTCCATGGTCTGTGTGTATGCCATCACAGTCTCACTGTTGCTCTTCATGGTGTGTCTTGCTTCTAGTGCCCATCCTGCCTGACCTCCATGGCTATCTTGCTGCTCCTGCCCTGCCCCCTTGCCCCCAGCCCTACTCCCTCCCTCCTGGCTTGTCTGTTCCATTGTAATGCCCCTGATCCGTCCCTCCTGCCCTTTATGGTCTGTTATACTGCAGCTTTCTCTCCTGTCTGTCCATTATGGTCAGCTAGCTACCATTGCCTCTTGCCCCTCTGTTCTCTGTTGTCCATGTGCATGGTCCTGTCCCCTCCCTCTTGCTTTCTATGGATTGTTGTGCTGCACTCCCGTCCTGCATGCCCTGTGTGGTGTATTGTGCTGCTGCAAACCCTGATGCCTGCCCTGCAGGGTCAGTTTGGTGCACCTCTCCATGTCCCTCCTGTCCTCTGTTATCCAAGTCCATGTCCCTATCCCATTTCCTTCCATGATCCAATGTACCATACTTGCGAACATTTTGAACTTGGTAAGAGGGAGATTTTGAAAAAAAACTGGGGTATTGATTTTCCCCTTTGAGTTACATTGAAAAAGAGGATATTGTAGACAGGAGACAGATCAAATAAAGCCCATTTGAGCTTAAAAACATTGGACGTTTCCTGGCTGAATCGGGTCTGTTGGCATGTATGGTTGTACTACCATTGCCTCTTCCTTCTGCCCACAATGGTCTATTACATTGCCACAGCCTTGAAGGAGGGTAGATTTTGTATCACAGGGGGCCCCTGGCCCGTTCTGTCCACACCTGAAGTATGAGACCCTTGTCCTTGCCCTGCCAGCTGCATTTGTAGGCCGTATTAAATTGACCAGCGGGTCCTGTGTTGCTATATAATTATCCTGAGACATCCTTACCACTCAGCCAGCATAAAACCCCTGTGTAGGCCCTTCTGTTCAATATGTAGGCCTCTTTGTTAAATTGACCATAGCTCTGCAATTTTAGTGTATAGCAGTCTGAAGGCAGGTCTGCGAGGCCTTCTGATCCAAACTAGTAGCCCCCACCCTACCCGAGTGCTCCGTGCTCGGTATCAAAGTTCAACATCCCCCTGAAGCTGTCGACATACAGTAGGCTGCATCCTGGACTGGTATTTGCTTCCTGGGCAGGTTTCCCGCTTTTAAGGAAGTGGCAACTGAGGAGATTTTATACATGAATATATTGAATTCCCGTACAATACCCATTATTTTCTGCTTGCTCTATGGAACTTACGATAAGCGATTGGCCTGAGAGACTGACCTTTTCACCCAGTCCATTGTCAGCATTAAGTGGGTAAATGACAAAATGTCTGGTAAAATCTGCAGACGAAGCTTTTGGGTAGCATACGTAGGTAGATGTAGCGTGCAAAGGAGCCCACAAAATGATATAAAAAGGGAGCACCCACAGATATCGACGGACTACCTCGCCGTCTGTATGTAGGTTAACAGGCAGTGCAGGTTTTCCCCAAGAGCTGGGAACTCTTGTCTTCCTTTGCTTAAAATGTCTTGCTCTGCTTTGCTTGAAGTATCTTATTCTATTTTACCTATATGAAATGTCATGTTATGTTTAACCATTGTTCTCTTTACTTTTGCATTTAAAAGATTTTGTATTGTAATTGCAGGAATGCTTGCTCTAAGAGTAAACGTGAGTGTTCCTAGATAACATTTTCCTTGGTGTAACTTGTTTCTCATGATGCATTTATAGATGTGTTTTCTCTCTCTCTCTGTCAGTACATTAATTGAGATACAGAGAATATTATGACAGCTGTATGATTATCTGGATTCTGTATTTTGTACTTTATGTCTCTATTCTGCGGTTTCTTTGAAGTTGCATCTTCTCATTAAACTGCCATTGTATTCTGCCTCCAATTCCATGTCTCATATGTCTGTTTTCTTCATTTTTGGAGCAAGCGTTCCTAGGCACCCCGGCTCAAATTAAGGTGCCCCTTTTGTCCCTGACTCACTCTCCTGCTCAGTTCTGTGGTGGCTCCCGGGGATCTGGGGACTGCCCCTAGCTTCCTTGACCCGTAATAGATCTTCCCTCCAACAGCCTCTCTTGCAAGTCCTGTATTGTTGGTTTGTTGCCCCTGCCCCCCTTTCCACTGCCCTCCATAGTCTGTTGTGCTTCCACGGCCCTTCCTGCCTGCTCAGTGTGGTTAAATTGTTGCCTTTGCACCCTCCTACCTGCCTTCAATTTTCAGAGTCCGTGCCCCTGGCCTCTGCCTCTCAACAGTATCCTAATGAACAACTAGATTGCTAACATTCTATATTTATTACAAAAGCGTGGAACGCCTGACATCATCTTGATGTAATCAAAACTGTAATACCTAGAGCATTTCCTTTAGAAATTACATATATGAGAGGGTCTTATTGGCATCAAAATTATGGTTAGTGCTCTAAAAGACTAAAATAAGGACATATTTTCTGAGTTTTCAAATAGCGACAAAGCACTTTTAAATTATTTGTTATCTTTATGTTTTTTTATCCAGTTGACCACTTGATTAAATGTTGCACTTAGGGGAGAGGATGTGGTGTTACTTCCAGAACTGCAGACTTTGCAACTGGGGAACCAGGTTGAAGTTTCTGCTTCAGCTCGACATTCTGTGATTCTGGTCAAATCACTTAGTCTCCCCATGTCTACAACCAAAATGAATTTGTTCTTGTGTGATGTAACCAATGCTCATGTAAAGCACTCCAATACCTGACAAGTCTGCACTATATAACACTGCAAAAACACAAAATAATAAGTGTTTTGCACACTTCTGTCATTGGGCTATATTTGGGCTACATCTGGGTGATTTTGGGCTACATTTGGGCTCTTTTGTCTCCGGTGGCCATCTTGGGAGATTTATTTGTTATGAAGTTTCCTAATTTCCTCATGTACTGCAGTCTCCTCAGTAGGAAATGCTTTCAGTTTTTTACTTTGATTCCTTCATGAAGGTATTCAGATATGTCACACATTTGCCATAAATTCTGAATGTTAGCACTCTAGTTGCTCATTAGATCACTGTAGTAAAACTACTGCACCATGGAAGTCTGCTCCTGGTATTAAAAGTGCATGTTTCAGTCTGCATGTCAGAATTTTTTAATGAAATAGAAGAGGATTTGAGAAGTCACTCAAAATGTGCCCTCATTTTCTTTCTTCAGCATTAATCATAATTTCTATGGCAAAATGAACCTCCTCATTGTGTTCCTTTTTAAATTAAATGTTTTAAGTGTTACCAGTTTATTCCAATCAAGATGGCTTCAGGTGTGCCTTACTTTTGTCATAATGAAGACAGTAAGCGCTCTAGTTGTTTTTAAGAACATTCTGGGACATTCTGTCATTGGGCTATACTTGGGCTACATCTGGGTGATATTTGGGCTACATTTGGGCTCTTTTGTCTCTGGTGGCCATCTTGGGAGACTTATTTGTTATGAAGTTTCCTAATTTCCTCATTTACTGCAGTCTCCTCAGTAGGAAATACTTTCAGTTTTTTACTTTGATTCCATCAAGAAGGCATTCAGATGTGTCACACATTTGCCATAAATTGAGAATGTTAGCACTCTTTTTGCTCATTAGATCACTGTAGTAAAGCTACTGCTCACCAGGGAAAACTGCTGCTGGTATTGAAAGTGCATGTTTCAGTCTGCATGTCAGAATTTTTTAATGAAATAGAAGAGGATTTGAGAAGTCACTCAAAATGTGCCCTAATTTTTCTTTCTGCAGCACTAATCATACTTTTTATGGAAAAATGAACCCCCTCATTTTAAGAGTTACCACTTTAATCCAAGCAAGATGGCTTCAGGTGTGCCATACGTTTATCATAAGTAGGACTGTTAGCGCTCTAGTAGTTCTTTGGAACACTCTGGGAAGCTGCAGTAGAACACAAAGGAATCAACTGACAGTCTCTGCCCTTGTTGGATGTACATGTTTTACTGAGAATGTCAGACTTCATTCTCACATGACTGAGAAAGATAATGTGAATTTACAGAAAATAAGCTCTCAGTTTAGCCTATAGATCACCTTCCAAACCTCTGTGGTAAAAGCATGAGAAAATATTTTTCTCTCAATCATGATATCCCAGCAGAAGGCTTTTTCACATGGTGAAATCACCTTAGAACATACCACAATTCCTAAAATGAGTATGGTACCATCAACAAATGATTTATAATGTAACTAAAGTCTTAAAACCTTCTATTAACTGCAATGCTTTTTAATGAGGTGCTATCATGTATATTGGTCCCAAGATGGCTGCCAACACTTCTTGGATGAAGTGCTGACAGCCAATCAGATCTCAGGATGAGATGTGTGGTTAGGCTCCGCCCACATATATATGCTTTTAAATGCTATTTTCTCAGGAAATACTGAACAGATTTACACCAGACCTGCAAAAGGCACTTCCTTGACCTTATGGCTACCTCTCTGCCAAATTTCAAGTAATTCTGTTCAGCCGTTCGGGCTGTAGCTGTGTCTAAAGGTCCTATGGAAAAATGCATGGGGAAAACGCGTTTTGGGACCCCCCTTTTTTCTCGGCCCCTGCTTGACGAATCCCCCCGAGACTTTCAGGGTAGGAGCGGAGCGTAGCGCCCCACCTATTTTGAAAATTTCGCGAGGATTCGTCTACCGGCGCCAAAGTTATTCCAAATAGAATGTTGTGGATTTCCTATGGAAACAGGGTCCTAACTATAACTACCTACTGGCGACCGCCAGTAGGTAATATATATATATATATCATACCAAAAGAGTTGCCCCACTGAAACCATCTCACAAGAGGGGGTGAAAACACTGGTACCACAGGCGGCTGAACTTCCCACAGGTCACTCGCGTTTCCTCATTAACAGCCCTTAAAGCCATACGCGTTTCAAGCGACTTCGCGCTCTTGTTCACTGGCAGGCTCCACACTCAATGATGCGCAGAAACAGCAAACGTGTATCAGGACACTGATTTATTAATGGAACAAGCCCCGCCCCCATGGGCATCGCCGTGGCTTTCTGGATATTGTAGTCCACTAATATGCAGCCATGCTTGTAGTCCCGTAGTAAAACCCCAGTGGGTGTTTGCATATTTCACTCATGATAAAAAGCCCATTTGAGTCAAAGTTCATGATAATTCCTAAAATAGGTGAAAGCGCTATAAAGACATTGTGCGGGTTCAGGCCAATATATACCTGAGGCTCCGGTCCCCCTCATTCCACATCAGGTTCGCATTTCCGGCCTTGGGATCCGCCTATTCTGGCGGCGGGACGGCTTCGCGGCTGGACAAGCTGCAATACATCATACCAAAAGAGTTGCCCCACTGAAACCATCTCACAAGAGGGGGTGAACACACTGGTACCACAGGCGGCTGAACTTCCCACAGGTCACTCGCGTTTCCTCCTTAACAGCCCTTAAAGCCATACGCGTTTCAAGCGACTTCGCGCTCTTGTTCACTGGCAGGCTCCACACTCAATGATGCGCAGAAACAGCAAACGTGTATCAGGACACTGATTTATTAATGAAACAAGCCCCGCCCCCATGGGCGTCGCCGTGGCTTTCTGGATATTGTAGTCCACTAATATGCAGCCATGCTTGTAGTCCCGTAGAAAAACCCAGTGGGTGTTTGCATATTTCTGGCTTCAAGGGCTGTTAATGAGGAAACGTGAGTGACCTGTGGGAAGTTCAGCCGCCTGTGGTACCAGTGTGTTCACCCCCTCTTGTGAGATGGTTTCAGTGGGGCAACTCTTTTGGTATGATATATATATATATATATATGTTCATCAATGTGTCCCCACTTCAAAGATGCACTCCACAGCAGATCTAGTAAAAGCAAAAGGCATTTTTAATTCAGAGTTCTTTGTTTGCCTTACGTGTTTCGGAGCACAGCTCCTTGATCACAGGCTGCCAGGGTGCACGCAGACATACGGAAAGGCACAACTTCTTAGCACATTTCAATTGACCTTTTGTAGGTTTCACAGGTGAGTTAACTGGTGCTCCTGCTGGGTTATGTAGTCCCTTTCAGACAGTGTTCTATCTCTTGTAGATTCTGCGCTGCAACACTGAATATGCATTTTAAAATTACCCTCCAGTTGGCCTCCAAATTATAAATGCTCAGTAATATATATATATATATATATATATATATATCCAAAGCAATTGTCGATTCCTCTTCGTTAAATCAACAGCCGAAGACCATAACGTTGCAAAAAGCGGTAATTTATTGTTGCTTCGCACACAACCCAACGTGTTTCGGGGACAACCCCTTGATCACGAGTACAGGTATCGTTAGCCAATCTGCTTAAGTAAACAAACCATCATGTGACAAATAATAATGGAAAACAGACTTAAAGAGTTACCATCACTCAAATAGTCATTTTAAAATTATATAAATGTGACAAAAACATGAAATATTATTCAAAGCATTGGAAACATAATAATTGCTGTTTTAAAATTATTTCTCACAATGTTCCTTCACAATGGAAAGATAAATAGTCACCTGGATTAGCTCTGAAATTCATTAATCATGTCATTTTTAGCTTTCAGTCCATTCAATAGAACCCAAGGAAAAACTTTATTGTTCCCCTCTTTGAATTGATAAATCATACCTTGAGTCATACTCAAGAAAAATATTAAAGCCCCAGTGGGCAATCATTATATATCATTATATATCTCGAAATAAATATATATAAGAGTGTCGGACGAAATATATATATATATATATATATATATATATATATATATATATTATCTACTGGCGGTCGCCAGTAGATAGTCATAGTTAGGACCGTGTTTCCATAGGAGATCTGAAAATTCTATTTTGAATAACTTTGGCGCCGGTTGACGAATCCTCGCGAAATTTTCAAAACTAATGGGGCGCTCGAGGGGATTCGTCGAGCGGGGGCCGAGAAAAAAGGGGGGTCCCAAAACGCGTTTTCCCCATGCATTTTCCCATAGGACCTTTAGTCGAAGGTACAGCCCGAACGGCTGAACAGAATTACTTGAAATTTGGCAAAGAGGTAGTCCTCAGGTCAGGGATGTGCCTTTTGCATATATGGAGTCAATCTGTTCAGTAGTTTCTGAGAAAATTGCAGTTAAAAGCACATAAATATCTATACTCGCGCACCGTGCGTGCACCGTACGCGCACGGTGCGCGCACCCTAACGTGCGCGAGCGTAATTCTGATTGGTGGATTCATGACAGTCAACATTCGAATTGGTCGAAATCAGGAAGTGTCAGCCTCCATTTTGTGTGTTGTGTGTGTGACAGGGAAAAAGAAAGGTGGAGAAGGTGAAAAGGGGCAGGGTAGAGAGTTCCTGACCCCCTAGCCTTTGTGAGGAGGTCCCTGAAGGACCCTGAAGGGTGAAAAAAACATTTTTTTTTTCAAAAAATCGCGGGGTGCGCGCTCCCCCCCCAGCCGCCATTTTGAGTTTTAGAGGCAGAAGAGAGCTAAAAACACAAGTGGAGAACGTGAAAAGGGGGCAGGGTTGAGAGTCCCTGACCCCCTAGGCCGTCTCAGGGGGACCATGAAAGACCTCTTAGGTCTCAAAAAAAACTAAAAAATAAAAAAATATATCGCGGGGTGCGCGCACGGTGTGCGTACGGTGCGCGCACGGAGGCAAAAAAAACAAAAAAATAATAGATTAAAAAATCAAGTTTAAGTGTTTAGATGTTGGTTGGCTCTAAAAAGAGCCGTTGTGTTCATTGAGTGTTTTTTTGTACCTACAAGTAAGTACCGATGCAGAGTCTAAAGTTCAAGAGGAAGACTCTGTTGCCTTCATCTGTGAAATGAACACCGTCTCCTCTATAAATGCCTTGCATGTTGTAACGCAAGTTGTTGTGGTATATAGAACCCATACCATAGTCTCTGAGGAAAGCAGAAACAGACTTATTGACGTGCTTTCTTGCTTTGTCAATCTGCGGACAATATTGGTTGGACCAGTTCCACTTTTGCCATTGGCATATATTAGAATATACAAAGGTAGTTTGTGGAAAAAGTGACATCAATTGCACAAAGGTGTCCTTAACAAGCATTTCCAGACCTACCCCAGTTAAAGTGCCTAGGTCATTTCCACCACAGTGCACAATTATAAGGTTAGGCTGTGGGAGATGTAGAAAAGATTTCACCAAAGGCATTAATTGGTGCCACTTTAACCCTCTCTGACCAATCCATTTAATGTCTACATTTGGCAAAGCAAGGTCTTTCAAAATACCTCTTTTTTCTGCATACTTTTCACTCCAGAAGACTGCCTAGAATCACACCATGAGTCTGTGTGCACAAAGGAATTGTTGTCAGAAATGTAATTTGTGGTGGTCTGGTTCTGTAAGACTTGCATTCGTAGGAAAGGGGCAGCTTGTTTTGTTGAAGTGTGATGGCTAGCATTCAGCACAAATCAATATTTCACAAATGAGAGGGAAATGCTAACACATTTGCAAACAACAGGGTAGATTTTCCTTCCACGCCTGCAATGGTTGAGGTAGTTCCTATGTGTTACAAACTGCAATTAAAACTTATCACACATGTACTCTTACATACATCTCTGCAGTCTTCATGCAGTTCTGCAAGCGTCCATACAGATCTCTCTTGCACCTGACAATACACAGTCTCCAGAAGCACGCTCTTATCACACAGGCAGTAGCTTCTCCTGCACTCCCATGCTAAGTATTCAGCACTGTGTGGCATTTCAGATAGTAGTGTGTAACGCTACCACATTCAACATCACCAAGGCTCATTTCCTTTGCTGTAGTCTAATCACTCACCCAGGTTCCACATGCTCATGCTCTCAAGTAGCTGTTAGGACATGTGCTCTTTTCTGCCTCTCTCTAAACAATAAGGAAAATGTGTTAGGCTGTTACAGTAATTATCACTTGCAAAACCACAGTGGTAAATGTGCTTTGAAATTGCCAATCAAAAATCGTTTTCTGTCTAGAATCACACCATGAGTCTGTGTGCACACAGGAATTGTTGTCAGAGATTTAATTTGTGTTGGTCTGGTTCTGTAAGACTTGCATTCGCAGGAAAGGGGCAGCTTGTTTTCTTGAACTGTGATGGCTAGCATTCAGCACAAATCAATATCTCACAAATGAGAGGCAAATGCTAACACATTTGAAATCAACAGGCTAGATTTTCCTTCCACTCCTGCCATGGGTGAGGTAGATCCTATATGTTCAAAACCCCAATTAACCCTTACCACACATGTACTCTTACATACATCTCTGCAGTCTTCATGCAGTTGTGCAAGCGTCCATGCTGATCTCTGTTGCACCTGACAATACACGGTCTCCAGAAACATACTTTTAGCACACAGGCAGTAGCTTCTCCTGCACTCCCATGCTAAGTATACAGCACTGTGTGGTATTTCAGATAGTAGTGTGTAACGCTACCACATTCAACATCACCAAGGCTCATTTTTTTTGCTCTAGTCTAATCACTCACTCAGGTTCCACATGCTCATGCGCTAAAGTAGCTGTTAGGACATGTGCTCTTTTCTGCCTCTCTAAACAATAAGGAAAATGTGTCAGGCTGTTACAGTAATTATCACTTGCAAAACCACAGTGGTAAATGTGCTTTGAAATTGCCAATCAAAAATCGTTTTCTGTCTAGAATCACACCATGAGTCTGTGTGCACACAGGAATTGTTGTCAGAGATTTACTTTGTGTTGGTCTGGTTCTGTAAGACTTGCATTCGCAGGAAAGGGGCAGCTTGTTTTATTGAACTGTGATGGCTAGCATTCAGCACAAATCAATATCTCACAAAAGAGAGTCAAATGCTAACACATTTGAAATCAACAGGGTAGATTTTCCTTCCACTCCTGCCATGGGTGAGGTAGATCCTATATGTACAAAACTCCAATTAGCCCTTACCACACATGTACTCTTACATACATATATGCAGTCTTCATGCAGTTGTGCAAGTGTCCATGCAGATCTCTCTTGCACCTGACAATACACAGTCTCCAGAAGCACACTCTTAGCACACAGGCAGCTGATTCTCCTGCACTCCCATGCTTACTATTCAGCACTGTGTGGTATTTCAGATAGCAGTGTGTAACGCTAACACATTCAACATCACCAAGGCCCATTTCCTTTGCTCTAGTGTAATCACTCACCCAGGTTCCACATGCTCATGCTCTCAAGTAGCTGTTAGGACATGTGCTCTTTTCTGCCTCTCTAAAATATAAGGAAAATGTGTCAGGCTGTTACAATAATTATTACTTGCAAAGCCACAGTGGTAAATGTGCTTTGAAATTGCCAATCAAATATTGTTTTCTGCCTAGAATCACACCATGAGTCTGTGTGCACACAGGATTTATTGTCAGAGATTTAATTTGTGTAGCTTTTATTGTGTAAGACTTGCAGTCGTAGGAAAGGGATAGCTCATATGATAGGTTTTGAAAAGCTCATAAACAATATAGTAATATATATAAATTACATAAAGGTTTTTTTTTTAAAGTTTTTTTCAGGTATTGCTAAATAAGAGTTAAACAAATTAAAGATGCCTATAAAATCAAGAAAAAGAAAACAACAGCAACAACATCTATATTTGAAGACAACTGGACAACAAAAATTAGTTGAAGAACCTCATGTTGGAAAAAAGAAAAAGCCTTCTGGTAAGCAGACTAAAGATTTTTTTTTAAATATCCTCAAGCAAAGAAAAAATGTAAAAAATATATCCACTGGAAATAGTGTTTCAAGTAGAAAGCAACAAGACAATCGACAGAATATACTAAATGCTAATCTACAATCAGAAGTAAGAAAGAATGACTTAAAAAGAAAAATAGATTTTAAAAACATTCGTAGAAAAATGTTTCAGAGAAGAGTGATGTTCAATTTGCTAAGGATGTGAAAAAATATAGGAAGAAAGCCAAATTTTATAAGAAAAAGAAACATATTGAATCATTTGTTGCAAAGGCTTTGGAATTAAAAAGGAAACTATTCATTTTAATTTTGAACAGGATCCGTACATTAGATTAATTAGTGAATGTAATGAAGTCAAAAAGCAAAAGAAAAAGAGAAGTGAAAAAAAAAACTTTTGTAAAGTGTTCTTAGGAGAATGGAAGCATAGTTCAAGTACTGAACCATTTTTTAATGAAGAGAGTTATCTTCAAAGTAATAGTTTGCTGCATGCAGTTGACACCAGTGGTCGAGCATATGAAGTTAAGGATGGTTGTGTGATGGAAAAGGACAAAATGGTTCCAAGAAATGAGGAAAAAGTGTTAGCTGATGAGGTTATGGGGAGACGTCCTAAAGCCCCAGTGTACACTTGGAATTGTAGTAGTATTTGTACTGTACGACAGGAATCTATTGATAAATTTTGTGACTTTCTAAGAGAATATAGTAAAAAAAAGTGTTAAACAGAAGATTAAGGTGCTTCAAAGACTAGATCCATGCAGAGTGAGAGAGAATACTGGTTTGCAAGGACATTCTCTGGCTTGTCTTTCTAGGAAAGTTTGTCAAAGTGTTTTTCACCATTTTAGGATGCTGGCAGTTCATCATACTGAAATGAGAAAGTTTGTGAGAAGATTGTATTTTGCTAAAAGTCCAGCACTAAAGTTACATGAGTTGAATAGTGCTCTGTTCCGTGGATCTGTATCAGATGTAGTGAAGGTTACTGATGATATTTAGTTTTGTTACTTTGGTACAGAGCAAGAAAGTGCAGGAAATGACACAGTTATTGAAGAAAATGTGGAAGAGAATGTAGAACCCACTGTTAGTAAAACATTTGAAGATCAAATGACAAAATTTACTATTATCTCTAATGAAAGACCAAATATTACTTGTATTTGTTGCCGGGGAAGCCATTATAAAACTCAAACAAGGAATGTTGATCTCTATAAAAAAAGTGAAAAAGAAAATAATTATGAGTGGAAGGTTTTTGCTACATATTTATTTCTGGAAAATTGTTTTGATTTGGGTGAAGACCAGCGTATTTGTAAATACTGTTATAACAAGTTAGAAGAAATAAAATGCCAGCTAGAGCTGTACATTACAATTTAGAATTGGTTGATATTCCTGCAGAACTTAGTGATTTAAATACGTATGAGTCTATACTCATTCAATGTGTCCATCCGTTTCAGACTATAGTTCGTATGGAGCCCAAAACAGGCAAATTACCTCCTTCAGATTTACAAAGAGGTTTAAAAAGAAGAGTTGTCTATTTGCAATTAGATTTGAAAAAAAATATTGAAACAATTGATGCAGATAGTTTGGAAACTGAACCATTAGTTATTCTGGTTAATGGTGTACCTATAAAGAATAAGAAAATTTGGCAGGAGCTGGTGGATGTACGAAAAGTACAAAGAGCAAATTTATATTTGAAAAGAAATAATAAATGGTATGAATCAATTTATATGGATGAAGATGAAGAAGATTTACTAGCAGACACAGGAATACCAACTGGGCAAATTAAAAAAGTGGATAAGTCAAAAGAAGAAGAAATTTATGAACATTTCAGTATACATCCTCTTCATTCTAAAGAAGTTATGGGAAACACTATTGATCTCTTTCAGATGAAAAAAGCAAAAGGAACTCCCGTGAGTGTATGGGAGGAGAGCTTGGAAGCTCGTTGTTTTCCCCAGATGTTTCCTACAGGAAAAGGTGGACGATATGATGAACGTCCAGTACAGATTCCTGCTTCTGAGTATCGGACTACAAGATTATATGCAGAAGATCCAAGATTTCGTCAAAGTATTCCTTATTTGTTCCATCTTTTATTTGAAAGTGACTTATCAGCACTATCTTATGCAGTAAATCACATTTTGAAAACTGGAGTACATCTACATAATGTGTCTGCAAAGGATTTTCTGAACAAAGTGCAACAGCGAGATGATCATTTGGAATCACAATTGATTAATCTAATGGCTTGTCAGCGTGGGACTAATGAATATTGGTACCGACGCCATGGAGAATTGAAATGTATGTTACGGAATTTAGGAACTCCTACATGGTTCCTTACCCTAAGCTGTGCAGAGTACGCTTGGGATGATTTACTGGATTTTCTTCGAGAGGCAAATTCAAATATTGAAAACATCCAATACAAGACAGCAGGAGAATTGTGCTCATTGGATCCGGTTAATGTTTGCAGATATTTCAATCATAGATTTGAGGCTATGATGTCCTTCATCTGCAATAAAAGAAATCCACCTCTTGGAGAAGTTGTGGATTTCTTTTGGAGAAAAGAGTACCAAGCAAGAGGTGCTACTCATATTCATATGCTGTTGTGGATCAAGGATGCCCCAAAATTTGGAACAGATTCTGATGATGCAGTTTTATCTTTCATTGAAGGATATGCAACATGTGCTATACCTAAAAGCACAGAAGAAAAAAACTTAAAAGAGCAAGTTTTACGTTTCCAAAGTCATCGGTGTGGAAAATACTGTCGACGAAAGTACAAGAGTAAAGATAAATTCTACACAAAATTTTGATTTGGATTTCCACGACCTGTTCTTTCAAAAGGAAGAGTAAACAGTTTTATGTCAGCTGTGCGACATACCATTACAAGAAAATCGCCTAAGAATACCTACAACCTAAGAAGAAAAGAAGAGTCAAAATATATAAATGACTACAACCCAGTCATTTTATCCATGTGGAATGCTAACATGGATATTCAGTATGTAGCTGACAATTCTATTGCTGTTGCTCGGTATGTCACATCTTACATCACTAAATCTGAGAAAACGGAATTGAAAGAAATGTGGGAAGAGATTTCTCACAAGAAGACTGTCAGTAAAAAGCTATACAGCTTTAGTTTAAAGATGTTATCGCATCGAGAAATTGGATCATACGAATGCTCAGATAGGTTATCATCTGCAAGTCTGTACTCCAAATCCAGAAGAATAATTTGGGTAAGTTTAGGCCTTGCAGGAATGCGAAATCGGGTACTGAAATCTATTCGAGAAATTGAATATTTAGCAGAGTACAAACCTGAAAGTACAGACATTTTAAGAACAAACATGTTGGACACATATTACCCAAAGAGAAGTCATCATCTTGAGAACATGTGTCTCTATGAAGTGCTGCAGAACTACATTTATAAACGGAATGCCACAGAAGACATCAACAATGGAAAATATAAAGTCATTGGTGAGGAAGGATGTTTGGTAAAACAAACAAAAGGAAGTTTGATTAATCACAGAAAGCTGAGTTGCGACACTACTGACAAGAAGGAATGTTACCACTTAGCACTTTTACAGTTGTTTAAACCATGGCGCTGAGAGGATGAATTACTTGGACATTTTCAAAGCTATGAAGATTCCTTTAATGCATGCAAAGATACCATAGAATGCTGTACTTTCACAACTTATGTACAAATGTTAAATGAAGAAATTGAACAAGAAGCAACAATTGCAGCTGAAGTAGCTAGAGACAGTTCTCAAGACAGTCAAAGTTCTGGGACACTCAGTCAAGATCCCCTAGGACAACCAATCGTAGAAAATGAAGCTGCAATAGCCATGACTGAAGTGTAAACAGCTATGAATCAAGCTCAGGAAGATTTAATAAACTTACCAAATTTGGAACAGCAACTGAATGATGAACAACAACAAATTTATGAGGAAGTCACAAAACAAATTGATCATGGATTACTACATGAAAATAAAGAGTGCTCATGCACATCATTTGAACCAATCAGAATGTATGTGAGTGGACAAGCTGGAACTGGAAAAAGTTTCTTGATTAAAGTAATTAGAAGCTACCTACAGAAAAAAACTGATTCAACTTTGTCTTGTGTTGTTACTGCTCCAACTGGGTTAGCAGCATATAACATAAAAGGAATTACCCTCCATCGTTTGCTAATGTTACCAGTAGAGCATGAGAACAAAATACAATACCACAAGCTAACAGGAGAAGCATGTTTTGAAGTTTCTAGAGTATTGAAAAAAATGAAGGTTCTCATTATTGATGAGGTAAGCATGGTATCAAACTTAATGCTTGCCTTTGTGCATTTAAGAATGCAGCAAATTCTAAAGACAAACTATGACGTGCTATTTGGAGGAAAACATGTTATAGTTTTTGGGGATCTACTGCAGCTCACACCAGTTAAAGGACAACCAGTATTTCATACTCTTACACATGAAGACACGAAAAAGTTGTTAGGAAGTATAGGTAATGTGAATATTTGGACATACTTTGAGTACAAAGAACTCATTACCAATATGCGGCAAGCAAATGATGATGATTATGCAAGTATTCTCAAAGATATCAGAATTGAACTACTCACAGAACATAGAAGAAAAGCTTTACAGAGTCGATTGCTATGTAATTTGTTTCCAACAGAACAAATAGTTCCAGAGAAAATATACAAGAAAATTGCAGGAAAAAATACTGTAATCTGCTTAATGCCAACACTACATGAATGCTCTATATTCAATCAAGAACTTTTGAAATTGGAAAATGAAGAGATTGTAAAACTGGAAGCTGTGGATAAAATACAACATGAAGGAATAACTATTATATTGACAAGCAAATTGACAGCTAAATTGGATTCTCTAGAGAAAAACATATCGAAAACAGCTGGTTTAGAAAAGAATCTTTATGTATGTATGAACTGTCGAGTAATTTTAAGACGTAATTTGGATGTAGAAAAAGGTTTAGTGAATGGAGCTATGGGTAAAGTTGTGGGTTTTGTTAATTACCAGAAAAAAGATGGAATTGAATTTTTAAAAATAAAATTTGATCAGATTGAAGAGGTTAAAGACATTAGTCGTTGTTCAGTTCGTTTCTTGCTTGTGAAAGACTTATATGTACGTAGGAAGCAGTTTTCGTTTTCTCTAGCATATGCTGTAACTATTCACAAATCTCAAGGATTACCTGTAGATACTGCTTTTGTAAACATTGGATCTAGTGTGTTTAAAGAAGGTATGGCATATGTTGCTTTGTCACGCGTGAAAAAAATATCTGTTTATTCATGATAGACTTTGATGAGTCAAAAGTTAGTGCTGATGCAAACTGTGTAAAGGAATATAATAGATTAAGAAGAAGCTATGCTCCTCATTTAGGTCAGTATCCTGTGTTTGAAAAACGTGTTGTTTGTCGGAAAAGGAGAATTGAGAATATCTGTAATGAGGATGTACAGAAGAGAAGAGAAAAGAAAAGGAGAGTGATGTGATTGCAAGCAAAAAGAAAAAGGACAATGTTGAAGAGGTTGTTGGTTGTCATTTTGAAAATAGCTCTGGTGTCAACTGCTACGCTAATGTAGTGCTGAATGTTGTATTTTATCTTGAAAGTTTGCAAGAGCAGATAATACTAAATCATGAAAAAAGATTCTGTTCTCTGCTGAGTTTTCTTTATGAGAAGCTGAGTAATGATAAAACTAAAATAGAAAGTGCTTCTGATGTTAGAAATCTTTTAGATGTATGTTCAGGATATACACAGTTTACTCAAAATGTCCAGCAAGATTCATAGGAATTCTTAATGTATATGCTTATGGTACTGGAAGATGAAGGGGTAGAAATAGAAAATATGTTTGGTCTCTCTTATAAATGGGAACATAGTTGTGAAAACTGTTTGAACACATGCAGCTCTAATGTTGATTCTGAAAGGTTCATATATTTAACATTACCAGAGAGTAAATCAGTGACTTTTAGTAAATTAGTTAAAGATGCAAATCACAACATGGAATGTTCTCAATGTAAATCAGAAATGTTATCAACGTTATTTTTAAAGAAATATGGACAGTATGTAATTTTAATGATGCAACGTTGTAGAGCTGATGGAACAAAATTGGACACTTTAATAAAGAAGTTTACAGGAAATCAATTATCAATATCAGGAAAAACTTTTGTTGCAGTTGCAATAATTTTCCATGATGGACCTTCTATAACTTCTGGTCATTACACAGTTTATCTAAAATGTGAAAAAGGCTGGACACTGTGTAATGATTCACAATTGATTTTCAAACAACGTTTGCCTGCAGAATTACCAAATTCCTACTTAATTTTTCTAAAACCCAAATTTTAGATACAAATTGCAGAATCTGAAGAAACCATTATTTCGATTTTATAGGATTACCATTGGATATTTCACCAAAAAATAATTTAAAAATTACCATTTGGCCTCATGGAAAGGTAACTGTTTCTATTGTGGACTTCTTTGACAGATATTATTTTGGTGTATGAGCTTAAGCAACCAAATTTACAGACGTTATTTATTGCAAATAGTTATTGTTCTTAGATGATATTTTTAATATATATGTTACATTTCTATCAAGGTATGTTTTACTGAGTAGAGATTCATGGATTTTTTTAAACAATATTTCAGATTGTTAATTTTTTTGCCCGCTGTTAAGTGATGAATGCAATTGATTTCACAATTTTCAGTGAAGTTCAATATATTCTGAAAACAGCAAAGAAAGGGCAAAAAATTACTTTGTTAAATATGAAAATATGTGTACTGTATTCTAAAATGTATTGTTAAATATTACTACTTTTTTCTTTTTTTTCAGATCGAGAAAGAAAATTTAGGAAATGTAATCCTTTTTTCTAGCAATTAAAAAAAAACATTTATTTATATTTAAGTTATTTTGTTGGTCAGGTAAGTTTGAAATATCTGTATTTCTCACCCCTTCACTTTCATGCTCCCTTTTCTTCACTTCTCCTCACTCTGCTTTTCTCATTCCCCTTCTCTCTCTCTTCATCCTTTACTGCTCTTTCGTAACTCCCTCACTCCTTCTATACTACTCTCCTAGGTTTACTGCCTCCATCACTACTTTTTCAACCATATATCTCTCCCTGTCTCCATGTGTCTTAGTCATTCTAACTGCCTTACTCCTTCTCAGTTCCTTGCTCTCTGCCTCTGTTTCTGTCTCTCTCCCTTTGTGTGTCTTACCCTTAATTTGCTTAACATCTCTGGGGAAAATTAACAAGGCCCCTGCGCCACCACTATGTCACTTTTCATAACGTACTGGTGGCGCAGGGAGCTCCTCCATATTTACAAGGAGAGGAAAACCCACCCTGCGTGACGTTTCCTTTCCACATAAATACAGCAACTTCACACGCAGCACTGTGCGTTGAAGGAGCGTTCCATGGGTGTTGTTGTGGGTGTTCCCACGCAACACTCAAAGAACTAGACACATCTCCAGGTTTACGAGAAATCGTAACTCTGGAGATGCATGTGAATCCTACGGTGCGAGCATGGCGGGGAAAAAACAATAAAAATAGAATTAAAAAAAAAATAGTGTTTAGATGTTAGGTGGCTCTAAAAAGAGCCGTTGTGTTAATGGAGGGACAGAGGGAAAAAAAGACATGGCAAAAATTATAGGGTGCCGCACGTGTGCTACTGTATCTTGCTCTCTATTAGCGGAATGCTGGTATCCGCATAAGAGAGAAGAGCATTACACGAATTGCACCGTATATGCACCCTCTTAAACAGAGGGCGTATATCCAGAGGAACAGAAGAAGGTGAAGCTGCCACCGCAAAAGAAGTGCTCGGCTGAGCTGCCGATGATGTGCACGGCTGAGCTGCTGCGGATGTGCTCGGCTGAGCTGCTGGAGGGTTTTCTCTAGCAGCTCGAGCATAAGCCACAGGATGTACATCTCTAACGTGCCTGATCATAGTGAAGATACTAAAAGAGTACTTCTTTTTAGGATCTCCTCTAGATAAGACACGATCAGAAAGAGTGCAGGTGACTTTGGGAGTATTCACTTTCTTCTGCCCCTGTGGAAATGTAAAAAATTGCCAAATAAAAGAATCTTTCTGTTTCCTCTGTCTCTGTCTCACAAGGGTCTCCTGCTCACTCCCAGAAGATGACTGCTGCTCTGCCATTCTGAAGTACTGAAGTACTAGAAAAGCTGCTCAGCTCCTTCTCCCAGGGAATCAGAAGTAATATTGAGGGGAATGGGTGTGATGTTGGAAGTTTGTGGAACTGAAACTACTATAAACCAATGAAAAGTGTTGTTTCTTGATCACATGGCTTACCGTGCGCGCACCGTGTGCTTACGGTGCGCGCACGGTACAAGCACGCATGCGCGTACGTAGGACGCGCGCATGCGCGTACGGAGCACGCGCTTACGAAGCACGCGCGCAGGCGCGTACGGAGCACGCGCACATGTGCGTACGGAGCACGCGCTCATGCACGAAAGGAGCATGTGCGCATGCGCGTACGGATCACGCGCATACGCATCACGCACTTAGTACGCATACGTACGTAAATCACGTATGCATGCGCAAACGGAGCACGTACGCATGCAAGCCACGTGCGCATACCGTACGCACACGGTACGCGTACGGTGCGCGCACGGTCAAAAACCCTTAAAAAAAATGTTTAGAGGTTTCTAGAAGATATTAACTATGCTGTTCAACTATATCTAAAATTAAAGAGGTGAGCCATTCCATATTACAGGTTACAGTAAATCTATAATTATATACATAGGTAGCATATTGTAAAATAAATAAATAAAAAATATAATAATACATTCATAAATTAGCATTTAAAAAACCTTTGAAATTCACTGAAAAAACCATAGGTTTCACACACGTTATAGTTAGGAATTCGCATTTAAAAAACCTTGCAAATTCACTGAAAAAACCATAGGTTTCACACACGTTATAGTTAGGAATTAGCATTTAAAAAACCTTGCAAATTCACTGAAAAAACCATAGGTTTCACACACGTTATAGTTAGCTGGACATTTCACTCGTACAAAACCAATGAAATTCCCCCGTTATAGTTAGTTCAGCTAACTATAACTCGCGCGCCCGCAATCCACTGCTGATGACGTCACATATTACATCACTCATGACATGGTCAGTGACATCACTCATGACATCACTGATGACATCTCAAATGACATCACTCATGACATCACTCATGACATCATCCATGTGATAAATTAGTGCATCTTCTCACACCCTAATATAACCTTTGATACACCGACTCAAAATTACAGAGTTCCATTCTCAAAACCATACATACACCAATACCAATAACTACATACCCACTTATTAACTGTTAGGTCTACATACACCTCCACTCATTCACCTGTACAGTCACTCATACTTACAGTCACTCCGTACAAGACTATCATATGCATTTATACACCTATATAGACACTCACACACCGCCAATCATCCATTGAGGTACTGACACACCTAGTCAGTCGTACAAGTAATTAAACACAGTCCAATTTACTCATCTATACAGTTAAACACACTCAAGTTCACTTACTCATTAAAATAGTATCACATTCTTACACTCTTATAGAATCATTGATACAAGCACACAATCATCCATACAGTCACTGTCACAATCACACACTCTCACATCTACCCACTTATATACTCTTACACGCATATATACTGCCTTTCACATATGTAGTTAGTCACAAATGTACCACTGACATATACATTCAATCCCTAACACACCCATACATACACTCACTCAAACATACAGTCCATCACAGATGCACTCTTAAAACCATGCACCCATAGAATCACCCACTCACACATCTTTGCATAGAGTCACACACACCCTACCCACACAAACACTCAGGAACCCATACAGATACACAGACAAGCAATCAATAACTCATATAGACACTCATATAGCTATTCACAAAACCATGCAGCCACTTATACACCAACATACAGACACAAACAGACATTTACACAGTTTAGTCAGTAGTCTGCAGTAAGATACATTTAATGACTCACTTATAGAGTCAGTTACGCACCACAGAAAATCATCCATTTACACACTTGTACACCTACTTATTCTTCAACAGGCCTTTCCCTTTATATATTAAACATATTAAAATTGTTCAGAAACACATACTCAATGGATGATGTCATCAGTGATGTCATGAGTGATGTCATTTGAGATGTCATCAGTGATGTCATGAGTGATGTCACTGACCATGTCATGAGTGATGTAATATGTGACGTCATCAGCAGTGGATTGCGGGCGCGCGAGTTATAGTTAGCTGAACTAACTATAACGGGGGAATTTCATTGGTTTTGTACGAGTGAAATGTCCAGCTAACTATAACGTGTGTGAAACCTATGGTTTTTTCAGTGAATATAGATATATATATATATATATATATATATATATATATATAATATGTATATATATTTTTATCCTCAGAACTGCCATATGAATAACAGTAACCTGGTCCTGACGGTGGCCTAAACACCTCTACTGGCCGAAATGCCATCGACTTTCACAGCAAAAATTCCGGCGCTATTTCCTCAAGGATACCCTACTTGACTCCCTTTGCATATACTACCATTTATTGTTTGGGTATCCCAACTATGTAAATTTTACTCTCACTCGTTTTTCTGTTGCGCCCCTTCCTGTCGCTGTAGATACTTCCTCACGTGTCACTTGCGCCGTCACAATATTTCATGAGCACTTGTGCACAGTATTCCACATGTTACATGTAATTCAATGTAAAACAGTGTCAACCTTCCGTATGTTTGAATATATGAAGCTAAATATGACAAATATATGCATTTACTATGTTACCAAAATTTGTTGCCCTGCTTTTCTCTTCCTCTCCCTCCGTTTTCAGCAATTAATTGTGCCTGCCTGAAATTGACCTTTCACTAATACCCTATGAGACATAGGGGTATATTATCAGGGACGGCATTACAAATTATCGCCGGTTTAGCGGCAGAAAACTGCCACTAAAGCGGCGATAATGGGCTTGATAATATGCCCTTGAGAATTCCCATAGAAGCCCATGTTCTGGTGTCAACATGGGCTTCTATGGGAATTCTCTGCGGCATATTATCAAGCCCATTATTGCCACTCTAGCGGCAGTTTTCTGCCGCTAAACCGGCGATAATTTTAACACCGTGCTTGATAATATACCCCATTGTTGTATGTTACAGATGTTCGCCTTAGTCTCTTTCGGGTTCATGGGCTACCTCCTGTAGTCTGATACTACCAGTGAAAAAACAACACATTTCTAAGACACTTAAATAGCTTCACAATGTCATATGTGTGCCAGTAGACCTTCAGGCTCAGGCAGCAGGATAAATAAACAAAATAATCACAGCTGCATGGAGGACAAGCACTTTTTTTTGCGGAAGCACACAACCTCTTCCCAATCAAAACAAGCATTCCTGTCTCCCAACGTGTGGGCATAGCCAAAGCCCGTTCCTAGTGTTCCTCACATAATTGTCTGGCGACAGCTGCTCTGTCAAGCCAAACCATGACATCTGGCCCACAGCCTGACCTATGAGAGCAGTCCATCAGGCACTGCCTGATTTCCCTATAAGCCAGTCCAACCATGGTTAAATAATGTGCATGGAGACAGCAAAGGAGAGATAGTGTCTTCTACACCAGATGGTATTTATCTATCAATTTGATCACTCAAGCTCAGCGTATAGCTGTAACCCATGTGAATTCTTTTTCAAATCATGAGCTTAAACAAAGTCTTCACATAGCATGATTTTCTTTGATAACACACACCCAAAGAAAATCTTCAAATTGCAGTGAAAGAGGCGTGATTTAAAAGTGCATGTTTTGAAAGTCAATCACATGCACTCAATTATTAGCATGCACATATTCATAAAAAACACTCCGTCTTTCAGTGCAGCACTGCACTAATGGCCATGAATATCCACCTTGTCTGAGACCCGTTGGATCGCACATTTATTTTCCATGTTTTGTTTCAATGGGGCTGGAAAGTTTTCAAGAATTGGTGTGCTGCCATCAATATTACATTACTGAAGTCATAGGGATTGTGAAAAATCTAAGCACCAGACAAAGAAAAAGTGTAGCAAATGTATTTAGCAAGAGAGTGGTAATGGTGCAGTATGTAGCTGGTGGTGCATTTTGAAACACACTGTCGCAAATATCTTACTAAAGCATGGTGTGGTAGCCAACTGTCATTTACATACAGCACACTTTCCATGTAAATGGCCACTAAATACACAGCGACATACATCTTTACTGCTAAAACTATATAGCGCACAAACGAAGTGTGTAAATAGAGTTTCAATGAAATTTTGCATCATTGAGTGTATTTATTTGTTTTGATCCTATTAAAATCTTTGTTCCATCGCACTTTAGAATGTTAAAAAATTGTCTAATTTGTGCTTTCTTTACTGCTGATATATTCTAAAATATTTGTATATTTAATTTAACTAGGTATTTACATTTTGTTGCATGTTAGGGAAAAAATTATATCCCCTACAGCCTTTACTTTCACTCTCCTTGTACCACTGCCAGATTTTACATAGTTCACTCTACAAAATCCTCTCACTTTGCAGTCAGAGAAAGTAAACACCAATCTTCACATTCAAAGAATAAGCAGCAATTTGCCAAGACTTAACTTGACTTTTGACCTGTTTTTGAAGTACAGCAAATTTGACAAGATAAAAATTAATAAAATATAAAGGCACGTTTTTGGCTCATTCACCTTCTGAACTCCAACATAGTTAGTTTGGGGGTGCTGCAGCACCCCCTGCAGCCCTACTTTCAGCTTCTATGTTTTGTTTGCTTTCTCTGCCTTATAGCCACACATCATGTTTGCTTTCTCTGTGTTACATCCAAGAGTAGCCCTGCTCTGTAGAAACACACTCACAGATTTATCTGATCAAAAGTCAATATTAGCTGGTAGTCTTTATCTAAGACATGGAGAGAAGCCAGTTTAGAAGACAGGAAATAAGGGAAAAAAAAGTACTGCGATCTGAGCGTGAGCAGCTGAAGTACACTAAAAAAAAGACATTAATCAGTAGTTGGTCTATGCTCCATCGAAGATATTAACACAGAAAGAGAGAAAGTGAAACTTCACACTCTAATCAATGTGAAATAAGGATATGGGAGTGACAATTAAGCCAATAAATAGTAATTAGAGGGCTGACTTTAAGCACTTTTTAGATTTTTCTTTTTAAAACTAACAATAGACTTGCAAGCAACAGCGGGAGGGACTTAAAAATGGATGTGAAGAGGGAGGCTTGTAGCCTCTTTATTTTTTTATTAATGTGAGTACCACAGCTGGATACTTAATGCGGCACACTATAAGTTCATAATTTTGCGTGCATGTATTTTATTTATATGTCTTTCTATTTACACACTGCAAAAGAAGCTTCTGACCCTATAAGGAAACAGCCCCTGGGCTCTGAATATCTTTGAGAGATGTTTTTTTTTCAACTTTCTTATTGTGTTGCTGCTTTAGATTGTGGCGTGGCATTAGCTGCTTGTTTTACTGAAAAATGTGGCCATTCACCAATAATTCTATGGTGAAATTCCTGGCAGGGCAATCACGCCTGGGTGATTAAAGGGAATGTTCCATTTCTTCTGCATATTATACATAAATATGTTTATTTACTCTATGCATTTTCATATAGAGCTTCATACCAGATTTCTTCTGCTTCTGCACACTGTAAATAACAGCAGTTACTATTAACTAAATTAATGGCTCTAAATTTACCAACCTTGGACTGATGATTTGACTTGGCTGAGGTTCAGATATCACAAAAGATGTCAGTGGCTGAAATTCCCTTACTTAGGAGCATATTAACAAGGGCTTTATCTCAGCTTTTTTGTCTTTAAAAGCCAAAGAAGCGGAGATAAAAATATCGCCCTAGCAACAAAATGGTGATAACATGCAAAATCGCATGTTAGCACCCTTTTTCACTACGCTTCCCTTTGCATCTCTAATGAGATGCAAAGTGGGCGTTCCAAAGCAAAATAATAGGAGAAATGTCGCTAAGCGACATTTCTCCTATTATCAAGCTTCACGCTAACCCTGTTAGAGACAAAAAAAGCAGCCCTCACCACGGTGAACGCTGCTTTTTTACGTTTGCTAATTTTCAGACTTAACCATGTAATCCAAAGGGAGGTGGATTACATGGCTAAGTCCACCATGGGCTATTAACAGGGATAACCCTATCCTTGTACTTTTATCGCTGCATTACCAGCGATAACCCCCTCAAAATTTCGCTATCGCTGGATTTTTTATCGCCTAGGCGGTTAGCGTTGTCAATAACGCGATAACCAGGCGATATTATCCAGCGATAGCGGGCGTTAAAAAAATTAACGGTAAGCGCCCTTAGCGTTAATTTTCCCTGTTCCTTGTTAATATGCCCCACAATTATCTTGCTAACATATGAAAGTGCATAACAAGCCTGCTAAGCCATATAAGTGACAAAGTGAGGCGGCTGTAACAGCTTAACTCTTTCCTCACAGCACCATCAGTTGTGCTTGCATTGTTGACATTTTACTAACAGGGCACACTATCATCAGATATTCCAGCAGCATCATATGTACAATATGGCAACCAAGCCATGTACTTGGCAAAACACTGCTGACTCAGTAGCATAATGTGTTGTTCACAAAATCTACTCACAAAGCCAACAGGACAGTGATTACATTTGTTTAACACTTTTAGGTCTGGCATTAGCCAAGACCTTTTGATTTACTGAAATTACATGTATAAAACACTTTCAGCCAGCAATCTTCATCCATGAGTTTTCTGTGGTGCAATTCACCTTTTGTTTCCACCCAGTACAACATACAGCATGTGGCAATGGGTCAGCCTACACAACACACTGGTTAACTTCACTTTTAGTGACAGCATTTTGCTCTTTCAGAAGAAGCACATCCACGTCACAATGTAGTTCCCTTCAGTTAACATATTTTTGTTTTTACGGAATAATTATTTTAGTGTTGCCTTTGTGTTTAGAGCCTGATGTGATAGCAGGACACTATTGATGTAAGCAAAAGACATATTGTAGCCTTATCAGTTTCTGTCCAATAGTGTTGCAAATTGCTTTAGGTGTATCCTTTATTTATCTGACTGCTGCTATTTCACAGCACAGCGGACTGTATCTATTTAGAACTGTTGTGCATTAGGCATTTTTGTCTTTCTTGCCTTCTTGCTCTCTCTTTTTTCTTTCTTTCTTCTTTCTTTTTCTTCCAATTGTTTTTTTCCTTCTTCGATTCCTAGTTTCTTCTTCTTTCTTTCTTTCCTTCATTCTTTACTTTACTTTTGTTTCCTTCTTTCTTACTTTCTTTTTTCTTTCTTTCCTTTTTTCTTTTATCTTTCTTTCTTTCTCTCCTTTTTTAACTTTCCTTCATCCTTTCTTTGTATTTTCTTTCCTTCTTTAGTTCCTTCTTTCTTTCATCCTTTCCTTTCCTTCTTTCTGTTTCTTACTTTCCTTCTTTCTTCCCTCCTTTCTTGCCTTTCTTTCCTTCTTTCTTGCCTTCTTTCTTTATTGTTTTACATCTTTTTATCTTACCTTCTTCCTTGCTTTCTTTCTTTTTATCCTTCATGCCTCTTATTTTCAAAGAGAAGTGGCTACTATCCAGTGCCACACCAATTGTCTTTTTTAGGTTTGATTTAGCCAAGACCTTTTGCTTTCAATTAGGCCTGGTCGTAGTACGCGGAGTTTTGCTATGCGGAACGCCGCGGAACTTACAAAAAAACTCCGCAAAGTTCCGCGAGTGGCGGAGTGCAGTGCGAACTGCAGTTTGTGCTAGTATTTCTGCAGCTCGCAGCAGCTCGTGCTCGCGCACTTACTGTTTGCGATCACGAACTTATCGTTCACGATCGCGAGCGGGGGAAAAACTCCGCTGCACATCGCAAAGCAGAGCTTTCTGCACTCCGCGAACGGAGCAAAGTTCACTGCCAAGGCCTACTTTCAATCAGATTTCATCCATTGGTCTGTGGTTGTGTCATTCACATTTTTCTTTCACCCACTACAGCATGCATCAAAGGACAATGCATCAGCCCACTTCAGCTATTGGCTGACTTCAGGGCATGCTTCCCTTTCACAAGGAACACATCCACTCACGAAGTAGTTCCTTTGAGTGCCATAGAGTACTACAGTAATGTGTGCTTTTTTGAGACAAAAACATTTTTCATCTTCTGCCAATGCCTTCTTTTTACATTGATGAGGGCCTGGCAGCTTCTCAAACAATAAGGTTGTGCATAAACCATGACAAAACAAAACAAGAATTGACAAAAGACTGAAGGACAACATCAGACCTATTGAAACAGCTGATATTTAGGTGTTTTATATGTAACTCAACCTTTTTACAGCTATATAAAAAAAACAAGAAAAAATTGCTGTTAAAAGTTCACAACGAGGAGGAATAGTGTTGAATGCAATACTTTTGGCATCATACAGGAACACGACCAAAATTAAAATATATAGATGAAGGGAGCAAAAAAATTAGTCCAAGAAAATGCTGAAAAGTTGTGTCTTCAGGAGCTTCCTGAAAGTGAGGAGGGAGGACTGACTTCTCAAATTTAGCAGTAGGGTGTTCCAGGTTGAAGTTGCTGCACCAGAGAAGAATATTTTCTCTGTGAGAGATATTTTAAATCTCGAGGCCTCCATGTGTACAGATTTTTCACTTTGGATTTCTCTTAGTGATCATGAGATGTTGAACACTTCAAAAAGACAAGCAGGGTTGTTCAGACACATTGCGCCATAAACAAGGAAAGTTTGAAAGACATTCTTCCAAGTAATGTCAGATTCATGCACAGGACATGGCATTAGCTTTTCTCTACAGAATACATCGCTAATTCCATCATTGTGTCTTATACAACCACTAGCTAAGCTAAGACAAAATACATCCACATTTTCAGCACGATCTCTCACTGTGTAGCTAATTACCAACGTTGCTTAACAGCAATAGCATTTATGGTGGTACAGTGACCAAACCTCCATCTCTTGGTTCCCTTCCAAAACCGTCTTTCTAATAAGAAGTCAAAAGAGCGAACCTCATTTCACAACGTCCATCTCTTCAGAAAGTGACATAACAAGTTTTCTGCCAAAAACATCTTTATAAGTGGAAGCCAGACAAACAGAACACATTGCGCAGCATTCGTCTCTAGCAGAAGTAAAATCACTTTAGTTTCCAACATCCATCCCTACAGAAACTGCCATCGTGAGTTTTCCACAAAGTCCATCTTTATAAGTAGAAGCTAGACAAGTGGACCTCATTCCGCAGCATTCATCTTTACAGTAAGGGACAACATGGCAGGTCATACCATTTATCTCTACCGAAACAGATACCACTGTTTCCCACCCAACCTATGCACATCCATTTAACTATATAGCAAACCCTCCAACTAATGCTTAATATTGCAGGCGATGCAGTACTCCAAGCTGCAGACATCGCTCAACTCATCACCTATCGCATGATTCACACAATTTATTAAAGAAACCTGGCCCATCCCCACATCCTGTAGGAAACTGGGCTTTTGTTGCAGTTGTCCCCCTACTTTTTTCCTCCTTTTTAGCTCCCAGGTGCTCATTTTCGACTGTGACAGTGCATTGAGGCATGCTAACCAGCCCTTAGTGCCAGTACCCCTTCCCCGAAAATAGGTGTTGTTTAATCATGCTACATTTGGCTAAAGACTTTAGCACCCCTGGAAGACCCTAGTAAATGGCATGGGTACTAAAGAGGGACCCCAAGGGCTGCAGCATATCTTATGCCTCTTTGCCTCTAAGATGGCTGACGGATAAGTAGCTCCATCCAGGGGCTCCTGGACGAGGGATAGCCTTTTGGCGATTTCCCGGAATATGCCCCCCCTTGATCCTCCTCCACCCCGGGGATTTGAAGGCTTTGGTTTTCTGCAATCATGCAGGATGAAGTAATCGCCAAAATTGAGGCTGCCTTTCCACAACAACGAGAAATTGCACGTTCAGAAGAATCCCAGTAAAATGACCGATCATTTGTTTGAGCTGCCTAACGCAGCTGAGAGGAGACAGACTTGTTTTTCTTCCCCCTTTGCTATCACCTACCTTCCGGACTCGACCATTATTGCTCCGCTTCCCGCCATGACTTCTTCTAGCTGGCAATTGATCACTTGATTTCCATTGAGACGTCTGCCCTGCACGTTTTTCTCGCTGTGGCTGTTCGCGGTCCCCAAGATGATTTCCCCCGGTTGGAGCTGGGAGAGAGCTCTGAGTTCCAGTCTTCAGCCTTCCTCACCCCCTTGCGGTCTAGGAATCGGGACTGCCTCTCCTTCTTCGGGAGAGTCATTTGGGATACCAGGGGTCTCCACTTCTACTGAACAGCTGAGGTTATTCTTTTTGTGGGACTGGCAATCACTAACGGAATTCACCATCTTGGAGGTGGAGGTTCTTCTACGGGAGCACCGTTTGCAGCCTATCTCGCCCATCTTACTGATTTTGGCGGCTTGGTGCTTGCCCAGCGCTTGACCGCAAAGACCCTCTCTTGCTCCGCCTCTGCTTTTCGACTGCTTCCTGTAGGTCGGAGACTGTGGGTGCGAAGCGGCCATTTTACCCCGTGTTGGTCTTCCCGGTGGTCTCCTGTCCTCGGCCGATGTGCAAATCCGTCCCTCTATGTTACTATTGCGCAACCAAAATCCTCCTGTGGGCTCTGCACCTGACTCTAGTTGGTCTGCATTTATTCCTGCCCGATGGGATGGACTGACCCCAGGTGCTTCCTAGTGGGTGCCGGTCTGCTTGGACTTGTTCTTCTTCCTACGACCGTCTGCCTTATTCCCGATCCCCTCTCCTCTTTGCTACGTTTACCTGTATTTATCCCTTGCTCCTCTTCACATCTCAAGTGTTGGACATTGATGTTTTTATCATTTTTTATGTAACTTGTGCATTGGTCATGTTCTCCCTCATGTAAAGCGCTCTGATACCTCCGAGTCCAGCCAGCGCTATATAAAACTCCAAATAAGTAAATGCCACCCTAAAGGACCCCCATACAAATTCCACACAGACCGCCTTTGCAGGCTGCGTGACATGGTGCTAACCATGATTGAAAACATCACATGAAACTCTCCTGTGTGCCATGCCAAAGTACCTGCATATAATATATGTAAGTCACCCCTACAGCAGGCTTTTGAGCCCTAAGGCCGAGTGCAATATATTTTATGCAAGGACATATCTGAATGAGCAGATATACCCCTGTGATGTTAAATTCTATTACTAGATATTGCAAGTGAGCAGTGAGGCCATCTTAAGGTATTTACTAAGCACTGATCAAAACGAGTTCTCCATCTACATAATGGCTTCACTAAAACATATGGTGTTTCCAGTGATAGATTTATTGATACATGCACCCAGATGGTACCTTAGAGGTACCTCATGAGCCCAACTAGTCCTCTAGTGTGCTGGCTGACTGGTACAGTCTAGCCTGCCACCACAGATGAGTTTCTGCCCCCCTGGGAGATGAGAGCCCCACTCTCAGAGAACATAAACACTGCCTGCTCTGTCAGGAGGTGTTTACACCTCCTCCAATTAGGGTGACTTGTGATCTGCATATCAAGGCAGGAGATTTCAAAGGCCTGTGCTGCCTCTGATATTTGACCAAGGCTACTCCAGACAGGGGAGATGCCACCCCCTGCCAAGAACCCACTCCCCTTAACGCCCCTAAATTGAGTATTCAAGGGACCCCTGAAACCAGGACTTCAAATTTGGACGGATACTTAAATAAGGAGTTGGTAAAGAAGACGACTAACCTGAGGATCAGGGTCAGACTGACTGAACCGGGCATTGAGCGTTTCGACTGAACACTGGAAGAGTGGGCACTGGTTTTGTAGTGGTGGCGTCCAGTTTTGTTATTGGAGGCCGGTTTTGCAGTGGTTCTGCAAAGTCAGCCCCCATAACAAAAGCTGCAATATCAGCTCACATGCTCCTCAGCAGGGCCAGTCTGAGGAGCATGACTGACTTAGCACCAAACCTGCCAGCTGCACCCAAGCCTTGTGGGGCAACCAAATCGTCCTGCCACTGTGCAGACTCCAAGAAACCCAGAGGGCTGCCAGTGCTTCGCCATTCAATCAATCAATCATAGCATTTGTAAAGTGCACTACATACCCGTGAGGGTCTCAAGGCACTGGGGGGGGGGCGGGGGGGGGGGGGATGCTGCTACTGTTCGAAGAGCCAGGTCTTGAGGAGTCTCCTGAAGGATAGAAGCTCTTCGGTCTGCCGTAGGCGGATGGGGAGGGTGTTCTACGTCTTGGCGGCGAGGTGGGAGAATGATCTGCTGCCGACGGTCACTCTTCGGATGCGGGGGATGGTGGCGAGGGCATGGTCTGCGGAGCACAGCTGACGGGCGGGGGTGTAGAGGCTGAGTCAGCTGTTAAGGTACGCTGGTCCGGTGTCATGGAGTGCCTTGTGTGCATGGGTGAGGAGCTTGAAGGTTATCCTCTTGTTGATGGGGAGCCACTGCAGGTCTTTCAGGTGGGGTGTGATGTGGCTGCGACGGGGGATGTCCAGGATCAGGCGAGCGGAGGCGTTCTGAATGCGTTGGAGTCGTTTCAGGAGTTTGGCCAGGGCTCCTGCGTAGAGTGCGTTGCCGTAGTCCAGTCTGCTGCTGACGAGGGCCTGGGTGATCGTCCTTCTAGTTTCAGTGGGGATCCACGTGAAGATCCTACGAAGAATGCGGAGGGTGTTGAAGCAGAAGGAGGAGACAGCATTGATCTGCTTCCTACACATCCTAGGTGTCTTTGTTCTCAGCATTCAGCATGCAGGTGGCATACAGTAGAAAAGAGGACGCCTTGCTGTTAGCCACAAGTCCACCTAGTCATGTATCCTAGTCAAGCAAGTGACATTCAGCTCCATGATGCTCGTACAATCGCACAACTCAATCCACCACCTTCAACCTCATCTAGAAGCTTTCCAGACAGGTTAAGGACATCATAGGTGAAGTCTGGTGCCTTTTCACTACCTCATTCTTCCGACATGCCAATGCAAACATACCATACTGCTGGACAGACAAAACACCTCACCATCCTCATTCCGATCACACTGTTCAGCATCCAGCCAACACACCAATGTCAACCCAAAAGAGTACAGCAAACCTCAGACAGTTCAAAGAGTTCTTCCTTGACAACATAAAGTTTGATCTCATCTCTCACCATTTTACCTCCATATTCACTGCCAGTATGTGAATGCAGATCGAACCCTTTTATGCCCTGGTACTCACACACAACCTTCTGCTGCCTTGCATTATTCTGGATTTACTAAGCCAATCAGGGACACACATGGTGGACTTGCATGGCTTGATAAATCTTTTTATAGGTTTTGTGTTCCTGTGTGCCCTCTTATGCTGAGCAAGGGTGACGCAAAACCATTGATAAATATGCCCTCCAGTTGCTATCCTCAACTCCTTCAAAGCTACAGCCTCTGAAGATGATATCTTACCCTGAAGCCCTCTAGGGTGAATCTTCCACACCTCTGCTCACCATGGACAATGCCTTCCTCAATAAAGATCTCCAGAAGCTCCCAAGACATGCCAGATCCTTCCGCTAGACTGTGATAGAGTGTCAACTAATAACCCACCATTCATAGACCTTTCATCATCAAGACCATTTAAAACCCAGGCTATATGCAACTGCTAACCATCTCCCGCATGACTATCAATCCAGCTTCGGATCATGCTGCAATACGGAGCCAGCTAATTGAAAAACCCAAGATGATGGTTTTTATACTCCAGGCAAAGGTGACCCCCTGCTTCCTGATATTGTTACACCTGTCAGACATCTTCAGCACTGTTGATCATCCCGCCCTTATCCATACTTTGAAGTTGCAACTGGAATGCACAGGAAACATCCTTCACGCGTTCTCCCTATCAAGCCAACACCAGCTTGCTATTATTCTCACAAGGAGGGACAGGGCATTAGTAGGTCCAGCATACAGACCCCAGACAGCTATGAAGAAAGCAGGGTTTGCTGTTCCTAAGTGGAAGGGGGGAGGGAAGGGAGGGCAGGGAGGTCTATTTGAAGAAACCAGGTGTTCGTAAGGAGAGGGGAGGGTGAAAAAGGAATAGTTCCAATTAGGAGAAAGGGCCCTAACACACCCCGGAGGGTGTCATGCTTCATCATTGGGCAGATCCTCGTTGGGCAGGTGCTGCAATGCCCAACGGACCCAGCAGGGTGGCTCTTTGCCGGAGGTCTTCTCTGGTTGCCGACGTGAAGCTAAAACGTAATAGTGAGGCGTATGTGCAGTGAGTAGAAATGGGAGAATGTGAGTGTGGTTTAAAAACAGCTACCATAATCTCCAAAACTCATTTGATTCGCTGGGTTCCTGGGCTATGAGTAAAAAACAACCGACTTAAGAGTTGTGGCTGAAGAGGGGAAATTATACCTGCTTGAGCTCAGGGTGATGTATAAGGTGTGCAGGAGGTCGACATGTTTCATGCCCTCTGTCGTCCAGGTGGATCTAGGCATTTCACCAGGACCCATAGCTCCTCATCTACTCTAAAGGGGACGAAGTGGGTATGTGTGATAGAGGTCTCGTCCCCTACAGTCTGGACTCATGCTGTAGTCCTGTGTGAAGGTGATTTTTTTTTTTTCAATTTATAACGAGGTAAAATGATGCATACCTTCTGGAAAAACACCTAGAAGGGGGGGGGGGGTCAATTAGCCCCAACTGTGGCGTCCAGGGTACTCTTGGAATGGCGAGAGGAGAGGTACTTGATTCGAGGGGCTCCGAGGCACGAGACCTACCCACGTCTGGCCAACTTCCGGTGTCAGCCAGATGCCGGTAGGTCTATGGTGCAAGAATGCCTGCGTTGGCACTAGGCTGCTAAATTTAGCACCAGCACAGGGGGAAACACAGGGCTGCACCATATTGTCGTAAATATGGTGCAGGCCTTTGTTTCTGAAGTGGCAGAGTGCTGCGTTAAGCCAGGAAGGCTAACACATCACTTCACCACTTCCCTTGTAAATATGCCCCATAGTGTGAGCCAAAATTTAGGAGGTACCATCCAGGCGCGTAACACAGGCCCCCGCGGTGCGGGGGGGCCCCCAAGCTGCAGGGGGCCCCCTCAGCACAGTCAGGGGTGGGTAATTCATATCGCCCTAGACATCAAGATTTCTCATGAGGGCAAGAAGCTTTAAAGTCTGTTTTGCTCGAAGAACAAGTAGACAGTAAATTATGGAAAACGGGACCATACGATTCAAACCTGTTCCCCAGAGCCAATTAGAAAGTATTAGGGATATTCCACCACATTCTCTAATGTATAGTGGTCTGTGATTGGTCAGATGGCCATCAATGCAGACATGACTGGGATTGGATGAGCGGAACCCTGAGCCCACCCTCTTTTACACCTTTCCTTACTATTGGGTAACCCAGCTCAGGGGTGGGCTCGTTTCCCCAGAGCAGAACATTAGAATGATATCGAATTCTCCGTTTCCTACAGAATACCACAGCACTGTCAGATAAGAGGTTTTTTTCTTGCCCTCGTGTTACTCATATGGCATCCGGGATCCTGCCCTGGCCCTTTCATTTCCTTGGAGCACGAGGCGAACATGGAGCTTCTGCAGCTCCAGAATACCCACAGCACTGACAGGTAAAAGGCTGGCTTGCAGTGGCTTCTTTGCCTCTTGGATCCTGCTTTCACCCGATGTATTTATTCAACCTTCGAATCTCTGCCCTTTGTAGTTTGCTCCACCCTTGCTCTCACACTGAACCCAGATCGCTCCCCTCGCATCCAAGGCCTGCAGTAAAATTCTTTGATTCCTACCCTCCCTTCGCACTTTGCTTTCCTTCTATGCTTAATGTCTCACTCCCCCCCCCCCCCCCCTCCCACCCCCTTTCTGGGCTTCTCATTCAGCCCCTGCGCCACCCCCTTCGGCCATTTTAAGTCTCAAAATTGAAGCCCCTTACTTTCACTGTGGGAATCTCATGCAGCCTATAAGCCCGTGATTTCCTTTACAAGAGCCCCTAAAGTCTTAACCAGTGCCTAACCATGCTATTTTCTTCCACCTATGGCTTATCGGGTGGTGCTATTTGGCAGTGTCTTCTGTCTGGAGATTTAGGTGCTCAGCTCTTGTCCCTTCACCAGCAACCGGGAATGAGCAGTCAGGAAAAGTGAGAAGATAAGGCAAGTCCGAGTTTGCCTTTGGAGGCAGGTTTACCGTGATTTCTTTACCACAGGCTAAAAGTTTAAGCCTTAATTTCCGTGATACGATGACACCAAAACCTTTAACTTGAAACTATGAGGGGCTTTATATGCAGTTCTGTGCAGCGCCAAGCATGACTTTAAACCAGCATGGGGAGCTAGTCTGAGGGTGATTCTTCAACAGCCATGACAAAGGGAATCCGTTACTAGCATCAGCCATCTGATGTAACCCTCAGGCCATCACGAGTACCACAGCTCTGCTCTAACTTACATCAGCGATGCCCACAGGCGTTCTAATAATCCACATTTTATCTGATTTACTGCTATAACAAGCAAGTCTCTGAAAGCTCTTTTCGTCCCCACTACCCCCTTCAAACACTATAAGGTTCTGGTTAAACAGGTGTTTCTTAACTGACTGTTTTAGCTTGCATTAAAAAAATTAAAAGGTGTTAAACTTTAAGCGCTACAAATCTTGCAAGTTTGAGAAATTGAGGACCAGGAATATAAAACACTTGCCCAGGATCACACAATGTGGTTAAGTGGTGGTGAGTTGAAGTTATTAGCTCAGCACCCTCTCATTTGGCAGCTGATAAGCTTCAGTCTCACATGAGCCTGGTGCACTGCATGCCAAGATAAGGAAGTTATGTGGAATGGTTACCTCAAATGTACCAGGAAGAGTAAGTAACTAAAGGCGCATGTATGGCTGGATAATGTGTTTATGCAGTGCATTCAAATAGGTTTCTTAAAAGTGGACGTATCAAAGCGAAAATGGTATGTGTCCAAAGAAAACCTGCTCAGAGTAGATAGGCTGGTGAGGCCCCTGATTGCGTCACTTGTCCTTTGTGTTGTGTTGGCCTTCTCTTCCCAGTCCTCCGGTTTCTCTGTAACAGCTACTACATCTTGCAATGGAGAAGAGTTTGAAATGGCACCACAGAGTTATGACATTAACTCCCAGGCGGTCAGGAAGGTATTTTATTTCTTTTTTTCTGTTGGAAAGTAATCACATGCAGTGCAAATGAATGTACTTCATGGAGAAGGTCCTGTTAAAAGCTGCGAAACTCAAAAAAGAGCTAATGTACCAAATCTCTCCAGAGAGGCAGCAGAGCAAAGTGAAAGTACTGACTGGGGACTAAGCGTTGCAGAAAGTGTTGACCACTTCCATAACTGTTGTTCCAATGGATGGTTACAGTTCCTATGATGTAAGAGGGGGAGTAACAGCCAACAGATAAGCTGTAGATAGTCGGGAATGTTTCCAAAGGTAGGGTGAGTGTGCAGAGTGAGGAGAAAGTACTCCTGTGGTGGTACTGAGTGCCCTCACACACCCTCGCGGATGTATAGCATCATCATTGGGCACGGTTGCTCCTCGTGGGGGTGGCGCTGCAGTCCCTCACGGGCCCTTAGTTAGGGGCTCTCTGGTGGAGTTCTTTTAAGGAGTTGCCGCATTTGTGAGTGAGGGTGTGTGGGTAGGTATGTGCTAGTGAGTGCAGATTTAAAAATGAAACAGGGACCTAAAGTATTTTAATCAGGAGGTCCCTGGTCCAAGCTAAAAAATTCACGGGGATGGAGATGCACAGTAGTGCTGTTTAGAGAGGGGAAAAAAGACCAAATAAAAGTCCCACTTCTCTCAACCCGTGTGGTGTATTAACAAAAGTGATTTAAAGGGAGGTCAACATGTTTCGCGCTATAGGACGGTCCCTAATGGATCCGGGAGCGCTTCGTCAGGACCAAAAAGTAAATACTAGAAAATGGGATTCGGAAAAGACAGCCCGTAATCCCATTCGTTACCTAGGTCTAGTATGCTTGACAGTTAGTGTCCAGAATCCGTTTTTATACGTCAATCCTGTTCACAGCCCTCTCCTCATAGATGATGGGCTCCGTCAGCAAGTGCCGCGGAGTAAGGATAACGGGTCGCCTTACGTCGCGGGGAACCTACCCGTGCGGTTACGTCGCGGGGAACCTACCCGTGCGGTTGCACTGCCGGTTACCAGTAACAGAACAGAAAAATACAGACACCTAGGAAGAGAAGGGGCAGGGGAAGCGAGAGGCAGGCAGCGACAGAGCTGGAGGAAAGGTATGAGTGCGCGCATATTTATATTCAACTGTTAATGTATCGATTTGATAAAGTTTATGTGTAAATATCATCTGTGAATATAAGGTTTGTTTGTGTAAGGACTGTTGTATTGTGTTCGATTTTTGTTTTTTAAAATTCCAAATAAGTCATAATCAAGTGATCTGTTTTGTTATTTTATGTTATAATTATTTGGCATCGGGCTGTTAGGGGTATTGCCTTTTAAACCCCACTGCGAATGGTGTCTTGTCACCTTTTAAAGGATTTCATGGCAGACTGGATCTTTCAGCGCTCATGCCAAGTGATTTGTGCAGTCAGTGTGACAATGTTTGATTGTTGATAATGATGTGTTGTCCGTTTCCTGGGTGTGGCCAGAGGTCTATCTACCAGGCTTATGCGTCAACTGGTGATCTGGTTTGTTTATCATAAAAGTTTGCATATGTGTGTATTAACTTGATGTTGTGGGTGCTGTTTGTGAACTTGGATAGCCAACTGATGCCTTTCGTGGGCTGTCTTGTGTGGAGTTACACACATTCTGTTGTATGGTGGTGGGTCCTGATGGTGTGTGAAAGCGCTGTTGTGGGCACAGTAATATACACCTAAGTGGTACATCTGTGCAGTGCTGGAAGTGTGTTGGGTGTTCCATCTAATATTTTGTATTTTATGATGCTCTGCGCTATTTAGAGCTGTTGTGGGCACACTGACACCCGTGACTCTATGACATATGTATATCTGACCTGGTGTTTGTTTGCCCAGAGTTCTGTCTAACTCAGTATAATATTTTGACTAATTAATAACATGGCATTACTGAGCGAGGATTACCAGGTTGAAGACATTCCGCCCAACCAAGGCAGTAACCAGATGGAAAATAAACTATCTCCACCGCCCTACCCACTTTGAACCAAACGTTTCAGGGATGGGGAGCGTATACAATATCTTCTTGTGCAAGAAATAAGATGCTTTCAAATTACTTTACCCTTTTACTGCCATGCAGTGAATAGACCGATTAGGGCAGTGTTCTCATTATATCAGTTTAACAGCCCCTTTCATTATGCCGTGGCTCCTGTGGCTCCTGTTCTATCTGGGTCTGGATTCTTGCAAGGTTCTCACTTTGCCACCTTTCCACAGCACTGCATACAGGGACTAGAAGTAGGTGGGAAGCGCTAGTTCCTGGTTTGGAATGCCCCATGAGGCTGTGCACACCCATAAACTTGCATGTTAAAGGGTATTCACTAACTACTCTGCAATGTATAGCATCACACAGCTATTGCATATGACTTTTTAGCGTTGCACACCGGAGAGAATACGCTTTTTAGAGATTCAGCGAGCAGCACTAAATTAACGCATTTCACTTAATTAAGGAGAGCAGAGGCTGCCAGAACAAGGACCACAGCAGTGGCGTAACGAAAGTTGTGGGGGCCCCCCTGCAAGGTACATGGAGGGGGCCCCCGCTCCGGATTTAATCTGGAGCTCCAAGGCCTAAGCACTATCAGAGGTGTGGAATTGTTAAAACAAATCTACTTGTCGAAGGGGCAAAATAGTACAGAAATCCACTTGTCCTAAAAAGAAATCCACTTGCCTTACCTCTTCACTAAATCAATTAGATGGGCAGGTAGAGTGAAAATTCGGTTTTAAATATTCAAACACTTGATACATTGAGTGCCATTCGGAAGAACAGTGTCAACAAAGATTCCATATAGGAATCAGCAATTACACATTAAACGGTGTACATTTTACTGGGAAATCAATATTGCCTATTTACAGGATAACATCATAATGTATTTGCAAAACATATAGAAGGCTTTCACATGTCAGCTAGAACCAAGCAGGTATCCACAAAACATTTGAGATCCAGGTAATAGTGAGGGATGGATATGAATGCGATCTGAGATTATATCCTGATGAGTGTCCTGCTCAGGAAAGCATGACTCTTCAATCTGTCCTGGGGAGGGCATGAGACAATTCCATTTTTCATAAGGGATGGGTCTGCAGATATCTGCCCCAATTAGATTAAAGCAAAACCAGTCTAGCTTGAATCCAGTGGCAAAGTGAGGAAGGGACCCACGTCTGGGAATACCCTGCCAACTTAGGGCGAACAAAGCAAAACCAAAGGGAATAATGAACGGAGTGTTAAACAATGCATGCACTCACTCCCAGTCAACTGATCTGGGTTTAATCCATCATCATTCTTTAGTTCACTCCGCCACCCCAGTTCATACATGGCCAGTGCTTAATTTGTAAAATATTAAGTGCAGGTGCTCATATTTTTTTTAGGAGGCCACACCCACTCCCCCAGCTCCTCCCACTTCCTCCAGTGGCTCCACCCGCTTAATTTATTGGCTCCGTCCATACCCATAAGCCTCAACACATCAGCGCTACCTCGGGGGCCTCACACCTACATACCTGCCCAAGCACCTGGATACCCTCTTGAGTGATTAGTTCACTATACAAATCAATATTACATAACATAATATAACATTTAGGAAGCCTATGACAACAACTTAAAAATGAACGCAAATTAGAGAATGTATATAAAACTCAAAATGGAGCTTTAGGAAAGGTCATTTGAGTACTTGAAGCAGTTTTGCAAACTAAAGAGAATGTGCTTGCACTGCGCTGTTCAAAAGAAAGGAAGGGATGAAGGAAGGAATACATTAAAGAAGGCAGCAACAAATGCAGGCGCGAAGGGGAGTACTGGAGTGAGGAAACAAATAAGTGATGGATGAAAGAAGGAGAAAATAAGAAAAAGTGAAAGGAAGAAATTAAGGAATAGTGCGAGAATAGAAGTGAACAATGTGTAATGGATAAATAGAAAGAAGAAAGGAAGAAGAGCAGAAGGAAGGTTTGAGGATAAGAAAGGAAGAAATTAAAGAATGGGGTGAAGGAAGGAGAAGGGAAAAAAAGAAAGTAAGGAATAATTGGAGGAAAAAGTGCACCAAGGGAGGAAGGATGGGGAATGAATGAGGATGTATGGGAGCAAGAATGGAAAGAAGAAAGGAGGTATGGCTGGAGGGGTGGAGGAAGAGGAAAAAGATGGGACGAAGGAAAGAAAGGAGGTCAAGGGAATGTATGCGAGTTTGAAAGGTACTGGATGAAGCAGGGACAGAGGGAATAATGACAGTATAATATTGCAAAGAAATTGAAAAACAAAATATTAAAATACATGTATGTGTCCTTAACACACCATGTATGTTAGTAAAGCACATATTCACCAGAGCTGGCCTTGACACCAAATTCAAAATGTTGCTATCCAGCTCAATGGCACTTATTTTATCGACCCCAGAAAGATGAAAGACTGAGTGACCACACCAATATTTAAATGTATGACCCTGAGATCAAACACAGATTCCTGGAATGGATATAAAGATATGTACAAGAAGGAAAAACATAAAAAGGGAAAGGGAGGAAGAAGGAGAGGTCTGAAGGCAAGGATTGATACAAAGATACAAAAGGTAGACAAAGAATGTGAAAAGAAGTGGGGAAAGCAGGAGATTGGGAATGCAAGATTGGAGTGAAACATGATGAGAATGAAAAGTGGAACGAGTAAAAGGCAAGGGAAGAATAGCAGACAGCGGGGATCGCATGAAAGGAGAGTGTAAATGAAAGATGGAAAGGTGTAAAATGAAAAGCAGTTAATGAGGGGAGGTGGCCATTAAGAGGAAACGTCGACGTAGGGCAGAAAGTGAAGGAAAAATGGAGAGAAGCAAAGGAGTGAGGTGTGAATGGGGGAAGAAAAGCAGATACTGAGGGACAGCCCCTTCTTCCCCTGCCCCCTCCACAGTTCTGGTGTAGCTTTCCTGTGACTCTGCTCCGACCACTAGGAGAGGACTAAGGGGATATGGAGTTATGTGCTTCTCGCATTTTGGACTGAACCTTAAAGAAGGAGCATAGAGAGTGGGTGATCTTTATACGTTCTGTTGATTTACTTCCTTTCCTCCAGAAATCCCTAGATGTATAATTATCACCAGACTCATTGGGAGGGGGCAGTTACCAAACCCTGCGGGGTTTGAGATGGAATCGCTGTAAGCTTTCCTTTTCAGAGTTTGCCTTCCTCTGTTCCTCAAAAGTTTTGAAAAGAAGGGTGGACCTGGGTTGGCTCTACCCAACTCGAGACCCTAGGTTTTCTTGTGGGACACCACCAGCACAAATTAAGCACTGGGAAGGACGCAAGTAAATTGGCAGTGCTCTTGGGAGGGGCAGACACAGGTTGGAGAAGGAAACCCTTCGAATAAGAAGCAGGCAAAAGAGAATGGCAGGAGATCCAATCGGTTGTAATCAATGGGAGGGCTCTAAGCTAATGTATGGTCTTAGAAACCCCACAATATGCCTTACATCAGCGCATGCACTGTCTTGGAGGCTCTACCTACCACGGACCAGGACACAGACCTGGAGGCATAGAAACATACAATGAAGCTGACGAATGGTCTGATAGATAAGAAGACAGGCGAACACATATACAGAGAGACCACTGGATGTACGGAGAGCTAATATGGGCCCTTAATGATTTATACACTGGAATTTATTATTATAACGCAAACTCTGAAAAAATGACAGGCCAGCCAACTGAGTAAAGAGTGTGGAGGAATTAAATTACAGATGCCTCAAAATTATAAACTGTGGTCCTTGTTCTGGCAGCCTCTGCTCTCCTTAATTAAGTGAAATGCGTTAATTTAGTGCTGCTCGCTGAATCTCTAAAAAGCGTATTCTCTCCGGTGTGCAACGCTAAAAAGTCATATGCAATAGCTGTGTGATGCTATACATTGCAGAGTAGTTAGTGAATACCCTTTAACATGCAAGTTTATGGGTGTGCACAGCCTCATGGGGCAATCCAAACCAGGAACTAGCGCTTCCCACCTACTTCTAGTCCCTGTATGCAGTGCTGTGGAAAGGTGGCAAAGTGAGAACCTTGCAAGAATCCAGACCCAGATAGAACAGGAGCCACAGGAGCCACGGCATAATGAAAGGGGCTGTTAAACTGATATAATGAGAACACTGCCCTAATCGGTCTATTCACTGCATGGCAGTAAAAGGGTAAAGTAATTTGAAAGCATCTTATTTCTTGCACAAGAAGATATTGTATACGCTCCCCATCCCTGAAACGTTTGGTTCAAAGTGGGTAGGGCGGTGGAGATAGTTTATTTTCCATCTGGTTACTGCCTTGGTTGGGCGGAATGTCTTCAACCTGGTAATCCTCGCTCAGTAATGCCATGTTATTAATTAGTCAAAATATTATACTGAGTTAGACAGAACTCTGGGCAAACAAACACCAGGTCAGATATACATATGTCATAGAGTCACGGGTGTCAGTGTGCCCACAACAGCTCTAAATAGCGCAGAGCATCATAAAATACAAAATATTAGATGGAACACCCAACACACTTCCAGCACTGCACAGATGTACCACTTAGGTGTATATTACTGTGCCCACAACAGCGCTTTCACACACCATCAGGACCCACCACCATACAACAGAATGTGTGTAACTCCACACAAGACAGCCCACGAAAGGCATCAGTTGGCTATCCAAGTTCACAAACAGCACCCACAACATCAAGTTAATACACACATATGCAAACTTTTATGATAAACAAACCAGATCACCAGTTGACGCATAAGCCTGGTAGATAGACCTCTGGCCACACCCAGGAAACGGACAACACATCATTATCAACAATCAAACATTGTCACACTGACTGCACAAATCACTTGGCATGAGCGCTGAAAGATCCAGTCTGCCATGAAATCCTTTAAAAGGTGACAAGACACCATTCGCAGTGGGGTTTAAAAGGCAATACCCCTAACAGCCCGATGCCAAATAATTATAACATAAAATAACAAAACAGATCACTTGATTATGACTTATTTGGAATTTTAAAAAACAAAAATCGAACACAATACAACAGTCCTTACACAAACAAACCTTATATTCACAGATGATATTTACACATAAACTTTATCAAATCGATACATTAACAGTTGAATATAAATATGCGCGCACTCATACCTTTCCTCCAGCTCTGTCGCTGCCTGCCTCTCGCTTCCCCTGCCCCTTCTCTTCCTAGGTGTCTGTATTTTTCTGTTCTGTTACTGGTAACCGGCAGTGCAACCGCACGGGTAGGTTCCCCGCGACGTAACCGCACGGGTAGGTTCCCCGCGATGTAAGGGGACCCGTTATCCTTACTCCGCGGCACTTGCTGACGGAGCCCATCATCTATGAGGAGAGGGCTGTGAACAGGATTGACGTATAAAAACGGATTCTGGACACTAACTGTCAAGCATACCAGACCTAGGTAACGAATGGGATTACGGGCTGTCTTTTCCGAATCCCATTTTCTAGTATTTACTTTTTGGTCCTGACGAAGCGCTCCCGGATCCATTAGGGACCGTCCTATAGCGCAAAACATGTTGACCTCCCTTTAAATCACTTTTGTTAATACACCACACGGGTTGAGAGAAGTGGGACTTTTATTTGGTCTTTTTTCCCCTCTCTAAACAGCACTACTGTGCATCTCCATCCCCGTGAATTTTTTAGCTTGGACCAGGGACCTCCTGATTAAAATACTTTAGGTCCCTGTTTCATTTTTAAATCTGCACTCACTAGCACATACCTACCCACACACCCTCACTCACAAATGCGGCAACTCCTTAAAAGAACTCCACCAGAGAGCCCCTAACTAAGGGCCCGTGAGGGACTGCAGCGCCACCCCCACGAGGAGCAACCGTGCCCAATGATGATGCTATACATCCGCGAGGGTGTGTGAGGGCACTCAGTACCACCACAGGAGTATTTTCTCCTCACTCTGCACACTCACCCTACCTTTGGAAACATTCCCGACTATCTACAGCTTATCTGTTGGCTGTTACTCCCCCTCTTACATCATAGGAACTGTAACCATCCATTGGAACAACAGTTATGGAAGTGGTCAACACTTTCTGCAACGCTTAGTCCCCAGTCAGTACTTTCACTTTGCTCTGCTGCCTCTCTGGAGAGATTTGGTACATTAGCGCTTTTTTGAGTTTCGCAGCTTTTAACAGGACCTTCTCCATGAAGTACATTCATTTGCACTGCATGTGATTACTTTCCAACAGAAAAAAAGAAAAAAAATACCTTCCTGACCGCCTGGGAGTTAATGTCATAACTCTGTGGTGCCATTTCAAACTCTTCTCCATTGCAAGATGTAGTAGCTGTTACAGAGAAACCGGGGGACTGGGAAGAGAAGGACAACACAACACAAAGGACAAGTGACGCAATCAGGGGCCTCACCAGCCTATCTACTCTGAGCAGGTTTTCTTTGGACACATACCATTTTCGCTTTGATACGTCCACTTTTAAGAAACCTATTTGAATGCACTGCATAAACACATTATCCAGCCATACATGCGCCTTTAGTTACTTACTCTTCCTGGTACATTTGAGGTAACCATTCCACATAACTTCCTTATCTTGGCATGCAGTGCACCAGGCTCATGTGAGACTGAAGCTTATCAGCTGCCAAATGAGAGGGTGCTGAGCTAATAACTTCAACTCACCACCACTTAACCACATTGTGTGATCCTGGGCAAGTGTTTTATATTCCTGGTCCTCAATTTCTCAAACTTGCAAGATTTGTAGCGCTTAAAGTTTAACACCTTTTAATTTTTTTAATGCAAGCTAAAACAGTCAGTTAAGAAACACCTGTTTAACCAGAACCTTATAGTGTTTGAAGGGGGTAGTGGGGACGAAAAGAGCTTTCAGAGACTTGCTTGTTATAGCAGTAAATCAGATAAAATGTGGATTATTAGAACGCCTGTGGGCATCGCTGATGTAAGTTAGAGCAGAGCTGTGGTACTCGTGATGGCCTGAGGGTTACATCAGATGGCTGATGCTAGTAACGGATTCCCTTTGTCATGGCTGTTGAAGAATCACCCTCAGACTAGCTCCCCATGCTGGTTTAAAGTCATGCTTGGCGCTGCACAGAGCTGCATATAAAGCCCCTCATAGTTTCAAGTTAAAGGTTTTGGTGTCATCGTATCACGGAAATTAAGGCTTAAACTTTTAGCCTGTGGTAAAGAAATCACGGTAAACCTGCCTCCAAAGGCAAACTCGGACTTGCCTTATCTTCTCACTTTTCCTGACTGCTCATTCCCGGTTGCTGGTGAAGGGACAAGAGCTGAGCACCTAAATCTCCAGACAGAAGACACTGCCAAATAGCACCACCCGATAAGCCATAGGTGGAAGAAAATAGCATGGTTAGGCACTGGTTAAGACTTTAGGGGCTCTTGTAAAGGAAATCACGGGCTTATAGGCTGCATGAGATTCCCACAGTGAAAGTAAGGGGCTTCAATTTTGAGACTTAAAATGGCCGAAGGGGGTGGCGCAGGGGCTGAATGAGAAGCCCAGAAAGGGGGTGGGAGGGGAGTGAGACATTAAGCATAGAAGGAAAGCAAAGTGCGAAGGGAGGGTAGGAATCAAAGAATTTTACTGCAGGCCTTGGATGCGAGGGGAGCGATCTGGGTTCAGTGTGAGAGCAAGGGTGGAGCAAACTACAAAGGGCAGAGATTCGAAGGTTGAATAAATACATCGGGTGAAAGCAGGATCCAAGAGGCAAAGAAGCCACTGCAAGCCAGCCTTTTACCTGTCAGTGCTGTGGGTATTCTGGAGCTGCAGAAGCTCCATGTTCGCCTCGTGCTCCAAGGAAATGAAAGGGCCAGGGCAGGATCCCGGATGCCATATGAGTAACACGAGGGCAAGAAAAAAACCTCTTATCTGACAGTGCTGTGGTATTCTGTAGGAAACGGAGAATTCGATATCATTCTAATGTTCTGCTCTGGGGAAACGAGCCCACCCCTGAGCTGGGTTACCCAATAGGAAGGAAAGGTGTAAAAGAGGGTGGGCTCAGGGTTCCGCTCATCCAATCCCAGTCATGTCTGCATTGATGGCCATCTGACCAATCACAGACCACTATACATTAGAGAATGTGGTGGAATATCCCTAATACTTTCTAATTGGCTCTGGGGAACAGGTTTGAATCGTATGGTCCCGTTTTCCATAATTTACGGTCTACTTGTTCTTCGAGCAAAACAGACTTTAAAGCTTCTTGCCCTCATGAGAAATCTTGATGTCTAGGGCGATATGAATTACCCACCCCTGACTGTGCTGAGGGGGCCCCCTGCAGCTTGGGGGCCCCCCCGCACCGCGGGGGCTGCGGGGGCCTGTGTTACGCGCCTGGACCACAGTTTATAATTTTGAGGCATCTGTAATTTAATTCCTCCACACTCTTTACTCAGTTGGCTGGCCTGTCATTTTTTCAGAGTTTGCGTTATAATAATAAATTCCAGCGTATAAATCATTAAGGGCCCATATTAGCTCTCCGTACATCCAGTGGTCTCTCTGTATATGTGTTCGCCTGTCTTCTTATCTATCAGACCATTCGTCAGCTTCATTGTATGTTTCTATGCCTCCAGGTCTGTGTCCTGGTCCGTGGTAGGTAGAGCCTCCAAGACAGTGCATGCGCTGATGTAAGGCATATTGTGGGGTTTCTAAGACCATACATTAGCTTAGAGCCCTCCCATTGATTACAACCGATTGGATCTCCTGCCATTCTCTTTTGCCTGCTTCTTATTCGAAGGGTTTCCTTCTCCAACCTGTGTCTGCCCCTCCCAAGAGCACTGCCAATTTACTTGCGTCCTTCCCAGTGCTTAATTTGTGCTGGTGGTGTCCCACAAGAAAACCTAGGGTCTCGAGTTGGGTAGAGCCAACCCAGGTCCACCCTTCTTTTCAAAACTTTTGAGGAACAGAGGAAGGCAAACTCTGAAAAGGAAAGCTTACAGCGATTCCATCTCAAACCCCGCAGGGTTTGGTAACTGCCCCCTCCCAATGAGTCTGGTGATAATTATACATCTAGGGATTTCTGGAGGAAAGGAAGTAAATCAACAGAACGTATAAAGATCACCCACTCTCTATGCTCCTTCTTTAAGGTTCAGTCCAAAATGCGAGAAGCACATAACTCCATATCCCCTTAGTCCTCTCCTAGTGGTCGGAGCAGAGTCACAGGAAAGCTACACCAGAACTGTGGAGGGGGCAGGGGAAGAAGGGGCTGTCCCTCAGTATCTGCTTTTCTTCCCCCATTCACACCTCACTCCTTTGCTTCTCTCCATTTTTCCTTCACTTTCTGCCCTACGTCGACGTTTCCTCTTAATGGCCACCTCCCCTCATTAACTGCTTTTCATTTTACACCTTTCCATCTTTCATTTACACTCTCCTTTCATGCGATCCCCGCTGTCTGCTATTCTTCCCTTGCCTTTTACTCGTTCCACTTTTCATTCTCATCATGTTTCACTCCAATCTTGCATTCCCAATCTCCTGCTTTCCCCACTTCTTTTCACATTCTTTGTCTACCTTTTGTATCTTTGTATCAATCCTTGCCTTCAGACCTCTCCTTCTTCCTCCCTTTCCCTTTTTATGTTTTTCCTTCTTGTACATATCTTTATATCCATTCCAGGAATCTGTGTTTGATCTCAGGGTCATACATTTAAATATTGGTGTGGTCACTCAGTCTTTCATCTTTCTGGGGTCGATAAAATAAGTGCCATTGAGCTGGATAGCAACATTTTGAATTTGGTGTCAAGGCCAGCTCTGGTGAATATGTGCTTTACTAACATACATGGTGTGTTAAGGACACATACATGTATTTTAATATTTTGTTTTTCAATTTCTTTGCAATATTATACTGTCATTATTCCCTCTGTCCCTGCTTCATCCAGTACCTTTCAAACTCGCATACATTCCCTTGACCTCCTTTCTTTCCTTCGTCCCATCTTTTTCCTCTTCCTCCACCCCTCCAGCCATACCTCCTTTCTTCTTTCCATTCTTGCTCCCATACATCCTCATTCATTCCCCATCCTTCCTCCCTTGGTGCACTTTTTCCTCCAATTATTCCTTACTTTCTTTTTTTCCCTTCTCCTTCCTTCACCCCATTCTTTAATTTCTTCCTTTCTTATCCTCAAACCTTCCTTCTGCTCTTCTTCCTTTCTTCTTTCTATTTATCCATTACACATTGTTCACTTCTATTCTCGCACTATTCCTTAATTTCTTCCTTTCACTTTTTCTTATTTTCTCCTTCTTTCATCCATCACTTATTTGTTTCCTCACTCCAGTACTCCCCTTCGCGCCTGCATTTGTTGCTGCCTTCTTTAATGTATTCCTTCCTTCATCCCTTCCTTTCTTTTGAACAGCGCAGTGCAAGCACATTCTCTTTAGTTTGCAAAACTGCTTCAAGTACTCAAATGACCTTTCCTAAAGCTCCATTTTGAGTTTTATATACATTCTCTAATTTGCGTTCATTTTTAAGTTGTTGTCATAGGCTTCCTAAATGTTATATTATGTTATGTAATATTGATTTGTATAGTGAACTAATCACTCAAGAGGGTATCCAGGTGCTTGGGCAGGTATGTAGGTGTGAGGCCCCCGAGGTAGCGCTGATGTGTTGAGGCTTATGGGTATGGACGGAGCCAATAAATTAAGCGGGTGGAGCCACTGGAGGAAGTGGGAGGAGCTGGGGGAGTGGGTGTGGCCTCCTAAAAAAAATATGAGCACCTGCACTTAATATTTTACAAATTAAGCACTGGCCATGTATGAACTGGGGTGGCGGAGTGAACTAAAGAATGATGATGGATTAAACCCAGATCAGTTGACTGGGGGTGAGTGCATGCATTGTTTAACACTCCGTTCATTATTCCCTTTGGTTTTGCTTTGTTCGCCCTAAGTTGGCAGGGTATTCCCAGACGTGGGTCCCTTCCTCACTTTGCCACTGGATTCAAGCTAGACTGGTTTTGCTTTAATCTAATTGGGGCAGATATCTGCAGACCCATCCCTTATGAAAAATGGAATTGTCTCATGCCCTCCCCAGGACAGATTGAAGAGTCATGCTTTCCTGAGCAGGACACTCATCAGGATATAATCTCAGATCGCATTCATATCCATCCCTCACTGACCTGGATCTCAAATGTTTTGTGGATACCTGCTTGGTTCTAGCTGACATGTGACTGCCTTCTATATGTTTTGCAAATACATTATGATGTTATCCTGTAAATAGGCAATATTGATTTCCCAGTAAAATGTACACCGTTTAATGTGTAATTGCTGATTCCTATATGGAATCTTTGTTGACACTGTTCTTCCGAATGGCACTCAATGTATCAAGTGTTTGAATATTTAAAACCGAATTTTCACTCTACCTGCCCATCTAATTGATTTAGTGAAGAGGTAAGGCAAGTGGATTTCTTTTTAGGACAAGTGGATTTCTGTACTATTTTGCCCCTTCGACAAGTAGATTTGTTTTAACAATTCCACACCTCTGATAGTGCTTAGGCCTTGGAGCTCCAGATTAAATCCGGAGCGGGGGCCCCCTCCATGTACCTTGCAGGGGGGCCCCCACAACTTTCGTTACGCCACTGGTACCATCAGTTACAGTGACCAGCAGCACTATCGTAACAGATGGTACTTTAAATTTCGACTCACACTATGGCCGGATATATTCCGAATTGAATGACTATGACAACTCTTCCTCGGGGTATTTCCATCTTTATGTGTCCTTCAAACCCAGTGAGGGTTGGATTATTTAACTAACGCCTGTCCCTTTATTTGCCTTGCACATAAAATGCAGCTGGCGGCATGTAATTTAAACTCTATTATGCACTAAAGTATCAAGATTTTTATCGTCTCATTTCCTTGTTTGTGGCCACTCCCTCCGACCGTTAACACCTAACTGTCAGATCAGCCCCGATAGGTTCGCACGGGCAATCAGAACGAACTTCAAAGTTCTCGGCACTCGACATGTTGACCTGACCAACTCAATGAACCAGAAGACCAAGTTCCGTTATCAGGTGAATCTTTAATAAACACCAGTGGGAAGAAACATTCTGGGGGCCTCTTTAAAATTATCGGCCCCAACTGATTAGGTAACAGCTGCAGTCCATTTTTAAGATTGTGTGCACTGGGCAGGGCAGGGGTAATCAGTATTTTTGAGCTGGGACCCCACCGCAGAAATGTACACAGTAAAACATTGTAGGACCCATCTAACATTCAGCAGTCTTTAACACACTTTACGCACGCTTTCGAAGTTATATTTATGATTCATGCTTATACATTTATTGCCCCCTTTTAATGGGAGGCATAGATTATTGTTCGGATTATTTTTATGGTGTAAATTGTTTCCTTTCATTTTCTCTTGTTTTTCCTTATCAGCTTCTGTTGAAGGACCCAAGCAACATGTGGAATGTGTGTTTTGGGTCTGGCTCCAACGGTGGAAGGCCGTTTAAGGAGGTGCCTGGAAGGCTCTCTGGTCGGCAGGCATATTGAGAGATACTTTACCACACATCTTATATTCAGATGTGGCCTAGTCATGTCTGGCCGTATCAAGACCTGTCCGGATTTACATGGTGTTACTTATTTCCATCTAGAGTCACCCTATACAATTTTCTATTGTCAGCATCCTTACAGTCTTCCACAGCACCAGCCCTCTTGGACCAATGTTGGGTACCCATGGACTAAATCGTTACTGAATGAAAGGCATTGCAGTGTGCCATTCATTTTGGCATTCTATGTGGAAAGAGTTTGAGGTAATAGCCAGATGCAGTCCTAAACTGGTGTAAAGTAATATTAAATAACTACCTTTTGGAAGATTTAATGACTTCTTTTTCTGCTCTTTGAAGCACATTGATTGTGTAGTGTGGAGAAGTTTTCATTGACAGCATGTGAGCTGCCAATCAAAACCTGAAGGGATTGCTTGCTGAAATGCTCTTTCCGGTCTAACTAGAACAGTGCAGAGTAAAGCATTAAGTAAAGACTGTCATTTTCTACTAAACCAGAACGCAAGTCTATCTGCCTCTGCCTGTGAGTAAAGGAAACACTTACATTTTCACTCCTTCCACAGTCCCAGCTTTTCATCCAAGAGCGCAATCCTTAGCAGTGCAACAGGAGCTTCGGCACCGGAGACCAGAAGTGTGAGGTGCCTACTACTCCCCAATTATGCCTGTTGTTTACTACCCAAAAAGTAGACAGGAAGGCACATATCTTTCCATTCGTTACAGACCATGGCAGAGTAAGGCCACTGGCTGCAGACTTTAGGATTCCTGCCATGTTGTGTGTGTCACACACAACATGGCAGGCCCTGGAGCTTTTTAGCTCCAGGGCTGCAGCAATAATTAGTGCAGTAAGGGCAGTGGACTACTGCTTCCCAATTATGAGTCTCATTTCTTGTTATATAGGTGGACGAAGAGATATCCTTTATAGGCCGAGCCTACTAGACACCACAAACAGTATGGTTACAAAAGGACTGCTGAGGCCTTATCAAGAACTGCCAGGCACATACAGTGCGTTCATTGCTTACTATTGGTTGACTTTATTGTCACTCTCATTTGCTTGCTTCTTATTCAATGACATCTTGTAAATGTCCCTCCCCTGGAGCATAGCCTCTTTACGATATTTCTTATTGGCTGGCTTGTTTAAGCACTCCATGAGAGTGCATATGTTTTCCAGCTCTCTCTCTTGTGTGCTTCTCCACCTGCCAATACCCCCTGCACTCTGTGCCGCTGTAACTCTCGTGCTACAAGCTCTCTCTCATGTGCTTCTCCCCCTTACTACACACCCTAAACCTGTGCACTGTGTTGCTTTCTCACTTGTGTGCTTCTCCTCTGCCCCTGTGTTGCTTTCCCCGTTGCTCACCAGCGCCCCCATGTCCACCATCTTTTTGGGGGGAAAATACAATTATTTTATTGGCACGGGCGGACCAGTCAGCAATATGCTGTCTGGTCATTCGCCTTAAAAAACACTTTTGTGCTGCTTCTTTTTCATTTTTTAAATTTAATTATCCATTTGGAATCGGTAAATTTGAAAAAAGTCAGCTGTGTCATATTTTAAGCATGCATGCATAATGACACATATACTCTCCTACAAAATGGCGCGGCCACATCATCACTCCAGTTTTTTTCTTTTGGCCATGCTGCACAGCATTGTGCCGATGCTGATGCTGTGCAGCATCACTAAAGGCATTGGTAAAGCCAGCAGGCCCCAAAAGCGAGACCTATTGGCTTTGCTAATACTTTTTCCTTACTTGCATTACATTAGGCCCACTCCTCAAGACCCTGACTCTGCACAAAGACAGGAAAGGCAGAAGATATTTCTTCAGCCGACCAGTCCGATTCTTGAACTCCCTAGCAGCTGCAGCCAGAGAAAATGATAGCCAACTCAGTTTCAGAGTACCCTTCAGGACCTGGCCATTACTCAATTGACTGTTTTTCACCTGGTTTCTGCTTGTTTAATCTTGGTTCAAGCACCCTGAGGCCATCTGTTTGGCTTGGGTGCGCTATAATGATCCAATGAAAATAGGTACATATTTGAGCAGCTGCGATTAAGTCTTCGAGCCTATCGGTTCACTTACACCTTTGATATAGAAATCACTCATTCATTTTACGAACTCTCTTTATTATTGGGTAAATGTCAGAAAAATCGATGTAGAGTTAGTGTCAAGCATTACTGAAATCACAGCACCTCTTGCTTCACTGTAAACAAAGGTCCACTAATATTGCAGTTCTGGGTGTTATTGACCCTGTGGTTTACAAATGCGGGGGGCACACTGGCATTTCATTCAGATTGCAATTATCTTTTGAAATCCCTGCTGCTAGTCGATTGCATTCCCTGCGAGTTGCATGGGTTATGGGATGGTCAGAGGCCTCTGTTGTTGGGACAAAACGTAAGGAAAACTTTTCGAGTGCAGGCGCTTGTAGGAACGTGAGACATTGCTTTCGTTTCCTCTCTGGATGCCCTGGCCTCTGACGAACACTAGGAGGGGTCATTTATCTCATGTTGAAGCTTGCCCAAGTAGCCCTTCCCAAGACGCATGTTGCTAACTGCAGTCATTCAACTTTCTAAACGCATGATTTGGTTTTACAAGAGGCTTTAATTACTTATGCATGGCATACGTTTGCAAACTCATCACTGCTAATTCTCTAACTCGCAGAACAGGTTTACTTTGAAAGAAAACATTTTGAAATAACCAACTCTTCTTGTTTCTATTCTTAGGTGTATCTTCAGTTTCTGTCTGCAAGATGTAAACCTCATAAGAGCCCATGCAGGCCTCCAAAAGACAACCATCATCTATTTATTTGGTACTTGTGAAGCACGTGGTTACCAAATTGTGTCCTGGCACTAGAACATGTAGACTTACATAGAGTCGGAGGGTCTAGTGCAGTTTAACACAGCCTCTTTTTGGAAGTCTAGCTTGGGAGCTTACCAAGAAAACAATTGTCGAATCAACAGAAGACCTAAATCAGATCAGACAAATGTACTATCAGCCAAGTAAGCTGTAGTAAATTACTTGTCTGCTATTCTCCACTGTACATCTATCTTCTCCTACCATCCTGACCACCTATGCTGGAACCAAGCTACTAATAAAGAAGTAACCTACATGTACAGATGGACTCTGTATCTTCCTTTACAACATAAGCCTCTCCAGGTGGCTTGACACAGGCCCCTATTGCAGGAGTTTGAGTAGGTACCGTGCTGTAGCTTTTTGTACCAGCTGCAGGTGCTGAACAGAGCAGTCAGGGAGCCTTACAAATACCAGTATTTGCATGATCTTGCAGAAAACACACCACCGCAGGCAGGATGGGGTAATGTGTGTTATCCGGTAAGATAGGAGGTTTGTTTCATAGAGTCGTTAGATGACGATAAAAAGAAGAGGTGCCCTTGGTCTAATGTGTTTTAAAGGAAATTTAATAACAGAATTTTAGTAATTGAGATTTTCTGGTTGGCACAGTATGCACCCTGTCCAAGCAGGAGCCACAATCCTAGTCAGGGCAAGTCAGATACACAACTTAAATTAACCTATGCTCACCCTCTGGTAACTTGGCACAGAGAAGTCAGGCTTAACTTAGGAGGCAATGTGTAAAGTATTTCTGCACACATTAATTACAGTAACACAGTGAAAGCACCAAAAATACTCCACACCAGTTTAGACAATTAGACAATATTTAGCTTACTAAACCATGAACAAAACAACAAAAATCCAATCAGTAGAAGTCGAGATATGAATTTTAAAATTTAAATCCAAAAATAGTTCTTATAAGTCAATAGAGCTAAAAGGTTATTTGAGGTTGCACTAGACTGGGGTAGCTCCAAATTCCAGGCTGACCATAATGGGGGGCAGGAAGGCTACAGGACCCATGGAGGTGCCGCTGAAAAAGTACCTAGCGCTGAGCAAGTGTTGGTCTTGAGGACTCGATGCATTAGTTCCAATTCATACAGTTAGGTCTTTGCGTCGAGGTCGAGCCTTGAAGTCGGTATTGAAGGACTGGTGCTGCTTCGAAGTAGAGACTCACAGCAGCGTCTTCGGATCGGTGCTGCATTGTCGTCGAACCTCACAGTTGGGACCTGTGCTGTAGTCGAATCAGCATTGCATCGGCGTCAGAGGGCACTGCGTCAGTTCCCATTGGCGCACAGGGCTCACTGAGTCAATTTTTGCAGAATACAGCTGCAGAAACCACTTCTGAGGCAATCCCAATGTTAACCTCTGGGAGAGATAAGCTTTGCTGTAGTGAAAAACAAATGTAGCAGTTTTTCAATCAATCAATCAATATAAACTTTATTCGGATACAGATACATACCCATAAAAGTACAGACAAACAGCAACATATTCAAAGAAAAATGTCAACAACAAAGGAACAGTTAAAAACATCCGGTTAAGATTAAAATTAGTCCTCCAGTAATACAGTACACAGGGTGAAAAAAGTGCAAAATTCATTAGAGTAACATATAACTTAGAGATGAAAACAACAAAATAAGGTGCAAAGATTCAGCAGGGGAACATAGAATTACGAGTACGTACCGCCGCCTTCAGGAAAGAGCCAACCCGAAAGGTTAGCTCATCGTCATTTAAAGCAATGACCTTCCCATATGCAGCCTTATAGTCAATCTCCGGTAAGGCTTTAAAATACGGAAGTAAAAACCTTTTAGTGAGTATTGAGTAATAGCAGCAAAAAAATAAAAAGTGCAACATCGACTGTTTCTGTTGGCTAGTGCATGGGCATGGCAATACATCAAGGTTAGGGGTAAACCCAGCGGGAAAAGAGAGCATTAATTTCATGGTGTCAGTCCTCAGCCGGAAATGTAACCCCCTTTCCCAGCGACTAATTGGTTTTAATAAGTAGCTAGAAGGTGCACGTGAAAAGTTCTCAATACACATGTATCTAGCGACTGACACTTTTTTGCACTCTTTGTCCAATCTAGCATCCCTATAGGATGCATGAATAAGAACCGTCAGAATGGATTTATTACTAGTGGTGCCAAGGTCTAAAGGATTTAAAAATAAGTGTTCGCAGATCACACTGGTTAAGCTTTTATGTACCGCAGCCAACCAAGGTATGTTCATTCCCTTATCACATTTCAGACAGTCTGATATTATCTCTCTGGTTAGTTGGGCCGCGGGATTTCTCCAAACTCTCAGCCAAAATAATGCTGGGCGAGCCTTAATGTAATCTTCGATATATGGCAGGTTAAGTTCACAATGACAAGCATATTTAGAGGAAGAAATAGGTGCACCCAGGATTTTACGACAGAATCTATTCTCATCATCCTGGATAATGCCACTATTAGTGTGTCCCAAAACTTCAGCGCCATAGGTGGCAATAGGTATGCATTGGAGTCTATAAATTTTAACAGTGGCAGATACCACCTCTGTATTCCTTGGCTTTGATAGCCGGAGTATCATGTTAGTAGAGTTTGTGAACTTCCTCCTGCAATAAGCCACATGGTCCGCCCATAATCCATTTGAGGCAAATACCAGACCGAGATATGGGAAAGTGCGAGTGCTCTGTAAACTGTTAAAATTTAAAACTATTGATGAATTAAAATACTTCTTTGACCCACACGCCATTAAAAAGGATTTTTTAAAATTAGTACATAAATCCAGGGCGGCCATGAAATCTACAAAGCCACGCACCAGAATACGGAGAGCTTTTGGGGTGCGGCCCATCAGCACCGCGTCGTCGGCATATAACAGGGCCGGGAGTTTATTGCCGTTAATGCATGGGACGTCTTAGGTCAATGTTGCCAGAGATTTATTCAGATCGTTGATATACAGAATGAATAGAAGAGGGGCCAGGACACATCCTTGCCTGACCCCTCTGCCAACTTCAATAACTTTTGAGACCTCCCCATCCCTGCTGATGCGCACCCGGGCGTGTAGGTCTTTATGCAGATAAGCTAAAAAGGATACAAAGGACTCGTCCAACCCATAGTTTAAAAGGATAGTCCACAGCCGAGACCTGTTAACAAAATCGAAGGCCGACGTGAGATCCATTAATGCCAGATATATGGGTGTATTCTCAGCTACATTACATTTACCAATAATCAAGTTGAGGTTGAGGCATTGTTCAACAGTGCCGATATTACTCCTGAACCCCAACTGATAGGGATGTAAAATCTGACACTCCTCGGCCCATGACCTGATCTTGTTATACAGGACCCTCCCCAAAATTTTCAGCGTATTATCGATCAGGGAGATCGGCCTGTAACAACTCGGGTTTGAACGGTCCCCCTTTTTCAAAATAGGCACAATTATAATGGCGGACCAAGTATGGGGTATAGGGGAGTTGATTAGGTTATTTAAAATATTCAGCAATAGGGGCGCCCAAAAATCAGGGTGACTTTTAATAAGATCAATGGGCAAGCCGTCAGGGGCTTTGCCTCCCAGGCTCTGATCGATAGCCTCCTCTACCTCCAATAGGTCAATCGGAACCCTAGTAGTCATTGTATACTCATTAATAGTTGTGGGTACGGCCGAAGCAGAATAGATCTTCCTAAAAATGCACTTCCCAAGACTCACTAGAGATATTACAACTAATAGGAGACATAGGGTTCCCTAGAGACCTCATGCCCTTAACAGCCGACCAAAAATCCTTGCCATTTTTTAACGTGATGGCCCGTGCAAGATTGTCCCTTATGATTGCCTCCTTTCTAGTTGCTATAGCTTTTTTATAACTTAATCTAAGTGATTTAATAAGGGAGCTATCTCTGGGTTTGTTAGCAAGCGCCCTACGCAGGGCTCTATTAGCTGAGGAGCAATCAGCATTAAACCAACCTGGGTCCTGGGGTGGGATTTCTTATTAGGCCTAGACAACAAGGTTTCAACGCCTGCACAAAGCTGTGAGAAGGCGTCGACTACCTCCGGGTTATGTTCCTTAAACGACAAACAAATGTCGATCAATTTGGGGTGAGTTCTTACCATCCTGCCAAATATGGCTTTGTTGTCTATTCCACGCCAGACCAATCTGAGATTGTCAGTAGAGGGGGACAAATCCCTAGCACCGCACTCTATATCATAGATCGGTCTAGATATAGAGCTCAGGGTTAGATTGACAGGATTTTGATCCCCCTGAAGTGTGGGAATCACCTCAGCTTTTAGCACACAATTCCCTAAAGGGGCAGTGATAAAAATATAATCAATAGTTGAAGTCGAACCCCTGTCTCTATAGGTGGGTTCAATATGGCCCGCTCTAGTCGGCACTTCTGCAAGCTTCATTATATCTGTGAAGTTGTTGATACTTAGGAGGTCTAGAAATTGGGCTCCCCTGTGACATAATGGTGCGATATTCGTAGGGTGGATAGCAGAGTAAATGCCCCTCGGGAGCTTGACATTAAAATCGCCCCCTAAACAAATACCCTCAGGTTTAGTGCCGCGGTTAGATGTCTGTATATTAGAGATGAAGTTAAACAAATCAATAAAGTTCATATTGGGAACATTCTTAAAATCATTGTTATGAAAATTTATTAAATAAAACGAAATCCCCCGTTTATAGATTAAAGCCTGAAATTTGTTGTTATTGGTGGTAAGCGCCCTAGCACGGCACCCTGCCCTAGTTTTAATCCAGATTGAGAGGCCTCCAACTGGCCTTCCAGAATCTGGGATGAGGGCTACGGTATTAAAGCATTGAAACCCCTCTAAAAACAAATCTCGAGTGGCCCAGGTCTCTTGTTTGTGAACTAACTCCAACCAGTCAGGCAAATTCATTTTAGACGCAAGACCTGCCACATTCCAGCTCAGTATTTTGAGAGTGGATTCAACGTTAAAGGTGGCTCGGGTGTCGAGTTCACAAGGCGGAGATACAATTAAAGGGGGGACTGACTCTGCTAATTCTGATTCTGGGCGGGGAGGAGACAGTCAATCCAGGCTATCCAAACCAGATAGGGGCAAGAATCTGTTCTGTAGAGAGAGGGGGCGGGCGGTAAGAGGCGTGTCAAAAAGTGATGCCTCCAGGGAAGGTTTGTAGAAATACCCCAATGGCAGGCCCCAGATACTGGTGTTTAAATTAGGCTACCAGGACATGTAAAACTCAAAATTGCATGTCCTGTCTTTAAAATACACTGTACCCTGCCTATAATGCTACCTAGGGCCTACCTTAGGGGTGACCTATATCTAATAAAAGGGGAGGTTTGGTCCTGGCTAGTAGGAAGTGGTGGCCGGCATGGCTCACGGGTGGTGTGGCAGGTGCAGGAAAGGGGGGTCGTAGCTTATGTAAAAAAAAATAACTCTTACCTTGCCGCAGGGTCCCACGTCCTGTTCCTGCTCTCCTCGTCTTGACTTGAGGAACAGGAAGTACGGCCAGGTTCCCTTGACGGATCACAGCGCTGCAATGCTGATTGGTAAGCACACAGGCTCCCCTGACCAATCACAACACAGCATTGTGAATGTTTTTGAGCGTCCTGGTTCGACACTCAACCAGCGAATGTGGGCCTGGGCATGTTCTCCACGCAGGCTGTAATGCAGCCTGCATGGAGAAAGGGGAAAGTGTGCATGACTGGTTGAGCTGCCTGAGAGGGCTGACCAAACAGTCACTGTGCACTTAGGAGTGGGCAAACCACTCCTCCCCTGTCCTGCCCCAAGAGCAGAGCAAACCTGCCTGCTGCCTAAACTAAGCAGCACAGAAACATAAAATGATAATAGCAAAGTTATTATCATTTTATGTTTCCTTTACATTAACTTTGCACTGCCTAAAAGCAATGGGGCGACACTCCTCCGCCATAGCAGAGGAGCCACCACTGCAAGTTGGTTAACTTGCCATGTTGAAATGGCAGTTTAAAACGGCACACACAGGCTCTGCAGTGGCAGGCCTGAGACGTGTTTAAAGGGCTACTGAAGTGGGTGGCACAATCAGTGCTGCTGGCCCACTAGTACCATTTGATTTACAGGCCCTGGGCACATATAGTGCAATTTACTAGGGACGTCTAAGTAAATTAAATATACCATTTGTGGATAAGCCAATGTTACCATGTTTTGAGTACAGGGTATATGCACTTTAACACTGGTTAGCAGTTCTAAAGAGCCCACAGTTCTAGAGCCAACAAAAATAAATTCAGCACAAAGGGGAGGAGGAAGGCAACATTTTTGGGGGTGGCCCTGCAGAAAAGGCCATTTCCAACACAACCCTCCTCCAGCCTAAAGCCAGGGTAGGCTAATCAATACCTTGATGGACTTCACTGCTTAGGGCGATAGAACATGGACCATGACCTTCTAATGTAGGGGCATTTGCCAATTCTACGCCTCTCTAAACCGATTTGTATCCCTCTGTCTATACTCTCAGAACCACTAAACTGACCCATGAGGAACCCTTCTCTTTACCTATGGACCCCATCTGTTCAGCATACAGATGGATCCCAGTAGGCAGGCAGTATCACCATGGCCAACAGTGTGATGTTATATAAGGAATTTTTTTACCTATGCCTCTGGTGACTTCAACACTTATTCGTATGAAGTAAGATAAACGAAAATTAATACGTTTATCCAAGCAATGATTTATGCCTTTTATTTATTTTATTTTTTAAATTAATATCTTTGATCACAAAAAGAACACATCATAAACTACACGAAATACCACACTGATATTTACACAATGAAAGTGAACAACGTGAAAAATGTGTTTTGACATACAATTATAAATAAACTCATAATAGTCAAACATTGAAACCATCAAATGCAATGTCACAAAAAACAATCATTATATAAACAATACGAAATGCAAAGTTGTCAAACAAATTGATAGATTGGACAACTAACACCCTTATATTTGGAATCAATCAAATCCCCTACATATCAGGGACACAAGGGAGTATATTTGTGATATTTAACCAAGAAGTTAGATTCCTTTGTCTGCCTTGTAATATTTAACCAAGGAGTTGAATTCCTTTATCTGCCGACGCGTTTCGAGTGCCAGTTAAATCAATTGCCGCACTCTCATCAGGGCTGGATTAATCTTTCTCACGAACAGACTGATTGTGACAAAAAAGGGAGGGATGAAAAAAAAGAATTTGAATTTTTATTAAAAAAAGGCGCTTCCCAAAGCCCTAATTGTTTTTCTATCTGTACAAGTTGGTGGTCACATACCTGCATTATGCCAGTTGCATGTAACCATCAGCAATGTATAACACACAGTGGTTGCCAAACTGATTTTCAATATTGCGGGGCCAAAACGATTTTTAAACCGCAGATCTTTAATTCTGCAAGAGAAATGTTACACGCACATTCGCGGTGATGGTTAAATAAGTTTAAAACGTGACAACTAAGCACAAGTTATTTACTCACTCAAGAAGGGGGGCCAAAAACGTGGTCCCACAGAGGAAGTGTTGTAACAGATAACGATCCTTCACTCTCTTTAAAAGTAGTTTGTGGCTGCAAGAGCAAACAAGTGTAAGAATTTGTAAAAATCGTTTTTTAGCTAAACTCACTTGAATTCAAATGCAAACTCTATTTTGCTCACCTAAAGAAGCTTCAAGCTCAAGATTTCAGGCTCAATGTTTCAAATGGGATCTGTCTCCATTACTGCTAGCAGCTCGCCGAGCTGATTAGCACATCATGTGATGGTGCATCAGTGTCACATGATGCATTTCTGACCAATCACAGGAGGAGATGCTCTAATTACATTTGTATTGACTTCTGGGAGATGTAGTTTATTGAAGTCATGTGTTTCAATCCAATTACCCAAGGTAAAATTTTTCAATATCACAGGTCGGTTATATTTACAAACATATCGATATCGATCCCATTTATGCTTTATTAGAGAGATACAAGTCCAGAAGCTGACAACAGCACCATATATTTAATTACAGCTCATGAGTCTTCTAGATTCTGTTTAGCTCACTCATGCAGTTGAGGCCCTGGTTGATGCTATCGAATTTCATAATTAAATATGCCTCTTTCTGCAATAGAGCGGTCTCTATACATGTCGATTTTGAATCAATCCATGCAAGAACTGTCCAACGCAGTTCATTTTCGCTGTGTTCAACAGCTAGAAAGTGTTCTACCATGGGCGCTGTAAGGACTTTTCTCCTAATTCGAGATTTGTGCTGTGTAATTCTCACATTAATCTGTTGGCTTGTCTTTCCAATGTACAATTTATTGCAAGAGCATACCACTGCATAAACAACGTTCCTAGTCTTACAATTTGTGAAATGTTCATGTCTCCATTTTACTCCATTGTGTTTAAATACACTTCCTTCTATAGTAGCAGGGCAGGACACGCAGTTACCACACTTATGGTGTCCACAAATGGGTTTTAGATTCCACTTGGTAATCAAGTCGCTCTTTGGTTTAGGGATGTAACTGTCTGCTCTTATTATCTGTTGGCCAATGCTGGGATTCTTACGCATGGCGAAAATGGGTTTAGCTAAAGGATGTTCCAAACTTTCAAGCAAATGCCAGTTCCTTAAGATGATTTGTCTAAATTTGTTAGTGTGGGCCCCATATGTTGTAACACATACGAGTTTGTCCATTTCTGTCTTTTCCTTTTTCTGTGACAAATTTTCCCTAGGGGTGAACCTTGCTCTTTTTATGGAATGCTTAAGAAGTTTCTTAGGGTAACCCCTCTTTTCCATTTCCCCACAGAATGACATTGCATGGTCCTCAAACTCTGCCAGGTCTGTACAATTTCTCCTAATCCGCAACAGCTGCCCATAGGGGAGGTTCTCCTTTAGGCACTGTGGATGCGAACTTGTATAGTGAAGTGTAGTGTTCCTGTCTGTCTCTTTTTTGTAAAGGCTGGTTGTCAATTTTTGGTTCTGGGGACATACTGCAACATCAAGGAAAGTCATCCTTGTTTTATTGGACTCGATGGAAAATTTGATATCATTATGCCTTGAATTCAACCAGTCAAAAAAATGATTCAACTCGGTCTGGCTCCCCTGCCACAGGAGCCAGACGTCGTCAATATACCTCAGCCATTGATGCATGTTGTTTTTAAATGGATTGTTGTTGTGTATGAATCTCTTTTCGTATTGGGCTATATACAGAACCGCCATTTCCGGCGCATATGGACAACCCATAGCAGTACCCTTAATCTGTAGAAAAAAATCACCCTCAAACTTAAAATAATTGTTTCGAAGGGATATTTCAGCCAATGTCATGATAAAAGATGTGGGGACCCTGTGTGGTCTCTCCCTCAAGTCCAAGTAAAGTTCCATCACTTGGAGTGCCTCATCTTGGGGGATTTGGGTATACAGGGATGTGACATCCAATGTCACCATTATCTGTATGTCATCATCAAATGTTATACCCTACACTTTTGTGATGAAGTCTGTTGTATCTCTGTGTCTCCAAAGATTAGCCCTCCAATCTGTCTCAAGACCTTGCGCATTTGGAGTGCAATTTCGATAGGATTCAGACCATCTGTCTATGTTCAAGCAGGAGCCACAATACTAGTCAGGGTAAGTCAGCTACACAACCTAAATTAACCTATGCTCACCTTCTGGTAGCTTGTCATAGAGCAGTCAGGCTTAACTTAAGAGGCAATGTGTAAAGTATATGTGCATACTTTAATTACAGTAACACAGTGAAAACACCACAAAAAGACTCTACACCAGTTTAGAAAAATACAAAACATTTATGTGAGTAAAACAAGACCAAAACAACAAAAACCCAATCAGTAGAAGTCGAGATATGATTTTGTAAAGATTAAATTGGAAAACAGGTCTTAGAAGTCAGTAGCGCTAAAAGGTTACTTGAGGTCACGCTAGACCAGGGTAAATTCACAGTTCAGGCTGACCGCGATGGAGGGCACGCTGGCCACAATACACAGACAGGGCCCTCTCAAAAAGAACCATGTATGGAGCAAGAGTCGGCGTTGAGGACTCGATGCGTAGGTTCTGATTCACGCAGTCATGTCGATGCATCTGGGTCGAACCTCGCAGTCAGTGTCAAAGGATCAGCGCTGCATTGAACCTTGCAGTGGTGTCTTCAGATCGATGATGTGTCATCGTCAAACCTCATAGTTAGGACCCACGTTGTCGTCGAATCGGCACTGTGTCGGTGGGCACGGCATTGGTTTCAATCAGCGCAAAGGGGTCACTGCGTCAATTTGTGCAGAAAGAAAACAGCTGCAGAACCCACTTCTGAGGCCCATGACTGGAGGGGGCACTTCAGGCAAGAGTAGGACTCACAGATGGCAAAGTCCAGCAGCACCAGAAGAGTTACAAGAAATCTTTTGGACCCCTGAGACGTCAAAGAACAGGAGGCAAGCCAACAAGCCCTTGGAGAAACTTGCGTTCAAGGTTGTAGAGAGCAGGTCTAGTCCCTTTCACTCCCAGGCAAGAAGCAGCAGGCCTACACAGCAAAGCAGGTAGCAAAGTGGCAGTCCCTCCCAACGTACAGCAATTAGCAAACAGCAGGCCAACACAGCTCACTCACTACAGGGGGTATGCAGCTCTTTGTGTGGGGACAGGCACAGCCCTATTCAGGTGCAAATGTCAGCTCCTCATTCCCAATCTACCTCAGGAAGGCCTATCAGCCTGGTGATGGGCCATCAGGATGCAAATGTCACAACCCTTCTCTCTTTGTGTGACTGTCTAGAGTGAATGCACAAAGCCCAGCTGTGACCCAACCCAGTTGTGTATTCAGAGAGAGGCAGAGACACAGAATGGTTAAAGTAAGAAAAGGGCAACTTTCTAAAAGTGGCATTTTCAGACTTACTATTTAAAATCCAACTTCACGATGAATTGTGATTTTAAATTGTGAGTTCAGAAATACTAAACTACAAATTTCTATCTTTTTTTTCCAATTGGAAATGACACCTAAAAGATGTTAAAAGGCAATCCCAATGTTAACCTATGGGAGAGATAGGCCTTGCAGTAGTGAAAAATGAATGTAGCAGTTTTTCGCTACCAGGACATGTAAATCTCAAGACTACATGTCCTACCTTTCAAATGCACTACGCCCTGCCCATAGGGCTGCCTAGAGCCTACCTTAGGGGTGACATATGCAATAAAAGGGAAGGTTTGGGCCTGTAAACTTCCCAGGTCAAAATGGCAGTCTACAACTGCACAGTGGCAAGCCTGATACATATTTAAAGGACCACTGAAGTGGTGGCATAGTCGGTGCTGTAGGCCCACTAGTAGCATTTAATTTACAGGCCCTGGGCACAAATAGTGCACTTTACTAGGGACGTATAAGTAAATTAAATATGCCAATTGTGGATAAGCCATTGTTACCATATTTTGAATAAAGAGCATTGCACTTAAGCACCAGTTGGCAGTGGTAAAGTGCTTAGAGTCTTAGAACAAACAAAAACTAATTCAGCAAAAAGGGGAGGAGGAAGGCAAAAACTTTGATGGTGTCCCTGCAGAAAGAGCCATTTCCAGCACAGAAACGCATGATTTTTAGCAGTGTTGACAGGCGAAAGGCATTGGCTTAGGGAATGTGGCCACTGTCTTGAGGTCCAGCCAGGGCCGGCTCTAGGGTGGTGTGATCGGTGCCACCACACCGGGCGCTGACTTGGGGTGGGGGCGTCATTTTTACAAGTAATAATATCATTTTAAAAACACCAACCTGCTGGCGCATTCCTGGCCTCCAGCAATTTTTGTAGTCATCAATTAAAACGTCAAGATAACTCTGGTGATTTCTCGTGTTCCTGGAAAGAGAGGAGGTTTGTCTAGTGGATGTTTTGATTCATCCAAAGGTAGCACAGAGGGTTAAAATGCCTGCTGCTAAGAATGATTACCATGCCGATAACAAAGTGCATGTAATGTAAATAGGTCAGTGGGTTACTGCTTCTGTAAGAGAGCTCCTTTTGTTACTTGTTATTTGTAAGTCAAAATTGTAATATAGAACATTGAGCTATTAAGTGCCATCAAAGAGCTGTGTGTAAACATCAAGGTATATGTTAAAGCTATATGTTTTTTTGCCAAGTCTTTCATTATCCTATTCTTGCCAAAAGGGTTCATTTGGGTGGAAAACAATTGTTTTTATTGAAGAGAACGCCTAACAATGGTGTTACATTTTCAATTCTGAATTTGTGCCTTTCCAGAATACGGACTTTTGAACTATATTGCCTACCAGTATCAAAGACATGTCACTCCTACACTACAACTTATATCCCGTCTGATGTAACATTTCCTATACACTGATTTACAAACATTTGATTGTCTCTGTGCAATGTGTGTGTGATGTAAAGTGCTCTGACACCTTACGCTAGTATGATTGGTGCTATAAAACTAAATGAATCCGAGAGACAGTGGTTCTGGAGACGTGAGGGGCACTGTTAAAGGGCGGTGGTGAGGGAATCCGTGGCAGAGGTGGTCATTGGGGGGCACCAACAAACATTGTCGCACAGGGCGCCACCAGTGCTAAAGCCAGCCCTGGGTCCAGCTACTAGTGAACTCCCAGCACCATTCCAAAATGAAAGGTGTTGTGAGCCACACTGTCATTCGTACCCAGCCTAAGAGTTATTTGTGTATAATCTGCATAGCACATGCAGGAAAGAAGATACTTCTTAATCAGCTATTCAAGAGGAGCTGCAGAAAGGTTATTGAACAGAGGGCTCAGTGAGGAGCCCTGGGGTACTCTGCATTACACCGGACTAGCTGAAGGAGGTAAAAGAACAGTTCATCTGCAGTCTAAGAATTGGCATCTCACGCCAACTCCTACCAAGTATTGGTGTCTGCAGAAAACTTTTCAGGGGGCATCATTAAAAAAAAATCAAATTGCCCTGCCAGTATTATTTCAGCAGTGCCATTTTGAAATCTTTTTAAAGGACAAGTGAACAATCCAGGATCAGAGGGGAGAAGGGGAGGCGGCAAGCAATCCCCTTGCTGACGCCCATGCTACCAAGTACTGTGGTATGACACACAGTGTCAAAGGCTTCAGAGAGGTCTAGGAGGATAAGGGCAGCAACACCGCCTTGATCCTAGATCATCTATAGTTCATTTTAGATGGCCCGTGCCACACCAGGACCGTGGGAGGCATGGAAACCAGCTTGTGCTTGGCTGAGAAAGGAGTTCGCAGTGATAAACTCCATCAACTGAGGGTTGCCAACCTTCTCTCTCAACTTCCCACGTGAGTGTAACAGTGAGATGGGGAAGTTATTACTTACAACTGGAGGGTCAAAGAAAGCCTTCCTCAAAAGACTCTTTTCCAGTCTGCAGGAAGAAAGAAGCAAACAATTCACCAATCTGGCGATTGGGGGAGCCATGATAGGCCTTCTTAAATAAAAATTTCAACGGGTCAGGGGTCACTCATGGAGCTTGTCTTAATGGCGTTCACAATTTTTGCCATCTCCTTAGCAGAAACATGACTGAATTCAGAGTCCTGGGGTCAAATCACTCTCTGCATGGGGCCTGAATAAGTCCTGAAGATGCCTCACTGGAGGAGGTTTGATAAATACAGCCTGGGAGGGGGAAGTTTGTTGTTGAGGACTCATGGGACTTGAGAATTCTCTGAAGGTTCAAAATATTTCGCATATTACTGCTAGTCCGCAGTTTGGAGCCATAGTGGCCCGACTGAGCTTGCGTGCCTGACCTAAGAGTTCTAGGTTCTGAGAGCAGACTTGTAAACCATTTTAGCATCAGCAGGATGCTTACTTCAGCAGTTTCTCTCATGTAGTGGCAGACAAGGGCGGGGCATGCTACACAGCCGATGGGCTTCACTGGCAATACTAATTAGCTGGCATCGGAGTTGTCTTATGTAGCTGAAATTCACAAATTACAATTAGCCTTGTTAGTTTCGGCATCCTCCCCTAATGTACATTGCGAGGCTTCGAGCATCAATCAGGTTGCACTTGGGTGAAAGCAGGGTGCAGGAAGACGTGGGCTGGGAGGGGAAAGTCTCAAATCTCATAAACAATAATAAGACAGAGTGGTCAGACTAGAATAATGGCTGAGTCACAAGATCAATTACAAACTCATTCAACAGATGCGTGCATGAGCCAAGGCGATAGTTGTTTGAAGCTGACAATTATTGGAGGCCGAGGGAGTCAGCTTGGCCAAAATCCCCTAAAGCAGCAGTCTTTAAACTGGGGTCTGGGACACCTACTTAGTGGTCTGCCACTGTTTAGTAATTAAAAAATATAAGCAAGTTAATAAAGTATATATACACAAGAATGCAAAATTGAAAATATTCAAATGTTCTGTAAATATAAAGGAATTTGAATTGGAAGTTTAATTTAAGTTGACGTCTTTAGCTTGACTGGGAGTAGCACAAGTACAGGGCACAGAATCTAGTATGAACGATTGGTTGTGTCAATTGAAGCACTAGTATGCACTGACGATAAGAGCATGCGTAGAAGCAAAACAGCCAGAGCCTAGCATCTTGCTTCATCTTGTAGAAATACAATTAAAATCTGAAAAGTTCATTACAGACACTCCTTACCCGCAGGGCTTCATCGACACAGTGACTCAAATATATTATAATAATCAGTGGTGCTGGAACAATTTTCAGAGTGGGGGTGCTGCCATCAATGTTACATCACTGAAATCATAGGGATTGTGAAAAATCCAGGCATCACACAAAGAACAATGGTGCAAATGAGCCACGGTCATTCAACAGGAGCGTGGTAAGGGTATGGCACGTAGCTGGTGCTGCATTTTGGAGCACAGTGTTGCATATACATTACTAAATCATGATATGGTAGCACACTGTAATGTACAGGCAGCACATTTTCCTTTAATTACCCATTGAATTTGCACAGACATACAGTTGTTTAGATAAAAGTATATAATGTTAAAAAGACTAAGGTAGGGTGTCTTGAGGCACCACTACACCAGATTCTTTTTTTAAGGTGCTTGTTTGAATTTAGTGGACTTGTTGACGGTCCAGGGCTCTTTTATTCTGTTGGGACAATTCCTAATTTTTATGTTCAAGCGTGGTGCGTGTTGTGTGCCCAGGCCTGAATACCGGCTATCTTGCTAGGCAGCTATTTCGGAGCGGCTAGCGCTCCAGACACATTTTCTCCTGCTCCCAGCCTGTATTTAAGTGCAGCTGTGGTGCACTACTACAGACTACAAACTAAGGTATGGTGTCTTGAGGCACCACTATGCCAGATCTTTTTATTATTTTTTTTAAAGGTTGCTAGGTTGAATTTGGGTGAATTTGTTGGGGGTTCAGGGGCCTGTTAATTTTTATGTGCAAGCATGGTGCACTTGTGTTGTGTACCCATATTCATACCTGAATAGCAGCCATCTTGCACGGCCCGCTATTTTGGAGCGCACCAGACCGGCCGCGGCCACTGCAGTAAAGAGCGGTGAGGCGGTAGGGCCAGCTGGGGGGGATTTCGAGAGACGACCATGGGGGAGAATTAATTATTCATTTAATTTTTCCTTATGGTCGTCTCTCGAAATCCACCCTCAGCCGACCCCACCGCTCTTACCTGCAGCAGCCGTGGCTGCTCCGGACACATTTCCTCCTGCTCCCAGCCTGTATTTAAGTGGTGCGGACGTGCCGCTGGAGTGCCAAAGGTAAGCTTATCTGCACCCATCCGCACCTGTACAGGCCCAGAGGCCAGAAATGCTGCCCCTCTGACATTTAACAAAGTTGTCTTCTCTTCAAGCTAGCTCAAGTCGCTTCACCCTGTCTGTCCAGAGGTCTGTTTGTCTTCTTAAGACCTGTGCAGAGACTTATGAAATGTAACCACTTTAACTTTTCGATCACTACTACTGACAACTTTCATAAGCCCCCCTTGGAATGATAATGTCTTGTCTCCCAGGGTCTCTAGGAAAGAGGCCATATGTCCATGGAATGCTAAAGGCACCCATTTTTCCTGTTACAACATCAATTGCCGGTCTTTGCGCAAACCTCAACTTCACGTTTATAGCTTTCGAAATAATACTCCAGACGCATGGTTCCTCACTGAAACATGGCTCCATGAGGCCTCAGCACCTGACATCATTGCTGCTCCCCCCTCTAATTACTGCATGGTCAGGCGTGACCGTCCGGAAAAGTAAAGGAGGTGGCATTGCTATTATCTTTAAAGAGAACTATTTATGTATGATACAAGATCTTCCTATCCCTACTTGAGAAGCTTCATTCTTCTGCATTTGTCTCTCACATTGCTTTACTTTATCTGGTGCATTGATGTACTGCCCTCCAGGCTCTGCGGGCAGTTGGTGCTGTATGGTACCAGACATTATATCTCCTTATAATCTCAAATGTGCCAACTTTATTGTGCTAGGGAATCTAAACATACATTTGGAGCATGCCACATTGTAGCTTTGGGTCCTCTTTCAAAAAAGCACAACCACAAGATAAAGCTCACAGGTTTTCTCAGGAATTAAAGCAATTTAAAAAAGAATGTAAAAAATGAGAAAGGAAATGGAGAATCAACTATGATGATGCAACCAACAGATCTATAAAGCCTCCCTTAAAAAATATCAGCATGCTATCCGTAGAGCCCGGATGAACGGCTTTGCTGAGAGGATTAAGCAATCCTCAAACTCCTCAAAAGAAATTTTCAATATTGTAAATTCATTCTTAAAACTCAGTGTACTAGGAGACGATCCATCTCATCTCTGGAATGCTGAGAACTACTTTCTGATCACTTCCTGGGTAAAATAAGGAACATCTATGATGCTCTATCAGACTTTGTGTGCTTCAAGACAACACAGATGAAAGGATCGCAACAAACAATACCAAAACTGAACTGTCATCATTCCTCAATTGAGACAAGAGGTAGTTATGGCTGTGGCAAGCTCAGTTAAATCAGGCTCACCACTTGGCCCTGCTCCAATAGAAATTTTACTTAAAGTGGGAGATGTAATGCTTACTGCACTGACAGATATATATCATCTGTCCATGAATAACTGCCATGTTCAGAGGAACGGAAACATGCCATTGTTTGCCGTTTACTCAAGAAACCCACTCTGGACCCTCAGGTAGTTGTAAACTATAGACCCATATCACTACTTCCCAGAATCAGCAACATTTTAGAAAAAATAATAAATAGGCATCTTGCATAAGTCAACTACATCCTTCACCCAGCTGTTAAGGGCCACAGAAGATCTTAAAAATGGTCATGTATCAGAGGGGGGGGGGGCTGTTCAGCAGCACTGATCCTCCTTGATCTAAGTGCTGCATTTGGTACCCTTTCGTATCCCATTCTTCTCCACTGGCTGGAAAAAAATTGGCATTACAGGAAATGCCTTAAAATGGCTTGTATCATTTCTGGAGAAGAGTAGTTTTCAAGTCAGCGTGGGACCCTTTTCTTCAACAAGCTATCAGCTGAAATGTGGGGTACCAAAAGGATCTTCCCTGATCCCCATTCTTTTTAATGTATATGTCTGCCCGCTATCTGATATTATCTGTTCATCTGGATTCACGATGTTATCTTATGTGGACAATACTCAGCAGATTGTCTCTCTATCGCCTGATATAGGCCCCATTCTCTATGACTCTTAACAGTTGCCTAGAGAAGGTGTCTAAATGGATGGCAGCCAGCTGTCTAAAACTTAGCGGGTAGAAAACAGAGGTCCTGGTGGTCAGTCACAACCCTGTACTTTGGGACAAGATCAGCTGGCCTCCATCTCGAGGAGAATGTCCATCCCCAAGCAGGAACTTAAAAGCCTGGGGATCACCTTGGACAGGCTTCTCTCTATCACAGCTCAAGCAAAATTGTGGCTGGCAGTTGTTTTGGCCTCCTAAGAGCCTTAAGGAAGACTTTCAAGTAGCTCCCGATGGAGTCACAAACAACTGTGATTCCAGGACTGATCCTTTCCCGCCTTGACTATGGCAACTCACTTCATTTTGGAAGTCCAATGGCAGTTATACAAAAACTCCAAGTCATTCAGAACTCTGCCACCCGAATACTCAGCCTCATGCATCAAGCCAAAATTCAGTCGGTAAAATACCGATTCGCTAATAGCTCCCGGTATTGAGTTAAAAATACCCAATCCCAATGCATCAACCCAAAAGCAAAAATCGCTATTTAAGGAATCCTTAAATAGCGATTCCTTAAATAGCGATAGCATTTAAGGAATCCCAAATAGAGATTCCTTAATTTAAGGAATCTCAATTTGGGATTCCTTAAATGCAATGCATGAAAGTTAAAAAATTAGCGAATTCGCTAATAGGGGGAGCAAATTACCATGAAGATGAACTGCATGGTAATTTGCTAAAAGTTTGAACAATGCACTTTTGTGCATTTTTCAAAGTTTCATGTTGCGCACTCACATGCCCTTAGAGCATGTGTGTGTGCAACATATGTGCACATATCAATTTCAGGGGTGCAATAGGGTGTCATTTTGACACCCTTGCACCCTTGAAATTGCATGAGCAATTTGCGAGAACCTACTGGTACTCGCTATTTGCTCATGCAATCTCCAATTCATTCCTATGGGCCTGGAGGCCCATAGGAATGATTGGGATGGCATTCCTTAATTGCTACTCGCAATTTGCTAGTAGCAATTAAGGAAAGTTAAGGAATCGCTATTTGAATAGCGATTCCTACATGCATAGCCTTTTGCTATTCCTTATTAGCGATTCCTTATTTTTCGCTAATAAGGAATCGCAAATGGCATTGTTGATGCATGTGCCCCACTGTTAGGTATTCCCAAAACGCAATCAGAACAAGCAGCGCTCATATCTCTTTACTGGTTGCCCATAAATCGTAGAGTATAATTCAAGGCACTTTGTATCTCACATCAGGCAAAATACAAACTGAATTAAGAATGTGTATATGTTCACGCCCTATGCCGCATCAACTTGTATGTACCTTGTTGACAATTATAATTAAAAAAAATAAATAAATAAAATTCAAATCTCTAAAGTACCATCCACTTTTTTCGCCATTTTGGAATGGTTAAAGAAAATCCTTTGAATGTGCCCTTTTTCCGTTCAGAGGACAGTTATCCAGGCCTTGAATTGGGCAAGCGCATTCAGTTTAAAACCATATGCTATATGCATAAGCCTAGGTCAAATGTTGGTCCTCTCTACCTACAACAGCTTGTGGAACATTAAGGCCGTAATCGCTCGCTTCGTTTGAGCAATAGACACCCCTGTAAGATCCCCAGAGTAAAAAAAAGCCTGCACGGGTGGTCACTCACTTAGGCCTCAAGCTTTGCAATACACTGCCTGATTCACTAAAAAGCTGCCATTCTTCAACCATCTTTCGCAAAAACCTCTAAACCTGGATGTTTTGATTCTGTCTTCTTTCTCTGGCTAGTTCCCTCCTTTTGTCCAGCACTGGGAAATCCTTTTAGGTATTATACAAGACATTCATAATAATAATAATGAATGAATGAAAGATAAACTGAGGAAAGTGGGTTTCAGGGAATATGTATCATTTGCGCACCACCAAGTTAAGTGTCTTGATTTGTTTTTATCCTATTAAAATCTTTGTTTCCATCTCACTTCAGTTCATTTACAGATATTACAATTTTGTTGTGTGTTAAAAAATGTCATTCTACAGAGTATCCTTTCACACTCCCTGTGCCCCTGCAAAATTGTAAGATACTTCAGTTTACAAAAACCTCTCAATTTGCAGTCACAGATAAAAAGTAAACACCAATCTCCATGCTAAAGGAATAAACACCAAATTGTCAGCATATATATCCTAACATGTGACCATTACCTTTGAACGTACAGGAAATGAGCCTAGATAAAAACGCATATGTATTGCTTATTCACCTTTTAAACCTCAGCATGATTATTTTTTGGGGGGAGAATGGTGTTACAGCACATCCACACTCCTACTTTCTGCACCTGTGAAAAAAAGACAAGCTCTGAGTAAAAACCCCATGAACTCCTGCACTTCTCCAATCAGTAAAACAAAGGATCATGTGAGAAAGCTCAGCATAGCTACTGAATACACTTTATTTAAAAAAAATCTGTTGTAGAAATAGTAACCAGTAGTACTGTGGGTGTTAAATACTTTGGGCCTCATTTACAAACCCATTGCGCCGCAAGTGTTTCACTTTTTATGGCGCACTGGCAGCGCAATGGACTTGCCCATGTTTACAAGGCCACGTAAAGTCACCCTGCGTGACTTTTCATGCCCTTGTAAATATGGGCCCTTTTCATGCATTACTGTGCATGAAAGAGGCGTTCCATGGGTGTTGCTGTGGGTGTACCTGCGTAACATCCATGGAACCTGACACATCCCCAGATTTACAACGTTTTGTAAAGCTGGGAATGCATCAGGAGTATCACAACAAGGACAAATATTAATATTTCTCCTAATTGTTTTGCTCTTTCTTTGTGTGCTGCATTCTGCAGCATGCATAGAAAGAGGAAATGCATTCAATGATTGTTTTTGTGCAGCAAGGTGTCCTTTCCTGCACAAAACCAATCATCCCCACAACAAAGGTACCCTTGCAACATGACGCAAGGGTGTCTGCATTGGCGCATGGCTGTTGTTTGTGCGCCAGGGCAGGGGAGACGGATAGGAATGCACTGTATCTTATTGATACGGCACATTCCGGCCCCTTAATTTTGATGCACAGCAGTGCAATAGGAAGGCTTGCTGCACTACCGTGCATCAAAATAAGGCCCTTTGATCTTAAATCTATTTTGTGCTTGGAGGAATATCTATGCTTTAATTTTCTCAAAAAATTAATTATTGCAGTTGTCGATGCCCAGAGGGATTTTCCCATTGAGGCCGCCATGACAAATGTCCCGGCCGGGTATACATTATTTATTGGACCTGATAAATGCTGATACACCCAGGACTGATATTAATTGTGGCTGATAATTAACTAAAATCAAAAGTTTTCTCAAATGGGGAACAGCGGGTGAACTTTTAAGATTTCCATATTAGATGCTTTTTACACATATGTAATACAAAATTGAATTCAGAACTTCATGAAGGAAAACATGGGTAGCAGTCCACTACAGTGGTTTGGGATGCATTCAAAGTTAGACTGAGCGGTAAGATTCTGGGCTACACTATAGGTAGATATAGTACGATACACTCACAAAATGACGAGGTCTATATGCAACTAGCAAGTTTAGAATATCGACACATCCAAGCTATTTTAAAAAAAGACCCAACTGAAGCAGTTATGCTTGAATGGCTGTCAACCGTCATAGCTGAAATCTGGCTTACACATCATAATAAAAATACCTAGGAAATACAAAGCAAATATGGATATAGCTAATCAGTAGGTGAAATTCTTGCTGCTAGGGCAAAGAAAAATATCACAAGGTGTTATGTTGAGAAAATTAAGGATTTACAGGGGAACCCTGCTAGTGGGTCTGAAGCAATCCTTGAGGTGTTTCAAGCTTTTTTATCAATAGCTATATTGCAAATATCCCATGTCTGAAAACATGAATGCATATCTTATATCAACCGATTTAGAGTGTCTTCTGATGTCAGATAGGGAATACCTTAATTCTCCAATTTCTAGTGATGAAATTAAAAGGACGAAATGCCAGTGGCAGCTGGAAAGGCAACCAGTGAAGATGAACTAGCACACAGAATTAATAAAATAATTTTACATACCCTGATGCCTTTTTCAATCATTTTATTTCAAGTAGTTCAGCAAGGTCACGTTAAGACTGAATCTTTCTCACAAACAATTGAGATATTCTTTCCTTAAAAAACACAAACGCCCCGATGGCTCTGTCTCCTATAGACCAATCTCGCTGATTATTTCCAATGCCAAAATCTATTCAAAGGTCTTGGCTACACAGTTGAGCGGAGTAATTGCCAAATTAGTCTCAACATTACAACATGGTTTTATAATTGCAAGAGGTACGTCAGATCACATGAATCAATCTACTGCTCTTTTTGATGTAGCCAGGGAACTTAGGGGACCAATGGTAATAATTCTACTTGATACCGATAAGTATTTGATAGATTAACATGGACATATATTTGGCTAACCCTGACCAAAATGGATCTAGGTTATAATTTTATTGCTATTACTGAGCTATTGTATCAACCACCAATGGCTTAAATACGCAGGATGAACCAACTTTCTGATCAGCTAACTATAAGTAAGGGCACTGGGACGGCTGCCCTGGTCTCCACTCCCCTTTGTATAAAACTTAGAACCATACCTACATACACTTATAAATTCAACTGCAATTACCCCAAAAATCTTCAATGATAAGATTACAAAGGCTTTAGCATATGCGGACAATTGAGACAATGCCATGCTTGAAATAGAGAACCAGGTTATAATTTTTGGAGCTATTGCAGTCTACCAGCTAAATAAGCACAAATCTAATTTTTGCTTATTGTATTTGTAGTGGCATGAAAAGGATCAGCACAATACAGATACTGTCACATATCTAGGAGTCATATTTCATGTAGATTTAAATAAAGGTATTAACACAAATTATTGCACCATGCCGGAGAAGGTTAAAAAAGATTTTAAAATGTGGAATCAAGTGTATCTCATCCCTTATAGGTGGTGTTAATCTTATAGAAATTATAATTTTCTCCAAAATATCTGTATTTATTAAGCTGCATTCCACTCTCTGTGTCCAATTTTTAATTCAATAAGATTGACTTATATCTCTTAATATTTCATATGGGACTATAAAAGAATGCGAAGAGGTCTAAAATCACTAAAATATATAAAGCTACCTAAAAATGGAAAATTCTGTAGGCCTTCCTGATCTGAAATGTGATGATAAAGATGGCCATTTTTATCAATCCTGGTTTTATAAGCCTTTCATCTGTAGTTGGTTCTATGGGGGAGATTTTTTTAAAAGTCATGCAACACAGCGCAGCCCCCCACGAGGCTGCGCTGCGTTGCGCGAAAGGGAGGGAGCAGGAGAGCACCATATCCTCAGGAATATGTCTCTCTCCTCCCCTATCCCTTGCGCCGGCACTGATTTCAGCTGCTGTGCGCCACACACTCAACTTAGCACCACAGAGCTAGGGTACGTGCATGAGTGTAGCAAAGATTTTGTACAGAAAGGGTACCTTTCCTGTACAAAATACTATGCTAGGCACGATGCAAAGCTTTTTCCGCTTTGCATACGTGCAGCACGCATGGCAAGTCGGAAAACCACAGAGAAATGAAAGCATTTCTCCTGTTAGCGCCTCCTCTGAAGGGGTAAAAATAAGTTTTGTGCTGGAAAGAAAATAGCAACAAAAACAATTTGCGCTAGTTTGCGTCACTTTTGTAGTGCTAAACCAGCGCAAAAAGTTAGAAAATCTCCCCCTGTGATTCTAGTAACTACAAAAAAAGGGACCAAGAGATGGCAAGTGGCTGGTATTATTGAAGTAGACCAAATATTGAAAACCGCTCTTTGATCACTTTCGCATACTTACAAGCATTTTTAACTATACTATCACAATCTTTTGTTTTAAATTTTTACATATCAGCCACTTTTTATTGAACTAGATCCGACTTAAATTAACCTTGAACAGAACACTTCACTTCAAGTAATATTTCGTAAATCACCACCGAGGATCAAAGCATAATATTTGATCTTTTGTCATAGATCTGCTGATGTTCTTCTACAGCAGACCAATCACTGGCAAATACAACTTAATCTTGGTTGGAAGTTAGGTCGCGGCCAAAAATCGCTGCAATATAGGCATAGATTATTTCTATCATCTAAACTCAGCATGCAAAATTACAAAACACTAATGCATATGTACTATGCTCCATGTACATTATAGAGATGGGGGTTAAGACAATCCTCTCAACGCCCAAGGTGCCAGTAACAGGATGCCAAAATACTGCAGTTGTTTGCAGGCTGTCCTAGTCCTACCTACTTTTGATCACAGTACTTCTAAAGCTCTCTATCATAATAAAAAATCTCAATTCATTATTCAGATCAATTTATAATGCTTGGATTCATGATATTCACATAGAAGAACAGAAGGCTATTTTTATTACACCTGTTATTACAAGGCTTTTTAGAGCCTGAGTTTGGATAAATGTGGCTCCACCCTCTGTTAGTCAATGGTGAATTAAATATTTAACGTATCTGCTTTCTGGAAAATCCAAGTAGAAAAATAAGTCTTGTGATTTCTGGTAATGTGGACGACAGGATTCAACAATGATCAACCCCTGTCTACTGTCAATGTATTCCTTTTTCTGGCTTCTTTGGCGTTATTTACAAATATATATATAATCTATTAATGGCTGTAACTTGGTAACTAATATGGAAATTTGAAATCTAAATGACTTAGTTTCTTTTTTCACTTTCATAAAAAAAATACCCAAAGTACATCACCTAAAAATTATGGTATCCATTTGTGGGATGAAGAAATTGATTAGCATAGAAATTGTAATTCGTACAAAGGCTGTGTCCCCACCCTAGGCCACACAATGTGGATCTGTTTGCTCCCCAGCTCCCATCAAACTCCTAGAACACAATTCCAGGGTATTCCACTTTCTACCCTGCTCTACATACTTCTGTTAGAATCTCTCCTTGAAAGAGCAACATAAGCTCAATTAGAATATTATTTTGAAGCGCATTATGTTGATAATATACTACTTCCCCTCTCCATCACTCTCCTGCTAGGAAAAGGCCACTAAACCCAATTGTTCAGTGAACTGCATCATCCACATCAAACACCATAACTATCCTACTGTTTTGATATTGTCATCCCCGCTTCTACACACCACAAGAAGACCACATCACTTCACACTTTTGGAACTTCACGGCCTGTCCATGCCGGACCATATCATCAGCAAGGCGAGTTACATCATCTGCAAAGCCATCACAACGGGCACCTCAGCCAATCTGGCTGGGAACCGCACCATCTCTGGTGGCACTAGACACAGCTGCAGCCACGACACCATTTGATTAAAGATTAAAAAACTGGAAGGAAAAAATGAAGCAACCTGCCTTCTCCATCTAACCACTCCGAATCTGGTGTGACAGCCTTGCATCCTTCAAGTCAGCTCCTACCCATCTTAAAATTACCAAAGAGCTGAAGACACACCTCTTCAAAGAACACTGTACTGTGACACAGTGACTAGTCCATGCTTCCACTCCGATTCTAGTATCTATCCTCTGCCTAGGTTCAAACTCTGATATTATCTCTGTTATCAACCCTGTACAGCACTCTGCAGCCTTCCGGTTAGGTTTGCGCTGCATAGATATAACAAACATACATAAAAACAAACATTTAAATCTGACCTTCCACCTAAAAGGAATAATCATTACAATATCTGATTAGCATATTGCATGTATATTTTGGTATAAAGGCGGGAGAAACACAGTGTCCATTTTAATTTAGTTTATAAACTGTTAAGCCGTTGGAGGAATGAGTTCATGAATTGTAGTCAACAATGTTTTTATTAGTTTTAATCAAATTATATATTAACTGATATGAATTTGTTTAGTTTATTGAATGTTTTAAGATGTTGTATTTTATGGATGTTTCATACGAAATAAACATAAAAATTGAAGTGAAATTGAATAATCATTACACTATCAATGTAACAAAATTAATGTCGAGTTTCCTACTGCCATGTAAGTACTGAAAACCAGTAAGCTAATTTCAACATCAGCATACTGATAATACAAGTTTTACTGTTGTTTTAGCTCTAGTGCGTGTTTAAGGTATCAGCATTTCCTCTTGCACTCGCTTTGCAATTACACTTTCCTCAGCTTTTGGTTTGGGATAACTCCCAGTACAAATCAGGAAAAAAACAAAAGTAACACGTGTAATTGTATCAAAAGCAACAATTGTGAACATTATTGCCGATTTTGCACTGAACAAGTGGAGGCTAAAACAAACTTGTGACATCTTGTGGTCAAATGCGCAAATCCTATAACGACTCTAAAATCAAATTTAAACAAGCTATGCTTATGTATTGAACACTTTTAATTCAAATAAAGACTACTAAATACTCAAATAAAGTCTGCAAGGTTCAAAACCCTCAAATAGAAGTGTTTAGATGTATTAATGCATGACTTCTCTGCCATTAATAAGGTCACTAAATGTGTGCTGTCAACCAAGACCGCTGCAATGAACTCAATTAATTTTGTTATTGATAAAATAAACACCATTAGAGAAATGAATTGAAATGAGCCCAGACAATGCTACCAAGGACACCGAGAGTAACTATAACCAGTCCTGCTCAATTTAACTATGTTGAAGCCTTTCGATCATGATGTCCTATGGAAACATGAATAACATGGAATCTGAATCTCCCAATGATATTTGTCCCAATGAGGGCATGGCGTGGCCTAAATCATTATTTCAGATCCTCTGATTTCAGTACTAAACTCTACTCTTGGGTCCTTGAAAATTATAAAAAGGCAGTTGTACCCTCTTAAAAAAACGTGAGGCTAACCCGGTGATTCAAAATAAATTGCCCCTTATTTCCTTACTGCCATATTGTGCTATAACCCTGGAAGGGTACGTGGCACAGTAGATTAGTACTCACCTGGACCACACTAGTTACTTCAATCTCTTACAAGCTGGTTTCCACCCCGGCTATAAAACTGAATCAGCAATCCTGTCCAAAACTGAAAATCTGAGCGGACCTTGATATACTCTTAACATCGGCCCTAATTTTATTAGATTTATCTGCAGTATTTGACACGGTGGACCATAACATTTTGCTACAACAGGTCAAAGCTGCAGGTATTGTGGGGGCTCCCCGGTCGTGTTTTGAGTCATTCATGAAAAACAGGATGCACACAAGGTTCTACCTTATCCCCCACCTTTTTATTAGTTTGGCCTGACAGTGCGAGGGGCTTTAACTCCGCCCACATGTTCGGAGCAAGGAGTACATGCTTTGATTGGGCAGAAGTTGTGTGCTTCCACTAAAATGTGCTTTCCCTCCACACATTTGTGATCATTTTGTTCATTTATTCAGTTGTCTGAGCTTGAACATTCAGGGACACACATGACATCGTAATGCTATTAAAGTGTCGTAGATAATTAGTTAATTTATGGTGTTTTTCTCTGGCAGCAGCACAGATGGGAGGAGGGCAATCATTAACCTACATGGATGTTTAGGACTGGCTTGACAGTGTAACTGTCAACTTACCTTTTAACCTACACCAGGGCACGAATTGGGGGTACACGCGGGTGGACGGCGTCCCCCCCCGCTTCTTTCACAGGGTGGATGCCGTCCACCCTGCCAAGACGTTGGGCCCCACTAAAAAAGATGCTGAATTCATCCTAGTGTAATTTCCAATCACCGGGACACATTCAGCAGCGCCTGCACGTTGTCTGCTTTCGAGCAGCGCCTGCACATTGTTATCTGCTTTCGATCACAACGTGCAGGTTGGGACGGGGCTCTCTTATTTCTGAATCCTGCTGGCCTTTAACAAAGGCGAGGCTCAGGTGTAGAGGGTGAGAGGTGTAGTCGTTGGTGTGGGCGGAGTTAGGAGGGCAAGGGAAGAGGAGGAGCAGCGAGAGGAAGAGGGCATATAGAGGAGGGACAGGGAACGTGATGGAAGCACATGAATAAAGCTAGTGTCAACCTGAAGTCCAGTGTCTGTGATAATTGATCGTGGACACTACATCAGGGGTCATCAGCCCTCCTTTTGTTGGAATTTCCTGGCTGGCAGCAGTCAGGAGCCTCGCACCTGATGCAAATGCGGCGGAGTCAGGCAGTCATCAGTGGGACATCCTCATAGAAGCAAAGGGGCGGCCATTTTTAAGTCAGGCCAGAAATTAAACAAGCATTTGACAAGCCAAGAGAAAGAATATCTCTGCCAGGAGGTCGAGAGGAAGCAGTCAAGCATCTGCCAAAGCAAACAAGAAGTAAAGGAAGTGAACAGGCACCAGCCAAAGCAAGCCAGGAACGAACGAGCACGTGGGAGGACTCGACGAGTTAGGTGCGTGCTGCCATGATGTCAAATCACAACTCGCCGCAAAGAGCTGAAGCCACACCGATCATGACGGGTGTGTCACACTTGCGCCCACCCGAGCCATTACCATTGACGGTTGGGGAGAGCATGGGCCCCAGATGGCAGGAATGGCTTGAGGACTTTGAGGACTACATCAAGGGGTCGAAGGTGACCGAGGATGAAGACAAAGTGATTGCGCTGCGCAACCTGGTAGGCAAAGAATTTAGCAAGATCATCTAAGAACTGCCTCGTGCGGACACTGGAACCTACGATAAAGTGCGTGAGGCGCTAAATAAGAAGTTTTTGCACAAAAGAAATGTGGATTATGAAAGATATGCGTTTCACCAAGCCCGTCAAGGGAAAGACGAAGTAATGAGTTCGTTCATAACACGACTGCGTCGATTGTCCAGATATTGCGAGTTTGATGCGTTTTCAACGGATGATGCCATCCGGTCGCAGATAATTGATGGGTGTCAGTCTGAGACACTGAGGAGGAGGCCGTTAAGGAAAAGTCACAACCTAGAGGAGATAGAGGAGATGACTCGAGTGTATGACCAAGCAGAGGAGCAAGCCAAAAGCATGGAGGCCGGGCGCCCTGAAAGACGTGAGCAAGTATGTCGGGTGCAAGACAGTCACAGACGCAGGCACTCGAAGGAGCGCCGGTACCCCTCCCGGGCATCCTCCCGCCAGAGATACACCGAGCGCAGGAGACACGGATCAAGTAGAAAAGACAAGAGACAAGATGGAGGAAAGAAATGCTACAGATGTGGGTATGATTTCCCGCACAGAGAAGCGTGTCCAGCTATGGGGCAGCAATGTCGGAAGTGTGGACGAACTAATCACTTTGAGGCGACCTGTGGCGAATATCGCAGGGAGAGGAAGAATGAAGTGATGAGGCCAACTCGCTCTGACACCAGGCGACACCACGTGAAACCTGTGCAAGATCGGCCAAAATCGTCTTCAAGTTCATCACATTCCAGCCGGGAGTCGAGGAGATCTCGCTGGGCGGGAAGGTCACCATCCCAGGACTCTCGATCAGGGTCGTGTGAATATGAGTACACGGTTGAATATGCCAGCATGGTCGCCGATCCAGGATCAATTAAAGACATACCCGAGACTGAACATCAGGGTGGGTAATCATGACACTCAGTTTGTCCTGGACAGTGGGGCATCATTGAATTACATCCCGGCAACGGAGTACAAAAAGATGAAGTCACCACCTCCGTTGTGCCCGGCGTATGTCCGGGTATTCACCTGGATGTCAAAGAAACCGCTCCCCTGTCTAGGGAACTTTCTAACCACTCTTCGACATCAGAACAAGTCGGTGTCCGCTGTAATACACGTGATTGATGGCCCGGAAGCTGACTGCCTTCTCAGCCTACCAACGGCAGAGAGACTTCGGTTGGTTGAGATCTTATACCGGGTCAGTGGTGATCAAGAAATATTACACAAATTCCCCAAGTTATTCACTGGGTTGGGAATGAATAGGTGTCAGGTTCGGCTCCACATCAATGAGCAGATCCGACCTGTCGCTCAACATCCCCGGTGAGTACCGTACCACCTTCAGCAGGCTGTGGAGGATGAGCTTCAAGAACTGCTCGCCTCAGACATCATTGAACGGACTGACGGCCCCACCCCATGGGTGTCACCCGTAGTCATAGTGCCCAAGAAGGGCGCTTCTGGAAAAGTGCGATTGTGTGTAGACATGCACCGCGATTGAACGGGAACGACATCCTGGGCCTCACTTAAGTGATATGATTGCTGCGTTAAATGGGGCCAGGTTTTTCTCGAAACTGGACTTAAACAAGGGCTATCATCAGCTGGAGCTGCATGAAAGGTCAAGGTATATAACGACTTTTGCGACACACTTGGGTTTGTTTCGTTATAAACGGTTAAGCTTTGGCATCTCTTCCGCTGCGGAGATCTTTCAGGAGGCGATACGCCAAACTATATGCCATATACCAAATACGCTAAACTACAGCGACGATATCCTTGTGTATGGGTCCAATGTTCAAGAACATGACAAGGCCCTCGATCGAGTATGCCATGCCCTCTTGGATGCCAACCTGACATTGAACAAAGAGAAGTGTGAATTCCATCGATCCACACTCAAGTTTTTTGGGCATGTGTTTTCTGGAGCAGGGATGAAGCCTGACCCTGAAAAAGTGATGGCCTTAAACGACACCAAGAGCCCTCAAGACGTCAGCGATGTCCGTTCCTTTCTGGGTATGGCCAGTTATTGTGCCAGGTACATCAAGGACTATGCCACCATCATTCATCCACTTCGAACTCTCACAAAGCAGGGACAACCGTTCGACTGGACCCGTCAGTGTGAGCAGGCCTTCCAGGACATCAAACGGGCAGTTGAGGCAGCCGACAATCTGGCGTACTTTGACCCCAAACGGAAGACGGAAATAACCGTGGATGCCAGCCCGGTGGGTCTAGGGGCGATTCTGGCTCAGTATGACCGAGAGGAGGATCAGCGCCACATTGTGGCTTATGCGATTCGCAGTTTGTCAGACACTGAAAAGGTGTATTCTCAACCAGAGAAAGAGAGTCTGGCAGTTGTCTGGGCCTGTGAACACTTCCATGCGTTCATTTATGGCAAGCACTTTACAATGGTGACGGATCATCAGGCGCTCATCACCATATTTGGAAATCCACGGTCGAAGATGCCACCTCGGATTGAGCGATGGGGTCTGCGATTGCAAGAGTACACCTACACCATTCTGCACAAGCCGGGAAAATCAGCAAATCCGGCCGACTACATGTCTCGCCACCCTAGAGCCGAGTCGGCGCCATGTGCATCAATAGCAGAGGAATATGTCCATTTCGTCGTGGGCCACGCCCAACCGCCTGCGGTTCCCCTGGAGGCCATCCTGGAAGCGACCGCGCAAGATGTCATTCTTCAGAAGGTACTTCGGCGTCTGCAGACTAATAGGTGGAGACATGATGGTGATGAGGAACCGGAAGATTCAGCAAGCAGCCAAGAGCTGCCAGCATTCCGACATGTGTGCGAGGAGTTGTCTGCTACCTCGGAAGGGCTTCTGCTGAGGGACCACAGGATCGTCATTCCAACGCAATTACGGCAGGGTATCGTCAATCTAGCTCACGAAGGTCATCGTGGAGTAGTTGCAACTAAGCGAGCTCTGAGAGAGCGAGTGTGGTTCCCGCTATTAGGCCAGATGGTAGAACTTACTCTCAAAGACTGTCTGCAGTGTCAACTTGTCAGTCAAGGAAGTCCCCCAGCTCCTTTGCGAATGACTGAGTTGCCCAGCGGTTTGTGGCAGGAACTTGCTATGGACTTCTATGGACCTCTTCAGTCAGGAAAGTATGCCCTAGCAATTATGGACGAGTATTCGCGGTTCCCAATAGCCCAGTTTGTATCATCCACTAGTGCGGCCAGCACTGTCGTGGTGCTGGATGAAGTGTTTGCGGCGTGGGGTATTCCAAAGGTGCTCAAAACGGACAATGGCCCTCCATTTAATGGACATGAGTTTGGTGAGTTTGCGCGACACCTGAACTTCACGCATCGAAAAGTCACGCCCTTATGGCCACAGGCCAATGGGACCATTGAACGATTCATGGCCACTTTGAAGAAAACGTTTCAACAAGCGACCAGTGAGAAAAGGGAACTTCAGGTGGCTCTCAATGAGGTCCTCCGGGCCTACAGGACAACTCCACACGCCACCACAGGCAAATGTCCTACCACCCTAATGCTGGGAAGACCGATCAAGAACAGGATACCCACATGGGAAGGCGCTCTGCGAGCAGTCTCACCTGCTCGCATTCATCAAGAGGTTGTGTCCGCAGACCGTCGTGGGAAGGAGAGAATGAAATCGTATGCGGACGCCAGAAGGAGAGCAAGATCGCCTTCCATCCATGAAGGGGACTGTGTTCTCGTCAAGCAGGAGCAGCACCGGAAAACAGACTGTAAGTTCAGAGCTGAACCATTGACAATCATTCAAAAAAAGGGTACCATGGTGACGGCTGAATCGGACAGCCGAAGAGTTACCCGGAATGCGTCCCATTTTCAGAAATGCACTCCTGGCCTGAAGGAGTCGCTGCAAAGAATGCGGGGGCATCAAGAAAGTGATGTCCGAGAGCAATCTGCTGGCGCTGCCGAGAGTCCGCATCCTGGGATTGAAGGAGAACCAGAGGTGGTGACAGGAACCATGTCACTGCGACCGAGACAGGACATTCGCAGGCCGAGACGACTTATTGAAGAACTGTAAACAAGTCAGTCATTTCATTTCATTTTGTTAAAAAAGGGGAAGATGTAGAGGGTGAGCGGTGTAGTCGTTGGTGTGGGCGGAGTTAGGAGGGCAAGGAAAGAGGAGGAGCAGCGAGAAAGAGGGCAGATAGAGGAGGGACAGGGAACGTGATGGAAGCACATGAATAAAGCTAGTGTCAACCTGAAGTCCAGTGTCTGTGATAATTGATCGTGGACACTACATCAGGGGTCATCAGCCCTCCTTTTGTTGGAATTTCCTGGCTGGCAGCAGTCAGGAGCCTCGCACCTGATGCAAATGCGGCAGAGGGGAAACAAAGGCTCGCACCTTGTTAGCACTTCACACATACTTAAGAAAGGCAGCTTTTCACTTTGTTCAGGCTCTGTTTAGGAGTTAGAACGTCATATGTGTTGATCTTTCCCAGTATTTGCACAAAATAAATAGCATTTATATACGGTTACTACCCTTGAGGAGGCGTTGCAATAATTTAAATATCACTATTTCTTTGAAAGCATTATGGCTAAAGAAAGCTTAACGCTGACAAAAGGTAACATTATTTTATGTGTAGCGCACAAAAGTGTGAACCTTCTGCCTAAATCAGGAGGGTTTGCAAGTATACTCGAAATGTGCTCAAATGTACTCATGATACACCTGCTAAACATATTTGTGAGGGCTTAAGATCTGATATCACTTCTTGTGATGCCAGTTCCTGTGATGTCATGTGCTGTGATGTCACGCGCCGTGATGTCACATGCTGCAATGCCACTTGCATACTGATTAACTAGGTTAGTCCCCCCACTTCTTTTTTTAGGACTTGTGCCCTGACCTACACCAATATTATTCTACAGTTCTTTGCTCTCACACAAATACATATTGTTTCCCATGCTATCTACTTGTAATGTGTCACAGTACCATACAGTATTCCTTCAAAACCATACCTATTGGAATTGCCAATGCTTGTTAATATTTACATCAGACCTCTCATAAAACAGTTGGGAAAGAGAGTCTGTAGCATTCTGAACTATGTGGAGGACTCTCAAATTTTAATGTGCCTGGACGATAACATCTTGATACAACAGAACTTCTAGGATATTTTGGGGTAGATTTACAAGCCCTGTGCGCCACCGGTGCGTCAAGTTGCGAAATGCACTGGCAGCGCAACCTGCTGAGTGATATTTACAAGCACACGTAAAGCCACTCTGCGTGACTTTACCTGTGCTGGTAAATATCGCCCCTTTTCACGCAACACTTTGCGTATTAGGGATGTGACATGGGTGTTGCTGTGGGTGTTCCGACGCAACACTCATGTCCACTGATGGATTTCCTAATTTAAGAGCAATTGTAAATCTTGAAATGCGTCAGAATGATGGTGGGGTAGCGAGGTGCAACGAGGAGAAATGTAATTTCTCCTTGTTTTTTCCTCTTTCAATGCGTGCTGCATTCTATAGCACGCATTGGAAGAGGAAATCACCTCATTTGAATGTTTTGCGCAGGAAGGTGCCCCTTCCTGCGCAAAAACAATCTACCCACGATGCAGGCATCCTAGCACCTTGGTGCAAGGGTGCCTGCGCTGGCGCATGGCAGCAATTTGTGCTCCAGCACAGTGGGAAGCACAGAGATGCAACATATTGTTGTAATTATGTTGCATCCCTATGCTTCATAACAAACATGGCGCAGCGAAATGACTTGTGGCACCCAGCTGCATTTGTTTCTTGTGAGTCGGCCTCTTTGGATTTTATTAGCAGATGGATGATTCTCAACCATCTGAAGCTTGACGCAGATAAAACAGAAATACTAGTCATGAAACAAATTCAGGGCTCTTCGCAAATAGTATTGGCCTTAAAGTATAGACCCTTGTTAGAAAATGCCTCTTTTTGTATGGTCAGTCACATGTTTCCTGGATTGATGCTGCTGGTTTCTTGGCTCTGTGCACTGAAAATGCTAAATAGGCCACAGTGCATGTGCCCTGACCCCTCAAACATGTTGAAATTGGCTATATTCCTGATTGGCATGTTTAACTTACCAATAAACTCGAGCCATCCATTGGCACGAGGATTGACACGGTGCCAAACTCGGCAAAGGAACTATTTAAAATAGTAAATTCGCTTATGAAACCTGCCATGAAAAACTCAGGGCTCTCGCCATCTGAATCTTGATGTAACATGCTGGCAAGCTACTTTCTAAAAAATGATAATAATATCGATGCTACCTTGGCAGAGAATGCTGAGCATAATGACCACTCAAATGGCACGTCCCAGGACTCCATGGTCAATGTTAACAATATCCCTCAGGACTGCATGGCCAAGAAGGAATTTGCAGCCTTTCCTGACATCAGGAAGGAATATATTGAAGTCATTATGGAAATTGTAAAATCTGGCTCCCCGCTCGATCCAGATCCTTCTGCCATATTGATGAAAGGAGAAAATATAATTTACCCTTTATTCATTCACATTTTCAATCTATCACTTAAGAACGGCGCTATACCCCCTTCTTGGAAACACGCTGTTGTAAGACCCCTGTTAAAAATAACTTCACTAGATCCTGCTTCAAAAGAAAATTATAGGCGAATATTCCTACTTCCAGGCATGAGTAAAATAATGGAAACATTTGTTAATAGATATCTTTAATTTTTTCTGGAAGATAATAAGTCATTACATTCCATTCACACAGTATTACGTCCAGTATGCAGTACGAAACTGCACTGCTAGGGCTATTAACACTCCTTAAGATCAAGAAATTAGGGAGCGGAGGATGATCTTTCTCCTATTTAGCACTTACATTATTGAATGCTCAACCTGTAACTTTGAGAATGAACAAAGATGAGTTAAGCTTTAGGAAAAAGTTGAAGACTGTGTTATTCGCCTAAGTGCTTAAGTTTCTGAGTCTAGTGCTGGGAGACCCAATAAGTGGCCATGGGATTTAGAATTGGCAAGAATAGAATAAGTCTCTAGTTTATGGTGCAAAAGTACCCAGGGCCAGTAATTTAAATGTCATTAGTGTACTGCAGCACATTTTCAGCCACTACTAAAGTGACAATGCAAAGGATTCTCCCAGACCTGTCCCTGCAGCCTGGGTATGCAGATTTAAAACTGCCAATTCTACCTGGCACAATAAAACGTTTGCAAGTCCTAAACCTTTTATTTGAATACTTATACATCACCCCTAACATAGCCCCTAAATGTTCATAGGGCAGGGTGCATGGTATGTAAAAGGAAGGACATGCCCTGTTGTCATGTTGTTCATATAAACCTATATAGGATCTGCGTGTTTAGACAACATACACTGTAGTACTGGTGTCCGGACTGCTTCTAGACACCCCTACCGGATATGTTAGCCTGTATACCAGCTAGCTCACAGTGCCACTAGAAACCCCACTTACCAAGGAGATAATAGTTCTTGGCATCTGTCGAACATGACAACTCTGATCCCTCAGGACTGTGGAAACAGTGCTACTTGTCGCTCAGTCACTCGTGCTCACTTTGTCTCAAAGACATACACAGAATAAACGGTGGGGACGTTTATTGACCCAGCGTCATTCTATTGTAAAATCGGTGTGCTGAAACAAGCATTAGGCAATAACAGATATAAATGATTATAATACCAACAGAGTAAAAGGATTGTAGATTCCTATCATCGAGCTCAAACAATGAATACAGGCAAGTATATAAAATACATGGCAATAAAAAGCGTACTCCTACAATGCGACCCTAACTAGATGTACCTAAGTGTACCTAGCATGTATGTGGGTGTAAAAGCCAAGAATCCCTCTAGGATAAAGTCAACCTCATTACCTGAAGTGAGAGACCGTGGGACCCCGTCTTGGCTTTGAGATGGACACCCTTCAAGGGATGTCAGACTACTGCGAGCTGGAGTGTCTGCGTGCAGGAGCCTCTGTATGTCAGCATGGAACTCCTCTTCTCCGCTGACTACCTCAGCAAGATATGGTGTATATATACCCAAAGTGTCCGTCTATGATGATGGATGGAATGACCCTTATACATAGCTATAATGCAGGAGATGGTAGGTCCTGCTGTGATTCCAAGAATCCTCATGCACAATGAATGAGGCTTAAGCTTTTCATAGAAAACCCGATGTCATCTTTAGGCATTACTGTAACTAGGTAAAAGGTCAGTACTAAGAACCGTTATGCAGTGTAATATCAGGGGAATGTAGATGAAAGGTGCATTTATTACCTGAGCCGATATTGGGATTCCTATATGGAACATACCACTGTGTAGTGTCTTGTGTACAAGAAAGCGGAGGACCCTTGTGGTCCCTAACGGACTCTGGAGTCTAGTGACGTAAATGATTGGGTGTGGTTAATTAAATGCATGGCACAGTACATTTCAGTTCACGGTTACACTCTAGAGACTAAAGACATGTAATTCCAAGCTCCCTGTATGGTGTGATTCATTTACGTGCTTTTGGGCTGGGGAGGATGCTACAACTGGCGTCGAGATAGGGGATACATAGGCCCATCACCCCAAAGAGTTTGCTCAGTTCCAGAAAACTGCTCAAGCGTGCCACGTGTGCCACAGTCAAAGTGAAGAATCAACGGCTGGCAGATGTGGAGTCAAAGTGCAACTCCAGCTGGTACAAAACCTTCAAAGACAGTGAAGGCCCCATGGAAAGTTTCATTTGTCTTCAGTCAGAAAATTGCTCATACGACTGAGATAAGAAGTACAACACCACAATACCAAAGAGCCGTCATTCAATCAGTACAGTAACACTAAAGGCAGTGACCCAGTGGGAGGGAAGGGTGGCCATATGGCTCTGCAAGCTGGGTAGTACGGTACATTTTGCCTTTTTATTGAGTATGTATATGGTAATGAAATTACAAGCCAGTCAAAACTTGTACAAGGAATTACAGTCACGGGAGGGAGCAAGGGTGACATTATTTCCCGTCTTGACAGGCGCAGAATTAAATCCTTTCTATCTGTTCCTCTTGTACAGTGTACTGAGAAGTGAGATCACTGCCATAGTCTTCTAAAAAAACAATACGAATAGTACGGTGAGAATGAAGGTATCGTTTCTTTCTAATTGTTTCTCTGTCACTAGATCACTCGAGGTGTATGATTCTTATTTTCTCTATGCTTCTCTTTTCCTATAAGTACATCGAGATAGAGGGGGTGCCCAGCTCATACTTTGAGTATTCAGGTAAGTAAATAAAATAAATACATTTAAAAAAAGTTTGTGGACAAAAATACAAGGGACAAGAAAAAGAAAAGAAAAATCTTTTATTCTCTCAGATTTGGTACTGAGGTTCAAAATGGGCTGCCTTAGAATACTTCTGTTATGGAGACCGTTTTGTCTGTTGCTGGTCTTTTTAGCGCTCCCTATTATGTTTTAGTGTTTTGGCTTCCCCACCCAGCTCCTCGCACTCACCACATTAGCCGCAGCTCTCCTGAGCTGTGGCAGGCTGCTGCACCTTCTATTGCCCATGTCCCCCAGGCGGCATCTTTCCTCTACTCGGTCTAAAAACAACACTGGGCACGGGAGCTCTTTCATAGAACTTCTTTATTCTCCCTCCTCTACATCACAACTGACTCCTCCCTTTCCGCTTCCTCCCTAGCCCTTCCTTTTCCTGTCTGCCCTGTCTGTGGATCAGGGTCAGGCATAACGACATGACAGCATCAAACCATCCCTCTGCTGGTTCCTCCTTTTTGGTGTCCTCGTAACTTTCTCCTTCCTACTAGTCTTCAGGAATGTGCACATCTGCGTTTCTTTCTCTCTATATCTCTCTCTTTCTTGCACTGTTGGTGTCAGCGTTTTTTTCTCTCCTTCTCCTTCCTGCTCCACCTCTATTCTGGTTTTCTCTTCCCCGGTCCAATTGGTCGGTCTTGTAGGGCTATACGTCCCTCCCCTCATTCTCTGCTGGGATAAGTCTGTTGTCAGTTTTAAGGTATTTTAATTTTAATGTATTTTTAATGTATGGTTTCTGCCCTCTTTTCTTGTAATGGTCCTTCTTTCATTTCTATGTCTTGCTGCCTTCCCCTCCTGCCATGACGAGAAGTCAGACGTCACACCTCCAAAACAGTTAAGGAAACAGGTTGGGTAGGGGTTCTGTCACATATCTCCTCCCCTACTTTCTTCCTTGGAAGAAATAAGTCCACTAAGTAACAAGAGAACAAATCAGCATCGCCCTGTTCTGTTCAGAGATTTGAAATGAAAAGGTTGAAGGGCCAGGAACCATCTTAATATGCAAGGGTTTCTACCTTTGTTATCAGCCATCCACTCGAGGGAAGCGTGGTCTGTATAAAGCATAAATTCACATTCCTCCAAGTGATACCATAGAGCTTCTACGGCCCATTTAATAGCTAAGTCTTCTTTTTCCACTGTTGCATAGTTCTTCTCTCGGGGAAATAGTTTACGACTCATATATAGAATGGTTTCTCTTCTCCTCTCTCACCTATTTGGGACAAAACTGCACCCAAACCAACCCCTGAATCATCAGTTTGGAGGATACAGGGTTTTGAAAAATCAGGGCTACAAAGGATATATTTTGAAGTGAGAACAGTTTGCAATGTATGGAAAGCCTCTAGGGCTTCTTGGGATGGAAGACATAACCCTATGTTGGCTTCTTTACCCTTTTTAGGAGGTTTTTTTATGGGTATTAGAGAGAATCTGGGTATAAACCTTCTGCAATAACCCACCAATCCTAGGAAAGCTCGGAAGTCTCTGCGATGTAGGGAAAGGGTATTTTGAGAATGGCTGTGATCTTTTCTTGCTGAGGTTGTATGAGGCCTTCCCCTAACATGTACCCTAGGTATTTTACCTTTCTGGCGGCTAAGTGGGTTTTTGCTGGATTAACCTTAAGACCCACTGACACTAAGGATCCCAGAATGCTCCCTAACTGTTATAGGTGGGTTTCCCAGTAAGGGCTGTATACTGCGATGCTGTCAATATTAGCCGTGGCATAGGGCATATATGGTTTTAATACTACATTCATCAAGTGCTGGAAGATGGCAGGGGCCCCATGCCCCATGTAGCCCAAAGGGAAGGACAGTGAACTGATACTAACCCCCTGAAGTAGAGAAGGTGTATTTTTTCCTTGTCTTGGTGTCTAAACAGAACCTACCAATGCCCTTTACATAGATCAAGTGTTCTAATGAATTGGACATGTCCCAATTTCTCTATCATTTCATCAACACATGGGATTAGATATGTATCAAACTTAGAAATCTTATTCACTTCCCTAAAGTCAATACAAAACCGAATCAGCTTTTAGAACCAACACAATATGAAAATTTAATTCACTTGTAGACGGTTCGATGACAGCCAACTGAAGCATTGATTGTACCTTCTCTTCTATAGCCAGTCTGCAGGGCTTGGGCAGCCTATAGGGTATTAATCATACCTTGATGCCTGGGTTGATATTGATAGCGTGTGATATCATGTGGGTCGTCCATGGTGTAGAGGAGAATACCTCTGGATATGGTGCTAGTTTTTCTACCAATTCTTGCTTCCAGAGAGGGTTTCATTCGGTGTCAATGCAAGTTAAAAGCTTGATGGTTTGTTCTTGTGATGTGCCAAAACATAAAGGGAGAGGTCCTTCACATTTTTGTTCAACACATTCACATGATAGACGTGTGTTTCCTTTCTATCTTTGTTTATCCCTACATGGTAGGTAACAGGGGACACCTTTTCCAGGATGCCGTAGGGGCCTTGCCACTGATACAACATTTTATTTTCAAAGAGGGTAGCATTAAAATTAACTGATCTCCTGTGATGAACTCTCTGAGTTTTGCTTGCTTATCATATTGGACCTTTTAGGCCTGTTGGGCGTGTTCAAGATTTATTCTAGTTATTTCTCTTATCTGGCTTAGACCGGTTTTAATCCTGTTACGTATTCTAATAGGGTTATAGAGCTGTCTTTCTCCTGTTCCCATGACTAACAATGTGCAAGGTTTTTTGACCAAATATGATCTCAAACGGAGAGAAACCAGTACTACTTTGCTCCTGACATTTCACGGAGAACAAAGCCAAGGATAGTATTTGCTGCCAGTTTCAGGCTTCGAGATCTATCAATTTGTTTAGGGTAGTTTTTAAAGTATTGTTGTATCGTTCCACTAAGCCGTCAGTTTGGGAATGATATGCTGCCGTACAAATTTGTTTTACGCCTACTTTTACACAAATCTGCTTCATCGATTTTGAGGGGTCCCTTGATTCGTGATTACCTCTCGGGGAAAGCCTACCTGGTTTAGCGATGCAGGAGGTGTTTGGATTTCTGAGGGAAATGGCTTCTAGGTACCGTGTGGTATAGTCGACTATAAAAAGAACATATTGATACCTACTCCTTGAGGGATTAACGGGTAGATAATGTCCATCCCAACCAGGGAAAACAGCTAATCATTTATAGGCATAGGACATAAGGGAGCTTCCTGGGGTAGGTGAAGAGCTATGTAGTTGACAGACTGCGCATTCCTTACAATATTTTTTTATGTTTTAATATTGCTTTCTCAGTTTTATCCGGACCAAAGTGACCACCAACAGGTGGCTATGTCCTAAAAACAAGACCTTGTCTCTAAAGGGAGTAGGTATGAGCAACTGATTACACTGCTTGTGGATCTTCTTCCTCTTCAGCCTTATTCCATGCTTCCTGGAACTGGGGTTCTTCTCTCTGTGCGGCTCAAAAAGTCCTATACGATTTCTAGATACATTTTTCTCTATAAACGGGCAACCCTCTTGAGACCTTTTGCTTGGCAGCCCTTCTCTCTTTTCTACTTTTTCTCTGTTTGGGAAGAGGCCCTACGTTATCTTCTACTTGGGAAAGGGAGCACTCTTCCACCACGATTCTCCTTCTCTCCAGTTTTCCTGCACAAAGGACTCTAGATTGGGTAAGTTGGTACCCACAATGAGTGGTTCAGGGAGATGTGGTATTAACCCTACTTGTAAAGGTACTCCTGGATCTTGCTTATGTTGTACGTTGATGGTGGTGAGAAATTCTTCTTCTTATCTCCATGCACACACTGGATATTGACCATATCTTTAAGGTCAGGAACCCCTCCAGGGGTGACTTGGGGCCTGATTACACTCTGATGGCATCCTGTGTCTAGGAGGGCTGCAATGTGGTCCCCATTCACTTTCATGGTACAACGATAGGTCGGCTTGGTTCCTGTAGTGGTTTATTATTTTGATCGGACCAGGCCAACATCCATGGTTTCTTGTTTTTGTGGGGATACTTGGGCGATATGACCCCATTCACCACAATGGAAACACTGAGTCCTGGTTTTGGGGTCTCGGACTGGGTCCAATCTCTATAGGTGTGATTTCGAGTTTTCAGGGACTAGGAGGTTTAGTGGGCCTTACAGGTCCTGATGTTTTCCCCTTCCAACTGCTTTCTTCTATTCCTTTGGGAAGTTCTTGGGCGCATAAGCACTTGCGGTCTATGGAAGTTTCCTGGGTAACATTACTGTGTTGCCTAACTGTCAGGATTCCCAGGAGGTTTCCTCCTCATCGATCAATAATTGCAAGCATTTGGCTTTCAAAGCATCCCAGTAAAGTTAGGAACTGGAAGACGAGTCGGCAGCATTGGAATTCTAAGATGTCTGCCAACTCGCTTTTCCTGGCCACGCTCTAGTGTTTCGACTTTCAGCCTTAGTAGGAATGTGAAGCTTGCACAAACATTCGAATGCCACTTCACCTGACAAATTCATGAAGAAGGATCTTGCCCCAGAGCTCCGTCTTGAAAGTTTAGAGAGGGTAGAGCGGCGGGCGTCGTTTTAGCCCTTCAGTTTCCCAGTATTGAGGAGGAGTTGTTCCCAGTTTAGGTTAGTGTTACTGTGCATGTCTTCAGAACATTTTGGGCATAGTGTCTAACGTCCGCGCATGTCAGGTACCTCAGAGTCGCGCCTTGCGCTCTGAGATATTCAGTCTCGGTGAAGTCTAGACGTAGGTGGGAACCTCATTTTCTCCTGATCCAAATAAAAGACTTATTTCCTGACTTGAGGTATTTACGTTTGAACTAGAAGCCGGGAGACCGCGTTATCTCCGCGTCTTGAATAAAATCTGTTTGCTCACTTGAGCATTCGAGTGCTGTCAGGCGCCGTCTCAGGTCATTTATATTACCATGCCTAGAGTCAAGAATTCTTTTCCAGCTCGTTTGTGTGTTCGAGTGCGGACAAATATGGAAGAGGACAAAACAGTGTTAGAGGTATCCTAACATTTGCCGAGAACAGAAAAAACTATTGCCCAAACCAAAAGGTTATCATTAGATAAATTAGAAACTATGAAGTGGTAGTAGAAAGAACGAGCATACAGGACCTTAATACAGTCAATTAAGTTAACCATAGAATTGATAAACTACTCACCTGAGCTTCTTCACCTGTGACCCACGTAGGCTTGGAGTAGTGTTCATTCTGGGCTGCTGTCACCTCCTGCACAAGAAGAATAAGGTCAGAGTTATTAAAACTATACTACACCACAGAAGAGAGGCAGTAGCCAAAAGAGTAACTGGTAAGAATTGTTTTAAGGAAATGTATTTGAGAAGCTTATATGAATTGAATGTTGTAGAAAGCATTGATACTGTGTTGCAGCTGAGAGTAAGAAGAAAGAAAAAGACAATATAAGAAACTATCAGCAGAATACAACCAATTGGCTGTCTCTTCTTATCCCCATCCCCTTTCTCCCATTGGCACAGACTTGTAGAGGAGACCTAAATACCTCACAGGGGTGTTCCGAAGGGGGCATTGGGAACTAGCGTAATCCTGCTCCTGTGCATGTTGGCATCAAGAAGTATTGACCCTGACACTAATCCACTTCTGTATGGGTGTATGTAGGGATTCCAAAAATTGTTCCAGATAGATTTTCTCCATGATCGCTTATTTGGTGGCCGTCTCTAGTCGGAGCCACCTGTCGGTCATGTCCCTAACCCTATAGTACAGTGCTCGGGGAGGTTCATGAAATCCTTCCTTTATTCACCATGGAGGAACTCAATATGTTTCACTATCCACCCCTAGCTGCTCCAGACTACTTTTTAAAATGTCCTCATAGTACCGTGGTAACATCTGTGAGCCCCCAACCTACCCTTCCGTTGAGGAAAGGCTAACCCAAGAACGTGGGGAAAATGTACGCTCCTGATATGTTGTGCCATGTTAAGTGATATGAATGACTAAGAGTCCAAAGCTGTGCCACTGTAACTCTAAAAGATCTGAAATTTGTAAGTGACCGATATGTTTCTTTTTGTTAATAAAAAGATTTAAAAAAAAAAAAAAAATGTCCTCATAGTGCGTCATTTCTCTAAGGTTGGCGGCTTGGTAGGCGGTTTGTAGGTCTCCGGTGAGAAGGGGACCTAAAAACTGACCCCACTTGTCTGTAGGCCAAGGTGCTGCTCGAGCCAACTGTTCAAAATTATTGAAAAAGAAATCGGGGTCCTCCACATACTTTTACAACACAACCGAGGATGGTTGGTATGCCCTCGCTGGTGGCCTTATACATTAGCTAGCCTCCCAATTGCTTCATCTTGCGACTGAGCCACATTGTTAATTTTTTCAGCCTGTCCTGTCAGGACGGTCTAGAAGGTCTTTCTATCCTCTTTGGCAGCCGAAAAAAAACCTTCCATGGCTTATTTTAGTCGTTGTAACGTTCTTTCATTTTCGACATCCAAACCTCCCTTTCCTCCGATCCCACTTTTGACACCACTTGAGGGAGGGAAGGGTGGAAATATGGCTTTGGAGACTTAGTGGTACGGTGAATTGGGACTTTTTATTGAATATTTATATGGTAACGAAATTACAAGGCTGTCAAAACTTGTACAAGGTATTACAATCCCGGGAGGGGGCAAGGGTGGCGTTTTTCCCCGTTTTGACAGGCGCAGAATTAACTTCTTTCAATCTGTTTCGATTTTACTGCGTCCTGAGGTGTGGGGTCACCAACAGAGTCCTCAAAAAGGAAAATACGAATAGTACGGTGAGAATGACAATATCCTTTCTCGCTAATTGTTTCTCCGTCACCAGATCACCCGAGGTGTGTGAGTCTTATTTTCTCCATGCTTCTCTTTTCTTATAGGGATGTCAAGATAGAGGAGGTTCCCAGCTCATACTTTGAGTATTCAGGTAGGTAAATAAAATAAGTAAATTAAAAAAAAATTAGTGTGCAAAAATAGAAGGAAAAAGAAAATGAAAAGAAATAGCTTTTATTCTCTCAGATTTGTTCCTGAGATTAATAGGAGCTTCCTTCGAATACTCTTGTTAAGGAGACCGTTTTGTCTATTGCCAGTCTCTTTAGTGCTCCCCCATTATGCTTTAGGCTTTTGGCTTTCCCAACCAGCTCCTCATACTCACAGCACTAGCCACAGCTCTCTTGAGCTGTGGCGGACTACTCCATTATCTCTTGCAGTATCCCACCGGTGGCAGCTTGGGCAGGTGTTCTGTCACAGACCGCCAGATACAGAAAGCACAACAAGCGGCAACAGCCAGGTGCAAGAGAATACTGCGAGAGGGAGCAGAAAAATGCTGGAGGCTGTGAAAACCTGGTACAATGCAAAAGGTTGAGAGTGGTGAAGAACCAGTGCAAGAGACAAAACTGCTACTCACCATCAAAGAAAAAGATGGTGCCTCACCACCTCCGGTTGGACACGATGGTCTGAGCACTATTCAGCAGGCTGATGCTCGCTCGCAGCAGTGACACCGGGCCAGGAGACGCTGTTGGTCAAGGGGGGCCTGAACAGCAGATAATCCTGACAGCAGCTGCAGAATACAGCACAAAGTATGTTCCCACAGCCTTTACATATCTGCCCAATGGCAGGACATGTACCTTCATGTGGAAAGGAAAATTCACATCGATAACACAGATTCTTGGCCCGTCACGCATGCTTTAAATTACAGTGATGATAGGCTAGTATTTGGGGCCACCCGAAATGAAAATGATAGTGCCCTTACACAAGTATGCGTCTACTTGCTGATGCAGGTCTTATGTTGAATGCTGAAAAGTGTGAATTTCACAAAACAAACCTAAAATTCTTTGGGCACATTTTCTAGGAAGGGGGAATGACTCCAAATCCAGTCAAGGTTCAGGTTTTGTCATCTACCTCCCCTCCACAAGATGTAACCATACTGCGTTCTTTTCTTCGTATGGCCAGCTGCTGTTTCAAGTACATCTGTGACTTTGCTACTGTGAATGCCCCATTGAGAGAGTTAACAAAACAGTTAACAAAACAGAATGTGTTATTTCATTGGCAGGGAGTGTAATCAAAGTTTACAAACGATTAAGCATGCACTTGAGAAAGGCAACTGAAATGGCTTACTTTGATCCGACAATGTATAGCGTGATTGTTGTGGATGCCAGCCCAGTGGGTTTGGGCGGGTTTCTTTCCCAACATAGTGGACATGCAAACACACGGAGGCATATTGTAGTTTATTCTAGCCAAAGTTTGTCAAGAAAGAAAGTCTAGCTGTTGTGTGTGCTTGCGAACACTTTCATGTGTTTCTGTATGGAAAACATTTTACACTTAGTTATCACCAAGCACTGTTCACTTCTTTTGCCAATTCAAAGGCCTAAATGCCCCCTTGCATTGAGATGGGGGCTATGACTTCAACAGTATGACTACAGAATTGTGCACTGGCAGGGAAAAGATCAGAACCCTGCCAATTACTTTTCTCGTGTGCCTATACAGTGTATGGGTCCGCTTTCCAAAGGGGCTGAGGCCTCTGTTAACTTAACCAGCACTCCTGTAGCTCTGTCTATGGAGCAAATAAGTGCCGCTACTAATGCAGACAAGAATATGCTCATTCTCAAAGACATTATTATGCATCAATCCTGGAGAACACATGCTCGACCTCTTGATAATGACAGTGAATATCAGACATTCAGGAATGTCCATCACACAAGAAGGGATTACCTTGCGAGGGTCGAGAATTGTCATTCCTGAAAGTTTACAACAGCATGTCATTGATGTGGCACAAAAGGGGCATCGTGGAGTTGTCGCCATGAAGCGAGCCCTCCAGGACGGTGTTTGGTTCCCTCACCTTGATGTCTGAGTTGAGAGAAAGCTCCAGGCTTGTCATGTGTGTAATTGTTTATCTCCCAAACAGCACAGCACCCTTTGAACATGTTGGATCTTCAAAAACATGTTTGGGAGAAAATTGAAGTTGACTTCTTTGGACCCTTTGAAAAGGGCCAATACCTCATGCTAATTATAGATGAGTACCACCGGTTTCCTCTGTGGACGACCTTTTGTTAAACACTCATGATCGAGTAATTGAAAGATTAGAAAGCATATTTGTAACCTGGGCTCTATCTCGAGGCAAGAGCTAGCAATGGCCTCAATGAAGCACAAACAACCTGTATAGATGCACAAAAGAAAAATTCAAGAGGCGGAATGGATCAAAATCTTTGACTTAATAGAAGCCAATAAACACCAACAATTCTGGCGGCATGTTAAAACCTTATACCATGGAAAGTGCAAACGGGGTCACTCAGTAACTGCAGAAAAATGAGTAGCCCACATAATGACCCTCTATACGGAGACATCAAAAAATCCACAGTGCCAAAATCCAACTACATTAACCCCACAAAATAAAACAGATGCGGCTGAAGCACTCCCATGCATTAAGAGAGAACAGTCAGCATCAGACGATCAGGTGGTAATTAAGGTCCTGAAAAAAATTGAAAAGGACAGGGCCCCAGCGCCCAACAGCCTGCCTGGATCATTATACATAGAAGACCCTCAGTTTTGGGTGTCAGTCGTCACCCCATTGTACCCAGAGTGAAAATTATATGAAGACATCCGAGACTCATGGAAGGGTTCACCACTCCTGCTAATCTTCAAGACTGATCGGTGAGATACTACAAGCTAGAGATCGAGGGGGCTAGGATGGACAATGTACAACCCAATACACAGGGTTAGTAAGTAGTAGGTGGATTTTTTTCACTCGCTAAGAATGCATAACTGGGGAGGGCCATGGCTAATTCAGGGAGGGGTAAGGGGGAGTGGTATTGAGGAATACATTCCCCAAGTGCAATCTCTGTTTAACTGAAAGTAACAATTTAATGTACTAATGTCAAATCTACTGTATAAAAGGCTCACCTACTGATGTTTTGGCTGATGTTTAAAAATGAAAACAGTTTTCAAAAAAGAAGGGATCAACACAGACCCCAAATATTACAGGCTATGTGCACTGCTAGATATCGAGGGGAAAGTCTATGCCAGCACCATACTAGAAGACCTAGCAAAATGGGTATCTGACAAGGGCTTACTGCCTTTTTATCAAATGGGATTCCGAGAGGGAGGATCAACCATCAATAACATTGTGGCCCTCTCTTATATGGCACATCAAGCAGTTACATAAAACACCTTGCCAGTCTGTGCCTGTTTCACCAACTACTCCTCGGCTTTTGACGTGGTAGTCCGTAATTTACTTTGGCAGAAACTTGAGAACTGGAATATCCCTCCCAAATTACTGATGGTCATCATGTCACTCTACACCAGGACATAGGTCCGGGCAAAACTCTACAGCAAGACTGTAACCACCAAAATCTCAAAGGATTGAGGGTTAAAACCTAGGCTGTGGGCTCACCCCCTATCTTATTTAACTTATACATAGGAGACCTGGGCGCGGCACTATCCGATGCAAATCTAGCAACTCCAAGGATTGGAGAAAAGAAAATCTTCCTTCTGCAATAGCGGATGACCTCGTTCTCACAGGTCACATGAAAGTTGACCTACAAAAAGCACTTAACGCATTGAAGAAATACAATGTAAACAAGCATTGAAAATGCAATAGGTCTTGCCTTTGCTTAGGTTAAAGCCATTTGCTTTGCTAATGGTATTGTATAGCAAAGCAAGTTCTCTCTTGTTCTGGGTCCAACTCGATGAGGTAAAATATGTGCTGGTGGGCCCCACCTGCCAGTAACAGCTCAAATTAAGCACTGCAAATGGGCAAATTCTACATCCCAGCAGAACTAAGCAAAGATAATGTTCCACACAGACCCAGAGCTCAATCTAGCAGTTCACTATACAAAATATTCCATGACTAAACAATATATAATCCTACTCCAGCCTTACTAATGACCATCCAACACACCGTATTAACAATGGGAAACACTACAAATTGGAATATCAACAGAACAAACGTCAACAAGAATGCCAGAAACGTAAAGGGTACACAGATTGTGAAAGCACCTGGGAACCATAAGATTGTGGCAATGCACTACACTGCACTTAAGATATCATATTTGCACTAGAGTTTCTATGTTGCAAATGGAGCAAGAGTGACTCGCACAAAATGGCACTACATGTGGTTAAGTGCAGATACTGGATTTGAAGCCAGGTTATAAGATTCTGAGAGTAGCACTTTAACCGCTAGCCATCATGTCTTTCTAATATTGAAAGCTTGGTGCAACAAACTAGAGCTAGATACAGAGCGCCCAAACTTTTGTCTTTCCTTTCTAAACACTAATCAGGCCTTTGAAAAGTCACGGTAACTAAAAGCATGGCACTGGACAAGGAAGACAGAAATAAGCACTTGGGAGTGATACGGGAGAAGAAACCAAAACTCGGGTGAATCTGGTTGGAACTCTCTGGACCCTGAATTTGCTTTGGATATACCACAGATAACAACTGTGGATGCAAGAGGCTTAGCCAGTGCTCATGCCTGGCAATAATGGACACAGGAATTTTGGCCCCGCAAGACCCCAGTCCAGTCATTGAGCAGCGGAAGAAAAAAAAACACCTTTCTTTAGGTCACATGCTGGTGCTTCAATGCAGTGGCAAAAAAATCTGTTTAGTGACATTTCCAGCACTTAAAACATGTAATTCCAACTGAATAACCAAAGTATTGCCACTTACTTTTAAACTTAACTTTTCCAGTTTTTTTCTTTTGCCCCTTGATAAATGTCCTACATTAAGTGTTAAATAAAATATCTTGCTGCTTTGAATTATGCATTGCCCTGTGGGACATCGTTAATGAATTTGCCAAACACAGGATATTATTTCACATTTATTAATTGCGTTGGCGAAGCACTCGAATAAAGGCTTTCAGAGCCAAAGAGGATTTTGGGGCCAGCCACCCTCATCATCCCGTAAAAGGCACTGTCCTTTGCAAGATTATATGTCCCAGAGGGAGGGTTAAACGTACAGACGGGCAGGCAACACAATTGGTTAACTCGTGCCTTTGAAACCGAAAAAAAGTGTTATGGAGAGTTCTGTAACTAGAACTGATCAGAGTAGGGGGGTGCTGGGCGAGGGGGCAGCGCGCGCCATTACACCACCTGACCGCCGCCGCGGTCCGCCTTCCACCTTAACCAGCATCCAATGCAAAGGCCGGCGCTGCGTCACAGACTTGGTCTTTTAGGAATGCTTGTCTGAGGACTTAGGCCTTATCTGAGCACATTCCTCAGCCTCTTCGCCCACAACACAACCACCTCCAAATTCCCATGATAAATATGACTTACATTTTTGCGGAACATATTAAAATAACCTGGCAGAGTACCTTTTTTGAAAATGTGTTTAGTCGTTTATCGTCTCATTGGCGTGAGGTGTTCAGTTGCTAGGAATGTTGTTGAGTGTTAGGATGTTGGTGTGGCAGTTGGCTGTGTGGCTTAGCAGGGCTGTCGCCTGATGCCACGAGGAGTGCGGTCTAGTAACAGGTAGTGATTTCTGGCTGTAGGAGTTGCGGTCTGATGTCATGTGGTCTTGTATCATTCTGAGTGGTGTAGTGTTTGCACATACAGCGATATATTCGGAAATGCTTTCTAGTGATCGACGGTACAGTTCAGCGGTTGGAGATGTACAGAGGCATGGGATGCGCTCTGATGCCTGGTGGTGGTGAATGATGGCCGGTGATGTGGTCTACCTGCAGATGTGGGATGCTCGACCACAGTTTTCTGTTTTAAATATCATAATGCCATAAGAGCCTATCCGTAAAATCAACTAACAGTATTCAACGTTCACCATTAAGTATTTTAGCGAGTTACTTCAGTCTGGTGGGGGGGGACGAAATGTCCCATGCATTATTTTTACTCAATGGGGAGCAACATGGAAAAAGTCAGTCACTGCTATTGAAAGGTGAGACCTGGGGCAGCCCAAACGAGATCTGCCCCCACTGAGGCGGGGAGCAGATAGGCACACCCGGGAAGCAGATGGTACGATCAAACTAATTCCCGAGCAGTCCCCTCGAAAGTTTAATTTTTATGTTATTTGGGACTCACTGCTCTAAAGAAACTGTGTGAGAATCTGGAAAAGCAAGGCCCTCTACCCCGCCAAAATGCCAGGGTGTGCTGGAGTGGCAACACTCGCCCTTTGACTCCTAGTGACTACACAGGGTTGTCCCCTTGTGCCACCCTTTGCACCTATTGGCTGCTGTGAGGTCAAGCGGATGACATTAAATAGAAACTACTGCCTGTTCTTGTCACTGCTTTCATGACACCCGAGGCCACAAGTACAGTTGAGCAAGCCAAGGTTTAACCCCCCATTTCTCGCCATGGTGTGCACGTCAGCTCCCTCGCACTGCCTACAATATCCCCTTAACCGTGTTGTGGCAGAACTGCCACTGCACAATCTATGCCCATTCCATCATTGGCCTCTCTGCTGATTAATACGTGTTCGGTATTGTAACAGTGCCTGTCACCATCTGCACTCTAAGGACACATCTATTTGATTCTGTGCAGGTGCTTCGGAAGCCGCATATGTTAAGGTTTTTATTTTGCGACATAGATGTGTAGTGCAGACTGAGTTGCCCCACAGTAGATTCCAGCCTCGACATTCAGGAGAAACGAGACTTACGCAGGGGGTGCATTAGACCACCATGCTGCTAACGTACCAGTCCCTTGTCTCACACCACAGACTCTTCCATTTTAAAATGTAAACCATGATATCAGCTTAAGCTCTGCAGAGCGGACAGATCACACCTTGACGTCACGACCAAGGCTTCCATGTAACACACCAAAGGTCCTCTGGGTGCTGTAGTCTTTGCTTCATGTGAACTAATGCACCGGATAGGGAAAGCCTGGGACAGGAGTCGTGCTGTGCTGAAATTGCCCCCTGTGGCAAATATAATGTTGAGAGATGTGTAACTGGGAGCTGAAAATGTCTCCAGATTAACGGATTCCGGAACCCTATTCCCGGCTCCTCTACTGACAATCGGTGTTGCCGCGTGAGTCTCGATTCACTCTGCTAGAATCGGCCGCGAATTACAAACTTCAGCCACGAAGTGCCGGACAAAGTCCATGCTGCTCTTCCGGTTTGTGCACGCGACAGTCACTAGCGGAAGTAAACGAATGGCGTGACACTGAACTAACAACCTGTCCTCACGAGCAAGGAGAGCCCTGGCAGGCGGTAACATGGGACCAACGCCACGAGCTCAGGGGTGAGTGAGTGGTTGCACAACAGTCCTCGCACCCCGATATCTGACGCAATACTGCAGCCATTATATGGCCCACATTCCTTCGCATTTGATGTACTCACCTGCGGGCGGCAGACAGGGGACATTAAATTACGGGTGCCGCTCTCTTTCCTGGCTGTCCCACTCTCCCTCTCTAGCCTGGCCTCTGAATGCCTGTCTCGACCTCCCCTCAGAGCCACGTGCACTTTTTCCGAATCAAGCGCATGAGCCCTGCTCACTACCAGGCAGCCAGCAGACCACCCCACCCTAAAAACAAGCACTTGAAAGCGTTCTTGTCTTTATGGGGCCATCTGTTTGAAACACATGGCCCCATAAAGATAAGAAAACTTTCACGACGAACGCAAGGCAGACGAGGTCGTCCTAATGGGACGGCCGACATAGCTGAGCCAATACGTCAGAAGGAGCTCTTTTCCAATGGCTGTCCACCGTTTAGCATAAACGGTGACGCCAGCCAATGGAAAAGAGGGGCGGGCTTAATGCCCCTTAGAAAATACTTCATATCATTAAATCTCGCCAGCGAGACTGCGCATGCACGCAGCCTACGCCAGGCGAGACCTAAAAATGAACTGATCGTAAATGCGAGCAAAACCAAAGTTGTGATCTTTTTCGGTGCCATCCGGAAAAAAGGGCCCAGGAATGGTGACTGGGGTCTCAAAGGCTAGAGTGCATCTGGAGCTATAACTATCTTGGAGCATAGCTTTTTGAAAGGGGAAACTGAGCCTGCACCTGCAAAATATTGAGAATAAAGGAAAGGTGGCCATAATGCTTTGTGTTTGTGTACCCTTCTTTTTAAGTCTCCTATTTACCTTTGTAATGTTCTATTATGTAACACTTTTCTCTTGTAACGTAACTGGCTCTATTATACAGCGCTCTGACACCTTCGGGTAATGTCCGCGCTTTATAAAAATGCACTAAATAAAATAACACCCTCGACAGCCCAACGACCAAGGCCGTACAGAGGGTGATCACGTCAAAACTCATGCGCGCCATCAACTATTCACAACAATCGTTCACCAGAATTTTGGCTGCCAAACTCCACAAGATGCAATGCATGGGCTTTAACTGTGTCTTCCAGCTTCCATCCGACATGCGGAATGCTTTGATCAGACTCGAGTTCGGTCTTGTCACCCAAAAACTCGAGTGCGTGGTCGCCTTGGCAAAATACTTCTACATGACAACAGTTGCCCCTGAGAATACAATTAAGGCGGTCCTAAAAACAATTTTTACAACCAAGAGCAACCCTTGACATAAGCACCTAAATATGACGGTGTAAGAAGCTTCAACTAGCTGTAGAGAACTGGACCCAAAACACCTTAAATTATTCCACCATTAAATCTGCAATTAAAAAGCAAATGCATCTCTGCTCACTTGAAACTGACATCAAGGCCTTACTGGATAAGGGCACACATGTCTCCCTAATAAAATCCTACTCAACCCAGTCTAGTCAACTGCATCTCCACCACGCATTGGGCAAATGTGGCTTAAAGCTAATTCTACGGGTCAGACCGGTGCCCCTTCCAATAAGAGAACTTCGATTCAAAACAGCACATGCTGCAGACTGTGCGATTACAGAAAGGAACCTGTCCACCTACTATCTGCTGTTCAGCCCACACAATGCCCGTCGCATACTCCTGAGGACAGTCTTCTTACATCATGGCATACTATCATTCACAGGGGCTCAAAACCTTCCATTCCCTGTGGAAACAGTGACAGACATAGCCAAACTTGGCAAATTCATTCATCTGGCATGGACATTGCCAAAGGACAGATCGCCACAAATCACACCTCAACGGCTCAATGCTGCCTCTCCCCTTAGCAGCGAGCAGCATAGTGGGCAATAAGCCTTAAATTATTAAATATATTTTATTGTGTATAGTGAATTAAAACCATTACAATTTTGTATTAAAAACATCAAGTTGGCGAAGATATATATATAAAAAAAAGAAAAACAAAGACTAAAAGCGAGCTTTCATGTTTACGAGTTCAACATGAATCTACTACCAATTGAGTGTAAATCAGCTAAACATGAGTTATTCCTCAATCTAAACCATCCTTGATCTTGTGGTTCAAATCATGTGCAAATCACAAATGTCTACTAGGTACTGCTGATCCTCTGCTTTATGGCTTAGCTCAAGAACAAAATGCAATGTGAACTATACAAAATAACACTAGTTTTTAGATGAACATCAGATTTCATACTTTGCATTATGCGAATATACATACATCCACAATTGCATTGCTGAAATTGCTTGCTAAATGCAAATAGACGCTGAATATTAAAAATCCATGATTTCCTGTCCAAAACCATGTGCAAAATCTGCAATATGAATTATTCACTGAAATCATGTGCAAAGTGCAAATGTAAACTAGATGTTACGGAACATATATCCGGATACATGTGCAAATATGCAATATGAACCATAAACCAGTCGATTAATCAAAGTTAATGGTCCTCGATTTTGTAACTAAAATTATGTGCAAGGATGTGAGTATGCGTATCACTGTAACAATGATGGTGTCTAAAATGGGCTTAGCGGCATGGTATATAACATGTTTTGATGCTTAAATGGTGTGCAATCACTGCCTATGTGGTGTTGCCTTCAAACCTGAAATAAATGGTATAATGTGTTTCATTGTTAAACTCAAATGAACTCTGGGGTCTCTGCTGAGCCTTCTGCATCCTTCTGTATCCACCACCTGAGTTCCGAAAGTATGCAAATACGATGCGTTGATCTTGTGTACTTGAAGGCACTGATGTAAGTTTGATTTTTGCAATAATGTGCTAACTTTTTGCAAAAATCTGGCGGCCCTGCATGAGGTCTGTAACGAATAGCTGTTCAGCAGTAACATTACGGCCGGCCAACATGATCTAACTTGGTGAGTGCGGAATACATGAAGTAAATAATATTGTCTCAAATTAATCACGGCTGGACAAATACACAGTAGATGAATTAGAGTTTCTTCAGCCTGGCAGCAAAGTCTGCAAAGCAAGGTAGGCAATGTTTGTTTCCACATTGGGACCTGATCTTTTGGACTAAAAGCTCCCAACCGGATCCAAAGTAACAATTGCTGGATTGATGGCCGTATGTGTTGGACAAGATACCGTTGAGGTGATCGAATCTCATATGAGGATAGCACCATCCAGCCATATTTTTTCTCTGCTAGGACGGCTTTGTCCATTATCCAGGCTTTTTGCTTTGCAGCATTGTTGGCTATTTTTTTTAATGCAGTGAAACTGTAGTTGGTGTTCCAAGCGTCATGCATGTTGAGAGTTTTTAAAGCTTGTTCAAGTACTGTATGCCAGTCTTTTTTTCCATTTGCTTGGTTTTTCATTTCTGTCCAGCAATGCCCCAGCAAAGATTCCTCTTCTGCTGCTTTTAATTTACAACACATTTTTATTATTGCTGCTTGCCTAACCGGATGTTGGTTTAATAACCGGAATTCCAGTCGCACCTGTGCTTGAGGTGCAAACTGCGGTATCCGAAAAATGTGTTTGAATAGGACTGATTGTTGGAGATTTAGAAAGTTTGCATCTTGACCTTTGAATAATTCGGAGCCATAAGTGAGGGTCGGGAGAAACTTAGCAGCAATAACTTTTAGTAGATGGGGAATTTGATTGACACTTTAATTTTGATTTTAACATTTTTTAAAGCGAAACGTAATTTATTTGCTTGAGCTTTTCTATTTGTTAAGTGATTTTTAAGTGTGAACCTTGAGTCCACCACTACTCCCAGATATTTATAGGAGGCACTCTGGTCTATGATGTTTCCTGCTGCGTACCACTTGTATTTATTTCTGTTTTGCCCGGTGATAGCCGAAAAACAAATGACTTTAGTTTTATTGTATTTGAGAGATAAACCAAGCTCCTTGATGTAATCCTGCAGCTTTGTAATCAAGTGCTGTAAGCCCACTGGAGTTTGGCTGCATAGAATAATGTCGTCTGCATACTGCATACCTCTTACTTTGCAGTGTACTATCTATGGAGGGTCACTTTGAACTTCTGATAGCCTCTTGTCTAGGTCTGCGGTGAAGATGTTGAAAAGACTAGGAGCCAGCACACATCCCTGCTTTAAACCGATATGCGTCGGAATTCTTGCTGTAGTTGTTTCACCGTTCCCTAGTTTTATCTTGACCCAGGTGGATGTATACAAGTTGACAATGGCCCGCAGTAGCAGTGGTGGAATGACCCAATTTGCCATCTTTTGCCACAAGAGTTGTCTCAGTACCATGTCGAAAGCTGCTTTTAGATCGACAAAGCAAATGTACAATTTAGTTGATTTGCGCTTAGATTTTTCGACAAGAAGGTTCAAGGCCAGAAGACGACACTTCATACTTGTGCCTGGTCTAAAGCCTGTCTGTGTGACTGGGAGAATCTTGCCAGAAGTGACCCTTACTTCTAGTGCTATAAGGAGATTTGACGCGTATATTTTGGTCTCTACATCGATTAAAGCAATTAACCTGTAATTCTAGTGCCAACTTTAAATATCGGATGTAGGACACTGCCTCTCCATGATGCTGGTATGCTGTTTGATTGGAAAGCGTGGTTGAACAATGGAGTAAGAAATTCAGGCCAAAGTGATTTATCTTTTTTAAAAAGCCCATTTGGCAGGCCGTTCAGGCCTGGGGCTCCACTAGATATTAATATTTTTATGACCATTTGGACCTGGTTTATTCGAATCCAATTTCCTTCAAACACTTTTTCTGGATGATTGTTTTTTAATTGATATGGAACAATGTGATCCGTATTCATAACTTGATGTTTGGTATTATCCATGTTGTTTTTTAGCTAGATGGGCTATCCAGTCTGCCTCTAGTATGTTTGCGTTATGTTGGCGGAAAAATCAGTTTGCTATGTTATTAATTTCCTCCCAGAATTTCTTATGTTATTTGATTTACTTGTTTCCAGTAATTTTAGCCAGATTTTGTTTTGTTGTGTTTTCTTTGCTATCCACACCTCTTTTTTGTATGTTTGCCTCAATTGATGGATTTGCTGCTTTGCGCATTCGCTCGTGCTAAGGGCATTGCCACGTAGATTTCTTATCTCCTGATTTAATGACCTTTTTTTTACCTGATAATGCGCTAAGGAACTCTGTTGTTGTTGTTGTCCTGGGTTTGCTTCCGCTATACTTGTTCTGTGATGGAAATTTGGAAATAAGCATCGTGATCATATTTTCCCAGTTTGCACAGGGCTCTTCCAGACTTTGTTCTTCTCTAGTTGCCGGTAGATTTTTTAAGTAATTCATTATTTCACTGGCATTTTTGCCATTCCACGCAAGTTTTTTTAGATTGTATGGACTAGGGATTACCGACAAGTCATTGCTTGCAGCTGCTCTCGAAATTTGAATGCACAAGTTAATTGACTGCGGGCTATGATCGTTGTCTAGTCTGTGGATTATTTGATAACTAGAGATCATTTGCAGTAACTCGATGTCCACTATTGTGTAGTCTAGAACAGAGTGTGCTTGCTTAACTATTCTGGTTAGTGCCGCTGGTTGGTTGGTCTTGCGGAAGACTTCCGTTTAGAGTTATCATCCCTATTTCAGCAAATATTGAAGCACATAGTTGGCCATGGCGGTCTTTTTTGCAGTAATTTTGTAAGGGGGGATTATTTTCCCTTTAAATTTGCTTTGTTGTTTATTTTGTGTTTGGTCTACTTGCAAAAAGAACATGTTGAAATCACCTGACAATACAATTCCTGCTTGTGGAAAGGTGGATTGTAATGATTTAGGCAGCACTTTAAGAGTCGCGATTTTCTCCTGTTTTGCCTTTGATGCTGGATGAATTAAATGTTACATATTAATAGTGACTTTTCCTCATAGATGCGTGGCAGGCCGTTGATACAATCTTGTGGTAATAAAATTATATTAATTTATACACTGAATCCAAGTTTGTCCTAGCCCAATCAGTTCGTAGTACCATGGTATGCTTGTGCTAAGATAAATTGTTAAACCACCAGATGCTCTGCCTGATGATTTGCCTTTAATGGCGTGTTGTTGGAATTCTTTAAAACCATTAATCTGTATAGGTGCTGTTGACCAGGTTTCTTGAAATTATAAAATGTTGAATTTGTTTAGGACGATTAGGAGATCCGCATCCTCTGTCTTGCTGCCAAAACCATTGCTGTTCCAAGAGCACAATTTCAAATTACTTTTTCGTGCCTCATTTTTCTTATTCTCCATACTTCGTGAGGTTGGAAGAAGAACTTTTCGTACTTGAGTGGCTGCTTCTGGTACTGCTTGATGGATAATACGTAAATTAGACCAGCCCGGCTGGGCGCTTGCGGTGGATCCTACTGCCCCCTCAAAGAAATCCACTGTCCATTACCGATCTTGACTCTGCTATTGAGCATAGCGGAACGGGATATCGTTCTATTTACGTTGTTCTTATTTAAATTCCCCATTTGGTAAAACATTCACTATGGTGCCAAAACTCCTTTGCGATTTTTGGGACACTCCAAGTGACAACCGTCAATTCTCTCCCTTTTACACTTGGGAGTATTTTGAATTGAATACTTTCAATGTGGTTTGTATTTAAATGTTTTAATGTTTCAATGGAATTAGTAAGCTTGAAAATTGCACTACGGTTGAGAATATCACGGTGTCCTCGCAAGTTATAATGCTGGATCATTTTTAACATTACTGAACCTTCTGGGTAATTTTGTCCCTCAGTACATTGTAAGTTTGGGGTTCCGCTAAAATTGGCTTCTCCTGTATACTTTTTCTCTTCGGATGTGTTTTGAGAGCAAGTTGTTTTTATTGTGACTGGTTTAGTCTGATCTACTTTTGTTTTCTGAAGTTTTACTTGATCTCCTAATAATGGAAAATGATCAGTCTGAGTTTCCAGCCCATGTGTGGTTTTAGAGATACTGTTGTTTAGCCAAGGTTTTTCTATTTTGAACCTTTGATAATTTGGGGAAGTATTGGGATATGCTTCGTTGTTCTCCCCGGGGGATGTGCGATTGTGGACCCTCTTCATTTAGTTCTTTAGTAGAGGGAGGTGATGCCAAAAGTCTTTTTGGCTGCTTATCTGCAGTATTGTTGAATCTATTGAGGGATTATTTGTTCCACAATAATCTGGTTGATGTCTGACTTCCATTGGCTTTTCAGAAAGGCGCATGGTTGCCTTGTTTCCCTCGATCCCAATTCCAGGAATTATTTTATGCGGATTTGCATGGTGGCCAGTTACGAATGATGACTCTTGGGCCTGATTTTGAGAAGTGTGTGCTGTGGCTTGGCTACATTTTTGCTTGTTTGGCCTTGACTTTCTCAGTCTCTTACGTTCACGTTTGGTTAATGGATTGCAAGGTTTTTGTTGCTGAGGTTTTAAAGGTACTGCACCAGGCAATGGTTTGTCACGTTTGTGTGTACTTTGTTGGTTGTTTTGCATTAACATGTTATTTGATGTTTCTATCTGCATGTCTAAATTAAAAACTCTTGGGCTGCCCTACGTTGCCTCCACACTTTCTGAAATGTCTGGAGGAATTGTGAGCTTCTGTTGATTTGAAGCTTTTTCCGTGGAAACGCCAACAACAGTTTTGACGGTGTCCATTGTTTTTATTACTTCTACCAAAATGTCTGTTAAAATTGCTGGGATGGACTGCAGTTGATTCATTGTGCTGGAACATTGGCATTCATGGTACGTTGTGTGAGGATCTTTCTGCACCCGCTCGATTATGGAGTTTAGTTCTTGAATTTTTCTTTCTATGCCAGAAACATGTAATGCTAGGACTTGCAAGAGATCGACTTGCATCTCTAGTTTTTCTGAGTGTTGAACTAATGCTGAGGAAATAGTTTCCATAATATTGATGAATGGAGACCATAGTGGGGCCTGTAAGAGTGAAAAAGGGTCTGTCTGATTGGTATCCATTTGCTGGCTTGAAAGAGTGTCCTCTTCTGGTTTGCTTGTAATATTGTCAACAAGTTCTCCTTCCGGGCATGTGCCTGGTTGAGATTTTATTGATTGGTCAATTTTTGTATGAAAAATGAGACCGGCCCCTGGTCGGGTCTTTATTGGCGAGAGTATGGTGTTATGGTCGTGGAGGAGCCCTGTTAGTGATTTTTCATTTGAGGTAGAAGTAGGAGTTTCCGCCCTTAGGGCTTCCTGTATTGGCCCGAATGAACTTATTAAACAGTCCTGATTTAGATCCTTACAGCCTTGCTTAGATCTGCTTTTAGTTTTTTTCATCAAATGAACTGCAACAAGAATTGTGCACAAACAAATTCTATTATTATACTGTCTGTAGCTTAGTATATGGATTTTTAACTTGCAATTTTTGATATGTTTGTAATCATTTTAAGTAGTTATGCAATAAAGTGATTATTAAGTAATTAAGTAATTAAGTTCACACGCAGGACATCATGGAGTTGTCACCACAAAGCAAGCCCTCCGGGACCATGTTTGGTTCCCTCATCTTGATGAGCAAGTTGTGAGAGAGCTCCAGGCTTGTCTTTTGTGTAACTGTTTAACTCCCAAAACAACACAGCACCCTTGGAGCATATTGCATCTTCCAAAACACATCTGAGAGAGAATTGTAGTTGACTTCTTTGGACCCCATGAAAATGGCCATTACCTCTTTGTAATTATAGATGAGTACTCCCCGTTTCCTGTGGTGAAAGATCTTTCATCAATTGCTCATGATTAAGTACCTGAAAGGCTAGAAAGCATGTTTGTAACCTGCTGCGTTCCGTCCATTCTAAAATCTGACAAAGGCCCACCATTAAATGGTCGGGAATGCAAAGACTTTCTTACTCATTTGAATACTAAGCATCAGAAAAGCACACCTCTATAGCCACAGGCTAATTGAGTTGTCGATCGTTTTATGAGCACTCTTAAGAAAGCTTTCCACTAGAGGGACTTGAGCTCAAATTAATTCTTCATTCTACATTTTGTGCCTACAGATCTACCCCCATTCTACAACCAGCGACAGCCCGGTCACCCAGATCTTTGGGAGAGCCGTGGGTGCAAAGCTGCCTCAGTGGACCACAGAAAAAACAATTAATGCTCAGAAATTCAACTCACTGATCCATCTCACAAGTCCAGAATGAACAATTATGCAGACAAGCATCGATGTGCATTACGTTTCAGAAAGGGGATTGTGATCTTGTCAAAAACACAAATCTGATGCTCCATTCGATGCTGATCTATTACAAGTTGTGAGCATTAAGGGACACATGGTGATTGCTCACCATTCTGGAAAGTCCATTACGAGGGATTTCTCAAATTTCAAGCACCTGAAGTCAGTTTCAGACATCCGGAGTGAGACTCTTTCATCAGATGGCCAGGAGAGCCCCAGGACTGCCTCAGTGGCAAGCTCATCAGTGCCTATGTGGCTGTTTCTCCTGTTTCTCTACAGTCTCACACCACAAAATCTGTACGAATGGTTAAAGTGCCTCGCAGACTCTTTGAGGAACAAAGATGTATATGTGTTTTGTTTGTATCTTTTTATTTAGCAAAGGGGGAGATGTAGTGTCTAGTGTACTAGAAAGTATTGGACCCCTATGGTCCCTAACGGACTCTGTAGTCTAGTGACGTAAGTGATTGGGTGTGATTAATAAAATTAATGATGCAGTATGTTTCAGTCAACGGTTACATTTCAGAGAATAAAGAAGTGTAAGAGCTCTGTGTGAGGCGTGATTAATTTACATGCTACTGGGCTGGGAGGATGCTACACTCTGGAAGAGAAAAGCCCCCAAAGTCGTTTTTCTCTGTGGCATGGCTGGGTCTCCCACAGGGAAGCAGTGGATAACATTATAACACCTTATAATGTTCAACTTCAGTTTGGGAGAAGATAGTAAAATTATTCAATTGCTTATTTTAATAGTAATTCAAAATCCAATTTAATGATCAAACCAGATTTTACATTACAACTTTGAAAATTACACTTTTAGAAAATTGTCATTTTCCTGCCTGAGCCAAATGTGACTTTCTGCCAGTGTTCAGTATAACCCAAGAGCTGAATGACTCTTTGATTAAGTGTAAAGTGGTGCCCAGAGCAAAGACAAGGGGAGAGAGGTTCACCTTCCCCTGAGAGGATGGCCATCTGGGCTGTGCCCAGGAATTAAATAATTAATTAACTTCAAAAGAAGTGACATTGGATAGGGCCACCTCTGGGACCTCGTACCTCATTTTTAGGGAGTGGCCAGGAGTTGCCCCAGAGGTACATGTAGCTCAAATCTGAGGCTGTCCCCTTTATTGTCCTGCTAACCACCCAGGCACCAATTCCTGTGGGAGGAGAAACTGCTGCCAAAACTGGTTTTGAGTGACCACAAGGGAGAGTCAGACCTCTGGCTGGGCACAGAGAGCTTTGCATAGTGGAAGAAAGGTTCTGCCATATTGATTTAAGGATGAGAAAGAACTGTGGGTTTACAGTAAAACACAGAGGAAGTGCCGTGAAAATGGGCAGAGTCCCCCCCAGGAACAATTGACCCATTGGTTAGGGATTGGCAAGGAGTTTCCCCCACCCACAGGCTGGCACTGGGCATAAATGTGGCACACCCAATACCTTCTTCTTCAGAACACCTCTGACCTGTGAAAGACAGAAGAATGACTGCACCTGCTGTTGTCATCTGTGAGGAGAAGCCCCAGGGCTGGACCTGCTCCCACATTTTCCAAAGACTGAGAAGTGGACTGCAAGGGTCCCCAACTGGTTCATCCGGGAGCTCACTTTCCCCTTCAAAATCATCTAGGGATAACCCAAACAAAATACCCATATACTGAAGTGCAGCTGCCCAGTAATAACTTCGTAAATCCGGAACTGAAAACCCCCTTTCTCTCGAGGCAAAGACATATAACGAAGAGCCCTCCTAGTTATCCCCTGTGCCCATATGAAACGATTAACTAAGCCTTCTAAAGTATTAAATCAAGATTTTTGAAATTCCAATGGGATCGCCCTGAACAAATACAAAATCTTTGGTAAAAACATCCTTTTAACAATGTTGCACCGTCCAACCAACGACAAATGAAGATTATTCAGTCTGTTGAAATCCATTCTAGCCTTCCTGATTACTGGCTCGATATTTTTAGACACCAAGTTTTCTACATCAGACGTGATCTTTATTCCTAAATACATTGCCGATTCTATGACACGGGGATCTTCAAAGTTGACAAAACGATTCTTTACTACTTGAGTCTTAGATCTATTAAGTGCATACCCTGTATAGATGCCGAACTCTTGTGCTACTGCCTCAACCGCTGCCAAGGCCAAAGATGGATCCGTGGTGATAATGGCCACATCATCGGCGTAGGCAAGGACTTTAGATTCCACGCCCTGGCATACTACTGGGGAAATTCCGTTATTAGCCTCGAAAAGGCTTATTAAGCGGTCCATGTATATAGCAAATAGCAGGGGCGACAATGGACACCCCTGCTGTGTCCCCCGCTGGATATTAAAAGGCAGAGTATAGTTGCTGTTTACCTTTAGGCGAGCTGTAGGTGCCAGATAAAGCACTTGAATGGATTTAATAAACTCCTCCCCCAAACCGAACCATCTCATTGATTCCCACAGAAAGTCCCAGGAGACCCCATCGAATGCCTTTTCAGCATCTAAAAACAGGACAGCCATAGGGTCTCCGGAGACTTCCACTGCACCAAAAAGTGTAATCACACGCTGTACATGCTGTGTGGTTCCACGACCCGTTATGAACCCGTGTTGACAGGGATGAATAGTTTTCTTTAATATACCATTTAATTGAGTCGCCATAACCTTAGAGAAAATGTTTACGTCGCTGTTCAATAGTGTAATAGGGCGAAATGTGCCCAGCTCTCTTGCTGGTTTATCTTTTTTCAGAAAAACGACAATATCTGCTCCTGCCCACGATTCAGGTACAGGCCCCCCTTTTTTTGCCAGCAACATAACCTCGATCAAATCTTGTCCAATAGAGTCCTTAAAGATTTTATAAAACTCCAGCGGAATCTGATCCGGGCCAACTGCTTTTCCAGATGGCAAATCTTCCAAGGCCCCAATTATTTCTTCGTGTGAGAACACCCTCTCAAGTTCCTCCCTATTAGCAGGGTCTACCTTCTGTACAGCTATTTTATCTAAAAACTTTCGAATACCTGGGGACGCCATTGATGGTTCTCTACTATATAGATGCTGAAAGAAAAGCCTAAAAATGTCACGAATTTCTGATGCACTTGTTATAACCTTCCTTTCAGCGTCATGAATTTCCGAAATCTCCCCAGCTGCTATTTTGTGCCTAGCTCTTATGGCCAGGGTATGTCCAACCCGCTCGTTGTATTCATGACAATGTTCTTTTTTTGTCAGATAGATCTCAGCTGCCTTCGTAGCAAAATTATCTCCCGCCTCAGCCTTTTTTACAACCAACTGAAGTATTATTTCATCTATCACACCACCCGTACTGATGGCTATAGCTAAAGTCTCTTCCAATTTATTAAATTTTTCCCTGACATCCATCTGCTGCTGTCGCTCCTTCTTCTGTCGATGCAGACTATAACTTATAGTTTCACCTCTAGCTCCCGCTTTAAAAGCATCACAGATTATTCCCTCACTAGTGCTCCCTCGGTTAAAATCCCAAAATTCCTTAATCCAGCCCCTTATATATACGACATAGTCAGGATCATATAGCAACCTCCGTTCAAAAGTCCACCCTGTGTTTATCTTCTCCCCCATCGGCACGTTAACTGTAAGAACTAACGGATTGTGATCCGACATTATCCGAGGAGGCCTTTCAATACCAGAATTAGAGATAAATTGTTTTGAAACAAAAAAAAATCTAAGCGGGATAAAACCTTGTGTGGAGCTGAAAAAAAGGTACTACCTGGATCTAAGGGTTTCAGATATGGCCATAAATCTACCAGACCATTATTGGAAACTAAATTAGTTAAGGCAAAGCCAACCTTTCTTTTTTTACCAAGATAATTACTTCCTGGCAAACCCCACTGTACTCCAAGACCATTGATGTTAAAATCCCCACAAATAATCATAGGAATTGACCACATAGCCAGACTGGAATCTAACTCTTCTAACAACTCCGGGTCATCACATGTTGAACCGTATAGCAAACAGAGTGTAAGCTTACATCCCTTAATCAGACATTCGATCACCACCCACCGACCCAATTGATCTGCGGTCTTTCTCAAGACCTTTACATCATTCCTCCGAGTAAGGATTGCCACTCCCCTTGTTCGAGAACCCTGCGTTGTATGTGCCAAAAGCTTAAACCCCAATTGCTCCAATATACGAGCTCTGCTGCCCTCTATATGTGTCTCTTGAACACAAAAAAAGTCTATGCATAGAGACTTCAGCCAGATTGCCACCTTATTCCGCTTGTTTTGGTCATTTAGCCCACAAATGTTAGCTGTCAGAATCCGTAAACTCATGTCTTAAATTTTTCCCCCATTTCTTTTGAGTAAGCTCTGCCTTCAGTTAGTCTCTCCCTACATACATTTATATTTAAACACCTTATTTGAATCTCCTTGAATATCCAAACAAAATCTGCTTGTGTCCAGTTATGCCGCTCCTTCATTGTCCTTGCATATCGCAATACCACATACTGTGCTGAACCTCCACCAAACCCCTCCAAAAAAACACCTCCTCCCTCCCACCACCCCCACCACCCCTAATTCCCTTACAGGCAAATAGGTCATACCTATGTGTTGCCGCTGTAGTTCCAGCACCGACAGCGCTAGCCCCCCCCCCTCGAGAATCCCCAAATACCAGATGCTGCCTAGCCTTGATGATCAAATCCTTAAAATCATTCCATCAATAAGTTCCGACCCCAGACCCCAATTTTCAGGCAAAAAGGTAAAAGGAAAAAAAAACAAGGAGAGGAAAATACCTAAGCAGTGAATATACCTCAAGATGAGCTTTCCCATGCCCCTTAGGGCTTTAGTATCGCATGTTAAATTTTATATTCATTTAACAAGAAGAAGAAATCCCAATCAATCATTCCATCAGTTATTCCCAGCTGCCCCCCTATCTGCAATGTTACCTAGGGCCCTCTCCCCTGTGTTTCAGATACTTCCATAAGAAATTCTTGAGCTTTTATCTCAGAGAAGAACATTCTAACCCTCCCCTTAAAAATAACCTTCAGCCGTGCAGGAAAAAGTAAAAAAGCTTCACAGCCCACCCCCTGGAATGAGGCAATCATCTGGCGTAGCCTCCATCTCCGCTCAACCGTTGTGTGGCAAAAGTCCGGTCGAGCAAAGAAGGTATGACCTTCAAAAGTTATTTTTGAGTCAGGTCTAGCCCGATCTATAATAGCCTGCCTTAACAGAAAATTGCCTATAAAAATCAATATAGCTCTAGGTCGTTCTCCTTGATTTTTTTAATGGGTTTTCTTAAACATTGGAAAGCGATGAGCCCGCTGCACTTCCATCTCCCAGTTCCAGTGGGCGAGTTCTGGGAAGGCACCCTTCAGTAACTTGACAACAAAAGCCATGGTGTTCTCCCCTTCCACGTTTTCCTCGAGGCCCAGCAACCGAACATTGTTGCAGCGCTGCCGATTTTCAAACTCCTCAAGTTTCCAACATACATCTTGCGTTTGATTTCCCTGTGTCACATTAAATATATGCAGCTTCTCGACCTCCTCCTCCACCGCAGAAGTTCGCGCTTCAACGTGGGTTATACGTTCAGACATATCTGTTCATAACTTATTTGTTTTACGAATGGCCCCCTGAATCTTCTTCGTGACAAGTTGGGATCTTTTGCTCTCCTGCCTTGCCTCACCCTGCATTTGTTTAAGAGTCGCAAACATTAACTCCAAAGTCGGGGATGAGGATGCATTGCCTGAATTCCTAGTATCGCCTGTACCTGTGCCTGTTCCAATTTGTATCTCGTTTTCTAAAACAGACCCGCTACCAGTACCAGTACTAGTACAAGCTGTCAATGTGGAAGCAGAATAATCCCATTCAAGCCGCCTGCTAGTTGAGTTCGAAGATCTGCCTTTAGTCCTAGCCCGTCGTCTGGAGATCAAAGACTGGCTGCGATGCCTCTTCTGTGTAGACGGGGAGTGATCCCCTGAGATGCTCTCTTGTGAAGAATCCTGTTCACTAGACTGTGATGTATCTGATTCGTCATTCACAGAAAAAAACTTTCCCCCCTCCGGAGAGAGCAGGGGTGCGCTCGACCACGAAGATATAGTCCCTTGATCATTCTGCTCGCCAGAGGCACAACTAAAATTACCATCATCAGTCTCCAGTGTATCTGGGGCTGGCTGAGCTTGTGCGGATATATTGACCTGGCCTTGAGTTGACTGGTTAGCTATTTTCTCAACTGCTTTTGCTGGGCTATCTCGCATACCAGAGAGACTATTACTTTTCCCCTTATCCAAGCAATCATTAAATCCATCTGCTGCAATAGCCATCATCTGAGAGTTTACCCCGTCCATCACCTTTCTGTTTACCTGGGTAGCGCCAGTTAGCTCCAAACCCTCCTCTAAAATTCCTGATATCTGAAGTGAGGAGTGGGGACAAAAACTTCTCGGCCCAGAATCCACCTGGCAGGCTATTGGAAAGTAATTTCTCTGTACGCCTGGATCATCTATTAAAGGAGACAGATCAGCATTGATTCTGGATATATCAGGCACAGCAGACACAAAAGAGATTGGGGAGGGAGGAGCAAACCGGTGGAGAGAAGACGTTATTCAAAGATAATGTTCCTGTAGCATTTCTCGCTCCAATCGCCCCAAACGCCTCTAAGACCGACGGCTGGCGCATAATGCCTTCTGTAGCAGCAACGGTCGCAGCGCGTAGCCTTGTACTCCCCGCCACACCAACATCCAGCAGTTTATTCCCCTTACCTTTCTTTTTGGGGCCACGTGTCGTGTCTGCCCAGAAATCGCACCCGTGTCTTGTGAATTTCTCCTTAGTCTCTCTGGCCACATCTTTAAAATCTTTAGCATCTCTCCTATTGTTTGCATCCTTCACAGCTCTTTGGCCTTTCCCAGTTGTTGCCGCTTTCGGGGCCATTGCAGCTCGAGACCGCAGTAACCACAGCCGAGCAAACTCGAGAAGCCGCCACAGAGTCGCGGTAATCGGCTGGTGTTGCCTGCCGCTGTACGCCTCGTGAGGGCGATGAAGCGTGTAAAACCAGCTGCTCCAGATTCGATTAGAACTTGCACCGCAGGGACCCAGGGAAGTTCGATCAACCTCGTAGCAGTTCTATTGAGGCATAGCCTTTTTATTTTAGTCCATTCTTAGCGAGGATCCCTCAGAGGGAGAAAAGGTCAGCGCTGCCGTCCCTGTGAATCAATCAGTGGCCATCTTGCCCCAAGCTGCCAACACTTCAAACAGGAAGTGTTAACAGCCATCTTGGGACTCGGCCTTAGCCTAGACCCAATAAAAAAACGTAAAAATAAAGAAAAGAGGGCAGGGTAAGACTACCCTGACCACCTAACCTGGTGCTGGGGTCCCCCAGGGCAAAAATAATGTTTTTTTTAAAGAATTAGCGGCAAACCTTTAGCCTGACTGTGGCAGTTTAAACACTGCAATTGAATCTGTTAAATAAACGAATCTGACAGGTCAAAACTTTCCATTTAAATATTAACAAGTCACCCCTATGTAGGCCTTAAAGTCCACAAGACAGGGTAAAAAGTATTAAAAAGTAGAACATGTATAAATTAAATGTTAACATGTTCTTATGGTGACTATCTCTCTAAAAGCTATTTTTCACTGTGGCAGGCCTAGCTGTCCTATGTAGAAAACAAGAGTACAGATTAAAATCCTAATACTGCATCTCAAGAATGGGACTAGCTAGAAAAATAATTAAACAAACATATAGTCAGATTTTTAATAAATGTTCAAGAAACATAACTTTTAGAAAGTTACCTTTTCCATGCTTGAAGTACCTGAAGGGTGAATTTCCATTTGCTCTCCCACTTCTGCCAGCCAGCAATACCTTTTGAATTTTTGTGAAAAAGGTGTGAAATGCCTCTCAGAAGCAAACAATAGGCTGACTTGAATGGGCAGAGATGACTGCTCTGAACTTCACTGAATAGTTAGGGTGGAGGCTGCAAGCATCCTTTTTGATATTACAGTGTCAAATACTGCTTGAGTATCAAAGCCTGCTTGAGCAGTCTGCTTGGTTAACATAAAACACTTTGGGGCACACTTGAAAGGCAGAGAACAGGATTTCAAGACAATTCTTGTGTATCCACTGTCCAGTTGATGAAGGACATGCTTTGTCACACCAGACTTCTGTCTCTGGGTTTTAAATTAAACAATAGATTGCTCATGAAACAAGGGAAACATGTAGCCTAAACAACTCTTGTTTATCTATCTGGTGACTGGAAATACCCTACTTTTGCCCTTCCAGGCATCTGTCTCTGGGGTTATTGTGGGTACAGTGGCTGCCTCAATTTGGATTTTAATGTTAGATGTGGGAGGATACTAGAATTTCGTGTGGGGGGTAACATGAACTATCCATCGAAGGGACCAGTGGTCCTAATGCCTCATTGCAGGCTGCTTCTTAAGCCCCGCGATGGTGGGGTGAGGAGGATGGTTGGGGGCACAAGTGGGGATTGGGGGATCACAGGGGAGGCTGACAGGACGGGTGGGGGCTAAGGGGTGGGGAAAAAGCATTTGCATAATAAGTGGAAGCTAGAAGTGCATAGGTGCATGAAATTATGTGGCAGGGTGAGAAATCGGAGGGAGTTGGCAGTATATGATGGGGGATAGGACGATGCCCTAAGGATTGCGTATCTGCTCCTTTAATGGTTGTGGGCTAAATAACAATACAAAACGGCAGCGGGTGGCTGCTGAATTACATGTGATCCAACCCAATCTGGTGTGTTTACAGGAAACCCACATCATGTGGTGTAAACGGAAGATCTTAACTGAAGTAGGCTATTCACTATTGACTTGCACACAACTACTACGAATCGCGGGATAGCCATTTTGGCTTAACACGGGATGTAGGGCGCGGGTAGAACATTGGTGGATAAACAAGGCTGGTAGGCTATCATTGATTGTATATTTGGGGCTGTTAAGTTTGCCCTGTGCTCAGTTTATGGGTCTAATTTGGATGAGGCATCGGTACTGGAGGGACTCAACTTAAAACTAGCATCATGCCCCCCCCCCACACTTTTTTTGTTCGGTGATTTCAATATTCATCTGGGCTGCCAGGATTTATAGGCAGGTTGGAAGATCTATAAGGGCAGGAAACCCAAGATCTTAAGGCATTACATCACCTTTTAGGGGTTCGTGGCTTGACTGATGCATGGGCCGCATTACGGGACCCAGACCCTGGATTTACCTTTTATTCCCACCCACATAACGAATTAGTGCGACTAGACTATTTCTTCACCTCATCAACATTACTTGTGGGGGCTAAAATTCAGGTTTATCCAAGGATTACTGCGGATGATGGTCCACCAGTGATGGATATTCCAATTATTAATACATTTTCCTCCCAGAGATCTTTCTCATTTGATAGGAAGCTCCCAATGAACGCAGCATTCATTATTCACATGAATAACTGGATTAGGCGATTCTTGGAAATCAACCGCAATTCAACCTCATGTGCTCATGTGTTGGATGCTTTAAAGGCAGGGTTTAGGGGAGAGGTCCTTAGCTTTGGACTACATAAACAGAGACAACTGAAAATGGTGGTCCAAGATTTATATGGAAAACTTAAAGCAGCCGGAGAGAACATTATGCGGGGAATACAAACTGAGACCACCCGGCTGCAAACTGAGGTCGCCCATAGTAAAGCCAAAATCAACCTACATTGGAGTAAGGAAATAGCTATTAAATACAAGCTGTACAAGGAAGATAGTTATGAGTTTGGGGAGGCTGCTGGGCGCTGTATCGCACAAAGGCTCTGTTCTAAGGAAGCAGCCCAGAGTATTAAGGCAATGAAAGACACACAGGGTAAGATCATTGATACTCCCCTGAGATTTTAAGCGTATTTCATTCCTTTTATGAGGTTTTATATACAGAATACAATTGTATGGGGCAGGCAGGTAAGGCTCTCCTTCAGGGTATAAACAGTGTACTACTGGGCCGGGATGAAGCAGCCATTTTGGACACCTCTATTACTATGGAGAAGCTTAAGGAGGCTATAAATAAATTAGCCAGTGGCAAAGCGGCTGGCCCAGATAAGCTACCTCTAGAGGTTTACAAACCTCGCTCCCAGGAACTAAAAATGGATATGTTGGCTACCTTGCAGCAAGTGCAACTTGGGGGTGCGCCGCCATCTTGGGACGAAGCAAATATTATTGTTATTAAAAAAGGATAAAGCGATACCAAAGGGGATGATGAATGGAGCGTTTGCGCAAATCAAACACTCACCCCCAGTCAAATGATCTGGGTTTAATCCATCATCATTCTTTAGCTCACTTCACCACCCCAGTTCAGACATGGCCATATGCAAATCAGTCTGACCCTGTGCCTCATGGGAACAGTCCAGCCCGAGCTGCCAAGCCATGTCTTCCCTGGACCGGAAACAAGCATCCTGGGACCGGTTTCGGGTTCATAACCCTTCTCAGCCAGGCTATCTTGAATCCAGTGGCAAAGTGAGCAAGGGACCCACGTCTGGGCATACCCTGCCAACTTAGGGCAAACAAAGCGATACCAAAGGGGATGATGGATGGAGCGTTTGCGCAAATCCGACACTCACCCACAGTCAAATGATCTGGGTTTAATCCATCATCATTCTTTAGCTCACTCCACCACCCCAGTTCAGACATGGCCATATGCAAATCAGTCTGACCCTGTGCCTCATGGGAACAGTCCAGCCCGAACTGCCAAGCCATGTCTTCCCTGGACCGGAAACAAGCATCCTGGGACCGGTTTCGGGTTCATAACCCTTCTCAGCCAGGATATCTTGAATCCAGTGGCAAAGTGAGCAAGGGACCCACGTCTGGGCATACCCTGCCAACTTAGGGCGAACAAAGCGATACCAAAGGGAATGATGGATGGAGCGTTTGCGCAAATCAAACACTCACCCCCAGTCAAATGATCTGGGTTTAATCCATCATCATTCTTTAGCTCACTCCACCACCCCAGTTCAGACATGGCCATATGCAAATCAGTCTGATCCTCTGCCTCATGGGAACAGTCCAGCCCGAACTGCCAAGCCATGTCTTCCCTGGACCGGAAACAAGCATCCTGGGACCGGTTTCAGGTTCATAACCCTTCTCAGCCAGGCTATTTTGAATCCAGCGGCAAAGTGAGCAAGGGACCCACGTCTGGGCATACCCTGCCAACTTAGGGCAAACAAAGTGATACCAAAGGGGATGATGGATGGAGCGTTTGCGCAAATCCAACACTCACCCACAGTCAAATGATCTGGGTTTAATCCATCATCATTCTTTAGCTCACTCCACCACCCCAGTTCAGACATGGCCATATGCAAATCAGTCTGACCCTGTGCCTCATGGGAACAGTCCAGCCCGAACTGCCAAGCCATGTCTTCCCTGGACCGGAAACAAGCATCCTGGGACCGGTTTCGGGTTCATAACCCTTCTCAGCCAGGATATCTTGAATCCAGTGGCAAAGTGAGCAAGGGACCCACGTCTGGGCATACCCTGCCAACTTAGGGCGAACAAAGCGATACCAAAGGGGATGATGGATGGAGCGTTTGCGCAAATCAAACACTCACCCCCAGTCAAATGATCTGGGTTTAATCCATCATCATTCTTTAGCTCACTCCACCACCCCAGTTCAGACATGGCCATATGCAAATCAGTCTGATCCTCTGCCTCATGGGAACAGTCCAGCCCGAACTGCCAAGCCATGTCTTCCCTGGACCGGAAACAAGCATCCTGGGACCGGTTTCGGGTTCATAACCCTTCTCAGCCAGGCTATTTTGAATCCAGCGGCAAAGTGAGCAAGGGACCCACGTCTGGGCATACCCTGCCAACTTAGGGCGAACAAAGCGATACCAAAGGGGATAATGGATGGAGCGTTTGCGCAAATCAAACACTCACCCCCAGTCAAATGATCTGGGTTTAATCCATCATCATTCTTTAGCTCACTCCACCACCCCAGTTCAGACATGGCCATATGCAAATCAGTCTGACCCTGTGCCTCATGGGAACAGTCCAGCCCGAACTGCCAAGCCATGTCTTCCCCCTTTTGTACCGCTTTGTTCGCCATAAGTTGGCAGGGTATGCTCAGACGTGAGTCCCTTGCTCACTTTGCCACTGGATTCAAGCAAGCCTGGCTGAAGACGGCTGAAATGCCAGAAACCGGTTCTAGGAAGCTTGTTTCCAGTCCAGGGAAGGCATGGCTTGGCAGTTCGGCCTGGACTGTTCCCATGAGGCACAGGGTCAGACTGATTTGCATATGGCCATGTCTGAACTGGGGTGACAGAGTGGGCTAAAGAACGATGATGGATCAAACCCAGATCTGTTGACTGGGTGTGAGTGTTTGATTGGTTCTGATGCTCTGTCCATCACCACCCCCTTTTGTACCGCTTTGTTCGCCATAAGTTGGCAGGGTATGCTCAGACCTGAGTCCCTTGCTCACTTTGCCACTGGATTCAAGCAAGCCTGGCTGAAGACGGCTGAAATGCCAGAAACCGGTCCTAGGAAGCTTGTTTCCGGTCCAGGGAAGGCATGGCATGGCAGTTCGGGCTGGACTGTTCCCATGAGGCATAGGGTCAGACTGATTTGCATATGGCTATGTCTGAACTGGGGTGGCAGAGTGGGCTAAAGAACGGTGATGGATCAAACCCAGATCTGTTGACTGGGTGTGAGTGTTTGATTGGTTCTGATGCTCTGTCCATCACCACCCCCTTTTGTACCGCTTTGTTCGCCATAAGTTGGCAGGGTATGCTCAGACTTGAGTCCCTTGCTCACTTTGCCACTGGATTCAAGCAAGCCTGGCTGAAGACGGCTGAAATGCCAGAAACCGGTCCTAGGAAGCTTGTTTCCGGTCCAGGGAAGGCATGGCTTGGCAGTTCGGGCTGGACTGTTCCCATGAGGCACAGGGTCAGACTGATTTGCATATGGCCATGTCTGAACTGGGGTGGCAGAGTGGGCTAAAGAACGGTGATGGATCAAACCCAGATCTGTTGACTCGGTGTGAGTGTTTGATTGGTTCTGATGCTCCGTCCATCACCACCCCCTTTTGTACCGCTTTGTTTGCCATAAGTTGGCAGGGTATGCACAGACGTGAGTCCCTTGCTCACTTTGCCACTGGATTCAAGCAAGCCTGGCTGAAGACGGCTGAAATGCCAGGAACCGGTCCTAGGAGGCTTGTTTCCGGTCCAGGGAAGGCATGGCTTGGTAGTTCGGGCTGGACTGTTCCCATGAGGCACAGGGTCAGACTGATTTGCATATGGCCATGTCTGAACTGGGGTGGCAGAATGGGCTAAAGAACGGTGATGGATCAAACCCAGATCTGTTGACTGGGTGTGAGTGTTTGATTGGTTCTGATGCTCCGTCCATCACCACACCCCTTTTGTACCACTTTATTAAAAAAGGATAAGCCTGCAGATCTCCCTGGGTCCTATCAGCCTATATCCCTGGTGAACTGGGACAGAAAGATCTATGCCAACATTTTGGCGTCTTGTTTGGCTAAGGTTAACATTCCACTGGTTTCGATACAACATCATGGGTTTATACCCAACAGGCGCACCGTCACCACATTACTAGGTGGTGACCCTGTTTAATGCAGTCAACGGGCAAGGCACCACACTCGGGCTAGTATTGTTAGAAGGCGAAAAAGTGTTTGACTGGGTCTCCTGGGATTTTTTATGGGCAGTTTTGCAACATTTGGTGTTTGGTCCTGGCTTTATTAATTTGAGTCAAATTATGTAAAAGACCCCCAAGGCTAGAATCTGTATAATGGGCCTAGAGTCAGAACCAGTCTGCATATTGAGAGGCACAAGTCAGGGCTGTCCATGCTCCCCAATGTTATTTGCGCTATATATAAATCCCTTTTGAACTATGTTGTAGGGGAGCCTGAAGATTAAATCCATTGTTTGTAGACAAGAGCAGTTACGAGTGTTTGCTTATGTGGATGACATAGCGGGGTTTAACATCTGACCCAGCTTTAGCTATACCCGAGATAGAACAACTCGCACACAGGTTTGGGTCTGTGTCAGACTACAAAGTGTGTGGTAAATAATTTAATTACCGGGACTTAATTTGATACAGAAAAATAATAAAAATAGCTCAGTAAAATAAGAGGCAAAATCCGTGATATTAGAGGTTAGGAATGGGCTTTATTCCAATGGACGATTTCGAAATCGTGGACTCCAGGTTCCATCACCACGGAGGCTCAGGAAGTGAAGTACATACTTTATTGATAAGTAATTACTTTTATACAATAGGCATTACAGTAAAGCAAATGCAGGAGGCGTAACAATTGATAGTAGAGATAGAACATACATGCGTAGCAAAAGTGGGCGTAACTGGGTGTAATTAAAGAACGTCATCAGGTATGATGTCATAATAGGGTGGTTCCATGAAAGAATTTTGCAATGTCAGCAGAAATACTTGGCAGAAATGCGCGCGCAGCAGCATGACGTATGATTGACGTGCGACTAGGGGGTGAAGGGGATTTGACATTTAACTCTACATGTGGCGACAGATGTCTGGAGGGTCAAGTCAACCTAATCCCAAATCATATCTAACATCCTATGTTTAAAGAACTATGTTATCCAAAAGAGAGGTCTCTTAGAGTAGAATCTTATTCTATACTGACTATAATGACTGTTAGTGCGTGTACAAGCGTCTAAGTGTCTACACTAGATGCGAGGGCAGAAGTCTTCCATGATAATAGGGCTATGAATTACTTGCATAAAGACAGAGAAGCCGGGCCTTTGCTCGGTAGCTGGAAGAATGTTTACTTAAACTACTAGACAGGAATGCATCGGCTGAGGAGCGAAACAGATAACTTGAAGGTGAAATACAGTTTTTGGCAGGCAGGCAGACCGGCAGAGGCAGGCACCGTTAGCCGCACAGGGAGTAGGACAAAGTTCATGGATACAGATGCGAGCTCAGACTAGAGCTGTCAGAGGCAGAAAGCAGGGAAAGGCTTGATGGCAGAATCAGGGCCTACTCGCCTGAACTGCAAAAATGGAGTAACTAAGCCATATAAAGTCGGTGGCCTTTCGTACTTAGGAATCGAATATCCAGCCCATTCATGGCGGATCTGAAAGAGGACATGTTGACGGTGGACGCACATGTATTTGCGTCTTCATAACTGGAACTGGAGGGAACATACATGTACTTGTAACATGCACATAGAACCGTTGGGGTCCAAGATAGGGGACATAACTGACCAGAAAAATCCATATTTCCACATTCCCTCCTTGTCCCCTACTTGCCCGTCAAGAGATATCAATCTTCATTAATCCATCGATCTGTTCATATAGCATCATTTGTTCTTCTTTCTTCTTCCGGGATCTTGAATGAAAATCTTGATGTGGAATACACGATGTGGCACACAGACCACAAATCGCTGGTCCACATTGCAGGCATAAGCAGCAACTGAATAGTATAAGAAGGCCAATACCTAGGAAGGATAGAACTCTCCATCCCCAGGCTGATAACACGCTCCAAAACCACCCGGACCAAGTCCAAGTGCCTGGATTCTGGTGTATCTGGCTCACAATCTTATGAAGGCGGGTTATAGCTTTATATACAGATGGCGAATTTTCTGGTATGAATACGCAGCAGCTTGATCCAATGACCCTACAAGCTCCGCCCCTATCGGCCAGGATGACGTCAAGGACAAGACGATTTTGAAGAACAACAATCCTCATCGCAGACTGCTCCTCTGTCAAGTTGCCTAGGGCGGAAATAGTTTCATTCACTACGGCTTCAAGAGTCCTAGTTAATCTACGTATTAGCTTACTATTGGTAACTGTACCTATATAGGGAAAGAGCCCTTTATTAAAATCTACATACTTTTCCCATGTCGTCTCAGTGTAATCGACAATTGGGAGATCTCTCCGTTCTCTATTGTGTACTAAATGAATATTTCTGTGGTAATCAGGAGGAGCTAGGAAAACAGGTGGCAAAAGGAATGCAATGTAGCAGGTACCATCCCAATCTAGAGGCAAACGTATATATGCAGTCTGACCACATACAAAGTAGGAATGGCGAGAAGCTCTAAACGAAGACTTGCCTTGATCACTGAATTCTATTACAGTAGTGCATCTACTATGGCCCATATGTATGGAACCATTCTTTCTTACACACAATTCACCCTTAGCTGGGAACACTGACATGGCAGGCAAAATTGGTGCAACTTCGGATTCGACATTCAGGATCATGAGATTAAGTGTAAAATTACCTAATCCATATACTTCATTTTCTAGATCAGTTCCTGTTCTCTTGGGACGACCCTCCTTGTCGGGGTAGCAGACTTTGAGTAAAACTAAGTTCAGATTTCCCCATACCCAATTGTCTTGATAAACTGCTGTGTTTGAGTCTAAGGAATTAATTAAACTAAACCATGCTCCACAGGAGCCATTGTGTGTAAACGGATATGGAAAGAGGGGCAGAACTCCCTTATAATTCTGATAGGGAGGGAGTCGACCACATATCCAACAATTGGTAGCATTACTAGTCTGATGGGAATGATGTAACATACTAATGAAAGTGTTATTGCGCAGCGCAAATCTATAGGACAATTCATGCGGGGGTAGGTCACTAAAGGAATGTTCAGCAGTAACATTATAAACATGTCTAAAAACAGGATAACATATGTGCAACAATATACTTGCAGTAATTATTAAAAGACTTAGGAAAAACAGAATTAATAACGTCACTGTGCAATGACTACGCAGTGATTTACAGTACGCATGTCGTTTCAACATTTTTCGGGTTTTTCCTCTATTCAGGTCTAAGGGATACATGTCAGAGACAAATTCAACCGCTTCACCTTGGAGAGGACTTAAACAATCAAATTGTCTGACTTATTAGACCTGAGTTTTAATTTATATTGTTCCGGGCTACTGAGTTCAACCAAAGGGAGCTTTGAGTCAATGGGCGAAGACACACGAGGTGTGGTATTTACATCCGATGGTAGTCCATGAAATTTCTTGATATGACTTGAATGTACCCAGCCTTTTCTGCCCTCGATCTTCACGGCTGTCCTTGTGGTGAGCAGGACCAATTGCGGCGACTTCCACCTAGGATCCAGCTGAGTCTTCCGATCAAAGTTCCTCACTAAAACTAGATCCCCCGGAACTACGTCATGGGGTTTCACCTCAGTGTTGTCAGGAAAGGCTGCAGCTACCTGTGAACGACAAGATTGTAGTGCAGACATCAAGGAAGCCAAGTAATCTGTCAGCATATTACAGTCAACATCAGTTATTTTACGGGGTATAGGCGTCCCCCACATATTCGGTGGTCTTCCAAAGATCACCTCATAAGGGGATAGCCCTGTTCGAGAGTGTGCTACCATTCTCATGTAAAAGAGTGCAACTGGTAAAGCTACTACCCAGTCAACACCTTTCTCTCTACATATTTTGGACAATCTGATTTTCAAAGTTTGATTATGTCGTTCCACGAGACCTGCTGCCTCGGGGTGTCGGACACAATGAAACTTCCACTGATATCCTAGCAGAAGTGAAACATGTTTCATCAGTTCGGATGAGAACGGCTGGCCGTTATCTGAATAGACAACACGTGGTAAACCGTACCGTGGGAAGAATTCTCGAACTAGCTGCTTGGCAGTGGTCGGGGCAGTGTAATCTGATACTGGGTAAGCTTCGGTCCAGCGGGAAAGAGCGCAGACAACTACGAGAACATATTTGAATCCTCGACATCGTTCCATCTGGATATAATCCATCTGGATGACTTCAAAAGGGTGATCAGGAGGCTGAAATCCACCCTGCTCTACGGGAATGCTTTTTCCTGGGTTAAACTGACAACATATCATACAGGTACGGACTTTTTGCTTCGCTGCTGCTCGTAAATGTTTGTTGAACCAAATATGTTGAATGCTGTCTAGCATAGCTTTCTCTCCTAGATGCGCTGGACTGTGTATTGTATTTATGATAGCTTGGACCATAGAGTCAGGAAGAAACCATACAGATTTCTCCTTCGTCATCCATCCCTGGTCCGTTTGGATCCCTCCTAATTCCGTCCATTTCTTTATTTCGTCTGGTGTAGCATGTGTCTGTATGTCAATTACATCAAGAGCGGGATCCTTAATCGTCATACAATGTGTTGGTGTCTGGACTATTGTCTTTGTCATGTCGGATGTGCGAGTTTGCGCAGTCTGTTTAGCTGTTCTGTCAGCTAAATCATTGCCTTGAGAAATGATATCAGTAACTTTCGTATGAGCTTTGCATTTCATAATCGATATTGCAGTGGGTAAATGTATTGCATCTAACAGAGCATGAATGAGGGATCCGTGCTGAATGTGGGCACCGTGAGAAGTTAAATAACCTCTCTCTCGCCACAGCACGCCGAAGTCATGTACAACTCCGAATGCATAACGTGAATCAGTGTATATGTTGACTTTTTTATTTGTGGCTTGAATACAGGCTTGTGTCAGAGCGATGAGCTCTGCTGCTTGAGCGGACAAGGTATTTATACAATTTGTTTCAATGATTTCAGCGTCTGTTGTGACTGCATAAGCGGCCACTAACTCTCCTGTACCTGTTCTCATACATGAACCATCTACATACAACGTCAGGTCTGGGTCTGACAATGGAACGTCTGTCAAATCTTGCCTGGGTTTCGTCGTGATAGTGATAACTTCAATACAATCATGTGTAAGTGGGTCTGTTCCATTTACAGGTAATAGTGTGGCAGGATTCAATGTACTACAACGTCTGATTTCTATATGTGGCTGAAACAATGTTAATTCGTAACCAGTGAGTCGTGCTATAGTCAAGTGTTGTGTTTGTGTGCGGTTCAAGAGAACCTCTACTGCATGTGGTACTTGTACTGTCAATGGATGTCCTAACACTATGGCATCGCTTTGTCTAATTGCTAAAGCTGTTGCTGCCACTGATTTCAGGCACGCAGGCAGAGCCTGGGCTACGGGATCTAATGTACTAGAGAAATAGGCACATGGTTTGTGTGATCCTGCTTGTTCCTGAGTGAGTACGGACAAGGCAGTACCTTCTCGTTCTGTAACAAAGAGTGTAAAATGTTTTCTGTAACATGGTGTTGCTAGGACAGGTGCTTGACATAAAGCTTTCTTTAAACTTTCAAAAGCGTGTGTATGTTCCTGAGTCCAAGGGAGAACAGTCGATGTGGCTACCTCCTGTGTTGTCAATTGAATGAGTGGTTTTGCTAGAAATGCATACCGAGGGATCCACTGCCTACAATATGAAGTGAGGCCTATGAAAGCCCGCACCTCCTTTTGTGTCTTGGGTATTGGCATATTTGCAATTAGCTGGATGCGATCTGGTGTAAGCTGCCTTCCCTCCTTGGACAGCGAGTGACCAAGGTAAACAACTCGCTGGACACAGAATTGCAGCTTAGAAGGGGACACCTTGTGTCCCTTTTCGGCCAAAAATTGTAATACCGTCAGTGATGCTTTCTCACATTCAGGTTCGTTTCTAGCGGTGATCAGCAGATCATCGACATATTGAAGCAGGGCAGTGTTGACTGGCATGTGTATACTGTCAAGTTCTCGTTTCAGTGCTTGGCTATAGATGCTGGGGCTTTCTGTAAATCCTTGAGGTGCGCGTGTGAATTTAAAGCTTCGTCCATTTAAACTAAATCCGAACAAGTATTGGCTTTCCGGATCTATTGGGACGCTGAAAAAGGCATTCTTGAGATCAATTACAGTAAAGAATGTTGCTTCGGAATCAATAGCTGTCAGTAATGAAGAAATGTCTGGAACTACGGGGTATTGTGGTACAATACATTTATTTAATTCGCGCAGATCAATAACCAATCGATATACTGGTGGAGCCTTTGGATCAGTTCGTTTAAGAATCGGAATTATCGGTGAATTACATACATTGGAGTCGGTCTCCACAACCACTCCTTGGCCAATAAGCTCGTCAATTATTTGCAGTAAAGCCACTACAGCATCTGGGGGTAACCTGTATTGTCGCATTCGTGGTAGTACCACTCCTGCCTTTAGTGTGACTCGATATGGTGTAATGTTCATGCAACCAACATCTGTAGGGCCTTGTGCCCATAAATGTGTGGGTAAAGTCTGCAGTCGGGAATCCATGTCTCGGGACACATAGTGCCCTTTGAAATCTCGTAAAAACAATCTTACTCCTTCCGGAGAACAACATATTATGGCTCCTAGAGCTTTCAAAGTTTTTATACCTAACAAGTTTTCTGGGCATGATTTAGTAAGCAATAAATCTTTAGTTCGGGTCAAAGGTCCTATCGTAAGTGGAAGAGGCTGTGATACTTCATTAACAATAGGTTTTCCTGAAAAACCAAGGGAAATATTCTGTGAGCCTGAGAGGGGTGCCCCTGGAACTTCACTACGTTTTATAGTTGTTCGACTTGCCCCTGTATCAAGTAAAAATTTTCTATCTTGGCCTAATAGATCAGTATGTACATAAGGTCCTTCTTGGTCTACAGGGACCTCGATAAGGGGTAAGTCAACTTCCCTCTCTCTTCATGTATTCGTTCTATTTCTTTACGGATCTTTCGGCACATGGCTACTATACATGTTTGCTTATCATGTTTCCCGTCTGATATATTCTGGCTCCATCTCGTAAGAATTTGCATTACTTCCGGGTTTACCCCCGGTCGGTCTTGATTTCTGATCACACAATTTATGAGGAAACGTAACAGTTCCCCCTGTATCTCCACTTTCTGGTATTCCATAGCTCTGTTAATACATTCAGAATCTCGCCCTGTTTGGACATAATGATATATATTGTCTAAATGCATAGTCATTCCTGGTAGTTTTCCTAAATACACCGCAGCTCGTCTGATACGTAGTGATGCCATGATCATTTCGTCCTCTTTTCCGGGCACAGGGTCATATCTACAATCTACAAGAAGTTCCTTAAGCGTGCGGGAATTTATGAGTTTGGGGGTACGTGGATGTGCTGATTCTTGAAAAGTAAGTTTATTTATTCTGGGTGGCGTAGAAAAAATGTTGGTAGCACCTCCGGTAGCCCCGTCTGGGGTATCGGACGTGAAAGGATTCGTTGAACGTGATACAGCAACTATAGGTGTGGACACAGCTGTAGGAGCAGCTGTAGGAACAGATGTGGAAACAGATGTGTTTGCCGGAACTTGTGTCAGGATTTGATGCTGTAAGGATACAGATACATGGTCTTGACGTTGAACCCCCCCAGCAGACGGTCTATGTGGTGCAGGGTTAGCATACTCGGGAGCTGCGTCATCTAAATATGAGGAAAGAAAAACATCTTCTGCGGTTCTGGGATGCCCCTTTGGATGTGCTTTTATTGGAAACAATGGGGGTGGCAAGTCTTTTGGTATCTCCGGAGTAGCCTTAGGTAATCCTTCGGCCAGAAGGGGATACATACCATTCATAAGGGCATTTCTTTGTCTATCTACTTGTTCTGATTTTACTCGTGTACCTTCTTCAATTAACAGATTTTCTCGAACTTTATTTGAATTTTCCTTACTTTTCTCTTCCTGTCTACGTGCTTTTTCTGTACGTCTATACGATTCTTTACGCCATAATTCAATGGCGTCTTTCTGTGACTGTCTGGCTTTCCTTTTCCATAATTCTTCCTCTACTTTCACGATGCAATCTGCGTCCCAGGTCCCAGCTGCGGGCCACCTCTGACTTTCTGGTAATTCCTTAGTGTAGTCTACCCATAGATCAAGAAATAATATGGCGTCTAGGCCATGTTTATGATACATGAAGTACCCTGGAGTGTCCCTAGGAGGAATGGGAACAGCTTCTTCGAGTACCCCTTTTCTAGTTGTGATCTGTCTTAGTTTCGAAAAGAGCGGCATATTGAGAACTGATCTGATACTTGGTCTTGAATAAACTTAATACTATAAACACAATAATGAAGTCATTCATACCACAATATGCAGGACGTTTTAACACATTTAACATTTAACGTTTTAAATGAGCAACAGTGATGATGACGATCTAAGAAAACTTAATCACAAAACATAATCCTCGGCATTAACTGAATTATTCTGAATTTATATACTTGATATACTAGATATACTGCTAAACAGTACAGATACACTGCTAAAACAGTGCAGACCGGATTTGTGCACCCAAACCCGTCTGGACCGGCACAACTTATGTGCACGCCAGAACGCCTCCCCAGTAATGGTACTCACCGGGTAGCTCGGAACGGAAGGCCTCGGAACGGAACTGAACTGAACTGGACTCGACTCGACTCGAAAACTTCGGAAACTTCGGAAACTTGGTGGGCCTCTGTATACCTCGGATCTTGCTCTCTCAGCTAGGCTCTGGTCGGGATACTTCGCACTTCTCACCGCCTCGTCTGGGTGTTGATCGCAGCCTCAGTCACCCCCGCTTGACCGGAGGGAGATACAGGAAATCCTGCTGGTACGCGTTGTTGTCCGTCCAGCTGTGGCAGGAGACCGGGCCTGCAACGCACCGCCGGCGCGTGAGATGAGAAAGTGTCCCTGTTCGGGCGCCATTCATGTGGTAAATAATTTAATTACCGGGACTTAATTTGATACAGAAAAATAATAAAAATAGCTCAGTAAAATAAGAGGCAAAATCCGTGATATTAGAGGTTAGGAATGGGCTTTATTCCAATGGACGATTTCGAAATCGTGGACTCCAGGTTCCATCACCACGGAGGCTCAGGAAGTGAAGTACATACTTTATTGATAAGTAATTACTTTTATACAATAGGCATTACAGTAAAGCAAATGCAGGAGGCGTAACAATTGATAGTAGAGATAGAACATACATGCGTAGCAAAAGTGGGCGTAACTGGGTGTAATTAAAGAACGTCATCAGGTATGATGTCATAATAGGGTGGTTCCATGAAAGAATTTTGCAATGTCAGCAGAAATACTTGGCAGAAATGCGCGCGCAGCAGCATGACGTATGATTGACGTGCGACTAGGGGGTGAAGGGGATTTGACATTTAACTCTACATGTGGCGACAGATGTCTGGAGGGTCAAGTCAACCTAATCCCAAATCATATCTAACATCCTATGTTTAAAGAACTATGTTATCCAAAAGAGAGGTCTCTTAGAGTAGAATCTTATTCTATACTGACTATACTGACTGTTAGTGCGTGTACAAGCGTCTAAGTGTCTACACTAGATGCGAGGGCAGAAGTCTTCCATGATAATAGGGCTATGAATTACTTGCATAAAGACAGAGAAGCCGGGCCTTTGCTCGGTAGCTGGAAGAATGTTTACTTAAACTACTAGACAGGAATGCATCGGCTGAGGAGCGAAACAGATAACTTGAAGGTGAAATACAGTTTTTGGCAGGCAGGCAGACCGGCCGAGGCAGGCACCGTTAGCCGCACAGGGAGTAGGACAAAGTTCATGGATACAGATGCGAGCTCAGACTAGAGCTGTCAGAGGCAGAAAGCAGGGAAAGGCTTGATGGCAGAATCAGGGCCTACTCGCCTGAACTGCAAAAATGGAGTAACTAAGCCATATAAAGTCGGTGGCCTTTCGTATTTAGGAATCGAATATCCAGCCCATTCATGGCGGATCTGAAAGAGGACATGTTGACGGTGGACGCACATGTATTTGCGTCTTCATAACTGGAACTGGAGGGAACATACATGTACTTGTAACATGCACATAGAACCGTTGGGGTCCAAGATAGGGGACATAACTGACCAGAAAAATCCATATTTCCACAAGTGAATACATCTAAAACACAGATTATCTGTACAAACCAAGCCTGTAGCGGGGACCCCATGGCGACCAATGAGGGGATATTTCTAGGCATTGGAATCTGGACATGCTTAAAGGAATTGGTTGAGGTTAATTGGGGCTCTATTCTCACTAGTGTTAAACAACAATTAGAGAAAGTCGAGTATCTTCACTTGTCACTGGTGGGGAGGTGCAAAGTCCTAAAGATGACCATTTTGCCTAAAGTACATTACTATTTTAGACCTGTACTGCTAGAGCTTACTCAGAGACAGATACAGCAGCTTCACTCACACTGCACTAGGTTTCTATGGGCCCAAGGGAAACCGTGCAGAGCAATGTGCTTTATGACATTACCTCGGGAGCAGGTGGCTGGGCTGTCCCCAACTTTACACTCTATTACTATGCCTGTTGTTAGAAATGGGATTTCTGGTTGGCTAAGTCATGCGCCAAAGCCAGGCAGAAACCACCACTCTAGTCAGGGCAAGGGAGTTACACGCTGAAGATAATCTCTGCTCACCCTCTTGGTAGCTTGGCACGAGCAGTCAGGCTTATCCCAGAGGCAATGTGTTTGCGCAACACACTCACACAGCAGCAACACACTAGACACACCACAAAAGATACTCCATACAAGGTTATATAAAAAATAGCCTTTTTTATTATCCAAAACACATTACAATCATAATCACTCATTTACACTGTGCCAACTGGCACTAGGTAATAATTTACAGGGGATGGTATACATGACAGGGCCAATCGGGCCACTGTCAGAACCATCACAAGCAGTAAAAATAAAACACAACCAGTAACTACTAGTACAATAATGACCTCAGCATTATATCTAGCAACATAAACGCATTATGTCTGCATCACAGTAGGCATAAACACATTATGCACAAATCATTATAGGCATAAACACATTATGCAATCTCGTTTGAGCATAAACACATTATGCATTAGGCATCACATTATGCAGTAACCATCACATTAGGGCCTTGCGCCCTACCAACACTGAAGATGAGTCTAGGCCAACTGGCCATCTCTGGAGCTCAAATGCCCGTTGTCCCAAATGTCAGGGCACAATTCTAGAGCCTTCCATGTGGCTCCCTGGCTGCCAAAGCAGCAGAGGCAATGTGTGTAATGCACTGGGGCGGGGGTGCAACTCACCCCTTCCACATCAGCAAAGAAGATGCCCCACGTTGCAGCTGCCCGTGCTCTTGCGATGCAGCTGGGAATCACCTTTGGCACTGCAGTTCCTCCTGAGCCCCCACTGGGACCCTAAAGACAAAATGGCCCAACGTTGCAGCTGCCTGCCAACAGGCGGGTCAGCTGTGAAGAAATCATCACACAAGCACTGGCACCAGTGTGCCTTTCCGGTCCCACTCCGGGACCTAGGGAACCAAAATTGTCCCCAAAAAGAAACCAGCACTGGCACTAATAGTGCCTCAGGAGCTCCGTACACTGGGCTCCTTCCGGTGCACTTCACTCGGCACCAACCATGTGCCCAACTGGTCCCCACTCACCGGGGCCTCTGTAGACTCCTCCGGTCTCTTCTGGCAGCCGCACCACCTTCCGCGCCATGCTGGACCTGGAGCGAAGTCTCTGGTTTCCTCAGGCATTCACCAGCGCTGGGCAGGCTCCTGCCTGGACTTCAGGCTTGGCGGCAGCGTCTCTTGGCTTGGGCGCTCGGGGGCTTCCTCACGGTTATGCACGGCTCCGCCCACAACCAGGCGGCACTTTGCCTGGATTCCGGGTCGCGTTGCGGCATCTCTCTCTCCTCACTGAGGTGCGGGGTAGGCTCCCACCTTTAGTTTAACCACCAACTCGCGATGGGCTCCCGCTCCTATAAGCAGCAGCAGTGCAGGGTAGGCTCCCGTTTCCCAAAAGGAGCGCACAATGGGGGTAGGCTCCCGCTCCGTTTTAAGGCATACATGCGGGGGAATCCCCACGTCGGGATTCCCTCCTGAAGACGTCGCAGCCCAGAGCTGCAGGCCACCAAAGTCTCTCCTGGCCTAGGGGAATCACAAAGAGTGGGGCAGCGCTCACGAGGTGCTAGGAGCCAAGAACTCCAAAGCTCCACAGGCACAAGGCTGGGCCCAGGCAGGCCTGCTCACAGGGCCCTCCAGCAGGGAGGCAGTCCCTCGTGGCGGTTCCTCCTGGGGCCCAACAGCAATTATTCCCAGCTCAAGGAAGCACAAGCTCTTCATGGGGTCACAGCCCCAATATTTATACACCATATTTGCTTTGTCTGCCCTGTCACAGGGCTTGGGGGAACCAGCCTAAACTGGTTCTGGGGGTTTTTGGAGCACTTTGTTGACAAGGCTCCTCTTCCCCTTTGTCAGTTGGGGGCTCGTCATCAGACACACCCCAGGGGGGCGGAGCCAGCATTTACATAGGCAGGCACAGACCTATTCATGGTCAGGGGACTACTCCTCCCACTACTCCAAATGCAGATGCCCTATTCAGCCTAGCACTGACTCACCCTGCCCCTCCTGGAGCCAAACACACCTCACCAGCCCCTGTCACTCCAAAACCAGACATGAAATCCACATCAGGCAGGCAGACACATAGCACACAGAAATGCCAACTTCTAAAAGTGGCATTTCTGAAATAGGTATAATAAATCTGCGCACACCATTGCATAGCATTTATTATCACTATTCCAAATATACCAAACTTGACCACGCTGCTCCTCTCATATCAGGAATTACCAGTGAAACACTTATCAGGGAATCCCCAATGCATTCCTATGGGAGGGCAGCCTCACAGTAGTGAGAAAACAAAATGGCTGTTTGTCACTACCAGGACATGTCACACACTTAAGGTACATGTCATATCTTTTACCTGCAATGCACCCTGCCCATTGGGCAGCTAGAGCCTACCTTAGGGATGACTGACATGAAGTAAAAGGGGGGTCACAGACATGGCACACACTTTAGGTGTCACGTCAGAGTGCCTGTAACACTGCGCGCACAGGCCTGGCAATGGCAGAGGCCTGAGACAGATTTGAAAGGCTACTTCTGGGTGGGTGGCGCAAGCCCACCAGTAGCATTTAATTTACCGCCCGGGTATCTGAGATGCCACTTTACAAGGGACTAACAGGTAAATTAAATATGCAACACATGTGTAGACCAATCTTTCCATGTTTACCACAGAAAGAACACACACTTTACAATGGACAACAGTAGTAAAGTGCCCAGAGTCCTAAAACCACCAACACCATGTCAGACAAAAAGGATAGGAGGAAGGCAAAAAGTTCAGGGATGGCCCTGCAAAAAGGGCCAAGTCCAACACCTGTATATTGCAAAAATATATCAGATGTTGCTGGGTGTGGAGGCTAAGAACTGCCTATTCAAGATGCTGGAATCTAGCTCCTACAAAAAGACCTGCTTTAAGGTTTTAGCAACTGCTTTTAAGGTCTGGAAGGCGGCACAGAGACGTTTTCAGGTCAAGGGGATTTGTCACTACACACCCATAGCTGCATCAACTCTATTACCTACTGTCTTTTGGGATAGGACAGTGGATAGGTGGAGAGGTAAAGGAATTTTATATATAGCTGATTGCACTATGCACAGCTCTTGAGGCACAGCCGGGAGCAGGGCACTGAGAGCTCATTTTTTAAGCTACTTGAGTTAAAAACTGTACTGAATTGTTTTAATTTGCGCCGTATTTGAATACCCTCCTACTCAGCAGAGTGTTTGCTGACGTAGGTTCAACTTCCCTGCAGAAGCGGCGGGATTGGCCGGTTGCTAGGCCACGCCCACCTCCGTAGCCACGCCCCCTCGGACATAACCCGCGCTGATCACGAGCGCCGCGTCTGATTGCACTATGCACAGCTCTTGAGGCACAGCCGGGAGCAGGGCACTGAGAGCTCATTTTTTAAGCTACTTGAGTTAAAAACTGTACTGAATTGTTTTAATTTGCGCCGTATTTGAATCCCCTCCTACTCAGCAGAGTGTTTGCTGACGTAGGTTCAACTTCCCTGCAGAAGCGGCGGGATTGGCCGGTTGCTAGGCCACGCCCACCTCCGTAGCGACGCCCCCTCGGACATAACCCGCGCTGATCACGAGCGCCGCGTCTGATTGCACTATGCACAGCTCTTGAGGCACAGCCGGGAGCAGGGCACTGAGAGCTCATTTTTTAAGCTACTTGAGTTAAAAACTGTACTGAATTGTTTTAATTTGCGCCGTATTTGAATCCCCTCCTACTCAGCAGAGTGTTTGCTGACGTAGGTTCAACTTCCCTGCAGAAGCGGCGGGATTGGCCGGTTGCTAGGCCACGCCCACCTCCGTAGCCACGCCCCCTCGGACATAACCCGCGCTGATCACGAGCGCCGCGTCTGATTGCACTATGCACAGCTCTTGAGGCACAGCCGGGAGCAGGGCACTGAGAGCTCATTTTTTAAGCTACTTGAGTTAAAAACTGTACTGAATTGTTTTAATTTGCGCCGTATTTGAATCCCCTCCTACTCAGCAGAGTGTTTGCTGACGTAGGTTCAACTTCCCTGCAGAAGCGGCGGGATTGGCCGGTTGCTAGGACACGCCCACCTCCGTAGCCACGCCCCCTCACGCCTCCCCTGGACCCTCCTCTCTGCCATAAAGCATGTGTCCCCACCGGAAGCGCAGCGGACGAGCGCAGCGGGCGCGACGATTGCGCGCCGAAGGCGCGCATAAGGCAAGCTCGTCTGCGCTCGTCCGCGCCGAGGACGGGCCAAGGGCTACCCCCCCTGCTGCTCCAGTCCCACGATCAGCTACCAATTCGGTGAGACTCATCTACACCTCTGCCGAACTACTTGACCTCAGGCACGTAGCTGATTTTCCTCATGCTCTACCACATCTAGGGTATACCAATCCCATCCTAGGCCCATACCAATGTCCTATTTGCAGAAAGGAAACCCTTAAACCCGCAACAACTGTCCCACTACTGGTTCAAGCAGCGCTAATAAATGCCAGATCCCTCCCCAAACACAAGCTAGAAATTGCCGACTTGATTGACACGCATAAACTGGATCTCTTATTCATTACAGAGACATGGGGGGATGAAGCCTCCGGCCCAGACTTCAGAGCTGCCACCCCTATCAACTACAATGTATGCAGACTAGACAGGACTAAAAATAAAAAAGGTGGAGGCATAGCAATAATCTATAAAAACGAGTTTAAGCTCACAACGACGCAATCTAATTGTCCTGAATACGAGGCTTTCTTTTTCACACTAGGCCTCTCGGCCAAGTCATCGTCTAAGGGCATGCTAATCTATCGCCCTCCTGGGTCAAGATCCAAGTTTCTAGCCAACATAGGCAATATGATTGAAGCAGCTGCAGGCTCCCCTCACTTCACCATACTAGGTGACTTTAACTTTCACTTAGAAGCCTTCAACGACCACGATACCACGCAGCTAACTACAGACTTAGCAGCTGCCGGCCTGCTGCAATTGATAAAATCTCCCACGCACCAAGCAGGCCACACACTAGATGGTCTATTCACCAACAGTCCCTTTATAACCGTTACCCAAGTAATCCCCCTGATCTGGACAGACCATGCAGCGATCTGTTTCTCTGTTGAAATTAATCCTACCAAACCTCCTACTACAACCTCCTCTCAATTTTCTTACAGAGATTGGAAAAACATCAATCTAGCTCATTTAACAGAGATGATGCAGGAAGGTCATATCCCCAACGAACAGGACCCCACTATAGCGTCTTCTAATTACTTGACAAACCTAAACACGGCCTGTAACAAACTAGCCCCGATCAAAATTTCCCACCGCAACAGGAAAATACCATCAGCTCAGTGGTTTACAGAGCCCCTTCGGATTCAGAGACAGTATTGCAGGAACCTTGAAAGGCAGTGGCGCCGCCACTATAGCCCTGCAGACAAAATGACCTATAAAAACGCCCTTTCCATCTACAAAAGACTTCTAGTTTCTGAAAAAAGTCGCTACTATACGTCACAAATCAACCAGGTGAAAAACTCGGTAGGAGAACTATTTCAGGTGGTTACAACTTTGTCCAATCCCCCCGCCGCGCGCCTAGAAGGCTCTCAGTCTCTATCGGACGCTCTGGCCAGCTTCTTTGAGGAGAGGGTTAGTTCCATTTTCCTCACCTTCTCTCATTCCTCCCCTTCCCCTTCCCCTGTGGCACTTCCCATCAATACTCCTCCCATCTTTACATCTTTCGACACCATCAATCAGGAACACATTCAACATCTGGTAGCCAGCACCAAATCTGGATCCCCCCTCGACCCATGTCCCCCTGCTATCCTGAATCTCATCCCAGAAGCGATTTCTCCCGTGTTGTCTACTATCTGCAATGCCATGTTTTCAACAGGCATCTATCCATCGGTTTGGAAGGAGGCTATTATTAAGCCTCTTCTAAAAAAGCCAACTCTGGACCCTCTTCTCCCCGCCAGTTATAGACCTATCGCCTGTCTCCCCTTCCCAGCCAAGATTTTCGAAAAAACAATGAACATCCAGCTTTCGAAATTCATTAATGACAACGATCTACTTGATGACACCCAGTTTGGCTTCAGACAGGGACACGGAACGGAGACAGCACTGCTTAAAGCTGCAGATGAAATCAGAGCAACGATGGACAAGGGTGGAGCGGCGGTCCTAATACTTCTGGACCTTTCCGCTGCATTTGACACGGTCGATCATGTCACTCTGATCGACCGTGTCTCGGCTTTAGGAATAAGAGGCAAGGCCAAAGATCTTATTGCTTCATTCTTGGCCAATCGCCCTCAGACAGTCAAGATGGGTAATTTCACCTCCCAGACCTTCTCCCTCCCATGCGGAGTCCCACAAGGCTCCTCGCTAAGTCCGACGCTTTTTAATATCTATGTATCGGACTTAGCGAGGGTGATAAAATCGCATGGAATTGCCCTTACAACGTACGCCGACGATACTCAACTAGTATTATCGGTGCACAATAATGGAACATCTGTCGCAGCCAACTTCCAAGAGGGAATGAAGGCGATAAGCTCCTGGATGTCATCAAATTGCCTCAAACTAAACTCTGATAAAACGGAGGTGATGACATTCGGGAACTTGCAGCCGGCATGGTCCCCACAGTGGTGGCCATCTCAGTTGGGTCCCCCCCCCCAACCGGTAGTCAAGGTCCGCAATTTGGGAGTCACTTTTGACAATAAGTTGACTTTCCTCCATCACGCCAACGCTGTGGTATCATCTGCCTTCTACACCCTAAAAAAAATAAAAAAACTACTTCCTTACTTACCACAGTCCGCGGGCAAAACACTTATCAGCACCTTAGTGTTCTCAAGAACCGATTATTGTAACTCCCTTCTTCTGAACGCTCAGGAAAGGGTACTCAATAAACTCCAGACGGTGCAAAACGCCGCGGCCAGAACCCTACTACACATCCCCAAATTCACCTCCACGTCTCCTTACATCAAAGAGCTACATTGGCTCCCTATTAGGAGCCGAATCAAATTTAAGGCTCTGTGTATAGCCTACAAAACTCTGAACAACTCCGGACCACAGTTCCTAAAAAAAGCCCTCTGCCCAGTGGAACAACCTAGGACCTTACGATCGTCCTCAGCCTACTTGTTGAAAGTCCCACGGACAAGAAAGGCCAGCTGGGGAGATGAATGTTTTACTATCGCTACTGCCAAGCTGTGGAATACACTACCACTCCACATCAAAACGGCCCCTACGCTGCTCAAGTTCAGAAAGAGCCTTAAAACATGGCTGTTCTCTGCCTAATTCCCCCTCATCGCAAGAAGTGAGTTCTGTAATCGATAGCGCCGAGACACCCGTACGGGTATTTGCGCGCTTTAAAAATTGCATAAAATAAATAAATAAATAAATATAGGTGATCTGTACAAGGATGGGGACCTTCTCTCCTTTGCAATATTGGCTGATAAGTACAATCTCCCTAAAACAGAATTTTTTAAGTTTCTACAAATGTGTGACTTTATGAAAAAAGCAGAGGGTCAGAGAGCCGAACCCTTTGGTTGAGGCCATCAGACACAAAGATCGGATTGGGGTTTTACATAACTGCCTGCTGGACATGCATAGGGATGACTTAGAGGCTCAAAATCCTAAATGGGATAATCGACTGGGGTGTCGAGGTGACGGTGTGGAGCAAATGATTGACATGGCTGGGAGGATTTTAGTCTCTGCTAAATAAAAGGCACAGCACTTTAAAAAGCTGTTTAATCTGTATCATACCTCTGCTAAAATGCTGAAATGGGGAGGAGCTAATGATGGGAAGTGCTTCTGCTGTGGTACAGAGTTGGCAAATATTGTGCACATCTTCTATACGTGTGGGCAATTGGCTCAATTAGTGGGGCATATGGAGAAGTTTCTCTCGGAGATCACAGAGGTTGGAATAAGAATTACTCCGCCCACTATGTTGTTGGGCATAGGGGATGGTATGATTGAGAGGAAACCGGTCTATGATTTTCGCTAATAGATTTTTATTGCTGTGGTGCAGCTGTGTGTAGCCTCTATGTGGTTACAGAAGGAAGATTGAGATGTAGAGAGCTAGGTTTTATGTTATTTTTTATTTGGAATATAGTCTCTACTCTATCAAAGGGTCACATAGACGGAAATTGGGTTTACAGATATGGGGCCCCGTGATTTAACACTTGAAAGACTAGTATAAATAAATATTTTAGGTAATTATGTATTATTATATTCCCCTAAGTCTCTGTATTTTATCCTGTTTTACCCTGCTGATGAATTGCTCTTTTTCTATGACCTCGGTGTGTCTCGATATATGTGTACAACGATTTGACTTTGTATTTATTCATGTTATGGATTGCAATAATAAAAGAAATTAAGGGGGAAAAAAAAGAATTTCCATAGTTCACACACACCCAGCCCTCAGACCCCATGTTTAGTGTGGTTTATGACTTTCACTATCTTGAAAATGCTCAAAGTGGGCAGGGTTGGACCAGGAACTTTTACTCTATTAGTTAGGGCTTGCCCAGGAGTAATTCCTACCCAGTAGTCTGTGCCAGTTATAAATATGGAATGTTCAGGCACCCACTTCAGAGCACTCCTGGACCTGAAGAAGAACAGAAGAGGACGCAACCTGATGTCTGTGACTTGAGAGGAGCCCTGAAGGACTCGACTTACTCCCTCTTGTACCCAGGACAAAGTGTACACCAGCTGTCAGTTTGTAGACCTCCTGTCAAACTACAGGGAACCAAACCTGGACTGCATTCTGCTGTTGGCCTCTGCCTGAAATCCTGTGAGTCTCTTAAGGCATCCCCTCTAGTCCTAGGTGGCCTTAGAAGTGTACTCCTGTGGTGGATTGAGACTTATAGGACAAAAGACAGAAGAAAAAAAATCTTTGACCAGGAGAAACATAAATGCTGTATCCCACACATAGCCCATAGCGGCCAGTGTCAAATTGTGTCTAGGTCCTGGTCTAGCATGACTATTTTCTCTCATTGGCACTATATGCTTCTTGGTGCTATTCCTACTTAAAAGTTTAGAAATTAAAATCTCTGGCTCCCCTTATTGGATTTTTGTTATTTTAGTATACTTCTGGTTATTAAATTGTACTATTTAATATTTACTATTTTTCTAATTTGGTTTGGGATTTTAATTTGTTTGTGGTTTGACTTTATTACTCTTTTGGTACTGCATAAATATTTTACACATAGCTTTAAGTTAATCCTGTCTGCTCTGTGCCACAGCTACCAAGGGAGTGAGCTCAGGTTAAAATGACTTTGAGAGTTCACCCACACATCAGTTGTGATTATTCCTTGAGATTGGTAGTCACCCCCCTCGAAATATAATCTAATTTCTTACACTTACGTAGACTTACCTTGTGATGTAGTAGTTATGTTGATCTAATGAATGTAATATTTTAGTCATGTTATATAATACATGCAGTTCTGTCTTCGTGAGACGTGAGAGATGCGAGGGAGGAGCGTACAGGACTGTGCAGGATGGAGACCAGGAGCCCCGTGCTCACCGTTTACCGCATCGTTTGCCGATTGATTCTGCCACCGCCCGATTCCGCCATAACTCGGCCATGGCTCTGGCCGCTTCACTCGGCCTGCAACCTTACCCTCATACAAGGATCTCAATTTGAAATCGGCCGCGGGAGTCGAGCGGGAGCCGAGTGGAGAGCGGTGGTGGTAGTGGCGGATTGCGGCCCGGGAGATCGGCGGGCTGCGTGTAGGCTGTGCAGTGGACAGCGACTATTGAGTGAAGCAGCCCATTAATCAGCGGGCTCTGGAAGCTGGCAGAGCCAGCCGAGTCTACAGAGCAAGCGGAGCCAATTGAGTGGGAGTGCTGGAAGGAAGGAAGGAATTTGGGGCCTGTAACCTGGAGAGAGCCACAACAAAAGGCGAACAAGAGGTGAGCAAAGAGCAGAGAACACGGCCGTCTTTAGTGACGGCTGCTGAGTGTTGAGGCCAGCAGACTGCGGAAGCAGCCCAACTAGGTTGGGTGCGGCTTGCGGTGTGCCAGAGTGCCCTGCTCCTGCTTGTCTTCGGTTTGTTCTCACTGCTTTCCACTCACCCACTTCCCCCCTACCCCAGAGCCCTTCCCACCTTTACCTTCACCTACGTTTACCTGCTCACACTCATTAAGTTGGAGTCGAACTGCGAGCAGGCGCTTTGTCGCCGGACATATTCGAAGCATTGCTCGAGCACTGTTGCGCGTTGAACGTTCACGCGCTGAATTGGCGCTGAATTAGCACTACTCACCCTCCAAGCCCGAGCTTCAATTTTCTTGAAGGGAAAAGCGGTTTCAGCCCTCGCGGCCAGTGAATCGAGAAGTTGAAGAAGCGTGACCCTCTACGGTAGCTTCTAGATAAGAGATCTGAAATGAGTTCTGGAAGTACTAGATCTGAGGTCAAGCCAAAGGAAAAAACTCGCCAGAAAACCAGGAAGACCTGTAAAGGAGTCCTCGCCCAACCCACAGAAGTGACACAATTGGAAATAACTTTGGGATTGTTGTCAACACTGTCACCAATGCTAAACAAAAAACAGTTTGCAGAAAGCTAAAAATGACTGACTTCCTAACCTCTCCAGGTCCCCGAATTCAGGAACCAATTACAGTTATGTCATCTTCAGCTGGATCCATACCAAACATGGTGTGTGTACAAACCAGTATCCCACCAGAGGATAGCCATAGTACCACAAAGTCTTTGAAAATACCTGGCAACCAAGTAACTGTGATAGCTCAAATAAATGCAAATGTAAGCGAAGCACTACAAACAATACAAACAAACGTAATTAAAGCGATGCCAGAAGCAACAATAGAGCAACAACTCGAGAGTCTCTCACCATCCCCCCGTACCCTCGGGGCTAGATTTGGCAAAAGCCAGATACCCGTTTCATCCAGGGACAGCATGGACAGCACGGTCAAGCACTCTGTTGAAACTGAAGATGAAAATGCTTTAGGGTGTCTGTTAGAGTTTTTGCCCAAACTTGTTTCGGAAACTCAGGAATGCTTAATAAGTTCTTTTGTGCCCACACACGAAGCCCAAAAGGTAGAAACTCCGTCTCTCTACAACACTATTCTTTCTCCAACAAAGACTCAATCAGGGTTTGGTCTCACCACTTAATCAAGCACTGGACTGGTGGAGGGCGTCATGGACAAAATAGCAAATAAATCTGGAGACGATATCCTAGTAAGCCAGCGAACAGATGATCTGGCAGAGGGTGTCATGGATAAAATGGTAAATAAATCCAGAGACGATATCCTCTTAAGCCAGCGAACAGATGACCACCAGGCAGATCATTTTTCACCCCTACAAGCTCCGTTATGGTTGCCTTTTATCAATATAAAGACCATTTTTCAGCATTATTTCAGCATTCAGAAAAACTAGAGTTGCAAGTCGATCTTCTGCAAGTCCTGGCATCACACGTTTCTGGTATAGAAAAAAAACTTCCATATTTAAATTCCATAATTGAGCGGGTGCAAAAAGACCCCAATACAACGTATCACAAATGCCAATGTTCCAGCACTATGACCCAACTGAAGTCCATACCGGTGATTTTGACAGACATTCTGGTAGAAGTAAAAAAAACAACGAATAATTTCACAAATGTTCTCGCTATTGGTGCTTCAACCAAAACAGGTTCAAGTCAACAGTACCTTACCACCCTTCCGGGTACTCTGGAAAGCGCAGGCGAAATGGATGGTACCCTGAGAGACTCCGATAACATTCTGCCAGAAACTTCAAACAATACTTCTATGCAAAGTAACAAACAACGTGATGCATTGTCGTTTGACGTAGTAGCTTTAAAACCGGAGCGACAAAAACCCAGCAACCCACTAACTAAACGGGAACGCAAGAGACTGAGAAAGTCAAGGCACAACAAGCAAAAGAGATGCCAAGCTATAGTACAGACATCCCCAAATCAGGCACAAGAGTTACCCATTGAAAGTGGTCAGCACGCAAATTTGCCAGAGGTAGGGCCTGGAAATGGGCTCGCGGGAAATCATGTGTTCTATCGAAAAGTTATCTGAACACAGACATGAACCTGATCATGGTGGAACAAACATTCTCCCGCCAGTTTCAACATCATTAAAGACAAGCAGTTATAAAGTCTTCCGGCCATCACTCCTCCCCACTAAAGACCAAAAAGAAGATGGCCACTTACTGCATGCACCTCGGATAGAACAACCAAGTATATCTCAATACTTCCCCAGACAATCAAATGTCCATAACAGTAGACCATCAGCTGGATTGCAGCAATCACTAAAACCAGGCATCCCTGGGTAACCCAGTCTGATCAATCCTCTCTATTAGGAGACCAAACTGAACCTCAGAACATAAATACAGATTTGATAAAAACAACCTGCCTTCAAATTCCAACTGATGGAAAAACTCCCCCAGGAGAAAATATATTTAGCTGAACTTCTGCAGGATTATATCACCTTAGAGCCAATTCCTCACTAAGTAATGATGGTCAAAAATTCCCAGAAGGCTTATTAGCATTAGAATTGATTCCACACTAATATTCAAGAGGACGCCATGACATTCTCAACCGTAGCGCAATACTAAAGATCACAAGTTCCATTGAAACATTAAAACAGCTAAATAAAAATCATATTGAAAGTGTACAATTCAAGCCACTCCCAAGTGCACATGGGAGAGAAATGACGGTCGTAACCTGGAGTGATCCAAAAATCACAATGGAATTTTGGTACCATAGAGATCTCTTTGCCAAATGGGGAATTGAAATAAAAACAACGGAAATAGAACGGTATCCTGGCCTGCTATATCCAACAGCCGAGCTAAAATCGGCAACGGCCAGCGGATTACTCCGGGGGGCAGTAGGATCCACCGACAGCACCCAGGAGAGCTGGTCTAATCTGCGTATTATCCACCAGGTAGCAATCGAAGCAGCTAGCAAAAGCCATCTTAAAATTGTGCTCCTGGAACATAAATGGACTCGGCAGCAAGACAGAGGAGGTGGACCTTTTAATTTTTCTAAAAAAAATTGATATCTTACTATTTCAGGAAACTTGGTCCATGGCACCCACATCGATTAATAGCTTTAAAGAATTCAATCAATACGCCACCAAGAGAAAAGCATCAGGCAGAGCATCTGGTGGCTTATCAATGTATCTCAGTACTAACATACCATGGATTCATGAAATGATTGAGCTAGGACAAACCTGGATCCAATGCATTAAAATGTTATTACCACAAGATCCTCCCAATGACTTGCTGCGTAACCATGAGAAAAATTCATTATTAATATGTAATGTATATATCCACCCAGGATCAAAGGTAAAACAGGAGAATATTTTGATCCTTAAAGCCCTGCTCAAATCATTGCAATCCACCTTTCCACATGCAGGCATGGTGCTGTCAGGTGACTTCAAAATGTTTGTATTACAAGAGGACCAAGACCAAAGTAAACAACAAAATAAATTCAAAGGGAAAAGCATCCACCCTGTAGTCACAAATTATCGTAAAAAAGATCGTCATGGTAAACTTTGTGCTTCATTATTATCCGAAAAAGGGATAACTTTAAACGGACGTCTCCAAGAAGATCAACCAGCTGCACCAACTAGAATATCCAAGCAGGTACACTTGTTTCTAGATTATACAAAAGTAGATATAGAGCTACTACACATGATCTCTAGCTATCAAATAATCCATAGACTAGAGAGCGATCATAGTCCTCGGGCAATTGATCTCTGTATTCACATTCCAAGAGTGGCTGAAAGTAACGATCGGTTGGAAGTCCCTAGTCTGTACAATCTAAAAAGGTGTGCTTAGAATGGCAAAAATGCTTGTGTATTAATAAATTATCTAAAAAATCATATGGCGAACACACAAGAACAAAACCTGAAACAGCCATGGGCTAATTGGGAAAATATGATAGTAGCGCTTGTCTCCAAATTCTCATCACAAAAAAAGCACCACGAAAACAAACCCAGGATAACAACATCAGAGTCTCAAAGCTTATTAGCAGGAAAAAAAAGGGCGCTAAATCGGGATATAAGAAAATTATGTGGTAATGCCCTAGTAGCGAGTGAAGGTGCAACGCACCAAATATATCAGTTAAGGAAGACCTACAAAGAAGTTTGGAGGGCAAAGAAATCACACCAAACAGAAATTTGCCTAAAGTTGCTGCAGACAAGTAAATCAAACAATGACAAGAAGTTCTGGGCTGAAATAAATAATATAGCAAATGGCTCCTTCCGCCAACACAACGCAAACATTTTAGAGGCAGACTGGATAGCCCATTTAACGCAAAATAACAAGGATGTAACTAACAAATACTCAGCAATGAACATAGAACAGCACGCCCCGCATTATCTAAAAAATGGACATTCTGAAACAATGCTTGAGGGAAATTTGTTATGAATTAACCAGGTTAAGACTGTTCTAAAAAAACTCAGATCCAGTGGAGCACCAGGCCCAAATGGCTTGCCAAACAAGCTTTTCAAACAAGATAAATTCTTTTGGGAAGAATTCTTCACTCCACTGTTCAACTATGCCTTTCAATCAAATAACATACTGGCATCATGGAGAGGCAGCGTTCTACACCCGATATTTAAAGCTGGCATCAGATCGGAACCAGCGAATTACAAGTTAATCGCACTTATCGATGTAGAAGCCAAATTATCTACGTCAAATGTCTGTATAGACTTGGAAGAATGGGTTACTTCCAGCAAGATTCTTCTAATCACATAGACATGCTTTAGACCTGGCACAAGTACAACGTGTAATCTTTTGTTATTGAATCTCCTAGTCGAAAAAGCAAAGTGAAAATCCATCTAATTGTATACGTAATTTTTTACCTAAAAGCAGCATTCGACATGGTACCCAGAGATCTCTTGTGGCAAAAGATGGCAAAATGGGGCATTCCACCACTACTACTACAGGCCGTAGTTAATTTGTATACATCTACCTGAGTTCAGATAAAACTCGGAAATGGGAAGAGAACCACAGCAAGAATTCCAACGTGTGAGAAGTTGGCCTGATATATGCTGTCCACTAGTTCTGGTGGGCACCTTGTATCAGTCCAAACAACCCCTTATGGTGATAGGTTAAAGACAACCTTTATTGAAAGCTATCCTAGTGGTAGCTATGGAGAGCAGCCTTCAGGCTACGTCTTGAAGGAATGTAAAGCAGCTTGTTTTACCAGTCTATAATCTCTCGAATGATCAAATGAAAGGACAACCACACCAGATATATATTTAAAATATATGTAATTAGGTTAAAACACACACCTCTAGTCTCTTTATGAGACTGGAGTTCGAAGTACTTAAGTTACAAGTAAGCAATCATCAGTAATAGCACAAATACACGTTTGGGCCCAAGGGGAGTACCAAACCATATACCAATAAAAGTGGTATAAGAACCACAACTGAACTAGACACAAGGCCTAGAGCCTGTAGAATCGCTGGGACCCCAAGGAACCACCTAAGGTAGTGACACAGGGGACCCACGGGGACTGTATGCAGTGTGTGAACTCAACCGCGGGTTCCCGTTATTTTCTATGGGCAATGTCGCGGTTGGAAATGTAAAGATTAGGGACACTTAGAATCGAATCAGGACCAAACCCTTTTGGACTTAAGAAGTTCTAGGCTAGCACACACGGGAGCACCGGAGTGCTCGAGTTACCTCACCCAGGGAATCCGGGTGCATAGGTGTCTTTTGGTGTTGGGTCGCGTCGTCGATTGCAATGGAAGCTTGCAAAGAACTACTGCTGCCGTGAAGAGGAGAAGTGTCCGAAGAGATCCGAGCCTCGATCTAGGATGGAAGGAACCTGAAAGCAAAGAGGACAGAGTCTGGGTCACTAGCCAGTGACCGAGGGCAGGATGGACCAATGCCCACAGATGTCGGGTGCTTCAGGTGAGTTGATGGGTGTCTTGACTCTTCAGCCACGAGGTCCAGGAGGTGTCGACGAAGTCCACGAGCCGGATTTGAGCTGTCCCATAAAGTCTGTCGAGTGCTGCAGTGTCGGCGACTAGGTTGGATCCAACAAGCCTTGGCAACGGCAAGTCACTGGAATTCAGAGAAAGGACTGCGGTGCCGACCAGCAAGGTCTGAGGGACTCACCCAGCAATGGTAAGTCAGGGCACGTCTGGAGCAACCAGGAAAGCCCAAGTAGAAGGGGAGTTGCCTTTGTGGGGACCTGCTAGCCAATGGGCTAGTGATCGTGAAGGAGCCTCAAGCGGTCGCACTTGAAACTGGCCCACGGGTCACTCGTGGAGTGGAGGCCAGCAATCTTCAGTGCAGGAGGTACTCAAGGCTGGGGCTACTTGGAGCCCAAAGCACAACTTCGAGGAAGTCCCAGAAGATAGTGTTGCTGCAAAAGTTCACGGTGTCCAGGGGTCAGGGTTGCACGTCACCCACGATAGCCATGGGCCTCAGCTTTGCTGTGGACTCAGGGTAGCCTTTGGGAATTCTGGAAATCCCACTCTGGGGATGCAGAGACTTTAGCGTCTAGCCGGAGCTTCAGATTGCAGACTGGTCAGTTGCTTCTTTGGTGCCTGCCAAGCAGGAGAGTCACTCCTTGACCCCAAGGGAGATTTCTTCCGTCTTCTAGCCGAAATAGAAAGTCGAAGGTCCAGGATTTATGTTGCAGAGTTTCATCCAGGGTAATCTAAAGTCACAAGAACTGGGTTCCCATACTTATACTAAGTTTGTGGTTGGACATACTCTAGGGACCCACCTATGGGAGGGTTTGGAAAGAGGGGTGGTTACACCCATTTCATTTGTTCAGTTTCACACCAGAGCAGGGGCAGGTAGCCCCTGCAACCGGTTTGAACTGGACTATGCACAGGGACAGCAAACGTGCCCCCAGTGCAGGACTTCAAAGCACTAGAGAGTGCTCCCGCCCAGCCCAATACAGATCTGCCTGTCTGGGGAGGTGGTACCTATTGTCCAGGCCTCCCCTGCCGGAGTTTGGGTCAGCAGCAGGAGGCCAGACCCGTTTCTGTGGCAGAGGCATCCATTTTGTGATGCCAGGGCTCAGGAAAGTCCTACCGGGTTTGACCAGTGTGAACATGTCTCTCCCTCTAGAATGGTGGAATGCTACCCTCGCCGCCAGAACTGCCGGGGGGGGGGGGGGGGGGGGGGGTAGTATTCCAAGATGTTTGACACCAAACACGACAAGTTTTGATGCAGCCATTCCAAAGTTAGCATTTACCGAGGTTATAATGCACTTAAGAGTATATGGTATGGCTGTCTCACAGAACAGTCATAAGGAAGTATTTCCGAAAGCTGCAGAGGGGCTCAGCTCATGCTTGGGCACCCTCTCACACAAAACCAAGCACTCTGCCCTCAGAATTGTCAAGGCCTGCCATAGGAGTGACTTATAGGTTTATATGTGTCTGTATATATATGTGGATATAGGTAGCCTATACCACTTTAAGGGGTGCAAACACACCTTTACCCAGGCTGCAGTAGCAGACCTGTGGTGCCATTTTGGAGTGCTTCCCAGGGGTGGCATAATACATGCTTCAGCCCCTGGTAGGCCTCTGAGGGACCCATGCCCTAGGTACATAGTATACCATATACTAGGGGCTTATATGGCACTCCGGAATCCAATTAGATATGTACCTAATGTACATGCAAGCCATTTTAGAGAAAAAGCAGCTAGGCTGTGGTCCTGATTAGCAGGGCCGCAGCCAGACTAAGGTCGAAAAACAGTGAAACACCAGCAAAAGTGAAGCAGATCCTAATCTCCTACACAACGCATATTGGTTTAAAGCAAGGATGCGTGCTAGCTCCTAGTCTTTTTAACATTTCCACCGCAGATTTAGACAAGAGGCTATCAGAAGTCCAAAGTGACCCTCCAAAGATAGCCCACCGCCAATGTAGAAGTTTGCAGTATGCAGACGATATTGTTCTATGCAGCCAGACCCCAGTAGGTTTACAGCGCCTGATCACAAAGCTGTTGGAATATACTAAGGAGCTCGGTCTGTCGCTAAACTACAACAAAACCAGGGTCATCTGTTTCTCAGCAAATACTGGGCCCAACTGAAAAAAAACATAAGCGGTATGCAGCAGGAAACAGCATAGAGCAGTATGCCTCCTACAAATATCTAAGAGTGGTGGTTGATTCAAGATTTACACTCAAGGATCACCTAGTCAATAGAAGAGCACAAAACAAACTACGATTTGCATTAAACACACTAAAATTGAAATTAAAGTGTCCATCGAATTCTCATCTACTAAAAGTTGTTGCTGCCGAATTCCTTCCAACCCTTACCTATGGTTCGGAATTGTTTAAAGGCCAAGATGCTAACTTTTTTGAATCTCCAACAATCAGGGCCTATTCAAACAAATCTTTCGGATTCCGCAGCTTACATCTCAAGCACAAGTTTGCTTGGAATTTGGGTTATTAAATCAATTAAGGCAAGCGGCAATAATAAAAACGTGTTGGAAATTAAAAGCAGCTCAAGAGGAAACCTTGCTTGGGCACTGCTGGACAGAACTGCAAAGCCAGCCGAAAGGAAAGAAAGACTGGCAAACAGTACTCGAACAAGCTTTAACAATGTTCAATATGCATGATGCCTGGGTCACCAAATATAGCTTCACTGCATTGAACAAAATAGTCAACAACGCTGCAAAACAAAAAGCTTGGCTAATGGACAAAGCTGCTCTAGCAAAGAAAAAACACGGCTGGGTGGTTTTATCTACATATGAGATCCGAGCACCACAGCCGTACCTGGTCCAACACATGACTCCATCAGTCCAGCATTTGCTACTTTTGATTCGACTGGGTGCTTTTAGTTCAAAAGACCAGGTCCCAACTTGGAAACAAACATGGTCAACAATGCAGTGCAGACTCTGAAGAAACACTTGTACATTTTTTGTGCATTTGCCCAGCTGTGAATAATTTGAGACAGCAATATTTACTTCATGCATTCTGCTCTCTCCAAGTTAGATAATGTCGACCGGCCGTAATGCCATTACTAAATAGCCAGTCACTCCAGATTTCATGCAGGGCTGCCAGATTTTAGCATAAACGTAGCACATTATTACAAAAATTAACCAAATAGTGCTCACAGCATATGACCGCTATAACGCACCTGCATACTTTGCACATTTGGAATTCTGGTGGCGTATCTAAAATGCCCAGTATGGAACCATAGTGCATGATTATAGCTAGGACTTTGAGGATGATTAATTATTGAGATATCAACAACCATGCCATATATTATACCACAAGTCTTAATGCCATTAGCGCTATGTCGACTTTGGATATAACCATTGTCTTAGTGATAAGCACATTTGTATTCTTGCACACGATTCTAGCCACGAAATTGAGGATCATTAACATATGGTATTTGTTAGACCCGGAAGGTCCCAGGGACCATCGACTCCGACGCGGTAGCTTGGCGCGAGGTGGGAAGGCACGTCGGAAGCTATGTGTTAAGTAGTTGTGCAGCACACACTCACACTGACCCAGTAATGTACACGCAATGAAAAGACACCACTCCAGGTTCATGGGCAAAAACAAGTATCTTTATCGACTTCTGGTCAAGGTAGGTAACGCAAGATTCTCACTTTAGTCAGAATAACTGGTTCTTATAACATCAGGTCTCTACAGGTAACACTTCTATCACACGGGTTCCCTAAAAGTTACATTTCTGATATTCCTGGTCAACATAGGCAACATCTCTTATGCAGGAGCACCCTGAAAACAACAGTCCTTATACAAGGGTTAATACGGAGTGCACTTCTTATGCAGGGGTGTTGTCAGAACATTTAACTCATCTCCTGTGGCAGATATTCAATAACAGAGCCCAGCCCCCACCCATTCACACGTTCCTTCCAGGCAGCTGCGCTCATTTGAAAAGGGGGGGTACACAGAAACGGAGGCCCAGTCCAGCCGACCTCCAGGTATCAGGCCCATGGTAACTGTTCACCCCTGGCAGGTAACAACCCCCGGTACAGGGGCAGTGCAGGCAAGTTTCCTCTGGAAGAGGCAACCCCCCCCAGACTTTGGTCGCGTGCGTCTGGGCCTTAGAGTGTTGGTTCGGGCCCCTGGTCTCCCACACTCACCGCTTACTTCAGGAGGGTGGTGCTGAGCTGAGTCACAGAGAAACGCCCCCTCTCCAGGCAGCCCGAAGTCTCTCTCCTCGGGGCTCTCTCACCTGGAGGGGGCGGCCAGAACCCTGATGTCCACAGGGCTCTCTGAGGCAGGGGAGCCTGTCTGGGGGCTCCCACCTGCAGCGGAGCCCCTTCGGTGAAGTCCTGATCAGGCTCTGGGCCTCCGACGAGCTCAGGGCCCGAGAAGCAATGGGGTTGCAGCTTCCTGGGGGCGCGGGAGCCAATGGGACCGCGGCTCCTGGAGAGGCAAGGCCGATGACGCGGCCAGCACCCCGGTTGCTTAGTAACGCTCCTCTGGCTCTCCCGGGCCTAGTGCGGCCCTCGCTGAAGCCGCGACGGCCCTTCGCCTGAGTTCTTCTCTCTCCCTTGGTGCAGCGATGTCAGCGCAGCTCCCCGACGTCACGGGGGAAGCCCATGCAGCTCCACTCACATCTCCCGGGCCGGCGGCGGTGATCCTGGGCCCACAGCACTCTCTGGACACAGCGCTCCTCACGGATATAGCCGCAGCCATGGCAGTCCCCGGAGAGCGTGGTGAGTCCGCGACGACCCGCACTCCTCCTCTTTTCTCCTTCCCGGGCGGCGGCGGTGATCAGGGCATGCAGCGCTTCTCAGGCCCAGCGATTATTATTTAGGGCACCAACAGGTCCTGGGAACACGGCAGTGCCCCCGCAGCAGCAGTTCCTTGGGGGACAGCAGGGGCAGCAAGTGGCAAAATCTTGAAATGTAGCGCTTGGGCAACACAGCGCTAGCAGGAGGGGGCAAATTCTGGCAGTAAAGCGCTTAGATGACACAGCGCTTACCTCGTTGTTTCCCCGCAGCCGCAGCACTCACAGCGCTGGCAGTAGGTGTCAGACATTTGTGGCAGAGGTTTGCAGCAGTGGTTGGGAGGATGGAAGTCTTGAGCAGGCACACTGGAGTTGGCACCCCGGGCTCCCCTCACACCTGTTGTCACCTGTAGGTCACAAATGGCAGCCAAAATGGAATGACTTGGGACACATGTGAAACGCTGAAGAGTGGGATTCCCTACTAACTGTGACACACAGAACTGGCAGTTTGAATACGTGACACCCTAAACAGCCTCTCTGCACAGAGGTGACACACCCACCATCCATGAACAAATCATAAAATTGCTAGCACTACATGTCGCACTCACACCTGTCTGAGTGATGTGCCTGTACAGATGAGTGACATGCACTCTGGGAATGTTTATTGGAATGCGTTTATTTGCACATGCCGTGTCTGTGGTCATTTTGTACTGTCCCATGATTGCTAAGGACGTTCATAATGTGACGAGCTCATGTGAAGAAATTGTCAATGATGATGTTCCTACGGGCTATTCCTGCTGCGGCTGCAGTGGGATGTGGTCCACCTGCCTCATCTTCATCATCATCGTCCGGTGCATCTGGCACTCGTATCTATGGGGCATTGCTGCGTACACATATGTTGTGCAACACACAACATGCAACAATCATCTTGCACACGATGTCTGGGCTGTACAGGAGCCTGTGACGTCCAGGCACGTGAAACGTGACTTCATCACACCAAATGTGCATTCCACGATGCCCTTGGTGCGTTTGTGGGCCGCATTGTACTGCCTCTGGGCCTGTGTGTTCGGGGCTCAGAGGGGTGTAATCATCCAAGCGCAGAGTTCATATCCTTGATCACCTGTGACAGTGCAGGGAGACATGAGTCAATAGTTGGTTCTGCATGATATGTTGGCAGGCTCACTGGTTCATTGGTGTGTGATATGTGTGACTTTGTGATTCATGTATGACATGTACTGCTTGCTCCAAATGAGTGGCATCAATGTGTATTACGTAGCCTCACTGCTGATCCTCCCTCCCCCAGAGCCTATTCACTAGTGTGCGCAGCGCGGTTGCACCACTTGCGCCCCTACAGCACACCTTTGTCATGCCTGTCTGCGCATGTCCACAAGCCTGACAACGACACTGTGATGTTGTGCACTGAAGGTGGGTGGCCACGTGTGTGAAGGCCTATGGTAAGCATAGGGCGGACACAGATGTAGAGTTCATGGCTGGCTGAACTCGCCATGCGGTTGAGGGTAGACCTTTGGCTTATGCTGTGGGAATAGCAGCACTCACAACAGTTGGCATGTCTGATCCCTGACCCCGAGCGGGCTTGCGTTCTTTCATTTACCACTCAGCCAAGCCCGCACTCCGGGGGCATGTTACATAGCAACATTGTATATTGCGTGACGGGTGGCGCCGACACTACACCAGAGACACACGCATTAGTTACTTCCTTGGCAAGGCCTAAACTTAACCACGCCCAGAGCCACGTGTTGAATGACCGCACCCCTACGGCGTCCTGGTGTCCTGCCGTACGCCCGTCAACTCCGCTTACGCTCACGGGGGGTCCGACACAGCTACATTTCCCAGGTCTACCCCACTGCCTGAGGTGACAAGGTTGCGCCCGCTGTATACAGCAAAATGTAATGTGGTATGGCCCGGGGCCCCTATGCATACATAATGACCACACAGACCCACTGAGATAATTTGTGGAACTGGCAACGGGCACGTGCGCCCGGCACCTTTTATTGCCAGGGTCACATGTCCAGTGATGCCTGTGCTGGATGGGTGTTGGGTAGTGTAAGCCACCCCTCAGGGGATGGTTGCTGCTGGCAACAACAACAACAGTGATCAGACAATCAGAAGTTCAAAGTTCAAACAGCAAGGGTCCATGACTTGAGCTGCACAGAGTTAGTGGCCCCGTATGCAGTGCGGCCGGCACAGGCACACCGCCAGGGAACGGTGACTTGCGATGCACTGAGGTAGGGCCATGGGAGCTGAGCGGGTCCTCGTTGATGTCCAAGGAGAATGTTGCGGAGTGTTATGAGGGACAGTGGAAGGTGTCCATCCAGTACATGATGCAGAGGGCAGAAGCAAGCAGAAACAGGCAATATGGAGGAGTTGAATTCTACAGTCTCCTTTTTCCCACCATGTCATTATCAGCTACATGATGATGAGGACAACCCCCAGGCCATAGACTCCAATGCCACCAAAGTTCAACCAGACAGTGTCCATGACTCCCGTGGCACAGAGTCAATGGCACCAGAGCTGGAAGGGGATGCAGTCTGCGACGAGGCCTGTACAATGATATGAACTCTGCCATGATGAGATCAAGACTCAGTTTCAATTGTGTGACCTACTCGACCGCAGTGTGTGCCGGAGGCAGCGGTCAGCAGTGGCCGAAAAGCCATGTGTCGTCGGCTTGCGATGCACACACAGAGTCAGTGGCACCAGTGCAGTTGTAGGTAGTGTTCAATCACCTCCGTAACGGAGATAGTTTTGTCCTCCGGACTGAGCCACTTCTTCCTCTTACTCCTCTCCTTGCGTACCGTGATATGAACTCTGCCATGACTAAATCAAGACTCAGTTCCAAATGTGTAACCTACTCGACCGCAGTGTAGGCCAGAGGCAGCGCTCAGCGCGGCTCAACCTCTGTGCAGCCAGCTCCTCCTGGATCTCTAACACACGGCGCTGAAATGGCATGTGGAGGAGATTTCTGGTTGACGGAGGTGGAGGCACCAGAGCTGAGCAGGTGTGCAGCCTGCGACAATGCCGTGTCCTGCCTGGTACGGACTGTATTGGATTGGTGTGAGGCCTGCTGGACCGCAGTGTAGGCCGAAGGCAGAAGTCAGCAAGCACCCACAGACACGTGTGGTCGGAATGCTATGCACAGAGATGGTGGCACCACATCGAAGGGAGTATAGTGATTTGAACTCTGCATTAATATGTGTACTCTTCCATTGTGCAATCAAGACTCAGTTCCAAATGTGTGACCTACTTGTCCGCTGTGTATGCCAGTGGAGTACGTCAATGGGAAAGGAGTACTACGGGCCTGTGTCGCAGAGGCCGTGATGGTCTGAGGAGGCTGCCAAGGTCGCGGGTCTCGGGCTTAGAGCTTGCACCGGCACGTGGTGGGCCCTCTTGGAGACACGCCGGTGTTGGTAGGTGAGCAGTGAGGCCTGGATGTGCAGGGGCGGACAAAACTGGTTCGGGGACCAGCGGCCTGGGCTGCGGCAGGTGCACAGGATCGCAGGCACCGCCGCACACGTCATCGACCTTGTGGCGGGGTGAGAGGCACCGCCCTGGCAGACACGTTGGGCATTCCGGAAGAGAACCAGGGCTACAAGCTTTTTATTCACACCCCTACACCAGCCTGGTGTACGCCGGGCCAGCCCACTCCACACACGCTTACAGGGGGGACATTACAAGCTACAGTTCCGCGATCTTCCCCACTGGCTGGGGTGACATGGTTGCGTCCACTGTCCACAACATTACCACCACCAGTAGTATATGTCGACATGGATATGTCTGTGGTCTGCATACTGCAGTCTGTCCAGCACATCCTCGCCACACTTGGCATTCTGTACATTCTCATTCATGGGTCACTTGCCTCCTTCGCACATGCCTCTTTCCCACCTCTCCCCACATTCTGCTATTGTGTGGCTGAGGTGCCATGCCATTGATGGCTCATGTACATGGCTAGCCCAGGTTACCGCAGTACGTTGTGCTGTCGTGTATGGTGGGTGGGCATGTTGTTTGGCATGTTGTATGTGAGTTTGTAACGTGTGCATTCCCTGAGTTGTGAGTTGCATGATTGTGGAGTTGAGGTGTGTGGTGTGTTCATTTGGTACTTACCAACGAGCAGTGCATTTCCGTAGTTGCTATCCCAGAAGCGCTGGTTGATGATGGACTGTCGGAAGGTGTATGATTCCTGCACACTGCCTGGATAGTTGGCAACGACATTGGTGAAGAGCCCCCTGTGGTCCACTATTGCCTGCACATTGATGGAATGCATGTGTTTTCTGTTGCGGTAAGTGTGTGCAGTGTCCACAGGGGGCACAAGTAGGACATGTGTGCAGTTAATTGCCCCAAACACGTGCAGGAATCCAGCTATGGCGTAGAAGCCTTTCTTGGTCTCCAGCTGTTCCTGCGCAGTGTGGGGGAAGTATAGGTACTGGGGTACCAAGCTGATGATGGCATCCAGGACAGGTGTGAGGAACTTGGATAGGGCTGGCTGTGAGACTCCTCTGACTCTGGCAGTTGTTAAGGTACCAAAGGCCAACAGGTGCAGCACAGCCAGCAGCTTTGTCTGAGGTGGGATGTTGGTTGTCCACTGTGTTGGTACCATCAGACTGTGGGCAATGATGGTCAGGATGCATAGGATGATTGTCCTTTCGAGTCTGTAGTGTTCAATGACATTCTCTGGTGTTCAGTCTGTGAGGCTGGTGCGTTTCCTGAAGGTCCGCTGTCTGGGTCTGCGCTGCCTCTGTGGTGGTCCGGGGGGGGAGGGGGCCAGACCTGGGTGTGGTGGCAGTGGGTGTTGTGGCTCCGAGCTGCATGATCAGTAGCTCCTTGGCATTGGCATCTGTTGTTCTTCAGGTGTGGCTGTGGGCTGGGTTCCCCTTATGGTGCAGGGTGTCGTCTGATTTTACACCAGGTCAGAGCAGGTGGTAATGTCCTGCTGCTAACATGCCTTATCGCCTGTTTTGTGGTCTTATCGCCGATCTGGCTGGTCGTTGAGAATGTTGCGGTATGGTGTTGTTCGGGAACGCCTACTCTGCATCTCATTAGCGATAGTTGCCGGGGTCATCTGTGGCGATGTTTTTTGTGGCTTCTATCGCAGGTAAACTGGTGATATCAGCTGTTTGCACCAGCTTGTGAATGGGGCGATGAATTTATCGCAACTTTGGCTGCGATGAAGTGCCGATAACTCGGCGATAGATCCTTGAGAATATGCCCCTTAATTTTTAATTGGTAGGGAAAAGAATATGATTATGCAGCAGTTATCCTGGCTAATAGGAGAGAGTGTGGAGCAGACTAACAGTTGTCTAAAATGAGCAGTAGGTTAGAGAGAAAGGGGAGAAGCTGCAAAAGAAAAGAGGCAGAGACAAAGAGATTGCATTCTCTGAGGATCATACAGGTAGTATCGAGAAAGCAAGGAAAATGTTGTTTCAGGGATGGAAGGTATGCTGTATGGGTCTCCAAGACTCGATTGTGAAAAGAAAAAAACAAGGAATAGCCATGGAATATGGGTGAAAGATGACGAAAGAGAAAAGAGCAATTGTTACTGAAGGTAAGGGTGAAATGGAGTTTCTAAGGATTTTTCACGGATGAAGACGAAAGGCCACAAAAGGTGGTAGATGGGTGACAGGTGATTGTAAGGCAAGGTCAAACTGTTTTAGGAGGTTGGGAAAGAGGCATCATTCATGTGATGTGCCACTAAGGAGAGAATGTCATTGGGTAGAAAAGGGAGCAACCCATTAGATCAAGCAAGGATAATGACTCTACATTGGGGCTTTCTGAATGCTAATAACATTTCTCGAAAGGCAGACAAACTCGGAAAAAGGAATATTGATTCGAGAAAATAAGGAACACCTTAGAGCCATAGGCAATGTTCCACTTACCAAAAGTGTTGATAACCTGAGGCTGACATATTTGATTACACTCATGGTTCTGCAGCTCTTGGGTGGGGGGGGGGGTCTTTTCTCTGATGATTCAGTTGTATTCAGGCATCCATCACAATCCCTCTGTGCTGAATAAATTTGGTGCAATCAAGTGTTCATTTCTTTTTCCCTTAGTACCAGTTATCTTGCTTTTAAGAAACCTTCCAATCCAAAACGAGACCAAGGGAAGTTTGAGACAACTGGTGAGTATGATGAATATGATGTAATAAACAAAGAAAGGGCTGGCAAGAGGAATCCCTATAATTGTTTAAAAGAACCCTCAATCCCCAACCTAGTTGGTGACATGCTTCATCATTGGGTTCCCACCAGAGAGGCCGAGTGCCTCTCTGGTGTGCTACGACACCTGATTACAGCGGAGCAGGTTGTTTTGTATAGCGTGAGTGCAATAGGTGAGTAAAAAAGAGTGGTTAAAAGATGCCTTTGTTTTATCCAAAAGAATTTTTAATGGTGGAAAACTAGGCACCGTTAAAAACAAGTGTATCGGATGTTACAATGACTGGCTTTAATTGACCAGGTACATCCTAATGTGAAAAGAAACAATTGGTCAACATGTTTCTGCTTCTAAGTGTTTTTAGTGAGGCATTTGTCAGGACCAGCTCACCACAGCGGTATGCGCACGCTAAGGCGCACCCTAACCTGTGGTGGAATAAACCGAATAAACTTACGGTTTTCGTGCAGCCTTCAGGATTTCTGAAAGCCGTTAGTATGTGAAGTATTGAATCACCTCACAACATGGGTCCTGGTGGGGGGCGGGGCTTATAGTCACACTTTTATCAAAGTCAACCACACGTATGACACCTGCATACTCCCTTCCAGGGACCACTGATGAAAGTGTGACTATAAGCCCCGCCCCCCACCAGGACTCATGTTGTCAGGTGATTCAATACTTCCCATACCAATGGCTTTCAGAAATCCTGAAGGATGCACGAAAACCGTGAGTTTATTCGGTTTATTCCACTTTGGAAAGCGGAGACACCGGGCACAGTGTATTTTACATTAGGGTGGCATGTCAACTCTAGACTAAATTGATTACACATGCAGGAAAGACACAAATGCCAAATAAGGAAATATATAAACAATTTATTATTTTCTTATCAATATTCTTATCTCTTTTTAGATTAAAAAATATATATATATAGACAAAGATAAATATATTTACCATCTGAATACTCTTTTATGAACCACATGTATTATCTTCGTTTGACAGTTGGTGCATTTCATATCTTTTCATAACTCTATATTTCAAGTAGCAAGATTGTCAGCATTTCAAATCATTTGTACACACATCATATTTTCTTTTTCAACTTTAGTCAAAAGAAGTGTATATTAAAACACATAAATCACAAGAAACTTAATGCACAGAGGCTGGCGGATTGTTGATAAACAACGCGTTTCGGCTAGGCCTTCGTCGGGACTCCGTCATAGTGATTACTAAATGAAAAATAAACATCATTATAGTCTAGAGTTTAGATGCCCATATGGATAAATCAGAAAATATGCTACAATCCTAGGTACCCAATTGATAGAGGGATCTAGTATGAGGTTTCTTTCCTTGAGTCAGTATCACACAGCGACAGTATATAACAGTTACATACTATTAAAAATGATAACATTATCACAGACATCATTCACATTTTGTGAGTGTAAAGTATAGAAAGATTGTGCCATAAAAGAGAACGAAGAGATCAAAGTGCCAATAATTAAGGTTGTTGATCATCAGACCCAAACTTGCCAACATAAGTGAATAGAATTAATAACATTGATAGATATCTTCTCTCTAACTTTTATCTTGGTATCGTCTCATTTTAGTTGTTCTTTGCCTAGCGCAATCTCACATTCTTTCTCCAGATAAAGAATCAAATAAAACCATACAGAAAACAAGCCTACCTCGTAGGTGTCTAGGTAACACTGTCCTCGAGTAATATGAGACATGTAATGTCTTGAACCTGGATGTGTGATGGCTGTATTGATAAGAGAAGAGAAGCAATATTTAAATCCCTAATTATACTGTCCAACTCCAAGCTCTGATATGATTACACACAAGCTCTATTTTATTTAAGGTTAAATACCTTCTCTGTAAGTCTTCTTTGTGTGCCACTATATAGCCACAGGTACACCTCGTCAGGATGGCATCAGTAAGTCTTCCTTCCTAGTTGACAATTTAATGGACAATAGCATAAATCAAATACCACTCATAAAGAAGGTGGCTAAGAATATGATTGTAGACATATATAATTTGTTACATGAGCTTGAGATACTAGCAGTGTCTATTGCGATAGAAACCTCAAATGGCTGCACGTATTTTACCTCTCGACTGGTGCTCAGAATCTTCCTGCCGAGTGGTTGCTCATTATTGATGTATGCGTTACTTGAGTAGCAACAGCGAAGGTTACCTAAGGGGTTGAACAGATGTAATTGTGATTTCTCTACAACAACCAAACCTCCTTCTGAACTCAAGACAGAGTATATCTAATACTGATACTGACCACTGTCCTGGTGGCGTTGGGTTGAACTTTGCACTATTAAAGTATATTTTATGATGGGTCAGGATCAATTGTCTATATAAGTCATAATCATGTGCCGATACTGTAAGAGAGGAGGAGAGGACATTTGAATTTGTTGTAATGTGTACGAGGGGCTGTTACATAATAATACTCTTCAATGTGACCAGTTTATATTGCTTGTCTAAGTCATGGCAAAGCAAAAGCTACATATAGATGTTGAACCGCAGAGCCCACCATACGATTACAAAACTTCAGCACTAAATAGCTCGAACAGTGAGGCGATTCCTGTATTTCTTAGTTCTATTTTTTTCAAAGCTGTGCTATACGACGACTCCAGTTGTATATCGATGCGTGTCAAATCTTACAGTGAAACCACTCTTTCTCGATGAGCATGCGCTTTAACTCCCGTTTTACTCGAGATATATGCGCCATCTTAGATTGGTCTGGCTGCACTTATGTAAATAAAATTGAGACCTGATTGGGCAAAGATATTATAGGTTGGTCCTACATGCTCTTTACTAGGTAGTCAAGTAAAAAGAGACAAGATTTCTGCATTTTCACATAATGTGCATATACTCCTCTCTAAATCTGCTACCTTGTCCTCTCAGGATTATTATTTATATGTCAAAGAGCCCGTTACGATGTGGAATAACACCGTGGTTGCTTATTATCGCTTACCTCTATAATCTGGCATCCGGGCTCCCTGCTTTCCCAACGCCGAAACAGAGTGTGTGGCATGGTGCTTTCTTTTGAACCCACCCTCATCTGTCTCTACTCGATGATGTCACAACTGAGGGACGTGTTGAACTAAATGATGCTGTGTAGCTAGATAATTAGGCGCCATCTTAAAGAGCCTGCACAGCACTCATTTCAATAGACGTTTTGATTATGTGGGGGGGATTAATCTACATTGTACACTTACGTTTGATCAAAATTATAGCAAACAACCCTAACTCTAGTTGTACAAATTTAAAACCTATCGGTTATGCTTATCATTACGGGCCATATTATATCAAATGATACTGTGTCACTGGACAATTGGGCGCCATCTTGGAGTTCCTTGACTACATTTCAATGGAAATTTCAACTATCTAGAAGGGATTAATCCACGATGTGCACTTACGGTTATACATGATTATTAGAAACAATCCCCACTGAAGGTAAACAAATTTAAACTTATCGGAAATTCTAGTCGGTGCCGAGAATATTGTTTATAATGAGCAACCTGATGTACAATGTGGCTTTGTTTTCAATTACGATATTATTACTCGAAAAGCTAAGTCATGTGCAATACATCTCTAGGAACAGAATTCGGTTTATTCCACCAGAGGTTAGGGTGCGCATACCGCCGTGGTGAGCTGGTCCTGACAAATGCTTCACTAAAAACACTTAGAAGCAGAAACATGTTGACCAATTGTTTCTTTTCACATTAGGATGTACCTGGTCAATTAAAGCCAGTCATTGTAACATCCGACGCACTTGTTTTTAACAGTGCCTAGTTTTCCACCATTAAACATTATTTTGGATAAAACAAAGGCATCTTTTAACCACTCTTTTTCACTCACCTATTGCACTCACGCTATAAAAAAAAAACCTGCTCTGCTGTAATCAGGCGTCGTAGTACACCAGAGAGGCACTCGGCCTCTCGGGTGGGAACCCAGTGATGAAGCATGTCACCAACTAGGTTGGTGAGTGAAGGTTATTTTAAGCAATTATAGTGATTCCTCTTGTTAGCTCTTCCTTTGCTGGTTGCACTCTTTTTTGGTGAATAAATATTGTTTAGGGGGACTAAGAGTGGCTCCAGTTTCCCTCTCACTCCTGTTGTTTATCTATATGATGTAATAATGCACACAAAATATTTGTACCTTTCTTCTCAATATAATCATAACGTCAGCGACTTTTAGTTCTCTTTTTTTTTTTAGAAACAAGTTGTGATAGGCTATCATTTTCAGCATTTATGAAGCATTGTAAGGGGGCAGTCTAATTATGGAATTTGGCAGATTTCCAGCTTTACCTTTTTACATTCTGACTTGTACCTAGTGTCAATTTTTCTTTTAAACATCACGCAAAACGGAGTGAAATAGTCTAACTAGCTTAGTAGTGCAGCCCCCCTCCTCCCTGACATATGCTATTATTAACTCTGACTGCTGTAAAAGGCAGTAAGCTAGAGCAACGCTCTCACTACAGAGTGACTTCAAGAGCAGGAAACCCCCCAGACGGATCCTTCGACCCTCAGTATGTCAATAACCACCGTCCATAGTGGCAGAGGGGATTCTCCCGAAGCCGGTGGGACCTGTCTCAACAATGACACCTTTCTTCCCCAGCACTGCTTTTCAGCTAAAGCACCCATTGGTCAGCAGAGCTGTCACATGAGAGTGACCAAGGGGAAACTGACTGAGCACTTCTGTAAAGATAATTTCTTCAGGCTGTACGAGAAAAACAATCAAATCAAGTGGGGGAAGAATGCAGACTTGTCCTGCTGTTTGCAAACTGGGGCCCATCTATCCAGCCCCTTCGGCGCCAAGTCTCGATGAGCTCTCCAGGTAAAGAAAATGACCAATTTCAGCAAGTCAGACATTTGTCTCTCATAGGGAGTCTTCCATGTTGACTGATAGCGTTTATTGACGGCGGCCTCTCCAGAACTCCTATTCTGAGAGTTAGTCAGTACATTATAAAGATGTCTAGTGCCACAGACCCAACCAAGACCCTAGTCTGTGCACAGACGTCTGTCAGACATCTTCTGAGTTGCAGCTTCTGACAGACTCTCCCCATCGCGGCCTTTCCTGCTGCTTCCATTAGCAGCTGAATTAATTACTGTGAGGCTTCCCGTAGGGTTAAACAGGAGATTCCGGAATGACAGCTTGTCAAAATATGCACCACGTTCCCGTTCCACAATTGAGGCTCCTACCGGACCATGAATGGCAGTGTTGTAAATAGCAGACATGAAGCACTGATATGTCTGCATAGTTAAACATAATTTATAAACTGTACCTATTAATCTTTTCTGACTCTTTAATAGGATTCAGCACATTAAAAAAGCTAATAATCTTATGAAGGGGCACATCCAACACACCCTTACTATGGTCGACATTATACTTTACATTGCATTATAGCTAGGCATGGTTCCATGCATTGTATGGGTTTATTAACGGAATAATGGAGTATTTTGTTGAAGCAACCCAGCTCATTGGTGCTGTAATTACATCTGATGGCAGTATTCCTGAGGGCCTCTAGCAATAAGTATATCATACTCCAAAAATGAAGATTTTACGTAGAAGAAACTTTTCTGCAAATTAGGTGAAACTGCTGCTCGGCTTTGACAGACTTTTCTGCAATCAAAAAGTGATGGATTGTCTAGTTGGGGCTAATACTCACCACATAAATGCAATGGTTAGATTATATTTATTATCAAACATTATCTTCTTCAGTTTTCAGCACACTTTGGTCATTCTACATTCATCAACACAGGTCTCGAAAGTTTGAAACCTAATCAACTTGTAAAATACATATCAGATTCCCAACTGTGTTTAAATTTTAGAAATATTAACAACCCCAATCAATGTGGTCACTGAGGCGAGTGGGCTACACTGTACATGTGCTGGTGGGACTGTAGGATGGCATGCAATTGACAATGCAGAGGGGTGGAATGGCAGCCAAATCCTACTGTACCAACCTGTGGTGGTCAACACAATTAGGCCAACTCTATTGACCATCAGGTCTTCCTCAACCTCTTAACAACATCGACCGAAGAAGAAGACAGCTGGTAGGCTTTCATTTATACACTTCCAGACAACCGCCTTCCCTCCTTTTCAAGCATGATCAATCCCACAGAGAAGTAGAGTCCCCAGGGACTAGTCCTCGCATTCAGCCATTATCCCTTATATCACATATAGCTGAGGTACACAGTTTCCATCCCCTGAATTACAATCAAGCACCTACCAACTACTGGAGGGCCTGTTTCTCTGCAGTGTGCCAGTGGACACCTGGAAACCAGCGGGATACAAATGACACACATAAAACTAAGATCCATGTGCAGGTGCCTGCAGACAAGTAGGAGCTTTGGTTCTTCAAATGTTGGCCTTCATGTCTGAGCCGTTCTCACATCCCTAAAACAGTTCTGAAAAACCTGTGATTCTTGTTTGACAATGAACTATGACCGACCCCCAACATGAAAGCACCTATTCTTTTATCCTTTTATCCTTGAAAATGTCTGCACTGGTGGTCAACACTATTAGGTCAACACTATTGACTTGGCCAAATCCCTGTAAGAAGGTGCAGTCATTTCATATCCTAATCTCATCCCACTTCAATCAACAGAACAGTTTATCTTAAAATGTTCAAAGAATGTAGGCCATTCAAGGTGCGCACACCCACTTTGTAGCTGTCTTTAGGAGACGGTTCTACACTTTTTAGGTCTCGCCTGAGACAGCGCTTTAGCGCTGCTCTGGCGAGACTTATAGTAAGCACTTTTGGAAGTGCAAACGAGTGCTTTCAGGCCGCCAACTACTGTGCATGTGTGCCGGGCGCGCGCACCATTTGGCAGCCTGAAAGCACTCGTTGTCTTTCACTTTCGCGGCCGCTTTGATGTTTTATCGTGATCGCGATCACTTTCACATTCGCGGCCGTACGGCCGCTTCCCTTCCTACTTTGATGCACTGTTAAAGCAGAATCCACGCGTCGTAAAGCACATCGTGACCCCATCCCCGACCATCGCTCTCTTCCATTCACCATCTGCCCCCCCGTCCTTTCCCCTCCTCCTTTCACTCAGTCATTCCATTCTTACCCCTCCTTCATTCACCACTGCCTCTCGCCCTTCTGTTAGTTTCTTTCCTACTCTCGCCTCTATCAGTTCTCTTCTTCTCCAGACCTTTCTCTTTGCTATCTCACCCTCCCTACTCTCCTGTCCTCTCCTCCATTCTCTTCATCCGTTCTTCCTCCAAGGTCCCCTCTCAGTGCCAGAGGTGGTATTTGCAGCTGTGTCGTTTATGCCCCGTGCCTGGCCGCTCCTTCCCCCATCTCAGATAATATCGTTTTTTTATTCTGTCTTTATTTCTATGGCCTATGGCGTGATATGGACGATATAGGCGCGGATCGATTGGACGCTGCTGATAGCAATAGAGCTTCCATCTCACAGGGTGCCACCGACTGGTTTTGTTTTCACTTTGTTTGCACTCGGCGAAAATGTCCCGATATTTCTTGTGAATAGCGCTTTCTTTTCCAAGGAGAACCTGTTGTCATCTGCAGTGAAATTATAGCAAAGTTCATAAATAGGTCCAGCCCTGCCTCCACATGCCCTTTATAACAGTTACTTTCATGCCCAAACATGAGAGACAGCGCGGTACGTATCAGACGCATCTCTCTGGATGGACTCCCAGCTATGTCATGGTATTAATTTAAATTGGTTTTTTTTCAATGCTTTGCAAAAAAACAATCTTGATGATTGGCGATTAAAAACATGGACACAGGCCTTCCACTACAATCTGCTTTAAAACCCATATTACTCGTGACCGAGGCACTGACTGTGGTGCTTGCTTATTTTGAGGGGGGGCCCGAGGTTGGGCTGTTATTGACAGTACAGCTGTGCTCACAAAGCACAAGTGTTTGAAGAACTGAAAACTGGGGGAAGCCTGGAAGCAGGTGGGGGGGATGGGCTGGCGCGGCCAACTTCAGCTTAGATTTTCAGGATTACTTGTGTCATATTTGTTACCTTTACAGATGCATCCTGCTCTCTCTCACCCTAAAGAATTTACAGGTGCTTAACAAAAAGGCCACAAACCCATCTGCATGCCACTGGGAATCCCAGCCATAATTGCTCCCTTTCCCAAGGCAACCCCCCTGCTCTGACACTTTATTGCCCTGGCTGTCTCTGAGGTCTCGGCGCCTCATTCCACACCGCCGCCATCTGGTTTGCGCTGTGGTTTACCCCTCACTGTGGGAGTCGAAGGGCCTTGTACCCAGGTGGAGGGCGCCCAGTGCAGAGAGCCACCCGTCTGCCTGTACTTAAAGAGGCCTGCTCATCTCCCGCGGGTGTCATTTTCAACACGGTTAATGAAACTGAAGCTGTATTCAAGAACAACACGCGTGGGGCCTAGGACTTCTCGGTGCCCCCTTGTGAAATATTCAACAACATCGCTGGTTCCTTTTCACCTTAGCCGGCCCCTTTCCCGCACCCGGCTGTAGGCTACATTTCTACATTGTCTGATGCAGCTGTTCATGATTCAGGTGACACTATGACCTCTGGGAACCCAAGAGCAATAAATAATAATAAATAGGCTTCGTCCTCTTTTAAGAAGCAGTTTCTCTATTAAGGTAAGGGAGGGCCATACGGAGCTGCTCTAAATGGCCTGTCTTATCACCTGAGCTAATTCCGGTGTTTAATTAATAGATCTTTGTATTTCTTCGTAAATCTGGTTGTGTATCATTTGAATTATTTACTAATCTCTGCAAACCCTGTATGTTTCCTCCTATCCCGTGTAATTTTCAGACTTAATCTGATGGAGGCGTCCATGTAGCTGACCAGCAGTGAAATTAGCGGTTCATTATTGGAGTTGTTTGGGGTGGGGGGGATGTTGCATTCCGATGGAACGCCCTCGCATCATGACAACAAGCATTTGCAATGCAATAGGTCTCGCAGTTGTTAAGAGTTTGAGCTATTGGCACTGTAAATGGCAATGCATTTTATTTATGTGTGGGTTTTTAAAACATAAATAAAAGGCATTGTCATTTACAATGCCAATAGCTCCAACTCGTATAAATGCGAGACCTATTGCATTGCAAATGCTTGTTTTAACTCTCACCAATCTCAGCTTTCTCCCTCTCAGATTTCAGGTAAATCGGAAGGCACTTTACACAGTGAAAGGGCCCTTTATTCTGGGACCCTTCTATTCTGAACTACACTTTGAAACCACTACTTCATCTAAATATCTAAGGTCCATTATCATAAACACCGTGATTGTAACCAAGTTTCTCCTTATTTTAGTCAGTTCTGTCATTCTTGCTACTTGCGTATCTCTTTACCTGTGGCCATTTATCTTAGTGACAACCACTTGAATGTTTTAAAACAAAACAATGAAAGGTTGATTTCCTCCTCTGTTGTCCTGTTGGTGTAGTGGCAGCTCTTATTGTGTTCTACGGTGCAATAGGGCTCCTCGAAGATAATCATGCAGTTCACAATCAATACGAAAAAACAAACTCCATGGCCGAACCCACCTTGAAGTGTCTACCAAAACAGATCCATTCTACTACATGTTTCTCCAACTCTTAGGCTCTCTTATCATGAGGCATGGTGTCCTGGCTGGGACAGCAATACATGGGGTTGTGCCCTTTGTTAATCCAAGCAAAGTTGCAGAAGCAGGCACAAGGATTTTTGCCATCCTACCATAGCTGACATTTTGTTGCCTCGTGTGGTGGCAGGGAAGCCATGTTTGATGCTTCTTTGGCTCTACTCGTGTCCCCTTGTTGAAAGGAGCTACATGTGGGCGCTTTTTCAAGAGAGAGAGATGGAGAGATCTAACGAGTAAATAAGGCCAAATCTCTTCCGAAGTGCAGTGGTGTTTTGTGTGTTCCCTGGCTCTCTCCTTTCTGCAGAGATAAGACAAGACCTATCAGTAACAGTGGCCCAATTCCCACAGTTATTTATGCACTTAACAGGCGCCATTTCTAGCACTTATGAGTGTGATTTCAACTTCGCTTATATCAAAACATGAATTAGCCACTGTGAATGGAATTTCTCACGTTTACAGTTATACCTCTATTGAATAGCGAGGTGTAATTGTATGTACACCAACAAACCCACAGGCTTTTGGCTAAGACATATTCGTGAGAACTGGGCAGGAACCAGCAATGACTGTGGACTATAGATTGCAATCCGCTTTGAGTACTGCTTGATTTAATTTAAGCTTCCAAATCATTTCATCATTTCATTTCAGAAAGCTTTATTCGACAGTAAGTCTTAAAAGCACAGCAAGACATTAGACACAGACAGAATAAATATCACAAGACAATCCACATTTTTTTAAAAACCATTAAATCCAGTTAATTACTGTCGATAATAAGGTTAAAAAACATTATTAATTACTAAAATTTACAGAACAGAAAAAAAAGTTATTAAAAATGTTTGTTTTTTTGTAAAAAAGGAAAAACTTAAATCATGAAGAACACTAACTAGCAGCAGGTTGGATGGAAGTGCGGGTACGTATTATCCAGGTCCAACTTAGAAATCAAATACTGTCTGCACTCTGCGCACTCATTGGTGTAAAGCTCCACATGGTTAGGCCCATGCTCATTCCTGGTCCAGGCACTGAAACACAGCCTGCCATTGGATGAAGCACCATCGAACAATTGAATTTTTAACATATAATCAGCACCACAGGAACAAGCTGAGGTTCTCTTCCTACTTCTGGACTGTGCCCAATGTATACCGCAATCTTGGGATGAGCACTCAGACTCCATTTCTGTGTACCCACAATTTGTAACATTTTACTAGCCTCTATCCCTCGTTGCTCTCTGCAAGCTATTGGAATAGTTAATTTACCAATAGCCGAAGCCCTATATAGAGTCAGTGAATGAAGCATCCACTCTGATGGGGACTTGTACGAGTCAAAGCCCCACTCTTTTAGTTATTCAAACAGCCTCTCCAAAATAACACCTCAACAAAAAAGTATTTCATAGTGAATTACAAATTACCAGTCACAATATCACATCGCACTGGCTCTTTCCTACTGTGTCTACTAAGAAAACTCGAATTGACTTATCATTCCTCTGACTTCAAAACAGCTGTATAATCCATGAATCTCTCGTGCATAGACTGTGGCTAAGCTGTTTTAGCAACCCTAAGCAAACCTGCTCTACAACCTCATATTTGGACGTTCAGCAGCACCCTTCATCAGATGTGCATAGAAATTGGATCACAGTAGCCCTATCCAGAGCGGCCTTCACTGGCTTCACCTTAAAGCCAGACTGAACAGCACATAACAATTACAAAACCTCACATCTCAGCCTTCCTAGACATCCAAAAAGTAAACTCAGCCCCATCTGTGGAAGAACAATATCTCGAACAAAATCTTGCCTCTTACTTGAAATACCGGAAGCGAAAAAGTCCAAAACAGATTCAGTCCTAACTTGCTATCGTTCTGGAATTACCTAAAAGTGCGGGGCTTATTTACAAGCCCCTTGTGGCACATATGTGCCACCGGAGCTTCCCTTTTGTGATGCTCTGGATGCGCAGTGTACACACCCATATCCACAAGGCCACTAAAAGCCGCTGTGCATGGCTTTTCATGACCTCGTAGGTACAGAGTATGGCATAGCAGCGCAAGCCGCTGCCTTGCCTTACTCTGCGTCAAAGAGATGTTCCATGGGTGTTGTGGTGGGTATTCCTTTGCAACACCTATGGACTTTGACGCTGCCCCAGGTCTCGTAAACCTGGGGCAGCGCTAAAACCTAGGACCTCCGTAGAGCAGGCATAACGAGGAGAAATGTTTACATTTCCCCTAGGTTGTTCCTCTTTCCACGTGTGCTGCAGCACACATAGAATGAGGAAAATGCCTCTCATGATTGTTTTTGTGTAGGCAGGTGCCCCTTCCTTGCACAAAAACAATCATTCTAACAATTTAGACACCCTCGCACCATGGTGCAAGGGTGCCTGCATTGGTGCATGGCTGCAAATGTTGCACCTCTGCTGGCTGAAAGGACAGGAATGCACCGTATCTTGTAACTATGGTGTATTCCTGCCCTTTCGAATTGGCATAAGGCCGCGCAGCAAAATGACTTGCAGTGACTACAGTCTATGTTGTATACTGTTACTGATAAAAGGCGTGGCCGCCTTGGGCTTCGGATTAATAACCAACAGGACCCCAGCCTCTGAGTCTTTCTGGGCGGACCTGGACTGCGTGGTCTGTCTCAGCGGCATGAACATAAACAACAGATAGACATCAGATTATTTTGAAGACTGCAACACGTGGAGCCAGGTGGTGTCTTGCCTTGTTATTTACTGGCGGCTGGCACTACCTCACTTGTGACCACATGCAGAGTAGGAAGGTGATTGGCCCAGGCAGACACTATGGCAACGTGAAGCAGCTTTGTTTGTTCCTTCTCACTCCCACTGGCATCAAGAGCAGACAACTGGTACCTCTGCCCCACACTACTGTTTTGGGTCCTTTTTTGGCTGTAGAAACTTTAGAAGCACAGTTTCAGGCTCGGCTGGCACAGGTAACAGCAGTGGGACGGTGGTGAGGGGCGGAGGAGGGCTGCTGAGGCTATAAGATGACAGATGATGGAATAGGGAAAGTAAAATAAAACCATTTAAAAAACCGCTTACCTTGAGCTCGGCGAGCGTAAGGTAAGTGTTTTTTTTTACTTTGCCTATCCCATCGTCTGTCGACTTCCCCCCCCCGCCCGCTCTGACCACCACCCCACCGTTGTTACCTGTGCCGACCATGCCTGCCCAGTTTGTTAATAAAAACAATTAGCTTACACTTTTGTAGGTGGGTACATATCTCTCCCTAATCCCCCTTCCTAAGCCCCTCCTTACTCTCCATAATACCCTCTCATTCAGTAGAGCATGCCCCATTTTCTAGCCACTTCCCTGGTCCCGCCCATATTTACTACTAAGGAATTTTAATACAATGTCATTTGGAAAGGGTTTGAATGGGATTCGGTATTGCAGTATTCGATTCGGAGCACTTGTTTCCGAACAAATTATATAGTTATCCCAATGACCGATTACGTTGCCCGGAAACCATTCGAGCAGACAGAATTGGTTCCGAAAGGGCATTTGGACAGCCTGAGTCTATCAGAGCAGATTCGTACAGATCTATGGACACGGCTTCCGGACAAGCGATTACGAATCGGACAGCCGTTCCGATTCGGTTTGCCTGACATGGAACCTCTGTTGGAATCTGTCTTTGAGGGCCCGTTGCGGGCCCCCTTTCACCCGCAGGCATATGAATGGGGCCTGTGGGGGTGCCCAAGGGACCCCTCTTCCCAACCATGCGCGAAAGCGGCTAGGGCCATGGGGCACCCGCCACAGAGTGCAAGGTTTTACCCAAGCACTTCTTTTTTCAATGGGAGCCTGTGTTCTCATTCAGAACACAGAACCCCATTAAAGGCACTGCGAGTCCGACCGAACAATGTTGGGCAGCATTGTAATCGGTTGTCCGGACTCGCAGAACCCTATTTGTTCGGAAATGAGTCAGAGACCGATTTGTTCTGAACAGTTTCCTAACGACATCTGAATCGGCCCCTAAGTAGTAAACTCACATGTGTGAAGGCCTCCCCATTGAAAAGATGGGAGAGGAGGAGGTCAAGATTTGCGCTCGTACGTTTGTGAATTGCATTTTGTAGTAAGTAGTACTACTGTTGCACTACTTTTCGTACTTCAAAATGCATTTAGTGAATTGGGCACCATGTGAGGTGGGGCAGTGCCTTAGAAGGGGAGGGTTTGTGACCAAACAAAATGCAACAGCTTGTGAGGCTGATGCTGTTGTGTTGACGAGATTTAAACACCCACAATAGACATTAGCTGTGAAAAGCCTCCAACCAAAGATAAGCTGAAAACCCTTGAAACCAGTTCTGTACTAGGGTTTCCAACTCACTGTCACTGTGTGATAGCGGCTCTGCAGCAGGTGACCCTGTGAAGAGAGCTGATATCATGTGACAAATGATGGCAACTTGTAAGGTGGAAGACTGGCAAATAGCTAAATGGGCACCAAGACAATATCTCACTCAGGGGCGGCTCCTCCATTAGGGCAGAAAAGCGTTGCCTCACTTCTTTCTCACAGTGCGAGAAGCAGAAACATAAAATGGTAAAACTACCATTTTATGTTTCTGCTTCTCGCACTGCGAGAAAGCAGAAGTGCTTGGTTAGGGGCGTGCGGGTGATTTGACCTGCTGGAGTCCAGGGGAGGAGTGGCTTGCCCACTCTGAGGGCACTGACTGTTTGGTCGGCCCCCGAGAAAAAGCAACTGGAAGGGAAGGCTTTCGGGAAGAGTCTTGAAGGAGGGAAGGGGAGAGCAGCCCACGTGCAAGAGTGATGAATGTGGAGCACGGGTTGGATGAGAGAAGCCCATAGCAAGAGATCAACTTGAATCTTGGGTAGGAGAAACACACAGGCAACAAACCAGCATGGGGGAAGAAATTAATATTACAGAAGTGTGGCGAGGGGAGTACATAAGGAAGAGAGCTAAAAAAAACATGCACTTACATAGAGTCCTTAAACAAAGAGAGCAGGGAAGGGACAAACCGAAGAAAAGGATGTGAAGCCCACATGCACTAACAAATTATAAGCAAGCAAACAAATGAAAACCACAATGGATCCAGCTAATAGTAAGCAATGGGCGGACAAGAAGCCCACCGTATTCTAACAAAATGCCTTGCAACAGACAGCACATGCGTACACCTTTACATTACTTTCAGAAAAAAACTGCAATGCCTGTAAAACCGCAAAACAAAGGCGCTATAAATACCTACTAAACAGGCTAGTCAAGATTTTATAGCTGTTGATTTTTAACCCACCTAACCCAGCAGCTGTTAATCTTTTAGGGGTAGGCAGGCTTTCATTTGCTTACTTCAAAGCCATTTTTTTTTTGTCCAAGATTTACCGTCATCTTATACTACAAGCCTAATTTGGCACCTATGTCAAATCTGTAACATTGTGTGCTGTATTGTTTTCGGTATTGAATTCTTAGTGGTAAGCTAATGTGGGTGTGTGCGGCAGCATGACATTCTGTTCTGCAGACTGCAAGTTTGCATTTCTGGGTCTTCTCCTATGTAGCACTCAGTGCTGTTGTCTTGACGCTTTTAGTCACTCATGTGTTTAGTAGTTATCCTGTTTATTTTCCGGTTTGAAGGTTACATTGCTTCCCAATATTCAGCACTGCAAGCGGTTTTATAGAAGGGAATGTTCTTGGTCAATAGTTTCAGCATTGATATTTTATAGTTCACAATCGGCTGAGTGGCAATTGCAGTTGTCTTGTCAACCTTTATTATACTTGTCACCCTCTATTGAAGTTATCGGCCTGTAAATGTAGCCGGAATTCAGTACTATTCCGAGGCCACGAGAGTTGCACAGTTCTCTATCCAAAGTATTTAATGTTTTTGCCAAACTTGCACATAAACCACAGTCTGCTGCATAAAGTTCATATTTCAGTTAAAAACCTTTCTATGACAATCTGGTCCTAAGTTATTTAAACAATGCCAAGTGGAGTGTGGCACTATGCCAGGTTCTCGTGTGACTCTCTCCTCGCTGGCCTCCCCAAAACCCACCTTTCCCATCTAAAATGCATCCTGGACTCAGCGGCATGTTTCGTCTAAGGGGCCAAAAGAAATGATCGTATTACACCCAAACTGTTTTCTCTTCACTGGCTTCCCATTGAAGCTGGGTCAATCTACAAGACTGCCTGCATCACCCATGAAGCCATACACACCTCCACCCCTCGATACCTGGCAGACAAACTCAAATTATCAGGCGGCTCCAGAACTTCACCGCAATGCCGAAAACTTACTGCTGGAACCTCCTACTTTCAAGAGGGAAAGATTTATGGTGCAATCCTTCTCAGGTAATGCGCTGAGAATTTGGACCTCGGTACCTCCAATCCTTTGGGCCACCGCCTCTTTCCTGTCTTTCAAAACTGATCTTAAAGCTCTTCTCTTCCAAAGACACTTCCAGGAATAATTCACCCCAGGTCATGACGCTCATGGTCGCATGGCATTCACATGAGCTCAATTTTGCAAATATGTATTCTATACTTATTTTCACCCCAATTATGCCACCTTCCATTTGTAAAATCGTGGTTGTATATATAACTTGTTAATATGAAAACTTCATCACAAATACCTTATGTAACTTGCTTTGTTTTATTGTAAAGCGCTTTGACACCTTTGAGTAATGATTGCGCTATATAAAATTGCATTAAATAATTTAAATAAACGACTGCGAGAATGTTTGATCGACAAAATGAGTGGGTTAGGGTCGCTTGCTCATTGAACAGAGATCGTAAAATCTAAAACAAATTAACGCAAATCCTCTGACAGTATTATAAAATCAATTGTCAAACAAAGACCTCTTCCTAAGAAAGGAGGGACCCTGACAGAGCTGGTATTACACATACCAGACATAAAAAACAGGTTGTATTTCATACTAATAACATTAAACGCATTACCCAGAATACCATGTTCAAAGTGAGTAAGATCCTTTTCATGTGAATTATTTAGACCTCACATGTCAGCAGAATTAGACATACAAAGGTGGATATAAAACTCCCCCAAAAATATCAAAGACCAAGTTATTTTGCTATACTTATGTATATGATGTAAATCAGAGTCCAAGGATTTGATCGCATCTAAATCAAGTGATAAAAGTTATTAATATAATGATGTACCACACTCATATTATGGTGCCCTGGAACAGATATGCAAAGTACTTGATGAAACAGGGAGTCGCTTGGCACTAGTCACATTTTTGGAGAACTTTAAAGAAATTAGGGTAGCCAAATCACCCATGGCTTTCTTTTTCTCGATGGGGTCGCTAGAACAACCAATCTCCCGAGAGGAAGAAGGGATTGGAGATCATATTAACCCAGCCATACATCACATCTGTCCTAACAGGAGACGGTTTACCTCTAGGAAGGAGGTTTTTCACCTGGAGAACGGTAACCTCAGTAAAACGGGACCCTATGATGATGTTAACCACGAAATGACCCTGGTGGAGAAAAAATATACTACTCCAGAAGTTGAATACGTGGATGAGGGTCTTCAACCGAGTCCTCCACAACTTTCCAGCACCTATTTTTTGTTTCATTGTCCATAGTACTACCAGCCAAAGGACAATTTGCAGGTGTCATTTTCCTGGGATTATCTGTCTTCTTCACCGGAGTGGACAGTGGAGTGGTAAATCTAGTATACAGTCAATAGTTGAAGAGGTGTCAAGTACACATAGCTTTATCCCAACCTGAGCAGGGTGTGCAGTAATAGAGACATCTCTTGGCATACTAGAAACAGAAGGCCTGTAGAATCTACCATTGTGTTCTTTACAGCCCCCAATATTTACTTCCCAACCTGATATCATTGAATATGGCTCCCATCGTACTGGTGTAGAAATTTGCCATCGAAGGAGCAGCAGCCAGAGTCTTACCGTGAGAAGTGGTGGTAACATTCCTTTTCCCCATTGTGTCAAATGCTCCAGCCTAGATGGGTGGTCCAGCACAGCCTCCTCCAGGCTCTGATGGGCACAGATGGGCCTGCCTTTGGTTTGTGCTTTGCGTGGCCTCTGCAGCAGGAGTTGTAAAAGAGTTTTGTAGTGTTGGTGCTGTGTGTGGGCCTCCTCCCCCTCCTGTTGCTGAGGTTAATGTGGCTTTAAGTCCCTTCAGCAAGTCCTTTGTTCACAGTCTTCATTGCAGTTGAAAATCTGAATTGTATTCACCAGTCTGTCTCATGGCTGCTGCAGCTTTGTGACCTGGAGGGGATGTCCTGGCACACAGAATGCTGTCTAGTTGTTGCAGCCATGTTCTGTGCATCGGAAGCTCCTCCGGTCTGGATGTCTGCTCACCTCCTGGCCATGGTTTTTGGACCGGCCAGAGTAAAAAAGATGTGTCCGGAAGCCAAACAATGCCTGCCCTACCCTAATCAGACCAATTAAGATCCTTCAAGGAATGGGTTTTTAGCTAGGTCTCAAGGGCAAGCAATGTCATCCACTATCTAAATGGATTATTGCATTTAGGCCCAAACATCTTCAGCAAGTGCGAAAACTCATTAGCTTCACTCACAAAACGTATGACAAAGTTTGGGGTACCTCTAGCCGGAGAGAAATCCTCCAGCTGAGACATGTGCGTAGTATTCCTAGGGATTGCGATTGATTCTCAGACCCGGGAGTGCTGGCTGTCGCAATAAAAGATCCAGACTTTTAGGGACTCCTTACTGTCCTGTGTAGAGGCATGGAAGGTGACACTGCCCCAACTCTAAGTTCTGGGGGGGCAATTGAACTTTTGCCTTGAGGATTATTCCAAGGTGCCACCTAAATGCAGGGGTAAAGGATGATCTACGGATCTGGTTATCATTCCTATGGAATTTCAATGGGACAGTGGTGCTGCCTGCCTGTGTTAAGTACAGTCAGGAGTTTGGCTTCTTTGTGGATGCAGAAGGCATCATTGGCTCCTGTGCCTTTTCAGGGGCACAATGGTGTGCTCAGCCATTGACCCAGCAGTGGTTTGAGTGAGTTCAGTCAGGCTTGTCACCTTCCTAGAGCTCTTTTCTATTCCAGTGTGGCTACACATATGCTTCGATCATTTCTGTCATACTCTGGTCAGATAGCCTGTTTGGTGGAATCTGTTAATTTACAGCATGCCAAGTGCAAGATGGTACTGGGACTTCACAAAGAGGTTGTGTTGATTTCCTTGAAGAATAATGTTATTTTTATAGAGCCTCTTGCAATTAAAATACGAAACAATCCTGCCATTCAAACACCTATTTGTGGCATGCCTAAGCTGAAACTTTTCGCTGACGACATAATTTTATATTTGTCTTCGGATAAGGACAACCTTGAAATTGTTTTAGGCGAATTTAAGAACTATGAGTTAATTGGCGGTTATAAAATAAATGCAGATAAAACCGAAGTCCTCGCTCTTAATACAAATGTAAATTCTTTTCCAATTTGTTTAAGAAGGCAAGCAACTAACCTTGATCCCATCAGATATCTTGGGATATATGTGTCTAACCAGTACCAACAGCTATATAAACTGAATTATTTAAGAATGAGGGAGAAAATTAAGAAACTTTTGGAACAATGGTTGATACTCCCCTTATCGATAGTGGGTAGAGTTTCCTTAATTAAAATGTCTATACTTCCGTTATTAATATTTCTCTTTTCTAATGTCCCAATCAAAATAAATATGTCTTTTTTTAGTGAATTAGAAACCTTATTTAGAGAATTTGTCTGGGGAAAGAAAGTACCAAGAGTAAAGTTGACAGTGGTCCAATTACCCATTGCACAAGGGGGGTTAGCTTTGCCTCATTTGAGAACTTACTATGAAGCAGCTTTTCTAGACTTAGTGTCTGGACTGATGGGATCTAAATGTACTAAAGATAGCTTATTTTTAGATAGTATGATTCAAGAATCGGATTCACAAACTCAAGTGTTTTTAAAAACTTCCAAATTTCCTAAAAAAACTAGGTACAAGACATTGAAGGATCTTGCTTTTAGACTTCAGTCATTTTTTAAAAAGACGGGCTCTTCTGGTCTCCAGTATTTAAAGTTGAGAGAAGCCTCTAGTTATGGCCTCCAGTTTCGATTAAGACACATTAATAAGTGGGAAAGCTGTGGACTATCTGAACTAAGACATTTCATAATTCAAAATAGGGTGATTTCCTGGTCAGAGGTAATGGGTAGGGCGGAGAGCCATTTGAAACCCTCCTTCTTTGAATATCTGCAAATTGCTCACTTTCTAAAAAACACGAGTGGCATTTTTGATGCTCCAAACCAACTAGTGGTAGCCCTTTATGGGGCCAGAGTGAGTGGTGTGGGGAACTGGTACCGGTTGCTACATAAACAGGGTCAAGCGTCTGTTCTAGAGAGCCACTTGGCTAAAATAGATCATGAGACAGGATGTACTTTTTCATTGAATGATTGGGAGGCTCTGTGTCTTTTAGGAAATAAATCATTGCGTGCTGCTAATTTTAAAAGGATGTCCTTCCTATCTCGGTGGCTTTCATACTTAACTCCGGCTGCTTTAAAAAAAAGATTTCCAGGAGTGGAGAATAAGTGCTTCCGTTGCCAGGCTGATGGGGAAGGCGGATGGCACCATATCTTTTTTTCATGTCCACGGTTGAGGCCCTTTTGGGAGGCAATTTTTGCAGATATTAAGTTAATAATCGGGAAGACTGTTATGGTAGAGGCCGAGGCAGCTCTATTTGGATGTTCTGGGGACAAAGTGAGGTTAACAGGGGCCGAGAAAGCTTTTTTATTCATTTCTTGTACGGTAGCCCGTTCCTTAATTTTACAGAATTGGAAATCTAGTGAAGGCCCCTCTCATTTGAAATGGTTCAACAAAATGAAGAGGTCTCGAAAATTTGAAGAAGCTTATGCTAGACGGATCGGGCCATTAGAAAATTTGAAATAAATTGGAAGTTTTTTATGGATTTAGAAAAGTTAAAAGAGGGACTTTAACACTGGTTTTATATTTTGGATATTGTAGCCATTTGGCATTGTATTTTGGATGCATTTGCACTTTTTTTTCACTATTGCACTTTATTAGATGATTGACTTACGGTTATTTTGGATTAAGGACGGTAACAGCTGTCTCAGTTAAATTGTTTAAAAAAAATAAAAAAAAGGGTCGATATTGATGTTGGAATGATAATTGTTATTTGTGATAAAAATGCACTTGCACTTTAATGGATATTGCACTTTGGAACCATTTCCAACCATGTGGGTTGCTGCACTTTAGGCTACTTAGTTTGCATATTGCTAATTAGAAGCTTTAGTATCTGATTTACTAAAATGTTTGTTTTTAGTGATCTGAAGTAGATTATGTATTTTGATGTACCTAATGCCTTGCTCAATAAAAAATCTAAAAAATAAAAATAAAAAAATAAAAAAGAATAATGTTATGTTTGGAGCTAACCATGTCCCTGGTGTTTTGAATAATGAAAGTGATGGACTATCTTGATTTAAGTTTCAGGAATTCCTGCATTTCTATCCCAGGGCAGTAGTTGAAGCCGCCCCTTCACCGAACAGCTATGGAAGTTCGGTGCCCAGTCCTCCATGTCCTCATTGCACCTAGCTTAGCAGTCAAAGACAAGGAGGGCATACGAAGGGGGCTTCTAGGTCTATTTACCATTTGCAGCAACTCATGCTCAGGGGTACTCCTCAGTGTTGCTGAGCTCTGTGGGATACTTGAAATACATGCACTGAGAGGGCAGGTCAGCAGGGTTTACGCACAGCCATATACCTGCTTTGGCTTTCTCTGTCAAGATGGCTGGGTCCCCTGATCATTCACAGTCATTCCTCATTGGCAGTCACTAGCTGAGAGTTCTTATTATATGGTAAATGTAAATGTCAAGGTACTTATAGAGCGCACTGTCACCAGACAGCCACCTTGCGGTGTCGCCTTTGCGGTTTCCTGGCGCTGGTACTCATACCTCTGTGGAACCCCTCCTGGCTTTCCCTGTGAAGTGTCCACTCCTGGGCACCCCCAGGGTGAAGCCAGGCATCCTTAGCGCTATTGGGGCCGGTGTGGAGGCTAAGCAAGCTATTGCCCAGAGTTGCAGCGTGGGGCCCGTGATTAGAATAGGCACCGAGGCGAGAATAGACAGGTCCGAGGAAATTGAGCCCGAGCCCCACCGAGGCGGGAATCGAACCCTGGTCCCTGGCCAGAACTCTGCTTCTGGGTCTGCCGCTCTAACCATTGATTGTTTCATAAACAATGGGGTGACCCTGTGTCCCTCAGAACCTGGGTATAAGTTATATGAAAAACAGTGGTTCTGTCGGGTGAGACCACACAATTACTTTGCTTAACAAATACTTTTAACAGAAAACTACATATATAAATTGACGAAAAAATAAATTATATTTGGACAGAACACATACAAAACAGACAAAAACGCATAAACTTGCGTGCAGTCAAATATGTCAGGTGGTGAGATATTCTTTATATATAAATTACATCATTTATATTCACACCCATATATTTCTTTTTTAGCAAAAGAAGGTTGCCAAAGATGTAAACATTATAGTGAATTTGTGAAAGAGTGACATAGTGACATATGTGACACAAATAGTGCGTAGTATATACACAGTGATTAGAAAAAGTATATGTACATAGTAAAACAGGCCAGTGTAAGAATAAACAAATGACAATGTTTCCAAAGGTCAATTCAATTCGTTGTGAAACAAGGTCTTGGACTGGGCCTTAAGAATGTCGACGTTTCAACCCTATAAAAGCGATCCTAGATCATCATGCGGGTCTTCATCAGGACTGATGATACACAATGGCAACCTGAAAATGCAAATGAGGCACATATCAAAGGTATTCCTCTATTGAGATAACATGTGTTCCACAAGCCACCAAAATATGGGAGCAAGGTTGGATGACCATGACTCACCTAACGGGCAGTTTAGGTCAGCCTTAAATTGGTACAGTGCGGAAGAAATCGCTCATCCAGTCGAATTCTACAGAAAAAGTTGGGATGGAATAAATTATCTGATCAATTGCCCTCTGTGCAAATGCTCGATATCAGACATTAGTTAATGATCCAACTCCCACAGATTATCGACATATCTAGCGATCTCGACAGTGCGAGCGCTACATGCATGCAGGCAACGATAAACTCAACGGGTTGTTTCGCACTTAGTCAAGGGGCACAGACCACCACTCTGGCTCAAACCCCAACGTGACGGTGCTGGTCAATCTACAAGGCCACAAAGAAATGATCTAATAGTGGAAGCGTTCAATTGAACACTGTCATACAGGACATAGTCAGTATATATGTGGAGGTCACCTTAAAGGTAAATGTCAGGGACTGGCTAAAAAGCTCAGTTGAAAGCGAAGTCAGCGTCAATCTGGATTTTAAAGAGGACTCCTCTTGTAGGCGTCTACAACAAAAAGACCCAACACGCAAGCTTAGGAGGGCATACTATAAAGCAAGATACTGAAAGGCAACTGGCAAAGGAGGTAGTCAAAGGCTCACCTTAATTTATGACAGCCATACATCAGCGTTAGACTTAATCTAAGGAATCTTGTTTAGGTCCTCTGGACAGCGTCTATAACAAAAAGCCAAGATACAGGCTTAGCTACTCCATTGGAGGACAAAGTTGTGGGGAGCCATGGGAAAAAGCAGCTAAATAGCTCACCTTTTTAGAATGGAAACCGCAATGAATAACGGTCAAAACGAGAGCGCAGTAATGAATCCTGCCGTGGAACTCCCTGTCCTGAGTGTCTCGCCGCCGCGTTTGATAACCGCTTGAGCCTGTCGGTCAAATGTGATTGGATTCCGTAAGGACGTGCATGATTGACGTGAAATCTGCGAGGCCCCGTACTGGTTGTGATGCGAACCAGGCAGCGGTGAACTGACGTATCAGCAAGCACGTCAGAACGCAACGCAGGGCGCGTTACCCGGAAGAGCGCTGTATCCGTTCCCTAGCAACTAAGACTGACACGCAAACAAAAGACTCCGATCGAGTCATCATTGCAGAATGGAACTTAAGCGAAAGGGGGCAACTATGTTTATAAAGCCGACGCTTAATGAGCTAGATGGCACTATGAACAAAATTGTTCAGATAAGGATTCCGTGATAACAATGACAATATGAGTCATCATAGAAAACTTTCAACTAAAGTATGTTCTAGATCTTGTATTCCATGGGCAATGATTTGAACAATAAGTCGTTCAAATGGAGTTTCAACATCCGGGCAAAAACAAATTATACTGTCAAACATTCAGGTGAAAGGGACCTTATATGCGTTGTTCAAGTATTTAAACAATGAAATAGCCCAACAAGCAAAGATCATTCCAATAAAGTACAGGCAAAGACAAGTCATGCTGTCAAACATTGAAAAAGCATTGGTAACATCAATCAAGTTATGCTATCAAGCATTGGTAAAAACAATTTGTTTCAACAATTTGATTCAAAGATGGCTGAACATTGGAAACTGACCAAATAGGGACACGTAAAATTGTACATTGTATAGCCCTGGACAGAAAGACACGTGTAATCCAGAGCAACTACTTTGATAAGGCCTCAAAGGTACATGGCGCATTACAATGCACAGAGCCTATATAAGTATACTCCATGTGAACCTAACATGATCAATATTCCAAGTATATCAACGTAAATTATACAGTGTATAGAGATTACCAAAACAAAAGCTGTCCATATTAGTGTGGTACCAATCGACTTATGGGCCTCTGAAAACGTTGGATTTAACAGTGATGAATCACAATTGGCCCATCTGTTTGGAAATCTCTTCAAACTCATTCAGACCCTGTTGAACAGTATTCAGAGAATGTATCCATCTACACTCCTTTCTCTTCAAAATTGGTATAATGGAACCACCTCTTGGAGCGGGACTTATTCTCTCTAGCACCCACCATCTGATGTCTTGTCGCTGATGGTTTTTGGAGAGAAAGTGATCTACCAAAGGGGCTCCTTGTGTTTTGCATCTAATGCGGCTCATGTGTTGGAGTATTCTAGCTTTTACCCGTTGAGTTTATCGTTGCCTGCATGCATGTAGCGCTCGCACTGTCGAGATCGCTAGATATGTCGTCATCTGGTTAGCACTTTCAATACATGTTTAGTGTGTCATTACGTATCGCATAATCTGTGGGAGTTGGATCATTAACTAATGTCTGATATCGAGCATTTGCACAGAGGGCAATTGATCAGATAATTTATTCCATCCCAACTTTTTCTGTAGAATTCGACTGGACGAGCGATTTCTTCCGCACTGTACCAATTTAAGGCTGATCTAAACTGCCCGTTAGGTGAGTCATGGTCATCCAACCTTGCTCCCATATTTTGGTGGCTTGTGGAACACATGTTATCTCAATAGAGGAATACCTTTGATATGTGCCTCATTTGCATTTTCAGGTTGCCATTGTGTATCATTAGTCCTGATGAAGACCCGCATGATGATCTAGGATCGCTTTTATAGGGTTGAAACGTCGACATTCTTAAGGCCCAGTCCAAGACCTTGTTTCACAACGAATTGAATTGACCTTTGGAAACATTGTCATTTGTTTATTCTTACACTGGCCTGTTTTACTATGTACCAATGCAAAAAGGGGAACCCCTGTACAGTAGATATGGTTAGAGATTCAGGGGAAAAGGGAACACAATAAATTCAAACGCAAATATCTCTACCTATTAATTTTAACACGTACAATCTATCGTCTTCATTAGTGTGCCCACAATTGGACTAGGGCAGTATGATTCAGAACAGTGAGCAAAAATGGATTTAAATATTTTTATTATCAAATTAAATTAAATTGCAAAGAAATAAAGAAATGTATCAAAAGACAGAGAGCATGCTTTTCAGGGTCCCAGACACATTCAGACACACACTAACAACAACACTCAAACCAGATTCATTCTACAGCATAAATCCTAAAGTCACACAATCACAAAAATATCTTACAAAGAAAGGGATTTTTTCAAAATGAGGACATGATTCAATAAATGTTCAGCATAATATTGGCTAACATATGTACACAATTTAAGACAGGAAAACAACGTTGAGGTGGGCCTCATGTATGCGCCAACATGAGGCCCACCTCAACTTTGTTTTCCTGTCCTGTTGATAAATTTCTTATGTACTGAATTTATTTCTTTGCAATTTAATTTAATTTGGTAATAAAACTATTTAAATCCATTTTTGCTCACTGTTCTGAATCATACTGCCCTAGTCCAATTGTGGGCACACTAATGAAGACGATAGATTGTACGTGTTAAAATTAATAGGTAGAGATATTTGCGTTTGAATTTATTCTGTTTTACTATGTACATATACTTTTTCTAATCACTGTGTATATACTACGCACTATTTGTGTCACATATGTCACTATGTCACTCTTTCACAAATTCACTATAATGTTTACATCTTTGGCAACCTTCTTTTGCTAAAAAAGAAATATATGGGTGTGAATATAAATGATGTAATTTATATATAAAGAATATCTCACCACCTGACATATTTGACTCCACGCAAGTTTATGCGTTTTTGTCTGTTTTGTATGTGTTCTGTCCAAATATAATTTATTTTTTCGTCAATTTATATATGTAGTTTTCTGTTAAAAGTACTTGTTAAGCAAAGTAATTGTGTGGTCTCACCCGACAGAACCACTGTTTTTCATATAGCTCTAACCATTGAGCCACACTTCTCCACATGGTCTGGCGGTGTGTGTTGTAGTTTGACGGCCTGTTCTCTAGCTTGACAGTCTGTATGGCAAGTGACAGCGTAACTGTAGTTGGATGTTCTCAGCTCACAAGCTGCATTAGAGTCTATGTCTGTAGTTAGGGTGCCGGTTTTTATCCAGTTTCAAAGCCCGTGTTATACCCCGACCATATGCAGTGCTGCGGACAATCTGCATTTCAGCTTGACTGCCTGTATTGCAAGTTGGCGGTCTGTACTGTAGTATTGCCAAGGCTGCCCGGGGGGCCATGTAGGGGATCCTCCAACAGGGCGGCCGCTTTAGTGCCACAGGAAGGCACACCAGTCAGCATACTAGTGCCCCGGTCTAGTGACCAGGGGATCGGTCGGCCGCATCACTTCCGGCCGTGGGGGAGGGGGTCAAGGGTACATATACCTTCCCCCGCCCACAAGGCAGCCTCTTGTCTGCTGCCTGTCTCGCTGTTTCCCGCCCTACCACTTACCCTGTAGACGGACAGAGGGTGGTAATGGGAGGGGAAGAATCTAACTTATTGTTTTGTGTTGCAGGAGGAGTTACAGGGAGATCCAGAGTCTGCAAGGTACAGAAGGGTACTACATGCAGCAGCACAGTAAGGGTGCTAAGCCAAGGATACCCAGGGATGTCTTAGCTTGTCCCCTGGAAGTACGACGGCGCCCCGTTAGTCCCATGGGCGTCCGCAGAGGGGGGCAAGGAGGGGCGCTTGCCCCCCCCTGGAGCACCCCTCCTTGCACTCCCTGCAGACGCCCATGACCATCACCACGCAGCGTCTTCAATCCCTCGTTTACCCCTCTTTTAAACATCACACCAACTCATCTCTCTCCTACCTCGACTTTAAACAGAAGCCAACTAGAGTCAAATTTCGGGGTGGTGGGGGGGGGGGCTAATTCATCCAGCCATATGCACAGTGGAGATGCAGGGGCTCGAAGAAGGGGTGAAAACAAAACAAAGCCTCATTAACAAGTAAATGGTCTTTTAAAGACCTGTGTGAAGTACTCGGGTGCGGCTGTGTCTGTGCCCGGGAAACTGTCTCAGCCGGGCTGACACACACAAGGGGGGCGGGGGACGGGGGTGGCTGCTGAAGCCCTTTGAGCGCAAAGGGACATTGCGCGCCTGACTTTAAACACTATTGGTGCTAAAATCTGTGAATGTGTTAGTTTCTAGTTTAGTCTCCGATGACAGATTTGCTGGTGATTACAATTCTGGCACAAACTCTCATTTGCACCTGATACAGCATTATTATTTGGGTGCTGGCAATGGGGTATGTCACAAGTTTTGAATGTTATTACTCCTAGCCTATCGATTTGTACATCAAATATCCTCCAGGTAGGACCCTTTGACAATTGCATGAGCAAACACAAGAACAAACTGCATGTATGATCAGCTCATAACAGGAGTAAGAACAAAAAATATAACCATTTGCCTTTGTTCTCTCCACCCACTTCAGAATTAGGCCTGTAAGGTGCTGTTTCCTCTTAAACCCTCGGCGTAAGAACCAGACCAAACTAATGTAACTGTTTGTGTAATTGCGTATTTGTTGGGCAACCTGTGCTGGCGCACATTGTTAATAGATGGTAGAAAGCATTTACCACTTGCTTGTGAGCGTTATTTATTTGAGGTAAACCCACGCCCTTCAGAGATTGGTGCACTTTAAAACGGGTGATTTACAACAAACCTTTACAGTATATTGAGAATGACCTCATGTGGGGTAATACATGTGCTCAGTACAGTGCAGAAAATGAGGGTGCTCCTGCCAGATCCCGGGGCCGTTATTAAGCATGGTCCAGGATCCAGGGTGCCCTCCATGAGGTAATGCTGATTTCGGCCTGGCGTAATTTGCCAACACCATGACACATTCAGCAGCACCCGCCACTGACAGCTCTTTATTCTGAGCATCTGTGAGAAGTTGGCCTGGTATATGCTGTCCACTAGTTATAGTGGGCACCTTGCACCAGTCCAAACAACCCCTTATGGTGATAGGTTAAAGACAACCTTTACTGAAAGCTATCCTAGTGGTAGCTATGGAGAGCAGCCTTCAGGCTAAGTCTTCAAGGAATGTAAAGCAGCTTGTTTTACCAGTCTATAATCTCTTGAATGACCAAGCGAAAGGAGAACCATACCAGGTATATATAAAATATATGTATTTATTCTAAAACACACCCCTCTAGTCTCTTTATGAGGCTAGAAGTCGAAGTACACAAGTTACAAGGCAAATATCAACAGTAAATAGCACAATATACAGTTAGCCCTAGGGGCGTACCAAACCATATACTCTAGTGGTATAAGAACCATGACTTTACTAGACACAAGGTCTAGAGCCTGTAGAATCGCTGGGCCCCTTAAGAACCACCCAAGTTAGTGACACAGGGGACCCACGGGGGACGCGTGCAGTGTGGGAACACAGCCGCGAGCGCCGATAGCTTCTATGGGGAAAGTCGCAATTGGAATTTTAAAGTTTAAGGACACTTAGGAGAGGACTAGGAGCGAACCCTTTTGGGCTTAGAGGTGTCTAGGGCCAACACCCACGGGAGCTCCGGAGTACTCGAGTTACCTAACCCAGGGGAGCCGGGTGCATAGGTGTCAAATGGTGTCGGGTTGCGTCGTCGTTTTCAATGGAAGCTGGCGAAGAAGTGCTGCTGCCGGGAAGATGCGAAGTGTCCGAAGAGATAAAAGCCTGGATCAAAGATGAGAAGAACCTGAAAGCAGAGGGGACAGAGTCTGGGTCACTTGCCAGTGACCAGGGGCACGATAGTCGAATGCCCACCGATGTCGGGTGCTTCAGGTGAGTTGACGGGAAGCTTGACTCTTCAGCCACGAGGACCAGGATGCGTCGAGGACAACCAGGAGCTGGATTCGAGCTGTCCCATGAAGGATGTCGAGTACTGCGTCCGGGTCCGGATTGGACACACCAAGGCTTGGCAATAGCAACCCATGCAGAAAGAGAACAATGGCTTCGGTGAGGACCAGCAAGGTCCGAGGAACTCACCCAGCGAGGGCTAGTGGGGGCACGTCTCCAGCAATCAGGAAAGCCCAAGGAAAATCCGAGTTGCCTTCTCGGGGACCCACAAGTCGACGGACAAGGGATCGCAAAGGTACCTCGAGCTGAATCACAAAATGGCAGCCCACGGGTCACTCGGAGTGGGTAGGCCAGCAACCTTCTGTGGATTTTCTGCTCGCGGTCTGGGCCACAAGTAACCCAAAGCACAGCTGCGAGAGTCGTCCGGAAGGTGATGCACTTGCAAATGTGCACGGAGTCCAGAGGTTCCGGTTCCATGTTACCCATGACAGCAACGAGTCTCAGCTTTGCTGTGGACTCAGGTCAGCCTCGGGGAAGTTTGGAAATCCACCTCTGGTGTTGCAAAGTCTTTGCCGTCCGGCGGGAGCTACAGAGATGCAGATCGGACAGATGTGTCGTTGGTGACTGCCAAGCAGGGGAGTCACTCCTTGACTCCAAAGGAGATTCTTCAGTCTTCTAGTCTTGAGTAGAAAGTCAAAGTTCCAGGATTCAGTTTCAGAATTTCGTCCAGGGATATCTAAAGTTCTGGTTACAGAGGTTCCTTACTTATACCTAAGGAAGGGGTAGGACTAACTCAGGGGACCCACCTATGGGAGGGTTTGGAAAGAGAGGTGGCTACACCCATTTCCTTTGTCCAGTTTCGCCCCAGAGCAGGGGCTGGGAGCCCCTGCAACCGGTTTGAGCTGGACTGTGCACATGGACACCAAATGTGCCCCCAGTGCAGGACTTCAAAGCACTCTGGGAGTGCTCCCGCCCAGCCCCAATACACATCAGCCTGTGTGGGAGGTGGTTACACCTCCCTGTGACAGGAAACCTATTGTCCTGGCCTCCCCTGCCGGAGTTTCGGTCAGCAGCAGGACGCCAGCCTTGTGTCTGTGGCTGCAGCATCCATTTTGTGATGTCAGGGCTCTGTTAAGTTGGTACCGGGTATACCGGTGCTGTCATGTCTCTCCCTCTAGAGGGGTGGGATCCCACTCCCACACCAGTTACTGGTGTGGGGGTAGGATTCCAAGGTGTTTGATACCAAACACAACATGTTTCCGTGCAGCCATCCCAAAGTAAGCATTTACCGCAAGGTTATAATGCACTTAAGAGTATATGGTCAGGCTGCACCACAAACAGCATCAGAGAATAGACTCTGAATGCTGCAGAGGGGCTCTGCTCATGCAGGGGCACCCTCTCACATGAAAACCAAGCCTTTAGGATTGATAAGGCCTGCCATAGGAGTGACTTATAGGTTTATATGTGTGTGTATGGGTAGTGATATAGGTAACCTATATCACAGTAAGGGGTGCATGCACCACCTTACTCAGGCTGCAGTAGCAGACCTGTGATGTCATTTGGCAGGGCTTCCCAGGGGTGGCATAATACATGCTTCTGCCCCTGGTAGGCCTATAGGGTACCTATGCCCTGGGTACACAGTATACCATATACTAGGGACTTAAAAGGGCACTCCAGAATCCAATCTGTAGGGTACCTAAGGTACCTGGAATCCATTTTAGATAGGAAGCAGCTAGGCTGGGGTCCTGAATAGCATGCCCCAGTCAGACTAAAGTCGAAAAACAGTGAAACATCAGCAAAAAGTGGGGGTAACCATAAGAAGCAGATCCTACTCTCCTACAGCATCAACCTGCAGGCGGAGAAGGGGCTTTTTTATTTTCACTTCCAGGTGGACCCAAAACAATGGACTACTTTAAATGGCCATCAGCCCTCTTTTTGTTCGAGTATCACCTGGTGGAACCCCAAAACAAGGGCCTAATTTAAAGGGCCATAAGCACTCCTTTTGTTTGAGTATCACCATGGTGGGAACTACCTGGAGCCTAAGACCTAAATGCTAATGCAATCGAGGGAAACTAAGACACACAGCTTGTGATCTGTACAAGGAAAATTTGATTTGGAGGCAGGTTTTTGACGTTGTTCAACCTCTGTGTATAAGATATGAGCGCACACCGTAAGTATGTCAGATCTGGGTAATTACACAAATTATGATTTTAAAAATGTTCTCATTTTTTTATTTAATTGTTTCATAGCATTTCTCATCCCAGTGTAGGGTGTCAGAGTATGTTACATCAAAAGCACATGTTAAAAAAAGACAATAAATCATAAGTGTTCAAATCAATCTACAGTACGTTACATAAGACAATGAGGATTACAAATTGTCAAGAGTGCCTGGTCAGGAGAAACACAAAGTCATGATTTAAAACCCCGTTAGACTTTCTTACTTCTGAATGACCTCTTTTGGCAATCTTGCTAACAGACAGATTTTGAAAATAACAATAAGGTTCTAAATCCATGCCTTGACACTTGCATGTAGCGCCTTGATGCCAATCCATAGCTCTCTGTGATACATTAGAATTATTGCAAGTTATGAACAGCAAGTAACAAGAGGATGTCAAAAGCAGTAACCTACTTACCTTAATACATAAAATACAAATTTTAAATTTTCATGTTAAACTTTATGATTCTTAACTGGGTGTAGACAAAACACAGATCATTGCATTAACCACCAGAGAAATCTTACTTTATTAAAGAAAGAGATGGCTGTGGCACAACAACCCTATGGTGTATGAGATCATATGCAGCGTGCTTCCTGTCCCCCATGGCTCCTCCTGCGCCCCAGTGTTTCTTGTGACCCACCTGGCACACATCATGTCGGAGGATGGTGATGAAGTTAACATTTTGCCCCCCCCTGGAAAAATTTCTGCGGACGCCCATGGTTAGTCCTACGGACGGTTGTGGGCCTGAGCAACTGGGGGCGGCCAGGAACGCTCCGCCCCCCCTTCGGAGGGGCGTGAGTAAGTGCATGGACTGGCGGTCCACTGATGGGAGGGGTGGCCCCTCCCAAAACTGGTAACCACGATTGGTGACAGCCACGGTGTAATTTGGCTCATCAGGTGGGCAGGCGGCATAGGGGCTGGCCTGCCCTCAGATCGCCCGTAAAATAACCCACCATGTTGGCATATTTGTTATGCAAATAAACCTGCAGCAATTTTCTCCACTAACAAGGTGTTGTGTGGTTTATTTATGTATGTTGCTGTATGAGAACTGAGTGTTGCCGATTTTGGCACTAAGGAGTTTGTACTGCTTAGCAGATAGCAGCATGTATTGTAGTTGGCTGTGGTTCATGATGTGTACTCTGGCGCTCCGTGCTTGTGTGGCAGTCTGCATTGCAGGTTGTTGTTGTCTGTAGTGTACTATGTTTATTCAGCAATCTGGGAGTCTCTATTTTGAGTCTTTGGGTGTATTGTAGTTTATCAGACTCCACTGTAGTATGTATGGCAGCCGCCAGTGTGGCTGGCAGCGTCTAGCTCCCAGCTGTATTGTAAGTCCTTCACCGTGTGTTTTTAGCTGACAGTTCTTCTGTAGTTTCAATGCCTCTACTGTAGATGATTTATCAGTTGGATTTCACAGGTGGGAAGCGGTGACTCGCGTCCCAGCACAGCTCCTCGGCCCCCGGGCCTGGGAGGGGCCGGCTGCAGAGGAGGAGTGCCTCCTCCCGGCCTGATTGGCTGCCTCCTGTTTAGGGGAAGCCTCTGCTGTGTGCACTCACATGGAGCAGAGCGGTGACCTTCCTGGTGCCAGCCCCAGAGCCGCGTGCACAGCAGGGTCACTCCGAGACGCCCACGAGCCCCTGGACACCTGCCCCAGACCCACTGCAGACATGGTGAGCGGCGCTCAGCCTGCCCCGGAGCCCACCCAGAGCACGGGAGACGAGAGTCAGGAGGGAGCCTGCGGCCAAGGTAGGACTCTCGGGCACAGCGGGGGCATGGCAGAGTCACAGCACTGTGTGTGTGTGTGTGTGTGTGTGGGTCAGGGGCTGACTCGGATCTGCAAGGGGTGGGGAGTCTCTTAACGAGTGTATGTTTCACAAAGGAAATGGAGTTCTGAGGCACCTCATTCTATGCGCTCCCTGGTACATAGGGTCTATGGGAGCTCCCTGGGCATAATAATAGGAGCTATTTAAAGTATAGACGGTGGGAGCTATCGGAGATATTGGCTTCTAAGAACTGTTCGGCGCACATCGCTCTAGGTGCTCTTGGAACTGAGCACCCCAGGAGCTCTCAAGAACTGTTCGGCGCACATCACTCTAGGAGCTCTTGGAACTGAGCACCCCAGGAGCTCTCCGCGCTATGAACTGCTCTCGAGGGCATAGTAGAAGGACTACAGGGTGTTTATGGCCCAAGAAAGCCATAAGCCCTCGGGAGCACTGTTGCACGCGAGCTGTCTGGAGCACAGCGCTCAATGAGGTTCAGGGGTCATGGTGTTCGAGGAACTCTCAAGTCATTGAACTACTTTAGCGCTGTGAGGCATAGGAGTTCTTCGGTGCGCAGCAGCCAAGCTCTGGGCGAACAGCGCTGTTGGAGCTGTAGTGGGCCCTTCATTCTAGGAGCTGTGTGTGTGGCATTGACTGAATCTGCCTTGGGCACAGGTTCAACATTAGGACTCCAAGGGGCTCTTCGTAGCATATTAGTGCAGTTTAGAGCTGTTTCTGAAACTCCAGGAGCTCTCTAGGGTGCATGAACACACCGGGGCACAAACATGCTCTCTGGGTGGTGCACACGGGTCTCCTAGGGAGTTCGGGGCACAACCATGCTCACTGGGTGCACATGGGTCACCTAGGAAGTCAGTTCGGGGCACAGATGCTGCCTCGGGCACATGCTGTTAGGAGCTCTGAGGGGCAGAGGAGGAGCTACCGGAGGCTTAAGGTCCTTGTGCTGCACTTAACTGTCGGGTACAGACTAAACCTGAGTAAAGCTGCGCACACCTGGCATCGCCAGAGAACTTCGAACTGTGTTATACAACGAATGTCACGCACGGGGCACCGTAGATGTCATGGGGAATTCCGGCCGTTCCCCCGCCAGCGTTCCCTGATGGATCGACTCCGTGCTCGTGTCGCGAGGTCGGCGGTAAAAACATAAGAAACTGCCGAACTCAACAGTTCAGTGATTAAAGCTAGGGAGCTCGTTAACGGCCCTGCCCTGCGCTGCCCTGCCCTGCCCTCTGTGTGAAATGTGACACCCTGCCGCCAAGAGCAGAGGCTTCAAAGGACAGCCCGGATGGAGGGGGGAGTGTAGGCGAGGGCGACATGCCCTGCCCTTCACAGTCCATCGGGGGTGCCTGCCACCCAGAGATAGGCAGAGGACAGTAGCCACAGGAGAGAGAACACTGGACACTATTAACAAATGTGCTTGAAATGCCTGTTGACTCAACCCCCAGACGTATCTTTTCTTTGGGAGTCCGACCTCTCACCCGTTTGTCCTCCGCCGGCCTCTGCCACAAATATTTGGCAGTTTATTTTCACTTTTCCCTGACGCCCGTGAAGCCTGCGCCCACTGGCAGATTAATCAGTCTTTTCGATGAAATTCGCCCCTGGGCGCATTTCTCAAATGTTTCCCAACCTCGGGGCGCACCGCAGCAGCCGGCTCACGAGCGTGCATGTGCGCAGGCTGCTCTCACAACAGCGTGTTTTACTTTAAGGAGTGGTGCAGCCCAAAAACTGAGTCTGGCTACACCCGGTGTGAGCTAGGGTGGGGTGCTTGAGCAGGTTGTAGGGGAACAGGTCAGACTACAGGTGCAGGCACTGTTGTTCCCACATGTGGCTCTGTGTACATTAGCTGCAAGACGACCTTTGCCTGAAGGGCTACGTGCCCTTCACCATCACTCCAATGTCAACAGAGGAGGCTGCTGCAAACACAGTCAATGTATTTATTCATTTTTAGGTCGAAGCCTAAAAGACAGCGCAGCCGAATAGACTGGGGCATGATACGGAGAAAATTAAGGATGTGGGCTATCCCAGAGTGAATACTTTTAGCCATCATGCAGTTATACATGCACACCTGGTCCAAGGTAAACAAGCTGAAGTCACACGCTTGTCAAGAAGAATACCAACAGAAGTAGCACTTAAACAAGGCTGTGTTCTTTCCCTGCACCTGTTTAATCTGTTTATGGCAGATCACTCTCCAAGACTTGACCAGGTAAACTCTCTCACACTCCGCAACTGGGCGCTTTATGCGTGACACATCTATCCTATGTAGACGTCATAGAGTACTGAGCCAACCAAAGTGGATCTTCAAAGAGCACTCAGTGAGCTATGAGACCCTGCCCCACTCCACTCAACTTCACTCTACTCTGAAACAATCCCCTCTAAGCCACTCACTCTACGCCACTCTACTCCACTCTGCGCCACTGCACTCTACTCTGTGCCACTCCATGCCACTTCACTGTACGCTATACCACTCTACCCTAAACCATTGCATTCTATACAAATTCACTCTACACCACTTCACCCAAAACCAGTGCACCCTACACCACTGTACCCACAGCAACTACTTTGCACCACTGCACTTAACGCCACTATTCTCTACAACATTCTACTCTATGCCACTGCACTCTATGTCACTCTACACCATTGTACTCTACGTCACTGCACTCTACGCCACTCTATTGTACTCTGCACCACTCTACTTTGCACCACTCTATGGGACTGCATTCTACAACATTGCACTCTGACACTCTACTCTTCATGACTACACTCTACGCCACTGCACTCTATGCCACTCTACGCCACTCTACTGCATTCTACACACTACACTCTACGCCACTCCACTGCACTTTGTCAATGCTCTCTACGCCACTGCACCACTCTACTCTATGACAATGCACTCTGCATTACTCCACTCTTGTTACTGCACTCTACCCTGCACCACTCCATTCTACTCTGCACCACTCCTCTCTATGCCACTTTCCTCCACGTCACTTTACTCTGTAACACTGCTTTCTCCACCACTGCAATCTCCACCACTCTAATCTGTGTCGCTCCACTTTACGCCACTATACTCTATGCAAATCCACTCTAAGCCACTCTGATCTACTCTGCACCATTGCACACTACAGCACTCTACTCTATACCACTGCACTCTATGCCACGTCACTCTACTCTGAAACAATAGACTCTATGCCACCGTAGTCTACACCTCTCTATTCCACTCTGCACCACTCCACCCTATGCAACTCCACACTACACCCCTTTATTCTACACTGCTGCACTCTATGCCACTGCACTCTATACCAATGCTCTCTACACCACTTTACTCAAAGCCAATACACTCTACGCCACTGCACTCTATGCAAATCTACTTTGCACCACTACACTGTAAGCCACTCTAATCTACGCCACTGCATGCCACTCTACATCATTGCACTCTGTCACTTTACTCTGCACCACTCTATGCCACTGCACTCTACACCAATGTACTCCACTCCACTGCACTCTGCAACACTCTACTTTGCAGCCTGCACTCTCTGCCACTGAACTCTATGCCTCTCTACTCTGCACCACTTTACTCTATGCCACTGCATTCTACTCTGCACAACTCTACGTCACTCTATCACACTCTATGCCAATGCACTCTAAGACACTGCACTCTACGCCACTTCACTCTACGCCTGTCTACTCTGTTTTGCACCACTCTAATCCATGCCAGTACACTCTACCCCACTCTACTATGCACCACTTCACTCTTTTCCGCTGTACTCTACATCACCCCAGTCTAGACCACTCCATTCTGCCCCACTCTACACCACTCCACTCTGCAACACTGCACTCTGTGCCAATGCACTTTATGCCACTACTTTATACCACTGCACTCTACCCTGCACTACTCCACTCTACCTTGCACCCATCCACTCTACACCACTTCAATCTACTCTGAAACAATCTGTTCTTCCCCACTGCACTCTATGTCACTGCATTCTACGCCACTCTATGCATTGCACTCTATGCTGTGCCACTCGACACCTCTGCATTTTACACTATGGCACTGTACTTTAAACCACTGCACTCTACGCCAATGCCCTCTACACCACTTTACTCAAAACTAATGTACACTACACTACTGCACTTGTGTCACTGCACTCTACACCATTTTATTCTATGCTGTCATAGAACATGTCATGAGTGACGTAAAATATGTGAGGTCATAAGCAGTGCATGGTAGGGGCACGAGTAATAGTTAGCTCTGCTAACTATAACTGGTGAATTTCTGTGTTTTTTTTAGTTCAAAACATTTTTGACAAATTCACCTAACTATAACATCCCCATAACCTTTGTTTTTTCCAGTGAATACATAAATATATATATATATACAAATATTGTATTTCAAAGCCCCAGGGGCTTTGAAGGCGCACTCGACAGCGCTTGCAAAGCCGTGAGGCTTTATTAACAAAAGAGAGCCAGCATTTTCAGTCAGGGTAACCAGTCCGATGCGTTTCAAGGCGGGCAGCCTCTTCTTCATGGGCCCTTGACGATAACACAGATGGCTTCAATCACCTTTTAACCTTTGTAAGGCTCATGCTAAAACCCGCAGTGGATTTGGTATAGTACAGTGCATGCTGGGATCGAAGAACAGTGATTACCTTTGTAGGTTCTCTGTTGTGTCTTTCAAAGCATTATTTCGCATATATATATATATATATATATGTAAAAACCTTAGAAATTCACCGGAAAAAATAAAGGTTACGGGAACGATATAGTTAGGAAATAGAATTAAAAATCCTTATATATGTGTATATGTATTCACTGAATAAACCAAAGGTTATAGGGGCGTTATAGTTAAGTTCAGATTTTACACACACAAAACCATAGAAATTCAGCAGTTATTGTTATGTCAAGTAATGATACCTCATGCCCTAAGGTAACTATAACTTGCACTACTGCCATGTGCAGTGATATTATCAATGATGTCATAGAAGATGCCATGAGAGATGTAATATGTAGGTAATTAGCAGTGCTCGGCGAGGTCACAAGTTATAGTTTCCTAGGGGCATGAGTTACAGTCCCTTGAGATAACTTTAACTGTTGAATTTCCATGGATTTGTGTGTGTAAAATCTGAACCTAACTATAACGTCCCTGTAACCTTAGTTTTTTTTAGTGAATTTCAAACGTTTTTAATGCTATTTCTTAACTATGACATCCCTTTAACCTTTGGTTTTGTGTGAGTGGCTGTGTGGGTGTGCAAGTGAGTGTGTGAGTGTGTGAGTCGCTGTGTGGGTCTGTGAGTGGATGTGGGTGTGGTTTTGTGGGTGTATGAATGTGTGTGTTTGTGGATGTGTGAGTGGCTGTGTGGGTTTGTAAGTGGGTGTGCGAGTGGTTTTGTGGGTTGGTGAGTGGGTTTGTGAGTTTGTGAATGGGTATGTGAATGTGTGTGAGTGGCAGTGTGTGTCTGTGACTGGGTGTGTGAGTGGTTTTGTGGGTCTGTGAGTGGGTGTATGAGTGTGAATGAATGTGTGAGTGGGTGTATGAGTATGTGAATGGGTGCATGAGTGGGTGTGTGAGTGTGTGAATAGGTGTGTTAGTGCCTGTGTGTCTGCCTTTTTGGGTCTGTGAGTGGGTGTGTGAGTGGCTGTTTGGGTCTGTGACTGGCTGTGTGAGTGGCTGTATGGGTGTTTGAGTGGGTGTGTAATTGGCTGTGTAGGTGTTTGACTGGGTGTGTCAGTGGTTTTGTGGGTCTGTGATTGGATGTGTGAGAGGGTTTGCGGGTCTGAATGGGTGTGTGAATGGATGTGTGAGAGTGTGAATTTGTTTTTGAGTGCCTCTGTGGGTCTGTGAAAGGGTGTCTGAGTGGGGGAGTGTTAGTGTGTGACGGGTCTGTGAGTGCATGTGTGAGTGGTTTTGTGAGCCTGTGAGTGGGTGTATGAGTGTTTGAGTGGGTATATGAGTGTGTGAATGAGTGTGTGATTGGATGTGGGAATGTGTGTGTGAGTGACTTGTAGGTCTGTGAGTAGGTGTGTGAGTGGCTGAGTGGGTCTGTGAGTGGGTATGTGAGTGGCTGTATGGGTGTGTGAGCAGGTGTGTGAGGGCTGTGTAGGTATGTGACTGGTTTTGTGGGCCTATGAGTTGGTGTGTGAATGGATGTGTGAGTGGTTGAATGAGTCTGTGAAGGGGTGAGTGAGTGAGTGTGTGAGTGGGTGTGTAAATGGGTATGTGAATGAGTGTGGGACTGGGTCTGTGAGTGTGTGAGGGGGTGTGTGGGTACCTGTGTTCACCTGTGAGTGGGTGTGTGAGTGGCTATGTGGGTCTGTTAGTGGATGTATGAGTGGCTGTATAGGTGTGTGACTGGTTGTGTGTGTGGTTTTGTGGGTCTGAGAGTGGGTGTGTGAGTGTCTGTGTTGGTCTGTGAGTGGTTCTCTGGTGTGTGAGTGGATGTGTGAGTGAGTGGGTATCTGGATGTGTGAGTAGGTGTGTGAGTGGTTGAATGGGGGTGTGAGAGAGTGTCTGAGTGGACCTTTGAGTGGTTGTATTTTTTTTTTAATTGAGCGCTGGATCCGCTGATCTGTTGCAGATTCACACAGGGGGCTGCGCTGAGCATCCCAGTGGATCTGTGGATCCTCACAAGCTCCAAAAAGAAAACATTTTGTGCAATTTCTTGTCTGTTAGAGGTCCTCACAGACCCCTCCATCAGCTCAGTGTGGGTCAGGATACCTCTATCCTGAGGCCTTATATCATATTTAATCTTTATTCCCCCTTCCCCTGAGACTGAGTGCTGATACACAAAGTGGTGGCCGCACCTTTCCTCTAAGGTTGCAGCCAGCCAATTACAACATTGCTGTTGGCTTGAGGATCTGGATCCGCCGCTGTGGATCTGCACTGGATCCACGTCTCTAGATATACATAAATATTTTTTCTTTAATAACTCCCAAAGTACTGAGCAGATTTACACCAAATTACAAAGAGCACTCTTTCTGGACCAAGATCTAGCTTTCTGCCAATTGTGGTGTAATTCCGTTTAGCGGTTCGGGCTGTAGTTGGATCTCAAATTCTTAAATTCCCTGCCGTTGTATAATCGCCTCCCGCTTCAAGCTCTCTCTCGTGTCTCTGATCGCGCTGGGACGCCCCATTGCTGGGGCAGCTATGCACGCTATAAATCTGTTAAATTTTTGTTGTTGTAGTACTTTATTCGACATTAACAAGAAATGTCATAAAAGTTCATCACAATGTATATAAAAACAGTTAAAAACATACCATACTACAGCAAACGACTTCAATTCATATAAAGTTAAAAAGAATAAAAAGAGTCATATATACTCAAATTATATTCACATGACCTCTAACATTACTATTGTGAGCAGAAAATGTTGGAAATTCCAGTAGGTAGATGGTATACTTAAGGATGTTCCACCTTAAGCAACCTACGTCTTAACCTAATCTGTTAAATAAATAAATAAATAAATTATTGAAAATTGGATGGGGAAAAAGCGTTTTGGGGCCCCCTTTTTTCTCAGCGCCCACTTGATGAATCACCCGAAACTTTCCATACAGCAGCTGAAGTGAGTGGCAAACTAGTTTTGAAATTTTCATGAAGATTCTTCAAACAGTGCTTAAGTTATTAGCGAACCAAAGGTTCCTATGGAAACTAGGTCTTAACTATAACTACCTACTGGCGATAGCCAGTAGTTAATATAAATGTTCAATTCTATTCTATCCTGTCATTCTTGTAGAGCGAATGACTACCCGGAGGCCTCCCAGTGCTAGAACCAACGCCGCACCAGCAATACTGCCATGGACAGGGAGGGACTAGATCCTGAACAGCCCTACGGAAAGGGAGTTTATGTTCCAGTCAGCGTAACTCTATTGGTAGCCTGTGATGCATGTTGGCGATTGAGCAACTTCCACATCTAAATTTGAGAATCTTGGGAACATTCAGCTGGTATGCCGAGGATGATCTGAGTAGCTTACCAGGAGTATATGAGAAGGCTGAAGGTTGTAACAGTGAAGGGCCTTTTTTGTGAAGTACTCTGTGCAGAATGCATAGAGCCTTGAACTGCACCTGCTGCTCCACTGGAGCTAGTGTAATCCCACCAAAGCCTTTTTAGCGGACTGGTGCCTCGGGATATTCATGATGAGGCGAGACGCATCATTTTGGATGACCTTTGACCTTTTTAACACATATCGGAGAAAGCCGAAAAAAAGGCATTGCCATAGTTGAGGCATGAGTTTACAAGGGCCTCCACGCCCAGACGGATCAGGAGTCTACCCCCCCCCCTTCAGCACCTTGAGACCCTTACAAGTGAGTAGCCGTGCTACATAAATTCCTGATTGATTGATTGGACATTCAGCCTTCTGGATGAGGCAGGGAGGAGGTTGAGAACCTTTCTCAACAGTCTAAGAACACAGTAGCAGGCAGCTGCAATCTTCTATCCTTGATGGGCCATGGTAAGCTTGTCAACCAGCTAAATCCCCAGGCTCTTTATCTGGCTGTTTTGTCACTGAAGGCTCCCGAGTCAATTGGGCCAGGAAGTCAGAGCCTGGCTTCTGATGTTATTTCCCAATAACTTGACCTCTGTCTTGTCTCTGTTTAGCTTCAGCCGACAGTTTGCCATACAGCTGGCCACTTCCTGAAGACAGGGAGCCAATTGGAGGTGATTCGAGCTGGAATATGGGGAGATTGACATAACTAACTGGGTGTCGTCAGTGTAGGAGACCAATGACAGCCCATAGGAGCGTACAAATTCAGCCAAGGGGCACATATATGTTAAAAAGGGTGGGACTCATATATGGTAAAAAGGGTGGGACTCAGGGCTGAGCCCTGGGGCACACCACAGCTCAGTGGAAGACTGCCAGAGTAGCAGGACTGGTCTAGTACCTGGAAGGTTCTGTTCTCTAGGAAGGAGGTGAGCCATTTCCATGCCATATTTTCAATGCCAACATTTGATATTCTCTGACTAACTGTGGCTTGTTTAACAGTGTCGAAGGCTGCACTGAGTTCTAAGAGAATAATAGCTGCCGAGCCATCTTGATGCAGTAGCCATCTCAACTCCTGCACCACAGCCAGAAGAGCAGTTTCTGTGCTCTGTTGCGGTCTGAACCCCATTTGGGTGGGGTGGAGGACTTTGTTAAATTTGAGGAATGTGAAGAGGTCTTTATTTACATGTTTCTCCAGGAGCTTGGATACTCCTGGCAAGAGGGAGATCAGCCTGTAGTTACCCACACAGAGAGGGTCAAGGCATTGTTTTCTAGTAGTGGTTTTACCACTCCATGCTTCCATTGATAAGGGGACCAGTCCATTGATAAGAGACATGTTTAACTTGTCCAGCAAGACCGGGTATATGCTTTCTGAGCCTTGACCAAGGATATAGAGAGGGGCCGGTTCTAAGGCGGAGCCTGATTTTACCAAGCTTGATAGGTCTGTGAAGAGTCTCAGTGTGAGGTCGGGGAAGGCCAAGAGGCTGCCTTCCGGTCGCTCTAGAATGGTCTTTCTGTATAAAGGATCAGCCAGGGTTGGCATATCAGTGTAAATGTCCAATATCCTCTTTTCAAAGAAGTGTACCATGTTGTCACTGTGCTCCATGGAGGCTTCTGAAGTGGAGCTGGCTGATTTGGGCTCGGTGATGGCTCTAAGGATCTGAAAGATCTCTGTGGGAGAGGTTTTGATTTCTCTGTGGTAGTTTCTAATAGCTTTTCTAAATTCGGATTTGCTAGTCTCATCATAGGACTTTCTTCTGTTCCTCTCTAGAACTATGCACTCTTTTTTTAAGGCCATAGGCGGGGATTGAGCCATGGAGATTAATTACTTTGCCTGTAAGACCATATCTAGAGAGTTGTTGATCCACTCATTGAACCTGTGATACAGACAGCGTATTGTGGTCAGAGGAACCTGGGCTGGTAGCATCCAGAGCAGCTGACCACTCCTTGATATTTAGCTCAGGCCAGCGTTGTTCCTTCTGCCTGGACAGTAGAGGGCGATGGGGAGAGGAGCCGACAGGGCGATGGACACTAACAAATTATCTGACCAGGTTAGAGGTAGGGGACATTGCACCTGTAGCTTTGTGATATTGCTTAATACTAAATCAATAGTGTACCGTTCTCATGGGTGGGGGTCTCAACCAGTTGCATAAATTGTAGGGAAGCAAGGTCTAATAAAAGATTCTTTGAGGTGCCAATGTTGGTGTAGTCAACATGTATATTAAAGACACCAAGCAAGGTTAAATTGGCCCTGTTAATGGCCAGACTAGGGACTAGTTCAAGAAGAACCTGTAGGAAGTATATGTAAGGGCCAGGAGGCCTATATAGTAGGACTCCTGAAAGGCTGAAAGTATGGTGAGTGTGATGGAGAAGAGTAGGCTCTCACAATTCAGAATACTGAGAGGCATAAACGAACATTTGAGCGACTCCTTGCATATGATAGCTACCCCACCACCTACCTTGCCTGTCAACCCTACTAGCGAGCTAGCCGGGTGGTAGAGCTTGGATGATATCAGGGAGGAGGCTTCATGAAGCCAAGTTTTGGTTAGGAATAACACATCCGGTATTGCAGGACAGCGCAGATCGACAGAGGTTGATGGTTGGAGGCAGGAGCGTGTGTGTGTCTGTGTGTGTGTGTCCAGTATATATATCCGAGCGGACAGTGCATAGAAATGCATAAATGTTACAAAAGTCAAAGAGATGGAAAAATCACAGGCTTCCGTAGCATGTTTCTCAACATATGAAGTATCTCTAGGATGGATGAAATGTTCTTTTCCCTTTAATTCTACAATGAATTTTCACTTTGAAGGTTATCGAGGGCGAGCAAGACATTGAACAAGCATTGGCATAGCCAATAGGTCTCGCCTTTGGGACATTATAAGTGTTTAGCCATGCAACAGTTGATGTTGGACCAAGGATATTGTGCTGCATAATTAAATACTTATAAGGTCCCAAAGGCGAGACCTATTGGCTATGCCAATGCTTGTTTTAATTAGTCTTACATTTTATTTCTATGTGCCTTTTTCCGTCACACCTTCATAAACATCCATCTACAAAGGAGTGCTACAGTGTCTAAACTTACCAACAGAGGCACTGCTATTCAGCATCAGTGCAGCACCACATCAGTATCACTTCAGCAAAACAACAACTCAGCATCGCTGCTCACTCCACTACACCTAAGCACCAATACAGCACCACCACCTCAGTATCACTAAGCATCATAGCTTAAAAACATTGCCAAAGCCAATAGCTCTGGCTAAACACTTATAAGGTCACAAAGGCGAGACTATTAGCTATGCCAATGCTTATTTATTTTTTACCTGCCCGGTTCGGGTGTCATTTTAAGGTTCAGCAATTTATTAAAAAGATCTTGAAAGGTGTTGAGTTTGTTATTTGCTGTTTGTGGCGTTGGGTGATATTTTCTCCCATTCTGCTCGATGCCGTCCCTGGGCACTCTGTGCCACCATGGGACAATTCTATTACATACAGTATGTGTTTAGGCGGTCATGTACTGTGGCATGTTTTTGAGGCCTGTGCTACAGATTTGGAATTGCGTTTACCTGCTCCTGTTCGTGGATTATTCCTGTATTAGCTACAAGGCACAATGGTTAGGTGCTAGGCTGATGATTCCTGACTTACACTTTGTTATGTGTCCACATAGGTGCACTCCTCTCTGGGTAAGTATAACTCAGGTGAACAGGAATATATAATCAGCATTGGTAAAACCAATCAGTCTGGTTATTTTAAAGGACAAAGTGCTTGTCCATTGATTGGTGAGTTTGTGTGTCTATTGTGTGTTTGCGTGATTGGGTGAATATGAGAATAAGTCAGTAGTTGGGGCATGAATGAGTGAGTGGATGGATGAATGAGTAAGTGACATGGCTATGTAACTGCATGCATGAATGTTTGAGTAATGAGAGCAAAGATAGATGGGAGACTAGATGAAAGGGTGAGTACATGACTGGACGCAAAGAAGTTACAGCGATCTTGCAGGCTGAACCTTCGTAAAGCAGCAATGAGCTGAGAGGCTACACAGGCCCAATCTGAAATGTCACTGTGTCTGACCATATTGTCTGTCTGTAGCTCAGTTGCTCTACACGAACCATAGACATCACTGAACACTGAACAGAATTGTTCTAACCAAGTGCCCATCTCTGAATACAGCACAGAAGTCTGCCAACAGAATTGGGAAGATTACTGAAATATAGTGTAACACAGAGCCATATTTATAAAATATGGCCTTCTGCTACTTTCTTCACCTGCAATGGAGCAGAAACAGGCTGCCTAGCATGCACCGTGTAGCAGAGGTGTGTGCATGTTCTTATACTTAGCCCCTTCCAATATAAAATACTATTCCCAAACAACTTTTAAAACATTGGATGTATGCTGTACAGTGAAGCAAACATGCAATTTGGGATCTGCTTGGAGACATCCATATATTTCTTAAAATTTGTGCCTGCCTCAAGGTGGCATTTTATAAAGGCAAAGCCTGGTCTGACAATTTTAGTAGGTAGGGCTTTGTCTCAAAAAAATCATTAGTGCTTCCGCTGCAAAGCAGCACAAAGCATAGAAATGCAGTAATCTAGCGGAAAAAAAAGTTTTGTGCTGAAAAGTAAATCCTCTTTCAAGACTTTTGCGCTGCTTTGGGTCACTGCTTGAATTTATAGTAATGAAAAGTCTTGATAAATCGCCTGTATATCTAAAATTTCATTGAGTAAATGTCTATTATTCACATTTCCAGTAGCACCTTTAAATACCAAAGAGTGTAGCTGCATCTGTAAGCCAGTGATCCATGAACACCCTCTGTCTTATGCCACAAGCTACAGGTTATAAATGTCAAATTGCACAGAGGCTGACATTTTAACTCCTTATTATTAAAATGTATGTCCTAAACTTTTATTGGGCCACTGTTTGCCAGGCTACATTCTGGTAGGTATGGCATCCTCAAATAAATTAACCAATTTCTTTACGATGGAGCGTATGCCTAAAGGTCTTTGAAAACCTGGCAGCAACCAGTATGCAGCCTTTTAGTACCAGTTCCCTATGAATTTTAAATTGCTGCCCAGTTGTTACATATAACATACAGAAGGGTGCTGAATGATCAAAAGAAATCACATGGGCTGAACGTCTACATTCATGTCTTATTTTAAACAATAATACAGTGGTGCAAGAGCACTGAAAGGAAATATCTACATAAATCATTGTTAGAACATTTAATCTTTAGAGGTTATCCGTCATCTCAAATTACCAAATGAATTGTTAGCTTAATTATGCCACGGAACTTTAGAAACTGTCACTGAGCCATTCCACCACTTTTGTAATAGAACAACATGGGCCATTCAGTGTCCCAAGAATCCTTTCTCTTCCTTTGGACATTTTTTCGAAATCGGAGGCAGGACAACTACTTGTGGTTTGACTGTAATGCTATTAAAAGCACAATTTGGGACAGCGACGTATCAAACAATAGTGGGTGTTTCATTTACAGAGGTTTTAATTGCAGATTTCCATAGTGCCATTTTTACGTCTCGCCTGACCCAGCGCTTGCGCTGGTCTGGCGAGACTTAAAGTAAGGGCTTAAAAAAATGCTCCCGCCGGCCGCAGCTTGCAGTGCATGTGCGCGGGCGCGCGCTTGAGCAGAGGCGCCATATGACGTGATTACTGCTGCACGCGCACCACTCGCGCACATGCACTGCAAGCTGTGGCCGGCGGCATGTTTGCAGCAAGTGCACAACCCACAGAGCTACTTTACCCGGACTCAACTTGTGTAACATAAGACACTGTAATTAACACTGTCCACCGGAGCCACCAAACTATCCTGCATAAAATACTCGCTGGTGAACCAAGCGTTAGACGCAGTGCTTTGCAATGGGTAGTTTATGCTTCTGACTTCCTTTATGACTCAGTGAGCAGGGATTACGCACAGATCTCTCCAGCAGTCCATTACTTACATGAGCATCTTTACCAGCCTCACGCACATCCTATGGCGTACTGGACACGCACACAGATGTTTGCAGAAGGTTCCCTCGCTATTAAGTATTATTTGACCAATTAGCACAGTTAGAATAGATTTTCTCTCCACATTTTCCTTGTGAACGTTATCCTTATCAATTTCTTTCGCCCACGGTTTGTGTATTGAATGCATATGTGCTGGCAGAACAGGCACACGCTGTCATTGGCTCCGCCCACCCTAGCCCCCCCACTCCACTCCCACCCTCACTCAATTTCTGAGTTCCAGCTGCTTACTGTTTGCATATTCCACACTGCATCAACATGAATCGCACAACACATTCACTTTAACTAGCCCATGTCTACTGCCTTTGTCAATGCTTATTGGTGGTAGCCATGCAGATCTCCAACAGTAAAGTTTTACAAAAAAAGCACGACAACACAAATGAAGTATTGTTAAAGCAAAAAGGCTGGAAGCCACCGCTAGACTTGGTAGCTTTGCCGGTTGTTGTTTACGGTCTTACTTTTCAAAGCTTTAAGTGGGCCAGGTCCCTCTGGGTCTCTCAGACCCGGCAGTGATTAAAAACACTGATCTAGTTCTGAAACATGAAAGTAAAGCACGTTACAGTAATCCACATCAGCAGTTTAGTTCCCCTTTAGATTTCACATGTTTCATTTACTCTTGCATTCCCTGATAGTGTTAGCTATTTTCAAGATGTGTTTCATACAATGCAGTTTTTTGTGTTAAGCCACACCCTGAATTCTACAAGCCACACCCATTTTGGAGACCCCCCTATACACACATTTTTCCTCCTACTTAAACCCCTACTGATTTTGCTTTTATGGACCAAATAGAAGTCCAGACCAGCAGCTTTGTTACACGGCAGCCCACTGCTTCTGCAACAATACAGACCCATGTCTGTGTCACAGGCAGTGAGTTTCACAGCTCTTCTAATTGGCTGCTACCATGCAATCAGAATGGTCCTAACAAAGTGTGCTTTTCTAATAAGTAGAAGAGTGGCCCATCAGGTTGCTGAACGAAGACCACATTGAATGGTCACCTTTGCAACCAGTAAGAATAGTTCCATATTTAAGGGCCATTCTGATTGGGTGTCGGGTGCCAGTCAGAATCTCCTGTGTAGACAATGTCTCTGTGACTGTGCCACTGTGTTTGCGGTCCAGGGAGGCCATACCACCACAGCATCTCTCAGGGCCACAACAGCATCACTCAGTGCCACCACAGCATCACTCAGCACCACCACAGCATCAGTCAGCGCCACCACAGCATCACTCAGGGTCACCACAGCATCACTCAGCGCCACCACAGCATCACTCAGCACCACCACAGCATCACTCAGGGCCACCATAGCATCACTCAGGGCCACCACAGAATCACTCAGGGCAACAACAGCATCACTCAGCGCCACCACAGCATCACTCAGCGCCACCACAGCATCACTCAGCACCACCACAGCATCCCTCAGGGCCACAACAATATCACTCAGTGCCACCACAGCATCACTCAGCACCACCACAGCATCACTCAGCGCCACCACAGCATCACTCAGCGCTACCACAGCATCACTCAGCACCACATCAGTATCACTCAGCATCGCCTTTGCACTAGTACACCACCACATCATCATCACTCAGCAAGACCTAAGTATCATTCAGCATCACCTCAGCATTGTCTCCGCACCAGTCACCACCAACACCACCACTACCACCTCAACATTACTCAGCACCATCTCAGCCTGCTCTCAGAATCTGGCATCTGTTGATTCTCCCCTAGCGTCTGGCCACTGCTAGTGTTATAATACAGGTACTAGTTCCCAACCTTCACCCTCCGATTGGAATAGGCAGAAACAAGTTGCCAGCATTGCAAGAACAAAAGAAAACTGAGGACATTTTTTATTGTAAATATTTTTTTTATTATGGTCGTTCAGTTGTACATAATGCCATCTTGGTCATATATAAGGTAACAAAAATGCTTCTGACACTTTTTTATTAAAACTTTTCAGCATGCTGCACAGCAGCCACACTTCTCTACAGCACAGCTTAAAGACATTGGCAAAGTCAATAGCTCTGGCTAAACACTTATAAGGCCCCAAAGGCGAGACCTATTGGCTATGCCAGTGCTTGTTGTAATCGAAATCAACATAGCTTTTTTACAGTTTGCACCACTGAAGAGTAGTTCTTCCTTCTTTTTCTACTTTTATATTCGGGGTTTTGGCTTGTGAAAAGATTATTATTAGAACTAGAAGATGTGTACCTATAAATAATGAGATTTGTAGTAATTGTGTATAATTATCACAAAGCGGATATTTAAAAAAGCTAATTTTAAAACACCCGTGCACGCAGGGTCTGATGAAAAAGGAAAGAAACCAGGTTGTGAAAAGGGGTAGCGAACCAAATAGGAGAAAAACATGAAGTTCTTCCATATTAGTCGCACTCACTGACTAAAGTGGAAAGAGTAGACCGAGCTCAAGTAAACTAAGAGGCAAGGAAAACATGAGTAAATGTGAAGCGCAGTTTGGAAAGGAAATATACAGACATAGTGTATGTAAAGCACCACTCTATCTAAACAAGCAGGAAGGCAGCAATGACGGCAGGGAGGAGGCGGGAGCGAGGAGGCAACAGATGGCTTAATGAGCCACGACAAGAGAGGAAAGCCAGATGGAGCCTCTGCTTGTAACCGCGCGCGCAACCGCAAGCTATAGGTCACAAGCAAAAGTGTGTGGTAGCATTTCTGAAGCCCACTTACTAAAAGTCTCGCCAGAGCAGCACATGCGCTGGCTCAGGCGAGACCTAAAAATGATCCAATGTGACTCTAGATGACTGTTTAATCTACGGAATGCCAGCTCCAGCAAGATCCACACATCTTGTTGGAGGTCAGCTCTTAAAATCGGGTATTCATATGGCCACACCAAAGTACAAAGGCCAGCAAACTGAACATTCTGTTTTATCACTTGTAAGTGTTGCATTGAACAGCAGCAATACTCTATAATTTAAGAAACTCGTCCTAGTTCTCACCAGTTTTAGTATAATTTAAGAAACTCGTCCTAGTTCGCACAAATCTTCAGGTGAACTAGAGCTCACTGTATAATTTCAGATGGGGTGTGTACTTTGGATAAAATGTAGAATTGTAGCAAAACTATAATTTTGGCGTTCGCCATTGTAATATAAGAAACACTATGAAGCGTGGAATCCTGGATACAGTCCAGTAGCACGAGAAAACCTATTACTCTGCTGGTTTTAGTGCCTAGCTTGTGATTCACAGAAACAGTTACTAGAATTTAATTAATTTAAAACTCACACTTCGGACAACTGAAAGGCGGCAAGTAAAAACCACAATGCAGACCCATGCATTTCTTTTTTTTCCAACAAACTTTAATAATTCGAGTAGGGCAAAAAATGACTTAGTATCTCCCCTCAAGCCCAGAGTTACAGATACCAGAGCACATCAGTAATTCTGGATGAAAGAAAATTACTCGAGTATGAGGAGTACCCTGAAGGTACCCTCTGAAACAGGGAATTACTGGGTGCATAGGGAGTACATCACCAACACCAGCAGTTGTTCCCTTTATTCCCCAGGAGAATCATCCAGACATTGTCACCTGCTTCTAGCAGGCCAGGTGTCTCTCTGAATGAACACACCGGATCTGCAGAGCTACCATGGATCTCGTAATACCAGTAGAGCTGGTCACCGATGTTAAGCACTATTCTATTAGTAATAAGAGCTAACCTTGACCCTGTTTCCAGGTAGGTCACTCCCCACGCCGCGCAGCTCCCCTGACTGCACCCGTGTCTTGAGCCCAGCTGCTGCTGCGAGTTCGAGGCCCACCTCCACCTGCAGGCTACCACCTGCGCCTCATCCCTGGTGGACAGTGGTAGGCCTTAGGTTTGCTTTTGCCTGTTTCACTGTTTTTTTGACTGTTTCTGCCTTTACTGTTTTTGCCTGTACTGTATTGCTTGTTTCCTCCTCCTTTCATTGCCCCTGATTGTTGTGCCCGTTTTGTACCGTATATTTTGTGCTTTTTTCCTCCTCCCTTCATTCCCCCTGATTGTTGTGCCCGTTTTGCCTTCCGTTCATTCGCCGGTTACGCTTCCCGCCGCTGCATCCCCTGCGGCCCGCCCCTCAGCTCCCATTCGTCGGCTCCCCCCCAGCTGCTCCTCCCTCCCACCTCCCCTCTTATGGCGGCCACTGCGCAATGAAGGGAGCGACTCTTGACCCTGTTTCTAGGCAGGTTGCAACCCACGCCACGCAGCTCCACCTGACTGCACCCGTGTCTTGAGCCCAGCTGCTGCTGTAAGTTCAAGGCCCACCTCTACCCGCAGGCTACCACCTGCGCCTCATCCCTGGTGGCCAGTGGTAGGCCTAGGTTTGCTTTTGCCTGTTTCACTGTTGTTTTGACTGTTTCTTACTTTACTGTTTTTGCCTGTATTGTATTGCTTGTTTCCTCCTTTCATTGCCCCTGATTGTTGTGCCCGTTTTGTACTGTATATTTTGTGCTTTTTTCCTCCTCCCTTCATTCCCCCTGATTGTTGTGCCCATTTTGCCTTCCGTTCCTTCGCCGTTCCCACTTCCCGTCGATGCGTCCACTGCGGCCCTGCCCCCCGCTCCCATTCGTCAGCTCCCCCCCCCAGCTGCTCCTTCCTCCTCTCTTATGGCAGCCACTGCGCGGCTGCACCGCTGGCGCGCCTAAGGCAAGCTCGTCTGCGCCTGTCCGTGCCTGAACCGCGCCCAGCTCCAGAACCCCTGGCCCCCGCAAACACCACGACGCCCGACTCTGCTATGGTGCCAGCACCCTCCACGCACTCAACACTGGACGAGCACACTCCTGCATCCAGGCCGCCCCAAAGCACACCCATGGACCCTTCTCCTGCCGGAACTGCAGCTTCATCAGCACCAGACCCGCCAATCCACCCACCAGGACAGGACGCAATCACCTCAGATGCATACTCCTGAACACCCGCTCCGCACGCAAACACATCGTCGAACTCTGGGACCTGCTCGACACGTCCTCCCCGGACATAGCCTTCCTGACAGAGACCTGGATGAACGACTCCTCTGCACCCGACATCGCCATAGCCATCCCGGATGGCTACAAGATCACCCGCAGAGACTGCACCAACGGAGTAGGACGTGGAATTGCCATCATCCACAAGTCCACCCTCAAGGTCTCGACGAACTCCGTCATCACCCTCAACACCGCTGAACACCTGCACTTCCAGATCCACACTGATCCTAACACCACCCTCCGAGGAACTCTGGTCTACAGGCCCCTGGGACCCCGGCCACAGTTCAGCGACTCCATCGCCGACTTCGTCAGCACGCACGCCATCGCGTCCACGGACTACATCCTCCTCGGGGACCTGAACTTCCACCTCAAGAAAAACGACACCAACTCCACCACCCTGCTCGACAACCTCGCAAACCTTGGACTCAAACAGCTCGTCACGACTCCCACCCACTCCGCCGGACACATGCTCGATCACATCTTCTCCGCAAGCTCCCACGTCTCCTTCAGCCACACCACCGAACTTCACTGGACCGACCATCGCTGCGTCCACTTCACCTTCGAGAAGCCCACCACGCACCACCACACCCAACAGATCCCCCGCCGTTACTGGAGCAAAATCACCGAAGACCAGCTACACACAGCCCTCGCCCGAAGACCACCCACAGATCCCACTGACCCCGATGCCGCCGCCAGCAACCTCAGACGCTGGATCCAAGACTGCGCCAACACCCTCGCCCCAATCAAGAATCCCCCCAACAGCCGCACCAACAAGACAACCAGCTGGTTCACCGCAGACCTCCAAGCAAAACTGCTGAAAGCTGGAGAAGAAATGACACCACGAACAGACACCAGAGAACCAAGCAGTCCACAAGAACGCCATGCGCCAACATCATCACCTCATCAGATCCGCCAAGAAGACCTCCTTCAAGGACCGCCTCGACAACAACGCACACAACAGCAAAGCGCTCTTCAACATTGTGAAGGAACTCCCCAACCCCAACGACATCCCACCCTCGCAAGACCTGTGCGACTCCCTGGCCTCCTTCTTCCACCGCAAAATCGCAGACATCCACGACAGCTTCGACAACCAGGCCTCCACTACAGCCAACAACACCTCTGACCCCACGGCCTCCACCCACGGTGTCCCTAATCTCACCTGGACCAACATCAATGATGACGACACCATCAAAATCATGAGCACCATCCACTCCGGCTCCCCTTCAGACCCGTGCCCCCACCACATCTTCAACAAAGCCAGCGGCACCATCGCACCCCACCTACACAAAGCTATAAACATCTCCTTCAAGACCGCACCTTCCCGGAGAGCTGGAAGCACGCCGAGATCAACGCCCTGCTCAAGAAGCCCAAAGCAGACCCCAAGGACCTCAAGAACTTCCGGCCCATCTCCCTGCTCCCGTTCCCGGCGAAGGTCATCGAGAAAACTGTCAACAAACAGCTAACCCGCTACCTAGAGGCAAAGCACTGGACTGGACCACCTCCTTCCCCTCCGGCAGAACACAGAGTGTCCGCCTCCCTCCCTTCCGATCCGAAGCCACCAAGTTCATCTGCGGCGTACCCCAAGGATCCTCTCTCAGCCCGATGCTGTTCAACATCTACATGGCCCCACTCGCCCACGTCGCCAGACTGCATGACCTCAACATCATCTCCTACGCAGACGACACACAACTGATCCTCTCACTCACCAAAGACCCTCTCACCGCCAAAACCAACCTCCGCGAAGGTATGAAAGTCGTCGCCGAATGGATGAAGAACAGCCGTCTGAAGCTGAACTCAGACAAGACGGAGGTCCGCATCCTCGGCTCCACGCCTTCGGGCTGGGACTACTCCTGGTAGCCGACTGCCCTAGGAGCAGCTCCAACACCCACCGACCACACACGCAACCTGGGATTCATCCTCGACTCTACACTCTCCATGACCAAGCAAGTCAACGCCATCTCATCCTCCTGCTTCAACACCCTCCGCATGCCCCGAAAGATCTACAAGTGGATCCCCACCGACACCAGAAGAACGGTTACCCAGGCCCTCGTCAGAAGCAGACTGAAACGCCCTCTACGCGGGAGCCCCGGCCAATCTGCTGAAACGACTGCAACACATTCAGAACGCCTCCGCCCGCCTGATCCTTGACATCCCCCGCCACAGCAACATCACACCCCACCTGAGAGACCTGCACTGGCTTCCCGTCAACAAGAGGATCACCTTCAAGCTCCTCACCCACGCACACAAAGCTCTCCACAACACCGGACCAGCATACCTCAACAAATGGATCAGCTTCTACACCCCAAACCGCCAGCTCCGCTCCGCTGACCTCACCCTCGCCCCCGCACCAGGAGAGCGACCACCGGCGGCAGATCATTCTCCAACCTCGCCGACAAGTCCTGGAGCACCCTCCCCATCCTCCTACGGCAAACCGAAGACCTACTAACCTTCAGGAGGCTACTCGAGACCTGGCTGTTCGAGCAGTAGCAGCACCCCCCCCCCTCCCCCCCCCAGCGCCTTGAGATCCTCATGGGTGAGTAGCGCGCTTTACAAATGTCCTTGATTGATTGATTCTATGTGTAGCCGCAACCCAATGCTGCCTATCTACGGCTGTTGTAAGCCATTTTTTCACATGTTCCAGATGGGAGGCCCAAAGTTTTTCTTGGAAGCCAACGGCCAGTTCTGTATAACGCTGAGATTGCCTAATGCCTAGGCTACCTAGTCTCAATTCCACCTCAGGCCTTTTTCTTCCCCCTCCTACACTTCCTGTGTCTTTATCTCACTCATGCAGGGTGTCTTCATTCCTGGTTTCTCCTTCTGGGACTGTTTTCATATCATTTTCTTCTTCCTCTTTTCTCCCTGTACTGTCTTTTGCACCACCTTTAGGTCAAGGGGCTTCTCAATCCAGGATGCAAAGACCACAGACAGAAGAATTGTGTTCTAAGAATAGGTTTAGTCTGGAGATGGCTTTTTTCTTTTCAGCAGCTGATTTCCATCTTCCGTCCAATGGTTCTATTCATCCGCTTCTCTCAGACTCCGCTTTCTACCTTTAATCTTTCACTTTATTGATTCTTCAGTCAGCAGACATTCTTGTTTGCTCATGTCAAGCACAGCCAAAACATCTATTACATAGCTGTCTGTCACAAGCACACACTGCACGAATAGTCATTGGCCTACAAGGGCAGATGATTGGTCGACCAGCTGCATCACAGCCTCCAGAACTGTACTCATGCTATTTTAGATTACAATGACTGGCTTCTTTGTAATGGCTAAAAATCAAATAATTACTAGAACCAAGATGTGCATGACACCTACTGTGCTAATGAGGCGGAGTGGCCTACTAGGTAAATTGTAAGACTGCAGGTGGTGTCACTGCAAGGCCAATGGTGCCCTAGAACATTTTGTTAGATCCTAATATTTAACCGTCTCTATACAAATGCACAGGCTTTTTGCAAGCACTGAGCTGTAGGGATTTCCAAAGCCACTCAACATCTTCTTGAAAACCCCTTATGCAATGTAATATGCTTCCAATGACAGTCATTCTTTTTTTTTTTTAAACTTTTTATTAACATACATCGGTATCAGATATACAATACAGAGGAATCAACAAAATTGTGCACGGTGATTACATATGAGAAAATAGTTTACAGCATTACATAGTGAGGGGATGCTATGGGGTGAGGAGCTCATCTTGTTCAATACTAAGAGGCGGTGGACATATCTCTCCACGATACATGTTCCAAGGGCTCCAAATGCGGAACCACTTTTTGGGGCAGCCCCTGGCCAAATACACCGTCTTTTCCCTGTGCATGCACCAATCAAGGTCTTTTTTCCAGGCTTCTATCGTGGGTGGTTGAGCTGCGCCCCATAGCTGTGCGATATTTCTTTTGGCAAGCATGAACCCCAGTGTGACCAATTGTATCTGATGAGTGTTCAGGTCTGTAGGTTCCCATACATTCAGGAGGCACCTCTGCGCCTCTGGGTAGAGACAGACCGGGAGCACTGCATTGATTGTGCCGTGTACCTTGCGCCAGAAGGAACTGATGTAATCACACTCCCATATGATGTGCATGAATGTTCCTATGTGGCCGCATCGTTTCTTGCACTCCTCTCCGTCAGCCCTCCCCATTTGTATCAGATGGGGTCCAGTGATATACCCCCTGTGGAGGATTTTGAGCTGTACTAGTCTAAGGCGCGCTGGAATGGCGACCACTCTAGGGGAGGATACTGCTTCCTGCCAGTCCTCATCATCCATCTCAATACCATCCCTTAGCCATTTCTCCCGTAATGATTGGAGGGGATCCGTTATGTTATTTATCAATTTGTTGTATATTAAGGAAATCGTTTTTTCAATGACGGTCATTCTTGATAGCAGCATCTGAGTATCTGCAACAGATATGATTAAGCATCCCTCAAATTCCACTGAAGATGTATTTCTTTTATATAGAACCCATTTATATTCTGGTACCTGATCCCCTAAATGTCTATGCGAGAACAGGTGGTCACACTATCTCCTCAGGCATCACTATTAATTCTGCCACTTCGTCAGTTCTCCATTAGGCAAGGGTGCTGCTTTCAGAGCAGTATGGGCTGCCAGACCCAACCATGGCCCAATTCCACTACCGAAATCCTGCAATATTTCCAATTCGGCCATGCCTCTCCTAGTAAACCTGACTTGGCTGCTAAAGAATTGCAGCATAATGATGAAGCCGACCGGTTGGTGCAAACTTTTTAACATGTTTGCACGAATGTAAAATAATTTAGGTGATAAGCTGTAGTTAATGCTTGCAGGTCTCAATTGAAATTTAATATCTGAGATAATATTATGACTAGGGCTCCCGGTTTTATATTATTTTTTTTTTTTACATTTCTGTCTGTATTTATCCATATTTATTTTTTGTCAGCTTATCTATATTTATCCATATTTATTATGGGTTTTGTGAAAAAACTAAAGCTGAAGCTGGTATATTTCCACATTTATTTAACCAATAAATATGCAGTCATGCTTGAATGCCTGCCAGGTTTAAGTGATATGAACTCCTGAGGAAGATAAATCAATGTGCTTATATGCAAATATGCACATTTCAGTATCAGCCTTGTGCATATCTACTGCTGTTTAAGCCTCTTGACTAAAACCCCCTTCTTTTTTAACCCCCTTACCTATCAATCCACACAGTTATTGTCCTGGCAGTCATGGCAAAGTGTATTTAGAATCACTCAAAAATCACCCAATTTCCATTTTTATCCACATTTAAAAATAAATACAGCCAAGAAAATAAATGTTTTTCTGTCTGTAATTATCTGTAAAAATCAGTAAAAATAGAAAACATGGTGCTTTAATTATGACATAGAGATAGTGTCAAGGTACGAAGGACGGAGTATTATATTAAAGCCTTGACAATCACTTCACAAGAAATGCAAGTTAATATGACTAATATAAGCATAAATTTGCTTTAGAAGGTTACATCTTTCTGAATGGAGGGTCTTCCACCTTTATATCGTTTCCAGAATACCACGCTCCCTGATTATCATGCACAAAATATCGAGGACCAAAATATTACACAGGTAAGTACAGACTTACTTTACTTAACTCTACAAATGTAGGCCTGGGCAAAAATTTCGTTCAGTTCGCGGAAATTGCGATAATTTGACATTTTTGCGTTCCGCGGAGAGCGCGAAAATGTCAAAAATTCCGGTTTCCGCAGCTTGGCGATAATTTGTTTCTTGCTCGCGCTGTAAAATGATACATTCTCGCGCGCGCGCGATCGCCTTACCTGAATCCCTGCGTTCGCCGACAAGTTTTCTTGATCCGGTCGCGTTCTCCATGAGATGTTGTATTGTTTTTAGCCATTTGCGCTGTCTCGCGACAGTTCGCGCCCGCAGTGACGTCATGCGTCGCGCGATCACGTCTTTCTTCTCGCGATCATGCACCGCGAGAACAACTCAAAACAAGATGGCCGCGCCCGCAAGCAACCACATGGGTAAGTTGGCGACCCGCAACCATGCAGAAAATCTCGCGAACATGCCGGAAAAAAACTTCCGCATCTTTGCGATATTTCTGCTTGTTTGCGATAATTTTAAACATTCTCGCGATAATTTGCGAAGGTTAATTCCGCAAATTCCGCCCACCCCTTACCTTGACAATATATATATGTATATCTTCTAGGTACGTGCATGGACGTGGAGTTAAGAATAGTAACTTATATTTACCTATAAGCACTTACCTACTTGATAATTTGGTCCTTTATATTTTCGCCACAATTATTTGGTAGCACAATGTTTCTATTGTCGATATTTCGAGATATAAAAAAACAGCGCACTGGAGTCATTTTTAGGGAATCGAAGCATCTGTCGATAGAATTACTATATTGCACCATAGCGATTTGAGTCAGAAATTGGTTTTAACAGTATTGGGCCCCTCAACAAGGGTAAACAAATCTTTTCGGGCATTTAAAGTTTGACTAACAAGCCAACCAGGTGCTAGTGTGGCAGGGCCCTGAAGCACCAACTTCTCAAATTTAACGCCTGCAACATGGAACGCAGATGACATGGAACGCAAATTGTCAACACCTCCTGGATTACCATTTCATGGTGGCCTAGCCGGCATTTTTGTTTTTTTTTAAAACAAAGCTCCCAAAACACTGGTCTATTTTGGCAAAACAAAACACAAGAGCAATGTCTTTGAAGCCCACGAAGGTTTCTCCCTGCTTGTCTGGGATATTTCCGTTTTTTTTCCTGCTCGCGACCGCCCTGCCTTGCCGTTGCTGTCATCTGTCTACTTACTTCTCATAATTACACTGTTTCATCATCCTATAAAACACCTTTCGGCCTACGACTAATAAAATGCCAGTGCTCCGTCATCTCATGAATTGCACTAGTGACTTTAATGCAGCCGGTGCCACAGTGCCAGTAGCACAAACATTTCCATATTGCCTACAACTCATGAAATGCATCGTTATATTCACATATAGCATGCAATATTCATCATCTCTTGAAATGTTGCAGTGAATTCAGCGTAAGAAATGCAACATTTTCTTTAAAAAAAAAGAAATCCACCAGTTCCTTCATCTCCCCTCAAAATGCCCCAGTGCCACCAGCTCATGCATTGCCAATTTACCTTCCGGTGATTTGATGCCTCAATTCTATCAGCATGTGTTGTGTCATCTTCTAAAATTAATCAGTGCCATTTGCTCACGAGAGTCTCCAATTTTTGTGTCCTGCAAATAGTGCCTCAAGCTTGTGCACTTGCTTGGTGTCTCATGCTTATGAAATATCTTAATGTCTCCAGCTCCCCAAAACAACCAACTGCTTTCAACGCATAAAATCAACAATTCCATTAATTTCAGGATAAGTTGGTGTGCCTTCGATGATGACCTATCAAAGCACTCTTCACTCATGAAATTCCACTTCGTTCCTGAGAGCCTTTACCTCACGATATGCCATAGGCCCTTTCCCTAATGTAGGATCTCAGTGTCCTTGGCTTGTGGAATGCCCCAGAGCCTTTGACTCAGCATATGACCTGCCATCAATTCTTGAAAACTCCCAGGGAATTGATCCATTGAAATACTCCCGTTTTTTAGCTCATGCAAAGCCTTAGTGCCTTCAGTTCAATAAATTACTCACAGTAGTATTTTCTTTGTTCCCCTGGGGCCACTGGACCTTAGCTCAACTGAAGCATTCTCCAGTCACCAGGGGACACAGGGTGAGAAGATCACTCAATGTGGATACACACTCACATTGGCGTGACGGCATATGAGGTTGCCTCTTACGGACATCTTCTTGGCTTTAATCCAAGTGGTCCACAGGATAGTGACAACAGGTGAGCAGTTGATGGTAGACTTGGCAGGCAGTCTAACTCTAGAGTCTAACAATGGAGTCTGGCGCTCCTTGGCAGGATTCCCTGTCCCAGGTTAACCAGATCTCAATACAGTGTACAACAATCAAGAGCCTGTGACGTGTTCATAATGTGGCCTTTTACTACTAAGAAGCAAATTTATATCCATGTTTCTTCAGATTACTATCTTCCCAGTACACTGCACTGATCAACCTGCCGCACGGCTTTCTTGCCAATTAGATTTAATGCCCTTACTTAACAACGTGAGAGGATTTGTTTCTTCCTGTATCGCATCGGGGTAACTGCACCTGTGTGATAGTAGGAAAAAGAGAAATTCAGTAGATGTTACACATTGGTAGACTGCTAACTGGTGGACACCGGCTGTTATAAAGAAGACTAATGACAGGAAGTCAGTACATTAAGAACGGAGCTGTATTGGGCTACTCCTTCCCCCCTACCCCCCCCCCAACACACACACACAGCTCTGAATACCCTGCATCGGGGTTTCTCATACCCTGCATCGGGGGTTGTCAATATCCCCAGTTATGTTAATTGACCACATTTATTGGAAAGTTACATCCAGTAGAGATGCTCAGTAGCAGCTCTCAAAATAGTAAGTTTCAGAAAAACTGGAGAAGGTGGTGATGACGGATCAAGCGCATTTGTCTGCTAATAGCATTACTGGCATTGGAGTTGGTCAATAATGCTAGCAATTGTCTCTTACTCTGCGTATGTGACATCACTTGTGATTGAGGCATATAATTCAGGCGTTGACCAATAACTAGCATTATTGGCTTCAAGATCACATGGTTACAATAGTGGTCGTGAGTCCAGAAGCAAACAGTGCTCTTGTTATCGCTTCTATCTGTGGGGACCTCACTGAAAGGAGAATCATGTTAAAAGACAGAGTTTCCCCGGTGCCCAAAGTAAGACAGAAAATAGGTTCATTCGAAAGTCAGAGCTGAACTCCATTTAACTTGATTGATTAAGATGGATGGAAGCTTAGGGAACAGACTTACATTTTGAAGAATGAAAGCAACGAATATATTAAAAACACAATTAGATCTAAACCATGCAGATCTAGAGCCTAAAATAAGTCTGATAATAAAGATGTGAAATATGGTTGTAGCTGTGGACAGAGACCTGGTGAAAGAGAGAGAGATGGAATGCAGGATGCATTTAACTGCTCTTGGCCACGCTGCAGAATGAGGTGCAAGGTCCAGCTGCTGACATGGGCCAATGGCAGTGCGTTTAGCAGAGGGTCGTAGAAGTGATGCAGGTGAGTGTAAAAGCCAGACTTGAAGCCACAGATCAGAGGCCGTCCATGTCACGTCTGCGAGAATAAAGAAGAATAAGTAATTTTGGGTGGGGGCAAACCTAGCAATAACAACCTCTACATTGAATCCCACAACCCCCTTTTCAGCCACAGCAACATCTTCTCTCATCTCGATGCTGATAATGCAGAGATGTATCTTAGATTGCGCGCCCCCAAAAGACACTGCACCCTTAACCTCGACTCTAGCAGGCATTCAATCCTGTATGAATATGCGACATCTCAAACTGAGCCCCCTCAAAACTGAATTTCTATTTCTTTCAGTTCCCCACACAGCTTCATTCCAGTTTGATATTAGCTTCACTTTCTGAAAGTCTGTAACCCCTCTCTCCCTGCCTGTACAAAAACTTTAGACATTACCATATTAAAAAATATTTACTTCTCTGTTCACGTTGCAAAATCCTACATCCTGAAAAGAGACTTTAGAACTGAAGCTCAAGCCCTAGGTCCAGATTTTATAATGGTATTTTTCTGACTCTCTAGGGGGATTCCAGAGAGCCAGAGAGTCTAGGTTCACAGCTTGTTGAATTCTCTAATATTAATGATAAATGCGAATTTATATATATATATATATATATATATATATATATATATATATATATATATATATATCACTGAAAAAACCATAGGTTTCACACACGTTATAGTTAGGAATTAACATTTAAAAAACCTTGCAAATTCACTTAAAAAACCATAGGTTTCACACAAGTTATAGTTAGCTGTACATTTCACTCATAAAAAACCAATGAAATTCCACGTTATAGTTAGATCAGGTAACTATAACTTGCGCGCCCACAATAAACTGCTGATGACGTCACATATTACATCACTTATGACATGGTCAGTGACATCACTCATGACATCAATGATGACATCTGAAATGACACATTGTGCATTGCGGTCGCGCAAGTTATAGTTTTTTCTCAGCCCCCGCTTGACGAATCCCCCCGAGACTTTCAGGGTAGGAGCGGAGCGTAGCGCCCCATTAGTTTTGAAAAATTCGCGAGGATTCGTCAAGCGGCGCCAAAGTTATTCCAAATAGAATGTTGCGGATTTCCTATGGAAACACGGTCCTAACTATAACTATCTACTGGCGACCGCCAGTAGATAAAATATATATATATATATATATATATATATATATATATATATATATACAGAACATCAGACACTCCCTTTGTTCTTTATTTATGTATTTTCCTGCATTCCATTGCAATACTGAAACAGATTCTACTCTGTAAAGTGCTCTGTCACCTTGGTGATGTGGTTCTCACTATATAAACTGCTAATAAATAAATACATTTTGGGTTTATTGCAAGGCAGTAAGTAGAGATCCATGGATGGTCGGATAGCCAGCCCATGCCATTGTGTGGACTACAGAATAAGGCTCACAGGAAGACTGCAGGAAGAAGTCCTTGGCATGCCTTCTCACGGTGGTGCTCGCCACCGGTACAGGGAATGGTAGAAAATATTCCTAAAGATGGCGGTACAATCTAATTTCAAGACAGAGCTTAATAGACTTTAAACACACTCGGGACAGTGATGAAACTATTAAGAGACTAGGTTGAATAAATGAAAAAATAAAAGCACAAACAATGATGCTAATGAATACAAGAAGGCCATATCATAGCTCAGTTTTGTGAGTGAACTCAATTCCACCAGATTATACTTGACTGAAGTAGTGGGCACACACGGTATTCAGAAAAAATGAATATAGTTGTATTTCTCAAGCAGACAATGTTTGTCTCCCTGCAGGAGTAGGCAGGCTGCGAGTTCAGACAGGCTTGTAAAGCAGACGTTCATGAAGAGCCAGGCAGCATCGACTTGGAAGAGGTCCAGGCCGGGTCAGGCAAGCTTACGAGGCACCGGTTCAGGCAGGTCCCAGTCAGAGAGTGACGAAGGAAAGTCAAGAATCTAAAGTAGCACCGAGACTGAAGGCGAACTGCAAATCTAAATGAAGTGCTCCTGCAGCTCGATGCTATTCAGGACAATATGCAATTCGAATGCCTAAATAGAACAACAACAAGCATTGGCATAGCCAATAGGTCTCGCCTTTGGGACCTTATAAGTGTTTAGCCATGCAACAGTTGCATAACTAAATACTTATAAGGTCCCAAAAGCGAGACCTATTGGCTATGCAAAGCGGCCGTGCGGCCGTGAAAGTGAAAGTGATCGTGATCAAACATCAAAGCGGCCGTGCGGCCGCGAAAGTGAAGGCAATCGCGGTAAAGCGCGGCGCGCGCGACCGCGCACATGCACTGTGACTCTAGGCTGGCCTGGTAGCACTTTTTGGAGCCCTCTCAATAAGTCTCGCCAGACCAGCGCATGCGCTGGGTCAGGCGAGACTTAAAAAGCGTCCACCTAAGTTTGGGATACACAACATTTGCTATGGACTGGAAGTTGGACCACTGCTCTTTTGATAGATTGTGCGTCTTTTTTAAAATGGCCACCTTTGGCCAATTAGAATGGATAGTTTGCCAAGGCTGTCACTCTCGTCACCTGCAGCCAGTTAGAATGCCTTTGGATGCTGCTGCTTTAGGACCAAAAGTGAACTGATAACCCAAAGTGACACACTGATCACGTCCGACCTGTGTGAAAATGAGCATACGCGGCTACTTACCTCACAAAACAATCATTCTGACAATATTAGGGCCAGAGGTCCATTTCTCTCTAGCTGGTGTCGAGCTCTACGAATACATGTTCAAAGATTTGTATATGTATGTATATTCGAAAATAGTCATTTTGTTTGTCTAAACAGTGCATTACATTTGAAATTTGGCCCGCCTATGCCTATTGTCTTTATTCATCATGCAAACGCGCTTTTGCTGAATGATATTTTTAGGTCTGGCGTGAACTAAGACCTTTTATTTATCCAAAATATTGTTGAATACACACGTACATACAAGGCATTTAAGTCGGCGATCTTCATCCAGTGATCTTTTCTAAAATGTAATTCACTCTTTACTACTGCCCACCACAGCATACATTTGTGCAACATCAATAATAAACTACATTTAAAAAAGCATATCTTGAAGGTGGACCCCAAAGGCACAGAGATCGCAAATGCCCACAAATGCCCTAAAATATTTTCTCAGGAAAATGTGCAAAACGCTCCTCAGTCACGGTGTTTCTGGTGGTTCTGTATATGACAGCAAAACAGTTATGCCGCCTTTACTGAGCCAATGCACCATATAAATGTCATGTTATATGCAGTTGTATAGCACAGGTCTACAACCGCTTTGGTTCTGAAGTGCTCTGAGCTGCCTGCAGAGTGTGCTTTCTCATTGATTAATTACAACATGTTCTTTCTGGTGCTCTCCTACCTGGCGTTGCACACCTAGCCCTAGTGAGTCTCACAGTGGGGCCAGAGGAACATTCTCACTAAGGTCAAAGCAAAGAAATTCAACTCAAGGAAAGGTGTTAGTGGGAAGTTGGACATATCGCTAGCCCATTTGGCGTAAATTGGATTGCAGTGGATTTTGTAGGTACTACATGCATTTATTTTTCAAGGCCAATGCTTGTGAAATAGCTCTAGTAAACTCACATGAGGGTCTATGCTTTTGAGCTGTGGCGCCTGCATATGCAGATGATGTGGGCTACGATTATTTAAGCAGATAATCATGGCTCTGAAAAATATTCTGCAAACATGGGTCTTGTCTGTGTACACAAAAACAAAAGATGTGGTTAGAAGCATGGGTGTAGTATGCATGTGCCATTTAAATCATCCACTATTCAATCAATCAATCAATCAATCAATCAATCAATCAGTAGATTTGTAGAGTGCTTCTAAGAACCCTAGAGAAAATCCAAGCACTGTCAGGGTCCAATTGCTTATCCGAATATTCAGGTTTTCAGGAACTTTCCGAACTCTAGAAGCGATGGGGAGGTCTGTAGATGAAAGGGTAGCTCCTTCCATGTCTTTGCTGCTAGGTAGGAGAAGGAATGAACTCTACAACTGCTATGTCGGATGTGTGGCTTGAGGGTTGGAATAAGTGGCACAGAGCAAAGTTGCCAGGTGAGCTGTTGGAAGTTCAGGTGTTGGTTCAATTAGGCAGGTCTGCAGTTGTACAGGGCCTTGTATGCATGGGTCAGGAGATTGAACAGGCATCTTTTCTGTACAGGGAGACAGTGGAGTTCCCTGGGTAGGGGGATGATGTGGGTTCTTCTAGAGAGATCCAGGGAGAGTCTGGCTGCGGCGTTCTGTATGGTCTGTAGTTGTTGGAGGAGATGGGCTGTGATCACTGCATAGATAGTGTTGCCGTAGTCAAGTCGGCTGGAAATCAGAGCCTGGGTGCTGGTGCATCTTGAGCTTTGAGGTAGCCATTTGAAAATCTTACGAAGCATGCAGAGGATATAGAAGCAGGAGGAGGAGACAGAGTCGACCTGAGTCGTCAAGGTTAACTTGTTGTCCAGAATGATGCCTTGGATCCTAGCGTGATCAGTGTGGGTAGGAGTAGGTCCGAGTTCTGAGGGACTTTTTATGTTCATCCGGTGAGAAAAGAGGTGATCCATATGATAGCAGCTCCCTGGATGGCTATGTTTTGCAACCTTGTGATTAGTGTGTAGTGAGAGACCGCATCAAAGGCTACCGAGAGATCCAAGAGGATCAGAGCCACAGTCTCTCCTCGGTCAAGTAGGGCTCGGATGTCGTCAGTAGCCGCGATGAGGGCTGCCTTGGTGTTGTGGTCGCTGCTGAATCCGGATTAGAAGTCGTCGAGTAGGAGGTTCCATTCCAAATGTGAGGAGAGTTGTTGGTTGATGTTTTTTTCTAATACTTTGGCCGGGAACGGTATTGGGAGATCGGTCTGTAGTTGTTGAGTTTGCTGGAGTCTGCCTCTGATTTCTTTGGTAGGGCGTTGACTTTTGTGTGTTTCCAGTCCTCGGGAAGTGTCTGTGGCTATTGATGTGTTGAACAAGGTGGTGAGTATGTGGCTGATTCTGGCTTTGCCTAGGTTGAAGATGTGGTGAGGGTATGGGTTGGTTGGGGCACCTGAGTGGACCACGTTCATGATATAGTCGGTGTCCTGTGGGCAAGCTGGCTCCTTTCGGTAAATTGGATTTCTGTGGTGGTAGCGGAGTTGTTGTCTTGCTTGAAGAAGTCAGGGGCTTTGGGCTGGGGTTCGAAGTTTCTGTAGATGTTGGCGATCTTGTCATGGAAGAAGTTTGTAATGTTGTCACAGAGTTCTTGTGAGGGAGTGATGTTGTTTATTGCAGCTGAGGGGTTGGAGAATTCTTTGAAGGTATTGAGTTCTTTGCTATTATTGGAACTTGATTCGATGTGTGTGGCTAAGGCCTTTTGCTTGATTCTCTCAACTGTCTGTAGTAGAGCTTGAGGGCTGCCTTGAAGGCGGTCTTCTCGGTCCTGTCCTTGCTGGTGCACCATCTCCTTTCCAGTTGTTTCCAGTGCTGTTTAGTGGTTCTTAGGTCTTCAGTGTGCCAGCTAGCCTTCTTGGTGAACCTTCTGTGGGTGATGTTGCCGATGGGAGCAACACGGTTGGCTCAGTTGATGATCCAATTGTTGATGTTTCTGATGTTCTGGTCTAGGTTGTTGGAGGAGATGGGGTGGGTTGTGTTAAGGCTTTGCTCCAGCTGCAGTGGAAGGGCATGGGGTAGACTGGGGGTGGAGTCCGTGAGCTGGTGCTTTTGAAGTGGAGTGGTCAGTCCATGCGAGTTCCATGGTGTGGCCTTATCTGGTGCAGTGTCTGGAGGTGAAGATGGTGTCTAGTTTGTGGCCTGCAGTGCACGAAAGGTCGTAGACGAGTTGGGAGAGTCCGATGTTGTTTATGCTGTCGAGGAGGTTGGTAGTGTTGATGTCATTGTGGTCGTCAAGATGGAAGTTGAGGTGGCTGAGGAAAATGCAGTTGTTGGAGACTATGGCGAGGTGGGGTGCAGAAGACTGGACATGGTCCTGGAGATTGATAGGTGAGGGTGCCCTGATGGTGATTTTGCTTTCTGTTTGGAGTCAGATTTTGAGATGTTCCACAGCTGGAGTGATGTTGTCATTTGTGGTGGTGCATTGGATATATTCTTTGTGTATGATGGCGATCCCTCCGCCAGGCTTGTTGATGCGGTTGCGGTGGATGATCTTGTATCCTCCAAGTATTATGGTGGCAATGTCAGGCACAGAAGTGGGTTTGAGCCACGTCTCTGTGAGGAAGAGGACATTAGTGGAAGAGGTGTGGCGCAGCGGCCAGGGCGACTACCTACGGATCCTGGGGCTCACGGTTCCATCCCCGGTGCAGGCAGCAGATCAGCCCAGCGTCATGTCACTCTGGGCAACAGCTCGCTTAATCTTCCAGACGGCCCCCAGCGCCGGGGCACCTCTCCGAAGGTAGCTGTGCGCTTTACAAATACTGGACATTTTAGGTGTGAGTGTGGAGATGAGGGTCCAAATCTCAGTGTTGTGTTTGCATAGTGAGCATGTGTTGAGAAGGGCACATGCCTGTAGGAATTGAGTTTGTTACGTTGGCGTACCCTCGACATCTAGATCGCACTCTTTGGGAAATTTTCTGAGTCCAGAGTCTTGGGATAAGTGAGCCATTTTGTATAGGGCATAACCGTTGGTTTGCAGAGATCAAACCCACAGTTGTTACTTGCTCATACACTGATAGACATACAAAGTCTCCACTGCCTGACAATATTATTGCGTGCAGGGCACGTTGACTGTGCGTGGTCCTTTGACATTGGTCTTTAAAAGCTTAGATTTTATTCTCTTCCATGCTGGATGTTTCGTAAACAGATAGAGATTACTTATATGTTTTTAAAGGTTAGTTATATATATGAAAGGCGGAAAAGAAAACTAAGTGGTCTACGAAATCAAGCAAGGGGTTCATGCTCGGCCAGCAGACAACAAAGTGTAACCTGAAAGTAAATCGTAAGTCTCCCAGCTTGGTTGACTCTGCCTTTTATTCTTCTAAGCTCCATACAATGAACGCCATTGAGTGGGGGACAAGTAACTACTATATTTACGGTAATACCACTGTGCAAATCTCATCAGTCCAGTGCTGTATAAGAATACGTGTTATAACAGCGAATATTTGTAGTGACATAGAGCTATGAGCTGCACTGTGAGAAATGACCCAACCTGTTTAATGTTTATTTCATGCAACTAGCATATTTGCGGTCACTAGCTACCAGTCATAATGCGCACTGCAACACGGTTCCTGTTTTTGAAAGTTTAATCAAGGATTCACAGCAGGGGCTGTTCACAAGGGGTGCAAAACATTGTAGCCACCCGTACCCCCATATGATTGACAGCTGATGCTACAAGGCATGACAGAACCTGTCTGGTCGTTCCTTCTTCCAGGTACCTGCTTAGCTAAGTGTAACTTTATTTTATTAGCACCCGAGGTGCAGATGACGGCTCGAGGGTGGCTCATCTTGACACGTATGCGACTTGTTTAAATAATTTTGTTTGCCTCTTTGTGAGTGCCGATCTTTTTACATGTTATTTTATATGCCTGTTTTTTACATGGCTGAGCTAGACACTGAACATGTCTTAGCCAAGGGCGTAGCTTGGTCAGTAAGATTGGAGGGACGGTGGGGTTCAGATTTTCCAACAATCACACTGGTATATCATATTAAAACGCATTATACGACAAGCAGGGTGCATAAGAGGGGCTAAAGGGGCAATGGAAAAGGAAACGAATACAGAATGGTAAGGATACAAAGTAAGAGAAAGCACAATATTTTGTAAAATAACCAGCATTTTTGAAGACTTAAAACAGAGGGTAGAGAGTGTGTGTGCGTTTTTGCCTGTGTGTATGGAACAATTCCTGGTGAAATCCGACAGACACCTCGCCATACCCGACTGAGAGTACCTGGACCCAACAAGTTTACCAGAAAATGCATTTACTGGGTGGTGTAACACCCCAAACACCCTCCCTGAAGCTATGCCCCCTGGCCGTAGCGCATTAAATCCAACTTTCACTTATTCTGCTGGTGATAGAGAAATGAGGTGGACATCATCAAATGTGCATTTCGTATTTAAATTAACCTTAAAAATCACAGTTAAAATACAGTCAAGGATGCCAATTAAAACGGAAAACGCCTGAAAGTTGCTATTTATGGCTAGCTCCACAAGTCACAACTAGCACAACAGCCAATGCTCATGACCTCCCCCTTGATGTAATAAATGCAATTACAAATGTCATACATTATCTTACAGGTAGGACTATATATCACATTACCACTAACACTATCATAACTGTGAAGATAGTAATGGTTTGTGCATTGGTTGTTATTTGAGAGTGGTGTGTTTTAAGGTTTTGTTACTTAGTTGTAGAACTATTGTGAGATCAAGAGAATTCCAGGTGGTGTATGAATGGGCCGTATTCAGGTGTGAGGATACAGCGTGACCGGAAATAAAAATTCCAGGTGGTATCATCACATCTAAATCTGACTATTCTGAGTTTTTGTTCCTGGAAAAGGGATCATTATGTGGACCTTGAATTGTCAGGTCGAAATATCCAGGTAGATTCACTCCTGTGTTTTCGCTAAAATATGAAATGACAGGTGAAAGACTGTTTTGTCGTAAGAAATGAAGACAATATCTTTCAAAGCAGTTTGTGAGAAAAATACAAGATTTAAAGAGATCGAAGGGAGGGGAATGTGCTATTAATTTGCCCAGCGTAGGTGGTCCAGATCGTTCTCCTTTCTTATAGATTTGATTAAAAGTAATCTTTCAGTCTCTCATGGAGTTTTTGTAATCTGCAGAGAAGTGAGAAACTATTGATTTCATACCCACTTATGGGGAGAAGTTTGGACACTGAGTCTATAAATGATGTGTTCTTTTGCTAGTGAAATCAGAAAGGCTAAGACCTTACAAATCACTCAACTGGAACTATACTTTAATATTAATTCTAAAATAAATCTTCATTCAATTGGTCTTATTGTATAGAAAGGGTTCTTTTCTGTGCTTTTTAAGCTGTATTTTTTCACAAAGATGCATTTGAGATTCTGGTCTGTTTTTAGTCAACTGTGTTGACTTCTGATTCTCCATTCTGATAATTTACCGGTGGCTTCTATCATCTGTGTTATTTTCTTGTAGCACTTTTTTCTTGTGGGACAATTGCCTGACTTATGGGCTGTGGAACTTGTTTTTGTCCTTTACTGAGGAGTTGTGCTGTGGAGTTTTTGGCTCCTGGTGGCTGCTTGGGTTACTGCCATAGAAATGTGGTTGCCTTTTCTTTGAACTGTGCAGGTGAGATGAAATCCACTATAAGTGAGTATATTATGAGTATAATTTAAGTAAAATCAAAAGGTCTTAGCTAATGCCAGACCTAAAAATAAAGAAAGTGAGCACCTTCAGAACTGAAACATACAATATGGTGTGGACGTTTCAAGCGTATTTCATGCAGTTATAGGCAGAATATAGTGCGACAAATTGCTGCTTATATATACTCCTATCACTTTGCAGTTAGAGAAAGAAAAGTAAAGTACATTATTTGACAATCTTGCTGGGGTACAAAGAGTGTGAAAGGGAAGGCTTTAGGATGTCATGTTTCATAACACAACGAATTGTAAATACCTTTAAATGGACTGTACACATTCAGCAGTTGGGAAAGCAAAACTGAAGCATTTCTCCGGTATTCTGAAGTGTGATGGAAGGAAAGCTTTTAAAAGCATCAAAACAAATCAAGACACTATACTTGATGATGGACAAATTATATATATTCCCCGAAGGCCGATTTCCACACATTATCATTTCATGGCCGTCCACAAGGGGGGTTAAAGTGTGGGTGCTACCACCTCCCAGATCCTGGATTTTTAACTTGCCATTTTCTTTCCTAATTATCCGCGGTGGTGCGTCCATAGGAGCGCCGGGGTGTTGCCCTCCCCCCTGCGTACCAGCCCATCGTCACATATAAAATATATTTTTGCAGTAGAGGGAATTTAATTATGGCCAGGTCCCAGACGAGACTTATATAACCACGCACGATGACGTACTGTGAGCTGTTCCAAGGCAGTATAATGATTGGCAGCAGCCACCCCCATTGCAGTGAAATGAAGTGTGCATGTCAGCTTGGCCGTTTTGTATTCCACGAGCAACCTGACATTCGTACTTCAGCTCTTCTCAGTGTATGCCGTGCCAGTGATTGAGGAAACAGAGACACAGCCTGATGGTCTCTAGTTGATCGCCGTGTCTGCCTGCCTTATCCAATCCGAGTGATGCTGTCATAATGTTCACTAATGCAAACAAGGAAAGTAGAAACAGGATTGGTTGATTTGGCGGGTGACACCTCTGCGGGACTTCGGCGTTCATTATGGGGAATATGGCCCAGTGGTGGAGATGCCGCATAAGGAGCTGCCTTTGCCCATGGGCTGAGAAGAAGCCGTGGACTTTGACAGGAAGGTGTACTACCAGCAAAACCACCTCCTGGATCTACCAGAGACTAGAGACAGGTATGAGGAAATACTGGTTCCCTGCCATTATCGGGTAGTGAGAGGCAGGGTGTTTTCCGCTGCGCTTTCGCGTGACAACCAGGCCAGCAGCCTTAATGGCACTTCCCTTGTCAATGCCATATATTTCTAATTAATTGAATACCCTAGGGTTGCTCATTATCGTTGTTACACTGTGTGGGGGTAAGAAGCTTTCTCAAATTTGCTTGGATATGCACAATTTGCCCACTCTTTTTTCAAACTTTTCATGGGGGAGGGCTCCCCTGTAACCCTCTTAAGCCGGTCGAGGTTGCTTGCTGCACTCGCTCGCCACAGTGCTCTCAGCCGCAACTTTTAGAACTCGTCACTTTCAAATGTCACCACCTGCCACTGCAAATTATGCCCCCCTGAAAGAAATTATGGGGTTGCCCATGTATCATTTGGGTGCAATATAGTTTTATCAGTGAAACTGTATATCTGTGCAAAGTTTGTTGCCATTTTAATAGAAAATGTGCTGACTGTAAATGACAGTGCACTGCCATGCAATGCTTTAGTTTCATTAAAAAAATCGCCTACATCCTGTCCATTAAAGCTAGGGGTCATGAAGGTTTGTCGCTCTAAAAAGTGAGACGTGGTTCTAAAAAGTTTGGGAGCACTGCACTAGACTGTTAAGAAATGAAGCGCAGGATAGCTGGGCAGATGGGAAAATTGAGATTTTTAAAAAGAAATTAGAAGGATCCAACATTTTGTATTTATACCCATATTTGTGTTTCACTACTAAATTCTGACTATGCAATTTGTACATCCATTTTACAAACAGAATAAGGCCTGTGGCAAATCATCCAACCCCCTCTGATTAACATGGCTTTATAACAGGAAGATCTGTAGCTTGCAGCCCCTAATGAGACCTTTTTGATGACAAAAGAAACTAAACAATTAGGTGATGCCTTTATCAAAGTCAAGAAAGTATTTGCTCAGATTTGCGATGTCTATCAGAATGGTTAAGAAGAATAGAATTTTCAATGAACTATAAGGCACCAGAACATTATACTTAAAACTAAGGAGCAGAACCTCGTGCTAGCCCCCCCTGTGACTGTTCTCCTGTCCAGCTTGCCCGCAGTCTGCTACCTTCTGCTGCCTTAGGTTTGAGCCTTTTCTGCTCATTTTTAGGTCTCGCCTGAGCCAGCGCATGCGCTGCTCTGGCGAGACATTTAGCAACTGGGTTTCAAAAGTGCTACCCAGAGGCTTTTGCCGGCCACCAGATTGCTGTTACGCGCACAAGCGCGCGTGATGTGCACAGCTATGCCTCTCCTTCTTTCACGCGCACCACTCGCGTTTCTTTTAGCGTGTGTGCATGCACACACACAACTCCCGGGCTCTGTTCCTCGCACGCACCACTCGCGTTTCTTTTAGCGCGTGCGCGCGCACACACAACTCCCAGGCTCTGTTCCTCGCGCGCAGCCAATGCTTGTTTTTCTAACTTTGAAACTGAGAGCGCGGCGTCGCTTCATGGACACCACGCTCGGTTTCTTGATATATTTCTTAACTTCAGCACTGAGCGCAGCGCCCACTTCAAGGACACCGCGCTCAGTGTGAAAGTTAAGAAATATATCAAGAAACCGAGCGCGGTGTCCATGAAGCGGCACCGCGCTCAGTTTTCAACTTAAGCATTTGTAGTACCCATCACAGAAGAGAGAAATACACAACTGCGTACCGGTAAGGCTTCCGCCATTGGTGGGCTATTTTAACATCAGGCAAACGTCATGCTAATCACCCCCTTCTTGGATCTACTTTCTCCCAATCTCCGTTCCGCTTTCAGCTGCATTGTCGGAAAGGAACTCAGTCGCTTTGGTCTGTTGGCATCCTCCTCTGTTCCATGCTCTGCTGCTTCTGCCTGTTCTCGCTGACTCAGGACAGGCTCAGAGTCGGCTCTCCATCTGGAGTTGGTGTTGAGGAAGGCGCAGTAAATCTCCCACAAAGACGGTTTGGTTTGCAGGCTAATTTCTTTTTGCATTTGTAAGACTTAGCAGTCAGTCCTGAACTTGCTGTACGTCATTCGTCAAAAGAAGCTAGCCATGGAAGTTTGAAGCATTTTGATAGCGATATCTTACTACTATAAACCGTGGACATATTAAAAAATACAAGAGCAGAGCAAATGTTTAAGTTAATCAGGTCCGCGTCACTGATAAGCCACTCAGTGTACATGTGCGGTTTGTTAATCACAAATTATCATTACCCAAGCACCACGCTGCTAGTGCGTGACTTGTATCATGTTTACTGGTGGGCTGTTTGAATAATTCTTATGGAGCACGCTTCTGTTGTATCTTCATTCTACTCAGTTGCTTGGCTGCACTCGTTTCTTGAAATCCGAAAAATTGGGTGATTTTAAGCCACGCAGTTCACAGTCCCTTTGTAGATTATCTGTTGCTCCATAAAATATAGCTCACACATGACAAGCAGTCCTTTCTGTGGAAACAAAATGTATGCTTTTCCTAAGCAGCGCGGCTCAAGCTGCGGGCTGCGCTGCTCATGAAATGCTGGCGCTCCGCTTCGCGCTCAATTAGCCCACAGAATTGCTCCCACCCACCTCCTCACATGTCGCTGGATGTCCCTCCACCTCCCCCCTCATGTTTTCTAAATTCCTTGAGCAGCCGTTCTTTGTTTTACTAAGAGTATTATGGAACTCTCTGCGGCGAACATTTGCCTCTGAGCTATCGTGACGGGATAGTGCTTATGTCAGTAATAACCACATCACATCCTTTATTTATATTATCCAAGCTGCGGGCTGCGCTGCTCATGAAATGCTGGCGCTCCGCTTCGTGCTCAATTGGCCCACAGAATTGCTCCCACCCACCTCCTCACATGTCGCTGAATGTCCCTCCACCTCCCCCTCATGTTTTCTAAATTCCTTGAGCAGCCGTTCTTTGTTTTACTAAGAGTATTATGGAACTCTATGCGGCGAACATTTAACTCACTGAGCTATCGTGATGGGATAGTAGTTATGTCAGTAATAACCACATCACATCCTTTATGTATATTATTGCTACTGTAATTGCTGGTGTTAGTGCAAGTATTATTGTTTAATAGCGCCACATGAAGCATTTGTTCTAGGCGCCCGACAGAGAAGACATATTGTCGCCAGTCATTTGCCCGCCGCACCCTCCTCTTTGTGCCTTTCACACTACGAGAGATGGAATATGCCCCTGGTACCTATTTTTTTTATGTAAAGCGCATTTATCTAAATAAGATGTTTTCAAATAAATGCCAGCTCTGGTGTCTAGAGTAACACGGGTTCAGAGGGAGATGGAGCCACCACAGTTCTGACTGACCCATCTTAAAAGGGCCCCTCCGGGCACCCCGCCACCAGCATACTAACATCTTGAGCCCTCTGTACTGCGACAGACCCGCACACCGCTTGCACAGGTCAGTACCTTTAAGAATAAAATGCCCCAAACGCTTACATTTAAAAAAGCTCAAACGTACCTTTCAACACAAGCACTTGCTGCACTTTAAATGTAAAAATATTTCAAAACACCAACAATGCAGGATTTTCCGTTTCGAAAATAACTGTCTTTTCACTGACACCGGCTGTACTTTATATTTAAAAACTAACAGAATTTCGAACACAAACGCCCCTTCAATTTTAAATACAAAAGGTGTATGGTTTCAAATAAAAAAAAAATACTCTTTCGTATTTTAAAAAAATCAAATGAAAAAATGCCGGTACTTCAAGTTCTAAATGCCAGAATTTTCTATCAAAACCTACCACCACTTCCAAACTTGTGAAAAGCAGCACAGCGCTTAGAAACATAAGCTGTGATAATAAGGGTTGCACAAAGGACACGTTGTCGCTTCTGCGAACAAACAACTTTTTTTTTGTGAGTGGGCCACCGCATCTAACCTCGACTCAGCGTGCACTGCTCTTGGTGGCGCAATAAAGCGCATAGAAAGCCTGTAACTGGAGGTAGGCGCATAACTTCCTGAATGGGTTTCCTCGCACGTCGTTACACGCATCATGTACTGCATTTTACTACAAGTCATTCTGACATCTGTATACTTGTTTCCCTGACTGTATACATGTTTTTTCAAGCACTCTGACTGCGCCTCTTACTATTTTAATGGGGTTTCTTTACTTCAATCCTTTTTTTTCCCAGAAGATATTGATGGAGTGCTTTCCAGAGGGCACCAATTCAAGCATTCATCCCACCTCCCTTTATTTGAGTTTAATTTGTTTTATGCGGGATTGTTGTAAAGCACTACTAACCACTCCACAGTGGCCTCAGGGCACATTTATCGCTTAGTTTCATCTCTCTCTCTCTGTTTCTATCCTCTTTGGCTCCTGCCTCGGAGATTTCTTAACCGTCCCCCTTACATCCTCCCCCTTTCATTATTTTCGTGAGCACACTTACAATACTTTTCCCCATTTTATCTGTCTGTTACATCCTTTAATTTACTACGTTATTTATGTATGTATGATTTTGTGTAACACTTACGTGGATTTGGACATTATACAATTGGGACTGAGTAGGGCCTCCACCCCTTAGTCGGAAGGCCTAGTATTAACGAATGTTTGTGGTGTGATACCAACTTGTGTGATAGGTCCCAAAAGCGAGACCTATTGGCTATGTCAATGCTTGTTCTGTCCTCTTTTCTGCCTTTTTTGCTCACTTCTAACCTTTATTTTGCCTCTTTCTGCCCATTTCTGACTTTTAGTTTGCCTTTTTGCTCATTTCTGACTTTTATTTTGCATCTTTCGACTCGTTTCTTCTGTGATGTTTCCTCTTTCTGCCTGGTATTTTTGCTCTTTCTGCTTGTTTCTGACCTTTGTTTCCTATTTCTGCTTGTGTCTGACCTTTATTTTGCTTCTTTCTGCTCATTTCTGACTTTTATTTTGGCTCTTTCTGCTTGCTTCTGACCCCGTACCTAGCCGCTTTCTGGTTGTTTCTTCCCTCTTTCTGCCATTTCACTCGTCCCTCCGTTTTCCTCCTCCTGCCACCCTGCACCCCACCCTCCCCAGGACACTGTAAATTCAAGACCTGGCACTTCGACTGAGACATCGCATGTACAGTGCCCAGATATCCCGAGGGGTGACAGTTCTGTGCTATACAAATACTGATTGATTGATTGATTGCTATAATCAAATATAAATGTAATAGATTTATCAATCCATTACCAAATACTTCAAAGGTGTCTACCATAGCACCTTCAGTTCACAATATACCTGGAAGCACTTGCCAACACTTTACATTAGGCAGACCGTCTTACCCCCCTATTTCTCTGGAGGATCATCTTGCCAGATACATTTGTAAGTGAACAACCTGTTGTTAAGATCCAAAAGAAAGCTAAACTTGCAATAATGAAAGGTGCTTTTTGGCATGGTATCCAGCATCAATATACCCAAGGTGAAACCAGAATTTCTTTTTAAATTGTCAAGTATCTTTGTTATCCAAGGTTTGTGTTGCTCAGTCTTTGGCTACATGTTTGCTGGTATTTGGGACCTTAGCAATTGGGGGCCTCTAGGCTATGATTCAATCCAACATGATCCTTCTGTGTACTGATGGAGGTTTCCATCCAAAGGTCTGCTCTCATTTTTTGATGGAACAAAACATTTTATTGTCTACTTTTTTCAAGAATCTGGCCTCACCGAAGGTGTCAGCTTTGCACACTGGAGATGTGTGTCAAGTCCTCATATTTTAGCCAGAGTGAAAAAATCCTTTAATTATTCAGTCTCTGTTATCAGCTTTGGAGGAGCAAGCATAGGGCAAAAGTCATCAACATACACTGTGAATCTGCAGGACAAATTACCTTTTCAAGTTCCTGTGAAGGTTCTCCTGAGGAACCAGCTTCTTGGACAGAAACTAAAGGGATTTTTGGGCATACGGTATGCATGGGTGCCATGTGGGCATACCTTCATACTTTCATCCCTCACTAGAAATTGAACTTCAAATCTTCCAATCGTGGTCCTTTTTGCAAAGCATACTGACATTGTTAGGTCTCGCCTGACCCAGCGCATGCGCTGGTCTGGCTATACTTATTGAGAGGGCGCCAAAAAGTGCTACCAGGCCAGCCTAGAGCTACAGTGCATGTGCGCGGGCGCCGCGCTTCACCGCAATTACTTTCACTTTCACGGCCGCTTTGATGTTTGATCGCATCGCGATCAGTTGCACTTTCGCGGCCGCTTTTGCGACCTTATAAGTGTTTAGTTATGCAACTGTTGCATGGCTAAACACTTATAAGGTCCCAAAGGCGAGACCTATTGGCTATGCCAATGCTTGGTTTCTTTTGTCAAGGTTCTGCACTGCCTAAATAATTCCCCTAAAGGTCTATACACTGTTCTCTGGCTTCTTACCTTGGATGCAGGTTAGAGGGAACTGATAAATCCTTATATCCTTAGAAATGTAGTGAGGAAGATTGTACTGGTGGTTATGGCCTGAATACTTTCCAGTGGTCTAGCACAGTGGCGGTGCGTCCATTGGGGGCATTGGGGCGTTGCCCCACTAGCCACATGGACGACCGTCATGCTAACATGCAATTTAGGATTCAAAATAAATAATCTGAGGGCACTCGCAGTCTGTGGCAACGCTCTAGCTCAGAGAGCTCTACCGGGACAAGCCCAACTGAATCGGACATCGAGGAAGGGTGTGGGGGCGGGACTGTGGCAGTGAGTGACAGCGCAGCAGAAATAGTGCAGCAGCAGTGTGGGCATGTCAATTTTTGGGCTAGTCATTTTTATGACTGGCCCGCGCATGCGCACACGAAGTAGTACCTTCCCTCCTCCTCCCCTATAGCAACTCAGACTGGCGAGGGACCCGGGCCCCCGGGTCTCATTATGGGAATGCAGTAACTGTGCTCTTAGCCAATCCTGGCGCAGTAGCGCTGCTAATGCAGTGCCAGGATTGGCTGAGACACCGCGCAGCCTGCAGGATGGTGCCACACGTGGGTGGTGGCACTGCCCAGTGCCGCACTTGTATGGCCAATCACACTGTGGAGCCATGCAGTGGTGATTGGACATTTCCTCTACGCTGTCGGCACGTCACCGCGCCTGTACCACACGATGAGTCAGAGTCACGAAAGTCATCGTACCTCACACTCACAGACTGTAGACCTCGTGCCACCCACCGGTGTGTCTTGTCTACACAGTCAGTCGAGTGAGTCAGTCTACACACTTCCTCATTAGATAACGTACGTTTTTAACACAAACAGTCAGTGACTGTGTACAGTGCGTGTGCGTGGCATGAATGATGTGAGTGTATCAGGGGCCCAATTGTCAGCGTATAAGTCTGCCTCAGTTAGGCCTCGGGATACATACGGGATGCTGATTGATACAGAATCCCTACAGTTACTTGACTCGCTGAATTGAACCTGGTAATTTTTAAAAGCACACACGCTCCTAATGCCTTCCCACCCATCTATTTTATGTGACCCGGGCCAGCGCTGCGGCGCAGCCTCTGGCCGGCCATCGTAATTTGCAGCTTGTTGTGTTGTAGATCAAATGTAAGGTTTGGAATCTTACAGTTTGTTTTCCTTTTCAAAGCCTTTTGCTTTCCGTTTCAGGCGTGCATTGAATGACTTGTGGTTCTCGAGCCCACACGCTGTACCGCGGTCCAGAACACACAGTCCTCTGAAACAAGTGACAACGATTTGCGAGTCTTAGTTGCATTTCTGTGAGGCGGGCGAGTTTTGATTCTGATCCATAGATTTGTTTCTGCAGAGCTGCTCTTAATGCTTCTCATGCAACTTGATTTAGCATGTTCGGGAGTGCCAGTCTCAACAGCTGACTCAGAAGTCTCAGTGGAAGGCATACTCTTACCCCTCATATAACATTTTAGGAAAAAAACACGTTTTTAGCATCTACTGGAGTACAGTAAAGGGAGAGGGCAAAGGGTGGGCAGGGTGAATGCCTTTATATACCAAATATTAAATATGTAATTTAAGGACCATTGAGCTATATAGCCCGAATTAGATTTATCTGAGGTTTGACTGTGTAGTATGTGTGCCTCCTATGAGATGTCTCTTTCTGTTCTAAGTCAATTGTATCTGTTTAGCCTGTGTTCTATTTATTGTCAAAATTAAAACGGAAAGGTAATGGGCAGAATGCTTGCAAATGTGTCAGTGTTTGCAAATTGCTCAGGTCGTCTTCCAGTTCCTTGTTTTTTTCTCTACTTTTCTATTGCTTATGAGCAGCAGCTCTATACAGAGCACACTTCTTCGTGCCCCTGTAGGAGCATTTCAGTTCAAACTACCAAAGAGATGATGATTTAATGTTTGCCACTTCTAATTGCTCTGGGCCTCCTACCAGTCCATTATTTTTCCACTCACAGACAGTGCCTCACCAGAGTGGGATCAGTCAGATACAAATGAGACTTGTTTCTTCTGCCCAAAGCCATAGTTCTTAATATAGTAGAGTTGTTGTACAGTGTTAGGCCTGAGCATGGAAGACAGCTTTGCTGTTTCTAGTAGAGTTGTTGGACTGTCCTTAGGTCTGACTGAGCATGGAAGATAGCTTTGCTGTTTCAAGATACGTGATAAGGCAGAGCATAATGTTTCATGAAGAGATCTTATGTTAAAACTGCAGATTAATGACTTGACTTGTAGAAAGGAGTACACTGGGATCCATACATTTTGTCATTTTCCCCTTGCTTGCTCTAAATGTACTAATTTGAAATGCTATCTGGTTGACTTGTTGAATATACAGAAAATAACCCTTCCTGCCCCCTCAGTGCGTTGTTGCGGTATTAGGATGATTCACTCCGACGTTCTACAAAGGTGCATATGTTGAATGGTGCTAGTTTGCGACCTGTTTAGTTGTTTGTTAAATAAAAAACATCTCTGAGGTACTAAGAAATGCATTATATCTCAAAGTCTGTTATGAAGCTCTGTGGTTATACCGAATAAGAAGCTACCTATGTTATATGACATCTCTTTAATAATGTAATAACTTTACTTTCACATTTGCTTTATTAACCTTCCTGCATTCTCAAATTTGCTTGAAAATGCCCAATTTTTGCACTCTATTTTCAAAAATTTCTCGGAGAGAGAACCTCCCTCCCACCCCCCCCCCCCCGAACTCCCCATAGGTTGTTCGGACTCGCCCGCTACGCTCGCTCTCTACGGTGAAGTATGACAATGATTTTACGCCCCAGCACTTTCAAATGTCACCGTCCTCCACTGGGTCTATATCACTCCAAATGGTGGTCCACCTTGTCACAGTAAATGAACTGTCCCTCCCAAACCACAGACTCCTTTACCAAGCATCCAAAGCTTACCTAGGACTGTTATGGGGAAGAAGTGAGACAGAATTACAAAAGAGAAAGGGGAAAAAGCGAACTCCTTGGACCTGATTATGAGTGGCCCAGATAATTCTGGGATGCACAGTAACACGTTGAAAAATAAGGAGCAAGAGAGGGAATGTAACCAGGTAGGATTAATAAAAAAATAACCTGGTTACACGGAACACAATGTAATCTTTATAGCTTCTATAAAACGGGTATTATGTACTCCTAGGTATGGCTATGCTGAATTGTCTAGTCAAGTCTACCTCTAAGAGTTCCTCATTAAAAAATTATCAACCATCCACAACTAATCTCACACCCACCAAAGAAAAAATGTGAGAAAAGTCAGAAAGTGCCTCATGTAAGCACCATCCATGGAGCTACCGGCTGGTACTCACCAGTTTGCTCGTTCTGTCATCATTGGTAACTTTCTTGCCAGAAAAGAAAAACGTGCGACCTAATCTTTAGGCTCGTGTGAAGAGGTGTAAAAATAATAAGAACGTGTAGATGCTGATGTCATCTATCATATATCTTAAGCCCCGTAGTGTAAACAAAGGTGAATAAATCTCCTGATTAAAAGTGAGGGAGCCCGTAAACTGCTGTTCAAGCCTTGTGGTAACCGGGGAAGTTTTATAGAAGCTAAAAAGATTACATTGTGTTCCGTGTAAGCAGGTTATTTTTGTATAAATGCACAGTAACGCACCTGACAAATTTTGCCACAGTGGAGTAGGATTTTCTATGGTAAGATAAATATCGGACCAAACACCTGGCCACTCATTGCAGAATACATGACCAGGCCAATGGGACGTTGGGAGCGATGCTTACTGTTCCACTGCAGGGCAGGCTCACTGAAATATATGTTATCATTCCCATTGGTTTATAATTCTAATCTTGATTCCCGTCATTTCCTTGTGATGGAAAGTCTGCCCAAACGATGCGGCACTTCACATTTTTCTGTGTATATTATACCATGTACACAAGACATTTTCTGGTACGTTTAATAAAAAAAGCGTCATATTAGCAATTTTAGAGAGGCTGCAAATGTATTTTTTCAACTTATAGATGATGAAGTGATAATTTATTTAGGTGCATTCTTGAGGGCAGCAGAACGAGCTCGTGGGTCTATGAACACTGTGTAGACTGGCTATAATGCTTGATGTACTTTCCGTCCATGACTTTGTGGGAGTTGGTATCCTAGGCTATTGTTTACATTGTTTTTTACACGTGTATTTTACTGTGTGCACTTTTATGGATACCTGGTATTCGAATAAAGTTTTAAATAATATTAACACCTGGCTACTGGTAATGAGGGTCATTGTGTAAAGAAAGAACATGCTTTAAGCTGGGAACAGTTGCCTGTCTTCAAGGTCATGGTAATGTATAACCCTCGTACGTTTAGGACGGTGTAAACGCAAGTGGGTTCAGGGCAGCAGACAGAACTATGCTCCTTTAAACCATGGTGCTTCCTCCTGTCTATCAGACTTCTAATTAATATTCCTTCCTTTCTTACAGTTCATCAATTTATAATATGTTTGTAATTGTTACATTTTATACATTGTACGATATCCTATACAATTTGCTCTGGGAATAAACTGCAAACAAATTGCCATGTTTTTATCATTTTCTTAAAATATCACTGCTCCTGACTTGATGAGATATACACATCTGAAAACCATAAAAGTAGCTAGATTCATAACCTACTATGCAGCATAAATAGATCTAAAAGCATGTTATGCGCTTTTGTTTTTGATCTTAAATAGAGCCAACGGGCATACTTTATTTTAATTCAATTACTTGGTGCATTGTCTTCATATTTATTTGTGTATTTTTGCTTGATGTCAATATCCATTTGTTTGCACCTACAAAGCAGCAGAGAGGCAGAGGAAAAACGATACAGTGCTCCATTCATGGCTAATTTGAGAAGTAAACCTAAGAGCACGTTTAAACAAGTAACCTGGGACGTTTTCTTGCTGCACTCGGTTGACATCTGACAGGCCTCTCTGAGTTGCCTAAGGACACACTGACATCAGTGGCATTCTAAATATGTTTTCTTCCCTGTTAAAACTTGAAGTCACTTTCTGACTATTTGCCTAGCAGCATACTACTGAAAATGAATAGAATAAAAAAAAATCATATTTCAGAAAACGCAGCATTGTTAAAAACTAATTATTTTAACAACCAATGTTGAATACCCCTTATAGTTACATTCTTTCACATGAGAGTTATGCTTGAGTGAGACCTTCCACTTCCGAGGACCGCCCATTGACTGGAATGACATTTGAATTTACTATTCTACGTCCATGGTCGCTTTGATTCTAGCATACGTTTATATTTATGTATTTATTAATTGATTGATTTATTTCACATCTTTCTATAGTGCTAGTCTACTTAGACTGGTGTCAGTGTGCCTGGCAAGTAAAACAACACTGGAGAGCAACAACTATTCTTAAAAAGAAACTGAAGAAGCAATAAAACAATGAAATGCTATCAAAACACAGCTGTCCAAAAGGGAGTTGAGGGAAGAACAGATGAGTAGAACAGAATGGAAAATTGAAATTAAGGTGTTCACGTAACCAAAGTAACTGTTTCTGTGTTTTTACTTTTTTAAATGCTTGCTTTAAAATAGTAAAACACTGCCTGCCCATGTAGCTCTGTGGGCTTCACACCGATAGTGTTTGTCTGGCATAGTTTGACTTAGTATGCGTTTCCCAACACTATGAGGCCTGATGGGTCTCCATATTGTGGGCTACATAGACACACAGACATACGCAGGTACATTTACCAAAATACCTGTGCCAGAATTTATCATGTAATGTTCTAATATACGTTTTTTCCATGATATGTTAGGCTGCAAATAGTTTAGTCATTTTAATAAACAAGAATGAAACGTGTTAACAAGCTCAAACCTCATGCACCAAAGTTTGCACAATTGTTTAGAAAGTTATCGCTTGTTTTTTTATGAAGCTCTTTGAACGAAACACCTGCAGTTTCTAACCACACTGCCCAACATAATTATACTTAAGGTGATGGAAGCTAGGGATGGCCTTTAATGTGTGTACTGTGTACACATTTCATTCACTTATTACTCATAGTTTGTATTAAATGCGTGTGCCACAAAAGAGGCCACTATTTTGTTTTCATTCCAAGGTGAAAACACATTACAATGAAGGAAAGTTGCTATCTACTTCCTTTCGTAAATGTTACTTCTCAGTATGTATGGCAGTTCTAGTCTAACCTCAAGCATATTTTAAGATCACAAGTGCAAATCTGAAGAAGGTGCCAGATGAACGAGGGGAAGGTCAAGGAAATTAAGGTAAAAAGAAAGAGAAACAGAAAGGGATATGGAGAAGGAGAACTGGTGATACGCAAAAGAAAAAAGACAAGAGACAGACTGAAATAGAGAGAAAGAGAAAGAAACAGAGACTGGGAACTGTAGATAAGGCTCAAGCGTGTCTCATATGAAGTGCCCATGTCACAGATGAGAAGTGCAATCTGCAGGGTCTGTTGCATGAATGTAGGGCCACAGCCCCCAGTGAACCACCATTCACTCACACACTCCCCCCACAGTGGAGGCTCGCATAGGGTGTGCTGCGGGGCGGAGGGGGGTAGTAAACTCGGACATACGATGGGCTTTAGGTATTAAGTGGGTGGAGAGAATGTGAAGGGAAGGTGGCTGATAGGCTGGGATGGACATCTGTTCCCCAGGCTTATCTAGGAACACTGTTTTGAAGCCCAAGTCTTAAAGTGACTACTCAGGGTTCTCTCTGGTCTTGGATTCCTGGGATCGTAGAGGACATTTTCAAGAAATTATGGGTTGCTGTTTAGAATGTTTGTCCAATTTACAAGCCTGTCCTTGTTGGCTACCCAGAAGTTTGTCGCCGCAGCTCTCTGCTTCAGGTCCACACCTTGGCTGTCAGCAAGGCATTGATGCAAGATATTGATGCACATCCACTGCACAAACATCCAGAATCTGTCCTACAAAAAGTACACCAAACATTTCCTTATTTGTCACCATCTTCTTTCCGTTTGCCAGCCTTTTAAGTTCTCAGTGGCAGTGCGCATCCTTGTCTCCCAGGATTTATGATCCTTCTTTGTGGTTGTTTTAAACTTTACATGGTACTGTGCTACTGGACAGAGGTCTCCCCAGATCTTCTAATCAACTGTATCTTAGTTGTCTCCTCCGTACCTATAAGAGGCACTTGGCTGAGTAAGCAAGTCACTCTCTGCGACTCTGGCTTTTTAAAGCAGGAGTAATATATATATATATATATATATATATATGATTCAAATCCCTTTATTCCGTAACAATTCTGCGAATAAGAGGACAGTACACCAGGAAACCGCACAAGAGTTTATTGTGCGCTAGCTTTAGAAGGACGACACGTTTCGGCATTTGCCTTTGTCAAGTTACTTCCTGCATGCCAATCGACCATAGAAATACAGGTACATAGTTCATAAACATAGAAGAAATGCTTCAATATTGTACTGCATGGCGAGCGCGACATAAGCTGAACTTAAACACTGACAGCACCAACGTCGTAGGCCTGGGGACTGCTCGTGCAGCAAGCTGACGGATATATATATATATATATATAAAATTCACTTAAAAAACCATAGGTTTCACACATGTTATAGTTAGGTGGATATTTCACTCGTAAAAAACCAATGAAATTCCCCCGTTATAGTTAGTTCAGATAACTATAACTCGCGCGCCCGCAATCCACTGCTCATGACGTCACATATTACATCACTCATGACATGGTCAGTGGCATCACTCATGACATCACTGATGACATCATCCTTGTGATAGAGTGGCGGTCGCGCGAGTTACAGTTATCTGAACTAACTATAACGGGGGAATTTCATTGGTTTTTTAAGTGAATTTGCAAGGTTTTCTTAAATGCTAATTCCTAACTATAACGTGTGTGAAACCTATGGTTTTTTCAGTGAATTTGTACGGTTTTTTAAATGCTAATTTATTTATGTATTATTTTTTTTTTTATATATTTATTTTACAATAAACTACGTATTAAAATTTATTTTTATTTTCTTGGTTTTTCACCGTGCGCAAATTTTTTTCTGCCTTCGGGGTCCTTCAGGGAACCACGGGGGTCAGGAACTATCTACCCTGCCCCCTTTTCACGTTCGCCACCTTCCTTTTTCACTCTCGCACTGAAAACAAACAAAATGGCGGCCGACACTTCCTGATTTCGACCGATTCGAACGTTGACTAACATGTAACCACCAATCAGAATTACGCTCGCGCACCTTAGGGTGCTCGCACGGGGCGCGCTCGGTGCGCGCACGGTGCGCGCTTATAGATATTTATATGCTTTTAAATGCTATTTTCTCAGGAACTACTGAACAGATTGACACCAGACCTGCAAAAGGCACTTCCCTGACCTGAGGACTACCTCTCTGCCAAATTTCAAGTAATTCTGTTCAGCCGTTCGGGCTGTACCTTCGACTAAAGGTCCTATGGAAAAATGCATGGGGAAAACGCGTTTTGGGACCCCCCTTTTTTCTCGGCCCCCGCTTGACGAATCACCCCGAGACTTTCAGGGTAGGAGCTGAACGGAGCGCCCCATTAGTTTTGAAAATTTCGCGAGGATTCGTCAACCGGCGCCAAAGTTATTCAAAATAGAATTTCCAGATTTCCTATGGAAACTCGGTCCTAACTATAACTATCTACTGGCGACCGCCAGTAGATTATATATATATATATATATATATATATATATATATATATATATATATATATTATCTACTGGCGGTCGCCAGTAGATAGTTATAGTTAGGATTTTTTTTTCCATAGGAAACCTCAACATTCTATTGTGAATAACTTTGGCGCCGGTTGACGAATCCTCGCGAAATTTTCAAAACAGATGGGGCGCTCTGCTCAGCTCCTACCCTGAAAGTCTCGGGGTGAATCGTCAAGCAGGGGCCGAGAAAAAAGGGGGTCCCAAAACGCGGTTTTCCAATGCTTTTTCCCATAGGACCTTTAGTCGAAGGTACAGCCCGAACGGCTGAACAGAATTACTTGAAATTTGGCAGAGAGGTAGTCCTCAGGTCAGGGAAGTGCCTTTTGCAGGTCTGGTGTAAATCTGTTCAATATTTCCTGAGAAAATAGCATTTAAAACCATATAAATATCTATACGCACGCACCGTGCGCGCACTGTGCGCGCACGGTGCTGTGCGCGAGCAAAATTCTGATTGGTTGTTAGATGTCAGTAAACATTCGATTCGGTCGAAATCAGGAAGTGTCGGCCGCCATTTTGTCTCTCGCAGTCTGAGGCAGTGAAAAACAAAGGTGGAGAACGTGAACAGGGGGCAGGGTAGGGAGTTCCTGACCCCCTAGACTTTGTTAGGGGGTCACAGTAGGACCCCGAAGGGCACAAAAAAGTTTTTAATTTTTTTAAAAAAATCACGGGGTGCGCGCACCGTGCGCGCACGGTACGAACAGCGTAGCGTGGACGTGCGGTGCGTGAAGCGCACCGCGCGCCCATTGCGCGCGCACGGTGCGCGCACGGAAAAAAACCTTAAAAAAAAATATTAATAAATACATAACTTAGCATTTAGAAAACCTTTGAAATTCACTGAAAAAACCATAGGTTTCACACACGTTATAGTTAGGAATTAGCATTTAAAAAACCTTGCAAATTCACTTAAAAAACCATAGGTTTCACACATGTTATAGTTAGCTGGACATTTCACTCGTAAAAAATCAATGAAATTCCCCCGTTATAGTTAGTGAAGGGAACTATAACTCACGCGACCGCAATCCAGTGCTGATGACGTCAGATATTACATCACTGATGACATATGTGTCTTTCTGTAAAATAAATATTTGTTATATATGTATAGCTAAAGGTTAAAGGAAGAAAAAATGGGTAAATAAGTGTCTAAATACAGTGATGTAATATCTGACATCATCAGCACTGGATTGCGGTCGCGTGAGTTATAGTTCCCTTCACTAACTATAACGGGGGAATTTCATTGATTTTTTACGAGTGAAATGTCCAGCTAACTATAACATGTGTGAAACCTATGGTTTTTTAAGTGAATATATATATATATATATATATATATATATATATATATATATATATATATATATAATACCCTTTCAGGCATAGAGTAATGCATACATTTTGCTAAAAAGAAGAAGATAACTCTGGGTAGTTTTCAAGTTTCGGTAAATAGCAGCTCCTGTATAGAGCACCTTCAACACCAGCGACACTCTAGATCTGCTCATCTCAAATGTCTGCTTTTCGATCAAAGTTTTTAAGCGTAGGATTAGCACAGTGCCATCCACTGAGAGATAGAAAGGGACAAAGCCTTTTGCCATTTCTACAGCAAAGTCTTTAAGCATAGGACTAGCACAGTGCTGTCCATGCTGAGCTGTAAAAGGACAAAAGCCCTTTACCACTCCAGGCACAGTATTACAGCTTTGAATCGGTAAAATACCAACCAAGCCAACCTGAAATGAATAAAAGCAACCACTGACACTTGTCACGCTATATATATATATATATATATATATATATATATATATATATATATATATATATATATATATATATATATACATATATATATATATTATCTACTGGCGGTCGCCAGTAGATAGTTATAGTTAGGACCGAGTTCCCATAGGAAATCTGAAAATTCTATTTTGAATAACTTTGGCGCCGGTTGACTTATCTCTGTGAAATTTTCAAAACTAATGGGGCGCTCCGCTCAGCTCCTACCCTGAAAGTCTCGGGCTGATTCGTCAAGCGGGGGCTGAGAAAAAAAGGGGGGTCCCAAAACGCGTTTTCCCCATACTTTTTCCCATAGGACCTTTAGTCGAAGGTACAGCCCGAACGGCTGAACATAATTACTTGAAATTTGACAAAGAGCTAGTCCTCAGGTCAGGCATGTGCCTTTTGCTTAAATGGTGTAAATCCGTTCAGTAGTTCCTGAGAAAATCAAAAGTAAAATCACATATATATCTGGGCGGAGCCTAACCACACATCTCATCGTGAGATCTGATTGGCTGTCAGCACTTCATCCAAGAAGTGTTGGCAGCCATCTTGGGACCAATATACATGATAGCACCTCATTAAAAAGCATTGCAGTTAATAGAAGGTTTTAAGACTTTAGTTACATTATAAATCATTTGTTGATGGTACCATACTCATTTTAGGAATTGTGGTGTGTTCTAAGGTGATTTTACCATGTGAAAAAGCCTTCTGCTGTGATATCATGAATCATGTTTGAGAGAAAACTATTTTCTCATGCTTTTCCCACAGAGGTTTGGAAGGTGATCTATAAGCTAACTGAGAGCATATTTTCTGTAAATTCACATTATCTTTCTCAGTCATGTGAGAATGAAGTCTGACATTCTCAGTAAAACATGTACATCCAACAAGGGCAGAGACTGTCAGTTGATTCCTTTGTGTTCTACTGCAGCTTCCCAGAGTGTTCTAAAGAACAACTAGAGCGCTAACAGTCCTACTTATGACAAACGTATGGCACACCTGATGCCATCTTAGTTGGAATAAAGTGGTAATTCTTAAAACATTTAATTTAAAAGGAACAAAATGAGGGGGTTCATTTTGCCATAGAAAGTATGATTAGTGCTGCAGAAAGAAAAATTAGGGCACATTTTGACTTCTCAAATCCTCTTCTATGTCATAAAAAAATTCTGACATGCAGACTGAAACATGCACTTTGAATACCAGCAGCAGACTTCCCTGGTGAGCAGTAGCTTTACTACAGTGATCTAATGAGCAACTAGAGTGCTAACATTCAGAATTTATGGCAAATGTGTGACACATCTGAATGCCTTCTTGATGGAACCAAGTAAAAAACTGAAAGTATTTCCTACTGAGAAGACTGCAGTAAATGAGGAAATTAGGAAACTTCATAACAAATAAATCTCCCAAGATGGCCACCAGAGACAAAAGAGCCCAAATGTAGCCCAAATACCACCCAAATGTAGCCCAATGACAGAATGTCCCAGAGTGTTCTAACAAACAACTAGAGCGTTAACAGTCTTACTTATGACAAAAGTATGGCACACCTGAAGCCATCTTGATTGGAATAAAGTGGTAACACTTAAAACATTTAATTTACAAAGGAACAAAATGAGGGGGTTCATTTTGCCATAGAAATTATGATTAGTTCTGCAGAAAGAAAAATTAGGGCACATTTTAACTTCTCAAATCCTCTTCTATTTCATAAACAAATTCTGACATGCAGACTGAAACATGCACTTTGAATACCAGCAGCAGACTTCCCTGGTGAGCAGTAGTTTTACTACAGTGATCTAATGAGCAACTAGAGTGCTAACATTCAGAATTTATGGCAAATGTGTGACACATCTGATTGCCTTCTTGATGGAACCAAAATAAAAAACTGAAAGTATTCCCACTGAGGAGACTGCAGTAAATGGGGAAATTAGGAAACTTCATAACAAATAAATCTCCCAAGATGGCCACCAGAGACAAAAGAGCCCAAATGTAGCTCAAATATCACCCAGATGTAGCCCAAGTATAGCCTAATGACAGAATGTCCCAGAGTGTTCTTAAGAACAACTAGAGCGCTTACTGTCTTACTTATGACAAAAGTATGGCACACCTGAAGCCATTTTGATTGGAATAAACTGGTAACACTTAAAACATTTAATTTAAAAAGGAACACAATAAGGGGGTTCATTTTGCCATAGAAATTATGATTAGTGCTGAAGAAAGAAAAATTAGGGCACATTTTGAGTGACTTCTCAAACCCTCTTCTATTTCATTAAAAAATTCTGATATGCAGACTGAGACATGCACTTTTAATACCAGCAGCAGACTTCCGTGGTGAGCAGTAGCTTTACTACAGTGATCTAATGAGCAACTAGAGTGCTAACATTCAGAATTTATGGCAAATGTGTGACATATCTGAATACCTTCTTGATGGAATCAAAGTAAAAAACTGAAAGCATTTCCTACTGAGGAGACTGCAGTAAATGAGGAAATTAGGAAACTTCATAACAAATAAATCTCCCAAGATGGCCACCAGACACAAAAGAGCCTAACTGCAGCACAAATATCACCCAGATGTAGCCCACATGTAGCCCAATGACAGAAGTGTGCAAAACACTTATTTTTTGTGTATTTGCAGTTTTATATACTGCAGACTTGTCAGGTATTGGAATGCTTTACATGAGCATTGGTTACATCACACAAGTTCAAATTCATTTTGGTTGTAGACATGGGGAGATTAAGTGATTTGACCACAATCACAGAATGTTGAGCTGACGCAGAAACTCCAACCTGGTTCCCCAGTTGCAAAGTTTGCAGCTCTGAAAGTAACACCACATCCTCTCGCTAAGGTGCAACATTTAATCAAGTGGTCAACTGGATAAAAAAACATAAAGAATACAAATAATTTAAAAGTTCTTTGACGCTATTTGAAAACTCAGAAAATATATCCTCAATTTAGTTTTTTAGAGCACTAACCATAATTTTGATGCAAATAAGACCCTCTCATATATGTAATTTCTAAAGGAAATACTCTAGGTATTACAGTTTTGATTACATCAAGATGACGTCAGGCGTTCCACACTTTTGTAATAAATATAGAATGTTAGCAATCTAGTTGTTCATTGGGATACTCTTGAGAGGCAGAGGCCAGGGGCATGGACTCTGAAAATTGAAGGCAGGTAGTAGAGTGCAGAGGCAACAATTTGACCACACTGGGCAGGCAGGAAGGGCAGTGGCAGCACAACAGACTATGGAGGGCAGTGGAAAGGGGGGCAGGGGCAACAAACCAACAATACAGGACTGGCAAGAGAGGCTGTGGCAATATAATAGACCATTGTGGGCAGAAGGAAGAGGCAGTGGTAGTACAACCATACATGCCAACAGACCCGTTTCAGCCAGGAAACGTCCAAAGTTTTTAAGCTCAAGTGGGCTTTATTTGATCTGTCTCCTGTCTACAATCTCCTCTTTTTCAATGTAACTCAAAGGGGAAAATCAATACCCCAGTTTGTTTTCAAAATCTCCCTCTTACCAAGTTCAAAATGTTCGCAAGTATGGTACATTGAATCATGGTAGGCAGGAGGAATTGGGGTAGGGACATGGACTCGGATAACAGAGGACAGGAGGGACATGGAGAGGTGCACCAAACTGACCCTACAGGGCAGGCATCAGGGTTTGCAGCAGCACAATACACCACACAGCGCATGCGGGACGAGAGTGCAGCACAACAATCCATAGAAAGCAATAGGGAGGCGACAGGACCATGCACATGGACAACAGAGAACAGATGGGAAAGAGGCAATGGTAGCTAGCTGACCATAATGGACAGACAGGAGAGAAAGCTGCAGCATAACAGACCATAAAGGGCAGGAGGGACGGATCAGGGGCATTACAATGGAACAGACAAGCCAGGAGGGAGGGAATAGGGGGTCTGCACATGGAAACAGAGGGCTGGGGGCAAGGTGGCAGGGCAGGAGCAGCAAGATGACCATGGAGGTCAGGCAGGATGGGCACTAGAAACAAGACACACCATGGAGAGCAACAATGAGACCATGGTGGCATACACACAGACCATGGAGGGAAGGTGGGAGGGGGTCAGGGGCAGCTAGCTGACCACACAGGGAAGGTGGGAGGGGTCATGGCAGCACAGAAGACCATGCATGGCAAGCAGGAGGGTTAGTGGCAGCACAATGGCTATGATGGGCAAGAAGGAGGGTGCAGGGGCATGCACAAAGGACCATGGAGGATAGAAGGGAGGGTCAGGACCTGGGCACAGACAAGAGAGTTCAGGGGAAGGGACCTCACAACGGACCGCGTGGGGCAGGCAGGAGGGGCAGTTGCAGCACAACAGATCAGGGAGGGCATAAGGGTGTGGCAGTAAAATGGACCATGGAGGACAGGAGGAAGGGGATATGGGCATGGCATGTGGACAGGCAGGGTGGAGGTGGCAGGGACAGGTTACAGTCATCTGACAATGCTAGGCAGGTGGGAGGGGAGCGGCAGCTCAACAGAACACTCAGAGTAGATAGGAGTGGCAGGACCATGGAACATAGTGGGCAAAAACGATGGAGCAGGGGCATGCACAAAGACATCGGAGGGCAGGGGGAAGGAGAATAGGGGCAGCAAGCTAAGCACAGAGGCTAAGCAGGAGGTCAATGATGGGCCATAGAATTGGGCAATGGAGGGCAGGAGGAGTGGACTGGTACATCATGCTAAATAGAGGGCAGTGGCAGCACATCAGACCATGCATGGCAGGAGGGAGGAGGCTAGTCCATGGATTCAGACAACAGAGGATAGGGAGGAGGTGGATGGGGCAGCAAGCTAACTGTTCAGAGAAGGTGGGTATTAGGAACTTTATTGTTTTTAAAATGTGTGTCTGTGCGAACTACTTAAAATATGAACAAGTATGCAGCATAATCTCACTTTTATTCAGGAAGAAGAGGACGTTTGTGACTGTGACTCCGGGCTCTCTTGACCCTCCACCCCCATCGCAAAATGTAATGCCCGTGAAAACGGTAGGTGGACGCAGTGTTATATAGAACATAGTCCTGAGAGCACGATTGAAAATGAAAACTAGATGTAGTATATGGTATAAACTATGCACCAAAAAGTGTGATATAAGATGAACTGGGGCGTGAAATATAATATGCAATACATTGTGCGCAATGACAGATTCATTGGAGAGCGCGAGATAGCACAGGCACTAGAGGGTGCTATGCGATATGCGCCTTGGAGTGTAATATGCACAGGGCAGTGTTGTGTAACATAACTAGTCTCTAAAGTTGTAATATAAAATATGTGCTGGGGAGTGTAACGTTGCATATGCACTGTGACAAAGATATGGATCCCAGATTGTAATATGTATGGCATAGCGCTGTGCGTTATAACATACACATCGAGGAAGGCACGTTAGATGGGGCAATATAACCCGTGCGAAGGCAAGTGTGGCATGACATATTCACGGGGTGGTGTTACAGTGCACATGGGCTAGAGAGTGTCATAGCATACGCACTAGCTGGTGGAATACAACACAGAGGTGTGAGGCAATCGGCGGGCACTGGTGGGTTAAACACAGCATTGGGCTCAGCCAGGAGCACGCTGTGACTCTCAAATGAGATTCGTCTCCTTTCCAGAGAGTAAAATAAAAAGTATTACACATCCGGCGGTGGATGTGTTTTTTTATTAACCGTGAGGGGGGTTTCTTGCATAGTTTGGTCGAATTTTTGTCGAATCCCCTTTGAATGGCTTGGTGTGCGTGTATATTAAATGTGCCCGTCAATAGCTACCCATGTTTGTATAAATAAACGACAAGGGTGTCTACTTGGAGAGTACCCACCGACGGGGGCGCCGGGATTAGGCACGGTAGGGCGTCAGACACGTCAGAGCTTCACTAGCGGTGTAAATACATTCCATGTGGATTCATTCTATGCATAGTCGCCTTTTAATGAATATCACGCAAATCGTCATGGTGATAGGTACATTCGGTTTGTCCAGCATGTCCTAGGTGTTTCTATAAATATATATATTTTTAAAATAATAAAAAACAAAGGCCGGCCCCGGGGGATGGGTTCCCCGGAGCCATAAGGGGCCTGAGGAGGGGGGCAACGCAGCCCCCTCCTAAAGAATTTAAATTAAAAAAAGGCCATGACCCGGGGTTTGGGGTCCCCCAGGCCGATTAAGGCCTTGGGAGGGCCAAATGTATTTTTTTCAACAAAAAAAATTAGGGTGCAGGCCCTGGGGGATGGGGTCCCCTGGGCCAGTAAATTAGAAAAAGAAGGGGGGCCACACAGCCCTCCTTCTTAAAAAAATAAAATAAATAAAAGACCGGCATTGCGCTGGAGGCCACGCCCCCTCCTTGCAGCACTCTGCAAACGCGCCCCCTGGCCAGTTGTAAGTTGGGGAAGTAATTCCCAATCAATACTGAGGGTCCCTGAGGGCCAACTAGCCCAACAGGTATCTCCAGTGTGCACCAGGGAGCTGCGTTGCAGACAGGTGTTCTGAGGCCACGACCCTTTTTACACCTCTATGCAACGCAGCTCTGTGGCGCTTACTGGAGGTACCTAGTGGGCTAGTTTGACCCTAGGGACCCTTAGGATTCAAGGGGACTTAATCTTTCAACTTAGAACGGCCACAGGGGCGCGTTTACACAGTGGTGAAGGGAGGGGACGGGGCCTGAGGTGACGTGTGAAAACACGCCCTGTGGCGCGTTTTAAGTTGGGGAAATAATTCCCTTTCAATCCTGAGGGACCCTGGAGGCCAACTAGCCCACCAGGTGCTTCCAGTAAGTGCCACTGCTCTGCGTTGCAGAGAGGTGGTGCAGGCCGTGCCCCTTTTTACAACTCTCTGCAATGGCGCTTACTGGACGTACCTAGTGGGCTATTTTGCCCCTAGGTATCCTCAGGATTCAAGGGGACTTAATATCCCAACTTAAAAAATGGCCACAGGGCATGTTTTGGGGAAGGAAGGGAACGGGGCCTGAAGTGACGTGTGCAAACACGCCCTATGGCGCGTTTTAAGTTGGGGAAATAATTCCCCTTCAATCCTGAGGGCCCCTGGGGGCTAGCTAGCCCACCAGGTGCTTCCAGTAAGCACCACTGAGCTGCGTTGCAGAGAGGTGGTCCAGGCCGTGCCACTTTTTACACCTCTCTGCAACGCAGCTCTGTGGCGCATACTGGAGGTACCTAGTGGGCTAGTTGGACCCTAGGGACCCTCAGGATTCAAATGAACTTAATCTCCCAACTAAAAACGGCCACAGGGCGTGTTTACACAGTGGTGAAGGGAGGGGACGGGGCCTGAGTTAACATGTGCAAACAAGCCCTGTGGCGCGTTTTAAGTTGGGGAAATAATTCCCCTTCAATCCTGAGGGACTCTGGGGGCCAACTAGCCCACCAGGTGCTTCCAGTAAGCACCACTCCGCTGCGTTGCAGAGAGGTGGTCTAGGCCATGCCCCTTTTTACATCTCTCTGCAACACAGCTCTGTGGCGCTTACTGGAGGTACCTAGTGGTCTAGTTGGACCCTAGGGACCCTGAGGATTCAAGGTGACTTAATCTCCCAACTTAAAACGGCCACAGGGCGTGTTTACACAGTGGGGAAGTGAGGGGACGGGGCCTGAGGTGACGTGTGCAAACACGCCCTGTGGCGCGTTTTAAGAGGTAGTTTTAATCCCCTGCCCTATTATATACTAGGGGCTTACAGAGGAGGTCATGCTGATCACAGGGGGACCCCAACGCATAGTGTTCCCTAGTGTATGTAGGTGTTTTCACTGTATTCTGAGTGTTTTTTAACATAGCACTGGCTCTAGGACTGGTTAGTCAGACTCAATTACCACCAGTATCCGTCTGAAAAAGTTGAGGGTACAGGATGATTTTGCAACAAGGCTTCTTTCTGCTCTTCTGTTTCTTCTTTCTGCACGTTATCCTTCTTCCTGCACTTTTCTTCGTCTTTGAGGACTTCTGTTGCTTCTTTCTGCATTTCTTTTTTTTCTTTCTGTGCGTTTTTTCTTTTTTCTTCACATGTCCTATCTCTGTAGGCATAGTTAGAAATTAGCATTTAAAAAACCTTTGAAATTCACTGAAAACACCATAGCTTTCAGGCACGTTATGTTAGGAATTAGCATTTAAAAAACCTTAGAAATTCACTGAAAAAACCATAGGTTTCAGGGGCGTTATAGTTAGCTGGACTTTTCACTCGTACAAAACCATTGAAATTCCCCCGTTATAGTTAGTTCAGCTAACTATAACTCGCGCGCCCGCAATGCACTGCTGATGACGTCACATATTACATCACTCATGACATGGTCAGTGACATCACTCATGACATCACTGATGACATCTCAAATGACATCACTAATGACATCACTGATGACATCATCCATGTGATAGAGTGGCAGACCTCCTCTTCCCCTAATATAATCTTTGATACACACATTCAAAAATAGAAACTACAATGTTCAAAACAATGGACATACCAATACCTGTTACAACAACCTATTCAGTAATTCTAAGATCCACATACACATCCACTCATTCACCAACAGAACTATACAGTCACTCATACATGTACTCACTCATCATATGTACTCACACACCTATACATCCTATTACACAACGCCACTCATCCATAGAGTTACTCACACATAGTCACTCATGCTAATAAAGAATCAAACATCCATTTACTTGCATATACAGCTATACACACACCACCACACTTACTTCTACAGAAACTTACACATACTTAGTCTTTTAAACAATCACTTATAGAAACACATACTTATTCATACAGGAACTCTTTCAATCTCTCACTCTCACATATACTCACTTATATACACCAATAGTCACATATACTAGTTTAAAACATATGTAGTTACTCATAAAGACACTATTGAGACAGTCTATCACTCACTAACACACCCAGGCACGATAGGAGGAGCTTAGCGCGTGATCAAGATGGCCGCGTGAGCCTAGAGCTCCCGAGACCCTCGCTCCCTCCGGCATCTATCCTGTCTATTATCCTGTACTTGATGCCCGGACTATTGGAGAGGATCTGCTGCTGAGGCGGGAACCGTTGTCCGGGTCGAAATCGCCCACCGGAGACCGAAGTTATACTGCCTGGAAGTTTGGGGCCTAATCCCCGCACGGTGCCCGGGACTTGCGTTGGCACAGTGCCCGTGCCCTAATTGAACAACAGCGGCCTGGTCGGGGAGGAGTCGTCGGAGGTGGAGGGGATTTCACTTTCACTTTCGATTTCGCCTTCCAGTCTCCAGGGCGCCCGTGACGGGGCGTGCGCGGCGCCAGCCACTGGTTGCATGCCCATTTACCCTGTACGGGCCAGGAGATTGTCTACACGGCAGATTGAGATGTCGACCAGGTCGGACGCCGAAAAGCAGAAGCCCAAGAACACCAGGCGGGGCACCTCCACCCAGACTAATACCATGGACCGCTATGCCCATCAGAGGGGGTCCCCGGGCGAATCGGGCCTGATGTCGGAAGCCTCGAAGGACGCGGCGTCCCCCTCCGCAGAATTAACCCTGCAGGACATCATGGGGGCCATCGAAGGGATGAAGTCCTCGATTGGGCAGCAATTTGAGACCCTGGCACAAAAAGTAGATGCCATATCGATAGATGTCAACCTGGTTCGGGCCGACCTCGGCAAAACTAATGAGCGGGTTCAGTCCTTGGACCTCAAGACTGCCGGCCTCCTGGGCGATGTCTCCGGCCTCCAGCAGGAAGTCCGTACTCTCCGGGCAGCAAATGATCACTTCGCCCGCCGGTTGGAGGACTTCGAAGGCCGTGCTAGGCGCAACAACGTCCGCATCATTGGGGTCCCGGAAAATTCGGAGGAGCAGTCGGTGGACCTGTTCGTGGAGGACCTGGTGGTGAACCATCTGGCACCCAAAGGCCTTAGCAAGTTCTTTACCGTCGAACGGGCCCATAGAGTTCCTGGCGGGAGGCCCAAGGTGGGGGCCCCACCAAGGCCGATTGTCGCCCGGATCTTTAATTTCAGGGATCGAGATGCCATACTACAAGCATCGCGGATGGCCGGCCCGCTGCCATTCCAGAACACTACTGTAAGCTTTTATCCGGACTTCACTCAGATGGTGCAAAAGCAGCGGCAAGGCTTCATGGCGGTCAAGAGAAGACTGCGTGAGATGGGACTAAAATATGCCATGCTCTTTCCTGCAAGGTTGCGGGTGGTGTTCGAAGAGCGAACTTTCTTTTTTGAGGCACCCGACATGGTCGGAGACTGGTTGGACACTCTGCCCCAAGGGCGGCCTGGCGTGGAACGCTCTGGTGGCGCAGATGGTGCCGGTGACGAACATTGAACCGGACTTAAGTACCACGACTCCGATCCCTCCGGGAGGTTGATAGTCCGGGGGGTGGCGGGGGCAGTAGGGGAGCTTTTCCTCCTCTGGGGTTCTTTCCGTAGACTAGTTTTATAAGGGGCGACAGGCACACTGCAAGTTGGGGGGCACTTTAGAGCTTACGCAGGGGTGCAGGGTGGGGGGTGGGTGGGGTTTGTTGTTGGGGTTGTTGTTGTTTTTGGTTCTGCAAGGCGTCATGATGCAAGCTCCTGTGGTTCGGGTCGGGTTCCACGTGGGTGGTGGTGGTCTCCTTACATGCTGGGATGGGGGGTAGGGGCCTCAAAATACTCAGTTGGAATGTGAATGGCCTGGGGGATCGTATTAAGCGTGGGATTGTACTGCAATTTCTGAAGAGATGTGCCCCTGATATTGTCCTCTTGCAAGAGACGCACTTGATTGGCAACACGTGCCATGCACTCAATCGTAAAGGCTATAAGTTTGTTGCGCATTCCGGGTTCACCTCGGGTTCCAGAGGGGCGGGAATACTAGTCAGGTCCTCTCTCCCATTTGAGGTTGACTCTACTACTGTAGACGATAGGGGGCGCTTCGCGGCAGTAGCGGGACGGTGGGAGGGCAGGACGCTGGTCCTGGTGTCGGTTTATGTCCCCCCTGCATTGCAGCCCACTACCCTAGCGGACTTAGAGAGGACATTACTGGATCTCCCAGAGGGCGTGTTGGTGGTGGGTGGTGACTTTAATGCGGTCGGCTCAGGCCTGCTTGACAGGCACCCGCAGAGGATTTCGGGGGGGGCTCAGAAGTGGCTTGCTGATTTCATAGATACTCTAGGGCTGGTTGATTGTTGGAGAATGTTGCACCCCACACAACGGCAGTACACTTTCCACTCAGGTGCGCATGGCAGTCTCTCCAGAATTGATTATGTCCTTACTCTGGCTGCACACGCTTCCAGTGTCTCTGAGGCCAGGCACATGGCACGGGGTATTTCTGACCATTCTCCGGTGTGGATCTGTATGGATGTTGCCAGAGGAGTGGGTGGTAGGGTGGCCCCAATTAACCCGTGGCATCTTAGAGACCCTGTGACTCGTAGTGAGGTACTTAAGGCGATCGACCGTTATTTTCAAGAAAACCTCGGTTCGGTCACGTCGGCGGTGTCCTTGTGGGAAGCATTCAAAACCGTGATTCGGGGTGAGGCCCTCTCCTTGATTACAGCGGCCAAGCGTCGGAGGGACGCGGAGGTCGCCCAGCTTGAGGCGGAGATCGCAGACCTAGGGTTGGCCCTGGAGGGTGAGGTCACGGAGGAGGCGCTGCACGAATTGAGCCTTAAGCAATCGGAGTACAGGGCCCTCGTGACTGACGCAGCCAAGGCTCTGAGTAGGGAACAGCGGGGCCGTCTGTACGACGTCGGGGACAAGGCCGGGAAATTGATCGCGTGGCTGGACAAGAAGGAGAGGGTCAATCGAGTGGTGCCGGACCTAGTGACAGAGGCTGGCGTCCTGGTCACGGAGCCGGAGGACATAGTCCAGTGCTTTGCGGATTACTTCCGCACGGTCTATACATCCGTGTCGGACAGGCCTGTGGAGGACTCATGTGCACTCCTGCGCGATCTCGCCCTGCCTTGCCTCTCCGACGTGGACAGGGACGACCTTGATGGCGACATCACGGTCGATGAGATTGCGGGGGCGATCCGTTCTTTGCGTCCGGGCAAGGCCTCGGGTCCGAATGGTCTGCCCATTGAGCTCTACAAACTCCAGCCGGACAAGATCGCTCCGCATCTACGAGCCATGTTTGTGGAGGCGCGGGCGACGGGTTCCCTCCCGCTCGACCAGCGCCTGGCAATGATCGTGGTCATCCATAAAGATGGCAAGCCTAGAGACAGGTGCAGTTCATACCGGCCGATCTCGCTCCTTAACGCTGAGCCGAAGATCCTTGCTAAAATCCTCGCAAACCGGCTAGTCAGGGTGATCGGTGACCTGATCCACCCCGACCAATCTGGATTCATCCCACATCGGAATACTGCGTTGAATCTTAGGCGCATTCATGGTGTGATCGCAAGGGTCGGGACGATGCGGGAACCGGCCGTGGTGGCGGCGCTCGACGCAACGATGGCGTTCGACACGGTTGAGTGGGCATATTTGTGGGCCGCGCTCGCGAAGTTCGGCTTCGGGCCCGGATTTGTGGGCTGGGTGAGGCTCTTATACGAAGGACCTCTCGCCAAAGTTGCGGTTAACGGGAGGGCCTCCAATCCCTTCGACTTGGGAAGGGGTACCAGGCAGGGTTGTCCCCTCTCGCCGCTGTTGTTCGCTCTCGCCCTTGAGCCGCTAGCGGCATGGATACGGTGGCACCCAGACGTGAGGGGGATTCGCTGGTCCCCCGATCACGAGGACCGCATTTCCCTCTATGCCGACGACATTCTGCTCTATCTTACCTCACCCCGGAAGTCCCTTATAGTTGTCTGCGACATCTTGACTTCCTTCGGGAGGAACTCGGGGCTCACCATCAACTGGGGTAAGTCATATCTGTACGCCCTGTGTGGAGACGCTCCGGTTCCCCCGCGGAATTGCCCGATCCAGATCGCCCGGGAGGGCTTTCAGTATCTGGGGATCTATATTTCAGCCGACCCCACGGTACGGTATGAGCGAAACCTGCTCCCTCCGTTGGCGCGCCTGCGGCGGGACGTGGCAGGCTGGAGGCGGCTGCCGCTTTCCCTCCTCGGTCGTGCGGCGCTCTTTAAAATGATGTCGCTTCCCCGCTTTCTCTATGCCCTGCAGAACACCCAGGAGCTGGTCCCGGCCAATTACTTTCGGGAGGTTGAGAGTCTACAGCGTTCGCTGCTGTGGGACGGCCGCCCGCGTATAGCGATAGCAAAACTAACTCTCCCTTGGTATGACGGGGGTATCGCGCTTCCCGACATCCGGAGATACTATTGGGCCTCCCAACTGAGCGCAGTCAACCACGGAGTCTACGGTCCTGCGCTTAGCCCCGGCTTCGCTATGGACCGGTGGTTGTTGCGGGGTGGTGGCTACTATAGAGCACTTTATTCAAGGGCCCCGGCTGGATCCCTCACGGGGCCGACCGGGGTGGCGGTGCACGTGTGGAAGGCAGTCACGAACTCCCTGGGGTGGAAGGATAGACTCACACTGGCCACTCCGCTGTTTGACTCGGACATGCTGGGGAAACTCTGGCACTCTAAGGGTTTCGACAAATGGGACCTGATTGGTATCTCCAGGGTGGGGGACATGCTGGCCAAGGGGCGGATTAAGTCGTTTACAGAGCTGCAGACGGAATATGCGCTAGAGGGCACGGAATACTTCCGGTACGCGCAGGTACGTCATGCGCTGCGGTCGGTCCTCGTTGAGGGGGAGAAGGTGCCCGAATCCTCTCCGTTGGAGGACCGGATCTTGGACGGCCATGTGCCGGAGAGCACAATCTCTCTCATTTACAAGAAGCTGGTGAACGTCCGTACCGATCTCCTCCTGGGGGTGCGGGACCAGTGGACTAGAGACGGTCTTGAGCTGGACGATGAGGACTGGCAGTGCGCTGTCTCCTCCCCGAAAGAGGTTGCCATCCCCGCCAGGCTGCGGCTGGTCCAGCTTAAGATACTCCACAGAGTCTATGTCACTGGCCCCCGGTTGGTCCACATGGGTTTCTCCGAGGACGGGCTGTGTAAGAGGGGCTGCGGGATGGTGGGCACCTTTCTGCACATTATATGGGAGTGTGGTGTGATTGCGGAATTGTGGAAGCAGATTCATGTTGTGATGCAGGAGGTCACGGGTATTATGTTGCACTCAGAGGCGCGGCGCTGTCTCTTGAACGTGTGGGGCCCTACAGACTACGATGCTGCGCAGACTCAATGGGTGACCCTTGGTAATATGGTGGCCAAGCGGGATATTGCACGATTGTGGGGATCCCCTAGCCCGCCCACCCTGGATGCATGGAAGAACAACATGGACTGGTGCATGTTTCAGGAGAAAACAGTGTATTGTGCACGGGGGAGGCCCAAGAAATGGCACAAGGTGTGGGGGGGGTGGAACCAGTATAGGGGGTACATCTGCCTGCCTCCTGCCACTGACCCACCAGAGGAGCACCTTTCCCCCTAGCCCCACTTCCGACTTGAGTTTTGCGGATGAAATCTGATAGAAAGTTAGTGCCTCTGCCTCTCCCTCCCCTCCACTCTTGAGGGCTGATCTGATGGTGGATATGGGGCCGCCTCATCGGTGGGATCTGACGCGAACACATGATGTATATTGCCTTGCTCGTTATGTTTTTCTTTAAAAATTGAAACCTTTTTTCTCTCCTGCATGACAGCTGTAGAAGACTACATATGTTGATTGACGAGCTGCCGAACCTCCGGGTTGTCGGCTGAATAGCTGTGTATCTGAAATATCCGATTAAAGGTTTTTAAAAAAAAAAAAATAAAAAAAAAAAACACACCCATGCACACACTCATCCACCCATACAGTCCTGCACACATGCTGTCTTCAACACATACAAACAGTGAGTCACTCATTCATGCACCTATGCACTACGTAATACCCCCCACCGAACCATACAGACACTCAGACACTCATACTGATACTCAAAAAAAAAAACTAATAACCTATATAGACACTCATGTAGCTACTCACTAACCCATGCAGCCACTTATACACAAAGTGAGAGACTGATACAGATATTTACACATTTAAACATTACTCACTAAGCCATGTATTCACTAAGATACACTTAATCAGTCAGTTATACAATCAATTTTTCAAAAACAAATCATCCATTTAGACGCTTATATACCCATTTATTCTTCCATCGACCTTGAGATATACATATATAAAACATATGTAATTTTCAGAAAAACACACATTCACTGGATGATGTCATCAGTGATGTCATTTGAGATGTCATCAGTGATGTCATGAGTGATGTCACTGACCATGTCATGAGTGATGTAATATGTGACATCATCAGCAGTGCATTGCGGGCGCGCAAGTTATAGTTAGCTGAACTAACTATAACGGGGGATTTTCAATGGTTTTGTACGAGTGAAAAGTCCAGCTAACTATAACGCCCCTGAAACCTATGGTTTTTTCAGTGAATTTCTAAGGTTTTTTAAATGCTAATTCCTAACTATAACATGCCTGAAACCTATGTTTTTTTCAGTGAATATATATATATATATATATATTGCATCCGCTTTGTCTCCTGTTCAGAAGCGCACACAACAGCATAATATTAAAAGCATGCCACCTTTCTGTTTTGAATACTTTTTCTCTGCCTAATGCGTCTCAGTGCACTTGCACCTTGGTTACAGGCAGTCAAGACTCAGTACGGTGGTGATGAAGAGACTACCGTTGTGTGCACTTCCGAACATGTGACAAATCGGATGCAACATATATATATATATATATATATATATATATATATATATATATATATATATATATATATATATATATATATATATATATATATATTATCTACTGGCGGTCGCCAGTAGATAGTTATAGTTAGGACCATGTTTCCATAGGAAATCCGCAACATTCTATTTGGAATAACTTTGGCGCCGGTCGACGAATCCTCGCGAAATTTTCAAAACTAATGGGGCGCTACGCTCCGCTCCTACCCTGAAAGTCTCGGGGGGATTCGTCAAGCGGGGGCTGAGAAAAAAGGGGGGTCCCAAAACGCGTTTTCCCCATGCATTTTTCCATAGGACCTTTAGACACAGCTACAGCCCGAACGGCTGAACAGAATTACTTGAAATTTGGCAGAGAGGTAGCCATAAGGTCAAGGAAGTGCCTTTTGTAGGTCTGGTGTAAATCTGTTCAGTAGGTCCTGAGAAAATAGCATTTAAATCAATATATATATCTGTAAGCGCGCTCCGTGCGCTTACCGTAAGCTTACCGTACGCGTACGGTGACGCGCGCGAGCTCAATTCTGATTGTGGTTACATGACTGTAAACATTCGAATCGGTCGAAATCAGGAAGTGTCGGCCGCCATTTTCTGTCTCTCGCACTGAGAAACAAAGGTGGAGAACGTGAAACGGGGGCAACAAAGAGAGTTGCAGACCCCCTAGTGTTTGTCAGGGGGTCCAAGAAGGACCCAAAAGCCCGAAAAATAAATTTAATAATTTTTTTTTAAAATCGCGGGGTACGCGTACGGTAAGCTTACCGTACGCGCACGGCAAAAAAAATAAAAATAAATAAATAAAGAAGTAACAATCACATTTATTAAATAAATTAAAGGACCCACAAGGGAGAACAAAACAAATGTTACTGCGTAAAAAAAGGCGCGGCGCGCACGGCATGGACTGCGCAACGTGGGCGCTCGGTGCGCGAAGCCCACCGAGCGACACAGCGCGCGCACCGTGTGCGCAGGGTGTGCGCATAGTGAAAAACCCAAAAAAAAATTTTTTAAAAAATACATAACTTAGCATTTAAAAAACCGTACAAATTCACTGAAAAAACCATAGGTTTCACACACGTTATAGTTAGGAATTATCATTTACAAAACCTTGCAAATTCACTTAAAAAACCATAGGTTTCACACATGTTATAGTTAGCTGTACATTTCACTCATAAAAAACCAATGAAATTCCACGTTATAGTTAGATCAGGTAACTATAACTTGCGCGACCGCAATCCACAATGTGTAATTTCAGATGTCATCATTGATGTCATGAGTGATGTCACTGACCATGTCATGAGTGATGTACTATGTGACGTCATCAGCAGTTTATTGTGGGCGCGCAAGTTATAGTTACTTGATCTAACTATAACGTGGAATTTCATTGGTTTTTTACGAGTGAAATGTACAGCTAACTATAACATGTGTGAAACCTATGGTTTTTTAAGTGAATATATATATATATATATATATATATATATATATATATATATATATATATATATATATATATATATATATATATATATATATATATATATATATATATATATATATATATATATATATATATATATATATATATATATATATATATATATATATATATATATATATATATATATATATACAGCCAAAAGTCTGATGCGTTTCGGAGCTGTAATACTGTGCCTGGAGTGGTAAAAGACTTTTGTAATTTTACAGCTCAGCGTGGATGGCATTGTGCTCATCCTATGCTTAAAGACTTTGCTGTAGAAATGGCAAAAAACTTTGGGGAAGATGTATGCCTGTTTTTTACGGTCGCAAACATGAATTTGGCCCCTTTGCGACAGCAAACAACTTCTGCCCAATTTACTAACCCTATTTTGCGAGTCGCTAACCTATCAGCGACTCGCAAAATATGGTTAGCGACTCGCTATTAGGAAGGGGTGTGCCAAGCGTGTCCCTTCCTAATAGCGAGTCTCAAATCTATGCATGATTGTTTTGCAACCGCATTTGCGTTTGCAAAACACTCGCAGTTTACCAACCTTTACAAAAGGGTGGTAAGCCACTCGCAAATGGGAAGGGGTCCCCAGGGGACCCCTTCCCCTTTGTGTATTTGTTTGCAAATATTTTTTAATAGCAGGCAGTGGTTCCAGAGACCACTGCCTGCCCTTAAAAAATAAAATAGAAAAGATACATTTTTATTTTTTAAATGTATTCTGTTTTCCTTTAAGGAAAACAGGCTGCATTTAAAAAAAAAATGCTTCATTAAAGCAGCTTTATTAAAACTGGGATGGCATGGTGAGCAAAAGAATGAGGGATTCAACCCAGATCTCTTGACTGATTTGTTCTGCATTCCGTCCATCAATTGTGTTTTTCTTGCTTTCTCGCCCTAAGTGCACTGGGTATTCCCAGACGTGGGTCCCGGGCTCACTGTGCCACTGGATGAAAGCTATCCTGGCTGATGAGGGGTGAAACCCCGAAACCGGTCCTAGGATGCTTGTTTCCCGTCCAGGGAAGACATGGCTTGGCAGTTCGGGCTGGACTGTTCCCATGAGGCACAGGGTCAAGACTGATTTGCATATGGCCAGGTCTAAACTGGGGTGGCATGGTGAGCAAAAGAATGATGGATGTAACCCAGATCTCTTGACTGGGAGAAAATGTTTTGATTTGTTCTGCATTCCGTCCATCAATTGTGTGTCTTTTGCGTATTAAAAAAGCAGTCACAGACATGGTGGTCTGCTGACCCCAGCAGGCAACCATTCCTGGGAGTGCTAGCCATTCCCAATGGGGTTGCAAATTGCGGCAGCCTCGTTAATATTCATGAGGCATGCAATTTGCGACCCCATTAGGAATCGCAAACAGTGTCTGAGACATTGTTGTACATTAAGTTTAGCGAGTCGCAAATTGCAAGTCGCAATTTTGCGCAATTTGCGACTCGCTAAACTTAATGGTTGTACATCTGGCCCTTTCTAGCTCGGCGTAGATCGCACTGTGCAAATCCTATGCTTATGAAGCATTTGGAATGCAATAGGTCTTTCTTTTGTGAAAGTTAGAGCTATTGGTGCTGTAAATGACAAAGTTTTTTAGTTATGTTTGTGGTTTCTAAGCATTTTACCTTGCTGTTCCATAACATGAAGCACTGGCAAAGCCAGAAAGAAACAATGTATTTTGTGCTTGTAGTTATAGTAAAACTACCCCAGTGACAGAAAACCAAGCCGGACGGCTGATAGATTATTAAAATGCTGTGTTGCAGCATTCACATGTGTTTCTGAAGGTAATCTTATTATGCATGTTATAAAATGACAAATAAAGTTAAAAATAAAAAGCAAACAAAATGTCCGAGTGATATTCTGGTTAAAATTAGCAAATAACGTGCCTGATTCGGCTCGAAAGCACTGATTCCTGCATGTGATTCCGTAGCGGTGTCCTCAACCAGAATTAGCTTCATTGAAGTCCTACTCCCTCTGACGCCCAGACAGCACCTAAATTGCCCCATCAGCTATTCGCGTTTTCTGCACAACCACAAGTCCTGATCTTATATTACAGCTCTAACAAGTACGATTCAAACTATGCACCTCTAACAATAGCTTTACAAACACTAGATTAAGACAAAGACGACCTTCTTTAAACACCTCTTCTCATTGGCTGAGTTAGATCTTATACTGCACAGGGTTGGTTAACTAGGCAATGAAGTGCGCTTCACACACGTCAACGTGCTCACGCTTCACCATAGAAACGGAAACTCGCGCGTGATTAAGAGATACAATCTCTCTTTTATGTTAATGCAGCCCAACTAATTGTGACTGACTTCCTGTACTACTGAATGAGGCTGTAAGGCAGGTGTTACCAGCAGTGGAAATACATATATTTAAAACAAAGGGGCATATCTGTAGTACATGCGAGAAACAATTCTACAAATATAGGGAAAACGCTACACAGTCCCAAATACTGCTGAGTTCCGCCTAACTCTGTCATGGCCATGCATGGGACTCAGCTGCGCCCGATGGTATATTACTAACAGTGGAAGCACATCTCCTGGGCTGCCTGTCTTACAGCAGCAGATGGATGGCTACTCATTGCTTCAAGTAGTAGTGCACGCAAATCGCACCGAATTCAGGGAAAGGGCAAGAGCCCGCCGGGCGGCAACAGTGAAGTCCGACATCCAGAAATCAAGCCGGTCTCCATTGTCCCGCGAGTGCTGGGGGTGAGGGGGTTGTTGGCTAATATTAAAGTATTGCATGCAAGTAGCGCCCGCTGTTGTCCCGCGAGTGGTGTGTGGGCGATCTGCAAATTCAAGCACCGCTATTGTCCCACATTATTTATTCAAGAAAATAGCACTCCCTAACTGAAGCATCCCGTGTAACGCCGCAAGTAAACAATCCAGTCCGGATGGGCGGGTCGATAAGGAGACCGGGCAGTAACAAAGAAGCCTCATTTTCAATGGGAAGCCAGCATTTACCATAAACGATGACGCCAGCCAATCGGAATGATGGGTGGGGCTTCAGCTCCACTTCTGAAATATCCGGATTACAAGATGCCTCGCAGAACGAGCAGCACATGCGCGCTGCAACGCAGGTCTGCGAGACCTAAAAACTTTGCTAGAAAATCAGACGTTTAAGATGAGCAGATTTGTAGTGTAGTTGGGGTTGTAGGGCGCTCTATAAAAGGAGCGGCTCGCCACCTAAACTTGAGAACTGCCCAGAGTTCTCTGCTTTTTTTGCATAATTTATGTGGTACTCTGACTCTGAATTGCTTATATGTGCCCTTGCTCACACCTACAGATATATATATATTATCTACTGGCGGTCGCCAGTAGATAGTTATAGTTAGGACCGTGTTTCCATAGGAAATCTGAAAAATAGGTGGGGCGCTCCGCTCCGCTCCTACCCTGAAAGTCTCGGGGTGATTAGTCAAGCGGGGGCCGAGAAAAAAGGGGGGTCCCAAAACACGTTTTCCCCATGCATTTTTCCATAGGGACCTTTAGTCCAAGGTACAGCCCGAACTGCTGAACAGAATTACTTGAAATTTGGCAGAGAGGTAGTCCTCAGGTCAGGGATGTGCCTTTTGAATATCTGGTGTCAATCTGTTCAGTAGTTCCTGAGAAAATTTCAGTTAAAAGTACATATATATCTATAAGCGCGCACGGTGCGCGCACGGTGAAAAACCTGAAAAAAAAAATATTAATAAATACATAACTTAGCATTTAAAAAACTGTACAAATTCACTTAAAAAACCATAGGTTTCACACACGTTATAGTTAGGAATTAGCATTTAAAAAACCTTGTAAATTCACTTAAAAAACCATAGGTTTCACACATGTTATAGTTAGCTGGACATTTCCCTCGTAAAAAAACAATAAAAATTCCCCCGTTATAGTTAGTGCAGGCAACTATAACTCACGCGACCGCAATCCACTGCTGATGACGTCAGATATTACATCACTGATTACATATGTGTCTTTCTGAAAAATAAATATTTGTAATATATGTATAGCTAAAGATGAATGGAAGAAGACATGGATAAATAGGTGTCTAAATACAGTGATGTAATATCTGACGTCATCAGCAGAGGATTGCGGTCGCGTGAGTTATAGGTGCCTGCACTAACTATAACAGGGGAATTTCATTGTTTTTTTACGAGGGAAATGTCCAGCTAACTATAACATGTGTGAAACCTATGGTTTTTTAAGTGAATATATATATATATACATATATATCTATATATTGCATTTTTTTCTATTTAGCAACGGTAATACTAGAGTAGTTGTCTGAATGTGCTTGGGATGTGGCTGACTTCACAACGACTCTATCGCCCTTTCAGATGTAGAATAACTTCTGAATTAAACTGCCCCAACCCATCAGACATACTACTAACCTTTCTGTTACATGACTGACATGTGACAACTCTTACCCAGCCATCCTAGCCTTTTACGCATGATCCTGGATTGTGACTGATTATTCCATGGTTATGCCTGTCATCCAGGGGTAATGGTGACATTTGATTGACTTTGCTCCAAGCATGCCCATCTTGCAGAGATGTTAATAACATGCAAATGTAGTGCTGCCCATGTCTAAGGTGATTTCTTAATCTTTAATTCTTTAAAGAAACCGCACTCTGGCTGCTGGGTGTAGTTTTGCTTATTAGGTCCAGCGTTAATCAAGATCTTTTGATTTTCCTAAAATTATATGTATAGTATACTTACTTAGCGGGTCTTTCATTGAGCTCTTTTCATCCATTGGTCTGTTGATGTGCCTTTCACATTTTTCTTCTGCCCACTACAGCATACTGCATTGGGTAATAGGTCAGTCTACTTCAGTCATTAACTCATTCAATTTGAGTGACAGCGCTGCATAATTTTACAAGGAGCACATTCACACACAAAGTAGTTCTATTCAATACCAGAAACTTCTACAGTGATGTATGCTTTTTGAGACCAAAATTATTTTTGTTTTCATCAAATGTTTTTGTTAAGCTGGGGCCCGGCAGCTTCCCAGTTAACAAAGTTTTAAAAAACCAAGGCTGGCAGCCGGCACCATTCCTATTGAATTTGCCAATGCTCATTTCATTTATAAATGTTGTTTCCAAAGCTTCAACATGTGAAGGGCTGTTGACGAAAAAGTCAGGACTGGTTATGGATATTACACTTGACATAGCACGGATGAGAAGATACATGATTGGATGCACCCTAGCCCTACCAACCTTTGAGTGATTGGTTAGCAAGAGACAATAGACAATAGGATTTGTGAATTGCAAAAAGTGTCCTAAAGGGTACTGGATCAGAAGACCAAAAATAAAGAGGGGTTAGAAACAGTCTACATAGAGGGTGACAGAATGAGCAGCTATTTCTTTAACTACTTGTGAAACCTATTTTAGAATGATTTTCTAACAGCAGGGGAAGATTATTCCTAAGCAGTGTTCCTTAGCAGTGAATTATGAAAAGGTGTAACTTCCTGCATGAGAGGCAGTGCTGCATCCATTAAAAGTAATACTATCCCATTAGCAAACAAGGCAAACCTTGTGGGCTGCATTTCTAGGCATCTGTCTCTGAACTATTACTCATAAATCCCTCATCAGCGTCTGGGAAACACATACAGAGAAAGAGGATAAAGCCAGGTCAATAGCAACTATCTCCCCAATGTTCCTGTTGCTCAAAAGGTCTAGAAGCTCAAAAGAAAACTGTCATTGGCAAAGTAATTTACTGGCCACCTGGCCAGTTCAGAGGTCAGGCAACTCAACCTGCCATTAACTGTGCACACATTTACATCACCACACTAGATATTTGGGCGTGGTGGAAAGATTAACAGGGACAGCCATAGCTGCAGTAACCATTGGAGCAGAAGAAATCTTCAAAGCCACAATCTTGAGTGTTCCTTCTTCCAGTGCATGGCGCCTAACCTTCTTTTCCTCCACCTGTTTTCAATCTTTTCCATCCTGAGCTTAGCCCTATGGGCTCCCTGTCCTTTTCAGCTTTAGCCAACTTGAGGCCTGATGTATTATGACACAAGTCCCACAAAGTAGTTGAAATTGGCTACAAACATAGGGATGTTGACCAGCAAGAAACAACAGACCACTACCCCAGTGATTGTAATCCCCATTTTTGAAGGAACCTGTGATGCATATAAATCCGTATCCATCTCCTTTGAGGTGTCATTAACTGATTGCAGCTTGGTAACCGCTAAAGCAGTCGAAAACCATCTGTACATACCATTCCAACTCAATTAAGAGGGAGGCGACCCTTTCATGCCCCCACATGATTGCACTTAGGAATGGATCGTAAAGCCCATTTTGTTAGTTGTAAAGGTTTTTCTGACTAATAAAATATGGGTTTAGTAAAAAGAAAAAACACTCTGTGATGTTTGTGTATCACAGGGGTTGTAATTGCAAAGCAGTTTTTGTATATTTGGCCCTTTAAGTATGTTCTTTTACCTTTGAATCCATCTGCTTTGCCTGGAGAGGTATCATGTCTGAAGACAAGGTAGTCACTCGACTGGGACAGGTATCAAAATTACCATAGGCTGTATCACTCTAAAGAAGGGTCTCCTCTCTTTGCATGGCCCATTGCGTTGAAAGGGAATCAAAACGCAGGGTCGAGAGCTGTTTTCATAAGCATTCAGATTTTGCACCTTTCTTTTAGTGACTGTATATAAACAATCATGAGTATAGTCGCATGCATTTATTTTAATGTGATAATGTTCCTATTTTAACCCTTTAAGCAGTAAACATGGATGATAGATCCATTTTTACTATACAAATGGTTATAATTCCTGAAATGAGAAAGCGATGCACCACATACACCAGTGTCAGGTATTTTCCCCAATCCATACAGTCCCAATGACAATTATGAATATCAAAAATTAGAAATATGATGTTCCTAATAACCAGAACACTAAATACTGGGTCTGTGTCAGACAGTTGACTTCCTAAGACATCTTGACTCCTGGGAAGCTTGGATGAGCACTCAAGGCCACAGTGCTTGAGTTGCAAAACTAATTTCACAGATAAACTCAGCTTACATAATTCCCTTGATTTAAGAGTGCAAATGCATACTCTGCATATTATGTGGGAGACAATCAGATCTGCTCCAATTGGAAGGAAAGTTTGTTCCAGGGTGAGGATTCCATTTGTATTTTATTCACACACACTGTACCGTTGTAGGTATTCATATACTTTTTCTCTTCCCTTTCCTACGCTGGACAACGTTGGAGATTTACTTTTGTTAAATAGCAAACCCTTTTCCAGGGTAGAAATGAGAGTAAACACTTCTATTTGTTGGGTAGTAGAGGAAGGGGTTTCTGCATGGGGAAAATATTCCTCAGTGGAAGAATAAAGGACATAAAGTAAGCAAGTGTAATTTGCGCATTTCAGAACAGCTAGAATTTTAACATAGAATTTTAATGGTATACTACAGGAGTGAATGTGTACCTTTTTATTGAGGTTTGGGCCATGAGTGTTATTTTATATGAAAAGAATAATACTCTAGCAGCACAAAGTGTGTAGCTATACGTACAGTAAAATATCCAAACAATATAAATAATGTCAATCCATAAAGCAACAAATATCACACAAGTTAGTTGCCACACTTTACGTCCTTGTTACACACAAGTGTGGCTAGCGGACACATCTGACACACCAAGGGTACTGAGTACTGAGTAGTCTTGGGCATCTGCGATCAGTCTTCCATCCTCATTCACTCTGAGGTTCATGATCAAAGCAATGTAGATAATGTTTACAAAATTTTACTTTTGTTCCAAAAAATAAACTTGAAGCAGTCCAATTAACCCATAGTAACAGGACTTGGTTTACATGGTGTGGTGCTAGTTATCACTGCTTGGTACTGCAATGAACCTCACATCTCACAAATTCTGCCATAATCGATGATGTGAGTACCCCTACAGGGTAAAGAGACCAGAGATTTGAATGTCTTAAGGTTCAACAAGAAACATCTTTTCAATCTTCTTTACATGGGATTGGTGATTTTGAGACTGTTCAAATTGCATGGCACATGTAGGCAGCTGTCTTGGGCACCACCAGAAGGAAAGCGCCAGATCAAAGGTGCCCCCTTTTACCAGGAAGGGATGGCTAAATGTCGTTTTTGTAGCTTGACAAAAATGTACTGACTTTGATTGATCACTGTGAAACCCAACATTGCCTTAGGAATGTTTAGGCTTTAGTCACTCAGTAAAATGAGTAGAGAATGCACTCCAATAAAAACATATGCTTTTGTTTAATAAAGAAAAATAGTAAATATTAAATCATGCCATGGTGTATGATTAATTCATAAGTTGTATTTAATTACTTTTACACTAAGGTGTGCCTACCTCACCAGGTTAAATTCAGTTGGGGCCTTTAGGTGGAATAAACATAACTGTCTCAAAAGATTGTGAATCTTCAACTTTTTACGTAGGTCTGCAAAAAGACAGTGTTAGATGTCTGGAAGATCTCAATGTCATCTATTCTTTCAAAATATACAATAGGAAGAAGTATTTATAGAGAGAGGGATTGGGCTTTGCATTAGCTCACTTCAGCCTTTTACGTAGTTTTAGTGCAGTGCCTTTGCTTGTATGGGCTTTGCATTAATCCCATGATATTCCAAGGATTGTTCCACTGTTCCATATGGTGATGTGGCAGAAAGTATTTGTTTTGTTAGACGATATATGCAGCATTTTAATTTCTTTTTAATGTCTCTTTTCATTAGGATGTGTTTGCTTGTTGCTTGCCTTAGCCTGCCAATAAAACACATTTCTAGTCAGTGATTGTATTTGCTCTTCTGTTTGTATTACTTTCCTGTCTTGATAATATATTATTACGCTTATATTTTTATCCACAAGTAAATATGTGCCCTCAGATAAACTGAAGGTTTACTTGTACATATATAAAGATACATATATTGAACTTGTTGTGTCATAATACTATAACTTCCTTTTCTTCAGAACACTTTTCCATCACTTTTCACAGACTTCCCCTATCTTTTGCAAATATGTATTCTAGTTGCGATGCATAACAAATGTATCACAGGTTTCAAAATTATGTCAAAGTGAAACAAAATAAAAGACCATACTTGCTTAACAACAACTCTCCAACTAACAAATGAATTACAACCCCCCCAAAAACATTTATTTTAATTTGATTTCTATAATGCATAGGATATTCTACTTTGCTGGCACCTTTGTTTGTGTGTATGTTAGTCACTGTATCATTTGGCAAATGTATGTAATCTTGGAGAATTCATTCATAACAAAATTGTTAACATATCTTATTTGCATCTTTCTTAATGGAAAATACCGTGGGACAGAGTCGTGTATCTCATCTATCCAAATTTCTTTGTTTTCATCAACCCATTGAATTTTTAAATTACCACCTGCAACCAGCACAGCCATCTACTGTTTAAGCACTGCATTATATGCTGCAAATTCCCTTTCGACGAACACTTCCCAGTACAGAAAGAAGTGTTAAACAGAGCCAGCACAGAGAGTCAAGATGCTTGCACTAATATCCGTGCCACATACATATTGAAAGTTAGGTTCTCCAAATTGCCATTTTCTTGCAACATGCAGTGTCAGAGGCTTTGCCTGTACAATGATTTTTTTAAAATTTTCATTAATTCACTCATTGTTAAGTCAATAAAACACAATGTTTGTCGGTTACCACAAAGGAGCACGTTTATTTTTGTGCTTTTGCAATTCACTTCTATAATCAGTGCCATAATGTTGACAACATATAAGAATTCAATTAAGCAAATATTTACACTTTACTGATTTTCCTTTGTTTAGGTGATGAATCTTTAACTAAAGAGGTAAACGGAAATGAGACTCATAAAAACGTGGACATGCCGGCAGCCCGAGACCAAGACCAACTCTTTAACGTGAAGATCCAGATGCCCGGAGCTGATTTCCTTGATTTACAGGTACAGCACTTACTTTGTGATCATATAGCTCTTTGAGAAGACATTAATTTGTTAAACGGGGTAAGATTGTAGCTGTGTTGCCTGTCTTTTAGATCTAGAGTAATGAGGTTATAAAGTCCAGTTTTGGACCTTACACAGTTCATGTTTTTGAGATCAAGTACTGTTGGACCATATCCCAGAGGATATTGTAGTTGAGGTTCACCTCAGTCTTTGGGGTCCTTTGCGTTCCTTCTCTTGCATTGAAGAAGTCTTTACTTTTCACAGCATTCAGTTTGAAAGTATTCAGAGTTTCCTTAGATGCAGTTTGAGCAAAAACATTCTCCAAGGCGCACTTTTTAATGGAAGGAGCACAGAAATGATTATCTGGGAGCACCTGTATATAAAGCCCAAGAACATGAATTTACCGTTCTGTGATTTATGGTATTGATGGCGTGTTTGATTTGACCCAGATATGTATTTGCTGGCAGACGGGATTCCTCTGAGCATGTTAGTTGCCTTTTGAAAACTTATATTTCATGTTTTATTATGTTTTTGCCACTTATATAGTGCACTGCCTGCATTAATATGTCCTTGTCATACCGTTGACTCCGTTGGACATCATGCCGTTCTGCAATTTCCACTTCCAGATGGAGTCTGAGCTATCGGTGTTCTAGGTATTGTGGTTTCTTTGAGGGTGGGTTATGCAGCCATATTCAACAAGCTGCTAGTGTGCCACTTTGTTGTCTGAGAGACACTGCACAGAGGCATTTACCAATTGCTAATGTTTTTGGACACTTTATACACTTAAATAAATTGGTGGTCAACCTTTTACACCGTAATATGAAGCAAGCATGTCTGTTAAGATATGGATTACCAGATATTTGAATTGTTTCCTATGCAAGCCAATGGTAGACTTTGGTGATAGAGGAAGCGCTGCTACAGTGCAAAAAAACAGGCCTTCTAGACAGTCTTTCCTTATTAAAGTCTTGTGTTTGAGCTCACTTGCAACTCGACCAAGCATCCAGCCTTTTTAATTTTAGCAAAAAGCCAACATTTTGGAAAACAGGGAAGCAACTCGGAGTACAACTTGTTGCACGCCTTTAGTGTAAGCCCATCAACACCCTCTCTCTACTAACGACATTGATCCAAATAATCAATAAGCACATATCTTAAAACTATCTGATGAATTTGTTTAACATTACTGAGCCGAATGGCTGTTGCCCAGCATTGATACACTAAGTTAAGTCAATATGTCATAAAGAGAAAGTGTTTCTGCATTAGGTCCGTACATAAACTATGTATAGGAGTGTAACATTGAAGTCATGACATTAATACTTTTACAATTTAGTAGACACAAGTAAGTGTTCCATGGTATTCCTTTTGCTAACATTTTGAATTTGCGTCATAGATTGATTGTTTCCAATCCTTCTCCACCTTCCTTCTGCATATTCCTTGCATGGGGACAGTAAAAGACTCTTTCCCTGTGCAGTTTTGTTTACTCTGCCAATCAATTCTTCCTTAATGCATAGCCTATTTAATTGTTTAAATTATATGTTGCCATTTTCTTTTTTAACTCAAAAATATGTAATATCATTTTAATAACGAAAATTGATCAACCTATATTGCAGAGGCATTCAGATCTAAGACATACACAATCCACTCCTGTAGTGAGAAATGCAGTGACTGACTTTAAACAAGTCTTCAGGAGTTGACTTCTACACAAGTGGTTTGTACTACAGACGTTGCCGATCTGTAATGTACTAGACATGGAAAGTCACACCATGGATGTGCATGGCCACATAGGGTCAAAATAGCATAATCATTTGGTGTGCATGGTCACCACTCTGTTACCAGTAGCCAATTCATTACCAGGTCCAAGCTGTGACTTATTCAGGTATTATGTGGCAGAACACTGACTACAGTTGAGTAGACCTGTGGTATCACTGCAAGGTTTCCTGTGGAATGAGGGCTGCTTGACTCAAGGCTAGGTGTTGACAACCTGCCTAGTGCTACGGGTCAGAAAAATAGTACAGTGGCAGGTGCTTTTTGCCAACTACCCCGGATCAACCAGTTGGCTGCCACAGCTTCAGTTGCTCAGATGGAATGCGATGATTGGTCTTCATAAGTAAAAATGTAAAGGTGACTTGTGAGACCCATGGAATAGTGAAACATTCATTGGTACTGCAAAACATGGTGGAGGAAATATATAAGAAGTGCCTGAACCTCCAGTTATACAGCGGGGTATAAAATACTATAAAAAGGCAGTGGCAGTTTTGAAAGCCTACTTCAACCCTGAAAATAACTTTTACTGCAAGAGTGTTGTGTTTATGGCAAGCTTACCAAAGTGAGGGAGAGGCTCTGGACAGTTTGTCTGATTTTCTGTGAACTGGCAAGTACTTGTATGGATGAAGATCAGTACAAGGACGTTAGGACACAGATCATTCAAGGATGCAAGTCCTCCGTAATGTGCTATTTGACTCTATATCAGTTGAGAGTAAGCCTCAATGCAATATCCTTGATACTTTCATCACTTTCTTCAGCTGTGGCATGTACTAGAATCAAAGATGGACTCCTCATTGATAAACAAAATAGTCAAGAAGGAACCGGTTGATGCTGTGTTCCTTTGGATGACAACATTGAGCAAGCTTGATGCCTGTGCTTTCAGCCAAAAGCAGACACGGGTCCAATTGTAGAGGTACCGAAAGGTGCATTAGCTGGCAATGTGGGTTTGCTGCTCAGAAACAGAACATATAGGCTGCTCAAGACATGGCCTGTTTCACAGGCGTGGCATGGAACCATTTTGCATGGATGTGTATCCCCTGAATACATGAGACAGGGCCTTTGCCCAGCAGAGTGACAGAAGACCTGGGCTCTGATTCTGAGGTGATATAGTGATTTATGAAAATTTTTGATCAACCATAAGATGTACAGACACCCCATGGAACGTGCAGATTTGATCTTGGCGCACATGTTTCGCCCCTTTTTTGTTATGTCACTGGACTTTGTAGGCCAAGGGGAAGTGAAACTGCACTCTAAGACAGATTTCCCCCTATGTGTACAGTAAAGTGTCACTGCAGACAAGACAGTAAACCACAATGACTTCTCCTATGAGTGTCCAGTAAGATTATAAGACCTACCTTGGTCAATATTTAACACTGCAGAGTCCCCTCTGTGCCAGGCTACTTGTGCACTGTTACTGGGCTGCACGCAACAGTAGTGTCACATCTGCAGCCCCCACATATGTGCACACTTTTTTGCACATGTGTAATTAGTCAAGGGCCCCTTACTCTTGTTTTGTCGCTGCTGCTTATCGTAAAAGGCCGACATTGGCTCTTACATTTCTTGGTGTATCTGCAGAAGAGGAAAAAAGAAACACAGCAGAGGCCCTCGATATTCAGGTAAAGTTTGGCGGCAATGGTGTTCCAGCTGAACACAAACAAGCCTTGGTGCTTGCAACTGGCTCCGGTACCACGGGAATTGGTGCAGTGCGGCTCCTGAGGGTACTGGCATCTCTAAACTTGGCAGGGAAATGGACCTGACCTCCTAGGGCATGAAGATCTCTTAATGGGGTGCTGCTCCCTCGTCGACAGAACAGTGTACTGGGCAGCTGCAGTTGGTGCCTGCTGGTGCAGGGGAGTGGCTCCTAAATGCCAAGGGAGATGCTGCGGGTCGAGGAAGTGCTGGGCAGACCTCCAAGGGTTTGGAGAGGCTGATCCACTTCTGGACGAGTCGGTGTCAGTGATTCTTGGGAGAGCAGCAGTCAGGCAGTGTTTCGAGCCAAGATAGATGCTAATCCACATCCCTCACTTCTTCGGCTCTTCTGTGTCTGTCTTCTTCTTCAGGCAGGTAAATTAGAGTACCTAGTGTCAGGGGGCCAGCTAAATACTAAAGTTAGGGGCATTAAAGGGAGTGAAGGGCAGTAGCCAATTAGCTACTTACCCCTGGGGTCACTACATCCCTTATATGACCACTTCCTGTGGGCATCATCCTGTCCTAGAATTCCTAATTCCACAAAAACAACATGGTGGGATCCTTCTTTCATCGAGCAAGTTTCCCACCTTGGTAGTGTGACTGGCCTGGAGGTTTAACACACCTCATTGCAAGGTTAATTTCCTGACTTTCCCAGTGCCAAATGAGCCTCAGTTCAGGGGCTGGCTTCTCCCAGATCTGGTGGAATCTGGGGTCACATATCAAAGGCAGCAGGGGCTTTGAAGCCCCTGACTCTGATATGCTAAATCACTAGCCATCCTGCTGGAGGAGGTGTGAACACTTTCCTCCAGAGCAGGCATTGTTTCTGACCTCGGAGAGCATGGGCTCTCACCTGCAGGGGGTCAGAAACTTGTCTGTGGTGGCAGGCTGGACGATACCAGTCAGCCAGCACACTAGATACTAGTAGGGTTTTCAGGGGGCACCTCTAAGGTGCCCTCTGGGTGCATGACATAATACATTTAGTACAGGTAACCGTACAGATGTAGTAAGACAAGGTGTTTGACACCAAACACTCTAGCTTCAATAAAGCCATCACGTTGCTGGGGAACTGATCATAACTAGTGCCCAGTACATATAGTTAAGGTGGCTTCCCTGTTCACTTGTACCATCTATTATTGAACTAGACAGTACCGTGGCACAGCTGCTCATGCAGGTATGCCCTCACATGTAATATAATGCACACTGCCTTAGGGCTACAAGGCCTCCTGTATGGTGTGACGTACATATATTACATGCAGTGGCTTTGGCATGACACACATTGAGTTTGTAATGTTGTTTTCACTCATGGTTTGTACCATGTCATGCAGCCTGCAATGGCAGTCTGCCTGCAATTTGTATGGGTGTCTAATAAGGTGACATCATCCTCTTTAGTACCATTCCCTAGGTACCAGGGGTACCACTTACTAGGGTCTTACAGGGGTTCTAAAGTGTGTTTAATTGTGTTACATTTAGACCATTTTACCTTTTTTTTCGGAGAAAAAGGTTAGAGTTTGGCGCAGGGAACCAGCTCCCTGCAAAGCGTGCCGCTTTAGAGTAGGCCTAAGGGAAATGCTCCAGGTGGCTAGAGCTCACCACCAGGAGCAAATTGAGCCCAAGACCAAGCAAATCAGTGCAATGGGCTCTAGATATCAACATAATAAGTATTTTACCTTTGACTCCCAGCGAGACCATGGAACACATGGAAATCCACTACCCAAGGTTTCTAAACTCCCAGGGTGGCCCTGACTCCACGTTGGTGCAGGGGGAGTGCCACCGCACTCCACCCAATGGTGGTGAGGCTGTCCAGTACTCCCCATGTCTGTTTCTGGGGAGAGCAGGACGGCCACTACAGAACAAAGAGAGCTGCCAGCTCCCATGCCGGTAGCAAAGGAGACCGCTGTCTTGGTGCAGAGCCGGCTGGGGGCTGCCCAGCTCCCCTCAACAAATGGAGGCATGTGGGTGCCCGCATGGGTCCAGGCCCCCCAGGATTAAAAACATAAAAAAGAGCAAAAGTAAAGTCTTGCAAGGCCACATCGATCAACAAACTAAAAGCAGCCATAGACGCTTATTATGTATGCACGCGCTCAGAGAACGAGTGCCCCATGATACCCTGCGGGCGAAATTGGCAAAGCTGACTCTATGGCTGAATTTTATGTGGTATGAAGGTAGTTAAAAAAGACACAGAAACACGGTTTACCATTTGAACAATGCTTTATTTAAAAGTGTTATTCTCCATGTTTTGAACAATACTTTACTTAAAGATGTTGTTATTGCCGACAGTAATGCTTATATCTGATGTAAAGTGATACCCCCCTGTATGGTTATGTGCTGTACTGTACATGGTGGGGGGTGGAGGGGGTACAGTGATATTTGGGGCCAGGACCGTATAGGGGTCAAATGTGGTGTTGCCAAATGTATTTCTTTGAGCCTTATGCATTTTTGTAAATTACTGCATAGTATTATGTATTGTGTGTATAAGAAATGCATTTTCCCTTTCCTTAAGAGAAAGTAGAGACTGGACATTTGTTTATTGAGTGTTATTATTGCATGTCAGCGATTGGTGATTACTAGCCCACACTACCTCCCTTGATTAGGTCTTCGACTGCTCTGCTTCTTTACCCTGAGAGAGTCAAGCTCTACAATGAGGTTACAAAGTGCCTTTGACAGGCTCAGCAAATTCACAGCATCAATGAAGATGTGTTATAGTGTTTCTTTCATTTTCTCATATCCCTGTTGATACCTAACAACTAAAAGTATTCCCATTATACTGCATTACCCAGAAAGGAATGTCTTTGGCTATTGCCACATATCAATGAGGGCACCTAATATTGTCTTTTGACTTCTTGTTATATTCTGTGATTTTAAACCCAAGTATCTTTAGATCCTTCAGCTGTTATAAACCAGATTTTCAATTAATCCTGCAATTTAATATAGAAACCAAGGTCCTTTCCCCGTACTTACCGGGATGCTTCTTATGAGTGCGGGAAGTCTGATCAGGCTCCTGGAAAGAAGAAAGAGTGATCTGGAGAGACACTGCCAGCCTGCCTCCTTGGATCCTCCCTGAATTTTTCTATAAACCTCCTTGTGTAACCACTGCCCCACGTGCCTCGGAAAAAGAATGGGTGATTAGGAATGATCCCTCGTGTCCGTCTCCATGGATCCCATGCCAGTGTTTCTTTTCCTGTCTTTTATACCCTAGACAGTGGTCTTTCTCCACCTTCCTTTTTGTGGTACCCAAACGTGTGAGAGAACTTTGTTGTCTGAAGACTTCCCTCACCTTGTGGCTAAGACTATTCTTATTGGTCGAGGTTCCCACTCTTATCATCGTAGCCTTGACAATTTTAAAACTTGACTTTACCTTTCTTTTTTTACCTTCTTTCTGATTCGCGGTGAACTGCTCTATGGTGTCATCATTACCCTGTGCAGACAGGGTTTCCTGCATGGATCTCCACTGGTTTCCTATCCATTTGATTCCAGCCATCACACCAATCACCGGTGATGGTGACATACGAGTAGCAGTCAGACTGTTGTAATCCTCATACCTCCATGATGGCAGTCAGCCTCCCTGCACAGGCTGTACCCTTTATTATATGGATCAGTAAGGTGAGTGGCATAAATCCTTTCATATGCCCCAAACAAAGCCCCTGACATTCAGTGAGGGAATCACTGAAGTACCTGGAAAGATAATCTGCATTACCCTGAGAGAGCAAGGGCGGTAAACCTGTTAAAAGGAATAAGGTTGGAGATCCAGGACCCAACAGGGAACCTGATTTTTTAAACTTTGTGGAACCAACCATCGAAGAGGAGCACAAACAGTTAAAAATATGACAATTGGGTCCCAGTAGATAATATAATTGGGCCTTTATGACCCAACAAATTACTAGCCATTCTTTTTCTAGTGTTGCTCATGCAATTTTATATGGGAGACGTTTTCAACTTAAGAACATAAAAGGATAGACTCCATCCTCAAACGCTTAAGAACTCTAGGAGAAAGGGAATAATTGGTTGTTAAGCACTATCTCCTGTTGTGTTCCCCAAGGCTCCTCATGTAAAACTATTTTCATTATTAGGGATGTGAGAAGACCTGCTAAATCAGAAAATCTAGGGATAAAACACCCAGAATAGCTCACAGCCTCCTCGAAAGATATGTCATCTGTTTTCAGGAAGGGGCAAGGAATTTTCTGTACACCTTTCAAAGAGGTCTGGGGTATGCCCATCTGTAATGCAATACCTGTTCTCAACTTTCTTGTGTGCTTCTGTTAGTTGGGTAGTTAGTTGGTTCTCAGTCAGTGTTTCACATATTAATTTTCTTTGTGTCTATTGCCGCAAGTTTTTTCAAGTATTATACAGATAGCCTTCAGAGTCGGAGAGGCCATTCTGCCAAGCTGGCGGTTTCTGAGTTGGATGCAGATGCGAGGCTTCTTTCAGACCTGTATCGGCTTCCATGAACCAGCCATGAAAGTCAGTTCGGCTCATTCTAGTCCCAGCCTCCTGCATTATGAGCAGGTTAGAGCACTTGTGCTTAGGCTGACCTTGCTTTCCAGTCCAGCCCTGGACACATTGGAATCATTGACTCCAGCATTTGAAGTAAAGTGTTCAGTTTTTTCACTGGTTCCTCCTTACAAGTGAACATTTAGAACATTGCATACATTAAGTAGCAGGTGCAAAACACCCCTACTCATTCATCAGAATTTTGTGCACATTTATCTTTTCAGATGACCAAAGATGTGTTCAGATTATGTATGTTTCGCGCGTTGTCTGTTTTGCAAGTTGCAAGAATATAAATCTAGAGGTTGACCCACAAAGTTAGCTTTGCTGTGAACAGCTTGCATTGCAAGTGATGGCTTGGTGTTTTAGTGTCTTCAATTTCCCCACATAGGTGTCCTCCTGTGAGCTTGTTCAGGAGATAATTCAGGTCCTTATGGAACATGAAGACACCTGTCATCGCACCTGCTTCTCGCTGCAGCATGAAGGAAGTGTTCTGGACACCTTCTCTGAGCTGATGACCGTGGAGGGACTCAAAGATGGGTCTGTCCTGAAGGTGATCGAAGGTGAGAGACTCACCCGCTGGCTGACACATCAAATCCTATGCTTACTAATTTATTTGTCATTGCGATAGCATATCTTTCTGTGCACATTTTAAAGACAGTATTCTTAGAGGAATATGTAGAGCATGGTGGCATATGGTATAATGTTAGTCATTGCTGTCTTGTTTCCGTTAAGGTATAGGAAGCCCGAAGCAACCCAAAGAAACAAAATTAAAGATTTGGGAGATTATTGCTGACACTGTGCACTGGTGCATCATCGGGGCGAGCACATTTTGCACTGTTTTGCTTCTGGCTTAGTATGAGATGAACAAAACCAATCTTGCCCTGGCTCATGTTATAGAAATTGTTTCAACTGAGACCGGAAAGGTTAGGAGCTATTTCTAAACATTTAAAACTTATTATATACACACTACAAAAAAGAATGAATTATATTTGCTGTATGTTTTGCCTTGTTACATATAACCTTTGCGTGTACCCATTGAAAAATCAGCAGAAATAGTACAAACATATGTGCCCAGTTTTTTGGAGCACTGCAATATTAGTATGGGGAAATTCAGGTTTATTGTATTTGCTACATTACTCAAAACTATTGCAATAAACTACAACAGACAATACAACCTAGAGACATACATCAATAAAAAAGAATATGACAACGTGTGTCATGTATCTATAGCAGCTATAGCAGATTTGAGTAGATTCAAGAATTGCTGCCATCTGAAAATGTGCAAGTAGAGCAATAAATTGCAAGCAGGGTTCCAGCGAGTTTAACCGCCCCTTTCCCCAGTAGATCATTTATCAGCAAATATTTACTCATAAAGTGCATATTTAATTAAAACCATTACACTGCGGGCTGGTCATTATGAGCCTGTGCCCCATTTTTTCCTATTAAAAGAGAACTTAAAATGGTAATAAGATGCCAAGTGTACATAAACGGTGATGTTCGCTATGCAGTTGTGCGAATTTATTCTAAATTAACCCCATTAGTCTGTGCTGTGGCTGCTACCGCCTTCTTGAAGATGGCAAAGAATGCACTATGGGAATGTTCAGCGTGAGGTTTCGTGGGCACAGCGATACAATAAGCACTTGCTGCCACTCAGAATTCCCGAACCCTTAATTATTTGTGTAACAAGGCCATTCGGGGGTTCAACAAGCACGGACAAATCAGATAAAGTGCAAGCAGATCAATAAAGTGCGAGCAGGGTTCCAGCGAGGTTAACCACCGCTGTACCTATGCAATAAAATACAGTAGACAATAAAACCAAAGATACACAACAATATAAAAGAATATGACAACTTGTGTCATGTCTCTATAGCAGCTATAGCAGATTTCAGTAGATTCAAGAATTGCTGCCATCAGAAAACGTGCAAGCAGAGCAATAAAGTGCAAGCAGGGTTCCAGCGAGTTTAACCACCCCTTTCCCCAGTAGATCATTTATCAGCAAATATTTACTTATAAAGTGCATAATTAATAAAAAACCATTACACTGCCGGCTGGTAATCATGAGCCTATGTCCCATTTTTTCCTATTAAAAGAGAACTTAAAATGGTAATAAGATGTTAAGTGTTCATAAAAGGGGATGTTCGCTATGCGGTTGTGCAAATTTATTCTAAATTATCCCCATTAGTCTGTGCTGTGGCTGCTACCACCTTCTTGAAGATGTCAAAGAATGCACTATGTGAATGTTCAGCGTGAGGTTTCGTGGGCACAGCGATACAATAAGCACTTGCTGCCACTCAGAATTACCGGAGCCCTTTATTTTTAACTTGGCAAGGTCCTTCAGTGGTTCAACAAGCACAGACAAATGCAAAAAACATGTATCTGGGTTTCATCAACTGAGTTGCATAGTCGTAATTTTTTTGCTCGTTTTTATATGAATTGAGCAGCTGGCTGCCAAAAACGGCTGTTCCAGGCTATTTGTTTAATAATTTAGGACAAGCCACCCACGTGACCGCTTTTCAAGGTTGCTTTTATCCCCCAATCGACTCTGGATACATTTACTGTTTTTTTTATTTTAAATACAGCCTGGGTTGTTGACAATTGCCACAGCTCTCCAAGACCCAGGATTTTAATGGGTTCCTCTAAGTAGTTCTTAAAATGTACTGTTCATGTATGCAAATTTATTTCAGCCCAAACATAGTAGTCCAAGGATTCCCTTGCAGCAGACTGAGCTTTCTAACAGAATTTCAAGAAGGCATCTTTCCTGGCCAAGGTTTGTTTTTTCCAGGGCAAACGTACGCTTTACTTGAGCCTGGGAAGCGGTTCTCAGAAGGTGGAAGACAAACTTATACATTCTGATCTGAAGGGAATCCAGAAGTTTTGCATCCCGCCCAAGCATGAGTTCGCTGCTGTATGCTAGTGTTGGCAAAACATTTGGCTTTAATCACAGTTAGGGGTGGCATCAAAGAGTGGACCCACAGTTTTTTTGAAAGGGTTATGAACGTAAAGTTCACAGCCACAGCTTTTTCCTTGATCATATTTTTGGGGGGGAGGGGCAAAGGAGGCCTGTGAGTCTAGCTTAACTCCCAGATATTTATAGGACGTTACTTCTTCTATCGTTAAGCTGCCACAGGTCATGTCTGGTGATGTGCTTCCTAAGTCACATCACTTTTATTTTTTTAAGGTTGATCTAAGGTTGATTTCGAGGTGCTTATCCATTGTGTTGATTAATCTTTGCAGCCCAACTCGTGTTTGACTCAGCAACAGTAGGTCATCCGCAAGGAGAATGTTCGAAATGGGGTGACCTCCCAGACTTGGGGCATGCATAGGCACTTTATCAAGGACACTTAAAAGATCAGAGAGATACAGATTAAACAATAGGAGATCAACTACACACTTATGTATGAATGCCATTGTTGTTGATACAGCCCTTGAACGATGCCTTCTGTTCCCCACTTTGAATTTCACCCACCTGTTGGTGTAGAGCATTCTAATGGCTCTTAAAAAGTTTGGAGGAATACCCCAAGCTGATAATTTGGCCCACAACTTTCCACAGGGTGCGTGGTGAAAGGCTGCCTTGAAGGCTACTAAACACATTTATAAGGCCAAGCTGCAATCGCAAGCTCTCTCCATTAGCAGCCCCACTTCGATCAAATATGTGAGAGTGCCTTTGTGTTTTCGTGAAACCTGTTTGATTGAAAGGGATTCTTCCTGACTTTGTTGCCCAGTTGGAGAGGTCACGCAGCAATAGAGATGAGAAGTGCTTGAGCCCTACATCTAATAAGGCTGGGAGGTGGTAGCTGCTTGGTGAGGATGAGTTACCGCCTTTGAAGATTGGGTGGAGTATTGTGCCCCGCCAGCTCGCCGACATGCCCCCAAAAGTAGAATCTTGTTGAACATTATTGCCAAGTGCTTTATCCATGCCGCAGTACAATTTTTAATATGGCTTGCGGGTTGCTGTTGGGGCCTGGTGCGCAGTTGGAGCGAGACCCGTCTTTCACTTTAATGATTGCATTGATTGAGTAACTTAGTCCCTCGAGTTTGAGCAGAATGTGGCTTTCCGGAGGGATTTCCGGCTACTCAGTTTCTGGGCTTGCCTCACATACTGGATGTGTTGAAAAATGGGCATTAAGGAACTCCACTCGGGCCACTTCACTGATATTGACATTATTGGCGTCTTGCAAACCTTTTTCTAGATTGTTAATGACCCTCCAGAACTTATTCGAGTCTTTACTTTTAATGGCACCTATAAACTTTGCCCCAAAGCTCTCATCAGACTTCTTTTTTGGGACCATACCTCTTTTTTAAGTCTTCTACGATCATCCCTCAGTCTTGTGATTAACAGGTTGTTTCATGGGTGGATCATTATTTGCCTCAGAGTTTGACTAATTCTTGACTTTACAAGGCGTATGTTTTTTGGAATGTCGGTCTTTGTGAATGACTCCCAGGGTCTTACTGGATCCTGCTAATTCTTGACAGCAGTTTCAAATACTTCTAGTGACCTAGCGACTAGGTCTTGGATATTATCAGAGTTCCATCTTAGCCGTTTGAGGTTTTTGGTATTGTTTTTTTCGATCAGAACTCTTGCAGGGGTGAGTCTAGAGGGCTCAGTTGTTATCCATATGTTTTAAGGCTGGTGGTCACTTTCATAGCAATTATCGAACCTGAAGTCCATGACCATGTTGCATATGTTGGAACTCACCCTGGTATAATCCATATATGATGATTTTGTGTTTGAGGCCCAGGTCCATGATGGTGGAATGTCCCCCCGGAATCTCCCGTTCAAAACTGCCAGCCCTGCATGTTCACTGTCAAGAATTCCTGTCATGCGAGGGGAGGAAAACGGTAACCAGCGAAAACGGACTACATCTCCCAGGATGCTTAGCGGTTGAGAGGTTATGTAAACAGGAGAGCTGTTACATAACTCAAGGAAAACACACCCTTATGTAAAACAGGAGAGCTGTTACATAACTCAAGGAAAACACGCCCTTATGTAAACAGGAGAGCTGTTACATAACTCAAGGAAAACACGCCCTTATGTAAACAGGAGAGCTGTTACATAACACAAGGAAAACACGCCCTTATGTAAACAGGAGAGCTGTTACATAACTCAAGGAAAACAACGCCCTATAAAGGGAGGAACCGGGAGGTACAACGTTGTCGGATATTGTGTTTACACCGACGTACCTGCTTAGTGAAGAGCAGTGTTCAGGAGTGGTGCTCCAGTAAGGCAAGAACGGAGGTAGGTCGAGTCGTTACTCCCTGGGCCGTGTCTTGCCCCATCGTCACCTGTGAAGGACCCGGAAGCTCTACCGGATAACCATTGAGCTTCGCTTTTTGACTCGGCTGAGTCAAAGCGCAGTGGCGCTTTTGCTGGTTGGAGTCGTAACTCCCAGCCCGACCAGAGATACAGGGACTGCCAGCTGTAACGCACACCAGGAGGTGTTTGCCGCGTTACAGACTCGGAAGTCCACAGGATCGATCAAGCGGCTGCTCTCGGTTCAGTCTTCTTTGCTTGTGATTGGGGTATCGGTGACGCATCACCTGGAGGTGACTCCGCGTCCCGGTGCAGTCTGAGGAAGAGGTTGAGCGGCTGCTCCCTTCAGGTAGAGACCCCGGCTGGGTGTTTCCCTGACTCCTCGATTCTCCCCAACACTCTTCGTGCCCCTCACAGCCTACCGATTGGCATTGTCGGCCATTTCATTTCTGCCCTCTGTTGGCATACGCCGGGATCGGCGTATATGCAGAGGACGGTTAGGACCATCCGTGCTGTGGGCTGGTAACGTACTTAGCCTGGAGGATTCCAGTGACTATAACCTTTGTTTATTCCTTGTATTATTTTTGCCTTCATTAAAATAACTAAACCTTCACAAGTGGTTGCGTTCTCATTATCGTGTCTGTTAAACGATCCTGAGACGTTCAGGGCGTTACAAAATATCCGACCTTAATAACACTAACTGTCTCCCGGTCGATAACAGACATGGCAACACTTGATGGTGTGCTGGCTGCTTTAGCGACCGTGCAAATTGAATTGGCTGCCTCCAGGCAAGAAACAGCCGATGTAAAAGCCAGACTGGATGCTATCCAATTGGACCCGCTCACGCCCAGCACCTCCCTCACGAACCAGACCCCTGCGGTAGTAGTGGAAATGCCGGTAGCCGTCCCCTTGGCAACACCAGAGAGGTACAGTGGGGATCCTAACACAGTGCAGGTATTCCTCACACAAGTGGCACTACATTTATCATGCAAACCAAGGGCGTTCCCCACGAGTCAGGCTCGTGTGGCTTTCCTTATATCCTATTTGGCTGGAAACGCGGCACAATGGGCCGTACCTCTGGTGAGCAGGGACGACCCCATCTTATGTGATTGGGGTGCTTTTCGCGAGGAATTCCTGAAGGTCTTCGACAGAAGGGCTGACTCGTACACGGCGGACCGTGAAATGCTTGAGTTGAGACAGGGATCCAACGACCTGGTGCAGTATCTCAACGCGTTCCGAAGGCTGGTTGCGGAAACCAAGTGGCCTGTTGCTAAACAGACAGCGCTCTTCCATCACGGGCTGTGCGATGAGCTCAAGGACGCCGTGGCTCATATTGACCCACAACCCAAGACATGTGAGGGCCTTATCAACCTGGTATTATGGCTGGAACATAGGCTAAGTGAAAGAAAGGGGGATCATGGGAGAAAAGGAAAATCCCTTCCATCCTATGTGACAGTGGGAAGTCCTGACACTTCCACCGCATCCAAGGGAGAACCCATGGACATCGGCGCAATACGAGCGAGCCTCACAGCCACGGAGAAAGAGTCACGCCGTAAACAAGGATTGTGCCTATATTGTGGCAAAAAAGGCCACTACGTACGTGAATGCCCTGCCAAACCGAAGACGTCACGTTATCGGGCCAACCGGTCGGTAACAGCCATGGTGGACGTACCGGCGGAAAACTAGAGGACTCCCAGACCAAAGAAGGGGCATCTCGGAGTCACTCATCCATCCCTTCACTTTCCAACTCGGTCACTAAGGGACAACGACACCTGTTTCTCACGGTGCACGTGGGAGTGCATGACCAGTGGATACCCGTTGTGGCCATGGTGGATTCAGGGGCCACTGGCATGTTTATGGACCACAACGAGGCATGCAGGCTAGGGCTAGTGCTTCTTCCCAAAGCTGTACCCGAAGACGTCTATGCTGTAGACGGAAGGCGATTGGTGACGGGGCCCATCGGGCAGCACACGGGGGTCCTTCCGATGAGATGTGGGAGGAACCATTTGGAACAAATCGATTTTAACATCATCCGAGCGCCCCAATATGGCGTCATATTGGGATTACCGTGGCTACAGAAACACAACCCCTCTGTGGATTGGCCAACACATCGCATCGAACTGACGTCACCGTATTGCATCCTGCATTGTGGAATAGGAACGGAATCCCTTGACGCAGATGAGAGCGGGAGTCAGACGGTGGCTACAGCGGCAGAAAAAGATGTGGCTCTCCCCCAGGCTTATCGCAGTTTTGAGGATGTATTTGATGAGGTGAAGGCGGAAGTGCTACCACCGCATAGACAGTTTGACTGCCAGATCGACCTGGTGCCAGGGGCCAGCGTTCCCAGCGGCAGGCTGTATGCCCTGACGGAGCCTGAAAACGTGCATCTCCGGGGGTACCTGGATAAACTCCTCAAGCTAGGATTCATCCGCCCGTCCAAGTCTCCGGCCGCCTCGCCACTCTTCTTCATCCCGAAGGCTAATGGGGAGCTGAGAGCCTGTGTGGACTTTAGGGCATTGAATGCGATAACCGTAAAGAATCGGTACCCCTTGCCTCTCATCAGTGTACTCCTGGAACAGGTCAAGAAAGCTCGTATCTACACCAAGTTGGATTTGAAAGGGGCATACCATCTGGTGCGCATGAGGGACGGAGACGAGTGGAAGACCGCCTTTAAGACCAGGTTCGGCCTTTTTGAGTACCTCGTCATGCCGTTCGGTCTGTGCAACGCCCCGGCAGCCTTTCAGTACTTTTTGAATGAGGTATTCAGAGAGGAGTTGGATATCTACGTGGTCGTATATATCGACGACATCCTCATCTATTCGTCCAGTGTGGAGGAGCACGTACACCACGTCAAAGCTGTGCTCCAAAAGCTGAGGGAAAACATGCTGTTTTGTAAACTCAGCAAGTGTGACTTCCACGTCACATCCGTGGAATTCCTCGGAGTGATGCTGAGTCCAGAGGGACAGGAGATGGCAGAACGAAAGATCAAGGCGGTGAAAGAATGGCCGGTGCCCCAAAGCGTGAAGGACGTCCAAAGTTTCATTGGCTTCGCCAACTTTTACAGGCGGTTTATAGATGGATTTTCAGGATTGGTGGCCCCAATCACACAGCTACTGAGGAAGTCCAAGGAGTTTGTCTGGTCCCCTGAAGCGAACAAAGCCTTTGAGGCCCTGAAAAGCGCCTTTGGTAAGGCACCGGTGTTGGCTCACCCCGATCCGGATCTCCCCTACGTGGTGGAAGCGGACGCATCGGATGTGGCGCTGGGGGCTATCTTGTCCCAACGCAACCACGACACAGGGGTGCTTCATCCCGTTGCGTACATGTCCCGCAAACTCAACGACGCCGAACGCAACTACCATATTGCGGAGAAGGAGCTTCTCGCAATCAAGGACGCCTTCACCGAATGGAGGCATTGGTTGATGGGGGCAAGACATGTGGTATCGGTGTACACGGACCATCGGAACCTACAGTTCATGACGGCCACAAGACACCTTTCTCCCAGACAGCTGCGGTGGATGATCTTCTTAGCGGGGTTCAACTTCCGCATCACATATCGGCCGGGGACGGAAAACCGGAAGGCGGACGCCCTGTCCCGTCAATCTGCAGTTAAGGAACCATTGCCTGCGACCGAGCATTCCATCATTTCCCCGAGGATGGTATTGGGGGTTATCCAACCGGATACTTTCCTGAGGGGAATAAAGAGAGGGATCAGGTCATTCGCATGGCGGAGGTGGCTCCTCAGTCACAGAGAATGGCAGCTGAAGGACGGGATACCCCTGAAGGGCAGGTGCCTATTGATACCCACGCCTAGGCTAAGGAAACAAGCATTCATCTGGTGCCATGACTCTCCATGCGCAGGTCATTTGGGCTTTGAAAAAACGGTGGCTAGCATGGGACGGCATTTCTGGTGGCCAACCATGAGAGTGGATGTTAGGAGGTGGGGACAGGAGTGTCCTACGTGTGCTACCATGAAGGCCGACCATGGCCGAACCCAAGGGCTCTTACATCCACTTCCGACCCCGGATAGACCATGGGATAGCATATCACTGGACTTCGTGGTGGGCCTACCGGTAGACCAGGGGATGACGGCAATACTGGTGGTGTTGGATTACTTGACGAAAATGGGGCACTTCATCCCCTGCAAGAGAGTCCCTACGGCCGGGGAATTGGCGTCACTACTCCTAAAGAATGTGGTACGACTGCATGGATTACCTGGGGTGATCGTGTCGGACCGGGGGTCGCAGTTTACTGCGCAATTCTGGAAGACTTGGTGCACTGCGCTGCATGTTAGGACCGCCCTGTCCACCAGCTACCACCCTCAAACGGACGGCCAAACCGAGCGCCTGAACCAAACGCTCAAACAGTATCTGCGATGTTTTGTGGACCAGGGCAGGGAAGAATGGGTCGACTTGCTATGGGTTGCAGAGATCGCCTATAACAACGCCACTCACAGCTCCACACAGTCATCTCCGTTCTATAGCAACTATGGCCAACATCCCAGGTTCTTGCCATTTCTACATCCGTTCAGAGAGGACAGGATTCCCGCCACAGCGGACAGGGTGGCACACATAAAAGACACATTGATGCGCTCAAGGGCTGTCCTAATAGAGGCCAAGAGAAGATACAAGGCTGCGGCAGACAGGAAGAGAAGGCCCGGGCCACTGTACCGCACTGGAGACTACGTCTGGATATCCACAAGAAACATGAGGTTTCGAAAGAACAGTGTGTTCCATCCCAAGTACATGGGCCCCTATCGAATTACCAAGTGTATGGGTCCCGTGAACGTGAAGGTGTGCTTGCCCCAGTCATTGCGGATACACCCTGTCTTTCATGTATCATTGCTCAAACCAGCACCCTCCAAGCCGTCTGGGACACCTAGGCCGGTATGCGTGGAGTCGGAGGTGGAGTATGAAGTGTCGGGCATACGGGCGTCCCAATGGCGCAGGGGGAAGCTGTGGTACCTGGTTGCGTGGAAAGGCTATGGCCCGGAGGAGCAGTCATGGGAACCGGCTGAAGGGGTTCATGCTCCGCGCTTGGTCTCCTTGTTCCATGAGCGTTTTCCTGCCAGCGCTGGACCCGTGGGGAGCCGCTGAGAGGGAGGATGTACTGTCAAGAATTCCTGTCATGCGAGGGGAGGAAAACGGTAACCAGCGAAAACGGACTACATCTCCCAGGATGCTTAGCGGTTGAGAGGTTATGTAAACAGGAGAGCTGTTACATAACTCAAGGAAAACACGCCCTTATGTAAAACAGGAGAGCTGTTACATAACTCAAGGAAAACATGCCCTTATGTAAACAGGAGAGCTGTTACATAACTCAAGGAAAACACGCCCTTATGTAAACAGGAGAGCTGTTACATAACACAAGGAAAACACGCCCTTATGTAAACAGGAGAGCTGTTACATAACTCAAGGAAAACAACGCCCTATAAAGGGAGGAACCGGGAGGTACAACGCTGTCGGATATTGTGTTTACACCGACGTACCTGCTTAGTGAAGAGCAGTGTTCAGGAGTGGTGCTCCAGTAAGGCAAGAACGGAGGTAGGTCGAGTCGTTACTCCCTGGGCCGTGTCTTGCCCCATCGTCACCTGTGAAGGACCCGGAAGCTCTACCGGATAACCATTGAGCTTCGCTTTTTGACTCGGCTGAGTCAAAGCGCAGTGGCGCTTTTGCTGGTTGGAGTCGTAACTCCCAGCCCGACCAGAGATACAGGGACTGCCAGCTGTAACGCACACCAGGAGGTGTTTGCCGCGTTACAGACTCGGAAGTCCACAGGATCGATCGAGCGGCTGCTCTCGGTTCAGTCTTCTTTGCTTGTGATTGGGGTATCGGTGACGCATCACCAGGAGGTGACTCCGCGTCCCGGTGCAGTCTGAGGAAGAGGTTGAGCGGCTGCTCCCTTCAGGTAGAGACCCCGGCTGGGTGTTTCCCTGACTCCTCGATTCTCCCCAACACTCTTCGTGCCCCTCACAGCCTACCGATTGGCATTGTCGGCCATTTCATTTCTGCCCTCTGTTGGCATACGCCGGGATCGGCGTATATGCAGAGGACGGTTAGGACCATCCGTGCTGTGGGCTGGTAACGTACTTAGCCTGGAGGATTCCAGTGACTATAACCTTTGTTTATTCCTTGTATTATTTTGCCTTCATTAAAATAACTAAACCTTCACAAGTGGTTGCGTTCTCATTATCGTGTCTGTTAAACGATCCTGAGACGTTCAGGGCGTTACATTCACAAGCTCTGAGCAATCTTCGACCTATTTTGTCTGGGTGTCTTGTCTCTGGATAGATTTGCTTCAGTAATATGCCAGGTGAAGCACTTCTTGCCTTTTCTTTCGGAGAATCTTCAAGCTGAAGAAATTCATGTTGAAATCTCCAGTTTCTAGAAAGTTTGATCTCATATGATCGCTTTTCAAGTTGGTTAGTTGGTCAATCAACCTCTCAACCAAGGTCTCCTTACCTCTGGGGTTGATGTAAATGTTGACTAGCATGAAGGTGAGATACTATGTGTCGGGACCACCCTTCCAGAACTAATGCTTGTATCCATGGGTCTTGTGTAACCAATGGATATGCTAGAAATGATGTAGACCTATAGACCTCCTTTGGCCCTGCCATATTTGCTTTATTTCTGTGCACAGAGCTGGTGCTCCATGAACCCAATGAGTGGGTTGCTCGTCATGGTCCATGTCTCCTGGAGAGCTATTATGTCAATGTTTTTCCAGTACTGTATCAGGTCTGGGTCTTCTGTTATAGCTGCTGAGCTCCCCAGCATTCCAAGAACAGATCCAAAGATTATCATTTGCACTGGGTCGACAGGCTTAATTTGGCTTTAATCCCCTCTTCATGATTATGATAGGGCAGAGGGAAGCCAGCCCCAGTTGTATTACTCCTTCTCATTTGCCGGGGCTCTGCACCTCTCCACAGTATGGGTCTCATTGATTTTAATAATTAATCCATGTGGTGCACCTGAGGGGGACTGGTCCTACTGCGCCCTTAAGTATTGATTTAGTAGATCTTCTCTCGTTGGTCCTCTTGTCTATGCTCAGTAGAATAGTTTTGTATATTTGGCCTTGAAATGGTGATATTTTGATGCCTCGGGTTCTTATCACATCTTTTCTTGCAAAAATGTCCATGTGTAGTTCTGGGACATTAAACATGATGAGAGTGGGCTCAGTGATTTGATTGCCTCAAGCGGGAAGGAATTTCCCACCCGAGGCACTGCACAATAGTAGTACAGTCCTTGAGTCATTTGTACGACTAGAAAAAAAACCTGCCTCAAAGAGCCTTGTCTCTTTCAGAAATAATTTGTTTTAAATTTTGACCCGTTGCTTTCAGAGAGAGAATCAATTATGTAATGGCTAGTTGTCTTTGCATAAAGGACAGCCATGTTTGGGAACCGATCTGAGCCAGTACTTCTGAAGGTGACATAACTGCGCGGGATTGCATTGAATCAACCCACTTTTCTCATTTTGTGTCAGATGATTGTAATGCGAGAAAAGTGTTGCATCAACACAAACCATCACCGACGTGCCTTACCACCCCAAACCAGGATGTTTAATCTTTATATTGAGTGAATCAGAGCCAATTTTAAGATAATATTGTCAATTCTCATTGAAGGTTATACTCTGCTGCTGGAGGGTAATATATAAGTAGACGCGGGCTCAATGCAGTGTGAGAACACCCATGACAAACAGCCAGTAGGCTCATATCTTCATCTCCTAAGGCCAATGGGACCATATTTTTAATATATAAGGAGTCTGACAACCATATTCCCATAATCTGCCTCTTCATACCTAGAGATAATGCTCCATGTGGCCTGTTATTCACACAGAATGATAGATGTTTAATGCATTGTGCCTACCATGGCAAAAAACGGTGGAAGACTCTACCTCAGGACTTATACAGTTAGCAAAGTTGATCTGCTCTGGCTCTGTTTGTCTATATTCAATAGGGTAAAGACGTACACATCAGAATGGGATTGTGATCTATAGCAACGGGTGTAATATGGATTTGGAAGACAGGAGCAGAATGAATAATGTCAGACACTTGGGGCTTTCTGAGAATGCGGAAAAATGACATCCTGTGTTGTAGGGATTCTGCGTATGCACAGAACTATGCGCAGGAAACCAGAACCTTAGAGAATTGTGGTGTACCAGAAACTCCCCTCCGAACTAAGAACCCCTTATCCGACTAGCTTAGTGTCACATTCGTTATCCGAGATTTAGCTCGGCGGTCCCAATGTATAGACAACCCAGAACATGCGACTTAGTTATTCTCAGGAATGGTGGGAACCCGAAATACCCGTTTGCACATATATATTAGTCCACAACAGAATAACTAAGACACAGTAAAGTTTAAAGAATTTATTCATAAACCTCGAGTCCTGTTATACAGTACTTTGGCTAACATAAGTAGACAAATGGTTAAGATCATTACCATTAGCCTTGTTACAATACCATAGAAAATGAAAGGAGCGATCATATTACTAATGACAGTGGAAAACAACCACCCTCCTTTCTCTAGCAACTAATAAAATATTATTAGACTATTAGAAGGTCTCATAGGCTTGCATAGGGGACCCCATACCGTATAGATCAGCTTTGGTGTATCACATCACAGGATCAGCTCAGTGTTCTCTGCAACAGCTCTTCTATCGAATGCCCTAACAATATGCTGCGCTGTGATATTAAAGCCCACGACATTCTGGTATTTGCAGCTGCGTGCATGTTGTGACTAAACAGTGGTACGATCACCCTGAACATAATCAGCCGGCACCGTCTAGTGTCCTAGAACAGTTCTTTACTCGATGTACAGACCAAGGGCACTAGCAACTGTTAAGGATGTATAAATAACATTCACTTGAGACAAGAGTGAGTCTGCATTTCTCAAATGAATAACATGTAACAACAGTGTCGGGTGCAAAGGCAGCAAAAGCAACAAGATGTTTTTCCAACAGCTAACGTGATTGAGCTAACTTAGCACTGTAAATAGGGAGTGGCCTAAAACCACGTGACATCCCCCTTTGATCGAACCACTGTACAACCAGGGGTGAATATTCCAACAGAACGCAGAGTTCAAGATCAACGATGCAGACTAAAGAACTTGAAATGTGAGTTCAGAAAATGAGAGGAAGAAAAAATTTCGAAGAAGAGAGAGAGAGAGAAAAAAAAATGTAAAAACACAATCCATCGTCCATAGAGGCCAACGATCGTTTGTGAGAAGATAGAAAAAAATTCACTCCATTGAACTCGCCATCCGGCAGTCAATTTAGGAAAGTATAAGCAGCATATGCAGCTGCAGCTTCCAGTAGAAAATCATTGGAGTCATCCGCAAAATTGCCTGTCATCCAATTCAGCAAAGAAAAAGAACACACGTGTTCCACAGGGAAATGAGCATCAAGCACTCCACGTGGACAAGAAGCAGGCATCTCGATGTAACTTCGTGCCAGGAAGTCAACTGCTGCTTTCTCGATATCCCATAATCCAAGGACTCCATGCGCCGCACCCAAGGCCATAAACCCGACTCCAGAACAGTCAAACTCATGAACCACTAAGGGATACATCAGTCGATCAAAATCCAGGTCAGGTGACACCAAGTTTGACAGACACATATCCAGAGCCCATTGGAATGGACATTCGAGACAGTGAAAACAGGCTGTACACAAGTGAAAAACGGGAACCGGAAGGATAATCCATAAGCGACACTCAAGGTAGCCAGTGGTAAAGTCCCATAAGATTCCCACATCTGGCTACGCAGATGGAACAGGCTGAATCCGTGGTCGAGTAGCGCAAGTCGTGCAGCCATAGCGTAGTGCGCAGACCAACAGGAGTATGCCAGCAATTAATGCGAGTATCAGAGGAAACCCTCCGAAAACCCCAGAAAAAAAAGAATGAAAAATAGCTGGTATTATACCAAAGATAGACTGGAAAGACGTCACAAGGCCAGAGCCTACAATTTAAAAAAAATGGACCAGACCAGTCGTAGAAGAAGCATTGAAGATAGTGTGTATTAGTGTGCCAAAATGTAGGGGGAGGTCAGTATTCAAAAGCGCTTGAACTTCCGTGCGAGTGTTCGCCACCTGAAGGAGAAATGTTTCACGTGACGAAGTCAACGCAACCTCCTTTTGAGACAAAAGAGCCCTTATTCTGCTCATCCTATTGAACTCTGCTTTCAAGGTTGGAATCGTCGGCCAGATGGATATATCCAGTCGGCCTTGCGGGGGTGGGAAAAGCACGTTATTACAGCAAATTACTCTCCGTGAAACTGAAACAATATAGGGAATTCCAGCTAACATCCCACAGCAAGCCTCACTATTTAAAAGCAAATAACTACCATTAGCAAGCAGCGTAAATGACGGCGTTATAACTGGCACAGGAATGCCCTTCAATACGCAAGCTAAATTAGGGGCATTCATATTACATGATCCATGTAATTGGATATGTCTACATACTACAGAATGATCAGGAGCAGACGTACACTCCTCACCTTTCAAATAAACTTCTTTGCCGTCTCTCTCACATCGATATGTAAATGGGAGAGACCAGACCTCATGCAAGAATGCAGAACCAAGTTTTTCGTATCTGCCTAAGGCATAATGTTTCATGCACGAACTAAACCTATACATAGAAATCGGTAGAGTGACCATCCCATGGATAAGCCACACAGCATAATCCGACTCAGCAACAGAAAAAGGCAAAGGTTCTAACTTTTCTATATGCAGTAGTGAATACGTAGCATCTTTCATGGACATGAATTGCTGCTTTGCTGTCAGATTAAATGGGCGGAATAAAGAAGAAATATTCATATAATCCCACGGCACTTTCCCCGCCTTTAACATCTGCAAAGTCCAAGCAAATTGCATTATCGAACGCAATTGATTTTGACCATGATACAACACAGACACATCGTCCTGGACAATATCTACAACAGATGAAACAATGTTATCCAATGTATATATTCTTGAAGATAAGGTATTAATACTATTATCTATTACTGCCAATACTTTTTCCATATTGGCTTGGTCAATAGCACGGAGTCTGGAAGCAGCCTCAATCTGTGACAACTTCCATACCTTGTTGTAAACAGCATACACCCATCTTTTGGATCTCCCCAATGCAGGACCTTTAACAAAATCATTGAAATCAATTTTGTCATGCAAACGTGACAAGTGAATTTTAACAGAATCTAATGTGGAATGTTGCAACCATGCCTGGCACAATTTACCTACTGAGTAGGTAGTGACAGTGTGTGCGGACAGAAAACGTGGGTCTACTCTATCCTGTATGTACCCGGGAATTAACCCCAAAAATCTACGTTGACAGGCATCCGAACTTTTCTGCCATACCAACCAACCTTTAGGGTCTAATGCACTAATATTGAAGGTGGAATTGGATATAAAAGACTGCAACATAGTAAGGGACAGATCCGTGTGATTCTCCCAACCAGGATAAGCTCTCAGATCCGGGATCGAGGGGGAATTTAATTTTTTAGAAAGAGCTAATCCAAAACAGGTTGTCTGAAAAATTGTAGAATTTAAAAATAACATGTGGTTTGGGATGAGGCAGGCACGATGTAAAGCTTCTGTACCTTGTACTTGCCAAGATTTAGTTCCCCAAACCGATTTGAGATCAATAGTATGTTTCCAAACTTCATACCCTCCAACTGCCAAATCGTCCATGAAGGACTTAGAAAACAACAATTTAGTGTGGGTCAAACGCACCTTTGAAATAGGTTCGTCTCTAAGCTTAAAATAAAAAGATGCATTATTGGATACACTGAAATCCGAAAAATACGAACATTTTTCGATCAATGTTTTTGAACTACCAATCTTCGGGGCTGGGCAATGTTCCCACTGCGTAAAGTTGACTAAACTACGAAATGTGGTCGCCCTATGAAGAAAATGTGTGCCATAATGTTGATAACAAAACTGTTCTGCATAGTTTTCATTATTCAAATACAAATCCTCAGCATCAAATGCGGCATAGTATTTCAAATCAGAAAACAGTGTCTCTATAGTTTTAACATCCCAATCATCAGATCGAATGTCTTGCTTCACCACATCACCCATAGAAACACGATATACAGATGGCACATTAATCACTTCCGTGGGCCCATGAATTTGAAATTTAACTGCATCCCATGCTATTCCATCATGGACAGGCCAGGCGGTGATATTTACAAAAGTCTGGTTCCTCTTCATGATGTGCGACGATGAATGTGGGGCCAAAGTTCCATTAATTAATCTAATTGTAGAACGTTCATTCAGGTAGTGTCCATTTATCAGCCTAAAAAACACTACCACAAAACCAATGGACATGAACAAAAAAATGCAAATGAGCACCAGCCAAATGTAAATCCAGGGGGGAACCAAAAATTGTCTCTTGAACCAGGCAAATAAATTTGAAAATTTGGAAGGGGCAGTGGAAGTCAATGATTCAGTTCCAAAGGAAGAATTAGACTGGACAATGTCAGTTGAATGCAAAAGGGACAAAGGGACATCAGCAGGATAAGAATACTCAGCATCATCAGGCAAAGCACCATCCGCAGGTGAAACAGCAGAATCAGAAAGTACTTGCATTTCAATGGCAACCTCAGGCACGATGTCAGATGGTGGAACCACAACAGAACTGCGCATCATCGAAGGGCAAGAAACTGAAGGTGTCAGACTATGGAGTATCGGCCACCCTGTGTAGCTTGACATTGTCAACTGAAATGTACCTGTTGTCTCTGTGACCAGGAAGTGGAGGCAAAACAATTGTGCGGGTACCCTCAACTCCAAGCACCGGCACTGGTGCACGATAAGAGGGGCCAAACTCCTTCTTCTTCTCCACCTTCTCACGGATCAGATCACCAACTCTGGGTAGCCAGCCGACTACCGGAATCTGAAGTCCAGCTTCGGTCGCAGAGGATATGTGCTCTTTTGCTAGAGTGTCTCTTGTTTCTTGAAGATTCTGTAAGACAGTACAGTGGTCATCTAAGTCAAAAGGCACGGCTGCCGCAGCTATGTCGAGACCCTCAAGGTCAGGGACAAACATTCGAACTCCGAAGAGCATCATGTACGGGGTCCTCCCACCCAGAGACCTTCTAGGGAGATTATTAAGTGCACGTTGGACGTCATACAAATGGGCTAGCCAGTTTTTGCCAGTACCTAACACCCTGGCTGTCAATGATTGCTTTAGGTCACGGTTCATTCGTTCCACAACACTATTGCCCTCAGGCCGGTATGGAGACGAAAATTTGACTTGGACCCCCAAACTTCTCATAGCTTCTTTGTAAGCCTTAGAGGCGAACGCAGGGCCCTGATCAGAGTGAAGGGTGCCACATGCAAAACTCCCTATAAAGACACGCAATGCTTTGATGACAGTCCTGGCATCAGCACTCCTGTGTGGCCACACCCAAAGAAAACGTGTGCACGAATCTACTTCAACCAAGATATACTTGTACGCAGTGTCCGAGGAAAAAGGACCGCAGTGATCTAAATAAACACACGCTAGTGGTTGATTAGATATATGCAGCTGCGTTTGTGGTGGACGCGCCACCGTAGATGGCTTTATTTGTTGGCAAATCCCACAATTGAGGACATAAGTCCGTGTATGTTTGTACAAACCGTACCACCAATAACGCTGTTGCAACAGTGACACAGTTGCGGACACTCCGGCGTGCGCAGACGCAACACCCTCGTGCGCAGCTTGTACCAATGCGGGCCTGCAGTCTGAATTGGGAATAACCCTATCCCCAACATCATTAATCCTCACTAACGGGACGTTATCAGGACTTAAGTGATAATGGTATCGAGAAGGGAAACCTCTAGGGAAGTTCGTCCCAGTCTCTGATGCAGCAATAGCTGCCAAGATGTCATCATCGATCTTACTTTTGGATCTTGTAACTGCTGCTACTAAGTATGTTGCCACTGCTGTTTTAGCTGCCTCGTCAGCCAAACTGTTACCGACAGCATGGACGCCAACTCGTTGGTGACCAAGAGTGTGAATAACATTCACAAGGGGTCGACTGCATTTTAGTTCAGCCACCCTAGCCCAAAGCGTTTTATGCTTCACTGTGCTACCTTTTGAATCACGAAATCCATTCGCGATCCAAAACATCAGATTGTCGTTGTAAGATTGTACACAATAGTAAAAATCACTCACTATAAGAGTTGTGACTCTGTAATCAGCAAACTCCAGTGCAAGCACCAGAGCTCTAAGCTCCGCCAATTGTGCGGTACAATCACCCAAAGTCTGCGTATGCACCGCATCCTGTATGAATTCTCCATTCACGAAAGTACCAACAACAATTGTGCAAGCCGCTGAATAAGCGTGCCTTGATCCAGTTGCGGGCTGCGCGGACCCATCAGTGTATATGACACAATGGAACTCGACTGTAGCTCTGTCACTCCAGTCTGCATGATGACATGGCAGGGGTCTTACCTGCAACCTGTCTCTGTGCGACCTGGGCTTCCCTTGTCACTGACAAGATTAGTCAGTGTAGCGGGAAGCACGTCCTTCATGTTGAAGTTATTGCTAATGGTCCACTACACCTATTTTTCCTATCCCTTTCTACCCCCAAACACCCCTGTGTTCAGTACCTAGGAAGTGATCCCCCATCACTGGTACTTGAAATGCTGATACCCTACACCCAACACGGCTCTGGTTGGTCTCACAAAGGGATATGATCACCAAGAGCTAGTTACTGCATATTTTCCCTCTGGTACACAGGACCTTTAGCCCACCCTATTCTGCAAGCCAGTGCAATCTTCCTCACAGGGAGATTCAGCCCTGCCAAGTACCAAGCATCAGGTGTTAGACTAACGCATTTCAGTGTGGTGGTCCTCATCACTGCACTGAAATGGAAAGTCACGCATTATAGGCAAAGCACCTGCCTCGCCTGTCTCTTAAACACATTGCTGCTATTTAATTCTCAATTGCTGACTGAAACTCATAGCTGGTGGACTGGCAGAACTCCATGACATACACACTGCTCTCGGCAGGCTGATGGGGGCAGGCTGGGCTGAGCTGCTAGCTACATTGTAAAAATATTAGTCTTGATTTCAGACACCACAGCAACTGGACTTGTGACACAGATTAATAGGCGAGGTCTTTCTGCTTCCCACAGTGGTGCAAACGGGTGGCTGCAATTCTATTGGGGGAGGCTGGCTGCAGAAATATCAGCGCTGTGCAGCTCGCACGGCTGCCGGCGCACGGTAAAAGTAACTTTTAAAATCAATATAGAACCCCACGACCAGGCGGACCTGAACCAAATCCCCATGGTCGGTGGCTGCTGTGGAGCCCAGCACACCACTGTGCTGCAGCTGAGAAGTGACATTGTCTGAAGACTGCAGCCCGGTGAGTGGCCACATCGCATTTGCCGTGGGAGTCGTTGTTGAGGCTACAAGGCAGCCCGTAACTGAATTGCTGCTAGTATCCTCACAAAGTAAATGTGTCCCCCTGAAATGTGTATGATCTCTCTCTCTGCTAAATTTGGTTGGTAATGGTTTATAATGATAGCCGGTCTAACGTAGTCATGATCAGGTGCCTGCCAGTGACCTGTGTGTTACTGAAGCTCACACCCAGTCTAGTCTCTCTGTGGTGTACACAGTATTTTTCAGGAGCCCCGAGTTGCATGAAATAGTTGAAGTCAGACTTATTAACTTGTTTTGGGCTACGCCGGTCATAGTCGGGTGACTCTAATTAGTGGTGACAAAGATAGTGTCACTCATAGTCATTGAAATGTCACTCATAATTAGCCTGACGTATGAAAATGTCACCCATAGCAATCTGAAACCATGGCAACTATGGAGAATGCTAAAGTCCACAACACCATAACATACTATTTCGGGATGATTATGGCCTCTCACATTTCATAAATGGACCCAGGACCCTGGCGGTTTTAAGCGCCTCCTTAAAACTTATTTGTTTCCATAAACTCATCTGTTTTTGCTCCTACCTAGGCTCTTCCTCCTCTTGGGCTCGCGCTGGGACACTCTTCGGAGTAACTACTGCGCGCTATAAAAATATTTTAACATAACATAACATAAAGAAAAATCAAATTCTAAACTATTTGGCCACCAAATCCACAGACATTACCCTTTTATAGGAGACCACCTTTTGCCTGTGCAACTAGACTAGTTGAAACGTATTTAGGTAGGCAAGTTGGTCATCAGCAATCAGTCTTCTTCCTTTGACTTTCAGGAAATATTTACCTATATGATTTCTCATGATATAGAAGGATACAGGTAGCAGATATATTGTTGCTAAAAATCACAGTATGGGCACAGTATAGTTGGAGGTTCAATCTGTGCACCTAAGGGGCACCAAAGCTGACTTATTTTTTAAGCTATCATGATTATTTGCAGAATATGCCAAAGATCACATTGTTGTTGGGGAGATTAGAATATTGAACTGCAGCCTCTACTTTACAGATCTACTAAATTGAACCCTGTTTGTAATGATCATATGTCAATGTTCAGAGAGATTTCATGAGACTTAACATGCTTGATCCATGGAGCCTGACCAACCTGATAGGCAGATGCTACAACTTTGTCTCCTGTGTACCTCTGACGTGTTCCACGGTGTACTTCTTCCTCGTTTCCCACTGGACGGTGGAATATAGGGCCATGCTCCAGTCATATTGAGTTTGGACTAGGACCATGTGTCAATGTCAACATAGAACTGGAGAATGAATACCACTAAGTACAGAACTCCTAAGGATATGAAACAACTGTACTTTCTTGACTGTCTGCATGACAGTGATGGCATTGTCTCCTATTGTGAAGTACTGTGGGTATGGGATAAACCTTGCTTGTGTGGAGCAAGATGAGGGGCTCAATGTTGATGAGGTAGCAGTTGAGAGTCAGACACTAGAGGCTGGGGTGCACTATTTGAGACTTTACCTATAGATACAGAAGACATCCCTGCAAGGAAATGTAGAATGCAGCTCATTAGTCTCCTCTCAAGTATGAAACCTCCAGATTAAAATGGTTTCTCTATGAGTACAGAAAAAAGGGTCGTTGCTAGCTGCTTAATTGACGCAGAAAAAAATTACTATGAGCAGTTCCAGTCATACTTGACCCTTTGGGTTCTTTGAAAACACATACATTCGAAATATACCTGTGTCCTTCTTTAAAAAGCTGTTTTATTCCAACTAGGAAGACACCTCAGAAGCAGAGCATCTGTTCATGAACTCTCTTAATCTCCCAACAGTCATCAGGGAAGCACTCCAAATGCTAGAAGGAGACATTATAGCAAAGGAAATTTTGGAGGTTATCAACAAGATGCCTCCGGGACGGTCTGGGGGAAATTAATGCCCTATACAATTGTATCAAATGTATAGACCTCCTTTTCTCTCACTCTCATATCTGGTGGTAGCCCCAGAGTACAACCTTTTTTCAGAATGCTTCCCCTACCTACACCCCATAGGCTGCTTCATGATTTCAATAAACAAATGAGCACCTTTGTATGGGCTGGGACTCAATCAAGGCTCAAAGCGTCAAAAAGTGCAAGTTGTCACACCTTTTGGAGGTATAAGGCTACAGAACATGCAAGTGTGCAAAACAGCCCACACATTAACGCAATTGGTTGACCTTCTTCCCATTTTCAAACTGAAACTCACGAGTGAGTCTGGTGGAAACTGTAGCTGGGAATCTAAGTGTTTTAGGAATCATTTAAGGTCTAAATCACTCACAACTGAGGAACTGAAATATTATTGTTTGTTAGTTTCTAAGCTCCTGGTCCTCTGTTCTCAGAAGCTTAAATATTCAGATATAGTGAAATGACACAAAACCTTAGATTTATGATCGCCTGTACTCTGGTGGGGATGGATAGCCGGTGGTACCTGAACAGTAGATGCCATGCTACAGGAGAGACCGATAAAGCCCTTCCCAGCTCTATGGATGAAATTTAATTTAGACAACTCACAACACTGGAGACAAATGCAGCTAGCACATTGCTTGATGGATCATCTGGATTCTATATGGTACTCTCTCTGTTTTCAGCATTTTGCACATACTTAGACATTTGGGGTAGTACAATGGTGCAGTTAATGCACTGATATTGAAACTGTTTTTGAGATAGTCTGAGGAACAGGCTCACTGAAACATATGAGACAAGTCTCTACAACTATGGTAAGGAAGATTGGTCTGTATTTCTTCTGGTGTAAGAGAGGCTAGGCTGCAATTGTTCTGCTTTACAGCCCATTCATGCCAAGGTGCTGCACACAGAATCAAATTGATGGAGGTATAACTTACCAGGGATTGACTTTGTTCATGTGTTGTGGTTCTGCCTCAAGCTTGAAATTTGTTGGTCCAACGTCTGCCACATATGAAAAAAATCCCATGGCTTCACATTTACGTAACATGTGACACTCCATGGTGTCTCAGATATTAATAATATTACCTCAATTGGGCACTGATAAATTGCTGCATCTCTGGTAGTGGCAAAATTGGTGTGCAGGGGTTGTGGCTGTTGATAGCTCGTGAACATCATAAATCATTCCTTTCATCTCCTGAAACCATTCTGCACAGTTGTTAAACACAGTGATGATGGTGTTCATTGCATTTTGATTCAGGTCCAAAGTTAAGCCTTAGACAGAAAATGGGACCTTGGCATTAGCTAACGCACAGAAAAAAAGCAGTGCCAAATCTATACCTCATCCTTTGGGAGCAATTCTGGTTCATGGGTGATCAGAGAGAGAGTCTGAGCATTATTTCTGAGTGCTCTTTCCCAGTTGGTTTTTCTATTGTATACTCCCACAAGGCGTGGCTGATATGTGAGTTTTCAGCATATTGCTGGAGTGCCAGCATAGTTTTTGTGGAAATGATGAGATTGAGGAGGAACCATGCTACATTGAAGAAGTCTTGACTTCAATCATCCTTCCTCATCAAAATCCTTATGACCCACTTCCCCTTGAGGGATACAGGTTCGATTTCATGTCAGTGTTTTGACACACAAAGTATTTTTGCTTAGGATTTCTAGCTGTAGGAAACTGTATGCCTTTATGGTGAAGTAGGAAAGAATGAAGAATCAGGGTAATGAACATTGTTGGTAAATACACGGAACATTAACATTACAGATATGTTGTTATGCATAAATTCATTAATAATAACTATATAAATACTAGCTGTTAATCACCTTAATCTGTATGGCAGAATACTGTGATCTAAAATAATTTTTTCATCTTGCAGAGCCTTACACAATAAGAGAAGTTCGAATACACATCCGTCATTTTCGAGACCTGCTAAAGAGTACGGACCCAGTTGATGCATACAACGGCGTGGACTGTAACTCACTTTCATTTCTCAACATAATCACAGAGGGAGCTATAGGAGGTAAGATAAAAATAAAACAACGTGTGCTGCAGTTCAAGAAATCAATTCCCACACATATATTTGCTAATAGCGAGCTATAGTGATGAGAAATTAATAAATTACCACCTATTGTATATTTGTGGGTATTTCTGTGTACTAAAATAAACTCAGCATATAATGTTGCTTTAGAAAATGATCAGCAATTACAAAAGGCTCAACCATTGTACTAACTGTTCATTGATTGTTGAACATAAAAAAGTTAATGAATGTATTCAATAGTGGGTTAATGCAACTGCTGCAAAAATTGCAACTTCTACGTCAAAGATCTGAATACTTGTACAGAAAACGTAATCTTTAATAATTCCAATAAATGTCAATAAATTATCATCATTCCGCCAAATAAAAAAAAAAACACCATTATTTAAACTATAAAGTTAAGAATGTATTATATTTATTATTATTATCTGGCACCACAACAGATATGGATAAAATGCATTTTTCACAAATCTGAGAGGTGGCACCTTTGATCTTCTAATTTAGCATGAACAAATAGGGAGCACTGTGAAGATACCACCTTTCATATTGCCAGAGATGGTTTGACTTATTATTGTAACCAAAGTGTAGATAATCAATATCTTATTTTGCATTTTAGATCCTGCCTGTCCTGAAAATAGTGGCAAGAAGAAAAAACGCTCACCATCGGACCAAGGCCTGGAATCCATAGACTGCTCCCCACCAGAGTATATCCTTCCAGGATCCCAAGAGCGGCCGCTATGTCCACTACAGCCAATGAGCACAGAGAGCAAGGTAATTATAGAAGGAGAAACTTGGTAAAATTACCAACAGTTGTGAATGTACTACAACTATTAGCACTCATTGTAATACCACCAGCAACCTTTATTAGAGAAGATATGCTGCCAAAAATATTAGAATTTGCAATCCAAAATAAGAGCAGCTCCAAGTTAGTCTTAAATTGTGTAAAACCAATAAATGTCTTCTGTATCATAAAGTCTTATATATGTATGTATGTATTGTCACTCAATACTCTTACAAATATGCAGATGTGCTTAGTTGTGCAGGAGCTATATCCTTCACCTTATATTGAAACATATTTTTTGGCATCCCTTTGTTTAACACTAGTAGTAGAAGTTAGCCCATACAGCATTAGTACTTGCTAAGTGTAAGGAAGTGTGTGTTTTCCCTATTTTTAACCAATTGGTGGTAGTTACACATGGTGCAAATTACCCTGGTGGTAAACGCACACTGGCAGTGGCAATGCTTAACTGCAATATTGCTACAGCGTAATCAAAGTGGAGAGTTACTCTTAACAAAGCCCTCATTCACCACCAGCAGTAGATTATAGGTATTTGTAGATATGGGAAAGGATGGCTGTGGATTTAATAAAAGCTACTTTTCTATCTTCACTATTCACTTTTGAGTATATATACTTACAGGAGAAGAAAACTAAGGGCAGATCCAATGCTCATTTACACGCAGTTCATGTTTAGCAGAAGACACATTGACAAACGCTGGAAAATATGATGGAAATCAAATAATCTGCAATTCATTATTTCATATTTTCAAACCTTCTAATCATTTCAGCTGGCATTGTAGCATGAGTGAATTTACAAACTATAATCCTTACAACCTATCAGTAAATTTAGTTTAATTCATACCTTTTATTTTAAAATGTAATTACAACTCCAGTAGACCAATTTAATTCCAAAACAATAACCCATCGTCAAAGAGTGTTTCGTTCTTGGGCTTTTGTCAATTTCATTAAAAACACAATAAATTAATATTGTTAAAACCTAGAATCAAAACTTTTATTTGCATTTATGTTATGTAATATTCAGGCTGGTGACGTACACATTGTCTTGTGGCAACGGGATCCTCCGGATTGTGACCACGTCAAAGCACCTGTGTACTCAGCTTCTATAACTAAGCCTTATTGAAAGACCTAAATAAATTGACTTGCATAAAAAAACATTTATTTGCCACAATGAGGCCTAAGAAAGAGAGCTTGGCATTTCATCATGGTTGTTAAATTATGTGGGCTCTACACCATTGGGCTCACAACAATTGGAAGCTGTATTAGGAATACCGGCCAGATTTATAATCTTGCAGATGTTTCGTAAATTAATCCATTACCCTGACGGAGGGACCATCTGCCAGGATTTAGAAATGACTGCCAAGCAGACGGTTACTTCTTAAAGCATTGCAATGCTTTTTGCTATTTGGTGCAGGGCTCTGTCAATGTGACAGAGCCCTGCACCAAACTGTTTCCTTTTTCATTTTCAAAAAGAAAATGCTGAAAATCCCCCCCTTGCCATCTAAGTTCTCTTCCTTGGTTTGGGGAGTATTTAGCAGTTTTCACTGCTCCTGACTGCCAGGGTTTTCCTTCCTGTGATGGGCAGTGAAAACAGACCTTGTAAATCTAAATTAGATGGGCAGAATTAGAGGTCTTCCTCTGATTGTCCTTATTGCACAGGATCGTTGGAGAAGATTAATCACTGCTCGAGCGGAGTAGTCTCCACCTAATTAAACCAATGGTCCACCCACATCTAAATTCGACAGGCAGACCATTATGTTGGCGGTAAGTATACTCTTTCACTGTTGTGACGGAATATGCTTGTCACCAACATATAAATCGGGCCCAAAGTCTTTCTTCTTCTTGTGAGAATTCCTTCCATGGTAAATAGATCATGCTCATTACAGGTGTTCCATCATACTAAGGGCGCTTAACCATCAAAAAATGAACAGCATGAATCAATATCCAGTCATAATATTTTTTTAAATCAGAGCCAGTGATTGATCGGATGATAATCCCAGAACGTTTGTATAGCAATATAAGTGATTGGTAATTACATTAATGAATACTAGCACTAAGAATTAGAATACTATTGTTAATCATTGGAGATGTAGTAAAATATATTTCTAAGTACTCACCTTCATCATCTCAAATTTATATAAGATTAGATTAAATTAGATGTTGAGAACAACAAAAGAGTGAGGGAAGAAAAAGATAGCTGGCCACTCTCAATCCCCCAGGTAAATGCAATCAAATCAACGAAATGAAGCATGTCACTAGGTTGGTGAGTGAGGGCTTTCTAAAGAAACCAATTTGGATTCTACAGTAGTGCTCTTTTGATAGATTCAAGGCACACTCTTTCATTGATTTGATTAGATTAAATTAGATACTAGATGTTTTAGGGCCAATTCACAAAGGCATCAAAGAACACATAAACGAGTACTACTGTAGTACTTGTTCCCGTATTCATAAACGTTTTTGTGAATCAACTTCATTGTGTTTGAAAAACATGCTTAAAAGTGATCACCTGTCAGGAAAAACAATTACATAACTAAGGATAAACCCATTTTCATTGTCTAGTAGTCCTCCTTCTAGCAATTGACAGACGTAAGCTATTAGTGTGCCTTCTATTTGCAGAGTCCAAATTGGCTTAGTTTAAATTAGGATTACTTTTTACAACAGGACCCAATCCTTAGAAACATCATTGAAAAGAGTCAATTTATGGCCATCCGTGTTGGCCAGCTATTGGCAACAAAAGAATATAAATGCCGGCAATCATTGTAGATGTCATTGAAAACATGTAGCAGTGTTGCACTTGATTTAATATGAACTACTAACGTTATGAATAAGGCATGTTTTATAATGGCATATCAATAGCAATTACCAAGTTCTATTAGTTTGTCAATAGAATTCACAGTGCAAGAATAAGGATTGTTATTTTACAAAGATGCTTAGAATATCTCTTATAATTTTTAGTAATCATTAACCCCAAAAACATAGATTTCTGTGAGTCTCAATCAGTGGGCTGTCTTTGCTTTCAGTCTTTGTATTTGTCCATACAGTGTTAGAATGTTGATATGTGCTGGATAGTTGGTTGGGGGCTATCAATATTGTGTGTCCCATTTTAACTGATTACTACTTATGTTTTAAGTGGGCCAGCTAAGTCCACTAAGAGTGCACTTCAAGCCACAATTTAACGAGCTGCAGATTAATAAAGGTATTCCAAATCACTGACTACTCCCTATACTTCTCCTTTTCAGAGGTTAGCAAGTGGACCCATGTGACATATTGCTTGACCAGTATTGGTAGGGTTCCAGCAGATTTTGTATGTGCACACACATGCAACCCATCTGGTAGAAATTCTTTCCGAATTGTAGGTCTAATCAGATGCAGTGATGCAGCTGGCAAGGATAAAGAAACCCATGCACCATTAAGGCAATGCACAAACTTTATCCCGTTTCAATATTCTTGGAATACTGCTGCTCCTTGCTCTCTCTCATCTCATAAACCTCACTACCATCCCCATGGATGTTTTCAAATTAAAACTACAGTCATTCTAGCCTTCCCTGACATAGTCTCTCAGGGTTCTTGCTATCATCAGTGGGGATGAAGTCATAGTGCAGGTGCCACATCTCAGCTCAGAAGGACATAGAATCTGAGGGCTAAAGTCACAAAATCTTACTGTAGGTGCATAAATAGCTTGGCCTAAATGTGTGAACTTACATTGGGCATTTACAGAATCTTAATTTACACTCACAAATGGAATAGCTCACCAGTATGGTGCATGCAAGAAGATCTAACAGGAAAAGAGTGGTCATTCCAGGGTGCAGATTATTTGAAAAGTAGTTGAATACCCTTAAACCTCTGAATTTGTAGACATGCACAACCATTGGTAAAACATATTCACACACTGGATGTGGCCTTAGATTTAGCCCTGTCTTTGAGACTAGTATATATGTATTCAGAATGGGAATGGATAGCATATTCCCCACATTGGTGGGTTTATGGGGGAAGGGGTTTTTCATCAGGAACACCATATTCACCATGGAGGAAAACAAATTGTAAAATCAAAATTATAAGTACGTATTATGCATATATGTACACCTACTACATTAACTCATGCATAACTGCGTACACATGTTTGATTATTCCTTGAAAACTGAAACTGTTGCAGCTATCCGGAAGTACTCTTGATATTTTTTCATTGAAGCATATTTGTAAATTTACTCTAAAAATAAGAGACATGTGGGAGTATTTTTGTGTGTGTGTGTGAATCGAACCTTATATTTTCTCTCACAAATGCATGTAGGTCTCCTGCATCTATTAGACTATATGTCAGTTCCTTCAGTGCAGACATATCTTTCCTACTGTGGCTGTTAATGCATCTTCTCCTTTTGACAGCTGTCTCTATCCCATAAAGGGGAGGTAGTAAAGCAACTCAATTTGCCACTACTATATCCATGAACTAATGGCCCACCTCATAAGATGTTTCTTTTAGTGTTTGTACCTATTTCCTGTCTTAAGTGTGATGTACTAATGTAAGCAAAACAACACTGTGCAGCTAACCATGTTCTTCAGCAAACAAAATCAAGTAGAATCATACCACAAGTGTTCTTATTTTTCCAATCCCACTGCAACTGTGCTTTCCTTTCTCTTATTTGAAGTCTCTTATTTGAAGTCTGCACAGATCTACTATTTCCACTGCTGCTTCCACAGAAAAGTCTATCAGAGAACTTAAATGCTCTCTTCTAATAGACTCTTACAATGTGTTCATACAAGACAGCTAGGAATTTAGGTCTATAATAATGAATCTGTGGACTGTTATACTGTGTTGATGTTGTTATGGAATTTCTTCCATTGCTATCAGTGTCTTAGGTTCCTCTTGTTAATATGTCCTCATGTGTGTCTTGTTTCAGCCTTTACAGTGTCTCAAAGCCTTAATGATGAGTGGGTGGAATCCCCCTCCTGGTAACCGTAAGATGCATGGAGATCTGATGTATCTGAATGTTATTACACTGGAAGATCATCATGTTAACATCACTGCTTCGAACAGAGGTTTCTACATAAACCAGTGAGTATGCGCCTGACAGCTTTATTCTCTTGACAACTATACCATTTCACAATCAAGTATTGCTTTTCTGAAACTGATATATCAATTAGGAACCTACAGAGAGTATTCCTAAAGTTCATTAATGGTAAAGTGAAGTAAAGAAAATATTCAAAATATAACTTCAAATCAATTAGGTTATTGGAGTGAATTTTAAACTATTCCATTATAGTTGGGGCCTGCTGATGTCGTTCAAAAGTTTGTAGTTCTACTGCATGTTCGAGCACAAACAACCTCGCCAAGAGAACGGATAAGCTGAGTGAATCACTATTGTTGACCTGTTGTATAGTGAGATTAAGAGTTCTTTGTGGTAGACTCTTACCAGACCAACAGATGATCCCAACACTTGTTTCCATTAGCAGAAGTGCAGGTTCACATTATTCACTGGTCAGTCTCCCACTGTGAAATTTGTAAGAATAATAAGAGGTGTGAGAGTGACCATCTTCCTCACGTGCTCTACATGGATAACTCAAATGTGCCACGAGCATCAGATAACTGCCCCAACTGGCAGCTTTTACATTGAAACATAAAACAGATTAAGTGGGAGGGTAATGTTATTGCTCTGTTTGCCTACTATAAAGCTACCCTAGAGGAGCAGCAGATTGTTGAGCAAAGCAGCACAACTAACACACTTGATGTGAAGTCTTCAAGGTACATAGATGTGGAGTTAAGAATAGTAATTTATTCTCAGCCATGTGTACATACCTTCATGATATAGTGGCTGTCGATATTTTGGACACATTAGTTTGTTAGTTTGATATTTTTGTCTTTTATATTCTGACATACTCCCTCACCAAGTCTTCTATATTTTCTCTGAAGCATAATAATCATTAATAATAGTCATTCTAACAAAAGTAGCATTTTGTCAGAGTCCTCTGCCTTTTTTTTAGTGTTGATCATACACTCTCTGCTCATATCTGAAAAACAACAAACGTATTTCTCCCCAATATGGTATAACAGGTCTGATGGGAAAGGAACACCAACCATTAGTTCAATGATCACTGTCTGTTTGTAGAAATGAAGAGAAATCTGGGAAAACTCTTATGGTCCATTTCATGTTATTGACTGAAGCCCACAATGTTGCTACACAATAGCTGACACAGGGCATCCATCAGGCCATGAGACAATCCATCACCTGAAAGTCAAAGCCACATTTCTTAGTGTCATGAAACGGCTTACTCTGATGTATTTCAGGCAGTATTACAAGTGTTCTATCTAGTCTCCTATCATTTCTGATTCATTAATTTGTGATGAGCTGGGGCTTCTCATTGCAATCATGTTACACCCATAGGCCTTGTCAAGAGATCAATGAGAAACACTAGAGGCTAACTCAAAAAGATTTTGTTGTTACTTCATCTTGTAGTACTCCTGTCTTACTCCTACATTTCAAGAGTAATTCAGGAGTACACCCTCTTACTCCTTGAATTAAGCAGTAAGCCAGGATTACTACAAGAGTAAGTCACACCACCTCAAAGCAAAATCTTTGTGCAGTAGCATGGCAAAGGTACGATGGTTCCTAAAGCAGTGAGGAAGTTGGCCCCTCTGCCTCAGTTCAATTAGTAAATGAAAGTCGTGATGGGTATACAGGGGCCACATATGGGCTCTTGTTTCACTATACCAGCTGCACCAGTGATAGCCATGCCTCAGTCTTTGTGAATCGAGTCTGAAGCTGTGCTTAATTTGAGCCAGTGGTTTCTGGAACTTAATTGTCAACACCGGCACATATGACAGGTGCCACTCAGTGGCACTGTTTGTATAATTTAGAGATGGGCAGAACAGCAATTGTTTCTTAATTCATTATATATTAAAAACAACTAATACCTGCCATCCAAGCTATTTTTTAAAAGCTTTGGGGGCCTGGAATAGTCTGAATTGTCACACTTGTAGCAATGTGCTGGTTAGTAGTTTTGTAGGTACTGTCACTGGCAATGCCAGCAGTGCCAATGGGTGGTGTAAGCTGCGGAGGCTCCTAACAAGAGTCCTGCCACTTATTTTCTTTCACAAATTAAGCACTGGAGAGTCCAAATAATACACCTCCTGAAGTACATGCCTATGATGAAGAGGTGCCCTAGTACTCACTACAAAGACCCTCAATACTGACCACATCTTCCACATGTGCAGCCGCTGTTGCCCCAGATCTGCACTTACTGCTTGAGGAAACCCAGTCTGTTATCTTCTAACTTCACCGAACAGTACTTAGGGAGTCCTTATAGTCTTTCACTCATTCTGCTCTTATACTGAGTCACTAATACGGATATAGCGTCTTTATTATGTTCCATTTGGAGAGATAAACGCCATTGTAGAAATAGTAAAGCCATGTTCTATATGTACTGAATTCATGACTCGTTATGCTTTTTATCGAGTCACCTTTCATGACAATCGTGCCTGATCTGCAGTGTCCATCTGAATTGCTTTAGAGAGTCGCAATATATTATCCTGAACTTCTTTGCAACCGCATTATTTGAAAACACGCATTTTCTCTTCAACGAAGAATGCAACAATGCAATCCTGCCTGTACTTGGAAGGTCGTTCTGCGAGTAAATTAAAAAAAGTGAACACCTACCTGCCTAGAGGGTGGGGAGGGCTGACATGTGCTTGACTTTTTGCTTTTCAGAAATCTTACCTATTATTACAGGTAGAGGGCAGTTAAGAACATGACATGTACTTGCCGCAAAAAAACAGTATGTTTATTGGTTGGCAAATCTGCAGTTTCTTTAGATGTTTATTTACATAGGCACTTATTTCTGTTTGAAAAGAACCAGAATAGTTCACAATTTAAAATGTATTCAGCTTTATTATTTATGAGTTAATATTAGAACTTGTTTATTGCGAGAACCTATTCATGTTTTAAAAAGTCAAGCAAACAGGTATACCTTAATAAGACAACTATGCTGCCTCATCTCACAAGTAGTGAAATATTGAAATACACAATAATCAGGGGACCATTTAAATTCCTTATTGTGTGCGTGTTTGCCCTCAGCAAATGAAGAGTGAATAATAATTTAGACTGCATATTGGAGTGATGTGGTTTGTGTGGCATCATCCCGTATTCGTTCCCAAATGAGCTACATAATAGCTCACAGCTATGCAGTCTTAAGTTTGTAATGAAATGATGAATTCATCTCTTAGTATTAGAGTACTGATTTCAGGGAATAGAACAGTAATGACAGGGAAGTCACCATACATTGTAGTAAAAAAATGTTTTTTTGCTATAGGATACTGGTAGATCAGTGTCATTCAATGATCCTTCTTTGATGTTGAGTTGCAGCAGTCATTTTCATCATATCCTATCCTTCAGAGTTTTTTTCAGCTTTGATAATACGTGTTCTCCCATATTCTCTTGATTGGTTGTTTGTAGATCGAATTCTGCCGTAGAGTACCCAACTCACTTAGAAAGCCTTTCTGCAGGGCACTTAGAACTAGGAAAAAGGCATCACCACAGGTTCTGTCAGATCAAGCCTGCTAAGTCCTTCTGACAATTAAAGTATTTTCAACCTTACTTGCAGTCAATTCAAGTGTCAGCGACAGCATAGAAAATAAAAGCTTATCTGTTCAATGCTTCCTATTCTGTAGAAATTTGCAACCTCTTTAGGCTGGGAGCTCCCTCGCCTAAGGCAATTTCTTGCTGGCTGTAGAGCCAATGAATCTCTTAGTTCTCAAGAAACAGTCAGAAAGCTCCAATGTTACTCTCAATGGCTTATGTCTTATGAGACAAGGAACTTTTTCAGTATTCCAACAACCTGATACTGCTTTTGATTTTTAAAACATTTTACTGTCATTTTAATCATTCAAAATGACAACAATCATGCAGTGCCCTCTATTACTTTAACAATAGAATGAGGTTTTGAAGAATCACAACTCAGCTGTTGTGTTAGAAGACCATCTGTTTCATAGCACAGGACCCTAACGATGCCCCTATAGTCTTTCCATCATTTGTGCCTACAATGTCCTATGTGGTCCTGGTCGCCCTGGAAAAGAGTAAAAGGACAGCTTATTTTCAAAATGTTCTTGTTCAGAGGAAGGCAAAGACCTGGGTTACAGCAGAATGTCCTCTGTATGAGACTTGTACGGCAGAGGCATTACTCAGATGTTCTATTTTTCCATTGGTGGAGATGGCACGAGGCTTGAAATTGGAAAGGACAGTATTTACCTTCTCAGTCAGGGAGGCCAGAGGGCATCCTGAAAATCCCCCCATTTAGTAGTGGACCTAATCATACCAGTGCAAGTGTTATTGCTTCATTGCTCAATCTGTCCTTTTCGCTGCAGGTTTATGGCTGTCTGAAGTGCTTATGCCTGTTCCAAAGGTGTGCAGGTTATGAATGACTATTACAATGATGTTAGTCTTAATACAAGAATGCTAATGCCGTGGGTGTCAAATGTATAACCGTTAATATGAACAGAAAGTATGATCCTTAGAACAGTGACCTTTCCCAGACTCAACTTCATCAATGAAGAAGAACAAGAAAAACATGGCCACAACTTTTCAATAGATGGTGGTGACCTCTTTAGCTTCACAGTTCAAGCTAGGTAAAAAGGGCCTTATTTAGAATGTTGCGGAAGGGATATATTACAAGTGTCTTCAGTTACAGTGCACTTGTAATACAGCGGACAGGACATTCGCCACGTTTGTGATGGAGTATTGGATCTGTCAAACTCTGTATAAGGCCCAAAGTATTTAATCTTGCTCTTGTCAACTCAATAATATACATCCTTAATAATCTAATTCTTTTCAAAATGTTATGTCATACTATAGCATGTTATGTCCTACTATAGTATGTTATGTTTGGTATTATGGTCTCTCTCTCTCTCTCTCTCTCTCTCTCTCTCTCTCTCTCTCTCTCTCTCTCTCTCTCTCTCTCTCTCTGCCACAACATCCCACAAACAAACAAAAGTAAAGTGCTCACTGTCTGGTATTGGCTAGCTATATGAGTGCAGACCAGTGCAAATAGAACATTTATCTAGATATCACTGTGCTATACAACAGCACCTTTCAAACGGAAACACCACTTAACATTTAACACAAGAAAGTAAACAGAATGATGCATACACATCCGGCACAGCTTAGATGAGCCATATGGTTGGGTATCACTGAACTAACAAAAGTACCAACCCTACAATAAACAATCTCAGTACACATTACTCTGTATAACAAATGTACATCCACCACATCTCAGAGACAACTTATAGGTGAACCTCACCAAGGTCACAGCTAAAATCTACACTTCATAAAACTACATGCCTCCTCATGACAACATGTAAAGCATTAATCCAACATCTACTCAACAGTTCATAGCCGCTCTAGTGTTAAGGGATAAGGTGGAATCTAATAGGACACCAAACTCAGACTTATACTTCAACATAGCAGTCCACCAACATAGCAGTCTACCAAAAATGCACGTTCCTGAATTAATAAAGATAGTCTCTACAACCACTTGACAACACTAACCACTACGATACATATATCACCAAACATTGACAATGACCGCTTGCAGATTGTATGTAGAACCTTTTCTTTATGCTGCTTTTGCACATTGATTCACACCTAGAGAGATATCCATGTCCAACAACAACAATGAAAGTTAACCCACTACCAAGGAGAGGAGATATGGTCATTAGCATCCCTCCTATGACAAGCCTGTCAGCTGTACCCTACACTTTCGGCAGGGGTAATTGCTGGCATTTTCTAATGAATCTGCTAACTTAGAAGATGTTTTTTTCATGAGCCCTCACTGGTACTTTGCTTTTGTTATAGGTCAACTGCAGATACATTTAATCCTAAACCAGCAAACCCTAGCCATCTGAGCCACAGTCTTGTGGAGCTATTTAATCAAATTAGTCCTGCCTTCAAGAAAAACTTTGCAGTCCTGCAGAAGAAGAGGTAAGTGTTGGTCATTTTGTCAGTTGTAAGTGAATAATATCAACTCTGTAAATCTTTAAAGTTAGACCATCTCTCATGTAAGTGATAATCGCAGATCATTCCAGAAAAAAATGAATCAGGCTTCGTGCCACCTGGCTGTCCAGTGGTCGGGCTTTAGTTTATGGAAATTGCACAACAAAGCTCCTGACCACCCTCTTGCCCTGGCCTGGACTCCAGTGCTATGGCACTATCTGCCTCGAGCCCCCTGTGATAAATATGACTTTATCAGATTCAGAGCTGAACCTACTGCGTTGACTATCCCACTTGGCATCCTCTTATAATATAATATTAGATACTCCGACATAAGAACCTAAACACAATACGATCCCTTAAAAATACCAGGTTCATAGCGTTGAAGTCTTGCCACCTTGCACAAAGGCACAGTCTCAATCCAGTGCCTGAAATTAATTCAATAATTGATGGTGCTCACTTCTTACTTTGCCTACATCCTTCTGCTGTGTGCCTTTGCTCATGATTAATGCCAAACATCTCCTTTTGGATAGTGTGATATTCTATTTCCAAATGATTATTGACAAATGTTTATTAATAAAACATCAGTTTAGTAAGTTGCCCTGATGGTATAAAATATTATGTCCTTATTCTTTTTTTCTGCTTCTAGTCTGTCTACTATTGACAGTGCTTACTTTGTGCTTTATGTTATCAGTGGGCATCGGATGCAGGGATGACAAAGCACCTGAAAAAGTGAGATAAAGAAACAAAAAGTGTAGGGTGATGGGCTGTGTTGGTATTCGGCATCCTCTGCATTTCGCCCCAAGGTGACAGCGGGCTCCTAAGAAAACTTTGTGCACCAGTAATTATATTATTTCCAAATTAAGGACTGGGTAGTTAACCATTCAGAAAATGAGAGGGAGAAGCAGACCTTCCACTTAATTGCTACAAAGCAATTGGTAGAATTCATTATGCTTGTCAGTTGCAGATTTAAGACATTTATCCCTTAGATTAGTTTAGATTGCACTTAGGGGGTCGCAGGTTAGTGGGCGAGGGAAACGCAGAGATCCAATTTGTATTGTGCTGTTTTATGGGCAATTAATTTACATTGTCTTGTTTTAAGGACTCACTTTTTTGTAATTGTGTGTTTTAAGGGCCAGCACTCTGCTTGATAACCGTTTCAGACTAATGAAGTGTTGCATAAAAATGTCATATTCAACAAGCTCATTTGAATGTGTAATAATCGTGCCCTAAGGCAATTCAGTTTGTCACATGCTCTAACAATAGCTCTTATAAATAATAATAGGAAGATAAATAAAAGAAGAATATAATTATTATTGCTATTATTATCAATAATCACAATATTATTACTATGTCTACTACTTCTACTATATCATGGCTAATATTAGTCAGCTCAAAAAGTAAAAGAATTAGGTAAGCAAGACATCTTCTAAGTTACTGAGTAATTAAGAGAATACCTTCGATCATTTTCAATCATTTTCAAGATCATGGTTTGACTTCAGACATGACTTCCTCATTTCCATCCTCTCAGGCCTTTTAGAGACACTTCTCTTCCATCTGACCTCCTGCTTTACCTTTCATTGTGGTTTTCCATGGCTTTTGATGTACGTAAACCTACTATACTTCTAGTGCAATTTAACAGTCTGCCGCCCTGTAGATTCACATACACTGAAATATCAACCAGCCCAGCACCATGACTCTATCATAGTGATGAAAAGCCTCTACAGCCAGAGGATTGTTTCACCTGTCATCATCAATCAACTTTATTTCGGTTCAAAGAACCATAAAAGTATACTATAGCAACATCTCAATAAAATACATAACAGATAAAAGAAATACACAGTTCATTGAGATACATCTCAGTAGTAAAATTAACATCATCAAGCATCTGTGTACAAAATAGAGCACAAAAAACATCTCCACAATAAGGCAATTTCATATAGACAAATACACGATTAATTGCAGCAAATAATGTTAAAATAGTTACGAGCATGTGGCATCTGTTTATGATAGAGCAGTACATCCATGCTAAATAGAATCCAGTAAGGCAAAAACCTCAGCATAAAGAATCTAAAGATGAACTCTAGGAGGGTCCGCTATGCCAACAGTGATGTCTAGCAGTGTACACTGGTTCGGGGATACTCAGTTTCTACCTACAGAAGGTAAACATAAAGTAAAAATGCTTAAGACATCAATCAATGTAGCTTTTGTTTCAGTTACAATTACAGTAAAAAGCATACTAGCATATACCACTGGATAAAATTACCCACAATTATTTACAGCTATTTGCAATTCATTGTTGTACAATATAAAAAAAGGACTACTAAAAGATAAAGACATAATTTACTCTAAGGGCCAGAAGTAAGACCCTACCAATTTGCGACTCGCAAATTGGAATGTAAAACACTGTTTGCGATTCCTAATGGGGTCGTAGATTGGATGCCTCATTATATTCATGAGGTAGGTGCAATTTGCGACCCCATTTGGAATGGCTAACATTCCCAGGGATGGTCGCCTGCTGGGGTCAGCAGATCACCATGTCTGTGACTGTTTTTTTAAATAAAGCAGTTTTATTTTTAAATGCAGCCTGTTTTCCTTATAGGAAAACGGCTACATTTAAAAAAGAAAAATGAAACATTACTGTTTCATTTTTTAAGGGCAGGCAGTAGTCCCTGGGACCACTGCCTGCAATAAAAAAATATTTTCGCATCCATTCACAAATGGAAAGGGGTCCCCTGGGGACCTCTTCCCGTTTGCGAGTAGCTTATCACCTACTTGAAGTAGGTGGTAAACTGTGAGTATTTTGCGGCCGCAAATGCGGTTGCAAAACAACGGTACATTCCATTGTGATTCGCTATTAGGAAAGGCCCCTTCCTTATGGCGAGAGTCGCAAACGCTATTTTGCGAATCACCAACTCGCAAAATAGCGTTTGTACATGCCAAGACCCTTTTTTGCAGTTGCAAATGGGCGTATTTCCCATTTGCGACAGCAAAAAACAGTTGTATATCTGGCCCTAAGAATGTTAAAATTTCAATCCTTTCTTCCTTCGCATATCACTCATGGCAAGTAAAAATCTGCTAACACCAAATACAATCAATTGTGAACTGTCCATTTTCATAATTCTTAGGGGCTCTGAAAATGTTCTAATCATCAGTCCCAGACACATTGGTTTTACTCATTTCCTTCTTATAACATCATATTCGGCGCAGAAAAAAAAAATGTCTGCAATATTTTCTTAGGCATTCGAAGAACATAAAGTGCATTTCGTTGTCCTCCCTGCTATTTGACCAGGCGATCATTTGGCTATGATTGAGTTAATCTGAAGAGTCTCAAATCGAAACTTCATGAAAAAGGTTTTTTGCTAATTGGGGTTGGATTTCAACGAGATGAGGTTCAAAACTTGGCAATGGTTTAAAGCTTAGAAACTGCGTAGTGAATCTTCCCATTCTACAATCAAGATGGGCTTTATGCATTAAAAATTCCCAAAAGATGCACTTTAGTTCTTTCTTAGAGTATGCAGTCAGTAAACTAGGGTCAGTCCAGAAACTACTCAGGCCCAGCTCATAGAACCAGTTTCGTACATGGCAGAACCAAGGAAAGGTGAGCTGCCCGTCAAGTTCCTGTAGCTCCTTCAATCCTTGCCTATGGGGGTTTCGTTCTTCTGTAACCCAGATTCTTATTCAGTATAATTGAGGTCTCAATACGGCTAGATGTTCCAGTCTCTTAATACCAGCATCATGAAACAGTGAGATCAAATCCCGCCTGTCTCCTGTGCCTGGAGGTGAAGACAGCATCATTAATAATACGGGCCTTCTCACATATTCACTGATGGGCAATGGGCAGACACTCTGGGGCTGATTACAATGGCGGGCGGCTGCCAGTGGCGGTCCGCCTGCCGACAGCCCCTAGGTCTGACCACCGGATTACAGTACCAGCGGTTGAACCCACAGCGATCGAGAGGAAGACTGCCACTTCCACCACAATCACTGATCCGACAGTGTGCTGAGGCAAACACCCCTGTCAGGATAACAATATCCCTTTCCCACAGCCTTTTCATGGCAGGAAGACCGCCATGAAAAGGCTGTCGGAAATGGAATTTAGAGGCACCAACAGTGTCCCCGTCTGTCTGGGGCTACTGTATAGTGGCCCTCGGGGCACATGCAGTGCCCCCACACACCTCCATGCACCACATGGTGCATGGCACGCGCTCCATGGATGTGCAGGAAGTGCTCCTTTTCACGCCAGCGTATGCTGTGGGCCTTTTCCTGGGCCACAGCACAAGCCGTCATGAAAAGGAGCACTTTGCGACCGGCAGTCCAGCAGTCACATTGTAATGCGGCAGTTGGACCGCCTACCGCCTGTCGGGTGGTCTACTTACCGCAGCAATAGCGGACGGTGGTCTGGCCACCCGTTATCGTAATGAAGGCCTCTATTTGCATGGGGTCGACCACCTTCTGATTCCACACCCACGACTTCCCTATGCTTTCAGCAAATGCTGAATCAACGTTTGCAGAGGAAGTATGTATGTAGATGAAATTTCTATAGTGCAAACCTAGCCAACAGGCAGCAGTGCGCTGTAGGAAGTGGGAACACTGCCTGGCATTAGGCCACCTTTTTTCTGGTCTTATACTGAGCTGTGGTTGCAGGGCAGATTAACATGTCTCCCGAAGCTTTGCCGCTGTTTGCTGGGAAGTAAAAGACACACAATTGATGGACGGAATGCAGAACCAATCAAAACATTCACCCCCAGTCAAGAGATCTGGGTTAAATCCATCATTTTTTTGCTCACCATGCCACCCCAGTTTAGACCTGGCCATATGCAAATCAGTCTTGACCCTGTGCCTCATGGGAACAGATCTCTGTAATGTATGACATTGTTCTGCATTCTGTCCATCAATTGTTGTTTTTGCAGCTGTTTGCTGGGAAAGCAGTGAATAAAACCACTGATCGGGAGAAGGCCACAGAGGCCACATCTTTAGAGGCTGGGTGAAGAATGGCACTTCTGTGCCACTGAAGGTCTCAGTTGAGACATTTCTGTCTGGGGGGAAATGCTGGGCAGTTGGTATAATCATCTGCTAACTAGTATGTAGAGCCCAAAGAACTGGCATGCTTTGTGTTTTCATCAGCACAGTTATTTTGCCTAATTTCACCTCACTATTTCTCCTTGCCTATATCTCCTCTCTCCCCTCACTTGCTCTTCCTGTTCACACTTATTTCTTCTTTTCTTAACCTTCTTCCCCTTCTCCACACCCCTAACTTCCTGTTGCTTGATTGACCTCCTTTGCCTATCATCATCATCTCCTGACCCTCCACTTTCATAACCTTCACCCTGTCTCCATCTCCCTCTCCTGTTGTCACTGAGTTATTTCCATTTCTTCTTATCACTACCCAAACATAATCACTTTTCCTTCATTTCCTCTCTTCCTTTCATTATCCTTACCTTCATCATGATTGCCATTATCCTGTTCTCCCTGCCTTCCCCCCTCTTCATCTACTCACTTTGAAAGTGTTCTCTCCATTATTCCACATTTCCCCTTTACTCATCTTTCACCCACTTCTCCGCCTTTCACCTCACATTTTCTCTCTTCCCTCTTAGTGTCTTCCTTGGTCTCTCTTGACCTCCTTTCCCTATCTCTCTTCTATGTCTTCCCCCTCCGCACACATTCTTTGCTTTACCACATCTATGTATCCTCAGATCATCTTTTTTGATTCATTTCTTTCTTTTCTTCTCAACCTCTCTTCCATTTCATTCTATCTTTCATCTTCTTCTTTCCTTAAACTGACCTTCTTTTCTTGTACTTACCGCCTCTCGTTTTCCTTCCCCTTATTCTCTTCCCTCTCCAGCAAAAACTGCAGCCTACTACATCTCCTCTGAAGACCTCCTTCATTCTTTGGAATCTAGATGTATTCCCCACGAGCACAGTAGCAAATGATGCGCCCCTAAACTATTCATACATAAAGCACATATTGCCTTGTGCATGGTGCTTTTGCTGAGGAGAGAGCCTGTCATCAATGAACAACTAAGGATGCATCTTAAATCCAACCCTCACTCTATATTTTGTCTAACACTTTAGATCATCATGGAAACAAAATTTTCCAAACAAAAATTGCATGTAAATGGGGAGGTATCTGCTGCACTTCATACATAGCATTACCTTATGTGAGGTATTTTACCAGGTGCGATAAATGCCTTCCGTTCCAAATTTTTCTGGGGAAATAGAAAATGATAGGCGGAATCATGTTTACCACACCAAACTCTGCTTGTGGTGGATTTATCCTACACATTTTTCAATGAAAAATTGTGGCGATTTTGACCCGTTATACGAAATCTGCCAGAAGAAAATTGCAAGGGTGGGGTGTTGAACTCAAAACTCGGAACTATGATCCATGCGTACCCTCCTATTTGTGGAGGGATTGGAATTTTCCTCTACATGTATATTCAGGGCCTTTGGTTACTATTCTTCCTCATAACGTTTGTTCCCTAGCCGCTTACTGCCAGCAATGATATATGTAGGTTTTCATAGTCATAATTGTTTATTGTTGAATTGCATAGATTTGAATGTTAAATTGGTAAATACTTGTACATTTTCTCAAGAGAAATTTGAAGCATTTATAAGAGTTGCACAAATGAATAAATTTAAACAATAGATGTGATCATCAAATGTAAGAAGTTTTTAAAACCATTTTATCCCCTGCTAGCCCAAAAAATAATACTAATATAAAAACATTGTGTATTTAAGTGAGAAATATCAGAAATTTGCAACTGCCTGGAGCACAGTTTTTGAAATATTAAAGGGTAAGACAAGCTATCAAGATTAAAGAAGTTGCTTATAGTGCACCCACATATGAACAAGAACAATATCTTTTACACAAACTTCGATTTGTAAATATGCAGCGTTCCTGTGTGCAATCTGGGCAAGGGGTGTTTTGGTTGATTACTAAGTAAAGAGATCTCAAACATCATTTCCTTAACCAAAAGAGTGACAAAAAGCCAAAGGGAATAAGTTAGGCAATTGAAACATTGTAGGTGACTAGAAGAGAGTTCAAAGGTGAATGCAAATAGTCAAAGTGGGGAAAAAGTGTAACAAGAAAACGTGAGAAGAGTCTCACTATTATTGAAGATTCACCTGAATGCATTACTGTTTGACACCAGTGTGATGTTTGAATGCTGTTCTGTGCTACCTGTTGGTCTCATCACAAGTTTTGTAAGATTTTTACCTTGATACGTTGTGTTCTGTCTTGTTTATCAAAAAACACACAGAGTTCATCGTCATCCACTTGAGAGAATTGCTACTCCATTTCAGTTCTACAGCTGGACTGCTCCTTGCACAAATCACTTCATTGACTGCGTGAGAGCCGAAGATGCCTACACGTCACGAATGGGCTATGAAGAGCACATCCCTGGTCAGGTACTTCACAGAATATGTTTGTTTTACACTGAGATGCTATTCACAATTAAGCCACCCAGGGCCCATTTTCATATAAAATGCCAGATATTCAAGACATTTAACAACTTGATGCTGAGATCTGTCAGCACTTTGAACACCTCAGTGGTTCTGCCTTACAATGCGTCCTATGGAAATCAATAGGAGATTGATTAATAATCATTAATAATTGATCACCATTGAAGATTAGTCCATGGATGGTCAAGTAGAGTGACCGTCTGCACAGAAAGTGAATAACAGTGGTACTTACTATCCCCTGCCCAAAACCTCAAAGGCAATGAGCGGTATTTTGCCATCAGTACAAAACACAGACATACACACTGATGATTTCATCTGAGCCCACCATTATAAGCAAGGGACACGTGGCCTAATAGGGACGGGGTGGAATCAGACTTTTGTAACTTATTTAATCAGTTGTACAAACATCATGCTGGTGGCAGAGGTTGCTTCAGTAGGAAACTGTTTCTTTCGGTAGAAGGATGAAGGTGACAACCAAGATGCCTCCATCCCACTAAATTGGAGATTGGGGCCTCCCTTCCTGGCTGGCACAAACTATATGGTAGTGAGACTGGGGAATGGGAGGGAGAAGTTAAAGGGAACATAGGGAAAAGTAGATGAATTGAAGCAAGTGCCCAGGAATGGGGCATGAGTGTTAGTTGGACCATTGTGTAGATGGAAGTGTATGTTATCTAAGGTACATTGGAAATAATATTCTGTGCTAGCTTCCATAATGGAAACTGTGCAATTAGCTGGTACATTTAACATTTTGGAACTTGCCAATGGGTGCTAGCTACCTTGTTGATAGCTGTGCAGTGGGGGCATAATATGGCACTTATTCAAACTGCAATATGTCCTATCCAAGCATCACATAGATGCCAGTCTGTACTAACTGGAACATGACGTGAACTCTGTAATGACCCTGAACTAAAGTAGGCTTGTGAACTGTAATGTGCTCTAATAGGGGATTTATGCAAACAGTGTAATGATTGTAACTGGGATATACTCAGAAAGTAATACATTGTGTGCCTGCTGATGCTTCAATATATACTTACGGTACAAAAAGGGGTGGTGATGGACGGAGCATCAGAACCAATCAAAAACTCACACCCAGTCAACAGATCTGGGTTTGATCCATCACCGTTCTTTAGCCCACTCTGCCACCCCAGTTCAGACATGGCCATATGCAAATCAGTCTGACCCTGTGCCTCATGGGAACAGTCCAGCCCGAACTGCCAAGCCATGCCTTCCCTGGACCGGAAACAAGCTTCCTAGGACCGGTTTCTGGCATTTCAGCCGTCTTCAGCCAGGCTTGCTTGAATCCAGTGGCAAAGTGAGCAAGGGACTCAACGTCTGAGCATACCCTGCCAACTTATGGCGAACAAAGCGGTACAAAAGGGGGTGGTGATGGACGGAGCATCAGAACCAATCAAACACTCACACCCAGTCAACAGATCTGGGTTTGATCCATCACCGTTCTTTAGCCCACTCTGCCACCCCAGTTCAGACATGGCCATATGCAAATCAGTCTGACCCTGTGCCTCATGGGAACAGTCCAGCCCGAACTGCCAAGCCATGCCTTCCCTGGACCGGAAACAAGCTTCCTAGGACCGGTTTCTGGCATTTCAGCCGTCTTCAGCCAGGCTTGCTTGAATCCAGTGGCAAAGTGAGCAAGGGACTCAATGTCTGAAGACGGCTGAAATGCCAGAAACCGGTCCTAGGAAGCTTGTTTCCAGTCCAAGGAAGACATAGCTTGGCAGTTCGGGCTGGACTGTTCCCATGAGGCACAGGGTCAGACTGATTTGCATATGGCCATGTCTGAACTGGGGTGGCAGAGTGGGCTAAAGAACGGTGATGGATCAAACCCAGATCTGTTGACTGGGTGTGAGTGTTTGATTGGTTCTGATGCTCCGCCCATCACCACCCCCTTTTGTACCACTCAATATATACTTACTGCACATTGTTGGTGATGGCAAAAATCAAAACCTAAGACCCATCTTTATAATAATACCAAAAAGGTATGCTGTTTTTTAAATTTCCAAGCTGCATGTTTTTTACGGTCAGCTCAATGACTATATTATTTCATTATTTTGACAATAATGTAATTTGACTAATTTGCATTGGTAATATTACTATGTAACAAAAAATACTTAAATCTTTGTGCTACAGTAACAAGCAAGACATTATGGCTATCGTCATTTTGCCAGGTTTACACATGCCCTGCCCATTGGTTTAACCTATGGTTAAAAAAGCATGGATTGCATGTCTTTTGGTGTCTTATTTGCAACATTAAACAAAAGTGTTAGGTTTCTAGATCAACAGATTATTTTGGGTTTGTTCAGTTCATCTGGTATGGGGTCATACATTTTTCGAAATATTGAATAATTCTTGAGAAATAGAAGATACAAATTATGCACCTCTAAGACACCGGTCGAAGTTTAATGTACATATTATATTTATTTTTAAATCTTATACTATGAATTGTATTATCTCTAGCCATGACATGGTCTAGGGAAGGGGTTTCCAACCTTTTCTGTAGTAAGAGGTTCTTATGTTCAATGGCATTTGCCCATAGCTACTAATATTAGTATTGTACTAGTAATCACATAAGTCGATACTAATTTAGTGGCCACCATTTGCAAGATTATGAGCAGTGCATCAGGAATTGCTGCCAGGGCAATGTTTATCAATTTGGACTGCCTCTGTATTGGTAATACATAACAGCCATAGCTGCGGTGCGCCTAGCACCAAAGTAATAATAATAGTAAAATGTTTTCCCAAAGAATCACAACTTAACACTCAAATATCAGCTTTGAATATTTATGGGAAATTCAACCTTTTTTCTTCAATCATTAGCTGGTGAGTTCTGAAATTTCAAACGTTTCTGTCTCAAACACACTTTCCAATGTGGTATACTTAAAATAATTCAACCAAGCAACAGCTTCCAATTTAGTAGGCGAGGATGCACACAGGAGAACTACTTACAGGTAGCTGGAGAGCCACCAGTAGCTCACAAACTACTCGTTGGAGAAGCCTGGCAGTGCAGAGGAATGCTGACAATAATTTCCTCTACAAATCTAAATCAAGACCATAATACTGGTCTAAGTCTGATCTACATTTTTAGGTCTCAATTATTAATTCTGAAATGATAAAAATGTGGATATTTGCAATAAGGGGAGATCCTGGCCAGTATTGTGTATGAGCTTCTGTCATCTAACTAACTATTCCTGCAGGCTTAGGTAGGTTCAATCGAATCAGGAGGGAGGAAGTCAGACAGACACTGAATACATTTAAATAACAATAGCATATAAAATGTATAAATTCAATGATGCCACTGTTAATACGCTTAAAGGCCTTGCTAAAGAATGTCGTTGTTTTATTAGTGTGTGATACTATATCTCCTCAGTCCTATAATTTTAGTTTAAATGAAAATGATAATCGCGATTGGGAAGTGAATATGATTTTCGAATTGACTGCGTCAGATCTACCTGATCTTAATATTTAAATTCGACAGCAGATTTGCATATGCAAGGAAAATCTATATTCACCGCCCTCTTTCTTTTGGGTTGCAGATCCGCGATTGGAACGAAGAGTTACAAACAACGAAAGAGCTGCCCCGTCTCGGCCCAGCAGATCAAATGCTGAGAGAAAGAGCTACCTTTAAGGTAATGCCACTCTGCCAGAAAGAAAAAGAAATACCGCATTCTTGCACTATCACATTATAGTATATGAAAACCAACTCATAAACATCCTAGAGCACTGCTGAGTAAGGAAACAAACTTTTGTGGAAGCATGATGTCGCATCTTTATATATTTATTTTCATAGTAAAAAATGTTTGCTCCCTTTGTTCATGAACTACGGTGATTTATTCAGAAGTTTTCAGCATTTAACAGAAGCAATCATAAACTTCTAATGCGGGTTTGATGTGTGCAGTGCCAACCTTTATCAACGAACAGGCCGCATTTCTTTTCACTCTAATTTTTTTTTCTTCATTAAAAAAAATAACTTGTGTTTAGTATGCAACAAAAGGGGACATCTGTATTGCTCATTTTGAAAACAAGTGCATGACTTCTTGTGTGGAAAGACAAGATTTGCAGTCCGGGTTCTGTCCATTGAAATTCTCTCTCCTATTTAATTTCTGCACTTTTAAAAACTTTGACTGCGAGACGAAAAAGTATCTGATGTTTTTTTTTTTTTAAGCATGAAATTAGTTTTTCACTCCTATTAGTGATTTGCTGTGTTTAGACTGTCTGTTTCGTTCTCAAAAGGTAGCTGACCCAGAGGAAAGCGGATTTACAGGGAGTCAAACATCACAGTCTATGATTCACAACGTCGGAAGGCAGTGTTATCAATTTGATTTACATACAGTTGAGCCCTTCTACTATGTTACCTGTTTTATCTTTCTTTAAGGCTTGTTTAAGCCTTGTTGCATTGGTTCATTCTAGTTGCCATCGTGAATGTTACAGTTAATTCATGTCAAATCTAATAACTTTTTGCGCTTGCATGATGTAAAACATGCGTTCTATTTGTCTACCATCATAAAGGCCCAGGCGTGCAATGCTACCTTCACTTGGGCGCACAGAACACCCTCAAAATCATTTTACTTGGCCAGAAGATATAAGAAAAGCATGCCCGCCTTGATGGAACGCCCCTGGTTCTTGTTGCCAGCCTGCAACACCTTCAAAACCAGCTGTATAATCTGCAAAGCCATCACGACCAGCACCCCCGCCTGTCTGGCAGACAAGTTTGCAACCTCTGGTGGCTCTTGGCACACCTAGAGCCAGGACAAAGAAGCGCCAGAAAGATTAAAACAAGGCAACAAGTCTTCTCCATTTAGGCACCCAAGATCGAATCATCACTGTGTCCATTAGGACTATCAAAACCCTGTTCCCTTTAGGAAAGAGCTCAATACACACCCCTTTATTGAACGCTCCAACACAATGTCTACTTCCACTCTCAGAATCCTGCTACCATCCCAATCACTTCTTGAATGAGTATTTGCTTTTGTCTCTGACTAGGCTTGCACTCTACAAATCCCATATGCACACAAAAAGACAGAGAGCAGCATCATGGTATGAAATGGAGTATATATGCATCTGGGCAGTCAGACCTCATTAACATCATCCTGCGGCCATGATTCTGGAGTCTCAGCAGACAGGGCACATGAGGCAAATGCACTCGCATGCACCGGAGATGGTCACTCCATCAGACTTACCTTTCCTCTTACTTGTACATACAAGGCCGTTATGTAAAAGGACCAACTATTCTGCCACCTCTTTCAATGTGAAAGCATCTTTCAACATGCTGAAGGAAAAGGCTTGTAAAGACCTACTGATGTCGGGTCACAGCGATGTATTTGTAACTTGCGTACTTATGTGAAATTACAGGAAAGCTATGGGGGTTTAAGTCAAAATGCGTGAGGAGCGTAACCCAGCATTTAGCACAATTTTCTTTTTGCAAAATGCACCCTCGTGCCTAAAACGGACCTGAGGATGCGTTTTGACTAAGAAAATAGCACTTAGTGCAACAGAACACAAACAGCAGCAGGCAGCAGCTGCGTGCACTAAAACATGTGTTGTTCCTGTGCTCCCGTGAAGGACTGTTGTGCCAGACTGCTCATAACTATGCAAACAGGTGTAATCGCATAATTTTCAATAATTTTGCTTCAAAAGAGTAACACAAAGATACCGAAATTACTCGGATTCCTCTGGTGTTTCCTTCATCCAGAAGGAATGTTGCTCAGTGGTAGAGAGCAGTGTTTGAGTTATTAAGGTCCCAAGCTTGTTCGCTTGCAAGGCCATTGAAATATTAATACAATATTTTATTGGCATGATAATGCAGACACGTAATGTAGAGTGCGTGTATGCACTACATATCAGAATACGTACCGTACATGTTTGTATATTGTAAATGTTTTCTGACCATTTTTTTGTATGCTTCCTTCTGCACTAGCAGGTGCTAAATAAATGCTTCTTTTGCCTTGGGCTAGGCATGGTGAGTAATTTGTCACTTGCCAAACTATAGTTTCTGCTTTCGGTAGGCTGCTATGCTTGTCAGGGCTGGTGCAAGGATTGTTTACAACCATAGAAGAAGCTGTCTTTCTTCACCCCTTTCTTTTTATGACAATTGTTAACATTTAATACTTGTGAAGTTAGGAGGATTGGGGACCCCTGTCTATCAACAACCTGTAGGGCTGCTTACTAGGGTCTAGCCCTAAACCCAGCCATGATTTAAGTGCTACCAAGTATACAGAGAGAACAAGGAACTGATAGGAATGTTTATTAAACCAAATAAAATCATTTTTAGATGCTCATACAGGACACCACGCGTTGGGCTCGCTTGTAATAGACCCATTTAACCTGAACTCTCAAGAGAAGGAGGATCAGGATCCTCCATGGTCGATAAAGTTTGTCCACTTCATGCTCAGCAGTCATATTATCAGTAATAATTTCACAGAAATGTAATGACTTCCACAATAATATAGCAATAGGAAGTGTGGAAAGTCTGCAGTGCAGAAAGCAGACCCCGAAGTAAATATATGGGGCTGTGACCAATGTGACAGACTTCCAGGAAAGATGAGAAGAAGAAAGAATGCCTGTGATGCAAGAAAAGAATGGTTGTTGGGAGTGTGAGGTGAGCAGAGAAAAATGGGAAGAGCAAACTGAGAACTCAGCAAGAAGGTCACTCACTTAAGTACTAGGATAGAATTGCCTGCCTCTGAAGTGATGATCTTCTCATAGAGTAAGAACTAAACATTTATGTGTAAAAAGGCAATGATTGGCAAAATACAGCCAGTAAAATTACCTATTTAAAGATGTATTAGTAGTAGGAATAAGCTTGCTGAGTTTAAACCTACGTTATATTAACCTTCCTTTTCTGAAAGAAGCCTTCGTCCATGCAAGATATAAAATAAAGGCTCTGATCATGTGCTGCTTTACTAATATACGTTTGGTTTCTCCTAGATTAACTCGGATTATGTAGCCGCTTCTACCAGAGGGGCTATGGCAGTGATTGATGGTAACATCATGGCAATCAACCCTGGTGAAGAACCTAAAATGCAAATGTTCATTTGGAACAACATTTTCTTCAGCCTTGGCTTTGACGTGCGGGACCACTATAAAGAGCTTGGTGGGGATCATGCAGCACACGTTGCTGCTAAACACGACCTTATGGGGGTGCAGGTGTTCAGTGACTTGGACATTGATGAACTTTATGTTTTAGGGACTGTGGTCTTAGATTATAGAGGACACAGGGTGACAGCGCAGTCTATCATTCCAGGAATCTTAGACCGCAAGGAGGACCAAAGTGTGGTCTACGGTTCAATAGACTTTGGAAAAACTGTTTCTTCCAATTCCAAGTATCTCACGCTACTACAGAAAGCTTCCAAGCCCTTAAGGATTTTGAAACACAAAGTTCTAAATGAAAAGGAAGAGGAGGTGGTGTTGTGCTCTTCTGTCGAATGTAAGGGAATTGTGGGTAATGATGGACGCCACTATATACTCGATCTCCTCCGCACCTTTCCTCCTGATCTGAATTTCTTGCCTCTGGATGGAGAGGAGATGCCCAAAGAATGCCGCAAGATGAGATTCCCAAGAGCATACAAGCACAAGCTTGCTTGTCTGCGTCCAGAACTGATGGAGAGCTTTGTTCAATACAAGTAAGTCTTGAGTGTATCTCTAATAAATTGGATGCATTAGTGTGTGTGTGTTTTGCCATTTGCAGAACTGTAGGTTGATTAATGCCCATTTGACCCCTGGTTCCAAGTGAACTTCACTTAGTGTGTATTTAGTAGAAACACTCTGGTGGTCCATTACAGATTGACCCTGTTTACCTAAGAAAAAAATAAATAAACATATCCCTGACCAATTTGTATCACATTTAAAAATTGACATAGGCATTCTTTATGCGAAAATATTTTAACATATTGAATTCTATATTTTTGTAGTAAAACAGGTGTGCAACACCAGCAGTGGAAACTGAAAATTGCTTTTCAAGGCAGTTACATCATTGCAGAATACAACTTTATTCCACTTCAGTCTTCTTGAAAGATATGAAAAGGTGTTGTCTTTGTGATGCCCTAATGGGCATTAAATCTGTTCATCTTCCTTCCAAATTGTCAGTATTTATGTATTCATTTCTATTCAGTCTTCCCTGCCTTGCATGGAATGTTCAAAACCTAAGGGTAGAAAGGCATTAGGCCTTGGTCTGTATTAATCTAAGACACAGTACTCAATACTGCTTTAGTCAGTTCTTCTTCTGGCTTCTTTCCTGTGAGTACAAGCTGCTCGATCAGGTTGAGGTACTCCTGTCTGTGTGCAAGTTACTCTCCACTCTCATTGAGAGGCTCTGTTTGTACCTCGTTGATCCTCTTTGAAAGCAGGGGAGGATGTGAGCAAAAACCTAGGGTCATTTTTTCAACATCAGATGAAGGCTTTGAGACATGGGTGGCGGAAGAGTACGTCAAGACGAGTTGTTTCTTTGTGAGTGATCTGGCCATCTAGGAGGTGGATCAGGTAGACTGGAAAACAACATACTGTTAAAACTGGCTGCCATATGCACATTTTCTTGGGTGGAAACCAGCAGTCCTATACTGACTTTCATCTCTTGTGCACCAAGGCATACTGCAGTGCAAACTACCTCGAAAGACAGTATCCATTTTTAAGCAGGAATTGCTGCCACGTTTGTGTGGGAATGGGTGGTTACCTGGTGGCCAAATCTTGTGGCCCTTCACAGTGCTGGGATCTGAATTTTGGTGTCGAATGATAGGTTATGGTACCCAAATCTCACAGTCAGAATATTGACTTACATAAATAATATCTCCTTAATAATATTTACAAATATATTGCCTAATTGATGTTAATAATAGAAAATCTACATTTAATGGGATAATAGTTTTAAAAAAGATACTTCCGATATAATGTTTATGTCGGACAATGTGTAATGTTAGTGTTGAGATGTAGAAAATCCCCATCATGACTATAGATAGTGTGTGCCTCTGCCTCGAATTGACCCTTGCAAGCTGGCTGCTATTTGACCAATGTCTCAGCACACGACAAGGGGGGAGGGGAGGATCAATATTGCCAGAAGGGAAAAGACAGTAAGGCGATATTTACAATAAAATGTCAGAACGTGGTGTTACTCCAAAATGAGTAATGCTGCGCACCGTAAATTTTTTAATGTAGTAATGTGCCGTATTTACAAAAATATGGCGCAACAATACGTTTCCCCTAGCACTGGCACTAAAAAAGATGCCTAGCACGAGCACAGGTACCCTTGCGCCATGTTGCAAGGATGCCTGTGGTGATTGTTTATGTGCAGAAAGGTACAACTTTTGCAGCGTGAATCTTTCTGGATTCACTATGCTGTGCATTATTCCGCGATCTTGTGGTTGGGTCCGGAAGTCCCAGCTTGGGTGCGCCATCTTCAGATTCTTTTTTCCGCCGTTGGGTCTGGATCGTCATCGAGAAGCTCCAGAGTTTGAACGAAGGAAAAGATAAATACGCGAGTTTCATCGAAGGAGAAAGTATACAAGACTACAGAGAAGAAGAACATACAGCTTGGACGATGAAGAAGGTGGAGTTCCACGAAAACTTCGACGCCCATTGGAAAATGCGCACTCAGAGACTCTGAGCGCAATGGACAAGACACCATTCAAATTCTGCCGTAACTGCCACCACAAATACGCGCAGAAGGATCAGCATCCAGTCTGCAACCTTTGCCTGCCGATCGACCACGTGAGCAAGGATTGCAACGCCTGCGCCGTCTTCACGCCGAAGACGCTCCGAGTGAGAGAAAGGCAGAGAAGAGCCAACTTCAACATGGAAGGCAAGGGTAAGGCCCCGTCGCTGTACGAGCTGGGCCTCTCCACCGACGATGAGGACAACATCGCCGAAGGACCCGACGTCTTCACGGTCGCAGAGACCGATAAGAAAACGCCTGACAAGGTAGGAGACTCTTCGAGTACGAAAGCCCCGAAAGGGCCCCGAAAATCTGAGAGTGACTCTCGAAAAACAGAGTCAAAGTCCTCAAAAGGAACACAAGCGCCGAAAATTTCGACGACCGCAAGTGGATCCAAGGGCGAAAGGCCCGGCGGATCCTTCGAGAAGGACTCCAAGGTGCCGAAGCCCGCCGAACAGCAGGGTTCGTCGAAGCAGGGCCTCGAGGTGAGCCGCCCGACGACGAAGGAAAAGGCCGCGTCGACGCAAGCTCCGTCGAAGAGACCAGCGCTCGACGCCGATCCCGCCTCCGAAATGGAGAAGAAAAAGAGAAGGCTGGAGGCGGAGATGGAGAGTATCCTTCTGTGGAAGAAGGAGTTCGACGAAAAAATGAGACAGTACAAGATCCCAGTAAGGCCGCTGACCGAGGTCGTCGAGGTCGAGGAACAGGAGGACTTCGACACCGAAGATCTGTCGAGAGATCCTGAAGAGGAGGAGGAGGAAGCCTACTATGAGGGAGAAGAAGACGAGCAGCAGTCGATCTACGGCTCGGCGCCGTCGACGACTCAGGAGATGGAATGGCAAGTCCTAGACGCCGAGAGTCCCGAAGAGCCCGTGGAGACATATCCTTCGAGGCCTTCGCCGCCAGACGACATTGGAGCATACAACATGGTCGTCAGGAGCGCAGCAGCGGCCTTTGAGGTGAAATTGGACGAGGAAAAGCAGAAAGCAGACTTTCTACTGGAAACACTGCTCCCCATCCAGACTAGGAGCCAGTTCCTCCCCATGCTCCAAAGCGTGATGAACCATGGGAAGGAGGCATTCAAGGAGCCCGGAACTTGCAGATCCATCACTCCAAGAACAGAAAAGAAGTACAAGCACTCTTCACAGGATCCTCCATATATCAAGGGATCAGTCACAGCTGACTCCATCATTGCTTCCACGGCCAGGAAGAGGGCCAATGTGCCGGCTACCTCAGGGCCGCCTCCCGACAAGGAGAGCAGAAGAATGGACCTCACCGGGAGGAAGGTGCAGAGAAATGCGGCCATGCACTGGCGCATGGCCTACTCCAATGCCCTTCTGAACAGGCACCAGCACCAACACTGGGACGAGATGGGAGACCTAATTAAGCATCTCCCAGAGCAGTACAGACAGAGAGCTTCCCATCTGGTCGAGGAAGGCAAAAGCATTTCTAACGCATGCATTAAGACAGCATTGGACGGGGCAGAGACATCTAGCAGGCTGATGGCTATTGGTATCACGGAGAGGAGGCAAGCCTGGCTCAGAATTTCTGGCTTCAAACAGGAGGTCCAGAACAACATACTGAACACACCATTCAACGGTGAGACGCTGTTCGGTGCCCCGGTGGACGAAAAACTCTCCCAGCTGAAGAAGGAAAATGAAACTGCTAGGTCCATGGGGGCCCTGCAATTCAGAGGGATGCGAAGAGGCACCACAGCTCGGAGACCCTTCGGAAGGGGAGGAAACCAGCCGGGAACGTCACACCAGACTTTCCAGCAAGGACAGCAGGGTGAAGGTCACAGCCAGCAGGGCCAGCAGAAGCAGAACTGGCAGTATTAACCTCGGGGCCAGTCCTTTCGCGGGAGGGGAAACTGACGTGGACAGAGAAGAAGAGGGGGAGACCAACCCTCATCAAAGTGACTTCCATCGAAAGAAGAGGCTCACCCTCAGGATACCCCAGGGGGTGAAGCGCATAGTGAACACAGTAGGGGGGGTTCACAAACCAAACGCCTACGAGCATGCAACACCAGTAGGCGGAAGACTAAAACTTTACCTTCAACAATGGCAAAAAATAACATCAGACAAATGGATTCTGAAATGGATTCTGAACGTCATACAGTATGGGTACTGTATAGAGCTAGAGAAAAGACCTCCAGACAAGAAACCAAAAAGAAGGCAACGCTCCGGGCAGGAGCTTGCTCAACTCAAAAAGGATTCTCTGCAACTGCTCCAAAAGAAGGCCTTAGAACCGGTGCCATACAGAGAAAGGAACAAGGGAGTGTACTCAAGCTACTTCCTGGTCCCAAAGGTGGACGAAACAGTAAGACCCATCCTGGATCTACGGTTCCTAAACAGATTCATAAAAACTCAGAGATTCAAAATTACATCGCTGCAAGAAGTGCTGCCCCAGTTACGAGGAGGAGACTTCATGTCCACGGTGGATCTCAAAGATGCCTACCTGCACATCCCGATAAACGGTCGACACAAGAACCTGGTAAGGTTCACCATCAACGAGGATCACTACCAATTCACAACCCTGGCATTCGGCCTCAAGTCCGCGCCAAGGGTGTTCACAAAATGCCTGGCAGCGGTAGCAGCATACCTACGGAGGGAAGGGATCCATGTATACCCTTACCTGGACGACTGGCTAATCAAAGCAAGTACTCGCGACAAGTGCGAGGAACACTAACAAGTCTAGGGTTCTCGATTCACTGGGGGAAATCATCAATGGAACCAGAACAGGTGAAGATCTTCCTGGGGGCACAGATCAACACCATAAACAACACAGTCATGCCCAGCAACAGGAGAACAAAAGCCCTGCTGAAGGAGACACGTCTCTACCAGAAGGGGCGAGCTCTGACAGTGAGAACGGCGAGCAAGATCATGGGGATGATGGCGTCATGCATACACCTAGTCCCCAATGTACGCCCACACATGAGACCATTCCAAGAATGGCTGCAACAACAATGGTCACAAGCAAACGGAAGTTGGGAGGATCTAGTGGTTGTAATGCACGCAGTGCAGGAAAAGATAACATGGTGGAACAGGGAAAACATCACAACAGGGAAACCCTTGACACCTCCAAACCCAACTGTGACCATCACCACAGACGCATCCCAGAGGAGATGGGGTGCACACATGAACAAGCTCAGAGTGAGAGGTCTGTGGACTCCAACGGATGCGGTCAAACACATCAACTACCTGGAATTGAAGACCGTACTGCTAGCCCTGAAGGCTTTCCAGAGGCAGCTGTACAACCAAAGAGTGTTGATACAAACAGACAATACTACAACGATGTTCTACATCAACAAGCAGGGAGGAACGCAATCGTTCCCCCTATCCAAACTGGCTCAGGAGATCTGGAGATGGGCAATCCCACTGAAAATAGACCTGCTGGCCATACACCTTCCAGGGAAGGACAATGTGGAAGCGGACTGGCTCAGCAGGCAGACTTCGGCATCCCACAAGTGGGAGCTCAATGGATGGGAAATGCAAAAACTATTCAGAAGGTGGGGGAAACCTACAATAGACCTATTTGCAACATGCCAAAACTTCGCATCCAGACAACCAGAAAAACAATCCCAGGGGAATGCCCTATGGATAAGTTGGTCAAAAACATTTGCCTACGCTTTTCCACCAATACCACTGATGCACAGGGTACTCAACAAATGCAGGACAAGCAACATGACGCTGATCCTAGTAGCACCACAGTAGGCAAGACAAACGTGGTACTCTCAGATAGTGGAGATGGCAGAGGGCCCCCCACACAAATTCAAAAAAATCAAAGACTTACTCTCCATGCAGAACGGAGAGGTTCTACACCCAGAGCCAGAGAGCCTCAGTCTAGCGGCTTGGCTCCTGAGGACCTAGAGTTCGCACACCTTAAGCTACCTCGAAGCACTATGTGAGTGCTGCGTGAGGCTAGGAGGCCAACGACACGGAAATGCTATGGGGATAAATGGAAAAGGTTTACTATTTGGTGCACCAGAAATAAACTGCAAAACAAAATGACCAAGGAATCAACGGTGCTTAGATACCTCACACACCTACTAAAATCTAATCTATGCTCGTCGTCACTAAGAGTCCACCTAGTGGCGATTGTAGCGTACACACGAGGGGAGACGGGAAGAAGTTTCTTTACCTCTCGGGTAGTAAAGAGATTCCTCGAGGGAGCTAAAAGATTAGCACCACCTAAAAGCATGCCGCCGCCGGCATGGAACCTCAATTTAGTCCTGACTGAACTCATAAAGGCGCCCTTTGAGCCCATACACAAAGCCTCTCTACAAATGCTGAGCATGAAAACAGCCTTCCTGGTAGCAATAACATCGCTACGCAGGGTAAGCGAACTGCAGGCGTTAACACTACAGGAGCCCTACATACAGATCCACAAGGACAGAGTCATCATGAGGACGGACCCACACTTCATGCCAAAGGTGGTGTCCGCTTTCCATATGAACCAGACCATTCAAATACCAAGTTTCTTCCAAAACCCGACAACGGGCGCAGAGAGGGCACTTCACACTCTCGACGCCAGAAGGGCGGTGATGCACTACATAGAGAGAACTAAGGAACATAGGAAAACAAAACAGTTTTTCGTGTCATTCTCTACCAGTTTCCTGGGTAGACCAGTGACCAAGGGCACCATCGCACGATGGATCGCGCTAACAATACAATTCTGCCACAGGCAGGCAGGACAAGAACTATCGGAGGGGGCACAGGCACACTTCACAAGGAAGAAGGGGGCAACAATTGCCTTTCTGGCAAACACGCCCATTCAGGACATATGCCTGGCGGCAACCTGGGCTTCAGTACACACGTTCACTAAGCACTACTGCGTGGACATACAGATGAACAAGGAAGCACAAGTAGGACAGAAGGTGCTCCAACATATATTCAACGACCAACGCTCATCTTCCACCCAGCCACCACAAAAATAGCAAACCGCTACAAAGTCTATGCACAGCATAGTGAATCCAGAAAGATTCACGCTGCAAAACGAATAGTTTCTTACCTGTCGGTGTAGTTTTGCAGCTTGAAGATCTTTCTGGATTCACTAGCGGACCCACCCACCTCTGCCAGAAAGATGAGGCAGGAGAGCAAGGTGGAATAACAAGTGAGGTTGAGAAGAATAAAATACTGAAAAGAGACTTGGAGAATAAACAAAACTAAAACCGCCTGGGGTTCAAAAAAAAAAAAGAGAAGACAAAAGGACAAAACAAGGGAAAAAAGAACCCGAAGATGGCGCATCCAAGGTGGGACTTCCGCAGGAAGCGCGCCGACGTCACGAGAGGTAGACCAAATGGTGGGACGTCGACGCCCACCTGAGCTACGACAAAAGGAAAAAAAAAAAAAAGAAAGAAAGACTACGGATCCGGACCCAACCACAAGATCGCGGAATAATGCACAGCATAGTGAATCCAGAAAGATCTTCAAGCTGCAAAACTACACCGACAGGTAAGAAACTATTCGTTCCTGCACATAAACAATGCGTAAAGGCGATTTGCTGTATTCTGCACACATAGAAAGAGCAAAATACGAGGAGAGATTAATAATTTCTCCTCATATCACCATCCTAAGGCCATGTTTTACCTGGTCTTCGTTTTTGGTGCTGCCTATTCTTGTAAATATGCTGCAGCATCAAAAAGCAATGGGTGTTGCAGCTGAGCACCCACTGCAACAACCATTGCATGCCCCTTTCACGCTTGTAAATAAGGAGAAGGAGATATCGCCACGAGAACGTAACTAAAATGGACGTTCTGATGTTGATATCTCATTGTAAATATCAGCCCTGAACCTTGCACTCACAAGATTTACTAAACCGTCTACATGCATTTGGGGAAATGTTTTAAGAGGTTGTCCTCTGGGAGTAGCCTACACTACTTAACATAGTACCCACAGGAGGGGAAATATAATTACATTTCGTAGTTTTTTCTAAACAAATTATGTACAGTATTATGTTGTGTGTGAATTAAGTATTGTATTGTAATTGCATTTATAGGGTGCTTACTACCCCAAATGAGTGGCTGAAGCACTTTACATTGAGTCTGAAGTCAAAGGTTAATCATTGTTTCTTGGTTATTGTTGGTTATTGGGATTAATCCTGTACCCACAAGGAGACCATTCCTTGCCTTTTTGTGGTGTATTAAAGGAACAGGAATTAAGTGTGATCATTAGTGGGTGCTCTGTAAGTTTATGAAAATGGTTGGGGGATGGAAAAATAGGCTAGTTTAGATTAGGTTGCAGGGATATGGTTTCAAGGAGGCATAGGTTGTGATCCATGAATTTAACTGTGGGCAATTGGCAGAAGTAAAATAATAGAGACTAAGGCAAACAGTATTGTGACTTAGAATATGTTATACTCACAGAGGTCAGGCAATCAGAGGGTGGAAAGTAAGGACAGGGACATTAAAATTAAAAGAATGTAGAAGAATATAGTGGGAAGAGACATTTTGAAATAGAATGCAGTACGAAGATATATAAATGTAGAAACAAATCCTATGCTGGCTTTGGCAGGAGGCCATCCACTCTGCTATGTTATGTATGTGGGGCAATAGAAGGTGTAGAGTAGAGAAAGTGAGGGACTTGTGGCAGCAAAGAGTTGGTGGCTATTTAGCAATGACTTTGCCCTCACATGCATCTTGCCTCCTGGAACAGTTATGCTTTCCAGTGAGTTGGCAGGGTTTATCCTGTTTAGAAGATCGCAGAGTCAACACAACCTGAGGATTACTGATGCTGTGATCTGAAGACTAGGTGGAGTCCATTCCATTATTAACTTGTATTGGGTTGTATCTTGAGTTCTGAATCTCTAATCCAATTCCACATCCCTGCATAAGCATTGGACAGCTCGAGGGTCCAGTTGTCGGTGCTCAATTTCAGTTACCTCTGTCTGCTAGGATTCCTGAAAAATGTTCCATTCCTCAGTTAGCACATAGTTTTGTGTTAAGAATTACAAATCGACTATCTGTTGTCTTAAAAGCAATACTTATTTTAGATGGTTATCTTTCAAGACAACATCTTATTCAGTCACTTTTTAAATCTTGAAATCAAATCTTGCTATCAAAAGAATGTATTGGCTTTCAAAGATATTGAAAACTTACATATTGTTTCTCTGTTTTCCAAAACTTTTCATCCTGTTAATACTCTATTTCCCCTTATTTTTCTTTTCTATAGCTGATATACTGGATAACATTTGTCAGCTTACATTGTAAAGATATCTGCATTTGTTGGGTGTAATATCCAGTTTTAAAGATCTGTTTGTATTTTGACAGGTACACACAATTCATGAATCTTGTGATGGACAGATCACAAAAAGAAGCAAAGGAAAAGAAAGGGAATAAGGATGGTAAGCACATGCAATGTATGTTTATATGGTGAATTTCCTACAAAAATAGTTTTATCCTATTGTTTAGAAACATTTTTGGTTGATGGGATAATATATTAATCCTAATCGATCTGTGTATCCAAACGCATGTTTCTTTGAAAATGTCTTTGATGTTGCTGAAGGTAGTTGTAAATGTGCAGAACAATGATTTTGCATACCTATTTTAGAAACATAACTTTCCATTAATGTGTTGACTGAGCTTGACCCATGTTATCATCCACAGTTCATCAATAATTGTCGCTACCAATCAACAATCTGTGTCCTGTGTGGGTCCTATTGCCACTTTTTTGGCTTGCTCCAAACTCTTTCCTTATCATCAAACCACTACAAATGTCAGCTCACTCTGCTTCCTGTCCCATAGGGTGTTAAAGAGACCCAACATAACTACTCTTTGCGATATATATCTATATATATATATATATATATATATATATATATATATATATATTCTCTGAAAAAACCATAGGTTTCAGGGGCGTTATAGTTAGCTGGACATTTCCCTCGTACAAAACCCTAGAAATTCCCCTGTTATAGTTAGTTCAGCTAACTATAACTCGAGCCCCCGCAATGCACTGCTGATGACGTCACATATTACATCACTCATGACATGGTCAGTGACATCACTGATGACATCTCAAATGACATTACTGATGACATCACTGTTCATGTGATCAAGGTCCAGGAGGGACCGAAACGCGTCATGGCCGACTAGCAAAATAAACTAATTTGCACAGAAACGTGGTCCGTGCCTGCTTTGTATCTCGGAGATTGGGGAGCGAAGTAAGCAGCAAAACAGGATATATATATATATATATTACCTACTGGCGGTCGCCAGTAGGTAGTTATAGTTAGGACCCTGTTTCCATAAGAAAACCGCAACATTCTATTTTGAATAACTTTGGCGCCGGTCGACGAATCCTCGCGAAATTTTCAAAATAGGTGGGGCGCTACGCTCCGCTCCTACCCTGAAAGTCTCGGGGGGATTCGTCAAGCGGGGGCTGAGATAAAAGGGGGGTCCCAAAACGCGTTTTTCCCATGCATTTTTCCATAGGACCTTTAGACACAGCTACAGCCCGAACGGCTGAACAGAGTTCCTTGAAATTTGGCAGAGAGGTAGTCTACAGGTCAAGGAAGTGCCTTTTGTAGGTTTGGTGTAAATCTGTTCAGTAGATTCTGAGAAAATAGCCTTTAAATCAATATATATATCTGAGCCAGCTTACGGTGCGCTTACGGTGCGCTTACCGTACGCGTACGGTGACGTGCGCGAGCGCGATTCAGATTGGCTGTTCGATCTAAGTAAACATTCGTATCGGTCGAAACCAGGAAGCGGCGGCCGCCATTTTCTCTCTCGCACTCTGAGGGGTGCAGCAAAAACAAAGACAAAAACCATCTAAAGGGGCAGTATATTCAGTTCTTAACCACCCAGCATCGATATAGGTGTCCCCAAACAACCCCCAAGGCCAAAAAAACAATTTTATTTTTTTTCGAAAAATCGACGATTACGCTTACCGTACGCGTACGGTTAAAATTATATAAAAAAAAAAAATTATCCACACTCTCCCCACCCCGTGTGCAAATGGTATATAAAACAAAGAAAAGTACAAATGAATACCTTTTCACAACGAAGCGCATAATATGTCCCCCATGTGCGCACGGTGCGCGAAGCGCATCGTGCGTACATGGCCCATCACCGCGTGACCACCGTGCGTGCACGGCACTAACTGCGTAAAGTGGGCGCGCGGTGCGCGAAGCGCACCGCGTGCTCACCGTGCGCGCACGGAACGAACTGCGTTAACTGGGCGCGCACGCCACGAATGGCGTAAAGTAACTTAGCATTTAAAAAACCGTACAAATTCACTGAAAAAACCATAGGTTTCACACACATTATAGTTAGGAATTAGCATTTAAAAAACCTTGCAAATTCACTGAAAAAACCATAGGTTTCACACAAGTTATAGTTAGCTGTACATTTCACTCGTAAAAAACCAATGAAATTCCTCCGTTATAGTTAATGCAGGCAACTATAACTCACGCGACCGCAATCCTCTGCTGATGACATATGTGTCTTTATGAAAAAAAAATATTTGTAATATATGTATAGCTAAAATTTAATGGAAGAAGACATGGGCAAATAAGTGTCTAAATACAGTATTAGCATCAGCAGAGGATTGCGGTCGCGTGAGTTATAGTTGCCTGCACTAACTATAACGGGGGAATTTCATTGGTTTTTTACGAGTGAAATGTACAGCTAACTATAACTTGTGTGAAACCTATGGTTTTTTCAGTGAATATATATATATATATGTATATACACACAATATCCTTTTAGGCTTAGAGTGACGCATAAAGTATGCAAACAGGAAGGAGAGAACTTTGGGTAGTACCCAAGTTTAGGTGGAGATTAGGTCCTATATAGAGCACACAGCGACACTCTAAATATGCTCCCATCAAATACAAAGTCTTTTTTCCGTCATACTGTGCCTGGAGTGATAAAAGGCTTTTGTCATTTTACAGCTCGACATGGATGGCACTAGCTATTGCTATGTTTAAGGACTTTACTGTATAAATGATGACATACTTTGTTGCTTCTAGCTTGGCATGGATGGCTAAAATTATGCTTAAACCTTTGCTAGAAAAACAGGCATTTGAGATGACTGTTGCTGGTGTTGTAGGGTGCTCTATATAAGAGCTGCTTTGAACCTAGACTGGGAAACTTCCCAGAGTTCTCTGCTTCTTTTTTGCATTGTGAATTTTAGAAAAGTTTACTGCTGTTAAGATTAGTATTCCTTTTATCTTGTGTTCTAATGTTGCTATATGGAATATATTGAAATGTATTAGTGTATTAAGTATGTTGTTGTTGATAGATTATATAATCTGATAAATAAAAAACATATTTACCTTCAACAACTGATGACATTTCTCAAATCCTCAAATGTATTGTTCTATAATTAATATTATTTTCAGTTTATTGTTAGAAAAAAGAATATCAGAAGTCGATTTCTTTTTTTTTTTTTTTTATTTCACCTCCTTTAAAAACAGGACATCCCATTTGTAACATTAGAGAAATTGTTATAAACTTTCAATGTATAATTTAGTTTCCCTTAAAATCCATAAGTAGAACTCATGACCTTATTTGTCAACCCACCTGATTTTTCCATAGCTTTGCTTTTCCTTAGCTTTTCCATAGTTTACTAATTGTCTTTTGTCAGCAAAGTGATCTTTAAAATGGATTTTCATTGGGTTAACAAAGTGCCACTGTATGTAATCCAGAACTCTAGTATGTATACGCTAAGATCCGATGCCAGAAAACATACAGTGGGTAGAACTTTTCAGTCAACTAACTTCAGCAGTTTTAATAGCTTTTTGTAGGACGTTTAAACCTGTCCACACCAAAACATTTAATTATCACTGCTTCTGTGATATTTAATACTCAGGGGCATGATATACCATTTTATAAAAACATTATGTAGTACTCCTATTCCTATTTATGGAGTCAATATTAGCAACAAAATGCAAGTATCTTATTTAATATACATGCATAGCGGGAGGGTAGATTCACTGTGTATACCAAGATTAATCTCTGGTGCACCTAAAAGAGGCCAAATTAGCCAATTAATAATGGATTTCATTTTGAGTTTTTTTTCACTACATTCTTGTTGGCATTTTTTGATTCCCCATTCCCTTACATACACAATCAAAATTGACTACTTGTGTATATGCACTTGTGTTCTGTCCTCACCTTATTTAAATGTATGTACTGTGAATGAGAAAGCTGATGTGTTTTTCCAATTGTACATTTTACAGAAACAACTAACGTTTTTTCTATTAGGACTATAGTTTAAAATTCAGGCAAGCAAGGGGGCTTTTCCTTTCAATGTTTGCATCTTCCGTCACTAATACAGTCATTTTTGGTGTTTTTCTAGAAGATGTGATGGGAGTAGACATTATCCGAGATGTGTGTCGGGAAATCGGGTCTGTTAGTGACTTCATTTTTGATATCCGCTTTAATCCAGATGCATGTTCATCAGGTAAGAGTTTCATCTTGCAGTATTTTATATTTTGCTGGGTTTTATTAGATTATCACTAGATAAATGGTTGTCTGACCTATCACTCTGCAGACGGATTGCTTAACATTCCTAATAGGCTATGTTTTGTTGATGCTGATTTTGAATAACACATCGAAACCAATACTATGATAGCCAGTGCAAATCTCCCACAGATTCATGTGTATCTGTATTTGTATGCTTTTAGTTGTGTGATCTTTTTTTACTAGAAATATTGTATCCAGTAATTTCTGGGTGCTTAGGCATTTATTAAGAGGGTGTAAACATAAGCCTGGGTGATGGGTGGGAAAGACAGGCACAAGAGCTGGTAAAGATAGGGCAGTGCATCACTTTTCATATGTTTAGAAGTAAGTGCAGGCTTTCCAGGCTCTCAGGCTGACATGTCTAGTTTTAGTAGTTGTGTGTGGACTGGGTGAGCTTCACAATTGGATCTTTCAGCACTGGAGTTGATTTTTCAAGGTCTCTTTGATGCTTGGAAGAGATGTTATTGACTTTCAACCTAGTTGGTTAGTTCTAGTGTAGAAGATCTGGAAGGACAAGGACCTTAATGGTGAGGGCGGGGTGGAGGGGGAGGCTGAAGATCACTGAGTGGTTCTGAGCTTGGACGTGAAGGAAAGAATTGAGAGTGTGGCACAAGACAGTCTGCGTGAGACAGAGGTACCAAGTAGTGGGTTACTTTTTAAACACATGACTTGAAATTTGTTACGTGTCTCAATTTGCTTTAAGAGCCATTCAGCATGATGATATGTGGGAAGGGTTAAGAAAGGTTAAGCAAGGTGTGGATGAAGAAGTTAAGGTGTCTCCAAAGGGGAGAGAGGAAATTGTAATGCAGGAGTCCAATGAGCAGGATTGGTATTTTATTCAGGTTTATGGCTGAATGGACTGAAAGGTGGCATTGCATCTTGCAGATACTGAACAGGCAATAAAGGAGGAAAGGTCACATCAGGGTGTGAAAGTGGAATCCTAGATCTGTGGTGGATGGCAAATGAGTAATGAGGTTAGTTGTGAGCCAAATGGGTGTGCATAGTATTTTGGGCATGATAATATTTGTCTGAAGCATATCAAGTATATTTGCTTAATGAACGCATAATATGAGATGATTTGCGCTTGTAAAGATAATGCTATCTATTAGGGGGAAATATAGTGGTAATGAACAGATCAGACTACATCGCAGAGCTTTACAGACAGCTAGGAGATTCATCAGCCTACAAGAATTTTGACAAAAAAACTATTCCTGCAATTACCAGCATTGTTCCCACACATTTACAAAAATGGTGGGATCAATGTCTCATTTACCGATTTGGAAAATAAATATCTCAACCACCCATTTCCAATATTTCCTTGCATTTATATCCAACAAAAAATACAAAAACCAGATCCCAAGGGTTACCCCTGGATGACCTATTATTTCAGGCATACGTTCCTCAACAGAAAAAATATCTCCATACAATGACCACTTCTTAAACCCATTTATAACAAATCTCCCTTCATATATACAAGACACTTGAAATGTACTGAACAAAATAACTAATTTGATCTGGTGGGATGACATCACTCTAGTCACCTTAGATGTCTGTTCCATCTACACATGCGTACCCAAATATCAAAGACTGAAAGCAATCAAACATTTCCTCTCACCTAGAAAAGCCACTCTTTACAAACACACTAACATGATTTTGGATCTACTCAAACTAGCACTGGAAACAAATATCTTCACTATTACCTAAAAAGGCATACACAAATCTGGGGTGTATCTGTTGGTGCCAGAGTTTCACCATCTTATGCCAACCTATAGTTGGGCTACTTTAAAGAACAGCGACAATATACTTACTGTGCTGCAGACAAATATTATCATTTATGTTGTGAAGTCCCTGCCATCACTCTGTTTATGCTTTTGGGTTGCAAAGTGTAGTCTCTTGTGGCACTAGTGGTACTTGCTTCTCATTTGCATTGTGAACTTCATATAACCTACAATAGCGACTGTAACCCAGTTATGTGTGGTTAATTGCAACCTCTGCTTACCATTGTAATAGTTTACTTTGGGTATGGATAACAACAGAAAGTATGTTGGACCTGTTTTGAACAGATTCAGCATCAAGAATCTCATAGGGACTTCCATTGCAGGAGATTCCTGATCTAAGGAGAAGCAATTAGTACTAGATTTAGAGTTTGAGAAAAGACAAAAATGAAGATCTGTGGTTCCTTGTCATAAAGATGAGAAATTGATCCAAAGTAGGATATCACATCCCTCGAGCCAAATGATGTAGTTGGAGTAAAAGAGGGCCTTTAACTAAAACTTTGTGGAACTTTCAATTGAATGGGGTGGGGAAAAAGTCAGAGTTAACCATGATATTGACTACTGGTAAATTGAGAGGTGTTAGGAGACCCCAGACTAGTGATGCTAAAGGAGGATCCGGTAAAATATGAATGCTTGAGACTTTTCTTTCTTGTAGGAAGATGGCTCTTTATATATTGTACCAAAAAGAGGCACACTGTGTAAAGAGTCCAGCCAAACACCAAAGGAATTACAGAGGCACAAATGACACCCCACATGCTTTCTTTTGTGGTAGTGTAGGGGGCAGTTAGGCATATCAGAGGGTAGTGCTAATCATTTATTACACACACAGAGGCAATAAGTGAGACAACACTCAATAAAGTTATCCAACACCAATTTATAAAAATAACACATACTTTTATATAAATGAAGATACCAGGATCATCAAAATCAGGTAAGTACATTTCGAGTTATGAATACATTTCGAGTTATGAATATTTACAGATTTCAGAAATGGACACTGTATTTTCTGGATCGGTAATGTTAACCTATAGAGGAAAAAAACATTAATTGCATTCAGGCACTTGTCAGCTACTCACGGGACTATTGTTTTAGACTCCAAGACCACACCAACAGGTCACCTCAAAAGGCCCTGGGGTGCAGAGGTGTGTCATGGCATCGGGTTTCCTATTTACTTCAATGGGAGAACAGTCCGGTTACAAACAGGCTGTAAGCTGGGACTGGGGGACCAGTCGAGGGGAACCCACTGGGGGGCTCAACCCTTAAGATCCTGGGGCACACAGAGACACCCTTGGTCACTTTTCCTCTGGCTGTGCGTCTTGAGAGCGGTGGTGGCCGGATTCCCGTGCAACAGTCTCTCACAGTTGTAGGTTGTACTTAATTTGGAATGGTGCACCGGTAATCTTATCCAAAATGAACAAAGCAAACAGTCGTAGGGGTAGGTGTTCCTTTTTATTTTTTATTTTATGATCTTTTATTCCCATATATACAACATCAAGCCAACGTTTCATTCATCAGGGCTTTCCAAGTATAAATTAAATGTGGAAATATTCCTACTACTTCGTGTAAGTGAATGATGTAAACCTTAAATTCCTCCTCTGTATGTTAGAGGATATATCATCAGTAAATCCTCACTTAAATATTAATTCATTCGTATGGCCTCGGGTTTGATAGCCCATCAGTAGTACCTCCAATGTGAAAGAAGCCGTCTACACCCCAACTATTATAGGAGGGGTCTGCAGAAATAGGCTGCAGGTGGCGACTGGAAGTCCGGTCTGGGCAAACCCAAGCGTGGGCTTAGCTCTTGTGGGTCTGGGGACCCCGTTGGTACCATCACCTGACTCGGACTCAGGCACTGGAGCGCAGGTGCATAGGTGCTTTGAGGCTTCAGGTGGCGGCAGTCACAGACTCAGCTCTCGGTCTTTATTTTGCAGAAGAGGTGCACAAAGGACAGCTGGGCCACTCACAAAGTGGGTCTCACTGTCCCTGAAGCCCCTCAACGTGCAGGTCAGTCTTCTTCAGCATTGGGGTCCAAACTGGGCACAACAAGTCTTGGCTGTTGCGAGGGGTCCGGTACCCGGGTATTGGTCCTGTGCAGCTACAATTGGTCCTGGTGTTCTCTCACTTGGTGTGGAGACAGATCTGACCTTCAGGAGCACATGGTCTTCTACCTGAGGAGCTGCTATGTCGTTCTGGCCAGGGTGCAGCAACTCTGTGGGCCTTGCGTCTTTGGTGCCTGCGGCTGCAGGGGAATAGCTCCTCTACTCCATGGGAGTTTTTTCAGGCAATTGGTAAAGCACTGGCAGCTCTCTGGGTTTCGTTGAGACTGCACAGTGCCAGGACAAGCCGGCTTCTTCCACACAAAATATGGTGGAATTTCTAAAGCTGTGTTCTCGTCAGACTTGGTCACCCTAGAGGTGTGCCCAGCCTGGCATTGCAACATGCCTCCTGCATAGCTAATTCTCCCACCTGTACTGCCACCAGATTGCTCAGGCCAGGGGCAGGTCTGCATCCTCTCCTTTGAGAGAAGTCAGACTTGCATACCAAAAGGCGGTGGGCTCTTTGAAACCCCCTGCCTTGGAATGCTTATTTTACCAGCCTTCTTGGAGGAGGAGGTGATAACCCCCCTCTCCAGAGCAGGCATTGTTCTAGACCTCCTGAGAGCGAAGGCTCTCACCCCTGGTGTTCAGAATCTTGCCTGTGGCAGCAGGCTGGACTGAACCAGTCAGCTAGCACACTAGAGGGCTCGTAGGTTTTACGGTTTACCTCTAAGATACTTCCTGAATGCATGTATTAATAAATCCTTCACTGGAATCAGTGTGGGTTTATTAATACGAGACGTTTGATACCAATCACCATATTTTTCAGCGAAGCCATTATTTAGTTGTGGAATTCGTTTTGACAGGTGCCCAGTACATACCTTAAGATGGCTTCCCTGCTCACTTGCAATATCTAGCAATAGAACTAGCCATCACAGGTGTATATCAGCACATGCAAATATGTCCGCACATAAACTGTAATGCAACCTGCCTTAGGGCTCAAAGGCCTGCTGTAGGGGTGATTTACATATATTAGATGCAGTGACTTAGGCATGACACACAGGAGTGTGTCATGTCATCTTTTCACTCATGGTTTGCACCATGTCATGCGGCGTGCACTAGCAGTCTGTGTGGAATTTGTATGTAGGTCCCTTAGGGTAGCATAAGCTAAGCTGCAGCCCTTGGGGACCCTCTTTAATACCCCTGCCCTAGGTACCTGAAGTACCATTTAATAAGGCTTGCAGGGGTGCTAAAATCCTTAGCCAATTCTAGCACAGTTAGACTTTACCTTGTTTTGGGGAAGAAGCACTGGCACTGAGGCCTAATTAGCAGGCCTCAGTGCACTGTCAGAGTCGAAAATCAGCATCTATTAGCTAAAAAGGGGGCAAAAGTGGTAGTGGGGGGAAACTACAACAAAAGCCCAGTTCTCTACATTTCTTTTAACATAACTTGTATTTTTGTTCATTCAAAAATCTAATTAAATACTACACATGAACATATACATTAAATTAAATAATTGTGAAGCACAAACAGATGTACACTTGTGTATATTTTCATCATGATTCTTCAGTAATGTTTCAAATATTATCAAGAACTCATTACTTCACACCATCCCTTATCCAAGCACATTTAAACACCCATATTGGAATTTAACAAAATATAACAAAAACTAATATTCTTCTAGTCTTTCAAAATCTTGATTTTAGTCACTTTCCTTTCTTTGGGACTAGCATGATGAACATCTACATAATCTTGCCTGGGGAGTTTGATGTTATGTAACAAGGTCCAGCATTGAAACACATTTAATAATTGCAGTTTTGGTGCGCTTTGAGAAACATTGTAAGCTATAGTTAACATTACCTGATCTTGCTCAAAGACATTTACTTGCCACAGAGATTACTCAAGCTACTATTTTTTCATAGTAACGTCCGACATTGCTGGCACTAAGACATGAAAACTACTATTCTTCATAATGGCTGACTGTTAGAAATTACAACCATCAAACCTCAGCCAGTAACAGAAATACTGGAAAGAAGCTCTTGATGCTGAGACAGGTGTTAGTTCTACATCTTCAGAAGTGCAGCCACATAGTCAGTACTGAGGTGCCAAGGAATGTCATTTAGAAGCTGCTAAGGAAAGATACTTAAGCACCACGTGTGTGCTTAAACACAAAGAAAGCACACCACATTACAACTGCTTTAAATGAGCACAATTGATTTGCAGTAATGCAAGGAATTCAACTTAGAGTTCTGTGTTGGCCTCAAAGCATACAAGGAAAAGGGCTCAAAAACCTGCACCCCACTACACCATTGTTCGCGGCCTCAGAGGAGAAATGCAAAACTAATCTTTTAAGCCACCTGCAACAGAAAGAGGCATACAGAAATCAGAATGCTGAGACCACACCTACAGAGAATGTTTAACACAGATCTGAGCGGTCAAACCAGTCTGTCCGCCTTCCAGAAAGCTCTGAAAACATTCTTCAGTGAGGAATTTCTCTGCCATCAAGTCAGCTCTAGGAATGCCACCCCCAAAGCATGAGTGGACGGGGGCCCTACAACTACCACACTCTGGATATTATATTGCCCACCATTCATAAAACTGGAATGTCTGCCTGGCTAATTATCTGTCACTGCCAATCCATGTCCAATGATAGCACAATGGAACGTTGTACATCCATAGACTATTAAGTGCTGCAAGGTCATCATAAAGCAACAATCAAGCAACTCCTAAATAAATCAGTAAAATGAAGAAAGATACATGCAGATTACTTCAAGCTTCAAGTACCTGATCTCCATGGAACCCCTAAATAGACCCCCCCCCCTCAAGCCCAATCCCGCCCTTGGTCAAAACTGGATACAGATGTCTGGAACAGTACACTACTATCCACCACTCCTCTTCTCGACCCAGACCCATCTGTCGCAGACCACCAACTCCGCTCCTGGATCGCTAAATCCCTCGACGCAGCTCTTCCCAACAAATTGCTTCCCAGTAAAAAGCAAACATTTAAATCTCCTTGGTTTACATCTGAGCTGCGCGAACTAAGAAAGACTTGCAAAAAACTCGAGCGCCTCTGGAGAAAGGACTGGGAAACAAAGAGCAAAGGAGAGTATAAATTAGCTATGAAGCACTACAAAACTTGTTTAAAAAACACCCAAGCCTCCTATTACGAAGGTAAAATACAAGCCGCAGCCAATTCCTCTAAGGAAACCTACCGGATCATCCATTCCCTGATGAAAGTCCCAGTTCCCCTGCCTACCATTGATCCTTCAGGCACTAGATCTAATCAATTAGCCGAGTTTTTCTCCTCCAAAATCACCAACATTTTAAATACACTCCCTTCCCAGATCACTCCGTTGGACCCATTATCTTTTTCCACTTGCCCTGACGCTCCCTGTCTCAACTGTTTTTTTCCAGTATCCACAGAGACACTACTTACCATCTTCACCTCAATAAATAGCGGAGCTCCCACAGATCCAGCCCCCATGAATAAATTAAAATTGGTTGCCCCCATTATTTCTCCTCTACTAACCAAACTCATTAACGCTTCTCTTACCCAAGGTATCGTTCCTACTTCTTGGAAAAGAGCCATAGTCCGCTCCCTCCTGAAAAAGCCCCACCTAGATTCTTCCGATCTGGCTAACTTTAGGCCAATTTCCCTTCTTCCAGGGATTAGTAAGGTGGCAGAAAAAATTGTGAATCAGCAACTCTCCTTTTTCTTAGAGTCTAACAACCTCCTCCGCCACTCCCAGACAGGGTTTAGACCAGGGCAGGGCACTGACACCGCCCTCCTAGCCGTGACCGAAGAAGCAAGAACTATGCTGGATTCGGGAGGATCAGTGGCAGTGATCCTCTTGGACCTAAGTGCTGCATTCGATACGGTGGACCACACCATCTTGGTCCACCGTCTCTCCAGGGTAGGAGTCACTGGCTCCGCGCTGGACTGGCTTAAATCCTTTCTGGAACATAGGACCTTCGAGGTGGCTGACGGAAATGTATACTCCAGAGCGCTTCCGCTTCAGTGTGGGGTTCCTCAAGGCTCCTCCTTGAGCCCCACACTCTTCAACGTGTACATGTCTCCCCTCGAAGATATCGTGTCACCTTTTGGAATAAAGGTAGTCATGTACGCCGAAGACACTCAATTGGTCGTCTCATTAAATCAGTCAGCCAACTGTATGGAGAACCTGTCCTCATGCCTTCAGAGCATATCCACATGGATGTGTGATTCTCGCCTTAAACTTAATGGTGAGAAATCTGAGATACTGTTACTTGGCGATTCTTGTAAACTTCCCACTTCCCTTTCATGGCCGTCCTGTATGGGGATCCCTCCCACCCCAAAAAAGGAAATTGAGAGCTTGGGCATTTGGTTGGACCAAGATCTCAAATTCAAAGCCCAAGCAAGGAATACAGCCGGCACCTGTTTCGGCCTTATGCGGACAGCGAGGAAGATTTTTCCCCTTATCCCTCCGCAGTCCAGAAAGCTTTTGATTCAAGGCTTGATCATTTCAAGACTGGACTATTGAAATGCCCTGTATCTAGGTGCTCCACCCTCAGTTATCAATAAATTGCAACATGTCCAGAATGCAGCCGCTAGGCTCCTCACTGGGACTAATTCTAGATGTTCCGCGAAACCTGCCCTTACATCTCTTCACTGGCTCCCAATCCGGGAACGAATTGCCTTCAAAACTCTTTGCATTACACACAAAATATTCCATGGCAGAGGCCCACCCATACTGAGACCTCTCATTAAGCCCCATCAATCTATCAGGCAGCTGAGGTCAAATACTCTTTCTCTGGCTAGTACCCCTAGAATAAGAAGAGCACGCTCAGGAGGCCGTCTCTTTGCATTTAATGCCCCTAAGCTATGGAACGCGCTTCCTCTCTCCATCCGAACAGAAACGGACTTGCTCTCCTTCCGCAAGCGCTTGAAAACTTGGTTATTTCCCTAATTGCATTGCTTCTTGACACTTTGACTCCCCCCTTCCTTCCCCCCTATTGGATCAGACAGGCTAAGTCTCAGCGCTGGGACGCACACGGGTAGCTACGCGCTTTATAAATCCAGAAAATAAATAAATAAAATAAATAAAATAAAAAAATTACAAACTGTAGAAAAGTGCCCTTCTTGACAAGTTCACCCCCACCTTTTGAATGGTATTTAATACATTTTTGACTGGAAGTTCCCTGGGTTCCTGATAACCAGGTCCCCAGTGCCAGATCTATTTCCCAAAACTGCGCAATTGTATCCCAATTGGCTAATCCTTCAGCACACCATGTAAGTCCCTCCTAAATGGTACCCCAGGTACTTAGGGCAAGGAGGCTAAAGAGGGTCCCTTAGGGCTGCAGCATGTATGGTGCCACTCTAAGGGACCCCTCACCAAACACATACAGACTGCCAATGCAGGTGCGTGTTTTGGTGCAGACAAAAGTTAAAACATGACATGTCACACATCCCTGTGTGCCATGACCCCTAACACTACATGTAATATTTGTAAGTCACCTGCTACTGAAGGCTTTACAGCCCAAAGTCAGGGTGTATTATTTTATGTGGAGGAAATATCTGCATGAGCAGATATGCCCCTGTGCTGGTCAGTTCCATTGCTGCTAGTACAAGTGACAAGGAAAGCCAATATAGAAACATGTGCTGGACACTGGTAAAAACGAATTTCCCAGCTACACGATGGCTTCACTGAAAATGTTTGGTATCAATCATCTCGTATTTATAAACCCACATTGATTCCAGTGTTGTATTTATGAATACATCCACCTAGAGAGCAACTTAGAGGTGCCACTTGAAAACCTATCTACTGCTTGTGTGCTGACTGACTGGTTTTAGCCAGCTTGCTGTCACAGACTAGCATTCCAAGGCAGGGAGCTTCAAAGAGCCCACCTCCCTTGGTATGCAAATCAGGCTTCCCTCACAGGAGAGAATACTGACCGCCCCTTGACCAGGGCACGTTTGGCGCTTGTGCAAGGCTAGAAAATTAGTAGTTAGATAGGCATGACCACCCTCAGGCTAGTAGCACCCCTGAGGTGGGTTACCTGAAGTGGATATGACTTTTCAGAGTCTTCCTTCTATGTGTAGGTAAACATAGGAACTGTGGGTTAGGGTTATGTCCACTTCCAACAGGAAGTGGTCATATAAGCGGCATAGTGACACCAGAGGTATGTATTCCATTGGCTACTGCCCTACACTCCCCTAACACCCCTAAATCTAATATTTAGGGGAGCCCCTGACTCCAGGAAAACAAATCCTGCTGACCTGAAAGAAGAAGAAGGATGGGAAGAGTCACAATAAGCAAGAACAGAAGAACCAGCAACTGACTTGGCACCAACCCTACTGGTCTGTCTGCTGACTTCGACAGTTGCACCAAAAGATAACTAGTCCAGCAGCTGCTGTGTCTCCAAAGTCTGGGAGAACTGCCAACTCTTCTCCTAAAAACTAGGAACTCATGTGGAACAGTGGTGCTGCTCCCTTGCACTTTGCAGGTACCAAGAAAGAACTGTGAGGCTTGAAGACCATAAAAATCCTACACCAGAAAGCACCACTGCATCCGAACCACCTAGCTCAAGTTGTGGTGGGCCAACGGAGCCACCGTGGTCCCCAGATCCTCCAGACTCAAAACCCACCTTAGGATTCCCCACTGTGGACTTCTCTACACCACCTGCAGCCTCTGTTTGCGGACCCCCTCTACCATGACCGCTCCGGAGGACAAAAACCCGATGCCTGAGGGCACCTCTGCCGCCGTTGCCCCTGGCCCATGGAGAAGAGGACCTGAGCCCCCCTGTTGGTTCAGCGTGACTGGCCTCCTAGTCCAACCCTGCAGTCTCTTTTCAATCAATCCCATAGACAAACATTGGGCACCCAATGCTGTATTGCACCACTGTGCCCTAGTGCTGCAGGAGGTGACCTGCTGGTGTTGCCTTGGACCTTGCCCCATACTCCCCTTAGGTCCAAGAGTTTGGTCTCTTAAGTCATTGTACTCTACCTGTATGCCTTATTTGTTTTTCCTCCCATAGGATAACATAGCAGCCTCTGAAAAATTCCCTAGGTGTCGAATTTCTTTCTCAAAACATACTTACCTGATAGTATTGATTCTGGTGCCTTAATATGTGTTATTTTTATAAATTGGTGTGGATCTCCTTCTTGAGTCGTGTGCATCATTTATTGACTGAGTGTGTATTTGCAGATGTCTAACACTCCTCTCTGATAAGCCTAAGGCTGCTCGACCACACTACCCCCTAGAAGAGCACCTTGGGAATGCTAGAGCAAGCCTCTATCCACTCACAAGGGAATACCTGGACTCTTTTCACAATGTAGTTATTTTTGGTATACCATATAAAGAGCCAGCTTCCTACACAAAACAATGATGATCACAACATTTATAACCCAGGACTATTTTAGTTTTGCAGCGGGAATCTTTCTGGATTCACTATGCTGTGCATTATTCCGCGATCTTGTGGTTGGGTCCGGATTCGTAGTCTTTTTTTTTTTTTTTGTAGCCCAGGTGGGCGTCGACGACCACCATTTGGTGCACCTCCCGTGACGTCGTTGTGCTTCCTGCGGAAGTCCCACCTTTGGGGCGCCATCTTCAGATTCTTTTTTCCGCCGTTGGGTCTGGATCGTCATCAGGAAGCTCCAGAATTACACTCGAAGGAAGAAGAAAGAAAAGCGAGTTTCGTCGATAAATACTAGAGGATATCACAGGAAAGGAAGAGATTTCATCAGGAGCGCGAAGAAAGGAGGTTCAGTGCCCTTTTTCTTCGACGTACTTGGAGAATGCGCACTCAGATGCCCTGAGCGCAATGGACAAGACGCCATTCAAGTTCTGCCCAAACTGCCACCACAAGTTCACGCAGAAGGACCAGCATCCGGTCTGCAACCTCTGCCTACCGGTCGAACACCAGAGTAAGGACTGCAACGCCTGCTCAGCCTTCGCGCCGAAGACGCTCAGGGTGAGAGATCGACAGAGAAGAGCCAACACCAGCATAGATGGCAAGGGTAAGGCCCCGTCGCTCTACGATCTGGGCCTCTCCACGGATGACGAGGACAATGTCGCCGAGACAGCCGAAAACTTCACGGTCGTAGAGACCGACAAGAAAAAAGAAGACGAGGTAAGAGAATCGTCGAGCGCAAAACAGAAAGTACCTCAAAAACACGAGGGTGACTCGAGAAAATCAGAGTCTAAGTCCACGAAGGGAGCCCCGGCGCCGAAAACTTCGACGACCAAAGGGGGAACCATGGACAAGAGGCCGAGCGGATCCTTAGAAAAGGACTCCCTGGTGCCGAAAGACGCCGAAAAGCAAGGGTCGTCGAAGACAACCCAGGAAACGGGCCGATCGACGCTGAAAGAACGGTCGACGCAGACGCAAGTTTCATCGAAAAGACCCGCGGTCGACACCAAAAGCATCTCCGAGATGGAGAAAAAGAAGAGGCGGCTCGAGGCCGAAATGGAGAACATCCTTCAAAGGAAGAAGGAGTTCGACGCCAAGATGAAGGAATTCAAGATTCCAACGGTTTCATCGGCGGACGTCGTCGAGGTCGAGGACGAATTCGACACCGAAGGACTAACAAGGGATCTCGAAGAGGAAGAAGAGCCCTATTATGATGGTGAAGCCGAGGAAGAAGACCAACAGTCGTTCTACGACTCGGCGCCATCTACCAGCCACGACATCGAATGGCAGGATCTCGACACCGAAAACCCGGAGGAGCCCGTGGACACGTACCCTTCGAGGCCTTCGCCACCCGACGACATCGGGGTGTACAATATGGTGGTCAGGAGCGCAGCAACAGCCTTCGGCGTCAAACTCGACGAGGAGAAGCCGAAAGCCGATTTTCTCCTCGAGACCCTGCTCCCCATCCAGACAAGGAGCCACTTCCTCCCCATGCTACAAAGTGTGATGAATCAGGGGAGAGAAGCCTTCAAGGAACCAGCGACCTGCCGGTCGATCACGCCCAGGACAGAGAAGAAATATAAGCACTCTTCCCTGGACCCCCCTTACATCAAGGGTAGCGTGACCGCCGACTCCATCATAGCTTCCACGGCCAGGAGAAGGGCCAACGTACCAGCAACTTCAGGCCCACCACCTGATAAGGAGAGCAGGAGGATAGATCTCACAGGAAGAAAGGTCGAGAGGAACGCCGCAATGCACTGGCGCGTGGCGAATTCCAATGCACTCCTCAATAGACACCAGTACCAGCACTGGGACGAGATGGGGGAGCTAGTAAAGCACCTCCCCGAAGAATACCGCCAGAGAGCCTCACACCTGATAGACGAAGGCAAGAACATCGCCAACTCCTGTATAAAGACGGCGTTGGACGGGGCAGAGACTTCAGCAAGACTCATGGCCATAGGGGTCACCGAGAGAAGGCATGCATGGCTAAGAATCTCGGGATTCAAACCGGAGGTGCAGAACAACATCCTTGGCACCCCCTTCAACGGAGAGACACTGTTCGGAGCAACAGTGGACGAGAAGCTCACCCAGCTGAAAAAAGAAAACGAAACGGCGAGGTCCATGGGGGCCCTACAGCTGAGGGGAATGAGGCGAGGCAATCCCTCGAGGAGACCCTACGGTAGGGGAGGAAGCCAGCAGGGGCCGTCACACCAGACGTTCCAGCAGGGTCAACAGGGTGAAAGTCACGGACAAGGTCAGCAGAAGCAAAACTGGCAGTACCAACCTCGGGGCCAGTCCTTTCGCGGGAGAGGGAACGGACGTGGCCAAAGGAGGAGAGGGGGCGAACAGCCCTCATCAAAGTGACTCAGCACGCAAGAGGACGCCTACCCTCGTCATGCCCCCAAGGGTGAGGCGCAAAAAAGTAACATCAGGGGGAAGAGAATATTCAAAAGCCTACGAGCATACAACACCAGTAGGCGGAAGACTGAGGTTCTACCTTCAGGAGTGGCGGCGTATAACCACAGACAAGTGGATACGGAACATCATGCAGTACGGATACTGCGTAGAGTTGGAGAAAAGACCTCCAAACAGGAAACCAAAGGGAAGACAGAGATCGGCCCAAGAACTGGCACTACTCAGAGAAGAAACACGGAAACTTCTAGAAAAGAGATCCATAGAGGCAGTGCCGTTCAGAGAACGCAACAAAGGGGTCTACTCAAACTACTTCGTGGTCTCGAAAGTAGACGGAAACCTCAGACCCATCCTGGACCTGCGTTACCTAAACAAGTTCATCAGAACGCAGAAGTTCAAAATGACTTCGCTGCAGGAGGTACTGCCCCAAATAAGAGCCGGGGACTTCATGGTCACCGTGGATCTCAAGGATGCCTACCTTCACATCCCAATAAACAGAAGACACAAGGGCCTTCTAAGATTCAACATCGAACAGGAACACTACCAGTTCACAACCCTGGCCTTCGGATTAAAATCGGCACCAAGGGTCTTTACAAAATGCCTGTCGGCGGTCGCGGCCCACCTACGAAGACAGGGAATCCATGTCTACCCCTACTTAGACGACTGGCTGGTCAAGGCAAACTCACGCGAGAAGTGCGAGAGGCACGCAAAACGCGTAACAGACACCCTCACGAATCTGGGGTTCTCGATCCACTGGGGCAAGTCATCGCTGGAACCGGAACAGGTGAAGATTTTCCTGGGGGCGAAAATCAACTCCCTCAACAGTACAGTAGTGCCCAGCGACAGGAGGACAGATGCACTACTGAAGGAGACGCGGCTCTACCAGAAGGGGCGAGCTCTGACAGTGAGGGCTGTGAGCAAGATGATGGGGATGATGGCGTCGTGTATCCAGCTGGTGCCGAATGTACGCCTGCACATGAGACCATTCCAGGAATGGCTACAACAGCAATGGTCACAAGCAAACGGAAGTTGGGAGGATCTAGTGGTTGTTACGCACGCAGTGCAGGAGGAGATAACTTGGTGGAACAGAAACAACATGACAGCAGGGAGAAGCCTGACACCACCAATCCCAACAGTGACCATTACCACGGACGCATCACAAAAGGGATGGGGAGCGCACATGGACAACCTCAGAGTGAGGGGTCTGTGGGCTCCAGCAGATGCGGTTCGCCATATCAACTACCTCGAGTTGAAAACAATCCTGCTAGCCCTGAAGGCATTCCAGAGGCACCTGTACAACCAGAGGGTGTTGGTTCAAACAGACAACACCACGGCAATGTTCTACATCAACAAACAAGGGGGGACACAGTCGTTCCCTCTCTCCTCTCTAGCTCAGGAGATTTGGAGATGGGCCATACCTCTCAGGATAGATCTACTGGCAATTCACCTACCGGGGAAGGACAATGTGGAGGCAGACTGGCTAAGCAGGCAGACCTCGGCATCGCACGAGTGGGAGCTCAATGGCCAGGAAACGGAGAAACTCTTCCGGAGATGGGGAACTCCCACAATAGACCTATTTGCAACACGCCACAATGCAAAATGCCAAAGCTTCGCGTCCAGGCAACCACATCAGCAATCCCAGGGAAATGCCCTATGGATAAGCTGGTCGAGGACATTTGCCTACGCCTTTCCACCGATACCCCTGTTGCACAGAGTGCTCGACAAGTGCAGAACCAGCAACATGACTCTGATCCTAGTGGCTCCGCAGTGGGCGAGGCAGACATGGTTCTCACAAATTCAAGAAATGGCACAAGGCAATCCATACAGGTTCGAGAGGAGGAAGGACATGCTCTCAATGCAAAACGGAGAGGTCCTGCACCCAGAGCCAGAGACCCTCAACCTGGCGGCATGGCTCCTGAAGACCTAGAGTTCGCACACCTAAGATTGCCTCCGAGCACTATGCGAGTGCTACGGGAGGCAAGGAAACCAACTACACGAAAATGCTACAGCGCAAAATGGAAGAGATTCACTGTGTGGTGCAGGAAAAAGGGCCTGCAAAACAGAATGACAAGAGACTCAACAGTACTGAGGTACCTCACACACCTTCTAAAGAGTAACCTCTGCTCGAGCTCCCTAAGGGTACACCTAGCGGCAATCGTGGCCTACACCAGAGGTGAAAAGGGTGGAAGTTTCTTCACCTCGCAGGTGGTGAAGAGATTCATGGAAGGAGCCAAAAGGATGGCCCCCCCGAAAAGGTTGCCGCCGCCGGCATGGAATCTGAACGTGGTTCTGACGGAGCTCATGAAGGCACCGTTTGAACCCATTCACAAGGCCACGCTGCAGATGTTGACGATAAAAACGGCCTTTCTGGTGGCCATAACCTCACTACGCAGGGTGAGCGAGCTTCAAGCACTAACACTACAGGAACCCTACATTCAGATTCACAAGGACAGAATAGTCCTGAGAACAGACCCACACTTCATGCCCAAGGTGGTGTCGGCGTTCCACATGAATCAGAGTATTCAGATACCAAGTTTCTTCCAAAACCCGACTTCAAACGCAGAAAAGGCCCTGCACACCCTCGACGCAAGAAGAGCGGTGATGCACTACATTGAGAGAACCAAGGAACTCAGGAAGTCGAAGCAGCTGTTTGTGTCCTTTGCTACTAGCTTCATGGGTAGGCCAGTGACTAAGGGCACCATCGCTAGGTGGATTGCCCTCACTATTCAATTCTGCCACAAACAGGCTGGACAGGAGCTAGCGGAGGGGCCTCAGGCTCACTCCACAAGGAAGAAAAGGGCCACCGTGGCCTTCCTGGCGAACACGCCCATCCAGGACATATGCCTCGCGGCAACTTGGGCATCTGTGCACACGTTCACGAAACACTACTGCGTGGACATTCAGATGAACAAGGAAGCACAGGTTGGACAGAAGGTGCTTCAACACATTTTCAACGACCAACGCTCATCTACCACCCAGCCGCCACAAAATTAGGAAAACCGCTACAAAGTCTATGCACAGCATAGTGAATCCAGAAAGATTCACGCTGCAAAACGAATAGTTTCTTACCTGTCGGTGTAGTTTTGCAGCTTGAAGATCTTTCTGGATTCACTAGCGAACCCACCCACCTCCGCCAGGAAGATGAGGCTGGAGGAAGAGGGGGTGAAATGGAAAAGATCAGAAGGAATGAAAAATTACAGAAAAATGGACAAGAAGAATTAATCAATCGCCTAGGGTTAAAAAAAAAAAAAAAAAAAAGGGAAAAAAGAACCCGAAGATGGCGCCTCAAAGGTGGGACTTCCGCAGGAAGCACGACGACGTCACGGGAGGTGCACCAAATGGTGGTCGTCGACGCCCACCTGGGCTACAAAAAAAAACAAAAAAAAAAAACAAAGAAAAGACTACGAATCCGGACCCAACCACAAGATCGCGGAATAATGCACAGCATAGTGAATCCAGAAAGATCTTCAAGCTGCAAAACTACACCGACAGGTAAGAAACTATTCGTTATGTCATTTTTAGAGGTAGTAATAGCCATTTACTGTGTAATCTATACATTTTCCTGATGCTACTTATAAAACCAGAGTCCTGTTTGTTTGCTGGATTTAAGACCAGATGGTTGTTTCTTTGCTGACTTCAATGCATTAACTTCGGTTCTGAAAAATGCATACCTCTTTCATTTTTTTGAGACTGAATGAGATAGGTTGTTTAGATGTTTCAGCTTCCATTGTACAGAGTACCCTGCACTAACTCTTGCAGACAGAGGAGGAAGCAAGGAGGATGTGAGCGCAAAGGGAATGATAGCTAGAAAAGATAACTTATGGAGTGTGAGAAAAAAGCTAGATTCTGAGCTCTCTGCAAAATATGGGTGATTACTCCTGCCTTCTCAATCAATCACTCAATTAATCAGGTGTTTGTTAAGCGCGACTACTCACCTGTGAGGGTCTCAAGGCGCTGGAGGGGGAGCAGGGGGTGCAGGTTACAGTCCATCAAGGAGGGGCTCTGTCAAAGAGCCAGGTTTTGAGGTTTCTCATGAAGATGGGGAACGATGTTGTATGTCTGAGGTGGGGCGTTCCAGGCTCTGGCCACGGGGAAGGAGAAGGAGCGGCCTCCCGATCTGGTCTTTCTGGTGTGGGGGAACACAGCGTAAGAGAGCTGAGCTGATCGTAGGGTCCTTTGGGGTGCGTGGAATTTGAGTCGGCTGTTCAGGTATGCTGGTCCGGTGTCGTGGAGGGCCTTGTGTGCGTGGGTGAGAATCTTGAAGGTGATTCTAGTCTCAATGGGGAGACTGTGGAGTGTACGCAGGTGCTGGAAGATGTGGCAGTGTCTTGGCAGGTTGAGGACCAGTCTTGCGGTGGCGTTCTGGATGTTTTGTAGCTTGCGGGTGAGGTTTTTCTTTCTGTGCTCGAGGGGGATCCATTTGAAGGTCCTACGTAGGAGGCAGAGAGTGTGGAATCAGGAGGATGCAACGGAGTTGATCTGGCGGTCCATTTTTAGCTCGTAGTCCAGGATGATTCCAAGGCTGCGTGCGTGGTCCGTGGGGGTGGGTGGGCTTCCGAGGGCGGGGAGCCACCAGGTGTCGTTCCAGGTGTCGGGGTTTGGGCCCATGATGAGTACTTCTGTTTTGTTGGTGTTGAGTTGTAGGCAGCTGCTTTTCATACATTTGTAGTGGTGAATTAGAATAGGTATTGAAATACAAAGTGCAGTTTTCAGGACAGCAGTGTCGATTGAATCCTAACACTGGTGGATTAACCTCTTCTGTGCCCATGACGAGATAGTCTCGTCATGGAGCACGGTCGCGCTGTGCCCATGACGAGACTATCTCGTCATGAACCCCACCCACTAATGTAACGCCCGGCACAGGAGGGGGAAAGGGCGTGGCACAGAAGGGGTTAAGGCATCTTAGTAAGCCTCCATAGCGCAGTCCCAGTGATCAGCGCTGTACTCCTCCACTGACTGACTGAAAACTGCACATTGTATTTCAATACCTATTCTAATTCACCACTACAATTATGCAGACCACCTGAGGGGCTGTAACCCTGACTTCGCCTTGATACAGGTTGTTTCCCCCCATCCCCGTCCTGAGGAAGACCAGCCTGCAGAGGATACAAACCACCCTCTATGCCCCAGTGTCGAAACATCGACATTTTCCCCTAGTGGGCCTTTACCCTACTTCACCCCATCCCTATCTATTTACAGAAGATCATACTCTGTACAACATCAAGAACCAGAAAAGTACTTTCGAATCCATGAGAGACAGGCCCCATTGTAAAACTGGTGCTACTGTAAACCACGACCAATTTACTAAGGACCTTACTATGTGTAATTGATTGTTTTAACTACTCTCTAATTTCCCTCCCTATACATCTGTTCTATCCTCACGAGCACAATCCTTTTTCCACACTCCCCCTGGAGCAACCCTCTTTTCTGATTTGAAACGTTCCCTACAGTGATCTACTGAGATTAAACCGTCACTATTGAAGCTATTTATGGTGATTGTGTGTCTTTTTGAGGATATACTTAATTGAATTGAAAAACTACTGTGGTACACTTACTATGTAACTTGAGTTCTATGTGTATCATGTTCATAGATTTTGACGTAATGAATACCTTCCTAAGACAATTAGTCTAGGACCATTGTTTTCTATACCATGTTTTTTTCTGAAGCCAGATTTGGAGGAGTCGAGGATGTTCTGCTCTTTGATGAAGGTGGCGAGTTGGCTGTTGATGGCTTTCTCAATAACTTTCACTGGGAACGGGAGCAGGGAGATGTGTCTGTTGTTATTGAGGTCGGTGGGGTCCACCAAGGGTGTCTTCAGGAGGGGGTTGATCTCGGCGTGTTTCCAGTCGTCGGGGAACAAGGCGTTCGTCAGGGAGCGGTTGATGGCTTGGCAGAGCATGGGTGCGATGGTGTCGGCGGCTCTGTTGAAGATGTGGTGAGGCAGGGGTCCGTGGGGGTCCTGGAGTGGATTGACTTCATTGTCTTCAGTGTGTCTTCGGTGGTGAGGTCTGTCCAGTTGGCTGGAGGGTGTTGGGGATGGCTGGTAAGGGTTAAGTGTGTTGGTTGTCTTTGCCGAAGTTGTCGTAAATGTTCTTGATTTTGAGGTAGAAGAAGGTGCTGAGTTTGTTGCAGAGGTCTTTTGAATGAGAAAAGAGTTCCTGTCCTTAACCAATAGAACTGGAAAGGCCTTTCTGTCCATATGGGATTTCCTGACACACTAAAACCCCAGCAAGTATGTAAAAGAAGAATGTTTAAATGGGAAGATATCTGATGAACTAGTGAGAGCTAAAGATGGGTCTTGAGTTATGAATGACCTTATGGTAGAATGGGAGATGTTCGAGGGAGCGTTTTTACTTATGGGGCATGGGGGACCTTCCACGAATGATTGAAGGAGTGATTTATGGGCAAAGGGGGCACCTTAATTTGAGGCGGGGTGTCTGGGAGCACTCGCTCTAAAAATGAAGGAAACAGACATGTGAGCCATGGAAACTGAGTCACAAGGTTTAACAAATTTATTTAGAAGATGCAAATTCAAGAAACTTCAATAGAAAGGCATAAAAATACAAAATACAATATCTTGTGACTTCACATTCTCAGAGAGTCACATAAATCAGACAGCGTTTTTGCATTAAAGCATTGAACTGTTTGAGAGAGAGAATAACACTTACCCTCAAGGACAAATTTACAAATGCACTATGAAAAACAGTATAACTCAAGGAAAATTTTCTCAGAATGCACAACACATTTGATCTGAAATTCTGGGAATACTCATGTCTAAAGAGAGCAGCCCTGCAATTACAATATAAACATTTAAATGTAAAAAAAGGAGAAAACACTGGTTAAACATAACATGGCAGATACGGCATTTCATATAAGTGAAATATAAGTAAAATAGAACAGTACACTTTAAGTAAAATAGAACAAGACACTTTAAGTAAAATAGAATAAGACACTTTAAGTAAAACAAGAGCTCTTGGGGAAAACCTACAGAGCCTGTTACCTACATACAGACGGGAGGTAGTCCTCCGAGGACTGCGTGAGCTCCCTTTTTATACTGTTTTAAGGCTATGAGAAGCACCTACAATAACGTCATCTCATGCCACCTCTACCTACGTCAGTTACTTAAAGCATGGTCTGCAGATTTTATCAGACATGTCGTGTCTATCCCACTAAATGCGGAACGTAGACTAGGTGAAAGGTTATTTTCTCAGGCCAAGCGCTCGTCGTAAATTGCATAGGGCAAGCAGAAAATATGTAATGCAAAAGAATAAAATATATATATATATATATAGAGATATATGTGTCTGGGTTGCCACATTCAGCACGCCGGTCTGACGGGGGCCGGCGGTTGCTGCGGTGGGAACTTCCCTATTCTCATGTCCAGACGCAGGATGTGATGTGCTATATGTGGACAGAATAGAGAAACAGTGAACTCTGCGCCAGTGAACTTCGCACACGGGTAGGGTGGGGGCTCTATAGTTTGGAGCAGGAGGCCTCGCAGAGAGAGAGGCTGGCTGTGATTTGTGGTCAGACAAGCCTAGGGCCTGCTGTTCAGTAAAGATGGGTGCAGAACTTTGGTCAACTTAACAAAAGCCCTACAGATCAGGCTGGCAGGGCTTACGTAGGGGTTCATGCTTTGCTGAGTGACAAGGATGGCCCAGGGTATTTGTTATATGGTAAAACCGGACCCTCTCTCAGAGGCACTTGAAGAGGAACTGTGAAACCTGAGATAGAAGACAGAAGGAAATGCCGGCATGCCTGCTGAAGCTAAGGGTGATTCAGGCTGCTACATTATGCACTATCTGTAAATGGACAGACAGTATTTTGAGTGTTCTATATAGGGAGAATTTAGTAGTCTGGGCTGAAAGAGATATTGGACAGGATGATTTAGGGAGGTCAGGAGAAGAGAAACAATCTTATTGGGAGTCTTTAAGAAGAAGAAACAAGAGAACATGATTTTATTGATGTGATACGTGAAAGTAAGGCAGGAATAGAAGACTTCCAGGTTACATGTCTTGTGGGCTGGAAGAGGCGTTGGCCATATCCATAGGCTACTACTGTTTGGACCAAAGTTGAAGGACCGCCTATGATGCTAACATCTGTATTGTCATTTTTCAAACTAAGGGATTTTCCTGAGCATACAGTTGACAATGGTCTCAAGGCAATTATTGAAACTCTGTTGGCACGAAGACATAGCACATCTTATGTGGGTGATAAGTTGCACGTTATCATGATATGACGATATGGCTATCCAGAGGGGACCCTTAGCCATTCAAAAGAATATTACTAAGAAAAGAGCATCTAGGGACCCTCCAGGACAGGGTCTGAAAAGTGGGCCATAAAGACAGCAAAGACAAGGCCTGAGCATGGCTACTCAGAAAGGAGAAGAACCAGTCAAGGTTAAAGTCTTTAAATGTAATCCCATGAAGATGTTCAGTGAGGATGAAGAGAGCGACTGTGCCAAAAGTCATGGAAAGTTTCAGAAGGATTGTAGGAAGCTGGCTCAATATATGGTATACCACTAAGTGGTTATATCGTGCACAGGAACCAGAGATTCCTCCAGAAATGTACAGGGCTCAATGTAAACCCAAAGTGCTCTAGTTGTGGTAGTGTGGGCGAGCAGCCTTAGGCCTTACGTAAGGCATTTGTTATGCACATAGTGACTAATAAATGACAAACAACTCAAAAAGGAGATCCCCACCAATTTTAGATAAATAAGCTTCTTTCAAGATTTATTTTAGGACCAAGATGTTTGCAAAAAGTACATTTTTCAGGGAAAATATAGTGCAATTTTCAAGCAATTCAATGTTAACCAATGGAGGAATACACAAATGCGATTTTTTCAGGTGAATACTCGACTTACAGTTCCAGTCTATGGGGTTTCAGGTCAACACCAGGCAAGGTTCACTAAACTGCACCACCAGTGGCAAAGGGGCGGTCTGGTGCAGAGGTCAGATTCGGTGCCCAATGTTCACCAATTGAGACTGGGGTTTCTTGAAGATGCGCTGCTCACAGGTGAGTGAAGTGGTGTCAGGGGTTGATCTCCTGGAGTTAAGGTAACTACAAGAGGGGCCACAAGGCAGCACCAGACTTACACCCTCAGCAGCACTGGAGCAGCTGGGTGCAAGTGCCAACACAGAGTCAGGCGCCCAATGCAATTCAGTGGGGGAGAACGAGGTTGAAGAAAGACTGCAGGCTCAGGCCAGGAGGCCGGACGAAGAAAACCCAAACCCACAGCTGCCCAGGTAAGTAGAGATGCTAGGGGACGTAGGGACACCATTGGTCAGGATCCTCAAGGCCCAGGGGCTTTGGTTGCAGAGGTGTCCTTAGGCGTCGGAAAACAGATAACCGGACAGGTTGTAGTCAGGGTCAGTCTTCGAGTCGAGGCTAGAGGCGTCGAGGTGGAGTCCAGCAGGGGTCAGCCCACTGTGGACTCATGTTCAGAAGTGCAGGGGAACCTTCACAGGACCAGTGGGCTACTTGAACTCGGGCCATGGTTGGCGGGGGCACAGGTGGATCTGAAGGTGAGTTTTCAGTTCCTCATGGCGGAGTTATTTTCTTTGTTGATGGTTTCTTCTGGAAAGGAATGCTGTTCACGAGATTTAGAGTCTTTATTGAAGGCATGCAGTCCTCTCAGGGCTTTGGAGGTTGCTGGGCCGTGAGGATGGGAAACAATGTTTACCACGCAACCAACACAACGCAGTCGTTAAAACGACTGTGTTGTTACCACGCGTGTCATTACAACGCAAGTCGTTTCAACGACTTGCTCTAGGGGGCATGCAACACCAGGGAATGTGTTGGAGTTTAAATCCAACACCTTTCCTGCTGTTGCACAAACTGGTGTAGGAATAGTAATTAATACTATTCCTAAGTCCAGCGTGCCCCCTAGAGCAAGTTGTTGAAACGACTTGCGATGTAATGACACGCGTGGTAACAACCGTGTTGTAAACTATCACATTGTAAAAGCACACGTTGTAACGTGCTATATTCCTGGAGGATGTGTCGTCTTTTTGTAGCAGAAGCAAAAGGCAGCAGACAGGCCGGCAGCCAGTCACTGGTCCTTCTTCTTTTGTGCTGGTGCAGCTCTTCGGTGTCTGGGCTTCTTAGGTCGTCGTAGATCTGATTGCTGGCCAAACCCTCATGTACAGTGAAGCTCTCTCCAGCCCCAGCTGCGTTGCTGGGGCTGGAGAGAGTAGGCACAGGCTCCCAGTTTGCATGGGAGTGCGTGTTGCCAGTGCTCAGGCCATATCAGTTTCAGAATTATGTTGTGTGTGTCTGTACTCTAGTGGGATGTCCTATCTACTAAGTCAGAGACTTAAGGGAAGGAACGCATAGTTCATTTTTGTGTGCTGCATTAAATTATGTGTGAGTTCTACAATCAGTAACAATATTTCAAGTTAATCTATTGAATTTATTCAATTTATGGCACTAATAGATCCCTCCTTGCAACCGTGACACGATTTAGCTGGTCGTTTTTGTGAGACTTACTGTAAACAAGCTTTGAGAATAGCAGAGCTATGAAGATTTATGTTTAGGAGCTGAAAAACACTTTTTTTAGCCAGCTCGGTATTTGCAAACAGTAATTTTTGAGACTTCTGCGTTTATGTTCTCTACTGACTTTAATTTTTCATCTCGTCCTTCCCGGCCCACTCTCTTCCCACAGAAACAGAGGCATCCTCCTCTGTTTGGCTCTCTTGCTCTGTCTGCTGCCAGGATCTTTCACCAAAGTGTGCCACCTATGTCACCTCCTCGGTGCGCACTAGTCTACAGTACAGCTCCCTGCACCTCCTACAACAAAAGGATACATAAGGGGGTGCTGAAGCCTTGACAGCCAAAGCCCCATAATGAAACGCAGATTTTTTGTCTTTCAAAAATATCTCCTGTGCCCATAAGATTAAATCCTGGATGCGGGGGGCGTGGCTTGGACGCCGGGCACGATGGCCGCGTTGCGGTGAAGCTCTCGATACTGATGGCCTGATTCCGCTGATATTATCCGCTACAACATCCGTATTACACCCCAGGAGCGCAGCAGAGTGGTGGTGTTTAAGGACCCGCTGCCTCTCCAAATCAACAAGATTGCCGGCGCAGCAAATCTGCGGCAGAGAGGAGCTGCGCGACGATCGGGCCTGCAGATCCTTGGGCACGAGTTCCGTCCAGCCGACCAGGACTTCCAGGAGGGGCGGCTACTGCCCTCTGATTTTGCCGGGCCCGTGTCAAGTGCGGCGAGGGGGAGAAGTGGAACCCCTGAGGGCACCGGAGGACAGATGGTGCTTCCTTCAGCCCCCCTTCTTTTCCCCCTTTTTGGTGTTGAGAGGTGCCGACTGCTTCATTGGCTGCAAATACACAGAACAGACGGTGGGGACTTAGCTGCTTCTGTCCTGACGAACCTGGTGCTGGCGGTGACACCTATTACTGGGGGAGTGTGGCCCCTGGATGCCGGGATTAGCAGTGAAAGGGACAGGGTCTGCGCCTGAAGCGGGCCCTGTGGAGTAGTACCCAGCAGGGTACAGGAGCTGCTGCAGGCCCACTGGTGAAGAGCTGTGGTGATGCTGGGAGGCACCAGGCGTAGGGCGCACTGAACTACCGAGGTGGACAAAATAAGTTCTGGAGATATATCACCCCAGTAACGGCCCTGCGGAGTAGATTTAAACTGCAGTCGTGCTCATGGGTCCGCGGCCAATGCGTAGCTGGAACAGTGAGCTGGGATTATACCTCGGACCGTGGGATTGATTAACTGCGTGTCTTCCAGCTGGTGGTGAAGATTTGGGTCTGGGACGCAATTTGAAACGCTGGGTCAAGTGGTCAACTATGAGTGGCCCCAATAGAACCGCGGGCTAGGACCCTTCCTAAGGGGCCTCATTTGGATTGAAGCGCTAAGAATACACTGGCACCAATACCACAGCAACATAGCGAGTTACTCCTCTCTGGTGTTCGGCATTATGTCTGGGACAAAGGGGCAGAGAGGCCCGCTCCAAACCAAGCTTGATAAATATACCATCTAGAAAACAGGTGAGATGGAGTAAGCGAATAGAGAGGAGGCAGAGAAGTCTACTAATGCGTCTAAGGACAAACCAACGCTAGTGGATGTTATGGCAGCCATAGTGGGGGTGCGTACCTCTCTAGAACACATAATGGAAACCATATCTATTGAAAAGACGCTGATTAGAACAGACCTGCAAGAAACGAGTGAGAAAGTGAGAGCTATTGAAGTGGGGACCACGGAACTCAGCAGTGACACACATCAGTTGCGTAAGGAGATTAAAGAGCTACAGACCGCCCAGAAGAGGGTAGTCAATTAGTTGGATGACTATGAAGGACGCGCGAGGCGCAACAACATCAGAATTACTGGGGTCCCTGAGAAAGCAGAAGGGCTGGCCGTCTACCTATTTGTGGAAGATCTGATAACGAAGCACTTTCGACCCACCACCCTTTCCAAATTTTTCACGGTCGAGAGAGCACACAGAGTGCCAGGGGGAAGACCGAAGCTGGGGAGCTTCTGCAAACTGCTCGAGCTCACCCCTCCCCTAAAATTCGAAAACAGCAAACTTTCCTTTTTTCCAGACTTCACCATTGTGGTCCAACGCCAAAGACAAACTTTTTTAGACGTAAAACAATTGTTAAGAAGCAAAGGCCTTAGGTACGCAATGTTATTTCCCACAAAATTGAGGGTTGAGGCAGACGGTAAAGCCTGGTTTTCCGATTCCCTGGAAGCACCTCAAGACTGGTTGGAGGGCTGGAGACCTGCTAAGGAGCATAACGCACGATGATAACAAGGTCCCTGGACTTGTGTGTACACTATCTTATCGTAGAGAGGACTGTTGACCGTGAACGTCTTCGGCTGCATTTTTGCTTCCTGAGCGGGTGGATGGAGAGGAGGGACCGAGCGTACAACAGAGACATATCAGGCACTAAGTGAATTGGTTTGAATATAATAATGTCTTAATATTTATAGTTGGGGCTACCTGAAGGCAGGACTGGAACCATTAGGCGGGAGTTGCCAACCCTCCCCCCTAGATTTTGTAGCTACCTATAGTTAGGGCGACAGGCACTCTGCACTATTTTGAATATGGGTAGTTTTAAGCCCAGAGTGCCGGGAGGCAGGGTGGGATCCAGGAAGGGGGGAGTTGTGTTTTTTTTGTTGTTCTGTTATGTTTTATCAGTCACAGATTTACATTCATATATATCAAACGAATTCAGTCTGGTGGGTGGGGCATTGTTTCAATCCGTGTAATCGATTTCGGCCGGTGCCCAAGCTAACTTGTCATGGCTATGGGGAGGAAAGGGGGGAATCTCCCCAACTAATGCAATCCAAGCGACGCCAAAAATTCCGCGAGAAACGACTCTAAAGTGTTATCTTGGAATGTGAATGGATTGCAGGACAAGCTGAAAAGGGGAATTTTACTGCAGTTTCTCAAGCGACATGCCCCAGAGGTGGTCTTGCTTCAGGAGACACACCTTATTGGAAATATGTGTAGGGCACTAGGCAGATGGTGCTATCATTTGGTAGGAGTGCGTATAACTTTCCCAATGACAATTGATCAGTCAACAATGATGTCTTGGGGAGATATGTGGCAGCATCTGGCCAATGGGAAGGCGAGTCCATGACGATACTGTCGGTGTACTTGCTGCCGGGGCTACAAGAAACTACATTCAGGGATCTGGGGTGAGTGCTGCTAACATTACCTAGTGTTAGATTGGTGATAGGGAGAGATCTTAACTCCGTTGTCTTGTGAACTTTGGATCGTTATCCTCCCAGAGACATACAGTCCTCGCAGTTGCACCTCCCCGGTTTTCTTGACACCATGGGGTTAGTGGATGTATGGCAAGTACATCATCCTGCAGAGACACAATACTCATTCCACTCAGGGGCACATAACAGTCTCTCGCGCATAGATTATATCCTCACACCGGCAGCACTAGTAGGTAATGTTAAGGAGCTTAGGCAATAAGCGAGGGAAATCTCGGCTCACTTCCCAATTTAGATGCAAATGGAGTTTGGGAGGGGTTGCTGTACCAGAGTAGCGCCAATTAACCGCTGGCACCTCCGAAACCCTAAGATCAAATTGAAAATTAGTGAAGAAATAGAACACTACTTTAGTGGAAACATGGGGTCGGCGGACTCGGCCCAGTTCCTTTGGGAAGCTTTTAAAACAGTGATACGGGGACTCCCTAATGTCTGGTGGGAAAAAGGAGAAGCAAGCGAAGCTGCTCCGCCTGGAGGAGGATATATTACAATTAGAGGGAGAACTTACGGCTTCAACGGAGGACAATAAACTGCACATTCTTAACCTGATAAAAGAGGAATATCGTACTGAGACGAAAGAGATGGCCAAAACAGTGATTAGCCATAGGTTACGGACCGTATATAAGACTAGCAAACTCTTGGCCTGGTTAGATAAAAGGGAGTTGGCAAGCCACCTAGTTACAGAGCTGCAGACAGAGACTAGGGAATACCTCACCGATCCGCAGGCTATTGCGGACGAATTTGGCAAGTATTTTGAGCGACTTTATACATCCAGAACCGCCAGACAAAATAGAGAGACTAAAGAACTACTAGAGGAAATTCATATGCCAGTATTATCAGAAGGGGATAAAGTTTTGTTAGAGGGTGACGTTACGCATGATAAGATAGCACAGGCCATTCGTTCTCACCAGACGGGTAAGGTGATGGGTCCCAAGGGATTACCAATAGAACTTTACAAACTTCGGCCAGATATAATAGCTCCCCATCTTGGGGCAATGTTTGTGGAGAGTCTTGAAATGGGTCTTCTTCCGCAGGACCAAAGAATAGCCACGTTGGTAGTCCTCCACAAAGACGGTAAGTCCAAAAACAGTTGCACATCATACCGACCCATATCACAGCTAAATGCAGAGGCCAAAATTCTAGCCAAATTACTAGCCATCTGACTGGTCCGTGTGCTACCCGAGCTGGTTCATCCCAATCAGTCGGTTTTATGCCATCACGAAATACCACTTTAAACCTACGGAGAGTGCATGGGGTGATGGGTAGAGCGCACACCATAATGGAGGATGCGGTAGTGGTATCCTTAGATGCTATAATGGCATTTGACACCATAGGATGGTCATACCTCTTTGCCGTCCTGGAGAGGTTGGGATTTGGTCTCAAGTTTATTAACTGGGTCCGCCTATTATATGCTGACCCACTTGCACAGGTCGTTGTCAACAATAAAAAGTCAGCCATTTTTCATCTCCACAGGGGTACGAGACAAGGGTGCCCCTTGTCCCCCTGTTATTCGCACTCACACTGGAGCCTCTCGCTTGTTGGATCAGGAGGGACCCTATAATTTGTGGCCTACATTGGACGGAGGGCTGGGAATATATCTCTCTATGCGGATGATATTTTATTATACCTGGCCTCCCCAAAGAGGTCCCTACACAGGGTTCTTAATATTTTTACTAACTTTGGCTCGTACTCCGGGTACACCATCAACTGGTCAAAATCGCTTATTTTTGTATTAAAGGGCCAAACGCCAACCCTGCCTAACAAGTATCAAATTACGATAGCTACGGGGGGATTTAAATATCTGGGGACCATGGACCCCAAATTGTTTTATAACTCAAACCTGTTACCACCGCTACACCGGCTGAGGAGCGATGTAGAGCACTGGAAGGCTCTTCCGCTGTCACTTCTGGGCAGAGTTGCACTTTTTAAAATTATGTCACTGCCATGGTTTCTGTACATTCTCCAGAACTCCCCAGCCCTTGTTACCGCATCCTATGCTCGGTCAGTGGAAGCAACACAGAGAACATTGCTTTAGGGGAATGGCCCGCCTCGAATCTCATTCCCTAAACTTGTAAAGGGTGGGTATGACATGGGAATTGGGTTACCAGATATCAAAAAGTATTACTGGGCTGCACAATTAGTGGGCATTAATCAATGCATATATCGGCCCCAGAATGATCCGGGATATGCCATGGATAGATGGCTACTACATGGTTGCAATCATACACGGGCGTTGTATTCAAAGCCCACGAGATGACGGGGGAATTGGGTTACCAGATATCAAAAAGTATTACTGGGCTGCACAATTAGTGGGCATTAATCACTGCATATATTGGCCCCAGAATGATCCGGGTTATGCAATTGACAGATGGCTACTACATGGTAGCAATCATACATGGGCGTTGTATTCAAAGCCCTCGATATTTCACCTAACGGGCCCCACATGGCACTCAGTACAGGTGTGGCACTTGGTCCAGAGGAGTATGGGGTGGGCAAAGACCATTATGCGGGCAGCAGGGTCACTATTTGAAGAACAGGATGGCGCGAGCGCGCTCAACTGCATCCTCCTGAGGTGTGAGTCGGGAGAGACGCGGTACTGTACAACCTAAACTTGCGAAATTTGCACAATCTGTTTTAAGCTGTTTTTATTGTTGAATATTTGGTCCTCATTACTTTTATGGTAAAATAGCCGCTTTTCGTCTATCTCCATACTTGTAAAGCGCATGACTGGTGGTTAGTGTTTGTGCCTTAGCTCATGCGTGCTGACACTGACACTAGAGGCTGCTAATTAGGTTGCGAGCTGTGAACCAATCGCGCTGCAGCAGGGTCACTATTTGAAGAACAGGCTGGCGCGAGCGCGCAGCGGACGCGCGCAGCTGGCTCGCCGAAGGCGCGCCTAAGGCAAGCCCGTCTGCGCCCGTCCGCGCTCGTCTCGCGCTCAGCACCAGCCATGCTGTCGGCAGATCCTCCCAGGTGAAAAAAGAGCAGCTGCTTGCCTACTCTCACTTGGATTGCCAAAGACCTTTATGCTTTAAACCTGACAAGATGTATACAAAAGGATAGGGGTGTGTTGAGTTTCGCTGTGGGTCCAGTAGGTTTGCTTTGAATAAGCCTCCCAGGAAGGAAGTCACGAGCTCTGATACACCGGAGGAACTGCCTTGTTGTAATTCTCCCGAAAATTCCAGCTCTGGACAGCGGATCAGGGCAGGTTTGATCAACTGCAGGTCCCTCCCAAAACATGCTGAAGAAATTTGGCTGCTGTTACAAATGCATGATTGGGACCTACTGTTACAAATGCATGATTGGGACCTACTGTTTGTAACAGAAACCTGGTTGAGAGAGGGTTCTAACCCTGATATATGCCTAGCTATTCCCATGGGCTATAAGATAGTTAAGGCCAACAGGGCTGAGAATAGACTCGGAGGGGGCCTTGCCATTATTTTGAGGGATGGCTGGGAAATATCTCATAAAAAAATTGAGGGCATGGGACCCATAGAGGCAATGTCCTTTTATGTTAAATTCTCAAGTACTTCCTCAATGGCTGGACTTTTGGTCTATAGACCCCCTAACACTGTGGCCTCCCATTGGGCGTCGTTGTTTGATTGTATTGCTAATCTCTCTGTACGATATACGAACTTTACCGTGCTTGGAGATTTTAATGTTCATATGGATAATGCGAATTGCTCTTCAACTATTCACTTAGGAGATGCTTTACAAAGTTTAAATCTAATGCAAATAGTACTATCTCCTACTCATGCAGCCGGCCATATTTTGGACCTTCTCTATACGAATGACCCAGCCATCAAGGCGGAAGAGCTTCTACCTCTCACTTGGTCAGACCACTTGCTGGTCACTTTTAGGATAAGTCGGAAGCGTTGTGACAGCGTTAGTGGACTGGTCACTGAGAATAGGAGAAACTGGAGGAAGGTTACGCTTGAATCTATGGGGGATGAACTGTACAACACCTCCCTAGAACTATCTGGGAATCCTAACGTCGATACCTCCCTTTTTGATTCATGGCTCAATCTAGCTCTTGATAAACTAGCTCCGATTAGAGCATGTAAGGTGTCTAGGAGCAAACCATCAGCCCATGGTTCACGACGGAGCTTCGTTGTGAAAAAAGTCATTGCAAAAGGCTCGAGCGCGCATGGAGAAAGAACTATGATTTTTCAGCTAAGAAGATCTATAAGGCAGCTTTGAAAAAATTCCATACGCTGAAACGTAAGGTCATGAGAGATTTTACGGCAAAACAAATTAGGGAGGCTGACAACTCCCCCAGGGAGATCTTTAGGATAGTAGAGGGCTTTATGAAGCCCCAGATCCTAAAAAGCAAGATTTCACCTTCCCTAGCTCTTTGCGAGGAACTTGCTGCATTCTTTCATGAAAAAATTCAGACCATTTACTCTGCCTTCCCAGTGAAAGAAATGCAGGATATGGCAATTGTCAAGTCACCAGACAACTGGTCTACCTTTCACCGATTTGAGAAGGAAGCCTCTCTGAAGGAATTGCTGAAAGTGAAATCAGGGTCTCCTCTTGACCCCTGTCCGACCAGAATTTTTAAACTCCTAGCGCCTATTCTCAATGGCTCCTTGAACCTCCTCTGGAATACGTCTCTGGAAACCGGAATCTTTCCTTCTGACTGGAAAAAAGCCTTTGTTCAGCCTATCCTAAAGAAAGAGGATGCCGACCCAGCGGAGCTAAAACATTTCAGACCTATATCACTACTGTCTGCCCCTGCAAAAATTTTAGAAAAGGAAGTCCAGAGGCAACTCTCAAACTTCCTTGAATCTAACAATCATCTGCATGACTCCCAGTCAGGCTTCAGGGCAGGATACAGCACCGAAACAGCTCTCCTAGAGGTCGCAGAGTCGATTCGTGAAACCCTTGACCTTGGTAACTGTGCTATGCTGGTGCTGCTGGATCTATCTGCCGCGTTTGACACGGTCTCCCATAACATCCTCCTGAATAGGCTACATAATTTAGGAGTGACAGGGACCGTGCTGCGCTGGTTTCAGTCTTTTCTGGAAGATAGGTCACAACAGGTGTTGTCATTGTCACAGGGGGTGCCACAGGGTTCGGCACTCAGCCCCTCACTCTTCAATGTTTATCTTGCTCCGCTGGCGGCAATTGTGGAAAAATGGGGTGTGCGTGTTGTCTCATATGCAGATGACACGCAACTTGTCTTTTCGTTTAAAGAACAAAGCGAGTCAGCTTTTGCTAACTTCAGGCAATGTCTCCTAAACATCTCGTCTTGGATGACAGACAGTTGCTTAAAATTAAATACTGATAAAACGGAGGTTCTATTTTTCAATCAACCTATTCCTCCTAGTTCTGAGTTATGGTGGCCAGCTGAGCTAAACCCGCCGCCAATACCAGTAACCTCAGCAAGGAATTTGGGTTTTAGGTTGGACGCTCAGCTCACAAGTAAGGCACAAATTATGCATGTTTCCTCTCAATGTTTCTGGAGACTAAAAGCACTTCGTAGATTTCTTCACTTCCTTCCTATGGAATGTTGGAAGTCAGTGGTCTATGCTCTAATTACGTCTCAACTTGATTATGCGAACAGCCTGTATTTAGGCATCCCTGACTATTTGATGAGGAGACTGCAACGCATCCAAAATTCAGCGGCTTTCTCATTAGAAATGTGCCTCTACGTTATCATATTACTCATTTGCGCAGCCTGCACTGGCTCCCTGTAAGGAAAAGAGTCCAGTTCAAAGCACTTGTGCTGGCCCATAAAGCTACAAGAGGAGTAGGCCCTCTTTATTTAAAACGAAGACTTCAGAAATATTATCAAGCAAGAACTTTGAGATCAAACAGCTGCAATCTTTTGGTCACCCCGCGCTTTAAGAAGGCAAGGATGGGTGGACGCGCTTTCTCCACCAAAACCGCCTTGCTATGGAATTCTTTGCCAAATGACCTTCGCCAGCTAGAGACGGAACTTCCTTTTAGAAAGGCTCTGAAAACTGGCTGTTTGGACTACCTTAAAGACTCTGGTATATGCCGCTCTACCTTTCCCTTCTCTCTTCTTTCTGGATGGATGCCAGCGCCGGGACACTTCCGTTGGAAGTAGCTGCGCTCTTAATAAATATTAATAATAATAATAACCCCGCTGTGGGATTCTGAAAAAGTGGGTTCCCCCTGGAGAACAAAGGGATTTGATAAATCGGATACAATAGGGATCTCACGGGTGGGTGACCTTTGGGTACAGGGAGGGGTGGTACCTTTCTCGACCCTCCAGCAGAGTTACGAGTTAGCTGACACCGAGCGGTTCCGCAATATGCAGGTGCGGCATGCGCTCCAAGCAGCGATCCCAAAAGGTGAAAACCCTCCTGAGTCCTCACCCCTCTGCTGTTAAAATACCACTTTTGGTAACAGGTTTAAATATCATACCTAATACCACACCGAAAATAAGAAATAGTCTCAACCAGTGCCCATAAGGTATTAGTATCCCATGCAAGCACTGCTGGAAAACGTGCAAAAACTTTGCACTGTGAAAAAGAGTTACAATTACTAAAGAAATAGGGAAAGAGAAGCAAACAGAACACCTGCTGATATCAAAAGCATGTACTCGTGACACACAAATGAGCCAATTTCTTCCATTTGTTTATGCAATCAATAACAAGTGCTACCAACACCACCAATTTGTGCTTCTAAGTAAAAACTCAACGCTATCACCTAAAAAACAGCAAATCACCCTCATTGTTCTTTTCAAAGGGAGGAAATCAGCGTCAGCACCTCCTTCCTTATGCAAAACGAACTGTCAAGGTGTCCAGTCCTTTAATCCCAAAGAACTGGATAGACTGGAAATGGTCTCTAATACAGACCTCCGGAAAAATATCAGTTACTGGAAGAGGAGGGAAACAAGTATATCATTTAAAAGACTCCTTATAGTCTGTAAGACATTAAGACAAAAGGCTGTAACTTGATGTATTCTTGTGAGTTGGGCCAACCGCTACCATTAACCCCCACCAAGTAACTTAACTGTGGTCCTCAGCTGGTTGATTAACTCTCTAGTAGAAAGATGCTTAGCCCCATTGTACAGGAATAAGCGCATTTCTCCAAGAAACCTCGTCATATATCTACTATCATAAATTTCACCAAATAATAAAAAGGCAAATTACAAGCCCACTTGCCAAAACACATACTGTTGCTGTCCCTAGACACAAGGTTCCTAATCCCATTATAACACGTGCAACAACCGTTAGGCAACGCATGTTGAAACTCAGACACAGCATGATGGGTAGGCGGCTGGAAGAAAGCAGGAGACAGATTTGGAGCAGAAGCACAAACAACAAGGCAGAGAAGTAGGACAAATAAGCAGAGAACAAAGGCAGACACCACAGAAAGAAAGAGCATAGAAGTGTGCATGATGAGTGTCACGTGTCCCAAGAGGCGCACAGAGCAGGTTGAGAGAGGAATGGGCAGAGTATGGGAGCAGGCATGCAAACATCAAAAGAGGAGAGAGAAAACCATGCTTTGAGAGGATTTATCAAAAGAAAGTGGGAAGCATTGGTGAAAAAAGGGCAGGCCAGCGGTTCACTGACAAAGCTATCTGTACATGTATTAATTACATGCTCAAATGGAACAGTACAAGAATTTTGTGGACGAAATATCATCCTACAAAAATAAGTGCATGTTTTCTATACATAAATGTATGTACAAGTATCTTGACTATATATATTTTCATAGTACATAGAACTAAAGTTAAGAATAGTAATAAATTTAAGCTTACCTATATGCACTTACTCTCATGATATTTTGGCAACAAAATGTTTGCAGGGTGATATTTATTTTCTTGATATTCTGAGATACAACCATGCAGCTTATTTTATAAGTTTAAATTCTGTTTCAAAATTCTCAAACTTTTCTTTTTGTTTGTAAATCTATTCACAGAGGATGGGGTGTAGGCATTCCAGGGCTGGAATACCAGGCATTCCAGGGCTGGAATACCCCAGTATCGTTGCACACCCATATACATCAATAGATGTGGTTTCACATAGAATCCACTCTGACCCCTTATTTATTTATTTTATTTAGTTTTATATAGTGCGGACATGACCCTACAAGGTGTCACAGTGCTGTACATGTGACAATCAGATCATACATAAAAACAACATGCAGGAGGAACAGAACAGGAAGCAAAAATCACAAATAACTACAGTATATCAAAACAATTTGGAGGATCATGATCCCTAGGAGTCTACAAGTAAAGGATGAGGCTGGATGACTAGTGAAGGAATCTATTCATCAAAATAAGTTTTACTTCCTTTTGAAGAAGGTAGAGGAGGGGTTTGTCCTGAAGGTTTTAGAGAGTGATTCTATAACACCACTGGGAGACCTTTTCATACACAGCAGTGTTTTAGATACAAAAATATTACTAGCCCCACTGCTCTTCTAGTGCCTCATTACCAGTGTCTGGGTAATTTACTGGGACTACATTTACTGGGTACTTATAACTTCTTTGGTGTGGGGGAGTGGGACACTGAAGCTTCCTTACGAAATAAGGACAAGCTACAGTAATTGGTGATTTGGGGCCTGATTCCTCTGACTATTTCTCATTTCCTCCCAGTTTTGCACCTGGAAACTCTACCTCTTTTTGTACCAGGTGGAGTCTCTGGGTTAAAGACCTGGGAATCTTCAGTGAATTTTGTAATTCACACAGGAACAGTAAGCTGCATTACTGACCCACTTTCACTTTGTAAACTTTATTCGATATGTAAAAACAGTATCATAAAAGTACACACAAATGAATTTAAAAAAGAATCAATAAAAATTCAGTAATAAAATACCACAAAAGGCCATAAAAACATTAAAAAGAGTACACTGGGGATAATCACAGTTGTTTGGCAGCTATCACAGAGTCATTTAAAATAGAGGTACACAACAAACATTAAGTCATATGTCATCTAAGGCTGCATTGATGCCCTCACTCTCACAATCACTTTTAAGTAAGAGGAGACGGCGGCCATGGCTAAAGGAGTGTCCAATGTTTTTAATTTGTAATAAGCCGCTCTACAGGATTGTAGTCCCCATGATTTGAGCAGAGGTTTCAAAAGGGTAGCCCTCGGCAGTTGGTAGAACCTACAGAATAAAATACAATGAATATTGGATTGTGTTGACAGACCATCACAAGGGCATTTCTCCAGGTCGCTGGACCAACAATTTTGATTGGGAAATGTTAATAGTCTGAAGAAGGTATCGGTGCGAAAACGAGTCACGAGCATATGGGTAAAAGGTGATGGTGTTAAGAATAGGTATTGCTGAATCCCTTTGGTTATAGTAGAATGTTGGTAATCCACTACCGTGCTCTTATGTTTTTCGGATGACCAACGACGGCTAGTCAGATGGCTTAAGACTAGTCATTTTAATGTAGCTCTCGATATTTTGTTCAGAGTTGAGGGTTCAGAGAAAAATTCAGGATGCCCTAAGTCGGAAGACAAGTTTCTTACATAATTCAGCCACTTGATGTTATTAACCTCATTCAGTCTAAGGTAATCTATGATAATTTCCCTGTTAAATTGTGTCTCTTGGTTGGTCCAGACTTTGTGCCATAAGATAATAGGGGAAGAGTTTATGATGTCCGCGATATGCGTAAGGCCAAGTTCATTGTGCACCACGTAGGTTGATGTACCACGTGGGACAGCCAGAAGGTAGCGCAAAAATAAATTCTCGGAACGTTGAATTTGATCAGCGTGCTCGATATCCCAGATCCATAAGTGCCAGTCGAAATGCACTTGGCCCGGTAGATCTGTAATAAGGGGTCAATCGGACGTCCCCCCAACTTTTTGGAAAAGTTGGTCAGCGCACCTGTAGCTTTAGAAAACGCAATGCCCCTAGCTTGGGCAGCAGCCCGCCAGGTGCCCCTCTTATCGAAAATAATGCCCAAATATGGAAACCTGTCAACGCCATCCAATTTTCTACCTTTTAAAAAGATGGAACATTGTTTTTTTCCAATCCCTAAGCTGCAAGACATGGTAAAGGTTTTCGAGGCATTAACATTTAAACCTCTCCGCGACATAAAATCGGTAAATTCATCGACTGCCCTTTGTAGCCCCATGCGGGTCTGAGACATTATTGCTGCGTCATCCGCATAAAGAAGTATGGGTATAGATTTGCCATTTATAGTAGGGTAGTCGTGGTAAGTTCTGTTTAGATGGTGGCCGGCGGAATTTATATAGAGGGTGAAAAGTAAGGGGGCTAATATACATCCCTGTCTTACACCTCTCCTAATATAAAACCCGTCGGAACATTCTCCACTTCTACCGTATCTGACACGGGCTGATGCTCCCCTATAAAGCTCTTTAATGAATGCAAGAATGGAGGGTTCTAATCCAATCTCTACAAGAGATTCCCAGAGCAGCTCATGGTCAACGCAGTCAAATGCGGAACTGAGATCTACAAAGGTTACGAAAAGGTTTCCCTTTTTAGCCTGGGTGTATTTGGCAATTATAAGGGTCAAGTTCAGACCTTGCTCGATGGTGCCTTTGCCCTGTCTGAAACCGTATTGTAGATTAGAGATAATGTCTTGGTCGCTTATCCAATCATGGATTCTATTTAAAATGATTCGCCCTGCGACCTTCATTAGGGAATCGAGCAATGAGATTGGGCGGTAATTAGAGGGATTATTCCTGTCGCCTTTTTTAAAAATCGGGACTTCAACCGCCTCAGGCCAGGTGGAAATGAAGCCTGTGGCATTCAGGGAATTCAGAACATTGGTAAGCAAAGGAGCCCACAAGTCCGGTTGTGATTTAAAGACATCTATTGGTACACAATCCGGACCGGGGGCCTTCCCAGAAGGGCTTTCTTTTAGTGCCACGAGTACCTCTCCACAGTCAAAAAGGATGTTCAGGGGAAAAAGACTAGAAATGTTTGACTCTGTCTGGGGATTAGGGTGACTTTCCCGCGCGCTCATCTGTTCTATAGAATCTGGTGGGTTGTATAAAGTGCTAAAATATTTAACCCAGGTTTCGGCTGTTATGGCTAAGTCCATCTTTGGGGGCTGGGAGCATCGCAAGAAAGGTGCATTAACTGCCCTCCAAAAGGCGGTATTATCCCTTTTACTGGAAGCATCCTGCAGGGCTTGCCAAGCCTCTAATTTCAGCTGCTTTTTCCTGGCCAGTCGGACTGCACGATAATTATGTCTGGCTTGCCGTAATTCTATCTGATTTCTCGGATTGGATTTTAGGGCAGTTTTTAGAAGTTTCAGAGCTTTAGTGCAAGTCCTATCGAACCAGCCTTGGCTGCACGATGGGGTTTTCCTAGGAGCTCGTGCGAGTAATCTTTTGATCTCCAACGAGATTATGGCGAAAGAATGGCTGATTGCCTGGGGATTTTCTATTGTTGACAAGCATATCTGTATATGCTCGTAGGTGTTCTTGACCAGTGAGTTAAGAAAGACAGAGGGCACTACTTTGTCCCATTTTAAATAGAGCCCAGTGGTAGTTCCCAGCTTAAGTGGCGGGGTATAAGAGGGATTCTTCCTTACATTGGGATTAACGTGCAGAGTTAATTTTAAAGTCACCGCAATAGGGTAATGGTCGCTAATAGCGGTGTCAAGGGTCTCCCACTCGAGTATAATCCCTGAATGCCTTGAGGATATCAGGGTATAATCGATTGTGGTGTGGCAACCTCTCCCATTGTAAGTTGGTTTAAAACACTTTGGTGGAAGACACAGCTCATTTACATAAGATAAATTAAAATGAGATGTTAGACCGTTTAAAAGGTCTCCTAATTTAGTGTGCGAAAAATGGGTAGAGGAATCGTCGCTAACAGTATCCATTCCACAGGTGCCTTTGTTGCTCAGTGGGCACAAGGGGCAGTTGAAGTCGCCCACCCAAATAATCAACATATCAGTTTTAAGCTGGTTCTCTATTTTTATTAGGTCAACTTTTAACCCATTGAGAACCGAATCATAACGGGGACTTGAAATGTTATTATAAAGATTAACCAGAATGATATTTTTAGAGGGTCCACCTGTTAGAGTAATAATCTGGTAGTTTTCCGTCCCTGTAAAATTTACTGGTTTTAATCCACATTCCACGGAAATGTATGTCAAGAGCCCCCCCTTACTTCTGCCGTGTGGACTAGGAGAAGCTGGGGTATGTAAGGTCTTATACCCTAAAAGATGAAGTTCAGTGATAGTCCAGGTTTCCTGCAAGCAAATGATACTCTGTCGGGAAACAATTTGAACCCATAAGGGGTTGGTCAGTTTGTCAAGTAGACCTGCCACGTTCCAAGACAATAGACTGTCTCCCAATGAGGGTTTTTTTTTACAGATGTTACCGTTCACAGTGTCATTCAAGATCTCAGTGATTTCCTGAGATGGAAGGGGGATTAATGGGGGTAAGATATGCCTCGTTGGATATTGGGTTGGAAAAGAGTTAGATATTAAGCTACCAGTTGGGCTATCAGATTCAGGGGTTGAAGAGTGGCAGTCGGTGGCATGAGTTGACTTCGTCTCGGGCTTACCGAGGTTAATGTTTTTCTTTGGGTTAAGATGATCAGAATCCAAAATGATTTGCAAGGGACTCGTGTTAGAGGAATTACCGACCACAATCTCCAGATTTGAGAGTCAGTCTAAGTCATCCAGACCAGAAAGAGGGACAAATCGATTGAAGGTGGGAAGAGTGAAGTGGTGGGCCTCTGTTTGAATCCTGGGTGATAAATGTGATTTTGAGGGGTTTAGCAAGAGGGAAAGGGGATAGAAGTAGCTTAGGTCGTGCGTCGAGATACCCACGCCCCTTCTCGCTGTATACCAGTCCACTATATGAGGCAATGCCCTACGATCCCTAAAGTTGATAATAATGACGTCTCCCTGAATGTCCTTGGGTCTAGATCCCAGCCATCTCAGTCTTCTCACGTGGAGTATTTCGCCGTTAATATCAGCGGGAAGTGGCCTGTTTTGACTCAACCAATATACTACCTTATTTTTGAGTTCCTGATGTCTCTCTATTTTACCCGGGGCAAGCTCCAGGACACCTGTGAGTATCACTACATAGGGAGCTGCTTCTGGGGGCAGGTCGATGTGGTAAGTCGTTCCCATTCTGTTATTCGAGGGTGGCTGCGGATTGACATTGTTGCAAAGGGGCTCTACAGGGTTATAAGGTTGATCACCTCTGGCGTCCATTTCACCTGTAATTCTTTTCTCTGCTATGGGCACAAGAGCATGTGTGTTCTCCGTACTGACCGATGGAATTGCCTGGTTGACTTTTTGATTGAGTGAAGGAGGCCCAGCATCGGGGATGGGATTTTTTAACAGGCGAGCGTTCAGTTCCCTATTTGATGCAATAATTAAGGCATTTGATGCTTCCAAAGATGTTAACTGTGCTGCGATGCTTTTGACCCTCTCCACCAGAGGTAAAAGTAAGGATTTCACCAGGTGCTCTATGTCGGCCAATAAGTTAGAAGAAAGCGATGTAGGTGGCTGTGTGCAGGCTTCTGCGGACTTTGCAGGTGTGGAAATCAACGGGGTTTGAGAAATGACTTTGAGAGACTCAGTATGGACATCTTTCCTCCCTTTTTTCTGGCGCAAAGATCTTTTTACTAGGGGCTTGGGAGCGATAGGTTTGTTTCTTACTGCCTTTCTCGTATTATTTTTTACAGTTTGAATTGGAATCAAATCCTCAAAGGAAGTGTCGATTATTGATTGTGTGTTTGGAGTGTGTGTGTTATTAACCTTTGATGTAGCCGGTATGTCTATTAAATCATGTAACTGCGGGGAGGAGCCAGCATCCTGTACAGGATCGTGGCCCGTATTAGGGATCGGGGGTGACAGGACGTGCTGAATGCAGCCTAAGGACCAGCGCTTCTGATAAATAGGGTCCAAAGACAGACGGCGCTCTGTAATGGCTATTTCTTGCTCTAGCACAGTAGCAGCTCTGGTGATAAAATGGTCTAATGTCCCCCCACCAAGGATTGCCTACTTTTACTTAGGCGAGTAGCCATAATATAGCAGTGCAATTAATACGCAATCGGTGAGGGCACAAAACAAAGATTAAAAACAACTACTGCTATATGACAAATAAAGACAAAAGGAAAAATAGTAAAGGTATATACAGCCCCGGATACGCATAAGTGGATCAAATTTAACCTTTCTCAGGAGAGGCTTGTAGGGCCTCAGCAACCAGCAACAAGGGGGGGTGACCCAGCCCAGCCTCAGTCGGCCTTGGATGGCCGTAGATGGCCCGCCCTTTGCCCGGGCTCAGCACGGCGACGCCCGCCCACGCGCGTCCCGCGGGACGGGATGCCGCCTTCCGTTAAGTATTACCCGATGGCTTGGGGGAGTGTCCGGCAGTCTCGCTGGTGCCCCGATGCAACCTGGGGCCTGTAGTTCAGCCTCGGTCTCCTGCTGGCGATTAGGTGGCGGCAAAGGTGCAAGAACCGCAAACGAAGCATCTCCCACGAAGCGGGAGGCGCGAGCAGCACAAATAGCCCCGCTGGCCTGGGGGAGTGTCCGGCAGTCTCGCTGGTGCCCCGATGCAACCTGGGGCCTGTAGTTCAGCCTCGGTCTCCTGCTGGCGATTAGGTGGCGGCAAAGGTGCAAGAACCGCAAACGAAGCGTCTCCCGCGAAGCGTCTCCCGCGAAGCGGGAGGCGCGAGCAGCACAAATAGCCCCACTGGCCTGGGGGAGTGTCCGGCAGTCTCGCTGGTGCCCCGATGCAACCTGGGGCCTGTAGTTCAGTCTCGGTCTCCTGCTGGCAATTAGGTGGCGGCAAAGGTGCAAGAACCGCAAACGAAGCGTCTCCCGCGAAGCGGGAGGCGCGAGCAGCACAAATAGCCCCGCTGGCCTGGAGGAGTATCCGGCAGTCTCGCTGGTGCCCCGATGCAACCTGGGGCCTGTAGTTCAGCCTCGGTCTCCTGCTGGCGATTAGGTGGCGGCAAAGGTGCAAGAACCGCAAACAAAGCGTCTCCCCATTGGAATTGAAAGAGCCTGGTGTAGACATGAAAAAAGTAGGTGGAGAGAGTAGGTAGTGCTAACAACCATTTCCTGTTATTAAAAAATTACTTGAATATCAATGGGTACATGGTAACGCCTCCATATATGGTACCTACAATCCCAAAAGTAGTTCCTCTATCTAAGCACAAGTAATAGTAATCCAGAAAAGCCACTGTTCCCGAAACATTTCACCCACTCAAGAAGTATCTTCCATTGTGTTCAACTGTCCCCATCAATGTGTCCAAGTCTACTGCTTTTTAAGTATATTTACTTTTTCACCAGTCAAACCACTAATGTCTAAAACATTTATGTTGTTTTCTCCCTTGTACATGTCTTTGAGTTTATGGCAGTTTTAGATGAGAAATATATCTCTGTTAAACTGAGAGAAGAAAAAATGCTTTTAAAGTCTCGAAATTCTGAAAGATGCTTCATGTGTACAGCCTCTATTGATTGTATGGTTGGAATATAAGGACTTCATTTTTCGTTTTCATTCCCAAAAAGTGGTGAGATTTCCAGAATCCGAGAAGGAAGCAAACCAGAAACAAAAACGTCTGATGAAAGAGGCATCCGCCTTCCTCGTGTCTACCAAAATTCCAAACTTTGTAAGTTTTTAAACTAAAAACCCACTCAAATGTCCACATAGGCTCCTTTTTTGTCTGGTAACCAAAATTGGAAACATCCTTGTATACCCCTTTCCTGACTAGTCAATCATTCACAATTTACATTCACTGTGATCATCAAAGTGACTTAAGGTGGATCCTTGCCCATGTTTTTTGATTGCAGACTTCTTTGAGCCTTTTATTTTGTTTGTTTTTATGTTTGTTTTTTCCATCATATAAATTGCTTCAGTGGGTTGATTACTGCTACGTAGCTGCAGTAGATACTCCACAAGATCATTTGCTGGTGGTCCCCAAGTCCCCCGAGTAAAAATGTCCCACAAAGTGAAGAGAAACCTGTAGATTAGCTGGTTTCCAATTTTTGATGACACATAATATTTAAATGAATAACAATGTTGTGCTAGTTTTAAGTATAGTAAAGTAGTAACAGTTTTACTAAAATGTACCGAGGCCTTTAATTACAACTGTGGTGCTAAATGTGTTTCAGGCACAAACTTTATTTGCGCCTGATACAGGATCCCAAGTCAGGTGGTTATTGGCCATCCTTAAATAGTACATGTGCTCCTAGTCTTCGCACATGTTGCATACATTGCAGTATTTGCCCATAGATTTTTGGCAGGTAAATCCTGGTGAAGGTCTTCTTGGGAAATCAAGTGAAATTTTGATTTTTGCACTACTCTGGAACTATACACGGGTGCTTAAATCAGAATGCACAACATGGAACACATTCTAGCGTGCACACACCAGAATTTCATGCCATATGCCAACAAAATTCTCACCAGCTTCTGGATGATGTAAACATATAGGTACTTAGTGTAAGATGTGCTTATCGGCAGATAGCACATGTGCATGTAGCACTTTGGCAAACACAGCATGTCTTAGAATCCCTTTTTTGTAGGTAAACAAAAGTTAGCACCCAAAATAGACTTAACCTACACATGTTAGCACGGCCTAATGGGCAGTGTCATAAACCCCTGAAGATTTTTCACTTTTTAAAAACATTTTATATTACAGATTACTAATATTTAAAAGAAATAAGGTAAAGTATGACACTTTTGTGCAGGGGAAAGTATGTTAAAGTCAGACACATGCTCTAGATAATAATTCCCTTAAAAGTAATAATATGCACAATAGGATTTACTAGTTTTATTCTAGATCCCCACATACCTTAACACAATTTACGAATACAAATTTTTGGGAAAACTCAATCACCAGTATACCCTTACTCACTACTTTGCTTCCTGGCGGCATTACGTAATGCAAGCCAGGCAAAAATTTGCTGTCGACACAAAGGATAATCCATCCCTTCAGATACAGATTCTCACCAGGTGCCCCAATACAAAAAATCCTTATTTACGAAGGCAGAAATAAACTGTTGTCAGTGTGTGCACTGGTGCAATGTCAGTGAATGGTGGTCTCTCTTACAATTGTCTGAAGCTGCGCTGAAGCAGAGGATTCCCTCATGTACATAGAGAATGGCAAATGCAAATTAAAGTGCTCCCCTATTTTAATACACCAGGAGAGGCCCCCTTCTTAATTTATTTATTTACTTACTGTATTTTAATTTTTTTGTAAAGTACTACACAAGACATTTCACAGGGCTTGACAAGAGGAGGCAGGAATCTTCCAATTATAAGCAGATGTATAGAAGTGCATAGGACAGCTTCAAATACTGGGCAAGACTGGGTGGTCTAAAAGATTCATGTTGAGGTAGATGGCAACACATTGAGTCACCTGTCAAACCACTGCATGGAAGACACCAACATGGTAGAGCCTTAATGGAGCACCCTGGATGCAATGGTCCATTGTGTGGGGTTCCAGGTACCTTAAGGACTTAGGCTTTTGAAAGGTTTTTGCTGATGGTGCTAAATTGTCATAGGCCAGTATTTGTGTTTGACACATTTATGGCTAATAGACTTTGACTTATGCAGACTATGTAGCAAACGTCCGTGACTAAGTTGCCTTTCACACTGCCATTCAAGGAGCGACCTTGAATTTGGATCTGCCAAATATCTCTGAATTTAAGACATTAAGCACACAAACCTGCTGTACATTACTGAGATGAAATAAAAATAAAACTGCTCAACTTGTCCTCACCCTTCAGGTCTTTCCATTGTCAGGAGGACAAAAACTCTTGAAGCCCTCCATACTGACTTATGTCCAATTAAAGCAAGCTATTTAACACAGAACACAAATTCTCAGAATGTAGTAATCAAGAATAATTCAACTTTTATAGGTAAAAGATTGCTTGCAACATGTGATTGTTCCACTGGATGGAGTAACCATGACTGAGGCTCTACACAGACATGGAATCAATGTGCGATATCTTGGAACAATTGCAGAGGTGATACAACAATCAGAAAACAAGCCACAATTGGATCACATCTACGTAAGTATATTTTGATCAAAGACTAAAACACATGTAACTAGAACTGAGAGGAAACAAGTTCTTGTTCAGACCAGCAATATTAGTAGTCCTTTGAGAAAATGTTGTCAGATGCTTGACATCCTTCTATTCCAATTATCTTAGAAGCTCCTCAATAACATTGAGATGCTTGAAGCTTCTTTTTTGATCAATAACGCTGGGACATTCTTGGATTGAAATCAAAGACTTGAATATATAATTTCTGCTAGACATGGCTGGCATCCTGTGATAAGGTCTGAGATTTATATTTCCAACATATGCTGTGCAAGTGTAATATTTGTGTAGCCAATTTGGTCAGGTCTGGCACATAAAGTAGAATTTTCAGCGACTGGGATTTGTGAAATATCAGTCAGTCCCATACAACCAAAGCCCCAAGAAGTTGAACTGTTACAGGCTGCCAAAACTGACCATCAAAAAAGTCAAAGAAGGAAAGTATAAGCTGCAGTCTCCTGTACTGTCTTACTTGATTTGAGCACTGCAACACTAGCCCTCTGTCTATGCAAGCACCACAGGTAGGTGATAATTATGATTAGTTCAAGTGTATGAAGCAGACACCCCAAAGCAAGTATACTCCACAGGAACTTGCATGTCAGTATGAAAAGTATTCCGCTTCTTAATATGGGATAAAAGGGGAGGGGTGCAGGAAGACATTTAAGACCAAATGAATGAGTTGTATGGGGCCCATATATCAGATGGTCTCTCTGATCAACACCACACTGAGTACTGACCTCAAACCACAGCAAACCATAAATGATCTAATTACAGATCATTTGTTTCAGATAGCTCATCACATGTTATGCCAATAGAAATGTGTTCACTTTATTAATCATTAATTGTATATCATTTGTATATGATTTCCCTATTTTCATTGCAAGTTGGTTTTGATTTTTTCTCAGGTATTCAAAGAAAATCCTCTTATCGAAAATGAATATGCACTATTTCTCAAATATAAATAGATACTTCCCTGTAGAAAAATAAATTGTGTATTTAAATCATTTGAGGAAAATATTCACAATATACATAAAGCCAGACATTTCAGATGGCTTTCAGAAGTATCAACAACCTAAACAATTTTTTTTTACTGAAAAGAATACTACCTAGATCCACTTTTTATTAATGAAGTGATAGTGGTTTGTGGTAGTAAAAGTTTACTTGAACCCTTTACCCTCTACAGCTCACCACAACTATATTCTTTGATATTATGTATATATAATGTGTTCAGGTTCAGGAAAGAACAACTTGTAATGGAAGAAAAGGCTGCTTAATCTACAAATGCATGCAAATACACAGTGTTTAAGCAGAAGTTAGGTTGCTGAAAGGTGTAACATTCCTCAGTGCTCCGGTTCATCAAACCCTTTTAAAAGTTAAATGAAATGTCATGCATATAAACTCAAGGCCTACACACTCTAATAATTTGTGTTTACTTCACAGAGGATTGTAATTGTTGAAATTGTGACTCGTTCAGCAAAGCATATCATCCGAAGGTATCTCCAGGTAAGGAAGTCAAAAAAAAATTCTTTCAACATCAACTTGTAAGAATAGGCAATGTACAAAGAAATAATAGCGTCACAAAAATAGTGAGAGAGGGCTTAAAAATTCCAGTAAAAATAAATTGCACATATCTCAACCTTACCATGTCCAGAAGATTCACTGTTGTAATTATAAATTGTAGTTATGTAGCGCTCACTGCCCCTGATAAAGCATTGAAGCACTTTGTGGCGAGTAGCATGCTACTGTGGAACCCAAGGTTAGAGGTAAATAGGTAGTATGTTAGTAATATGTGCTTTGTTATCCTCGTAGGATTAGTTGTGTTAAGTATGTGCTCCTGACATCTCATGCATTTACTCTTCAGTTTTGAAACGGGATGGATGCATTGAAGTGGATTAATAAAGGAAAGAAGTGAGATGTTACTGCGAGCAGTGGACATGTGTGGCTGTTAATTGGATGTTGGAGAGCATGTTTGAGAGTCCACAGTAGACAGAAAGAAAGTTTTGGGGTGAGTCAGAGAGTGGAGGGAAAGGCAGAGGTGGATTTATATTATTTATTAGATATACATATATTCATACCAAGGTGTACTACTTGCTCCTGTGTCTTACTGTACATGTTTCGGGTTGGTGGAAGAAACCACTGCACCCATTTAGGTGCCATTACAGTAGCTGATTGATAACTCAGAGATTTCATCCTCAGTTCTGAATATTGAGTAGACATTTCAGTGACCAAGGCCCACACTTCATTTCAGCAGTAGTACACAAAAGCCTTTGGTATATAATAAACATTTACACCTTACATATCACCCAGAATCAGTAGGCAAGGTAGAAAGGAACAATGGTACCCTCAGAAATTAGACATCTAAGAATTGCTCGAAAAGTCAATAAAATGGTCTGATGCCCTGCCATTAGAACTATTGTCCCTCACAGCAATTCCCTCTCAGAAAACAGAGTAAAGCCCTTCTGAAATAGCCATGGGCTGACCCATGACGCTGTTTTCAACCCCACCCATCTCAGCTGCAAAGTTAGATTTACATTTAAACTATGATGCAGTCCTACAATATTGCATAAATCTCGCACGCTTTCTCAACAGTTTTTGTTTCAGATCCAAACAGCCTTACCTCAGTGTCTGGCAAAAAGTTTCTCCTCCCACCAACCTGGGGATTGGGTGTATTTTCATGGGCACCAAAGGAAAAGTGTTCTAAAGCCTTTAAACATGTTGCTTTTAGAATGCAAAGGCCAGATCAGATTGTACCTGGAAATATGACAGTATGTGTTGTGCTATTTTCACACTTTGCAAAAGGGGGGCACCAGGTTTCTTGGGTTGCTCTGAAAAATCTCTAAAAACCTTAGCCAATAAAATGAGTCTATATAACATCTCAATAGAAACACCCAACAGTGGTGCCCTTCATGGAAGCATACAAATATACTAAAGTGAAGAAAATAGTGCTAACTGTGCCCAGACTGGTCTTTCCCACTATAGCTATGACATCAACACCTGAAATAAGTTAAAAAAATTAAATAACGAACGCATATGGAAAAAAATATACACTGATACTCATTATACCAAACATTTTAATAGCTACCTATGGATATCTTGGATATGTAAATTGTTTTAAATACTTGTCGTGTTTCTGTTCAGAGAGCTCCTTTTTTGAGACTGGAGTACAAAATGATGTAAACACACAATATAACCCTTTTTTATTATGCCATGTTTACCCTTTCAAAGGAATACTTGGGCAAGTGATCACAAAGACATTTCTCATCATTTATATATTTGCAGTGGATTCATTTTCAAGTACATTTTAGGCATCAGAAATTGTGTCTCTGTTAAGAGATATTAAAGCTTTTGGTAGCCATATCCACTGTTTCCACTTGCATCACTTGTTGCTCATATAGTACAAGATTTATGTGTCAGAATTTATACCATGATGTTTTTTTTAGGGAAGTGAGATGTCTTCCTTGTCAGCTGCAGTCAGCCATTTTCTGAACTGTTTCCTGAGCTCGTACTCAAACCCTGTGGCCCATTTGCCCGCAGATGAACTTCAGTCTCGCAGACGAAAGGGCAAGCGAAAGGTTCGCAATCAGGAAAATGGAGACAGTACTGCCTTAACAAATATGATTCCATCGGAGCTGTGGAAGCAAATCCAGAAAGAAGTCAGAGACTGCTTCGATTTCAAGCTTCCTTGGTATGTAAATTTCACAGTTATTGGTCCCACACTGCGGTCTTGAGCAATCCAACTGGTGTATGCACAAAAAGTTAAGACTTTGTTCTATCCGTATGGCTTGTTTTCTTAATGCATCATTTACAAAAACATTAATAACACATGTTTTGATGCCTTCCTATTAACTATTGATAAATGCTTGTAACACCTGTCCTGCAAACACCTTGCTTTCACTCTATTTTCTGGAAAGATCACTACAGGTTTTGTGTTTTTTAATTAGAGCTATTTTAGCAGGTTTTTGCATGAACTCGATATAAAGTTAATTGACATGTATGCTTCTTTCGAAGTAACAATAGGATAATTTGCAAATAACTGAATTATTTGTCCAAATCCTGAGGAAGTTTGGGTCAATCTAAGGGGACTGGGTTCGAGGCACCTTTTCTTAGTGCTCTCCACATGTCATCACATTGCAGCAGAATGATGTAATGTTTCTATCGTAAATTTTGTTTGTTGTTTTAAAGCATATTATTTATTGTAATTTAATAATTTTTAGATGCTGAGCTATTACCTCCCCATCCCCCCTAATCAGCCCTGGCCAAATTGGCACCTACTAGATTGGTGCTCCGCTATGATAGAGGAGTATAGGTGAAGTTCCTTTCAGGTAGTTAGCATTGCTTTTAAAAGTAATTAATCTACAGAGGTGACACCTTTACTTGTTTGTTAAACAATTGCGTTTGTGGGTAGATCTCCTAGTGCACCAATATCTGTGCCATGCTGATATGGCAGCATGATGCTTCTACTGCCCCCTCTTGGTTGCCCATACTAGGAAACACTGGACTGCCTGCCGGGATTTGGTTCCCCAAACACCACGGTGGGATGAGAGCAGTCGACCGAGTTGAACCTTCTCAAATATGTCCCTGAAACCATGGTGAATTAATTATCCCACTTTTAGTAGCTGCAGACTGTCAGCTATGCTATTTGAAAACCTGTCTACTTCTTCAGGGAACGTGCACAATTTGAAAACCTTTTTGCTTTGAGTAAATGTCTGTCACTAATGTAAATTCAGGTATGAGTTACATCTAATCTAAGAGTATAGCGCAACTATCGACAGAAAAGCTTTGTGAATTGGGCCCAGATTTTGAAAGACTATGTTAAAGTTTTTGAAATTAATTTGGTAAGTTTAGATCATAAAATAGATCATTTCCAAGAGCACTTTATATCATTTCATTGCAATGCAACTTTATAAAAACATTTCTTGGATAAGACAGTTTTTGAAATTTTTATCTTTTTACATTGAAATTGACGAGATAATCATCTTACAATATACAAAGCTTCTTCCTTCAGAAGTTGATTGGTTTTGCAGAAAGCATATATCAGAACAGCTTGCTATTTTGTCCGTTAATGTTCAGATATGTTTTTTTTTTAGTGATGGAGTGGATCAGCTTGTTAAGGAGTTTAGCATACAGAAAATGACACTACTACGAGCGTTCTGTGTGAAAGCTGGAATTCAGGTACATTGAATTATGCAAGTTTACAAACATGATATTAACATCTCATAACAACGCTTCATTTCCGATGTGTCCATGTTCAATAATCTATTATATAATTTAAAGTTATGTCAGCTTACTATCCTCACCATCAATATTATGTTGTATGCCGAGTGCTTTTGGTTTGTCTTCCTCCCACTGTCGACATTTTACCAAAACTCACTCCTGATCTTTTGCTTCATTAGATTTCCCTACGAGAATACAACTTTGACAGCCGTCATAAGCCTGCAGTCACTGAGGAAGACATACTTAACATGTTTCCTGTCGTCAAACATATTACTGTTCATGCAAAGGATGCAACAAGGGTGCTTCATGCTGCTAAAACGACCATCCAACAAGGTAAGCTTTTATTTTGAAAAGGGAGTCATTTCGGTAACCTCTTAAGAGGTAGATGCCTTTGGGAAGTTTATCCACACCACATTGTTTTTTTATTTTAAAAAAACACCCACTGCATTTTCTGGAGGTGTTTACAAGCAAAGATAGACTTCCCAGTTGGAAACTCTGCCTGGCATTCCCTATTCGCCATTGAAACTCTTTGAGCCCTTTACTCTTGTTATGAGCAAAAGCAGACCACCACTTATCTTTGCTATAGGTGCAAATGGAATATGTCCATACTGGCACTGGAAGTTTCCTAGCAGATTAAAAAGTATATGTTTGGCGAACTATTAGCTTTCAGTTTCAAATATATGCATTTTAAACTACACGAGCAGTCCCAACCACTGCAAGCATTTACCTTTACATGTAGGTGAAAGGTTAGTAGAAACCCATTCATTCATTGAAACCAAAAGTGGGAGAGGATGGTGAATGTTGCTGCAGGAAAGCTTAAAGCTGCATTTCCAACCAGGATGTATATTTCTGTATGAGAGCACAGCTCAGAGATATGGATACAATGATCACTGTTTCTTTAAATAAATATTCAACACAGGCTTAATACTGATTGGCTTCCTTCATTTTCCTTCCCTGACGCTACTCCACTTCTCTAATCATCTCTCAAATTACGAGGCAAAACCCTTTAATGAATAAATGAATGTCATTTATAAAGAGCACATTTGATTCCCAAGATGCGACCCAGCAATAAAAGCCTATAGAGAGGGATGGTAACTTAAAGCTCTCTGAAAAGTTGAGTTTTTAATGATGCCTTGAAAGCCCTTTCTGTATCTAAATCCCTAAGCGCTTTAGGAATCAAGTTCCAGCTTTTTGCTTCCAGCTAGGCAAAGGAACGTCCTCCCAACCTATCCTTATGTATCTTAGGAATACACACCAAACCCTGGTTGGAAAAACGTAAAGCTCTACTAGGGTCGTACTTTTTTGTAAGTGAGGAGGGCCAGAGTGATGTAAGGATCTATAAGTGATGGTCTTTTTCACCCCTCTCATACTTTCAGTTCTGTAAACAAATCCTCCATTGCCTCCAGAGTTGATTGCATAGCTCTCTTCTATATTGCATTCCCAACTGCATGCCCTGGTGAATCATCATCAGGGCACGGCCCACTCATTTCTGGTCTTAAGAAATACAATTGTTTCTCATGCTCAAAGAAACATCTTATCTGACCCTCAAGTAAAATCTCACCAACTCTTATCGAAGCAAAAACTTTGTTCAATTGATGATGTGGTGTTAAAAAAAGACAAAATCTCCTTAACCCCTTCCATGCTCATGACAGAACGATTCCGTCATGAGCATCGGCTGAGCTGTGCTCATGACGGAACCGTTCCGTCATGGCCCCGCCCGCGCTCGAACCCTTCAGCACCGCGGGGGAATCCGCGCAGCGCTGAAGGGGTTAAAAGCAATTGCTGCTGCGGCTTGAAGACTAGAGATGTTTCTCCCTATTTTCATTTACTTCCTACCAGATATCTTCTCTATCAAATATCGTCTATAAACCCACCTGTTTGCCCAGTCTTACTAACTCTTTCCCCACAATATACAAAATTCGTCAATATATCTAATCACTGAAACCACAGCAGTAATCTACACTGGCGTCTCTATCTGCTTTCATTAATTCTTATCCATTATTGTTGTTTCTATTTTCGATATGTTTTCTTATTTTGTTGTATAGCTCTCCACTTCCTAGAGGTGAAGCAACACTATAGAAACATTGTAAATAATAAATAAATGCTAACTCAGGTAAGATCATCTCCTTATAATGTGCCTTATGTGCCATAAAAGTTACTTGCCCTCCAAGTTTCCTGTATTATGGAGCACTGACAAATGCATTGCTTATTTGGTCTATGCTCGCCGAGGATTGATGATCTGGTTGTCCATCAATGAATTATTTGTATTAGGTGACATGTGAAACTGAGATCACTCTGATCAAGCAAAGAGAGGACACAGTGCAGCAACCATTCAGTGTTGGCAAGTAAAGGAAGTTTTGTATTCCTTCTCCATGTGCATAGGAAAACACAGTGGTTGTTTTATGTCCGTAACCAGATTCTCGCAAAGTGTAAGAATGAGATTACTTTTTAAGGGCGTTGTAAGGGAGATTGCACTGCTACAAGACAGTAATGCATGTAGACGAAACTTACATAGAACCCTTTTCTTCCTTGTCACCCCTTTTTACATACACAAGACAATCCCAAAACCAAAGCCAAAACCCAAGTTGTCACACCTTTATTTATCTCTGCCATACTTGTTTTCTGGAATGGCTTCATTGTTCATGTTTGAAAGATGTGTGACTAGGATATCACGTATCTGGATATCTTCTTGCAAATAATTGGCAAAACAGGAAGGGTTTGTTTAATTAAAAAATACTGCCGGGTGCACACTCTCAGGCATAGGAGCACAATTACAGGCATAGGATCTGAGGACTGTCTCAATTTACAATCAGTCTAGACTTTTATACAGTTCGTTGAATATAATAAAATGTGACCGACGATCCTTTTTTGGTAAGGAATGTGTTTACCTCTGTCTTTGGAGCCATAAATTATGGTATTGGATGAGGAATCCAGGTGGGCTTCGACCTTGCATAGACACAATGAGGCCAGATGGTAACATGTCCGGCATGTAGTGCGCACGATCACTGCATGTACTGTGTGTGCTGTGTCTTGATTGACTAAGTGTTCCTAACTTCATGTGGCATCTAATTTTATGGTGTTTTGGCAACGCGCGCACGCCTCTGGCCATGTGTGCTCATTTGTAACCAATCTCCCTAGACCATTGTGGTGTCAATGTGCCTATCTGTGGGATTGATCTGAGATTTTCTGTTTGTGCGTTTGTCTGCTGGCTAGGTGCCACTCTACCTGTGATCTGTCAATAAGTGACCTCGGACCTGAGTCTCAGGGCCTGCCTATCTATGTATTTCTGAGTCGGAGTTGACATGGAGTTCACAACGGCAAATTCGTCAATAAAGATGCAATTTCGTTTTAATGCATGAATGTAACGTTATTCTTATTGACAACGACTTTTTCAATATCCAAAGTCTCCCCTCTAGTTGAATTTTCAACTACACTGTCTAATCCATACTTCATGACAAGTATTTTATTGGGGGACTGTTGTTCTTCGGTTTTGACAATTATTAATTTCCTAGTTATTTGCATTCTACCCAGTTTGCGGACTGCGTTTTTACAGCAGGAAATCCCCAATTGCACGGAGCCACACACAAATAAGAACACAATCAAAACAGATCACAATGACATGCACAATCCGGAAATCCACAGTGGGAGCAAGGAGAACCAAATCGAGAACCACTCCTGCTCAGGGGCACCTCCCTCCTCATGCATGCTTCTTTGTAAACAGTGCAGTGCTTGGATGGCAAGAATCAATGTCCCATTATTCAGGTCACTCCCTGGGACAAACGTGCAGCAGGATGCACCAATCTTGGCACGCACCCATGCCTCCATCGTGGCCATTAAGTTTAACACATACCGATGCTGCATCACCATAAGGTGAATTGCTCTCAGTTCTTCCTTGATTTAATTAAGGCAGAAATCAGTGCTGATCATTGAGTTGGAGGTTTTCCTACCTCCAAGAATCTCTTCTCTTGTAAGTCTCGGGGCCAAACAGTATCCTCCCCTATCGCGTCCATCCTGCGCATCCTGTCTAACTTAGTTTGAATATCGCTAGGCTCGGTGAAAAGGTATAGAGCTGTTTGGTTGGTCTCGTATCGGGTCAGATTCATTACTACTCTGTGGGGTTCTACCTTGTTGGGCTAGATTTTGGCCCTGATTCTGCATAGGTATAAGTGGAGAAGGCATTTCGCTTTTTCGGGGGCTACCTCTTGGGACAAGTAAAGTCTTTCTGTGTTACTGCATGCAGTCTCAGTGAATAGACGTAACACAATCTGGCTGATGTCTTAGAGCCCACAGAGGTCATATGCTGATACCATGTGTTGTGTAAAAGAGCCCCGTATTGTGCATGTAGAAAGCTAGTGTATGGGTTGCTGTGATTATAAGTGACATGGGAGAAATCCCTACTGAAGCGCTGTGATAGTTTCTGAACAAACTCTATTTTGCCAGGTGGCTGTTTGGCAGCGTATATGTGTGTCAGCACCCAAACTAGACAGAGGGTACATGGAAGTGCAAAAATACAACTTGTGATTGAACATTGCTGGTCTCTAAAATGGATCCAGGGGAGATGTCAGTGATGCTCTGGTTATCGGATGTTTCCGTTTAACATTTCAATCAAAAAAGTTCACAGGCAGGTCATAAGTTTGATTAACACAATTTAGATCCACATTGGGATGATGATGTGGTAGCTGAAAGGTGGTGCACTTGGTGCTTCAATTGCAGACCTGTTGGATAAGACCTTGGTTAATTTGTTAAATCAGGAAAATCATTGCACGTGCACCGTTGTTAATGATCGTTTCTTTGGGGTTTCATGTATTTCCCTCATGAGTGCGTTCTCCGCACTCCATTTTTTTTTATGGAGCACCATAAGGTGGCCCCGGTCGAGGTATCTTTTTGATGGTAAAAAGCTAAAAGGTGGCTTATGGGTAATCAGGCGGATTAATCTATTTTATGAGTCCTTGTACTTAACTGGGTGTTTGCATTCGTGTTTTAGGGAGTGTTCTTGTGATTATAGGGATAATCTGTCAGTTTGTTTTACGTGCATCGCCAGTTTCCTGAGACCCTGTCTCTCCTGATGTGTGGCTGGGGGTGCCATCGGTGCAGGTAACTTTCAACCTACGCGTGCATGGGATTGTACGAGGAGGGGTATGTTGCTGTTAAGTGTTGTTGGTGGTTGCAGCATTCCCCAAGATCATGTGTGTGTCTACTTGTGGCATGTAACCTGCCCCTCCCATGTGACGCTAGATCTCTCAGTTCTACCCTTTCTCAAGAGGCTTCTCTTTTTGGTCTAACTTTGCGCTACTTTTGTTGGGTTTTGGGCGCAACCCTAGATCTTGTGTGATCTGCTATTTCACTTATCATGAGGCGGAGGGGATCGGAAGTCATTATGTGGCTCCCATGTATCCCTGATCGCCGTCTTGTGGTCTCCGAGGTCAGGGCTAACTGCTTTCTCTGGATGGTGTATGTGAGGTCTGGTGTGTTGGTCAGTTGCTAGGCCTGACATGGGGGTGAGCACATTCTGTGTTCTACTCCTTCCTGAGCTGTCATGGACTTTGCAACCTCCCCTGTCCCAGGCATCCCTCTCTCCCTCGGACCACGTCTCCTCAGACGTGTTTGGATCTGCAGTTCCTGGCTTGTGGCTAGGGACTTCCAACTAGCATGTGTGCTCCTGTTGCTTATTTTGGTGGGGTATGGCATGGTGACCACACCCCAGATACTCGCAAACCCTGAAGAAAAGAGCATAAAATATTGCAGAGATCATAAGAATGTGGGGAGCTTGCGGCCAAGGCCAGGAACCCTCGCTAAACTTTCACTAGGGGTGATGACTGGACCAGGCCTGCCTCGCAACTCCTTGATGTCTGGCTAACCTGACAAACCTTTCAACCGACTCAGCGCTATGCTGGTGCCTCGTGCGTGTGCTGTAGAGGTTGTGGGATCTTCACCATACCAGGAGTACAGAAATCCTGGATCCCGCCACTTTAGGACAGCTTTCTTTTAAAGCTGAAAAGGAGCCTCCATCTAGCCGGAGGCTTCTACTTTTTGGGGATGCTGTTGGAAATACGCAGTATACAGGAAACATGGGTCCCGGGCCGAATGCCCGAGAATGGGGACCTTTTGACCTGGTTATTGGAATCCGTCCCAGTTGACTTTGGATGCGAGGACCTGGGTGCCTGCTTTTTAAGTACTTGGTCTGGGAGCCACTCCGCCCCCTTGTCAGACTTCCCCCTGGGGTGTGTCAAGCTGGGGGATCAGCAGCAGACTGGGGCTTTGGCTCCCGCAGGCACCCTTGATGGCAGACTTTAGTGAGTATACCCAATTGGCAGAACACATATAGCAGCCCTGAATCCCCAGATGCAAGTAAAAGTTTGCATACCCATCGTTGTCTCATTGGTCCTTTTTTTGGCTTTGGTACAGTTAATTCTTGGGATGTGGGTAAATGGGTAGTATTTTACTTTGGGGCTTCATCTCACTGCGCATTCGAATTTTGTGTTTGTGTGAAGGCATTACCTTCCCAGATGGTTGCCCCTCCCTGCCAAGTCTGTGGCCCCGGTCCCTCTTAGGCTGAGTTCTCTATTTGCGGTTGCTGTTGCCACATGTTTGTCCAACTTCCTGATCCCTAATGCGGGGTGCAGCGGCTGACTGGCCTCCCTGCGGCAGAATGTAATGTGTATTTGGATTTATCTGGGCTTGGTTTTGTGGATTAGGATTTTGAGGTCGCTGGCCCTGACCCTTAGACCTCTCTTCATGGTATATTTTAAACCGGCATCGGTCTGCCAGGTGGCCCGTCCTATGGCAATAGTAACATTCCCCAAGTTCTGGTTGCTGTCAACCTCCCTGGCCTCGGCCGTTATAGCTAGGTTGAAACCCTCTGGGGTTTCGCAGTGAAATCCCCTATAACAACGGTGCCATTTGCATGTTCGCGGCCAAAGCTGTCCCCTCTAAGGCGGTCTTTTTCATTTTGAGTTGGACCAATTTAGCAATGTGTGAGAAAGTGCTTCTTTTGACATGGTTAGCCACCCCCCTTTACTCCCCCCACCTTTTGCCTGAATATTGATGTGTTTTCAGTTGCAGTGCACAGGATCCCTGCCAACCAGGTCCCCTGTGCCAGTGCTTATTCCCTAAAGCTATTCCACAATTGGCCCTTCAGGCCCCATGTAAGTCCCTAGTAAATGGTACCTGGGTAGCTAGGGCATTGGGACTGAAGAGGGTCCTCTCACCTAAGCCATGCAGACTGCCACTGCAGCATGCATGGCCTGGTGCATACAAAACGACAAAGTTGACATGGCACACTGCCTAAGGTATAGGTAAGTCACCCCTTTATCAGGCCTTACAGCCCTAAGGCAGGGTGAACTATATTACAGGTGTGGGAATATCTGCATGAGATGATATGCCACTACAATATTTAAGTTTATTATTAGATATTGTATGTGCCAGGCAAGCGATAGAAAGTACGTGGGCTAGAAACTGGACAACTCAAGTTCCCCAGCACCATGATGGCTTCTCTGAACCCAAGAGTGTTTGGTACCAAACTACTCCTCTCAATAAACCCATACTGATGCCAGTGTGGAATTTATTGAATCATGTACTCGGAGGGCACCTCAGAGGTGCCTCCTAAAAACCTACCAACCCTGGTGTGGAACCTGCCGTCACCAGATATGTTTCTGTACTTCTGGGTTGAGAGCCCCTGCTCTCTGGTACCAGAAACAAAGTACCTCTTGGGCAGAGGTGTCACACCTCCTACCCCAGGATTGGCACAATTCTTAAGAGGGAAGCTTCAAAATCCAGCGTTGGCTGACCCTCCTGGACTCCACAACGATGCCTGCAGTGTGAATCCAAAGGCTCCCCCCGACTGCGACCAGCTCTGGTAAGAGAAACCTGATGTCAACGCGCACCCCTGCACCCGAAGCCCTTGGGCCTTGAGGAGCTCGACTGACGGTGTCTCTGCTACCTACAGCATCCCAAATTACCTCTGCTGTTGCTGGTGTTCTTCGTGAAGCCTCCAGTTTGACTCCTGCAGCCTGTTTTCAAATCCAAGATTCTCCATTTACTTGCATTTGGTGCCTGACAATGTGTTTGTACCCTGCACCCGGCTGCCCCTGTGCTTCTGGTGGTGTATGTTTGGTTCTGCCTTGTGCCCTCCCGTGCATGCCTAAACCTCTGAAGCTTGAACCCTGCAGCCACTTTACTTACCTGCAAGAAGTGTGTTTTCAAGCACCCCCAGTCTCCATTGGGTAACATTGGGCCTGAACTTGAACTTTGACCTCTGCACACGGCTGCCCCTGTGCCCCTGGTTGTGCAGTGTTTGTGCTGACTTAAACCTTGCCCTCTGCTGACCCTGTAACCCAAAGACTCGATTTGTAAACTGTTTACTTAACTGCAAAATCGTATTATTGTTTTTCTCCATCGGTTAACATTGCAAAGACTGAAAATTGCAGTGTCCACTTTTGAAATTGGAAAGAATTTCAATTTCAAAACTACTTATCTTTTTGCATAGATCTTGTTCTTAAATTAAATCTTGACCAAAGCTTATTTTTATAAAATTGGTGTGGATCTCCTGTTTGAGACATCTATCATTTATTGGTCATTGTATATACAACGAATGTCTTACACTCCTCTGTGTTAGGCCTAAGGCTGCTCGCCCACACTACCACAAATAGAGCTCTTTGGGTTTTTATTGAGCCCTGTACACTTCTGGGGGAATCTCTGGACTCTGCACATGGTATAACCATCCAGTGGCTATACAAAGCTAGCGTCCTACATAGTCTCTCTCTAGGAGTGCTCATGTTTGGGGATCGCCCTTGTGGGTCGCTGAGTGACAGGTGTGTGTTTCTGCCCGTTCATCTCATACTCAGCCTTCCTTTCCGTGCGATCAGCGGGGACATTTCCATGTGGTGGGATAGCTACATGTTCAGGTATCCTACTTAATGGCTGAGAGGGGTAATTAAGCAGAGCAGATGCATCCCATCGTGTCAAGCAACCTCGTCTCCACCGCATTCAGGTGCACAAAGGTGCTGTGGCAACAGCATTGTCTGACTTTGGTGTTTCAAAAGGTGCATGGAATTTAGCCATGACGGCCATTGCCCTCACATGCCTTACCCTCTTTTCTCGCTTTGTCCCAGGGGACCTACTAGGCCCGTGTGTAGCGTAATCACAACTCTCTTCCTCCTTAACTACCCTATTAGTTGCAAAAGTTTTTGTCTTTTTTTGCTGTCTCAACTAGGAGGTGGTGCACGTGACTTGCCCACTACCGAACAAGTTCGCCGACACCCAAGAGTCCCCCCATGTATGCTAAGACTACCTAAGTGAAGGTGATCTGGTTGGTAAGTGGTGTCTTTAATGGTATACTTGTAATGAGGAGGTGTTTCAGTGTTAGGGCGTGAGCCCCTGGGCAAGAGCATGCCATGGTCCCATCGTCAGGAAACTGGATGATCATTCTTAGTTTGATTAGCAGATCTCATCCTAATAGATTAGTCGGGATGAGGGGAATATAGTAACTGTCCTCTCACTCAATTCCTCCTACCTTTAACTTGAGGTGTTTTGTGAAAGAGATCCTTAAAAAATCCTTTAAACAATATCCTTGACATCATACCAGAGAATCCCTTTATAACTATAGTATCTCTCAGTAAGGGGACCATCCCTGCCCTTCCCTTAGACATGATCTTGCCGCTCCTGTGTCTATTAAAAAGTTGTATGGTACATTATTCACGAGTGCCACAACTACTGGTTTTTCCTCTGGTCGGCTAGTGGTTGACAGTGGGAGGCGGGTGTTGTTATGTGTCTCTTCTGCCTCGAGCATCAACTCCCGTCTTTCTTCCTTGGATGGCTGGGCAAGTCCTGTAGCCTCACCTTCGTCATCGGATCCCGGGGGACTGGGCCCCCTTCCTCGTGGCTGCTAGCTGTATCACTGTCTAGAACCCCTACAAACCTCCCTGTCACTCATGTGTGCTTGCCTAAATCAGTGAGTATGCTTGTTCTCCACGCTGCTAAGTTTCTATGTGTAGGGCGCGATGGACGGGGGGGAATCGGACTCTGGGAGCCCATGCACCGGACTGGGGTCGTTCTGTGACTGCTTCGGCATGCTGGCCTGTTAGTCTCTCATGTCTGGTTCTAACTGTTCATTTTTCGGTGGGGGCCCGCCGACTTTTTCAACCGCCGGATTAGAGTATCCTAATGCAGGTAGAGCGGATGAGAGCACCTCCATACCGGCATATGGTGGGGGAGGTGTTGACGCCTTGTTTGCTATCTATAGTGCAGGACTGTCAATCTTGGCCTCCTTGAAGATGACCCATAGCTCTAATGATGCCTCTCTCTTACCTTTCTTGTGACCTGTGTATTTGGTCTTTATGTATGTTCAAGTATGTTAGTGGAGAAAGTTCCCTCTTTTGGCCAGAGAAATGTATGTGCCTTCGTGTGTGAGTGTCATTCTTGGCAAACCTTATTAGGTTTTTTAGCCTGTGCAGGGAATCGGTTTTGTATGTGTTTTAATGGTCTCCGTGATAAGCTTGGTAGTTTTAGAGGAAAAGATCCCTTGGCTTCTTTGTTTCAGGGAATCACTGGTTTCGATTTGAATCGTGGGGACAATATACACGGCATTTACTGCTTCTAATTATGTAACTACGAGCTCAGTGCTATGTACAAATGCATCAACTTTTCAACATGAACATTTTATAAAAACAAATAACAATGCAAATGAAGGATGGCAAAATAGAAAAAGTAAACACAAGGAGATGATGGACGGAGTGCTGAAACTTTTCAAACGCTCACCCCCAGTCACAGATCTGGGTTGAATCCATCATCATTCTTTAGATCACTTTGCCACCCCAGTTCAGACACAGCTATATGCAAATCAGTCTTGACCCTGTACCTCATGGGAACAGTCCAGCCCAAACTGCCAAGCCATGTCTTCCCTGGGCCGGAAACAAGCATCCTGGGACCGGTTTCAGGCTAACAGCCCTCTTCAGCCAGGCTAGTTTGAATCCAGTGGCAAAGTGAGCAAGGGATCCACGTCTGGGCATACCCTGCCAACTTAGGGCGAACAAAGCAAACACAAGGAGATGATGGACGGAGTGCTGAAACTTTTCAAACACTCACCCCCAGTCACAGATCTGGGTTGAATCCATCATCATTCTTTAGCTCACTTTGCCACTCTAGTTCAGACACAGCTATATGCAAATCAGTCTTGACCCTGTGCCTCATGGGAATAGTCCAACCCGAACTGCCAAGCCATGTCTTCCCTGGACCGGAAACAAGCATCCTGGGACCGGTTTCGGGCTAACAGCCCTCTTCAGCCAGCCTAGTTTGAATCTAGTGCAAAAAAGTGCACTTTGTCAATGAAAAAAGTGTCTGAACAATGGTGACTTTTGGCATCAATTACAGTTCGTGAAATAGAGCAGCATCTTCATATGAAACATTGGGTCATCGACAAAAACACAATACGTAGGACAAAACACAGTTTGCAGTAATTTAACAGCACCACAACATCACACATACCTCACTTCAACAGTTGCACCCTGCATCATATCCAGGGGCTAAGCTTACCATCTGTATGACGCCCAGCGGTCCAAGCGAGCAGCGCCTACAAAACAGACAGAAAAAAATGATGACTTAGTAAAAAAAGAAATCCTTGATCCGCCCCTAGCGCATGCTATCCTGTGACTGAGGGAAGCTCTGCGTGGTACACAGCACTAATGGAGCCTGATAGTCTGTCACTATCAGCTCCGTGACAAAGATAATAATAGTTCCCTGAAAAAAAGAATAACTCGAGAACCACAGGCCCCTCTTGGCCAAACACAAGTTACACCTAATCTCCCAGGTCCAAATCTTTTTCCCTAAATGTCTGAATTGCATCCTGTGTCACACCCAGGTGCTAAGCGTACCATCCAGATACAGGCTTGTATCCTACTGTGATTTAACTTACATCTTTTGTACTACTGTTCTAAAATATTGTATATTAAATAGCGCCCTTGTCCGGCTGGACACTGGCTCAAATATAGCATTGATTGAGGCTATATTCATTGTACTAATATCCTCTTACTTCCCAGGGACTACTGTCTCCTGTAACAAATCAGTTCCCAAGGTCCCTGACCGATCTCCTTTGGGTGCCCTTGTTCTTTACATATACTGAGCGCAATTGCTGGATTGCAAGGGCTCTTTGCTCTTATCACCCCTTCTTTGTTGAAAGTGGGTTACTTCCCTTGTTCCCGTGATATTCACATATCACTCCTTTCTTCTCACCTTCCCCCTTTTTTATTTTTTATTTTTTTATTTTCTATTTTTTCATTTTCTTATAGGTATGTCAGATCACGCACCTCTTTACACGGACGATTATATCAGAAAGATTTTAGAAGGTCCATCTCTCTTTAACGATTCACCTAGTGGTCCACAAGAAACCAGCTCCACACTCCCCGAACAACTAGAGAAGATTAAAAAGAAGTCAGTCAGATTACAGCTCATGATCCGTATGCTCACAGAATACTTGAAAGCAGATATCATTCCAACAGGGCTTCAGGTTAGGAATATACCGGGGATCTTCACTGATATCCCTAAATACATAACAAACTTTAGTTATATTAGCACCACCTGTTCCAGACATTGGATGGTTCTAGGCATTGATATAGCAACAGAAGAACTAAAGAAATTACTAGAAGAAACAAGTGATATCGAAAAACAAATTAAAGAAAGTGGCACGATAGCTGACAGTTAGAAATTGTTGGACCAAGTACAAAAAACTGTTGATGAATTCTATAGAATAGAACAAAATAAAAAATCAAATAAAGTAAGGAAGGATATTAAATCTTACTCCATCGAAAGGACTTACCCCTATCTTAATAAGGACTTTTACCTCAACAGATCATATAGTAACCCACGCAACACAAGACCTTGGGGTAGATTCAACAGAAGGAACAATTTAGTAGGATTCTCTGACACCTCAGCTGATTCATCAGACAACTCGGACCCAGGGGAAGGGACCAGTACATCTAGTAGAGTACAAAGCAACCCCTTTTTTTTAGGACAAGGCCAACAAGAACCACAGAAAAGAGGTGGACTAAAACGGACCCATTGGCAAAACCCTCCAGGGGAACGGCAAACACGCCGCAACCATTACCAATGATAACCAATTTTAACCTTACGGTTAACTCTAGCCCTCTGCGTATCCTAAATGACCACCCCACTCCCACCAGCTATGGGAAACTCCCTAATCGTTCATTGCCCATCTTTAATCTAACTAAACATCAACTCAATGACTCAGAGCTATCCATACTTAATAAAGGTTTATCCTTTGTGCCTACCACTCACACTAACTTCTTGATCTCCAGACTGAAGTCCTAAGATTCTGTAGTAGGGGATCTCTGTGTATAGTCATAATCTAGTGAATAGTCCCGCCCATGTGCGCGGACCCCGGAGCAATAAAAAATAATCTCTAAAAGGTGACAAATCATGCAGACCTGCATACACCTTTAAGAGAGAATTTAATTTAAAGACAGATAATGCAGCCTATACCCACAGGCTACACTGTCCAGTACTTCAACTAGAATTCCACCAAAATCCACAAACAGCACTGCCTGTCCAGTTTTTCTCCCCATAGGAAAAAACCCTGCCTCTACCAGCAAAAGCCTCTGGAATGATAGAGAGGAAGGAGTGGACAGACAAGCCCCATAGGCTGCCATTATGTGGCTTGGAACAGGATACTGTGCCTTTAAGAAAACTTTCCAGTTTTCCAGAACTTTCCCCAGTATCCCAGAATGCCCAGCAGGTCCCATTTACTTTCAGTTCTTTTTTCCGGCTCCTGCTAGCAGGACCCTGGAGCATTGAGCTCTACCTTTTTCAAGGTTTTTCATTGAGATTTTGGCAATTTTTGTCACTTTTTCTTGTGTTTAGTAGCTGGTACTGTCAACATGCCTGGCTTGTTCGACAAGTGCCCGGAATGTGGTCGAAAGAAGGCTAAAACTGACCCACACGAGGTGTGCATAGCTTGCCTTCCCCAGTCCCACGTGCCTGAAAGCTGTACCATCTGCCACTCGTTTTCAGCCCGAACCCTGAGGGACAGGATGAAGAGCAGGCTTCAAGCTCTGGAGGAGCGAAGACTGAAGGCACCAGGTGGGTCTGGAGGGGCTGATTTGGCCCATACTGAGGCCTCTGGGGGGCTCCCCAGGGGCAGGAAGACCAGTAAGCGCTCCCGCTCCCCGTCGACGTTGAGGGCGTCGACGGCGACGTCGAGGAGGATGACCACCGTCTGTTCGCCGTCTCCCCAGGGCTCTGGGGAGAAGCGGCGTCGACGATCGCCGTCGAGGGACCTGAATAGGCCGCCGTCGACTACATCGGCGTCGTCGGCGACGACGCCGTCTTCGGCTGCGTCCAGCGGTCGACGTCGAGAGAAGACCCGGCGTCGGCGTTCGGCGTCGAGGGATCGCAGCTCGCCGTCGATGAAGAGAAGGAGATCGCCGTCGAGGCGAAGATCGCCGTCGAGGCGAAGATCGCCGTCGAGGCGGAGATCGCCGTCGAGGCGGAGATCGCCGTCGAGGCGAAGGTCGCCGTCGAGGCGGAGGTCGCCGTCGAGGCGGAGGTCGCCGTCGAGGCGAAGATCGCCGTCGAGGCGAAGGTCGCCGTCGAGACAAAAGTCGACGCCGAGGAAGAGATCGACGCCGAGAAGATCGCCGTCGAGGCACAGGTCGACGTCGAGGAAGAGAGAGTCGCCGGGATCAGTGTACTCAGTGGTGTATACCCCGCCTCGGAGGTCTCCGTCGCCTCCTCCTCTCCCACCTCTGCCACCGCCTCCTCCACCACCGCCACCTCCTCCACCACCGTCTCCACCTCCTCCACCGCCTCCGCCGCGGCCGCGGACTCTGTCTCCGCCACCCCGGCCTCTGTTGCTGCCAAGCACTCCTGCGGGACCGCCGCCGGTCCCCCCGAGGTCGGTTTCCCTTCCACGGTACCCGACTCCGCCACAGGGGACCCCGAAGCCACGACGCCCACGGTCGCCTGGACCAGCGAGACCGGCGGACAGGCCTAAGCCGAAGAGGTCGCGCTCCCGCTCTCACAGGAGGCGACGATCGCGGAGCCGAGGGCGATCCTCGTCAGACTCTAGACGACACCGCAGAAGGTATAGGTCCAGGTCGCGCTCCTCGGACAGGGACCTTTCCCCGACGCTGTCGGACTCCCCGGGGACTAGGGTGTCGCCGGTGGACGACTTGGTCTCGTTCCAGGAGGTGCTGTTGCGAGGGGCTGCGAAGCTGAATATCACGGTGACGGTTCCAACACCCACGACGTCCGTGATATTTGAGACGCTTCATAAAAGACACTTGTCTCGCCCCCTCCTGCCTCTCGTGCCTGGACTGGTGGAACCAGCCTTGGAACTGTTCCTCACTCCCGCAACAGCGAAGGCCGCTCCGTCCAGGCTCATGAAGAAATATAGGGCCCCGGAGTCGGATCCGTCATTCTTGAGAGGGGACCCGAAGCCGGATTCGGTTATCGTGACGGCGGCGAGAAAACAACATGCGACCGCCCCGGCCTCCACGGTGCCACCGGACAAGGAAAGCCGCTGGCTGGACTCTGCGGGCAGGAAGGTGTGTGGTACCGCCGCCACCACGATGAAGGCGGCGAGTGCAGGGGCGTTGTTGGGCCGTTACGACTGGGCCCTGTGGGAATCCCTGCAGCAATATGCGGACCTCCTGCCACGAGACAAGAAGGAGGACTTCTTGGAGACGGTGCGCGAAGGCATGCTGGTTTCTAACCAAACGATCAGCGCAGCAGCGGATATATCGCTATTGGCCGCCCACGCCTACTGTCATGGCGTCCACCAGCGGCGCCATTCCTGGTTGCGCCTGACGTCCCTCAAGCCGGAGGCGCAGCAGAGAGTGGCCAACCTGCCCTTCTCGGGGGAAACCCTGTTCGGGAAGCATGCGGACGATGAAATGGCCCGCATGAAGGCTGAAGCGGAAACCCTGACGGCCGTCGGGTTAGAGAAGGCCGAGAAAAAGAAACGACCGTTCCAGAGGAGGTTCGGGTCGTCGGGCCGAGGGCGTGGGCAGGGCTCGGGACAGCAGCAGCCACAACAGCAGCAGTTCCGCAAGCCCTTCCAGAAGCGCCAGAGGGGTAGAGGTGGCCAGCAGGCTACTACCACAAACAAGGGCCCGGCCGGGTCTCGGCCCTGAGCTGTTACTTCCCCCTCAACCGTTACCCACTCCAGTGGGGGGAAGCATTCGATTTTTTCCGGCAGAGTGGAGAAAAATTACTCAGGACAAGTGGGTGCTGAATATTGTTTGCAATGGATACAGTCTTCGGTTCATCAGCCCGCCTCCAGCGATTCCGCCGGTCAGCTCTCGCGTCCAGCTGAGGGAGCTCCAGGCGGAGGCAGACATCTTGTTGAGAAAAAAGGCGGTAGAAGAAGTACCTTTGTCTCAAAGGGGAAGAGGTCTGTACTCTCGGTTCTTCCTCGTTCGCAAGAAGGACAAGAACGAGTTCAGGCCCATTCTGGATTTGCGACAAGCAAACAAGTGGATTCGCAGAGAGAAGTTTCGCATGCTATCGTTGCACCAGATTTACCCTCAGCTGCAACGGGGAGACTGGCTCTGTGCCATAGATCTACAGGATGCGTACTTCCATGTGCCCATAGCACAGAAGCACAGGAAGTTCCTGCGATTCCAAGTCGGCGCCAATCACTATCAATACACAGTACTGCCATTCGGGCTAAAGTCTGCTCCCAGGACTTTTTCGAAGTGCATGGCGGTGGTGGCGGCACACCTGCGGAGGAACAAGGTGTTTGTCTACCCGTATCTGGACGATTGGCTGATCAAGGCGTCATCCTTCGAGGAAGCGCAAGAACACTTCCGTTGGACGTGCGAGCTCTTGAACAAGCTGGGGTTACACGTCAACATGTCCAAATCGGTCCCATCTCCGGTACAGTGCATACAGTACCTGGGGGCCTCCATAGATACGCGGTCAGCAAGCGTGTCTCCTTCGGAGGAGAGACGGTTATCACTCCTTCGGAAGGCTCAGGACCTCAGGACTGCTCCATCGACGACTGTGAGGAAGGTGTCGTCTCTACTGGGATCGATGGCCTCCTGTATCTTCCTCACTCCGCACGCACGTCTACAGATGCGACCACTGCAGGAGTGCTTGGAGGATCAGAAGACAGGCTCTTGGGACGACAAGATCCGACTGTCTCTACATGCTCGTCAGTCTCTGAAGTGGTGGTGTTCGGCGGAAAACCTCCTCCAGGGGGTTCCCTTCCACAAGGACATTCCCACGACGAATGTGGTGACGGATGCTTCTCACCAGGGCTGGGGTGCGCATTCCGGGGACCTGCAGATTCAAGGGAAGTGGTCTCCTTTGGAATCGACGTACCACATCAATTTCCTGGAACTCAGAGCTGTCTTCCTGGCACTGAAGGCTTTCCTTCCGTCCTTCCAGACCAACTCGCTGCTGATACAGACGGACAATACAACCACGATGTATTACCTCAACAAGCAGGGGGGGTCGAGATCGCGCACTCTGTCGCAGGAGGCGCAGGCGATCTGGCGCTGGCCCGAGGACTGACGATTACGGCCACGCATCTGCCAGGGGTGCAGAATGCTCAGGCGGACGCCTTGAGCAGGCTGATTCAGGAAAACCACGAATGGGTCATAAACGACGAAGTACTAGGAGAAGTCTTCGCAAGGTGGGGGACTCCAGACGTAGATCTGTTCGCCACCGCCGAAAACAGCAAATGCCGAGACTTCGCATCCAGGTACTACCAGCGGGGGACGCTGGGGAATGCGCTATGGATCGATTGGTCGAACAGCTTTCTGTACGCTTTTCCACCTATTCCCCTGATTCCGGCGGTGCTCATCAAGCTGTCCCAGTCCAGGGCGCGGATGATCCTGATCGCCCCGGAGTGGCCCAGGCAGTGGTGGTTCACGGACCTTCTTCACCGGTCTCTCCTTCCTCACATGCGGTTGCCGTGCAGGCCGGACCTTCTCACGAAGTTCGGGGGGCGGATGGTGCACCCCAACCTCTCGTCTTTGAGTTTGGCGGCATGGCTCCTGAAATAGTGCAATATGGTCATCTGAATCTACCAGATGATTGTATGGACATTCTGAAGGAGTCTAAGCGACCTTCCACTAGGACATCCTATGCTTACAAGTGGAAGAGGTTCTGTATCTGGTGTAAGTCCAAGAACTTTGATCCGACAACATGTAAGGAAGATGTCATCCTTCCATACCTTTTGCATCTGGCGCAGTCTGGCCTTAATTTCCATTCCATTAAGGTTCATCTGGCTGCTTTGACTGCTTACAGGAAGTGCCCTTCACAGACGTCCTTCTTTCAGATTCCTGTGGTCAAGGATTTTTTGGAAGGCTTGAAGAAGGTGTTCCCTCCTGTCAGACTTCCCTCGCCTTCTTGGGACTTGAATGTGGTGCTGTCCAGACTGATGAGAGAGCCTTTTGAACCTATTCACAAGGCTTCATTGCAGCACCTATCCTGGAAGGCGGCGTTCCTGGTGGCCATTACATCGGCCCGCAGGGTGAGTGAACTTCAGGCATTATGTTGTCAAGAACCTTATACTGTGTTTCATGCTGCTAAGGTTGTGATGCGTACTCACCCTAAGTTCCTTCCTAAGGTTATCTCTGACTTTCATGTCAATCAGACCATAACTTTACCTACGTTCTTTCAGAATCCCTCTTCACCAGCGGAAAGGGCTCTCCATTCCCTGGATGTCCGAAGGGTGTTGAAATTTTACCTGGATAAGACCAAGGATATTCGTAGGTCTGACCAATTGTTTGTTAATTATGGCTCAGTCAGGACTGGTCTTGCGACCTCTAAGCAGTCCATCTCTCGGTGGATTGTGTCCTGCATACAGTTGTGTTATCAAAAGGCTAATAAGACCTTAGGGGGTAAACCTAAGGCTCATTCCACCAGGGGCAAAGCTGCCACGACGGCTTTGCTGCGTAATGTTCCGATTGCGGAAATCTGTAAGGCGGCCACTTGGAAGTCGGTCCATACCTTTGCTGCGCATTACTGTCTGGACACGGATGCCAGGGCAGATGCTCAGGTTGGGCAGGCTTCGCTGCGAAATTTGTTCGCACAGTAGTGGTAGTGTCTTATGTGTTCTCCACCGCTTTTGTTGTGTGGGGATGGGCTTGCCATTCTATTCACTAGATTATGACTATACACAGAGATCCCCTACTACAGAAGGAGTAGTTTCTTTTCTGTAACTCCAGTTCTGTAGTAGGGGTATCTCTGTTATAGTCATAAGCGCCCGCCCTCCTCCCCGGTGGAGAGATACTTATTCATATGTAGAATGCTACAGGTCTGGCGTGCTACGCCTTCAAAAAGAACTGAAAGTAAATGGGACCTGCTGGGCATTCTGGGATACTGGGGAAAGTTCTGGAAAACTTAAAGGCACAGTATCCTGTTCCAAGTCACATAATGGCAGCCTATGGGGCTTGTCTGTCCACTCCTTCCTCTCTATCATTCCAGAGGCTTTTGCTGGTAGAGGCAGGGTTTTTTCCTATGGGGAGAAAAACTGGACAGGCAGTGCTGTTTGTGGATTTTGGTGGAATTCTAGTTGAAGTACTGGACAGTGTAGCCTGTGGGTATAGGCTGCATTATCTGTCTTTAAATTAAATTCTCTCTTAAAGGTGTATGCAGGTCTGCATGATTTGTCACCTTTTAGAGATTATTTTTTATTGCTCCGGGGTCCGCGCACATGGGCGGGACTATTCACTAGATTATGACTATAACAGAGATACCCCTACTACAGAACTGGAGTTACAGAAAAGAAACTACTCCTTCTTTCGCCAATTAAGACTTCATAGCTATTTTCTACTGAACCCCATACCCCCGAAGAAATCTAACACTTCTTTGAGACCCGCATCTACATTTTCTCCTTCCTCGAATATGGTTCCACCCGAAATATCTACATTCGAGAAACTCGTTCTCAATGACCTTTCGCAAATGGCAAAGGAACGACACTTTATCCCATACAACATCACACTGACCGAAAAATCGGCACTCAACACACTTAAAACTAATCCTGACATTGTCATTAAACCTGCTGACAAAGGTGGTGGTATAGTCTTACAAGAACTTACCAGCTATAATAATGAGATACTAAGACAACTAGAGAACACAGATCATTATTGTAAACTCCCTACCAACCCCACTGCTGAACTACAGAAACTCATCCTACAAGTGACCACATCAGATCTTGACCAAGGGTTTCTGTCCAAACTTGAATACCAATTTCTCAACGCCAAAGCACCACGCACGCCTGTCATCTACACACTTCCCAAGATCCACAAAAAACAATCCAACCCACCTGGACGCCCCATTGTCTCAGGTTGCGGCTCTATTCTTGAGCCCCTTGGTCTCTATGTAGATTTCTTTTTAAAAGACTTTGTACCAGCTACCCCATGCTATGTAAGAGATAGCATACAAATGATCACTCTAGTTGAGAACCACTCTTTCGACCCTTGCACTGATACCCTTTGCACTTTAGATTTTGAGTCATTATACACCAACATCCCTCAAATTGACTCGTTACGTGTGATTGAGGGTATCCTAGATACACGCCCCAGACCACACGCTGTTCCCACCATTTTCATCTTACAGTTGCTTGAGATCTGCCTCACCAATTTTTTTTTCTTATTTGATGGCCAGTTCTATCAGCAAACAAAAGGCACATCAATGGGAGCTGTTTTTGCCCCAAATCTGGCAATATTGTACATGAACGCCCTTGAAACCAATCACATACTTGTACATCAGAACCCCTTCCACTCTGCAATTTTTCTATGGAAGCGATACATAGATGATATCTTTATGATCTGGCATGACACCCATACCATGCTAGAACAATTCTTACACTGGCTCAACAGCAACTGTTGTGGACTTAAGTTTACACTTTCGCACAACAAAACGTCCATCGCATTTTTAGACCTGAATATAATACACAGAGAAGGTCAGCTGATCACCAGTTTGTTTAGGAAGCCCACGGAATGCAACACTCTACTTAAATACAGCAGCAACCAGCCGAGAGCATTGAGAGACTCCTTACACTACTCTCAGTTCTTACGCATACGACGCAATTGTACCCTAAAAGAAGATTACTTCACAGAAGCTAAAACTTTAAGTGAAAAACTTACAACTAGGGGATACCCCAAGAGACTGATACGCAATGCCCTCAAAAGAGCCTGGTACTGCCCCAGAGAATGCCTTCTAGTACCCAAACCCCAAAAAACGCAGAACCGCATTGTATGTGTTACTACTTTCTCACCATCTTCTAACAAGCTACGCAAAAGCGTTTTGAAGCATTGGAATGTGATCAACGCTGGAATATTCAATCTTGACAGACCTCTTTTTGCGTACAAAAAGAATAAAAACATCAAAGATCATCTAGTCAGGGCCGCGCTACCATGTCCATCCCCAACTGGCACTCTCCATGATCATTGGGTGCTACCACGTTTGTCCGGACATACAAAGTGCGGAAATTGTATAGCATGCAGATTCACCTCTGATTCTAAGGAATTTGTATTTGGCACTGTAAAACATGTACACAAAGATTTCAGTAATTGTAATACAAGCAATGTTATTTATGCGATTCTATGTCCCTGTGAGAAAATCTACATACGCCAGACAATGCAAAAGATCCGAATCAGAATTTGTCAGCACCGAAGCAGACTGCGCTGCAAAACGCCCAATGCACCTTTGGTCGAACATTTTGAAACTTTGGGCCACAGTGAAGATGACATACGTTGGACAGTGATAAGCGTTGTCAAAATGCCTCTAAGGGGAGCTGACCTCTCTCAACTCTTGAATAAAGAGGAACTGAAATGGATCTTGAAAATGGGCAGTATCCACACAGGGCTTAATCGTCTTGAAGACTGGACAACACTATTGTAACCATAATACTGTGCTACTTTGTACAATCCTTTGATTATTAGCTTTTACTCATGGTCCTAACACATGTCCCTATTGGGACGCTTGTCTATTGATTTGCGTGCTTTCACCCTTTTGATCTTCCCTTCCTTCTACACATTCGGATATTGCATGTACTAAGCCACTCCAAGATGGCTGCTGGAAACACCCCTTCACTGACTTGGTCACACGACCCCTTTCCAACATGTCCGCTCCCTTTCAGGCTACATGACTCCACCCTCTGATCACATGATCACCCTTCCGTGATCATATGACACCGCCCCCAACAACTCCACCATCTTCAACTCGCCATTAGAGTACCCGGCCACGGAACTCACTCGCATCATTGCATGTGGTAAGCATTTTCATTACGCGATCGATCTCGTCTCTAACCTAGGGTTATTTCCCCCTGCCCTAACTCTATCCCAACCCTTTCTTCCAGACCGATCCTCCATCGCGAGGCTCAATCTTCCACATTTCATCTACCCTCAAGGTAAGCCCTCATCACTTGCTCTCTACTATTTAATCCCACCTATTGTTCCCTCTTCCTTACTCCCGTTCTTCCCCCCCCCGTAGATCCAGGATATTCATCCTTCAACCCACATCTACCACTTACGATGTCTGGCAATCACCCGGATTAACTACCCCCGCTCCTTGCGCCGCGGAATTCTCATTCACCACGCCCTCTGAGGTAACCATTATGTTTATCTCATTCCCCGTTCACGCTGATCACATCTCTGTCTACATTTTGCGTGCCTTATTTTCGCACGGACTCTCCATGGCCGACTCTCGATCCCATTCGTGTCTGCCTCACCATCGCTTAACTTTTTATTGACATTGTCTGATGTATTGTTTGATTGTGCACATCGTAATTTCAGAACAACTGTCGCCATCGTTTAAACTTTTTTAGGACACTGTTTGATGTATCTTCAGACCAACTGTCACCATCGTTTAACTTTTGAGGACACTGTTTAATGCAATGCTTGACTATGCATATCGTAATTCCAGACCTTCTGTCAATTATTGAGCCTTGGTATTCACGTGTAGCCGTTTAGTTCCTTTCCTTTTTTGGGATCCGACATTGCAGTTTCTCCGTACTAAGAACAAACGTATTTGACACCTATCTTTGACTTTTATCAGTCAAAAACTTTAAAACTTTTTGTCTTTCAATATAAATATTACCTTAATTGTGACCTTCTTTTCTTCCCTTTCTTATTTTCCCCCCTTTTTCTATTTATATTTAATTGTTTTCCTTAATGTAATGTTATTCAGGCAATTGTTCACAGGCATTTTATTTAATTAGTCCAGATGATGATCCGATATCCCCTTGATAAGGATCGAAACGCCGTCGACACAGTTGTCAGCCTTACACATGTTATTTACTGTTGATAACTTATGTGAAGGTGACCCTTGTATATCAAATGTTTCGCCATTTAAGTACTCACTGACAGAAACATCCACGAAATTGCCTAAGCCTTTTGTACTTTATTGTTCATGTGATATGTAAGGTCTCGGATACAGGCTTGTATCCCACTGTGATTTAACTTACATCCTTTGTACTACTGTTCTAAAATATTGTATATTAAATAGCGCCCTTGTCCGGCTGGACACTGGCTCAAATATAGCATTGATTGAGGCTATATTCATTGTACTAATATCCTCTTACTTCCCAGGGACCACTGTCTCCTGTAACAAATCAGTTCCCAAGGTCCCTGACCGATCTCCTTTGGGTGCCCTTGTTCTTTACATATAAGCGTACCATCTGTATCACACCCAGTGGTCCAAGCATACTGACTGTGTCACGCCCAGTGGAAAAAGCATGGCATCTGTATTACGCCAAGCGGTCCAAGCAACAAACACCTCTCACTTCAGATACAAACGGCATTGGAAAGCCGGTGGTACTGAGAAACCATTTTAGACAAAAAAATAAAATTGAGGTGTCAAATCTGACATTCAATACAATAAATATTCACGTTTCCTAGCATGCTGACTATTGAAAAAATGTGACTTCTGCGGGATTGCCTCCAAGGCTGCCTTGCAACTACTCAGCTAGGACATATAAAATAGGTAATATGCCAGATTTCAGCTAGTGGCAGGGCGCTGAGGTTATCTTTTTACGCTGCTACATAGTTTGCCTTATGCCACATGCTTTACTAAGGTTCTGATGTAGTCTCTTACCCTCTGTAACATCTGCTTCAGGATGGGCCTTCCCCCGCGGATTCATCAGAACTTTCAATCAAGTGTGGTGTCTGCTCACCTTCCTTGTTGCGCAAATGTGAATCTGTCCAGGCGGGGTCCCCTTCCTCTTGCTGCAGTTGGGTTCAAGGTAGCAATCAGCTCCAATGGTGGCTCGCGAAAACGTTGCTTGAACATGAAATACCTTGAAAAAACAAGAGACAAGAAGTGTTTTGGCAAAACAGGAACAGTTAAACAATGTGGCCGGGAGCACAATCACAGGCATAGGGTCTGAGGACTGTCTCATTTTAAAATTGGTCTAACATAGAATTTTATACAGTTCGTTGAATGTAGTAAAATGTTTCCAGAGATCCTTTTAGGTTAAGAAATGTGTGCCTCTGTCTTTGGAGCCATAAATTAAGGTATTGGATGAGGAATCCAGGCGGGGCTCAACCTTTTGTGGACACAATGCAACCACTGGGTAACGTGTCCAGATGTCCGGCATGAGGAGTTTGTTATCACTGCGTGTACTGTGTCTTGATTAGCTAAGTATACCTAACTTCATGTGGCATCTGACTTTACGGTGATTTGGAAACGTGTGCACCCCTCCGGCTATGCGTGCTTTACTGGGGCCAATCTCCCTGGACCATTGTGGTGTTGCTGTGGGATCGATATGGGATTTCCTGCTCATGCATTTTTCTGCTAACTACGTGCCACCCTACCTGTGACCTGTCAATCAGTGACATCGGACATGGGTTTCAGGGTCTGCCTAACTACGTATTTCTGAGTCAGAGTCGACGTGCAGTTCACAACGGGCGAATTTGTCAATAAAGATGCAATTTCGTTTTTATGCATGAATGTATCGTTATGCATATTGACATCGATTTTTTTCAATATTAACACAATAATGTAGTTACTAAGGAGCTGCATGCGGAAGAATCTCTGAAAGTAAAACCACATTTTATGTTACTCTAGATTCCAAATTACATTGTGGTATTTTTTTGTTATTATCCTCTCTTTTTTCCAGGTAATATCAAGGAAGGTGTGGTATTACTAAACGAAGCTGTCGTGCAGTTCAATAATGTCTATGGGGTTGCACATCCCGAAATCTCCATGTGTTTACGCCTTCTTGCAAAACTACAGTACATTTTGGGTGACATATCAGCGGTAAGATGGATTTCATCTTTGTAATTGTAGAACTACACGAAAGGCCTCTTTTATTTTTGAGGACGTCGAAAGATGTTTCTGATGTTAATGCAAATACAATCTGTAGACCTGCCATCTGTTCTTGCGAACAATTGCAATGTCAACAGGAAAGTAATATGAATGCATAAAAACACAAGATAAAATCATCTGCCACCTATAGTACCATTATATTCAGCATTGTATGACTATCAAGCTATGATATAAAGGCGTCACCCTTTTTGAGGGTTCCTCTGGTCCATTAATTTACACTCTGAGAAAGTGAACGAATTTCAAAAAGCCTTAAGCTAACACATCTACATGGATTTTATTTTGTCTGATGCCATCCACAGCACACTAATCTGCTTCATAGGCACCAGCTGATGCTTTTTTTTATCTAAATGCAGTAGCAGGCACCTACCCTCTTTCTTACTCTGCCACGTGAGCGGACCACTTTGCTATCATTACTTTCTGTTATGAATTCTGAGCAAAATAATTGATTGAAAAGTTGCAGATTTCCATCAACATATTTGAGTTTCTTTTCTCACTTTAAACTACCATCTCCCCCGGTTTTTTTACCTTAATTTGCACCATATTTGTATTTTACGCTTTCAAATGCATAAACTAAATTGTATTAGTTCAAATTATGCATATAAATACAGTTTGGCTGCAGTGATGATGATAACCAGCTTAGCTTAAGTACAGCTTAGATGCATGGAATACTTTATGAATCAAGGACTACACTGGTGGGCTTTACCATCTGTGAGAATATCTTAGCTTATATTTGTATGAGGAAGTCTCTTCAGTGCCATTCTTACCAATTGAATAATTTTGTCATGTGCCCACTCCAATATCTGGCATTCTTTTCAAGCCTCCCACTCATTAGTGATTGTACGTCAGGGGAGGTTAGAGCATTATATATATATATATATATATATATATATATATATATATATATATATATATATATATATATATATATATATATATATATATATATATATATATATATATATATATATATATATATAGATATATAGATATATATATATATAGATATAGATATAGATATAGATATATATATATATATATATACCCTGTAAGAATAGCTTTACCCTTATTACATATGTGCCATAAATCTACTAGGCTCGCCACCACTGTCGCAGGGCATAAGGGACCATATTATCTGTGCATGAATAGCTGAAACTTGGGTGTTGAGGATCCCTTGCTTCATGGTGTATAGGAGCAAGCTGGCAAGGGCATAGACTGATGTAACACTGCTTCATTTTGAATACCTGTGTATTGTTGTACTGGCAGCTACTATGGGGCATTAATATTATTAGTATAGACTCATCCCAGATGCATGCTCTTTATACATTGTTGTCTACATTGTACATTTTATAAATAAATCTATGGTGTCTTGCTTTCGCACATTCTTCTTCATCTGTTTATCTTTTTCATCTTCCTTTCAACCTCTTCCTCTATCATAATTTCCCTTTTTCCTTCTGCCAATTTAGTCCTTTTTCTAAAATCACCCAATTTTTTATGTTAGTGTTTAAATAAATTAATTATTTTGCTGCAGGCCCTGGAAAATCAACAGAAAGCAGTAATAATGACTGAACGAACCCTGGGCTACGACCATCCAAGTGCCATACAGGACTACGTATGTAAACGTGTGAAACATTAAAGTTCTATTGAAATTCCTGATTGGTAGTAATCACCTGCTTGTTCCCATATGCTACTGATATTGTAAAGCAAACACATTCTTACTTTTCCATCCAGTGTGAATATTTGCAGCAGTCAACACATTTTAGTATGACAACCATTCAAGGTTTTAGTAACCTTATCTTTAGTTCCTGATATGTGTTTTTGTTGGTATTTTAGGTTTCTGAGCAATTTGTTTACTCAAAATAGAGAGCTGCTCTCCAGTTCTGAGTGATTTATTCTAAGGCATTTATGTATCTGTCATTGCAGACTGAAGTGATTAATGTATCGCTTCATGAACATAGTGCATAATATACCTCATAGCTCTTGTAGAAACAAAGGCTTTGCAACGTGAATCTTTTCTGGATTCACATGCTGTGGATTATTCCACCATCTAGTGGTTGGGTCTGAAACTCTCCTCTTGTATAGTAGTTCTTTCTTGTTTTTCTCCCTTTTTAAACTTTTTTGTTGTTGTTGGGTGCCAGGGTCCCCACCATTTGGGGCTTGTTCCATACTCCCCTGACGTCAGACACCCTCCCCGGAAGACCCTAAACGTGTTCACCATCTTCAGATTCTTTTTTCAGCCATTGGGTCTGGAAGCATTGTTAAAGCTCTCCAATCAGACAAGGGAAGGAGAGGAATGAAAACAAGATTTAGTCAAAGAAAATGTAGAAGATCATCAGCATAAGATATGGTAATGAGACATTTAAACAGAGATTCAACCGAATTATGCTGAACAAGCATTGAAGTAAGTTGAACTTGCCTCAAGTGAAGGACGGCGAATGCACGTACAGGGGGCTCCCTGCTCCGCGTGATACGGAGAACACACCTTTTAGTTTCTGCCTGGAGTGTCACCAAATGTTCGCCCAGAGGGACAACCACCAGGTGTGCAACCTATGCTTGCCTAGAGACCACAAAACCGACAACTGCGAAGCTTGCACAGAGTTCAAACAAAAATTGCCGAAGGCACAAGAAAAACAAAGGCAGGCACACTACGCCATGCAGGGTTAGAAGGAAAAAACTTCTCTCAGAGATCTCAAACTATGTAATGAAGAAGAGGCTAAAGCCACCAAAGAAGTGGAAGGAGAAGGCTCTGAGACTGAAAGAGTTATCATCGATGTCAAAAAATCAAAACAAGAGACCAAAGGGGAACGGTATACAGGTACCGCCAAAAAAGATGGGAGCGGTCAAGCTGAAAGCTTCGGACGCTAGACCACATAAGACTGCCTCTGCACCAAAATCCTCTCAGACCGAAGGCAAGTTGAGGTAAAAAGAACCCCTCTGGTCCCATATAAAGGTTAACGCAGGTGGGAGAGCCTTGTAGAAGTAACCGGCTTCGAAAGACGATCAAGGTTGAGAAAAAGACAAGAAGACGGCAGCTCGGTAAACAGCAGCGATGGCTACAATCAACATCTAAGAAGGTACCCTCAAAATTGAGCGCAAGAAAAGACAGCTTGAAGCGTAAATTGCCGAATCCTTAAAAAAAAAAAGGAATTCATTGCTTCCCTCCAGAGATTTCAAATACCATTGAAATCTTCAACGGAAAACATGCAGGAGAAGAAAGACTAGGGGGAGCTAGAACCCCCTTTTAACACCAGAGCCACAAGAAGAGGTAGATTCACCCGAGGAAGCCGTAGACACCTATATATTGAGGCCATTGCACCCAGATGACATTATCATGCACAACCAGCTGATTAAGAAGGCGGAGGAGCGTAATGGGGTCCAGCTGATGAAGAGACGTCACATACATGCTTCCTACTAAAGACACTATTACTCTCACAAAATAAAAGACAATTCCTTCTGATGCTCCCGAGCATCTTGGATCAGGTGAGAGAGGTGTTTAAAGGGCCAGTAACCTGCAGAAGAATTTTAGGTTGAGAAAAATCATAAACATTTCTCCAAGGACCCAGCATTACATACATGACAATGTGGTGGCATAATCCATCAATGTAGCTATCACCAGGAAAAGAGCTAATATACCAACCACTTCTGGTACACCACCGGATAGAAAAAGTAAAAGGATAGAAACGGTGGGAAGAAGATTCAAGAGAGGAGCAACACACAGCGGTGCGTAGCCAACTCCAACCCCCGGCTTAAAAGAAATGCCCCCCAGAACTGGGAGGAGATGGCGGAACTAATGAAATACCAGCCAGAACAATATCAGAACAGGGCATGTGTCCTCGCAGAATAAGGGAAAAGCATAACCAACACATGCTTAAAATCAGCCCTGGATACCGCAGACAATACAAGAAATGAGGTGGTGGAACAAGTCGATGTAACGGCAGGAAGACTCTTTATGATACCAGCTCCAACAGTGACCATCATCACGGATGCCTCACGTATAGGATGGGGAGCTCATATGGAGAAACTCAACATCAGAGGAGTATGGTAACCACAGGAATCAGTACAACACATACATCTTTGGAGTTAAGGACAGTGTTCCTAGCCTTAAAAGCCTTTCCGAATCAATTGTGGAACAAACCCAAACAATACAACAATGATGTTCTATCTCAACGAGCAAGGGGGAACAAAATAATTTCCCCGCTCAAGACTAGCACAGGAGATGTGGAGATGGGCTATCCAGTGACAGATAACCATAATTGGGATACATCTACCAGGAGTAGACAACGTGGAAACAGACAAACTGAGGAATCAGAGAGTGATAGAGAATGTGTTCAAAAGGTGGGGAACACCAAAAATAGACTTGGTTGCAACACTAGAAAATACAAAATGCAAACACTTTGCATCCAGACACCCCATTCCCAGGGAATGCACTGTTGATAAAAATTTGCTTACGCTTATCCCCGATACCACTACTCTCAATGGTGATAAACAAATGCGGATGACACTCATACTCAGACTCATATCACCCCAGAGTGCAAGTCAAAACTGGTACTCAGATCTGATAGAGATGGCACACAGCATACAAAAACTACCAGTACTACAAGACCTGACCAAGGAGGGAAGGTTTTTCACCTAGAACCAAGCAGACGGAGTCGAGCGGCATTGCTCCTGAAGACCTAGTATTTGGTCATCTGGGGCTGCCAGAGAAAGTGGGTCCTCAGGGAAGCAAGAAAGCCAACAACTAGGTAATGTTACAAGGTCAAAAGGGAAAGATACACACTGGTGGAAGAGATCTGGTCTGTTTCAGGAGAGAACTTGTGAAACTACAGTCATCAGATATCTCACACATCTGATAGGGAAAAACCTAACTTATGCATCATTAACAGTACCTCAAGCAGCGATAGTAGCCTACACAAGGGGATGCATAGGTGGATGCTTCTTCACAGCCCCAGTGATCTAAAGGTCTCTCGAGGGGGTAAAAAGAATGGAGCCACCAAGGTGTGTGTATACACCCATGTGGAACCTTAACGTAGTACTGACACAATTGATTAAAGAACCATTTGAACCACTCCACAATGCCACCTTAAAATTCATCACGCTAAAAGCCACGTTCCTAATTGCCATGATGTCGCTCTGCCTAGTAAGTGAGCTACTAGCACTCACCATACAGAGATGCAAATACACAAAACAGAGTAGTCATGAGGACGACCCACTCTTCCTCACGAAGGTCATATCACAATTCCACATAAACCAAGCTATTCAGATACCAAGTTTTTTCCTAGAGCCAAAGACTCAAGCAGAAAGAGCATTACATACACTGGACGCCAGCAGGGCATATACTTAGAGGCAAAACCAAGAGCACCTTCAACAAGAAAGAAATGTGCGACAATAGCCTCCCTGGCCAATGTTCCAATTAACGACATATGTGTGGCAGGCACATGGTTGTCAGTACACACATTCCCAAAACACTACTGCATCAAAATACAGGTGAACAGGAAGGCACAAGTGGGCAAAAGGGTACTGAAACATATGTTTACAATCTCAACTTCATCTCCAACCCAGCCACCACAATGAAAAAAAACGATATGAAGTCAATGCACAGCATGTGAACCCAGAAAATATTCAGTCTGCAAAACTAAATGGTAACTTACCTGAAGGAGTAGTTTTGCAGCTTGAAGAATTTTCTGGATTTATATGTGACCCACCCATATCCTCAGGAAAGGAGACAAGACTAGTAAACAGAAAACAGGCAAAGGAAGCCCACAGAACATTCAATATGCGAAAAAATCACCCCAAAAAAATAATCTGAAGATGGTGGCCACGTGTGGGAGCTTCCAGGGAGTGCTTCTGATGTCAAGGGAGGCTGGAACAAGCACCAAATTGTGCGGACCGTCGACCCCCAACAACAACAAAAAAAAGGGGGAAAGGAAGAACCGGCAACTATACAAGAGGAGATTTTCAGACCCAACCATTAAATGGTGAAATAATGCACAGATGTGAATCCAGAAAATTCTTCAAGATGCAACTACTCCTACAGGTAAGTAACAATTTAGTTAAGTTGGTTATCATCTTAGACAGGGCCAACGGTTTTAGGGAAAGCAGTGCCTTTAGTCACACCTTAGCATAAGCAGCAACACCACTCAGTGAATGTGGTCAAAGATAGCAATCCAAAATATAAGACCGATGCAATATGTTGTTAACAGAATTCATACCTTGGATGACAAAATGCCTCTGAGGCCCTTGAGATAAGGTTAAACCCCTTGATGGATAAAATAATGGTCATATTTCTTTCTTGCTATTGCAGTTTATATCTGACTTGCTCAAGCCGCTCACACTTTTTGAGCTAATGTTAATTTGTAACTTATAAAAATGCAATGGATTCTTAAGTTCTGCCCTTGTTTCAGGAGCTACATGCGTTCTTTTTAAATCAGGATGTCTAATCCCAGCTAGAATGGCCATTGAAAAGGTAGGGAGCATTATTCTCTAGATCACACACAGTCCAACAGGAAGTATGGGAGAATAATAAGCAGTATTCATGGGTCTGTATGCTGAAGTATCAAGAATTTGAAATACGTGACAAATGTGCAAGTTCATAAATGTTGTACGAAATTGGCTTGTTGAGTAGGGAGAAGAGCAATGATTTCCCACAAAGATACTTAACCCAGAACCGAAGAAGTGAAAAACAGGCCCTAGTGAGAAATCCTACTATTACCTTTTGTAATATGGCTTAAAGTGACAGACTTCCCTTGGTGAAAATGTTTGTGTAGTATTTTAGAAGCACAAAAATAACATTAAAATTGAGAAACAAAAACGTATGTAACTCCCCAAAAAATATAGTAAACATGAATTGAAAGTAATAATGAAACCGGTAACTAAAAGAACACAAATTTATAAACGGGTTAAAGTTATGGATGTTTAAAATAAAAAACCTGAATAGAGCACAATGGGGAAGGCGACCAGGTCATAGGTGTCTTTTCAATTGACTGTAGACAACAATTTTACCTTTATTCTTAGGCTTTATTTTTGGAATTCAAAATCCTCTAGTTGGCGTTCCCAAGTTCAATTTCACATGCTCAGGTGTGTGCAAAATGTGGGGTTTGTGGACATGCTGTTTTGCAGCAACAGCTTGAACTATTGAAGCTTAGGTCTTGAAAACTTTAGCTGTCGTTAATTTGCCATGGGGTTCACTCTTCCACCTCTTATTGCTCTTATGCTGTAGTCAGGGATTTTTTTCTTTTTTGGAACTGGAAATACTTCAGTGGAATTAGGAAAAGAGCTGCTGCTAGACAAGGTTTCACAAGGGTGTGCATGTGGTTTCAATTTTTTCAGTATAAGTCTAGAAATTTGTGGCAAAAATTTCCACATGGAACCAACCAGGAATTATCGCCCACAAAATTGCACCTTTGTCGTGTAGCTTTAGCATCTTTGGCCAACCCATGGGAGTTAAAAATGTCATGGGTCCAACTTTATAGGATGATAAATATCTTCCTCCTCTTCACTGCTGCAGCTCCAAAAATTCCAGAGAGAGCTTCTATGGTACCAAGCCTCATATACCAAAGAGAAACAGGTACAACTATTTTTCCAAAGTAGGGCTCCCTCCTGCCGTTATCTTCCCCCTTCCCCCTACACCCTTCCCTCTTACCCCTATCCTACTTGGATCCTGCACACCCTTCAGGAGATTTACCCTGTGAACTTTCCCTCAACAGCTAAGACCTTGCTACCTGACCGTTGCCCGGTGGAGCAACCCTGATAGCTATAGGAGAGATGGGCTGTGAACTCCCTCCTCGGCCGTCACCTACCCAGCCGGACATTGGGCAGACCTTCCTTCGTCTCTCCTGCCGTTATCTCCCTCCTTCCACCTACACCCTTCCCCCTTCCCCCTATCCGCCCTATTTATCCTTCCTCCATACTATTTAAATGTGTTTCGTATTACCGATGTAACCTGTAATTGTTTTTTAACTGTGTAATAATGTGATTCCTAATGTAAAGCGCTCTGATACCCACGGGTCTAGCCAGCGCTTCTAGTAACTGATGTAACGTGTAACTGATGTAATTTTGTAATTTCTGTGGAACCTTATGTAAAGCACTCTGATACCTCCAGGTCTAGCCAGCGCTATATAAAACTGTAAAAAAAAAAAAATTATATATATATATATATATATATATATATATATATATATATATATATATATATATATATATATATATATATATATATATATATATATATATATATATATATATATATATATATATATATATATATATATATATATACACACATATATATTATCTACTGGCGGTCGCCAATAGATAGTTATAGTTACAACCTAGTTTCCATAGGAAATCTAAAAATTCTATTTTGAATAACTTTGGCGCCGGTTGACGAATCCTCCCGAAATTTTCAAAACTAATGGGGCACTCCGTTCAGCTCCTACCCTGAAAGTCTCTGGGTGATTCGTCAAGCGGGCGCCGAGAAAAAGGGGGGTCCCAAAACGCGTATTCCCCATGCATTTTTCCATATGACCTTTAGTCGCAGCTACAGCCCAAACTGCTGAACAGAATTACGTGGAATTTGGCAGAGAGGTAGCCATAAGGTCAAGGAAGTGCCTTTTGCAGGTCTGGTGTAAATCTGTTCAGTATTTCCTGAGAAAATAGCATTTAAAAGCATATCAATATCTATACGCGTGCACCGTGCGCGCACTGTGCGCGCACCCTGCCGTGCGCGATCGCAATTCTGATTGGTTGTTAGATGTCGGTAAACATTCGAATCGGTCGAAACCAGGAAATGTCGGCCGCCATTTTGTCTCTCGCAGTCTGAGGGGGTGAAAAACAAAGGGGGAGAACGTGAAAAGGGGGCAGAGCGGACAGTTCCTGACCCCCTAGCCTTGGTCAGGGGGTCACAAAAGGACCCCCAAGGGCGAAAAAAAACAATTTTATTTTTAAAAAAATCGCGAGGTGCGCGCACCCTGCGCGTACTGCGACCCGTGGGCGCTCGGTGCGCGAAGCGCACAGAGCACGCACGGTGCGCGCACGGTGTAAAACCTGAAAAAAAAAACCATAACTTACCATTTAAAAAAACGTACAAATTCACTGAAAAAAACATAGGTTTCACACACGTTATAGTTACGATTTAGCATCCTCTGCTGATGACGTCAGATATTACATCACTGATGACATTTCACTGAAAAAACCATAGGTTTCACACACGTTATAGTTACGAATTAGCATTTAAAAAATCTTGCAAATTCACTTAAAAAACCATAGGTTTCACACATGTTATAGTTAGCTGGACATTTCACTCGTAAAAAACCAATGAAATTCCCCCGTTATAGTTACTGCAGGCAACTATACCTCACGCGACCGCAATCCTCTGCTGATGACGTCAGATATTACATCACTGTATTTAGACACTTACCCATGTCTTCTTCCATTAATCTTTAGCTATACACATATTACAAATATTTATTTTTCATAAAGACACATATGTCATCAGTGATGTAATATCTGACGTCATCAGCAGAGGATTGCGGTCGCGTGAGTTATAGTTGCCTGCAGTGACTATAACGGGGGAATTTCATTGTTTTTTTACGAGTGAAATGTCCAGCTAACTATAACATGTGTGAAACCTATGGTTTTTTAAGTGAATTTGCAAGGTTTTTTAAATGCTAATTCGTAACTATAACGTGTGTGAAACCTATGGTTTTTTCAGTGAATTTGTACGGTTTTTTAAATGCTAAGTTATTTATTTATTTATTTATTTATTTTCAGGTTTTTCACCGTGCGCGCACCGTGATTTTTTTTTTTTTCTTTTTAAATCGCGAGGTGCGCGCACCGTGCGCGCGCTGTGGGCGCTCGGTGCGCTTCGGGCACCGATCACCCACGGGTCGTAGTGCGTGCCGTGCACGCGGGGTGCGCACACCTCGCAATATTTATTTTATTTTTTTAATTGTTTTTTTCTCCCTTGGGGGTCCTTCTGTGACCCCCTGACCAAGGCTAGGGGGTCAGGAACTGTCCACTCTGCCCCCTTTTCACGTTCTCCACCTTTTTTTTTCACCCCCTCAGACTGCGAGAGACAAAATGGCGGCCAACACTTCCTGGTTTCGACCGATTCGAATGTTTACCGACATCTAACAGCCAATCAGAATTGCGCTCGCGCACGGCAGGGTGCGCGCACTGTGCGCGCACGGTGCGCGCGTATAGATATTGATATGCTTTTAAATGCTATTTTCTCAGGAAATACTGAACAGATTTACACCAGACCTGCAAAAGGCACTTCCTCGACCTTATGGCTACCTCTCTGCCAAATTCCACGTAATTCTGTTCAGCCGTTCAGGCTGTAGCTACGACTAAAGGTCCTATGGAAAAATGCATGGGGAAAACGCGTTTTGAGACCCCCCCTTTTTCTCAGCCCCCGCTTGACGAATCACCCCGAGACTTTCAGGGTAGGAGCTGAGCGGAGCGCCCCATTAGTTTTGAAAATTTCGGGAGGATTCGTCAACCGGCGCCAAAGTTATTTTATTTTATTGAGATTTCCTATGGAAACTAGGTTGTAACTATAACTATCTACTGGCGAGGCGACCGCCAGTGATAATATATATATATATATATATATATATATATATATATATATATATATATATATATATATATATATATATATATATATATATATATATATATATATATATATATATATATATATATATATATATATATATATATATATATATATATATATATATATATATATATATATATATATATATATATATATATATATATATATATATATATATATATATATATATATATATATATATATATATATATATATATATATATATATATATATATATATATATATATATATATATATATATATATATATATATATATATATATATATATATATATATATATATATATATATATATATATATATAGCTCCACTCAGGGCCGGACTGGGAAACGAAACCGGCCCTGGCAAACTGTTTGGCCGGCCCCCCCTGGAGGGAGGGGGGTGCAGCCCAGCCATTTAGGAGGGCCGGTTTTGGCCGATTTTGTTACAGGAGGCCGATATTGCCGACCCCCGGTAACAAAAACGGCCCCCCAGGGGCCCAAACCCAGCCCCCACCCTAGCGGCCCAACTGGGAAACGCCCGGTGCCTTCAACGGCCAGTCCAGCCCTGGCTCCACTACAGTTCATTCACAGCTGGTCTGCTGGTTCCTCAGCTTGTCCTTTACATCCCTATGTGCTTTAGAAGACCAGCTGGATCACCATTTAGAATTAAGTCCAGACCTTGGAGTTAAGAGGAAGCAAAATTCAGGTCCACATTCATTCCTCAAGTGGACAGGGTTAATGTGACAGTAATGCTCTCTTATTTTCGTTTCTAAGACCAAGATTATTGGTGATTTCCAGTTGGTGGGATCCCCAGGTTATAGAAGTAACACAGCAGTGGTTGATGAAATTTCATAAACCTATCTTTGAAAATTGCACTTCTCCTCACTTATGACCAAAACTATCCCACAAGTCTGTTTTTTCCACTCTTGTGAACAACTAACTGAGCTGTCTGAACACCTAAAGCCTACTCATATACAATGTTACAATTGGTGCAAATCCTATTCAAGTTGATGCTCTACTTATAATATAATATCCCTTCTTTAGGAAGGCCAGCTTCAGAGGCAGTTGACACTGTATCTTTCCTTTAATACAGAAATGAATCTATTGGATGTTCTTGCTTGTCTTTGAATAGATAGCTTACATTTTTGTATCACAATCCTTTCGTGGATGCAGACTGTGTGTTGCAAGTGTGATATCCTTTAATTATCCTTCCCTTGTCTGGCTAGTCAAGGTTCCACAGCATAGCAGCTACACTCCATGGTCTCTAAGTTGTTGGGTAGATTGAGGACCTAACAATAGTCATTTGCACTTCTCCTGGGCATAGCCCTGGGCTGACAGATCTCTAATTATAGTTACTGTATGGGGTGAGACTGGGCAAAACTGGCTTAGAAGCAGCCAATGCTTATGCATAGGTAAACAACTTTTAAAACAAATTATATATGTGTCACTTGTAATAAAAACTAAGTTTGTCGATTACATGGATGTTTAATACAATACCACAGAGAACCCCTTTCAGACACATTTAGGATTTTTAATCATAAAGCGCGGTTTATCACTAGAAATTTGAATTTCCCTGTACAGCAAACAGCACTTTGGGATTTGGTTGATACAGAACCATGCATGTTAAAATACTGTCCATGTCTGACCTCTAATTATTATGCACTTATATCTTGTGGGATTCAAGTGGCTGTTTGCTGATCTTTTGTTGAAAATAGGCTTTAAAAATGTCACAGTCAATCTGACACGTGGAGAATGCATTTTGTTCTGCAGCCACTAATGGTAATCCCCAACTAATCTTAAAGCCACTCCGATGGGTGGTGCAAGGTCACAATGCGACAACATGGGATGTCTTGTGCATTGTTCTGCACCATCTTACCATTGACTTACCTAAAATACATGAAAGCCAGATATTCTAAGTGGGGTCAGCTAATTACTGGCTGTGTTTTAGGGTTAAAGCATATGCACTGGGAGGTGTTTAGCAGCCTCCCAGTTGCCACACTGCAAAATATACAAGCACATCAGTTACAAAAGGGACAGGCACACAGAAGGATTAGGTTTCTGATAGATGAAACATAAACTTCTAGCCTTATAGCAAGGTATGTGTCTTTCCATCATCTCTTGCCTCCTCTCACAATTTTAAAGTGCTATTCGACCTTTGTCCTCCACATGCCACAGACCTCACACCTTTTTTGCTTCTTCACAAATCTTACCATGACTTGTAAAAATGTATAAGGATAGCACGAGATCTCCTTAGAGAACCTCCATACCCAATTTTTGTTCAGTAGATTAGCAGCTCCTCTCTTACCTCCCGCCAAGCCAATCACAGCTGCCCAAATATTCTTTATATTTTCAGTGCATGCAGAGGGCATCATCTCAGCTTCCTTTGAGCCTCAGAGTGCTGCAGGTTCTTCTGCCTATCAGTATGATGATATAATTTTTAGTACTTGGCAGAGGTGGTCAACTTTCTAATTCTCAACCGAGCCCACTTGCCAGGCCTGGATTTGAGGCAGGAATGAGAAGATGGCTCTCCTTGTGCACTATTGGGACCCCCATTTACAGTGCCTTATGCTAAAGCTTTGTGGCTCCCCTTGGATGGGGAACTTTTCACCAATGGCCCGGCCCCCTTTTCAGAGAAGACATTTATTACATCAGTGCAAGACTGTGCTTCTATTCTTCCACTTCGATCCTCTTCCAAGGGAAAGGTCTCTGCAGTGCCAAATCACGCTAGTGCTTTTCTGATGCTGTTTTCGATGTCTTTGATTCTTGACAGCACATCCTCCATGTGTCTTTCCATTTCCTCCATTCATTTTACTCTTCTAAAGGTGCAGTGCAGTTCTCAACCTCCATCACTATGGAGCCCACAGCATCCACATCCTTGCAGGATCATCATTCTTAACACAGAGTGTTTTTTAAGTCTAAAGCACGCTGCTCAATGTCTTTGCCACAATCTTGTCATGAACTCTTTCCTAAGGGTCTGCAGAGTATTTTGGAGGTTGCTTTTTGTGATGGCCATTATACCTTGTGGCTATTCGTTGTGGTGTGCTAGTAGCAAAGCAATCCAACCTGCCCTTTTTGCACTGTTTACTTGTGGGGCGTCCAGCCAAAATTGAGGCTCAGCATGTTGTCTGTAATTTTGTGGGTAACTTGTACAGCTCAATGCTTTAACATTAAATATGCTTGCGGGGATTGTTCAGTGATGCCTGGTCTAACATTCATTCTGCTGCAGGGGCTATTTATACCATCCAGTTATGCATGGAGCACATCTTTCCTTGGGACTGTTAATTGCTCATATTACACCAAGATCCCAATATCCCCTGATGGAGTCCCAAATATCTTAGAAGGCCTACCCAGGTTCAGTTTCTCTGATGTCTGTGGTCCTATTTGATTGCCCCTTAGTGTGATAGGAAAGTAACAGTCATGCAGCAGTAGCAGTCTCTTTGCCTCTGTTGCCTGAGCACCATTTTCACCATCTCCTCAAAGTGATAATTGGGTGCCAGGACCATTTCTACCATACTCCACGCCAGACTGCTCCCCGCTTCCATGCGTACTTCCAGCTCAGGGCCAGGTTCCCCTGCTTTTCTGCGGTAAAGGTGATAGCGCCAAAACGTATTCATTTTACTCAGTTCAACCCATCACTTACAAAGGTGGACTCTGCTTCCGCTTTTCTTTTTCTCCAAGTCAATATATCTTTGCCACTGTTTTAGAATGGATTAAATCATCTCAATAGACATCATCAATTTCAGTAATTAGCTCAGTCAATAATGAGAGTATTAGGATCGGTTCAAAAACCTTTATTTATCATTTAGGAGTTTAGTAAGTTTGTTTTCGTCTTTTTATTCAATTAGTAAATCAGATAAACCTGTTTACAGAAATGTCACGAAGGCCGGGTTAGACTCAATAGATGCAAAACATGGCAAGCTTGTTCCATAAAGGAATCCATCCCTATTTTATGAGATAAAAATAGGGTTCAGAATGCTAAGTAGAACCCATAAAGAGTTCTTGAAAAGAGCGAGATCTGTGGAGTAATCAGGAATTCGAACTCCCCATTAAGCGCAATTCAGGAAAACTCAATCGAGTCTCCCTATTCGAGCAATGGGTGCTGCAGTATCTACATCCAAAAATTCATTAGGATTTAGGAAATAAATTGAAGGAGTCACTGCCCAAGCGGCAAATAACTAAAACTGTCAGCAGTAGCTCTCAGCTAAAGTCTGAAAAGGAGGGCAAGGAGAGAGTTAGGAGAGAGATCCTCAGGAAGATTAGTTTAGTGAGAATTTGCCTTACTTCCTAAGGAAAACACACATTAATATAAAAGCACGAAACATGTATCGATACGTTCCGGTATATGGTCATTTCGAACCAATGAAAGTGATTGTCTAATCATCTGCAGCTTCTTCCTTCGTTCCCACGGTAAACACTGGAAGTAGACAGAACACTATCCAAATGTATCATTCAGATGCTAAACATTCATACTTGTTGTGTCCAATACAGGTTTCTCATGGGAAATTCAGCAGCCTCTAACTATAAACTTGTTCAGGTTCCACTACGTAACAATGAACTATTCTAAAGACAGAAACATTTTAATTCAGCATCCTGGGTAAATCATGAGATTCACAGCTTATTGTAAACTCTATTTGTTCTCTATGTATTATTGTGTGAATACGTGGCAGCTAGAAACAATCTAAATGCAATGAGAACATGTAGCTTGAAAATGAAAAATACATTTTTATAAGTTCCTCACATTCTACAGTAACGACAGTCAAAGCAAGTCAAGAACAGGTCAGATATGCTATATCATTTCCTAAAATGTTAGTCGAAAAAGGCCTATTCAATGCGAAATAAATTATAGCTTTGTGCATTTTGCACCACTAGTTTTTGTGTCATTTCGAACACAAGTTTGACATTAATTCCACACTCAAGCATACATGAGTTTAATAAAGCACATTTTTGTTACATGTCATTTCTGCAAAGTGGCTAAGCATTAATGTCAAGTTAAGCATTTGGCTTTAGTAATAAATGTATTTAAGCTAAAATTGTCTGCTCTATCAAAGGCCACAGGAGTGTTGCCTGTAGCTCTGCCTCCGTCTCCCTATAGCTGCGGCTCACCATCATCGCAGTCATCCTGAAGGTCCCTAAGTTGCTCCCCTCTCATCCGAGTCTGAAATGTCCAAATCCCGCCAGTAAATGGGTGCATCACTATCTCCAGGATGAGAGGGACCAGGCGGTCACCACTCAAGGACACCACTAGGAGTGTATCATTATTATTTCCAATCGCGGGCAGTGAGGTTTTGTGTGTGCTTAGATCTGCTTACAAGTTCTAGGCCAGCTGCTGCTGTTGTTTTACTCCTACAGGGTGGCAAAGGGTCCATACACATTGTAATGAAAAAAAGAACAACTGGTTATGTTTGTGTCTCCATTAAAAATTCTAATCTATTAACCTTTTGATGATATTTTCAAATGCATATACATTGAAATAGCTGATCAATCCAAATATTGTTTCCTATATGATGCTATGTTGTGACTCGGATTTCGACACAAACTTTTTTTTTTCTCTCTATACATGTAGGTTTTCCTTGCATTATTCTGCTTTGCAAATGCTCAGCTTCCAATGGCTTTGAAACTACTTTACCGTGCACGCTACCTGATGCTTCTTGTGACTGGAGAGGATCATCCTACAATGGCTACTCTGGATGTACGTACATAGAAGGGCATTGTTTTAGTTCATTAAAGATGTTTTGAAGCAGCTCTTGTAAAACAGGTATTTTACTGGTCTAATATTTACTCTGCTTCCAACTATACGTTTTAAATAGTAGCTAAAAAATCTAAAAGAAATCTCTTTTTACGTGGAACTTTAACCAATTTACAAAACAGATTACTACAAGTGTATATGTGCACCTTAAGTGTTCGTGTTATGCTTCTCAGTACTGGAGATCTTGGTGCAGGGTAGATGATGTATGTACTGATCAAAGTATCTTGTTCCGTTTTGAATTTTTTATGAATAATCAACTACTAAATTGTATAATACTTACCAAATGATCATTAGCATAGAGAAAAGGGTGTGTTGTGGCATGCCAGTTATGCATGAACAATAAATCACTTGGCAGATCAAATAATGTCATCTTTTCAGGAACACTGTATTAACCTACTTTCCTCCCACCATTATTGACAGAGTAACATTGGTATAGTTCTACAAGCTGTTGTATAGTTCTACAAGCTGTTTTGGAATGTGATCTAGCTATGAGGTTCCTTGAGAAGGCTCTGGAGATAAATATCAAGTACCATGGAACAAAATCCCTGCAGACTGCACTCAGGTAATGATGTTATTTTAACATTAGCTCATAAAGGCTAAGTGGTGCTTAAAGTGTGGGTCCTTTTAAATTAAACCATTTCAGTGGGTCATGACTCGTGCTCACATCCTGCAGTTCATCTTCCTTGTTTGAGCTCATACAAGACCACAATAGTCTAATATGATGTTCCTGTGAGCCTCCAATGGGCCTTTTAAGAAGCAGAGGTTCATTAGACTTAGTTACAACTGTTTTGGAGTGTGATGTCAAACATGCTCTTTGTATTATCCTCTTCAATTCAGACAATATTATCTATGGTATGGTAATAAAAGTAAGACCTATTTGAAATCATATGATCCTGCTGCAAGTTACCTTCTCTGGCCCAGAACAGATTTTAATTTACAGTCTTTGTAACAATGTTAATTTAAAAAAAAAAAACGTTCTTAAAGCAAACTTCCCATGGTCTGACATTCAGGGGGAATATTTTACTTTTCATAATCTCCTACATTCAAGTGATTTGAGGATGTGTTATGTATATGCCAGTATTTGTTTTACAATTTGGAAACAATATGTCGGCCGCACCAACCTTGTACTGGATCCAATGGGACCAATACACTCTTCCGTTTTTCCTCGCCTCCACCACATTCCATACTATGAAAATATGGAGGCCTTTAGAAGAAACAGCAAAAGGAGAATGGAATAAGAGAGAGACCAGAAGCTCTGAATATCACTAATCTTACTGGCCCTAAGCAGGATGAGTATGCTCAGATGTGGGTCCCTTGCATGCTGTATCAGTGGAACCAAGCTATACTCTGCGTTTGCACCCATAAAAAGGCTAACCAGTCCTAGGTTGCTTGTGTTCCAGTCTGATTTGCATATAGCTGCGTCCAAACTGAGATGGCATGGTGTGCGAAATAACTATGGATTGCGATGTGGCCCGAGTAATTACCAGTGGCTGAGAATATTTCAAGCATTTCATTGATCACTTTTTGTATACATTAGTATTACAATTAGTCACATGGACATACTGTTTGAAATTATTGTTGTAATAGCCCAATATTCATAGTCACAAATCCCCTTTCACCACTGGCATTCTCGCAGCACGATTGAAAATCAAAGTACCGATTTTAGGATTTTCACCATTTCAGACAAATAGGAGAGGCATGTGGTCTGAGAAGTGTAGGAAGCTGGCTTTTTATGTAGTGTACCAAAATAAGGTACATTATGTAGAAAGTCAAGACGACACTTATTGGCTTACAGGACTTAAATTAATAATCACAAATGCTCTCTTTTGTGGTTGTGTGGGAGAACAGTTTAGGTTAATCAGAGGGTAGTGGTAAGCATTTGTTGAACACACAGGGTCAATAAATGGGACATACACTCAAGAAGAAACTCAAGACCAAGTAAAAAAATAGCATATCATTTTAGACACCAAGAACATTGGAATCTGATAAGTACTTTAGATGTTATCAAATTTTACAGCCTGAGCCTTCGCACACAGTAATGTTATCCTATGGGAGAAACTGCCTAGACACAATTACAGACGACTTACAGGATTGTTCTTCTGGACTTAAGGTAAGTAGGGGCCAAGGTCCAAGAAAGCACCAAGAGTTCAGGTTTACCTGCCCTGGGGTGTCCGAGTGCAGAGGTGCTGAATGCTACCAGTTAAAGTCCATTTGAAAAGTACCTGTCAGAAAGAGGTTGCAAGGGGGGCCTGGGGGACCAGTCCGGCAGAACCCAAGTGGGGCGGGGGTACTCAGCTATTGTGGGGTTCAGGACCACAGAGACACCATCAGTTTACGTAAGCCCGGGCTGGGAAGCTCAGGTCCAGAGGTGATTTGTCTGGCGGATCAGTGAGTTAGACGCTCTCTCGGTTCTTGGTGTTCGTGGAGAAGAGGGAAAAGAAACACAGCAGGGCCATTCTTTGTAAGGAGCTGGTCTCTCTTGGAGTACCTCAACATGCAGGTAAGTTTTGTTGGTGGTGGTGGTGTTCCGACTGAACACAAACAAGCCTTGGTGCTTGCAATTGGCTTCGGTGTTGGTGCAGGGTGGCTCCTGGGGGTCCTGGCGACTCCTAACATAGCAAGGGGATGGATCTGACCTGCTGGAGCACAAAGACCTCTTGCTGGGGTGCTACTCCTTTTGTGGGCCTGAGGGTCGACAAAACGGTGTACTGGGCAGCTGCAGTCAGTGTCTGCTTGTGCAGGGGAGTAGCTCCTCTACTCCAAGGGAGATGTAGCTTGGTTCGAAAAATTCATGGGCAGACTTCCAAGGATTTGGCTGAGGCTGTTTTACTTCTGGATGAGTTGGTGTTGGTGATTGCCAAGAGAGCAGCAGTCACGCAGGGTTTTGCGCCAAAGTTGATGCTGATCCACAATTCTCACATCTTCGGCCCTTCTTTGTTGTTCTTCTTCATTCATTCAGGCAGACAAATCTGAGTTGCTGGTGTCAGGGGGCCACCTAAATACTAAATTGACGGTGTTAAGGGGAGTGAAGGATAGTAGCCAACAGGTTACTTACTCTTGGGGTCACTACACCCATATATGACCACTTCCTGTGGGAAGTGGGCATAACCCTGTCCCAGAGGTCCAAATTCCATCATAAACAAGATTGAGAACATCAGGTAGCCCACCTCAGGGGTGTGACTAGCCTTGTGGTGCAACAAGCCTATATTCTAAGCTAATTTCCCGCCTGTCCTGGTGCCAAATGGGCCTCAGGGCAGGGGGGGCATCCCCAGGTCAGGGAAAGCCGGTGCTGCATATTAAAGGCAGCATGGGCTTTGAAGCCCTTGGCCTTAATATGCTAAATCACTAGCAATCCTGCTGCAGGAAGTGTGGACACCTTCTTCTGGAGCAGGCATTGTTTCTGGCCTCAGAGAGTGCAGGTTCTCACCTGCAGGCAGGGGGTCAGAAACTCATCAGTGGTAGCAGGCTGGTTGATACCAGTCAGCCAGCACAATAGCTAGTGGTAGGTTTTTCAGGGGGCACCTCTAGGTGCCCTCTGGGTGCATGCCAAATTTAATCTTGTGCTGGCAACAGTGCAGGTTTATTAAGACAAGGTGTTTGAATCCTCGTGTAAAGCGCTTGGATACCTACGGGTCTAGCCAGCGCTATATAAAACTCAAATAAATGAATACCAAACACCACAGGTTTCTGTAAAGCCATCATGTAGCTAGGGAACTCGTGATGACAAATGCCCAGTGCATATACTTAAGATGGCTTTTCTGATCCTTGTACCTTCTAGTAATTGAACTAGACAGCACTGGGGCATATCTGCTCGTGAAAATATTCCCTCAAGTGTAATATAAAGCACCATGCCTTAGGCCTACAAGGAGTGCTGTAGGGGAACTTACATATATGACATGCAGTGACTTTGGCAAGGCATTCAGTGAGTGTGCCATGTTGTGTTTTCACTCATGGTTTGCACCATGTCACGCAGTCTGCATTGGTAGGATGCATGCAATTTGTATCGGGATCCCTTATGGTGGTATAATACATGCTGCAGCCCTTTGGGACCCTCTTTAGTACCCATGCCAGTTACTAGGGACTTTCAGGGGTGGTAAAGTGTATGCGAATTGTGTTATAATTGGACCATTTACCTTGTTTTTAGGTAAAGAGCACTGGCACTGGGGCCTGGCTAGCAGGGACCCAGTGCACATCAGTCAAAAAACATCAGCCCCAGTGGCAAAAAGTGGGTCACCATTACAAAAAGGGGCACTTTCATATAGTGAGAGTGTGAGGTAGAGAGGGTGGTGGGGTAGAGATAGAGAGGTGAGATAGGGAGGACTATAAAGAGAGAGAGAGAGGTAAGGTAGAGAGGTTGAGTTGAAATAAATAGAGGAAGTAAAGGTGATAGATAAAAAAGCGGATAGTAAAAAAGGTAAAGATATAGAGTTGTGAGAAAGGAGTAAGCTAAAGAGAGGTGAGGAAGAGGGAGCAGACATAGAAAGAGAGAGTAGGTAGAGAGGTGAGGTAGCGAACAAATGATGGGGTAAATTCAAAATGCAGTTAGGAACAGAGAGAGAGAGGGGGATAGGTGAGATACAGAGAGATGTAGTAATGAGTGAGTTGTGAGGTACAGATAGGCTTGAGGTAGCAAGAGGAGAGAAGTAGGGAAGTAGAACTAGTAAAGAGAGAATAATAGGAAGAGAAGTGAGGTCATAAGACAGGTGAGAGGTGGGGTAGGGAGGTATATTTGAGAGAGAGGTGAGAAAGACAGAAGTGAAACAGAGAGGCTTATTTACAAACCCCTTGCGCCGCCGGTATTTCACTTCTTAGATGGGAAAACGTGACGTACCGGTGGTGCAAGGGGCTGGTAAATAAGCCCCAGAGTATGTTAAAAAAGGTGGAGTAGATACATAAAGGTGTAATATAGGTAGAGAGGGGGAAAGAAAGGGTCTAAGGCAGAAGAGGTGAGGTGAAGTAAAAGTAAAGACATAAGATATATAGTTGTCGATGACAAAGGGAGGTAGAGGATGGTAGACACCGACAGGGAAATCAAGATTTAGTTGTAGTGATTTAGCATTAGTCAGCTAGAGGGATAGATAGAGAACTGAGGTAGGAATAACAGAATGAATTTAGTGATTGATGAGGCAAAGAAAGATGGAAGTATAACATGATAGGGAGGTAGATAGTGTTAAAGTAGAGAAATGTGAGGTATAAAGAGAGATGAGAGGGTGGGCAAGTTAAACAGGGGTGATGCTGTTAAGAGTACGTAAGAGGCAGGTGGATGATGCTGTGAAGAGTACATAAGAGGCAGGTAGACAGATATGTAGAGAGAGAGGTAAAATGAGGTCAGGAAGGGAGAGTGATTACAGAGATATGTTATTAGAAAAAGAGAAAGTAGATATAGAGTGGGATAGCAGTTATGGGCCCCAGTCAATTGTCTACTTTCACCATAATTCAAAACAGCCCTGTGAAAAGTGCCAACCAAAACACCAAGTGTTTTTTAATCCATCTCCCTATCCCCATCTATTGTATGCTTTAACAGGACATTGGATAATATATATATCTGCCTTTACATGTCTAACTACATAGCCTTCAGACAGCTGCTATTTTCAGAAGCACTAAGTGGCAAATATAAAAGCTTGATCCCGCCTCTCAGATGACACGGTGGACATCACATCGAAAAGCCCAGTGGCCAAATTGAAACATATATTGTTAGGTGTGGTTGAATCCTCTACTGCAGATCATGAAAGAAGTTAAGATGCTACGAACAGACCTCCACTCTCACTTCCTGACTAGATGTCACTAATAAAATTGTGGCAGGCCACACTGTGCATGGACTTTTTGAAAGTGTATTTTTTCTATTGCAGCTTGTGCTGCAGCCCGCAGCACAAGCCGCAATACAAAAAATAAACTTTCCAACCACCATGAAGGCGACCACGTTGTATTATGGATGCGGGACCGCTGTCTCCTTGACGGGCGGTCTCGTTTCCACTAACTTGTCAGTCGGACGCTCTTCCGACCGACATCGTAATGGGCCCCTTTGTCCTCAAGTTAAATCCTTTGGGTAGTAGGAGGTAATCCGAAGAGAGATTCCGAAGTAGAGAAAAAGCGGGCACCTGAAAAGCAAACAACTTGAGAGGCATCTTTTGAGTCCCTAACTTCACAATATAATGCGGACACTCTTCCTTGACAGCGTGAAAAAGGAAAATTCAAAATGGAGGTCGCTATTCGTATCAATGGTTGAATGAGTTTCATCCAGGGTGAGTTGGTGGGCCTATCAACATGGGGAAAAGGCTAGCAACCTGTTAGCACAAGCAACTGAAGCATAGGTAAGCTGCTACTACAATTTCAGCAATTAAAAAAGGACAAGGGCAATTGATGACACATCTAATAGACAATAAAGGTTGAATTCTGAGCTTATTTTTCTTGTCTATATAGCTCACAGGCTGATAACTCTCTAATTAAAGAACAATCTTTCTTTGAAAATCTGCCTCTCACCTGAAACACAAAAATCTCTTAAAGGAGAAGTCAGAATTGATGAAATAAAAGAAGCCATTAAATCATTGCCATGTACTTAAAGACCTGGAGAAGTTGGATTTCCTGTTAAACTGTAGAAAAGATGTCGACTCTCTTGAATACAGTCTTGAAAGAGGCTAAAGATACGGTCCAGCTAGATCGGAATTTAATAAACATACCATAACTCTACTTCTGAAGCCTGGCAAAGACCTGCTTAAACTATCGGCCGATCTTACTGATTAATTTGAATGATTACATTTTGTCTATAAACTGTGGCCAGCTTCCTGAAAACTGTGCTTGCAACACTGATTCACAAATTTCAGCTAGAATGTCATCCAAATACCACATGTGAACATTACATCCCCTACTGTGGCAAACTGGCAAGAATTTGCACAACAAAGTGGTGCCCCCCCTTGGATGCTGAGAAAGGGTTCAACAGGATTGAATGAGAGTACCTATTTAGAATTATTTCATAAGCAGGCATATGCTCAGACTTTATCACAAAAGTGAAGTGGCTGTATCCGGCTACTCCAGCTTCTGTACACTGTAATGGTTTTTTGTTGAAAATGTTTAGAATGTACAGAGGTGATCTCTCAAAGATGCCCGCTGTCACCCTTTTTCATCCTGGCTAAGGAATCTCTAGTTCTGGCAATCAGAGCTTCTACACAAATGCATATCATGGACACACATACAGGTGAATTAAAAATACTGCAGTATGCAGATGACTTACTATTGTGGCTTTTGTGTTCTTTAAGATTGGGCCAAATAGACAGTAGATATATATATCTATATATATGTATATATTATGGAGTTGCAGACGCCACTGGGTAGTTCTAACTAAGACCACGTCTCCATAGGATATAGATTTTTGGGTTTGCTAATAACTATAGTGTAATTTGACAAATCTTCACAAAACTTGTTTTTTAAAGTCTCATGTGTGCGAGGATGTTAACTTAGTGATGAATAATGAATGGGACCGATCCAACCAGCGGCAAGGTCAAACAGGGGCGATCTCCCCTGAGGGGAAAGGATGGCTTGCAGAATGTGGGTTGCACGACATTGGGCGCCTTCATCATCCAGAAGCACGAGATTACACATACTACTCAGCCGCACATAAGTCCTAAGTGCACCTAGATCACTTCCTAGCATCGGCAACGCTTTTACCTGACATACGGAAACCTCGACAGAGCCTCGCTCCCTGTCGGACCATGCATTAATCATAGTCACAATACACTTGAGGGGAGTCACTCCGTCCCCGCCGCACTGGCGCCTACGGAAAGGGCTATTACACTCACCGATAACTGTGAAGGAGATTAGGGAGAGAATTGTGGAATATATCAAACATAACGATAGAACTGACACATCGCTCGCTGCCATTTGGGAAGCCCTGACATTGGTGATACGGGGGAGCTTCTGGCCATATCCTCTGCCGACAACAGAAAATGCAGGGAAACGAGACAGAGCATTACACAAGAGGTGAGGGAGTTAGAACTGATCCACAAGTGCACAGGGGCGCCAAGGGTGTGGCGGGAATAGTAACGGAAAAGACTCCTCTAAAAAGCGGCTTGACGTGGATAGAGCGCAGTATACACTATTGCGTTTAAGACATAAGTTTTACTTAAGCAGTGACAAATATGGGAGGATGCTAGCTCATCGGTTGAGGGTGCGGACTATAGCAGAGGCGGTACCCATGATAAAGATGCCATCGGGGAGGAGGTCTATGCCGACAGCCAGAAAGCTGACACATTTAAACAATTTTATAAATCGCTGTGCGCAGAAGATCATGCGGGGAAGCTACCCACGAGTGAATACCTTGCAACGTCCAAAATCACTCCCCTTCCCAAGTAGCAAGCGAGTCAATTGGACGAGCCCATCTGGCCGGAAGAAGTCATAGCAGCCTTCGCTCGGTTGAAGATAAACAAGGGCCCGGGACCTGATGGGTACCACGCCCTCTCCTATAAGACCTTGTGTGTAGAATTAGCCACTATGCTTACGAGACTCTTTATCTCGGTCTTAGAGAGCGGAGCAATCACGGATTCCATGATGGAGGCAGCGATCTCAGTGAACCTTAAACCGCAGAAAAATCTTAGTCAATGCGGATCCTACCGCCCCACATCCCTCCTTAACTTGGATGCAAAGCTTTTTACTGGAGTGCTTGCTGCACAATTGGGCCTGATGATGGCGGGGCTGATAGACCCAGACCAGGAGGGGTTCATCCCCACTGGGCAAGGGAGGCATAATACGAAGCATCTCTTACATCTTATGGACAGTGTGCGCCGGTCTGGGTTGGAAGCCCTATTCCTGGTAGTGGATGCAGAAAAAGCATTCAACAGAATACGATGGACCTACTTGTTTGATACTTTGCGTCATTTCGGGTTTAGGAAACGATTCATGACATGGATCTGCTGTATATACCAGACCCCAAGAGCATTTGTCAGAGTCAATGGGACGTTCTCTATGTCCTTTAAGATAGAGCGCGGGCACGAGGCAGGGGTGTCCACTCTCGCCCCTCCTCTTTGTTCTCTGGAACCTCTGGCCCAACGCATTAGAGACCACCCCCAATTCAGGGTTTAAAGTTAATCTGAACATATCTCAGGTGCTTAACCTCCCCCTCCCCCCCCCCCCCCCCCCCCAACAAGAGAAGTCCCTTCAAGAGAGATTCCCTCTACAGTGGGCCTCACAGCCAATCACATATTTAGGTATTTTACTAGCCCCAACGATTTTGAAGACGCTGGAGTTGAACTACTCCGTGTTACTAGAGGAGACAACAAAACCCCTAGCTGGATGGGAGCAGTTAAATTTGGCCTGGTTCGGTAGTATCACAGCAATTAAAATGACAGTGCTGCCGCAAATTCTATATATTTTTTAGTTGCTGCCGTTGGTTCCCCAACCGAAAGTAATGCGCTCCCTCCAATTGGCCATTAACAAATTCGTTAGTGGAGGCAAGAAGACACATCTGTCCTTTGCCCAACTGTCGAAACCCAAGCAGGAGGGAGGTGCAGCCCTCCCGGGATTACAGAGATACCTACAGGCCTCTCATCTTCAATATATTGTGGAGTGGAATCGGCCACTCTCAGAAAAGCACTGGATCTTCATGGACCAGGCAGTAGCCGGGGTTAACATCTGGAGGGAGGCTTGACTGCCGCGCAAATTGAGAGCATGGGGTCTCTACTCCTCACCAGTCACAGCAGCTACTATGAATGTATGGGACGCGGTGGCGCTTAAAAGAGGGCTGGCGACTTTCCCATCCCTACTGTCCCCCATAGTCGATAATCCGGACTTCCCCCCGGGCTGTAAATCAGAGGTTTTTCAGAGATGGCGAAAGGCGGGATGTAAGAGAATTGGTTCACTATTTGATCTCCAGGGTATCATCCCGTATGAGCAATTGAGCCAAGACTATGATCTGCCCAAAGCTGATGAATTCCACTATCTTCAACTCAGACATTGGGTCACCTCCCCATCATACCTAGCGCAGGCTTCCAGACGACTTACTCTGTTTGAGAAACGGTTAGTAAGCAAGACGGACGATAAGCACCTCATCTCAAACTTGTACTCTATGCTAGCTACGGGACAAAGAGAAGGGAAGACAACAGGACAGCTCCGGTGGGAGGAGGAACTGGGCAGGACTTTGACAGCAAAAGAATGGGAGCACATATATTATAGAGCTCACCACACAGCTCATAGCACAGCAGGCACTGAATCAGCCAACAAAGTCATATCCTACTGGTATCTTACTCTGGCACGTATTCCCCATTGGGACAAAAATCACAGAGAGGAATGTTGCAGAGGTTGTGAGGTCACTGGTTCTCTAGCACACTTGTTATAGCATTGTCCTTGTCTGGAATGCTTCAGGGAAGGAGTGTTAAATGATATTGATAAGGCCTTTGACACGGAGATCCGTCGATTTCCGGTCTATACATTGCTGGGTCTCCCCAATGCACTAACATTTTCTCGTTCATTGTGGAGTAGACAAATAGCGCTGGCACTGCTGGCACTACTGGCGGCCCGTCAGACGCTCTTAGCACTGTGGGGCACCGCAAATGTCCCAGACCACACGGCATGGCTATATGAGATATGGTTAATCCTTGCCATGGAACGCATCTCAATGATCCAGGAACACAAGGGGGAGAAATATGCCGAGTTATGGGCCCCCTTTATACAAATACTATCTAAAGAATTTCATTGCCCTAAATTTCTCCAAATATTACATCTGGTCCCTGAGAAGACGGTGGCTGAGCCACCCCACTAAGGAAGGGTCGGATCTTGAGCGACAGTTCACTCCTTTAGAGGATAGCTCCCATATTAAGGAGAATACTGACCGGTGCAGATACCCCTCTTTCTTTTTGTTTTTGGGAGGGAGAGTGTGGGGGGTCTTTTTACTGTTTTCTCATGGCATATATATATAACTTTGGGTTTGTGGACACACGGTTACATACAACATCTTACGCTGCCAGCCTCCGGGTTGTAGGCAAAAAGCTGTGTTCAAGTAAATGTAAGAGAACTTCGCTGCCGACCTTTAAGGTTGTAGGCACCCAGCTGTGTAATACTAATGTCACAATATTGATATCTAAAATGAATAAAAGATTGGTTCCATAAAAAGTCTCATGTACCTCAGCTTCTCCCTGGAAAGTTTTGGGGTGATCCGTCAAATGAGCGTCGAGAAAAAGGGGTGAATCCCAAAACACGTTTGCCCCATGCAGTCTTTCCATTGGAAAATTAGACACAGCTACAGCCAAAACAGCTGAAAGGAATTACACCGAATTTGGCAGAAAGCTAGATCTTTACCAAGAAAGTGTGCATTTTGTGATTTGGTGTGAATCAGTTCAGTTTTTTTGGAGTAACTAAGGTTTAAACTGTATGTATATTTCCAGCTGCTGAGGATTTGGACCTGACAGATCAAAGATAATGATCTGATTGACTGCCACAGGATCAACAAAGATGTTGCGGTAGCCATTTTAAGACTCGGGGACTCAGTCAATATGCCCTGAAAAAAGTGTTAAAAAAATACATAGGGGACAGGGTAGGGATACCCCACACTCCCTAGGTCTGTGTTTTTTTAAACAGTACTGTAGATCCGAGGAGTATCCACAACACGCAACTTCTGAAATACATCATTGATAACACTGTGCATAGTGGGAGCTCGAATTATAGTTACTTTACGGCATGAGTTATAGAACCTTGAGACAACTGTAACTGGTAAATTTAATTGTCTTTGTCAGCTTAAAACATTAACTGACAGCTTAAAATATTAACTGACATTTTCACCTAACGAAGACTTTATATCTCTCTATCAATATATATATATATATATATTATCTACTGGCGGTCGCCAGTAGATAGTTATAGTTAGGACCGTGTTTCCATAGGAAATCCGCAACATTCTATTTGGAATAACTTTGGCGCCGGTTGACGAATCCTCGCAAATTTTTCAAAACTAATGGGGCGCTACGCTCCGCTCCTACCCTGAAAGTCTCGGGGGGATTCGTTAAGCGGGGGCTGAGAAAAAAGGGGGGTCCCAAAATGCGTTTTCCCCATGCATTTTCCCATAGGACCTTTAGTCCGAGCTACAGCCCGAACGGCTGAACAGAATTACTTGAAATTGGGCAGAGAGGTAGTCCTCAGGTCAGGGATGTGCCTTTTGCAGGTCTGGTGTAAATCTGTTCAGTAGGTCCTGAGAAAATAGCATTTAAATCAATATATATATCTGTAAGCGCGCTCCGTGCGCTTACGGTAAGCTTACCGTACGCGTACGGTGCCGTGCGCGAGCTCAATTCTGATTGGTGGTTACATGACTGTAAACATTCGAATCGGTCGAAATCAGAAAATATCGGCCGCCATTTTCTGTCTCTCGCACTGAAAAACAAAGGTTGATAACATGAAAAGGGGGCAACGAAGAGAGTTGCAGACCCCCTAGCGTTCGTCAGGGGGTTCACGAAGGACCAAAAAGTATGAAAACTAAATTTAATAATTAAAAAAAAAAATCGCGGAGTGCGCGTACGGTAAGCTTACCGTACGCGTACAGTAAAAAAAAAAAACAAAAAAAAAAAGAATTAACAATCACATTTAATATATAAATCTAAGGACCCCCAAGGGAGAAAAAAACAATTGATATTTTGTAAAAAATGGCGAGGCGTGCACGGTACGAAATGCGCAACGTGGGCGCTCGGTGCGCGAAGCGCACCGAGTGCCCACAGTGCGCGCACGGTGCGGGAAGCGCACCGTGCGCGCAAAAATTAAAAATAAATACATAACTTAGCATTTAAAAAACCGTACAAATTCACTTAAAAAATCATAGGTTTCACACAAGTTATAGTTAGCTGTACATTTCACTCGTAAAAAACCAATGAAATTCCACGTTATAGATTTCACACACATTATAGTTAGGAATTAGCATTTAAAAAACCATGCAAATTCACTTAAAAAACCATAGGTTTCACACAAGTTATAGTTAGCTGTACATTTCACTCATAAAAAACCAATGAAATTCCACGTTATAGTTAGATCAGGTAACTATAACTTGCGCGACCGCAATGCACAATGTGTCATTTCAGATGTCATCATTGATGTCATGAGTGATGTCACTGACCATGTCATAAGTGATGTAATATGTGACGTCATCACCAGTGCATTGTGGGGGCGCGAGTTATAGTTACCTGATCTAACTATAACGTGGAATTTCATTGGTTTTTTACGAGTGAAATGTACAGCTAACTATAACTTGTGTGAAACCTATGGTTTTTTAAGTGAATATATATATATATATATATGCAAGATAAAGGTTGTCCCAATGGGATGCCACTCACAGCAAGATTCCGCACAACACTGCGCAGGCGGCAAACAGGTCAGCCGGCCACACACAATCCAAAAAGCCAAACGCGTTTCGGGCTCCTCAGAGCCCTTGTTCACTGGCAGTATAGAGGCAGGAAACAGAGTTAAGAACAGCTGACTTTATTTTTGAATAAAGAGTCCTGCCCCAGTGGGCGTTTACACAACATGGCATGCTGGTACTGATAGTCCATTAATATCACCACATGTAGACTCGTAGTTCGTTGTTTAACCCAGTGGATTCTGTTCCTGCCCCAATATTAAATTAAACATCCATGTACGGTTGAATGCGCGACTTTATTTTTGAATAAAGAGTCCTGCCCCAGTGGGCGTTTACACAACATGGCATGCTGGTACTGATAGTCCATTAATATCACCACATGTAGACTCGTAGTTCGTTGTTTAACCCAGTGGATTCTGTTCCTGCCCCAATATTAAATTAAACATCCATGTACGGTTAAATGCGCGATGACGCTGCTTCCTGCTGCCAATGCCTTTGCGAGTGAGGCCCCCACTGTCCATAACTTGTGCTCGTGGTCACGAGTACACTGGATCCGCGATGAAGCGTCAGGGCATCCCGCGGCCGGACGAGCCGCTTTACATGCAAGAAAAAGGTTGTCCCAATGGGATGCCACTCACAGCAGGATTTTGCACAACACTCCGCAGGCGGCAAACAGGTCAGCCGGCCACACACACAATCCAAAAAGCCAAACGCGTTTCGGGCTCCTCAGAGCCCTTGTTTACTGGCAGTATAGAGGCAGGAAACAGAGTTAAGAACAGCTGACTTTATTTCTGAATAAAGAGTCCCGCCCCAGTGGGCGTTTACACAACGTGGCATGCTGGTACTGATAGTCCATTAATATCACTTTGCTTTTTGCATTGTGTGTGGCCGGCTGACCTGTTTTCCGCCTGCGGAGTGTTGTGCGGAATCCTGCTGTGAGTGGCATCCCATTGGGACAACCTTTTTTTATATATATATATATATATATATATATATACACATATACACACATACATATATATATATATATATATACACACACACATTATCTACTGGCGGTCGCCAGTAGATAGTTATAGTTAGGACCGTGTTTCCATAGGAAATCCGCTACATTCTATTTGGAATAACTTTGGCGCCGGTTGACGAATCCTCGCAAAATTTTCAAAATAGGCGGGGCGCTCCGCTCCACTCCTACCCTGAAAGTCTTGGGGGGATTCGTCAAGCGGGGGCTGAGAAAAAAGGGGGGTCCCAAAACGCATTTTCCCCATGCAATTTTCCATAGGGACCTTTAGTCCAAGATACAGCCCGAACGGCTGAACAGAATTACTTGAAATTTGGCAGAGAGGTAGTCCTCAGGTCAGGGAAGTGCCTTTTGCAGGTCTGGTGTCAATCTGTTCAGTGGTTCCTGAGAAAATCAAAAGTAAAATCATATATATATGTGGGCGGAGCCTAACCACACATCTCATCCTGAGATCTGATTGGCTGTCAGCACTTCATCCAAGAATTGTTGGCAGCCATCTTGGGACCAATATACATGATAGCACCTCATTAAAAAGCATTGCAGTTAATAGAAGGTTTTAAGACTTTAGTTACATTATAAATCATTTGTTGATGGTACCATACTCATTTTAGGAATTGTGGTATGTTCTAAGGTGATTTCACCATGTGAAAAAGCCTTCTGCTGGGATATCATGATTGAGAGAAAAATATTTTCTCATGCTTTTCCCACAGAGTTTTGGAAGGTGATCTATAAGCTAAACTGAGAGCTTATTTTCTGTAAATTCACATTATCTTTCTCAGTCATGTGAGAATGAAGTCTGACATTCTCAGTAAAACATGTACATCCAACAAGGGCAGAGACTGTCAGTTGATTCCTTTGTGTTCTACTGCAGCTTCCCAGAGTGTTCCAAAGAACAACTAGTCCTACTTATGATAAACATATGGCACACCTAAAGCCATCTTGCTTGGATTAAAGTAGTAACTCTTAAAACATTTAATTTAAAAAGGAACAAAATGAGGGGGTTCATTTTTCCATAAAAAGTATGATTAGTGCTGCAGAAAGAAAAATTAGGGCACATTTTGAGTGACTTCTCAAATCCTCTTCTATTTCATTAAAAAATTCTGACATGCAGACTGAAACATGCACTTTCAATACCAGCAGCAGTTTTCCCTGGTGAGCAGTAGCTTTACTACAGTGATCTAATGAGCAAAAGAGTGCTAACATTCTGAATTTATGGCAATTGTGTGACACATCTGAATGCCTTCTTGATGGAATCAAAGTAAAAAACTGAAAGTATTTCCTACTGAGGAGACTGCAGTAAATGAGGAAATTAGGAAACTTCATAACAAATAAGTCTCCCAAGATGGCCACCAGAGACAAAAGAGCCCAAATGTAGCCCAAATATCAACTAGAGCGCTTACTGTCTTCATTATGACAAAAGTATGGCACACCTGAAGCCATCTTGATTGGAATAAACTGGTAACACTTAAAAGATTTAATTTAAAAAGGAACACAATGAGGGGGTTCATTTTTCCATAAAAAGTATGATTAGTGCTGCAGAAAGAATGAGCAAAAGAGTGCTAACATTCAGAATTTATGGCAAAAGTGTGACATATCTGAATACCTTCATGATGGAATCAAAGTAAAAAACTGAAAGCATTTCCTACTGAGGAGACTGCAGTACATGAGGAAACTTCATAACAAATAAATCTCCCAAGATGGCCACCGGAGACAAAAGAGCCCAAATGTAGCCCAAAATCACCCAGATGTAGCCCAAATATAGCCCAATGACAGAAGTGTGCAAAACACTTATTATTTTGTGTTTTTGCAGTGTTATATTGTGCAGACTTGTCAGGTATTGGAGTGCTTTACATGAGCATTGGTTACATCACACAAGAACAAATTCATTTTGGTTGTAGACATGGGGAGACTAAGTGATTTGACCAGAATCACAGAATGTCGAGCTGAAGCAGAAACTCCAACCTGGTTCCCCAGTTGCAAAGTCTGCAGTTCTGGAAGTAACACCACATCCTCTCCCCTAAGTGCAACATTTAATCAAGTGGTCAACTGGATCAAAAACATAAAGATAACAAATAATTTAAAAGTGCTTTGTCGCTATTTGAAAACTCAGAAAATATGTCCTTATTTTAGTCTTTTAGAGCACTAACCATAATGTTGATGCCAATAAGACCCTCTCATATATGTAATTTCTAAAGGAAATGCTCTAGGTATTACAGTTTTGATTACATCAAGATGACGTCAGGCGTTCCACACTTTTGTAATAAATATAGAATGTTAGCAATCTAGTTGTTCATTAGGATACTGTTGAGAGGCAGAGACCAGGGGCACGGACTCTGAAAATTGAAGGCAGGTAGGAGGGTGCAAAGGCAACAATTTAACCACACTAGGCAGGCAGGAAGGGCCGTGGCAGCACAACAGACCATGGAGGGCAGTGGAAAGGGGGGCAGAGGCAACAAACCAACAGTACAGGACTTGCAAGAGAGGCTGTGGCAATGTAATAGACCATTGTGGGCAGAAGGAAGAGGCAATGGTAGTACAACCATACAAGCCAACCGACCCGATTCAGCCAAGAAACGTCCAATGTTTTTAAGCTCAAATGGGCTTTATTTGATCTGTCTCCTGTCTACAATCTCCTCTTTTTCAATGTAACTCAAAGGGGAAAATCAATACCCCAGTTTTTTTTCAAAATCTCCCTCTTACCAAGTTCAAAATGTTCGTAAGTATGGTACATTGGATCATGGAAGGAAATGGGGTAGGGACATGGACTTGGATAACAGAGGACAGGAGGGACATGGAGAGGTGCACCAAACTGACCCTGCAGGGCAGGCATCAGGGTTTGCAGCAGCACAATACACCACACAGGGCATGCGGGACGGGAGTGCAGCACAACAATCCATAGAAAGCAAGAGGGAGGGGACAGGACCATGCACATGGACAACAGAGAACAGAGGGGCAAGAGGCAATGGTAGCTAGCTGACCATAATGGACAGACAGGAGAGAAAGCTGCAGCATAACAGACCATAAAGGGCAGGAGGGACGGATCAGGGGCATTACAATGGAACAGACAAGCCAGGAGGGAGGGAGTAGGGGTCTGCACATGTAAACAGAGGGCTGGGGGCAAGGGGGCAGGGCAGGAGCAGCAAGATAGCCATGGATGTCAGGCAGGATGGGCACTAGAAGCAAGACACACAATGAAGAGCAACAGTGAGACTGTGATGGCATACACACAGACCATGGAGGGAAGGTGGGAGGAGGTCAGGGGCAGCTAACTGACCACACAGGGAAGGTGGGAGGGGCCATGGCAGCACAGAAGACCATGCATGGTAAGTGGGAGGGTTAGTGGCAGCACAATGGCTATGATGGGCAAGAAGGAGGGTGCAGGGGCATGCACAAAGGACGATGGAGGATAGAAGGGAGGGTCAGGACCTGTGCACAGACAAGAAAGTTCAGGGTAAGGGGCCTCACAACAGACCACACGGGGCAGGCAGGAGGAGCAGTTGCAGCACAACAGACCAGGGAGGGCAGAAGGGTGTGGCAGTACAATGGACCATGTAGGACAGGAGGAAGAGGATAGGGGCATGGCAGGTGGACAGGCAGGGTGGAGGTGGCAGGGACAGGTTACAGTCATCTGACAATGCTAGGCAGGTGGGAAGGGAGTGGCAGCTCAACAGAACACTCAGAGTAGATAGGAGTGGCAGGTCCATGGAACATGGTGTGCAAAAAGGATGGAGCAGGGGCATGCACAAAGACATCGGAGGGCAGGGGGAAGGAGAATAGGGGCAGCAAGCTAAGCACAGAGTTTAAGCAGGAGGTCAATGATGGGGCATACAATTGGGCAATGGAGGGCAGGAGGAGTGGACTGGTACATCATACTAAATTGAGGGCAGTGGCAGCACATCAGACCATGCGTGGCAGGAGGGAGGAGGCTAGTCCATGGATTCACACAACAGAGGATAGGGAGGAGGGGGATGGGGCAGCAAGCTAACTGTTCAGAGAAGGTGGGTATTAGGAACTTTATTGTTTTTAAAACGTGTGTCTGTGCGAACTACTTAAAATATGAACAAGTATGCAGCATAATCTCACTTTTATTCAGGAAGAAGAGGACGTTTGTGACTGTGACCCCGGGCTCACTTGGCAGAAACACCCGCTGACCCTCCACCCCCTATCGCAAAATGTAATGCCCGTGAAAAGGGTAGGTGAACACAGTGTTATATAGAACATAGTCCTGAGAGCACGATTGAAAATGAAAACTAGATATAGTGTATGGTATAAACTATGCACCAAAAAGTGTGATATAAGATGAACCGGGCGTGAAATATAATATGCAATACATTGTGCGCAATGACAGATTCATTGGAGAGCGCGAGATAGCACAGGCACTAGCGCGTGCTATGCGATATGTGCCTTGGAGTGTAATATGCACAGGGCAGTGTTGTGTAACCTAACTAGTCTCTAAAGTTGTAATATAAAATATGTGCTGGGGAGTGTAACGTTGCATATGCACTGTGACAAAGATATGGATCCCAGATTGTAATATGTGTGGCATAGCACTGTGCGTTATAACATAGGCATCGAGGAAGGCACGTTAGATGGGGCAATATAACCCATGCGAAGACAGGTGTGGCATGACATATTCACGGGGTGGTGTTACAGTTAAGCCTGGGCAAAGCACTACGCTACGCTCGCGTAGTTTGCGAAGTTCGCGCTACTTCGCACTACGCGAATTGCACGTAGCACAGTGCGAACACGCGTAGCGTAGGGTTGCGTAGTGCTGCGGTAATTTTTTGCTTGCTCGTGGTCCTCAACAACTAGTTGGCGACCGCGAGCAAGCAAAATGACATCCCGGCGAGACTTTTTCCTTGTTCGCGATCAGCAACATCAAGTTGGCGATCGCGAGCATGGAAAATAAACCTCCCGGCGAGATTCCCAACGCGAGGAGGTCAGGTTTCTCATTGCGAGTAGTCGCGTATGCTCGCGACCGCTCGCGATGAGAAACTACCAGTTCGCGTTGAGAAAGCTGCAGCTCGAGTAAAAATCTACTCGAGCAGCAGAAAACTACAGCTCGCACTGTGCAAGATGCCATTTTCAATGATTGCACAGTGCCGGTTGCTTGTCCGCACTGTGCAATCATTGAAAACGACATCTGGCACAGTGCGAACAAGGTACTATGCAGTTCGCGAAGTGCTACGCGTAGCTCGCGTAGTGCGAACTGCACTTTGCGTAGCTTCGTGAAGTGCTACTTCGCGAACTACGCCCAGGGTTAGTTACAGTGCACATGGGCTAGAGAGTGTCATAGTATATGCACTAGCTAGGGGAATACAACACAGAGGTGTGTGGCACTCAGCAGGCAATGGTGGGTGTAACACAGCATTGGGCTCTGCCAGGAGCGCGCTGTGACTCTCAAGTGATGTTCGTCCCCTTTCCAGAGAGTAAAATAAAAAGTATTACACATCCGGCAGTGGATGTGTGTTTTATTAACCGTGAGGGGGGTTTCTTGCATACTTTTGGTCTAATTTTTGTCGAATCCCCTTTGAATGGCTTGGTGTGCATGTGTATTAAATGTGCCCGTCAATAGGTACCCATGTTTGTATAAATAAACTACAAGGGTGTCTATTGGGATTAGGCACGGTAGGGCATCAGACATGTCAGAGCTTCACTAGTGGTGTAAATACATTCCACGTGGATTCATTTTATGCATAGTCGCCTTTTAATGAATATCACGCAAATCGTCATGGTGATAGGTACGTACGGTTTGTCCAGCATGTCCTAGGTGTGTTTATAAATATATATTTTTTAAAAATAATAAAAAACAGTGGCCGGCCCTGGGGATTGGGGTCAAAAAAATATAATTAGGAGACAGGCCCTGGGGGATGGGGTCATCAGGGCCAATAAATTAGAATAAGAAGGGGAACCACACAGCCCCCCTTCTTAAAAAATTAAAATAAATAAAAGACTGGCATCGTGCCGGAGGCCACGCCCCTCCTTGCAGCACTCTGCAAACGCGCCCCCTGGCGAATTGTAAGTTGGGGAATTAATTCCTCTTCAATACTGAGGGTCCCTGAGGGCCAACTAGCCCAACAGGCATCTCCAGTATGCGCCAGGGAGCTGCGCTGCAGACAGGTGTTCTGAGGCCAAGCCCCTTTTTACACCTCTCTGCAACGCAGCTCTGTGGCGCTTACTGGAGGTACCTAGTGGTCTAGTTTGACCCTAGGGACCCTAAGGATTCAAGGGGACTTAATCTCTCAACTTAGAACAGTCACAGGGCGCGTTTACACAGTGGTGAAGGGAGGGGACGGGGCCTGAGGTGACGTGTGCAAACACGCACTATGGCACGTTTTAAATTGGCGATATAATTTCCCTTCAATACTGAGGGCCCCTGGGGGCTAACTAGCCCACCAAGTGCTTCCAGTAAGCGCCACTGAGCTGCATTGCAGAGAGGTGGTCCAGGCCGTGCCACTTTTTACACCTCTCTGCAACGCAGCTCTGTGGCACTTACTGGAGGTACCTAGTGGGCTAGCTGGACCCTAGGGACCCTCAGGATTCAAATGAACTTAATCTCCCAACTAAAAACGGAAACAAGGCGTGTTTACACAGTGGTGAAGGGAGGGGACGGGGCCTGAGTTAACGTGTGCAAAAACGCCCTGTGGCCTGTTTTAAGAGGTAGTTTTAATCCCCCATCCCTATTATATACTAGGGGCTTACAGAGGAGGTCATGCTAATCACAGGGGGATACCAACGCATAATGTTCCCTAGTGTATGTAGGTGTTTTAACTGTATTCTAAGTGACTTTTAACATAGCACTGGCTCTAGGACTGGTTAGTCAGACTCAGTTACCACCAGTATCCGTCTGAAAAAGTTGAGGGTACAGGATGATTTTGCAACAAGGCTTCTTTCTGCTCTTCTTTTTGTTCTTTCTGCACGTTCTCCTTCTTCCTGCACTTTTCTTCGTCTTTGAGGACTTCTGTTGCTTCTTTCTGCACTTATTTTTTTTCTTTCTGTGCATTTTTTCTTCTTTCTTCACATGTCCTATCTCTGTAGGCATAGTTAGGAATTAGCATTTAAAAAACCTCAGAAATTCACTGAAAAAACCATAGGTTTCAGGGGTGTTATAGTTAGCTGGACTTTTCACTTGTACAAAACCATTGAAATTCCCCCGTTATAGTAGCTAACTATAACTCGCGCGCCCGCAATGCACTGCTGATGACGTCACATATTACATCACTCATGACATGGTCAGTGACATCACTCATGACATCACTGATGACATCTCAAATTACATCAACACGATTACAAGGAGACTAAGGTCCGGGACTAGGGGTTGTCACTCTAGCAGGCTATAAATTGCTGAGTGTGAATGAAAACCATGGCAGAGGGGGCGGTACAGCTGTTGTAACTGATAATTGAGTCTAGACTGGATAATAATTGTAAAATGTTAGTAACACGCTGTAATTTTAAATTTTCTTATATCATGCACTTTCTATATGTTTATCAAATTACTAAACACGAGAGGGACAACATTCAGCAACTGACTGATACAACTAGTGAGCACTACTTTAAATATAATAAACCGATGATTTTGGGTGCTTTTACCCTGCACATTGAAGTTCAATACTACACCTTAACTCATTAGGCCGTGCCTTCTTACTCCTCTGTGCACTATTTTCTCTCTTCCTCTACTTTGAGCATCTAGATACCCAGCTGAGGGCCACGGGTCGCACTTTATGAATGTTAAAATAAATAAAGAAAACTTTACACAAGAGGAGTCAGTAAACTATGCTCTCAGTTATACGGAGAAAAAGATTTGGTCACGCTCTATATACACAAAAGACAGTATGCTGCCACCATCGCTTTACATGATGTACGTAAGGCAAGGACAGAAGTCTGTTGCCGAATATGAGGGCATGCTTGGTGTGCACCTCCAGGTCATAGTTCAGGTCCGAGGCATCACATGATGGTGCATATGCTCAATTAGTGTGACGCAAGGGCCATAATAGAAGTCAGGATATCAGTTTCACATGAAAATTGGCACTCACAACAAGGGCACAGTCCCACATACCATGCAGGGGGCATTCCTGTCCCACCAGCTGGTATGGGAGTCTACTTCATTTTGAAAAAACAGGAAGCTGATTAATATCAATGCTGGCTATGGCTGTTGTTGGCATATAATCTGTTATAATTAAAATGCGTAACCTGTTTTGGGTCAAACTTTTCTTTCATACTATAAATTGGTTAGGATTGTGTTTAGTTTTACTTTGGTTGTTAATGTTAACCTCTTCTTGAAAAGTGATTGTTTTCCTTTCTGTTCCACAGTCACCATTTAGTTGCGGTGGTCTACACAAGCAAAGCAGAATTTCGATCTGCCATGCAACATGAAAAAGAAACCTACACAATATATAGGAGCATAGTAAGTATCAAATTTCTAACTAGCAATGCTTTCTTCGCTTGTCTCTACATTCAGGTCCCTGACCGCACCCAGAGAGGACAGCTGCTGTGGATGTCAAAATGATTCTGTTGTTTGACAACACCGTGTCTGCCTTGATACATTAAGGAAAGGAGCGCCGATTTATTGTTTAGGTGGTGACTTTAGGAATGTTACTACACACAGGACACTGACAAGCTGGCATATCTGGATTAGTTCAACATATTTATATATCTCCATTTCTGGGGATATCAAAGTAGTTTTTTACTGTAGTCATTTGATCATTCTATCTGCCAATGTTTAACTGGACCGAGAAAGGCTTGAGAAAACTCAAGTAACATGATGATGTCTGTGAATCAATTTGCCCTTCTAACTCTCAATATAACATTGATAAATCAATATGACTATATGCGCAGCAGGAAAACAAGCATTGGCATAGCCAATAGGTCTCGCCTTTTGGATCTTACAAGTGTTTAGCCATGCAGCGCATTTTCCTGGGTGCTGTGCCGCCAGGGATTGAAAAACTATACAATTATTGCACACTGGGTAATGCAGTTTGATTCAGGAATACATGCTTGCCTCAGGAAACATTTATGGATACATTTCAAGGCCATGTAATGCACAGACAGAAAGACAAGTGCATCGGTGCAAGTCAACAGCACTAACATTCTGTGTGCGACTGCATCACTTGAGTAATGAACAGCCAGAAGCATCAGTGTCAGGGGCAAGGTATGCTTAATACAATAAGATGACATATTTAACACACCTCCCGCAGTAGACTATGCAATGAATTTACAAAAGCCCAGTTGTTTGAGCAGTGCATTAACCTTGTTATATGCGAGTTCAGGCTGCCTCCAAAGCACCAGACAAATAGTGATCTGTTCGTGTACTGGCACCCTTCACTGCGTTGCTTTGCAGTCTCAAAAATAATTTGGCTGCATTACCTTATCTCCACTTTAAATAAGGACCTTTGATGTCTGACTGAAATGTGACTTTCATGAATCCCACCTGCCCCTCTCACAAATACTTCTTGATTTCCACACATGGACAAGATACGAAATGCAGAGGGAGGGTAGAGTGGCAGGCATAGGTTGTGGCCTTAAGGGCAGGGCTGCTGACGTTTGAACTGGGGATCCATGTTTGATTCCCTGTGCCACTGCAACAAAATTTCATTCTCAGTGCAACACTTAGGGTCTTGTTACGAGTTCAGCGGTCCGACGACCGTCACACTGCGGGCCCGCCAGCAGTATTATGACTATGGTGGTCGGATTGCCACAAGACCACCGGCACCGCCGGGATAAAGGATCCCACTGGGCTGGCGGTCTTTCACTGGCAGGAATATGCAGGCATGCCACAGCAGGCAGCGCAGGGCATATTCCAAGTTGCCATTTCACCACCCTTTTCAAGGCAGTGAACCCGCCATGAAAAGGGTGGCAGAATGACAATAACAGGGGCCCTAATAGGGTCCCCCGCCGGGATTGGGCCTTGGGGTGCATGCGGGGAGGCATATGTAGTGGCCCTCTGTATTTGCCCCCTCATTTTCTGCATGGTGTGGCATGCATGCCACACCTTGCATGAAGGTGCAGTTGGGGCTCTGGCAGCGGCAGGCTACATGTGGGGCTGTTTTCTTAACCCTCACAGACCACTGCTGTCAGACAGCCGCAGGACCGCCTGCCAGTAAAGTATTGAAGTCCCAATGTGGCGGGCGGCAGCACTTCGGTTTTGGTGGTCCTACAGCAGACGGCATGTTGCACCGTCCATTCTAGGACCGCCAAAGTATTAATAAGGCCCTTAATCTATCCATGCCTAAAAATATGGCATGGGTAGATTACTTGGAGCCTTGTGCACACCCCCAGAAGAGGAATCAGTACTGGTGGGGAAAGACTATAAACTCCCATGTCAAGAATGCCAACTCCCTCCAACTCCAAGTTGCCATGTCAAAACATAATAAAATAAACTGCCTTGAAGTAAAGTAGTGCTCTTCAAATAAACGGGTTATTATTTAGAAATCCTGCAGCTCAAACAATCCATACTGAGATTACCTCAGTAATGTAATAAGTCACTAGGGTTTGCAACTTAAATCTTGTTTCATGACTCCATACATGGGGCTGTACTACATACATATCATAGCTAGCAGATGCATCTATACAATTAGGCAAACCCACAACACCCAGAATACATTTTGTCATCGATTGAACACCCAGAATTAGAAACGTTGTGTACAGATGACATTGTCGCTATATCCCACGTTTTCAAAACACATAATCAGGGACCCATTCGCTGTGGTAAACACCCTGTAGAAGTTCTCGGATGCAAATTACTGGTCCTTCAGCCAGAAACTGAAGACGTACCCCGGATGAACTCAAGACTACCAGTCAGTGCAAAGTCTACCTAGGGCCTACTTTAGTTCGCAGAAATGTTCTGTTCAAGTCTCCTCACCTACACGCACACACAGGAAGCTCATCACTAAAAAGGGGAACAACAAAAATGCATCCCTATTTTCAGAGTTCCTCAATTATGACCCAAAACAGTGTCAATCCCCATCAACTAAGTAACATTTGTCTACCCGTTTTCTAGTACTCCACCCCCCTACCACAACAACTGACTTTGTGACAAACGTGCAAATTACAGAAAAAAAGAAAGCCTTTTGCCACGACATTATTACATCTCATTTTATTTGTTTCTCTGCCACATAAAGCTACAGGCGTCAGTGAGTGGAATCAGGGGATAAGGGAGAGTGATAAGTGAAGGTTAAATAAATACTAAGGCAGGTCAAACACATAGAGAACATTTGAGGCCCACTGCTGAAGAGAGAGGGAGAGGGAAGCAAAGCAGGAAGCACAGACACCTTCTTGGCGAGCAGAAACAAAGAGGGTTAAAACCACATCTTTAACTATGGTTTAGTGGGTGAAGAAGAGCATTCATTTCAGAGGAATAACAGTGCTTGAAATGTTAATACTAAGTGCGGGTATTTAATGTCTTGGAGTACCTGCTGCCTGCTAAGAATGACAGCACCCTACCACTGAAAATTAAATGAAGTTGGGAATTTTATTACTAAGCCTATTCATTTTGCCCTTTTCCATGCCTGATGCAACACCGTATTTGATTATGGTGTGTTCTCTGTATCTTGCATTCCTTTCCTCACATTGATTATTCCCATTTTTCCAAAATGTTTTTAAATTCATTTTCTGATTTGACCCAATAACTCCTGCTAGTGGCCGGTTTCATACATTACCTTCCTTTCTGCAAGAAGTTTGTTATGCTAATGTTGATTTTTCCCTCATCATGTCTTATTTTATGATCTTTTGTCTCGCACAAGAATTCCATTGAAATACATGTATTATGCAACATTTAAACTTTCCTGACTTGGTTTAGCTGAGTTTCTCTTCATATACTATTCCCGTATATGTGCAGAAACAGTATTGCTATGTAACATTCAGCTCTTTCTAATCTTCATGGATAAGTTTAGGGTTTGGTTCTGTCTTGTTGAGGGACTTTGGATGATCCTTTGTGGTCAGTTGCTGTACTTCGTGTGTGTTTCCACAGGCAATATCTCTCCTAATGTGGGCTAAAATTCAAGCTATGAGATTACTCAAGCCGATGACAGCCTAGAATATCTGATGGGAACAGAAACCAAAGGAGCTCAGATTATACGTTCTATGTGTTAGCGAGCCTGGATAAGACATCCCACTCTGTGCTAAGATAGTAGAAAAATAGAATATGTGTACAGGAGACAACTATCAATTTAAAGTGTCACTCTTTACATGAGTAATCTTTCATCAGCTCACCTACTGTGACCAAAAGCTCTCTGAAGTGGCTGAAAATTGGCTTGCTGGCACTATATAAAATAATATATTCATAACAAAAAATGTATAAACACTTGATCACAGAAAAACAAAAGCATAATTATGCTGATGACTAGTAAACACACCAAGCAGTCCTTGCCAGGCAACGATCGCTAGTCATTACTCTGTGTGTCACCCGCATGCATACGGGATGTCATTGATGGGATGGGCTGGTCATTGCTGGCTGTACACCTATGGAGTGTGAGAAAAAAAAAACGCAGTGCTCCTCCTGCTAGGCATGGCATCAGCTAGTCATTATTGGGTGAGATGATAGGTTTCTGCTGTGGCTTGGATATAAATCAATTAGCTGGCATTACAGGTGGGCGTGGTGCGAGCAGCTTACCTTTCTGATGAAGAATGCAGCACGTCAGCTGTGTTTCTATTTGTGCCTCTGTAATCATTGCAGTCGAGGCTGGGAGCCTCAACACGGTTATGGCCTGTCTAGCCCCACTGCATGCATATAAAACAAAACTAGTCACCTCGCACAGAGTAAATTGTGCTTTTTATGTCTAGTGTCCTCTTTCTTTTGTGATGAAACTAAATCGAACAAGAATCACCAGGGGAAAAACAGGAAGTGATATCACTGCCTGAAAATGTAAAACAAGTAATGTGGCGGGAGGGGTGAGGGTCAGGAGCACCAGTCACAAGGGGGAGTCGGAGAAGCTGGAACACCTCATGCGCTCCACAGCAAATAGCATTGCAATGCAAATCTAAACCAGGCGGAAAGAGCAGATGAAGTACGGTGGCCTTGAAGTGGTGCCGCAAGCGAAATGAAACGTGCACACTTGTGGGAAGTGCTTGTAGAAAATTTAAAAATAGTCCCAGAGCCAAGAAATAAAATGAGACAAGTTGCAGAGCACAGGTCCTGCGGTGATCCTCCATGGGAGGTAACAATTGAGAAAAATTTAGCATTATACAATTAGAAGCAACTTTTTTTAAAGGACAATATCGAAAGCTGGAGGCGAGCTCAAAGGCCATAGAGTGAATACAGCATGTCACAAGAGACAGCACATGACCGATCTAAAAAGGGGGGTGGCAGATTATCGAGACCTCAATATTGAGAGCCAAAATACTGTGACTGCATTTAGGTCTTGATATTTTTGTGTCACAATATTTTGTCCTCGATATTCTGGTAGAAAGCCATTACACTTAGAGCAAAACTATAGATAACAGCTGTTGTAATCCTGTGGGCATCAATTTGCTTCAGGGGTGAACATGAATAAACTTACTTCAGACTGCTTGATTGACTGATTAACTGCTGAGTAGCAATTTTGATGAAATACAGGGTTGTATACATTCCCTTGACATGCTTATAGTTCAAACTAAATTTTTGCATTTAATTATAATATAGCTTGGGGATCTGCATGACAGAACAAAAGAAAGTTCAGCGTTTCTTAAGCACGTCACACAACAAGCAGTCAACTTGCAACGAACAATGAATGAGATCTACAAGAACGGATCAAGTGCAACAATACCACGGGTCCAGGTATGATCTAAATACTTATATTTATGCACTTTTTTTTTTTTTTGAAAAACTTTATTGTGCAGAGAGGCAAACTTACAGACATGGGCCTACAACCACCAGGGCCGGCCGCTAGTTTGTGCCAGTCAATTACAAAGCGTCGCAGAGCAGCAACTGATCTCCAAAGGCACAGCAGGAATATAGAATTATTCTCGGCAACTCAAAAATTAGACAGGATACAGACATTTTTAAATTTTGAAGAAAACTAAAAAAAAAAAACAAACAAAAAACAAAACTCAACGCGAGGAACAACTTAAATGGTGCCGAGCGCCGAGGGGGGGACCCCACCATACCAAATAAAGAATCAGGAGGTCCATAAAGTCAACCCGGGGGGGAGGGGAGGCAGCGGGGAAGTCAGAACCATCCACATAACAAGTACAATATTCCGGGAACCCCAGGATCAGGGGGACGGAGGAATGTCAGAAGTTTCTTCAAAAGGGGGCGTACAAATGTTACCTCGGTAGGCGTTCCATTGACCCAAATTTTACCCCACGCCCCAGGCTTGCCCCGAACCAGATATACCGTCTTCTCTCTGAACATGCACCAATCCATGTTCTCCTTCCACACCGACACGGCGGGAGGCCGTCGGGAACCCCAAAGCTGCGCGATATCCCTCTTTGCAATCATGTTCCCAAGTGCCGCCCACCGGGCCTGGGCAACATTGTAGTCATTAGGCTCCCATACATTCAGCAGACATCGACGAGCCTCAGGCAACAGAGAGACCCCAGTGACATCCTCCATCACCGCATGCACACGGCGCCAATAAACCGCGACCTCACGACACTCCCAAAGGATATGAAGGAAGGTGGCACTCAATCCACAGCCGCGCTTACACAGCCCATCCGAAGAGAAACCCATCGCAACCAACCGAGGACCCGTCACATACACACGGTGAAGAATTTTTAGCTGGACAAGACGGAGACGGGCCGGAATGGCGACCTCCTTCGGGGAGGACAGTGCAGACTGCCAGTCCTCGTCGTCAAACTCCAACCCGTCTCCGGTCCAGGCCTCCCGAAGATGCACAAGGAGGTCTGCCCGATTATTAATTAACTTCTTATAAATTAAGGAAATCGTACTATCGGGCAGATGACCGTCAAGTATACTCAAGTGGGGAAGCCGCGGGGATCGTGGTACCTGCCCCAAAGGCCGACTGCAGAGCGTGGCGAACCTGTACGTACCTGAAGAACTCCCTCTCACTCAACTCATACTCACTCTGAAGCACCGCAAAGGATTTGACTGCACCTTTCACCCAGAGGTCACCCACTCTGCTGATGCCAATCATATCCCAGTTCTCAAAGCCTTTCGTCGTCCAGAGGCATCCCAATCCATCCGACGCAAACAAGGGGGTCGCTCGTGTCAGGCGCTCATTCCAACCCATGGCAACATTAGCATCCCTCCACACACGTACTGCAATCTTGGTGGGTCCCGTTAGGTTCCTCCCAGCCGCCCGAGAATAGAGTGCTCTGTTGAAGTCGCCACCAGGCAACTGATATTTATCCATCTCGAAAGCCGGATTCGGGCCCGGTGCGTAAGTAGCATGGTTGATAGCGGACAGCTGGGAGGCCCAATAATACCTCCTGATATCCGGGAGCGCAATGCCCCCGTCGTACCAGGGGAGAGTCAGTTTTGCGAGAGCTATACGAGCGCGACCATCCCAAATAAGTCTCCTCTGCAAACCCTCTACCTCCCGGAAATAAGCCGCCGGAATAATGTCAAAGGAGTTCTGGAGTGCGTAGAGAAATCGGGGCAGTGACATCATTTTAAAAAGTGCAGCTCGGCCGAGTGGCGACAACGGCAACCTACGCCAGCGGGCCACATCCAACTTCAAGCGCCGAAGAGGAGGAAGGAGATTCTGCTCATACCGGACCGCCGGGTCCAACGATACATAGACCCCCAAGTACTTGAAACCGGATTGTGAAATGTGGATGGGAAACCTATTCGGCAGGGGGGGAAGGCCACCGGAAATGACATACACACAAGATTTGGACCAATTAATAGTCAACCCGGAGTTTTTGCCGAAAGAAGTGAGGACATCAAAAAGAACATTAAGGGATTCACGCGGGGAGGTGAGGTACAAGAGAATATCGTCGGCGTACAACGAGACTCGGTCCTCAAAGCCATGGGCCCACTGAATACCCCTTATCGACGGTTCCCATCGGAGCCAGGCTGCGAGCGGTTCTAAAGCAAGAGCGAAGAGCAGGGGGGACAACGGACACCCCTGCCTAGTGCCCCTCCCGAGAGCGAAGGGCTGGGACACCCGCCCATTAACAACAACCTGGGCTAGCGGATCCGTTTATAAAAGTCTCACCCAAATGATAAATCCCGCCCCGAAACCGAACTTCGCCAGTGCGGCCCAGAGGTATGGCCATTCAATCATGTCAAAGGCCATCGTGGCGTCCAACGAAGCCAAGATGGCCGGCTCGGAAAGAAACTCCGCCCTGGCGAGAACGCCATGCAAACGCCGCAGGTTGAGAGCAGTGTTCCGGTGGGGAATGAAACCGGACTGATCCGGATGAATCAAGTCACAGATAACAGCGAGCAAGCGATTAGCGAGGACCTTGGCAAGAATCTTCGGTTCAGCGTTTAATAGGGAAATGGGCCTGTATGAGCCACAACGATCACGAGGCTTGCCCTCCTTAGGAATCACAACTATAGTAGCCAGACGTTGATCGCTAGGGAGGGAACCGAGCTCACGTGACTCCAAAAACATATCGCGGAGAAACGGCGCCACTTTATCAGGGCATAATTTGTACAATTCAATGGGCAAGCCATTGGGGCCCATAGCCTTACCAGTACGAAGGGAACGAATCGCGGCCGCGATCTCGTTGGCTGACAACGACGCATCCATGCATTCTCGATCCTCTTCAGACAGGCAAGGCAGCGCAATATCCCTCAACAGGGAACAAGAGTCAGCCACATCTCTGTCGGACACCGGGGAGTAGATCGCACGAAAATAATCAGCAAAACACTCCACAATCTCGCCAGGGTCAGTCACACACACGCCATCGGGGTTCTGAAGCACAGGGACCACGCGATTCACTCTCTCCTTCTTATCAAGCCAAGCAATCCGTTTACCCGCCTTATCTCCGACATCATACAGTCTACCCTGCTGTTCCCTGTACAATGTCTTGGCGGCATCAGTGACAAGGGATTTCAAGCTAAGGGCATGAAGCCCCTCATGAGTAACACCCGAGTCCAGCCCAGCCTCCAACTCCAGTATTTCAGCCTCAAGCCCCGCGACCTCCCCATTCCTAGCTTTCTTGGTCTCAGCTATTAAAGAGAGGGCCTGGCCCCGTATGACCGTTTTAAAGGCTTCCCACAAAGACACTGAGGACAAGACAGACCCCTCGTTCTCCAAGAGGTAGTGGTCGAGCGACTTCAGGAGGCTATCGCGAGTCTTAGGGCTACGGAGATGCCAAGGGTTAATGGGGGCAATCCGCCCCGTGGCCTGCATCCCTGTATCGAAATGCAGCCACACAGGGGAGTGGTCGGAGATGCCCCGGGCCAAGTGTCGAACCTCACCAATGTGGGAGGCCTGGGCGGCGGGCATAAGGAAGTAATCAAGCCTGGAGAGACTCCCATGCGCCCCGGAGTGGAAGGTGTACTGACACTGCGTCGGGTGCATCAACCTCCAACAGTCCACCAGACCAAAAGTGTCCAAGAACCCACCAAGCCATGATTGGGAAACGGGAAGGGCCCTGGGGGGATGCCGATCCAGGTCGCCGGATAGCACCGAGTTAAGGTCACCACCCATGAGGAGAAGACTATCCGGGAGTTCCAGCAACATCCGACCAACATCAGAGAAAGTGGAGGTCTGGAGGCCCGGGGGGACATATATCGTAACTAAAGAAAGGGTCCTACCCTCCCACCTCCCAGTTATGGCGGCATAACGCCCTCTGTCGTCCAGGATGACGTTGTCAATTTCTAGTGGGAGGGAAGACCGAACAAGAATACCGACCCCCCTGGAACCGGTGGTGAACCCGGAGTGTGCAACCAGTCGGTATCCCCACCTATTCATAGCATGACACACATTGCCAACCAAATGCGTTTCCTGCAGGAGTACAACATCAGGCGCCAGACGACGCAAATATTGTAGTACAACACCCCGTTTGATACTATCCCCCAATCCATTGACATTCCAAGTTAGCAACCTCAACCCACTACCCCCCATCCCCACAAAAGTAGCAGGAGTCTCCCCACAGAAAGCAGGACACCGGAAACAAAGAAAGAACAAATACGCCGCCTTGAGAGAAAAAGAAAAACCCCCAAACACAAACACCCCCACCAAAACCCGTTACAACTCCCCCCTCCCTGCACCCCTGCAAACTGAAAAACCACCCCAAAATGCAGTGTGCCTGTCGCCCTAACAATCCCATTCTACAAAAAGACCCCGGAGGAGGAGGAAGGCCAGGCACCACCCGCCACCCAGACGAGAGCTACTATAAAACAAGATATACAAAAGAGGTAGAACCCAACTGAGTAATGTCCAAGTATCAAGGTTAGGGACCGAAAAGTCAATTCTGTAGAGGCTCACCACCCTCGGCACCGCCAGAGTGCCCCGCTCGATCGTCCCGACCAGGCAGGGAATCCAACCAGTCACTCACATTGTCCGGTCGTTCAAAAAAGAAGGTCCGCTCCTCATGTTCCACACGAAGCCTGGCAGGGAAGAGCATCGCATACTTCAAGCCCAGGTCCCGAAGACGTCGCTTAACCCCCTGAAAGCCCATCCTCTGTCTCTGAACGAGTTGAGTGAAGTCCGGGAAAAAATTGACTGAGGAGTTTTCGAATTTCACCGGGCCGTGTACCCTCGAGGCCTGCAAGATCGCATCCCGGTCCCTGAAATGGAAAAGCTTGGCGATGATAGGCCTCGGGGGAGCACCAGGCCTAGGCTTACCGCCCGGGACACGATGTGCTCGCTCCACAGCAAAAAACTTGCTAAGTCCAGACGGGGCAAGATGGGTGAGGATTAGCTCCTCAATCAGGAGGTCGACAGAACGAGTCTCGGGATTCTCCGGAACACCTATGACGCGGATGTTGTTGCGTCTTGCCAGGTTCTCAAAATCATCCAACCGATGGGACATCAAGTCGTTTGCCGATTTCAGGGCGCCAAGGTCTATTCGAAGTTCCGACACATCGGCCGTGAGGCTGGAGGTCGTCAAATCCAACGACTTCACCTTCTCGTTGGTTTTGGACAGGTCAGCCCTGATTAAAGTGACATCTATGGCGACCGTGTCAAGTTTACGAGCCAGGGCCTCATACTGCTGGCCGATGGTCTCCTTCATACCGGTAATGGCGCCCATAATGTCCTGCAGGGACAAGTCGACAGGGACAGATGGGCCGTCTCTAGCATCCTCTGGGGTATTGCTGGAAAGCCCTGGGGATCCCTTGGCTTGAGTGTAGCGGTCCATAACATTCGTCTGGAAATGCCCCCCGCGAAGAGACGTCTTGGTCTTCCGCTTCTCGGGTTCGCCCCTTCCCGTCATGGTGGAAGATGCACCCCGGAGGGGCCCGCAGGACCGAGTGAAAATGGTCGCCGGTCGGCCGGGCACCAGCCGGCCGAGAAGCTGGGCAGTGGGGTCCGGAGAAAGTCCCGACTTGACTCAGTACTCCGTAGGGAGAAAGCAGTGATGACACCAGAATGGACTGGTCCCCGGCAGAGCGGAACAGACCCTCGATCAGACCGTGCCAGAAACCAAAAGCGAAACTGAAAGTGGGGGTACGCCCACTGGTGAGGTCCCAATGCCGTTGTTATTCAACTACGTCCCGGATCCACAGCTCGCCAAGTCCCCGGCACTGCCCCGAGATGGGCCTCGAAAGTTCAAAAAGCTGTATTTTCGGTCCCCCAAGTCCGATTCAAATTCTGAAAGGAGTTATGGACTCAGTCTAGGTTCACCCTCAAAAGCCCGTCCAAGAAATCAGGATATCATCAGGATAAATTGCGAGGAGTGGCGAGGGTCCCGGGAGCCCTGTGCTCACGCGACCATCTTGGATGCGCGCTAAGCTCCTCCTCCCCTATTTATGCACTTTTAATACTGTGCAAAACCTCTGTGTACATCCTTCTCAGGCAGTCATGAGAAACATTTGCCTAGATATATTAGAATTCTAATAAAAAAACAGACTACAGTGGCATGTACTCCTTTATATCCCTTCCAGATCACAACTCAAATATATATGAGTGGATCTCTAAGTTCTCAGTGCATTCATGAATTAGCTGCATATAACTGTATGTATTCTGGAGGTCATACATTTAAATCCCAGTTGCTTGACTTAACAATGAAATTCCTGCTGTACTTATGCCATATAACTCTGTCCCTAACAAGTAATAATATTCATCACCCTCCTCGTTTGGCATTCAATGGTTTCTGTTGCATCCTGTCTGTCCAGAAACTCTGTGGAAAGTGGGCTAACATTAGCAAGGGATGACAGGTGCACAAGGTGGGAGTACCCACACATGACAATGTGATATGCAGACACTATCTGATGTGTGTCATTGGGCAAAATAACTTGCAGTTAAAAGTAAGAATGATATGGCTGTACAGAGAAGGGACAGGGTGATAGATAGGGGAGGAGAATGGGAAATGTGGCCAGAAGAAGGAAAAAGGAGGGTAAAGGAATCCCAGGCAGAGAGGCTGAAAGCCCTAGGAGAAAATGAGATGAGGACAGTGGGTCAGGTGGATAAAGTATAATAGGACAAAGGATGCTGTTGGGAGAAATGGCACTCTGTCAGGGGACAGTAAGGAGGGTAGACCGAAACAGTGATTGGAAAGTGCGAATGAGAAGCAAGGGATGTAAGCGAAATGGAAGAGACATATCAGCAACATGTGAAGTAGGAGAGAACGAAAGAACTCCTCTGTGCATGTGCAGGGTTCATGGGTTTCCCCTGTGGGCATGGAGGACTTGCATGGTTTTCGTCATGGGTAAGGGGTACTGAACGGACCGGCAACTAACAAAATGGCAAATAGGAAACAACAGAGGCCCGAATCAAGAGGCCAGAATCCAGAGTCCTCACTAACACAACGGGAAGCACATCTGAACTTGGAATCTGTGCATCACTATGTGATCTGCTTCAATGTGAGACATACTGATTATGGAATGAGTTCACATTTTGATCTCTCACTTATCTTTATTTCATTATTTAGAATAGATTTCATAGGAAGAGGTTACTTGATACTGTCCTTCGAGGTGTAGTTTGCGATAATTCTTTGGATACTTTCACAGAAGGAATAAGACACAGGAAACAAATGGTTTATTCATCTACTTGTATATTGATATGGTACAAAGTATTCCCTCATTTCATTTGTCCATAAAACACAACTTGAAAAGACGCACTAACCATTTACAATATTTATTATTGATCAGTTTGGGGCTTAAATGATGCACACATGCCGTTTCTACAATAGTATGACAATGTAGTTGCTTCTCAGTGTTCAAACATACATGAGACCTGATTCATATAAGTATTTATGCACCTACATTAAGCTATAGGTGAGCAATTTATAGGATCAACATACCATTCCAAGAAAGGTTGGTTTTTTCCCCCTGTAAAACTGTAATTCCACCAGTATGGTATAATTTCTATCTGTAAAAACTGCTCATGGGGAGAGACTTCTGGTTCTTCCAAGATGGAGCCAAATTCAAATGCTGGTGAGCATTCATAATCTAGTTAGTTTGTGGAAATCTGCAAACCGATTGCAGGTAGTTTCTTGTTTTCCATTTATCAAGAAAGTATTCCCACTATGGATAAACCGTAGTTCTGAAATGTGACTGTCCCCTAGATTCACATGTTGTGCAGTATTCCTCCATCTAGTGGTTGGATTCCGAAACTGTGTGTAAAGGTAAAAGTTTTTCTTTCTGGCCATCAAACACATGTGTAGTTGAACAAACCTCCCTATGCTATTGACAGCTATCCCACAAATGCCATAATAGTAGCATACACTAAAGGAGAAAGGGGCACAAACTAGTTCAAAATACAAGTAATCAAAACATTTTAAAGAGGGAAAAGAATGTTTAGCCATCTAGAATAGTGGAACTCCTCTAGATTCACATGTGATCCCTCCTCTCACTGGAATGAGGGGAGTAAATGGAAAAAAAGAGAAAGAAAAAATGTAATTTGAAGATGGTAACTACGTGATGGGGCATTGTGAGTTTACACTCACAATCATAATAAGGGTATTTCATCTGTGCATGTCGTCAACACCCACAATGAAAAAACCTTTACCTTTACACACAGCTTTCAGACCCTATTACTAAATGACAGAATAATGCACAGCATGTAAATCTAGGAGAGCTTAATGATACAAAACTATTGTTACAGGTAAGAAGCCAGTTTATTGCTGTTTCATTATCATTTCAACCACATTTAGGTTTGTTTGTAATATGTTTCACTAATGAAATGTTCTAAATTACTCACATAGCTAAACATTTAACAGACAAAAACATCTTGATCTACATATGACAACGTTGGAAGTAAATCATTCATTCATCTATAGATTTAAAAGCAGCTTTTACAAGTTCTTGCATCCTTTGTTTTTAGATTACAGCCCCAGGAGTCGAAACATTGTTAGAAAAGCTGAATCTCATCAATGGTATTCTATTGATTAATGTAAGGTAAGATAATCTTCAAAGTTGTCTTTATTCAAGGCTCTTGAATTCCTAATGTTTCTCCATGATATTCCTGTGAAAAACTGTTTTATTTTGAATTTATTTTAATAATTGTTTTGAGCATACACGTTTGCATCACATTTAAATAAATGTGCTGTAGATGAATATAACAACCACAGTTTAATTAATGAGCTAAGACAATGCAAAACCACAGGTCTAAATACCCTACAGTAAGTCTGCATAGTTTGACCATGCAAAAATAAAGTGGGTTGATGAAAGCTTAATTTTAATTTTATAGCATTTATTATGAACAAATAAAATAACATTTGACACTTGTTTTTACCAACAGAAGTAAAGAGGAAGTCACAAAAAACAAACAGCCGGAAACAGGCAGGGATGAAAAAGATGATGCAGCCCCAGGTCACAGTCAAGTGGATGTAGACCCAGAAAAACAAACACTGACAACTGAGAGCCCTGCTGAAAGAGAACTAACAGAAATTGAGCTTGCCATTATAGAAGAATTACGAAGTAACGAGCCAGCTGCTGAAGATAACTCTAAAGATGAAATAATGACAGCAAAGACAGCAGCTGAAGATTCATCTACAGATAGTGTAACAAGTGGGGATCTAGCTACTGAAGATTCATCTGTGGATATAGTAACAGATTCACAAGCTGATACTGAAAATGTGTTAATGAATATGAAGCCCACTGCTGTGGTTGAACTAACAACAATGGAGTCATCTTTAAGTGACGAAACAACCAAAAGTGAACCCACAGTAGAAGACGAGTTAACAAATGGTAAGCCTTCTGCTGAAGATGAGCTAACAAAAACAGAGCCCACCCTTGGTGAAAAATTGATAAATGGAAAGCCTACTGCTGAAACTCAGTTAACAAAAAGAGAGCACACTGCTCATGATCAGTTAACTAATGGAGAGCCTGCTACTGAAGAAAACATAACAAATGGAAATTCTGGTGCTGAAGATCAGTTAACAAAAGGAGAAGCCACTGATAATGGTCAGATAACAAAAGAACAGTTCAAATGTGTAGAAGCAAGTGCTGATTAGAATAGTTAATCATTAGTTATCTAAAGAAGATTTACTTTTGTTGTTAAGGTAGTAAATCTACATTTGCTCTTGGGTCAGCTTTAAACACCTCACACAAAGGTCCTTGTATTTGCCATGAACACATATTAGTATTAACTATCTTGATGTCAAATTCGGTTGTTTTTTTTTACAGAGGATGTGGGAAGTATTTTTGGCAGCTATCTCATGGCTCCCAAAAAATTATCTTCATTAGTATTCTGGAATTCCTTGCTACTTCAAGTGCTGTGGTTGAATCTAATCTCTTAGATTACTAACTACCTCAATAAGTCATGATTTAGATTTACAGTCAAATGTGAATCTAAAACAGCTGCCTTTGACAAATTCATTTGTTTGTTTATGTCAGGATCCATCCCATACCATCTACTTATAAATTAGGCTACTGCATATCACACATTGGTTGGAAACTAGCTTATTTTTCTCATAAAAGGTTTCAAAAATATTATGCCCATAATTGCAAAACACAGATTTATCAATAACTGTAGTAGTTTGTCCCACACTTGCGTAATTAATTGAGCTAAATATGTGCTCGTGTAAATGTATTTATTAATGTGGCTGTCCAGGACCACAGGTTGATATTTTCATGTGCTTCTTGTATATAGTTAAAAAAAAAACTATTACAGAATGCAAAAATAAACACATATGTTTAAAACACATGTTAAATGAATTCAAATTTCAGTAGGTAAAATCTAAATCCTCTCAACAGTATGCTACACTAAAGAATCTCTTGACAAGACATGGGCTCATATTTCTATTTTTTATATGAACTGCATGCAAAACGGTCACCAATATAAATTGTCCTCTAATTAAACAGAATTTCATCAACTTTGCAGCAACAAACACAAAAGTAAATAACTACACTACACATAATATAAAGATGGTCCATTCCTTACTCCAGTTAGATATCCAGTTCAATTTTTTATTTTTTAGCTTAAGGTGTGATCTACTAACTATTGAGAAACTAATTTCTTATATGTACATTCCTAAGTTTGATAGTTCTTTAAAAGTCATGTAGATTTGGAGAGCTATGTTTGTTCATATATCCTCCAAGTTTCACTACATATTCTAAGTTCATACTTTCCTTTCAGTTTAATTTACAAAGATGCCTTTGTACTTATGACGCACCTTTTGGTGAAATACCCTGGAATTCTTTCAGTGATTTCAACATAGGTTTTTCTTTGCATAATACCCAAGTTGTCATATGTTTTTACTTGACTCAACTGTATTTCACTTACATGCTATGTGCACTTTGTGTTTAATTTTCCTTTAGTTATTTTGCGTACAATTCATGTTCTTTTTTTAAAGAACATCATTTTATACTTTTCAGTCACGAAAATTGCATTAATTACAATACGTTTTTAATATTCTTAGGGCAAATACATCTCAGCTCAGGTGCTCAGGAAACCCCTCATCCCTTCTTGCCTCAATAATTCTGTTACACATGATGTTTTGTTCCTGGCCTGAGCTACTCTTCCAATAGGCCCATGTAATCCTTCCATGACCCCAAATTTTCAGCAAATTTCATTGGAAACCTCTTTCCTATATCGTTTTTGAGCTTCCATGCAGATGTTCAGCCCCTGCTTCGCCAGTGCAAATTGTTGGTGAGGTCTGGGCTCTCCAGTGTTTTACAATGTCAAATATTGCCTTGCATCTAATGAGCCTGTTTTCCCTCAAGCCCTCAGCAGGACCTGTTTATATTACTCTATGTATCTGCGCAAAAAACCTTTGCATCATGCCACAGGCACTTATCTTGCCTATTAACATTACATCCTCTTCCATACATGTGAGGCAATTTGCATCGAGAGAAAGGCCAATCTTGTGAAAGTTAAGACCTGTGGTACAATGCTCTATGTAGTGTTTTAAGTTGGATAAGAATGAAGTTCGATTTGATAGCAACCTCTCTAGGGTGTTGGAGTATTTCATCCCAGTCTTTATCCTAAATTTTACCTATGTCTCTCTGCCTCCTCTCTCTAATATGTTGCAGATTACTGTAGGTGTTATTGATTATTGTTTTTATTAGTTAGTGAAATTACACCTGTACCTAGCTCCTCGCCTAGCTCTGCTTTCAACATGAATGCTGCCCTGTACCGCTGTTCAGGTGTCATCTACTGATATTAGTGTTTTCTAAGTTGTAAGAAACACTAGGAACAAGAAGCCTCATAATCAAAAAGCTGTTTGAACAAAAACAAGCTGCAAACGGCCGCACCTAACCAATAGATGGCCGGAGTATGCAAGGCATGTAAAATTACTGCCCTACAAACTATAAACAGATCATTACATGGTAAGTAACCGTTTCCTTTCCCTATGTATAAGCAAAGAAAAGTTAGCCAGTAAATGTACTGATGTGTTACATTAACATGATTGGTATTATACACTTGCTAGTTTTCCAAATGTATAAATGTTTATGCATAAGAGCAATCCTGGGAATCTGCAACAGTGGCACCTTCCACGGAGCATTCCTGGAATTCTTCATGATGTCCAATAAAATGTGAAATTTGCTGCAAATGTGGGATTAACACTACAGAAGCAAATTTGCAACACTCTTTATACTAAACTTGCTATATAGGAGACAGAAAGGACCCACTGTACAGTACAATTGACAATATTACAACAATCCATTTTCAGAACAATTCAAAGGTTACTCATTGTTCCTTTGTTCTTTATACTTAGTAGTCTTTGTCAGAAAAGTCTCTTTTTGCTGTTGAAAGATAAGTTTGTTAGATCAAAAAATTTCATGAGACTTCTTTAGTGCAACATTTTCATGAATGACGTAAGTGACATGTAGTTCTAGAAAAAGACCAACATGCATAGGAATCCCGTCACGAAGCACAAACATGTCCAATAGAAAGGGCATCAACGCACTGCTTAAAAATATATATGAGAAAGGGCAACATTTGTAATAATTTTTACAATCCGCTGGTGCACAACTTTTATTAATATACTTGTTTATATTTGGTTGCTTTTTTACAGCCAAACTTTCAGTATTGCAGAAAATATATTCTGCTTTGTGTGCATTTTCTGTTCCCTTTATTGTAAAAATGGTTTGATTATACAAACATCTAATAAAAATGCCTTATTTGTTGTGATTGTTTGGAGACTTATGTTTTGGGCTAAAACACAGATTGTATTGTTACCTCTAGTCAGGTCATGATGTATTTCCCAGTATTTTGTAAACTAAATACTGCTTTTTAAAACAAATAAGCTGAAAACCTCATTTTAATGACTAATCTAATAACTTTTTATGTAACCAATAAAACTTTTCACAAACTTTCTGTTGCCTACACCCATTACTAATAGCAAGTATGATCCTTATAATTTTGTAACCGCTGCCTAGTAGATAAACTGTATTTCTCATTCTGGTACTTTGGTTGAAGGTAAGGAGATGTCCAACTAGAACATGGTACAGCCATTTATTAATTCACATGTTTCTTATGTTGGCTCACCTATATAAAGACTATCAAATACAAATGTGATCTACAAAATAAACATGAAATGAAGAAAGAAAAAACTTTGGAAAGTCGATATCACTGGGCTATTTTAGTTGAGGGTGTTCTTTGTTGTATTTTAATGTAGTGCTGTACGTTGTGTGATGTGTGGATGCACACATGTTATAAGCACAGGTACACTCAGACATGCACACAAAGCACAGAGAGGCACACATATGGGAATTAATGTAGTCAGGCAAGCTGATATGAATGCTATTAAACGAGTTAACTCATAGAACTGACAGTTAAAAACCTTGGACAGCAGACTCTCCAAAACACACAGCCCAACTGTAATTGGCAATAGACAACAGAACTGTCTATGTGGGTTTTGATAGAGTTCTGTGTGGGAGCACACTTTCCCCATGACAAAAAAAACAGAAGAGAGGCTTCCTGCTAACCTATGAGCATCTGACAGGTTCTACTGCCACATTGCATCCCTCTTTCACAAACAATGTGACTTTTTAATCCATTGTTAGAATGTTAACATGGAAACTATAGGCCAAAAATGCAGTAAGATTTTGGCAAACATGTTAAAATAACACCAGGAACATGATAATATTGCCTTAGTGTGCAACTCCCTTAACATAAATTGGGCACCTAAAATCCAGTGGCTCATCTTCAACTTTACTGTTAGTGCATTCCAGACTGCTCACACTTCATTCTACAACTCTTTTGTTGGTGCACCCCACAACTGAGCTCAGTAACTTGCTTCCTTCCTTTATCACTGCTATCCTATCTTGGTCTTCCTCCTTCTTTCTCCCTTGCCTGCTTTTAACTTTTTCCTCTGGATCAGTCTGATGAAAAATGTCACAATCTTTAAAACAAAAAAGTGCAAGAACTGTCAAAGGAGATCCGTGCATTTGCCAACTGATGTCTTAAAATTGTATATTAACAAAAGAAAAACAGATCTATCAGTTATAGATTGAGATGGGCTGATAGTCCTCTGATCAACAAAATTAAGCAACATCTCGAAGTAAAGAAAAGACAAAACAAACATATAGGTCCAGATTTACTAAAACTCATGCAACACAGCACCACAATTTGCTGTGCTGAGTGACAGGGAGAGAACAGATATCTACTAAGATATGATGAATTCCTGCTCTCTCCCTGCGCTGGCTCACTTGTGCTGCATAGCACCAACTCAGGCAGTTACAGGCAGGATCATTTTTGTGCAGGAAGGGACACCTTACTGTACACAAACAATCCTCAGAAGCATTTTCCTCTTTCTCAGTGTAGTCCACATAGAGAAAGAGGACATAACAAGGAGAAATAAAACATATTTCTCCTCGTAATGCTTCTGATGGGAAGGCATACCATTTTGACGCATTCCTAGGTTTACTAATCTTATGCGCCAGAAGCCATGGGTGGATGCATGGAAACACCCATGCTCCACGCATGGACCGCCTTCCCAATTCAGAGTAATGCAAGGCAGCGACTTGTACTGCCTTGCGTTACTCCTGATTTAGAAAGCCACGCAGAGTCACAAAAGGTGACTGAGTGGCTTACTAAATCTGACTTATGGCCTTGCGTTGCTTTGCATCACCTTGCATGAACGTGAGGGCAACGCAAGCCCTTGATCAATCTGGGCCATAGTGTTGTACAAACAGCCTTTCAAAGCAACTCACTTCTTTGCAAAACAAGGAAGTATTGCAAGATGCAGACTTCTGTGATCACAAGAAAGGGAGTGATGGCCTTCAACAGTAACAATAACATAACTTACTGGCTGCGACAGCTAATTAACAGTCTTCTCGTCTGAAAAGCAAAGATGTCAACACAAGGCTCTATTTCAGGGGTACTCAAAATAAGGCCCAGGGCCCCATGCAGCCCTCCTGACCTTTAATTGCGGCCCCCTGGTAAACAGCACACTTAGCTGCTATTCACTTGAACTTCAGGAACATTCAGTAAGCTGTGAGACAAACAGGCATATTTATTTGCAAGTTAACTAAAGTAACCGTAAAGAAGAAATAGAAATGTCCGAGACAGCTTATCTTTAGGAACACCTCTAACCTTAAAGACATCTTGCATTAAACATGTAAAAACACAATACACTCTTTGGGAGTTTGCAGACGGTTTATTTTATGAACATGCATGAGCGTATTACCTTAGTAGATCAGATTATATCACAGCATTGAGAGTCATTTATTAGCAGTGATAGTTTTCAAACATGATCTAGGAAGCATTCATGCTGCCCCCATTCTGAAAACAATGCCATTATTGAAACCAGAGGCAAGTCATTTGTCAGGTGCACCTTGTGTGAAGCCTTGGTTGTTATACAATTAGAACAATATTATAGTTAATTAAATAAAATACAAGAGAAGCTTTTGTACAGCACACACCCTGAACTCATATATTATAATGGGATTTCATATGTGGTAATAAAGAAATAGGAAACAAAGTGAAATTTACTAATTGCATAGGATCACACAGTTTCGTCGGGTGGAGAAGCCAGGACTGATCCCAGGTTTTCTGGTTTCACATTTTGTAATTCAGCCACCAGATGACCATCTCATGTTTTACATTAGAAGTTAATGCTTTGTTTCTAATTCTTGGTGCATGAGAATACAGCGTTGGTGGCAGACAGAAGTCACATGAAGGCTCGGTTTGTTGTCCACACCATGCATCTGCTTTGCGTCCCCCTACGTCCACCTTTCATCACTATGACCCTCGCATTGCTGGCATCAGTGCGGCCCTGCCACAGACAGTACTTTGATGCCCCCGGGTACCCATGCTCTAAATCTTCATAGATGGGCACATCGGATTAAGCACAGATATCAGGAGCAAGCAAACATGGTTGGGGTGGTTGCGGTTACACTAACTTGTAATTTTCAATTACAGTGGCCACTACCTCCTGCCATCTGCACAAATTAATCACTGACTTGGCTGTAGGTTCACCACACACCTCTGCTGCATGGTTAGGCCACAACACAGCTGAAGGTACACCATTAATAAGGAGGGACCCCAAAACTGGTGCAAGCTGACAAATTAGACTGTAGCATGGAGCCACAAACAGGGACCTTGCTTAGCCCAGAGCATGTATCATATAATAAGAGAATATAGTGATCAACGTGTGAGTGATCTCAACAGGGCTCCCACAACATACTACACTAGGTTTGTAACTAGGAAATTAAATTACAGAAATAAAATTACAGAACAGTGTTGTCCACTCCTAATGAGGCTGCTCACCATAGCAGTGTTCGTAAGACCACTATCCAGATGAGCAGCGAAAGCTAGTCTTCTCAAAACAACTTTCACAAAACTTGACATGGCAGAAAAACTTAACTACAGATGAAGCCTCCCTACCTCCTCCTTGTTTAGCTTTCACTGCTACCCCCACCCTGGTGGCATTTGCCTCCCAGCCAAAGTACTGCATAGAGAACTTCTTCATTGAGAGCTGGCTTTATCGAGAGTTGGCAGACTCACCGAAGATTACCTTTGCGACATTGCTTACTCCTCCCCGTGTAGCCTCAGTAAGAAGGTGAGTAATCACTAGAGCCTGGCTTAACACGCAGATGATGCTGTAGACTGGCACATAGGCAGACAGGGCAACATACCATCAGACATCCATGTGTACACAGTCCAGCACATTTACAGCTACACATGCACAGGCCAGCAAACAAAAAGGCACCCAGATCTAACAGCACCCAAACACAGACCATCTGAAAACCCCCCACCTATACACATACCCACAGACATGTTGCGTTAGGTTGGTTTGCATGAATAGTTCTTGGTTCTGCACTTAGGACTTCTCTAGGAGTTATACATGATAAGACATGAGAGCAGAAAGAGGGAACGAGAGAAGAAGTGAGGAAGACCGTCATGAATGGAATGATCTTCCCCAGAATGGAGCAGTAGTTGGTAACCAACCTTCTGAGTCTCTCAAGAGGAAAGCAGCAGCAGTAACTAGTCTAAAGGAGAGGAAAGGCGAAAACAGGAATGGGCTAAAGGTAACCATCCAGTGGGAGAAAACTAACAATATGAGGATTAGGAATGGTGCACTATTGTAGAAATGCCCTGGCAAGCCAAGGAGAGAGAGATACCCATCTCTAAAACAGCACAAAAGATTAGCAAATCGCAACAGCAAAGGTACAGGCACCCAGAACAAAGACAGAACACAGCCTGGCAGTTCTACAAGGATAGGGTAAAGCCTCTGTCTAGCCGCAGATTCCTTATTCCACAGGCATCAGACTGCATCCGGACTGCTCCTCCTGAGCACGGGTTGGTAGCCCTTGCTTTTTTCTTTCCTGGTAGGCACTCTGTGCCACTTTGCAGGAGGTACCTCGCTCCTTGACTGTGGGTGCCATCTTAGAAGAAGCAAGACTTTCCTTTTATTGCTTTTATTATTTAAAATATTCTCACTGTTGTTTTATTTAGTTTTAGTTTCCCAGTATACAGTTCTCTCAGGTGAGCCTGTGAGCCCTGTAGGGGTTGCTGGATCCCAGTTACACCTCCCTCTTGATTTGCCGACTTAATTTGCATCGCTCTTTGGTGCCAGATTTAAGGACACACTCCCTGTCATGGAGGGCTATTTAACTCAGAGTTCAGCGAGTCCGCACAGCGGACGCACACAGCTTGTGTGCCAAAGGCAAGCCGTCTGCGCTTATCCGTGGCTGGGCAACCCCAAGCGCCGGGACCCCTGCCCAAATGGATAGCAGCAAACATATCCCTGCTACTTTTACTGGTAAGGAACTACGTGCACTCAATGTTTTTCCCCTGTGACATAGATGCGGACACTTTAAAATAGCTGACCTTCCCATGAGGGCCAACGCGCATGGACATAACTGTGGTTTTATGTTATAACTGTGGTTTTATGTTAAACACGCTTGATTTGTTTTCTGCACACATGCGCAAAGACTTTAATCGCAAGGGAGGGGACTTCCCCTCTAGTACCACAACAGCATATATCTCTGGACCGCTTAATGATACCCAGCCTAACTGCATCCCTTTACCTAATCCTACCGATAGCATTACAGCCCAAGCGTGCAGTGCTCTTATTAACACGTGTTATCTTCTTAAGCGCAAAAATGAAATCACCTATTTGATGGATAGCCAACAGCTGGACCTTTTATTTATTACGGAAACTTGGGCTGCTCCATCTGCAGGCCAATATTTTTGCATAGCAACTCTCTCTGGTTTCTCTGTCTATAGACAAGACAGACCTAAGAGAAGAGGTGGTGGGCTTGTGCTGATTTACCACAATCGGGGTGGGGGGCAAGGTCCCTTCCTCAGTATGTGAAGCCTTTACATTTAACATAACACTATCAAAACAGCAGTCATTTAAAGGCATGCTTCTTTATCCTCCTCCTGGACATAGAGGTAAATTCCTGGACAATATTGGCTCCCTCCTAGAGGCTATTGCTGTGAAAGGGGGATCCTCTTACTAGGTGATTTTAACTTTCACTTGGATGTTCAGATAAGGACACAGTAGTTCTATGGGATACATTACGCTCACTGGGGCTCACACAAAAAATTAACACACCCACACACTTAGCCGGGCACACTCTAGATGGCTTCTTTACTAATAATGAGCTGATCATTACCAAGGAGATTTTTCCTTTTAGTCTGGTCCAAACATCATGCCATCATATTCGAGATAAAGCTGTCAGAACAGCCTATTATCCTTAGGCCATGCCTGTTAAAGTAGCCTCGGTCTTGGAAAAATAAAAACAGCTATCTCATCACCCAACAGCTGGCTAATACACAACCTGAGTTTCCTGATACAGATCAGGCCTCTCAAATTTACACAGACTGACTTCAGGCTGCCTACTCTAAATTAGCTCCATATTTTAAAGTCTCCAAAAATAGGAAAATCCCCTCTGCTCCATGGTTTTCTGAAGTTCGTAGGTATAAAAGTAACAATATAAGAGACAGGAAAGACAATGGCGGTTGCATTATGTTCTTATAGAGAAATCTCGCTATAAGCAGGTTTGGCTAAAAATAAACACCTCCTAATCAAGGAAAAGAGTGATTACTTTACGCAGCAAATAGAAACAGCTTAAGATTCCACTAAACAGCTTGTTCGTGTGGTATCTTAACTCGCCCCATGTCCAGATAACAATTCTAATAACAACACGCAAGCTTTTTGTGACATTTTGGCACATTGCTTCAAGAATTAAGTAAACCAAATTTATTCCAAGTTTGAGGCTACCACTTAACTCAAGATTATATCTGATTCATTCATGGAGCTACACAAGGTCTGCTCCTTTACTGAATTCTCTCCTGTTATGACAGAGCACATAGCCACCATGGTGAGCAAGTAAAAATCTGGCCCGCCATTCGACCCTTGTCCACTCTTGGTTTTGAAACTTATCCCAGATATGATAGGTGCAAATCTCGCAGCCATCTTCAACTCCATGTTTATTTCAGAAGTTTTCCTGACTTAGTGGAAAAAGGCCTCCACTCTCCTGCTTATAAAGAAACCTAACCTGAACCCAGTCGACCCCAACAACTATCGGCCCATTTCGCGCCTTCCACTTCCCGCTAAACTAGTGGAAAAAGTTATGAATATTCAGCTCACACAGTACAAACAAGAGAATCAGTTGTTGTAGGAGACGCAATTTGGTTTCAGGTCTGGACATGGCACTGATTAAAGCCACAGTGGAGATAAGGGTCATGCTAGACAGAGGAGGAGCCGCTGCACTTATTCTCCTTGACTTGTCAGCAGCATTTGATACGTTTGACCATGGGATGCTGATCAACAGTTTTAGTACTCCGGGATTAAGAATGGGGCCAAATGCCTATTGACCTCTTTTCTTACTGATAGACTACAATCATTAGCACTGGGCAACTATGAATCAGCTTCCTTTTCTCTCTCTTGCTCATCTATCAGTCCAACTCTGTTTAACATTTATGTTACAGAGCCAGCTTGTCTGATCAAATCTTATGCCTTGCGTTAACCTCGTATGCGGACGATACCCAAATTGTCCTGTCAGCCTTCAAAAATGTTACTGAGGTTTTGGCCACTTTTCAAGATTGCATGTTGGCAATTAGCTCTTGGATGAACAGACATTGCCTTAAACTTAACTCAAATAAAACTGTGGTAGTTCTGTTTGGTAATCTCTCCCCTGTCTGGTCCCCTAGGTAGTGGCCAGAAGAAATGGAATCTTCCCCTATCCCAGCAACCAAGGCAAAAAAAAAAGGTATGTTAATGAATGGAAAGCTAAATTTTAGACCGCAAGTCAATTCTCTGATCTTCTCCTGCTTCTCCCTGCTCGGAATGATCAAAAAACGATTCCCTTTTATTCCAGCATAGGCTAGAAAGACAGTAAAAATGGCATTAGTCCTTTTAAAGCTGCATAACTGCAACTGTCTTTATGTTAACATGCAGGATAAAAACGAAATAAGCTACAGATGGTGCAGAATCGAGGTAGGGGTAAACTGGGAACCCCTGACCTATGCATATGTGCTACCACCACCGCCATCACCTTGGTGAACACCAGGGGGCACTGGTGAGGCCAAAAAGGAGCACAGCAAACTGGAAATGCTTGTGGCCTACCGTGAGTCGCAGTTAATACCGATGGGCATGCAAAACTGGGATTTGGAAGTAGGCGTCCTACAACTCAAGCACTACAATCCAGGATCTAGGGCAAACAGAACCTGAGCTAATGTGCAAAAGTTGAATTTCACCTTCTTCAGGAATAAGTTGAGGGGGTATAAGTCTAAAATAGGGCGGAGGCTTAAGCCCTTTTTGGGAACTAGAAAGTAGTGGGAATAGAAAGCACAACCTAGATCTGATGTGGGCACTCTCCTGATAGCTCCTTTGGCCAAAAGAGCCTGTGCTTCCTGACAGAGCAGGAAGGAAGGGCCTTCTATCAGCCAGTGTGGGGATGGTGGCATGTCTAGTGTTTTTTTTTTAAAAAGCAGTGGAGTAACCCTGCTGAGCAATTTGAAGTACCCATTTCTCTGATGTTATGGATTGCCAGCGTGGTAGGAGATGCCGGATCCTGCCGCCCACTTGGTCCCCAAGATGGTAAGAGGGTAAACTAAAGGGGTTTTGAGGCTGCGGGGGCCGAATGCGTAGACCTCTTGCTGTGTGTCCCATGAGGCTTGTCGGAGCCGCAGCCAAAAAAGGACTGGTAAGTCTCTGGGCCTTGGTGGCTGCACTGGAATGGACCTGGCTGGATCCCCTACAGTAGCCATCAAATGGGTGAAAGGCAGAATAGGGTTAGCATGGGGTCTTGGAGAGACCCAGGGACCTGACAGTGGCCCGGCTGTCCTTAAAGGGGTCCAGCCCAGAATCTGTGTTATTGCTGAAGAGGCAGGGACATCCCCGAAGATCAGAGTTGTTTCGGATCCAGAACTGGATCCTTGGGCCCCGCTGGTGCCGAGGGGGGACTTGCCGGTTTGAATCCAGTAGCGCTTCCCGCTGAACCCATGAGGCCCAAAGGCGTGCCAGAGGGTCGCCCTCCCAAAAATGAGGTGCATGATCTCATAAAATTCACCTAGTTCAGTGGGGGTTGTTCCGGGAAACTCGGGGAGGTGCGGAGTAGACCCAGAGGCAGGCTACTCATGAGAGCAGGGCCTAGAGGAAAGCTGTTCCCGTACCTTGGAAATGACTTGGCCCCATGCAGCAAAGTCGAGAGCACTTCAACTACTTTGACTTCTTGTAGGACTTTCCCAACAACTTCAAGCGTGATGTTGAGCACCTAGAATGGATCTGCAAATGGGCCTGGGACCTTTCTTGCGACTGGGACCTTGATTGTTGTGGAGGGGACTGTTTTGGGCAATGAGGAGCTTCAAGGAACACTCGGGCACTGCTGTGGGGTTAATGGCACGACAGTCCTCACAGGTCTTGGACTCATAGTCCAGCTCCAGGCACCACAGAAAAACCAGATGAGGGTCTGGCAGAGACATCTGTCAATGACAGGATTCAAAGGGTTTAAACCTCAACAGTTTTTTGGGGGGAAATCCCTAACACATTAGGAGACAAAGTATCAAAACTACTTGACATAAAGTTGAAAACAGTTGTCCAATAAGTGGACAGCAGTAGCTTTCTCTGGATCTGCGCTGGAGGCCGGAAAGAAAATAAATAATTTCAGCGCACTGTGGTGGCACAAATATAGCCACCTAATGGCGCAAAGGTACTGCTCAGAAATTTCAAGATCAGGTCTGACACTTAGGGAATATTCTAAGGTATGGAATCTGCAGCTAGAAGGATTGTTGCAGGCCTCATGTCCACTTAGTAGTTAGATCCTTTGCTATAATCATACATATGTTGTATTGGAATTCAGTACTTTCATTTCTTTATAAGCATCATATACTTAGGTTCTTAGATTGCTTCATCAACGCTAATTACTGTGTGCCCCATCCTGTGCTTACCATTTACAGTCATTATTATCAAATGTAATGGATGATTGAACCAAATTAACTGATTAGTTACATTAAAGTTGAGTGTCAAGAACATGGTTTTCAGCGTACATGGCGCACGTTAGCTAAAAATTTACTTACTCATGTAGTCCATATTTCAAATATAACGGCCCTTGGAATTTCACAGGTGGAAAAATACTGGAAAATTCTATACACTAAGGGTTTCATTAGGATGGCGGATGGAGGCGCCACCGTGGTGCTGGAAGAAAATGTCCTTTTCCGCACTCCAGCGGCGGTCCACGCGCCCGCCATATTAAAATGGGCAAACATAGCCCATTTTCCGTCCGCTGCAGAGTACGTGGACCACCAAAAATTTGCACCCGCCACCGCAGCAGAGGGAGCCAATAGAGACACACTGCTGTACTGAATGATATCCCATCCGCCGTACAAATCACAATGCCGCAAACAGCCCATCACAGCGCAGCGGAGAATCCACCCACCCGGAGACGGCAGAAGCACAACAGCGGAGAGCGAAACCCGACTCCCGGTCCCCTCCACCCGGTCCTGACTACTATGGATCCAGCTCTCCAAGCCTTACCACTGCTGTACCTCATCCATTACCAGCAAATAATACACCGTCGCGGACAATGCCGCAGGTACGCAAATACACAACTCCGCACACAACCACAACACACAACTCCTGTGCTGACATACGGTTCCTATCCACATCAGACACTCTGGTGGAGACAGGAACATATCCCCCAGTGTACCCACACGTGTCCTACCTGTCAGAAACTCACCCCTCCGCCTCCGGGTCACTCATCAACCACAAAATCACTGCAATGTCCTGGGATAGTCACTGCAGCGGTGAAGACTTGGGAAAACCTGCACACAATGTAGTAGGCAGGGCCTGCGCCAGGCATGGGCAGTCCGGCCAGATTCACAGGGCTCCACCTTCACCCTTCCCACACTATGCATTACACACCCATTTGGGCACATGCTGTGTGCTCCTCCTGTGCCCCCCTGCACAATTAATCAGCCAGGTGTAGCTAAACCTCGCACCTCACACATCAAAGGACAAGGGAGATTGACTGGGAAGGTGGGGGTGAAGAGGAACACCCTGCACAGATGCTCAGGGGCTGGACAACCCTCCTCCTCACACCTACCTTCCACTCGTGAAACAAACTGAGTATAATTACAAAAGTGAAGACTCACACGGTATATGAACATCCACTGAACTGTCCACACTGCCTGTCAAGTCACTCAGAAACACCAGACACTGACACACAGCCACATACTCATACCATAAGTCAGCAGTAATGGAGTACAATAAATGGGCCAGCCAAAAGTGAAGTGGACAGTGCTGGAAAACCATGGAGCAAGCCACATAGCATGTGTACATCACATGCAAGAGAAGGAACATATCACACCACCCTTAGGCCTTCAAATCAGACATGGGTGGCACAGTGAGTAAAATTAAACAACAGTGACCTCTGTGCAACAACCCAGGGATACATCAACGCAAGCCATGCATAGGCAAAGGAATGATAGGAAGTGTCTGAAGTCATACAGTGACCAACCACATATCTATGTCAACTTACTTGACATGTGTATGTCATCAGCACAACACACATGGCTCATAGTCACACTCCCTGACTGTCAAACACAAGTAGGACCTTCACACATTCCCCTCCTCTACCCGCCTCACACCTGCAACACTCAACACCTGTGAGAAACACACATAATAAGTAAATTGATGTCCTGTGAGTTCACGGACAACCACTCACACTCCCTGTGGCGCATCCACAAATATCAGACTCACACTCAGGGATGCCTGAACCAATGCTGACACAAAAACAATAGCCAAACACAAAGCTCACAAGCAACATTCACAGAAGTCCAACAAGCCCAGACATGTGCGGCCAAACAGAAGAAAGGCAATGTGACCTTAGACAGAACAGGAGTACACAACCTTGTCACTCAGGACCAATGCACAGACACCATACCCCAACACAAACAAGAATTGCATCATCAAAAAACAATCATGAACACTAACTAGGATCAATGGGACAAATCAGCTAACACAGACACCACACCAGTCATCAAGTGAACATGGTATCATAGTGTACCACAAGCATGCACATGCACAATCCTGACAAGTGACAGGTCAAAAATAGGAGGACAAACCACCATTGTGCACTCAAAACAAGCTCATGAACAAGAATTCACCTTGCTGCATCTGACAGACACACAAGTAATGCACACTACACTTGCAACAACACATCTGAATATATCACAATGCACAAACTACTCACACCCAATGTCATGCAAATAGAACATCACAATTCAGTGCAATTCAATTCAATATTTATTAAAGATTTGGAACTCCAAAGAGGTCCACTTAAAAGGATACCTACACATGATTAAATAAAATATAATAAAACATGTAAAAATGCATTTATGACATCAACTCAGAGTACAAATCTTTCAACGCATAGCAGTTTTGGCAAATAACGTTTGGGATTAGCAGCAAGAGGATTGAGGTAACGGAGCATATCCAAAATTGTGCAAAGGGCATTGAGGTAGCAGCCAGTTCATGTGCAAAATACAATTAAAAATTCCAGCGTCTGCAGAAAGTTAACTTGGAAAAAACTGTTGAGAATACATGTACAGAATACAATCCGAAATCCAACTTCAATAGAGAATCAAGTTTTAAAATTTGCAACAAGACAGTGGGCAAAAACAAAACATATCCCAGTTGTACAAAAAGCAATTAAGTAGTATCCAAAACATGTGTAAAATACATATGGGAAAAGGAGAAAATGTTAAGACTGCATAATAGGGCATGAGCCCATTTAAAAGAATATGTAAAAGATTAAAATATGTACATAAACTCCTTTAAAAAGTTGAATAATTTTACAGACTGCTTCATTTTTTGGGCAAAAGAGAAATTCGCGGGCTGAAGCTACATCCGTAACACAATTTTGTAAAAACATCGGCCGAAGCCAGCGACGACGACGTAAGACCAATGCGGGACAGACAAACAAGACATGATCCAGGTTCTGAATGCTCAGTTCACAAAAATTACAATTTATTTTCATTTTTCATGTTCTGGGACCAGTTTACTGTTAAATCATTTAGAAGTAAAAGATTCACGTGACATAAAGAGAGCCAACGTCGAATTCCATGTTTTAGGTTCCAGGATAAATATTTCTGGGAAGTTCTCGAGGAGCTTGTCCTGGATATTATCTGTAATCTCTTTTTAGTATTACAGTGCTTAATATCTCTATTGAAGCTGATCTTACCATTTACATTTTTTAAAAAGGATTTAAATTCTAATGGCGGGAGGGTAATCACTGATTCTTCCTGTACACCAAAGAGTTTTAGTGCCAGAGAAAAATCACGATATAGGGAATATTTCCCCCCAATACCACCAAAGATTTCTTGACACATGAAACCTCTTAATGAATAGGGTTCGCTATTTTTTAACTGGTATCCCCAACGTAAAACTCTGGAAACACCTTGGATATAGGTGCTTTTTAAAAAGGATTTAAATTCTAATGGCGGGAGGGTAATCACTGATTCTTCCTGTACACCAAAGAGTTTTAGTGCCAGAGAAAAATCACGATATAGGGAATATTTCCCCCCAATACCACCAAAGATTTCTTGACACATGAAACCTCTTAATGAATAGGGTTCGCTATTTTTTAACTGGTATCCCCAACGTAAAACTCTGGAAACACCTTGGATATAGGTGCTTATCAGGCCAAATTCCAATCTAACAGCAGTTGATGGAACTAACATATTAAAATTGCACAATTTACATAAAATCTGGCCTTCAATCCTATCTAAAAAGCTCCAGTACTTTACAGGGATTGATTCAATAGCAGAGCAGAGTTGGTGGGATTTTTGCTTTAAAAACCGTCAGCAGATGGAAAAAATGCCTTCTGCCCATTGCACTATAGAAAATGCACAAACCATTGGCATGGGACATAGCTTTACAGGAATTATGTTCGATATGAAGTTTATTCTTCATATTGTTCGATATTATTTCCCCTAAATATAGGTATGAATCAACCACCTCCAGCTTTTCAAGACCAATTTGCCATTTGAAATTACTTGATTTTCTACTTCTGTTACATTTCATGATTAGAATTTTACTTTTTGATACATTGATCTTCAAGAAATAAGCCATTGTGTAATTCGTAATGATAGCTTTTTATTCAGCCCAATAGGGGTTAGGTTCATCACTACTATATCGTCTGTATAAAGGAGACATGCGAAAGGACGGCTGCCTATCTTTGGTGCATCTCCCTCTTGCTGGGAAAAACAATCAGGTCAATCTGCTATATATAAGGAAAATAGTATCGGTGCTAGTAGGCAACCTTGTTTCAGACCATTTACTATGGGAATTACAGATGTTAAATCTTGGTTTCCTCCCATTAGTACCTGGCACCAAGTTTGAGAATGTAATGAAATAATTAAGGATAGCAGGGGAGCAGGCAATCCCATATTATGTAATTTCCTCCATAGTAACGGTCGGTCTACTCTATCGAAGGCCATTGAAAAATCAATGAAGTCCATGTAAAAGTTTGACCTACGAGAGATCATGTATTTCTCCTCAATTAGTTTCAACATGGAGATGTTATCCAGGGTGGAATGATTGTTCCTAAAACCTGCTTGTTCTATAGGGAGGACCTCCTTCTCCATCACCCATTCTGTGAGGTGATCGAGAATACTGCGTGCAAATATTTTCCCAGCTGCATCTAATAATACTATTTGACGGTAGTTACCCGGATTGGTTCTGGGGCCCTTTTTGTGCAGAGGGATTAAAATACTTCCAGGCCAAGATGGCGGTGTCTTCCCCGGAGAGTAACAAAAATTAAACAATGGGACTAGGTACGTGGCCCACAAAAGTGGCTCCTTTTTGATTACCGTCATGGGGATTTCATCCGGACCCATTGCTCCTGAAGATCTCATTTTTTTAATAAACCCAACCACGAGTTTCAAAGGGGTCAGGTGCAGCGGAGACAAAGCTGGTAGAATTAAAATTTGCAGAGTAGAGTTCTACCAGATGGAGTTTCCAATCCTCTTCTTTAATAGGAATGGGGAGAGACTTCACTCTTGTACCGCAGCAGTCAGCGATTATTTCCCAAAGCTTTTTGGAATAATTTTTTTAGACCGCCTCTTTGAACTGCACCCATGCGCCATCTTCCTTTATTTGTTTTAAGGAGCGTGTTTTCCTCTGCCTTTTCCTCTTTAATAACTTTATTAAATTATTCGTTCGATAGAAAAATTCAGGAACTGGGCTCTCACTAATTTATTTATTTCCCTATTTAAGGTGAGCATTGGATTAAAATATGATCTCCGTTTAGTTGGAGCATGCGATGATTTACATAATGTATCCAAAGAACCTACGTTACGGGAAAAGGCTTCCAGTAAATCAAATTGAGAAGAGTCACAATCGGCCATTACTAAATGCTGTTGATCTATTATCAAAGCTGTTAAATTCACATTTACTTTAGCTGTCACTTGAGTATTCCAATGATTTCTACCATTTGTTGCATTAAAACCTACTGTGCTGCATTTAAAGTTCCAGGGACCCACCTTATCACAAGTAGAATTAAATTTGGAGTAGATCAACATATGGTTGCTGAAATCAGTTCCCAAAACTTCCATACTTATGAGATTACAAAAGAAATCTGCAGAAACAATTAGATAATCTATAATAGATCTCCCAGTTGGGGGGCCTTATGAGTATAATTTGCTGGAATATCATTTTCTAACCTCCCATTAGCAATTATAAGATCTAAGTTTCTCAGACCTTCGAGTAGTAGAACTCCCCTTTTATCTGTCCTATTTTTAGTCGGAAATTGGGCAGTGGGGATTTTTAGGGCTTTGTTTTTTTCAGTGTTAGAGAATACCCTTATGCTATGAGAAGAGAATTTAGAGTTCAAATCACCAACTAACATTAAAAACCTGCAATCTTCCCTTTCCAAAGTAGAGGAGATAAAAACAAATAGGTCTTTTAGTAGGTAAGAATAAGATACATCAGGAAGTAAATATGCATTTACGATCAACAGGGAGTTTGAGTGATCCTGGGCATCCTTGAAATTTAGCTTAATCGCCTGAATTAAGTTGGAAGCATGACAAAAATTCTTTATATGACCAACGAAGATTTGTACTTAGCATAATAGCAATACCTCCTTTAGCATGTCCTCTATTCACATGGAGCGCAGGCTGGCTCAGCACTATTTAATTTTCAGTAGACCAATCCATTGTGATCCAAGTCTCTTGTAGACAAATTATATCTGCAATCCGCTCTTTCAAAAATAGGAGTTTATTTTTGTTGGTGCTTAGGCCGGCTGCGTTCCAAGATGTCACAGAGATATCCCTGCTAGGAAGAGTTTCCACATTTTAAGCCTAGGGATCTATTTTTATTAAGAGCACCTGCTACCCAGCTCCATTTCTTATCTTCCTCATCTGTGGAAAAATCATACTGAGCCTTTTTCTCTGTGAGTAGCGAGACCCTCCTGCCTTATTTACCTAGGGAGACCTGCAATATATTCTCTCTCTCCAAATGAGGTAGGTCCCTTGTGGCGATTTCGGGATAAGCGTTAGCCTGCTGATTTTGGACCACTTTTTTTAAAGCTAATTCCACTTCAGGTATAACAACGTCAATGCCACAACAACGTAATTTATCACTATGTAACATTATCAAATGGGAGATAGCTTTAGAAGTAAACGTTACTCTTGCTTCCCTAGGATTATTATATTTTTGAAATTTGATCATATACCCACAGCGGTCAAGGTTTTGAAGCTATGTGTGCACCTGCTCAATAATTCTGATCCTGTCACCCCAATCCCTACGCTCAACTCTCAGTGGTACACCGCTGTAAGCCCACTCAATATTCAACATATACACAATGAAAGGAGCTTATAAATCATATATCGTAATTATAAATCAATTATTAGGCATTATTACAACTAATCCAATCCACAGGCCAATGATTTCCAAATTCCTTTCGATGTTGAAAAGTTTTTATTTGTAAAAGTTCATTATATTATTTAACCTGAACCAGAGCAAGGTCATTGTTTCGGATCATTTGAAGGCCAGGGATTTCAGCAATACAACCTAACAAGAAGGACCTATTCATAAATGGTTCATGGTAAAAAATAAACGAAAAATACAAGTAGTAAGGGGCAAAAGGTGAATGATTGCTTTGGCAAGTTACCTCAGAATTATTTTCAGTAGCATTTTAAATGACGTTATTGCCTATGGAGGAAGCAAATAGTGCGGCATTAGCGTTCAAGTTACTCTGAACAGTAGGGGGAACGCCTATATCAGATACAAATGGCTCTTGGGAGGATTGAATTGGAGCACTTCGGTTCACAAAAGGAGAAGAAGGTCCCAATAGGTTGAATTCTGCTTGACCATCTTCCTTCTTCAAAACATTTAAGTCGGGGACTGTTGATATATTGTGGATTACATTAGGGTCTAAGCGTAGCCATTTTGCCCTTTTTTTATTTATTTTTCGACGTTTTTCCCTTTTTTCCTTCTTCTTCTTCTTCTTACCAACGCTGTTAGTTTTATTCTTGGTATGTTTATCTTTGGTAGGTGAACAGCCAGCTTTTAGTCCCTCCACTATAGGATGCTCAGGAGGTTTTGCACCCGTTTTTAGAAAAATTGGAAAAACTTTACGAATTGTACATAAATGATCCTTCTTTGCTTGTGGGCGAGAGGTAGATACAACCCCTGGAGCCAGAGTCACAGGATCGAAAAGCTGTTGAAGAGTGTAGTTTATCAAGTATATCTTTGTTTTCTTTCGAATTCAATTTGTTTTTCCTTCTAGGAAAAGGTTTACCAGCTTGAACACCAAAGTCTCGCCCTTTAGTGTGGTGAGGAGAGCTTATTTGAGTAGAGTGGAGCTGGTTGGTGTTATCCTCCAGTAATAAAGGGGGGGGGAAGACCCCTTCCCTAGTTTAGGCTTGCGGGGAGGAAGTAGGCCAACTTTACCAGGCGACAATCTTTGCTCAGAGGCTTTAAACTTAGTCAGTCTGTGTTATTTACGGATTTCTCCATTAAGGCAAAAATAGAAGACAGCAATCTTTCCAGGCAGAGTAATGATTCCGACATCATCATTTTTGACTCTGGATTAGGAATTGAAGGGTGGAAGTTCGGGGATAGATCAGGTGTAGTCGAGCCCCGTGTATCTAATATGCTTGCTCCGCTGGGTGTACTACTGGACGATCCTGAAAGGGAACACAATAGTTGAAGGAAAGTGGGGTGGCAGGAATATGATTCCTGGATGACTCTAAGAATAGGTGCATGGGGCATCTTAGAGGGCTGATTTAAATTAATGTTGAGGTCAGGGAGCGTAAAATCTTCCATTATGGGTTCTCCAACTTTTGGGACTAGAAAAAATAACCCTGTAAGTTGAGAGACTCCATTTGCAAGGGAGTGGATGGTTAAGTTTGCCAGCAAAGAGTCAGCCTCCCTAGAATCCAAGTGTTGAGGATCCCTAGACCAAGTTCCTCTAGTTTTGGGAGATAGATTAATAGACACTACTGGCGATGTTTTTCCAGGGACTATTTTAGCCTCTCCAAGAGCTTCTCGAGTAGACTCCAACATCCCTGCTGAATTTAAGCTTGTTTCTTTTTTTGGAAAAAAAGAAGGGATGGTTTTGAAACTTTTCAAAATCTTTATTTGTAGTGAGTTGTTTCTTAAAGGATTAGCTTTAGTTTTTTTGCATGCTCTTGTATATAGCAATCTACCAGAGCGCAGTTTCTTTGCGGTCATATCTTGGTCCTATGGCGTCGAACCCTTAGCCGGTCGGCCGGTACAACCAGAAAGGTATAGCTCCTATTTGCTGATGCACCGATGTGCCACTCATGCAACACCGAGCACCGACTCACAGACTCGGGCCGCTACAGAGGAATTGGTGCTGGCAATCGTAGACAATCATAGACTGCCATAGGCTATAGCCTGTAGGACAGCAAGGTTAAAACTAAAGGGAATCCGTATCAATGTCAATATATCAGTATAGCTGGAAAATGACTTATAGCAAAGTTTTTGTTAAAATGGTGAGGGGCTGAAACAGGTTTGAGGACTTAGTCAAGTGGGGCTCCCAAGTTTCCCAAAGGCTATGTTGCAGGCCACCTCGGCAAGACCCCAGAGGCTCACTGCCAGCACCCTCTCTCTCCAGCAGACTTCCAAACCAGCTCGCAGCCAACCAGCTCGCTGCCCCCATCTGTTCCATTTTAAATAGCTCCTTTAAAGAAGGCATACTCCCCAAGGAATGGAAAGCAGCTCAGATCTTGCCCATCAGGAAAAATGCCAAACTGCCCACAGATGTTATCACTAATTATCACCCCATTTCACTACTCCCTCTGCAAAGTAAACTACTAGAGAAACACGTTAACAAACACCTGTCTGGATTCATAGAATCCAACAACTGCCTCGACCACTCACAGTCAGGATTCCGACCTAGACACAGTACGGAATTGGCACTGGTGACAGTCACAAACAACATCCGAATGCTTGCAGACAATGATCAGGCAGTGCTTCTTATACTGCTTGACCTGTCTGCAGCATTCAATACCATCTCCCACCAGATCTTGCTGGAGAGACTCAGAGCTATGGGTATCCAGGGCAGTAAAATGGTTGACCGATTTTCTGGCTGAGAGAATTCAAACCATCAACCTTGGTCCTTTCAGATCACAGACTCCATAGTTCAAAGTATGTACATGTGTGCATGAGAAACTGGACAGGGAATGGGCATCTAAAGTGACAAACAGCAAGGCCATTGGCCAGTCCATAGTTCAAAGTATGTACATGTGTGCATGAGAAACTGCACATGGAATGGGTAACACCGTTCACTGCCATGGTAATCACCACAGTTCCGGGGATACAAATGGGCAGTCCAGGCACCGCTGTGGGAGAGATGGGTTTGAGAGGGGGACTTTGCCTCAGACTTGGCTGTCAGTTGAAGTGGGAGGTGGCTGATTGTCAGGCCAGTTGAAGGACTGGACCTGGGAGAGAGAGGACCAGCTGAGGTAGAGGCATCAGTGGCTGTGGGAGCCGGAGGGGTGCTTGGACCGGGTGGCATGGTGGCACAGGGAGGCGGAGACATGCTGCCGTTAGATACTGTGTGTGAGGGTTAATGTGGAGGGCTGAGTCTCCACTTCATTGGGATTCCATAGGCAAGAATGGTCTTGGTAGGAGTGGGAAGTGGGGCGGGCACAACAGCCTCACTCTCCACCAAAGGTGTATCAGATGCAGGTGGCTCTCCCTGTGGGGATTTTCTGGATCTGGTGGTACGCTTGGGGTGGCCTTGCCTTTTCCCCTCCATTCCGTTGTTCAGGTGAACCCCTCACATTGCTCTCCTGTCCCAGCTTCACAGGGGTGTGGGTGGGAGTTGAGGTTGTGGGTGAATCTGCCTTAGAGAGCTGTTTGTGCTGACTCTTTGGAGGCACCAGCTTCACAGCAGGCAGGGCAACTGTTTGTTTGTCTTTGGGAGCAGGCGTGGGGATGGGAGTGTCCTTGGATGGAAGTGATTTGGATGAATGTGAGCCTGAGGCCTCCTTCTTGGCCTGATGCCCCTGAGTGTCACGTGAAGGGCTTTTGCCATTGTGCTCCTGTGTGCCTGTTTTTTTGTTTTGGGGATGGTGTCTGTGCTCTGGGCTGCTTGGAGTGCTGCTGTTGTGTGCTGCGTGTGGAGTACTTGGCACCTGAGGGCTGTGGTGTGTGGTCACTCTAGTCAGGTGGTGCCACTGGCAGGGTGGTTGGTGAAGAGACTGGAGTGGGACTTTGAGCCTGTGACAGCTGTATGGCTTCCATCACTGTGGAGGACAAAGACTGGCCAGTTCTGTGTAGCCCACCCATGTCAGAATGAATGCTCTCCATAAAGGCAACCTCCTGTGCCTGTTTCTTGGCATGATCCTGGAAGGCATTTAGTAGAGTAGTCTAACCCACACACAGCTGGCGCAAAAGGTCCACCGCCTCCACACTGAGGGCAGCAAGGGAGACAGGGGCAGCGGTGCCTGGGGGGGGGGGGGGAGGACACTCTACTCTTCCTAGTGCTCCGGGCACGGCTAGCACTAGTGGTATTAGCCAGGAGGGTGGGCACTGGACAATGTGTGGATGAAGAAGAGGCAGATTTTGCACTCCCTGTGCCTGCCAACATCGAGGAGTCACTGCTGGAGTCAGATGATGTTGAGGTTTGTGTTTCTGGGCGTCATTCTTCCAGGGCACTCCTGTCCCCCTCCGAGGCGCTGGTCACATCAGTGTCAGTATGTTCATGTGTAGCAGTTGTGCCAGAAGCTTCACCACTAGTGTTTGTCCCCTGTCCTTCTGTGCCCTCGGTAGATGCTGCAATAGACAGAGACGTAGGCTCAGTATAGTGCCACACAGGCAAATGCTGTTCACTGTCCGGTGATGTCTATGACACCCATAATGCAGCAGATGTCATAAGGCCACATCTCATCTTGCAATGTCAAGGGCCATTGTATTAAACTCATGAGAAAGTACATCTAGCAAAAATGCATGACAGCAGCACTCAACAAAGAGGCCACTTAGAAGCCATTGCTTCACACTAGGAACATCACAGAGCTCTGCACTGGCTCAGGGTTGGGATACATGCAGTCACTAACACCCAAAGTCACCCTTCGCAGAATACTCACCCCCAACTTGCTGCTGATGGGCCCTCAAACATCCATCCAGCTCTGGCTGTGTCACTGCCAAGATGCGGGCTATTAGCGGTTGGAGAGACCCAAAGCCAGCACCTTGCGTGCAATGGCCCTCCATAAGGCCTTACGCTGACGGACTTTAAACTGCAGCATGGGAGACAAGAAGAGGAAGTTTTAGTGACACTGTGCTATGTCCCAGTACAGGAGCATGCAAAAACATAGCACACCAAAATGTTGAGTAGAGGTCATACAGCATGACATGTAGTTCATTTGCATCAGATAATCGCATAGAAATGTATGCAGGTATGAGAATGGACACAGTACATGGCCATCTCATACACATGCAGAATGCCAGCACAGAAAGCAATGCGAAGAAGGCCCTCATCTGTGATGTAGTAAGTGAGTGAGCAAGACATACAATACATTGGAAATGATGTGTCGGGCAGACTCACTCTGTCCAACACTACACACCCCTCAATGTCCTTGGCCTGTGAATGGCTTACTGTGTCATGGAGGTCACTTTTAGGGACATGATCTTACATTCTCACACCCTTCTCACAAGGTCTGTCTTGTGCAATCCTTATGCCTAGGATAGCTCATTGAGAAATAGGGTGGCAGACAACACCTATGTTTCACTCTGTCCATTTACTGATGGGTCCTTGTCAAATTGGGCAGTATCTGAGCAAGCCAGGGGGACTCACACTGAGGTTAAACGTGGGCCATCAGAACATTCACATGCATGTACAATATGAGAGGGCAAATAGTGCCTACACATGCCAGTCAGTACACATCATGAAAACAATTGTTGATGATGTTTCCGAAGTACATTAATCTGATGTGTCATAGGTGAATTTCCACCAAAGAGTGTCACCCTCAGGCATTTCAATCTTGTGCATAATGCATACATATCCATGGTGGCAATATGAAAATTGTACACACATCCTTCAGTACTCTATGGACGAAACACATTTGTAATGTCACAAATGAGTATGTGAAAACCTCATGGACTCTAACATCCATTAGCACAGGCAACGTTTGTTCTGACTTCCACTGTCCAAACCAGCAGCATTACTGTATGGCTGCAAAAACACTGCATGCCCCTCCCATCCTTAAATGCAGCCATGGATCTGTGGAAATAAGGCTACACACCCCATTGACATGAAGTTCGCATGCTAGGCAGTGTATCACACAAACTTGAACTCACAGGCACATATACAGCAGAGCAACATCATGTGAGCACTCTTTGCACTCTCCTACTTTCACTCTGAAACACTTACCATGACATCAGGAGCACCATATAGCCTCCCATACTGTGAGAGCACCTTGTCCACCAGGACCTCCAGCTCCTCTGTGGTGAAGGAACGGGCCCTGTTGTTCTCAGTTCTCACCATCGCTGAGTCCAGGAGACAGGAACAGCAGCAGTTGTTGGTGAAGAATGGCAGGCAGCAGTGTCTGGATGCAGTTGAAATGTGTGGCTCTCTCCCAGACATATATAACCCCCTGGGGTTGTTTCAGTGGTACTCAGATGCTGCAATTTGTGTTTGAGATCAGCATTTTTCAAATGTAAACAATGACCGGCCCCGCAGTGGCAGTGCACGCCTACCGAGATTTTCAAAAGTGTATTTCACTACCGCGATTGCGGTTCCCATTGGCTTTAAGGGCATGGGCAGTTGCGTTGTCAAACTGCGGGGCCCAGGCGGTCGCTACCGCAATCGTGCATCTTTCAATTGTACCCAACGACCGTCCCGTGGTGGCGGAGCATGCCTACCGTGATTTTCAAAAGTGTATTTCACTACCGCGATTGCGGTTTCCATTAGCTGTAAGGGCATGGGCATTGGCGGTGTCACACCGCCGGGCCCAGGCGGTCGCTACCTCAATCGTGCATCTTTCAATTGTACCCAATAGCCGGCCCGCGGTAGCGGAGCACGCCTACCGCGATTTTCAAAAGTGTATTTCACTACCGCAAATGCGGTTCCCATTGGCTGAAAGGGCATGGGCACTGGCGGTGTCACACTGCGGGGACCTGATGGTCGCTACCCCCGAATTGGCATCTTTCAATTGTAGCCAATGACCGGCCCCGCGGTGGCAGAGCATGCCTACCGCGATTTTCAAAAGTGTATTTCACTACCGCGATTGCGGTTCCCATTGGCTGAAAGGGCATGGGCATTGGCGGTGTCACACTTTTAAATTGGTGTCAATGACCGTGATTGCAGTGGCGGAGCACGCCTACCGCGAGATTCAAATGTGTGTTTCACTACCGCGATTGCGGTTCTCATTGGCTGAAGGGGCATGGGCATTGGCGGTGTCACACCGCGGAGCCCAGGCGGCCGCTACCGCAATCGTGTATTTTCAAATTGTACCCAATGAGCGTGATCGCTGTGGCGGTGCATGCTTACGGCACCTATGCACACATCATGCTGTAGCATTGGCAATGGCTAGTTCTCATCATTGAACAGTAGACACTTACTATGAATCTTGCCACCAGATAGTTAAATTCAATGCTAGTGTGACATTTAACTCACTGATGACTACACATGCCATGTCAGTGCACAGGATTACATGCATTGGCATGTACTCCCTCACATGCTACTTATGATGTTGTTGTGCATGTACACAGATCTGTTGTTTGATGGACTCTCAAATATGTAAACATGTCAATGTGTGAGATGGCTAAGCAACCCACAGTACTGATGGACTGACTATAGAATGTGCCTATTTCACTGTGTAGATTGCTGAACTCATGTTGATACTTATGCACACACTGTGCTCATTGTGTTGTTAATGTGTGCCCTGTCTGACTCACGCAAGAAGGTGTGGCAGATACAGCAGCTATGTAGAAGCCAGCAGTGTTTCTGTTTCAGACATGTGCTGTATCAACTACTCTCAGGGCTGGTGACACAAGATGTCAGATTGTACCATTTTCCATTCACATAGTCTGAATCTGTTTTGGGGGTACTCAGTATGTACATACTCAACACATGTACAACTACTTTAGATCAAGGTGTCTCTGCATGTGACTTGTGCTGTAAGCTGTTGTTTCAGGCCAGTCATTGTTGGCGCTGTGTCAGTCAAAACGTAAGATGTAGGACACATCTCATAGGGTAATTGAATTGACATGTGTCCCCTTTTGTCTTATGTAGGAGGCAACCAAATGTGCATCGTCCCTTCACATTGCTTGCGGACATGGAGGATGAGGACATCATATGTAAATTCTGTTTGGATCAACCTACCCTTCAAGACCTATGTGGTCAGTTGGAGCCCCATCTGAGGCCTCTCAGAACCTATCCGACTGCTTTGACACCAACATGTAAGGTGATGGCAGCCCTGCATTTATTTGCAACTGGTTTGTTCCAGTACACGGTGGCCAGTGCATGTGGGATGGCTCAACCAATGTTCAGCATGGTGCTACGTGATGTCCTGTCTGCTATGATGACATACAAGGGCAGCTACATCCATTTTCCCAGGAGACATGAATTGGCAGCTGTGAAGGGTGATTTTTATGACCTTGCCCACATCCCTAATGTTGTTGGTGCCATTGACTGCACACATGTTGGCCTGGTTCCACCACAGGCACGTGAGCACACATACAGGAACAGGAAGCATTTCCATTCCATTAATGTGCAAGTGGTATGCCAAGTGGATATGATAATCTACCATGCCTGTGCCAGATTTACAGGATCAGCACTGCGCAACAGCTTCGTACCACAGCTGATGGCAAATCTGCATCCGGAGTGTGCGTGGATTGTGGGTGAGTACGCAGAGTCAAGTAGTGTGCTGTATGTGTTACATGCTGTCCTCAGCTACAGTTATATTATAAAATTGGTCTTTGTATCTCACACCTAGGTGATTCTGCATATCCCAACCAGCCTTGGTTGCTAAGCCCACCGAGGAATCCCAGGACCCCGGGTGAAGTCTGCTACAATGATACCCATGGGAGGACACGTCGTGTGGTGGAGGGTACTTTTGGTCTAGATTGCGGTGTCCGGACAAAAGCGGAGGTGCACTACTCTACTCTCCCCAAAAGGTGTGTCAGATCGTAGTTGCATGCTGCATGCTCCACAACCTGGCCTTGCGCAAAGAGATCCCCCTGCTCCTGGATGATGATGAGCAGCAGATGCCCCCGCCTGTAAACCCACACATGTCCAGTGACAAGGATAGTGGCGAGGAGGAAGGTGTCGACCTGCGTCAACAGCTCATCAACCGCTACTTCCCTTGAGTGTGGGTGGCATTGTACAACAGTGCCATTGTCTGCTGTCTTTGATGGTAGTGAAAAGGCCTCTCAATGCCTTGAAACAATCAGAGCTTCTGGTACATTGAAATCAGAGTCAACATTGTACATCCTGTGATAAACATGGAGCTGACACAAAAACATAGGTGTGTAAAGAGTGTTTATTTACAAAGAGTAATTGTGACAGACAAGTGATGTTTAAAAAAATGGTGCAAAGTGAATCAATGATGGTAAATGAGTCAATAGAGTAGTCACCACATTGATGTGATGACACAGTCCAACAGACACCTGCCATCAACATGGCAGTATGGGTAAGGATAGTCAACAAAGTCAATGTCAAGGTGAACAGAGGTGCCATCATGGCTGGCTCTTTGACTTGCGTTTGGCTGGTGCTTTGCCATGTGATCCTCCCATCGTGTTTCTCGGATGGCCCTTTTCCATTTTGCAGGGAGGGGCACTGCTGCGGACTCAGCGGTGTCTGAGGAGTCATCCTGTTGCAGCTCACCCCTTTCTGTGGCCGCAGCTGAGGTGGAGGGAGTATCATCCTGTGGGCCACTGGAGGGAGGTTGAGCTGTCCTTTGGGCCGCATGACTGTCCCCCAGAACACCCACAAGCTGGCCCATTAGGTCCACGATTTGGCCCATACACGTGTCCATGGACCTCAGCAGCAGGCAGAGCTCATGTACTTCTTCCAGAACCTGGCCCATGTGTCCCTGGGGTTGTTCTTATGCCCCAAGACTCTGGCGATGTTGGTCAGGGCTTCAGTCCCAGTTTCCTCTCGATTTTGTCCCCAGTTGCCCTCCCACCTGCCCTGCTGTCCCGTACCTGTGGCGTTACCATTCGACGCACCCACTGACTCTCCCTGCCCTCCTCTGATTGTGTGATGGTGTTGGTATCCACTGAGGAAGGGAGAGTGTTGCAGGCAGCACTGGTGGTGGTGGTTGAGGCCACACAGGTTGGTGCAGCAGGGGTCAGCGCGGTTGTTGTTGCTGAGGTGGTGGTGGTAGGGACAGTGGGGGCCTGGGACGTGGTATGCCCTGGCAGTCCGAATGGGCCAGGTTCGGGCTCCGCATCCTAGAATCTTAGGGAGTCTGCATCCGAGAGTCTATGTTCCGGGGGGGTGGGGTGAGGGGGGGGAGACTGGCTCGGCAGGTCGCTGTTGTCTTCTGCAGCAGTCAATTGTTGATCTCCTGTTGAACAGAGCTGAAATGGCCATTGAAGTGCACCCCAGAAGCTTGGTGTTAGACGTTTGGATGTTACATGTGATACACCACACATGGCTGTAAGGTACTTGCAAACCTTGTTACCCCATGGTCTCAATGACAAATTAGAAATGCAATGTTTTCTGTAACGTCCTTGTTCGCCATTGTGCTACATCCTTCCTTCATCCCTCTAAGATTGTACGTCTGTTTCAGTCCGAGCAATTCAACAATCTCCTTCTTCTGATCAGTCACGTCTTTCTGCTCCTTTCACCAGTCATGTCATTCTCACCATCACATGATTCGTTTGTCTTTACGTCTGGTGTCGCCTCACGTTTTTTGCTCTTTGTCTGCTTTTCTCAAATTGTTCACGTCCCCACATTTCTACCGTTTTTCATCGTTTCTTCCCACCATCTATTTTTCTTTTCTTTTCATTTTTAATTGTGAGTCTCTTTTCAGTGCGTTTCTCTCAACTATCTTTACCTCTCTTGTTTCTGTATTTCTCAAGCAGGTCCTTTTTTCTCATTTCATACATGTCTCTCTGCCAACAGCAACATCCCTTTGCTGTCATCATCATTTTTTTCACCCTCTTGTTCCTCATGTTTTGGTCCTTATTTTTACTCGCCTTCACATTTCTGCTTCTGTCTCCCTCTAGTCATATTGCGTTTTCCTACCCACCTGTTCTTGTTTTTACACAGTCTTTACCCTATTTCCCCATTCATCATTGTTTTCATACCACCATTATCATCACCTCGTTTTCATTCACGTTTTTCCTTTATTTTGATTACACTCTTTTTTCATCATATGAGCACATTGTCCATTTGGATCACTCTACTCAAATGGTGTTCTACTTCCACACATTTTGTCCTCCCCTTTTTTATTGCTTCACCAGTTGTGTGTACCACGTTGCGATCACCATTCTGGTTTTTTCCAGTCCACGTTACTTGGTTACGCAGTCTTTCCTTCATCTCCATGGTGTTTCTTTGGCATTACGTGACGCACTCTTTTTCTCATGTAAGCATATTATGATTGGTACTCCTTGGGTTGAATTATGTCACAGTTTTACACTATTCCTTCTGTTCTTACTGTTTCATCAGCTTTTTACACCACGTCGTGAGCACTTCTCTTGGTCCTTGGTTCATACTTCCTGGTTACGTAGTCCTCTTTTGATCTTTACCATTTTTCCTCCGGCATCACGTGAGTACGTGTCTGCCGCTTTTATTCACTGGACACATACGCTAGTGTTGCTTTTTTCTCCGGTCTGGTTCGCAGAAGTCTCATTTATCCTGTCTTCTCCAACGCCCTGTTGGTAAGTTCCTGTCTGTTTCTTCAGACATTTTCGCCCGTGTTGTATCTTGAACTCGCTGGCATCAGTTTCTGTTTCTTTTTTTCTTCGCTCCAGCTTCTCCAATATTTAAAGTACGCGGTTGACTCCGGTCCAGGTACTTCTACCGTTTTTTCCTCAGCATGTAGTCTTTGGTAAACACGTTTTTATTTTCAACCTTTTCCTGCATTTTTACACATTTCTGTTATTTGCTTTTAGAGTAGTGGCATTCCTGCCACGCTGGTTTTCAGTGCTCAATACCAATTTTGACCAGGTATCTTTGGATTTTTTTCAGTAAGTTTTCCTCATTACTCCTTTCCTTTTGTAACCCTTTTGTTTCCCCTGTTTTTGGGCTTTAATTGTACGCTTTCTGTGTTTTAGCGTCCTAACCTTGAAGCTTCCCATTCATCTGATTGACACTGCAAACTTTTTGTACAAAGGTTTAGCTTTCTTCGTCTCTTCATATCCAGTGAGAGATTTTTGAGCTTTTTGGGAGTGTTTACTCGGTGTTTCACAGATTTAATGCATGTCGGTCTACTATTAACGCACAGCAGTTATTTCTCACGTTCATTTGAACAATTTTTTCAACCATTGCTGTCACTTCGTGCACTATTTTAACCTCTCATGCACTTTTCAATAATGTGTGTTTGTTCATTTTCCACACACACGCTTAATGTGTGCTCCCATTCCCTTTCATCACCATGCACTCTGCCTGTTGAATTTTCTTGGTCTGACTCAGACCAGCTGCTCATTTCTGTGGTCCAACCCACGATGCATCTTGTACTGGTGTCAGTAATTGTGTCTAAGATTTTCCTCAGCGACATTTGTTTCAATTTAATTTCTTTTTTTCACTGCCGCCCCTGAAGAAGGGATGCTTTTCATCCCGAAATGCATTGGGCACTTTCTCATGAATTGACGTTCAACTTTACTGCCATTGTGCAGTTTTCACAATTGAATGTATTCTTGTTTTTTATGTCATTCCAACATTGATATGACGTGCAATTCTTATGTTCTTTTTGATTGATTCATAAAAGTAGTTTCTTTCAAAAACTTTTGGTTGATTGTCTATTAGATTGTTGCTCTAAATAGTTAAAGCTCACGTTGTTTCTATTCATATTGAGATTGTGAATGTGATATATTTGTTCTCTGCAGTTTTTCAGCTGTGCACTCAGTATACTGGTGTCTGTTCACCAGCAGTTCACATGTAAGGTACTGAGCATCATGACATAATGTGGAGGTACATACATTACTTGTCCATGGTGTGACATGTCAATAGATTGTGATGTCGGTCGCACTCCGGTATGTAATCGTGGTAACAAAATTGCTCAATTATTAAAACACTTCGGGTGCTGTGGGGTACCGCCTCCAGATCAAAGAGGTGTAAATATAAGTGAACATCCAAAGTCCTTCGCCACTGGAAGGAACATCCCATAAAGCACACCACTGCGAAACAGGTTCGCCTTCCAATAAACGTAATCAAAACTTCTTAATGTTCATGGATGACTATTTATTCCAATGGTATACAGTTTTGTGAAAAGATTCATTAAATCAAATGTTCAGTTTCAACATTTGTGTTTGAAATCATTCATGAAGTACGCTGTTATAAGATCACAGGGGTGTTAATCCCCGATGCATTTCGGGACTGGTCCTTCTTCAGGGGGTTCTCCCTGTAAACGAAAATGCAGGCTCTTAGTAACCACAGAGCTGAAATGCGTCAGATCAAAAAAGAAATAACTGCCTGAAAGCATAATTAAACCAAAACTGTGTGTTAGACATGTGGTTAGTAAACTATTAAAAAATTAGTACTCTCAAATATCATGCTGTATGTTGCTTTCGTATCAGATTGCCTTAAAGAAATAGCATACCTGACCTTTTAGCATCCACATTATGGGTAAAGTAACTCCGTGTGTTATTCACAGTTTAAATTAAATGAAACAGTGTTTCATGCAGTCCCCTCCAATAGTACTTGCCTGTCCAAGTATCATTAAATGAACACAAAAGAACCAGTACGAAGAACGTGATGCCAAACTGAATGGGTATTGGTTAGTAACTCAAGTGCGACCCTGAAAAAAACGCCTAAGCGTATTGCGCTTAGAACCGTCCAAAATAATACCAACGTTGCATTAGTAGTGCCGGTGTTTCAATACTAGCCAGCGAATGCGCGTGACTTAAAATAAATAATAACGGTTCGAATAACCATACCTGTGTCTCCCGCCAAACTATAATCTATATGCTGCGTACCATACTCAGTCTTCAGTACCCCGGAAATAAAAGAAAGCCAACCCGGAAGTGAATAAATAGTGTTCGTGAAGCCATAACGTGAACACAAAAGAAGGACCATAAAGTGAACTCTTAGTGCTGCCTTCAAGTAAAACGCCATACAACGAAATCAATAAAGATTACAAGCAAAAAATACGGTAAACTGCCAGTAAAACAAACGTTCTGTAAAAAATACATGTTAATAACATAGTAAATGCAATTATGAATTGAAATAAAGCATTTGGAAAAATGAAAGCGGAACATATCTGTTGCATAATTGCATGAGTTTCATGTGGTGTACATGTTAGCACTACTAAGATACGAAATTATGAAGGTACAAGAACAATATGCGTTGTTATAGATAACAACTAAATTCCACACGATCATTCAAGCCCTTTGGGTGTAAAGTATCCAATTTATAAATCCAGAACAAATCCCGTTGAAGTAGGAATTTTCTATTGTCTCTTCCTTCTTTAGGTTGGATTTGCTCCAAAAATTAAAAAGCGGAGTTGACTGATATTATGTTTTTGTTCATTGAAATGTGTTGTAATAACCGATTTGGAATTGTTTAGTTTTATATTGCTTTTGTGTTCCATTAGTCGGATTTTAATTTTAATTTTTCGTTACGTTTTCCCCACATATGTGAGTCCACATGGGCATTTTAGTAGATATACTACAAAGCTGGTATCACAAGTTGCCGTCATGTGTAAATTAATAGGAGTGCCCTGTGTTGGATGTCTCAAGATGGTACCTCTTATAATGTTATTGCAACTTCCACAGTTCAAGCATGGGATAGTGCCCTTATATGTGTCTTTCAAGTTATTGAAGCGCAAAAACACAGACTTGAAAGACACATATAAAGGCATGTACCTGTTAGTTTGATGAGAGCAATGCAATGGCTGCCACATGCTTCTGGGTGGGGGGAGTGTTCCATCCTGTTGAGCTGTGGGACAAGGTGGCCTAGTGGGAGTTGTAGTGCGGGCTTCCCACCCACAAACACCCCTCCCTCTTAAGATGGCTACCTATCTGTGAGTTTGATGTGAGCAGACACCCCTCCCTGACAGGATGGCTACCTCCCTGTTAGTGTGAAGTGAGCAATGCAATGGCTGACACATGGTTGTGGGTGTGGGGTGGAGTACTCAATCCTGCTCAGCTGTGGGACAAGGTGGCCTGGTGGGAGTTGTAGTGATGGTTTCCCACCCACAAACACCCCTCTCTGTTCAGATGGCTGCCTCCTTGTGAAGTGGAGCAGTGGAAGGGAATAGGCTACACATGGCTCTTGGATGGGGGAGTGTTCCATCCTGGTCAGGGGTGGGACAAGAGAGCATAAGATGGCTACCTACCTGTTAGGTGAAGGTGAGCAATGCAATGGCTGCCTCATGCTTCTGGCTGTGGGGTTGCTGCATCCTGCTGAGCGTTCGGACCAGTGGACCTGGTGGAGAGTTGTAGTGCAGTCTTCCCACACACAAACACCCCTCCCTGTTAAGATGGCTACCTACCTGTGAGTTTGAAGTGAGCAATGCAATGGCTGACACATGGTTGTGGGGTGGAGTGTTACATCCTGCTCAGCTTTGGGACTAGGGTGCCTGGTGGGAGTTGTAGTGCTGGCTGCTTGTACACATGCCCCCATGGAAATATTGCGAGCTCCCTTTGGGGTGAATCACAGGGGCGTAAATGTTGGATCTGTGAGACATGTGTTGGGGAAAGTGTGGTGCACATAAGTGCATTTGGGCCTAGGAGATGTCGCTTTGTAGTTGTGCAAGACAGTACATAGCAGTGTAATGAGAGACATTTGTTGATACTTACCAGCCTCCACTACCCCGGCTATTCCTGTGAGACTCTCTGGATGCAGTATGGCAAGCACTTTCTCCTCCTATTCGTGAATGCTCGCAGTGGAATGGGAGGGCCACCGTCAGTCATCTGAGCCAGCTTACATTTCTTGTTGTTCCGTTCTTTCACCTTGGTCTTGAGGTCATTCCACCTCTTCCTGATCTCCGTCTGGGAGCGCGGGATGGTCCCTACTGCATTGACCTGGTTGACTATCCTTGCCCACATTTGATTTTTGGTGGCTAATGGTGTCTTTTGGACCAGTTTTCCAAACAAATTTGGTTCTACTCTGATTACCTCATCTGCCATCACTGACAACTCATTGGCATTCTGTGACATGGTGTGTCATGTGCAAATGGGTTAAAGGTGCAGGTGTGAAGGTGGTGGTGATGTGTGTGGTTGTGATGGTGTGATGTGTGCAGATTTGCCCCTCCTTAGTGCTGTGGGGTTGGGCCCTTCAGATGTGGAGTAGTGCAAAGGATTCTGGCCAGGTAAGGGGCTAGTTTTATCATTAGCTATGTGGGTGGGTCAAAATGGAGTCTTCCTGTCAGGTGTGTTGTGTAGGTTGACCTGGGATTTGTATTTTTTAGTTGCCATGGGGATGCCATTGGAGTGTGTTAGGTGTTTTTTTAGGCTGAGACAGATATACAGCCACACTTGGTAGCCTCGTTGTGTGTTTGCTTTCGACTGCCATTACTCTTCCGGAGCGACCGCGGCGGTCAGAATACAACAGCCCTTCTGCCGGCTCTCCCATTCATCAATAGTTGCGATCGCGGTGGTCGAGGACAGCTAATCGCTCTGCTGTCACCGCAATCATATCCTAATTTCACGTGCGGTCAGTCCGCTGGCCGTCCGGCAGTTTTGAATCTTTCCGCAGCAAATCCGACTACTGCGGATGGATTTTCACCGGCTCCGCACGCTCCTGGTGGACTTTCGTGGAATCCGCCCTGTGTGGTCGGATTACTCTGGCGGTTCATCCTAATCTGACCGCCGGCTTTCCCACGGTACAGGCGGGCGGTTAATTTCCGTTATTACGGTGGTCGGAATGGTTTTCCGACCGCCATCCTAATCGATCCCCAAGTTATTTTTCTGAGCTACACATACATTTGATGTTTTTGAGGTCTTATATTCCGGTTCTTGATTTCACGAGTTAAATGGTTTTGCCATTTGCACCCACTAGACCAGTTCTTTTTATTTCTTTATTAGTGTTAGTTCTCTGGGCCTCTGGTACTCAAAGGCGATTAACGAATCCTCTGACTAGTATTGCTGTTGTCCTTGGAATTAGAGGATACAGGTCCTATTGTGAATTCCTTGAATGTCCAAGTAACTCCTGTTTGTGTTTAGACTTGGGTGAGGTACATTAGCCAAGATATATTCTCTTAGAGGAAAGTGTGGGGTAGAACACCCAAATCCTATCTTAGACTTTAGTGGACTAGTACTCCATCGCAAAAGAGGCGGATATCTCATTTGCCCTATTACAACTGCATTGATGCACTTATAATTAGACAAACAGGATATTTGTCACATTACTGTCACAAAAGTTACAGATATCCTCTCTGCCATATTACAAGGAGAGAGAGATGTGCAAAATTCACTTAATTCGCACATGAGTAATTACGGAAAAGTTATGTAAAATTGTGTGAAGTGCAAACCCATTATTTGATGCTATATTTTACTGCTTAATGCGTAATTGCATACATTTTTGGGACAAGGATGCACTTAAACAGCACCATGAACAACAGCGGATTACGTTCTGTTGTTCCTGTGCGTTTGCTGTACATTTCTATTGCAAATTATGGCCCTGACAGTAAATGTTCATCTCGAATGGTATGTAATTTGGCGAAGTGGTATAGTGGCATAATGTTGGGAATTTTATGTAAGAAGCATAGCATCAAATTCCCCAAATCAGTAAAAATACATTGCCATAATTTAAATTTCCAGTTCTTTCGGCTTCGTTGGCGGCCATTTACCCACGCCGAAACCATGCTGTTATTGCGAATAAGGTTTACCATCTATCCAATGTATTAAGGTAACCTTTTCTTCACTGACTACGTGAAGAGCAACCTATTCCATTCTGTAGGACAATTCCTTGGGCTGTCCGCATGTGGGCCACCTACCCATTGCTGGCTTGTAGCATTGCTACTCTTGGACTGTCTGGAAGCCTGATTCCCTGGTCATTAACACACAACAATTCAGTTGACCCAGGACCATCTTCTACACCTGACTGTGTTACAGGGGCATCCTTAGGCTTGGGCTCAAGCTTCTTGAATCATTTACCCATGAACGTGTAGCTCATCACAACATTCGTGTATTTGTCACTTCTCCATCTGCTGTGCATTTTTCTGTCTATATTTGGAATTACTGTGGCTTTCCTGACAAAGGCGTCGTGCATGCCGAAACGCACGTAGAAAATCAACCATTTAGCCACCTGATTTTAATGTTTGTTCCTTGGATGTACAGTGTTTTTTGAAAAAATACCATATCATTTTTTCTTGATTTTTGCCGCCAGGTTGATGTTTGTCTATTGTATTTTGTAAGTCATGTTGCGATGTTGTCATGTGTTTGCACTTGGAAATTGTTGAAATATGTATCAGAATGATTTTAAAGAATTTTGAATGAAATAAATGAACCGTTAATGACTTTATGTGTACACTGAGTCCCAATATCATGGTTATGAACTGTTAGGTCTGAAAGTTGCTTTAGACCCATAGTTGCCTAGGGGTGTTTTCTTCAATTGTGTTATTTCCCAGCCCTAGGAATCTACATTAGTAGCAGGGGGTTTTGTTTTTGACTATAATTTAAATTTCGGCCAGGCCTGGAGAGAAACAACTGGACCTGGAACCCAACTTGAACCCAGGACCCCAAAGTGACTCGAAGGGCTAGTCTGCTGGCCTCCTAATCTGAACCTCAGGGACATAACAGGCTCCCCAACAGCTCCTGGACCCATCTTCAGTGAGTCCCTGACCCCAAGAGATGTCCCTCATTTTCTGGACCATTGGTGTGGCTCAAGGGGCTCTAAATTCAAGTTTTTGGGCTACTCAAGACCGCAAACGGGCTAATTCGCACCAGAACCACACCGCTTGCACTGAAAATCAGCGAGAACCGCTTCCATCCCATCTTCACGCAGCATCATCGACCGCTTGAGTGGGGCCGACAGCACAAAGCACCAGCGTCCCCGGCAGTGACACGCCGACCACCGCCAGCAACACTTGCCTTGCTTTCAGTAGATTTCTTCAATGCGAATGGGAATCTCGTCACAAAACTTGGAAAAGGTAAACCTTCAGCAGGACTAATCTGGGACTGTATCCAACAACTCTGATTGGCGCAAGCTACGGTCTGCATAGCGACTATGGAAATCAGCACCCTCCATTGATCGCTATATCACCTTCGAGTGCTGAGGAATTCATACAACAGGAAGATCCTAAAGGCTAAGGCAGAATTTTCCAAAACCCAGCTGAACCAAGCCATTAACCGCCCCAAGAAAATATTCAAAATCGTCAAACAACAAGTGCACAACACGCCTAACTCTATGGAACTAAGCAATTCGGCTACACCTAACTGCGATGAGCCTGCCAATTTCTTCCTAGAAAAGACAAAATCCATTGAACTTGACATCCAATCGAAAAAGGCCCTTCCACAAACTATTGCTCATGATACTAAATTTTACTCTCAGATTCAGGTCCATTTTAGTACTCCGAGGGTAATCCAAAAAAACAATGCCTCTTGGCACACCTTCTCCCCGATCCCTGAACAAGAAATCTAGCGATTAACCCCTCCAATCACTTCTCTGACCCCTTACCTCCTTCTTTATTCAAAATTATGAAAACCTCTATTCTACCCCTATGGTCAAAGATTAGAAATCCCTCTCTGAGACAAGGCTCCATACCAGACTGTCTTAACGTAGGGCAGGTCACACCTAAACTAAAGAAATCCGACTCCCTCTCCTCAGATTTCAACAACTACCGCCCTATATCCAACATCCCCACTTTGGCGAAATTGCTGGCAAAATGTGTACAAATACAATTATACAACCACATTGAGAATTACATCCTCCTAGACAAACACCAATCTGGCTTCCGTCAAGGTCACAGCACTGAATCTGCACTCACCCACATAATGGATGACATACTAAAAACGCTAGACCACAACGAATCATGCCTATTGATACTTCTTGACTTATCCTCCGCTCTCGATACGGTTAAGCATGACAACATTATTGTCCCTACTGGAACGAAAGATGGGCCTAAATGGCCCAGTGTTACAAAGGTTCACCTCCTTCCTAAATAACAGAACACAAAGAATCAAGATGAAGGATTCACTCTCCCAACCCTCCATGGTCACCATAGGGGTTCCACAGGGCTCACCGGTCTCACCCATTCTTTTTAATCTACTCATGGAACCCCTGGCAAACGCATTAAACTCTGCAAACATTTTATATCACCTGTATGCGGACGACACTCAACTGTACATGAAAATCTCCTCACCAGAAGACTTCATCCCCCTCAACGCTAGTCTACATAATACCCAAAGTTGGCTCACTGGCAACCACCTCATGCTTAACACCAAAAAAACGGAATTCCTTCTCATCTCCCCACCCAACCACACTCCCAAGATAGACTTATGGTTGAAGCATCTAACTTCCTTTGACTGTGCTCCTCACATCATTGACTCCACAAAATCCTTGGGAGTCACCATAGACAAACACTTGAACATGCAGGCGCAAATCAATAATGCCACCAAGGGAGCTAATCATCAGATGAGTATCTTAAGGAAACTTAAACCCTTCCTCCCACAGACCGACTTAAAAATGGCGGTACAAGCCTTAGTGTTACCAAGATTGGACTATGGAAGCACCACTCTATGCGGTCTCCCCAAATACAAGCTGGCCCCGCTGAGGGCTTAACGCTGCGGCCAGACTGGTCTCAGGAACAAAAAGAAATAACCACATTTCTCCGACCTTGAACGTTCTGAACTGGCTACCCTACAAGGCAAGAATACACCTAAAGATCGCCTGCATGACGCATAAATCCCTGCATAACAATACCCCCAGTTACTTAGCACTAAAGCTAGAGTGATCGGGAAGATGCAGACAATTGCGAAGTGTGAGTTCACTACTACTGAAACCACAATCCTTTCATAAAAAGAAAACTGGTTGCAGAGCATTCTCAGGGATCGCACCGAAGATTTGGAACACCCTACCTCCAGTGGTACGCGATATCTCTTCCTTTACCTACTTCAAAAAAAGAAGTAAAAATGCTTATAATTAACAAACTCACATCCTAAGATTTTAATTCTATGATGACTACTAGTTGCCTATGCTATCCATATACTATTGTCTACCTCTTTTTTATTGAATGGCGAATACCGAATGTATGTGTAGAACCTCAACCACCTAATGTTTAATAGCTGTGTATTGTAAAGCGCTCTGATTCCCTCGTGGATCATTCTTTGATGACTACTAGTCACCAATGCCATCCATATACTACTGTCTACCTCTTTTGTATTGAATGGCGAATACCGAATGTATGTATACTACCTCATCCGTCTAATGTTTAATAACTGTGTATTGTAAAGCACTATGATACCCTCGTGGTTCATGTACGCGCTATATAAAACGTTATAAATAAATAAATAAACCCGTGCTCAATCGCGGTCGGCTTAAACTTTTGACTTTGACCTGGTCCAGCATGACCAGATAACCACAGTTGGCACTTTATACTTTTAGGTGCTATATTGAAGTTTATTCTTCAAAAAATTCATAACTCAGGTTCTAAAGATTGTATTTTTGTTGCTTTGGTCTTGTTTTTTTATGAAATTAAGATCTATTTTTCTAACTTGGTGTGGGATCTTTTTGTGTGGTGTTTGCACTTTATTACTGTTTAGAGTGTTGCACAAATGCTTTACACATTGCCCCTAAGTTAAGCCTGACTGCTCAGTGCCAAGCTACCAGGGGGTTGAGCAGAGGTTAATTTGGGGTTTGCATGTGCCTTACCCTGACTAGGATTGTGGTTGCTGCTTGACCAGAGCTCACACCCTAGTCATCCAGTAACCCAATAATTTAACAAAGCCTTTTGGGACTTTTCCAGGTTTCTGGATTCCAACCCATTTCCCTACCTTTATCTCAAATACTTTGACATGTTTTTGTCATGGTACCCTTTATATTCTGCTTGTTTTTTTCTGCATATTATAGCATGTTTCATCTCTAGACCAATGAACCTCTTCAGATCTAACTAACCATCCAGGGTTGAATTTCAATGTGGGTTTTCTCCCTCTCAATTTATCACAAAGATTTTATGACCGGTCTCTCCAAATTGAACTTCATTGTCAATCATCAAATACATACGTACACCCTCATCTTGGAACAATCTGTCTAAGAATCTCAACACACTATTGGTATCAGCTTTGTCAACCACTTTAACATAAGGCCAGCTTGAGAACATATCCATTAGCACAATGATGTACTAGTTCTGAACACCACTGGGTCCTATATTATCCGCTGCAACACTCTCCCAAGGTGCCTCCAGAGATACATCCTGTGTCATTGTTGGTATCAAAGTTTTAAATTACTTATCTGCTGCCATACAATGACTAGAATCTCTAACAACACATTCACCATAATTGTCAATTACTGCCTGCCAATATGCATTCCTCATAGCTCTTTTTGTTTTCCAGATTGCCAGATGACCTTCGTGGCACACGGAAATGATACTTTCTCTTAACAAAATCAGGGGAACAAATCTGCCTCCCCTTCCAAGTGGCATACCACCCAGCAGTAAATTATTACGAACTTCCCAAAATGGTCTCAACTTCTTTTTTGTTCAGCCAACCTACTTCAGCACAACAAATAACTCTTTGTATCAAAAAATCCTTCTTGCATTCCTCCACAAATGATTTTTTCAAAACTAGAACTGTCCCACATCAAAGCTACCTTTTCCTCTTCTAATAATACATCTTGATTTTTGACATTAATGAAAGAAAATCTGCCATTGCATTTTTCTTCTCAGGTATATTCACCACCATGTACACAAAATCCAACATGGGCATGGGCATATTAGCTAATCACGGGGGAGCTTTTACTAAATCATCTGACAAAAAGCTTATAACCACACCGATGATAATTTTCTTTCCCCACAAAAATGAACAAAAATATTCCAATGCCCAAATACACACAAGAGGCTCCCTGTCAGTCACATCATACTTCTCTTCCGCTGGAGACTGAGCTCTAGAAACAAATGTAACAACTTCTACTCCATCCTCCTGTGATAAAACAGCACCTAGTCCCTTGCTACTTTTAATTCGTAGTGACATAACTAGTGCCTTGCGGATTAAAACCTTGCAAAGCTGGTGCAGAAACAATGTCACATTTAACTGCAGAGAATTCATTTTCATATTCTTCTGGCCATTCAAATGCAACCTGATTTCAACAAGTTTCTTATCGTAAAGGTTTTCATCAAATTTGTTTTACAAATTTAGCCTAAAACTCGACTAAACCTAAAAAGGATCTTAGGCAGTGTTTATTCTGTGGTGCTGGTGCATCCTCAATAGCACTTACCAAAGATTTACTTTGCTTAATACCATGATCACTAATCTTGTTACCCTTATACGTGACAACCGTTTATGATAATCTTTATTTTTATGTATTTGTTTATCGAGTTTTATATAGCGCGAACTTGACCCAACTGTATCAGAGTGCTTTACAGAATTGGCATAGCAGCAATTACAGGGGTTACGTTTGTAGTAAATATAAATACATAGTGACAATACGTAAAACGAAATTTAGGGAAGACATCAGAAACTGTTGTCAAAACAGGTATGAGGTAGAAAAGGCAAATAAATGTTTACAGCGCTTTACAGAGTTGTTACAGCAGCAAGTGCATGGATTACATGACATAATGACAATATATAGAGACAAAATTACAATGAGCAGTAGTATGGATGGATTACATTTGAGGTAGATACAGTATATATATATATATATATATATATATATATATATATATCTATATTATCTACTGGCGGTCGCCAGTAGATAGTTATAGTTAGGATCGTGTTTCCATAGGAAATCTCAAAATTCTATTTTGAATAACTTTGGCGCCGGTTGACGAATCCTCGCGAAATTTTCAAAACAAATGGGGCGCTCCGCTCAGCTCCTACCCTGAAAGTCTCGGGGTGATTCGTCAAGCAGGGGCCGAGAAAAAAGGGGGTCCCAAAACACGTTTTCCCCATGCATTTTTCCATAGGACCTTTAGTCGAAGGTACAGCCCGAACGGCTGAACAGAATTACTTGAAATTTGGCAGAGAGGTAGTCCTCAGGTCAGGGAAGTGCCTTTTGCAGGTCTGGTGTCAATCTGTTCAGTATTTCCTGGGAAAATAGCATTTGAAAGCATATAAATATCTATACGCGCGCACCGTGCGTGCACGGTGCCGTGCGCGAGCGAAATTCTGATTGGTTGTTAGATGTCGGTAAACATTGGAATCGGTCGAAATCAGGAAGTGTCGGCCGCCATTTTGTCTTTCGCACTGAAAAGGAAAGGGGGAAAAAAGGTGGAAAACGTGAAACGTGGCCGCACTCCCCAGCAGCTCAAATCATTGTAGGGGACACGAACTACCTTTCCCATAAGACATTGCAAGGATTCACCTAATGCAAAGCTCACCTGAGGGCGGTTAATTATAAAGGTGTGGGCGTGTCTACCGCAACAATCTCATGTCGAGCCTCTGAAGAGGGCGGAAGCCCAGAAACGCGTCAGGCTCTACTATCGTTGACACGAGAGCTGTAATCACAGAAGGACGGAGTGTTGACTCTACCCTGAAAATTGCTTCGAGAAATGTGCTCGTAACAAGCTGCTGGGGAGTGCGGCCTTGCCTGCGGGCAACTTTGGAGCTTGATGTTTGTGCGGCGGCCCGGCCGTAAAGGATCGCACCACCCCATATCCAAGGGGGCCATGAAGGACCAGCAGCAGGGGATCAATGTTTTCACCCGTTCCTTCGGGTCCATCCAGGGCATCCCAACAGTCAAATCATTGTAGGGGACACGAACTACCTTTCCCATAAGACATTGCAAGGATTCACCTAATGCAAAGCTCACCTGAGGGCGGTTAATTATAAAGGTGTGGGCGTGTCTACCGCAACAATCTCATGTCGAGCCTCTGAAGAGGGCGGAAGCCCAGAAACGCGTCAGGCTCTACTATCGTTGACACGAGAGCTGTAATCACAGAAGGACGGAGTGTTGACTCTACCCTGAAAATTGCTTCGAGAAATGTGCTCGTAACAAGCTGCTGGGGAGTGCGGCCTTGCCTGCGGGCAACTTTGGAGCTTGATGTTTGTGCGGCGGCCCGGCCGTAAAGGATCGCACCACCCCATATCCAAGGGGGCCATGAAGGACCAGCAGCAGGGGATCAATGTTTTCACCCGTTCCTTCGGGTCCATCCAGGGCATCCCAACAGTCAAATCATTGTAGGGGACACGAACTACCTTTCCCATAAGACATTGCAAGGATTCACCTAATGCAAAGCTCACCTGAGGGCGGTTAATTATAAAGGTGTGGGCGTGTCTACCGCAACAATCTCATGTCGAGCCTCTGAAGAGTGCGGAAGCCCAGAAACGCGTCAGGCTCTACTATCGTTGACACGAGAGCTGTAATCACAGAAGGACGGAGTGTTGACTCTACCCTGAAAATTGCTTCGAGAAATGTGCTCGTAACAAGCTGCTGGGGAGTGCGGCCTTGCCTGCGGGCAACTTTGGAGCTTGATGTTTGTGCGGCGGCCCGGCCGTAAAGGATCGCACCACCCCATATCCAAGGGGGCCATGAAGGACCAGCAGCAGGGGATCAATGTTTTCACCCGTTCCTTCGGGTCCATCCAGGGCATCCCAACAGTCAAATCATTGTAGGGGACACGAACTACCTTTCCCATAAGACATTGCAAGGATTCACCTAATGCAAAGCTCACCTGAGGGCGGTTAATTATAAAGGTGTGGGCGTGTCTACCGCAACAATCTCATGTCGAGCCTCTGAAGAGGGCGGAAGCCCAGAAACGCGTCAGGCTCTACTATCGTTGACACGAGAGCTGTAATCACAGAAGGACGGAGTGTTGACTCTACCCTGAAAATTGCTTCGAGAAATGTGCTCGTAACAAGCTGCTGGGGAGTGCGGCCTTGCCTGCGGGCAACTTTGGAGCTTGATGTTTGTGCGGCGGCCCGGCCGTAAAGGATCGCACCACCCCATATCCAAGGGGGCCATGAAGGACCAGCAGCAGGGGATCAATGTTTTCACCCGTTCCTTCGGGTCCATCCAGGGCATCCCAACAGTCAAATCATTGTAGGGGACACGAACTACCTTTCCCATAAGACATTGCAAGGATTCACCTAATGCAAAGCTCACCTGAGGGCGGTTAATTATAAAGGTGTGGGCGTGTCTACCGCAACAATCTCATGTCGAGCCTCTGAAGAGGGCGGAAGCCCAGAAACGCGTCAGGCTCTACTATCGTTGACACGAGAGCTGTAATCACAGAAGGACGGAGTGTTGACTCTACCCTGAAAATTGCTTCGAGAAATGTGCTCGTAACAAGCTGCTGGGGAGTGCGGCCTTGCCTGCGGGCAACTTTGGAGCTTGATATATATATATATATATATATATATATATATATATTACATCGAGGTTCTCTCCATACATCCAAGGAAAGAAGACGAGCCACTCCGTTGTTGCAAGAAAAAAAGTGTAACGTTTATTCACACCAGAAGACGCGTTTCGGCTGACAAGCAGCCTTGGTCACATGACCTCGCCTGTGAACCAGGAAGTATATATCAAAATTAGTTCCGGGCACGTCACAGCGTGCACAAACAGAAAGTGAGAACAGACTTGGTCACAACAGGGGGATAGTTCTTCGAATTACATGAAAGTGTTCGTTTTTATAAAGAATAAATTAGTCAAAGAAAATACATGACTGGACATATGTCTCCCGAACAATGGAAACATGGTTGTAATAATTATTAAAGTTTCTTAATGTCATCATTCTTGTAACATTGTACATCGTGTTTGTGACCATAACTCTACAATATCAACATTGCATTTTCAATTCATGTTCGTTATGACAATCATTGATGTATTGTATAACCTGCAGTTGGGAAATATTTATTGTATAAAGTCAGTCACGGATAGACGAAAAATAGTAGTAATTTGTGTCTATACTAAAAGGCGTAAGGTATGGTACCAAGGTAGTGCTTTTGTGTCTATATTTAAAGGAAAAGACTGCTGCTGACGACTAGTGCATGCAAATACAGGTATAGTACCCCAATCTTACTCTAAGTCAATCATATCAAGTGAAGAATGTGCGCATACCAAAAACTTAGCCAGTACATTCTATCGGTGACTATTGGTGATGGATTCATCTATTCATAGGCCCCAAGCTGCAGAGACAATAAAAGATAATATAATGTTAGTATTTGGTCATTGATCAGAATGAGCAGTCACATAACAACCAGTATTTCAATGAAGAGAACATGTTTCAATTGGATGGAGAGCCCATTGATTCAACATATTAACGAATATCCACCCTAAGACCAACGGAATTAGACAATCAATTACAGAAATCAAATAGGTAAATCAGAATTACATTTAAAACTGGTTACAATGACAGGGAGGGAAGCAAAAAAGGGGGGTCCAGGTCTGCTTAAAAAACAGCATATAACAATTTTTACAGATGAGAATACATTTCCTCGTCGTTATTAAGCCCTATCGGAAAAAGGCTGCCTGCTTGTAGAATGAAACGAGATTCCAGTCTCCTCAGGGACTGTACTCTATTTCCACCTCTAGGATGTCTGGGCACACTATCAAGTGCAAAGAATTTTGCTTTCGTCCAATCACTGGAGTGGTGCTCCTTGAAATGCCTGGCAGTGCTATAACTTAAATCCTGATTCGTTATTGCCCGCCAGTGCTCCAAGATGCATTTTTTGACTGGGAATGTAGTGGACCCTACATACCATTTGGAGCAAGGGCATGTAATGGCATAGACAACATGGTCAGTATTGCAGTGGATCATTTTAGGGATCCTCCATAATTTTCCTGTTCTCTGTAGAATAACTTCTTTCACATCTTCAGAATGGCTACAGGCTTTGCATTTCCTACATCGCCTAAATCCCTTCCCTTGTTCCAGCCAAGTCCCTTTCTTAGGTTTTAAGTGACTGTTCACCAACATGTCTTTTAGAGATGGATTTTTCCTAAAAGAGAAGGATGGACATGACCCGATCCTGACTGATAGGATACTGTCCTGTGTAAGGATATCCCACCTCTTTTTCAAAATGTTTTTCAATTGATTCGTTTGGGTAGAGAAGGTGGTTACAAATCTGATAGGTGTCAAATCAGTGGGGGCAATTGTTTGTATTGTAGATGCTTTGAAAAGGGCCTCAGTTCTGCTGATACGGTCTACCTTTTTTGTCCCTTTCGCAAGCATTTTATCAGTGTAGCCCCTCTCCTTCAGCCTGCTTATCATACTCTTTTTGGTGTTTTGATATTCCTTTTCGGTGCTACAATTTCGTTTAGCTCTAAGGAATTCGCCGTAGGGTAGACTCCACCTAAAGCTAGGCATGTGGCAGCTGGTAGCATGTAAAATGCTGTTTCCAGAGGTTTCTTTTCTGAAGAGGGTTGTAGTTAAGATGTTATTGGTGACCATGAGTTTAATGTGTAAAAAATTCACAGTTTGTTGGCTATGCACCATAGTAAATCTCAAGTTCATACAATTTTCATTCAAAGCATTGTAGAATGTCAGAAGTTCACTTTCACATCCCTCCCAGATGAAAAAGATGTCATCTATGTACCTTAGCCATAGGTTGACATTTTTAGTCCATCCTTCCATGTCTTCACTCCAGAGCACTTGCTTCTCCCACCAGCCCACAGTAAGATTCGCGTAGCTGGGAGCGAAGCAAGTGCCCATAGAAGTGCCCTGTGTTTGCCTATACCAGTTGCCATTAAACATAAACACATTCTCAGTTAGGCACATCTCGATCATTTGGAGGATCATCTGTGTGTGGTCAGATAGATGTGTACTTCTTGTTTTGAGAAAGTCATGGCAGGCTCTCATCCCGTCACAATGACGTATGCTTGTGTACAGACTCTCTACGTCAAGGCATACCATCCAACAGTTAGGCCCCCAATGGAGATTCTCAATTTTTTGGAGGAAATCCTTGGTGTCCCTGACGTAGGAGCTGAGATCTTTAACAAAAGGGAAGAGAAAGTGATCAATATAGATGGACGTGTTCTCAAACAGACTGTTTTTGGAAGAGACTATTGGACGTCCTGGTGGGTTCACGGGGTTCTTATGCACTTTGGGCAAAAGATAAAAGGTGGGTGTGGTGTTTATAAGAAACTTACTTTCATCCCAATTCAGAAGCTCATCTTGGGCCCATTTATCAATCATCTGATGGTATCTTTTTTTTTTTGTTTTGTTTTTTTGTAGTTTGTCAAGGTAACCCTTGTCTATCCTCTCATAGCAGATACTGTCAGAGAGTTGTCTGTTCGCTTCTTTTACATAAGCTTCTCTGTCCATAATTATCACGTTCCCCCCTTTGTCAGATGGTTTGATCACTATGCTATCATCTTTTTGTAAGGAAGTCACCGAATCCCACTGCTCTTTAGTGATATTTCTCCTACATGTGTGCATATGTGTAAGTTTGTTCAAGTCACAAATAACAGCATCCTGGAAAACATCAATATTATCTCTTGGTATTTGTGGGATATATTTAGAACTAGGTCTGAAATTTGTTTTCGCGGAGTGGTCGTAGTCGTGGTTGTGTGCTATACCTGCCTCACTTTGTGTTATTGTGTTCTCTAGTTCTGACAGACTGTTGGTGATAGGGAGAGAATGTGTCATATCAGGGTCTTCATTTGCTAAGTCATACACAGTATTCAAGAATACAAGATCATCACTGTTAAGAGAAGTGTCTTCAGTCGTGGTCATACTTGGTAACATGGGGATAGTATTAGACTGTTGCACTTTTTTTGCGGCTAGCATGGATTTTGGATAATTTCAGTTTTCTAACAAATTTATACAAATCAATACGTACTTGTGTGTAGTCAAGAGGACAATCTGGACAAAAAGACAAGCCTAGACTAAGTACATTTTTATCAATTTCGGTTAAAACTCTTTTAGAAAGGTTCATTACCGTTAATGATGATGACGTGTTATTCATGTTTGCTTCTTTGTCAGTTGCCCACGTGTTCCCATGCTGACTAGTTTGTTCTTTCCTTCGACGTTGTCTCCTCTTTGTGCTCTGGTTGTGCCTCCTCGACCTCTTCCTCTTGGTCGTCCTCTTTCTGGGTGTTCCATACTCATCTGTATGAGGCGCATCTCCTCGGAAAAAGAAGTCACTTCCTGTGTATTTGATGCGTTGCTGTCCACAGATTCTAAATCCGAACTCAGGTCCGTGGTGGAAGCGTACAGAGTTTTTTCTGCTCTCCCCATGGTTTTCTCTTTTGATAGTTCATTTCTCGCTTTATCAAACTTTCTTGAGAAAGTGAGAATTCTGCCCATCATATAATCACGTTCGTCACGTTCGAATTTGTTCTGTTTGCGCTTCACAATATCAGACTCAAATTTTTTCATTCTCTCTTCAATGGCTGTCAAGGTTTTGCATACCTCCTCCTGATCAGTTTCTTTATTGAGGTCGTCTAGTATGGTCTGTATTTGTGTCATCAATTCCTCATGATCTTCCCATGCATTTTTTATAAGCATGTTTAGCATGTTTTTAGAGCATTCATGTGAGTTGATCATCCAATCTTTCAGCAGTTGTGGTTTAGGATTATTTAGGGTGGGTATTGTAAAAATTCGTAACCCTCTCGGAATCCTATTCACCTCAATATAGTTCTGTAACGAGGTCGCCTCCCACCATCTGCTTATTTCTCGTTTTCTAAGTTTTTCAAGCGCGTTACCTTTTTGTCTGACATTCAAACTTGTCGTCGGGCGTCCGGTTTCTCCGATTGGCTGGCTTAAGTCCTCATTCGTTTTTTTTCTTAAAAATGCTGTTCGCCGAGGCCTCCCGGCCCTTTAAATATTCCGATGCCATTTAGGTGTGCAATTTCTCAGTTTGCTCCGTGGAGCAAACTTATTCCTGCAAACTGCGCCCTTGCCGCAAGTGTCGCATGGGGCGTACCCTGATGCCGTTTCTTCAATGGCGTCCACCTTGATTCAGGACAGGAATCAAGAAACATCCGTTTATTTCCCTCTGTTGCCTGTAGTTGATTATTGGGTTTCGAAAAGTCAGCATCGGCGGGCGTCACATACGAGAAAATCCAAATGGAGATGTGGCGCTAAAGTGAAAGCCCAGCCAGTCGGGTCGGGGCTCGTCAACGGACGCCGCCGTTTATAATTTACATCGAGGTTCTCTCCATACATCCAAGGAAAGAAGACGAGCCACTCCGTTGTTGCAAGAAAAAAAGTGTAAAGTTTATTCACACCAGAAGACGCGTGACCTTGCCTGTGAACCAGGAAGTATATATCAAAATTAGTTCCGGGCACGTCGCAGCGTGCACAAACAGAAAGTGAGAACAGACTTGGTCACAACAGGGGGAGAGTTCTTCGAATTACATGAAAGTGTTCGTTTTTATAAAGACTAAGGTGCCAATTACGATCCTGTAAAAACCGGGTACGAACCGTCGGACGGAGGCTTTTTTCTGTCCGACTCGTACCCGGTCGTAAAACATTACAAACATGCAAGTACAATTCGCACGGAAACACCATTTCCGTACGAGTCGTACAAAACACCGACCGACGAAAAGATACATACAAATGTGATCCGGGGAAAGCGCCGACGTGACGTCGGGACGCTCTCAGGCAGCGTTTCACGAACCAGGAAGTACGATTCGAACCGACAGCGGTCCGGACGGCAATATTTTTACGGCACCCAAAAAGTGCCGGAAAAGCGAAGTACGCCGCGATGCGAGTGTAATTGGGGGCCCCCTAGCCCCCGTGAGTACGTGCCGACCCCCCCGTGTATGTACGGTGCGTACCCCCCGTGTATGTATGGAGCTACGTGCTGGGGGTACGCACCGTACATACACGGGGGTACGACTCGTACGTACACGGGGGGTACCCTCCATACATACACGGGGGGTACACACCGTACATACACGGGGGGGTACGCACCGTACATACACGGGGGTATGACTCGTACGTACACGGGGGGTACGCTCCATACATACACGGGGGTACGCACCGTACATACACGGGGGTACGCACCGTACATACACGGGGGTACGACTCGTACGTACACGGGGGGTATGCTCCATACATACACGGGGATACGCACCGTACATACACAGGGGGGTACGCACCGTACATACACGGGGGTACGCTCCATACATACACGGGGGGTACGCACCGTACATACACGGGGGGTACGCACCGTACATACACTGGGGTACGACTCGTACGTACACGGGGGGTACGCTCCATACATACACGGGGGTACGCACCGTACATACACGGGGGGTACGCACAGTACATACACAGGGGTACGACTCGTACGTACACGGGGGTACGCTCCATACCTAAACGGGGAGGTACGCACCGTACATACACGGGGGGTACGCACCGTACATACACGGGGGTACGGCTCGTACGTACACGGGGGTACGCTCCATACATACACGGGGGGTACGCACCGTACATACACGGGGGTACGACTCGTACGTACATGGGGGTACGCTCCATACATACACGGGGGGGTACGCACCGTACATACACGGGGGGTCGGCGCGTACATACACGGGGGGTCGGCACGTACATACGGGGGCTGGGGGGGTCGGCGTGTATGCAGGCACATGTCTCCGTGGTTGCTATGGGAGTTTGGTGCGGACGGTGTTTTTTCCATACGGTTGTGACATCGGACGCACGGGATGGATCGTACTTGCGCGGTCGGACTTCATTTTTCACATTTGTACGGTGAATCGTCCGGGGACGTGTCGGACACATTTTCCGACCTGAGGACGTGTGGGGAATAATTCCCAATGCGATTCGTATGGACTTTTTCCCATGCGAATCGTACTTGGCAGTTTGTACGGCACTTGTACGATTCGTACGGTAAAAAGACCGGATACGAGTCGGACGGGGAAATTTTTTACCGGATAGTAATTGGCACCCCAATTAGTCAAAGAAAATACATGACTGGACATATGTCTCCCGAACAATGGAAACATGGTTGTAATAATTATTAAAGTTTCTTAATGTCATCATTCTTGTAACATTGTACATCGTGTTTGTGACCATAACTCTACAATATCAACATTGCATTTTCAATTCATGTTCGTTATGACAATCATTGATGTATTGTATAACCTGCAGTTGGGAAATATTTATTGTATAAAGTCAGTCACGGATAGACGAAAAATAGTAGTAATTCGTGTCTATACCAAAAGGCGTAAGGTATAGTACCAAGGTAGTGCTTTTGTGTCTATATTTAAAGGAAAAGACTGCTGCTGACGACTAGTGCAATGAAATTCCCCCGTTATAGTTAGTTCAGATAACTATAACTCGCGCGACCGCCACTCTATCACAAGGATGATGTCATCAGTGATGTCATGAGTGATGCCACTGACCATGTCATGAGTGATGTAATATGTGACGTCATGAGCAGTGGATTGCGGGCGCGCGAGTTATAGTTATCTGAACTAACTATAACGGGGGAATTTCATTGTTTTTTTACGAGTGAAATATCCACCTAACTATAACCTGTGTGAAACCTATGTTTTTTTTAAGTGAATATATATATATATATATATATATATATATTACCTACTGGCGGTCGCCAGTAGGTAGTTATAGTTAGGACCCCTTTTCCATAGGAAATCCGCAACATTCTATTTTGAATAACTTTGGCGCCGGTCGATGAATCCTCGCGAATTTCTCAAAATAGGTGGGGCACTACGCTCCGCTCCTACCCTGAAAGTCTTGGGGGGATTCGTCAAGCGGGGGCTGAGATAAAAGGGGGGTCCCAAAACGCGTTTTTCCCATGCATTTTTCCATAGGACCTTTAGACAGAGCTACAGCCCGAACGGCTGAACAGAATTACTAGAAATTTGGCAGAGAGGTAGTCCCTATGTCAAGGAAGTGCCTTTTGTAGGTTTGGTGTAAATCTGTTCAGTAGATTCTGAGAAAATAGCCTTTAAATCAATATATATATCTGAGCCCGCTTACGGTACGCTTACCGTACGCTTACCGTACGCGTACGGTAGCGTGCGCGAGCGCGATTCTGATTGGCTCTTAGATCTTAGTAAACATTCGAATCGGCCGAAACCAGGAAGCGGCGTCCGCCATTTTGTCTCTCGCACTGAGTGTTATTTATCAAACATGATGCCCAAAAACATGTTACGGGGCTGTTTTGACAACTCCCTCCCACATAGTCATGTTGAGGGAGTCCCCAAACATCCCCCAAGAGCAAAAACGGTTTTATTTTTTTTTCGGCAATTTCGCCGAGTACGCTTACCGTACGCTTACCGTAAGCGTACGGTAAAAACTAGAAATAAAAAAAACACTATCCACACTTACCCTACCCCCTGTGCTTTTGGTGGCCGTAGGCCACCAAATGTACAGGGCCTATTACATCAGTAAAAAAACTATATTTTGGCAACATGAAATTATAAAATCGAAATAAAAAAAACACTATCCACATTGACCCCACCCCCTGTGCTTTTGGTGGCCGAAGGCCACCAAATGTACAGGGCTTATTAAAGTTGATAAAAACCGTGCACGGAACGCACTGTGTTAAGTGGGCGCGCACGCCTCGAATGGCATAAAGTAACTTAGCATTTAAAAAACCGTACAAATTCACTGAAAAAACCATAGGTTTCACACACGTTATAGTTAGGAATTAGCATTTAAAAAACCTTGCAAATTCACTGAAAAAACCATAGGTTTCACACATGTTATAGTTAGCGGAAATTTTACTGATAAAAAACCAATGAAATTGCCCCGTTATAGTTAGTGCTGGCAACTATAACTCACGCGACCGCAATCTTCTGCTGATGACATATGTGTCTTTATAAAAAAAAATATTTGTAATATATGTATAGCTAAAAATGTATGGAAGAAGACATGGGCAAATAAGTGTCTAAATACAGTATTAGCATCAGCAGAGGATTGCGGTCGCGTGAGTTATAGTTGCCAGCACTAACTATAACGGGGCAATTTCATTGGTTTTTTATCAGTAAAATTTCCGCTAACTATAACATGTGTGAAACCTATGGTTTTTTCAGTGAATATATATATATATATATATATTGCAGCAGTATTCTTTGCGGAAATATTTCACACTCACTCACGGGTTTATAATAAAATTGTTTATTTAGCAGCAAATTACCGACAACAAACCCTACGCGTTTCAGTCTCTCCTCAGACCTTTTTCACGAGTAACCGATATCGGCTCTGGTTACCCGTGAGTGCGTGTGAAATATATCCGCAAAGAATACTACTGCAATTTAATGATGGCCGGGCTCAGCCGTGTTCACAGCGCACCATCTCAGAGCGCCGTTGGTTGGAAAAGTGAGCCGGTTGGAGGAGATAAATATATATATATATATATATATATATATATATATATACCAGCAACCACTTCCTGCACTTCCTTTCGGCGAACATGGAAATCAACGAACCACAAGGAAGCTTGAAATGACAGGGAAGTTTATTCCTCCTTTCTCTCACTCCTCACATGAGGCGTTTCGGGCATCAAGTGCCCTTGATCACATAGTGTGACAGTGGTACGTCATTATTGTTTTATACATTCTTTTTTTCTTTTTTTCATTGCTACACCACGTGATGATAGACAGTGACGAAACATTTGTAATATGGGGCTTTCTTCTGTGTAACCTTAAATGCATTAGATCTTTGTTTGAATCCAGGATGTATGCAAATGATTACATAGTGTACGCATCCAAATACAGTACCAATGCGATGTTGCTAACATATTACATGCAAATAACGCAACATTTTTACCCTGTACACATTACGCAACAAACATGTGCAAACTGCGCAATGTGTACAGATTATAAGGCAATATCATTGAATCTCAAGGGTTATTTCCTGTGCAAATCACGGATGCCTTAACATGTGCAAGATATACAAACACATGTGCAAATTACCGCATAAAAGCGAAAATTGTGCAAAATACGCAACTAACATGTGCAAATTACGCAATATGTGCATATTATAAACCCACAATCATTGAATCTCCAAGGATATTAAATGTGCAAATTACGCATAATGTAACGTGCAAAATATGCAAACACACGTACAACTTCCCGCCTAAATGTGAAATTAATGTGCAAATTATGCAAAGGTATGTGCAAATTACTGCATAATACAAAAAATATCCATGGATAGATTTAATCAGTATGTTCGGTACTGTCACTGTGTATAAAAAACAATCATTCTTATACATGGCTGTCTTAATACTTTTGGTTTTGATTTAAAAAAATGTAGCAGTGGAGAATCCATGCATATGTATACACAAAGCCACAGATAATATACATGTTCCTATGTTGATGATCATATTTTGTGTTGTCAATAAATTTAAAGTGCCTAGTGCAAAAATACCTCTAAATCTTCAGCCACAAAAAAAGAAAACTAACAGATTCAAACTGTCACTATAAAAAATATGTGAAAAAAGTGTATTAAGTTAAAAATATTTAAAATTGAGGCAAGTTGGACGAATGTTATGGTGTTGTTTATGTTCATCATAGCGGTCATATTCTTGATAGGATGGTGATCCTACATCTCACAAGTCTGTGGGGATAGGTATGTTTTCTTATATGCAGCACCTGCTAGGTACATCCATTCAATCATTTTGCTACAGATGTAATAACTTACAATCTAAAAAAAAGCGTGCATGTCTTCTGTATTATTAAGACCATTAGGGAATCTACTATCAAGTTCTAAAATATATTTAGTTTCCCGCTGTCTTAATGCTCTTTCTCTATTACCTCCTCTCCGCGGAACTGGAACAGAATCGATGACAAAGTAAGACAGGCAATGAATGTCCTTATTATGGACTTCTTTGAAATGACATGCGACCGGATACGCCAGATCGCTGTTGATGATAGCCCGAAGATGTTGCAATATCCTCATGTGCACCTGGAGCTTGGTACTTCCCACACACCTAAGTCCACAGGTGCACGTGAGCACGTATACCACAAAGTCAGTGCGGCAGTTGTAATTACCTTTGATGTCTAACCCATTTTCTCTGAATGGAGTGCTGTATTTATTCCAAACTTACATGCACGATAAGTTGTGCATTTGTAAAAACCTTTTCTTGGTTTCAACCATGATTCCCTATGCTCTGACTCAGGACTGTTTCTTGAAAGTTGCCCTCCCATAGATTGAGGTTTCCTGAATGTAATCGTGGGAGTCTATTGCTCAGGACATTGTCTGTCAAGATAATGGGCCAGTTCTTATTAATTATGGCTCTGATTTTCCTTTCTTGATGACTGAAAGTAGTAATGAGTCTGGGTGGGTCTTCTGATATACTATCCAACCCTTCTTCTTCTTTCTCCTGTGGTAGGAGTGATACCCTAGGTCTCTTGCTAGCTTTCAATACTGCTTCTGCTAGTACTTTGTTAGTGTAGCCACTTTTCCTCAATCTAGATAGAGCTTCATTTTGGCAGCTTTCAAAGTCTTCTGGTGTGCTACAGATGCGTTTCAATCTTAAAATTTCTCCGTAAGGGAGGCTGCCAATTAAATGTTTGGGGTGTGCACTGGTTGCGTGAAGTGTTGCATTTCCTGCTGTCGGTTTTCTAAAAGCAGTAGTAACTAACTTATTGTTATTGACATAAATGCAAACATCTAAAAATTCAATTTTGGTTGGACTGATACATGATGTAAAGTGTAGATTAAAACAGTTAGCATTGATTGTTTTGATAAAATCATCTGCACTCTCAGTATCCCCATTCCAAACAATAAAAACATCATCGATGTAACGCAGCCAATGCATGATTCTATTGTCAAAAATGTCTTTGTGTTGTACACTGAGGACCCGCTCCTCCCAATAGCCCACCTGTAAACACGCGTAGCTAGGGGAGAAGCAGGCCCCCATGGCAACACCCTGTATTTGCCTATATATATCCTTGCCAAACAAGAAGTAGTTATTTTCTAAACACCAAGTGATCAAGGATGTCAACATTTTGTTATGTGTTAGAACCGGCGGTCTCTAGTTGGCAGAGGTATACACTTCTGACAAATAGGGACCCACCAACTCTAGTCAGGGCAAGGGGATTACACACTCAGATAACCCCTGCTACCCCCTTGGTAGCTTGGCAGAGCAGACAGGCTTATCTCAGAGGCAGTGTGTTAAGCATTTATGACCACATACAGTATTAAAGTGAATACACTACAAATTGACACAACACAGGAGTTATTATAAAAATAGTATTTTTATATAAGGCTTAGCACAAGACCAAATAACGACAAAAATATACCACAATCTTAATAAATACTCTTTGGAAGGAAAAGTAATAGTTCAAGTAAAGTTCCTTCTTAGGAAATAGTTCTTTAGCAACAAAAGTAAGTATTCTTCTAAAAACACAGTTCCTGGCAACAATGTAACCCCCACAGGAGTCACACGACGTCGAGTCTATGATATTCCCAAGGTTTGGCGTCGACCGCGAGGAGCGCTACGTCGAGCCTGGAGTTGCAACAAACCCCACAAGTACAGTACCTTGAGAAATGAAGAAAACGATGATCCACGGCGTCGAGATGTCGGCGTCGAGGTCGGCGTCGATCGTGCGTCGGAGTCGGGTCGATCCGCAGCAGCATCGAGGGCCGGAGCAGCGCTCACGGCGTCGAGATCGGCGTCGATCGTACCTCGGAGTCGGGTCAATCCGCAGCGGCGTCGAGGGATGTCGGGCCGGAGCAGCGCTCACGGCGTCGAGAAGGGCGTCGAGTCGATGCGATCAGCAGCGGCGTCGAGACGGGGTCGCTTGGAGCTGGAGCCGATACTCACTACTCACTGGCGTCGATACCGGCATCAAGACGGGGACACTCGGAGCTGGAGCCGATACTCACTACTCCTGGCGTCGCTACTGGCGTCGATCGGGCCCAGCGGCCGGCATCGAAGGCTCGGAACACTGGAGCCGTTACTCACGATGTCGAGCTGGATTCGGCGGCGGCGGCGGCGTCGAGACTGCAGATTTTCCCCTGTGCACTGGAAACAACACTCTCCAGCAATTCAGTAGAGGGTGAAGTCCTTTGGCCCTGTGACTTCAACAGGAAGCTGGCACTCTTCCAGCCCTTGGAGATTTTCTAGCAAGCTTTAGAGAGTACACACCAAGTTCCTCTCTCCTTGTTCCTTGGCAAAAATAAAGAAGCAGCTTTCAGGTTCCTCCACAGCAAAACAGCACTCTGGCAGAAAGGGGAGGCAAGTCCTTAGATCAGCAAGCTTCTTGTCCTTGGTACAGGTTTCCTTGTCAGAAGTGATCTAAGTTCTTGGTTCAGGGGTCCTTCTCTTATACCCCATTTCTCCTTTGTTCCCTTTGTCCAAGCAGGGAAATTCCCCCCATCTCAGGTTTGTTGTGGGTGTTGCCAGGCAGAGGCACCTGGCCTATTTACTGAGCAGGGCAGGGTCCTCAGCTGCCCAGCAGGAGGCGGAGCCAGTATTGTCACTGGCAGGAGCAGGGCTATCAGTTGCCCAGCAGGATGTGGAGCCAGCATTGTGTCAGGCAGGGCAGGCTACTCTTCCCTCACTCTATGTGTAAATGCCTCATTCACCCCACACCGACTCATTCAGACCTCTGGAGCCACCCAGCCCCTGACACACACACCAAACCAGCAGAGACCGGTGGATAGTTGGACAAGAAAATAGCCACTTTCTAAAAGGGCTATTTTCAAACATAGAATTTAAAAACCATCCATCCTAAAGGATGTGTTATTAAATTCTGAGTTCAGGGATACTAAACTCGACCTGCTGACCTGCTACCCTGCTCCCTGAGTCAGATAGATTATAATGGAGTTAATAATCCGTCTGCCCATTCTGGCCTATGGGAGGCAGGTAGCCCTTCAATAGTGAAAAACGAAAATGGCTGTAATTCACTATTAGGTCATGCCACACACATCAGGGCATGACCTACCTTTTACCAACAATGCACCCTGCCCTAGGGCCTACCATAGAGGTGTCTGAGATGTGGCAAAGTGAAGGTTTGGAGACTGGCAAGTAGGTTTCCTTGCCAAGTCGACATGGCAGTCAGGGACTGCACGCAGGCTCTGCGGTGGCAGGCCTGAGACACATTCTACAAGCTGCTTCTGTGGGTGGCACAACCAGTGCTGCAAGCCCACCAGCAGCAGTTAACTTACATGCCCTTGGCACACGCAGTGCACTAGACTAGGGACTGAACAGTAAGTCAACCAAGCCAATCATGGTAACACCAATTAATGTAACAATTTAACATAGGGAGCACTTGCACTGTGGCACTGATCAGCAGTGGCACAGTGCCCAAAGCAATAAACCAGCAAAAACATCGTAAACAGAGGAGGCAAACAGAAAAAAATGGAGGAGAGACTCATGCCAATGATGCCAGGTCTAACATTATGCATGAAGTATTCACAAGGCCTAGAATTCAGAAAGTACTTAATAGCATTGATACCACAGGAATGTTATATATACACACATAGAAGGCGGCCTTTGGGGTAGATGATGACACATATATCCCTTTACAGAGTTAGCACAGTGCAATATAAAGAAAGATTTACAGTGAATAGTGGTATAGATGAACTATAATTGAGGTAGATATGATATATATATATATATATATACACACACACACACACACACATACATACACACACACATAATATATATATAGATTTTCTTTTTTTTCTTCAGCGGCATAGACTAGGATGTTCCCGTTTTTGTAGCTGGTTCTAATATTCCACTGCTAATCCATGATCATTAAAAATCCTGAGAACGTTCTCCTGATCGTCTTTGGTTTTTCCCAGGACATGAATATCATCCTGAAAAAATAGTACATTTCTTGTCTTCCATAGAAGGTTAAACATAAGCCTCTGAAACACCACTGCAGCTAAGGCTAAACCAAATGGCATTCTTCTAAATTGAAAACACTCTTCTTGAGTGATGAAAGCGCTATACATCTTACTATCCTCTTGGAGAGGTACCTGATGGTATGCTGCAGATAAATCTAATGTGGAAAACAATTTCATACTCTTGGACAATGCCATCGTCTCATTGATCTTAGGTAGAGGAAATTGATCAATTAAAATGTTGTTAAGACCCTAAAAATCAATGCTAATCTTATCACAAGCTTTGTGCACCACAACTAAGGGAGCCAAGTACTCGAAAGATTAAATTGGTTCGTTTATTTCCATCCCCACCAGCCGGAGCAGTTCTTTAGACACATCCACCTTAGTCACATTAGTACATTCCTAGCCTTATGAATTTTAGGAATAGCATTTTCCTTTAGTACATTCCTGTGTTCAAAACCCCTCAATAACTCAGTTTTTACAGTTAACACACCGGGAAATTTGTCACCCATACCTTTACTAGTAGTTCTGAATCATCTAGCATGAGATCGTGTTCTTTACTATTTGGATCTATGATGAAATGTAGAGTTTTCTGATCCAACCAACGTATCTCCGAGGGTCCTTTCCTAGCTACGCACAATTACCCTAGGCAATCTCTGTTCTTTCATCTAAAGATAAGTTTCCTGTATCCCGAAATATCAATCGCCTCTCTGTTTTAACTTTCTGATTCAATATCCCCTTCCATGAATGTTGAACCTTGTTAGTAGTTTTCCAGACGTTCTCATTTGTAATAGTATATGGGGACCTAGAAACCACAACAATATCAGTTCCAACACCTCCAATTTCATTAAGCAAATAGGTTTGTTTGTCAATTTACCCTCATCATAAAAGTTGAGAAATCTTTCTTTTATGTTTAAAATATCTTTAGATTCTAACTGTTCATCACTAGAACATTTCATATCCTCAGCCCCAATGCACTTGACCTTCCCAAATTTCTTACCTTTCACCGTACATACGTGTGCAAAGTGGCCAATTTTACCACAATTGCTTCATTTTTGTTTCAGAACAGGACAACACTTACTAGATGCTAGATGATCTGTGGCATCCCAGTAAAACAAAGTAATTGATACTTGTCTTAATCTTATTTTACTTATCAGATTTAACTTTCTTATAATTTTGACCAGGTTGTTTGTCCAAGGTAACCTTAGCAGCCACTTCCTGGTCTAACGTACCACTTCCTGCCTTAATAGCCTGAGCACACCGCCCGACAATTTGGCCTTCCTCACATTAGCCATGATGTCCTTTAGATCAGCATCACCATTACCATCCTGCATCACACTTTCCTTGGTAGACTGATTGTACATTCTTAAAACTCCAGGACCTAATGAGTGCACTAACAAACTTTTTTTCTGTTTCGAAGTACAGTTCCACCAATGTCGATAGTAGTCCAAAGTACATAATTAAGAGTTACCTTGACATTGAACCGAGACCTACACAAGAAACTCAAAAATAGAACCCTTGCACAAGGAGGTCACAGCCTGAAATCAGCTAGTGGACAATGAGAAAATAAACTGCATAGCAGGCTCTAAACTTAAACTCAGAGTTTGCACAACTTGAACAGCTGTCAGTGCCCAATTCAAAATGACAGCACCACCACGTACAGGAGGGGACTAGATCATTACACTGGCTGCATAAGCACATGTAACTGGAGACACGTCGAGACGTCACACAACAGTTTGTGTGTGCGGTGTCTTCTGCTCACGACAAGTCACGCACCAGTCAACACGCGCCAGTTGCACAAACTCCTGTCACTCACGCCGGCTCCCGTTCTTATAAAGGCAGAATAACTAATTGCCCGAAGCCAAACAGGAACTTTAAGCTCACCACTACTAGAAGATTTCCTTTGAAAATTCTTAGGTCAATCCAAATAAGTGCTGTAGCAGTTGAGTCACAATGATGGCAGTTGGCATCCTGGGTTTCTTAGTTTGCCCACTGCCAGGTCAGAAGCTCGTCGCCAAAAGTGTATAGCGAACAAGCTTACATTCCTTTATTTAAGTGCAGCGACATTACAGCTATCTCACTGGCCTTCCAAGTGTCTCTCTTCCTTGTCAGTAATGGTCATTCCGTCTCATTTCATCCCTCAGTTCTACTCTACAACATTCCACTACTAATAGTCTACCAGCACTAGATCTGGGTTCTGTAGCAACTCTTAAACAAAAGGCTTCAATAAAAATTCAGTGTCTGTGCTTTTCAGTTGCATTACACAGTTCAGTATCGTATATAGTTCATGGTAAGAGGTATCCGGCACTGCTCCTAGCAAGTGGTGCCTTAGAAGCACATGGTGCAGTCTCTATCCAAATTATCATAGTTGAGCAGTAGAAAGGATGACCATGATAAGAGGGCAGTAGCACTTAGGGTACCCACCAAGGTTTAACATTATTGGCAGTGAGGTTGAGGGTGGAAGGAACGCACTCCTGTCTTGTCAGCACACTTGGGGAAACAAATATGTGCACCAGTGATTGTGGGGCCAAACAGACTCTCAATCTTATAGTAGGTGCTGCTGTAGAACACCAGATGTTGCAGTGACTATAGTAGGTACTGCCGTAGAAGCTGTAGAACACCAGGTGTCACAGTGATCACCAAGGCACATAGACCCTCATGCCTATTGTAAACTTCAGTTGAACGATAAAAGTGCAAGTGGGTCACAGAGAAAAACTGACTCTCAAGCTTTTTTTCAGCTCTGCTTGAGGATAGTAGATTTAGTGGCCTTCACTAAGAAACAATGCTCCCCAATGCTGCTGGGGAGAAAAAATGCAATGATGGTCAGAGCATCATGGGCCTCTATTCTTGGAAGTTGTAGTCTCACCAAACTTAATCACAGTAGCAGACTGCGGTGTTGAACTTGGGCTTTGGCATGAATAAGTCAGGTTCTTCATACCCCAGGCAGTATACCTCCTTCTCTTCTCAGGATGTGTCAGTAATTCATATTTTCAGCCATAATATATATTCCCCACCCCTCAAAGACAGATCAGTTCTGACACCACCCTCCCTTTACAGAGATGTGTAGAATATATGCTAAGTTAAAGATGATATTAAAGGTGAATACTGAATAAGAAAAAAGGGTCAGCCTTCCTCCTGTACAGTGGCTGTTGGCCACTACCCAAATAACTGACCACTCAAATTCAATGGTGTCAGTTTGGCTCAAGTATATTTCCTTCAGGTGTGCCACACCTATACAGTCATGCTGCAGGTGAATTGTCACTCTGCTTTTGTGGTTTGGTGGTAAATAACTTCTTGTCAGATGCAGTTTGTTGGGCAGTTCTTCTGTGGCAAATTAAATCAAAATGTTATTTGCATAGTTAATAAGAACCATTAAAAATTAACTCAACAAAGAATATAAAACAGGAAGGCATAGGAACAATGTGACTACTCAAGAATTAAAAATTATTATAGTATCTTTAAAATACAACTTCTTCTTGTACTTATACCTTCCGCTATTTCTTACCATTAAAAATATATCCCTTTAAGTGACAAACTTCTGTTTTATGCTATATTATGTGTATTCATAAATCACACTCTTACCTGCAAGAGTATCCTGGTGAGAAGTAGGTGTGTGTGCCTAGCCCTACCCATAGTTTGGTTAATTGAAAAGCCATGTCTTCAGTCTCTTGCGGAATTCAAGAAGATAGGAAGAAGCTCTGATGTGGAGTGGGAGGTTGGTCCATGCTTTAGGAGCAATGTAAGAGAACGCTCGTCCTCCTGATCTGGATCTGTGTATGTGTGGACTGTTGGCGACTAGGAGTCCTGAAGAACAGAGGTGTCTAGAAGGTTGGTGAAAGGAGATGTGGCTGTTCAGGTAGGAGGAGCCTGAACTGTGGAGTGCCTTGAATGTGTGTTTGGTGAGTTGAGCATGTTTGTTTATTGGAAGCCAGTATACTTTCCTGAAGTGTGGTGTACTGTGAGTTCTGTGTGGGAAGTTGGGGATTAGTTTCTCTGCAAAGTTCTAGATGGTCAGTAGTCTATTAGTAAGTAGCTTGGTGATACCGGCATGGAAGGTGTTCTCATAGTTTACCTTGCTGGTGACTAGGGCATGAGTGACTGTTTTTATTGTGTTGCTTGGGAGCCATTTAAAGATCTTCTTCATCATTTTCAGGCTGCGGATACAGAATGCTGACAATGTTGACTTGTGTACTCATGTTAAGTTTGATGTTGATAATTTTCTGAGGATCCTGGCGTGAGTTCTGGGCATGAGCCTGAGTTCCTCCCATAACCCTTTGGAGTCCCATTCATAAGTGTTCTTGTCTGTGTATAGCTTGAGAAAGTTGACTTTCATCCAGGTAGCGACTTTGGTCATGCAGGAAAACTTGTTTCATGTGTTGTTGTTACGAGCGCACAGCATCGAGCGCGCCGCAGCAGCCTAGAACAACAGTAGGCTCCGTTAAGTCTGTTGGTGACAGCGCAGCGTAGGTGCGCTGATCACACCCAGAACTACAATTTCCATGAGGCCAGACGCTCAGGACACGCAGCGGGGAATGCCCATAAAGACAGATACGACGCTAGGCAAAGCGATGGAAATTCTTCCATGGAATTGGTGATGGCGTCCTGTTTTGTCCTGTGAGATCCGGTAAGGGTGCTTTGCACCGACTCTCCTCCACCTTGTTCCTGGGAGGATACCGTTCTCTGTTGGTGACCGCCATCGCGCTCGTGAGGAGGAAGGTTTCTGTTCCTACAGTCTCCTGATATTGCCTCTCATGACTTGATACCTGCTATCCTTACACGGCGGTGACTCTGCTCTCGTCACGCTGCTTTTGCCAAGTGTTCTTGCCTTGCCTATAATTGGACTTTGCTGTATCTTTGGAACAGCGGTGACAGGATTCACATCACGCTGTTCACTGTAAAACTTCGTATTTCGTTTCACCCATTCATAGTTGTTTGGTCTATGTTGAGTTCTTGATGGTCATGGTGATATTTAAACCATACTAAAGGATCAAGACTCTAATGCCAGTGTTATGTGATTGAACCCGATTTACTGGAGTGAACACTTATATTGTTGTTGTTCTTCTTCTGGCTCTATTTTTAACAGGGGTATCACAGAGTGGTATAGGACTACGCTCTATCCCTGTGAAGCCTAGTGGAGTCTTGAAAGGGTAGGTTGCTGTGAGAAACTATTAGGTGTGTTCTGGGGTATTTCGATCACTCAACATTGTCCTATGCATGATGTGTTATTGGTTTTATGACTGTTCTCTTCTATGTTTCCTACACTACAGCCGCAACAAAGAAATGGGTTATCTTACAGCGACAACATAGTTAATGTAGAAGAGTATACGCCTATAGGAGATTGCACTTGGGAGTCGTTGTTTCAATTTGTTTAGTCTATGTTTCGTAGGGGTGAACTTATGGTACTTACGATTGTTGTTATCATTTCAGGTCTCCCTCCATGCTGTTCCCCTCCTTTCCTTCCCTCACTTGATCCTCCCACTGACCTGTGCCATAACGGCTACTAAGGCTTGGTGATATCAAGACGTGGACCCCTCTGAGCAACAAACCAATCCTGAGGACGGCCCAACGTAACAGTTGTGATCTTGTCTGAGAGAGGGAGTATGAGTTGGGTGTCATCTGCATAGGAGAGGATGTTTATGTTGTGTGCCTGGATGGCAGAGGCCAGAGGGATCATTTATGCATTGAAGATTGTGGGACTGAGCGAAGAACCTTGTGCGATTCTGCAGATGAGTTTGCAGGCTTTGTAGGAGTAAGGTGCAAAGCTTGTGTTCTATCCATTAAGAAGAAGCAGAGTCAGCGGAAACTTATGAAAAACCCAATACATTTTTTTTTAAAACTACAATAAAAAGCTATTTTTTTCACTACCAATCTTAATAAGTATACAATTTTGGGAAAAAAAGGAAAAAACTGCCATCAATGTATTGCTTTCAAGACTGTGGCATGCAGGCAGAAACATAATCCATATATTTTACTAAATTACATGACTATTGCGGATTTCACCCACTTAAACATTGACTCAAGGCTTGCCTGCAAGTTCTTATTTGCAAACAATAAAGTGCTTATGCAAAAGGTGTCTTCATGCATTAATCAATCTAGAGCAAGTGCAAAGGACATGTATTAAAGTTTCCTGATTGTAGTAGGTTCTTGATCTTTTGTAGGAAGGTTGCCCATCCTCAAGCTTATAAACTTAATATAACACGAATAAGAAGTATCCAAATATTGCTGGCAGGTTGGGTGCACATAAGAATTTATGACAAATCCCGCATGAACCTTCATAGCAAACTGATTCTGGTCATACAGATGTGAAAACAATCTTATTGACTTGTTCACAGCTTGCTTGAAAGAAGGGCCTGTAGTAGAGAAGTCCTAAAGAAAAGGTTGGGTTTTAGCTGGTTTCAATTGTGGCCCATAAATAAGAAGCCAAGGAGGATTCAGGCGCTTGTCATACGTTTTTACAAAATTTGATGAAAGACCATGGCGCAACATATTTTGCCTTACGAGGCTGTATTCCAGGAAAATCTGGGCCCGAGTGGTGTTAGGCTGCAATCTAATTAGACATCTATAGATGTTCTCTTGATGCTGTTTCCAGTAACTTTAAATCACGACTGTATTTTATTTTGGCACCATAACTGAGGGAAGGTATCAATTTAGCTTCAATTATCTTGATGATAGGAAGAAGCGATTAACAACTCAGCTTGGTTTGCAATGATTTCAATGCAAATAAAGGAGAATTTAAATTCTGTTTTAGAGCTTGAATGTGTGAAATAAATTATTTCAACAATCAAAGGTATCTCTTAAATATGTATACATGCTGGTTATTTCCTACTTTTGTCCAGATTCCAGGCCACGTTTATTTATTTATTAATTTCACTTATAGAGCGCACGAATCACCCCATAAGGGTATCTCAGCGCTAGGACCACATAAGGGAACCGAGGCGACCGGTTTAGAAGAGCGATGTCTTCAACAATTTCCTAAAGGCCAGGTAGTCTGTACATTGTCGCAAGCAAATGGGGAGATTGTTCCATAGGTGTGGGCCAAGGTGGTAGAAGGCCTTACCACCTTGACGAGACTTTCTAAAGCGTGGGACTGAAATCAGGGCTTTGTCTCCTGACCTGAGGGGTCTAAGGGGCACATAGTTAACAAATTTGTCATTGAGATAACTAGGTCCTAATCTATATACGGCTTTATAAGCCAAACAGCATATTTTGAAATTAATCCTTTTTCGTATGGGTAGCCAATATAATTTCTTCAGCAAAGGGAGGGAGGCTGTTCTTGGGGGGCATTGGTCACCAAACGAGCCGCGGTGTTTTGAACAACCTGTAATCTATTTATGTATTTTTCGTTGGCTGAGATCAACAGCGTGTTACAGTAGTCAAAACGGCTTAAAATTAATGCCTGAATCAAGGTTTTCCTCGAAGACAGTGGTAGGAAAGGGAAGACTCTTCTGAGCATGCTAAGAGTATGGAAGCAGGCTCCGATGGTAGCAGAGACATGGTCTCTCAGGGTAAGTTTTTGGCCCAGTCGGACACCACGGTTTTTCACCACTAGTTTAGGGCATGGGGTGGGGCCTAGTCCCTCTGGCCACCACCTGGGCGACCATCTCACAGTGGCATCACCAAATAGCATTATCTCAGGCTTGGTGGCGTTCAATTGGAGGAAATTCATTTTCATCCATTCCGCTATAGATTTCATTCCTTCACGGAAGATGGCTTGGGTGTTAGGGTTGGATTTGTCAAGTGGAAGGAGTAACTGGGTGTCATCAGCGTATGATATAGGGATAACCCCCAGTTTTATCCCTGTTACTGAAAACCACAACTTGTTTCCAGCCCATTCCGCTGAGTATATGATGTGGGACTTCTGTGACACAAATGGACATGGGATGCAGGGTATGATCAATATGTTGCTCATGTCGTTGCAGAAGTTGCACAACTTGCTGTTCGTCATAGTGGGGGATATTTACAAGAAAATGGCGCGTCGCTGCATGCAATTTAGCAGTGCTGCGTCATTAAAAAAATGTGGTTGCGTCAGAATCTGAACTTTTGGCGTCCAGGAGCCGGTGGTTGACGAGGTGGTAGATGAGGTGTCTGGTGAAGAGTTTTCTCTAAAACTCTGGTTGAGTAGGGTAGGAGGGAGATTGGTATGTAGTTGGTGAGCTATGTTGGGTCTGCAGATGGTTATCGGAGTAGGGTGGTAATTGTGACATGTTTCCAAGCTTCTGGGAAGGTGGCTTAGTCAATAGATGTGTTGAGTATCAGAGTGAGAGATTCCATGATGGTAGTAAGTCCCTTGTTGAAGGCGTGGTGGAGGCATGAGTTTGAAGGGGCTCCAGAGGGGATGTACTTTATGGTAGCAGCAGTTTGGTCTATGATGATGGTGGGCCACGTGGTCAGGCTCTGTTCTTCATCTCAGACTGTGAGAATTACAGCAAGCTCAAACTGGTTTGGCTGCGGGTAGAAGTTGCCATATTTGGATGGATCTTGTCGCAGGAGAAGTCCGATAGATTGTTGCAGAGGTCTTGACAGGGGGTGTTGTTGTTGGAGGTGGCTGTAGGCGTGGTGAACTAATTGAAGATGTTGAATATCTCCTTGCTGTTACTGGTGCCAGAGTTGATGTGGTCTACGAGAGCTGTGCGATTGGTCTTCTGGATTTGCTGATGGCAGCACCACGGCGCAGATTTGAACACGTTTTTGTCAAGTCTTGGCTCTTTCACCACATGCGCTCCAAGTGCTTACAGTGTCACTTCACCAGCCTCAGTCCCTCTGTCTAACTACTGGCTTGTGTTTTTTTTTTTGCTGTTTTGCCGTGCTTGAGGGGGACCAAGGAATCAGCACATGTGGTGATTCAGGCGTTGAAAGTTTTTGTATTCTCCTGTCAAGTTGCTTGTGGGTTCTTTGTTGGTATGCTGAGAGGTTTGAGCCCAGTCCATCCCTGGGATGTTTTACTGGCAGCGACTGGCAGGCCTAGAGGTGGTGAGTCACCTGTGGCTCAGGGCTGGAATACTGAACCTCACATGGGTGTGGTCTGTCCAGGTAATTGGTGATGGTTTTTCAACTGTGATGTTGTTGAAGGAGGAGAAATTCAGGTCCAGGAGGTTTTCCGTTAGCGTAGGTGGGTCCAGTGACATGCTGGATGAGACAGAAGTTCCTGAGATTTTCCAGGGCAGAAATTGAGTTTGGGGTTGGTCGTCGGTGCAGTCTTCCAGGTAGTAGTTCAGATCTCCTAGGAGGATGAAGGTACTGGAGGTGATGATGATGAGTGCAATCAAGTCTTTGATGTTGCTGGCGAAGTTGGTGTGTTGTCTTGGTGGTCGTATCATAGGGTTCCACACAAGATAAAGCTGGCTGTGATTTGTAGCTTTAAGGTCAGCTGCACCATGTAGCTGGTCAAGGTGTCCATGGTGTTGGTGCAGTTAATGGTGTCCTTGGATATAATGGCGACTTTTCTTCAGGGCTTGTGCTGACAGTCTTGTCTGGCGATCTTGTAGATGGTGGGCATGGCAGTGGCAATGTCTTGTGAGGAGGCTGGGTCCCGCGATGTTTCTGTGAGGAACAGCAGGTATGGGGCGTGATCGAGCCGCACTTCTCATATCTCTGTGTTGTCTTTACTGAACGAGCGGGTGTTAAGGAGCATGCATGTGATGTGTAGGTGGTGAGTGGGTTGGGTGACGCTGGAGTAGAATTGGTGAGTGTTGGAGGAGCGTGCATTAGAACCAGCCTGAGGTGCAGGTGAAGGCTTATGTGTTGTATGGATCAGCAGCAACCCAGTGAGAAGCAGCCACGGTTGGTGTGTGGAGGAACGTGGTGGGATGGTAGGGGGAATACCAAGGGTCCTTGCGCTGGGTGTTGTCCAGGTGCGGACAGGAGCAGACTGGCATGCCCTTGGTACCCACTCCGTGCAGCTGCCATTAAGTAGGTCCTGGTAGGGGGGGAAGAGTGCAGCGGTCGATGAGCAGTGCAGGAAGGGGTGCAGGAGGCCGGAGCATGGAAACAGATGAAAAATAGGAGGAGCGTGTAGAGGAGGTAAGGGCGCTGGGGGAGAAGAGAGAGCAGGAAATAGCTTTCAGGGTGAAAGGAAATAGCAGGAAAGAGGTGACAAATAGCAGAAAGTCAAAAACAAATGCATGATAAATAAGGCACAGAGAAAGGTACAAAAAGAGGATATGAGATCAAAATTCCAAGGACAAAGAGAAGGCACAAAAACAGACAGAGATCGCAATGAAACGGCAAAGGAGACAACAGAAGAGCAGTGGCATAAACAAACGGTGGCAAAGCGAGACAATTAAGTATCAGAACTAACACAAAAAACAAACAGTGAAATAGCAGCAACAGACAAACCTGAGAGAGAGACAGATAGAGAAAGTGTGACAAGAAGTAGTGGAGCGAGGTGGGGCTTCGAGGCACAGGGGCCTGGCCCAAAGGGCCTAACTGAGAAGAGTTTCCAAGCAAAGGTAAGTCCTAGGGGTTAGAAAGTCACCTGCTAAAACTGTCTCTGTTTAACTAGGGGCTGGCGTCTCCGTTCCCTCCCTTCCCCTCATCTGCCCCCCCCCCCCCATATAAGCGGAACATTTGAATGTAATGAGTTATTTTCAAGATCAAATAGAAATTATGCATTTGATGTTATGGAATACCTTCCAAAAAACAAGAGAGAGAGAAGCTTCTCACACAAAGGGAACTGGGTTGAGGCAAGTAACAATAAGATGTTCCCTGTGGTATTTTATCTATTCAAGCTGTCCTCTTATACACACATCCACTCATACGAGCCCCCATATACACACTAAATGCCTTGTTGATCGTACAAAAATATCTCCTCCTATACTAAAAACATTGTTTCACAATTGTTTTTTGTTTTATACACCATAAAAAGTTCAGAAAAGCAATTTCAATTTCATTAAAAACACATGCTATTCCATAAGTGGACGAAGCAAACTTTGAATCCACTGTCTCATTCACATATATATGGCTTCAGCATGTATGACACTAAATGCAACACATTTCCTTATGTACCAAGTCATTACTGTTGCTCCACCGCAAATTATGAGCATATAGCTCATTAAAATATGTGATAATAGATAACACCAAACTACACAATATAAAAACAATATTCAAAAAGAAAGAAAGTTGTCGGCACAGAGTTTCGGTGGGATGAAATTGGTTGACACCACCTTCTTCAGGGCAAACTCATAGGTTAAGAAAACACAGTATTGTTGAATCAATGGATACAAATAAAAACAGGAAACAATGCATGTGTGAATATTCAATTAAAGGTGGTATTCTACCAACATACAAAAAAGGCATCAGAATTGTTGTGACCCAATTATTTGTTAAAAAGGGAAAATTGTAAAAACCAACCTTGTCGTGCAAAAAAGGGGTCCCAATTAGTATAGCCAGGAACAAGTTAGGGCCATAACCCATTCTCTGACATGCACACTTTCATACACCCTCATACTGGACAGTAACATACCTAAAATAGAATTGTAGTTCATGTATAGTTATATGTAGATATTCTTATTGATTTGATTTATCTCTTGAGGTTCTGGCTACACCTCTGGTTGTCTGAAATATTATATAATTGCTCAATTTAAGACGAGGAGCATATCTGTTACCCTCAAACTATTCTCAGAAAATATTTAAACAGGATTTTTGCTTACCATAGGATTAATGAAGGAATAAGCAAATCCTAGTGTTACTTGATGTCTATATGCTTCAAAGTTTCAACAGTGGGATTCATCAATTTCTCTACACCGTAATCCAAGTTAAGCATATACCTCATTTTTAAGTCCTAATGATTAATCCATTCACAAAGAAAAAAGACAGAAAGATTTTATGTATTATTGTTTTATATATTCAAGCTTCTATCGAGATTAGATATCTGAGATGAAAGGGATTTATGCTCACCCTTCAGTTTACATAGGTTTTTCATACAATATCGCTGGGGACCATACTTAATGTTGCAGTAGTATAAAATCTACTTCTGGTACGTATATTTCTCTCAGCGTTCTCCTTAGAAAGACCCAATATTTACTGATACTTGGTAGCTGTTAGCTGCATGAATACGAAATAAAAATGAAAAAGAGATACTTAGTAAATGGACTAAATGTATTCAAGTTGTATAATAAGCTGTGGTATACACTACCTCCCGACCGGTATTCTGATACTTTAATACCAGGCCAGGAGTGAGTGAGCTCTTATATGAAGCGGCTAAATTGTTTAGGCGAGTCTTGGGATTTAAAATTTTAATTGAATAGAAGGTTACATAGAATGAAAGAGATAACCCCTCCCCTTCTTATTGCTAACTATAATAAGCCAGACCATCTGTTGTCTATGCATTCTATTAGAAAACAGCAGCGTCTTGGGTGTGTCACTCACAGGGAGTATTATTATAGGCGTCTAAACCAATCAGGATATCCTTCAAAATTTCCTTTAAGTGCTTGTAGTAACAGAGCTCTTTTATATAGTATTAAAGGAGAAAGTATCACCCTTGTTCTTCCGGCGTTACGAACAATTAAGCCAAAATTACTTCCGGGGTTGGATAATCTTATACTGGTTCATTGCATTACAAGATCGCCAAGAACGACAAGAGCGTTCGTAGTGATCGAACTAAGTGGAATCTCTTTTCTGGGTGTTTTTATAAATATAATGGGTAACATTTATAATCATGCCTCCTTACTTTTACAATGCTCCTATTAGTCCCGTATTTATAAACTATTACTCATTATGTTTTACAAGTAAATAGTATAAAAGGACATTGTCACTCAGGGGGGTTTCGGTTAAATGAGATCACCTATTTTATTTGCTGTGTAAGAGAATAATACCTTCATACTCATTACATAGCTCTTACACATCCGGTTTAAAAGCAAATTTCCCCGCATTAAAATCCAGTCTACAGTCCTACACTAGTAATTATCACTTCTCTTCATTTTTCATCAGGGCCATCTTGTAGTTACAAGAGAAGTCGGTATGCAGAAAATAATGGTATGTTAACGAATCTATTCACAGTCCATTTCATTATAGTATTCATAAACAAATTAAAACCAATACTCTGCCCATTTGTGGGGATATAAATCACCTACTGGTAATAGTAATGGTGGTATCATATAGCTTCACAACAAGTGGCTATATGTTGTGTTGACATGGCCCCTCACATACATAATCACGGAGGTGGCGATCCAGGTAACTCTTCTTTTCATTGATCATTTCCATGGAACATTTTCTCCATAGCTCTCCCACGTCGACGAGGACGTCTTAATGGAACAGCTCTGCATGCAACCTCGTGTGACATCATCGGAAACACAAGGAGACCTCGTCGGCGTGCTGACGTCAGTTCCACCCGTTTTTTCCATGCATTTGCGGCGAACAGTTGAACCAACAACATTTTCACAAGTAAACTTAGTATACAAAACCAATTAAAGCTGGAAATTCTAAAATAGATATTTCTTAGTGACAAGTATCACATTATTCCAATTACTCAAACAACAAAATACACAAATTTCATGTCAATCAATTTTCGGTAAAAACAGGCAGGCAAATGGTAGGCGGATGAGTCAGTGAGGACTCTACAGGCACATACTGTATACACCAGAAAAGCATTACCAAAGGTAAGTAACTTGTTCTTCTGATGGATAATTCTGCCTGTGGATTCCTCACCTTTTGAATTGAAAACACAAGCAGTACTACTCTTGGTGGAGGGTGCCTGCCTACACCAAAAAATCCTGCAGCACAGAACGTTCAAAATGGCTGTCCCTCCTTACCTCCAAGTCTAAGCAATAGTCCTTGGCAAAAGTGTGGAGGGAGGCCCAAGTTGCCGTCGTGCAGATGTCTACAACAGGGACACCTCTAGCTAAAGCCGAAGAAGAGTTAGCTCTGGAGGAATAAGCTTGAATACCTTCAGGAGGCTCCTTCTTGGCCAAGGCGTGGCAGATCTGGATACAGAGGATGATCCACCTGGACAGCTTTCTTTTGTGGACAGCCTTGCCCTTCATCTTGCTCACATATCCTATGAAAAGTTGGTCATCTAACCAGAAGTCCTTAGTCCTTTCCAGGTAGAAGCTGACCACCAACTTGGGGTCCATGTGGTGAAGGTCTCGCCTCTTCCTTAGAAGGGTGAGGGGGAAGGATAGAATGTGGGTAAAGTAATGGATTGCCTAAAGGCGGAAAGGAGTGACCACCTTAGCCAGGAAATCAGCTCTGGTCCTAAGAACCATCTTATCCGCGTGAAATGAGGTAAATGCAGACTTGGAGCTAAGAGCTTGCAGCTCACTCACCCTCCTAGCGGAAGTGAGTGCAATCAGAAATATTGTCTTAAACGCTAAGAACCTTAAGGGACAACTATGTAAGGGTTCAAAGGGAGACCCCCTCAAGAAAGTGAGAACCAAATTCAAATTCCAAGGAGGCATGATAAGGGGAGTGGGAGGAAACCTATTGGTGAGACCCTTAATGAATCTCATAGCTATGGGAGGACACCCGCGCATGCGCATTTCTTGCGAGAAATGCGCATGCGCGGGCGTCCGCGCATGCGCATTTGTCAGAAGAAATTAGAAACGAAGAAGAGGGAGCCCCGGAGACGCCGCGCTTACGGTAAGTCGCTTTACTTTAATTTATTTTACAGTGCTGATATTATTTAAAAGGAGGGCGGGCGGGAGGTGGGTGGCACGTAGTGGGGCTACGCGAAGCGCGTAGTGTGCGTAGATTTGGGCACACTACGTGCTGCTTCACGTAGCCCCACTACGCCCACTACGCCCACCCTTAATTCACAATCGACTGTGGCAGATCTTGAGCGACATGAAGGTAGACGAAGCACTTATTTCCTTCCTAAGACAGTTGTATGCCGGTGCCAGGGCGAAGGTTAGATACGGTATAAATGGTGAATGCACTAAGCCTTTTCATGTAAAAAGGGGCGTGAGACAAGGGTGTGTACTCGCCCCACTCCTGTTTAACCTGTATATTAACGATCTAGAAAATGTTTTAGTTGCCGCAGTACGCGACTCCCCTCAGGCCAATCAGCACCAAATCGCGTCCCTCCTATACGCTGATGATGCAGTGATTATGTCCCGGACTCAAAGAGGTCTCCAAACTGCTCTGGACACTTACTTAAACTTTATGGACAACAGGGGGTTAAAACTCAATGCTTCCAAATCATTTGTAATGTCCTGTGGTAGTCGTAAGAAAAGAGTGTGCCGCTTGTTTGCTGGGAAGGAGGAACTTGCCCCAACTAAAATATTCTCTTACCTGGGCATAGTCCTCGAGGAAAAGGGGTCCTGGGGGCCAGCCATCAGAAATAGGACATTGTCATTCAAGAAAGCCACTGCTGCACTTATGACTTTCTCGAAAAAGTTGGGGAAGAGACCACCTGCGATTCTGTTAAAAAAAAAAAAAAAATGTATCAAGCCAAGTGCATCAGTACAGCCATATATGGGGCAGGTATTTGGGGGATCAATAATAATTTTTCCTCTATACAAACGGTAGAGAATGCATTTTTGAGATTCATTCTGGCAACCCCTGTTAGCTCCCCTGTTTTTAACTGCCATGCAGAGTTAGGTATGCGTTATGTGAGTGACCTGATTAGCATACAACCAGTTCTGCTATGGTATAGGGTATGGACCTCGCCGGACCTAACGTTAAATAGAGATATCCTTAAGGATTGCATGGGATTGGATAGGGCTCTCAGGATACCCTGGTTGAAGTATATTTGTCAATTCACAAAGGATCTTGGTAGACCCGAGTTTTATCATCAACCAGAGTCTCTGTGCGGGATAACAAGAAAGGTTCTGAAGGAGCTATGTTGGTCTCACGTTGAATCACTTAGACTAGGCGTTGAATTTAACAAGAATCTTGTTTTGCAACATGAACGTATACTGGTCTCCTATAACATTCAGCCTTATTTAACCTGGTGTCAGGTGGGCTTTGACCGTTTTTTACTAACTAGGCTAAGGTTCGACGTTTTCTTCCGATTAGTTTCCTTTCCCGCAGTTAATGATTGGGCGAGAAAACTTTGTAATTGCCCGTGTGATAATCTGTCTACACAATCAACCTTGCACGTAATTTGTTTCTGTAAATTTTACTCGATGGAAAGATCAAGATGGATCAAGCCATTTTAAAAAAAACATGGTTCATGGAGACATTGTCGCCCCGCTTTATTGTTTTTAGTTTCTTTACAGGATGAATATTGTGTGTCAATAATGCTGGGCTTTTTAAAAAGTATTTTAAGGAAAAGGAAAAGTTTAATCAATTTTTAGGTAATCTTTGTTTGTCCTATTTAACAATTTTTTTTTATTTTATTTTTTTACTGTGGTTTACTTTTGTCCATGTATGAACCTGTTGCTTTTATGATTTCATGAATATTGAATTCGAATAAAGTATTAACTACTAGGTATTGTATTGTTTTGGGGTTTCTGGGGTTGGGGTTCGTTTGGGTTGCGGTTGGAACCTCTCCCTAGTGAGCTTTTTATTCTCCCGCCCTCAACCTTGTCTGGAGGGTCCTGCTTTCCTGGCGGTCTGGCCTCTCATGCTTTCCTCAGGGTCTCTACACATGCTGGCTGGCCTTTCTCTCCTCCATGGCACTCAAGATAGTCAGCTTTAACGCTCGGGCCTTAACAACCCCGTTAAACGGAAGGCAGTCCTCTCCCTTCTTGAGCATTCTGGTGGGGATATCGGTCTCCTTCAGGAAACTCATTTGCTTCACAGCGATACACACCGCATACGATATGGCCACTTTCCCACGCAGTTTTGGTCCTATGGGACTAGTAAAAGGGGTGAGGTTGCCATTCTCCTCTCTAGGCACTTCCGGGGGCGGGTGGTGGGTCCCATTGCGGAGATCAAGGGTCGCCTGCTTGCACTACGCTTCAGCATAGGACACCCCCATTTCACGATAGCCTCCATTTACTCCCCAAATGACCAACCAAAAAAATTTCTCTTAGATTCTTATGCTGATGTCCTGCACTCTCCTGATCCGATAGTAGTTTTGGGGGGTGACCTCAACATTGTCATGGATGCGGAAAAGGATCGCTCGGGCTACCGATTGGGCGGGTCTGGGGAACCATCCTTAGGGGGTTGTGACTGGTTGCGCGACGCAGGGATTCGCGACGCCTGGCGTTGCATGCATCCAGACGACCGTGACTTCTCATACTACTCGGCAGCTCACAAGACGTACGCACGCCTAGACCACTTTCTGGTTACTTCAGCCGCCTGGGCATGTGTTACTGACTCCACCATTGAGGCCCGCTCCCTGTCTGATCATGCGCATCTCACCTTGACTGTGCAACTTCCTTCTGCGCGATCCCCAACCGCCTCTCACTGGTGCTTGCGAGACTCATTACTCCGACACCCGGCAGTGGTAGATGACCTGAGGTGCTGCCTGACTGACTACTTAGCGACTAATGATGTGGGTCTTTCCCCTTTATTGTCGGTGTGGGAGGCACTTAAATTAGTAGTGAGGGGGACACTAATCGCTAAAGCGGCTTATGACAACAAAACTAGGCAGTCCAAGCATGCCGACCTGGAGGCCCGTGTCCGGGAAATAGAAGCCATACACCAACGCACTGGAGCCCCTAGAATCTGGCAGCAACTGGAGAAGGAGCGCCTTCAGCTGCGGAGGCTAGACCTAGACCGAGCCGAACATGGAGTCGTCCACCTCAAGCATAAATAATTTTGTGGGCTCCAATCGCGGGGCAGATGCTGGCACATTGCCTACGCAGCCATCAGGTTGCGCAACGTGTTAAGGCGATCCGGGGGGAAGGCGGCATTGCGCTTACGGACGACAGAATACTGTTGGCATTTTCCTCCTTCTATAAAAATGTGTACACCGCTGGTCACTCCCTATTGCCCGATCCTACCGAGTTCCTGCAGGGTGCGGCGATCACCCTCCTTCCCACGGCCGAGGCGGAGGCATTGGAAGCTTCTATATGTGTCGAGGAGGTGATATTCGCCATTGCTCAATTGAAGACCATGAAGGCTCCAGGGACCGACGGCTTTAGCGCCCTTTTTTTTTACAAGACCTTTTGCGCTGAGCTTGCCCCGTTGCTTGCCCGTCTGTTCAACTACTTCACAGACACGGGATCCCTTACAGCTTCAATGTTACAGGCTTCTATCTCCGTGATCCCCAAACCGGGGAAGGACACAGAACTTTGCGGCTCTTACCACACGATTTTGCTCCTTAATATTCACGCCAAACTCTTCTCTAGCATCCCGGCCTTCCGCTTAAATACTCATATGCCGGGTCTGGTTGACCCAGACAAGGCCGATTTCATCCCGGGTAGACAGTGTGGGGATAACACCAAACGACTCTGCCACATCATAGATAAAGTTCAGCGGTCCAAGGAGGAAGCCCTTTTACTAGCGGTCAATGCGGAAAAGGAATTTGACCGGGTCCACTGGCCGTACTTATTTGCTACCTTAGAGCGATCCGGTCTGGGACCCCGGTTTCGGAAGTTGATAGTGAGCATTTACAGTTCCCCAATGGCGGCTGTGCGGGTTAACGGTCAACTTTCCGAAGCTTTGCGGTAGAGTGGGGTACCCGGCAGGGCTGCCCCCTCTCTCCTCTGCTTTTCGCTCTTTACATGGAGCCCTTCGCTCAACAGCTTCGGGATAACCCGAGAGCGCAAGAAGTCCCCTTTGGTCTGGACCGTCATCTCATCAGCCTCTACGCTGATGATGTTTTTTTTTTCGGTAGCTCTCCCACTGGCCTCCAGACCGGCCATTGTGGAAGACATGCAGGCCTTTAGCCGGGTTTCAGGCTTCAAAATTAACATGCAGAAATCCCAGGTACTTAACCTCACTGCCGCCCAACCTACGATTACCGCCCTGCAGGTTGCTTTCGCTCTTGACTGGCTGTCGGATGCCATTGCATACCTTGGCTTGACCTTACATCGGAGTCTCACGCAAACGGCGGAAGTGAATTATGTGGCCCTTCTCACTCGCATCCGGGCGGACTTGACACGTTGGCGACGGCTGCCCCTGTCGTGGTTTGGTAGCCTGTCCACTATCAAAATTAACATACTCCGCGAGCACTGTACTTATTTCAGACACTCCCCCTGGAGCCTCCTGCCCAGGCCCTTCATCATATTCAGGCCGCAATCAAGCGCTTTGTATGGGGGCCGGTCTCCCCTCGTTTGCAGAAGACCTTACTGCAGCGCTCTAAAAAGGAAGGTGGTCTTGCTTTCCCCAACATTATCTGCTACTATCAAGCCTCTCTTCTTTGGTATATGGTGGAATGGAACCGCCCCATGACCGAGAAACACTGGGTATGCATGGACCAAACAGTGGCGGGCCACCATATCTGGCGGGATGCCTCGCTTCTGCGATCTGCTCGCGCCTGGGGGCTATACTCCTCTCCAGTCACCCGCCCCACCATGCTAGTTTGGGACAGGGTCGCCCTTCGGGCTAACCTTACTACGTTTCCCTCACCAATGATTTTCTCCAATCCTACCTTCCCACCGGGAGTGGACTCGGGGGGGCGCGGCATGCTGGCTAGAGGGCGGCTGCAAATGAAATACAGGGCCTTATTCCCTTCAAGGATTTACGACAGAGTTACGACCTTCTTGGCTCTGACCTCTTCCTTCACACTCAAATGACACGCTGGATCTCGGGACCCGCAACGCGCCCCCTGGTGCACAGGCCGATGCGCCCCTTTGAGAAGTGGCTCACTCGCAAGAATGACGACCGCGGGCTCATTTCCAAAATATATTCCTTTCTCATGGCAGGTATATCAAGGACCCGCTCCGCGGGTCAGCGACAGTGGGAGGCGGAGTTGGTGCACACGCTATCTGACAAAGAATGGAAGGATATTTTTCAATCGGGCGCACCATACGACACACTCTATGGGTCATGCGGTGACAGCCTTCAAGATCGTGTCCTATTGGTATTATACCCCGCACGTATTACCAAGTAGCATTCTAACTGTGACGGTCTTTGCTGGAGAGGCTGTGGCAGTCCTGGTACGCTCATCCATGTAATATGGCACTGTCCCAAGCTTACACGATATTGGGAAGGGGTACTGGACAACATCGACAAGGCCTTCTCCACTACCATACCCAGGGTCCCGGTCTACACTATTTTAGGCTTGCCCAATGCGCTGACTTTTCCCCTTCGCTCTACCAGAGGGAGACAGATGGCGCTGGCGCTGAACGCTGCACATCGAGTAATCCTGGCTGGTTGGAAGACAGACAGAACTCCGGATCATAGGCAATGGTTGTACCACCTCTGGTACCTCTTGGGTATGGAGCGACTCTCGATTGCCTCATTGGGGACCTCTGTGGATTACACTAAGACTTGGGCCCCATTTATCAAACTTCTCTCTACTGAATTTCGGGAACTGACCTGTCCCAACTATCTTTGACTCTTGAAATTGATCCCTGAGGACACCTCCCACAATTAGCGGTGACGTCCTGTCACACTTTCGATCTTCTAGCCACAAGAAGGCTACACTAGCTCCCTTGCTGACGGCTGGGCCCCTTCCCTCCTTATCTTCGTTTACTGTTCACTGGGGAGAATGGGTGGGGGTGGGTTTGGGTGTTCGGGGGTTTTTCTTTGTTTTAGTTTTCTATGGAAATGGCATCACTATGAAGCACTGATCTGTTACAGTCTCCCGACTCTAATTACCGGCAGGTCGAGCACCACTCTGGCCTTTGGCATCCTTCTATGCTGATTTTGTGTTTGTTACCATTCTGCTCCCACTAGTCTTACGCGGCCGGCCCTTAGGGTTGTAGGCGGCTTGCTGTGTTTACCAAACATCAGGAGGCTTTCTGTGGCTATTTTGTTCCGATGCCTTGAACGGTTTTCGCCGGCCCGCTGGGTTGTAGGCGCCTGTATCTTGATTCATCTTGCTTTGTGTTTTGCCAATATAAATTGATTTAATACTAAAGAAGCTGTGAGTCTCAATCTAACTGGAATGCATCTCCCAAGGCGCCCGCATAGGATACTGGAGACTGCAGAACGACGGGCAGTGCACGTTCTCGTGAATGGCAAAAAGGTCCAACCGAGGGAACCCCCCACATCCTGAAAATGTGATGGACCAACTCCGGATTGAGACACCACTCGTGATCGGCCAAGTACTGCCGTCTAAGACTATCCGCACGCACATTCAGCTCTACGGCCAGATGATTCGTAATCACACAACTCGGATGGTCCTGAGCCCAAGACCAAGATCGTAGAGCTTCTCTGCAGAGACAATAGAACACTGCTCCTCCCTGCTTGTTGTACCACAGTGCGGTAGTGTTGTCCATCAGGACCTGAACTGACTGACCGCAAAGGGGGGGGAAGAAAGGCCTTGACAGCCAAACGTATCGCCCGCAATTCCAGAAGATTGATGTGAAATCTTTCCTCTGAAGACCAAAGGCCTTGGATCTCCAGATCCCCCCATCACTGTGGCCACCGGAGAAGGAGGTTGAAACGGCTTCCCTTGAAACAGGTTGTCCAAAACACTCCATCAGAACGGCTCCGCTACACTGCCTCTGGAGATCCTGACCACCTCCTTGAGATCTCCGTTGTGTTGAAACCACTGCCTGGGGAGGCAACACTGAAAGGCCCTCATGTGCCAGCATGCATGGTTGACCAGGAAGCGTACAGACCGAGAAGGCGCAAGACCTTCAGGACTGGAACAACCGCTCTTTTCTGAAAAAGTGGAATCATAGCCTGGATGTCTTGAATCCTCTGCAGAGGCAGGAAGGGACGACTCAAAGTAGTGTCCAGTACTGCCCATATGAACAGGTTGAGCTGAGAGGGCACCTGGTAAGATTTGGGTACGTTTTTCGAAAAACTCAACTCGAACAACAGACGTGTTATTACTTGCAAATGATGTAGCACCATCTATGGTGACTTTGCTTTGAACAGCCAGTCGTCCAGACAGGGAAAACCAGGAATCCCCGACCATCTGAGATGTGCTGCTACCACCGCCATCACCTTTGTGAAGACCCACGGTGCGGAAGTAAGACTGAACAGAAGGATCTCAAACTGGTACTGCTGAGACACCACCGTAAAACGGAGATACTTCCGCTGTGACTTCAGGATGGGAATGTTAAAATATGCATCCTGCAAAGCGATCAACACCATCCAGTTTTCCTGCTGCAACGCCAGAAGAACCTGACCAGGGTCAACATCTTGAACTTCTCCAGCTTGAGCTAAAAATTCAAGACCCTGAGGTCTAGGATTGGGCTCAATCAACAATCCTTCTTGGGAATCAGGAACTACCCGGAATACCATCCCTGACCCCTTTCTTGCTCCACAAGGTTCAACACCCAGAGATCTGAAGTAACAGACCTCCAATTCCGTAGAGTCCACAGTGTCCAGGCCCGCCGCAGCTTGAGTATCAGAAAGTACCTCCGAAAAATGAGTCCATCAGAGCATGGATATAGTGACCCAACAAGCATGTCGCATTCGTCGACTCATACTAGCAGAGCAGAACAGAATACTTTCTTTGCAGTTGCTCCATACCTTTGGATTCTCTTTCTGCAGGTGTTGATGGGAATGAGCTTGCAGACTATTTAGAGGGTAAATAGGAAAGCAGAATCCCCTGGAGCCACCTTATACCTCCTCACCACAGACCTGGACACCGCAGGAGCAGTCACTGGTTTCTGCCACACCTCCAAGACAGGCTCAGTCAAAGCCTCATGAAAAGGATGCAAGGGTTCGGACACAGAAGATGGGAAATGAAGCACCTCCGTCAAGATGTTAGATTTGAGTTCTGCAGTAGTAAATGGCAAATCTAGCAGACCCGCTGCCTTTCTAATTACAGAATGATACGAAGACACCTCCTGCGTTGGAAGGACTTTTGGTGAGAAGTCTATGGACCGACAATCTCACCATCTTCAACCTCCTCCTGCTCCTGGGTCGCATTCCAGCGAGTACTGCTGCAGGGATTCTGCTCATGCACAGAACTATGCGCAGGAAACCAGGACCTCGGTGTATTGTTGTGTACCAAAAAAGCCACCTCAGTGCCCAGAACCCCAATCCAACTAGCAATAGTGTCTCATTCGTTCTCCGTACTACAGCGAAGCTACCAATGATTAGACAACCTAGAAAATGCGACTTAGTAAACTCTCACGAATAGTGGGAAACAAGAACACTCTTTTGTTCACACTCATACTTGTCCACAACGTGAGTAATCAGAGACACTGTATAGTTTAAAATGTTTATTTTTAACTAATGTGCTCTAAGGTGCAGTACTCTGGCCAATACGAGCAGCATAATGTATAAGAACAATATAATCAGCATTGTTACAATTCCATTAAACACAAAAGGGGAAATCATATTATAATGACAGTGGAAACAGGACTATAGCGCCTTATAGCACCCTCCCCGTGCTCATGAGCTAGTTTAGAATAATTATAGAAGACCTCTGGGCTTTGTCAGCGAGACCCCATACCTACGAGATCAGATGCAATGAATTACATCCCAGGATCAGCACAGCTCTTCTATGTTGGAAAGGTTTTCTCCAAGTGCCCTCTCATGCATGTAATGCCATATTAAAAAGCACCAGAGTTTCAGTTGGGCCTCTGTGCTTCATGTTATGTCTATGTGCGTGGGAGAGACCAAAGTGAATCAACAGCATACATTGTTATTCGGCTTTGAACACGCTGTGCAGACAGAGAGCACAGTGCCCAGCTAGATATGTGAAAGGTAGACAGTTCTCATGTGAAGAAGAGCCAGCAAAGTATTTTACGAGAACAGAGCCATGTAGTGTTGTGTGCAAAAGCGGCAGAATGGCAGCCAAGCATATACTACTTATGCTAACTTAGCAATGTCTGCAGTTAACCCCATTTCCTCACTACACCCTCCCCTTGGCCAGGCCAATGGACAGTGGATAGAACACAGAGTTCAGGTATGAGTGAGCAATAATTAAGAGCAGCAGTCATATTTGGGCAAAGAGTCAAATGTTGCACAAATCTGTGCGTAAAAAAATCGATTTGAGAGAAAAAAAAAAAGAAAAACCATTACAAAAATATCCGGCAGATAATGGAAGTCATCCAGGTTAATCCATTAAGGTGTATGAACAGTAAGATGCAACAGCCTCCAAGAGGAAGTCATTGATATTGTCAGAAAAGAGAGTAGTCATCCATTACAGCAAAGAGAATGAACATACATGTTCATCAATAATGGGAGCTTCTAGCACCATCAGTGTGCAACTTGCGTGTTCCTCAAGAAAACTTTGTAGTAGGAAATCATGTGCAGCTGCACAGACATCCCATTCCGCTAAAACTCCAAGCGCAGCCGTGCAGGCCATAATCCCAACACCGGAACATTCCAGCTCATGCGCCACTAGAGGACTCATTAGCAGGTCGTAATCCGGGGCAGGAGACACCGTATTGGAGAGGCATAGATCCAATGCCCATTCAAACGAACATTCCAGGCAGTGGAAGACTGGTTGCACGCAAGTGAAATAACCAAAACGAAAGGATAATCCATAAACCACTCTGAGTGGCCAGTGGCAAAGTACCGTAGCCTTCAAGCATATGACTACGAAGCAGCAGCAGCTGGTCTCGGCTGTTTGGGGCCACAGAGGGAGCAGCCATTCTGGAGCAGGCTAATCAACAGCAGAACCCCAGAAGCTAATGCAAGTATTAGTGGCAAGCCGCCGAAGACGCTGGAAAAGATAGAATGAAAAAATGCCGATATCACACCAAATTGTTTGGAAAGAAGTCACAAGGTTTTTTAAAAAATGGGCCAAGCCTTCAGTAGTAGAGTCATTGAAAATGGTATGTATCAAGGCACCGAAATGGAGTGGGAGGTCGGTATTGAGAAGCGACTGTACCTCTGTGCGAGTGTTAGCCACGTGAAGGACGAATGTCTCACGGGCAGATGTGAGAGCAACTTATTTTTGAGACAATAATGCTCTTATTCTGCTCAATTTATTGAACTGGGCCTTCAAGGTCGGAATGGAAGGCCACATCGAGATGTCGAGCCTCCCATGTGGGGGTGGAAAAGCACATTTTTACAGCAAACCACACGTTGCGAGACTTTTACAATGTAAGGGATGTCAGCAAGCATGCCGAACCAATCTTCATTATTTAAAAGCAAATAGCTACCGTTTGCTAGCAGGGTAAATGTAGGTGTGATAGCTGGTACTGGATGTCCCTTCAAAACACACGCCAAATTTGGTGCTGTTAAGTTACATGCACCATGCAACTGTATATTCTTACACACAAGAGAATGATCAGGCGAGGACTCACATGATTCCCCAGTGAGGTTCACCTCTTTGTCATCCCGTAACCATCTGTATGTGAAGACCACACCTCGTGAAGAAATGCACTACCTAAAGGTTCATAGCGGCCCAAGGGATAATGTTTCATAGATGAACTAAATTTAAACAAGGAAAATGGCAGAGTTATTACCCCATGGATAAGCCACACTGCTGAATTAGTTTCAGCAACAGAAAACGGCAAATGTTCTAATTTTTCAATATGTAAGAGAGTGTATGTGAAATCCTTCATGGACATAAACTGTTGTTTATCTGTCAAGTTAAATGGCGAAAATAACGATGACGTGTTCATGTAATCCAATGGAGCTTTCCCCATCTTCAATGTTTGCAATGTCCATGCAAACTGCATAATTGAACGCAATTGATTTTAGCCATGATACAAAACAGACACTTCATCATGAACAATATCCACAACAGATGAAACAATATTGTCTAATGTGTAAATACGGGAAGAAAGAGTGTTAATACTATTATCACCAACAGCAAGCATTTTTTCTAAATTAGATTGGTCTATTGCCCTTAGACGCGAAGCAGCTTCAATTTTGGACAGCTTCCAGATTTCATTGTAAGTTGCATAAAGAAATCTTTTTGATCTAGGACCAGCAGGCCCTTTTATAAAAATCTGTCAAGTCAATGTCACTTGACAACAATGACAAATGTCATTTTACTGACGTAAGGTTTGAGTGTTGCAACCAATTTTGACATACTTTCCAACTGAATAGGTAGTAACCGAATGGGAGTCAGAAAAACGTCGATCAGGTCTATCATGAGTGTATCCTGGGGACTTGCCTATAAAACGGTGTTGGCAAGAATCTGAACTTGTTTGCCAAACCAACCAACTCAGGGGGTCCAGGCTAGAGATATTAAAAGTATTATTGGTAAGCAACAATTGCAAATCATCAATGGCCAAATCAGTATGATTATTCCAGTTCTCATAATGAGCTAGTGTAGGTATTTTAGGTGCATTCATTTGTTTTGCAGTGGCTAAACCTAAACAGGTTGTTTGATAAATCGAACTATTCAAGAATAGGATTTGTATTGGGATAAGGCACGCACGATGCAAAGCTTCAGAGCCTTGTACCTGCCAGAATTTAGAACCCCAGACTTAAGATCTACTGTATCCTTCCAAAGCTCATAGCCACCCACTGCCAGTTGATTTATAAACAATTTGGAATACACTAATTTAGTGTGGGTGAGCATGACTTTAGAATTGGACGTAGTATTCATTTTAAAATAAAATGAATCCGGATTGGATTTATTAAAATCCGAGAAATAAACGCATTTTTTCAAAAGAGTTTTCGAACTGCCTTCAATGGGAGCCGGGCAATGTTCCCAGCGTGTGTACTTAAAAACATTTCTAAATGTATTAGCTTTATGCAGGTAATGATGGCCATAATGCTGGTAACAAAATAAATCAGCATTATTTGCAGTATTTAAATACAAATCCTCAGCATCAAATGCAGCACAATACTTTAAATCAGAAAATAAAGATTGAATGGCTTGTACGAACGAATCATCAGAGCGTATGTTATGTTTCACTACATCCCCCATAGAAACACGAGGTACATTTGGAACATTAACCACCTCGGTGGGGCCATGAATTTGGAAGTTTACTGCATCCCAAACTATCCCATCCGCAACTGACCAGGCAGAGATGTTGAAAAAAGTTCCATCAATTACTTTTACTGCAGAGCATTCAGTGAGGTAGTGACCATTTATTAAAGGGAAGAAAAACGTCACAAATCCAATCGACATGAACAAAAAAATGGCGATGAGCACCAACAAATGTATGTCCAAGGAGGAACCAAATAATTTCTTTTAAACCAGGTGACAAAAATAGAAAATTTGTACGGGGGACTCGATGTGGAGTTAGTGTCAAAAGAAAAACGTGACTGGTTAAGGGTGTTGTCTGTAAACCAGGCAATGACTCTGTAGTGGGATACGCAGATTCAGTTTCTTCATGAAGACTGCAAGCAGGAGGGTTTAGCAAAGGATCAGTAACAGCGGTCATCTCTATGCCAGTGTCAGGCCTGATGTTGTTGGAATTGGCCAAGACTGTATTCCTGGATATTGTTGGATAGGAAGCAGCAGGTGTCATACTATGCAGAATCGGCCAGGCGTTGCAGTTTGACATTGTCCAGTGAGATGTAGCTGTTGTCTTTGCGACAAGGAAGTGGTGGTAAAATGACTGTATGAGTACCCTTCATGCCAAGCACTGGGACAGGTGCACCATAAGAGGGGCCAAACTCTTTCTTGTTCTCCACCTTCTCACGGACCAGGTCTCCGATCTTGGGTAGCCAGCCGACTACTGGAATCTGCAGCGCTGCTTCAGCGGCAGAGGGTAAATGTTCCTTTGCAAGACTGTCTTGAGTCTCTTGCAGTTCCTCTAACACATCAGAATGATTATCTACGTCAAAGGATGCGGCTGTCGCCGCCATGTCTAGACCGTCAAGGTCTGGAACAAACATTTTCATGCCAAAGAGCATTTCGTATGGGGTCCGCCCACCCAGAGATCTTCTAGGGAGATTATTTAGTGCACGTTGTACTCTATCCAAATAGGCAAACCAGTTCTTGGCAGTACCTATAAATCTAGCTGTCAAGGATTGCTTTAAGTCACGGTTCATTCGCTCCACAACTGAGTTGCCCTCAGGCCTGTATGGAGACGAAAATTTGACGTGCAACCCCAAAGACCTCATGGAATCCTTGTACGCCTTAGAGGTGAATGCGGGACCCTGGTCCGAATGAAAGGTGCCACATGCATTAAAACTCCCACAATGACCCGCAAATCCCTGATGACAGTTCGTGCATCAGCACTGCGTTGTGGCCAAACCCAAAGAAAACGTGTGCACAAATCACCTGCAACTAAGATAAACGTATACGCAGTATCTGAAGAAAACGAACCGCAGTGATCTAAATAAACACAACTGAATGGTTTATTAGAAATGTACAGCTGTGTTTGTGGCGGGCGTGCTGCCGTTGAAGGTTTAATCTGCTGACAAATGTCACAAGAAAGCACATAATTACTGGTTTGTTTATATAACCCACGCCACCAGTAACGTTGCTGCAAGATAGATACAGTCGCCGAAACGCCGGCATGAGCCGAGGCCATGCCTTCGTGTGCGGCTGTTATCAATGCTAGTCTGTGGTCCTCGTTGGGAATCAACCTGTCACCAACGTCATTAATTCTCACATAGGGAACTTTATCGGGACTTAAATGATGAGTATTTCGAAGGGAAACCCTGTGGGTACTTACTACCTTTCTCTGTAGCAGCTTTAACTGCCAATATGTCATCATCAATCTTAGTCATGGATCTTGTAACTGCTGCAACACAATATGTGGCTACTGCTGTTTTAGCTGCTTCATCAGCCAAACTGTTACTGACCGCGTGTACTCCTACGCGCTGGTGGCCGAGAGTATGAATTGCTTGTGTGAGAGGCAGACGTTCTTTAAGCTCTGCGACTCAAACCCAAAGCATTTTATGCTTAATTCCGCTGCTTTTAGAATCACGACAGTCATTCTGAGACCAAAAGAATAAGTTGTCATTAAAAGACTGAACACAGTAGTAAGAGTCACTTACAATTAGGGCTCCCGGTTTTCCATTTAAGCGGATTTCTACATATAAATACAGACGGAAAACAAGTTTTCCTTTGTCTGTATTTATATTTCAAAACGGGAAAATACGAGCACATTTTGTGGTGCTGCCGTGCTCCAGCAGAGAGTTGCCTCGCCACCCTCTTCCTGACTTGCAGAAAACCGTGACTGTTCTTTACTCTCCTTTCGGTCATTCGTTCCCCTGAGAAATGGATCCAAAAAAAGAGGAAACACTTTTGCTGCAAATGTCTTTGTCTGACATTTTTCTATTCCAAAATGCAGCCTCAGGAGGAAAAAAAAAGGTTCCGAAATACCAACAATAAATACATGACTTAATAAAACAAGACAGAGTAGTCACAAAGTGGCCGGATTGGTTTTATTCACACCCAAACACATTAGCGCCGCCTTACAGAGTTTGCCAGTGAAGTGCTACTTTTCTTTTCATGTCCTTAGCTTTTCCAGCAAAAATACTCATTGATTTCTGAATAATGAGTGTAAAAGCTTTAAGTTGTATTCTCTATGAGTGTTTGCTTTTTCCTGAATTCTGTTACTTTTTTTTCCAGGCAGCATATTACTCTTATCTAGAGCATAATTTGAATTGAGTTGCTTCCAGGTGATTATAGCGGGGCACAATTGGGTTGTAGGTTAAGGCAGAATGAGTTTCTCTCAGTGGGACAGTATGGTGTCCAGTGTGGGAGAGGATGTGGCACTTTGTGCCAATGACAGAAACTGCAAGGTTCTGAGACAAATGGCTTGTGATCGCACTTTTAAGCATATTTGGGACATTCTGCGAATGGCAAAGTTTTCAGATGAATGTATTGTGCTGACAAATAACAACTGAGTGCATGTGTGCATTGTCAATTAAATTAAATGTGAAAAAATACTAACTGCAGCAAAAATAAATGTGGATAAATACAGATAAAATGGCCCAAAAATAAATCTGGATAAATACAGACGGAAATGGCAAAAAAATAAATACCATAAAACCGGGAGCCCTACTTACAATCAAGGTAGTCACCTTAGGATCAGCAAACTCCAGTGCTAGCACCAGAGCACACAGCTCCGCTAACTGGGTGGTACAGTCCCCTAGAGCCTGCGTGTGCACGACACTGGACTTGAACTCACCGTTCACTATGGTACCTGCCACTATAGCGCATGCTGCAGAGCAAGAATGTTTTGATCCGGTCAAAGATATAGGTGACATCAGATGATGTCAACAAAGTAGCCTATTGTATCCAACGTGGCTGTAAAGCTTTTGAGTTTGGTACACTGGCTTTCGTCACAGCTTCAAGAGCAGGATATGTTGTTCCTGCCATCATGCGTTTTCCTTGCGCCAGTTAACGTTCCTTCAGGATCGCCATCTGGACTGCGGTCAATACTTTTTTAACAGTCGAAAAACGCAGTTCAGCCGAAGTGTACAAATGCAACTTGTAAGCAATAGGTACTGTCACCTTCATTAAACGTCAAGTAGGTGAAACCCACTGCCCCTGGCACAATTCTTATCACCAGGTTTGTGTGGTTATCACGTGTTAACAAGTATTTAGATTCAAGAAGATCAGACTGCAAGGATTGCAGAATAGCTGAATGTTATGGAAGCCAGCAGGCTTTTGTAAAGGTAGGTTGTATCAAGGCATACAGCGTCTTGATACGCTGGGCATAATCGGGATTGTAAGTTCTTCCAAAGTTTAAAAATCCCAGCAAAGATTGCAATTTTTTCAGGGTTGTAGGAGAGCGCAAACGTGCGCATTTCTCCAAGAAGTGAGGCGCCAGGCCTCTACCTTTATTATTGAGCTTATAGCCCAGGAACAACACTGTGTACTCTGCAATGTGATTTTGCAAAGTTAAATTTGTAACCGTAGTCCGCAAACAAAACTATGATGCGGTCCACACTACAAAGATGTGGCCATAATTCGTCGTCCGTGAGATAAATATCATCAATGTACGAGTACGCATCAGGGTCTAAGTCGTCTAACAATGAGACAACACGTGCGGCAAAAACGCCTGGGCTGTTTTTGTGCCCATGGCCAATCTTGTAAATTGTTTTTGTTTGCCGCCCAAGGTGAATGCTGTCCATTGACTACTTGTAGAGGACAGATTGTGGCTAAAAAAGCCATTGGAAATGTCAAGTGTAGTTTTATATTTTTTACGCACAAGACTGTCTACAAGACCGGAGCTATGGGTTTTCTGAACCGCATAGTTACGACAATGAGAGTTCAAATGTCGGTAATCCAAAACTAAGCGGTACGACCCATCTGGTTTGGTTACTGTAAAAAGAGGGTTATTCATCAGTGTCAATCACTCCTTGATACTCTAATTGTTCAAGAATTTCAGAAACGGGAGCTTTTGCTTCCAGCCAGAGGGGATATTGGGGTTGGGTTGTGGCTGTGGCATAGACCGCAATGGTATCTCATGGGGCGGAGAGGTTTTATCCCAGCCCACCTGAGTACGGTACAGAGCCAGTGCAAGCACCAAAGCCCACTCTTTCGCAAAAGCCATTGCTTGCTCCATGGCTATGTATATCACCTTCAATTAGAAATACAATTTCATATAATCTGTCAGGGGGAGCCACTCGGGTGTCAGCAGTTTCTACTGTAATGAAAGTGTCAGTTGCTGTCGCCTCCAGAAATGGATGCAGTGCTTGCCGCACAATTGTAACCTCTGCTGCGCTGTCTAGCAGGGTTACTGACCAAGTTAGATTCCGAAGGCGGGTTCTCACCATCTGTGGCATATCTCGCTGTTAAAGCAGCAACTTTCTTTTTCTGAAAATCGTCTTGCTTCCCTTTGCCGTCAGTCTGACGAGGCTCGCGTCCTTGCAGGGCACCTCGACCTCTGCTGCGATCCTGGCAATCACCTCCACCAGCTTGTGAGACTGATGTTTCCTGTGAAGACCGAGGAGAACGCTGATCAGGAACCTGAAACCTGTCAGGAGACCTACTTTTTGTGCGGTCGCGCAAATCATAAGGGCGCTCAGGAGACTCGGGTACCGGTGACGCTGCACGTGACCCTCGTTTCTGTTGTTGCTTCCCCTGTTTTTTATTTTTCCAATTCTTTTTAGAAATATTAGGACGCTCGTCCTTAGTAGACTGCGCCGTCTGAGTTTGCTGTTGTGCCGGTATTTTAGCAAAATGCTTAAAACCCAAACTATTGCATCAAATGGTCTTATAAGCATCTGCAATAATTTTCGGTAACTCACTGGGTTTGTTCCCATCTGGGACAAGACGCAAAGCATTAGACACTTGAAAGTTAACTGCATCTCCCTTGACGTTAGCAAGGATGAGATCAGCAACTACGTCAAACTCTCCGACAAGCCTCACCCCAACTCCACTGCTGCCTCCGGTCCGTGCTCATCCTGAACACGCTTAACCACGGAGGGCAGCAGAGTCATAGATGGTGTGCCAAAACACTTCGCATATACTACTGCAGATACTTTACCCCAATTATCACAATCGGATACCTCTGGTATTAAGTCGTTCGGTAAACTTATTGTTAAGATCCTGTGTTTGTCCACAGGAGAGGTATTAGGAAATACCACTTCCAGCTGGTCAAATTTCTCAGCTAGCCAGTGACGTAAATCATCCTTATTCTGTGGTCGCTTGCCCAAAACCGAATTAACCATGACGGGACTAATAGACATCCCGGCCAAGCCCGCTGGTTGCGCCGCAACCCCAGATGCTCCCATCTGGGGATTGCGGGAAACGTATTGTACTAGAGCCCTATGCACCTCAATTAAGGAGGTGTGCAAGACACGCAATTCGTCTACAGTGGCTGCTAGATAACGAGGATGTGGTGTGTACCCGGCCAAAACTGGCCAAGTGGATCCTGGAATTGACAAAGGGCCTATCCGGACCGGAGTCACGGCGTGGGGGAGGGCGCCATTAAACCAATTACGATGTTGCCATGCCGAAATCGGAACTTTGAGTGTTGTATATGGCCGATATAAAATATGTTTTGCAGTGGGAGTGTATGCATGGAACAAACCATCATCTCCATCCACTCCCGGAAAGGTTACCCAAGAGTAAAATACCTCAAAGTGGAAAGCCGGATTGGCTCCAACCATAAAGATAAGTGCAATGCCTGCGTCTGGCACTCCATATGCAGTCAAATGACGACAGAGTGGTGCGCGGCGATGCGCCGCAATAGCGACTTCAGCCATAAGGACTAAGAAAAGGAAAACAACTTAAAAGCGTGGCAGCGCAACAGGTTCGTAATTCATATGAATGAGAAACCCATTTTGTAATATAAAGCTTGAAAAGACCTATAAAGTATCAATACAGATAGGTTATGCCGTCACCACTGTTTAACGGTAAACAGGAATGAGGGTATTGTGGACAAGTAGAAGCACTACTAAAGCGTCTCGTAAATAGGTATCAGACCAAACGTTGGGGGCGCCATGTTGCAGGGATTCTGCTCTTGCACAGAACTATGCGCAGGAAACCAGGACCTCGGTGTATTGTTGTGTACCAAAAAGCCAGCTCAGTGCCCAGAACCCCAATCCGACTAGCAATAGTGTCTCATTTGTTCTCCGTACCACAGCGAAGCTACCAATGATTAGACAACCTAGAACATGCGACTTCGTAAACTCTCAGGAATAGTGGGAAACAAGAACACTCATTTCATTCACACTCATACTTATCCACAACGTGAGTAATCAGAGACACTGTATAGTTTAAAATGTTTATTTTTAACTAAGGTGCAGTACTCTAGCCAATACGAGCAGCATAATGCATAAGAACAATATAATAAGCATTGTTACAATTCCATAAAGCGCAAAAGGGGAATCATATTATAATGACAGTAGAAACAGGATGATAGCGCCTTTTACCACCCTCCCCGTGCTCATGAGCTAGTTCAGAATAATTATAGACCTCTGGGCTTTGTGAGTGAGACCCCATACCTACGAGATCAGATGCAATGAATTACATCCCAAGATCAGCACAGATCTTCTATGTTGGACATTTTTTCTCCAAGAGCCCTCTCATGCATGTAATGCCATATTAAAAAGCACCCGAGTTTCAGTTGGGCCGCTGTGCTTCATGTTCATGTTATGTCAATGTGCGTGGTGCTGACCAAAGTGAATCAACAGCATACATCATTATTCGACCTTGAACACGCTGTGCAGACAGCGAGCACAGTGCCCAGCTAGATATGTGAAAGGTAGACAGTTCTCATGTTAAGCAGCGCCAGCAAAGTATTTTACGAGAACAGAGCCATGTAGTGTTGTGTGCAAAAGTGGCAGAATGGCAGCAAAACATATACTACTTATGCTAACTTAGCAATATCTGCAGTTAACCCCATTTCCTCACTACGGTACAGTCTCCCTCGCACTCGAGGCTGCTGCTTAAAGCTGTGGCTTTCTTCTCAATCAGCAAGTTGGCCAATAACTCCTCTCCTCGCAGGCAGATTTTGAAAGGAATTCTATGGCAGAGCACAGGTCAGTGCTGCTTTACGTTACAGCACTACCATCTAGTTCCATTCCCTGTTGGCTCTCAGGGAAGGGGATGGATGGCTCTGTCCTCTGTATGGCGGGTGTCAAAAAGGTCGGCTCGGGAGCACAATGCTAGTGTGTCTTCAACGCACAAGTGTTAGTAGTATGCCCTTATTGTATGTATCGCCAATTATGCTGGGACTGAAGCACTTAACAGAAATTGAGTAATGACCACCACAATCAACAGGATATGTATTAATATAAATCACAAACAATTGTTCAATTCTGGTTTCACCATTTCAACTGTTCCCTCAGATATTAGCTTTCACACTTCTTTTAGGTGATTACATGTTTTAAGACAACATTTAATGCTAATTAGTATCACACCTAAAGAGGGAGTGCCCAACCCTTAATTTCTTGGTTGCCATACACTTACTGGGGATACGTTGCCAGGTCCGACCACTGCTTGCCATTGGCTTTTTGTTTTGTCACCATTTTCCTTGCTTTCTATTTTCTGGTTTTATTTGTTTTAGCCCATTCATCTCCTGTTTGTCCCTCTTGTGGAGCACAACCTGTTTACCATGTTTATTCCTCCACAAGGTTGCTTTTTTTGGTACCTTTTTTCTTTTTGTAAAAGCAATCCATGAGAGTGCATGTTTCTCCCTCGTTCTCCATTTTCGCAGCATGAACTTTATTGTTAAAAAACGAGTCTCACATTGCCAACACTACACACCATTCAACACTTCTGCCTTTCTCCTCCAACCTGCTTCGCTTTTTACGCTACGTCCTTTTCTAAAGAAAACAGCTAGCAACATAAGTTGTTTGCAGTAGCCCCACACTAGGCATGCCTCTCTAGCTACCTTTCCCCTCTGTAGCTTATGTAACTACACTTAATGAACAGTAGCTTCTGTATGTGCAGCAGGTGCAGTGGCACTGTGATCTGGTTTGGTGAGCATGTAAAACTGCTGAATTCGGTTGAATTGCTTGAAATAAAAATGAAATTTTGTAACATCGTTTCAGCACTGTATTTTACAGCAACAATAATTGCCCTGATGAAGTCCCATGACAGGGACGAAGCACATTGGCCGGGCTCTTGATGCATCTATTGATGATTGAAACAAACTGCACAAGTTTAGAAATTTAAAGAAAAGAAAAGACTAAAGGAATGAAAAACTTTATTGGTTTGGATATTCTGCTCATTTCAATGAAGTGACTGGAATTTCGCGACCATCACTACAGAATTCCTTTTGTTGGATCTCTGCTTGAATAGGATGTAATAATATTGAATATTGGAGTTACCTTCCTTCTATTGGATTTCACCTAAAAACCTATCCATCTCAGATTACTGATTTCACAACACAAGCAGGAGCCCAGGAACCCATTTCTTCACTTGCACTACTGCCCTTGACATGCCGTCTACTCTGCTGCACAATTTAAAAATTATATATTTTGTGCCTGCTTGCATTGTCACCTATAAACTATGCACACGTGTCCTTCTGTAATGACAACTATCCCCCTCACTGATATTTTAAGGTCCCTCAACATGCCTCACCCTCCCCTAGCTTTTGCACCTGTACTTTCAGGTGTGTACCTTACATTCATGCAGCAGGTGCAGTGGCACCAAGACACTGAAGCCTCAGGGGTCCACTGGAATCGGCCCATTGATATAATGGTAAGCAGGTCGCAATTAACCTATTTCTTTCCTTGCACTAGGAGCCATCACACAATGCCTACCACATTGCGCCCTTTTGTGGATTTTGTACTTGACTGTATTGTTAACTTAAAAGTATGCTGTTTCATGTCTTTCTCACTTTGCCACTGGATTCAAGCTAGCCTGGCTGATGACGGCTGATTAGCCAGAAACCGGTCCCAGGATGCTTGTTTCCGGTCCAGGGAAGACATGGCTTGGCAGTTCGGGCTGGACTGTTCCCATGAGGCACAGGGTCAGACTGATTTGCATATGGCCATGTCTTAACTGGGGTGGCAGAGTGAGCTAAAGAATGATGATGGATTAAACCCAGATCAGGTGACTGGGGGTGAGTGCTTGCAATGTTCAACACTCCGTCCATCATCCCCTTTGGTTTTGCTTTGTTCGCCCTAAGTTGGCAGGGTGTGCCCAGATGTGGGTCCCTTGCTCACTTTGCCACTGGATTCAAGCTAGCCTGGCTGATGACAGCTGATTAGCCAGAAACCGGTCCCAGGATGCTTGTTTCCGGTCCAAGCAAGACATGGCTTGGCAGTTCGGGCTGGACTGTTCCCATGAGACACAGGGTCAGACTGATTTGCATTTGGCCATGTCTGAACTGGGGTGGCGGAGTGAGCTAAAGAATGATGATGGATTAAACCCAGATCAGGTGACTGAGGGTGAGTGCTTGCAATGTTCAACACTCCGTCCATCGTCCCCTTTGGTTTTGCTCTGTGCTGTTGTACCACCACCACCACCTATCACCCTTCTTTGCTGCCCACCCACCCCCAGCAGACCTTTTCCTCTTCGTCTCCCATAAGAACTACTCTTACTGGACCATAGCTTCTATTTGTGCAGCAGGTGCAGTGGCACAGTGCCCTACACAAACCCGCTGGTCCCAGATTTTTTCTTCATTCGCCCTTTTACATATTCCTCTCCTGTCCCTAACCCTTGTGCCAGCATTTTCAGGGGCGTATATTCCACTGGTGCAGCAAGTGCAGGGCTATGAGTGAGTAATCTTTGTCTTGTGCTCTTTTCATCCCGACTGCCCAAGTTGCTATTTTTAGCACCCTGTTACTTGTAAACAACTAGAAACCACAAATGTTGTCCTTCTCGGAAACCCCCCCACCGGAACTCTCCCTCTTCCTTTCTTATTTCAGACCTTTACAACCCCTCTCATAAATTAACCCCTTTAGTCACCAGCACATCTAATTACATTTTATCAACATTCACATGCTGCTTATGTTCTTTGAGTTTATACTTCCACTGCCACCCATCACCCTTTTTGGCTGTCCCTTTACGCTTAACAAACCTCTCCATTTTCATCTTCCATCCCAACTACCATTCCTGGTCCACAGCTTTTTGTGCAGCAAGGGCAGTGGTACTGTGCCCTGCACACACCCATTAAATACATATTCTTCTTCCTGTCCCTAGCCTTTGTCCAGTCATTTCCAAGGGCAAAGCTTCTGTTGGAGGACAATGTACAGTGGCACTGCAACACTTCTCGCTCTCATGTGTGCTTTTGATCTTGACCCACGCAAGTTGCCTTTGAGCACCCATGTTAGCTGAACACAACCACAAACCCTAATGTCCTTTTGTAAACCGTGACCCCACCTCTCCGTCTTCCTTTTCCACTTTGAAGCTTCACAATCTCCCTTCATATTCTTTTAGCTCTTCAGCTGCCACCATGTACAATTACATTTTAACATTCACAACTCTTTGAAGATGTGACACACCTATATGTGATTAAAATAATCAAATATAAAAAGACAATGCTAAAGTTTCTAAACTAACACACAATCATACATGTTCCACTACTATGTCACCCTGTCCCTTTCTTACTATAAAAATGAACAAATGACTTAGGGGCACATGCATCAATGTAGGCAATTGCGATTCCATAATTGCGATTATTAACAAATCGCAATTATGGAATCGCAATTGCCTATGCATGTAGGTTTCACTGAAATATTAGCGAGTCCTACATATTCCTTAATTGCGAATTGAAAATTGCGATTCGCAATTAAGGAATAGCTTCCCATTCATTCCTACGGGCCTAGAGGCCCATAGGAATGAATGAGGATTGCATGCGCAATTTTAAGGGTGCAAGGGGGCCAAAAGGCCACCCTGATGCACCCCTGAAATTGGATCACATATTGCGCACACACATGCCCCAAGGGCATGTGTGTGCGCAATATGGCACTTTGGAAAATGCACTTTTGTGCATTTTTCAAAGTTTTAGCAAAATACCATCAACTTTAAATTGATGGTAATTTGCGAATTCAAATTGCGAAATCGCAATTTTGAAGTGCATAATGCATTGCATTTAGGGAATCACAACTTGCGATTCCCTAAATGAATTTGCAATTTAGGTAATTGCAAAATTTGTGATTCCCTAAATTGCGAAATTGCATTTGGGTTGATTCATCTCAAATGCAAAAATACCGGTCGCAAAGAGCCCTTTGCGACCGGCATTTTCAATGATGCATGTGCCCCTAAATCCAGGGGAAAACAAATGAATCCTTCGCAAGCGTTTCCCTTTATATTCTCACATTTCCTTATCTTTTTTAATTCAGTTTACAATTTCCTTTATAAACAGTATTTACACAATAAATTATAACATCTCTAAACACTACTATCAGCATACAGCCTTCAAATAACATAAAAAACATTTTAACTGATTACATTATTCTTCTTTTACTTTATTTAACAAATACTTCACAAACAAACATTACTAAAGGCAACAGCTCGGCACTCGCAATATAGAGGTTAAACTTTTTGGCTTTGTCTGTGCTTGTTTAAAATTATTTTCAAGTTCTGGGGAGATTGGAATACAGCCAAACTCCTATTTGCCAACTTGCAGCTGTGAAGAGATCTTCTTTTAACTCCTCTCAGGGAAACCGGAATACCACCACTACGACATATACTTCCATTACGAGGGTTAAAGCCAGCAAAGCATACTGTCTGCATCAAGATCTGCCAGCCATAACCTCAACAAGCATTGGCGTAGCCAATAGGACTCGCCTTTGGGACCATATAAGTGGTTAGCTATGCAGCACAGAAGCTGTGTGTTTACAAACATTAGAAAGAAGACAGAGCAACTAGTCACATTTCGTTTAACAGTGGTAGTTGCTCTGGACAAATTTTTTTACTATATGTGCTTGAAGCTTTGCACTTATAAATTGATCTTTAACATATTCAGCTATTTTTAAGGGAATTTATCTGTACTAGGGCATTGGTAACTTGTAAAGATGGCGCCTGTAAAAAGCAGTGGTGCACAATATTTATGACCTTAATGCAAAAGTATAGGCTTATGGAAGCAAGGCACTCCTTTAATTATTTTGCAGACATATGAAGTAGAAGAACTATGATTTTAATAGTTGATAGTAGGTCTTCCAGGTTACTGCTTAGTCCACATATGTCTCGCTTTGAATGGATTGAGAGTTCCACTAGACCATAGAGTTTTAACACCAATCAGTGGCTTTTAGCATAAACACAGGTTTCAACAGCAGGTATTATTTATGTGTATTACGTTTCCTTATGTAGTTTTAAAAAAAGGCAAATAAATGAAGCCTGTAACGTTTACTTTTAGTCTGATAAGCATCGTGATGCGGAGTTGTGTCCACGCTGTAGATAGTGCAACACCTGTGGAATTGTAGCAGAGGAAGCAGCAAACATGTAAAGAAACATTGGGCAGTGAAATTAAAGCAGAGCAGCATAAACAACGCATGGTGAATTTAAGGCATAGCATTGAATTTATGACAGCAGAAGCAGACCCGTAAAGACATATTTTATATTTTTAGTGCACCGTGTGAGAAAGGCAAACATGTGGACAGCATACATTCAGAAAATGATTTAGTATTAGCAGAGGAAATTATAAAAATGTAAAACTGTTACTGTTTTTTGGTGTATGAAAACATGTACTTAAACATGACTGAATTGAAGATACATAGACATTTCTATGAGTTTTGAAAAAAGCATTGGTATAGCCAATAGGTGTTACCTTTGGGCCCTTATAAGTGTTTAGCTATAGATATCGAGTTTGCGTAAGTGTTAAAGCTGTTTAAATGCTTGTAAGTTTTATGTACCTGTGTGAATGTTTGCTTGTTATGGTTTTTTTTGTTATGGGGGGGGGCATAAATAAATGGAGGGTGAAGTTAGTTAGTGAGAGAGTTATTTAGTTATTGAGAGAGAGTGAGATCAAGTTAGCTAGTGAGAGAGTTAGTTAGTGAGTGAGAGAGTTAGTTAGTGTGAGAGAGTGCGAGAGTTAGTTAGTTTGTTAGTTAGAGAATTTAAATACAAAAAAGGATTTCACGTTCAGATAGATGGCCGTTTTCTCAGACGTCAATGTTTGACCTTAACAGGCTTTGCAGTTTGTTCCTGGGTCAGACCGGAGATGCCCCTATGTAGTCAAGCGCACAGACGTGAAGAGCAACGCAGCTCGTCATCCTGGTTGCAATATGATGCTCGAAACCTAAATGTGAAATAATTCACTTATTTGTCTTATGAAACTTAAAATGCAAACATGGATAACCGAAATTTCCCTTGTAATTTCATGTGACTTTGTGCGTCCATGTTTTACAGTTAAAATGATGAGTCCCAAAAGAGTTCATCACTGGCCTGTGCGCAGAGGGGACGGTCATGTTGCAACTGACACGACCTTGCCGGACCGATGGGTGGAAGCAGACAGTTGTTTTTGTAGCGTGTTTTGTTGTCCTGGGAGGCGGCGAATAAATAAAAGATTTCATGGAGCCGATAGCTGAGGAAATAGCTAAAAATCACGGAAGAGGGTCTGAAAAGCAACATGTGACAGGAAGGGCAAAACAAGCACCTGGCTGGGACAAGGGCAATACTAGCTGAACAGGGGGAAATGGAGACGGCATGGAGAAAAGAGTGTGAAAAAAAGAGTGGAGAAGTAAAACCGAAAAAGAGTGAAAGGAAGAGAAGCAATGTGTTGGGAGAGGCGGAAATGAAGTGAGGAACAAGTGTTCCGGATTGTGTGCCCTCTTTTCACAGTTTGGGGTATACCAAGCGGTTTTCAAGCACTCATGCTTGTGCTGGCATTGCGGGAGCGAGCAGAATCGCGCGGGCCATCTGTTTTCAATTAGCTTGCGTGCCGCTGCTCGCTCATGCAAGGTGGATGCCAGCACAAGCAGGAGTGCTTAAAAAGAGCTGACCAATTTCTAAAGGTCATCTCCTAGAGTAGAGCATGCGCGATGCCTAGGCGAGACCTAAAAAGGGAGAGACACTTCAGATGTCATTGAATTCAGGAAGCTCTAGGTGCTGGAAGACAGCTGTATTTGTTCGATAGGGCTAGAGTTCTGCTGAAATCACATTTATATCTAGGCTACTCATTAACCATATTTAGCACTGATATATGTTCAAAAATAAAAAAGGTATTTAAAGGATCAACAGATGGAAAACAGTTAGACCTGAATGATGATACTTGTGATTTCAGTTGATGCTGACTTCCTCCAAAAATCATAGTCTCTTTGGATGTTGATTCACAGCCACCATCCGAAAAGTCACTATTTTTTCTGATTCCTGATGATCTCCACGTCATCACTTTCATAAACCGGCTCGTCCCGAAGCAGCCAGGTTTCACTGTGTAATCCTTCTAGTTTTTGTAAAGGAAACCAGTGTATGGCTGTGTCATTAAATATTTCTGAATACTGAGGTATTGAAGGAAATTGTTTTTCTTCTGTCCCTTGTAAAACCTTTAGAGAAACACAGAACATTAGTAACCACAGAGCATTTAGCCAAGATATACAGAACACTTCCCAATTTAATATTTTCCAATAGTCCTTTCAATTAGAGAAAACATATTTTGATATCCTTCCTGTGGAACATTATTCACTCTAGTGTCCTTTGGACTGCCTTTCAGAGTTAAGGTAAAAAAACTGAATTTTCTGGGACCTCATTAATGTAAAAAGTTGTTATTTTGAGAACGGAAAAGCTGGAGCAAAAAAGTGGAAAGATTGATGATCCTCAAAGGGCATAATTTTATGAGCTGCATCAAATGGAAATACAACAGTTGTGGAATTTCTTGAGACTGTTGCATCACAGACACTTAACAGGGAAACTTTTGGGGAATGTTATGTTCTAAGGTCAACAAACCGTGTAGTCATCGAAACTGAACACTAAATAAATATAACTTATAACTATATCACTATAGATTACAGATGATGTCGATGAGAGCACCCGAGTCAAAATCATTAGATTAGACCAAAGTATACCAATATATTATTGACATAAAAACGGATGTACCTTTGCGATGTATCCATACTCTCTCAATAATATTCTGGTTGGCAATCTGAAAGAAAACAAATGTACCAGAATGATTAGTGAACATGTTCTCAAGTTAATTAAAACTGTTTCTTGGCAAACTTGCGTGCCATATCCAACTTCTATCCGGAACCACTTTCCTGAGTTGTATACATGTCATTTGTGAACCAAAATCAGTTTTCTGGATCTAAGACAGCCAGCATTTATACATCATGAGAACAATATATTCAAGACTGTCAAACATGGTGTTACCAGTCTGCCTTTGGAATTATGCTTCCTGAAGTTGCACTAGCAACAAAATTGCGATCACACACTTTTCTATATGAAGGAAATATACAACATTTTTGCTCTGCTCATAAATGTAAATATGCATGCCTATACCATCAATCAAATTATTGGTTTGGGGTATGCGAATTTGCTCTTCAGGACAAAACAGTTTATAAATGAACATTTGTTTTCAAATAGTCGAATATGTGGCTTCCATGGATTTGCTGGGTCTCCTTCACTACATGTTCTTGGTCACTGTGCATTTTATTTTGACCTATCTCCCCCTTACATCAAAGTACTCAATATACTCATTACAAGTGGCCCGGAATTTGCAACGGAGCCCATAGCCCTGTTCACAGAAACACCTGGACTCGTGACATGTCTGGTTTCCTCTGAAACTTTCGGGATGTTAAAAACAACTGAAAACTCGGGGGCAACTGTGGGAAGAATGGAGAATTACTGGGTGTATCCACCCTGGAATTTCAGATGCACCTTATATTTTTCCATTTCCTAGTGAAATCTCAGGGTTTCACTCAACAAACCTGCTACCTTCAAACCCTGGTGTTAATGGGAGTCCTCAAAGTTAATTCCAGGTGTGCCAATGTACTAGACGCAGGTCCCAATCTCTCGTAATGAGACCTCAAGTAAGGGCATTTAAAGTACAGCTTAACATACAGGATGAAGAGGCGACAATCAAAGAAGAAGTGATATTTACCATTAACAAAAGTTCTGAATCCTCATTAGGATAAGGCATTTATTTTGTTTAGTCACTAGTCATTAACAAAATGCAAGCACAATATATACTAAGATCCTGTATTGAACACCAGTCAAATTTTTTCTGCTTCTCTTTTTGCAGCAGGTGCATGATGTTATAGTACTTTATGACAAAAGGGAAGGGCTGCAACTGAAAATGGTAAATATCTGAGTAGTGGTAATAGAAGACTATGATTTATTTTCTTCGAGTAGAGGATCTTCTACAGTTTCACTTGTGTGATGTTGCTAGCGGGCAGCCAGCAGGATCGATGAGCTTTAAGGCCAGTACACTTCCAGCCTAAAACATATCAGCTGGACTCATCTGCTCTGCTGTCTCCAACATAGAAAACACATTTAGGCTGCCTTATGGGTACTCAGCTTGTCTCACTCAGTAACTAGAGACTCTGCTCACCTTCCAGGATGCCCATATTGGTACAAGACCCAAAACAAATCCCTTGCCATCACGGAAACTGTACTTCTGAATGGCACATTAAGGCCTTCCTGTGCTATTTTGATGCCCTCTTACTTGATTAAATTGTGTCCCATGAGTCTTTGAAACAGCTCAACATAACCATGAAGTAAGTCCCATATATCCAAAATCCAAGAAAAGCACATTCTCTTTTTCTGCCGCTGTAGCACAGACGCTTTTCTACAGTTCGAATGGAGCGGATGGGTGTTCGAGTTCACGTTCCTTCTGTTCAGTCTGTCCTCAGCATCCTCGTGTTTCACCAAGATGCTACAGCCAGTCATGGAATGGCTACAAGCACGGGGGCAGGCTAATCATGTATCTTGACGACATCCTCCTAATGCATCAATACACATCCACTTTGATTGCCCAACTCCAGAGGACCAGTTCCCTCCTTCAAGATCTGAGGTTTATTTTTTAACATTCAGAAGTCGGACTTGTCCCAGCTCAACAGATGCCCTTCTTGGTCTTCGGTATAGATACGGTGCGCCAATCCCTGCACTTACCTCAGAAGAAGATGCTCCACATATGTCGGGACCTGGAGAGACAGATGTTCTCTCTTTGTCATATGGCCGGGATTGAAAGCCTGCTGTCTGCATCCATGTAGGAGGTTTTTCCAGGTCCCCTGCTCTATCATGCTCTTGAATGTCTGAAGGTACAACATCTCAGGAGGGGCCTGACGTATGGTCTTTCTCCAAGGGCTGGGATGGAGTTTTGCTGGTGGCGTGAAAACATGCAAGCTATCTTTGGGTCAGCTCTGAATCTGGTGATTGAATCAGTCGCCACTTTTCAGGGTTGGGGCTCATGTTCTGACCACAGGAGGACAATGGTCAGAACAAGAGGAGGCTCTCCATATCAATTGTTTGGAACTCCTCGCGGGGTCCTTCTCAGTACAGAGTCTAGTGACCAACAAAGTGTCCTGTTCCATTCTCATCAAGATGGGCAACATCTCAGCTCTATGGTATATAAATTACTTGGAGGGTACCCGGTCCAAAGTTCTGACAGATCTGACTAGAGACTTTTGGAATCATTGTCTGAAGAACAAGTTGTCTATTACAGAGGAATATCTTCAAGGGTCCCTCAACCAGATTGCGGACTGGCAGTCCCGCCACCTGAAGGATTACAATTCATGGAAAATAGACCATCCTCCATTTCAGAGAATTATGTATTGGTGGGGTCCCTGCCAAATAGACCTCTTTAAGCCACGACTCAATAACCAACTACTGCGGTTCTTTAGTTGGCGTCCGGACCCTCTCACAGAAGCGATCAATGCCATCCTCCAGGATTGGAGTCCGATTCGGGGGTATGTATGCGTATCCATCCTTCTCGATCACCAGACTCACGGCACTAGTCAGATGTCAGAAGGCTGAGGTGATACTTGTAACACCGCTTTGGAAATAGCAAGCCTGGTATCCAGTTCTTCTGCAACTTCACAAGGATTTTCCAATCCCACTTCCCCAGACTCGTTATCTGCTGACGGATCCTCATAGCAACTTGCACCAACTGGTTCAAGATAGAACTCTCTTGTTGATGGCTTAGAGGATTACTGGGGACATTGGGAAATCCCAGGCCTTTCAAACGCAGGCTGCCTCTCTTATCTGGTGAGTGTGGACAGACTCTACAATCAAGAGGTAGGGTTCGGCATGGCATAGATGGTCAAGCTGGTGTCTGGGAAGGGACCTTGATCCCATGGAGGCAGGTGAAGTGCATATCTTACCGCAGAATTAAAGCCTGCAGATCAGTCAAATCTGCAGGGCATGCGCCTTTTCAGGACATACTGTGGGGGGATATCCTGTGGTCTGTCGACTCTTGACGGGTATCCGCATGTCCTTTCCACCGGTATTCCTCTCTCTGGGATGTCAAAGTAGTCTTGTAAATGCTTTACTCATAGCAAGTCAACCAATACATGTCCCGTAAGGAACTAACAGGTAAGCTGGCTATTTTGTTGTGTCTTATTTCTTGTAAGAGTGTGTCTGATGTTCGCACACTGGATATTACAGAGCGTATGTTTACTTCTGAGGGGGTGTCATTCACTGTTCCAAAATGCACTATGTCTAATACCAGAGTGCTTCACTACCCTGCTTTCCCTGGTATCCCAAGTTGTGTGTGGTTCACTGTCTCAGAGCCTACAAACCCATGACGGAAGAGTACCGTCCTCCAGGAATGGCTCAATTATTTATTTCTATTACGAAACCTTTTAAGCTGGTTTCAGGAACAACCAAAGCCAATGGGGCGAGATGGGTTTTACAAGAAGCCAGTGTTAATACATCAGTCTTTGGGGCTCACTCCACTATGGGAAAGATGACTTTGAAGACCTTCTCACTGGGAAGTCGTTTAGAAGATCTTCTCCGGGCAGTGAAATGGTCTTAAGACTTTATGTTCTAGACCTTTCATTTCAAACCAATTACTGAAATGGCGACATTTGTCGTCGACCAGCTTTAAGCTAGGACAATCTGAGCCTCGGGTCTGGACTTACAATATAGAATTTCCCAGTTATTGTCAAGAAAAGTTTCAGTTCTATTAAAGAAGCAGAGGCGAGGATTATCCCTCCAGATTGGGTACAGTCAATCACCCTTCATGTATCCTAAGATGCCTTAGGAGTTGGACAAGTATATTTTTGTTAGTTATTGTAACCACAAGGGTTCATTGTTTGTTCTGAAATAAGTATATCGTTATGGTTTTTTGTTCATGAAGCTTGTGATCTTATTGTTATTTTAGTTTTTGACAATGTTGGTGACATTGATGACTGGTTTCTGAGATTATTTAGGGTATTGGGAACTTATCATTTGTATCTTGTTGTTTTCCTTAGGATCTAATCAGAAGCAAGAATTCTGAAGGAAGTGTCGACTTCAGGATGTTTCCCTTGAAGAAAGAGGAAGTGCTTTTCCTTTATGTTAAATATATTGAACTTACTCTATGGTTGCTATGTTGAGTTGTTGCAAAAACTCATGGGATTTGAAGTCTTTGAATACATGTTTTGTTAAGGCTGCTGAGTGAATAAACGAAGGAGTTAAGCATGATCCTCGCCTCCTTCATAGAATTGACACTTTCCTTCACGAAAGGTAGAACATTTTATATTCTGTAGCAGAACCTTCATGTTTGATATCTTCTTATTTCTGTTAGACAGATTGATGCAAACAAAGAAATGGATTTACTACAGCACCTCAGAGGAGAAAATGTCAGACCTTTTATAGGGTGAGAAAAAAATCAGAAACTGGTGGTTGTGCACAAACTTCAAGGCCTGCCCTGACCTGGAGTGCCCATCCCCAACTTATGGGAGTAGATTTATTCACATAGGAAGCTCGGTGTAAATCATTTTATAAGTGCCAAACAAACTTTCCTAAATTGGAAAAGTGGCTTTACACTCATAAAAAGCCTATTTCCATTGGTAAGTCAATCTAAGGACCAGGAAGGCGGTGTCCAGTATACATGCCACCTATTTATTTGCATACTACTGAGTACAGTGTAAATGCAATAAAATACTAAACATTTGAGATTTTATTCCAGGGCTAAACATAAATGTTGATATTTTATTTTAGTATTCCTGCTTTCACATGAGTTGAGTAGTTTCACCATGCACACCTTTATATGAAACAAGGTCATTTGAATTATTTTACAGTGTCTATATATCTGCATTTGCATTTTACTTACTGATAACTTCTTCCATTTCATTAATTATGCTAACAGACAGATGATGCTAAGAAAACGTTATCCTTAGCCACTCAAGCAGGCTCTTGGCATTAGATATTAACAGAGATTTCAATAGAGAGTACATTGACACTTAAAAATCATCAATGGCCCCAATCCACTTGGAGAAAAATCTCTGCATATCGGTGCTATTGTTGTTGTTGCTCTGCATAAAGACCCCTAGCTTTGGATGTTAGTTGCCAAAGAGCAGAAAAAATGCAGAGCCAGCAACATAGCATGACAAACAGATAGCATCCGATTGTTGGCAACAGTACTTTCGCCGGGTCACTTTTGTCAGAAATCCCTCACTGGAGTGGGCTAGTAACTGTAATTACAGCAGTTCATCCATTGTACTTTAAATGATCTCCACTCCCACCTACCCCCATTTATTCCTGAACACTTCTGCCAGTTTCAAAGCAGTTATTGCTAAACATTATATGTTTCTTGCTAGTTTTTGTATTCCATAGACATCTTGAGCAACTGTCTCCTTCTTCATTGGTCCGGCATTCAACCCAGGAAAACATGCCAGTTCTTACTTCCCAGCCTACAAATGCAGAGTTCCTGATCACTTGCAGTAAAGCCACCTCAATTGTTTGAAAAACTGCCCGAACATCCCAAAAGAAGCAATGCCCACTTTTGCATATGCTTTCTAGAAGGGGATGTTCTGTATTTGATGCTTGGAAAATCAGTTGGACCCATTAATTTGTCCAGGCCTTATCTTCTACTTGGCTAAAGCTATTTAGCTGCGATTACTGTACAGCATGAAGTCCCAGCTAAGGATTCTTTGTTGACAAAGAAGGTTAGGAGACCTTTGAGTGTATTGAATCAGACATCTTACTATCAAACGTAAATGCCCCCCCCCCCCCTCCCATTTCAACCTATATACAAGATAGACCTCTTCCACTTTCTTGGACAGGTCTTTTCTTAGGGATTCTTTTCTTCAACCAGGACGTTGAGTGAGCTCCAAGTCTAAGCACCGATAAGTTGTAGTACCACCCCGCTGAGCCAGACTTGACAGTAAAGACATATCGGGAGCAGGCTCAACTCAGACTGGATTACCACAATTAAACACTACTCACAGATCTTGTAATTTAATATTATGCACAGGTTTCTCATTGAAACTGGTTTCTCTTGCACAATATATATTGTTCAGGGGGTAAGTTACGGATGAATGTGTTGCCCTTGTGAGCCAAGTTTGTTTAGCATAATTCTGTTATGGGCTCTGCTGAAGATTTGATACATTTTCTTTTGATCTGCCTTATTTATTGAGATTCTAAGACTGGATGCTCGTCCAGTTCTATTGAAGCTACTAATTGGTACTAGCTTTGAAGCTACATTGTACACTCTGCAAGGGGGGAGTGTGGAGGTTATGTATGTTCTGGCAAACTTTCCTAATGAAGCTATTAGGAAACATGGGAAATGAATAGAGTAATTAAGCACACCCTTACTTTGGGGGTGGGTGTTTTGAAATTATATAATTTGATACATGGTGACTTTTTTTATTTGGAAATGATTTTTTATTGAGTAATTCGATTAATAAACTGTTTGACTTATACTATTTTTACTCGCTATCAATAGTTAGCACATACTTACCTAGTAAGCTGAACTAATTCCTCCAGGAATAAAACAGCCACATCTAGTGTTTTCAGGAATGCACAAATCCCAACTATTTGCAGGGCTGCTAACTGAAAATCAGTACAGACTTCTGCTGATCATGGAATACAACTGGGAGTCATCAGGCTTTCAGACAGACTCCATTTGCATAGCTGTTCCTCCATATTTCAGACTGGACTCCTGGTTTAGGACCTTGTAAGTTTGAAAATGAGCAGGTAGAGTATTTATCATAGCTGATGTGATAGTAACTGAAGGTGAGGAAAAGAACAGCTCCACACACAAAAGGCTACTACCATTCAGCATGTGGTGGAAAAATTAATCATCGGGCCAATACACCAAACAAATGCAAAAAAGACAACACCAAAGGAAATTAAGTTTTCATGCAACAGAAATCTCTGAACAAGGTCAATGTGTTTGGGAATCCTTTTTCAATGAGCAGAAAAAAAGTGCCAGACTGATAAAACAGTGCATCCAAACTTCCAAACAAATAAATGTTGTTGTCTCTTCTTCGCCACTAAATTTATAGCTTCTCACACACAGCTCATGTTGACTGACTGAAGCTTGGGATCGTCGATTGTAGGATACAAGGTAAGCCAGATACTAATTTAGGTGGACCGCTCCTATTATCCACTCAGCCAGAGAAAATAAATGATCCCTTGCCATTAAGGGTTTGAGCTTTTGCGAGGTGCAGGATGTAAGGGAAGTCATTTTATCCAGGGGAAGATAAAACACACATGGTGGCTAGAAACTTGAGATACTGCCTTGTTCAAGACGTCCAGCAACACGTTGAGTTTCTAATTTTTCACTTCATGAAAACTTATCCCTGATATCAGGGAGCATTTTGGTTCTTGCGAACAGGACAGATAAAGGGTTAGCACACTCTGGTCTGATCTGCTGCCCTAGGAGAGCCAAAATATAGATGGAGTGTAGCGACCACTGAGAAACAAGGCTCTTCATTTAATTTTTCCTGGTAACAAATCGATGGGTAACATTCCTACCTGCTCCACCAAAGGAGTTGAAGTGCAGATCATGAATGAGGCAGGTAGACTAGCTACTCAGTCAGTTTCTATTTTTTCATTACACAAAAATGATTGTTCAATCTGCTATACTATTGGGAAATACAATGCTGACAGTGATCACAGGCTAGATGGATGCACACCTAGCACCAGGAAGTGTGCCTGTCCATACATCAAGTCCATTGTGTGAAGCAAATCAAAGTAACATCTCTCAACTGAAAACAAATAAAGCTACTGTTAAGTTAATTCGACTGAAAACACCTACACATAAAATTATCAAACAAACACACAGAACGGACCTCCTAAACCAGTCCATTGTGATCACTTTGCAATCAATAAATATCTGAAAGTGATTGATATGTAACTTGTAATTCACTGGGTTGACGGCAGCTCAGCAATCAAGGAGTACAAAAACTGTCTAGCTATTCATTGACAAAGGAAACCTAAAGGTCTATAGTATCTAATAGGTGGCCCTAAAAAGATGTTATTTAGTGAGTAGATTTTTGTTACACAACTTGGATAAAGCAATCAGTGCAAATCACCTCTTTAGGGGTTTAGGTCTCGAACATGGGTATGATGCCATATAAATGCAATGAAGCCAATGAACTTCATCCACAACCCAGAGTGTGTTGGGTAACACCGAATAAGAAGGTAAATTTAGACAACTGCTTTGAAAAATAAATTGAATCAAGGTGCTCAACTGAATCTCTTCAAGGTGAGGACTAGGTTCTCAAATTAACAAGTAGATAGTGCTTTATGCTGTTTCTGAAGGAAAATAAAGAGCCATGGGGTCAAATGGCCAAGATAAAGTATTGCAACGTCAAAGCCTCCACACTGTCAATTGTCTATCCCTCCATATGAAACAGCAAAGTGCTACTGGAATGCACAGCTGAATTTCATGACTCAGTAATCTTTGAGAATCAACATTAATAGATTATGGTTGGTGTTCTACAAAATAACATTTAATCATTGATCTGCGCTTATATCAACAACCAACATATTCTCAAGTTAAGTAGATAAATAGCAAGGAAGAGTAAATCTACACCTCATTATTGGCTTAATTAGAAGTCTGGCGGTCCACGGCCTGCCAGACTCGTGGGGATGCAGTGGCCTCCAGACTGCCCTATTATGATTAGGGCGGTCAGACCACCATTACCCGGCCACAGCCGCCATGGAACTGCTGTTCCCTGGTGGTGTTGCGGCAGTCAGGAGGCATCAATATGCTTGGCAGGACCGCCACGGTCCCGCCAAGTATATTAGAAGTTTCCTCTCCACCATGGTTTTCATTGAGGTTCCTCCTACAGGGGTGTTTTTAGCGTTCCCATTGCAGTGGCCATTTGGAGGGCACTGCTGTGGGAATGTTAAAAACAAAGCCAGGCAGACAGCAGAAAACTCCTAATCTAGCAGGCAGCCCGACCACTGCTTTGGTGGGGCAGCGGCAGGCAGAACCGGCGCCGCACCACCAAAGTCATAATCAGCTCGTATGATAGTATGTTGGTGTCTAAAAGTTGCTACAACACAAATAAAAAACAGTTAAACTTTTGAATCCAATACTGAAATGAAATATTATTTAAAGAGGACCAGTAAAGCCAAGCACACCAAAGTGTTTTTCCTTAACTACTTGCTTTTTAAAACTCACATGTGTTAGGTTTCCTAAATATAGAAAGTCCTACATAATTGCATCTGTGTGTTGTGTTATCGCAACTTGAATAGCTCTGCCATTAACAAGGTGTCTATCACAGTGGGTTGCCTTTTTACACACAAAACAATCAGTCAACAGTTCTGCCTCCTCTAACAGCCATGTTGTGTATTTCCGAGAGGTTGTGTGGGGTGCTAAATTAGCATCACATAAATTGTATTGTACAAGCTATCAGAGAAAACCGAATTATAGCGCAAAGTATATGTAGAGCAGAATAAATAGTGGTTGGAAAGAAAGATTACAGAAAAACTATACAAACCTTTGCTCAAAACCTTGAAAACTGTTTCCAATTATAACCACTTTCGAAAGGCTGTCCACTGACCAGTTCTTCCACAACAGATTGTTGTATAAAGCTTTACCGCAATGGATCATGTAGAATAGTGTGGGAGAGTCAACTCCTCGTTTTCCCTCCTACGTAGAAAAAAAGCTTTGACATTTTAAAGCTTATTTTAACTGGAATATTTGTAAACTATGTTGTCCGTGATAAAAAACAAATGTTATATCTATGATTGTATTGACAATTTCATTTTGACATTCAGTTCCTGAACATTATATTATTGTTAATAAAGTTGGAAAACATACAAAAGATGCAAAATCATACACTGGGATTTTAAACAAGATTTGCTTTGCTGGGGCCCATTTTTTTTAAACCATGTTTTTATTAGTTATAAAAAAGAAGGTTGCATATACAGTAACATTGTCTCATTTTTTTGATCTATAACACATACATTGTGGACATCATTATATTCATGATACATTGTGCCTTTTCAAGCATGTACTACAGTGAACATTTGTTATTCGTAGACCTAGGTACTTGACCACTGCATATGAAATAATAAAATATGATGCATTCTTACAGCTCGGAGCAAAGTGCTCAACCCCTTCCCCCCTCCCACCTTAAGCTTGCTTGAGTGGTCTGGGTGGTCATAAATGTATACTTCGCATGAAGGGTGCAAAGAGCACATAGGGGAGTGCCAATGGCCCCAAAGCGGCTCTTTAATTATTAACATCCCAATGTATGGTAATCTAGTATGGACGGGTAGCTCAATACGTGTGGTCCCTAAAAGTCAGTGGAGAGGGGCAGGAAATTCCAAACACCAGTAGGAGTGAAAACCTCCAGAACCTTCTCCTTCAAAATTTGCACCAGGAATAAATATTGGACCTTGAGACCCAAATCTTCAGGACATCTCTGGACCTGTGGAAGACTGCTGTGCTGCTCTGCTGCAAGAAGGGCTGCTACTCTGCTACTTGAGTGAGAAGGACTGGGCCGGAATCTTGAACCCAGGACCCCTAGAGTGACTCCAAGGGCTAGTTGGCTTGTCTCCTGATCAGATCCTCAGAGACACAAAAGGTTCCAACCACCTTGAACCCTGCACCTGGACTCTGCCTGCTGACAGTCCTGCCCCTCAAGTGGTGCTACCCCAGTCCTGGACTCTTAAACGTGGGCCTGAATGTGTTCTGTCATCCCAGCTGAGGTTCCTATCGAAACAGATGTGAAGCCCCACAAAAGTTCACTGCCGAATTACACAAAGCCCAGCAATGCCTCGCCGCAAGACTGCCAGTCTCATCAGAATCGATGCTGAGTGACGCAAAGTCCTGTAAAGCCTCATCACACAGCTGTCAGCTCAATTGGAACCAAGACATAGCCCTGCCACACAGCTCACCGGAACCAGCAAAAAGCCCTGCAAAGCCTCGCCACAAAGCTTCATCAGAACCGACACTGGACAATGTGAAGCTTCGCAAAGCAATGCCCTGTATACTGCACACCAGGATTTAAGATACTTTGTTCAGTGGGCCTAACTTGGGTCCCTGCATCCACCCCGCACCCCATTGCAGTCACCCTGAACTTGTGACTTTGTCCTCGTCTGACACGACCACATGACAACAGTTGGCGCTTTGTGCTTCTAGGCACTGTTTTCACTTAAATCTTTAAAATCTCAAATCTCTGGTTCTACTGATTGGATTTTTGTCATTTTGGGCTCAAATAATTTACTACATTTTACAAATTGTTTCTCAATTGGTGTGGGAATTTTTTCCAGTGACATTTTTACTTTATTACTGTCTGAAGTGTTGCATAAATATATTACACAATGCCTCTGAGTTAAGCCTGACTGCTTTCTGCCAAGCTACCAGAGGGTTAAGCACAGTTTTCACCCTCACAGAGATGCTGATTGCTGCTTGAGCAGCGTTCAACCCGCATCCCCATCTCCCCCAACCAGTAAGGAATATGCTACTTACCAGTATGCATCTGTTCTTGGCATGTAGAGCTGCAGATCTATACACTGTGCATAGATCGCCATCTGGTGTTGGGCCCGGATGTTTGCAGTTTGTTTTTCCTCTTGGAAAGTCTTTGGAAGTCACGAGTTCGGTGACTCCTCCTTTGGTTCGTATTGCGCATGGGCTTCGGCTCCATCCTCAGATTGTTTTTCGCCAGCAGGGAAAGATGGAGCGTAGTAGTAACAGTAAAGAAACCCATGTGTATTGTACCTAAATAAGATAAGACTGGAACGGATACAGGTAGCCGGGGAGGCGGGTGGGCGTGTATAGATCTGCAGCTCTACATGCCAAGAACAGATGCATACTGGTAAGTAGCATATTCCGTTCGAGGCATATGAGCTGCAGATTATACACTGTGCATAGATTACATAGCAGTACCCAACCCTAGTGGCGACCACCGGCATCCGTTGCAGTCGTTTGAAACAGTGTTTTTAGTACAGCTTGGCCCACACTAGCTTGTTGCTTGGTTTGCACATCTACACAGTAATGTTTTGTGAAGGTGTGCGGTGTTGACCATGTCGCTGCCTTGCAGATGTCATCTAGTGGTATGTTCCCTAGGAAAGCCATATAAGCCCCTATCTTCCTTGTAGAGTGGGCTTTAGGGGGAACTGATAGCGTTCGTTTTGCCTTGTGGTAGCAAATCTGTATGCATTTTACAATCCACCTAGCTATCCCTGATTTGGAAATAGGGTTGCCTTTGTGGGGTGGGGAGAAGGAAACAAATAGCTGTTTGGTTTTTCTGAAAGGTTGTGTTCTCTGGATGTAATAAAGTAAAGCCCTTTTAACATCCAGTGTGTGTAAGGCTCTTTCCGCAACTGTTTGGGGTTGCGAGAAAAAGACTGGTAATTCTACCGACTGGTTTAAATGGAATGGAGAAATGACTTTGGGTAGAAATTTGGGATTGGTGCGGAGTACAACCTTGTTGTGATGCATCTGAAGAAAAGGTTCCTGTATAGTGAGTGCCTGTATTTCACTAACTCTTCTGAGGGAAGTGATGGCCACTAGAAAAGCTGTTTTCCATGTGAGAAATTGCAGCTCACACTTATGTAATGGTTCGAAAGGGGATCCCATTAACCGTGTGAGAACTATATTCAAGTTCCAAACAGGTGAGGGTGGCACTCTGGGTGGAATTACTCTTTTGAGGCCTTCCATAAAGGCTTTGATGGCAGGCACTTTGAAAAGTGAGAGGTGCCGCCTATTTTGTAAATAGGCAGCAATTGCAGCGAGGTGTAACCGAATGGAAGTATATGCTAGGTTACACCTTTGTAAATGGAGTAAATAACATATAATGTGCTGTATGGATACATTTAAAGGATTGATTGCGTTGTTGTGGCAGTAAAAAACAAATCTTTTCCACTTTGCTGCATAGCACGCCCTAGTAGGACGCCTAGCTTCCCTGATAATGTTCATGCAATCAGGGGGAAGGTTAAGGTATCCAAATTCTAGGACCTCAGGAGCCAGATCGCAAGGTTGAGTTGAGCTGGGTCCGGGTGCCTGATCTCTCCATGGTTCTGGGTTAGGAGGCATGGCGAGAGGCGTAGCTTTTGGTGTGGTACTACTGAGAATTCCAGCAGTGTGGTGTACCACGGTTGTCTGGCCCATGTTGGAGCTACCAGGATCAGTTAGGGAATGCTGCTGTAGCTTTCGCACCACTAATGGAATTAGTGGGAGAGGTGGAAAAGCGTATGCAAATTTTTTGACCAGTTCATCCATATCGCATTGCCTTCGGACAATGGGTGTGGATATCTGGTGGCGAAGCTGGGCATTCTTTGTTTTCGTGGGTGGCGAATAGGTCTATGTGTGGATGCCCCCACTTCTGAAAGAACGGGTGAAGAACTTGTGGGTGAAGTTCCCACTCGTGGATCTGCTGTGTCTGCCTGCTCAGCAGATCTGCCACGGTGTTTTGTACTCCTGGGACGTGTTGGGCTAGGAGAAAAATCTTTTGTGGAATTGCCCATCTCCATATGCTAACAGAGAGCTGTGGAGAGTGTGTGCCCCCCTGTTTTTGAATGTAGTACATGGCAGTCATGTTGTCTGTGCGAATGAGGACTGCCTTGCCTGAAATCTGCACCTGGAAGAATTTTAGGGTGAGGAAGATCGCCAGTAACTCCAGATGGTTGATGTGGATTAACTTCTGTTGCGGCGTCCACGTGCCCTGTGCTGTGAGATGTAACAGATGAGCTCCCCAGCCGGAGAGCGATGCATCTGCAGTTAGGATTTGTGGGACCGGGTCCAGGAACGGTCGACCTCTGGAAAGGTTTGTGGTGTTCCACCACTGCAGAGAGCGATGGGTGCGACCGTCTACCAACACCAGATCTGTCAGTTGTCCCTGGGCCTGGTTCCACTGGCGCGCCAAGCACTCTTGGAGTGGACGCATTTGGAGTCTTGCATGGGCACTATAAAGATGCAAGAGGCCATCATCCCTATGAGCTGCATAAACACTCTTGCTGGGAGAGAGTGTTGACATAGGAATTTTTGACGCAGCGCCTGTATTTTTGCAATCCTGGCAGGATTGGGATAGGCTATGGCTTTTGAGGTGTCTATGGTGGCACCGAGATACTGTTTTGTGTGTGATGGTACCAGGTGGGATTTTTGATGGTTCACCGTGAAACCTAGCTGGTGAAGTAGTTGGACCGTAGCGGCGGTATGTTGCACACATTGTTGGTAGGACGTGGCTTTTATCAGCCAATCGTCCAGATAGGGGAAGACGTGAATGTGCTGTCTTCTGAGGTGTGCAGCCACTACTGCCAGGCACTTGGTGAAAACCCTTGGTGCTGTTGTTACCCCGAACGGGAGCACCTTGAACTGGTAGTGTTGTCCGTCTACCACAAACCTGAGGAACTTTCTGTAAAACTGGTGTACTGGGATGTGAAAGTACGCGTCTTTCAATTCCGGAGTGGTGAGAAAATCGTTCTGGGAGAGAAGTAGAAGAACCTGTTGGAGGGTTACCATGTGAAAATGGTCTGAATGAATGTAGGTGTTTAGAGGTCTGAGATATAAGATGGGTCGTAGGGTCTCGTCTGTCTTTGGAATTAGAAAGTACAGGGAGTAGACCCCTAAATTTTGTTGATTTATGGGGACCTGCTCTATTGCTCCTTTTTGCAGGAGGGAGATCACCTCTTGTGTTGGTAGCGCAGTATGTTCTTGCGACATAGGGCGGTGCCTGGGTGGAATGTCTGCCCTTATTATTATTGCCTCTGTATCCGCCTCTTTGATAAACCTTCATGAAGGTAGATTGAGGAGGGGATTTATAGGACGTGGATGCACTGTCCAAGGAGTAGCCTCTGCCCGTGCCCCGAAAGGAAGAACGGCAAATGGAGCGCCTGGGAGTCTGCGTTTGTAGGGCTCCCATAGATTTCGCCGTGTCTGTATCTTTTTTCATTTTTTCGAGGGCTTCGTCTACTTTGGGGCCAAATAGATGATCTTGGTCGAACGGGTGATTTAATATAGAGGCTTGAACCTCTGGTTTAAACCCTGAAACCCTGAGCCAGGCATGGCGACGGAGAAGGACACTGGTGTTTATGGCCCTGGAGGCTGTATCAGCTGCATCTACGGCACATCGTATCGAGGTATTGGTTATTGTTTTTCCCTCTTGAATAAGTTTGTTAGCCCTAGTCTTGTACTTTTCAGGGAGATGGTGCATGATGGTCTCTAACTCATCATAATGCGCCCTGTCGTAACGGGCCAACAGTGCTTGCGTATTGGCAATACGCCAGATATTGGCCGCTTGTGACGCAGTGCGCTTCCCTGACGAATCTAGGAGCTTGGATTCTTTGTCAGGTGGGGGCGCCTCGCCTGACGCCTGAGAATTTGAGCGCTTCCTAGCTGTAGATACCACTAGGGAGTCCAATGGTGCAGGGCCTTTAATGTAAGAAGGGTCTGTGGGGGCGGCTTTGTATTTTTTATCCGAGGGTTTAGGACCCTGGCCCTGACTGGGTCTTTAAAAACCTCAGGGGCATGTTTAATTACGCCCTTTAACATAGGTAAAATGGCAGTGGACCTATGTGTATCGTCAAAGGTGTCTAGGAGAAAATCCTCCTCCACTGGGTCGGTATGTAACTCCACCCCGTGGTAGTGTGCCGCCCGTTGTAACAAATGGTGAAAACCCAAGGAATCTTCAGGAGGGGATGGCCTAGATGGATAAAGGTCATCCTGTGGGACATCTGGGATGTCCGGATTGTTATAATCAACCCATGGGTCTGGAGATCCAGTAGGGGTGGGATCTTGTGGCACATCTGCTGGATCATAGTAAGGGTCCCCCAAATCGTCTGGGACAGGAGACAAGGTGGGGGAACGATGAGGTGGAGGGGGTGGAGTTGGAGAGGGTGAAGGAGGAGGAGGAGGAAGTGGGGAAGGCACCCTGAAAGGAGAGGTAGCAATGTCCTTTCTCTTTGGAGGTGGAGGTGGAGCTGGCTTGTCCAAGTGTCTCTTTTTTTAAGACAATGTCAAGTGTCCAGTCTTTGGATCCTTGGTGAGGGTTTTTTGCAAAGGATCCAGTGTGAAAAGCTCCTGTGACACTGGTTGTTCGGTCGGCACCGAAGGTTTCAGGGCCGACGGCTTTTTAGGTTTGTCGAAGCCGTGCTTCCTTGGAACCTCCGTTTTTTTTGGTCGGTGCCGAAGAAGGTCTCGGCACGGGAGTGTCGGTGCCGAGGGTCTTGTGATGTTTGGTCGGTGCCGGAGGGGCAGGTTTAGACCCCGAAGGCTTCGGTGCCAGGTTCGGTGTGGAGGTGGAGGCCGATTTTTTCTTCGGTGCCGAAGGGTGTTTCTCGGCACCGGTGGTCGGCTGGCTCAAGCCCGAGCTGCCGGAAGGCTTAATAGGCTTATTTACCGGGCCCGAAGGTGGGGTGTGAGAAGCAGTGTCCTTGGTCTTGCCTAGGCCCGGAGGCGAAGGTGTGACCGAAGCCTTTTTCAGTATCGGCGTGGGCGTGGGAATTGTACTCACGACCTGCTGCGCCGGGGTGATGTCCTCCACATCTGAGTCGTCGGCCTCGGAAGCGCTGACGAGGTAGTCGTCCTCCTGTTCGATGTCCTGCTGTCCCGGAGCTTCGACGTCGTCCCCGAAGATGTCGACTGGAGCGGAGGTCGAGGAGTGCACCATGTTGCGTCTAGCCCGTCGATCTTGAATGGTCTTCTTTGAGCGAAAAGACTTGCAGGCAGGACAGTCTCGGGCCTCGTGTTCTGGGGAGAGGCAGAGGTTGCACACCTCATGGAGATCGGTGTGGGGAAACTTGGACCCACATCGAGGGCACTTCTTGAAGGGAGTTCTTTCCATCAGCCGAGACCGGAGCCGGAATAGGCCCGAAGGCCGCCGTCGACCACCGGAATCGAAGAAGTGCCGAAGAGAAGATGAGTAAGATGATTTATGTATTTTTTTGAAGAAGCTCGATGAGCGAGGAGTTGTGCGTCGATCGGTGCACTGGGAAGTTCGGAACCGGAGCGCGAAGTATTACATCCGAGCCCGATGGCGGAAAAAAACAATCTGAGGATGGAGCCGAAGCCCATGCGCAATACGAACCAAAGGAGGAGTCACCGATCTTGTGACTTCCAAAGACTTTCCAAGAGGAAAAACAAACTGCAAACATCCGGGCCCAACACCAGATGGCGATCTATGCATAGTGTATAATCTGCAGCTCATATGCCTCGAACTCCAATTTCCAACATCGGAGTTCAGCAGTGAGATTTGGATTCGTGTTGATGCAGTGCCATACAATTATTTTGATTAATGCGAAAATCCCATATAAAAAAAGTGATACCAATTCGAGATTTCTTAAAATTCTCCTTGATCGGCTCTTTTGCTTTTTCCAAATCCACTCTTATTCTTCCGAATTGTTTTTGAAAATACCTGCATTAATGGAATTTTGAGCTTGCCATCCTGGATAGTTACACTGTGCTGGAGCTCAAACAGTTCCTAAGGAAAAGGGGACTTCAAATCAAGAAGGACACCAAAAAGTTGGAGCTTCAAAAAGTTCTGAGGGCCTGGATGAAGGTCCAACTGTTACTGACAGAAACAGAGGATGGAAATGAGGAGGATAATATGGATGAGCAGGATAAGCCCCTATTATGCAGCCCTCAGCAGGGGGGGATGACTCATCTCCTTAGATGGAAGGCTCTGCCAGAGCGGGAAGCAGTGCACCTTTGAATGGCATGTCCCCAGAGGAGCTGGCAGACAGGAAGGTAGAGAGGTAGTTTCAGGTGCAGATGGCCAAACTCAAGATGAAGGAAAAGAAACCGGCCAGGGAGGAGAAACTGGCTTAGAGCGACTGGCTCATAAAAGGAGCCCCAAAGAGCTGGATATCAAAGTCAGACAAGCAGATTCCAGTAGTTATGGTGGCAGCATACCCACGGCGTCTGACAGGGACAAGACAGTACACATACTTAAAGATCTGGTGCCCAGCTATGTGGTAGGGGATGGCATAGAAAAGTGGTTTTCTGCTTATGAGGTGGCCCTTAAGATGCAAAAAGTTCCAGCAGAGTTTTGGGGAGCATTACTCTGGAAACACATGCCTACAGTGAGGAGGGATACCGTGCTTACAGTGGAGGTGGGAAACCATCCTTGTCACCAAATTTGGACTCACCTCAGAAAAGGATTGCATTTGTTGGAGAGATAGGCAAAAGTTACTGAACCAGCCTTGGGTGTGTATTTTCTGGATTATGCCAGCACGGTACTGAATGGTCGGGTGTGGGGTACCAAAGTTGATTTTACTGGGTTGTTTAATCTGATACTGAGAGAGCACATGTTCAATATCTGTTTTACAAAGATGCACCAGCACCTAGTTGATAGTAAGCTCACTGATCCCAAAGAGCTTACTAAGGAGGCAGGCCCCTTGGTCAGCACAAGAGTATTCAAAAGGTATGTGGGGGGGGGGGATCAGAAAGAGGGGGCGAGAACATTAAAAACTATTGTGGATCACAAGACCTCTAAAAATTTCTTACGGGTGCTCCACATAAACAGCCTCAAACCACACTTTGAGAGGTCTGAAGTCAACATACTCTTAGTGACCGATGACAAAGTGGAAGAAGAGAGTGAACCTCTCCTTGAACTCCTGTCCGAAGAGTACAACGACATCAGAAGGACTGCCACCAATTGCTGGGCAGTTTTCTTTACTGTTCTCCCTCACCCCTGAGCTCACACATTTGTTTACCTACAACATAAATACTAGAGTCTGTGAAGAACAAATTTACAGCTTGTCGGACAAGGTGAGAGCTAGCATCAAGGAGCAGGTCTCCAAGATGCTGGCATTAGGAGTAATTGAGCCCTCCAGTAGTCCCTGGTCGAGCCCTTTGGTGCAGATACCCAAGAAGGCCCCACCGGGTGCCACTCCAGAAATTAGTGTCGGTTTGGACTACAGAGGACTCAATTCAGTCACCAAGCCTGATGCTCGCCCCATCCCCTGAGCTGATGAGCTCATAGACAGGCGCTGCAAATTCCTCAGTACCTTTTACCTCACCTAAGTGTACTGGCAGATTGCTCCGACTGAGGGGGCGAAAGAGAGGTCTGCATTCTCAACCCCAGAGGGCCGCTTCAGGGTAATGCCCTTAGGTTTTCACAATGCCCTTGCCACCTTTAAGAGGTTGGGGAACAGGGTCCTGGGGGGGAAGGAGGTATTCTGCGCTGCCTACTTATATGACATAGCCGTCTTCAGGGCCAGCTGGGAGGAGCATCTGTACCATCTCCAGAAAGTGCTTTAGGCCCTGCAGAAGGGTGGCCCTGACTATTGATGCCAGTTAAGTGCCAGATATAGCAGAGTACTGTAGTATACCTGGTAAATATGGTGGGTGGGGGCAAGGTGCAGCCCCTCCAGGCCAATATTGAGGCTCTCCTGGACTGGCAACCCCCTACAACACTGGCTGAGATGAGGACCTTCCTGGGCCTCACAGAGTATTATAGGAGGTGTGTTGAGGGATAAGGAACCACTGTTGCCCCCTTAACCGAGCTGATTTCTAAGAAGCAGCTCAAAAAGGGGATCTGGACAGAGGCCTGTCAGAAAGCCTTGGACGTCCTCAAGGAGGCCATGTGTACAGCACCTGTACACAAGGCACCTGACTTCTCCAAGGAGTTTACTGTGCGGACAAACACTTCAGAGCATGGCATAGGGGCTGTCTTAGCACAGTTAAAGGAGGAGGGCCTAGGCCCATCTGAAGTCTTCATTAGCAGGAGGCTACTTCCCCCGGAACAGAAGTGGAGTCCGATTGAGAGGGCGGCTTTGATGTGGTCTGGGCATTGAAGAAGCTGGGACCATAATTTATTTTTTATTTTTATTTTGACGGTTTTGTATACCGTGAACAAGACCCTTGCGGGTATCAGAGCGCTTTACATAGCAAACATAGGAAAAAAGAAAGAAATGTACATATAAATACAAAGAATTATGTCAATACAGTATACAGAATTCAGAGAAAGGCACATAACTATAGGTTCAGGTGAATTTGGACATAAGAATCGATTTCACTTATTTTTTAAAAAAAGCCGTAGATGGATTGAGTCTCGTTTCTGGGGGTAAGGCATTCCATATCCTGGTGGCCATTCCTGAGAAGGTACGATTGTATGTTTTTTTCTTGGAGAAACGTTGCGGTTTAAGTAAAAGGTTGTTAGAACTCCTGGTAGACCTGTTACCACCGGATAGTACCAGTTTTTCCGCTAGGTACCTCGGGGTTTTGTGATGTAGTGCCTTATGAGTCATACAGGCGATTTTTAACTGGATCCTGGCCTCAAAAGGTAGCCAATTGAGGGCATGAATTGATGTTTTCTATGTTCCTCTTCCAGATTTTCGTACTTCCTTGATATGGAAAGTGATAATGTAGTGGTCAGACCAGTCGCAAGGGAGAATCGATTCTAGCTGGGTAGAGTATGCTTTGGAAATTACTATGGAACATAACTGTTTGGGACTCACTTCTGGGATCAGAAGGACCACATGCCCCTCTGATGGAGTGAGAATCCCATGCTGTTGAAGTGATTCATCTCACTACAGGGAAGGGACTTTACAGTGGCACACCCTTCTGGGTCAGGCCATGATGGTGCAGATGATCTCCCCAGGTTCTTTCACCTTAATGATGATAAATTCCATATGGTTGGGTGGTTCTCCCCACTTTCAGCTGGGGGGAGGGGTGCATGTTGGACCTAACAGCCCTTGGGTTGTCTCCCCTCAAAGAGTTTTGCCTTACTCCTGATTTTTGCTGTCCTTATTTTTGTTGGCCTTAGGACTTTGTGCACTTTACCACTGCCAATCAGTGCTAAAGTATATATGTGCTCTCCTCTAAACATGGTAAAATTCACTTACACCCAATTGGCACATTTAATTTATGTGTACGTCCCCAGTAAAGTGGTACTACATGTACCAGGGTCTGTAAACGAAATGCTACTAGTAGGCCTGTAGCACTTATAGTGCCACCCACATAAGTAGCCTTGAAACATGTCTGAAGCCTGCCATTGCAGCCTGTGTGTGCAGTTTTAAACTGCCATTTCACCCTGGCACATAAAACCTTTTGCCAGGCCAAAACTTTCATTTATAATACACATACGGCACCCCTAAGGTAGGCCTTAAACAGCCCAAAGGGCAGGGTTTAGTGTATTTATGAAGTTGGACATGTACTTTTAACTTTTACATGTCCTGGTAGTGAAGAACTCTTAAATTGGTTTTCACTTTTGCAAGGTCTGCCTCTCTCATTGGATAACATTGGATTCACTAATTACATTTAATAAGTGATAACTTTCAACCAGGAGCATGTAGAATATCACGTTTGGTGTCCAAAGAATTGTAATTTAAAGCCCTCTTTAATGGTAAAGTCAAATTTTAAGTTACAATTTCAAAAATGCAACTTTTAGAAAGTTGGCATTCTCTTGTCGCAACCATTTGCTGACTGTAGCCTGTATCCTGTTCTTATGACTGGGTGTAGCTGGTAGTTGATCTTTGTGTATTGCTTCCAGACAGTGAGACAAAGGGTAATAGGAGTCAACAGGATAGGCCATCTCTGACATAAGGGGAAGGAGCTGTCACCTTCCCCATTTGCACATCACAAAGACTCTGCCTGTGCACACTCTCAAAGGATTTAACACTAGTATTTAGTGGCCCCAGGGCAAGGAGACAGAAATTCGAAGCATCTCATGGGGTAGAAACCTCCAGAACCTACTCCTATTTCAAAGCTGCCACCAGTTATAAATATTGGACCCTCAAACCTAACTCTTCAGTACACCTCTGGACCTGTGGAGGACTTGGAAGGACTGCTGTGCTGTACATAATTATTTATGTGTTTAGTTTCTTAGCGGATGAAATTAAGAAGATGGAAGAGTGTTATTATATACAAGTGTGAGAACAGAGATGTTATTTGAGAAGGAATTCATTCTGTATGTGGTGAGGTGGTGTGGGCAGAATTGTATTGTTTGAGATTTTTGGGGACTGATATAGTCATGGATGTTTTGATAGTGTGCCTGTTGGGTTCAAGTTTTAGTTTCACCAAGTTTGAGGTGACAAGTTCAAATAATATCATTACTTGTTGGAGAAGCATTTGTCAAGAATGAAGTATTTAAGAATAACAGTTGCAGCACAATGCAGAGTCCTTAGTTGGGAGAGGCGTTTACCTCAGATGAAGCTCGTGCTGAAAGGGTTGAATGTGGCTAACGCTGAAGGGGCTGCTGTGTGTGATCTAGGTTCAGGGCAAGGAGGATGGCAACAAGGGTTGCGGGCAGGGTGAGAAAGAATATCTCAAGCTCGGCTAAAGTCATTTTGACAAGCCAATGACATAGCACATAGGGACTGGCTACAAAAGACTGCGAGATTTGGTGCCCATTTTGGTTGGGCTTATCTGTATATGGCATAAGCGCATAATGCAATTGACTGGGGACGTGCTCCTAACAGGTTTGGCTGTAGATTTGACAAATCTCGGGGTCAGGTCAAGGCAGGCTAGTTGCTGAGGGGTTTTTGACCTCACACAGACAGCTAATAAAACAAGCATTGGCATAGCCAATAGGTCTCGCCTTTGGGACCTTATAAGTGTTTAGTTATCCAGCACAATATCCTTGGTGCAACAACATCAACTGTTGCATGGCTAAACACTTATAAGGTCCCAAAGGCGAGACCTATTGGCTATGCCAATGCTTGTTCTTCAGGCCTTTAATGCACACAGCTTGGGGCACTAGTTCAGCCTACTTCTGCCACTGGCTAACTTCACGGTGTGATGGCATTCTGCTCTTTCAAAGGAGCACATACACACAAAATAGTTCTCTTCACTGCCAGGGACTGCAATGTCAGTGTGCTTTTTAAGACCAAAAATATATTTGCTTTCAGTCATTGTTTTTTTAAAAAAGTTTTCTTCAATGTTGTCGACAGCTTAGCAACTATCCCCTCAAAAAGTTTAACAAGAACCATGACAGATTATTCAGGCATTTACAAAACCAAAAGGCTGCCAATTTTATTGGTTTTGCCAATGCTTATTGTATTTACAGTAGGGGCCTCTGGTTTTAAGGAATTTAGTCCATCGGATAGAGAAGGAAAGGGGAGGCAGCAAAGGTTTTGACTAAAAGGCGTAGGGGCTGCCAGAAGAGAAGAATAACACTCGAATACTATGGAATGTTTACATCTGCCTGGAGTTTCCCTTTTAAGTCAAAGAAATTCCCAGCGGGGCAGCGCTTTCTAAGAACTCGGCTGTATATCTGTTTCTAAGAAGCGTGAAAGATAAACATTTTTTATTTTTAAAAGAGGAGTGCCTTGCATGTTTTGGTATGAGTGAGCCTGGTCCGCAGAAGTGGCCAATAAGAGAGTAGCAAACTCACTGACCCCTTGGTCGTACTCTCTGATTAGATCCAGTTGGGGCCTCTCAGCTGCTCACAGCACAAAGTGCCCAACAAAAAAAAAAAAGTTAAAGTTACCAGATGGCTCAATGCCGCCAAAAACGCACCTCTTCAATCCTGGTCCTTTAATTTACCCATTATTGTTTCCAGGTTTGTTAGTTCTAGTGGATGAACTAATGCTCAGCTGGACTACGACTCCCAGGATTCATTAGGCTATTAAGGAGCAGATGTGGGGAAACGGCCAGAGTTGCCAACTTTGGAAATGGGAAGCTAGGTTTGAATCTTTGCGTCGGCTCAGAATCCTGTAATTCTGGCACATTATTTTAATCTCTGCGTGCCTACAAAGAATCTGTCCTAGTATAATGTAAGTGGTGCTCATGTAAAGCGCTCTGATTACTTCGGATTAAATTTGTGCTACTTAAAAATGCACACAGAAAATACACCAAGGCGGCAAAGTGATTGGTGGCAGATCATTTGGTTAACTAATATAGTGCCTTGCGTGTTTTGGGATGTATGAGCCTGGTCCGCAGAAGTGGCCAATAAGGGAGTAGCGAACTCACTGACCCCTTGGTAGTACACTCTGATTGGATCCCGTTGGGGCCTCTCATAGCTGCTCACAGCACACGTATGCAAAACAATAACAAGCGCGCCCTCCCGGCCGCGAAAGGTAGAGAACTCGTGCATGCAGAGCGTTTGCCTGGCGGGACCGAGCAGCGGCAGGCGCGATAATTGCAAACAGATGGCGGCGCCGCTGCTCGCTCCCGCAGGGCAAACGCTCTGCATGCACGAGTACTCATTGGAAACAGTGCAAAACATGCAATAGTTTCCAAGAAAGTACAGAGCGATTCCAAGAGGTCCCTCCCATGCAGCGATTGCGCGCTGCGTAGGCGAGACCTAAAAACCCAGTAAAGTTGGCAACAGGAACAAGTGGTGGCCTAGTGGTAGAGTACAGGAGGATGTAATTGGGTGTTTCAAGAGGCAATAGGTCTTTACGCATATAGACCGACCACTCGTAGAGGAGGTTTCACAAGAGGGTATGGTCAGCGAAAAGGCTGTCCACATGGTGAGTACGGAGACTTGTTTTAGTTTTTCCCAGTTAGTGGGGGGAGGCAGAATAAAGAGTGTATGGTGATGAATATGCTAGAGGGTTTGGGTTTCCTTATAAACTGGAGAAGTCAATAATGGAGATAAATAGAACTTTGGAGTCCTTGGGATTTGAGGTCAACAGTTCAGGCTATATTATGGTTGCCAGAGAAGAAAGTAAAACTGAAAAAAGTGGTACATCAGGTGTTTTCAAAGGATGAAGTGGATTTGAGAGCCCTGACAAGGGTAAGAGGATTGTCATTACAGAGCTTTACAGCGGAACAAGGCATGTTGCTTGTGGAATGGTCAATAGTGTGGAGACAAGGTGGCCTCATCAGTGGAAGTGAGACAGTGGCTGAATTGGTAGTTCAAAAATACTGGCGGTATGGAATAGTCTAGCTCTGTTAGAGACACAATAAGCCTGAATTTGATACTAGAGACAGGTGTGAGATACATAATTGCGGGCTTGGCTAGGAGTTCTGGGGCTAGCAAAAGTATGGTCAAGGAGAAAGCACAGCACATAAATTATTTGGAAATGAAGGTTAGTTATCTTGTATTAAGGAGTTTTCATTGTATTTTAGAGAGGAGCTTGGTGTTGTTGAGAGTACACAATATTTCCTCAATTTGATAAAAATCGCCTAGGAGTAAACAGATCAAGAACATCTTTTGAACTGGCAAAGGAAATTTGGCCCCATTGACTAAAAACACAAAATATCTATTAGATAAGAGAACTTACCAGGTTAGGACAATTCTGTGATGCATTGGAACTCTAGGTCTTTGAAGGATTACAGCAATTGGAAGTTGAACTCTAAATATTTTGAGACAATCAAGAGAGTTTGGGGTCCTTTGGGGAAAAATCTTTTTGTGTCTTCTCAACTGGAGAGCTATTAAAATTTGATCAAAGACCTGGGTGCCTTGGGTGCCGATGCATTTCAGCAGGCGATTGGAGGAGTTTGGGATGTGCTTTTCTGGAGGTTATTCTGCTTTCGACTGGAAGCCACTGGAGATCGCGGAGGTGTTGGGTGATGGGACTGTGAGGGGATGTAGAGGATCAGTCTGGCTGCGGTGTTCTGGACAGTCTGGAGTCGGCGAAGGAGTTTCTTGTTGATTCTGGCATAGAGAGCATTACCGTAGTCTAGTCTTCTGCAGATGAGTGAGTGCATGACAGTTTTTCTGGATTCGGATGGGATCCATCTGAAGGTCTTTCGAAGCATGCGGAGGGTGTAGAAGCAGGTTGAGAAGATGGTGTTGATCTGGCGGTTCATTGTGAGCAAAGACTCTAATATGATGCCGAGGTGTTGTGCGTGGTCGGTTGGGGAGATTTCCGAGGGCCACCAGGAGTCGTTCCAATGCGAGGGGGTGGAGCCAAGGATGAGGACTTATGTCTTTTCGGAGTTGAGTTTCAGGTAGCTGTTCTTCATCCAGGTGGCGACGGCTTTCATCCCTTCTCGGAAGTTATGTCTGGTGATGTTGGGTTTGTTGGTGAGGGAGAGGATCAGCTGGATGTCGTCGCATATGAGACTATGTTGAGCCCGTGGTTTCTGACGATGGTTGCGAGGGGGGCTATGTATACATTGAAGGGGGTGGAGCTGAGGGAGGAGCCCTGGGACACTCCACAGTTGGTCTCTGCCGATTTCGAGAGGTAGAGAGGGAGTCTAACCCGCTGACTCTGCCGGTGAGGAAGGAGCGGATCCAGTCGAGGGCCTTGCTGCAGATGCTGGCATCGTGGAGTCTGGTGACATGGGTGTGATGGGAGAGGATGTTGAATGCAGCCAAGAGGTCCAGGAGGATGAGGCCTACCATTTAGCCCAGGTCGAGGAGGGAGCGGATGTCATCAGTGGAGGCGAGTAGGGCAGTCTCAGTGCTGTAATTGCTTCAGAATCCGGATTGGAAGATGTCCAGGATGTTGCTAACTTTGATGAAGTTTGCTAGCTGGTTGTTGATGGCCTTTTCAATTACCTTGGCTGTGAAGGGAAGCAGTGAGATGGCCTTGAACTTCTTAAGGTCCATCCAGTCTGCAGAGGGTTTCTTCAGGAAGGGGTTGACTTTGGCATGTTTTCAGTCATCGGGGAAGGTGGTGGTCTCAAAGGAGCAGTTGATCATCTGACGTAGTTCGGGTGCAATGGTAGTGGTGGCTCTGTGGAAGATGTGGTGTGGGCAGGAAATAGAGGGGGCTCCGGAGTGGATGCTTTTTTTTATGGTCTTCAAGGTGTTTTCTGTTGTGAACAGGATCCATTTGAGCAGGGTCTGTTGGGTGGCGTTTCATGAGGAGGGAGCTGGAGCGGTGAGGTGGTCTTGGTTGTCGAAGTTGTCGAAGATCATCTTGATCTTGTGGTGGAATAAGGTGCTGAGTCTGTTGCAGAGGTCTTGGGAGGGTGGGACGTCTGTTGTTTCGCTGCAGGTTTTGGCTTATTCCTTGAAGAGGGAGAACAGTTCTTTGGTGTTGTGTGCGTTGGTGAGGATTCTGTCTTGGAGGGATTTCTTCCTGTGGATTTGACGAGTTGGTGGCGTGCTGCTTTGTAGGCGTTGCGTGTTTACGGGGTTTTGTTGTTCCTCCATGTCTTTTTGAGTCACCTGCAGGAGCGTTCGGATTTGTGGAGTGCAGGGGAGAACCAACTTGCTTTCTTGATGTGTCTACTGGTAGCTTTCTTGAGGGAGACGAGTGTGTCGGCGCAGTTCGTAATCCAGCAGTGGAGGTAGCGTGCTGCGGTGTTTGCATCTGACATAGTCGGCGGTGGGGTGCTGACAAGGGCGGAGGTGAGCTGGTCTTTGGTGACTTTGTTCCAGCTTCTGTGGGGGAGGCGTTTGGCGCACTTGTGTACGGTGTTTTAAAGAAATGGATGCAGTGGTGATCGGACCAGAGGAGTTCTGTGGAATAGCGGTAGGAGACACTGTTTCCTCTAGTGAAGACGGGGTCGAGTGTGTGTCCCGCTGTGTGCGTGGGGGTGGTGACTAGTTGTTTCAAGCCTATGTAGGCGATGTTCTCTAGAATGGAGGCTGTGTTTGAGTCTTCTTTAGAGAGTCATCGTCTCAAGTTACCAAAACAAAAAGCTAGAAGCTAGCTTGGAATGTATGGGTATGTTGGTGCATGGAAACATATGTGTATCCCTGGAAGTTCCTGTGGTTAATTTAGCACATTTTACAAGAGCCCCTTTTGGTAAGGAATCTAGGTTTCTAATTTGTAATGCACCTGTGGTGGCAGTAGACCATACTTTAATAAAAAGGTAGAACAACTGGAAAGGATGGTTTGGTCTGTAGAGTGGTGAAAGGAATGAAGTTGAGTAGATCTTTAAACGCTGTAGGAAAAATGTTTTCATTCTTTTTAGCATTATCAAGGAATGCTTTCCTAATTTTGCACCAGATTAGTTGGAAATTGCCAACTCTTTGTGTGTTTGGTGCATTTTTACAAGAGTATCAGCCGTGAGAGGTTTTCCTACTAGTAATCTCCAGGTTTCACCTAAACACACCTAGTCTAGGATGTGAAGTCATACGTAGCCTTAGAGTAATTGCTGTTTGAACATGGAACATGTTGGACTGCAAATGCATTTGGCCGACTCCTTCTAGCATTGTGCGGGTTAAGTCAGCATTTGCCGCACCATTTTGCCTTTAGCCACCATTTTGTACTGTGATCGAAAGTAAGCTTTTGTCTCATTCACTGTCTGCCTCAGCGAAAAGCTGCTTCGAGTTATTTCTTCTTATCGTATTCAAGGTTGAATCCTAATGCATAGCTTATCTGCCCTCACATGCCTTTCCTCTACCGTAGCCATGTTCCCACACTAGAGAGCGTTGAGCTTGAACAAGACAACCTTAAAAATGTGATAACATGTACTCGTTCTGCATGTGGTAGCGCATCCTTCTGTACCTCCTTTGTTCATCATTGCCCAGGCTGGACAATTCAAGTCTGGTTGGGTCTTTAGGGGTGTTGGAAATGCATATTATGTTTTACCAAGTGCCCTGAAGTCAGACCCCTCGGTAGCATCTACGGAGGCTAGTCTGACTGGACTTCGCTCGAGCGCAATTGCTAATAAATAACTTGGTTTGTATTCACTACTGTCTCACCGACTGTTCATTTCTTGGAAGGCAGAGAGGTGGTCGGGAGTGACCCGGGTGGCCCTAATCGGGTCACTTCCTTCAGTTGGTGCCCGAACAGGGACTCCATTGGGCGGATCCATCTTCGCCCACGGACGGGTGAGGAGAACGGGGCCACGTCTGGTCGGATCGGGGATCCCTGCATGATAGAGCCTAGTACTCGCACTTGCCCCGCCTGTCTGATCGGGCGGTGCCTCACCTGCGGTCATCCCGCCTGGGGTCCTGAAAGGCATAACCCTTGGATCTGACCGTTTGGTCCGAAGAGTCATCAGTGGAGAATAACTTTGTTCGACCTGTGTGCACCAGGTGAGTTTGTCTTGATTCTTGGTGAATATGGCGCCATTTTAAATAATCTTGGGTATGGTCTGGAGACCATTTCTTGGCTTGCTTGAACTTGGTTGATCTGCAGACTGTTTAGATACAGGGTGTCTGCGGACACTCTGCCAGGCAACATAATGAATTTGGCTTACTCTTGAAAATGCCTGGGGCTTGCGCCTGTCTCTTTGGTGCAGTCGGCGGACTGACTTTTTGTTTCCTTTTTGTTTTTTTTAAAGCGGTCAGAGGGCCAACTCTTAAAAAAAAAAAATAATGGGGGGTATATTTGCGACTTATTCGTGTGGTACGAATAGTGAATGTGTCGTCTACTAAGATACCTTGTTTGAGTAAATTGTGGTGTTTGGGGTGCCGTTGCTGTTGTGTTGAGGCTCGACTGGAGGAAAGACAACCTGCACCTCAGGAAGGAAACCCGAACTTTGATATGTACGTTAAGCACGGCATTGGCCCTATTAGGTTTAGTACACTATGGCACAAATATACGAGGGACAATGCCGAGCTGCAGTGGCCACTAAAAGGTACCTTTGATTAACAAAAACTGAATTTCCTGCAGGATAAATTTTTGCAAAACGAAGTAGACAGTCAATGTTTGATTCTCTTCAGGTATGGCAAAATGAAGCTAGACAAAAGCGCATGAAAGTAGAAAAAGAGGCCCGGAGAGGGAAGATGCAGACAGTGACTCAGAAAGCAGTAGCGTATAATAGAGAGAAAGTAAAAAAGGTATAGAATGTGCTGATAGAAAGTTTAGATTGCAATGTGATAAATCTTATGTCGCCCAAAAGGAAGGCGATACATTCATGGAGGAGTTGTAAGATGCTCAACCTCCACCTCCCTATGTCCCGCAGAGAATATACACTGTTGCCCTGATGCCTCAGTCTTCCGCCCCTCCTGCTTACACTACTGGTTCTTCTGCTGTAGATCTGCCTGCTTCAGCTACTGCACCTCCTGCTCTTTCTCTAGCTTCACAAGCCGCAGATGCAATGACTGCAAGTCTCCCTGCTACGCCTATCGTTTCAGCTTATGCTCTCTCTCCATCCCTCACCCACTCAACGCAGCCATTAATAAAACTGGTGCCTGTCCCTTCATCTATTGTGTCTTCCTCAAATGTCTCTTCTCTGACATTGCGGAGTATTGGGATGCCGGTATGTGGACCGGGTGAAGGGAATTGGAAACCAGCTCGAGAACTAATGGGGCGGGTGCTGATTCGATCTGATGTGGGGAACGAAGAGAAAAAGATGGTGGCTGATCAGGCCGCACAGTGGGCCCGGAATCTGATTTACAGCGTGGAGGATGTGTGGAGTGTGGTGAAAGATTATGAGCTGTTGGGGCAACAGCATGCCCTCAAGCGTATGTCGGCCATACTAATAGGGTTGTGGGGGCAGTGTTTCAATAGTGCCTCACCTCAGATAATTTATGACATCTGGGACTGTGTGTATGCTGCCGACAAGGCTCCTAACAACGTTTTTAGTAATGTTGGCACACTGATTGGTTATCGAGGTAGGTTACAACAGAAAACACCTACGACAGTGTCCCAGTTCCCGATCAGGAAGTACATCCTATTTTTCACCCTGAAATACCGGAGCTGTGTCATCAGCATGATGCCGTTAACAGATAGCGAGTAGAGGCTCACTTTCAAGAACAATGGGTTTAAACTCCATGGAAAAGGAGTGAGGTTTTAGCTCTTAAGAGTCAGTTGCCAGACCCTAAGAAAAATCTGACTGCATATTACAAAGAATTGACAGAGGCCGCCTCGTCAATAGTGAGGACATTGGCAGATATTGAGATGTTTTTCGGTTTGCTGGTACCGGTGGATATTTGGAGGCAGGTGCATACACAGGACCACGTTGTGGAGTTGGGCGGCACTTGGGCAGAGATCAGGGCATGGGATTAAGAGAGGAAGCCTGGTGAGAAGCCTAGGGCTGAGATACTAACTTTGCTGCGTCGTATTATTACTTTCATACATTCCCTCTATAAGGGTAGATTGGGACATGTTAGCAGCATGTCGTCAGAAGAAAGATGAAAGTGTATCTGATTTTTTTTACTAGATTTGAAGGTGTGTTTTGGGATTTCAGTGGGCAGGATTTATCAATGGAGAGAGGTGTCCGATTCTTCATTAATAGATTTGTTCCGAACCTGCTTCCCGAGATCGCAACTCGGTTACAGGCTTCGGAGAGCACTTGGACTACATCCTCCCCATCAGTGATATTGAGTATGGTCCAGTATTATGAGCAAAGGGAAAATGAGGAGAAGGAGGGGGTGGAGAAGAAAAATAAAGAGTTGAAGACGAAGGTGTTGATGCAACAGGCAGCTAGGGGGAACGGTAGAGAGCGTGGCACCGGTCCGGCCCGACATGTGCCCCGCACTAGCAGAAACAGTGCACCTGTGGGGCCGAACCAGTGTGCATATTGTAAGAAGGAAGGACACTGGCGTAGTGAGTGCCTGGAGTTGTTACAGAAAGTTGTGGCCCCCACAGGAGGGGGTCCTCGCGGACGGGGTCGTGGTGGAGGTGGTTGGGATGACGTTCAGTCAGGTGAGTTATCGCAGGGTCGCTCTAATCAAAACTATTTTGATGACCCTCGAGGAAGACAGTACTATCACGATGATTATGATATGGACGAGGTGACAGGGATGTCTTACAGCTAGGACAGCCAGGGACAGGGTGAGGGACCAGTTCACATACCTGTAGATCAGCGTGGTCCTTATGTCACAACGGATTTGCACGGCTCGGTTAAAAGGTTTTTGGTGGATGCAGGTGCAATGAATAGCTCTGTTTCTTATTCGCTGGTCCCTGGGGCAGCTCTGTCTGGCAAAAATAATGTTTCAGTAGGCTTTTCAGGCGTACCGGTGGTGAGCTCCATTTCCAAACCCCTTGCTTTGACTATTGGCCCTTTTACCGTAGATTCACCATTCTTATTAACAAAATATTGTGGAGAGAATTTGATGGGACTAGATTTGTTGAAAAAGTTGCTTGCAACAATTGTTTGTTCTCCGTATGGTGTCTATATAAGGATGGGACCAAATGTGGCTAGTACCAAACAGTGTTTTTCCAAAGATGCGCCACTCCCTGCTGAATTCAAGGATGTGCCCCCCACATTGTGGGCTACAGGTGATACAGTGGTGGGGTTGTTGCAGATACCGCGGGTCTCTATTAAGGTCAAAGACAATGCGGTGTTGCCTCGTATTCCTCAGTACAAAATATCGCAGGTAGGGGAGCGAGCTCTGTTGCAGATTATACAGGATTTGATTAAGTCAAGAGTTGTTGAGAAGACAGCAGCAAATGTGTGTAATAGTCCTATTCTTCCCATTCTTAAGAAGGCACCCTTGGATTCCTCTGATGCTCATCCTGATATCTATCATTTTGTGATTGATTTGCGTGAGGTTAATAAAATAGTGGTCCCTCAGTTTCCAGTGTTCCCGGACATCACCGCCCTTCTGATGACGATTCTTTCCACTGGCAAATTGTTTTTTGGGATTGATTTGAAAAATGCTTTCTTTAGCATTCCAATTCATCCAGATAGCAGGCACCTTTTAGGATTTACTCTGGCCGGTAGAAGTTTCCTATTCTGTCGCGCTCCTCATGGTTATACTGAAAGTCCTAGCATATATAGCCAAGCTTTGAAAGGCCAATTGGATTCTCTCACACTTCCCCCAGGTAATGTATTACTGCAGTATGCGGACGATCTCCTGATCGCTTCTGACACTGAAGAAGGTTGCAAAGATTCAACGGTCAAATTATTACTACATTTATGTTATGAACCAGCAGGCGAGCGCTGGCAGAGAAACGAAGTTGTTCGCTCGCCGCGCCGCCCGAACTACACCTCCCATGATGCTTAGCGCATCTCGCGAGAATACGCGACCAAGACGCATAAAGCAGGAAGTCCGTTGTGGATTTAATCGGCCTGCATTTGTCGGCAGGCGGAGAGAGCGAGGCACTCGCTTTGGATGTGTTCGGCCTGCGGGGTGGGGGCGTATAGCCTGAAAAAGACCATAGTCCTACAAGACGGTCATCTGCGACCGGAGATCGCAGACCAAAGAAACCCATTGGGCAGTGCTCTACACTGCCAGCATTGCAAGAAATACACAAATTTAAGTTACCGGTGACAGTAGCACACGAGGGGAAGAGTGTGGTGAATGCATGATGTGGGCTTGCAGTAACTGTGATGCAACACCTTGTCGTATGGTCTAATTGGTGTCTTCTCTGACTCTATCTTAACAGGGGTTAATACGAGTGGTAGAGGGCTACGCTCTACCCCTGTGATGCACGGTGGAGTCAAGTGGAGGGTAGGTGCTGATTCATGCTGTAGGGCCTGATTACCCAGAGTAGGGTCATGTTGTGGAGTTGATCTTGGTTTGTTTCTCGTTACTACAGAAAAACCCCCACTACAAGCAAGGTTCGCCCACCTCTCAAACAACCCTCAACTTTATTTTACTGTCGCCATCTTAAGAATGGATGATTATTTTCCTTTACAGGTATAGGGGATAGGGGATCTAGCAGGTCCAGAAAACGAGTGTTGATTCCTACATTTGTTTGAGGTGATCCTTACCAGTGTGTGTTCTGTTCTTTCTCTTTACAGATCTCTCTCCCTGGCGTTCCCTTCCTTTCCTACCCCCACTTGATCCTTCCGCTGACCTGTGCCATTACGACAATCAGGCTTGGTTAGATCAAGAGGTGGACCCCTCAATCATCAACCCGATCCTGAGGACTGGTCGGCGCAACAATTTAGCACAGCATGGGCATAAAATGTCCCTTTCAAAGTTTCAATATTGTCAACAGGAGGTCACCTACTTAGGTCACCTACTGTCGAAGGAGGGAAGGAGACCCACCTGAACACATTAGTGCGATTGTTAAAATGCCCATTCCTCAGACCCAAAGGGACGAGCGTGCCTTTATAGGTATTACTTCGTACTGTCACCATTGGATTGTTAACTTTTCTTTACTAACAAAACTGCTGTGTCAGCTAACCACTAAAGATGTGCATGAACCCTTGCCCTGGACGCCTGAAAGTCAACAAGCTTATGAGCAATTAAAAGTTGCGCTTTGTTCTGCACCTGTGCTTGGCACCCCAGATTATGTTAAGCCGTTCGTGTTGTACATACACAAGGCGGCTAGTTGTGCCTTTTCAGTTTTAACACAAGCCTTTGGAGGTAAGCAGAGGCTGTGTGCTTATTTTTCCTCTTTGCTTGATAACGTTGCAAGAGCCCCCCACCCCCCCCCCGAGCTGTACACGAGTGGTAGCGGCTGTGGCCGTCTCTATCCGACAATCAGTGGGGCTCTTTCAGTGGGGCTCGTCCTTGCTACCGATCTCACAGTTATGGTACCTCATGCTGTGGACACACTTTTGAACAAAACAAAGACACAGCACCTCACCAGTGCACGTCTGACCAGCCATGAACTGACCCTCTTTATGCCACATGTCACAATGAAAAGATGTGCCACTCTGAACCCAGCCATGTTACTACCCCTCCTTTCTGACAGTGAGGACAGAGATATACATGATTCTGATTTACAGAAGAGGAGACGAAGGGACAGGTAGACCTGACTGAAGTTCCTTCATCTGACCCACAAGGGGAACTATTGGTCGATGGCTCTTGTTTTAAACTACCAGATGGCACTACCACTGCAGAGTACGCTATTACTACGCTGCATACTGTAGTTAAGACATCACATGTTCCTTATCAATCGGCCCAAGCTGCAGAACTAGTTGCGAGTTAAGTGAGGGTCTGACTGTCAATATTTATACTGACAGCCAGTACGCCTTTGGGTTGTCCATAATTTTGGGTGGCTCTGGGCGGAGAGGGGATTCTTGACTTTGCATGGGTTAAAAATCCAGAATGGCCCACTGATACACAGGCTTTGGTCAGCTCTGACACTTCACAAAAAGCTAGCAATAGTGAAGTGCAGCGCCCACAAGGCAATTGCTGATTATGTGGGGAGGGGAAATGTGTTTGCAGATCAGACATCTAAGCAGACAGCTCGATCTAAAATGAAAAAAATGTTTGTGGCAGGTCCTGCTAGATGGGTACCCGACGGTGCGATGTTTGAAGATACATTGGAGAATGTTAAAGAGATTCAAAGCGAAGCAACAATTTAGGAGTTAGCAATATGGCAGGAGAGAACAGGGCGTTTAGACGAGGAAGGGTCTTGGACTGATAAGTCAGAGATGTTATCAAATGCACATGTACTCCCCGTAGTCACAATGGCGCACGGTCCAGCTCACATTAGTGCAAAATGGAAAATGTAAGCCGTTAGATCCTGTATGGTGGACCGATAACATCCCTAAGGTAGCTGCTCATCTGGTGAAGTACTGAATGGCCTGCATGATGCATAATCCTGGAAGAGCCACTCCTACACCTTCTGGTAACTTTGCACCACCTTCCTTCCCTTTCGAGATTCTCTAGATGGACTTCATCGAAATGGAACGAGTCAACAATTTGAAATATACGTTAGTGGTTGTTTGTGTGTTCAGTAAATGGATTGAAGCTTACCCCACTAAAGAGAACACAGTCATAGCGAAGGGGAAGGCACTCTTAAAAGAGTACTTTACACGTCTTGTTTGCCCCGTTTGATTTGGAGTGACAATGGAAATCACTTCAACTCAAAGGTTATCCAGCTCGTGTGCGATGATTTGCACATTAAGCAGAAATCCCATGCAGCAAACCATCCCCAGTCGGTGGGTTTGGTTGAGAAGTACAATGGTACTCTCAAGCTGAAGATGGCAAAGATGAAGGAAAGCACAGGATTGCAATGGCCAGATGTGTTATCCCTAGCCCTGTTGCCCATAAGGGCGACAGCCCACTCTAGAACAGGATTGTCACCATACGAGGTTGTTATCGGCCACTCTGCAAATGTCTGAGGAGTCCCACGACCCCGTCGTTTTTCCGAGATAGACTACCCCTTGCTGGTGGACCACTTGTGCGAGTTTACAAAACATTTGCGTTCTATTCACTAACAGATTTACGAGGCTCTACCGCCAATACCTGAGGGGCCAGGTCACGATATTGGACCCGGTGATTATATCCTGGTGAAGAACTACCAGAGAAAGGGGAGTTTGGAACCGCGCTGGAAAGGACCTCTGCAGGCCCTTCTCGCCACAGGGACGGCAGTGAAGGTGGACGGCCGGAAGCATTGGATCCATTCATCTCACTGCCGGAGAGTCCCGTTACCCCTCCCCTACAACCAGTGGGTCCTGGACCGCGACCACGAGACAGAGAAGGTACCAAGATTTGTCCCCTTTTCTGATGCTCGACTGACATGGGCACAAACCGAGGAGGAAAACTACGCTGCCTTGAATGAGGCAGCCCCCAGAAGTAAGAACTGCCCAGGATCCTCCTCCTTCTGGACCACAGGAGCTGGAGTCTCCGTCGTTTGGCCCGGAGTGGCTAGGTACAATTTATGCCCCCGACAGAGGGACAGTGCACCAAATGAAAAGTCAGATTAGTAGGTATGGACTGCATGTCAATGTACACTGCTCTTAATGTTTTAGACCAATGATACTCAAAAGTATGGCACGGGGTCCGCTTGCAGCCCTCTTGATCTTTACATGCACCCTCTCTCACCCTGGTGAACAGCAGCACGAGCTGCTCTAAACTAGTTGAGCACTAACTAATATTCAAAAAATAATGTTGAATAAACAGGCAAGCATTTAGTTGCAGATTAAATGAAGTTATGAAGTAACTACGGTGGTATGCTGCACCACTTAACTTTAATTAAACTGCAAATAAATGCTTGCCGGTTTATTTACATTTTTTTTAGACCTCCTTAACAATCCCTGAATCATCCCAGCCCCTACTGCCACCCTGCTGGCATCAGCGAGGCCCTCGGTCACACTACAGACTATACTTTGTGGCCACTGGGCAAATGTTTGTGAGTACCCATGTTTTAGACTATTAACCCCTTGTGTGCCCATGACGAGCTGGACTCGTCATGGGCCGCGGTTGCGCTGTGCCCATGACAAGTCCAGCTCGTCATAAACCCCGCCCGCTAATGTAACGGCCGGCACAGGGCATGGAAAGGGCGTGGCACACAAGGGGTTAAAGGAGGGGAGCTTAAAATATTCATAGTGTGTATTGCTCTCTTTATTCTTTACTAACGTGCTGTATAACAAAATAGTAACTATGCACATTTCATAGGTTTGTTTTCCTCACCTCATTTTCCAGTATAGCAGACAAGCCCAAAATCTTGAGAACTTCAAGTTCGGAGCTCGTAAAAGATGGATCATAAATGTGACAGTGACATTTCAGTATCTGTATGAAAAAAAACATAATTCAGATTCAGTATATAACTGAGGTAAAACTAAAAGATATTACATTAATGGAAGCTCACCAGTGTGCCAGAGACGGTGAATAAACCAAGGGTAAGAAACAACCAAATGAAGTGAGAAAAATAATATTTGATTGTTGTACCCCAGTCCATATCAGTGATAACATCAAAGGTATGCATATACCAATACTCCATTACAAAGGAAAAAACAACAAAATATGTGCAGACACTGGCTTAATTATTCACCAAATTATTTAGATGCACCACAAGTACCAGATGTAGCCGTAAATGACTTATACTATTTTATAGAAACAGGATCTCCAAACATTTACATCTACAAAATGAACATATGAAATTAGTCATGCAAGAAGGGCTTTCCAGTCATGAGAGAATGTGTTTAAAGTGAATACAGTGAACCCAATGGTTTTCCACACTTAATAGAAATGCCTACAATGCTTTGTGTATTTATTTATGAGTGGTTTCATACAGCGCTGTCATTACGAGTGTGCTTTACGGTATAATACAAACAACGACAGTATTGTCTTAAATTGAAATAATGAAAACATTATAAATGAGGGACAAAGGTGAGGGGTAGGGCATAGTCAGATAGGTTGAACAGATGGAATTAAACAGGAACACATTCAAAACGGTAAGGGTGGACCAATAAAATGTCAATAGTTTGAGAGAAGAAGGAGAGGAAGAATATCTGAGAGCAAAAATAGTGAGGCAGTAAGAGATAAACAATTATACAATCAGGACTTTACGGTTAAATGCAGTATAAAGTCTTTAGGTGCTGACAGAAAGATAAGAAGGTTGATTTATTCCTCCAGGGTCAACATACCACAGAGTAGCAGCAACAAAAGCGCTGCTTACTATGGGCATATCTGGAAATACTTTCTATACCTACAGATCTCCCAGTTATAGTGCTTCTTAGTTTTATCATGAACAGAAGGTTTTTCTGTTGGTGGAGCATTTGTCAGTGTAAAGTTAGGGATATGCATGGAAATCTTTAGAACTATACAAATTAGACCCTGGAACTTGAATATTGATTGTTGTTATTAAACAAGACCAACGTGAAACATCTTTAGTCTCAAAATGCAAATAGTATCCAAATACCAGGTTGCCTACTAATAGTAGAACACATAACAATCCTTCCACAACATTAATAGTTTACAACAGATGGTGCTGTTTAATTAGCTCCCAAAGACATCCTATTCTAAGAACAACGGTATTAGCAAGTACTCAAAAAGTTCAGAACCAGAATTAAATACCATATACATGACCAGTAATGAGTGCCTTACAATTGTATCAAAAGGTGGTTTTATAAGAAATACATCATATGTACAAACTACATCTATTCTACAAAAATTAATGAATCATAACAAATTATTTCATAAAAAAGTATAAACATAAAATAAATACACCTAATCAATATAATTAAATAAGAAATACACTTTCCAAATGACACATTTACCATATTCACATGAATCATCCACCAATACAAGTTATTCAGTCTTCCCATCAATCCTTGTATTATCAAGATGGTGATCAAATTTTCCTAGAATAACTGACTAAAGAATAAGGACATTCTCAAAATACTTGAAAATATTCTAAATATTTCTACATTTCTAAACAGTGTTATTTAGAAAAACATTGTCCCAGCCCAGTGTTGACCTAGCATAGGCCTTCATCAGGTGAATCATGTGGTATCCTACTAATTGCAAGACAACAGCCTACTTCGCTGGTTAAGGTACAACAGAGTCCACCCAAACAGGATAAACAAAATAGCAAACATTTTCCTAATCCGTATTGAGCTTCTCACAGTAAAACATCCTGATATGTTCAGCATTTTCAATATAAGCACCAGGCCTTCTAACACAAATTATACCCATTTCCTTTTCAGAACTGGAAAGCTTCCCCACAGCTATTGCCCCAGTACTGTTGCACTTTAATTTATTATGCTAAACTGTATAATATAGTCATATAAACAGCACTTTTATGGCCTGTGAGCTTTCTCAATTGTCAAGTAAATACCTACTCACAGCCACGGTCCGTGCAGGTAACAGCGGTGGGGTGGAGGTAAGGGGGGATTTCGAGGGACAATGCCGAGGGAAAATAAATTATTTATTTAATTTCCCCTCGCATCGTCCCTCGAAATGCCCCCTTACCCGGCCCCACTGCTCACCGCTGTTACCTGCAGGGACCGCGGCTGCCTACTCTAAGTGTGTGAGCGCTTCATATAGTATCAGGGCGCACTTTAGGTGCATGCTTGAACAAGCATTGGCATAGCCAATAGGTCTCGCTTTTGGAACCTTATAAGTGTTTAGCCATGCAACAGTTGCATAACTAAATACTTACAAGGTCCCAAAAGCAAGACCTATTGGCAATGCCAATGCTTGTTAGTCCAAGTTTACAGGGAGTCGAAGTTGCTTCCTATGGTCACTGCCAGTGAACCTACAGGGGCAGCTCTCGCCAGCACCTCCTATTTAGAACCTAAACAGTCGGTTATGCTAGGGAATAAGCACACTGTTCTACTGAGCCAGCCAAAAACCTTGCAGTTTATTTTAGATCCTCAACAGTGCTTGTGCGATTGCTCCAAAAAGCACTATATCTTCACAAGCAAAAGCCAACAACTCTTCAGTATCAGATAACACCGATTGGAAAAACAATTCTGAAGAGAAAAGATTGATTACAACCAACAAAACTGGTCATAATTTTAGACTCTTATAATTGTGGGAAGCCTTTAAAAGTAACCAACTATTGTTCACACATGAGAGCAGTGGTATTACCTGTGCATATAGTGGCAGAGGGCACATACACAAGAGTGACAGGGTAATACGAACAGTCCAGTGCATTAACTATTAAACAGGCAGGAAGTATTTCAAAATTGCAGCCGAAAGTACTTTAATTAAAATGGTTTCGAGCCCGAAGACGAGGTGACCCTTAAAACTTGACATTAAAGTAGTGACTCTGCTCACAGAAGCCGATGGTAGCATGTTGACCGAGCAGAGCGCCACGTGGTGCTAGTCCCTGGATCTTCTACTGCCACCTAGGGCACACCAGGGATGGTGCCATGGTAGTTAGCTGCTAGATTACAGCTACAGAACGTGTGCATGATTTCTTGAGTCGCATTTGATTTCTGTTCTTAGCACTGCCCAGTCCCTTCTGAGCCAGGGGTCGCAGCTACGCCCTCTACCAACCCATCATTTATGTCGATACACATACATCAAGAAATGCATCTGCCAGCTATTCCGCTACAATGAGCGAGAACAGCACACAGTTAACCACAGCAATGGAGACACGAGACTTAGGTGTTCAGCAACACTAATCGAAGGCTAACCAGAACGTCTGGCAATCTGCTCGATTAGTCACTCAACAAACCTGATCAGCGCACTTCTAGCTGTCCGAGCGGACACTGGACAAGCTTCAGACAAGATAGAAGGCCCACTAACACATCACATATGAAGCTCACCTAGATCCATTCAGAAAAAACACAGGACGCCGCAGGACGGCAATACAGAACGCAGCCGGTTATTGCTTGTGGATGCACACTTCAGTCATGGTGGAACAGATAATACCCAGCTTTAAATGGACCGCCTCTTTCCTACACGCTCCAAATGCGCAATTTGAAAACGAGGCGCAAGCACGACATACAACGAAAGATTTTTAGGACTACAATATTTCACACAGAACATGCAGTGAGCATGAAGCCCAACAAACTAACCTCAAACCCCACCTCACCCCAGTTGCAGTTCGCAATAGGTCAATATTAGGAAGTGGAATGGGTTCCAGGGCGAGCTAAATGAACTGTCGGACAAAGCGAAACTACTCAAAAGGGATTTCTTGCTTTCGCAGCAAGACACTCTTAAGTAAGCAAAAAAGAAAGTCAGCACAAGCTAAATTCCCAACTCTAGGCTTAAGGGCGCCCAGAGCAAAACAATATTGCTACTTAATGGATGGCCCAGCTTGTTCTACCTAATTTCTAAATTAGAAAATTCAGCTATGACTGATGACAACGTAGCTCCTTAGTTTCAATAAAGTCAAAAAATGACAATTAAACTCAGAATACACTTTCTGTACCACAAGGACCTTTATACAAAAAAATATATATAAAGCTTACCCAAGATATAACGGGTCACATTAGACCTGCACAGAAGTCACGGAGGGGCCGAGCTTGAAATCGAGTGGATACACATCGCTACTAAAGTTGCCCAGTATTTTCTTACAAAGACTGGACGGAGTAGAATACAATATGAAAGACTGGAATAAGTAGAATTCATAATGAAAACGGCCGCTTAAAAGCAAAGGATACAACGGTAGAGACCTTTTCGATGTGACGACGGACGAGATGCCTCCAGAATGAGGAAACATTTATTGTTATTGTTATTTTGGATTTATATCGCACCCAATCACCTGCAGGTCTCTAGGCGCTCGAAATCTCTAGTTACAACAATAAGCTTGGCAGACATTGCAAGAAAGACACTCCCTGGTCTAGCTAACACTCAGAGTCCTTCTAAACAACAGTGTTTTTAGCATCTTCCTAAACCGCAGGAGGTTCCCTTCCCTGCGCAGCATCTCAGGCAGCGTGTTCCATAGCTGAGGGACTAACACAGAGAAGGCTCTGCCTCCCTTAGTTACTAATTTGTAGCGGGGGCAGACCAGTAGCTGAGAATCTGAAGATCTGAGTGTTCTCACTGGGCTGTACACAACCAAACGATCTGCAATGTAGGCTGGAGCCTGGCCGTAAATTGCCTTATGGGCCGTGCATAGGCTTTTAAATTCCACTCGCTCTTTAATGGGGAGCCAGTGCAGACTATGTAGCAGAGGGGAGGCCTTAGTTCTCCTTGGGAGTCTAAAAATAAGTCGTGCGGCGTCATTCAACACGACCTGTAGTCTATTTGTCAGGGTTTTGGGGAGTCCCAGATAGAGGGCATTCCCATAATCTAGCCTTGAAATGACAGTTGCTGCTACGATTGAGCGCATCATTGATTGAGAAAGGACAGGGGCTAACTTCCGCAATTGACGGATCACATTTGTACAGCTTCCCACCACAGAGGAGATTTGACTGGACATTGAGAGATCACAGTCCAGTTTAATCCCCAGACTCTTTACATTCAAACTTGGTTTTGGAGCAAGGCCTAACTCTGCTGGCCAGTAGAGGTCATTCCAAGGTGAGGCGGTAGATGGAATCACCAGTACCTCAGTCTTGTCTGGATTAATCTTCAACAGATTTTCAGTCATCCATTGTACAGTGTACCTCAAGATGTTCTGGGCATTAAGTTGTGCAGTCCTTGTATTGTCGACACTCAGCAACAGCTGCGTGTCGTCCGCATAATTGAAAACTCTACAGCCCTTGCTGGCCAATGATGCAATCAGAGGTTGTAGGTAGAGGTTGAAAAGGAGTGGAGACAGGGCAGAGCCCTATGGCACCCCACATTCTAGAAACCCCACCTCAGATGTTTCGTCCCCTAGTTGTATCTTTTGTGTCCTACCCAAAAGGAAGGATTGCAGCCATTTAAAGGCCAGACCTTTAATCCCAAAATCGCTCAGCCTGTCCAGGAGTAGGGCATGACTGACCGTATCGAACGCCGCTGATAGATCTAACAAAATCAGGGCGCTCGGTGTCTTACAGTCAGCCATAACTTAAACAAGTCACTCCTCTGCATCGGAGGCCTTAAGACACTGCATTGGTTGCCTCTGTCAACATGCAGGAAGTGGGATAAGGGAGGGGGTGGCAAATGGTGAGCACTTTCGCGGCCGCTTTGATGTTCTCAGTGGCCACGCGGCTCACTGAGAACATCAAAGCGGCCGCGAAATGATCACGCAGGCTGCCAAATGGTGCGCGCGCCCGGCGCACATGCACTGTAGTTGGCGGCCTGAAAGCACTAGTTTGCACTTTCAAATCCCCTGTTTACAAAAGCTCTCGCGAGAGCAGCGCTAAAGCGCTGGCTCAGGCGAGACCTAGAAAGTGGTGGCTTTAGTTTGGCTGATGCTAGAAAAAGTTGGGTAAAGGATGGAGTCTGAAGTAAAACTTGTGTACAGTGTTTTACATCACATTCATAAAGCAGTTGAAGAGAGAAAGTGTAGGAACAGGCCCAGCCTCAATTCTGGGTACTTAACATCTTTGTATACAGAGAGATATAAATCAGGATTGCTGCAGACGGCGTTTTCATGATCAACATGATGGAACACTATATTGGACCATTGATGGGTACTGGAAAGAAACCGGAATCCTCCGATAATTCTCTTGTTACAAAAAGGACCTATAGAACTCACCCACTACTGCTGATTCACTGAAGGCTCCTTGTAAGCTGGTATCCCACAAGCACGTAAAAATTGAATTATCTGAAAAGAGTGCCTCTGTCCATCTCCTTAGAACCAAGTGACCCACTGAACAATGTCAGCAGGTTATTTATTTTTTATTTTTTGGGGACCCAACTTAAGGGCCATTTTTTGCGAACGTCCGGAGAAGAGTCTATACAAGAAAGATTCAGGCAACTGTTACCCCAACAGTTGAGTGGGTAAGTGTACTTCACACACATGGAAGCCAAGATGGAGTTACACAATGATAAGGAATAAAGGTAGAACATCTGTAAAGGAAAGAGAACTACATCTGTATATAAACCTTGCATCACAAAAAAGAAAGACCACAAGAAACTAAGCAATATTCTTAACCATAGGCAATAAACCAATTCTAGGCTGTAGATTTTGTGACAAATTGGTCCAACAATCATCCAAAAGATTGAAAACATATACACTGAGTAAACAATCTAACAGAATCCACTTGAAACACCATTTTATACTGTCTTCCTTCTTCTTTAGAGAAGTCTTAGTTCTTTTTTATACAGGTAGGAATATGCTGGTTTACTACCTGCTGGCATGAAATCGGGATCTTCTGATGCACCTTGCCCAACTTTGGTATTAAGATCTCCTATTCTGTCCTTTACAGAATATGTCACAGACTTGGTAAAGGCTTCACTCACTCAGAGCAAAGTAGTAGTGGTCCCCACAGAGCTAGAAAGTCAAACTTGATGCGAGTGATATTAACAACTATTGCCACATCAAACTTCTCCCAGTGTTAGCAAAGCCATTTCAGAAGCAGATAAGTATGCTGAAATTCTTAGAAAATACTAATGTTCTAGCCCTTAGTCAACTTGAGATATTGCCAGGATATGGGATACAAACGTGCTAGCAATACCCATTGATGAACCAAGAACAACGGCTGACTAGGGCAAAGCAATATGTTCTGGAGTTTGCTGCATTTCAGAACTGTAGACTATCCCATTGTCATTTTGAGACTGACTGACAATGACTTCTCAGACACTGAATTGAAGTGGTGCCATTTTCTTTAGAAGTTCAAATGTACATTTTCTCTTTTGCCCTTCTCAGATCAAGAGCACTGAAGTCCTTTGTGGGGTGCCACAGGGTTCTCCCCCATCCTCCATGCTGCTCAACATTCAATCAATCAATCAATCAAGGGTTTGTAAAGTGCACTACTCACCCTTGAGGGTCTCAAGGCGATAGGGAAGGGGACAGATCGGATCAGTCGCCGCCTCGGATCATTCGAAGAGCCACGTCTTGAGGTCCTTCCTGAAGGTTCGCAGGGTTGGGGAGCATCTGATGTGCACGGGGAGCTCGTTCCAGGTCTTGGCTGCAATGTATGAGAAGGCTCTCCAGCCTGTTCTAGTTCTGCAAATGCGGGGGACTTCTGCCAGTGCAAGGTCAGCGGAGCGGAGGTTCCTTTTGGGTACGTGGAAGGAGACTCTCTCGTTGAGGTATTTGGGTCCGATGTTGTTGAGGGATTTGTAGGCGTGGGTGAGGAGTTTGAAGGTGACCCTCTTCTTGACGGGGAGCCAGTGGAGCTCTCGCAGGTGTTGGGTCATGAGTTTGTGGCGCGGAGTCCCGAGGATGAGTCAGGTGGCGGCGTTCTGGATCGTCTGGAGTCTGTCTAGTAGACTTCTGTTGATTCCGGCGTATAAGGCGTTGCCATATTCCAATCTGCTGAGTGCGTGGGTGACGGTCTTTCTGCAGTCGCGGGGGATCCATTTGAGGGTCTTGCAGAGGATGCGCAGGCAGTTGAAGCTGGTGAAAGCGACGGCGTTGATCTGGCGATTCATGGAGAGGGAGGAGTTGAAGATGATGCAGAGGTTTTGTGCGTGGTCTGTAGGGATGGGAGGGTTCCCAAGGGCTGGGGGCCACCAAGTGGTGTCCCAGCAGACGTGCAGGGTCCGAGGATGAGGACCTCGGTCTTCTCACAGTTGAGCTTCAGACAGCTGTTCTTCATCCAGGCTGCCACATTATTCATTCCTTCATGGGAGCGGAGTCTGGTGTCTTCCGGTTTCTTCGTGAGTGAGAGGATGAGCTGGGTGTCATCGGCGTAGGATACAATGCTGAGCCCATGCTGTCTTACGATGGCGGCGAGGGGGTCCATGTAGATGTTGAAGAGCGTGGGACTGAGCGAAGAACCCTGAGGTACTCCGCAGTCGATATCTGTGGGTTTGGAAATGAAGGGAGTGTGTCTGATCCTCTAGGTTCTGCCGGTGAGAAAGTAATGGATCCAGTTGAGGACGGCTCCTTGTATCCCCGCGTCGTGAAGTCTGGCTGCGAGTGTGCGGTGGGAGACGGTGTTGAACGCTTCAGAGAGGTCGAGAAGGAGGAGGGTCGCGGTGTGACCCTGGTTGAGTCATGTCATCGGTGGCAGCGAGAAGGGTGGTCTCGGTGCTTTGGTTGCTGCGGAATCCAGACTGGGAGGCATCAAGGATGGAGTGCTCTTCGATGAAGGCCGTCAGCTCGGCGTTCACGAGTCTCTCGGTGACCTTGGCCGCGAAAGGGAGGAGAGAGATGAGCCGGTAGTATTTAAAGGTCAGCTGGATCGGCAGTGGGTTTCTTGAGGAGTGGTTTAACCTCTGCCCGTTTTCAGTTTTCTGGGAAGATGCCGGGCATGAAGGATGCGTTAATGGTCAGTCTGAGTTCGGGTGCAATGGCGGCCCTGTGGAATATATGCTGTGGTCAGGGGTCCGTTGGGGCACCTGAGTGGGTTTTCTTCATGGTCGCGGTGATTTGTTCGACGGTGGCGGGATTCCAGGTCATGATTGTTGGTTTATCGGCGGCGTAAGGCGGAGAGGTGGTGTCCTGCGTCTGTTCGCTGAAGTTGTTATAGAGGGCCTTGATCTGCAGATGGAACTATGAGCTGAGTTTTTCGCAGAGTTCCTGGTACGGTGTGATGTCGGTGGCTTCGCTGGGGGGTTTAGTGAACTGCTGAATGACTTTGAACAGTTCCTTGGTGTTGTTTGCGTTGGTCTGGACTTTGTCTCTAATGAAGGTCCGATTGGTGTCTCTTATGCACTGGTGGTATTCCTTCAGAGCGCTCCTGTGGTTGGTCCGCGCTTCGGTGGTTTTCAGGTTTCGACAGGTTTTCTCTAGGCATCTGCCGGAGCGTCTGGCTTCATGTAGTTCAGCGGTGAACCAGGCAGCCTTCAGAGGGCGTTGTTTGGCGGGGTGGCGGAGGGGTGCGAGTTTGTCAGCGCAGCGGTGAAGTTCTGTGGCTGCGGAGTTGGTGTCGGTAGTGGCGCTGGGGGGGGTCTTGGAGGAGGGTGGTGATGAGGTGTTCCTCTGTGACCTTGCTCCAGTTCCTACATGGTGGTCGCGGAGCGGGCTTTGGTGCGGTGGTGGCGTTTAAAGTGAAGTGGACGCAGTGGTGGTCTGTCCGGGAGGGCTCGGTGGTGCGGCTGACCCGGATGTTTATGCCTCCCGTGAAGATTGGGTCGAGGGTGTGTCGGGCTCTGTGTGTGGGCGTGTTGACCAGCTGCTTCAGTCCAAGGTTGTCGAGTAGAGTGATGTTGTCGGTGTCGTTGAGGTTGTCGAGGTGGAAGTTCAAGTCCGTGAAGGTGATGGCGTGGGGTGTGGCGAGCTCGGAGATGGTGGTAGCAGGCTGTGTGCGAGGTCCTGGTGGTCTGTAGATGAGGGTGCCGCGTAGAGTGGTCCTGGGGCTGGTCTGGATCTGAAGTTGAGGTGTTCAGTGTTGGAGTGGTGGTCGTTTGCGCTGGATGTGGAGAGGCAGAGGGGGGTCTTGTGTGGGATGGCGAGTCCCCCTCCAGGGCGGTGGGGGCCGTCCTTTCTCTGGATCTTGTATCCGTCAGGGATGGCTGTGGCGATGTTTGGGCCGGAGGTGGCATTGTTCCAGGTTTCCGTGAAAAAGGCGACGAAGGGGCGAGAGGGTTTCAAGCAGGTCCCAGATTTCTATGGAGTGTCGGTGCAGGGAGCGTATGTTGAGGAGGATGAACGTCAGGGTTTTGTTGGTGCGTGCGTCGAGCAGGCCTTCGGTGTTCGTGCATTCGTGGTCGATGGTGAAGGATCTGCGGCAGGCTCTGCATGAGAACTGACCATGGGTGGTGTTCGGTGAGGATAGCGCGCAGCCGGTGTGTCTTTCGGGGTTGAGTGCGTGGAGGGAGGTAGAGTCGAAGCGGTGGGACCTGGGAGAGCCAGGGTTCCTGGCGCTGGTCGGGTCGCGGACAGGCGCAGACAGGCTTGCCTTAGGCACGCCATCCGAGCGATAGCGGTGTGCCCGGTGCACGTGTCCGCTGCGCGTCCGCCTTTAAGTAGGGGAGGGGCCGGACTGGAGGAGGGGAGGCGGGTGGCTGTGTCGGTGGGCAGGGCTTTGCGGTGGAAAAACAGTGAGCAGGTACGGGGGAAACACCTGAAAAAGGAAAGAAACTGGAACAGGACCCTAATGAATAAAACAGAAGTACACCTTAAATAAACAGAATTACACCTAGCAGGAACAGAAAATTACATGCAGTGGGGACACTAACAATTATTTAGAACAACCGGGAGAAATACAGTGAAAATACTTAGTCACCATGGGGGAGCTTGATCGCCTCAGGCAGCGACATGCAGCTGGCGCGAACCCTGGCAAGACAGGAGGTTCTAAGCAGAAATGAGCCTGCTCTGAGTGCCGAGATGCTGGGGAGAGTGCTGTCCTGGACCGGAGGTCTAGGATTCACACGCACTCCCCCGCAGCAGCCGCCATTAAGTAGGGGAGGGGGCGGGACTGGAGGAGGGGAGGCGGGTGGTTGTGTCGGTGGGCGGGGACATTTACATGCTTTTTTAAATTAAACTAATCTGATCATTTGATTGTTTTGCCTTATCTAATGCTGACAACGCTCAGCTATTTGTGTAGTTAGAGAATGTTTGCTGGCCATCCAAAAGTGGATGTGTCACAACTTCCCTAAGTTGAATGTCAGTACAATTTAGCTTCTCATTTTTAGGAACAGAAAATCAAGATGGGAGACAATCTTTATGCTTGTAGTATGGGAGAGCTACTCACCAGTGCACATAAAATGAAATCAACAGGTGTGCTGCTTGATCAAGAGCCATCACTCAAAGCACAGATTCAGCTGCCAGTTCAAGCTTCCCTGTACATACTGCATTTTGTTATAGATGTTTCATTCCCTACCAAATTAATTATACGCAAATGTAGTGTTTTTTTTTGCATAAATATACTTGTTTGCTTATTGAAACAGTTTATATCTCAGGATGCCCACATATCAGATTACTAATATACAAAAAGCCTAATCTTTGCATTACATGCAGTTGACTGCAAACACAGTTTGACCATGTGTCGAGTGCCGGGAAAGGCCTACAGATTGAGCAGCGATTTCTGTTTCGTGAATTCAAACTTTTTGCTTATCACAGTGATTCTTGCTCTAGTGGCACTCAAGACTTTTGCCCCTTTGCCTCCCTGGTTTCAAGTAAGAAAGTAATGAAGAATGCTGGCTAAGGATTACAGTAACCAAACTCTGGAAACATCTTTCATAACAACTTTGTTGTATCAATAAGAATGAGACTTTGAAAACAACTTTTCGGTTTTGTTTGTTCCCAAATGAACTGGCCTTCTGTGTCAGTATTATGGCCCAGCTAACGGGTCCATCTCGTCCCTATTGTCACAAATTCTCAGTGATTAGTGCTTAGTGATTGTATATTCTACTCTATAAACAAGAAATCTAAAAAATTAAGTACATGAAACCCAAAACATTTGTTTATAAGAACTATTTGAAGCACAGGTAAGTAACTTGTTCTGCTGAATGCTCTAAATTGCAGATTCCTCACCCAGTGAATAGATACCAAAGGAGTAACTCCCCCTGTGGTGGTTATGTCAGCCATCATCTGGAGGTGGTTCACAACTTTGAGGCAAGCGTGCCTTCAGCAACCAGTCGTCAAGGTATGGGAAGACTGTTATTTCCAACCTCCTCAAATGGGCAGAAACTACCATCACTTTTGTAAACACCTGATGAGTGCTGGTGATACCAGAGGGGAGCACGGAGAACTGGAAGTACTTGTGTCCTACCTGAAAGAGCAGGTAGTGTCCGTGGGATTGGGGGACAGGGATGTGGAAACTGGCATCCTGCAAATCCAATGTTACCATTTAGTCACCAGGATCCAGGACAGACAGAACTTGGGACAAGGTGAGCATCTTGAACTTGTTCTTCTTGAAGACGTTGTTCAAGCAGCGGAGTTCTAGAATAGGACACGTCCTCTGACCTTTTGGCATCACAACTTAGCGGAAGTAGAAGCCAGTCCAGATCTTGGATCCCAGCACCCCTCTATATGGCTCTGTTCTCCAAGAGAGCATGAATTTATTGCCCGGGAAATAACAGCTGGTCCTCTGGAAGCTGTTGCATAGGAAGGTGAGGGCATAACCACATTGCAAGATTGTCAGGGCTTCACTGATGGTAGCAGTGGTTCTGTAGAGGTCTGTCCTGTCTGCAGTACCTCCATAAGCACATTTGTTTTAACTTCCCCTGAGGAAAGCTGGAGATCAATAATTTCTACTACTCTTCTAAACACCATGCTGGTTCGTCTATAGAGGGGCCAGGTGAGGAATTAAGTCCCGTATCTGGAGAGGGGTCCGGGCCATTGCCCTTTGGGAGGTTCAGAACAAAATTCTCATCATCATATAGGTGAGATTCAGGGCGTGGCTACGCGGGCAATGGAGTCAGACGTGCTCAGCTAGAGCTCCGTCGCTGGCTCCCCTTTCCCGCCGTGAATATCCGTCATTTCCAGAGCTACAGGGTCGGAGACTGGCCCGGTTGAGTTACAGACCTGCCTGGTCGATGCAGGGAAAGTTACGGGCACACCGGGTGCTGGGATCCGCGTTTGGAGCTACGCCGTGCCGGACACGCCACGCAGACAGACCAGCAGCTCGGAAGCTGACAATACGCAAGCTAAAGAATGTGCCCCGCCCAGCAGACCGCATGATATGGCGGCGAGTGGCGTACTAAAGGCTCGCCCCAGTTATCTGCCGAATACAGCCTGAAATACATACCCCAAGAGATCCAGCATACCCGAGACCCCAGTGTGCGCCCTCATCGATCACAGGTGACACAGTGGACCCTGCCACTGCTACAAAACTCGGCGCAGCTCCGTTGCGTGATGCCCCAGCCTAGATAGGGACAAAAGACGACATGGGAGTCGAGGAGAGACAGACCGCCCACTGTGCTGAACGACCGTCGCAATTACTGCAGGCTCCATCGGCGGCCATGAGATGGTGATCCCCTCAGAGCGAGATACAGGAGACCTAGAGGATGCCCAAATTTCCGACTGCGAGACAACACTGCCCAACAGGAAGAGGCATGAAACAGTGAGTAACACTACCTACCGTGGGGCCCCAACAGACGATTGCCAAGTAGCAGGGGACACCTAAAACGGCCGGGAGGTGGCAGCATACAATTGACACTCTGCGAGGCAAGTGCAGGTCTCCTGGGACCGCAATACTCCTCTGGAGCTCCAACATGAATCTGTGGATGCATAGGCAGCGGCACCGGGAGGGAGCTCAGGCCTATGACGCGTCCGGACGCGGGTGAATAGTGCTGATATTGTTACAGGACTAGTTGATAATGGTGATTTAGAAAACGCCTCACACACAGGACGCCAGACGCAGACTGAGGATCGGAGGATGTGATTTAAGCATACCTTGTGACTGACCAGGCACTCCTGAATGGGATTGGGGTATCGGTTAAGAGGATAAAGCTACGTACAAAGCAGCGTACTGTGTACTAGACGTAAGGAGGAGGTCACGCACTTCGGTGTCCACCATCGCCACCCGGATATACACTTAGGAACTAGCTCCAACTGCCAGACACCCTAGAGCAAGTAAATCCCTTGAGGAGAACTAGCCACTTGCTTAGGCCGCAGACGGCGCCTGGAGAGTCCTATTGAGGAAAGCATCGACATTCACCCTACTCTGACTCTATGTCGCGTGGTGGCAGAACGAAAACCGGTACTGGGGGAACACACTGTCCAAACCTCCCTTAACCCACGCCCAATCCGATAAGATGTCCGAGGAGGGGACCCCTGCCCCGATGTCTAACAAATTGGATACAGGGTTGGCAGCGGTGGAAAAGTCGAGTGAAACCATGGATCAGACCCGCACCTCTCCGGGGAGTAAAATAGACAAAGTGGCTATTGACCTGACCCTTTTACACGCAGACCATCGCAAACTCGCAGACAGGACGTCTGTAATGGAGGCCACCATCACGGAGATCTCTCCACAAATTACAATGGCGGAGAAACACATTGCAGACCTTATGAATAGAGTGGAATATCTGGAAGCCAGGGCTGAAGATGTCGAGGGAAGGTTGAGACGTAACAATGTACGTGTAGTAGGCCTTCCGGAAGGCATGGACGGTAGAGACCCTGTCGCCTATGCGGAATCCTGGCTGAGAACATTGCTACCTAGTCACTTTCCCCACACTTTGTAGTAGAAGGTGCACACAGAGTGCCGGCCGGGCCTCCGCGCCCGGGATCTAACCCTAGACCTCTCCTAATAAGACTGCTGAAACTATAGAAACAGGGACACTATATTTCGTTAAACCAGGAAGATGCAAGAAGTGCTAATAGATAATCATAAAATTATGTTTTTCCCGGACTTCACGATACAAGTACAGAAGCAGCGCTACTCATACCGGTCAGTGAAGGAAAGGCTCAGTCAACAAGATCTGAAATATTCCCTGCTGTTCCCAGCCCGGCTAAGAGTGGTGGCCGGTGGCAAAACTAATTTTTTCGACACCCCGGAGGCGGCAGGAGATTGGTTGGATTCACACAGGACTGCAGGAGGGACTGCCGCACAGACAGGAACATCCGATGCTAATACTAGTAACCTCCACAGACACAGGTGGAGGAGGAAGAATCGTGCGATTCCGCACGCATCACAAAATCTTGGACCCAACCCAGAACAGATGCTACAAAACCAACGCAGGGCCCTCCAGGCAGTCGTCGCCATCGGAGGAACGGGTGAAAAGGCAGCCTCAGTGTCCAGCTTACAAGAGCAGGATAGTGAAGAAAAGTTGTCAGATGAAGTCCTAAATTCGCGAGACTCTTGTGAACTGCCAGAAGTCACTCCGCAGACAGCGGACGAGATTGCTGAGTCGCAGTAGTAATATGCATGGCAGAGTCCAATGGACACATACTGCTGTATACGCAAGTATAATGTGGTGTTGCTTTTATCGCCTCACAGTTTTAATATGCTGTGTGGCATATGTGGATTGACATTCTCGATAGCATCTGGAAAGTGCCTGGCGATACGGGTTGGATGACTGGGCGGATTCATTCTATGGAGGGAGGGTCTCGCTTCCCGGTGCCACGGGTCTTTATTTTATCACTTCAAGACTCTGGACTGTGCAAGTTGCGGCAGGGTGGGGGGAGCCATCGCGATACCATACCTTATACTAAACGGACACACCTTGCTTGTGTTAGAACCCCCCTTGTCATTGCTTAAATGTTGTCTTTGTTCTGTGTTTGGACGATTGCCTGTTGCATTTTCGCTCTTTTGGTATTCTTAGTTTTAGTTAATAGTATATGCCATCATTCACACACTGGGTCGAATTACACTCGAAGCATAACCACATGGCAACAGTTCTCATTCTTGACAGGTACTTTCCCACTGGGGTCACTTGCCAGACCACCAGTACTTCTCACGCCAATAATTAACTTGACACAATGGCACCAATCAAATTAGGTACCTGGAATGTGAGAGACATTCATAGCCCGTCCCGCAGATACCTAATTTATTCCTATCTTAAAAGACACCATGTTCAGATTGCTCTCCTTCAGGAGACTCACCTGTCACGGTCCGAGGTGCCACATTTACAGAGAAGATGGAGGTGCCAGCTGTACGCTACGGGCTACTCTGCATATTCTAGAGGTGCTCTGGTTTGGCTTAGACCAGTGACCCCGTTTAGCATAGATTTGTTTATAGATGGAGAAGGCCATTATGTAATATTAAAGGGTAAGTTAGATGGCAGACCTGTACTTATTGCATCCATATATGCACCAAACTCTGACCAAGCCATTTTTCTAGAGGCATTATCAAGTCAACTGGCTATCTGGCATGACACCCCAATGTCAGTGGGGGGGGGGGGGCTATAATTGTGTACTCAATGTCTCATAAGACCATTCCTTTCCCCCTTGAGCACCAACATACACTGCCATGAAGGCATTAACCAACTGGGCTATACAATGGCACTTAACAGATATATGGAGATACAGGAACCCATATGACAGGATATATTCGCTCTGTTCAGGAGCACATGGATTACATGTTAGACTTGACCGCATAATGGTATCAGACGACCTCTTGCCAGTTATTTCCGAACCACAGTACCTTGGAAGAACACATTCGGATCATAACCCACACACAATACACATAGAGTGAACAAGTACCACGCCTGTCCCTAGATGGCGGTTACAACCTGACACACTACTATATACGGTACAAAAGGGGGGCACAGGGTCAGACTGATTTGCATATGGCCATGTCTGAACTGGGGTGGCAGAGTGGGCTAAAGAACGGTGATGGATCAAACCCAGATCCGTTGACTGGGTGTGAGTGTTTGATTGGTTCTGATGCTCCGTCCATCACCACCCCCTTTTGTACCGCTTTGTTCGCCATAAGTTGGCAGGGTTTACTCAGACGTGAGTCCCTTGCTCACTTTGCCACTGGATTCAAGCAAGCCTGGCTGAAGACGGCTGAAATGCCAGAAACCGGTCCTAGGAAGATTGTTTCCGGTCCAGGGAAGGCATGGCTTGGCAGTTCGGGCTGGACTGTTCCCATGAGGCACAGGGTCAGACTGATTTGCATATGGCCATGTCTGAACTGGGGTGGCAGAGTGGGCTAAAGAACGGTGATGGATCAAACCCAGATATGTTGACTGGGTGTGAGTGTTTGATTGGTTCTGATGCTCCGTCCATCACCACCCCCTTTTGCACCACCCCCTTTTGTACCACACTACTATATACAGCATTATGGCAGTCGGTGGCGACAGCTGTGACACAATATTTTGAAGAGAATGCAGGCACAGCATCGTCCCCATTAATAGAATGGGATGCCTTTAAGGTTATCAAAAGGGGGAACTGTCTAGGCATGCAGGCAGGCATGCGTAAACAAGTAGAAACGTCCCTCACTGCTATAGAGAGACGGCTGGCTTCTAACGAGCGTGAAGCAATAGAGGGCTTCGATAGACGACTGACTCACAATACGGAGGAGCATGCTTGTCTGCAAGAACGACTCCGCTGTCTCAATTATGCAGCACACTCTGCGCGTACGCACCACACAGGAGACAAAGCAGGTAGATTGTTAACATGGCTGACATGTCAGGAAGACACAGTGTCCAGTGTTGCATCCATACTTCCACACAGGGTACTTTAGGATATTCGCAACAAGATATCCACAGGGAGTTTACGAAACACTATGCCTCACTTTATCAATCCCACACCTTAGCCACCCCAACAGACATTTGCAGGTACTTGGATGACATAGCCCTGCCACGCATTACTCATGACCAACAACCTGAGTTAAACGACCCTATTCTGTTAGAGGAAATCAGGGCAAGTAACGGTTCGCGGGCTAATGGTAAGACGCCTGGCCCGGATGGCCTGCCAGCGGAGTTTTACAAAGCCTATGCGACAGAGCTAGCACTTCCATTTTAGAAGGTCTATGATGCTGCAATAAACTACTCCACCCTCTCGGACACCCAAGACGATGCACTACTGAGCTCTCTCCCTAAACCTGGCAGGGACCCAGAATCTTTGGGTTCATACAGACCACTGGCACTGCTCAATACAGATTACAAGGTCCTAGCATCCATTTTTGGCGGTGCGTCTGGCCCCACTAGTGCGAAACCTGGTGCATGTGGACTAGAATGGGTTTATTCCCACAAGAAGTACGGCACTTAATATACGCAGACTTCTTAGGGTACAACACTATGCGATGGATGGATGGCCGGCCACGCTCAGGCTGCCTCGTCTTGGACCTGGAGAAGGCCTTCAATTCTATAGAGTGGCCATACCTCTTTGCGGTACTACGGAAATATGAGCTGGGCGATGACCATATACGAATAGTCCAATTATTATATAAGCGCCCTTCTGTAAGGGTAAGAACAGACCGACTTCTAACGGACAGTATACCAGTCAACAGAGGCACCCGGCAGTGATGCCCACTGTCCTCACACCTATGTTCTCTGGCCATGGAGCCGTTAGCGGCACGTCTCCGTAGAGAGGGGGGAGGCATGGATTATCAGTTTGGGAGACGGGTCACATGCTGTCTCATTATACGCCGATGACCTGCTTCTATTTCCTGCAAGACCTGCACAACATCCCCAACTCGATAGCAGATATACTCCAAGATTTTGAAAAGATATTGGGTCTCCGAGTAAACTGGGCCAAATCAGGGCTATACCCATTCAGTGACCAGACCACGGAAATAACTGTGTATATGAACAACTATAAGCTCCGGTGATACCCGGTAATGCTCCGTTATCTAGGCATTTTTATATATCGTAACCCCACGAATGTGCTGTGGGAAAATTTAATTAGAGCCATATCTGCTGTCCGAGCCCAGGTCCAGTTATGGAGGTCACTACCATTGAGCGTAATGGGCAGAATTACATTGACAAAAATGATAATATTACCCAAATCATTGTACTACTTCTCGAACCTCCCGGTCTATGTCCCAGCCAAAATATTTCGTGATCTTGAACAGCTACTCCGAGACCTCATTTGGAACAAGGGCCGACCTCGTATTTCATTGTGGAAACTCTACGCCCCTGTCAGTAAAGGAGGCCTAGTGATCCCTAATCTGGAGCTGTACTATTTGGCAGCACAGTTACAGTGGGTTACGAGGTGGTTGGTAGGCATGGGGCTGGAAGATACAGCTACCTAACAACCTCCCTGGTCACAAACTCAAATATTTGATCTGTTTCACCCTATTGCTAGACCGCTGCTTCCAACACAATACTGGGTAGCTCTGGCATGCCGGTGTTACAAGAGGAGCCTATACCCAACAAAAGATGTAACCCCGTATGCCACTGGTGGGGACGCCCAGAGGTAGAGCGGGCACCACTAACGAGGAACTTGTAAACTGGCATGCAGTGGGGTTGGACACGCTGGGCGACCTCTATGCAGATGGCACCTTGATGTCGTTGACTACGGACTGCGGCTTGCCCGCGGGACAATTCATATTGCACACCTCAATTACGAGGTCACTGACGACGGCATGGGGGGACATGACTACTGAACCAGAAACAAATCTCTTGATGCAATATTTTCATGTCATGGGTAGAGACTCGCATATTGTGCACTGACTAGTTGAGGCATTACTTATACATACACTGAAACCCATGACAGCCCTACGGACACGGTGGGAAACAGATAGAGGGCAGCAATGGACGGACCAAGAATGGTACGCATTGTTAGCCAGTTCCACAAACATACCAAGAAACTCAAAGTTTAAACTTATACAAACCTACATAACACAGAGGGCGTACCTGTCCCCAGATAAGCTAAACAAATACTTCCACACCACAAACTCGGCAGGCCCACGCTGCCTACATGTTGATGCGGATCTCCTACATATGCTGTGGTTCTGTAATGCCTTAAACACATACTGGCGAGCAGTCACGGAGGCACTCATGGCCTGCAATGACCAATCAATAGCATTCACGTGTGAGGTTTGCATACTGGGCCTATATCCCAGAACTAGAAAAAACAAGGTCACCTCTAGATTCATTGATTTAGGCATGATTGGAGCTAAATGCATAATAACTAAGAGATGAAAACACCCCGACCCTCCTGTGATTGTCAGCTGCAAAGATCGCTCTTAGTGTGGGCTCAGGCAGAGAACACATCACTGCATAGAGAAGAAATAGCTAGACAGCGCAAATACCCAAAAGCACAATACCGGGACACCATCCTCACAGTATTCACAAGCGCAAACAGGGAAGACGGAGGAGGTTCATCGCAAGAAGGCGCTGCAGGTGGCGACGACGCTGTGCGTTAGAAGCACTAGACACTGCACTTAGGTTGGGGTAAAAAGATCAATACTAAAGTTATGTAACATGTTTGTAAACACAGGAAATATTGGTTGGCTTCTCGAGAAAAGTTTACCACAGCGCAGAGGGTGCGCTGAATCTGTAGGAAAGGAACGAGGAATGAGACAAATATATTACACACATCCTAACCCAGGAGCACTAAGCAGCTGATGTCATTGTTATTAAGTGTACTTAACATTATATCTTCTTTTGCATTCTCCTGCCATTCAATTGACGAACACAGAGGCAGATATTTGCGAATACCCTACATAAGGCGCAATAACATAGAAAGATATCAAGGAGCGAGACAACTGTTAGATTTATCAAGGAGAAATTTACAGAATTAACTTCCCGGGCAACGATATGGGGAATGTGCACACATAACACACGTGGTATATATATCTACATTGATAACTGAAACACAAGTTGAAAACATATGTAATAAGTAAGCGTGGTAGACAAATGAGAGTTGGAAGTTAACAATCTGTACTATGAAGAGTATTACCCTCTCACAAGTTTATATATGTACTTACTTGTAACTCTGAAAAAAGTTTGATAAAAAATGCAATACAGATATATATTTTTTTTAAATCATATAGATGAGTTTCCGCATCATCTTTCTTTCTGTCCTGTGGCTCTGGGTCTGAAAAACTATGTGGCAACCGAAGTGTGCAAGAATCAGAATGCTGTGCGATAGATCAAGGAGGTGCGTCTTCGATACAGGTAGCGTGATTAGCTTTTGTGTCTTAAAGGACTATTCGTTCCCCCTCCAGCAACGTCAATGCCTGCATGGTTGTTGCTGCTGGGGTATGAGTCGGAGTAGGCATCAGTCCTGAAGCTGGATTGGACCCTGGTAAGAGGTCGAGAGGCAAAGTTGGAGTTCGGGATGGTTTTGCCAGCAATATCCAGATTGAAGGCCTCCTCGGATCCATGGCCTCTAAAGGGGCACCAGCGGAATCAGGAAAGACAGCGAAAATCCAAAGCCTCACCTCTCTGAAGGCCTGAATTTGCTGCACCGTCGCCGATGGACCTGGGAACTCGGGCTGGAACGGGACTAATGAAAATCCAAAGCCTCACCTCTCTGAAGGCCTGAATTTGCTGCGCCGTCGCCGATGGACCTGGGAACTCGGGCTGGAACGGGACTAATGCAGGAGTCGGTTTTGCGGTGGGTGAGATCTTGAGGTATCCGGACGTCCATGCAACATCTCCTGGTGGGACTGGTGGATAGAAGGGGAGCTAGGTTTTTTTTGTTTTTTCTTTTACTTAACTTGTCTCCAGGGACAAACTATGGGAGGCCCTAAAGCTGAACAGTATTTCCATCGATCTGCTGTCTATTTTAATGCGTTTGCATCAGCACACATATGCTCAAGTACTGGTGAGTTAACTAAACCCATTGAGATACACCAGGGCATACAGCAGGGTTAAATCTTTGCCCCCACTTTGTTTTAACGGTACCTTAATGACATTGCTGCCCTACTTGAAGATTGAACGTGCGATGCCCCAAATATTGTGGGCCGGAGGATTCCTCTGCTTCTTTTTGGAGAGGACACCCAGTTAGTGTCGAAGACGTCCTTGGTGGACAGACTTGTGGTGTTTTGTGCCGCACAAGGACTGGAAATAAATCATGCTAAAAAAACCTCATATCTATTACCCCCACAAAACATAATGAGGTGTTATTAAGCTTGATGGTGTCACCTTGGAGAGAGTTTCATCCTTTGATTACCTTCGTATTAAATTGACTAGGACCATGAGTTTGCCCTCGCAAATTGACAAGAATACTTTGAATTTAACCCATCATGCCTCGACCATCCTATGGCTCTACAAATTCACAAAAGTCAGGACTACTTCTCCAACTCTTAGGGTATATAGCTCAAAAGCAGAGAGGAGTCCATTGTATGGGGTTGACTTGTGGGGTGCTAAATGGTGGACCTGATGTCACTTCCAGAGAGAAAGGGAGCAGACGCAGAGCCACACACCACTACCTATTGACGCATCAGGGATTTGCTGAGAAAAATCTCCACATCCAGTCTACAGTTAGAAGTATCCATCAGAAAAAAGCATTTAAAAAACAAAATAAATCTCATCCATCAAAACGTAAAAATTCTCAACCCTGGGCAAAAATGGCTGCTCTTGAGGGGTAAAATAGCTCAGCTTTATGCAAACGTTTCTCCCAAAAGACTACAAACAATGTAGGCCTTCAGTACAGGCAAATCAAAACAACATTTCTGTAAAGTGGACACTCAGGCAGCTACCGACTGTCTCTGGTAAATCCTTATACTATATTCAACAATAATTAAAAAGGGACGGACCCCAAAAAATTCGATAAACAGTAACATTTGGTAAAAACTTTTTAGGGCTCATGTTAAAAGCTTCCAGCAGGCTACAGGTTCAGTCTGCACAGTGATGCAGAAGAGGAAATAGAAGCCTTCAGAAAAAACGGGTCAAGCACTATCATAGCTCGCCTCATTACACTTAGATTGAGCCACAACTGCAATCCAATCAAAGTGGAGCTTATTCTTGGTCTGGCTCCTACATCCGTAACACAATGTTTCATACGGATGGCCATCTGACTACTTTGGGGTAACAGGAATACTCTTTGAAGTCATGGTTTTCTGTTCACTATTATAACTTAGAGGCGGACTGTGGATTTCCTAAACTCATATCCCTGCATGTTTGTGCACTACATAATGCCTCAACCTTTCATAAGGGACTGCAAGCAAGGCCTCTTTTGGCAGAGGGCATGATGTTGAGAGCACGCCACTCACTAGGTTAACAGTTTATCTTGTGACGCTCTAACTGAGAGCTTGGCGGATCCCACAATACCATGCATTAGAGCTCTGTCAGTCAGTGGCCGCTTCAGGCCTCCATACCAATTGGGGGGTGAGAGAACACCTGGTGAAGGGAGCAGAGGCATCAGCATGAAATATGCAACAACAACACTTGCTACCTTTACAGTGTGTTAGACCATGCCATTGGTAGAAGCTTGTACGGCCTCTTACCCTTAGCATTGGAAAAAGAATAATACAATGATTTGCATTGGCAAAAAAAGATGTGGTTACATCAAAGGAAACCACTCGTTCTCAAATCCAAGATTTTGAAAAGTTATTTATCTGTAGCAATAGTTCTCCAGCTATCTAGTTTCATTATCTTCGAGCAAATCCTTGCCTTTATGGAGGGCCTAGGAAACACCTAAAGAAATAACTATTTTAATAAACATTTAGTTTTACTTCCTTACACATGTAATTTGAAACTACCGAAAAGACATCTTAATCTTCAGCACATATTAAAAAGATACCTGATCCAATTAATTGTTTTTATAGCGAGTGAAGTGTACATTGAGGCAGCTACAAAGCAGTCCTTTCACACACTTCTTTTCTCAAAATGAGATATATAGTTGGTGGGCGGAATTTGCGAAATTGACTTTTGCAAATTAACGCAAAATTGCTCAATATCTCCACGAGCACACGGATCTTTCGCAAGATGCGGAGGTTGCTTTTCACACCCGTTCGCGATGTGTTTTTGCATGCTCGCGGGGAAATATATCTCCAACTTGCGGTCGCTAATGGGCGCGGCCATCTTGCTCGCGATGCTTATTTCCTGTTTCGGATCGAATTACGTGATCGCAAAGTCTCGCGGGATAGCGCGACCAGCTAACAACAATCCAACATCTCATGGCGCACGCGAACGGATAGGAAAACTCATCGGCCAACGCAGGGACCCAGTAAATCGAGACCGCGCCCGCGAGAACGCATTTTTAAAGCTCGAACAAGAAAAATACTTCCGTTTTGCAGCAGATTGCGAAAGTTTTGACATTTTCGCGCTCTCCGCAGAACGCGAAAAAGTCAAAGTATTGCAAATTCCGCGAGCAGAACAAAATTTACGCCCAGGTCTAACCTACAAAGAGTTGGTTTTGAATCGGGGGAAAATGCCTGTACAGGAGTAGTACTGTAACAGATCAGTAACCTTTTCTTCTCTAGAAAGGGATCTTTCCCAGATTCATAAGCTTTAAACTGATTTCGTAGTAGTAGCTGATCAAAGATGGGAAGCGCAAATTAGATAACAGACTCACCCGATGAAAAATATTTTAGGGTACAACCTTATTCACTTGATCTGCGGGCCTTGTATCCAAATATAAACAGTAATGAATACAAATCGAACAGCAACCCATAGTTAGGAGCAACAATATGGAGCACCGTGAAAAAAAGATTCAGCAGCTGCTTTTCTGTTAGTGTGGTGACAGCCTTATTGGCTTTGGTAGTATGAATCTATGCTTTTTGCAATTAGTCTTCAAATTGACATTTTTTTTCCCTGGAGTTTTTTATCGCGCAAACTTGACCCGAAGGTATTAGGTACCGAGTACTTTACACGAGCACCAGTTGCGTTACATGAGGAGTCCGTACACATTCATTTTTGTTAGGCACGGGGAGATTAAGTGATTTTCCCAGAATCACAGGATGGTGTGCTTCCTTGCCCAGACTCGAACCCGGTTCCCCAGATTTGAGGTCGAGCACCCTAGCCCTTAGGCCACATCCTCTTCCTAACAGTTTCCTCAATGGTCTCTCTAAATTGCCCGGAGCTTAGGAACCAAACACTTAAAAGGTTGTTTCATGAAAGGGTGCTTACAGCATGCTCTGCCAGAACTTGCACATTTGGGGGGGAAAAAGTATACTGGTAAATGGGCTTGCTAATCTGGATTTCCAAGATCACGTTGGTCTAAAGGTGATGTGCCCCTAAATCTGCCTTGCAGAAAACAAATATTAGATATATATCGGCAGTCTGATCTGGATCACACTTTTTAAAAAAAATTTTTTTAGTCCTCTAGATGGGAACTCTCCGTGCCCTCCACACAGGCCAGCTCGTTTCTCGCCCTTGGGGACTATGTGCAGCAACCGGATTCCCCTAGAGAAGGGTTGTCTCCTTGTCCAATTCCCGTTCGCCATCAAGAAAAATGTGGGTACTAGGAGACGATGGACCACAGACCCCTGGCATAATCATTGGACAGCTTATTCTTTCTTCAGCCAGGCCGAAAAAGGGGACCAGATCTTATCGGTACTCCCTTGATCACAAGCAATGTCAAACCGGCTAATCCACATAATAATTTTCAGACAGTCAGCAAAACTGGGAGGGGTCTCGGACTTCCATTGTCTACAGATTTCTCTCCTGGCTATGACAATCACATAAAAGACAAATTGCGCAACAATGTTCGTGTTATATCCCGGTAACATACCAAAAAAAAATCAATCTAGGACAACAAGTAATTGGTACGTATAAGACCTCCTCAATAAAACTACAAACGGACCCCCAATAATTAGAAATCTTAGGACAATCAAGAAACATATGTAGATCGTCAGCTGCCGGAAATTTGCATCTTGGACAGAAGAGACTATCTGACGTTACCCTAGACAGTTTGGCCGGGGTCCAATAGACCCTGTAAGCTGTAAACAAATGATTTCTCCTCAAATTTGCAGGTTTAATTATTCTCTGGGACATAGAAAAAGAGTCTCTCCAAATTTTTTGTACCTCTTCCGTATTCCCTATTAGCCCCAAAGTTTCCCTACTTCTGATGTTAAACTGTCCTCGGACCCTAGAAGTGTCTGATACCAAAAGGAAACTTCCCGTTTCCAACCTCCCATCCTGCAGATAGAATCTAGGATTGGGAAGTCCACTACCGACCCCCAAGATTGTCTGGCCCACCATGCGGACAGTTGGTAGAACTAAACCTGGTTAAGGATCTATTGGTTAAGTTTGCAAGACACTCCCAATCCATAAGCCCGGAATCAAGACACAAGTCACCCCATGTTTTAAACCCTGCTAATTTAAGAGGCTGAGACAATTGGTCCAAAAGGCATTCGGGGGTACCCGGGGAATCCCAGATTGGGGCATATGGGTTAAAATAAGGTATCACTAGAGTTTTCCGAATAAAACCCCAGTTTTTAAGCGCCACTTGTAGAATCTTAAGGCGGACCTTTTTAAAAAAAATTTGATCGCCAAATTTGAGAAGAAAAAATTTGAGGCCTTGTGGCTGGTCATGTAACAGTGCCTGAAAAAGGCGACCTTGAGAGGAGAAGTCCAATTTATTAGTTAAAATTCTAAAGTTTTTAAAATGAAAAGCATGACAATATATAAGCAAGTCGGGCAAAGCCAAACCGCCTACATTCAAACCTCTCCTCAATTTCTTCCAGGCTATCCTGGGCGATTTTGTGGCCCATATGAACAAACTGATCTTCCCTTGAAGAGTAGCAATATCTTTGTGATGAAATGATAATGGGATAGAGTTAAAAAGAAATGTGATCTTAGGGAGAATTATCATTTTAACAAGATTTACTCTCCCATATATGTTAAGCGGAATACTACCCCATCTCGACATTAGCTTACAGGCTTCCTTCGCAGCTTTCAGCCAGCTAGTCTTTGAAATATCAGCCAATTTTTGAGTTAAGTGTATTCCTAGATATCTGATTTTTTGTTTGGCTCCTTCTATCGGGATTAAATTATTCCAGCCCATTATATCCGTTTATTCCTTATTAATTTTATATCCCGAGACCCTTCCAAATTCCTCCGCTAATTCAAAGAGCCGCGGGATTGCCTCCACATGATTGGAAGTATACAAGAGGAGATCAGCGTACAAAGCAGTTTTCAGCTCCAGCTCACCGATTTTAAAGGGTAAGATTATAGTATCCCTTCTGAGTGTACAAACAAAAGGCTCTATATAAACATCAAACAATAGAGGGGAAAGGGGGCACCCCTGCCTTGTACCTCTAGTGATTTTAAACCACTCTGATAGCCCTCCATTCACCAAGACTTTTGCTCGGGGGCCCTGATCTAGAGATTTAACGGCTTCAATAAAAATTAAGGGGAAGCCGAACTTCATCATAGTGGCCCAAAGGTACCCCCAATTAACCTGATCAAAGGCCTTGGCAGCATTGATTGCTATTATAGCAAGCGGCAGCCCCTTCTCTTCTGCATAATCTATTGCCCCTAGTGCCTGGAACGTAAATTCATTAAGCTGCCACCCTGGTATAAACCCTCTCTGATCTGGATGGATAATTGTTTTAATAGATCTGGCTAATCTAGTGGCCAATATCCCTGAAAAGATTTTTAGATCCGAATTTAATAGCGAGATCGGTCTATACGATTCAATTTTTTTGTGGATCTTTATTTGGTTTAGCTAGCAGGGTTATAGTGGCCTCAGACCAAGATGGGGGGATATATTCCCCTTGTAAAAGTATTTTATTAAACAGTGTCCTAAGAACTGGAACAACTGTTTCAGAATTATCGAGATAGAATTCTACCGGTAACCCATCTGGGCCAGCGGCTTTACCTCTACTTATTTTCTTTAGTTGTTCGTGTATTTCACCATCTTTAATTTCACTGGCCAAATAAGTCTTATCTGACTCGGACAATTGAGGCAAGTTACCCGAATTAAGCCAATCACCCAACTCCTCCGATCCAACACTGGTGTCCTCTTGATACAGAGCTGACATAAACCTCATGGCCTCTTCTCTAATCAGCTCATCCTCAAAAGTTAATAGACCCGACTCCCTTTGTACCACAGCCTTAATATTATTCCTGACCCTATCCGCCCTTGTTTTCCATGCTAGGAGAACACCACATTTTTCTCCATACTCGAAATTTTTAAGTCTACTGGCCTCCCACTTTTCTTTAATAATCTTGTCGCACCTGGCACTAAATGCAGCTTGGATCACACTACTGGCAGAAGCAATTGCAGTAAGGAAAACTATGGTATGGTATGGCGCATCTGTGGATGGCTCAAACAGATAGGTCATCCGTTTATCCGTTTTTTCAGACCCTCAATAAATTAAAGGGTGAATAATATTTTGAAGAAAGGCTACTCATGAAAGTTCATCTTTCAGCAATTTTAACAGAAAGGTGGACTGGTGTAGATGAAAGTTGAGGTCCCGCATTTGCTAGCGATAGCCTGTATGAGACTAAATCTTTTTCATGGCAACGGTGCATGATTATGGACTACAGACTGAATACAAAAATTATATTTTCCGTAACAAGCCTTTGTGAAAAAACATGGTACTTCAAAGAAAAGCTATGGAATATTCTAGTCTGTCAAAAGTCAATACAGAAAACCTTCAGGTGTCAAACTGTGAAGTTCAAGGAGTTCAAGCTGTGGGGAAATGTTGAGTATGTTCCTGGATTACTAGGCCTAGCCTCCATGGAGGGCGGAGGAGTCAGATACAGGAGCTATGAACACTACATCTGCTTCACCCAACGGGGGCCAGGAGCATCCTTGCAGATCATGACACTCTAAATAGTCTTAGTTGTGATGAGCTGAAAAGCATACAATATACTAGTTTATCAATCATCAGAGCATTCCGCTGGGATGCTGAACATGGTAGCCTAGTTTGCCATGTTCAGCTACATAGTGTGGTAAAATATGCATTCCAGTTTCTATTTAGATGTGAGAGATGTCTGGTGCTCGCCGGTTGCAGATCCAAAATGCATTCCCTTGGAGAGATGCACGCTTAAGGCATCAAATTGTTTACAATGAACTCCCAAAAAGTGCTGGATGGAGAGACAGATGTATTGGAGTGCCCAGAGTTGCTGTGTTTGGCTGAGTGACAACTATGTTGTCCACATGACAACATAGTTGTCATGTGGACCTTCTGAACCAACAAATATTTTCCTTTAGACACTGATGAGAAATGATAATTCCCACATGCAAAAGCAAGCCTATATTGGATCTGAAACAGAGAGATCTGCAATGAATGCCTTCTTATGAGGAAAATGTTCCAGAGGGAAGTCTTGTGAGGATCAGCATACTGCTTAGAAAGAGCACTGCATGCTGACATCGCAATCCTGTTGGCTCGGTTTCTTGGAATCGGGGTACAATTAAGCTGGATGCAGTCTTGCATCAATTTCATATGTGGGTCTCGAGTCTGCAGCTTAATGATAGAAACAGATGAGAAGTGACAGTGGGTGCATTGCCTTCCTGGCCTAGAAAAGACCCACTATTTCCCAGGAGGATTATATCGTAAGCAATGATTGATAAGCATAACTAAACGTTTATTACTGAATGAGACAGGAAAGCAAAATCTTACCTCTAACTTTTCTAGAATCAGTAGTAAAAGAGCCAGTTGGTATCGAGAGATCACACAGGAGGAGAACTGACCAATGCCATAACATACACAACTCAGATTCACTTGCTTAACAGAACAGACTTCAGCAACTATTTCAAATACAGGTTCCGGCTGACTTCTCTTTTCTTTCACCTGCTCAAGGCAGTTATTAAAGCATTCGTGGATGGTACCTGCAAATCAGAACAACATATACATACCACAGATTACAACCATGCTCCATTGTACACCCGCATAACAGAATGTTATTAACTTGTTAAACTACAAGAGCAACAACACAGCATTACAGGAAGTTCAAAACTAAGTGCCTATCCAAGTGGGACAGTTACTATGTGACAGCATTTAGTTCATTTCTACACTATTAAAAATACATTTTGCACAAATGACAGTGAATACCAGACTATATGCATTGTGGAAGACCGGATACAAATAATGGGAACGGGGAGGCCAATCTGCAAAATATGCTCCTGAAAAAATAGATTTTGTTGTACTTAAAAACAATGCCCAACTCCTTGCAAAAACAGACATGTACTGGACCTTGTTGGGTGAAGGCCTGTTTTTCTATGAATTATTCCATAACTTTTATGATGGCAGATGATTCTTTTTATTCTGGATTTTCACCAGCTCATGGATCTAAATCAGACTTCATTGGGAGCTGGATGGATGATCTTCTAAAGTAAGAAAGGCCCAACCTACCTCAACAACCCAGACCCATCTCGAATGACCCATTCCTAAAACAAAACAAAAGGGCAAATTTCTCCCAGATGCCAACCTTCCTGGAAAATAATGTGCTACTGTCTGACAAAAAAAGTCTCATTCTGCCTTATCAACAGAATAAACATCCTATCCATACTTCCATTCACCGCTACACAATTTAGAATCAAGACAGGTGTTACTCAAGGATCAATTATCTCACTACTCCTTTTCACCATTTACATCAGTTCACTTGCAGAACTCTTCAAATCCTGCCATCTGAAGGCTGCAAGTATAACTATGCTGACAATATCAATGTAATTTCTAAAGTGGAAAAGCTTAATGACCTTGAAGTTTCAAATCTACATGACTATTTCAGAGGCACTGACTAGAAGTAAAAAGAAACTTTTAATCCAAACACATAAAACAGTAAGTGCCAGATGTATGAACACATTTTCCCATAGACACGGAAGGAGTAAAACTGTTTAATACATCTGGCCCCAAAATTCTAAAATGCGATCAACTGACAATCCAGCTCAAAGAATTGGGAGCACCACCAACAAATTAAACAGAAGGAAACCTAGGAACCACAATGGACTCAGGTTGAACCTTGATCCCTCAAGTTAACCAAAATCTAAATTTCATAGCATGCAGATGATTCACCACCTTCTTCCCTCATCATATCAAGACTGCATTATGCCAATAGCTTGTATCATAGAATATTAATTTCAGATATGAAATGCCTCCATCCACTGGATCTAGAAGGCAGTGAAAAGACAATTGCATATGTAAAGATGTGAGGCCATATCTCTCATGTGCTGAAGCCTTTCATTGGCTTTCCTGTCACTAGGTAATCTAGTTTCAAAATGCATTACCATTAGGGAAATAACGGAAAAGGACCTATGTTCCTGGAGATGAAGCTAAAGCAATGCTCTCAGAAAAGGACATCACAAAACGCTAGCACCACAATTAATCTTTCCACCCTATAAAAAAAAAAAAAAAGACATTTGGCGCCAGATCCTTTTCTGTCTTAGCTGCTAATTTACGGAACTCAAGAATACGAGCCACCGATGGTTGCCTAAAAATCAGGAGAATGCTGAAGAAGTGACTTTTCCCCCCATCTGAATTTACTGATCATAAGCAAAGAATATTACTCTATCCATCGGCATGATAGGAATACTAAAATCTTAGTTAGTACAACACTCACAACGGAGTCCAAATAGCAACCCTTCAGTATCAAACAGTCACAATGGAAAATTCCACAAGAAATTTGTTCTCAATGACAACTACAGCAGAAATAACTCTGATCATGCAACCTAAGGCATAAGAAGATAGGGAAAGGGTCCTTATCGCTATTGAAGCATACTACTTTTTGACTCAAAACATTCCCACAGCCTTTTTAGAAACTGTAAAACAAATATTGCAGAATTTTACACCTGCATGACCCCTGGATGTCAGTCGTAAAGGTGGCCCTGCTAGAATGTGCAGGAACTACAAAATAAACAATTTTTCCCTCCGAGAAATGTTTTTTGCTGTTCAATCTACCACAATTTAATACTACAGCTTTGAACTTTCATTTTCATCTTACTGAAAGGAGGGACCTTGTACTACTCTATATAACAAATCTATATCCTAAAATAACATAGTTAAAAACTGTACATCAACGATATGACAATGTATTATCTGTATGGCTGACTACAAACAGCATGACAATCTACCATTCATACTATAACAATTCTTAATACCGGGAAGAATTTTATTAGCTTAAGCGCAGGAAATTAGGATCACACACAAAATTTGTACAATCCTGCACTAATCTGCATTACAAGAATATTTTGAAATGCACAGCACTGAATGGAAACTGCATAGCTAACTACAACACTTATATTTGCCTAATCAATAACATTGGGCTTCTAAAGAGTAGTGTGCTACTTATTTGCAAAGTTCTTCAGTGACTCATCAGGGAGAGAGAGCGCCGTACAATTACTCATACCATACATGAGGACAGTGACAAAGGCACTGATATTATTTCTCAACCGCTGCCTTTAATACGATGAACATGTCTAGATTACAGCAGGACTGCCCTAGAGATCTTGCACATAATTGGCTGGTGGCATATATTACATACAGATCTCACCCTGACCCAATATCAATGTGCCTTACATCCCTTGAATTGCAGGTTACTTCAGGACACTCTGGAAAGGCCCCCAACCTGTTCACGATCTTGTCACTGATAATTTCCCTGCAGACCAAACCCATGCAAGGTTTCACTAACAAGTAGTCTTCCGTTAACATTAAGATTTTTCAACATTATTCATAATCAAAGCAAGGACACAGTCTAGTGAAATCTCTAAATATATATACATATATTCTCAGAAGCTAAAACTAAAACGCTTAATATGAAAAAGCACGTCATAAATGTACAATCTTGCAAGTCATAACACAGAAGGGATAATTAGGCTTGTTACTGTAGCAATGATTGCAGGGAGTTGGTGTCTTGTTGGATCAGGACCTTGGGAATGGCCCAGCAGAAGCTCTGTGGGACAAGGATTTTGAGTCCCTTGAAACACTCCTTTCATTGACTCTTCGGTGACTCTCAGCGCTGGTGTGCTCTGAAAGGTCTTTTTACTTGTTATGGGGCTGAATGCAGGCTAGGGCCAAACATTTACATATAACTTTCTGCTTTGGTAATCAGGCCTGTAAGTCAGGGACTAAGCTCTCTGCCTCTGCATAGGCAAACTGCTTGGAGAGATACATGACCAGTGTACACAGATGGATTTATTATTAGCAAATACTTCTACCCACAGAGAGTCTTGAGTGATAAGCTTATAAATCCACAATGACTGATGAGAGGATATGCTGATCCTGGTGATTCCACTGTTGTTTTCATTGAGCCTTCCTCGTGCCCATACCCTCCGGTTATGCCAGCACAGGTTTAAAGCGTGCCCATGCCAATAAAATACAAGAGAAAGACCAATGTACGCAGAACGGATAGAAAGATTGATAAGCTGCAGCATTTTACATTCAGCAGCTTCCGGCTTCCTGGAGCCATTAGGAAGGAGGAGACAACTACAATAGTCTTGCAGAGTTTTTCTGGTAGAAAACAGATTCTAGTGAGCATAAACACCATAACTCAGTTTACAATTCTTAGTTTCTTTGAAAATGATGCACGTTATTAACAGACTGCCAGAGTTGTAGTATTTTAGGAGAGACTTGATATGAATATAAAAATATGAGCCTCTTATCCGTTAATGCTCTCAGACCTCTATTCCCCTCTACCACTAGCCAGCAAAAAGTAACAGGTGCTGTTGGTGGATGCCACATATAAAAAGTCAATTCCAGCTATCCTAATGCGCATCAGAAGACTATTGGAATATTTTAAGTTACTTACTTTGGAATAACGCCCACAGCTCAGAAGATCTAAGTTCTTCTCTATGGAAAGAACAGGTTAGACGCAATGTAACTCTTGGAAGGCAAAAATAAGTCTAATCATAACATACAATTAATTGAGGACTTTTGTGGGATTACAAAAGGGTTTTTAGGAATAACACTGACACGAGATTAGTCATATACTGTGTGTAGAGATGCTGAACTCAGGAGGACTGTTTTTTCTACCGACTGACTTAGAGTAAAATATTTAAAAGCAAACAGGTTTTAATCTACGACAACTCGTTTATCATTAAACACACATATACCTTGTTAAAACCCAAAAAACTTTGATGATGTCCTTGCATATCCAAGCAGTTTTTTGCTTAACATTTATATTTAGTTAAATAGCATATCAGTATCATAAAATACAAAAGATCCACACAAAAGGTGATACAATGTACAATGGAGTCTCTCAGACTTAAAAATCAATATCTCTGATAACAATTTAGGCAGCACAGTTCTTTCCACTTCATGGTTATTATTGGCAGCACAGATCTATAAAGCAATGGTTTAACACTATATTATATGCAGTAATCTCCTTTGCTCCATAAACTGTGTGATAGTCCCCTTTGAAAATATTTGTCAAAGCAAGAACATTTATAAAGACTTCCCCAACTTTCCCCTTTCTATATTCTATCTACCTGTACCTCTATCCCTCCCCAGATTGTGAATGCTAAATATTAACCAGCAACTACAATCTGCAAGGTGTACTCCATCCAGTCAATGCCATGTGAGAATTATACGGCTAAGCAAGGAACAACAACGCGTTCAAAGTGGCAGGTGAGACTTTACTTGTGATAACTTATTCAGACTGGCTCCTTGGCTAAGTTTAAAATATTCTGGTTATTCCATGGAAGGGGAAAATGCTTCCTCAAATGAGGATATTTATGGTAATACATCTACATAAATATTATGTGCAAATGCCCAGATTCCAGTTGGGCTTTTCCTTGAAAAACAGGAATGAGTAAAGCAACCAAAATAATACAGCATTGTGATAACATTCCTTTTAATTTCTATGTCAATTTTGCCAAGATACTGCAACACATGTATAAACTCATCTCAAAACACCCTGAAACGATAGATTATGATAGCGAAGAACTAGAAAACGATTCAGTGGGGGTAAATAGCATGGACAGGTATCAGAAAAACTATTTAAGATCAGACGTAATTTTCTGAAAACTGTGTAAGAATATCAGAAATGTGTTGGTGCGGAAGAGAGCAAAGAATTATATATGAAGGTAAATATAGCATTATTATTCAATAGATTTGTGTCATTTTTAGCAAAACATACATTTTAACAAACAATAAAAAGATTTAAAATACAAATTTCATTTAGCATACTTAAAAAAAAGTATCCGCGCTACTCACAATCTAAGGTGAATATAAAAAGAAAATGGATGAGGAAATACTAAGGGAGGTGTGAAGAATACATTTAAAAGGCAATGCAACAAAGTAAATGAATTTAAAGTGGGAATATACTAGGAGGAAGACGGACACTACCTAGTGAGGTGTGGAAAAGAAAAATCTACATGAAAGATAAATATTCAGAAATCCTGAACTGACTGAAACGCAGAAAATGCAGTCGATAGTCAAACCATAGAGCTGCAAAAAGGAATTTAGCAGCAGAAAAGGTTAAAGAGTGGGAAACTACAAGTATATGATACAGGTGAGATATGAAAAAACATAAGCAAGGAGTTTTTGATAAAGCAGAAGTTGTATTCAGAGAGGAGATAATACACGATGGAGCGCAACAGGAGGAAGGACAGCAAATCAGGTGGGAGGGGAAGAGAGCAATAGGGCAGCTTTGATGTAAACTTTGGCGCCAAGACTAGATTATCTCATTTGAGAAACAAAGACAGAAGTTCCATGATTCAACATTTGCACATCATCACAAAGTACAGAGAATACCATGTGTACTCTGCATCGTCCTAAACAAAAGTTATGCAAAGGGCATAAAACCACATTGGGAAAAGAGAATACTGTATAACTTCTACAGTCCCTTTATTAAATTATAATAAGAAAAGAGTCATTATCTGATTCAGTATAATTGGTTGTAGACAACCTTTTAAAAACAACCCTGGATAAATAAATAATGAAGACGAAGCTTACTAAGATGCTGGGAGGCATAAATAACAAACCAAATTTGAATGTTTTTCAGGGAATGTATTATTACAAGATGGATACAGTTTATAATTGAACTGACCACTATTTAGGACGTACAGACTCTAAAAACACCATCAGGACAAGCAGTGATGCTGAATAGATGAATAACTGCATGGTAAATTATCCAGTCATTCACGGGAAGAATGGTCATCATTAAGGGAAGATGAAATTCCTACTCCAAGTAAGGAAATCTGCGGTATTAAATATTAGCCCAAGAACAGAGCACAAGGGAATAACCAGGAGGGGACAGAAATGACCAGAAAGTCTAGTTCAAAAGAAGAAAGGCTATTAGGGAATACTAACTACAACAATAACATTTTACATAAAGAAAGAATGTTTATACTTACTACAAATTCAAATTACTTTGTATACCAAAATAGATAACCTCAAGTTAAACTGGGATTAAAATGTGTCATCACTGAAATAAATAAAGATCGACAATATGAGAAATCTCATCATACTAGATTAGAACGTTAAACTTGGCTGTAAATGACACACACAACCGCGGGCTGCTCCTCCGAAGCAGTAGTGGGGTGGGGAGGGGGGTAGAATTTTTTTTTTAAAAGAACACTTATCTGCCAGCCGGCTGCCGACTCTTTTCCGTCCTCTTCGTGGCTTTTGTTCAAACAGGAAGCAGGATAGGCTCCCCCATGCCAGTCACAAAGCTGCAATTCAGCATTGTGATTAGTCTGAGCGCCGTGGTTCAGTGCTCAGATGGGGAATGGGGGCCTGGGCATGTTCTCCACTGAGGGTGCAATGCAGCCCGAGTGGAGAACATGCAAAGTGTGCATGAATGTTTGGCCGGCCCCAGAGGATGCCACCACTCCCCTCCTGCCCCCCACCGCAAGAAGCCTAGCCGCACCTAACCAAACAGCCTCAGTACAGAAAAATAAAATGATTACATTGGGGAGCCTGGTTTATTTATTTGAATTTGCTGCCGTACTTGCCTGGATTAGTGCTGGGACCATTGGGCTGCTGGCGGGATTCGCGCTGCAGGCGCTTCTGTTTGGCCTGCCGCTCCTTCCTGCCGTTTGTTGCTGCTGGGGGTCAGAGCGGTTACCGAGTACGGGGAATTAGACTACACCCCCCAGAATCCTCGGACTGGTTACCGCCCACCCACACGCCCACCTACGCGGCCAGAGGCGTTAAATGCAAGCGGGCTCCCTCGGTGGAGCGGGAGCCTTGTTTATTTATTTGAATTTGCTGCCGTACTTGCCTGGATTAGTGCTGGGACCATTGGGCTGCTGGCGGGATTCGCGCTGCAGGCGCTTCTGTTTGGCCTGTCGCTCCTTCCTGCCGTTTGTTGCTGCTGGGGGTCAGAGCAGTTACCGAGTACGGGGAATTGGACTACACCCCCCAGAATCCTCGGACTGGTTACCGCCCCCCCACATGCCCACCTACGCGGCCGGAGGCGTTAAATGCAAGCGGGCTCCCTCCGCGTCGTGGGACGCGCGCGGGCGTAGCCGGGCTAAGCCCGGGCAAAGGGCGGGCCGTCCGGGGCAGGAGGAGGCAGGGCTGGGCCAGCCCCCTAACAACCAGCCGAGGTTGCAGATAACAAACTAAGGTACTGTCGCAATGTGCATATATTGAGACTATCGTGGCCCCTCATTATAAGACTTTGCTGCTAACACTTAGGAATCGAGTTCCTTGGAAGCCCGTTGTGGGGCTTACTTAGGGTTACATTACGTAGTGCTATTGACTTAACAACTTAATTAGTAGAATGGCCACCAAAGTTCAAACACGAGCTGCCAAAATAAGTAGTAAGGGACATCCTAATTTGAGACAGATGACCAATGCAAATGAAACCTCTCCCCAAATACCAGTGAAGCAGACTGCTATTGATAGTATGTTGCTCAAGGTAATTGGCGATGTGTCTAATGAAATTGAGCGCACGGAAAGACGCCTCTCACTAACCCCCCACCTGAGTCAATTCTCCTCACCTGATACCAATATGCCCCTCACCATTCGTGACTCACCCCGAGAGGCCCTGCCAATAATCACCACACCTGCACAGATAACTACTAATAGGGGCACACATGGAAATGGTGAAGGGGCTAAGATGCGAGTGGTTAAGAAAAAGGGGAAGAGCAAGAGGCAAGTTGGTTCCAGAAAGGTTAAAAGCGGTCCGGTCTTAAATCATTTAGATGATGTAGTTGTTGCAGATAGTAGTGATCAAGTTACGGACACCCAGGCCCCCCCCCGGGTGGGTGTCTAACATCATTAGCGGACTTCAGTCACATTTCGAGCAAATGATTAATGCCCAAATGAAACAAATTTTAAGTAGGTTGGATAAACTTGTATCTTTGGTGAAGTCAGGGGGAGGTAAGACGGGTAATGCTCCCTCACCACCAATGATCAATGATGCGGGCATAGAGCCAATGAGCATAAACCCTCTGACTGTACATATCACGCAGCCTAAGAAAAACATGCCCACCACTTTATTAGACGATGCTATAGCAGGGACTTCCAATATTAACACAAGACTATCATTACTGCCAATTCCAACTCAGTCACATCCAGATAGAACACATACAGGCCCTTCCTCGAATACAGTTTCTGCAAATTTGGTGCCAGCGCATCATTTGTCAGGCTTGCCCCAATCCACGGAAATACCCCTTCCCAAACCTGTCGATAATGGCCCCTGTATACATCTGCCCCCAGAGGCGGCCCCATACGTTATTGTACTTACAGGGGTCCCAGAATTAAGATCGGGCCACACAGAATTACACGACGAGCTTAAGAACAATGTCGCGTATTGGCTGAATAAGAATAGACCATTGTCCAGGGATGTACAGGGAGAAATTTTGCATGTAAGAAGGGTAAGGTGGCTGGGGAATAAACAGAAGAATGCAGTAGGTGATTGCGTGCTGGTAAATTTTAGGGACTAAAGAACTGTTGATTATATACTAAGTTGGGGCCCGGTTGCTCAAAGTAGCAGTATATGCTCTCTTCCTTTGGGGTCATTTTATGATAATGGTAGAAATACACGGTCTCGAAGCTGGGCCCCTCAAGACACAGACGAGCGCGTGTGGGGTAGCAAGGTTTACCAGGGAACAAAGTTATACGTCCCCCCGGGAAGAGGTAGGTTGCTCTTGAGAAATAGATTTGAGCCCCTTATGTCCCTGGAGGAGTTAGATTGACTACAAGGGGCAAAAGATTATGGTGAGCAAACTTCAGTAGAATTAGATACTGCTCAAATCATCCCCATTCCCATGGCCCCTTGTTACCCCAAGGCGACTAAAATCTGTAAGCTCCCAGATGAAATTACTGCATTCAGTTGCATAGCAGAAAATAGGCTGGGTAGTCCAGCAGGCTTACTTGTGGATGAGATCCCTGAAGAAGCAGTTTGTATGATTTCTCAGACACAGCACCCACAAGCTACTCAGATTCCATTAGTGTCTAATATAGATGTAAGTACTGGAACTTCTGAGTACATAATTTCTAATGACTCTGGTCCAAAAGTGAGACAATTGCAAGAAGGGATTGAAATAGTCTCATGGAACATAGCTGGGCTGGCTTCTAAATTTTGTAACCAGGAGTGGAGGAAATACATCACTAGATTTCATATAATTTGTCTGCAGGAAACTTGGGTGTTGGACCATAATCCCTTCCACCTCGCAGGGTATAAATGTTTTTTTGTTCCCGCAAAGAAATTGGCCCCGGGAAGAGCGATGGGGGGGCTAATCATCTATGTGGACCTGCAGTTAGATGGAGTGTGGACTGATTTAAACTGGAACTCAGACAATATACAAGCAATTAGGCTTCACGCAAGTAGGCTAAGAGTTATTTTTGATTAATATATACAATGCCACAGCGGGGCGTGGGAAGGGGCGTATAATACACGACTTGGACATTCGCCTGACCGGAGAGTTGAATAAAAGGAAGACAGCCATGGCCCCGTGTGTGGTTTTGGTAGGAGATCTAAATTGTCATTTGTGCTCTAATTTAAGACCGTTGGAGGGTGTTTGGTCTGGCTGTACTCTGGTAAAAGGGATACATTTTGAACACACTTTGGAAGGGATGGAGTTAGAGAGGGTTCTGGCAAATCACACGTTATGGCACACATTAGATTTGGTAGATCTCAAAGAAGGCTGCGAGGTTATACCAACATTTAAGGGAAGAGGGCATTGCTCCATCATAGATTATATAGTTGTCTCTCAGTTATTTTGGGATTGGATACACGAGGTAAGCACTGAATGGAGCATATTCAGTGACCATAACCCACTAGTTTTAAAGATTAAGAATTGGTCCTCCCGCAACATAAAGGAGAGGATCAAGACAACTAGTATAATGAGGGCGACTGACCAAGGGAGACGCCTTAGATGGGCAAAAGTGGATGGAGATTCCTTTTATAGATCTTTAATGCAGAAAGGTAAAGAGATGATCGGGGTGTGCTTGGATCCCGCACTGGAAGGACCCGATGTGGTCGAAGCTTTTGAGTCTATGGCACATCTTATAGACGGCCTGTTAAAATCATTCTCGAAATCGGAAGTAAAATCTTCCCCAAGATGGTTTGATAACAACTGTTCTCGGGCCCATAAAGATCTAAAAGAATGTTTAAAAATAGTCCCAAAAGACAAGAGGTGCATCGCACAGTGCAGGTCCGTATATAAAAAAGTAATTAAAGAAAGGAAAATGGCACTACAATCTCAGACATGGGATGATCTACGTGATGCCGCCGACAGAAGAGACTCAAGTGCATTCTGGAAAATTATTAACAAACCTTGTTTCCAGGATATCACTGCTCCAGTAATCTATCCTTCCAGATCAATGGTCTAATAATTTTAAATCATTGTATAATCACTCAGATGGAAACAGTAGGGGTGACGGGAGACCTTGCCCATGGGTGTCTAAAATAGAATTTACATTGGAGGAAATGGTAGTGGGCATTAAAGGCCTGACACAAAACAATGCCCCAGGCCCGGATGGAACCCCCCCTGATCTTTATTTAAGTAGGGTTGATCTCTGAGCCCCAATCCTTACAAGGGTAATTAACACAGCGATCGCAATAGGTATGCCACGTTCTTGGTCGGAGGCCACATTAGTCCCCATTTTTAAAAAGGGGAAAAAAGATGATCCGCAGTGTTATCGACCCATATCTTTAATTGATGTGACAGCTAAAGTTTTGGGGCGTGTAGTTTTAAATCGCCTATTAGATTGGGCCGTAGAACACCGAATAATTACGGATCTGCAATATGGGTTCAGGAGCGGAAAATCAACTACAGATCAATGCCTGAATCTCTACCTATTAGTGGCTAAATATACCGTTGCAAGTGATCAGGTTGTATATTTGGGGTTCATGGATCTCTCAGCCGCTTTTGATCATGTCAATAGGGAAAAGCTATGGGACATGATGATCACAGATTAGGGGTAGATCAGGGCCTAGTGGATATCTTAAGAGCACTCCACTGGAACACCTCTGCTAGGGTGCGCTTTAATTTGGAGGGTGATACTACGGCACCCTTCCCTTGCACGAGCGGGGTGAGACAGGGATGTATTTTGGCCCCGTTCCTGTTTTCTCTGTACATAAATGAGTTAGAACAGGCTTTGTGTAAATTGAATGTTGACACCCCTAGAGTAGGTTCCCGACCGGTCCCAGTGTTGTTGTATGCTGATGATGCGGTACTTTTAGCTCGCACACTTAAAGGCCTCCAGTGTTTATTAGATGGGTTTGTTAGTTTTATGGCCAATTTAGATTTATCTGCAAATCTATCTAAGTCTTACGTTTTACTGGCTGGGTCCAAACCTTGTAAAGAGTTTTCATATAAAATAGGCACACATAAAATGGAAAAGGTTAAGACATTTTCTTATCTGGGACTACTTTTTGATGGGCTTTTAAATTTGTAACTTTTAATTGAAGAGCGAAGCTCAAAATTCGTGGCATCCACAGGGGCGATAATGAGTTACGGGCGCAGGCTGGGTAGGTGGTCCCCAGAACAAGTAATGCACCTATATGGCTCAATCTGTTGCCCCAAAGTAATGTATGGGGCAGAAGTTTGGGGCTATGCACATACCCAGCAAATACAGATTGAGGAGAACAAGTTTCTGAGAAAGATCCTCCAAACCTCCCAAAGCATATCGGCTTATATCAGCCATGCCGAATTGGGAAGGGTATACATGGAAGACCTGATTAAGATTAGACCCCTCATGGCCTGGTTGAGAATCTGGACCAACACAGAGGCAGGTCTGAGCAGACAAATAATAAGAGACTGCTTGAACAGAGATAAGGGAATGTGTATCCCGTGGTTGAACTATGTAAGGACTGCTCTGGAGGGACTGGGTTGTAGGGACCTTTTTTATAATCCAACAACAATAATCCCTGAGGACAAACCCAGAATTAAAAGAATTTTTTATGAAAAAGAGAGTGTAGGTAGAGCGGCCCTCGAAGAATGCAAGCCCACAGTTTCTGCCCACAGTATGGTAAAGACAGTAGAAGGAATGGAACCGTATCTCGCCCTTATGTGTAATGCTCAAGACAGGTTCTTAATTACTCGCTTCAGGTTCAACCTCTTACACCATTTGTTGGCCGATCCACATGGTTTTACAGTTACAGTTGAACAGAAGGGTACCTGCGGCTGCGACAATAGGTCTCCGCAGGATACCCTTCACTTTGTTTTATTATGCCCTTTTTATTCGGTACCCAGACGTAGATTTTTTAATAAGGATTTTTAAACCAATGAAGTTTAGACATGCTAAGGTTGCTCTTTTATATTTACAAAGGTCTGAGAACCCACTAACATTGGCCTGCACTATAAACTTTATAAAAGTTGCATTAAGACTTAGGAACACTAGGGGCCAACTCTGAACGAATTGTTATCAAAATGAACTCTGTGTATCCATTGTATATGAAATGAATTGAATGATGTTTGTTTTTTAATGTATTTCTGTACTTTTATGATATTTTTTAAATATCGAATAAAGAATTTGAATTGAATGGAGTTATAATCATTTTATTTTTCCTTTTTTGTCGTGCTGAAAGGCAGTGGGGCACCGCTCCTCCACCTTAGCGGAGGAGCGGCCCCTGGACACAAACTTGAATATGTATGAGAAATAAGCTTTAAAGGAAAGTGCCTTATAAACTGAAATGTACACAGAAGAATTTGCAATGAAATCGTAAAGAAATATTAACCAATGGCTTTAGATGCCTGTCACGTGGTTGGTATAAGATTATTTACACAGAATTTGATGAGGAAGAGTCAGAAGGAGGTAATAACAGGCTATTTTTTTACAGTTGTTTATCACAAATTATTGTTCTGAGGAGACACCTTTCTTGGCTAATAGAATGGGAAATTATTGATAGCTCAGAGCTTGGCATGATTCTAGCACATTTAAATTGCGATTTGGGACAGAAAACGGTTTAATATCTTGTCAATATTACTCATTTTCTAAAGCACTGTTCGTGAGGATATGAAACTTTTTGAGTGATTTCCATTGCAGTTGTTATAACAGATCTGGCTTTTATCCCCGTCTCGCAAATTCTATTTAAAACGTGTTTTATAAACCACTAAGACTGTACAGAAAAAAACTCACTTTGCTTGGTGGATTTTCAGTAGAATTAACGGACAATCTTTTTCACTGTTTTGCCAGTCATTGTTGCAGGCGGTTGCTCTTTCTGCACAAGTCACTGGCTGCACTCCAAGTACTCTTTTATTCTTGGAGCTTTTCTTTCTGCACACTGTCTGCCAGTTTTCCTCATCCTTCACAGACATGGATGGTGCTGCTGAGCTCTTTAAGAGAAAACCAAAGTGTTGGGGTGCATAAATAAAGTAACAAGTGACACTACCACGCGCAGGCACATTGATAATTAAAGACTATGTGAGACATCATGAATGGGGATCGTCTACTTATCACTCTACAAAACATTTTTATAGCAGCATAGCATGCGCCTTATATTATGGAGTCTGCGTATACCAAATAACGCGACAGCACCTGTGCCACACATACCAAATTACAAATATTTAGTGCTATTTGAAAGACAAAGAACACAATTACTACTTACATAAACATAGGAAATAGACAATAAGCTCAGCTGAGAAAATGGAGGGAATGTTGATTTCCCAATTAAAATGAAAAGTGAATCTAGATTTCATTAAAGTTATAGAGGCTAGCATTATGTATTACTCGTTCTTTAATGTCACCCTGCAACACATTAAAGTTAAACATGACATCATAAATAAAACTAATTCCAGAATTAGAACCCAATGTCTCTATTTAATCCCCATGGCATAGAATCATCTACCTCTATCTTTCAAAACTGCCTTCTTGTGAAATTCAAAATCCAACTGCAAACTTCCTGTTACTGGGTCCTAACCACCGCATCTTCAAGGCGGATTTTCTACAAAAGAATACATTCTTAACTTTCATACTGACCAATTCAAAAATATCACTCAATCACTCTCCTATTGGCATATTTACCCCCAATTATCTCATTTATCGTACATTTTTTTTACATGTGGGAGCAGAGGATAGGATAGTGCTACCCTCGGTGTGTTTAATGAATTATAGATTCTCTCTCCATAATAAATGAAAAACTGTAATTTCATTACAAGACCGGAGACCAGCATTATACATGTTTGTCCTCCTAAACACATGTTCTACTAGTATTTAGCAAATACATCTTGCGCTCGGCTAGTCAGCTGCTTTTAAAATCTCTTTTAATCTATCTTTTGTCCAAGATGCCTTGCTTGTCATAGTCCCTCTAATGGAATATGCTCAAACTCTTTCCAAACTCACACCAGCTTCTACTGTAACCAACCTCATCCATCTTGCAATGGTAGCATTCACATAAGCAATTAACAACCGGCTCATGCCATCAGGCTTGTTTTCCAACGTCCTGCTTTATACTCTGGAAAACAATCTAATGCACACAGTATAGTGTATATGTTTTTGTCCTTTTCCAAACTTCAAATTATACCCCATCTGGGCCATTAACTCTACAACTAATCTCCAAAGCCTTCACGTTATATCCACCTAGAAGATACTAAACATACCAACGATGTCAATTTCGTCAATAGTTTCTTCACATCAAGGTATCTGTTTCTTTGCCAAGCTTTAAACATTTTTAGAACCCAATTCACATCCCAATGCCTCTTGTATCTAGGTTTTGGGTTTTTCTCAATCTTATATTTTTAATGATTCTACAATTCAATGCATTTCTCCATACAAATTTATCATCCACCAGAGCATGACCTGATGAAATAGCTGATCTATAACAATTTGCTGTGCAATTAACTCAGGTACTTCTCAAACTGCTCTAATAGGAAATTTACAGGTTGCGCTACAGGTGTCTCCACTGAATCCAAGTTCCTCTCTATACACCATTGAATGCATGCTGACCATTTTCTATTATCTCTCTTGCAAGTTCTGGATGCCCAGGAAGGCATCTTCCAAGAGTGCTGCAACCCCACTCAAAAGACCTGTGAAACATTCAGATTCCATTAAATTTCCCAAGCAAGAAGGGTCAACATCCCTGCTGAAACAAAGGATGAACTTCTCCATCGCTGTTCACCAACAAACATTCTCTTACCTTCTTCAGAAAAGAAATCTTGCAAGCAAACTCCACAACACATTGGAACCATGCTTGAGACGCCCAAAAAGAAGTTATTATAACCAACTGACATTTTTCGGTCCTCACCTTCAGAACCCCCCCCCCCCCCCCTCCCCACCCCCCACTCCCCCAAATCATTGAGAATGGAGGCAGCATATGACATTGGTGTCCGAAATATGTTGAAAATAATCTACTGTTGCCACACTTCGATCTGGCCTCCAACTGTAATAATTGTCTATTTGGTATGTCAAGCTGCACACCATAAGGGATCCACCTCTAATGGGCTCCATATTTCACCATTGTATTTCAAACATAGCCGATCTAACATCCAATTGCTGAAATCGACCAAGTATCTCGCGTTCTAATCCGCTACCATATTTTCCTGCCTTGGAAAATAATCTGCCCTGAAATTGTATTTTTCTGTTCTAGATGCAAATACTATAGCTTTTTGGCCAACTCTGATAACTCACATGATCTGCTTCCCCCCAAGCAATTTATGGAACTCGCTGCTCACAATGTGCATTCAAATCAAAACTGCTTCTCTCATCAACACTTCTTTAAAACTCTTCAAGACTCCCAGGCGCAAAGTGAAGGCTCACTTGACCTCCAGGACTTCTACACACCCAAGGGGACTCAATCACCAAGCGCGCCAGGAAGCACAGGAGCAGAGTGCAGCTGCAGGGGGTCAAGGCCAGCCACATGCTGAAAAGCGCTCCCTGCATCTCCATTGTGGGACTCCCAGGCACAAAGTGAGGTCTTACTTGACCTCCAGGACCTCCCTATACCAAAGGAGACTCAATCCTCTATCAGCAAACGCTCCAGAAAGAGCAGGTGCAGCTATAGGGGGCGGGGCCAGCCACATGCTGAAAAGCAACCCCTGCATCCCCGCAGAGCGGGACCTCCATGCGCGAAGTGAGGGCCCACTTGACCTCGAGGACCTCTCCACACCCAAAGGGACTCCATCCCCCATCACCAAACGCGCCAGGAGACATAGGTGCAAATTGCAGCTATGGGGGGAGGGGGTGAGCCACACACTGAAAAGCGCTCCCTGCATCCCCGCACCACAGGATGCGCACTGGCCATGCCCAGGCAAAGCCCGGGCCAAAGGTGGGAATGTCTGCACCCGTCCACGGCTGGGCTGGGTCTCTCCTTGAACACCTTATATAGAGGTACTGTCTGGTTATTGTCTTTCTGTTTTGGTGGACCTTGTTCCTATGTACTGCAGGAATCGGAGCCAAGTATAGGGGATGTACTTGGATTGCCAAATTGACAGGATGCGTTTATTCCTGGATAAGCAGTGATGGGGAAACATAAGTCTCAGGAGGTAGCGCATGCTCTGCCAATTGCTAAAAGAGGTCACAGCACAGCAGGTGATAATTGTGTTACGGCCAGGATAGATATTTTCCTAGAAGTGGAAGAGATACTTAGCTCCTCAGTTGACCAGAACCATGTTGCATTGACCAAAACCCAGAAAAGCCAAGCAAAGAAAAAAGGATCTAAAGAGAGTGTTCCAGAGATGTTTACGTGGACAAAGGCACTCCCCTTACCGCTTGATGATTTCCCTTTGGACTCTCACCCTCTTTCTAATGACTCTGACCGTCTTATAGGGGACAATGCAGTGATTGTAGTGAACTCTGATGTCATATGTTAAAATAGGTTCACTGTCTTAAGTCTGCAAAATAGTGAAACAAATGTTAAAGAGGTAGGGGCTAACGCTGCTGATTTACCCAGCTTCCTGATGACACTATGAGCTTAATGGAGGTGATCGGGGAACTCAGGGATGAGGTTAGAGCTTTGAAACAGACTATAAAATAATTTGCAACAAAACAAAAAACGAAGAGATTAAATCGCCAAAGGGGGATCCAACAGTTGCCATGTCTGCCTCGTCACAGGGAAATACAGAGCCCCCAGCGAACAAGCGCAAGGAAGACGCACCTCCCTCCAGACTCCCAATCAATGCATTTGGCCCAGGCCCAGATAGATCCCCACCCCAACTAATCCCTTCTTCCCATGGTCATGTGCTACAAATAGTATTAGCCCTAGTGGATAACCGGCTCCAGGAACAAACAAACTTCAAGATGCTTGGGAATGGCAATGGGAGGATCGGACATGAAGAGGGCAGGGTTTGGGGTCCTACACTAAACATGGGATGGAAAGGGATCGGACAGGGGGAGGATCCTGGAGTTTTCAACAACTATGGGCCTATGTACCAACTTAAACAAACAATATTCCCACCCCGCTCATAAAACTCCCACCCCCAATACAGAAGAGATCTAGAGGCTGCAGGACCACAGCAATTTACTATTGAGCAGGTCCAGTTTTCCTGGTCCATGTCCCAAAGGTATCTGCAAGGTGCTTGGAATTTCAGGATTCCCTGGCCAACAAGGCCATTCATTGGCTCAGGCATGTGAAGGGGTGCTACTCTATTATCAGGAGTGAGATCCTAAGAGTAGAGCGTATTTAGACACCTGGACAGATTGATGATGTAGTAAGGGTGGGTTTGTGGGATTGTTGTCTGGTTGAAGGGCTGTTATCTATGGATAGTTAAAAAGGTGTTTCTCTTTGGAATAATTAAACAAATTTAACTTAAATTACCCACTTACACCATTCAGTCCGATTCATCAACTCCAAACTGTCACACTCTGCAAACCACTCCAGATGAGATGTGAGAAAGTTTACACTAAGGAGAATTTCATTTATTAAAACTATCACATTGAGTTTATAAACACATTAAAAGTCCCATTACAGCAATGGGTGATACAAAGAAGTGATATCATAAACACAATTTACATGAAAGAGCATATCAATATACACAAGAAAAATGCATCATTAAAACAATAAAAAATGATTCAATATCTCATACACAAATGACAATTAGACATCATATAGAAGGAAAGGCAACAACTGACACCAAGATTGTGTCTCGGCATTGTTAATTCGTAACCTATGTGGACAAAAAGAGAACTGGGAGTAATTCATCCTAATTTCTAAAGTTTTTTGTCCCAAAACAATTTAAACCTAGTACTCACGCGTCGACGCGTTTCGGTGGTATGGAATCATAAAAACCACCTTCTTCAGGACTGGCAATACTTTTCCTCCGTTAGTCAAGGTTAATGATCATTCCTAACATAAAACATAATTATGGATATTAAAAACAGAAAAAATCATACACAATACAGATGTCTCATATGTGCAGTATATCTTAATACTCCAAAAAATTGGAGAATCAATACTAAAACACAAATCAGGGTAAAGAACACACAATCTTAGTATAGACAATGCATCAATTTGACTCCTTCTATCCAAAAGTAGAGCATAGAATTTCCAACATCCCATTAGGAGCGTTCCGACTCAAAAATGAGTTTTTGGTGCTCTGTCCCTTTGGACTTTAATGAGCCCCTCTCCTTGTTTTTCAATGTTATCGATGGATGCCCGCAGGATTTGTAACGCCGCCACTCAGATTCAGATTAGGTATAGGGATGATTATGGTATCCAGCATGTTTCCACAAGTGGCCCACACAACCAAGGTGGATCAAGCAGTTTAGGAGAGATTGACTGGATAAATCTTCCATAGGGACTAGCCTTGGAAGCAGCCCTGTGAAAAGGCCAGGTTCCCAAGAAGAAAAGTACTTGGGAACTATGTACGTTAAGACACTGGTAGTGCAGTGCAGCTCAGCAAATTCTATAATGCACACTGTTGGGGCATATAGTGGTGAAGATGGGCATGCGGTGTCTTCTGGTAGGTCGGAAACAACCTGTGAAGGGAGGAGGAACCCCATACACGTGGTGTCTGTGGAGCACGATAGGAAATTACTAAAAAATCTGTCCTGCAACGTAGCTGGAATAGGCACTAAACTGAGGGACTCAGATTGAGGTCAGTTTATAGATGACTCCGATATTTGTCTCTTCCAGGAGACACGGAGCTTAGCACCCACTGATAGGAAAGGGTAACACCACCTTTTACACCCGGCATTTGAATCCCTTAGTAGACGGCCAACGGGAGGCCTAGCAATATGGTTGTGGACAGATTTGCAGTGCTCAATCAAGACCCTACCTGTTGATTCCCCGGATGTGTCAGGCGTTTGAGTAGTTTTTAATTTTGGCAACTACTTGGTGTTGATGTATGTCTATAATCAGGTTGTGGAGAGGACAGAAGGAACTGGAATGCTTAGTATCCTAAAGGAATTTTTGATTGTGCATAGGAGTGGAGGAGAGCTTGTTTAGCAGGTGACTTGAATGCCAACTGTTTCACTGGACCCTGACTTATTAGCGGAGTTAGATAAAGATTGGAGAGTCCATCCATAGATCTTCCTCCCGGTAAATGGTCCCCAGGGGCAGCCCAGATATTTGTAATAACTTTAAATTTTGATTTAAGAACTACAAATGGCCGTACTCCATCTGATGCTGAAGGTAAATTCACCTTCAACAGGCCACGGAACACCAGCCTTATTGATTATTTTTAATTAGTCTGAAGAGCTGGAAATATGTCCAAGACATAGAAACTGTGGAAAGGGTGGCTAGTGATCATAACACCCTTAGTTTGACTTTGCTGGGCTCCCTTACAAATACAACGCTTATCCAGGGCCATGCTCAGACAGGAAAGTCAGAAAGCACCCAGAAGCAGTGGAGGTGGTGAACAACATGTCCAAAGAAGAGGTAGCGATATTGAATAACCTTGCCCCGCAAGAGAGAGAGGGTTGTTTCTGGCCATATCCCATGAGGCCCTCTTTGAAAGGGCGTTCTTGGTGCATGACTTTAAGCACTCACGCAAGAGCCAGAAAGAAACACCATGGTATACAAAGACATGTAGGGCTGCCAAAACTCAATTACTGTTAGCTGCCAAGACCAAGCATAGGTTGCAACTTGTGTTATACAGAGCAAACTACAAGATTGAATCCAAAAAAGAAGTGGGAGAACTCCCTCTGGGATGAGCTGTCCCACACATTGTCGTCCAAATACAATGTTCAATTCTGGGCAATTTGGCATTGAGATCTAATGGTGATAAAAGATCTGTGGAGTCCTTTGTACAACCACAGGAATGGTTATCCCACTTTAATAAATTATACTCCTGTATGGATGGCATGGTGTTGGTCAACGATGACCCCAGCAGCAAAACTTAACAACATCAACAATCTAGAAGTAACCCAGCAGGCGACTGAGAAGGCAATTAGCTCCTTTTTATTAGAGAAAACACCAGGGCCGGATCAAATCTCGAATCAGCTTTTTAAAATTGCATTTAGGTGTCTAGGCCCCTATATGAACCATCTCACAAATGGCGTTGTAAAGGATATGCAGATTCCTCTGTCATGGCATTTCGTGGAAATTATTCTAATTTACAAGAAAGCCCAGCATAGTGCCCCTAGTAATTATAGACCAATTAGTTTAATAGATGCTACAGAGAAAATGTTCTGCAAACAAATCCTGAAGTACCTTGCAGATTGGATTTTGGAAAATGATGTGCTATCAAGAGTTCCAGACAGGATTTAGAGGTGGAATTAGTACAGTAGACCAGGTTTTTCCTTTGACACTTTTGCAAGGCTGCGATGGTTAACAAGGGATGCCATTCTGTCGATCTACATGCAGCCTTTGATTAGGTACCACGGGCCCTGCTATGGACAACATTAGATAGGATTGGGGGAGAATGGGGGGCTCACCAAAGCATCAGGCATGCAGTTAGACAGGGATGCGTATTGGCACCCATCCTGCTTTCTTGGTTTATCAATGATGCTGTGAAAAGGTTAAATAGGGATGGATGTGATGCCCCAAGGGTGTAGGACAGGAGAGTGCCTGCTCTGCTTTTTGAGGACGGCACCCTCCTGATCTCTCTAAGGGCCATATGTAGGTAGGGACCCATTTACCACTTCATAAATACCGAATTTTACCGATTCGGTATTTATGAAGTGGTAAATGATATGTAGGTAATGAGTCGGTATTATTTACCGATTCGGTAAAAGTCGATAATTACCGAATCGGTATTTACCGATTCGGTAATGAGGCATACCTTCCCATTGATGGGAAGGTATGCCTCATTACCGAATCGGTAAATAACGATTCGGTAATTAGGGGAACACATGCAAGGGTGGCAGGGTGTCACATTGACACCCTGTTGCACCCCTGAGACGGCCATGTGTGCACATGTGGCACACATACATGCCCTAAGGGCATGTATGTCTGCCACATTGCACACGTCTAAGCGCTTTAAAACGCTTAAACACATCCATTCATTATTTACCACCAACTAATAGTTGGTGGTAAATACCGACTCCAAAACACACACACACACACTCCCCCTACATCTCATTTCTGTATTCGGAATTTACCGAATCGGTAAAATTACCGATTCGGTAATTTTACCGATTCGGTAAATTACCGAATGCAGAAATGAGCCCCCTACATCTCAAAAGCCAAAATACCGGTCGGTAACGGTATAATTACCGAAAATCGGCCGTTACCGACCGGTATTCGGCTACCTACATGAGGCCCTAAGTCATTAAAAGGCCTACAGCAGCTGTTAGACAATTTTAATACTTTCTGTAATGAGCGGGGACTAGAAATTAATAGTGCAAAAACAAAATGTATGGTCTTTAAACCTGCTAGTGATAAAAGGTAATAAGTGCACACTAGTTGTCAATGTGGATCCAATCGAGCAGGTATCCAATTTTGAATATTTAGGGCTAAGGCTTAGACCTAGCCTAGATTGGTCCCTGCAGGTCCATAAAGCTGATTGCACATTAATAAACCACATGTCTCGATTGTTAAAGCTTTTCAACAAATCTTTGTCCCGGCGATCAAGATCTACATGTAAAGGCCCCGGGGGCATCACTATATGGAGCGGAGAAATGGGGCCATGTTAATTGTAGTATTCTATTACATACAGAGAACAATTTCATTAGGGAGCTATTCACACTCCCAAAGAGTATGCCGCTGATTCCATTGTATTTTCATCTCGTACTCAAGAAAGTTACTTGGATAGCTAAGCTTAGATCCTACTGAACTGGCATAGGATTCGGACCTCACCCACCCAAGGAGCCTACAGAACTCTCCTTAAGGATCTATTAGCCCAACCTGGTATCCAGTCTATGCCCTGGCTGAAGTTCATCAAGTCCACGTTCAGGAAGCTGGATCTAGAAAGTTTGTGCACAATACCAGAGGATCTTACCCCTGGCTCCAATATGGTTATTAAATTTGCCTACTGGCAGTGTGTATATGAAAAAGCAATTGGTAGCAGTAGAGGTACCTTGACCCTTGACTTTTGGGAGTTTAATTTAATCTCCCGCTATGAGGGTACAATTGATGAGATCACTCCTCCCTTAGCCAGGAAATTTATTTTGCAATTTAGATAAGTCCCTACCTATTATGGCTTTCTATGCAAATTGGGCAAATTTGAAATATAAGGGCAGTGAGTGCCTGGCGTGTAAGGGCCCACTCAAGGATATCCTCATTTCTTATTTTTCTGCCCAGCGTACACTCCACAAAAGAAAAATTGCTACTGCCACGGAGTATGACTCTTGGTGCTACGCGGTTGCTAGGTATCTCCAGGCAGCCTGGATCTGGCGGTCCAAATGTGTCTGCACAAACAATGTTAGTGCACGTTTGGAGAAGCATTAATGGGGGCAAGTTGAATCTTTGTTTTTTGCCATGATAGCTACTTTTTTGACAAGAGACAGTTTTTTATTTGAGAGCCACTGTTTGGCAAAAGCCCAATTGTTGTTCTAGGCTATTCTGCTGTAATTTCTAAGAGAAGGATCATGTTAAATGTATATTGCCAGTGCGAGCCCTTATGGATAGGGATAATTGTTCCTGTTATTTTTATATTTTATAAGGATGTGATTTTACATAAGGTTGTGTAATTTAGTACTTCCCTTTTGGGTTTATCTAACTCATGTTTGCACCCAATTTATACTTAATCCTTTGGAGGACTAAACCTGTTCTTTTAATAAGAAAATGTATTCTTGTATGCTGCAAAGTTTCGGCTCTCATACTTGATTGCAATTGTTTTTATATCTGATTATTTAATGCTGTATTGTTAAATGTTATGTGCTTCTATGACTAATTGTCGAATAAAGCTGATTGTACTGAAAAAAAAACTCTTCAGAGCCTACTCTGACCAACGACCACCTATCTCTGAATGGTCCAACTGTGTTTCTCAACCATGCAAACTTGCATCTGTTACTCATACGAAGTCTGGTGCACTCCCAAAGATTGCATGACATTCCATGACTCCAAATTTTCCAACCGCTAAACTAACTCTTCCTTTGTTTGCGGTGACATAAATCCCTTCTTGTCATATGACAAGTCGGTTCTTAAGGCCTCTGCCCTCTCTGTCTGAGGTGCTTGATAGCACAAAGGACCCGCAAAAATCACCTCAATTGAGAACAAGAGCAATCCTGTCATACAGGGCAAATCTTTCAATGTCAAATCTTCCTTCAACAAGATGTCTTATGCCATCCTTGAGCATCTCATATTCTTGCCCGCTAATAAGTCTTGACTGAATAGTGTCTATTTGACAACCTAGAAACTCTATTAACCTTGAAGGAATCATAATTATTTGTCTTGGCTAATAATGAAACCAAGACTCGCCAACAAACTCATTATCATGATCAACTGCTCTTTCACCTCCTCTGCACACTGAAATATTATAAAAATGTCATCCAAATAAATCACTATACGTATTCTTCTTTCTCTTAAATATGCCACCACTGGTCATAACATCTTGGTAAAACCATGGAGAAGATGACATTCTGAACGCTAAACATCTAAACTGGTACAACTGCCCACTTTGCCAGAATCGGAGGAATGACTACATGCTGTTTTTCATTGGGATTTGTTAAATATGTGTCTTTCAGGTCTAGTTTTAAAAGCCAATCAAATTCCCATAACATATTTCTTAATTGATGGATACCTTCCATCTTGAAATGCGTGTAAACAAAATACCTGTTTAGTTCCCTTAGATTGAATACTCGCCTCCATTCCTTTTCTTTCTTCTCTACTAAAAATACTGTTCACGCATACATTCTGAACGTGTGTGTCACAGTTCTTGCTGCCCCATTCTCTAACATTTACCTGATCTCGGAATTCATTATCAACATTTGATTTTGATGTGAAAGAAATTAGCTTGGATATTTCTCTTGTACATGTATTTCCACAAACTCTCGCTCTAAACCTTGCACAGTTTTTAGCACCCTTAGGATCCTGGGTCAGATTACCACATATGTGTGCAAAATCCTTCCATCTTTATCTGACCCATCTGGTGAAGAAACAGAAATCATCACCCCGGAGACCTCTGGAAAGTTTTCTTCTTTTCCTTTCTAATTTCCCCTTTTGTGGGACGAATCCTGATGTGCTTTGGAAACCTCTTCCTGAGCAACTACACTTAAACGTACATTGCGACCTTTGCCATCCTCAGCCAGAAGACAGTCCCATTCTGCCGACCATACCAAAAACACTTACTCAAATTATTTTCTCAAATTGTTTTGAGCTTTATCAAGAGTTGTAAAACTAATAACATATTTCCCCAGGCCATTTTGAAGACTCTTTCCAAAAAGATAACCTTTTGCATTTTCAATAGCCTCTCTACCAGCCATGTCACGTAATTTTGGATTTATTTTCATTAAAATCTCCCTCCCTCTCGCGGCAACGATGCCAGTCTTAGCACCGCCTAAAAAGTAAACTGCTCTTTGGTTCCAACCTCTCAATAAATTTAAATCAACACATATACCCTTGAAAAGGGCAACCTATGCCTTATCCACAATAAGTGACAGCTTTACTGGAATGTCTAAAAGTCTATTCTGTCACTGTTTCAGAGATTTTTCCAAACCTTTGCACGGATCTCTTCCCAACTTGAACGAAAATTAAGTTAACTCTACATCCATATTTGGAGTATAAATAACCTTCTCATCTTACTTTTCTAAGGTTTTCTAATCCATTTGTTAATAAAAATCCCCATGATGTTCTAAAGGCCACCGGTATGCCCTCTTTGGGTGTCTCCAGCCATACTGGGCGGACATGTCATCCCCTAAAGTATCCTTTGCCACTGACTTAGGTGAGAAGGTTCCTACGCTATCATCACACAGTGCCTCATTCAAATCTTAATCCTCAATATATTCGAGTAGCTGCCCATCTACTTCTCCCTGATAAGAACCAAACTCTTCCTCTCCATCATCCATCTTCAAAATCTTTTAGGTGCTGCAAGGAAAAACCTTCTCGTTTGTGTCAGTTACGACACCTTTCACACAAGTGTCATAAAAAACAAACTCATTGTTTCTGCTCTTGGGCTTCATCACTATATATTTCGACTAGTGCAAACGCTTACTCTTTCTTATATGCTCAGACACAGTTCAAAACTCATTGTCTACGTTTTTGTCCTTTCCTCTGTTCCCTAAAACAAATTGAACAACATCCTTTATAGGTGCCTTTATCTCGGTCTGAATCATTTTGCTTAAGAAATCCCCGATTCACAATTCTCTCAGGAAATTCCAGAGTGGTCCTCAGACTCACTTGCTATAATCTCTAAAATATCCTAACCCTTCTTTAGTATGAGAACCCAAAATATTTATCTAGACCAGTATTTTTCTAAATATAGCTAATGGTCTTCAAATATTATCGTCCTAACTTACTTGATGGGTAACTGACACCATGTAGATACTCTCATGCCTTAATACGAGCCTAGCGGTGGCTTGGGCTTCAATAAAGCGCAAGTGCACCTACATTTCCCTTTAGGGCTGATTGCCCTAACCAAAATGGCCCCCTGACATTGCGTACAAGCTTATGCGCTGATGTACTGACTTGAGACAGTCAGAATCATCGTGCAATAAAAAAGCCAAATGGCTTGCCTCAAATTTCAACACAGGCCCTTCATGAGCCATATTTTCCGATTGGAGCTCAGCGCAACCTGGTAAATGGCTTCACACCCAAATGAAAAACAATATCATGTTATTTTTACCACTGAAATGTAAAATATAAAGGGGGTTGCCAAATTATATAATTAGACCATTAAGTGAGCTATGAAAATAAATATAATGAACCTGCCTATGTGCAAAACCTATACACACACACTTCTAAAGATTAAAAACACACAGAATTATCTGAATACTAACTCACTGGAGCAGCATTTGAGTGATGAGGAAGATAATTTTATACCTAGGGGATGAAATAGAGACAGTGTAGTCTAATTCTGGAATTTGCTTTATTTACAATGTCATGTTTAACTTGACAGTGCTGCAGAGCTGCATTAAAGAAAGAGTAATGCATAATGCTAGCCTCTAGACTAGTAATACAAAGGTCACAACCATGGAACAATAAAGAGAGAATACAGGAATCCATGCATTTTTAAAATCTCCAAAATTCACCAGTATTGTACGCAGATGTCCCGCGTTTGTATAATCCATAAATGGGACACAATGTGCCCTCATGATAGTGAGATCCTCTTTAGATTCCGAAAGGATGAGTTACAGTGAAGTTCTCCATAACTTCTGCTGGCAAAAGATGCCAGTTCTTTCCTTTCGGGTACTAACACAAACCTCTAATTCTCCTGATTCAACTGAAACTTGATGGTCTTGATATCCTTAGCATGAGAGATGTTGGCTGACAAGTTCACCCTGGGTATCTTCTAAAACAGAGACCCATGTTTTCACTTGCTCCAAATGGGCAGAGTAAGTATCTATTTTCCTGTCAATTGCTTCCATTTTGACACCCATTGTAGAGGCGAGAGAGCTTTGGTTTTGTTTCATCTCCTGTATTTTTCCCAGTATGGTAGTTAACAATAAATCAATTTTAACGCCGTAAGGTTTTACAGCCGCATGAGTGATAGTTTCGTCTGAATTGGCTGAGTCCAATGCCTTGTTGGTCAGATCAGGCACCAAAGTGGAAACTCAAGGTATTTGAGGTACTTAATGTAACTGAGGTGCTTGGGATGTTTGAGACACTTAAGCATTTTGATCACTGACATTTCCTAATAATGCAATACCGAGTCTCTGTGTTGACTGAGTTTTGTCACATACGAGTACCCCCTAGATCTGTTCGCTATAGATTGAGAACTCCTGTATTCTCATCCCCTCACACATTCTCAGCCCAACTGGGGTCAGTCATCCCCTTATTTATGACAGCACTGCACACATCCTGAGAACTGATTTCTTTATTTCGGCCTGTTGGCCCACTCTTTGATGCCCTGTTGCTGAACACAGAATAAACCTTGATACATCCACCTTCTGTTCCACTTGCAAGGCTTTAGGATTGGGTCTGGGCTTGGCCAACTGCGGTGCCTTCCACTGAAGGCTCCCATTTATCCATCAAGCTGAACTTGTCTCTGCATTCAAGAGGAACGCCCATTTTGATTTCCTTGTAAGAGGCCTTGTGCTGCTATTTCAGGAGGTGCCTGGCTCCTAAGTATGGGCGCCATCTTGGAAGGGTTAAATACCCATTTTATGGTTTCTGTTGGCACATTTATTTTAATTACATTTGCTTTACCAGTAGATCATGCAGCAGGGGAGCCTGCCTGCATAATTAGGGGTTGCTGGACCCCAGTTAATCATTTGTTTTAATCCCACCTGCAACCTCCTATACAGGTGATACACAGATTGTGGTCTCGCTAACGGAGAGTGATCTCGACACGGACTCGAGATTCAGAGAATGTATGCCAACAGTCAATACACGGATGGCAACTAATTGCCTAAAATTGAACTTGCATAAAACAGAGATTATCACTTTCGAAAAATCACCCTTGTTTTGTCCCATTTGTGGTGGCCCTCAGAATTAGGTATCTCCCCAATTCCTGTCAAATTAACCTGGGAGTGATTATCGATGAGAGACTCGGTTACAAAGAACAGGAAAATGTGGTCTCCTACTCAGTTTTCTACACCATTAAAACCATCAAAAAGTCCTGCCTTTTCTGCCTCCTTCTTTGCAAAAAATAGTAGTCACTCTGATGTTGCTTTCGAAACTTGACTACTGTAACAGCCTCTATTCCAATTTACAACAGAAACATATCAACAAACTCCAGACCATGCAAAACGCAGCTGCTCGACTTCTATTGGGCATTCCCAAATGTAAATCTCTAGCAGGCGCTCTCAAAAAGCTTCATTGGTTGCCAATAAGACAGTGAGTGATTTGTAAGTCGGCCTGTATAGTGATTAAAGCATTGCATGGAATGGGCCCTCAATTTTTGAAGAATAAATTCTTGGGGAATGGAAGTGGCCTAACGGCTAGGGCAGTCGATCTCAAATCTGGGGAACGGGGTTCGAGTCTCGGCAATGACGTTCAACATCCTGTGATTCTGGGCAAATCACTTAATCTCCCTGTACCTAACAAAAATGAATGTGTTTTTATGTAACGCAATTGGTGCTCATGTAAAGCGCTCTGATACCTTTGGGTCAAGTTCGCACCATATAAAACTCTGGAAGAATTGGTACAAGCTATCAAGAACTCAGACGTCCTCCACAGCACACAATGTCTTGATTCCTAAACACAAGCACACCTCGTGGGGAGGCAGAAAGTTTCAGCCTCAATGAATCAAATTCATGAAATAACCTTCACATACATTTAAAAACAATTAAAAATCTTTTGGCCTTTACGAAAGCCTTAGAAACCTGCCTGTTTAACTGTATTTAAAGGTTGTGTTGAAGCTAACAAAGTAAGCAGATTTTCAATGAGCTAGCGTCAAGACACCTCCGGGTAAACGCTGCCCTTTATAAAATAAATTAACATAACATATCGTAGGATTCCCTTGAGCAGTTTCTGGTCTCATCCCTGCGGGTTCTCCCCTTCCAGGGATTCCTAGGCCCAGTGGTGAGACCATCTCTAGCTCTGTGGTGGACTTCTCAAGCTGGTGTGTGCCGTTATGACCTGACATCGTCATTGTCAATCCCGTCCCCACAGGCACCCTTGCATTCTCCCTTGCCCAGACTCCCCGATCCCTCAGGAGGTAGTAATTCAGCTTTTATCGATGAAAGGTTCTTGGCTGAGAATGATTTCCTGATTATGTTCCTCTGCAGGTAGCCTGACCCGCTCCTTGGTAGTGGGGAGGCCTTTTAACTCTTCGGCATTTGTGGCCCTTAGATTCATCTTGGTAACCAGCAAATCTGTCAACTAGCTGGCCTAGCCACTCTGAGAGCCACCCTGCGCCATACACACAGGGAACATGCTCCTCCTTCCTCATCTCTGATCGTTTGTTTTGTCCAGATTAGATCCCTGCCCCACAGTCTTATATCAACCCAAGTCAGCCAAATCCAGCTTGCCTTCTTCAGTCCCTTTAGTCACACGTCTCTAGCCTGGTATAAGTCTCTGTTGTTGAACCCCATAGCAAGCTCTAGCCTCAACATCCCAGCGCATAAAGTAAAGAAATAAGTATGCAGAGTTCTACAAATGAAACATTACTTCAATTTTTAGAATGGCAACTCAACGTCTTACTTGCACACTGTGAATTCTCTCAGCCCAGTACACACACTAAAGAAGTGCCCCATATCCCCTTCTCGACTCTCCTTTCTCCATTCTCCTCTTGCATCTCCAGCACAGAAACTATGGAAGTTTTTCAAAAAAGTGGAGGGGTAGCGTATTCTGTTAATTGCCTCGTTGAGTTCTTATGTCTAGCGTTGCCTCCGCTAGGCAAACCAAAAAGAATGCAGGGCTGACCCCGGCCCACGAAGGTGGCCCTCCAAAGAGGGTGCCCCCCCCCCCCCCCCCTAAGTGCCACAGGATGGCACACGAGTCAGAAGCCCAGTGTTTTGGGACCCTCGAGGGTCCCCATGCCCGCGTCACTTCCGGGCAGGAGGGGGCGAGATACTTATACCTCTCCCGCCCACTGGTCGCCCTCTTTGTTCTGCTGCCCTGACACCTGTCCAGAGAGGGAATGGACCGGTTCTTGCTTGATCTGGGGGGAGGTCTTGGAATCTATACAGCAAAGTAGACAGTTAGGGAAAGCAACAGCTGCACTACCTTCCTATACACAAGATGTAAATAATTTGTTAGATTTCCGGTTGCTCACCTGTTTGGTCCACTGCCTTAGGACCATACACATCTAACACATAAAGATCATACACAGAGAGGCAACACTTCAAACTGTAAAAATTGTATATAATGTTTTAGAGTCCAAGTTTTTTCACTAATACAAAATAGGTTCTTTTATTGTTGCAAGTTGAACAGCAGCAGCAATACAGCCAACGCGTTTCGCCCGACAGCGGGCTTCCTCAGGGCTGTGAAAAGCAACATAAATGTATCAAAAACAATATCTTATGATGCCATGTGACATAGGCTTAATCAGAATTACAAAAATACCACTACTAAAATTAATTGTCATTTATAATTAATAGACAATGGAAACTACCTTCTACTGTGAATAACAGCAGAAAGAGAAAAAAGAAAAAGTGGAGGGGTAGCGTATTCTGTTAATTGCCTCGTTGAGTTCTCATGTCTAGCGTCACCTCCGCTAGGCAAACCAAAAAGAATGCAGGGCTGACCCCGGCCCACGAAGGGGGCCCTCCAAAGAGGGTGACCCCCCCTAAGTGCCACAGGATGGCACACGAGTCAGCCGCCCAGTGTTTTGGGACCCTCGAGGGTCCCCATGCCCGCGTCACTTCCGGACAGGAGGGGGGCGAGGTACTTATACCTCTCCCACCCACTGGTCGCCCTCTTTTTTCTGCTGCCCTGACACCTGTCCAGAGTGGGAATGGACCTGTTCTTGCTTGATCTGGGGGAGGTCTTGGAATCAGCAAGGTGTAGGTAACTAGGCCTATCATGGTGGGGGGCCCTGGGGTGACGGTGGCCACACCCAGTGCTGTGGTTGAGTTACAGGGCGATCCAGAGGCTGTATGCATCTCTGTACCGGTCATAACAAACTTTATAAAAAATTGAAATATATATTTTTTTTTTTTAAAGAGAGAAAAACATAGAAAATGCTTGAAACATTTGTTACAAGGTGGGGCATTGTTTCTGACATAGATATTTAGTTCTGTAGGGGAGTGAGGAAGCTGGAGGCATGGTTTTGGGAGTGCAGTCACAACACTCGGAAGGCGAAGGGTGCAGTGGGTCACCTATGCGAAGGGTGGAGAAGTCACAAGGGTGCCGACTGGGGGAGACAGTGGATTAGTGGTCTGGGCCACAGGAAGAGCGGAATGGGTTGGGGAAAGGCATCAGTTACCATATAGAACTGCTGCCTTGGTTGAAAAATACAGTTTCCGGAAGACAAAGTCTTGTTCAAAAATGTTGGCTGGGTAGAAGAGAGAGAGATGATGCTGGAGAGAGAGGTACTATGCTTAGAGGGGCTATCAGGGATAATTTACTAAGTGCTAAATATGAGACTAACATCTGATCACTATGAACGGTTATAAATTTGGGCTAAGTAAAAAATAAATCAGGTCATAAATGGAAGCTGGTTCATCAAGGACAGACACATATGGTGAGACTAATGTAATTGGCACTTGATCAATTAAAATCTCTACAATGACCCATCTTCCTATTTTATCCGTTAGTGTTTTATTAATATCGCCCCTAAACCTTTTGCTAGCTAATATTGCTATCCCCACCTTTGAGTTGCAGAGGTGGCAGAATGCTGCATTAATTGAAATGACCCCAATGTAAGTCGCTTCAGCTCATCCTTTCATCGTTCAATCCATTCTCATTCATAGACACAATACTACATTGTACAAGAACATTATTTTCGGATAGTATTCTTAATTTTTGCCAAATTTCTGAGATGGACTTGAGCAACCCAAGGGGATACACAGACAACGCTAAGTGACGTGAGCCAGAAATAGACTACAGGTCGAGATGGGCTTGTCTGATCCCTGGCGTGTGCTGGACCTTGATCAAAGGTAGTATACGTTTTTATCTACTCTGTTTCAGACAGCTTCAAGAATAGATTTATTTTCCTATTTTAGATTCTCTGTCAAGGGCTCCTGCTTCCAATGTACCCAACTGTTTCTCAGATCATACACTGGTCTGCTTGAAAGTTCTTTTGTCATCTATAATTTAACCTATGTATAGGTGGTAGTTCAACAAAGCTCTGTTCCCAAAGGGGTACTTTCTGGGAATAATACAATCATATGGCAACCATTTTTGGGCACCATGTTGTTTTCTTTTTGTGGCATGCATGCAATTAAAACAAGCATTTGCAATGCAATAGGTCTCGCATTCATGCGAGTTTGAGCTATTGGCATTGTAAATGAAAATGCCTTTTATTTATGTTTTGAGTTTTAAAACATAAATAAGAGGCATTGTCATTCACAATACTAATAGCTTAAACTCTCACAAATGCAAGACCTATTGCATTGCAATAAAGAGACTTCTCGACTGATTGTTAGATTGTAAATATCAGAGTAAGAGACCGGCCTGCAACGTCTTCAAAGAAGTGATAAATACTGCAGTGAAGATGTGTAAGTGTTTTAAATTACACGGACACAAAGTGTGTGAAGTGAGAGTTACATATGATCTGAGCTATAAACACTAACAAAGCGCTCCAACACCTTTTGATCTGTGATTACTCTGATGCGGCTTAGGACGAAGTGCGGGGGGAGGGGGGGCTATTTCCTGCCCTCTCCGTGATTTGAGTGTGCAGTGTGGCATTGCGTAATGTCATTGCTACCTTTCGCCTAATAAACACTCCAGCTGTAGTAGGGGCCTGGCTTCACCTCCTGGTGCAGGGCAGGCTGTCCTTTAAGGCACGCATGGAAGGAGGGATGGTCTTCGCTGCAGCTCCGGCCTCGTAGAGTGCCCTGCTATTACTAGTGAGTGAGAGGTGCTGAGGTGGTAGTGGTGTGGTATTGGAGCTGGTGGTGGTGGCATTGTCAATAAAACAGGCTTTAGAAAACAACCCTGGCAGGTGGCTTTAGTACAGATGACATGTAACACAGATGTGCTGTGGTCAGCTTCATCCCATTAGCACAGGATTATGTGCTACCTGGAATTCACATGACTTAATTCGCTAATCATTACTAAATCTATTTTACTTGGGGGGAGGGGCGGAGGTTGAAACAGACATGAGATAATGACGTGTTAAAGTGATTGAAAGCAGGCACCCGTGTTACAGGGCGGCCGAGCTGCTTAAAAAAAAAACACAAGCGGTTTCAGCTGAAGCAGCGCATGTCCGGCCTGCAGTAAGAGAAACTCAATAAAGTAAATTGTGCTCACAGACTAAATAACAGGTCCCATGAAACAACCAAAGTAAAGGGGCCAGTAACCATGGAAGGTTACAAATGAAGACAAAGCAGTACTAAGGAGGGACTAACAAGCCTATTAACTAATCCGAAGTCAGCATTTGCACACAAAAAAAAAAAGAATAACACAAGTCAATGAAAAATATGGGCGGAGAGGGGGCGCAGCTTCACTCCCATACTCTACTACAGCAGTCTCGCAGAGCGAGCAGCGAATGCGCGCTGCCACTTGGCTCGACCTAAAAATGAAAATCATTGGATTTGCCAATGCATTTTTCTTCTTTGCAACTCCCATGCCCTCATCCAGTTTCTTTCTTCTATGCCTCCTTGCATAACACGAATGGCAGCAAATTAATTTTAGGTGAGAAACAAATAAGCGAAAGTTGACATTTGAAACAGAGGGAATGCACGACTTGTCATGCAATGTCCCACGTCCGTGTCGAGTTAGGATGAGTGTACTTCCCTAAAAAGTGAAGACTGCGTGTATAACTACAGGCATACAGCAGCTAAAGCACATATGCTTTTCTTGTCAGTTACATGTTTCAAGGCACCCTCTATATTATATCCCGGTTTTCAGTCTACGTAAAATGTCATTTCACGCCAAATGGTAGATAGAAAAGAGTAGCATAGAGAAAACAGTTCCTTAAAAAACACACAGGCACAATAACGTTTCTAAAACCAGTTCTCCCACATAGACGTAATAAAACCAGCTTCGGGGCCACTTTAGTGGTATCGACGTACAATACAAATGCCAACTACAATACTATACCAGAGCCGTTTTAAGGAATAAAGTGGCATAGTTTCGTAAAGCAGGGCTACAGATTGGACATGAATGAAAACCACTTTAAATATGCAACTAAAGTTAAATATTTCGGGATATTCCTGACTCTGCACCGCATAGTGGCATAATCATTCCAATTGCAGAATATAGCGGAAGAACGTAAACAGCGTATTTAATCAAACACATATTCTCTCTCCCTAGCTGTGTGCTTGCAGCAAAAGCAGAGCGCTAGTCGGTCAGCCGCACTGGAGACTCCGCTGCACGCCTACCTTACTCCGGAAGTGCATTTGTTGTAATTCCGGGTGAGCACACAGCGCCCTAACCTCTTTTTCCGTACTTTGTACACTTCCGGACGTTAAGGTGGTCCTGCCAAGAACCTCACACCCCACCACAGGCAAGCCCACTAGTCTCCTTGATTCTTACTAATTTTAGCAGCACGTCTGCTGCTCTTTCCATCAGAAAGAAGTCATTCAAACTAATGTGTAGGTTTAAATTCGAGCATTTCATGTTATGAGAGACAAATTCGAAGACCGATGAACGATTCCTGTAGCAGACAGTCTTTGCTTTCAAATTCTTGAGCGAGGTTAACATGCACACTGAAACATGGCGGTAATAGTGCTGTTTGTCAAGATGAACGCTCTTGGTCTCCAAGAAGCAGGTCATTTTCATGCTCTTAGTCGCCACCTTGTGGGCAGCAGCGCTAAAAGCTTCGAGTTGGTTTAGCTGCTGTTGAGTTGAATTGCTCCCCGAGGCGGAGGGGCGGGGTCACGTGAAGGGCTTGTGATAGATCTTACCCGGGGAGCGAGGGGTGTGGATTGAGAGCAGAAGCGGCTAGGTAGGATTTCATGTTAAAGATGTGTACAGACTTGCTATATTGATGCGAAGCCGCGACTGCCTGGCTGGGCACAGCGAGTCTGCAAGGGAAGCAGTAGGCGGAGAGGGGTAAGCGCACGGATGAAAGTCCCATCTAATTTAAAGCAAAAGTAGATTTGCGGGTAAGGAGACGGGCGTTTAATTGGCTGCGGGCAGGCTTGAGAAAAGTTGAAGCAAGCGCTATCAACAGGAAAGACGTGAAGGGTAACACGCGCACGTGTGTATAACATTATCTGAAGTGCGAGAGTGAGGTTCTTGGACTGAGAGGGGTTCACGAAGCAGAAACATAGGCTGTGTGAATTGTAATGCATAGTTTGCCTGTCACCTCCCATTAAAGGAAGTCCCGTAGCATCAGTTATCTCTTCAGGAAACAGATGATGTGTCGCGTCCGCTTTATTGACAACTCTGAAGACATGCGTGCAAAACCGTCTTATGCATATCAGTTGACCAGGTGTAAGTGGGAGGAATAGCTTGCTTCCCGAGCAAACGTTACTTGCTTGTTTGATGCCTGAGCTCGTACTGAACCGTAGGGGAGTGACCGCCCACCTCGTGATTTAGTTATGAAGAGGCAGCAACAGTGAAAACTGGATTTTGCGGCTTTGTGCCCAACCTGCAGTTCGATCCACCGGCATATAGCAGTTCCTTGAGAGGATTGACTTCAGTTAACCTTTTGGCATTTAACTTGCATACCATACATACTGACTAGAATAATGACCTACTTGCCGTCTGTGTTTAGCAGGTTCTCGTAGCAGTCTAGGCTGGAAGTTGGTCCTGGTTTGAACGAAACAATCAGAATGTCGGATTTGCACGAATCCTTGACTGTCAGTCCACAAGGAAACATCATTGTAGAGATGAGCAGTGCTTTAAATGGGCCGGTACGGAGTACCGGCACTTCTTAGATGTATCACTCGGAGTACCGGCACTTCTCTACTGCCATGGCGAGTACCGGTACTCATGAAAAGGTCGGGCTATTGGCTGTGCGTGCTAGTGAGCCGGAGTTGAAGGTGTCTCTGGCAGCCAAGGTGCCACTTCTGTATCCCCGATCTGAGCCCCAGCTGAGCTATTCAGCAGGGCTCATTTGAATAATTGCCGGGTGCTCACCATCACGCTGTGCTTGACAGAGCAGGGTCTGTTCAGGCCCTGTGCTGTCAATCACAGTCACATTTTCCTGTGCATTTGTGCAAACAAGTGTCAGATGACAGAGATTTCCGAGGAAGTAGTCAAAAAGAGCATGATACAATGAGTCACAACTTTCATGGAGAACCTGATGAGGCAATGAACGTTATTTAATCATTAGAAAACTTAGTTTGTAGCGCGATAGCAGCCGCGGAGAGAGTTACAATTTGTGACGAACCACATTGGATGGTGCTCCCTACCTCAGACCCAAAATACTTTCCAAATCTTGCTCTCTATTCTTAGAACTTTCATGTAAGCAGACGGAAACCACACCTCTGCACTGTATATTACCGAAAACACAGCCTTCACTTGATGGTACTCTAGCCTTATACAGTGGCGGCTGGTGACATTTGAAAGTAGTGGGGCGTAAAAGTTGGGTATAAGTGTAATGCCACCATGACACACTACTAAACTATTCCCTGGGACACTATTAACTAATTGCATGATACTCGTATAACCAGTTCTGCAGCACATGTTTTGCATATTCCACGAGACACTATCACCCAGTTTCTTGAGATACTTTTAACCACCAGATCGATTAGTATCTATTAACCAATTTCTTGAGGCACTATTTACCAACTACATGGAGCGCTATTAGCTAGTTCCCTAGCCCACTATTAAACAGTTCCTTCAGAATCACTAAGCAGCAGTTTCTATTAACCATTTCCCTGAGACACTATTAAAACGTGTCCAGAGGTCCTATTGATCAAATATGTAACACACAATTAGCCAGTTCTTTTTTAGACTCTTTTTATCTAATTCTATTAAACATACTTCACCAGTCTCTGTGAGTCACTTGGCCTTTACTTTTCCAGACTCCACCACTACCACGGTGAGCAGTAATTAATAATCCTGGTCAAAATGTACGGCGTAGAAAGAAAGCAAAGGAGAAATTTAGGAACCTTGTAGGTTGAGTGTTTGTTTATTCACTTAGCTCTACTTTGGCTTTGATGTTCAGCTTTTGTGCCCCCAAACGCCGCTATCAGTTGCAAAAGCACAGCAAACATCTGAGGGTTATTTCTCTAATCTGTTCTTATTTATGGATTGAAAAAAAAAGGCACATGTAAACTGTGATTCGTCACATAAACCAACAGGAAACTAATCACTTTAGGCTCTATAAAGGTCACTTTCATTTCCATGTGCAGTTTGTAATAAAGCATGACACAAACAAAAATACGTAATTAAGAAGTGAAATCACAAGAAGTTAGGGTGAATGGGGCCTCTGCCCTGTGCCCTTTACTGCTCTAAGTGCTCTCTGAGCTCAGACTGTCTGTATTGCAGGACACTTCACATAAAGGTGACCTGATCACTCTCGCCTATGAAACTGTACTCCTAAAACAATAACATTCTACGTGGCAGTCGGGAGGTTTACTTTCTATGTATGAAGTAACAATCATTCGGAAATAACACTGCTCCCCTCCCACAATGTTCCTCCCTGAGAGAAAGTGAACCTGGCCTGGTTAGAGCGGATGCCTTCGTGGCCGAGTCATGCTTATGTATAGGAGTGGGAAGGGGAAGCCCAGCTCCCAGGCCCAGCTCTCAGAGTCATGGTTGTCCAGCGCTGTTCCTTGAGGACTTCAGCAATGACAGTTTTTGTCGATAACCACCGTCTGTTCCAAACAGTCAACCATCTATAGATGAATTCTATATCATGTACCCTCCGTGGATATCCTGAAGATGAGGTGTGACCCGTGCCCTCGCAGACCAGCCCAAGAAAGATGCCCGATGGTTTGTCTGCGTCACAGAGGCTTGGATGACCTTATGACCTCTCTGGATGAGTGACGTTGGGGCACTGCACTGCTCCCCTGATCCTCCATCACATTAGCGAGTCACGCATTATTCTGATCGTTGAAGTAAAACCAAATATGTGTTTTCATATTTCCTTGTGATTATGTTATATTGTTGTTTCTGTAAAATAGGCCCCATACCTTTTAAGTACAGATTATTATAAGGGCATGGCATCACGTCACTGCTTGTAGCGTCATTTGTGAATTGCATATGATAATTATTCTCCCCGATGGGCCCTGATGCAATACAAAAGAAATTATAACTGGCCTTTTCTTCTGCGTTGGCAGTGGGCACATGGGTCTTTGAGGAAAGGTGTCAATAGTCCGGGAGGGAGGGAGCGAGGATTTAAACTTTCGCTCACCTTCGCTCTGCGTGAGTGATGCCTTAACGAACTCTGTTACGTAGACACACACTCCTCCCCCCCCCCCCCCCTGCAGGGCATTTACCGGCCCCCTGTTGATGCCACCACAGCGCGCCTTTTGTCGCAGGACTGTCCCCTGGCAGAGAGCAGGCCCCGCCCTCTGCCACCGGCACCCAGAGTGACACGCGTACCAAACAACCTTTTTTTTGTATTCCTTCAGCTTCTCGTGTCTTGCAAACTAGCCCGACTTGTGATACACATCGGCTGTGCTAAAGATGATGATCATCTCAAATAATCAAGAAGCAGGAAGACTCGTACTAAACTGATTTGTTATAAAAATGAATGGCAGCCCCCCCTCCCCCCCCAAGCCCCCATTCAGCTCACGGTAACTTAACTTGATATTTAAAAGTAAACCAACCTGCTGCTGCGCGCTCGTTTGAAACCACGGCTGCAGTTCAGGCGCCTTTCTCTTTCCAGCAACTGATTGTGTCCCTGGAATAGGAGGAGCTGCCAAACAGCCAATCTAAGGTATAGCCACTCCCCTAAGGTCGCCTGTACTGTGCGCCAGCCCTGCCCCTTCCCATTATCCTGAATGGCGCTCCGCTGTCTGCGCCCTGGGCCAATTCCTTAGCGCCCATTTTAAAACCATGCTCTGCCGCTTTATGCAGCCACTCCCACAAGGATGTCACCCGCCTCCTCGCTTGTGCCTCGAGGGCGAGGAAAAATCCTCGCCCAGATTTGCACATGGGCAGGGCCAGGAAGACACTTCCAGACGAGCGCAACAAAAGGATTTCATTTGTCATTTTACATCGTTTCAGTTCACGGAGGAGCACCAAGTGAGCACTTCTTTTAAAACTGCTCCAGTGCCACATCGGTGTTCATTCTCTTCCCCCCCCTTTAGTTTTCCCTGATGCTGGTAGGTAGGGCAATGCCCCCTACGCCCCTTAATACCAGCCGCCACTGGCCTTATATACATTTCAACAACACCACATATAGTTAGCATATTTTTCCACCAACATTTTCCTTAAAACATCACAGTTTTACAAAAAGTGTGTATGCATATCCCCCCGTTTGTATGTGGGTGTGTGAGTGAGCATGCGTGTTTCACATGAGATGAATGTAATTGAGAATTAACTTTGCCAAGGTGATTATGATATTCTCTTGTGAGGACCCACAACAGAGCTTGTTTTTTGCCGTAGTTAATTCTCAGTGGTTTTACTTTTATTATAGAAGATCAACTGTGAGCCATGTCTATAGACCACTTGGATTGCAGTGTGCTAACAGAGTAAAGCAAGTGCAGCTCAAAGGTCCGGTGCAGCTTTAACCATTTTGGAACAAATTATATAATTTAATGTGAATTCCTTTTGTGAAAATGCCGATACGCATTTATCCGCCTGCTGATAAGTTGGTCTGGGGAAACGTCCGTGTCGTAGGACAAACTGAGGTATCAACTTTGCTCTCGCCTTGTGTGACATGGCATCTGTGAGCTGCCTTGGGTACACTGCGCGATGGGAAGAGTTGTCTTATATTAATCATTCCTCCCAGCATTACTGTATTGATAGTGTAAATGTTAAACAAGAACCAGAGGTGCCTCACCCTAATTTAGTAGAGAAACGGTTCTTATGCAGAACAGTTTTGATTGCATTAAATATTGAGACAACATTTCCTGAACGTTTGCGATGATTCTAAATATGACCTAGACATTCATGTAAGCTGCAAAAAAGGCTTTACACGCACATAGAAATAATGAGACATTACCCAGTGTTATGAATTACTCATAAGTGAAAGTCACCGATCAAAGCACGGGTTATGTAGCTGAAACGTTTTCAGTTCTTAACTCCTTCACTTCTGCAGCAAGCACTTTCGAAAACTCCCAAGAATGGTGGATGGAATAAAGAAGTGAAAGGGTTGATGGATAGATGAGCGAAAGGATGGATGAATGAGTGAAAGGGTAGATAAAGAGATGGATGAGTGAAAGGATGGATTGATAGGTTTTGAGTTGGACGGATGGATGGATAGGTTTGTATATGAAGGGTGGACAGACGGAATGGTGAAAAACTGAATGATGGATGAAAGACTGACTAGACGACAGAATGTAAAGGTTAAATGGTGGACAGCAGCAGGTAAATGGTAGGATGAATGGATAGATCTATGGAGTGAAAAGATAATTTTCTGGAGAGGGTCATGATGATTTGCTTCATTTGCTTTGTGCCATAAGAGCTTTGGGTCGAAGTGGGGGTATTTTCAGTTTCTTCCTACTCATGTGCTGAAAAATATATGGTTTTGTGCCAAACAACAGCAATTGACAGTATGGCATTAAGAAGGTGCATCTAGTGCAAAAAAAGGAAATGTTAACGTATTATAGCATTTCTCTTTCATTTTGTGTAACGAGTTAACTTGCTTTGTTTACATAAACACATTTCTCATGTGTTTTGGTATGTGCTGCATCTAATATAGAAGTCATGAAGTATCATCATGTCTTGCCTTTAGCCCCGCCCCTAGGCCCGCCCACTCACTACACATATAGCTCATTTTAATGAGTACCTGCACTTATTTTTTCCCATTTAATGCACTGGAGATGAGGAACTTTACTTCTCCCTTTCTTCTCCTGGCGAAGAGACACATTAAATTGCTGAAAATATTTCGATTAAAAACACATCAGCAAATGCAAGTTATCACTGAGGTGGTGTTATTTGTACTGTTCTTTAAATATCAATTTCCGGAACTTTCTCCCACCCCAATAAGATACTGTGAGATAAGGTTTAAGAGCCCTTTTGCTCAAAAAAAAAAGGGTTGGTTTCATACTAAAACCGACTTTATCTGTAATGGAGTATTGAGACGTATTTAATTAAGAGAATTCGGTTTATTACAAGTGAACATAGGACAAATGGGCAATAGTTTTTAGATCATATTGACAGTTGTTATTCATCAAGTACTGATCTAGAATAAGTGACACTGTGCATTTTTTGGCCTATCTTGAGAATTGATGCTTCTTTTTAGGTTTTGCTTGCACTGTGCTTGTGAAATCTCTTGTATTTAATGTATCTTAAAAGGTGTGGTAAATAAACTTCCTTTACCGGGACTTAATTTGATACAGAAACATAATAAAATAGCTCAGTAAAATGAGAGGCAGAATCCGTGGTATTAGAGGTTCGGAATGGGCTTTATTCCAATGGACGATTATAATCGGTTGCTCCAAGTTCCATCACCACGGGGGTTCAGGAAGTGAAGTACATACTTTATTGACAAGAAATGACTTTTATAGTACATACATTACAATGAAGCGAATGCAGTAGGCGTAACAATTGATAAGGAAATTGACGATTCATATGCGTAACCGAAAATGGGTGTAATAAGGAGTAAAAAGAAACATAATTGGTTATGATGTCACATATAGGTGGATCTATAAGATAATACTTGGCATAGATGCGCGCGCAGCAGCATGACGTGTAATTGACGTGCAACTAGGGGGTGAAGGGGACTTGACATTTAGCTCTACATGTGGAGACAAAAAGTCTGGGGGGTCAAGTCAACCTAATTCCAAATCATATCTAACATCCTATGTTTAAAGAACTATGTTATCCACAGAAGAAGGACTCTCGGACAGAATCTATTCTATACTGACTGTGCGTGCGTGCGTGTACAAGCGTCTAAGTGTCTACACTGAATGCGAGGGGGTAGGAATATTCCATGGTAACGGGGCTATGAATTACTTGCATGAGGACAGAGAAACCGAGCCTTTGCTCAGTAGCTGGAAGAATGTTTACTTAAACTGCTAGACAGGAATGCATCGGCTAAGGAGTGAAGCAGATAATTCGAAGGTGAAATACAGTTCTTGGCAGAGAATAGGCTGATGTCAGGCTTCGTGAGCCGCGCAGAGAATGAAACAAAGTTCATGGTCACAGATGCAGGCTCAGACTGGAGCTTTCAGAGGCAGAAGGCAAGAGGAGTTTGATGACAGAATCAGGGCCTACTTGCCTGGACTGTAAAATGGCATAAGTGAACCATACAAAGCCGGTGGCCTTTCATATTTAGGAATGGAATATCCGGCCTATTCATGGCGGATCTGACAGAGGACATGTTGACGGTGGACGCACATGTGTTTGCGTCTTCATAACTGGAACTGGAGGGAGCATACATGTACTTGTGACATGCACATAGAATCGTTGGGGTCCAAGATAGGGGACATAACTGATCAGAAAAATCCATATTTCCACATTCCCTCCTTGTCCCCTACTTGCCCGTTAAGAGATATCAATCTTCATCAATCCATTGATCTGTTCATATAACATCATTTGTTCTTCTTTCTTCTTCCGTGACGAATGAAATCTTGGTGGTGGAATACACGATGTGGCACACAGACCACAAATCGCTGGTCCACATTGTAGACATAGACAGCAACTGAATAGTATGAGAAGGCCAATACCTAGGAAGGATAAAACTCTCCATCCCCAGGCTGATATCACACTCCAAAACCAACTGGACCAAGTCCAAGTGCCTGGGTTCTGGTGTATCTGATTTACAATCTTATGAAGGCGAGTGATGGCTTTATATACTGATGGCGAATTTTCTGGTATGAATACGCAGCAGCTTGATCCGATGACCCTACAAGCTCCGCCCCTATCAGCTAGGATGACGTCAAGGACAAGACGATTTTGAAGCACAACAATCCGCATAGCAGACTGCTCTTCTGTTAAATTGCCTAAGGCGGAAATAGTCTCATTCACTATTGCTTCAAGGGTTCTAGTTAATCTACGTATCAGCTTACTATTAGTAACAGTACCTATATAGGGAAAGATGCCTTTATTAAAATCTACATACTTGTCCCATGCCGTCTCAGTATAATCGACAATTGGGAGATCTCTCCGCTCTCTATTGTGTACTAAATGAATATTTCTGTAATAATCAGGAGGAGCTAGGAAAACAGGTGGCAAAAGGAATGCAATGTAGCAGGTACCATCCCAATCTAGAGGTAGACGCATATATGCAGTCTGACCACATATAAAGTAGGAGTGGCGATAAGCTCTAAATGAAGATTTGCCTTGATCACTGAATTCTACTGTAGTAGTGCATTTACTATGGCCCATATGTATGGAACCAACCTTTCTTACACACAGTTCACCCTTCGCTGGGAATACTGACATGGTGGGTAAGACTAGTTCAACTTCGGATTCGACATTCAGAATCATGAGATTAGGTGTAAAATTACCTAATCCATATACTTCATTCTCTAGATCAGTTCCTGTTCTTTTGGGGCGACCCTCCTTGTCAGGGTAGCAGACCTTGAGTAAAACTAGGTTCAGGTTTCCCCATACCCAATGATCTTGGTAAACTGCTGTGTCTGAGTCTATGGAATTGATTAAACTAAACCATGCTCCACAGGAGCCATTATGTGTAAATGGATGTGGAAAGAAAGGCAGGACTCCTTCATAATTCTGATAGGGAGGGAGCCGGCCACACACCCAACAATTGGTGGCATTACTAGTCTGATGGGAATGATGTAACATACTAATGAAAGTGTTATTGCGCAGCGCAAGTCTATAAGACAATTCATGCGGAGGTAAGTCACTAAAAGAATGTTCAGCAGTAACATTGTAAACATGTCTAGAAATAGGGTAATATATGTGCAACAATATACTTGCAGTAATTATTAAAAGACTCAAGAAAAACAAGATTAATAATGTCACTATGCAGTGGCTACGCAGTGATTTACAATACGCCTGTCGTTTCAACATTTTCCGGGTGTTTTCTCTACTCAGGTCCAAGGGATACATGTCAGAGACAATTCAACCGCTTCACCTTGGAGAGGACTTAAACAATCAAATTGCTCGACCGGTTGGGCCTAAGCTTTAGTTTATAGTGTTCAGAGTCACTCTGTTCAACAAAAGGAAGTTTTGAGTCAATGGGTGAAGTCACACGAGGTGGGCTGTTTACATCTACAGGAAGTCCATGAAATTTCTTGATATGACTTGAATGAATCCAGCCTTTCCTGCCCTCGATCTTCACGGCTGTTCTTGTGGTCAGCAGGACCAACTTGGGCGACTTCCACCTGGGCTCCAGCTGAGTCTTTTGGTCGAAATTCCTTACAAGTACGATATCCCCCGGAACTACGTCATGGGGTTTCACCTCAGTGTTGTCGGGAAAGGCTGCAGCTACCTGTGAACGACAAGATTGTAGTGCAGACATCAAGGAAGCCAAGTAATCTGTCAGCATATTACAGTCAACATCAGTTATTTTGCGTGGTATGGGCGTCCCCCACATATTTGGTGGTCTGCCGAAGATCACCTCATACGGGGATAGCCCTGTTCGAGAGTGTGCTACCATTCTCATGTAAAAGAGTGCAACTGGTAATGCTACTACCCAGTCGACACCTTTCTCTCTGCATATTTTGGACAATCTGATTTTCAGTATCTGATTATGTCTTTCCACGAGACCTGCTGCCTCGGGGTGTCGGACACAGTGGAATTTCCACTGATATCCTAACAGAAGTGAAACATGTTTCATTAATTCGGATGAGAACGGCTGGCCGTTATCTGAGTGAACAACACGTGGTAAACCGTATCGTGGGAAGAATTCTCGAACCAACTGTTTGGCAGTAGTCGGGGCAGTGTAATCTGAAACCGGGTATGCCTCTGTCCACCGGGACAGAGCGCAGACAACTACGAGAACATATTTGAATCCTCGACATCGTTCCATCTGGATATAGTCCATCTGGAGTACTTCAAAAGGGTGATTAGGAGGATGAAATCCACCCTGTTCTACGGGAACGCTTTTTCCTGGGTTGAACTGACAACAGATCATACAGGTACGGACCTTCTGCTTGGCTGCTGCTCGTAAATGTTTATTGAACCAAATGTGTTGAATGCTGTCTAGCATAGCTTTTTCTCCTAGATGCGCTGGACTATGTGTAGTGTTAATTATAACTTGGACCATTGAATCAGGAAGGAACCATACAGACTTTTCCTTCATCATCCATCCTTGGTCCGTTTGGATCCCTCCTAATTCAGTCCATTTCTTTATTTCGTCTGGTGTAGCATGTGTCTGTATGTCAATTACGTCAAGAGTAGGATCTTTAACTGTCATACAATGTGTCGGCATCGGGACTATTGTCTTTGTCATGTCGGGGGTTTGAGTTTGAGCAGTCTGTTTAGCTGTTCTGTCGGCTAGGTCATTGCCTTGAGAAATGATATCAGTAACCTTCGTATGAGCCTTACATTTCATAATTGATATTGCAGTGGGTAGATGTATTGCATCTAATAAGGCATGAATGAGGGGTCCGTGCTGAATGTGGGCACCGTGGGAAGTTAAATAACCTCTCTCTCGCCACAGCACGCCGAAGTCATGTACAACTCCGAATGCATAACGTGAATCAGTGTATATGTTGACTTTTTTATTTGTGGCTTGAATACAGGCTTGTGTCAGAGCGGTAAGCTCTGCGGCTTGAGCTGACAAAGTATTTATACGATTAGTTTCAATGACTTCAGTATCTGTTGTGACTGCGTAAGCAGCCACTAACCCTCCTGTATTTGTTCTCATGCATGAACCATCTACATACAATGTCAGGTCTGGATCTGACAATGGGACATCGGTTAAGTCTTGTCTAGGTTTTGTCGTTATAGTAATAACTTCAATACAGTCATGAGCTAGTGGGTCTGTTCCGGTTACTGGCAACAGTGTGGCAGGATTCAATGTGTTACAGCGTCTGATTTCTATATGTGGCTGAAACAATGTAAGTTCGTACCCTGTAAGTCGCGCTATAGTCAAGTGTTGTGTTTGCGTTCTATTTACAAGAACCTCTACTGCGTGTGGTACTTGAACTGTCAATGGATGTCCTAACACTATGGCATCGCTTTGTCTGATTGCTAAAGCTGTCGCTGCCACTGATTTCAGACACGCAGGCAAAGCCTGAGCTACTGGATCTAATGTACTAGAAAAATAAGCACATGGTTTGTGTGCTCCTGCTTGTGAATCCTGTGTGAGTACTGACAAGGCAGTACCTTCGCGTTCTGTAACAAAGAGTGTAAACTGTTTTCTGTAACATGGCGTTGCTAAAACAGGTGCTTGACATAAAGCTTTCTTTAGGCTTTCAAAAGCTTGTGTATGTTCCTGAGTCCAAGGGAGAACAGTCGATGTGGCTGCCTCCTGTGTTGTCAACTGAATGAGTGGTTTTGCTAGAAATGCATACTGAGGGATCCACTGCCTACAATATGACGTGAGGCCTATGAAAGCCCGCACCTCCTTTTGTGTCTTGGGTATTGGCATGTTAGCTATTAACTGAATGCGTTCGGGTGTAAGCTGCCTTCCCTCCTTGGACAGCGAGTGTCCAAGATAAATAACTCGCTGGACACAGAATTGCAGCTTAGAAGGGGACACCTTGTGCCCCTTTTCGGCTAGAAATTGTAAAACTGTCAGTGATGCTTTTTCACATTCCGGTTCGCTTCTCGCGGTGATCAGCAGATCATCGACGTATTGAAGCAGAGCAGTGTTAACTGGCATGTGGATACTGTCTAGTTCTCGTTTCAGTGCTTGGCTATAGATGCTGGGGCTTTCTGTAAATCCTTGAGGTGCGCGTGAGAATTTAAAGCTACGCCCATTTAAACTAAATCCGAACAAGTATTGGCTTTCCGGATCTATTGGGACGCTAAAGAAGGCGTTCTTGAGATCAATTACAGTAAAGAATGTTGCTTCGGAATCAATAGCTGTCAGTAATGACGAGATATCTGGGACCACAGGAAATTGTGGCACAATGCATTTGTTTAACTCGCGCAGATCGATAACCAATCGATATACTGGCGGGGCCTTTGGATCTGTTCGTTTAAGAATCGGAATTATCGGTGAATTACATACATTGGAGTCTGTTTCCACAACTACTCCTTGGGCAATGAGCTCGTCAATGATTTGTAGTAAAGCCACTACAGCATCTGGTGGTAACTTGTATTGTCGCATTCGTGGTAGCACCACTCCTGCCTTTAATGTGACTCGATATGGTGTAATATTCATGCAACCAACATCAGTAGGGCCTTGTGCCCATAGATGTGTAGGTAAAGTCTGCAGTCGGGGATCCATGTCTCTAGACACATAGTGCCCTTTAAAATCACGTAAAAACAACCTTACTCCTTCCGGAGAACAACATATTATGGCTCCTAGAGCTTTCAGTGTTTTTATTCCTAACAAGTTTTCTGGGCATGATTTAGTAAGCAATAAATCTGTAGTTCGGGTTAAAGGTCCTATCGTAAGTGGAAGAGGCTGTGACACTTCATTAACAATAGGTTTTCCTGAAAAACCAAGGGAAATATTCTGAGAGCCTGAGAGGGGTGCCCCTGGAACTTCACTACGTTTTATAGTTGTTCGACTTGCCCCTGTATCAAGTAAAAATTTTCTATCTTGGCCTAATAATTCACTATGTACATAAGGTCCTTCTTGATCTACTGGGATTTCAATAAGTGGTAAGTCAACTTCCCTCTCTAGGCTTTTTCATGCGTAACGCTGATACTCAGGATATTCATACTGTGCGGTCTGATACATTTGTCGTGTTGTGGTTTGTGTGGCAGCAGCAGGCAACGGTGGTGCAGCTGGCACAAACTGTATTGGCTGTTGTGCGGCTGGCATGGCCTGTGCATGTTGCGGAGCTCCTTGTTCATTCTGATCTTGTCTGAGTGGCCGTGGTCTTTCTTGTGTTTTACCTATGGCGATATTATGTTTTAAAACTGGACAATCATGTACGTAATGACCTGGCTTTTTGCAATAATTGCATGTCCCTTTTACAGGTCCTGCTGAATCGGAATGTGTCATACCCTTTTTATGTCCTTCAGCTGGAACTGTCTGGGAAACTAGCATTTTCATTTTCGTGTCTTTCATGCGTCTGTGTTCATGTTCTTGTTCCTCTCTAATTCTATTGTGATGGTACTGTAACATTTGTAACATTTGTGATGGAGTGTTACCTTGCCAGGTACTCTCGAATTTTAATACTCTATTCTTTACTTGGGGCAGGGCATTTTCTACTAATTTTGTTACAAACAGATGCGGGTATGATTCGCTACTTGCTTTTAGGCCACTATTTATACCAAAACATTTTTCAAATCGGGCATAGTAATCACTAGTGTCTTCATCTTGCTTCTGCTTACAGGCTGAGATTGTACCCCAATCTTCCTTTTTCGTAGTTAATAAACGTGGCAGTACCTGTACTAATAAACCTGGTAATGCTTTAGTTTTATCCCCAAGTCCTGCTCCTGCAGTTCGGGCCTTTTCTTCCGCTTCTAACACTGACCATTCTATCTTTTGGTTTCCTACCTCCCACTCTTTTTCCTTGAGTTTCTCATAAATACCAGCAGGCATCAATACCTTTAATATTGTCATAATGTCGGGATAGGTATACTCTCCCATGAGTAACATGTCTTTAATTTCTCGGTGAAAACCCGCTGGATCTTTGTCATGACTGGGTACCACTTTCTTCATTTGTAACAATTCTATTTTCGATATGGGCGTATATACAAATACGCGCTTAAACTCGTTGTCCTCGCCTTTTATTGGGTGCACTTCTCGTAAGGGATTCTGTCTATCCATGTAATACGTGGTTCTTTCCTTGACGGGTAATGAGACATGTTCTGAACATACAAAAAGAATATACTGCTTTCTTGATTCTAGAATTTCTTTAATTAATTTAGTACCTGAACCTCTCCACTTATTCATAAGCAATTCAGTCAATGTGTCAGGTAAGGGACCAGGGTCCGAATGCTGACTCCGATATAGTATAATGAGTTGTTGAATCATATAAATCCCAGCTAACCTCTGTTCATCTGGGGTGAGATTCAAAAATGTGCGTGCTACTGTATCATCATTATATTTTCCGGGACTGTCCACCCAATGGACAGCTGCCCTGGCTAAATCTTGTTCATCCATAGAATCGAGAAAATGATAACCCCTTCGTTCTCGGAGTAGTTTGTCGGCGGTTTGGAACGAATGCTCGTTAGACCTTATATTAATTATAGGTATTTGGAAATTCCTGTTATTATCTGGACATATCGGACGTGTCGAGTCAGTAAGACATCTATTACTATTACAAGATCTTCCTCTACCTACATAGGCTATGGTGTCCGACTGTCCCGCGGGCAGTCCTGACCCTTCTTCCTCGCTTTGTTCGAACTCGTCTACCTCTAATCTTTCTTCGTGTAGGCGTTCTATTTCTTTACGGATCTTTCGGCACATGGCTATTATACAATTTTTCTTATCATGTCTACCTTCTGATATATTCTGGCTCCATCTGGTAAGAATTTGCATTGCTTCCGGGTCTACCCCCGGTCGGTCTTGATTTCTGATCACACAATTTATGAGGAAACGTAACAGTTCCCCCTGTATCTCCACTTTCTGGTATTCCATAGCTCTGTTAATACATTCTGGATCTCGCCCTGTTTGGACAAAATGATATATTTTATCTAGATGTGCAGTCATTCCTGGTAACTTCCCTAAATACACTGCGGCTCGTCTGATACGCAATGATGCCAGGGTCATTTCGTCCTCTTTACCGGGCACCGGGTCATATCTACAATCTATAAGAAGTTCCTTAAGCGTACGGGCACTTATGAGTTTGGGTGTACGTGAATGTGCTGACTCTTGAAAAGTAAGTTTATTTATTCTGGGTGGCGTAGAAAAAATATTGGTAGCACCTCCCGTAGCCCCATCTGGGGTGTCGGGTGTGAAAGGATTCGTTGAACGTGACACAGCAACTATAGGTGTGGACACAGCTATAGAAGTAGCTGTAGGAACAGATGTAGAAACAGATGTGCTTGCCAGAACTTGTGACTCGATCTGTTGCTGTAGGGATACGGGTACTGGATCTTGGCGTTGGACCTCCCTGGTATGCGGTCTATGTGGGGCGGAATTAGCATACTCGGGAGCTGCGTCATCTAAATATGAGGAAAGAAAAACATCTTCTGCGGTTCTAGGATGCCCCTTAGGATGTACCTTTATTGGGAATAATGGAGGTGGCAAGTCTTTCGGTATGTCTGGAGTAGCCTTAGGTAATCCTTCGGCTAGAAGGGGATACATACCATTCATAAGGGCATTTCTTTGTCTATCTACTTGTTCTGATTTCACTCGGATACCTTCCTCAATTAATAGATTTTCTCGAACTTTATTTGAACTCTCTTTATTCTTTTCTTCCTGTCTACGTGCTTTTTCTGTACGTCTATGAGATTCTTTACGCCATAACTCAACGGCGTCTTTCTGTGACTGTCTGACTTTCCTTTTCCATAACTCTTCCTCGACTTTCATGATGCACTCTGCATCCCAGGTCCCCGCTGCGGGCCACCTCTGACTTTCTGGTAATTCCTTGGTGTAGTCTACCCATAAATCAAGAAATAATATAGCGTCTAAGCCATGTTTGTGATACATGAAGTGCCCTGGAGTGTCCCTAGGAGGAATAGGAACGGCTTCTTCGAGTACCCCTTTTCTAGTAGTGATCTACCTTAATTTCGAAAAGAGCGGCATATTGACAACTGATCCGATACTTAATCTTGAACACACTTAATACAAAAGCACAATAATGAACAGCCATTCATACCACAATATGCAGGACGTTTTAACACATTAAACATTAAACACATTTTTAACCTTTAAAATAAACAACAATGATGATCGTCTGCATAACTAATCACCAAGCATAATTCTTGACAATAACTAGATACTTCGGAATACTTGATATACTGCTAAACAGTACATATACACTGCTAAAACAGTGCAGACCGGATTTGTGTACCCAAACCCGTCTTGACCGGCACAACCTATGTGCACGTCAGAAATGCCTCCCCAGTAATGGTACTCACCGGGTAGCTTCGGAAACGGAAGGCCTCGGAAACTGGACTTGAACCGGACTGGACTCGACTCGACTCGTCGGAAACTGGACTCGACTTCGAACTGGTGGGCCTCGGTATACCTCGGATCTTGCTCTCTCAGCTAGGCTCTGGTCGGGATACTTCGCACTTCTCACCGCCTCGTCTGGGTGTTGATCGCAGCCTCAGTCGCCCCCGCTTGACCGGAGGGAGATACAGGAAATCCTGCTGGTACGCGTTGTTGTCCGTCCAGCTGTGGCAGGAGACCGGGCCTGCAACGCACCGCCGGCGCGTGAGATGAGAAAGTGTCCCTATTCGGGCGCCATTCATGTGGTAAATAAACTTCCTTTACCGGGACTTAATTTGATACAGAAACATAATAAAATAGCTCAGTAAAATGAGAGGCAGAATCCGTGGTATTAGAGGTTCGGAATGGGCTTTATTCCAATGGACGATTATAATCGGTTGCTCCAAGTTCCATCACCACGGGGGTTCAGGAAGTGAAGTCCATACTTTATTGACAAGAAATGACTTTTATAGTACATACATTACAATGAAGCGAATGCAGTAGGCGTAACAATTGATAAGGAAATTGACGATTCATATGCGTAACCGAAAATGGGTGTAATAAGGAGTAAAAAGAAACATAATTGGTTATGATGTCACATATAGGTGGATCTATAAGATAATACTTGGCATAGATGCGCGCGCAGCAGCATGACGTGTAATTGACGTGCAACTAGGGGGTGAAGGGGACTTGACATTTAGCTCTACATGTGGAGACAAAAAGTCTGGGGGGTCAAGTCAACCTAATTCCAAATCATATCTAACATCCTATGTTTAAAGAACTATGTTATCCACAGAAGAAGGACTCTCGGACAGAATCTATTCTATACTGACTGTGCGTGCGTGTACAAGCGTCTAAGTGTCTACACTGAATGCGAGGGGGTAGGAATATTCCATGGTAACGGGGCTATGAATTACTTGCATGAGGACAGAGAAACCGAGCCTTTGCTCAGTAGCTGGAAGAATGTTTACTTAAACTGCTAGACAGGAATGCATCGGCTAAGGAGTGAAGCAGATAATTCGAAGGTGAAATACAGTTCTTGGCAGAGAATAGGCTGATGTCAGGCTTCGTGAGCCGCGCAGAGAATGAAACAAAGTTCATGGTCACAGATGCAGGCTCAGACTGGAGCTTTCAGAGGCAGAAGGCAAGAGGAGTTTGATGACAGAATCAGGGCCTACTTGCCTGGACTGTAAAATGGCATAAGTGAACCATACAAAGCCGGTGGCCTTTCATATTTAGGAATGGAATATCCGGCCTATTCATGGCGGATCTGACAGAGGACATGTTGACGGTGGACGCACATGTGTTTGCGTCTTCATAACTGGAACTGGAGGGAGCATACATGTACTTGTGACATGCACATAGAATCGTTGGGGTCCAAGATAGGGGACATAACTGATCAGAAAAATCCATATTTCCACAAAGGGGGCCCTTATATCAGTTCTCTTTTCCAAATTACTGTGTTCACTGTCAAGATCTCTTCCCACAGAAAAGACAGAGGGCTTCTAACAGTATGAAGGAATGATTGCTTTTTAGGTCTTGCCTGGCGTCAGCAGCGCGCATCTGCTGCTCTCGCCATGCGAGGGCTTTTTGGAATCGATACGATTCCAGAAGTCGTGTCGCTGCTCTGCCTGCAATTTGGATTTGTGCATGTCGTTTTGTGTCATGGATGATGCAAAACACAGTGTAATTGCACCAGAGGCAATCATTACACTGAGGGTTGCCACCCTGTCCGCTTTTGGCCCCGCCCCCCGGGATTGGCTCTTTTACTTGCGGCGTGACACAGTGCCTTCTAATTGCTGGGTGAGCACTTTCTTTTTTTCATTCGCACAATGGCGTGGCAACAGCTTTTTTTTAAGCCAGCGGTATCATGGCGTCCTCACAAACGCAGTAATTGTAGCGGCTGCCTGTTTAGCTTTACTTTGTATGCATGTTGTGAAGCGCAATGTTCTGAGTTGTATGTGAACATCGCGCTCCGTTTATTTTTTTTAATTTACATTGAAATATGGCGGACTCATGTTTTGTGTGCTACACATGTGACAGCGTGTCCATCTCCTCTGTTGCATGAGGGACTAAATTATCCGCGTGTATATGTGGGGGCACTTTGATCAGTGTTTATTTTGCTCTGTGTGCAGTCACTACACGTTAGTTGTGTGCGCATCCAGTTATGTGTATGTCTATTTCTCTGTTGCATGCACAGTTCTCGGCGTAGCTGTGCATTTATTCATAACAGAAGTGTGTGTCTAGTCCTGTGTGTTTCAATACGTCTGATTCGTGTCAATTCATACCTGGGTCTGTTTCTTTTCTGAATAATGTTATTTTCTCTTGTCCGTCCTTTTAATTTAATGGGTGCTTTTTCTGTTGCCTCTCCAGTGTCTACATAGTACGTGTGTGTGTGCATAATGAATCCAGTGTTTTTGTACGTGTTTCCCTTCGCTGTATACATTTTACTCCTATGTGTCTTGTTACTTTGTGTGTCTACTACCGCGTTCCTGTGTTTCGTATGAGTGCAACGCCCTATTTCTAGTTCTCTGTTGTGTGTATCCTATAGTGCTCCTAATCCCTGTTGTTCCATGTGTTTCTTGGTTACATGTGTGTTTAATCCAATAAGAACATATCCTGCATAACCAAGTGCACATGTGCATGCAACAAGTCCTATACATTCACACGAGAGTGCAGGAAACTACCAAGGCACCTCTTAGGGCTGGTTCTCAGGTCCTTTAAAGCCACACAGCACTCCACACTTAGACCCTGATTACAATCTTGGGAGCAGATTTACAAGCCCCTTGCACCACTTTGGCGTCACTTTTCCCAAGTTAAAAGTGACGCAAAAGTGGCCATCCGGCCTGGGGCTTCCTCAGGGCTGTGGTGATATGTGACATAAGCATGCAGATTCAACAGAAGAGGATTGAGAAAAAATGGTACATATGTAAGGTCGGACGTGCAGGATATAACAGTGTATGGACAAGAAAATATATTATAAAATATATCATCATATAGATATTTAGCGTTCGGAAAAAGTCCGTCAAAGGGTCGAGGATAGTGCATATAATAAGAACAAGTTGATGTATGGGTGTGTGTAACAGAGTATAAAAGTTAGAGCAATTTGGAGGTACATGTGAGGAGTGGAAGGGAGAAGAGAGGTAAGTGTTAGGGATAATGAGAAAAAGTTTGGAGACCAAAGAGGTATTAGAACGATAGGGAGATGTCGAGATGCATGAGGTATAGGACGCCGAACATCTGGAGAGACAGAGAGAAACAGAAGAGGAAAGCAGTTCAATATACTTCAAAACGGACCCCGCAGTATGCGCATGGAAACTAAATATATAGTTGGAAACACATGGTATTTACATCACGCATGTTTAGGCAAAGATTGCATGGTAGAGACAGAACATAGTAGAGCAAGGTTAAAGGCGATATATGGATCCAGATGTACAAGTCATTGTGACGTTATAATCAGCATTTGGAAAGTTGGATAAACAATTATGACCGATAAAAATGTACAATATGCACGTATTTGAGCAAGGATAGCTTTATGACGGTAAAAAATGGAATAGGAACAATGGTATAAAGTAATAAGATTACCGTATTAATCAGATAGGTCAAGTTGGATGAAGGGGATAACAAAAGAGGAGGGAAATTAGAATTCGAATTATGACAACGTAAGGTGATCGAGAAGTCGGAAGGGACCCAGGGGGTAGCCATAACTAGTATTCTAAAAGTATCTGCTGGGTCTCGAGTGCTATGGGTAACTGCAAGAGAGAATAGTTGCTTAGAGGCTGGGAAGTGGGTGGAAGTGACGAGGGTAAATAGATAATGCGGGGTACGTGTGTAAAACCATGATCTAAGAAAAAGGATGGCAAAATTGCTAGGAAAGCAGCTGAGAGTTCAAGGTGGCGTGTCAGAGATCAGCATGCTTACCGTAGGGAATTCTGTAAGGACTCCGATGTCCTGTCAATATAGTTGAAAGAAAAACGTCCTTGAATCTGAGGGGAAAGCATAAAAGAGGACCGGGCGGGTTAGGGACCGTAATCGAGATCGGAGCCTCCTGGAGAAAGGAGGACGGTTAAACATCGGCAGTAGGGCTGGCTTACCTATTAGTCATATATTGGAAGGCGCGTCGCCTAATGCAGTCTGTCCCGGCGGTCGGCAAAAGCAAGTTATCTGCGGGGGGAGGGACACTATTTGTGTATCTTGTGGCGACTAGTTCCAGGTCAGACAGTGGGGGTTCTGAGAAGGTCTCTGGTGGGAGTCGGGTCAGCGGTTGGAGTGGGTTCCCGGAAAATTAAGCTAGGGAAATAATATTTAGAGCAATATTGCGATGGTTGGCTAGGTGCGAGAGAGTTGGGCAGGACTTAAATATACGTCTGAAATACAAGTATTGGGCATGGAGGCCCTGTGGTGTAAGACAGCGAGCAAGAGTAAAAGTGACTAGAGAGTAACAGTGAATCAAATATAATACAAATAAAATGGGGGGGGGGGGTGGGGAAGAAAAGGCATATGGCATTCCCATAATTTCATTTTGCGCCAAGCGTTATTGTAATGGTCTTGTAGGTCCGTGGAATAAAGAGTTGGTTGGGCCAATGGTAATAGGGTAAATTGGAGGTACAGAAAAAAAGAAGATACAATGGCATATAAGTGACAGACATTCATTCACCTAACCAAACATACATCTCAGCATCTTTATTAAGACCAAGTTTGACCATGTTGAAAAGGAGAATGAGTTCACTTTCTCTCCTCCTGAGTTTGAGTTCATTATTGCCCCCTCTTTTGGCTGGTCGTACAAGTTCTACGCCAAAGAAGGTAAAGTCTTTTTTATGCGGATGTGCATTGTGGAAGTGTTCAGTCAGTGGGTGGCTAGTGTTGTATTTGTGTATGTTCCTGTAGTGTTCTTGGATCTGGGTACGTAGGGGTCGAATAGTACTCCCAATGTATGTTCGGTTGCAGGGACAAATGATCACATAGATGACAAACTGGCTGGTGCATTGGTACTTCGGTGGTTTTTTTGATGCTGAGTTTGCATATACTGCAATTGCTGCAAGTGTGAAAACCAGCAGGTCTGTCCAGAAATGTGGTTATATTTTGCCGTCTGTCATTGAATTCGGAGCGGCACAGCATACTCTTCAGGTTTGGTGCTCTGCGGAAATCATTTCCGGGTGGTCTTTGAGATGTTCATTTAGACTCGGGTTGTGTTTAAGTAGGTGCCAGTGTCGTTTCAGGATGTTTTGGATGTGCTGATGTCCATTGTGAAAATTAGAATAGCCGGATCTTCATCTTTTTTGTGTTTTGGTCTCAGGGTACTTGTTCGTTCAATTTTTGAGACTGTTTTTAGTGTGTTTTCAAGGGTATTTCGGTTGTATCCTCGTTGTTCAAGTCTGGATACTATTTCTTTACCTTTGTCCATGAATACCTCGTCCTCACTGCAATTTCTACGTAGAAGCTCTCCTTTTGGAATGTTCCTGATGATGTGACCTCTCAGGTGCTTTCCTAGGAATTTTGCCATCCTTTTTCTTAGATCACGGTTTTACACACGTACCCCGCATTATCTATTTAGCCTCGTCACTTCCACCCACTTCCCAGCCTCTAAGCAACTATTCTCTCTTGCAGTTACCCATAGCACTCGAGACCCAGCAGATACTTTTAGAATACTTGTTATAGCTACCGCCTGGGTCCCTTCCGACTTCTCGATCACCTTACGTTGTTCATAATTCTAATTCTAATTTCCCTCCTCTTTTGTTATCCCCTTCATCCTTCCTGACCCGGCAACTTGACCTGTCCTATTAATATGGTAATCTTATTACTTTATACCATTGTTCCTATGCCATTTTTTACCGTCGTAATGCTATCCTTGCTCAAATACGTGCATGTTGTACATTTTTTTGGGTCATAACTGTTTATCCAACTTTCCAAATGCTGATTATAACGTCACAATGACTTGTACATCTGAATCCATATATCGCCTTTAACCTTGCTCTACTATGTTCTGTCTCTCCCATCTCAATGCAATCTTTGCCTTAACATGCGTGATGTAAATACCGTGTGTTTCCAACTGTATATTAATTTTCCATGCGCATACTGCGGGGTCCGTTTTGACGTATATTGAACTGATTTCCTCTACTGTTCCTCTCTCTCTCCATATGTTCGGGGTCCTATACCTCATGCATCTCGACATCTCCCTATCGTTCTAATACCCCTTTGGTCTCCAAACATTTTCTCATTATCCCTAACACTTACCTCTCTTCTCCCTTCCACTCCTCACATGTACCTCCATATTGCTCTAACTTTTATACTCTGTTTCACACACCCATACATCAACTTGTTCTTATTATATGCACTATCCTCAACCCTTTGACAGACTTTTTCCTAACGCTAAATAACTATATGATATACTTTATAATATATTTTCTTGTCCATACACGGTTATATCCTGCACGTCCGACCTTACATATGTACCATTTTTTCTCATTCCTCTTTTGTTGAATCTGCATGCTTATGTCACATATCATCACAGCCCTGAGGAAGCCCCAGGCTGGATGGCCATGTAATGGGGTGAAACGCATGTTGGCTGTATTTTTCGTGTTGCTCACCCATGAGAAAGTCACAATATCTTATGCAACCACAATTAAACACATTTGCATAGAATCAAGACTGCTCTCTCTGGAACTCTCTCTGCAAATATTAACAAATAATCAAGATTAGTCCTAACACCTTCTTGAAACCTTATTACTACCAGTGGGGTGGGGGCTCGCCCACCGTCAAGGACAAATACCCAACTTATACTACACTCAATAATACGGTCACTAAAGGATTGAGACCTACTTTCCCCCTTCTCTCTTTTAAGTTCCCCTAGACTAATCAGTCTTCCATGGTTCTCTCGGCATCTGCTGTGAGATCCTCTGTAGCTGCCCAGCCACTACATCGATAAGATTATCAAAATACTGTTGTTCTCCTAACACTTTCCTGGAGGTAGGTGCCCTCCGGGGGTTATGTGTGGGCTCTGATACAGATGAATCTTCAAGAAAGGACACCAATGTTGATGTAGTGACAACTGCTTGTAAAGAGGTGGTTATTTGGGAAGATTTCACTCTCCCGGATATTAACATTGATAGGTGCACTAAGGGTAGGGCAGGTCTGCCCAAGTGTGACTCCTTGCTGAAAACATCAGGCAAAGATAGTTACCCTAATTTAGTTCCCCCTCTCTGCGTCCATCTTTGCCTCCTCTTTGTTGTAGTTTGACTCATTTGGAAAGTTCACCTTCTGATTTGGATCATGATGTTTTTCTTCCGAGCACTCAGTTGAATAATGTTAATGGAGGGGAGGGTACCCCATCTGATATTTTATTCTGCATTGAAAAGCTTCTATTTTGTCTTTATTGGAAAAAACTCTGTTAGGTTCCGACCATGTATTGGAAATGATGTCTGCAATTTTGTTTGCAGTGCAGAATGCAAACAAGATTGGCCTTTCCAAGCCAATATCAGCAGTGAATTTCTTTAAGGATAATTCTTCGAAACGCAAGTCCCAAAATTATTGCGCCTTTAGGAGTGTCAGAGATGCTTTTGTTCAAGCTGGTGTACCACTTTATCAGTTCCCTCCCCCAGAAACCGTTTGCAACTTTGAAAATGAAGAGCTTTGTTTAAATATGTTGTTTAGGGATTCCGATTAGTGCTCCTCTCTAAGTAAAGCTAAGTTAGAAATTTTTCTAATGTTTAAAAATGAAAATGGCACTGAAAAAGCAAATGGATCAGCTCGGCAGTCAGGCGGAGGGGGAGGGGCAATTTGTCGGCACCTCTACTGCCCCGTATTTTAATGTGCCTGTGTCCAGTGGTGTGCCTACCAGGGTTATGAAGGAGGGTGAAGTGGATTATCTATAAGAAGTCAAAAGGGTACAATTAAGAAACTGAACTATTGTACTGGGGTGAAGGTGAGAACTTGGATAGCGCCCTCCACACTTCAGGGAGCCCCAGATCTGTTATCAAGTGATCTGTCTGAGCCCCATGAAGCGGAAGTAGGAATAGGAACTCTGCTCCATCCAGAGTTAGGACACAGGGAAGTTAATCTGGATTGGTGGACTCCAGAGGAACATCTCTCACTAAGGGGGGTCAGATAAGGGCTTCATGGTATCTAATTCTTCGAGTGTGAGAAATACAGATGTTGGCACTATTGAAGCACCTGTCCTGCACCCTCGTTTTTGGCTTAACCATGGGGCAAAAACATTTTGCCTGAGGGATAAGGATAAACATTTTTCTAGTTGACACGTCTAGAATTTCCAGTTCTATTAAGGACCCTGAGGCAAGGATTATCCTTTCTCTTTCTATGGTGCTTATTAAAATTTTTTCACAGCAGCCAATTAAAGATCAGTATTTAAAAAAACTTACATTTCCCAATAAACCACTTGTGACGTCATCCTCAGGCACCTAATTAGGTTATGCCTATATAATGTCAGGACGCTGTATCTAATCCTCTTTCTTTGCCAGTGAAGGCGAACAGTCTTATAAACTTGAGTATTCAGAGAGCTGAACGGACTGAACTGATCACTCGACTGTCAAATTGGGGAGGTAATCTTGTTGGAACATCCTGTGTTCCACTTCTAATTCGGATTTTCACACTGAAACTCACTCATTCTATTTTCTGCTCAGAACCTGGAAAAAAGGAAGGACGTGTAATTTCCAAGATTACTGGTAAACCTCCACACATTCCATTAAGCCATTAACTTTAATTTATCAATAACGTAATTCAGCTATCACATTAATCCAGCATAAGGGTGAGTAATTATACATCATACAAACCCACAGACATAACTTGTAAGATGAATCGGGTGGGAAAATCCTCACCTCTGAGTCCTTAATAGAATTGATAATTTTAGATGCTTCAGCTTTAATTTTTTAAATTCTATGTCAGGACCGTAGGCTTCGGATTATGCTTGTTCAAAGCTGATTGAAGCTACATCCCCAATAGGTTTGTAATAGAATGTTTTAAAAGTAGAATCTGGGGGCCAATGAGTGGCCTTCATAATGTCCTGTAGTTGAGAACCCAGGAAAAAAACTTGGAGGCCATTGCTCCCGTGACCAAGTGGGCTCCATATTTACTGGTATCGACACCCTCTTCTCCTAAAAGCCATATAGCCCCTCTAGCCCAGGGTGGTGGAAGAGACAGAATTAAAAGGCTTTTGAAGGGAAATCAATTACTGGCTGCCACCAGAATGGCGTAATTCTCTACCCTGATCCTCCTATTCCTTTAAGCATTGCAGAATACAACATTGTGGGTTGTTCGGGAAGTGCGGATATGTAATCTGCCTGGAATCAGTCCTTCTTTTTCTGGAAAAAGTACAAGAAATCCCGTTGGGAGTAACCACTCTACCTTTAAGTCCAGGGCTTTAACTTCGGACACTCTCCTGCAAGATACTAAGCAAAGCAGCATAGTCAGTTTTGCTGACAACTGCTTCCTTGAAAGGTCGGATTTGGCCAGCCATCTCTGTAGGAAAGAAAGGACAATTGTCACATCCCACAGATAGTCATATTTGGGTCTCGAGGGATTGCTTGAGCAAATACCACACATGACCCAGCACACCAAAGGATGCTCACCCACTTGTTTCCCATTCCCCAATGCGTACCCGGCTGAGATGGCAGAACAATAGTTGTTAACAGAAGAATAAGTCCGTCCTATAGATGCCAACCCAGCTAGTAAATTGAATACAAAGACAATGGGGCTCCCCAGGGAATCCACACTCCGCTTGTTGCACCAACCCAGCCAGCGTCGCCAAGCAGAGGCATTATGCTTATGTGTGGTGTCTGACCAGGAATGGAGAAGGAACGTATCTGATTGCTCCGAAAGGCCAGGTAAGAGCCAATGGTCCCTGAACTGCGACATGCCATGAGATGTTTATGGCCCTGCATCAGTAAGGGATGTGGAGCTCCCGATGGATCCAGAAGTTGATTTGAGCATCGAATAATCTGGAACACAAATGCACAAGACCTCTCCATCAGAACAGGGAAGCAGGGTTGGAACCACCACAATAGAGTAATCAAAATGAGTTCTGCCTGCGAGTTTGGGCGGACACACTGAATCAAGAGAAGGGGAGGGAAAGCAGAGGGGCGTGCCAAGCTTGAAAGAAGGCATCTGTGGCCAGAGCCATCAGATCCAAATGCCAAGAAAATAATTCTGAAAGTTGGTTGGAAAGCCGGGAAGCAAACAGGTCTCTGTCGCATGGACCCCATTGCTTCTTAAGTAAGTGGAATACGGACGGGTGCAGTTTCTATTCGCTGGCATCTCTGAGATAAAGAGAGTTCCAGTCGCCACTATGTTGTCTCGACCTCTGGGATATTCTGCAATCACTGTGATGCTGGAGACCATGGCAACATTCCTTGGCAATCGCCACTAACTCTTAGGACATGGTCCCGCCCAGTTTGTTGATTTACTGGACCACAGAGATGTTGTCCATCCTCAGTAAAACATAACAACTGGAAGATTGGGGGGGAAGGGGTCAAGTGTTTTGACCTCACATATTACATCACTCTTGACATGGTCAGTGACTTCACTGATGACACCTTAAATGACATCAATGATTACATCATCAAGTGACTGTGTGTCACGTTCCGCTGTGGCTCCTGTAGATCCGAATGAAGCACAAGGGTTCCACCTCCCGACGTACCTGGCTCTGGTTATAGAGACACAGAGTGCCAGGGCAATCAGGTGAGGGAAAGGACTAAAACGGGGTACCGAGGGAATTGGGAGTCCTGCAAAGAAAGAACAGAAAAGAACATAGGAAATAACCACAAGGTAAACTACTCTCAGTTAGGTCTCACTAAGTGTAGCTGCCAAATGTGTCACTTCATGCATACCATGTCCCCTTAGGGACGAAGCCTTCCCTTCAGACTCGAGAGGACCAGCCCCCTCCAACACTCGCAAGATCTACCAGACCTTCTTCCCCTTTGTTCCCCTGTCGGTTCCCCCCGTGGCGCTACTAAGCGCTTCCGAAAATATGTACAAGAGCCCTAATCCCAAAGTCACTAATCCAGCATTGACATCATGTATAGAGTTAGCGCTTGCTGTGCCCTTGCCTGCATGAAAGGGAGTAAACCAAATGTCTCGTATGCCGGGTTCCCTTCCTCCTCCTCTCTGGCAACGAGAAACAGTCCTGAACAGAGCCGACCCCTCCCTAGGTCCCGAGATACCTGTTTCCTTTGCCGGAATCTCACAGCGTCGTCCTCGGCTCCTGAGGGGTGTAGAACCGCTCCTTACCTAGTTCAGTCCTGGGGTCTAGAAACGCGGCGACGCTTACGTCAGCGTCCCGCGTGTGGTTTTGTGAAGCCGGAACTGGCTTCCCTGATCCGAGTACCTCGTTCAGTCCTGAGGTCTTGAGACGCGGCGACGCTTACGTCAGCGTCCCGCGTGGGGGTTCCGTGAAGCCGGAACTGGCTTCCCTGATACGTGTACCTCGCGGCGGCACTCCGCCACAACCCGGTACTCTCCGAAACTCGATAACAGACGCGAACCCACGCGTCTTCCTCCTTCTCTGCTGGGCGTCTTCTCCAGCACCAACCACCTTCCAGTATTACGCGCCTCGATTGGCTTGCAACGCGCGTATTTACCACTTCTGGTCACGCCTCCATACAGCCGGGGATTCTGGGGGATGTAGTCCTCCTCTGGCTGTACCTTCGGTAGGCGCCCTAGATCCGCGCCTGACAGTATGCCCCCCTTCCCGTGCGCCTCCTAAGACCAGGCTTGTCCGGGAACCGGGTGTGGAACGACCGCACCGCCTCCGACGCGTGGACATCAGCCGCCGGAACCCAGGAATCCTCCTCCGCCGAGTAACCCTTCCACGCCAGAAGATACCACAGCCGACCCCTCCGGATTCGGGAGTCCAACACCTTCCTCACCTCGTACTCCATCTGGCCGTCACGATAGATCGGCGGGGCTGCCACCCTCCGAGCCCCCACCGCCGGCTTCAGTAAACTGCAGTGGAACACCGGATGGATGCGCAAAGAGGCCGGCAAAGCCAACCTATACGCCACTGCTCCCACGCGACGAACCACTGGATACGGACCGATGAAGCGAGGATGGAAAACGCTGCGCAACTTGAAGCGGAGGTACTTCGTGGACAACCATACCCTGTCGCCCGGGAGATAGGATGGTCCGTCCTGCCGATGGCGGTCAGCCCATGCCTTGTACAGGCCCTTAGCACTCTCCAGATTCGTCCGGAGGTGCGCGTGCAATTTCCCCAGAACTTGTAACTGGTCCGCCAGAGCGGGCAGGTCCCGCACGTCCGCGGGGAAAGACAACGGAAGAACCTTGGCATGATATCCGTAGGTAGCCCGAAAGGGAGATTCCCTGATGGAACTATGCCATGCATTGTTGTAAGAAAGTTCCGCCAACCACAGGAGTGATACCCACGAGGCGCTTGCTTCCTTGGAGTAGCATCGTAGATACGTCTTAAGTGTTTGATTAAGGCGTTCGGTTTGGCCATCCGTCTGTGGGTGGAAGCTGGTGGACGTGGCCACCTCCACCTGCAGGGCCTTACACCATGCCCTCCAGAAGCGCGCGATGAACTGCGGGCCTCTGTCCGAAACGATCACTCTAGGGAATCCATGGATACGCACCACTTGAGATAGCAACAGCTGAGCGGTCTGACTGGCAGAGGGTAGATTTTTGCACGGCACGAAATGTCCCATTTTGGTGAGGCTGTCTACCACCACCATGATCGCATCGCAACCCTGGTCCATCGGTAGGCCCACCACGAAGTCGAGGCTGATGTTCTGCCAGGGCCCCGCGGGAGTCGGCATCGGGACCAACTTGCCTTTGGCTTTTGAGCGGTCCCCTTTGGCTTGGGCGCACACGTCGCACCGTTGTATCCATAGACGGACATCCTTCTTCATGTGTTCCCACCAGAAGTGACGTTGTAGGAGATGAAGAGTCTTCGTACACCCAGGGTGACCCGCTATCAGCGACTAGTGACACCATTCGAAAGCCTGACGCTGCAGCGCCACTGACGGGACAAACAGCCGATCCCGAAAGAAAGGCAACCCTCCTTTCATTCGCCTCTCTGCTCCCTGTTCCTCCCATTGTAGCCATTGCGTCAGAGTTCGGTGTGTCCTTACAGTGTTCAAAAACGTGTCTGCCCTGATCCCACAGATCACCTTTGCTGGGGGTATAATGGCCTCTAGGACCTCCTGACGAGCCGTATGTCCTCCGGATTGTCGGGAAAGCGAGTCAGCTTTTACGTTCTCCGAACCGGGTCGGAAAGTGATGACAAAGTCAAAACCTGCGAAGAACAGCATCCACTGCATCTGCCGTTGTGTGAGATGTCGGGCTGTCTTTAGGTATTGTAAATTCCGGTGGTCCGTATACACCGTCACAGGATGCGTAGCCCCCCACAGGTAGTGCCTCCATTCCTGAAACGCCTTTCTCACGGCTAGCAGCTCCTTTTCAGCGATCGTGTAGTGTGATTCAGCCGGGGTTAATTTCCTGGACAGAAAGGCTATGGGATGCAGTTGACCTGTCCGTGCCTCCCGTTGCGAGAGTACCGCCCCCACTGCTATGTCAGAAGCGTCCGCCTCTACTATGAATGGTACGTCGGGTCTGGGGTGCTGCAGAATCGGGGCGGTAGTGAACGCTTGTTTTAGCTCACAGAACGCCTGCATAGCCTCTTGGGTCCAGGAGAACTGGTGTCCTTTCCTTAGCAAGCGGGTAAGTGGAGAGACGAGCTGTGAAAAGTGAGAGATGAATCTCCTGTAATAGTTCGAGAAGCCCAGGAAGCACTGTACGTCTCTCACTGTCTTGGGGATAGGCCACTCCTGTACCGCGGACACCTTCCTCTCAGCCATACTCAATCCTAAAGGACTCAGGACCACCCCCAGGAACTCCACCTTAGAGACATGAAATTCGCATTTGCTCAACTTGCAAAACAACTTGTTCTCACCCAATTTGTGTAGTATCTGCGAAACATGTGAACTGTGGTCTCTACGATCTTTGGAATATATCAATATATCATCGATGTATACCACAGCTGTTCTATCGATGTACTCTTTGAGAACGTCATCGAGAAAGTATTGGAATGCCGCCGGGGCGTTACACAGCCCGAACGGCATTACTCTATACTCAAAAAGTCCGTATCGCGTCTTGAACGCCGTCTTCCACTCATCACCCTCCCGGATCCGGACCAGGTGATAGGCCCCCCGCAAGTCCAACCGGGTGTAAATGGACGCCTCCTTCACCTGGTCCAGCAAGACAGGGATGAGCGGAAGAGGGTAGCGGTTACGCACCGTGTTTTTGTTCAAAACGCGATAATCGATGCACGTCCTCAATTCGCCATTGGCCTTTTTGATAAAGAAAAGAGGCGACGCTGCCGGAGAACGGGAAGGCCTAATGAAACCTATGTCCACATAGTGCTCCAAGTACTGTCGTAGGTGCTCGGTCTCCGGCTCAGATAAGGCGTACACTCTGCAAGAGGGCATGATAGCCCCGGGGATTAATTCTATTTGGCAGTCATAACTGCGGTGGGGTGGCAAAACTTCCGCCTTACTCTCGCTAAACACTTCCCTGTACTGATCATATACCGCGGGGAGTACCGTCTCTTTCTCGGCGGCCGTGAGAACGTGATACCCCCGGGTAAGGGCGAGAAGATGTGTCCGGTGCGCGTCAGCGCATTCCCCTTTACAATACTCGGTCTCGAATTCCACCGTTTTTCTCTTCCAATCTATCGAGGGATTATGGGTGGTTAGCCAAGGCATCCCTAGTATTACCTCATACTGGGGTGCCTCGATGATATTTAGGGCGACCTCTTCCACGTGATCCCATAGAGGACCTGGTTTGGTCAGAGTCAGGGCTTCCGTGACCTCAGTGATGGGCCCTGATACCAGAGGCTTCCCATCGACAGCCCATACCGTTTCTGGACTAGTTCTCGGGATGCGCCTTAACCCCAGCCGCTTCACCAACCCACTATCCACAAAATTCCCTGTGGCCCCGGAGTCAACCATGACTCCGACCTCATGGTCTTGTGATCCCACCGTCAACCGCATGAGCAGCGTGACGTGTGATTCTGAAGCGATTGATTCGATGACCGCCAAAGAGGGCAACTGCAACGCACGGGGTTCGGATACCCGAACGCTCTGTTCTGAAGCCAGGGCGTCTGGGAGGGGGACCTGCATTGAGGTCACCGCCACTTTCTTCAGGCCAGCATACCCACTCTTCTTGGGTTTTGAGGGGCAGTCCCGAACATAGTGGCCCTTCTTGCCGCAGTACATGCATAACCCGGCTTGTCTGCGGCTTTCCCTTTCCGCCCTAGATAACGGGGCCCGGATTGCCCCCACCTCCATGGGTTCCGCCTGGGTATCAGAAGGGGTTCCGGTATTCCTGATCCCCCTCTCGGATTTCTCTATCGGGGCATACACTCTCTCTCCCCTCCGTTCAGACAACCTATGATCGAGTCTCAACGTGAGATTCATCAAATCTGTATACGTGGAGGGCTGCGGATCTATCTGGGCCAGTACGTCCTTCATGTCATCGCTCAAGCCTTGGTAATAGAGGGACATTCTTTTTTTCTCGGGCCAGGCCGTTTCAGCTACCAGACGGTTGAATTGGGTCAAGTACGCGACCAAATCCTGTTTCCCCTGTCGGAGTCTCAACAGTTCCCGGTCAGCTGAGAAAGTGGTGGCCCTTCGATCAAATACCCTCTCAAACTCGCTTCGAAAGGCGTTCCAATCCGACAGCATGGGGTCATCGTATTTGACCAATGGCACCGCCCAGTTGGCAGCGTCCCCAGTCATATAGGAGATGGCAAAAGCCACCCTAGAATGGTTAGATGGAAAGGAAGCGGGTTTGCACGAAAAATGCAAGGCTATTTGCGTCAGAAATGTTTGAATCTTTAGAGGATCCCCAGAGAACCTCTCGGGGCTAGCCAGGGGAATGGGAGGAGAAACATTCACATGTATGGGAGATGACGATGGAGAGGCGTCAAACGGATTTCTACCCTGTCTGTCCACCCTGTCTCTTAGGGCGGCCGTTTCCGCCTTTGAGGCGGCCAATTCCTGTTGCACAACCAGGAGAGCCTGTAACACATCGTCTAGTGACGCCATGCTTGTGCTTTATTCGAATTCACAGGAGTAATATCTTGGGCGCGTAATTCTGTCACGTTCCGCTGTGGCTCCTGTAGATCCGAATGAAGCACAAGGGTTCCACCTCCCGACGTACCTGGCTCTGGTTATAGAGACACAGAGTGCCAGGGCAATCAGGCGAGGGAAAGGACTAAAACGGGGTACCGAGGGAATTGGGAGTCCTGCAAAGAAAGAACAGAAAAGAACATAGGAAATAACCACAAGGTAAACTACTCTCAGTTAGGTCTCACTAAGTGTAGCTGCCAAATGTGTCACTTCATGCATACCATGTCCCCTTAGGGACGAAGCCTTCCCTTCAGACTCGAGAGGACCAGCCCCCTCCAACACTCGCAAGATCTACCAGACCTTCTTCCCCTTTGTTCCCCTGTCGGTTCCCCCCGTGGCGCTACTAAGCGCTTCCGAAAATATGTACAAGAGCCCTAATCCCAAAGTCACTAATCCAGCATTGACATCATGTATAGAGTTAGCGCTTGCTGTGCCCTTGCCTGCATGAAAGGGAGTAAACCAAATGTCTCGTATGCCGGGTTCCCTTCCTCCTCCTCTCTGGCAACGAGAAACAGTCCTGAACAGAGCCGACCCCTCCCTAGGTCCCGAGATACCTGTTTCCTTTGCCGGAATCTCACAGCGTCGTCCTCGGCTCCTGAGGGGTGTAGAACCGCTCCTTACCTAGTTCAGTCCTGGGGTCTAGAAACGCGGCGACGCTTACGTCAGCGTCCCGCGTGTGGTTTTGTGAAGCCGGAACTGGCTTCCCTGATCCGAGTACCTCGTTCAGTCCTGAGGTCTTGAGACGCGGCGACGCTTACGTCAGCGTCCCGCGTGGGGGTTCCGTGAAGCCGGAACTGGCTTCCCTGATACGTGTACCTCGCGGCGGCACTCCGCCACAACCCGGTACTCTCCGAAACTCGATAACAGACGCGAACCCACGCGTCTTCCTCCTTCTCTGCTGGGCGTCTTCTCCAGCACCAACCATCTTCCAGTATTACGCGCCTCGATTGGCTTGCAACGCGCGTATTTACCACTTCTGGTCACGCCTCCATACAGCCGGGGATTCTGGGGGATGTAGTCCTCCTCTGGCTGTACCTTCGGTAGGCGCCCTAGATCCGCGCCTGACACTGTGAGTGTTTTGTGTGTTAAATATACATTAAAAAACCCACGGCCGATCCAGCAGTCACTAACAACTACAGGCCTATCACACTGCTTCCTTTCTTTGCTAAAACCTTGGAAAAATATGTGAATGCAGTAATTACTAATCATCTAGAAACCACCAACTCTCTTCATGCGAGCCAATCTGGCTTTAGAGCAAATCATAGTACTGAGACAGCTCTGCTAGAAATCTCTGAAAGCATTAAGAACTGTCTTGACAGAGGAGGTAAAGCAGTCCTTATACTGCTTGATCTCTCAGCCGCTTTCGATACTGTGCCCCACGACCGCCTCCTTCAGAGATTGAGGGAATGTGGCCTACGGGGCACGGTTTTTAACTGGTTCTCCTCTTTCCTCAATGAGCGTCAACAATCTGTCTGGTCTCCTCCTTTTTCTGCTGCTATTCCCCAATTAAATGTGGGAGTACCCCAGGGCTCCGTGTTGAGCCCGACTCTTTTTAATATACATATGGCCCTATTGGCCTCTCTTGCTGAAAAATTTGGAGCCAAGATTATAACACATGCTGACGACTCTAAAAATGTTGTTTACTTATGGGAAGGATGAACCTTTTAATGAATCTTTAATCAGGGAATGTCTGTCCAATAATTGTGGATGGTCTCATCTGAACCAGCTGTCCTGCAATTCGGCTAAGACTGAAATTATCTTCTTTGGACACACTCCTGGGGACGAGTGGAAAAATTGGTGGCCACAGGACAGCCTTCTCCACCCAACCCTGTGACTACAGTGAAAAATCTTGGAGTCTTATTGGACTCAGTTCTCTATGAAATCGCAGGTGAAATCTGTGACTGGCACAGGTTTCAGGCTTCTCAAAATGATGAGGAATTTTCTCTCCCTTCTGTCTATGCCTCATAGACAGACTGTAGTTCAGGCCCTTATCATCTCCAGATTAGACTACGCAAATGTTCTCTATCTGGGCATCCCGAAATTTTTGCTGAACCGTCTGCAATTGGTTCAGAATGCTGCAGCCAGGGCTGTTGTGAGGGTCGGTCCTAGGACCCATTTGTCTAGCCTTTTCAAAACACTTCATTGGCTCAAAGTAAAATATAGAATCGATTTCAAGGCACTGGTCCTTGCTTTTAAAGCGCTTCACGATATAGGGGCTTCCTATCTTAAAAAGAGAATCATCCCCTATTGCCCTGTGAGGACGTTAAGATCTTCTACTCTCTATCTGCTTCGGGTGCCAAAGTTCTTTCTAACCAGGAAGGGAGGTCGCTCCTTCCAGGTGATTGTTAGTAAATTATGGAACACCCTCCATCTGGCCCTCAGAAGCAATTCTGAACTCCTCAGTTTTAGACAGCATCTTAAGACCTGGATGTTCCCCCTATAGACTTCAATACGTCGCTATGACAGGACAGGAAGTCGTGTGTGAGCTCCTGGTGTCGGGCAGGTACTTCTAGCGCCGGGACACTCTTTTTGAGTTGCAGAGCGCTTTATAAATCCATTTTAACATAACATAACATACCAAGGTGTATTGGTGAATCAGTGGGTGTATGAGTGCCTGATTCAGTGGGTGCGTGAGTAACTATAAGTGAATAATTAAGTGTCTCAGTCAATGTATGGGTGAGTGACTTGTTGTGTGAATGTCTGTATCTATCTGTCAGTTGGTGTCTAAGTGGTTGTATAGGTGTGTGAGTGGGTACGTGAGTTTCTGTATGGGTGAGTGATTAGTTGTCTGAGTTTGTCTATGGGTGTCTCAATATCTGTTTGGGTGGGTAAGGGTGTGTGTCACTGCCTGTATGGATGAGTGTGGGTGAATTGGTGGCTCTATGGCTAAGTGAGTATGTGTAAGTGGATGAGTGAGTGTGTGTATGGATCTGTTGGTGAGTGAATGGATGTGTCAGTGGTATATGGGTGCGTATGGGTGAGTGTGTGCTTGTGTCTGCAGTGACTATAGGTGAGTGAGTACATGTTAGTATCTGTATTAATAAATGAGTGGGTGTGTGTCTAAATGTGTAGGTGAGTAAATGGCTATGGGATTAGCTCTATAGGTGTGTGAGTAGCTCTATGACTGGCTCCTGTGTGTGAGTGGCTGTATTAGTGAGTGAGTTGGTGTATGAGGGGCTGTATGGGTAACTTAGTGGATGTGTGTGTAGACCTATGAATCCGTGAATTGGTGTGTAAATACTGGTATAGGTGTGTCAAAATGTTTTGAGAATGCTAGTGAAGAAGTTTGAGTGAGTGTATGAAAAGTTATATTGAGGTGTGAGTGGGTGCGTCGGAGATTCTGTGGAGTTGTCGTCAGTGATGTAATTTGTGATGTCAGCAGTGATGTCACAGACCATGTCATGTGTGATGTAATATGTGAGGTCATAAGCACTGCATTGCGAGGACGTGAGTTAAATTTAGCTCAGCTAAGTTTAACTGATGAGTTTCTCTGGTTTTGTATGAGTGAAACATGACCCTAAGTATAATTTCCCTGTAACCTTTTTTCAGTGAATTTGTACGTTTAAAAAACTAATTCTATTGACTAACTATAACGTCCCTGTAACCTTTGGTTTTTTCAGTGCTTTCTATGGTTTTTTTAACTAGTGAGTGTGTTTGCCGATTGGTGGAGATGGGGGGCTGGGCCCCCGACCAGCACTCAGGAATCCCGTTGTGGAGGACTTCAAGGAGGTATCAGGTGGGGTTCTTGGCCCCTAAGATCCCTCAGGAGTAAAGTGGACTTCTCCCCCCAACCATTAGTGCTCCACAAGCGGAGCTGCATTGACAGAGTGGTGGAGAAAGCGGGTGTGGCCTCCAAAGTCCTCTTAGCAATTCCGCTGTGTTGGACTTACTGGGAGTAACAGGAGGGGTAGTTGGCCCCCAAGGACTTCCTTGGGGCCCAATTACCCCTCTTGTTACCTCCAGTAAGTCCCACACAGCGGGATTGCTGAGACATCGTAAGAGGCCACGCCCCCTTTCTCCACCACTCTAGTAGGGGGATGAAGTCTGCTTGGCTCTTGAAGGTCCTGGGGAGCCAACTAGCCCTCCTGTTACATCCAGTAAGACCCACAAAAATGGATTGCTGGGAGGTCGTCGGAGGCCATGCCCCCTTTCTCCACCACTCTGCAAACGAGTCTCCTGGCGCACTGCTGCTTGGGGTATGAAGTCCACTTTAGTCCTGAAGCCCTCAGGAGGCAAGGGGCCCTCACCCCACCACCAGCAGTGTGCCAAAAGGCACATTTGCATAGTGGTGAAGAAAATGGGCGTGGCCTCCGACCACCGCTCAGCAATCCCACTGTGTGGGGCTTAATGGAGATAACAGGAGGCCTTGTTGGCCCCTAATAACCCTCAGCAGCCAAGGGGACTTTATCCCCCAAATAGAAACAGGCCAGGAGGCGTGTTTGCTGAGTAGTGGAGAAAGGGGGCGGGGCCTTGGTGATGTTGTTTGGCTTTTTTTTTTTATTTATTTTTTTCAGGAAGGGGGGCTGCGTGGCTCTCCTCTATACCATTTTGGGCCCCGGCGACCCCATCCACCAGGGGCCTGACTTTTTTCCTATACGGAAGGAAGAGGGGCAGCGTGGCCCCCCTTCCAAGGGCCATTTTTAGTCCCGGGGGCACCTATCCCCCGGGCATGGCCCCTTTTTTTTAATACATACATACATACATATATATATATGGCAGTTGGAGTCTCACTATATACTCACACTAGATACTAAAATGCCTAATGGTTTAAATACAGGAGGGGACCTACATAATTTTTTATGAATTTTAACATATAATTGTGTAGTTTGCCTTTTCCCCTGCAACCTGGTACCTATTGATGAGTTGGCCTATATTTGGACTGCCCAGTAAATTGACTCCTATATGTTGCTTCATGTTTTTTTCCCAGTTTTTGTCTTTTTTTAGCTAGGTTTTACTACTGGTTTTATCTGGATTCTCTGGCTTTTACCTGTGGTTTTACTTGGCTTTTGCTAGGCATGGTTTGGGGGTAGCTATATGAGCAATTTTAGTATGTCTTTTATCTTTCAAATATCCACTCTTATTTTACCTTTTGGATTTTATTGTCCTTGCCATTTCGTTACGTATTTCCATTGTTGTCATGTTATATTGATGCACTGGCACTTTATCTTGACATTTTGTATAATCATCACACAACTCTGACATCATTAATAAGAAAGTTAATTGTGATGATTACCAATGATATGCACTTTAGCGCTGTATTTGCACTATAAGCGTAATGCACTTGCACTTTAATTTTATTATCTTCAGTCATTATTTTTTGATATTTTAAGTATTTCAAACTATGATGATTTGCACTTTAAATGTAGTCTCTGCATTTTATGCTTGATATATAAAGATAGCTAATTGTATGCATTCACGCATATTATGTGACAATGTGAAAGCATCTTTACGGCGTTTTTTCCTTTTTAAGAAAAATACCGAATTCTTCAGCTATGATTATTTTTTAAAAAACTGGTCATCTATGTGATAAAAGTAACCATGATGTAATGAGTTGACATTTTTTTCACTAAACATTCACATTATTTGCATTGTTTGATTTTTACATGTTTGACTATGATTGTACTATTTACAACCGTAGTATTTTTTCTATTTCCTTAGAGTGTAGAAAAAAATGTTTTGCCAGTTTTTTTTAACTTTTAAAAAAAGTATTTAATGAGGATTGGCCCTTGGGGCGTCATGTGATCAAGACAGCGTCCTGCTGTCGAAACGCGTCATGCTGGGCACTTGCTGTACGAATGTAGCTGAATAAGGATGCAATAAATCTGCACTGGAAACGCACGCTGTGGTCCGTAACTGTTTCTTTGCTGATAAGGAGCGAGTTAGGAACGCTTATCTTTATATATATATATATATATATATATATATATATATTTTCTTTTCTTTAAAGGGAGGTGGCCACGAGGTCCCCCTCCTGAGGCCAATTTTGGCCCAGGGGCCCGACCATGCCCAGGACATGGCCAGCTGGTTGGGAACCCCAGGGGGAGGTGGGGGGGGAGCCAGAAGGCCCCGACGTCCCGGCCGGGTAACTCCTCCTGTGGGAGTCTGCACTGCTTGTTACACCCAGGGAGCTGCTGTCATGCAGCTCCCTGGGTGTAAAAGGCATAGTGTGCTCCGATTTGAGCATAATGCTCTCGCTTGTTCAAAGCGGAACACACTGTTTCCTATGGGATGGCGGGAGCAGTTTTCCTGCTACCCCATAGCAAAACGCAATGCCCCGGGGATGGGCACCCCGGGACACTGCTGGAGCCGACCCTGGGGAGTGGTGGTCCCCAGGGCCATGCAGGGCTCCTGAAAGGGGGAAGCGCGTCCCCCCTCCCATCTTCTGCAGAGCCCCGGGAACGTGGCCCCCCACACTTTAATATATTCGCCTTGGGGAGGTAGCGGTCCCAGGGGCTGCGTGAGAGGGCTGGAGACCCCATCCTATTATATTTTGATATAGCCCCAAGGAGGTGGTGGTCCCCAGGGCAGCGGGGGGCTTGTGCCCCCAGGGAGGTGGCTGACCCCGGGGCTGCTTTGGGGAGCTGGAGCCCCCTCCCCACATACTATAATTCAATAAAGCTCTGGGGAGGTGGCTGTCCCCAAGGCTGCGAGGGGCCCACGCGGTGCCCCCCATCAAATTTTTTTTATGGCCCCCTGAGACCTGGCTCGCCCGGGGACCCTAAATTAGTGTGGGAGCTCGCGCTTCCGTTTAAAAAAAAATATCTTTTTTATTTAACCCTAGAGGGTCACTGTGGGACCCGTTCATGAGGCCTATGGGGTCAGGTTGTTTGTACGTTTTTTTCTTGTGACTCGGTTCATCCAAGTCACAAGATGGCTGCCACCTCAGGAACAACTGAACGGATTTACACCATTTAACAAAGAGTGCTTTCTGGACCAAGAGCTACCTTTCTGCCAAATTTGGTGTAATTCTGTTCAGCAGTTAAGGCTGTAGCCGTGTCATAAGTTTCTTATGAAAATTAAAATAGAGAAAAGTGTTTTGGGACCCCCCCTTTTTCTCGCCCCCACTTGACGGATCACTCCGACATTTTCAAGACAGCAGCTGACGTGACTGAGTTTTATAAATTTGGTTATTGGAAAATCATAAAAAACTTTTCTTATGTAAACTAGGTCTTCACTATAACTACCCACTGGCGACCGGCAGTAGGAGTAACAAGTGGTGGCCCCCTACTGCAGCGCGATTCTTCACGGAAGCCGAAAGGGATTACGAAGCTATCAAGGTCGGAGGACCCGGTAACAACGCAGTCCGGCGGTGAGTGAATAAAATGAATGTCTGCGCGTAGGTGAGGAGGTTACGGCTCTAAAGCAGTGAGTGGTGGAGAACGGCGGACGCCGACTCCAATATACATTAATATCCTTCACTCTCAAAGATAATGTCAGCCAGCTTAGTGAATGAGCGGGAAGCAGCAGCTGAAGAACTGTTTGGCAATCTGCCCAGAATTAATACCAACATGAGAAATACGGAGGGCAGTCAAAGTATAAATGATCAAGATGTCAAACAACTATTGAGAATTTTGGAAAAAAAGATGAAAAGTGAAATAACCAAATGGTGGGAGCACAAATCCCTTACTAAATATGAAGAGGTGGGACGAGTTCCTCGGGGACTGAGAATCCTTTTGGCGCCAAGTTTCGAGGAACCAAATCCCGCCATGTTGTTAGAGTGGGGGGAAAGCAATCTGGTGGCATCTATGAACCTGGTTAAAATCCTAATAAAATATGCAGTCATAGACCGCCAAACTCTCCTAGAAAACATTACCAAAATTAATGAAGAGTTAGATAAGAACACAGACCAAAAGGAACTCATAATCAAATCGCGCAAAGAAATCAGTGAACGACTACGTAAACACGAAGACCGAATCAAAATCCGCAAAGCGCATAAGTTTGCCCGCGAGCAGGCAGATTATGAACAAGGACAAATATACACTTTCTCTCGGAAATTCGACAACGCCAAAAAACTGAAATTCAATAATAAAAACTCTACGAATCCATCAGAGCGACAACAAGACCACACGGAAGTTGTATCGGAAACTGAAGGTGACACAGCATCAACTTAGAGTGTGGTCAGCTCGGATTTCAGTAGCCATGAGGGAAGTAATTTGAATATGGTGTTGAACCTGGGGGAAGAAATTGATTTTTTTAGTGGGGGACCGGAGACAAACGCTCCGTCCGAGAAATCGCCACAATCAAACAGAAAAAGGAGGAACACAAGACGAAGAGAAAGGAGAAAAAAGCACAAAACCACAACAAAAGAAAAAACAGCAGTGGTACAGAAAGAAGCGGTGATTGATTTAACTATTACAAATCTGTCTGACATTACATTAACAGCAGCAGAGAAACAACTTCTGGCTCTTGGTCTCAATTTTTGCCCCGAAAGTTCATTTAATTATGCCAGTACCAGGGTGGACATTTCTTGTTTGATTCGGAAACTAAAACTTAAAAGTTTTTTACCATCAAATCGGGAAACGTCAATAACAATAAGGAAATGGAAAATCAAAACAGCAATACCTTATGCCCAGTCGTTCCAGCATCAGATGCCAAACTTTTCTTAACTCTTCATGAGTTGGGGGCTTCAACCTCTAACTTACGACAATCAGATGATATGGTTGAAAATAGTACACAGGATCGACTGCAGAGAATCAACCTATCCCAAAAAAGAGCAGGTGAGAGTCCCTTTAAACCAAAAAGTATGTTTATTCCCATCATGCCTAAAGATGCAATAGACATTTTTCACGAATGCGTAATTGAAGATTTGAAAAAATTGAATCGAACAGTTAATAAACAACGTCATCGTAAGAAAAACTACAATCTAACACAGTATGTAAAGTTGATGAAGAAATTGGGCAATAACCAAGAGGTGATCATTAACAAGTCCGATAAGGGTGGAAACATTGTTCTATGGCCCAAAAAAGACTATATCACAGAGGCAATGAGACAACTAAATGATGAACAATGTTACCACAAATCCAATGGAATTGAGTACAAGAGGGCAAAAGAAATGATTAAAAAATTACTGAGCCAATATAAGAGACAAGGTTTGATTTCGTCAGCTGAATTTGACTATCTCCATATTGAGCACCCAGTGATTCCTATCTTGTATCTAATACCTAAGATCCATAAAATGATCACCCCAACACCCGGAAGAACAATGATATCTGCAATCAACAGTGTTAGTGAACATATCTCTCAGTACATTGATTTTTATTTACAGGACTTTGTCAAAAGTCTACCCAGCTATGTGAGAGATACTGGAGACTTTTTAAACAAGATAAATACTATTCAATGGGAAGATGGTTGGTGTCTTTTAACATTAGATATTGAATCACACCAGCATAGAACATGCAGCAGGACTAAAAGCTGTCATTTTTTGAACAAAAGACCGTGTGAATATTATAGTCACAACAAAATGTTATGTGAACTGACTGCCTGGTGCCTTAATAATAATTTCTTTATGTTTAACAAAGTTACCTGGAAACAAGAAAGGGGCGTGGCTATGGGATCTTGTTTCTCCCCCAGCTACGCATGCTTGCATGTTGGCTGGTTGGAGGAACAAGTCCTGAGGAAAATACCCAATATACACCATGTCCATCACTGGCTGAGATTTATTGATGATGTTTTTTGTGTATGGGATGGTGATGAGGCAAGTGCACAAGAGTTTGTCAACACACTAAATAACAACTCTAGTAATCTAAATTTTACATCCAACATTAGTAGAGACAAAGTGGACTTCTTGGATGTACAAGTATCAATTAACAACCGTACACTAGAAACTACATTGTTTAGAAAAACTACAGCTGGGAATAGTATACTTCACGCTAGTAGTAAACATCCCAAACACTTGATTGAGAGCATCCCGTTTGGTGAGCTACTAAGACTGAAAAGTATCTGTAGCTCCCAGCAGGAATATGAGAAATGTTCTAAAGACATGATAGAGAGACTAAAAGAGAGAGGATATACTGATTCTACCCTCTCAAGAGCTTTGAAAAAAACAGAGGATAGACCCAGAGAATCTTTACTATCCCCCAAAGAACTAACTGTTATTAATGAAGAAGAGAGTCCACGCTTCATTACTACATTTAGTAAACAAGAGAGGAGAGTAAAGTCAATCATTAAGAAGAACTGGCCCATTATACTCACTGATGGGGTTCTCAGCAGTAGATTACCTGAGTTACCTACCATCACATATAGGAAATCTAGATCTATGAGAACTGAACTAGTAAAAGTAAGTCCGGAACTCAACATGGCCAATACTTGGCTCAAACCCAAAGCAGGTTTTCATAAATGCTCATCATGCCGCGCCTGCAAATTTGGCGTCAATACAACTCATTACAAAACTCCTTTTTCCGATATCCCTGTCGTGATTGAAGGTAGTTTTGGATGTAAGACTGAGTATGCTGTGTATGTTTTGACGTGCACTTGTAACTTGCGCTATGTGGGTAGCACTAAGCTGCAGGTGCACGTCGGAATTCTACAGCATCTCCGAACAATCGTGAACAATGACAGTGCTTATCCAGTCGCTAAACACTATAAATCTGTTCACAACAGTGAGTTGAGTTGTCTCTCATACTATGTCTTTAATGCAGTAAGCCCCCTACGTAGGGGAGGCAATAGAGAGAAACTTTTAAGAAAACTAGAAACGCGCATGATTTTAGAACTGGACAGCAAAAGTCCAAATGGGTTGAACACCACTGAAGACATGTACAACTACTTATAAATGATGCATAAATGAGATACTAATGTAATAACATGTCCAGGAATAATTAACCTCGCTGCATCAAGTTCTAATTGATTAGGTTTACTAGATGAGTACTCAGTTCTTTGAAAAGCCATAGATCTAGATAGGCATACATTTCACTTATTCATTTATTTGTTTATCTTCTTTAGCATTTTATAAGTCAAGCACTGCATTATCCTTCCCTTCTATAATTTTTTCACTTTTTTTAAAAACAAAACATTTTATATGACCTATAAAAATTGTTTTTGCACATTAAGGGGATATAGCAATAAACAGTGAGGAGTGTGTACAAATTAAATTTTGATCACACATAAAAAATATAACAAAGAGAATAAAAAAGTCAACTCACTGTTTTGATACTAGCTAGAAGAAGCAAAATCGGACATTGTTTAGAAATTCGAATTCGCTACAATGAGTTGATCAACGAGGTCGAATCTGTTAAGCATTTATGCAGAAATAAAGTTATGTAAAAGAAGGAAGCATATTGGCGCACAAAAGCCGGGATAGGGGCAATTTATATTTGCAAAAGTTTGCACATCTTGCTATATTTTGCACAGTAGTTTGTTTACATATTTATTGTTTATGTTCACAAGCGGCAATGCCCTTTGATGTTATTTGAAATGGTTTTATAATAATTATTTATACAAAATATTTTATATATATTTTTTAAAGTATTTATATATATATTTATCTAACCTGCTAAGATATGCTTCACAAAATTGCATTTATGCAGTTTAGAAATGTCAACAAGCGATCGTAACAAATTAATTGATTCACCAAATGTAACATCAACCTCGCTACAATCAATGTTGTATTAAGCGAAGTATTTCTACTATGTCCGTTGGTGATGGTCATGTGGTTCACGATGCAAAAGTTAAAAACAATGGCGGACGCAATGTTCTTTGTGTGATCAAGGCCACTCAGTGCTCGAAACGCGTCACAGAGGGAGAGTTCACTGAAATAAAAATCTTCCTGCCTGAGCCGTGAGGGTCCGTTTCTCCTTTGTTCCCGCCGGAAAAGCAAAAGCAAGGTGGATGTGTGGAGAATGCACTATTGAGAGATATATATATATATATATATATATCGAGCAAACCTCCCAAAACCGGAAGACTGGATTGCACTCACAAGGAGATTCGAATTCCTTTAATCTCAGCAATTTCCAATCGTTACAGGCAAATACCTAAAACCAACGCGTTTTGGTCTTACTGAGACCTTGTTCAAGTACATTGTTATACAATACAACTTCCGTTATAATTTCCTGTCCATACAACGCTGTGCTTTCCGGGAGATGTAGTTTAAAGAATTTTTAAAAATAAAATATAAGAATTCAATTGTGAATAAAGTGACACTTTGCAAAAACCATTATACCTTCCAATCAAATTATCATCAAGGGGGATTTAGCGTTAGATCAGGACATACTTGATGGTATTTTTTATGATTATACCTCAATTTATGGAGTATTTGTTGCAAATGCAGAGACAATTCATACAAATGATATCCCATGATGATTGTGTTAAATAATGCGCAAGGAGCAGAGTCCAACCCTCCAGTGGATTTTAGACATGCAGAGCGATCCTACAACTCAGTGGGTGGTTGTGTCAATTACTAATGTCTCAAGTTTGCACTTCCTCCTTCGAACAACATTATTTGCATATTCAAAAAGATTAGTCCGATGTTTCCGTTTGCCCAAAAATATGACAGATTAAAAATTTCTAAGTATGGCGGAACATCACATGGGCCCCAAACCGGACAACCTGATCAGAGAAAAGCACCAGAGGTAGCATCCAATTCGGACCTCAGTACAGCTCAGGAAAGTGAAACGGAATTGGAGGTCAGACAACAAGCAATGAAACAAGTTCCAGCCAACATCTCTTTGGCAGAAGAGGTGGATTTTTTATGCATCGAACGCAGGGATACCCTGCACCCACGAAGCCAAAACAGACAAGCAGGAACTCAACCACCAAACGCAGGGAGAGACGGCAAGCCAAACGACAACAAACAGCAGCCACAACAGAAACAGAAGGGACAGCCAAGGCGCAACTGGAGACGGTAGAACAAATTCAAGCTACTAGCAGTCAAACCATTATCAATCTGACTAATGTCACATTAAGTGTGGCGGGAAAACAACTGCTCTCACTCGGTTTGTCGTACTGCCTAGAGAGCTCGTTTAATTATGCGGCAAAAAGAAGGGATTTATTCAAAAGCATAAGAAAATTAAAACTCAAAAAATACTTTCTCTTACAAGACCAAACCAAAAAACACACTATGGACAGTCAATTGATCCATTCCCCGCCATTTAATCTGACAGCAACTGATATACATACTTTGCAAGTAATACAAGATTTAGCTATTGAAAGTGATACCTTGTCATACAATAGAGAGCACATGACCAGCGAACTCTGAACATCAGAGGTGCATGACACCTTTCAAACCTCGTTCGACATTCACCACGATTATTCTCAGGGATTCAATCGATATATTCAATGAACAGGTCACGAATAGCATTAAAAAATTTAACTATGCCGTGAATGCCAAAACAAAAACCAGAACCAACAAACGAGAGCTACAATACCACCAATGAATGAGCAAACTAAGAGAGAACAGAGACATAATCATTTGAAACTCGGATAAAGGGGGAAGTCTTGTACTTTGGAACCAAAAGGACTACTTAGAGGAAGCCATGACACAGCTAAGGGACAGAGAATGCTACCATCACTGTGTCCATCAACCCCTAAAAAGCATGTATACCAGCTATGGAATGAAGCTTGTAGCATGGAAATATGCTGGACTTTTGACAACAAATGAATACAAATTCATGAGACTCCTATAATGTATTTCATACCCAAAGTGCATAAAAATCCCCTTAAACCCCCAGGCAGGCCAATTATATCAGCCCGCTACCACCTTTTAGAGAAAACCTCACAGTACGTGAATTTATTCCTCCAAAGCCATGTGAAAGGGTTTCCCTCTTATATCAGAGACACTGGGGACTTTGTCTCCAAAACTCAAAATATTCAATGGCAAGACGATTATCTGCTCATTACATTGGATGTTGCATCCTTGTATACATCCATTAAGCACCAGGATGGACTAAGGGTATTAAGACACTACCTTGCACATAGAAGGCCAGACTTTAAACTACATAGTGCAATGCTGGTTAACATGGTAGAATTTTGTCTCAACAACAATGTTTTTATGTTTGAAAATTCTCTATATCAACAACAACGTGGAGTGGCGATGGGGGGCAGCTTCTCCCCCAGCTATACCTGTATAAACATGGGATGGTGGGAGAAGCTGGTCCTCCATAAAGAGTATAAGACATGTATGACCAACCAGGTCAAAATATGTTTGAGATACATCAACGATTTATTTGTGGTTTGGCAAGGTGCAAAAAGTGATGCAGAAATATTTGTACAAAACCTGAATGTCAATAACTTAAATCTACAGTTTACAGCGTCCATCAGTTCTGAAACCGTAAACAGTTTAGATGTTCAGATTTACATAAAAAATGGTCAGTTACATACCACACTGCATAGAAAACCCACCGCGGGCAACTCGGTGCTACACGCCAGTAGTGCCCACCCTGAACACTTAATTCGAAGTATACCGTTTGGGGAGATGTTGCGTTTAAAGCGTATATGCAATAGTGAAGAGGATTTGAGACAGGCATAAATAGCTGGTAGAAACAGATTTCTAGCCAGGGGATATTCCCCAAGATGCATCGATACCGCAATTTGGAAAAGTAATGAAACCAGCAGGGAAACGCTCCTCAAAAATCAAATCAAACCCGACCTAGCCAACAGTGGCCAAGATGAGACATTCAGGTTCATCTTTGGATATAGCAAACAGGGCAAAACCATCAAAAATATCATAGATAGAAATTGGCCTATCATCTTGGGAGATCCCATAATTGGTCAGCTCCTACCTAGGAAAGCTGCTATAACATACAGCAGGTCACCATCCATGAGTGACACCTTGGTGCGCAATGATTTAGAGGGTCCAGTCACAGGAACATGGTTAAGTCAACGCATGGGTTTTTACAAATGCAAATCCTGCAAGGCATGCCAACACGGCATCAATGCAACCACCTACAAGACCCCCTCAACCCAATAGAGGTTCCAATCACCAAGGCCTTGTCATGTAAAACGAATCATGTGATCTATGTGCTGGAGTGGCCTTGTGGTCTCAGATAGGTTGGCAGTAAAATACTGCAGGGACACAAGAGGGTACTCTAGCACATTAGGGCAATCAAAAATCATGACCAGACCTATCCGGTAGCCCGACACTTTGGGGAAAAACATAATGCAGATCCAACACTTCTGAAATATTTTCTAATTGACAGCGTCCCGATCAAAAAAAAAGGGGAGGAGACCGAGTGAAAGCCCTGAGACAACTAGAAACAAAGTACATCCTAAACCTCGACACCAAACACCCTAGGGCTTTGAACCAAACGGCGGATTTACACACTTGCTTCTAAAACACAACTAGAGAGTATAGCGGGGTGTAGGATCGTGAAAACCATAGTCAAGACGACATTGAGCTGCTAGTCGATTTAGAACATTTTAGATTAAAACACTAGGTTTTAGAATTTCTCACCGCCCTTCCTAATGTTTTTACACTTACAAACGTTTTTTTCGTATGCATATTTCGGGTTACACGTTGTTTTTTTAATATTGCACTGAGCACTTTACACAAAGTATATTTGCACTAATAGGACAACTTCAGTCGATCAGTTTACATAATAGACGTTTACATCTCTTTGTACTTTAAAAGCACTAGCATTTTGACCAATTGTTTTATTTTTTTATTTCTTTTTATTAAACATTTCGACCAAATCTCATCAAGCAATTACAAACAGGTACTACCTTTAAAACAGTATTCAGTGTACAGTATACAAATTATATTTCAGTTGTTACATTGAGCAGATCAAGGGGATCCGGTAGTGTCTGCGTCAGACCGGCAACTTGGCGGGTGACAGATGTTGCATCTGTAACGATTAGCAAGCCCCCCCATACCTTTATCCCCTTCCCGGAGCATCCCCTAGCTATAAAGACTGATTTCTCCCTGAACATGCACCAATCTTGATCCTCCTTCCATTTCCGCACTTGGGGCAGTTGAGTAGCCCCCCACAACTGCGCGATATTATGTTTCACAATCATATACGATAAAGTGGCCCATTGGGTAGTGTAAGTATTTAGATCCGTAGGTTCACCGGCATTTAATATGCACCTTCAAGCCTCCGGCTGCAAATCCACCCCCAATACCGACCGCAGCGCGTGATGAATGTCCCTCCAATAGTGTTGTATCTGATGACAGTTCCATAGTGTATGAATGAATGTTCCCAGTTCCCCACAACCCCTTCTGCACTCACCACTTTCCGCCCTTCCCATTTGAACCAGACCCGGACCCGTTTCATAGATCCTATGCAATATTTTAGGCTGTACTAATCTCAGCCTGGCTTGGATTGCTACTATACGTGGGGAGGAGACCGCCTCCTGCCAGTCCTCATCATCCAATTCTATAACATCCCCGGTCCAATGCTCCCTGAGGGCCTGTAACGGGTCTTCCATGTTATTTATCAATTTCCTATATATTAGGGATATAGTCTTTTCTGGGAGATGCCCATCAAGCACCCTGTCTTCGAGGGGGGATGCCTCCGGGAGTACCGAGCCACTGGGGACATGGGTAAGCAAGGCACGACGGATCTGTAGGTACCGGTAATGCTCGGTATCCGTCAAGTGATATTGGTCTTTAAGTGTCGCGAATGAATGCACCGTTCCATTCCCCCAGATATCTTTAATTTGGGTGATCCCTATAAGATCCCATTTATCAAAACCCCTAGATTTCCATAGGTTACCCAGTTTCTCCGAGCTCCACAGTGGTGTGGCCAGCGTGAGTTTACCCTCCCATTTCAGGTGTCTAGTGACTGTGTGACAGACATGGACGGAGTGCGCCGTAGGACCAGTCAGTGAGTACCTACCGGGTTTAGCGTATAGCGCTCTGGTATAATCCCCCCTTGGGAGCTGCCATCTGTCCATTGCATATCTGGGATCACTAGGATGCCCGTAGATCCCGTGATTAATAGCAGCCAGTTGAGACGCCCAGTAGTACTTCTTTAAGTATAGCAGACAAATTCCACTATCGTACCAGTTTAGAGTCAGTTTGGAAAATGCTATGCGAGGTCTACCCTCCCAAAGTAGCTGTCTCTGGAGATCCTCGATTCCTTTGAAGTAGGACGCAGGAACTGGATCCATCGTGTTTTGGAGCGCATATAGATAACGAGGCAGGGCCATTATTTTAAAAAGGACTGCCCTGCCCAGCATGGAAAGGGGAAGAGCCTTCCAGTGCGCTACATCCGTCCTAAGTCTCTGCATGGGTGGGTCCAAATTGCGGGCATAGCGGAGTTTCGGATCTAGTGTGACAAAGATTCCGAGATACCGGAACCCGTCAGAGACGATTTGGATTGGGCAACCCCATGGTATAATTGGCGGTTCCCCCTTGAGGACATAAACCACTGATTTAAGCCAATTCACTCTGAACCCAGAATACCCGCCAAATATTCCCAGTCCTCCCAATCCAGAGACCACCTCAGTCGGCGGATAGACCGGTCCTGCCTGACCCAGGCCGCCAGCGGCTCCACTACCAACGCAAAGAGGAGCGGAGACAGTGGGCAACCCTGTCTAGTACCCCTACCCAGCTGAAAGTCTGAAGACTTACGATTATTCACCACTACCCGGGCCATCGGGCCGGAGTATAGGAGGCAAATCCAGCCTATAAATTCCTGGCCGAAGCCTAATTTGCTTAAGACTGCGAACGGATACGGCCACTCCACCATATCGAATGCCATAGTGGCGTCTAACGATACTATCACTGCCGGCTCTTGTATAGTATGTGCTCTCCCCAATATTCCATGCAATCGCCGTAAGTTAAGGGCTGTGTTACGATGTGGCATGAAGCCAGACTGATCTAGGTGTACTAGTGTAGTAATTAATTTAATCAGGCGAGTCGCCAGTAATTTGGCAAGGACCTTAGGCTCTACATTCAAAAGCGAAATTGGCCGGTAGGAGGCGCAGCTCGTTTTGGGTGTGCCTTCTTTATGTATGACTACTATGTTGGCCACTCGTTGGTCATATGGGAGCATGCCCTTCTCCCTACTTTCTGTCAACATAGCTCGGAAATTAGGGCAATTTTATTAGAATTCAATTTATACAATTCAATGGGAATGCCATTAGGCCCTGTCGCTTTACCCGAGTTCACGCCCCGAATAGCCTGTGCCACTTCGTCATCAGTAAGAGGGGAGTCTAGATAGTCCCTATTTTCTTCTGAGAGCGTGGGGAGTATTATGTCTCTTAACATATCAGCGTTTTCTTCTTCAGTGAATCTGCCGGTCGTACTATATATTATACGGTAGTGTTCGGCAAAAGTGTCCGCTATGGCCTGCGGATCCGTTCTAGGACTGGAGTCTTGCCCTGACACCTCAGGCACCAGTCTTGAAGCCCACTCTTGTCTATCTAGCCACGCTATGAGTTTCCCGGCTTTATCTCCGAGCTCATAGACTCTGCTTTGGACATCTCTACCTTGTGCTTTGGCCCTGTCCCTGGCGATGCCTTTTGACCAATTGTTGAAAGCAGCTGACAATAGGTATTTAATCCTGGACGTTAGACAGCAACATGTATAAGCGATGTTTTGATATTATTAAACACTATGAGATTTATTATCAGCTTTTTATTGCAATACAGTACGATTTTAAATGCTTTTTAAAAGCTTTTAAAAGGGATGATTTAATGGTTTTAAATATATATTTAACCAAGTGTTTTATGTAAACCATAAATCAAGATTCCTGCTGATTGGAAAGTATTTTTCTATGTCTACAAGACTGACGAATAAATAATTGATGCACATGTCATGGGCGTTATAGTTAGCTGGACTTTTCACTCGTACAAAACCATTGAAATTCCCCCGTTGTAGTTAGTTCAGCTAACTATAACTCGCGCGCCCGCAATGCACTGCTGATGACGTCACATATTACATCACTCATGACATGGTCAGTGACATCACTCATGACATCACTGATGACATCTAAAATGACATCACTAATGACATCACTGATGACATCATCCTTGTGATAGGGTGGCAGACCTCCTCTTCCCCTAATATAACCTTTGATACACACATTCAAAAATAGAAACTACAATATTCAAAACAATGGACATTCCAATACCAGTTACAACAACATATTCAGTAATTCTAAGATCCACATACACATACACTCATTCACCAACAGTCCTATACAGTCACTCATACATGTACTCACTCATCATATATACTCAAACACCTATACATCCTGTTACACAACGCCACTCATCCATAGAGTTACTCACACACATAGTCACTCATGCTAATAAAGAATCAAACATCCATTTACTTGCATATACAGTTATACACTCGCCACCACACTTACTTATACAGAAACTTACACATACTTAGTCTTTTAAACAATCACTTATAGAAACACATACTTATTCATACAGGAACTCTTTCAATCTCTCACTCTCACATATACTCACTTATATACACCAATAGTCACATATACTAGTTTAAAACATATGTAGTTACTCATAAAGACACTATTGAGACAGTCTATCAATCACTAACACACCCATGCACACAATCATCCACCCATACAGTCCTGCACACATGCTGTCTTCAACACATACAAACAGTGAGTCACTCATTCATGCACCTATGCACTACGTTATACCCCCCACCGAACCATACAGACACTCAGACACTCCTACTGATACTCAAAAAACCAACTAATAACCTATATAAACACTCATGTAGCTACTCACCAACCCATGCAGCCACTTATACACAAAGTGAGAGACTGATACAGATATTTACACATTTAAACATTACTCACTAAGCCATGTATTAACTAAGATACACTTAATCAGTCAGTTATACAATCAATTTTTCAAAAACAAATCATCCATTTAGACACTTATATACCCATTTATTCTTCCATCGATCTTGAGATATACATATATAAAACATATGTAATTTTCAGAAAGACACACATTCACTGGATGATGTCATCAGTGATGTCATTTGAGATGTCATCAGTGATGTCATGAGTGATGTAATATGTGATGTCATGAGTGATGTCACTGACCATGTCATGAGTGATGTAATATGTGACGTCATCAGCAGTGCATTGCGGGCGCGCGAGTTATAGTTAGCTGAACTATCTATAACGGGGGAATTTCAATGGTTTTGTACGAGTGAAAAGTCCAACAAGCTATAACACCCCTGAAACCTATGGTTTATTCAGTGAATTTCTAAGGTTTTTTAAATGCTAATTCCTAACTATAACGTGCCTGAAACCTATGTTTTTTCAGTGAAAAAATATATATATATATATATATATATATATATATATACATATTTATTATCTACTGGCGGTCGCCAGTAGATAGTTATAGTTACAACCTAGTTTCCATAGGAAATCTCAAAATTCTATTTTGAATAACTTTGGCGCCGGTTGACGAATCCTCGCGAAATTTTCAAAACTAATGGGGCGCTCCGTTCAGCTCCTACCCTGAAAGTCTCGGGGTGATTCGTCAAGCGGGGGCCGAGAAAAAAGGGGGGTCCCAAAACGCGTTTTCCCCATGCATTTTTCCATTGGACCTTTAGTCGCAGCTACAGCCCGAACGGCTGAACAGAATTACTTGGAATTTGGCAGAGAGGTAGCCATAAGGTCAAGGAAGTGCCTTTTGCAGGTCTGGTGTAAATCTGTTCAGTATTTCCTGAGAAAATAGCATTTAAAAGCATATCCATATCTATAAGCGCGCACCGTGCGCGCACCGTGCGAGCACCCTAACGTGCGCGAGCGTAATTCTGATTGGTGGTTACATGTTAGTCAACGTTCGAGTCGGTCGAAATCAGGAAGTGTCGGCCGCCATTTTGTTTGTTTTCAGTGCGAGAGTGAAAAAGGAAGGTGGCGAACGTGAAAAGGGGGCAGGGTAGAGAGTTCCTGACCCCCTAGCAATCCTCTGCTGATGACGTCAGATATTACATCACTGATGACATATGTGTTTTTCTGAAAAAAAAATATTTGTAATATGTGTATAGCTAAAAATTAATGGAAGAAGACATGGGTAAATAAGTGTCTAAATACAGTGATGTAATATCTGACGTCATCAGCAGAGGATTGCGGTCGCGTGAGTTATAGTTGCCTGCACTAACTATAACGGGGGAATTTCATTGGTTTTTCATGAGTGAAATGTCCTACTAACTATAACATGTGTGAAACCTATGGGTTTTTAAGTGAATTTGCAAAGTTTTTTAAATGCTAATTCCTAACTATAACGTGTGTGAAACCTATGGTTTTTTCAGTGAATTTGTACGTTTTTTTAAATGCTAAGTTATGTATTTTTTTCTTTATTTTTTTTTAATTTTTTTGCCGTGCGCGCACGTTACGCGTAGTCGCTGAATCGTTACGCAAAGTTCGCAGAATTTTTCCGTTTACGCCGTGCGCGTACGCTACGCGCATTCGGCGACTTTTCGAAAAAAAATTACAATTAAGTTTTGCCCTTGGGGGTCCTTCTGGGACCCCCTGACAAAGGCTAGGGGGTCAGGAACTGTCCACCCTGCCCCCTTTTCACGTTCTCCACCTTTGTTTTTCACCCCCTCAGACTGCGAGAGACAAAATGGCGGCCGACACTTCCTGGTTTCGACCGATTCGAATGTTTACTAAGATCTAACAACCAATCAGAATCGCGCTCGTGCACGGCAGCGTGTGCGTACGGCAAGCTTACGGTACGCGCTCGGAGCGCGCCTATAGATATATATATTGATTTAAATGCTATTTTCTCAGGAAATACTGAACAGATTTACACGAGACCTTCAAAAGGCACATCCCTGACCTGAGGGCTACCTCTCTGCCAAATTTCAAGTAATTCTGTTCAGCCGTTCGGGCTGCAGCTCGGACTAAAGGTCCTATGGAAAAATGCATGGGGAAAAAGCGTTTTGGGACCCCCCCTTTTTCTCAGCCCCCGCTTGACGAATCCCCCCGAGACTTTCAGGGAAGGAGCGGAGCGCCCCACCTATTTTGAGAATTTTGCGAGGATTCGTCAATCGGCGCCAAAGTTATTCCAAATAGAATGTTGCGGTTTTCCTATGGAAACACGGTCCTAACTATAACTATCTACTGGCGACCGCCAGTAGATAATATATATATATATATGTTTATATTGAAACCAATGTGCCCTTGCGCATAGGAGCGCACACGACTACTCCCAACCATACGGTTTTCTTTAGCAGCCCCCTTCTTTGCACCTCATTATTTTGCTATTGCCGCCGACGCGTTTCAGGGCCACCGCCCCTTCCTCATGGGCTCAAAAAGAATACTTGAAACACTCGCTGCTTCTGGATCCGGTCACTTTTATTTCCGGCATTTACATAGCAACAGCCCCTAGTGGGCATTTGCATAGTGCAGTTCGTTTTTGAACAGAATGATGGGACACGAAGTCCCGCAGCGGTTTCATTTTTTATAGTAAGTGTTCTCTTTGTCTTTCATTCTCAATTATTACCTTAGTAGGCTGTGGTGCAAAGAAGCAGACTCATTCTGCTTTAGGTGAAGTGCTGATCCACAGCTGATGTGCAACCAGGCAGCCTCGCAGCTGGTCTATTTCCTTTTCCAACCGCGATGGTCACTTTTATTTCCGGCATTTACATAGCAACAGCCCCTAGTGGGCATTTGCATAGTGCAGTTTGTTTTTGAACAGAATGATGGGACACAAAGTTCTCTTTGTATTTCATTATCAGCCATGGGGAGCTGCACCATCGCGGTTGGAAGCTCTATATGAGCAGAGCCCTCTCTCAGGCTAATGCCCTGCATAGATTTTATAAAATATATTAGAGACGCCACTTTGGGCATGTCCAGTCTGTTTACAAGGTTAAAACCCCTTCCTCTTTGTGTTATGCCTGTAAGGTTCTGGACATGAGTTACAAGCTTACTTTTGAAGGGACGTAGGTTGCATTTTCCGACAAATTTGTAGTTTGAATACTCTGGCAGCCCCCATTTGTTGCGCCTGGAGTTTGATTTAGTTTTCGCTTATGCCTTTCCTTGGCAGCTGTATTTAGAAGGAGAAACTCTCTTCTGTGGGGGAGGAGGGCACACTGAGGGCAGCTTTGAGGGTCAAACGTTTTAGCCATTGAAAGAACCTAGGTCCTTTCAGCGAGCCGATGAACTGTGTGGGCGTAACTTGACTATCGATTCTTTTATGCCCAAGTCTGCCCTAAAGATTCTTATAAATGACTCAGTGTCCAAAATGAGCTTGGCGAGAGCTATTACCCTAAGCCTATCAAAACCGCCTAATCAGGTGGTGTCTGGGAGCACTCTAGGAAATAAAACTCAGTCTTATTTAGTATGGAATTTGCCCCATGGGATCAGAAGCCTGAATTTGCTCCCTTTGAGTGATTGCGGGCATTTGGGACAAAATCCAGAAAAAGGATAGAAGATGTGAGCTGTGCCCGCTTTATATTCAGGATCTTAACCATGTGCTGTTTGTGTGCTCCTTATGTTTTTAATGCCTATGTTTAATACATTCAGCTTCCACTCCTCCTCGGAGGCCTTTACTGTCCATATCACAATTGATTGGCTTAAATCACTGTGTGCTTCCACTTTGCGCAGTGCAACGGTTTTCAAAACTTTTTTGTGGCACTTTATCATTTGACATAAATATTCTTTTCTGTTTAGTATGTCGATTGCGATGTATAATTCAAACTACTCCTTTAAGGCTTTCTATGTGGAAGGAACAACTGTTAACATATATATCAATTACTCAGATTTCCTGGCACTGTGGGGTTGCATGCAATGTATTGGTGAGACCAATGCATTGCATGCAACCCCACAGTGCTAGGAAACCTGGATAGATGACACAATCGTGGGTAGACGAGACAGTGACGTATGTGACAATTAGGAAGACAACGGAGGGAGCAGGTTAGTGGATAAGATAGAGTGGAGGTGGAACAAGATGTGACAGTGTCTAAGGAGCAATGGGGCAGTAGAGGAAGAGCCAAGGAAGTGGCCATCAGGAGCACTTTCAAGGGGAATGAGTGGTGAGGAGGCAGTGGATGGTGACATGAGGGGAGACGGAGTAGTAGGAGAGCAGACCAAGCAATCCGGCATTTGCATTGGATGGGGGAACAAAAAAGTGAATGGAGAAATAGAGAAGGCTATGCATGCTCCTTCCACCTGGCTGCCGCTGCTCGCAGCCTTCCTTACTCCCCTCAATCGGCTGTCTTTTTTTCTCTCCTTCAGCTTCCTCTTTTCCTCTCTCTACTACTGTCTATAGTCTCTCCCCTCCCCCAGGTGTCTTTAATTTCTTCTGTCCCCACTCGCTGTCTTTCTTCTCTTCCTCCCAGCTGTCTGCAATCTTCCCTTTACATCTCCCTTTCCTCCCAGCTCTCTTTTCGATGGCTGTCTTTACTTTTCCCTTCACAGAGCTATAGTCTCTTCCTAGGGCTGCCCCCTCTCACCAACCTCACTCGCCTTAGGGCTGTCTTTTCTCTCCCTCCCTGTTCTGAGTTTCCTTGCTCCTGTTCTCCGAAGTTGTTTTTTCCTCTTCTAAACTTACAAGCGGGGCCCTTTTCTGTTTTTCCAAAGTTCTTAGCATATTGTTCTTTAATTTTTTTTATGCACTTCTAAGCAATTCATATGTTCTGTTTCTGTTGTAGGATGAAGAGTGATCAGTCCTGTTGGATTTTAGCGAAAACACATGGCCGTAGCCACGACTCAAGTATTTTTCAAGACTAAGGAAAGTTTGACTTGAGAGAAACAAGATTTTGTGAATTTAGCTGACACTCACACACTAAAACATCCTGGAGTCCATCTAAAAGAGAGGACCATTGCGTACTGCATTCAATATGAACGACTCTGTCAGTACAACTGCAGACGAAACACAATCTCTGTATGTGATTGTCTGGTATGCACAAATTAAATAAACCTTCCATGGATAAATAAAAAGGAGGTGCTGCATAATTCCCTGTAAAGAAAGAAGGCTGAAGAAATGGCCAGTCCGATTCCATCCGAACCGACTTTATCTTCTTGGTAAGTAACATTTCTTGAATCTACACCAGAAGAAACATTTATTCAGAAGTCTGTGTTAAACTGTAATTTTCCTTCTTAAAATAGCAAATTGCAACTCTAAGTTATGACAAAGTAGCAGAAAAGAAATGCAAAACAGAGTCTATTGTATTTGGTTATTGAATGGTTTAGAAAGTGGGGCTTAATCTACCTGAAAACCATAAAGGAACATTTAGAGGGTAGAGTAGTGCAGGTGGTGGTGGGAAAGATAGGGTTTGTTTCCGGTCACATGGATGATTTTCAGGTGCATAGGTAGGCACTGATAAGAATGTGTGTCTCCCACATTTTCTGATGGAGTCAAATTGCGAGACTAGGATGGCTGCATTTCCTTTGTCCCAAGAAGACTTTTGCTTTATCTGAATGTTATTGCAGGGTCAATCCACCATAGTATGTGGACATACTTCAGATGTGTCTGTATGAGGAATACTTCCAAAACACAGAGCATCCGGTAAATGTTTGTCTCTACCATTCTTGTAAGCATGGGCTTGTGGACATATTGACTCAGTCTTTGCTCAGTCTATAGAGTAGGCAAGTATTATGTGAGCTGAGTTAGAGCTTCACATTTCTTTGTAAATCTTGGAACAAATCTTCCATAATAATTACCACAAAGGTTCTGGAAGCATTGGCACTCCATCATTATGTTTGTTTTTGACTAACTCGAATTGCTTCTACTTTGCAGTGACCAATAGCGGTTTCTTCTGCTGATAAAATATGCCCAATACTACTTTAGTAGCAATCCAATTATATTTTGAGCTATTGGTACTTCAGCAATTCTAGAACCTTTAATGATTTGTTGTGAATACTTCATGAAGTCTGCCAAATACTATGATATTGCGATTCCGCGGAGTAGCTATCAATGGCACAGCATGTGCAGTGGCACAGGGGCCCATTATTTTAAAGGGCCCCATGCATCCCAATTATGACTGTCTTTTGTTATCTAGTTTCTTTTCTTTCATTAAGACCCATAGCACCTATCCTAGATATAGCACCTCTATAGATAATGTTAATTAAATTTAATATAGCGCTCGACTCACCCCGAGGGGTATCTCCGCATTCAGTGCAAAATAGACATACTTCAAGCAGTTTTCTGAATTTATTATATTCAGTAAAGGACATGTAGAGGTAAACAGTTCCAGTAGACCGGAGCCAAGTAAGAAAAGGCTCTGCCACACATCTAATCGGATGGATATGGGGTAAGCTCAGCAATGCTTTGTCCATGGATGTTAGATTTCTGGTAGGTGAATAACGTTTAAGTTTCTGCCAAAGATATCTGAGGCCTTTACCCCTTAAAGAGTTGTAGTTGATGCAGCAGATTTTAAAAGTACTCCTCTGCCTTACCAGTAACCAGTGTAAGGATTTCAACAATGGGGCCGAAGGGGCACCTGACGGAAGGTTGAAAACAAGCCTGGCCACAGTATTTTGCACTACTTGTAATTTAGTCAATAGAGCCCTGTTTTCTGTGGCCATTAATGTCAATGGTGTCATATGCTGATGACACCCAATTGGTGATTGCCTACTCTAAGAAGAACAACGTCAATTTACGCAGATTCAGGGAAGACCTGGTAGAGGTGGCAGACTGGATGGCTAACAATTACCTGCAACTAAACACCAGCAAATCGGAGGTGTTGTTATTTGGAAAAGACCGGAATCTATGGTCTGATCACTGTTGGCCAGACAGTCTTAAGCCAGCCCCTGTGCCCAAAGAAGCAGTCAAAAACCTTGGTTTCTGGATTGATAGTGGGCTGACGTTCGATACGCAAGCCAAAGCTGTGGCTGGGACTTGTTTTGGCCTACTGCGCGGCTTGAAGCCAATATTGGGCTTCTTTCCCCCTAGAGCTCGTCAGACCATCATCCAGGCTACAATACTGTCTAGACTGGATTACGGAAATGCATTATATCTCGGGGCTATCAAATCTTGTACCCTGTGTTTGCAGAGGACCCAGAATGCTAGTGGCACTCCCGAGATCTGCGTCGGTCGCCCACATCTTACCCAAATTACATTGGTTGCCTGTTGAGAAACGAATTCAATTTAAAACTCTGTGTCGCACATAAAATTCTTACTCAACAGGCTCCTTTGAGACTGACTAAGCTACTCCAACCTTATATGCCTCGGCGATCCCTTAGATCGTCCAATCAGCTGCTGGCTATTGTCCCCCGGGTTGTGAGAGCAAAAGCCGGGGGGCGTTCATTTCGTTGTCTTGCGGCGTTACTCTGGAACCGGCTTCCTCTTTCTATTAGAGAGATCCAGACTCATTTAACCTTCCGCAAGGCGATCAAGACCTGGCTTTACCCTTCCGTTGCATAACGCCCTCCTGACATACCACTCTCCCGTGTCTCTGATCGCGCTGGGACGCCCCATTGCTGGGGCAGCTATGCGCGTTACAAGTCTGCTAAATAAATAAATAAATTAAAGCATTACCGTAGTCCAGTCTACTGACTACTAAAGCCTGGGCTATCATTCTTCTAGCTGAGATGGGAACGTAAGGAAAGGCTCTACGTAATCGGCGCCTGGTGTGAACACAGACATCAGTGGTAGCCAAGATCTGTTCTTTCATAGACAGCGCTTGGTCTAATTTTACACTGTGATTTTTCAGTCTCTCCCGGGATCTGGACTGCACCCAGATGAGGGGGCCACTACTCATCATACTAAAGTATAATTGCCTTGCTGAACAGCATGATCTCAGTCATCGAAGGAAGTATGTAGGGATGACAAAACTGGCGAGATTGGCGTTAGTTGGCAATTATGTGTCATCATGACGAGATGGATTGAGGGGACATTGGCCCTTTGATGGTGCAAAGAAATCAGAAATGCCGATGCGTCATCGCATTGGGACAACAATTGCTCCTCCATTAGATGGTTTAAATCACCCCATGACTGTGTATTGTGATTTTGGGCTTTACGCACTGAGGAGGCATCACGCCGAAATGCGTATGCGAAAAATAAAGCCCCTTGAAATGGGACCCCGTGAGTGCACCGACGTTTGTTTGCTGATATATGTGCCCCAAGTCTGGCACCAGTTCTTTCATTTTCTTTATCCCTCTGACCCCTATGGGTGCAAAAGGTTTTGTTGTGGTGTTGGTGGGAGGGATGATGTTTTAAGGTGCCGGTCTCTTCAAGGCACAGGCAAACTCTTGTGCAGCATAGCTAAAAGCCAAAGCCAATAGATTCCAAAAGCGAGACCTATTGACTGTCCCAATGCTTGTTACCACTGGAAATGTTTAAAGTTAGTCTTATTGTTTAAGTGGAGAATTGTTTTTATTGCTTCACTCGATTGCTTTTGGTTTCAGTAACTACTCTCTACTTATGTTATTTGCATTACCTAGACAACTGACAATATCAATTTACACATTGATAATTACTTAGGATTATAATAATTTTTTAAAGGAACAGAGAATGAACAACAAGAACATGTACTAATGCAGCAATTCAAAAAATCTCAAGTATATATAAACAGTCACAGGACGCTATTTAAATTGTTGCAATGGAAGTGCTAAATTAGGATCCAGTCACTGCCACGGTTTTGGTTTGGATGGTGACTTAAGAAGGTGAAGAAGTTTAGCAGCACTATTTGACCACCTTAGAGCTACATGGTTGCTTGTCGCAGGACCTTTCAAAGCATATGCTGTGTGTTTGCCTTAGAATATAGCAGCATTTGTTGATGTATCTAAAGTAAATAGTAGAACTTTACAAAATAACCTATACAAACCACAATAACAACACAATTAAAAAATAAACCAAGCACTACAAAAGGCAAAGCAAAATGCAACCTCAGTACAACACAACAAAATCATGTTGCAATAAAGCAGCATGAAAACCGAACAACACAATTAACAACAGAACAAATCCCTGCACAAAAAATGTGTAGAATCGTTCTTGTCTCACATTACCACCTGCAGAATTTTACTTCATTGCTACTGTAGTAAAAAGTGTTGGGGAACAAGCACCACTTCATTCACTTCCCATCAAACACATGAAATGGTGCCAGTTAGAAATGTTTAGTGATCTGACCCATAAGCTTTCTACTGGTCAGCAGGGTTTAGACATTTAGACTGTTGTAGATGCAGAGTGCAAGTGCATGCAGTTGAAATATGGCAGTAGCATACTCCTCACGTCCTCTGCTGTGTGTCCTGCAAGGACATATTACATATGCTTAGCAGTCATATAACCATTAATGCATCTTATTTAATTGGACTTTGGCATCGAAGCAGTATGTATTGTTAAGGGATTAAATATTTTAGCCCCAAGACCTGTTATATGTGCAACAGGGTTGTTTTGTGACTTTGAAGCTAATTAAATCCACCATTTCAGCTAAGCAAATGTCCCTGATATCTGGTCCACTTAGTTTCCTACAGTGCATTCCCATTATATCGACCACCATTTCAGTGATGAACATCACCCTGACAAAACTATCACTTTGACGTGACCATTAAACTAGCATCCATTACTTTGACTTTATACCAGCAGGTTTCTAGGGATTAAGTTGGAGTAAATTTGTAAAAATTGGCAGATTGCGGTAGAGGCAATGTTGATGTATCCCTACCCCCTCCCCCCCATGTTAATGTGATGGCGTGCAGCTGTAATTGTTGTCAACCTGATGACATTTCGCTCTTTCTGCTTGTTTTTTGCCACTTTTTGTTTTGTGCTAAAGATGTTGTTGAATGTACAAGTGCGTATATCTTTGTTGGTAGTGGGAACGGTAATTTACCAGTTCATACAAATCTTTTAGTGAAACATGATCTTACAAACTACATTTTAATCGGAAGTTAATGGAATATTTAGAAGAAATTTTGATCATACTTGTAAAATTGCCCACCAAGCCTCAATTTCTTTCTTTCTCACTGTTTCACGCAGCCTACAATGTGCAGTCTCTTCAGGTTTTTGAATTCTGTGTTGGATAGCAGCTGTGGTTTGATTTTAATACTTATTGTATGACAGCATTGTTAAGAACTATTGTGTCTATGACTTTTAAAACGCTTGTCAAATTTATTTTTATAGGTTGAATTATTTTTTCCTTTATGATGGCTCTAAGGTGATAAGCGAAGGGGATCCTACACGGGCTGGCATCAGTTACTTCTATCCAACTCAGGTAAACTCATTTTGGATTAAAACAATATTGTACCATTTTCCCTTTAAGGCCAGAACAAATTTAACTGGTGTTATCCAGATCTGGCTAATCTTAAAAGCAGATATTTATATTAGATTGGGGCACATTGTCATAAACCACTAGGTCTACGCCATTCTTCACTTGTAATTGAAATGTAGAAGTACACAACGCTGCCATTTGATGATGTGGCAAGGCTATGGATAAGGGTGGAACTCCGAATGGGGATCCAAATCTCACCTTTTTGTGTATTTCGAGTGTAAGTCGATCAGTCCTACATTACTACAAATGTTATGACAAAATAACTATCCAGTAATTAACTTGAATCTAAAGTGTGATGCATTTGTTGAGCCATATTTAAGTATTCTTCTTCTGATATATCTCTTTCTAACCTATAAGTTAACCTTCCTTTACCTCTTCTTTCCTATATTTCGAAGACTACTTACCTTTCATTGTGTGCACCCAGGCCACACCTCTCCTAACTCATGCCTTTCCCTTCCCATCCCAGCCTTCATCTCTCCTAGCCCTCACCTCTCTGAACACTCTTCTCCCTACCCGTACTCCTTTTTGCCCAAACGTCTCCTGACCCATTCTTGTCCCTGCCCTTACCTCCCCATGCTCCGACTTTTCACACCCTGCACAAAATGTACACCTTTCCCAGCCCACACCTTTCTCTGCTGGAACTCTCTATGCCCACACCTTTCCCTGCTTGCAAGTCTCCCAGTCCGCATCATTCCCTGCCCATACCTCTCAGACAATACCTCTCTCAACTGCTCATCTCTCTGCATGTACATTCTCAGATCTTTTCCTCTCCACACCTTTTGATGCCTGTATTTCTTTGTGTCCACACCTCTCCCTACCTGTAGTTCTCCTTGCTTCTACTTATTCCTGGTCAGTTCTCTCTCGGAGCACACAGCGGCCCGTTTATATTTTTATTTTCTTGTATCTTATCTGAAAATATTTATTATTTAGATCTCAACATTGGTAAAGCCAATAGGTCTGACTTATACCAGAAAAACAAGCCAGACCTATTGGCTTTGCTCGTGCTTGTTAAAATGTGTTGCGGTAGCAAACTACCAAGAAGGCCAGTTGTAGAAAACTGTATAATATACAGTCAATACCTAATACATCGCCACCTTTTTTTTTTTTCTTACTGTTTAGGTCTAACTTTAATGCTTAGTCTTCTGATGTCCCTGCCTAGCTCAGATTTGCTGTTCCTTGAAATATTTGTTCTTCCGGTATTGTACATTACAGCATGGACCGCTGTCCTGCTCTTAAGTCCACACTATATAGAAAAATAAAATATTAAAGTAAATGCTACATTTTTTAATGAAGTTTTCAAAATCCATTGGGGATCTGATTCAATCGTTATCACTGATGAAGAGTTTTTTCCTTTCCCAGGCATGTCTAAACTTGTACTTTATTGTTAACTGTAATATGTACTTGCAGACTCCCATTGATGAGCAGGAACTGTTATGCGGACAGATAGCAGGGGTTGCATGTTGCATTGCTGAAATATCAAGTTCTCCTCCTGATCTTTTGAGGTTGAGAAGATTAAAATTTGCAATAAAGCAGGACAGAGATTACCTTTGGGTAAGTGAATTGTTCAGAATAATGAAACAGTAGTACATTTGTGTAAATGATTTATCTGCAGTGGAAAAAATCCGAACCTTTGTATGTGTATTGAGTAAATATCAGTCTTTATATGCAGTTTTGGAAATATTTTTGCTAAACTCAATAAGATATTCTTCAAAGCACAGCTTCCACACACACAGTATGATTTTTATAAGTACTTGATAAGAACATGTCTCTTCTATTTGGCTGTGCTGCTTTCCAGTTTCTAGGGGAGGCTCAACAGCGCATCTGAGCCCATATCCGATGTTATGAACAGAAAATAGCTCTGCGTACTACAGTGAGAGGGAACCGTGGCTCCACTCTGATATTAGTTCACCTGAGTTTAGCTTTTGATATGGCAAAGGCTATATTTCCTACAAAGAGAATACTCCCTTTCCATTCAGCAGTGATCATGTTTATTCAGCTCTGTGAGACAGTAGCAGAATGGCTGGCAAGAGAATTCTCACCAACCCCCATAAAGTATCAAGTCAAGCTATTGTGTTACAGTGAGATAAGGCTTAGCCATTAGATCACACACATTCCAGTGTGATGCTGTTAAAGAAAGTCTCCTAGATTATTAGATCTTTACGGTGCTTGTTCTTTTTTTGGCAGCAGCACAAATGGGAGGAGAGCAGTCTTTCAGAACATATTGCTGCTTTCCAGTTCCAGCCCCCAGGGGCGGTGCCTCCGTTTGTTGCGTTGCCCCACTCATATTTTTGCCCCCTGTTCCCCCAATGAAATATAAACTATTAGACATTGACAAATATTTTAAAATCCATTAGCCGCGGGGCAGTGGCAGCATGTATTATATTGCGTGCCTGAGGCGGGTCTTCAATCCTGTGCCGGCCTGAGGGGTTGGAGCTAAAAAATTGACACTGCCAGTCACAGGCAGCACATGGGCCTAAATGCGCATGTCGGGTTGGATGGCTTCCTTTCTCCGGCCAGCCAGACTTGCGCACTATGCCTAGCCTCTCACTGTCCTCAATGCCGGATTAGTGAGCCGGGGGTGACTCAAAGCCACAGCCTCCGGTCTCCGTAATGAGCGGTAAGATTCCTCACCACAACCAATCCTGGCGCTGCTGCAACAGCAGATGCAGCGTCAGGGTTGGCTGAGAGAGACGTGGTAGTGTTGTCACTAGGGGCCTTTGGAGCAATGGGCTCGTGGCATGAGGCAGCGCAGGGTTAGGAGGAGGCTCTCTCTCTTCCCAGGCCTTTTCTTGCAGATGCAGCATGAAGAGAGAGAGAGAGGCCGCAGGCATTGGTTAATAATGCTACCGTCATGGCACGAATTTGAAAAGTGCTGAGTTCAGTTTCCCGCAAAAGGTACGCTAAATTAAATTAGTGTGTCTGTGTACTGCGTGACAAATAATACCATAAGTGCTTTCAGCATCAGCACACATTATCGTCCGTTTTGATCGAATTCCCCATTGCCAAAGATTTCAACTAACCACGGAAGTGTATAATCTTCAGGCCGCATATGCACCAAAAACCCTCGGTGGCGCGACATACCGTTTTTGCAGAGGCCGCCGTTCTCCCCCGAAGGGGGGGAGAGGCTCAGAGGCCGGCGCCATAACCCACGCCGCGCCAAAAGGTGGTGGGGAAACCGGTCCTGGGCGCCTACGGCGACCGGAAGCGTCAGTTGGTAGCCCCGCCCGGCCTCAGGCCAGCCTAGTGGCGACTAACCCCCCCCCCCCCCGTCCAATGGGGGGGCGATGCTAGATACAAACCCCCCAATGGGGATGCGTTACCCGGGCGGGCGGGAAACGCAAGGAACACAAGGGGGGAATATAAGCAACCGTTCTCCCAAGTAGCTCCTAACTTCGTGGAGCGGGGAGAGCGGCGCACCGGCGAGAATTCTTGGAAGAAGGACGAAGTGCTGCTTGGACGAAGGACGAAGTGCTGCCAAAAAATACCCGGGTCGTCAAGCAAGCGAAGGTCAAGTGGTTTATCCAGATGCGCCCCTCTCCAAGTCTGTGCATCGAGAGCCCCGGTGTGAAGACCCCGACCTGGCATTGATCGCCTGGCGGAGACACTCTCGATAAGGATCCGTTTTTTCGGGTCGTTGCCCGTGGGGTAGGCCCGCCTCATACCGAGTAAAGGCAGACAGGACCGGTTTACCCAGGCGCCCCTCTTCAAATCTGAGCGGCGTGGAGCAGCTCCGGTGGCGACCCCGTCCCGGCTTTGGATCCCGGGCAAGGACGCTCCCGCTCCCCACGGCAGAGAATAGTTTAATGAGGCCAGCTCGAAGCCTCGTTCACGACTACTACTGAAACCGAGGGCTAAGGCACTCCGGTACAAGGCTCGACGCTTGGGGACGCTCGTCAACCACCGGAACTGCCGGAGCACGTACCGAGGACCAGCCGGGTCCAGGACATCGCAGCGACGGTACCGGTGCCCCCGGGCCATCCAGAGACGTCGTGTGCCGCCCGCAACCGCCAGAGCATTACGGCCGAGAGCCGCTTCTGTCCCCGTGATCGCAAGGAGTATTCAGTGTCTCCGGGTATCGGCGCATGCGCGCCAGTCGCTGGTGCGCGCAGCAGATCCCGAGGCCTCCGGGGGCGGTGCGAGTGGGTCGCAAGTGCGGCAATTAAGTTCAAAGAGACAGAGGAAATTAAAGGAGAACCGGCACAGTCAGGATACCCCGATCTAGGGGGAGCGAACAAGCACAACCGGCCCAGTGCTTAAAGGCAGAGAGAGGAAAAAGCGTCATTTGGTGCATCAGAGGGCGGCAGCACCCCGCCAACGATGGCAGAAGGGCAACCGGAAGAGATCACAAAGCTCCTGAAACGCATCAGGGAGGCAGCGGCGGTCCATGGCAATGAGTGGCTGCAGCCACATTTGGGCCAGGACGGAGGCGACAGAATAGAAGCCCAAGGAAGGGATGAAGCTGGCCCATCATCGCCCAAGAAACAGAAGACGGCGGCACCCGGGCAGGCTCAGAGGAAGGTCCCGAGGAAGAAGCCGCAAAGGAGGAACCCGCCAACAGGGGGCGCACCAACAGGTGACAGCAGTGGAGGCCCCAGCAGAGCACCAGGCGGTGAGCATATAACGACCATTGTACAAGAATGTTTAAAATCAATGGCGCCGCTATTGCTTAAGGGCCTAGGGCAGGGGGCCGGGGAGACAGGGGCGCAGTGCGCAGATGACACTACAGGCTTGCCATGGCATTTGATAGACCCCGGTTGGGTGCGGCAGGCGAGATTACATGGACAAGGAGGGCAGAGTGGCCAGGGCAATTCAGGGTCCCCTCTAGCGGCATGGGGGTACAAGGGCAGCGTAAGCGGCCCAACGAGCGATGCACCGGCGGCAGAGGGCTATACCAGGCCATCCCCTGGCCCTGCGTCCCTGACCACAAGAGCCACTGGCTTAGCAAGCCTTATCCCTGTGGCGGTCAAAGAAAGGATATGGCGCAAGGAGTTTATAGACATTTTTTCCTTGCTAGAGGTACAGATGGAAGGGTTGGACCTCACAACTTGTGATAGGAAAGAGGAAGACAAGAGGGAGAAGCATGGCGCTAGAAAGGAGCGAAACTTTGACAATTGGTTGGACGCGTTTAGAATTATGGCGTGCATCATAGTAGAAAAGTTCCCGCGCTGTGATTATGGCTATACGAGTCCAATATTCATTGGGCTCAGAGACAATTCCCAGGCGACGCATGGTTGGAATATGACAAAGGTTTTAGGCTGAAGATCCAAAGGCATCCAGAGATGGAATGGAACGAGGAGGACGTATCTGGGTTCATACACAAAATGCTAGTGGCAAAGGAGGTGAAGGCCTGGGAAAGAATGAACAGTCCTTTCGGAGCTCCTTCAAAGGGAAGGGGAAGGCATTTCATAGGCCCAAGTCCAACATGGGAAAACCACCCTCGTCTAATGGCCCCCCAGCAATTTGCTGGAGGTTTGATGCCGGGGAATGCACGTGGGGTGCAGCATGCAAGTTCCTGCACGCATGTTCCAATTGCGGGGGTGGGCACCCGTCATCTGGGTGTCGAGGCAAGCAAGAGCAGAAGAGGGACAAAAAGGACAAGAAAAGGAAGCACTAAGGTGGCAGTGCGGGGTTTGGGCGATTGCCAGCTAGCCAGATCCCCAATTAACGTACATCAGCTGCGCAGGTTAGCGAACAGATACCCCAACAGAGCAGACGCAGTGACACTGGTAAAAGGTTTTGAGGGAGGTTTTGTGATACCATTTACTGGCCCACTGCCCCTGGGAGGGGCAGAGAACTTGAAAGCCACAAGGCAGCACCCGGGAGTAGTAACCAAGAAACTGGAGAAGGAGAAGTCCTTAGGTAATATAGAGGGCCCCCTACCACCGCACCTGCAAAGAGGCCTGGTAATTTCCCCACTGGGGGTCGTTCCCAAGAAGGAGCCGGGGCAATTCAGGCTCATACACCATCTCTCGTTCCCCGAGGGGTCGTCAGTAAACGACGGTTTAAGCGCAGAGGCTTGCTCTGTGAGCTATGCATCAGTGGACGACGCAATTGACATGGTGAAGGCTGCAGGGCGGGGGGCACTCATGGCCAAGGCAGACATTGAGTCCGCTTTTCGTCTGTTTCCTGTCCACCCCTCCAGCTTTCATTTGTTGGGTTTCCAGTGGGAAGGGGACCTGTATATTGATAAAGCCATGCCTATGGGCTGCGCCATATCATGTGCATACTTCGAACTGTTCGCCACCTTTGTAGAATGGGCTCTACACATCAGACACCCGAAAGGGGGGAAACTCCATTACCTGGATGATTTCATGTTTACAGGCCCTCCCCAGTCACCAATCTGCGGGAGCGCATTGGCAGCGTTTGAAGACCTGGCAGGGGCTTTGGGGGATCCCCCTGGCACCGGATAAAACTGTGGGCCCCTCCACAAAACTCACATTCTTAGGCATAGAGCTGGACTCAGTGTCAGGTACAGCCAGGCTCCCTGAAGACAAAGTAGAGGATTTCAGGGCGGAGGTACGAGGTCTGTGCGGCCGGAACAAAGCAACGCTCAGGGAGCTACAGAGGCTAATTGGGAAGCTCAACTTCGCAGCCAGGGTCATACCAGTGGGTAGGGTTTTTGCAAGGCGCCTCACACATCTGACCTCAGGCCTCACACACCAGCATCATCACGTAAAGCTTGGAATGGGGGTCAAGCTAGACCTACTGATGTGGGACAAGTTCCTCACGGACTTTAATGGCATCCTCATATGGAGGGAGGGCTGGGTAACAGCCAAGCAGATAGCCCTATTTACGGATGCAGCGGGTAGCACAGGATTCGGGGCAATTCTCGGCAAGAGGGGGTGTGCTAGTCGGTGGCCAGAGAAATGGAATAGAATGGGTATCACAGACAACATAACATTTCTGGAGCTATTTCCCATTATAGTGGCACTGACTATATGGAAACATGAGCTAAAAGACATGAAGCTGACACTGTGGTCTGACAACAAGGGGGTGGTGCAGGCCATTAACAAGGGGGCGGCAAGGTGCCCCAACATCCTAAGACTAATGCGTCAGTTGGTTAAATTGCAGCTGGAAGGGAACCTGGATGTGAAGGCCCGCCATGTCCCGGGGGTGGACAACACGGTAGCAGACGCCTTGTCCAGGTCACAGATGGACCGTTTCAGGGAATTGGCACCTGGGGCAGACGAAAACATGACGCCTTTCCCAGCGCACCTGTGGGACCTGGGGGGGTAGATCTATCCATATTGGTGAATCAGGCCCTCACGCCCGAGGCAGCTAGACGCTACAAGAAATACGCCTTAACAGTGATGGAGATAGGTGGCATACGATCCCTGACTGACAGGGACGGGACAAGAAGGGCGGTGGAGCGATTTATACAGTGGGCATTCACCAACAAAAAGACTAGGTCCTGGGCGCAGGCCCACCTGGCAGCCATGGCCCATTATGCAAAAATCCATACGGGGGAGGACCCAACGGCATCCTTGTACATCAAGGCAGCCATGAAAGGGTGGAGGCGGGCTGAAGAGAAGAAGGTTGATGGCAGGAGGCCCATAGATTTTGAGAAACTTGGCAAGCTGTTGGAGGCCTTGGCGTGGTGTACAAAGGATAATTTTGAGCTCCTCCTGTTTCAAGCGGCTTTCTCCATAGCATTCTTTGGTGCTTTCCTCATTAGCGAACTAGTGGCCACCAGGAGGCAGGGGCCGGCGGAGCTGTGCATCCAGGCTGAGGACGTCAGACCCGGGGCAGCTTCGGTGGAAATCATGCTACGAAGGTCAAAAACGGACCAGGCGGGAAGGGGCGCAGTGGTGCAGTTGAGATGCATCCAGGGCAACAAGTCATGCGCGGTATGCTGCTTGCGCAGATATATGGAGGCTCGCCCAGCAGGCGGGGGGGGCACTGTTCAAACATCATGACGGAAGTAACCTGAGCAGATTTCAATTTACGGCTCTGATGCACCAGGCCCTTGCCAAAGCGGGGCTGCCCCTGAGAGCATTCGCTCCTCACTCGTTCAGGATCGGCGCAGCAACAGCGGCGTCACAACACGGAATGCCAGAGGCTAGAATTCAGGAAATGGGCCGGTGGCGGTCCAGGGCATACAAAACATACATCAGGCCACAGCTGCTTTAGACCCCACAGGGAAAGGTCGGTGCCACTCACTTTGGGATGCCGCACGGCAGGGTGAGTGGGCACAGCATGCCACCTTGGGATGCCGCACGGCAGGGTGTCACAAAAAAAAAGAGATACCGCTGGCTGCTAAGATGACTGTCTGATATGCAATCCCTTGTTCAACAGGAGAGCGCCCTCGGCTGGTGTGGGTAGTGGGCCATTCATTTGTTGCCAGGATGTGAACTTGGTGGCGGCAGACGGGCCACAAGCTGGCAGGCAAGCCCAGAGGCACATGTATCCGGTGGCTGGGACAACCAGGGATGAAATGGAGCCAGCTGACGACGACACTTAGAAACCTGCTGGCAGATGCAGCCTGGCACCCAGACATACTGATCATCCACCTCGGGGGCAATGACTTGACCAGCATGGGAAAGAAAGCCTTAAGTCACGCCATCCAGGAGGACCTCACAAGGGCATCTGCATTTTTCAGGGGCACAACCATCATATGGTCCGAGATGATCAGCAGGGGGCAATGGAGGGGTGCGGAATCGCATAGAGCAGTCGAAAATACTAGAAGGAAACTGAACATCGCTATGCACAAATTTTGCAGCACCAACGGCATGGAGTCCATCAGACACGGTCTGATCCACCCTGGGCGCCAAGAACTGTATGGCCACGACGGGGTCCATCTATCAGAGGAAGGGATGAAGGTTTTCTGGGACAACCTATGGGGCGCTATGGGGAGGAGCCGCAAGAAGACGTGAGCCTCCCTGCGGCGTGGCGGAAAACTGTACGATGGTTGGCTAAGGAGACACACCGACAGGGCGGTGTGTAGGAGGAGGGCCGCTCACCTTGGGATGCCGCACGGCAGGGTGATGTGGCCTGGCCAACAAAGGGGGGTAGCAAACGGAGACGGCGCTCGCGGCCCAGACCCGGCCTGTCGGCAGGGCACAAAAGGTAGCGAGTTGTGGGCCTAACTCCGGTGAGAAAAAGCTACCCCTCCCTACACGCAGAGAGCGTGGGTGACCAGCCAAATGGTGGTCCCGGTGATAACAGGACAAAAGAGGACTACCAAGGACTAACAACAGAACTGGTTGGGGGGTCATTTACGAACTGGATGTACAACAAACTACGAATGGGGGGGCAGTTCGCAAATAACCCAATGTGACCGAGGTCATGCCAATATGTGTGTAACCATAATAAAATCTGCGGCCAACAACGACCACAAAAGTACAATCCTTGTTGGCTAAGTTTCTTGGGTCGCCAGTGGGGCAGGGGCTGGATAATAAGTTCCACCGGTTAGGCGCAGTGCGAGGGTTATTGTCTTTGCAATTCTCATTAGAAAGACAAAAACAGTATTTGGCGCCGACAGGAGTTTAAACATTCTTTTTTGCGCGGATTTAGTTTTGCGGTGCCGGGCATTCGTCTGTCTTGCTGCATCCAGCATTTGCTTCCAATCATTCGCTGGAAATGGAGAACAGTGTTCTCTTCAATCTCCTTTGAGTGTTACAAAAATAAAACAGAACTCGAACGGGTCGCACCCAGGTTAGGATGTTGTTTTCCACACTCTGTGACAGAGTGAGACCGAATGTGTCTGATCTCTGTGAAATGCGTTGTGGTCATGTGTGTGTGAATGTTTGTGTTCACTTGTATGTGTGCACGAGAACTGCGATACACAACAAATGGCCGGAGCACTGCCAAGCTGGCGCTAATTTATTGAGGACACCGAAATGGCCCCATTGCCAAAGACTTCAGATTGCGTTGCAGGCAGCCAACTAACTATATAGAGCCGGCGCCGAGACTTGAATAGCTTTCCCCCTCCCACCAATCTCAAGTTCTCCTTGTGTGCTGTTCTGCCCTCTCAGGTATGATGACAGGCAAAGTTTGCTTGCACCCTGAGCTTCGGTCACAGGCTGCTCCCCGACTCATGGTGTATACGCCGTTTCCTTTCACCTAATCAGTGTTTCATTGTGCAGAAATATCATATTTCTTCAGTGTCCACAGCGCAAATTTTGTTTACTTGACAGTCAGGGAGTACAGGCGAGCTCAGAAAGGAGATGCCAGGAGGAGAGCAGACAATCCCAGGAAGGAGAGGGCAGCGGACTAAAGCAGGAGTGTCCAGCGTCCGAATGAGCACTGGGGTAGAGGAGGACAGACTGTTAGATGGGATAGGTGATGGGGACCGTTGGGAATATAATATGCTGCCTGTCATGAAATCATCTGCAACCTAGTAGAACATCTCTAAAAAGTGCTTTATAAATTAATTTTTTTGCACCATGTTCTAGAGCACAGACTGCATCTGATGCAGGTTGCACCTGCATGGGAATTCACCTTGCTCTATTCGGGCTACTTTTTATACTACATATTAACTCTAGTGTTTTCCTCTAGACCTAGTCTGTCCCTCCTAAATTTGGATGATGGATTCTGGCAAGTTTTAGGTGTTTTAGTTGTTTGCCACAGAGCAAAAGTTCTCTGAACCACTCCTCACTCCCCACATCGCCTGTTCCATAGACCTGAGGAAAAAAAAACATGGGATTGCTACTTCACTCGTTTAAATTTCATTTTTAGGTGGAGCCTAGCAGCGCGCATGCGCTGCTCTGCGAGGCTTCTTGTAGCTACTCCGTGTGGGTTTGACTCCTCCCACACATTTGATTGGCTTTTGCGTGTGTCTTTCAAGAATGAAAGCACGCAAATGGCTAAAGGTGGGTGCATGTCCCACCTCTTCTGAAAAAGGTTCACTCCCACGGCGTTTTGCCGGCGGGAGCGAGCAGCGGCGCGCCGGGCGGCTGCTGCAATGCCTCCTGGTCTCACCTGCACCACTCCCCCTTATCTCCTTATCTCCCTGTGCCTGCCCACAGTCTCGTTTCAGTCTCGTAAAAACATTTAATCTCCCCCTGCCTAAAAAAAATAATTACTGTGACCTTGTGTAATGTAATTTTCCTCGCATGAATACTGTGCTGTCATCATGGTCGAAGGTCAGGCTAGCAGCCCCAAACCAGCCAGCCTAGCTCAGGAAACCTGACTGAGGTGTGGCGAAAGCCCGCTTAGCCCAACAGTCTGGTCTGAGGTGAGATACAGTACTAATTTTTAAGCAATGCGCTACCTAGAACTTTCAGTGCGCTAATCCTCGATCTCCTTTTCCGAGCACACACAAGCACCTGACAAACGAAAGTGAAACTGGGTGCTACATGGCAAAATACTTATAAGGTCTCAAAGGCGAGACCTATTGGCTATGCCTATGCTTGTTTGTATTCTGCAGCGTTTATGCAATATATTCTTCTTTGATATGGGAAAATATTTATTTCTAATCCTGTCATAAGGCAAGGGTGATGCTATCACCTTAGTGTAAGTAACACGGAAGTAAAACTGACAGATTTGAAATTGTATCCCGGGTTGGCAGAGGGTGTTGTTACCATCAGAGAACAAGTGTTTGCAGTTAACAAATGCCATGCTCTCTCAGTCTGAGTCCAAGCAAAGCAGCTTCCTTCTGTCATGATTGTGTGGTGAGGCCATTAATGCCACAAAAGGGGTACAGTTATTTGTAATGATGAATGCACTGTTTAGCAATATATCCCATGTCAGACACTGTCAGTATATTGAATACACGTCAGACGGTTCAAGTTTAATCAGTCTCTGAGCCAGAACTACTTCATGGTGAAAGTGCCATAAAATGTCACTTCACTTTTTCAAGAGTTGCTGGACACCAAAAATGCTTTCAAGTGCATTGTCTCCACCATCACTGTCTGAACAATTCAAATGTTGTAGCCCTACAGAGCTCATGACAGAAAGCTTTCTACTGCTCTAATCACAGAAGCAATGTCTTCAGTTGTTTTAAAGGGACTGCTGCGCCCTTTCTGTCCCCTTTTCTTTCTCACCATTATTAGTGCAGCTCGTGGTGTAATCGGCTTGAGTGCAGATTTTCAGAGATGCTTGAGTTTAGGGCATTTCTTTGGTGACTGCTGAGTTGTGGTGTGTGCAGTTTTTGTCTGACAGAGAGGTGCGTGTGTGAGTACAGGGAAAGGGATGTCTGTATTGCAGGCTGGGGAGTCTTGGAAAGCTAAGAGATTTCATTTGAATGAATGCTTCCAAAGGTGCCTAGCATTTGTCCAAACTGGTGACCTCTTTATCCTTTGTAAATTTGTAAATTAATGGTTTTATTTCTGGGAAATCATAAATTGTGAGCTGGAATGTGTTCCTCCCAGGTGATAGATGCGTGCTGAAGTGTGTAGAGGGAAAATGGAAGAAGTGGTCTGAATTTTAGATGGGAGCATTCACATTTGAAGCAACTTAATTGTTAATTGACAATTATAAACCTACAAAAGGCAAATTCTGTTGTTCAAATGTGAATGTCACCATCTTGTATCCAAGACCAGCTTTTCATTTTTCAGGGCTGTGTAGCATTGTGCATGTTTACTTTCCCTCTACACACTCCAGCAGGACTACATTCCAGCTCCACATCTATGATTCAACAGCAATAATGATCTTCATTCTCTAGACGCTGGTCATAGCTAATCATTCTTTGCTGGGGCACATCTGCTCTTAATGGCAAGTTTTGCACTGTGGTGGTGATCTGACAGTCCGTGTTTATTTATAGCTGTGAAGTCTGCAGATTGCCTATGTGTGACATTTCCATAGTTTCAGTGTACTTATGTTTTTGATGTGTTTAAATATTTCAACAGTACTCGATCAGAATTGCTATATAAATATTCTCCCTTTCTCAAATTTGCATTGAAATGTACAATTTGCTACTGTTTTTTTCAAAATTTTCTTTGGTGAAGAAGAAACAGCACCCGTTCTGTTTGCTGTGCTTCTGCGCTTTGCACGCTTGCAACGCAACACTAATACCCAACATTTACGCCTCACCATTTTCAGATGTCACCAGCTGCCACTGCTAGCACCTACCCCTTCCCTTTTCATCATTAACTTTAGAGTGAAATTGTGTGTTTCAGGTCAATATGGGGTGCCCAGGGCTAAGCTAATCTACTTTCATTTTTACATGCTTGAACATGGCACTCATTGAGAGAATGGTGTTTATTATGTTTTCTTCTTTTTAATTTCTAAAATACGTTGATTTGATTGCAGGTGTTCAATGTAATGCGATATGTTGCCCTGTACCTTACCTGCCCTGAGGATTATGGGGAAAAAAGTTCATCGTATCCTCTTGTGCTTCGATCTTTCACAAACACATGTTACTTTCCAGACCCTTAGTTATGCGGCAGCAGAGACGGGGGGCAACAGCAATCCAGCAAACATTTCTGTGATTAGTCCACATGCCTGTCCTGATCCTCCCCCATTTCTTGTACGGAGTACCTGCTGGTAGGAGTGCTGTCTCCACTGCAGAAATGCAAGCACCATCCTCCATTTTCCACCACTAATGCTGTACTGCTATGACTACAATATTACCTTGAATTAATGTTAAGTGTATGAAAGGCACTCTATTTAAGAAAAATTTTTTTTAGGAATAATTTTTGGGGTGCTTCCGTGAAGGGGCTGACTGTCTGGGCAGACCCTGAAGTGAATATGTGATAGTGCAAGGAAAAGACTCTTGCTACGGAGCAACTTTCCCAGAATGCAAATGCTTATTTTTAGGTCTACTTCACTTAAATAATCAACCTGGTTTTTTATATCTGATAGTTTTCATAAACAATTATATTTCACAAACGTTGTCGTTCACAATTGAATGAGTTTTACAAAACAACATTTAATTATTGTTCAAATCACAATAATGCTTCGTTCATTACAATTTATACATAATTTATACATAGGTCAAGACTTTAATCATTTCCGTGCTCGCCCAATGCATTTCGGGCCGTATGATGGCCCTTCTTCAGGGGCAGATCTACAAAATGAAATCATAAACAATAAATCCAACAATATTTATTTTTCCATTGGTGCAGACAACAACTCTAATATATCAAGTAAAAACATACTATATGCAGCTGTACCATATTGTCTCATCATCACGTTACGTACTTGAAACTAATAACGATAATAAGTTATTGCAATCAGAACAACCTACTAGGAAAGATACCATTATGAAACCCAGTCACCCTGAGTGATAAAATAACATACTCAAACGTTCGTGTATGTGGGAAAAGAACTGAGGCTTAGCGTACCTGTTGACCATGTATGAATGACTCTCTGTGAGCAAAGAGAAAAATGAAAAATGCCAATGCTTAAAAAAGACTCTTAAAGTTTTGATGTAGCCAGACTCAAAATGGACAATAATCCTCGTGCACTAACCTGAAATTACTGACCACCTTTATAGACAAATGTCCCCACTAGGTCGATCAGGCTCAAAACAGAGTGCTGAAAGAATCGAAATGAACCGATTAGTATCCGAGACTCTCACATCTATACCTCTATATATTCTCCAGATCGCCCAACGAGCTCTCGCTCACCTGTTCCACAACTTCTTGAACGTAAACACAACCAAAACCGCACAGGAACCCAGCTCGTCTGTTGAATCAATGCATATCATCCGCGTCTACCATATATGGAGCAACGGTCACTGACACGGAAAGGGGACTAAACTTGTCAACTAAGAAGGTTTAAACACGCGCCATCTTGGAATGGCGTTTCACCTCAGGAGCTATAGGTACCGATGATAACCTCGCGTAATTCTACCAATGTCAATAAAAGACAAACCATCTGGTTTCAATCTTGAAAAAAATCATTCGAAAGCTGAAAACTTTGTAAATAACCTAAATGACAAGTTGAAAAAAACGAAAAAAGTGAATTATAGAACAAGAAAGAAAAGATAAGAAAGACGTTCTGATTTAACAACAATTTATGGACATGAAAGTCAGACTGCATGACTCCATGATGTGCAATACATGCATTTTAAAGGAAACATCCTAGATCCACTTTTTCATTGATCCCGTGGGGATCTTGAGTATTCAACTTTTTTATCCAAAAGATTTCCCTTTGTAATAGTGTTTTTGTGAGATTTCTACCTGGGGTTGGGACCATTCTCTCTATCACTTGAAATTTGAGTTGTGAAATGGAATGTTTACATGAATTCCAGTGAATTGCGAGACTGCTTTTGGGGTTGACATTTCTGATCGTACTTTTGTGTTCTGAGATTCTTGTTTTAATTTTTCTCTCAGTTTTACCAATATACAGTAGTCCGCAAGGACATTTTATGATGTGTTTAAATATTTCAACAGTACTCGATCAGAATTGCTATATAAATATTCTCCCTTTCTCAAATTTGCATTGAAATGTACAATTTGCTACTGTTTTTTTCAAAATTTTCTTTGGTGAAGAAGAAACAGCACCCGTTCTGTTTGCTGTGCTTCTGCGCTTTGCACGCTTGCAACGCAACACTAATACCCAACATTTACGCCTCACCATTTTCAGATGTCACCAGCTGCCACTGCTAGCACCTACCCCTTCCCTTTTCATCATTAACTTTAGAGTGAAATTGTGTGTTTCAGGTCAATATGGGGTGCCCAGGGCTAAGCTAATCTACTTTCATTTTTACATGCTTGAACATGGCACTCATTGAGAGAATGGTGTTTATTATGTTTTCTTCTTTTTAATTTCTAAAATACGTTGATTTGATTGCAGGTGTTCAATGTAATGCGATATGTTGCCCTGTACCTTACCTGCCCTGAGGATTATGGGGAAAAAAGTTCATCGTATCCTCTTGTGCTTCGATCTTTCACAAACACATGTTACTTTCCAGACCCTTAGTTATGCGGCAGCAGAGACGGGGGGCAACAGCAATCCAGCAAACATTTCTGTGATTAGTCCACATGCCTGTCCTGATCCTCCCCCATTTCTTGTACGGAGTACCTGCTGGTAGGAGTGCTGTCTCCACTGCAGAAATGCAAGCACCATCCTCCATTTTCCACCACTAATGCTGTACTGCTATGACTACAATATTACCTTGACCACACTACAAAGTCATGGCACCACTCACATCACTACTGTACTGCCTTATCACTGCAATGCACTGGCTCTTTACCCTGCACTATTGCATCAGATGACTACACAGTCCACCCCAGTGATGGAGTAGTATCTCTGCACTACTGCTCACCATCATTGCACTACATCATCATAGCGCTTGGCCCTGTCGGTATCAAGCACCCCTATACCACACCCCTGCATTGTAATCCAGCCTTAAGGCCACACTGCCACCCTACAGCATATCACTACTATCTCCCAAAGACACCAGGCCACACTCCAGCTCAATAACTTCACATACCAGAAGACGACTAATGATGTTCACTTTACTGACTCATCAGCCACACCACTACACACTATGAAACTTCAACCATGGTTAAACATCCCTGGCACCAGACTATGACTCCCAAAATGGCACAGTCGCTCTCAGCACCACACTACCAGTCCACATTGTGATATTGCCAACCTTTCACCCCAGGACCACCTCAGTCGCCTTACTACCACGCTTTACTATCACATTACCAATCTGCACATACCGAAAACCATTTCAGTCTCTCCATCCATCCTTCGCCTGTCCCTCTGTCCATGTGCTATCCCCAAGCAGGAAACAACCCTTACAGTATAGCACTGGTAAATGCATTCTCTCGAGTTCTAACTCCCCATGTCTTGCTCCTTTTTTCATGTTTGCACATCTGTATCCATCCAACCATTCATCGACTCAGTTGCACACATAACCTACATTCATATATAAATGTATCCATCCACTCTTGTGCCTCCATCCGCTAACCTTCCTTCAACCCTCTTTCCACACACTTGCATCCATCCATTAGTCCATCCACCACTGTTCATTCACACATTCACCTTTCATCAGTAGAATCATTCATCAAGCTTGCGAGCTATTCCTCCATCTATCTGTCTATTTACACAATCATCTTCTATAGATCTATCCATCCCTTCACAAGCCCACCTTCTGGCCATTTCACCAGCTGTTATCTCAGTGTGGCCCAGTGGGAAGTAAGATGTAAAGCAGAGTACAGGTAAGTACACTGCCTCTATTGCTAATCCTTTTCACTTCCTCTATTGCTAATCCTCCCCCCTCATTTCACTTTTTCATACTTCCACCCTCCAGCCATGTTTGCAGAGGAAGTGGTACAGAACTTAATTTCCTCTGCCAACAGCTCCTACACACTTCAAATCCAAAAGGGAGTGTGTGCCTGCAGTCTACAAAAATGTGAAGATTTGCACAGTGAACTAGTATGGTTTCTTGAGAACAACCACTTCATTTTGCAGCCTTGAACGGTGTATTCGTGTTCATCTACAGTGAGGTGTGGCTGGGCGAATTTTGTACCTGTGTGCATGCAAAATGAGTCTTGTGCTTGTGTTCATGCAGATGAGTCTTGTGCCTGAGAAGGTGAAGGGTGGGGGAAGTTCTTGTGTGAATGCAGGGTGAGTAAACAGGGTTAATTGGTGAGCCAGTGTATGTGAAGGGTCACTGGTAGGCCTGAGTAAAAGATGTGCGTGCAGGCTGCAATGGTGTGCCTGTGAGTGTACAATGAATTGTGTCTGTGTGCACGCAGGGTACATCTTGGGCCTGTTTGCGTGTGTGGTGAGCATTGTACCTTTGGACTGCAGGAGGTGCCTCTAAGAGTGTAGGGTGAGAGTAAAGCCTGTTTAAATACAGACTGAGAGGCATGTATGTAAGGTGAGCGATGTGCTTGTGTGAATTCAGGGTTCAGCACTTTAAAGCCAGAATTATTTGAAAAGCTAATGCTTGTTATAGAAAACAATCATGATTGGGAAGTAAACTAGCTGGTTAGACAATTAAAGCAGGCCACCTCTCTAGGTTAGCTAATGGCAGTCTTCTTCAGTTATCTGGTATACAAAAAAGCACATTATTTCATATTTGCTCAAACATTTTCCAAGGAGTATGACTCTAACCAATTTCTCAATTATACTAGGCACATGGTCAGAATGGAGCAATGCAAAAAACACTTAAGAAAACACAATCCATTAATGGTCAATTGTGGTGATATATGAAAAGTGAAGGCCTTTATTGCTTGGACTGACTACCAAGAAGGAAATAATCCAGGAGTCAGTGGTTTTGACTATTGATGCATGTGTAATCAGGTGGTTCCGCAAGACCGTGGCCAATTGTTTTGACCAGTCTTAATATATTTGAACATGGAACATTCAAGTGGTATACATGTAGAAAAGTAGTGCCCTGGGTAGTAGTAGTCTAATTATGTAGACTTGCACTTGTTAATTGATCTACATTTAATTCCTTTTCGGTGGCTCTGTTGAGTTGTTTCTACTTTGGTTCTCCTAGGGGTAATTGGGGGACAGGAGTTTCCTTCAGGGTGTTTATGCTCATTTCAATACAGTGATTTGTTAAGTGCTCTGTTTCTCTGGTGTATGGGGATTACACATGTAGTTTAGCATGTGTGCTTGTGATTTCAAATATGGAGAGTACCTGATCTCTCTGATCAATGGGGCGTTTGCAAGGTCTCTGGTTTTCTCCCTGCGGAGAGCAAGGCAGCCACTCATAGCCCAGCTCTTCACTTATTTACACCAGAGATTCTGTGGTGGTGGTGGTGATGATGAGAGATTTAGGACAGCTGAAAATTACATTGGAGCCCCCTTTAAAGGCATGCCTGCCTGCAGTTTATTGGCCACTGCCTTACCTGATTGGGTCAAAACTGTTTTTTCCTCCTCATGCGGCTGCAGCCTCTATGTTCACTAGAATCCTGAAAGCGTAAAGCAGAATCCATCCTTCCCTGTCCTCTCTTACTCAAAAGCTGCCCTTTTCTTTTCCAGCTGTTCCTGTCCACTCCCAGAGAGCTAACCTCTGCTTAGTGGTCAACATTTAACACCCTTTGGCATTCCCAGGGCCTAGAGGGAAGTAATTGTCCTCTGAGCCAGAGATGGTACCTCTCCTAGCCAAGGATATATATTTCAGCTCTGGAGGTGGGATTAGTGGCAAAACTGATTTTATGCCAGTTCTGTCTCAGGCTGCCTAAAGTGCATTTTTACAAAGGTACAGTTCTGTTTAAAAAAAGAAACCAAAAATATCTTTGAAGCATTTTTCTAGCGCTTTCCTAAGCGGAGATCCAGAGTAAAGATTTTAATTCCACGTAATCCTATTAGAGTAAAGTCTAGCCTTACATACAGAGTGATATAGCTTTTGGCTTCTATTTCACTGTGAGGGCACACTAACCCCAATATGTAGTGTGGCTTTTTGTGTATATCAGCACCCTGCCGTATGGGCTTGAAGTACACCTTTAAGAGTGACTTCTATGTATCGAAATTGGATTTATCTACATAGGAAGGTCCTTTTCTCCTGCGGTATGTTACTTCAGTGCATTTAAAGTGAGGCGTAGCCGAGCACATTGGTATTCCTGGCAGAAATGTTTTTATCACATGTGAGTGCTTTAAATATACACTGAATCCCACATATGGCATTTAACTTACCATGCCATGGAGCACATTAGGCACCATTTTCAGTGGACTTATTGGAAAGTAAAATAGGTGAAATAGGGAGTTTCAATGTACAGCACAAGGTTTGTAGGGGCAGCACAGGCATTTAACTACTGTTAAGCAGTGGTAAAGTGCACAAAGGCCTAAAGCCAGCTAAACTGGGCCCAGAAAAAAGCAATACATCAGGGGTGACAATGCACAAAAGACAAATTTGCTACAGTATTGAAATGGTAAAGGAGGTGGAGGAGTATAATCATCTTGGCTAGCTCTATTTTGCCCATCACAGAGCTCAGTACGGGGATTTCAAAAGTCTACACATCCTTTGAGCGAAACAGGCAGAGTTTGAAAGATAGACTCATATTCCAAGGTAGTCTTTCATAGGGCACAAGTTGTGCAGTTGGTTTTGAATTAGAATTTTTGAAAATTTGTAGAGCGCATTATGCCTGAGGGGGTGAAAGTGCTAGCTAAGTGTAAGAGCAACTACAGGAAAGACAATAAGACCTATCCATCATGATGGGGAGAAGAGCCAGGTTTTCAAGTGCTTACGAAAAGCAGCATGGGAGGAAAGACTTGCAATGTGGGAGGGAAGCGTATTCCATAACTTGGCAGCAGCAACTCAAAAGGAGCAACCCCCCCCCCCCTCCCCCCTCTCAACCTGGCTTTTTGAAATCTCAGTACCTCCACCTTCCTAAGAGTGGCAGACCTCAGTTGTCTATTGGGGATATACAAGTGGAAGGCCATTCTCAAATACATCGGACCCTGGTGATAGAGGGCAGTGTGAACAAGACATAGGACTTTGAAAGTCACATGCTTCTCGACCAGCAGCCAGTGCCGAGAGCAAATGCCCTCTCTGATTGATAGACTTTTCGGGAAATCCAGGACCAGGCGGGCAACCACATTATGGATAGTCTGGAGTCTTTTATGAGTTCCTTTATTGATATTAAGGTACAGGGCATTGCAGTAGTTAATGCGCAAATTAATGAGCACGATGACTACTGCAACTCTGAGTTTGGCTGGAATGAAAGGAAAAACCTTTCTTAAAGTTTTGATGATATAGAAACAGGAGCTCACAGTCCCCTTTGCCTGAGTATCTAAGGAAAGAGAGGTGTCGATGACCACCCCTACATTTTTTGCCTCAATGACAGAAAGAGGTAGGGGTCGCAGAACTCAGGCCACCACAATTCTGACCATACTGAATTTTACTCTCCATTCAGTTTCAACCAATTCTCTTTCATTCAGTTGTTTTTGTCAGCCATACAGTGTTGGAACTTTTCAGCCACTACCTGGATGACCTGAGATATTGATACAATCATTTGAGTATCATCTGTGTAAGATAGTACATGGAAACCGAAGGACCTAATCAGCTTGGCCAAGGGGGCCACATATAGATTAAACAAAATTGGGCTAAGAGAAGAGCCATGTGACACTCCACAAGGTAGCCAGAAAAAGCCAGCCCTAAAGTGACCACAACTCACAATGTGAGATCTGTTGGTAAGAAAGGACGCCATCAGGGCTAGAGCTTTGTCCCTCAACCCAGCCTGGCGCGGTCTGTGAACCAGATGGGGAGGGGGATGTGGTATCAAACGCCACTGAAAGGTCCAAAAGCACCAAGCTGGTCGACCTGGTAATGAACGACATCCGTGGCGGCCAGTAGAGCAAATTCTGTGCTGTGGCCAGTCCGAAACTCACTATGCGAAGGATCCAAAAGATCCTGGGAGTCTATGAACACCACCAGTTCCTAATTCAGTATTTTTGCAATATCTTAACTGGTGCAGGAAGAAGTGATATCATGCCAAGATTACTCAAGTCGTCAGGGTCACCATCAGGCTTCTTTTTAAGGGGGGCAACTATGGCCTCCTTTCCGGATTGTGGAAAAATACCTGTTAAAAGAATATTATTATAGTCTTTTTTTGAGTAGGGCAATTTGGTCCGATACTGTGTGTCGCTGGAGCACTCTCTGAAGGAACTTGATAAATACACTGGAGCAAAATTTGGAGCTTTATTTACTATGATGAGATGCTGCTAGCCCTGATGAAGTCTGCTGGTGTATTAACTGTTTAAGACTAAACACATTTTGGCTAGAAAATGTCAAGACTTCAGATAACTTTATGCAAATAAAGGACATCCGAAGATTCATATGAAGATTGAACACAAAGGAACTTTGTATTCAACATTTGGGAACGTTTTTGGTCTTTGTTCCTACAGCGAAGATTTGGTGGCTCCTCTTCATCTCCGAGCAACCAGATATATTGCAACTAAGTAATTGTATTGCCTTGTTTAATAATGTCTACAGAGTGTGTGTGTGTGTGCCTTTTTATTTTCTTTAATAAAAAGACTATACTGAACCCGTTAATCAGGCCCTAACAGACACTCTTTTAGGGGCCTGGCCAAACCTTGCTCTGTCCCCCCAGTGATTTGCCAGAATGTGTGGTGCATTGCCCTGCTCCTGGAAACCCTTCTTTTCTGACTCTGCACCCTTCCCCATAGAGCTTAGTGGTGCAAGTTTCCACCAGCAGTATAAACCCCAATGCCTTACTAAATACTTCTCCGGATAGGGAGTCTAGAAGTTAAAAACCTTTGGGAAAGTGGTATTTTCTCTCACAAGTTTGGCTCCTGTGTCTTGTCAATGCCAGCTGTGCCTTTTAGGTTGCTATTTCCACACTGTTTGGGACTCTGTGGCTCAAGTTCTCCCAGGGGTCCCGGCAGACTTTGTCCCGTACTGACCCAAGCCATGCAAGATGGCCATGATGCTGTAAAATTAACTATAGTTTGTGGCCTGGATACCACTGATTCCATTTGTCGAGCTATTGGCATTTGCACGCTATTCATCACCACACCTGTTTGAGATCTACAGGTTTCTCTGGCAATGTGCAGTCATCCGTATGGACAAACCCTTTGATGGGACTCGCCTTTTTGGGGATAAAGCAGACTCTGCCCTGGAGCCTTTCAAAGAAAGCGGGGCCACAGCATGCTTCTTGGGTTTGTCTGCCCTGTCAGGCACACTAGCCTTTTTGACCCTTTCATGGCTCTGTCAGGGGAATTCCATAAAACCTCTTCCGCTTCAGCTGAGTTACCAGCCCTTTCATGGCTGAGGCTTGACACACACCAGTCCCGCATTTAGTGAATGTGCACCAGTGAACCTTATACCCAGTGAGCCTCTGGGGCTACTAAACTGATAACCTCCTACAACCTGCTGGTCGAGAGTGCAAAAGACGTGCAGTGGCGGTTGCATGACTAAGATTGGGTCAGTGGCAGACCCCCTCTCTCTACCCCACCCAGAGCTGACCAGTGTGAATGATGCATTGTTTCTGGGTTGGGACAGCCACCTTGGAGAGGTGGAGATTAAAGGCCTCTTGTTTTCGGTGGAGGCCCTGATCTGTCTGGAGCTGAGCGCTATCCTTTTGGTGTTGAAAGCCTTTCTGCCCTCCATCAAGGGAAGACTGGTGCTCACAGACAACACCACTGCTATGTGGTATTTCAACAATTCGCACGGGGTGGGATTGTGGATCCTGTGCCAGTCATTTTTGTGCCTTTTGGAAATGGCTGGACCATCAAGGCATCTTCCTGGTGGTGAACCACCTGGCGGGATCCTTGAATGTCAAGGCGGGCCAAGTCAGCCGTAAAGGTCTAGTGGATCACAAGTGGCAGTTAGGCCCTCAGGTGGCATTAGATCTCTTCCAGGCATGGGGAGAACTTTGGTTCAATCTCTTCACCGCTGCAGTGAATGCGCAATGTCACCATATCTGCGTGTTGGATTTTCCAAGGTGTCTCTCTCTCAGAGATGCTTTCCACCTACTGTTGGACTCTAGACTCCTGTACGCCTTCCTACTGATACCACTCCTGTTTTGAGTTGTGAAGAAGATCAGGATTGACCTGGATCATGTCCTCCTAGTGGCACTGGATTGGACACGGAGAGTGTAGTATCTTAGGCTCTTGGGCATGAACATCTGTGCGCTGATCAGGCTGGCCCTTTGGGAAGATCTCCTGTCATGGCAACAGAGCAGGGTCCTGCACCTAGGCCTCTGCAGTCTCCACCGTCACTCTTAGAGATTGAGTGGTTACATTTGGACACCTTTGACCTTCCTCCAAAAGTAATGTCCTCCTGGCAGCTAGGTATTCCTCAAACTATACATCTGGTGTTGAGATAAAGTAGTTGTTTTGTCCTGCACACACATATATAGCCATCCCTCCAGACCAGGGTATGTGATGTTTTGATAGTTCTGTCCCTTGCCCGGCAGGAATTTGCTTTGCGCTCAGCTGAAGTGTACTTTCAGCTCTTTTGGGCTTCTTATTGGTGCTGGCCAGTCTTATTCTTTAAATCACCTGTTTGATACATTTTTGGAAAGGACTCCACCATATGTTTCCTCCTCTTCCCTTTGTTGTGCCGCATGTAATAGGATCTTAACCTGGTCCTAACATATTTGAGCTGCACAACTGTCCTTTGTGGCTTCTTACCCCCAAGACAGTGTTCCTCTTGCCATAACATTGTTACAGCCTGTGAGGGAGCTCGAAGCTCTTTGTGTTAACTCTTCATGGACCCCGTCTTCCCAGGCAAACTTGTTCTACAAACTCAGACATACTTTCTTCCAAAAGTAGTGACGCTGTCCCATGTCGGTCAAACCATCAATTTACCGGCATTATATACTCCAAATCAACCCTCTAAGGTGGAAGATAGACTGTGGCGTGATGGAGAAGCAAGGAAGGACTCTGGAATAATTTTATGCTGGGTTTATTAAATCAATAAAGGATGTCAGGATGGTTTGTCCATTCAGAACATAACAAATGGCGAAAGAAATGGGTCTCTTGTGTTCATATAGGGCCAGGCACCGTCTTCTTCCTCTCTTTCGTCGGGGGGGGGGGGGTGTTCTTGCGGTGGTTTAATCCTTTTCTCTTCTTGGGCTTGTCAGAAAAAGACTCAATAGGAGGTCAGCCGGTTATACATAAATAAAACAAAGAAATATGCCCCGTAAGGTATGGGTTCGTGCTATACAGTAGTGCGCTAAGGGACAGGGAGTGATGGGAGATGCCACCTACTACCGCCACCAGTGTGCTCTAAGTGCCAAAACACAGTGCTAAGGACTGGAGGTACAGTGTGTGAGAGCCACAGCGCAGAAGCATGAAACACAGCGCGAGCGGGGCAGGAAACTCCGCTCCCTCCACCCGCCCGGTCTTTATTGGCTCTAGTCCCCCTTCCCCAGATGGCTTCCAACCTCCCCCGTACCTTGTGGAGCCACGCCCCTCCAGGGACGTGGCTGGCCTCAGCGTGGTACAAGAGAGGGTCCGGCTCTCGTTCGGGGTAGTCTGCACGGCCGGTGTCCTGGTGCTCTTGAGGCAACCTTGTCTCCTCTCTGGAGTCGCTTCCTGCCGGTTCCTGGAGTCCCAGGTCCACAAAGGAGATCTGGACGCTTTCCTGTTGTCCCCACGGCTCCTTCCCGGATCGGGTTCCTCCATACGAACGTCAGCTTGGGGCTCCGTCTTCCGCTTTGTACACGACCAGGTCATCTGACCAAGTCACGTGATCCGGTAAAGACTCTCCAAGCGTGTTTCCCTTAAAGGGATAGTCCCTGTTCTTCAGCGTCACATTCTGCGAACAGAGGAGAGGATAAGGAGACAGGTAAGGGTGTAGTCCTCTGTGGCATTATCCGAGGATAGGGGGAAGAGGGTAGTAGTTCGTCACACACCCCTACCCCAGTCTGTTCACGGTCGGGGAACAGCGGAACGCGGGAAAGGAAGTCTGCATTTCCGTTGTCAGAGCCTTTGCAGCGGCAGACTTCAAAGGAGAAAGGTTGTAGGGAAAGAAACCAACGCAGAATCCTTGGGTTATTCCCCTTATTACGGCTCATCCAGAGAAGTGGGGCATGGTCAGTGTATAGGATGAAGTGGGAGCCCTCCAGATAGTACATCAATTTGTGTATAGCCTATTTCAGTGCAAGACATTCCTTCTCGATTATCGGATATCGCTGCTCCCCTGAGTAAAGTTTACGACTTATGAATAGGATAGGGTGTTCAATTCCGTCAGGGGAAAGCTGTGACAAAACCACCCGACCCCATGTTCAGAGGCGTCTGTATGGAGCACAAAAGGCTTTGAGAAGTCAGGGGATCGCAACACGGGACTGGAAGTGATGGCTGCCTTTAGTTGGACAAAAGCAGTGCCTCAGGAGGTGGATATACTAGATCCTTCATCTTGACTCCCTTTTGTAACCGGTTGGTAAGGGGTGTGGCCAGCTCAGAGTATTGGGGAATGAATCGCCTATAGTAACCAAGAAGCCCCAAAAAAACCCTGACATCCTTCTTGGTGGTTGGAAAAGGGGCTTGGACAATGGCTTTTATTTTTTCTTCTTGTCGCTCTATGAGCCCGTTCCCCAGGAGATACCCTAGATGCTTGACTTTTTGGAAGCATGCCTTTGATTTCTTTGCATTTATGTGCAACCTGGCTGACTGCTGGAGATGTAGTTCCCAGGTAGGGCTGTAGATGTCGATGTCGTCAAGGTAGGCAGAAGAATGTGCCTGGTGAGACTATAAAACCTTGTTCATAAGCCTTTGGAACGTGGCAGATGCTCCGTGTAAACCAAAGGATAATACGGTAACCTCGTATAAGCCAGTGGGGGTATAAAAGGCAGTCGTTTTTTGGTCCTGTGGTTTAAGGGGTCCCTGCCCGTATCCCTTTGTAAGGTCGAGTGTCGTAATGTACTGAGCCTCGCCCAGCCCCTCAATCAGCTCATCTAGTTGCGGGAGAGGATAGGAGTCACACTTAGAGATTGCGTTCACTGCCTTAAAGTCAATACAAAACCGGACTGAACCGTCCGGTTTTGGCACCAACACAATCGGTAAAGTCCATTCACTTTGGGAGGGTTTTATCACACCCAAGGTGAGCTTGTTTTCAACATCCTGTGTTATCGCCTCCCACCGGGCGGCAGGGATACAATAGGGTTTTTGTTTTATCGTTTTTCCTGGCTGGGTATCAATAGAATGTTCTGCCATATTGGTCCGCCTGGGTAGGTCGGAAAACAGGGGAGCAAATGGGTTTAGGGTGTCCATTAGGGAATTGTCCTGAACTGGTGTGAGCTCAGGGTTGATCACCAACTGCTTTAGAGTAGAAGGGGGGTTCGGTAAAGGGACAACGGTATGTAGGTCTTTGGGGAGGGGGTCTACCCATTTTTTTTAGTAGGTTGATATGGTATAGTTGTGTGCGGCGGGGTGTGAGTTGGATTCGATATGAGGTTAACCCTACTTTGGCCACAACTTTAAAAGGGCCTTCCCATTCCGATTTCACCTTTGTCAGGGCAGAAAGCATAAGGACCAGGACCCACTCCCCTACTTTTAGATGTCTCCAATTCTTTCCCTTATCATACAGAACCTGTTGCTTTCTTTGGGCTTTCTCTAGATTCGCATCTGCAAATTCTTGGAGTTTATGTAATCTGGTACGTAGGCTTCGGGTGTAGTCAAGAAAAGATTTTGTTTCCTCTTCTTTCTCTTGTTCCCACACTTCTTTGTTATCTCTAGTAGACTACGGGGTTCTCTGCCATAAAGGAGCTGGAAAGGGGAGCATCCCAGGCTGGTTTGGGTTTGGCTTCTGATAACACATAAGGCCAGAGGAAGGAGCATATCCCATTCCGTTCCTTCAACACAACAGTTTTTTCAAGGTTATCTTGAGGGTAGCGTTGAAGCGCTCACATAAGCCATCTGTTTGTGGGTGGTAAACTGTTTTTTTTTTTTTTTGAAAACCTTTATTTACACATCGAATATTCACAGTCATGGGCCTACAACCGCATGGGCCGGCCGCTAATGTAAGACAATAATACAGCAGTCACAAGAGCTGGAGCGAGCCGCACGCATAACGGCTGCAGCCGCCCACAACTGAACATAGTACTACAGAAAGGTTTCTTATTAACTATTTTGTAAAGAAAACAACAAAAAGAAACTTATACCAGGCAAAAGAACTCCATTAACAGGGACTTGCTCTCTCATGGGCGGGGGACTACAGCGACAACTCAGCCAATTACACAGTTATTCGTGTGAAAAAGGGGGCAGGGGGGGCCGGGAGAGGAGCGGTCATCAATCCCGCAAAGCGACTAGGAACATCAAAGTCAAGGGGACATCGTCACGTCTGGTGCGACCACCAAGGGGGGGGCGCAGATATTCCCCCGATAGGAATTCCAGGGACCCCACATCTTACTCCATGCCCTAGGTTTGCCCCTGGTCACGTAAACCGCCTTCTCTCGGAACATGCACCAATCCATGTTTTCTTTCCATTTCGTAACTGTGGGGGGCCGACCGGACCCCCAGAGCTGCGCAATGTCCCTTTTAGCGATCATGTTGCCCAAAGTCACCCAGCGTTCTTGTGCCACATCGCAGTCAGTCGGTTCCCATACATTCAACACACATCGCCGAGCCTCAGGGAGCAGCGCCACACCCGTAACCTCCTCCAACACTGCATGTACACCAGTCCAGAAACGTATCACCTTCGGGCACTCCCACAGAATATGAAGAAAAGTACCAAGCAAGCCACAACCACGCCGACATAAACCATCATCTGTGTAACCCATGTGAAGCAAGCGGGGACCGGTGACATAGACCCTATGTAGTATCTTCAACTGCACAAATCGAAGGCGAGCCGGTATAGCAACCTCCCTCGGTGAGGCTACGGCCGCGACCCAATCCTCATCATCCAACTCTAGGCCATCAGCGACCCAGACCTCTCGCAAATGCGTGAGGAGGTCCGCTCGAGTATTAATCAGTTTTTTGTAGATCAGGGAGATAGTACTATCTGGCAGGTAACCATCAAGCAAACGATCTTCCAACGGGGAGGCTTCGGGGACAGCTGCAGGATTCGGGAAAGCGGAAAGTAGCGCATGGCGCATCTGCGCATAACGAAAGAACTCCCTATCGCTCAGCTTATATTCCGTCTGAAGAGCTTCAAACGATTTAAAAGCGCCCTTCGTCCAAAGATCCCCCACACGACTAATTCCGATCAAATCCCACTTCTCAAAGCCTTTCGAACGCCATAAACCTCCTAACGCATCCGACGCATACAGTGGAGTCGCACGAGACAGACGGCCCGTCCATCCCGTAGCAGCGGTGGCGCAATGCCAGGCGCGCACCGCATTTTTCGTAGGACCGGTCAATTTAGTACTTCCCTTCGTAGAGTAAAGCGCCCTATTGAAATCTCTGCCCGGCAACAGTAGCTTATCCATCTCGTACGCGGGGTTCACCGCCGGGCCGTATGTCCCATGATTCACCGCCACCAACTGGGACGCCCAATAATATCGTCTAATATCAGGGAGGGCTATGCCACCGTCATACCACGGTAGGGTCAGTTTAGCGAGAGCAATGCGCGGCCTCCCATCCCAAACTAGCTGCCTCTGTAAGCTCTCTACCTCACTAAAGTATCGGGTGGGCACCACGTTCAGCGTATTCTGCAATGCATACAAAAAGCGTGGAAGAGACATCATTTTGAATAAGGCTGCCCGGCCAAGCGGCGATAGCGGGAGCCTACGCCAACGAGCTACATCGGCCCGCAGCCGCTGGAGCGGGGGCAACAGATTCAGAGCATAACGGACCGCCGGATCGAGGGACACGTGGATACCCAGATATTTAAATCCAGAATGTGAAATCTGAATTGGACAGCCACGCGGGAGAAGAGGGGGGTCGCCAACCAGCACATAAACACAGGATTTCACCCAATTAATGACAAGCCCCGAATTGCGACCAAAGGAGTTCAGTACATCAAATAGCACTATCAACGATTTCCGCGGGGAGGTGAGATAGAGCAAAATATCATCTGCGTAGAGTGATACGCGATCCTCAAACGTCGGTGTCCACCGAATACCCGTCATGGAGGGTTCCCACCGGAGCCACGCCGCCAGGGGCTCCAACGCAAGAGCAAAGAGAAGCGGGGACAGGGGACAACCCTGCCGCGTGCCCCTGCCAAGCAAAAAGGGGGCAGAGACTCTACCATTCACCACCACCTGTGCCAGTGGTTCCACGTATAACAACTTCACCCATCCAATGAACCCAGGTCCAAAACCAAACCTAGCCAGCGCCTCCCAGAGATACGGCCATTCCAGCGTGTCAAACGCCATCGTGGCGTCCAGTGACGCCAAAATGGCAGGCTCCCGAATAGAGTCAACTCTCGCGAGGACTCCATGGAGGCGCCGCAGGTTCAGCGCGGTGTTGCGATGCGGAATAAAGCCAGACTGGTCCGGATGTACCAGGTCACCGATGACTTTAATCAGACGATTAGCGAGCACTTTAGCGAGAATCTTAGGTTCAGCGTTTAGGAGTGAGATGGGCCTATAAGACGCATAGCAATCACGCGGCTTGCCCTCTTTATGGAGCACCACAATGGTCGCTAGACGTTGATCACGCGGCAGGGCGCCGGCCTCTCGGGATGCAAGAAACATCTCGCGGAGATGGGGTGCCAACCTATCTGGACGAAGCTTGTAAAGCTCGATCGGAAGGCCGTTAGGGCTGAGAGCCTTTCCTGAACGGACCAAGCGAATCGCCGATGCTATCTCATCGTTTGTAAGCGCCGCGTCCAGCAATTCTTTATCATCGACCGAAAGGCACGGCAATGCAATATCTCGCAACAATTGGCAAGAGTCATCTTCGGGCCTCTCCGAGACCGGAGAGTAGACGTCCCGCAAATGGTCCGCAAAGCAGCTCACGATCTCCCTCGGATCCGTAACACTCACACCATCAGCACGCACAATCACCGGGACCACACGACTCGCTCGTTCTCTCCTCTCCAGCCATGCAATCAACCTTCCAGCCTTGTCACCAACATCATACAAGCGCCCCTGTTGCTCCCTACTAGCGAGCTTGGCAGCATCCGTAACCAACGCCTTGTAATCCGCTTGTTTCAGGCAAAGGGTATGGAGTTTGTCCCGTGTGACCCCCCGCCCGAGATCTTCTTCCAAGTCAGTTATGTCCGACTCCAGGCGTACCACCTCCTCAGTCGGTCCAGAGACTTAACCAAAAGGGCACGAGTCGTGGGGTCATGCAAATACCAGGGATTAATCGGGGCCACCCTCCCCTCTGCCCCCATCGCCACATCTAAGTGGAGCAGGACCGGGGAATGGTCAGAGATGCCACGGACCAGATGTCTGACCTCCCGGATCATTTGGGCTTGGGCGGCCGGCATCAGCACATAATCCAATCTAGATAAGGAGCCGTGGACGCCAGAGTGAAATGTAAATTGGGCGAGCCCCGGATGCATTGATCTCCAACAGTCCACAAGCCCCATAGTGTCGATAAAGCCACCCAGCCAAGAGTGCGCCCCGGGGAGGTCTCTGGGAGGGTGCCGATCCTCTCTACCCGACACCACAGAATTGAAGTCACCACCCACCAGCAAGAGGCCCTCCGGGAGCCCAAGCAGCAACCCTCCCAAGTCCGCAAAGGTAGTGGTTTGCAACCCCGGGGGGACATAAACTGAAACCAAAAACAAAGTCTGTCCTTCCCACCGGCCCACCAACACCACGTAGCGCCCCAGGTCATCATGTATTACCTCATCAATTTCCAGCGGGAGAGAGGATCGAACCAAAATGCCCACCCCTCTGGAGCCGGTTGTAAAACCTGAGTGGGCCACCAAACGGTAGCCCTTTCTATTCATAGCATGGCATGAGTGTCCCACCAAATGCGTCTCCTGCAACAGAACCACATCAGGAGAGTGACGTTTCAAATATTGTAGCACCACCCCTCGCTTCAATCGGTCCCCCAAACCATTTACATTCCATGTTAAAATGCGCAATCCCCTACCCCCCATCTCCACAGCAACGGACACCCCACCCACGTTGAGAGCTAAGAACAGCACACTGATTGCCTGGTACAAAACGAACACCACACAAAAACAACACCCCTACCACCACCCCCCCAACTCCCGCTACAAACCCCCCCACCCTGCACCCCTGCACAAGACCATTAAGCCACCCCAACTCACAGTGTGCCTGTCGCCCCCCCATGAACCTACTCTACGGAAAGAAAGAAAAAAAACCCTCCCGAGGAGGAAGAGTCTCACCAGATACCCCGCAGCCTCCCAATGATGAAGGAAGGGTAATGCAGTCCTAGAAAAGAAAAACCAGTACATCAAACCCAAGTCGGGGGTGAACCCTAAATTGTCAAGGAACCACAAGTCATTCGTTCACCCTTGGTCTGCTGATCCACCACCCACATCCGCAGCTCGTTCCTCCCCGCCGTGCCGACGGTGCAAGGTGTCAAGCCAGTCTTCAACCGCCTCGGGCCGGTCGAAAAAATGAGTCCGTTCTTCCAATTCAATGCGTAACTTGGCCGGGAAAAGCATAGAGTACTTCAAGCCCATGTCCCTCAGCCGCCGCTTGACAGTCATAAAGCCCATTCGCTGTTTTTGCACCGATTGTGTAAAGTCAGGATAGAAACTGATATCCGCATTGTCATATTTCGTCGGGCCATGCACACGGGAGGCCTGCAGGATTGCGTCACGGTCCCTGAAGTTGAATATCCTGGCAATGATAGGTCGCGGTGGGGCCCCAGGCCTCGGCCGCCCCCCTGGAACTCTGTGTGCCCGCTCCACCGTGAAGAATTTGTTGAGGCCTTTCGGCGCTAATTTGGTCAGGATCAGATCTTCCACAAAGAGATCGACCGGCCCATCCTCCGACCGCTCCGGCACACCGATGATGCGTACGTTATTCCGCCGGGCCCTGCTTTCAAAATCCTCCAGTCTCTTGGCAGAGAGGTCGCTGAGGGCCCGCAAACTACGGATCTCCGTCTGCAGTTCCGAGACATCCGTCTTGAGGCCAGATGACGTAAGATCGAGTGATTTGACCTTCTCACTAGTTTTCGACAGATCAGCCTTAAGTAAGTTGATATCGATCAACACGGTGTCCAGCTTGTGGGCCAGCGAGTCGAATTGCTGGCCAACCGAGGCCTTCATGGCGTCGATGGCACCCATGACGTCTTGTAGTGTCAATTCCGTCGAGGGTGACAGGCCCTCCTTGGCTGCATCTGAAAGTCCACTCGATCCGGGAGATCCCCTCTGCTGGGCATAGCGGTCCATGTTGTTCGCTTGCACGTAGCTACCCCTCCGGGGAGCTCTAGACTTGTGCTTGTCGCCGTCCAGCCGGGTTGTCATCACTCAGCAGGGAGGGCAGATCCAGTATACCTGTCAGACGCAGCAATCACCCTGGGGAGTCCACCTGACTGATGGACAGCCCCCTTGTCAACGCCACTCGACCGCTACAGCTCGGTCCCAATGCCGAGCGACTGCGAGCGCCCGCCACCAGACTCGTAGAGGAAAGTCAAAAACGAAAGTGAAACCAGGGGGGGGATGCCTGCCCAAGACCCTAGTGCCGTTGTTGTTCGATTGGAGCTCGGGGACAGTGCCAACCCAAGTCCGGGGTGGCCCCACGGAGCAGGCCTCTTTCTGGAGTACAGGATAAATCGAGTTCCCAAAGACCGACTTAAGTCCCGAAAACGGGAATCACCTCCGCTTCGGTTCACCAGTAATATTCCTTCAGAATAACAGGATTATAGCCAGGATAGACGTGGGAGGCCGCGAGGGTCCCGGGAGCCCTGTGCCTACGCGTCCATCTTGGTTGCGCGCTAGGCTCCTCCCCCGTAAACTGATGTTTTGATGTGGTATATGGCCAGGGATTTGCAGATCTGTGCCATTAACTTTGAAACAAAGGGGGTTCTTTGATCCGTGAGGATTTCACGGGGGAAACCAACTTGGGAGAACAGTTCCAGTAGTTTGTTACTGATGTTTAGAGTAGTGGGTTCACGCAAAGTGAAAGCCTCGGCATACCGGGTGGCATAATCCTCAATGACTAAGGCATAGAGATTTCCCTTCTTGGTTTGGGGCAAGGGCCCTATGAGATCCATGCCTACTCTTTTGAATGGTTGACCGACAACCGGAAGCGGTTGTAAGGGAACAGCTGGGGGCCTATAGGGGTTTTTCTTTTGGCACATCTCACACTCATGACAAAACTTAGTGACGTGTGAGAAGATACCAGGCCAATAGAAGTGCTGCAGCAACATTTGGGTAGTCTTGTGGGCCCCTCTGTTTCCTGCCAGTAGATGTGAGTGTGCGTAAAACAAGACCTATTCTCGAAAAACCTGGGGAACTACTAGTTGCGGGGAATCCCCAGTGTTACCAACCCTGTATAGAAGTTTGTTTTAATCAGGAAAAAAGGACATTTAGGGTTTGGCATGTTTTCGGTCTGTCGGACATACCACCATGCGGCCTGAAGGGTAGGATCGTGATGTTGGCTGAACTTAAAACTTCTGTTTGAGAGCCAGGGGGCTTGGGTGAGCAGGGACGGACAAACTGTGCCTTGGGGTTTCACGGTTTGTACTTTGTCCCTCAACAAGGTCAAGAAGGCTGGGTTGTCCTGTCCTAGAATCATTTGTTCAGGAAGAGAGGGCAATACCCCTAGTTTGGCTTGTAGGACCTGCCCATCAGGTAGAGAAATAGGGAGCTGGACCAGAGGATAACACGGATGTCCCCATGAACACATCTGATAGGTACTGTGTCTTTAGTTGGGACGGATAATGGACTTATCAGAGACTGAAGTATAACAGACTGGCGACAGCCTGAATCCAATAAAGCTCTTACGGTTGTGCCCTCCACAAGCACACGTACATAAAAGCTGGGTCCCATTTCTTCGGTATAGAGGATAGAACGGGGTATACAACTTATGTCCATAGGCTCGTCCTGTGTTCTTTTGCGTGGGCAAGTCCTGGCAATATGGCCCCATTCACCACACTCAAAACACTGAGGACCCTTGGCTCAAGGCGATAGGGACTGGTTTTCATGTGTTCTGAGACAGGTCTCTGTTTTTTTTTTTCAGTTCTCACAGGGGGTCCTGAGGGGCGTGTGGTTTTCTCGGAATCCCAAGGTAAGGCACAGGTTTGGGCCCTGTAAAAAAGACGTGGCCATTTCTGCAGCCTGTTCGACAGTCGGGTGTGTATGCTGTTTAAGCCACCATTGGATGGGGAAGGGTAAGGCTTCCACAAATTGTTCTAGATAGATCAGACATGATCTCTTCTTTGGTGCTGGTTTGGGGTTTCAACCATTTATCTGCTGCAGTCTTCAGCTTGAAGAACAGGGTCTTCGGGTTGTCCATGGGTGTTCCCCATTCTCTCCTAAACCGCACCCAGTAGGCCTCCGCATCAAGTCCTAAATGGTCGAGAATTATACCCCTTATCTCGTTGTATGGAGTGTCCCCATTAGCATTGGCCACCTGATAGGCAGCCTGTGCTTCACCCGTAAGAAGAGGGGCCAGAAAAAAGACCATTTGGCTTCAGGCCACCCTGACGCTCTGGCTGCCCTCTCAAAGTTTAATAGGACTGCATCGGGGTCTTCACCGGGCTGGTATTTCTGTAGGGACACGTTGGGGCCCGTCCCAGCACGGGTTTGCAAGTGAGCGGACAACTGTAACGATCATCTGCGACCTTTTGCATATTTTCTGCCTGGTTTCTCATGGTATCCTTAAACATTTCTCAGTCAGCCTGGGCAGAGGACATTTGCTTCTCTACATCCCACTCCAGCTTCTCCTGGCCGCGTATCAACTGCTGGATCAGATTCTCCATGACGGTAGTTGTTAGTGGAGGTGTAACCAGATCCTACTTCTGACACCAAGTGTGGCGTGATGGAAAAGCAAGGAAGGACTCTGGAATAATTTGATGCGGGATTTATTAAATCAATAAAGGATGTCAGGATAGTTTGTCCAATCAGAACATAACAAATGGCTAAAGAAATTGGTCTCTCTGGGTCATATATATGGGCAGGCACCGTCTTCTTCCTCTCTTCCGTCAGAGGGGGGTTCTTGTGGTGTTTTAATCCTTTTCTCTTCTTCTTGGGCTTGTCAGGCGAAGACTCAATAGGAGGTCAGACGGTTACCCATAAATAAAACAAAGAAATGTGCCCCGTAAGGGATGGATTCATGCTATACAGTAGTGTGCTAAGGGACAGGGAGTGAAGGGAGATGCCACCTACTACCGCCACCAGTGTGCTCTAAGTGCTCTAAGTGCCAAAACACAGCACTAAGGACTGGAGGTACAGCGCGTAAGAGCCACAACGCAGAAGCATGAAACCCAGCGTGAGCTGGGCAGGAAACCCAGCTCCCTCTACCCGCCCAGTCTTTATTGGCTATAGTCCCCTTTCCCCAGACGGCTTCCAACCTCCCGCGTATCTTGTGGAGCCACGCCCCTCCAGGGACGTGGCTGGCCTCGGCGTGGTACCGGAGAAGGTCCGGCTCTCGTTTGGGGTAGTCTGCACGGACGGTGTCCTGGTGCTCTTGAGGCAACCTCGTCTCCTCTCTGGAGTCGCTTCCTGCCAGTTCCTGGAGTCCCGGGCACACGAAGAAGGTCTGGATGCTCTCCTGTTGTCCCCACGGCTCCTTCCACGATCTGGTTCCTCCATACAAACGCCAACTTGGCGCTCTGTCTTCCGCTTTGTACATGACCAGGTCATCTGACCAAGTCACGTGATCCAGGAAAGACTCTCCAAGCGTGTTTCCCTTAAAGGGATAGTCCCTGTTCTTCAGCATCACATTCTGTGAACAGAGGAGAGAATAAGGAAACAGGTAAGGGGGGTAGTTCTCTTTTGCATTATCCGAGGATAGAAAGGGAAGAGGGTAGTAGTGTGTCACACAGACTTTCGCCCAGACCTCAAGAGAGTGCTGAGCTTTTACATTGATCGTACTAGAGAACACCTAGTGGATGATCAGATTTGTGTGGGGTTCGCAGGAGCAAAGAAGGGAACAGCCTGTAAAAAAGGATCATCTCTCACAGGATTGTTCTCTACATAAAGAACTGTTATGGGTTGGCCATAAAGCAACCCCAGAAGGATTACTGGCTCATTCCACCAGAGCCAAGGCTGCTGCCACTGCATTGGCATGTGGAGTTCCTGTCCTGGACATTTGGCAGGTGGCTACTAGAACATCCCTCTACATGGTCACAAAACATTGCTGTTTGGACACCCAGGTTCGCCAAAAGCCGCATTTCATCTGCTTGGTACTACCGGACTTTATTGTTTGAGACGATTCATAGACTCCGAAAAGGTACCTCTTTGGTATCTGCTCAGAAGATGTGGAATCTGCAGTTAGAAGTCTCTATCAGAACAAGCTACTTAACCTTTGGTAACACTTTCTAGTAAAGAGACTACCTAACCATAGATTCCACACTAATCCTCCCTGTTCCGTGAATTCGACCCTGCCACTAAAAAGATCCTCTAGGAATCCACTTGTCGATGCCAGTTTGCTGTTTGGGCTCTAGTCTGGGTGTGTGGACTGCCTCGAAAATAACAGATGTCAGAGGGCTGGGGTGGCAGTTGTATTGGCTCCATGTGTTATTTCCACCGCGGAATAGCGTCCGTGCAGAACTGAATGGTGCCACCTACTGGTGTGCTGAATTACTGCTCAAAAGTTTCCAGATCCACTCTTGGGGAAATAACCAAAAGGTGAGGAATCTGCAGTTGGTGTCTACCAGAAAGAGTTTTCCCAAAGGTAAGTAACTTGTTCATCACTGCCCTCCTAGTAATTCTGAGGATGTTACCCAATTCTAACGCAGTTGAGTGCATTAAAACAGGACATGGCACCAGCCTAGTAGCATACATGATTCACAATGCTATGGGCAGACCTTGGGTCCCAGTATTTTACCTCTGGTCATGCTTCTCATGGATTCCTTAACTTAATTTTCCTTTATAGGGTTGTTTTTAAAGATTCATAACCTTGTTCTGGAAGTTTGTGATAGAGTTTCTCTATCTGTGACAGAGTCAATTATTTCATCAGGCACTGTATCTCTTTCTGTGTATTGGTCAAAGCAGTAGTCTAGGAAGGCTGTTTTGGCACAGTTTTTTTGTGTACTGTAGCACAATGTCTATTCCTGAGTCACCAGTGTGCAATGTACCTTGGGTTTGATTTAACTTTGCTATGAGACAGTTTGCCTTATTAAGGGTACTTGCCAAGTACTCTGTGTGGTTAAGGCACTGCTTTCTTTCTTGCAACGTGGCATCTTCTCCACAGGCCATCAAAAGGAGTTCCTTGCAGGAGTCCTCAGGCCACTTTTTGTGGCATCATGTAGCATGTTATACACTTTGTTTAGTTCCTGCACAAAGGTTTTCCTGACCTGGCTACTGCCCTAAAACTATGTTCGCTGACCACAATATTTAAGGTTTCCCACTCTATGGTAAAGCTAGGCCACTTCACCTACTCATAATTTTTTGTGACATGGCTCAACACCCAAGGACGAGAAGCCATTGTAGCACTGTCTACCCCCAGGATCTGTCCAGGAGTACGCCCCCAGTAGAAGCCTAGTCTGGGGGCACCCGTCCCACAAACCAAATACAGGCATATTGTGACCCATCATGAACGTCCCACAACTCCCATCTCTAAGACTGAATAGAAATTGTACTCCATATTTCTAAACAAAGTCTATAAAACGCAAACCTCACCGCTCGGATAAAGAGCAGAATCTAGATGGTAGATCAGCTTGTACACTTCCCACTGGCCACCATCTTCCTTGAAGTGTATATCATTATCGGTAGGAGGTGTTGGCATGGGCATATTTAACAAATTTCTGCAGTAATCAGGGTCAGCTATAGCATCTACCAATCTTAATGCAGAGAGCTCAGAGCCTTGGGGGCCCTGCTGCTGGGAGACTGTTCCAGAGTAATCCCGTTTTTGTTGAGACCCGATAACCTCCTCCACTGCCACTATCTCAGTTCGCCAGGATGGTCGCTTCATGTTCCTTCGACTTTCTTCTCCAATGGCACTTCAGAGGATGGTTGCTGTTGGGGGCCAACTTTTCCCACCCCATAGTGATTTAGTTATTTCCATACCTCCTTGGGATCGGTGAAGAAACCTGTCTTGTCATCCACAATCACCTTCAGTTTTGCAGGCAACAGTAGCATAGAGCATATAGCTGTCTCACATAGCCGTCCCTTGACTGCTATGAAGGATGCCAATTGCTGGTCAACTGCGGACATACAGCTTGGGAAAAAGGAGACTGCTATTTTCCAACATAAGAGGGCCCCTGTAGTGGATGGCCTGAACATGGCGTCCCTAACACTGTGGTGGATTAGTCTCGCCACCAGTGGTCTACGGGGTGATCCAGGAGGGTGACGCCACACTGAGACCCTAGTTCGATCTTCGATATCAGCCTGGATTTCAGAAACTGCACCATATCTCTAGCCGGGACTCAACTGGGCCCACCATGCACATGTTGTTATGCCTGAAACGCCCTGCTGAATCCCCTGCACTATGTTCAATAAAACCCACTCTGTCAGGTCCAGGAACTATTTTTTCAGGGAAGCTGGGCTTGGCTGTACCTAAGGTCTCAGTCTGTTTAACAATGTCCTATGCCTTCCTCTGGTTGTCTCTATCCATTTAGCAAGGTTGAGGGCTCTAGTTGTCCCTGGGTGCATAGGTACCTTAAGCATGTCCTTCTTGTGTTTAGTTGACTTGCGGCCTCCAAAGGGTGTCAATAAAATATCCTCACCCACTACTAGAGCAGCACAACTTGGTTGCACTGTATGCCAAAACGCGACCTATTATGTACTCTCAGTTTTCACATGTGCAGATCCAAGTCCACTTAGTTGCTCTTGTGTCTGCCCTGCAGCCTCACAGAGGGAGTAATTCCACCTTGCTCTGCCAATAAATAATCAATTTAGAGTCGCGAAGAGCAGAAAGAGTCCAGCCACTCCGTGACAAGGCTCAGCATCGGAATATGCCTGGATTTTTCAGCACTTATGGAGCTACATGAAAGGCCATGGGTTGGCCTAGGAAATCATCAGTCCAATGCCTACTCTGCCTGTGGGCGTAACACCTGCGTAAAGACTTTCTTCCTCCTAGGGAACTCCTGGTGTATTCTCTTCAGTGTGCTACAGGGCCCCATTGTTGCTTGTTGGAGGGTGACCCAGTTTCTCGGCAGGAGAGGAAGGCCAGACATCCACTCAGCTATTGATGGCAGTTAGCAGCCCCAAGCTGATACCTAATTGCTTTGTGCCCTGGCTAGATCTTTACCTTCATTTCACATGATGACCTCTGCACTAACCAGGACTAAGCCAGATGGCAGGCCTCATAACCCCTGGCCAGTCCTTCTGGCACAGGTTTTGCCTGAACCATCTACTGGAGCCTGTGGCTGCCTCCTCCTAGTGCCATCCTGAGGGGGCTCCTATTCAAGTCTCTCAGGACTCCAGGAGGCAAGTCATTGTACAGGCCCTTTCTTGCAGCGAGTTTCAACTGTTCACCATCTTGGGCATTGGTGGGGCGAGTAGGGCCTGCACCGAGCTATCCGACTCCATCTTTCTTTGTCTGATACCCCTATACAGTAGTGCACTAGGGGGATTCTCGCAAGGCCAGGCAGATAATTTATGGGGCTATTGTGGCTGGATTTCGGGTGACTGGCAGGAGATCTGGAAATATTGTGCTACTGTGAGTTGTCACCACCTAATGACTAACGTGGTCTAAACTGGGGTGGCATGGTGAGCAAAAGAATGATGGATTTAACCCAGATCTTTTGACTGGGGGTGAATGTTTTGATTTGTTCTGCCTTCCGTCCATCAATTGTGTGTCTTCTGTCACCACCTAATGAAGCAATTTCTGTATCAGGCATCTGTGATAAAGATTTCAGAGTTCTTGGCTGAGGATAAGCAGCTGCTCTTGGACGATTCAGACCGCTGATTTATACTGTGTATATAGGTATTTCATTCCTCAGAATTACCCTTTAAACCTCCTGAATCCTTCACCACCAATCCCATTTTCTTCTCCTTGACAATCTTTTGATTTAAGAGGCCATTGAGCATCTGAACACGAGACTGATTAATAGTTAGTTGTATCAAAATGACAGTAATGGGCTAGTCCTTAAGGAATTTGCTGGTTCACAAGAAACTGGCAGGTCTGACCTTTATTTTGCTCCACCCACTTACACGTTTTTACCGAAAGAAAAATGCAAGATGGGCTTCAGTAGCAAGAATCTATTGACTCTCTGAAAGCATGGCTGGATGTTTTCCCTAGGTCTCTGTGACTCGTACATTCATCATCTACTGTCCATGGAGGCATCAGCATTTTTCTACGTTTGTAGTCCGAGGCAATCCACTTTCCCACTCCACCACTATAGTGCTTGTCAAAGGTTATGGCTGTGGTGACTGTTCCACTCATTAAATAAAGTAAATGTCTTTATGTGCCCGGATGAGGCTTTAAAGGTGAGATCTCAAAATCTAGTTACTACATCTTCAGGGGGCATACTGTGTCCTGCATTTCTTCAGTTCCTGTCTTGCACTACTTTGACAAATTCAGTGGTACAACAATGTCGAGGAGGTCGTACTTTCCTCCACTGATGTCACTGCCTCAAAAGCAAGTCTCTCCTCTCTCTCTCTCTCTCTCTCTCTCTCTCTCTCTCTCTCTCTCTCTCTCTCTCTCTCTCTCTCTCTCTCTCTCTCTCTCTCTCTCTCTCTCTCTCTCTCTCTCTCTCTCTCTCTCCTTCTCTCTCTCTCTCTCTCTCCTTCTCTCTCTCTCTCTCCTTCTCTCTCTCTCTCTCCTTCTCTCTCTCTCTCTCCTTCTCTCTCTCTCTCTCCTTCTCTCTCTCTCCTTCTCTCTCTCTCCTTCTCTCTCTCTCCTTCTCTCTCTCTCCTTCTCTCTCTCTCCTTCTCTCTCTCCTTCTCTCTCTCTTTCTCTCCCCTCTCTCTCTCTCTCTCTCTCTCTCTCTCTCTCTCTCTCCTCTCTCTCTCTCTCTCTCTCTCTCTCCTTCTCTCTCTCTCCTTCTCTCTCTCCTTCTCTCCTTCTCTCCTTCTCTCTCTCTCTCTCTCTCTCTCTCTCTCTCCTTCTCTCTCTCTCCCTCTCTCTCTCTCTCTCTCTCTCTCTCTCTCTCTCTCTCTCTCTCTCTCCTTCTCTCTCTCTCTCTCTCTCTCTCTCTCTCTCTCTCTCTCTCTCTCTCTCTCTCTCTCTCTCTCTCTCTCTCTCTCTCTCTCTCCTTCTCTCTCTCTCCCTCTCTCTCTCTCTCTCTCTCTCTCCTTCTCTCTCTCTCTCTCCTTCTCTCTCTCTCCCTCTCCTTCTCTCTCTCTCTCTCTCCTTCTCTCTCTCTCCTTCTCTCTCTCTCTCTCTCTCCCTCTCTCTCTCTCTCCTTCTCTCTCTCTCTTTCTCCATCTCTCTCTCTCCTTTTTCAAGCACCTGGCTGCAGCTTTTGAGCTTAATATTCCCTGCATTGTCATGGTATTGGAGGCCAGGTTGAAGACTAGCTTCCTACAGTAGGTGCTGAGAAACCAGAGTAGTAAAAGCTGGGTTCTCTGTTGTGCTCGAATGTTGTCTTGGCTTGTCTTTCCCAGATCTTTAGTGGCACGTGGTATCTGCGAACTTGTTGCAGGGCACGCAGCCTGTCAAGAATGGTTTCTACTAGTCTCCCACAGGGATTTGTAAATCTTTCCATTAGAAGGGTATATTTCTCTGTTTTCTACAACTAGCTTCACTGTACAACTATTCTGTGTATATATATATCCACTTAGAACATTCAAGATATGTTTTAATTAGTAAATATTCCACAACTGGTGGTACAAGATTAGAAATCTATTCTCAAACACATTTTCTTTCAAGCTCCAAACATTACAGATTTATTAAATCAATTGCAGTGAAATCAATGGTAACCTTCTGTGGAAACATGCAGTAAGGAAAATAGAAATCCGCTTACAGGTCTTATGTTGGCCATTGTATATGGATATATTGTGTACCTTGATTTGACTAATTTTCCCTTTCCCACTCAAGTTTTTTCTCCAATGCGGCTATCTTGATCTTGCACTCGAGGCTGGGGTCCTACACCTAATACGTAAAATTGTGTCCTTTCACGTTGTGTTGGGTCTCTGTGAACACTCTAAAACCAGTTATCATGATTTGAAGGAAGAACAAGGTCCTTAAGCATAAGGACTTTTTCTTACTCTCCTTTCACCATCTTGAGCATCACTGCCCTGGTGGCTGCTAGGGCAAAACATTGGAAGAGATGATACTGCTAAAACAACCCTCTGTCGCCCAATGTTTGGATACTACAAAGTCAAGGCTCAAGTTACCAATGTGGAAGACTGCTGTATTAATGTTCAAGAAAAAGTCACCACCTTAAGTTGGCTGTTGTTCTGACATATCTATGTTTTACTTGTTTTGTGTTTTAAAAAAAATAGATGTAACGGTTGTATTTAATACTCGCCCACCTGTATTTCAAAGTATTCTTCTTGTTCTTTTGAAGGTTCTCGGGTGTACAGTAGACATTTCAGATGAGAGCTGCAAGCAGTTCCTGAATCAATTGATTGGAATGTTCTGTTTCTATAATGGCCCAGTCTGGCATGCTTACAAGGTAATTAATTGTAGAGTGAGTCGTTTACCATTTCTTCAGATAAATGTCTTCAGTTTAGCAGGTAATATGTATTACATAATCTCCAAGTAATATCTGCTATCGCGATCCCTTTCTCTTTCTCTGTCATTTACACAAACACTCCCCTTTAAATGGGGATGCAAACATGCATTTATACCCTTCCACTCTTTCCAATGAGTATGTGGCAGATGTTGTCATATGCAGAGGTAGAAGGCAATGTTTCTATGATAATCATTCAGATATTATATATATTTTGGTCAGTTAGTTACTGTGAAGGAACAACAGTAAGCATATCACTTCATGTAAGGGTAAAAGCTCTGCAAAGGTAAGTAGGAAAATCTAATTGTATTTGTTTTTTACGTTCCTACAATACAAGCGGTGTTCGAGGCAATAGGAATGGTGATGGTTACAGTACAAAAAGATAACCAGTGCAAAAAAGGTGCAGTGACCAGTGCAGGAAAAAAGTGAGGTGCTAAGAATATAGGATACAATACAACACCCACAGGTTTCTTTCTGCAATGGCATTTACTTTGGTACAAATATCCAGTTCTGTTATATCATCTGTCAGATAAAAAGGATTGTTGACGTTTCAACGCATACGGCCTGATTTATGATGAGGATGGTTAGAAGTAGCTACGTGCTCTCATCATCATTCTGCAAGATAAACATACATAGTAACCTATATTTCTTTCAAAGGAAAAGCACCCTGTGTGTGTACATGCCAAATACAAACAATAATGGTGAAATGCTGTGAGAGCCTTATAGTGCACACACCTTTGAAAACATGTCCAGTAATAAGTAGAACAAATTGTCATGTACAGTCAATGTTCGAGGCATGTGGGCTGCTGAATTCATATCTGTGCATAGATCGCCGCCTAGTGTTGGGTCCGGATGTTTGCACGTTGTTGTCCTGGAAGAGTCTTCGAAGTATCCTTGGATAGGTGACTCCTCCCCTGGACTACAGTGCGCATGGGCATCCTCTCCATCCTCAGATTGTTTTTTTCCGCCATTGGGTTCGGATGTGCTATCTTAGCTCAAGTTAGGAAAATATTTGGTCGAGGCCAAAAGGCCTTTAGTTCGCGTCGGTACTGTTTATCGATCGGGTTTCGATAGCATTTTGTTAGTTTACTAACTTTCAGCACCGACTTCTTTCGCATTTACCTGTCCATCGACTACTTCGACGATGGAATCCAGGACGCCATTCAAAAGGTGTCCGGTATGCAATGCGAAGTACCCACACATCGACGTCCATCCGGTGTGCAACAAATGCCTTTCGCCGGACCACGACGAATCGACATGCATGGCCTGTGCCCGGTTCCGTTCCAAGAAGACTCTAAGGAACCGAAGAGCGGCGAGACTCGAGGCGCGGCACGCGGCACCGGCCCCAACAGACATCTTCGACGAGGCCGACGTCGAAGAATTAGAAGTCATACCCTCCAGTCCCGTTTCCGAACACGACCCCGGATCGGACGAGGGCGACGAGTCACTCTTCCACAGAGGTGAAGACGACACCGAGGTAGGAGACGACGAGGAGGCCTTAGGGGCCGAAGAGAGTAGCTCCAATGATGAACAAGGCCTACCTGTTCAAACAGAAGAAACACCAGCGCCACAGCCTTTGGCTCCGGTCGAGGGATCGCCTTCGGGCCTTACCCGAGACCCATCCCGTAGTTCTTCGGCCCCGCCCTCGGACGTTCAGCGGCAGCCATTGCTGCATAAGCCAGCTGGTTTCCCTACCACAAAACCGAAACCGAAAGCTGCTCCGGTTCATACGAAACCGAAACTGAAAGTGGCGCTGGTCGGATCGAGGCCTTCCACGCCTTCGACGCCAGCGCAACGCGTCGGCACCGACCGCACCAAGAGGGACTTCGGTGCCGAACTGGAATCGGGCGACATCGGAGTCGACAAACGGAAAAAGGCCATCGGCACCGAGAAACCTACTCGGCTACCGACGCCAACGACACCGAGGGCAATACCGCCTGCTTCGCCTCGCGTCGCTCCCTCGACGACGCCGATGCCTCACGTATCGAGGACGTCGACGGTGATCTCCACACCTCGACTCGAGGACCCGCCGGCACTGAAAAAATCCACGCCCGGCTCTACGAACCTGCCCGGTGCCAAAGCCTCAAAGACGCCCCAAGTGCGGCCTGCTGCGACGCAAAGCAACAAAACCACGGCGGCCCTCAAAGACCCGTCGGGTTCCGGCCCGATCGGAGCTCCAGCAACCTCTACGGGGCCAGCCAACATTACCTTCGGCTTGCCTCCGTCAACAATCCCGAAGATGTTCCAACTCAGGACACGGGTTACCCAGACTCCGGTTCCACCGGACGAGACGTCTCCGTCACGTGTCATCGACGCCGACACTGGCAGGATGATTCTCCACGACCGAAGAATAACTTCGGAACCGCCATTGGACCCTTTCAGGATCCCACTAAAAAGGAAGCTGCCTGTGGAATCAGAACCTCTCCTTTATGAACCGTTCCATTCCTCCTACCAGGATCCACACCGGTTCTCCCCCACACGCTCCGACACGGATGCATTGGAGGACTACATGGATGACCAAGCACCCTACCATGTAGACACAGACCCTGATGACCAGCAGGACCCTGATCAAACTTGGGGCGACCCTGCAGACCCCAGTGCACCTCTCGATACACAGGACCCACAACTCTATGGGGCAAAAACATCTCCCACGGAGGATACTGCGGCGTTCAACGCTCTTATTGAACGTGCTGCAAATAACCATGGGGTACAGCTTCACTCAGATACCATCGAGGATGACTTTCTAATGGACACTTTTGCATCCTCAGAAAGACATGTAAAAACTCTGCCAATGCTGAAGGGGGTCCTCAAACCAGCTAAGGACATTTTCAAGGAACCCACCAGGGCACGAGTGATAAACCCCAGGATTGATAAAAAATACAGATCAGCACCTGGGGATCCTACTTACATCAAAGGACAATTACCACTCGACTCCATCGTCGTAGCGAATGCTCGCAAGAGGGCACACTCGCAAACGACAGGTGACGCTCCTCCCCCGGACAAAGAGTCCAAGGTGCTAGAGACCTCCGGCAAGCGAGTTGCCGCCCAGGCTGCCAACATATGGCGCATAGCCAACACTCAAGCGCTCCTCGCTCGCTACGATAGAGCGCACTATGACACATTGGAGCAACTACTCCAACATCTCCCTGACCAGTTCAAAGAAGGTGCAGAAATTCTTATCAGAGAGGGACAGCTACTCACAAATGCTTCCATCAAATGTGCACTAGATGCTGCAGACACGGCTGCCAGGGCCATAAACACAAGCGTCATGCTGCGACGACATGCCTGGCTACGAATCTCAGGATTCAAGCCTGAGGTACAAAACAACATACTGAACCAGCCCGTCAACCCCGACTATTTATTCGGCCCAGAGGTTGACACCACCCTCGAAAAGATAAAAAAGGACACGGACACTGCAAAGTCCATGGGCGCCCTCCAAACTCAGTCCTTTCGGAGCGGCTCCTTTCGTCGCCCCGGAAACAAGGGGGCAGGTAGAGGACAGGGGTCACAACAAACGTATAACAAAGGCAATACACAGACCACCTACGATAAAAACACCCGAGGTGGATATCGTGGCTCCAGTACAAAGGGCAGAGGACGTGGCTACGGCAACACCAGGTCCTCCCCCAAGAACAAGCAGTGACGCCCTCTCCCTTCCTCCCGACCACATAACACCTGTCGGGGGAAGACTACAAAGGTTCCTGTCCACGTGGAACTCCATCACCACGGACAGGTGGGTCAAAGATATTGTAAAATACGGTTACTGTCTGGAGTTAACCTCCACTCCACCCACAATACCACCAAGAAACCGTCCTATGTCCTCAGAGCACTTAACGCTCTTACAGCAAGAGGTGCAAAGTATGCTTCTAAAAGGCGCTATAGAGGTCGTCCCCATCCACGAACAGGGTACGGGGGTTTACTCCCTCTACTTTTTAATTCCAAAGAAGGACGGGTCGCTCAGGCCTATATTAGACCTGAGACCCCTGAACCAGTACATTCTTTCAGAGCACTTTCACATGCTCACCCTACAGCAAGTCCTTCCGCTTCTCAAGCAGGGAGACTTCCTAGCCTCACTGGACCTCAAGGATGCGTACTTTCACATACCCATCCACCCCTCACACAAAAAATACCTCAGGTTCACTGTTCAGGGGCAGCACTATCAGTTCAAAGTCCTTCCCTTCGGCGTGACAACAGCGCCCAGGGTTTTCACGAAGTGCCTAGCTACGGTGGCAGCACATTTACGGAGGCAGCATATACACGTCTACCCCTACCTAGACGACTGGCTCGTTCAAGCGAAGTCAGCCCAGCAATGTGCAAGCCACATGTCCCGCACCATTCACCTTCTTCACAGTCTGGGATTCTCACTAAATTACCCAAAGTCCCATCTCCAGCCCGCACACGTACAACAGTACCTAGGTGCGACTATAGACACTCTGGCGGCCACAGCTCAGCCAAATTTAGTGAGGATCAACAGCATACAACTGCTGATCTCCAAGTTCAAACCCAATCACTCGCTTCCAGCGCGAGTGTTTATGCAGTTGATAGGCATGATGGCCTCCTGCATCTTCATAGTCCCGCACGCGAGGTTACATATGCGCCCACTTCAGGAGTGCCTAGCACGTCAGTGGAATCAGGCTCAAGGACAGTTGAAAGACCTAGTGTTGGTGAGCGGTCGGGCATACAACTCTCTGCATTGGTGGAATCCACAAAACCTTTGCAAGGGCCGACCGTTCCAAGAGCCTGTTCCGCAAATAGTACTGACAGCGGACGCGTCTCTCCAGGGATGGGGAGCTCATGTACTCCACTACACAGTGCAGGGACTATGGACGACACAACAGAAGAAAATGCACATCAACCTTCTGGAACTGATGGCAATCTTCCTGGCCATGAAGGCATTCAAAGTACATCTGTGCAACAAAGTCGTGTTGATCCGGACGGACAACATGACTGCCATGTACTACATACAGAAGCAGGGAGGAACACACTCTCCACAGTTGTCTCATCTGGCTCAGAGCATGTGGAAGTGGGCCATTCAGAGGAACATGTTCCTCATGGCGGAACACCTCCCTGGCAAGGACAACCAGATGGCGGATCTGCTCAGCAGACACAGCCACCAGATGCACGAGTGGGAGTTACACCCATCAGTACTCCAACCGTACTTCCAGCGGTGGGGTCATCCAGAGATAGACCTATTCGCGACAAGCGAAAACGCAAAATGCCAAAGCTTCGCCGCCAGATTCCCACATCCGCAGTCGCAGGGCAATGCGATATGGATGAACTGGTCCGGCAGATTTGCGTACGCTTTTCCCCCAGCGCCGCTGATACCGCTGGTGGCTCGCAAACTACGACAACACTCCCTGACACTCGTCCTAGTTGCTCCCACGTGGGCACGCCAGCCGTGGTACACCACCTTCCTCGAACTTTCCGTGGTGCCGCATCAAAGGCTGCGGATCAAACCCGCGCATTTGACGCAGAACCATGGAGAGGTTCAGCACCCAGATCCGCAACAGCTGAACCTGGCGATCTGGCTCCTGAAGTCCTAGAGTTTGGCTATCTCAACCTGCCACCTGACTGTATGGACATCATCAAGGAGGCCAGGAGACCCACTACCAGGGCTTGCTATGCAGCCAAATGGAAAAGGTTCGTCATTTATTGCGGTAATAATGACATCAACCCGCTGGACGCATCCATCCACAACATCATCTGTTACCTCTTACACCTATACCGATGCAATCTGGCGTACACCTCTATACGTGTCCATTTGACCGCAATATCAGCCTATCTGCAAACCAGGCAGCACCTCTCTCTATTCAGAGTGCCTGCCATCAAAGCATTCTTGGAAGGGCTCAAACGAGTCATTCCACCTAGTCACCCACCGGCTCCAATGTGGAACCTCAACTTGGTCCTCACACGCCTGATGGGTCCACCCTTTGAACCTCTACACTCATGCGAGATTCAATTCCTTACCTGGAAAGTGGCCTTCCTAGTAGCGATCACTTCCCTAAGAAGAGTTAGTGAACTCCAGGCACTAACCGTTCAAGAGCCATTTATTCAGGTTCACGCCAACAGGGTCGTACTACGTACCAACCCCAAATTCATGCCCAAGGTAATATCGCAGTTCCACATGAATCAGACTATTGAACTGCCCGTTTTCTTCCAAAACCCACAAACTGTTGCAGAAAGGGCACTACATACACTAGATGTACGGAGGGCCCTCATGTACTACATCGACAGGACTAAACCATTCAGGAAGACAAAACAACTGTTCGTTGCCTTTGCCCCACACCACAAAGGTAACGCCATCTCCAAAGCAGGGATAGCCAGATGGATAGTGAAGTGTATTCAAATCTGTTATCAAAAGGCAAAACGCACATTAACTATTCCACCACGAGCCCACTCAACACGTAAGTTGGGGGCTTCCATGGCCTTCCTAGGAAATATTCCCCTGCATGATATATGCAGAGCAGCCACATGGTCCACTACACACACATTTACAAAACACTATTGTGTAGATGTGCAGTCAAAACAGCAGGCAGCTGTAGGACAGGCTGTCCTCAAGACACTTTTTCAGACCGCTGCAGCTGGCACGGGTAGCCGCCGCTAATAGAGGGCACTGCTATGTATTCTATGCACAGATATGAATTCAGCAGCCCACATGCCTCGAACTGAATATGCTACTTACCAGTATGCATCTGTTCTTGGCATGTAGGGCTGCTGACATTCATATCGCCATCCCTCCTCCCCGGCGCCTGTCGCAGCTGCAGCTCTCAGAATTACTGCAAGCATGGTCATCACTTTCTGTATCTAGTCCATCACTGCCACAATGGCGAAAAACAATCTGAGGATGGAGAGGATGCCCATGCGCACTGTAGTCCAGGGGAGGAGTCACCTATCCAAGGATACTTCGAAGACTCTTCCAGGACAACAACGTGCAAACATCCGGACCCAACACTAGGCGGCGATCTATGCACAGATATGAATGTCAGCAGCCCTACATGCCAAGAACAGATGCTTACTGGTAAGTAGCATATTCATTATAATGGAGGCAAAGCTAGGAATATTGTATGGTCACAATGCATGTGCCACAAACTGAATAACACAGGGGCAAACCCAATTCTGTTATTGAGAAAGATGACACACTAGAGTACGATGTGAGGTCATCTGATGAAAGGATTAGTAAAGTGGCATTATAATGCAAGTAACTTGATATTCCCAAAACATGTTTCTCATGTTTTAATGCTCGGCTAAGTCTACCAGTGCTATTCACAAAAATATGCCAGTGTAAACATGTTAACATTGAGGTAGCCTGAGTCCAAGAGGTGGAGCGTACTAAAGGGAACTCCATACTGTTTGTAAAGCCTGCAGTGCATAGATTCTCCAAAAGACATTAAAAAACTTCTATAAAGCTCATTCAGGGAAATGGTGGTACTCGAAATAAGGATGATGTATAAGTAAACTTACCATACTTGCAATAGTCAGTATGGTACGTGTACCATGACCTTTACTAGAAACGTTATTGCACAGTTAGAGATGGATTACCCAACAGTTTCTTGTTCTGTTTGTACAGCAGCAAACGTTTGCATCGGTTAGGGCTTTTAAAATAAATATAATACTGACTTGAGTTTTCTTTCCACAGTTTGATCCTTTGATGATTATTTTATTTAGTTTCACTTTTTCACCAATTCCCCCCTTGCATGATAACCTTTCAGCCAAGTTCCCTCATTTAATGTTTCTCATTTAACCTTGCTAATGATTTTATTAGCATTAAATGTTGGTTTTTAGGAAGTTTATGAAACACTCAGGGAGTTGAAAGTGAATAAGTAAATTCAACTCTTTCTACACTTTATTCGGGTCCTAGACCAAGAGCTATTGCTCCTCTAGGGTGAGTCAACCTGTGTATGCATCTGTCCGGCAGAGCCAGTAGAAAAAGCACTGGAGCTTTGGGGCCACCCAGGCCACTATCTTGTATGGCTCACCTGCTACAGCTTTCCCACCCTCGACGATGGTTTGGGCCTGCTTTATTATGCTCCCGGAATCCCGATGTCCCGGCGGGAGCGCAGTGGCATATTTTACAGGGGTATTGGCATAGTTTGGGAGGAATTGGCACAGGATGGTGACAGATTGCGAGGATGTCCAAGAGAGTCCTTAAAACGCGTCTGCCATCTTAGCTTCCTAGCCCCCCCCCCCCCCCCCAAACCCTCCCTCCCCCCCTCGAAAGAGGTTTTTTCTAAGTTGAGGTTAAACTCTCGAATCTTATACTTTCCCTGGTATGGATTGGGAGCACACAGATCCACTTAAAAAACTACTATTACAAAAAGTATTTCCTTATTTAAATAAATCTCTTACCCTATAGTTCACTTTCATCCCAAAGGGTAGAAGAGGCACCGTAGTGCTTGTTCTTGTGCTACCAATGCCAAGTGGATTAGTTATTACCAGAAGAAGCATTTTGTAGAAGAGGCATACATTTTTCAAAAGATGCCTCATGTGGTTAAAATCATTATAAACGTCACTGATCTGTACATCCAGAGGTCATCGGTAACTACTTTGCATGCTTTCAGAAGGCGTTATTCATTGATTTTCTCTAAGTGCCTCACCTTTTGACCTAGGTTTGCTCAGAAATCTGTTTGCCTGAACTGAAATCTCAGTCTGGTACTGTTTCCTTTTAAATTGATTTTCCTTTCTTGCCAATGTCTGTAGTTATTAATCAACAGTGTGAGGCATGTCATAGAGAAGGTATGAAGTTATATGTGTGTTCTCACAACACCGGTGAAAACAAATCTTTACTAATAATGTGTCTAATCTAATATTTTGTTTTCTTTGCCATTTACACCTGCTTTGAATAGGAGGTTTCCTACTATGGAGATTTTTTTTTTTTTTATTTTCCAGGTAAAACCTGTGGATTTCCTCCATGAGGAGTGGGAAAAGTACATAGACCATATTCAGAAATATAATAGTGACTTGCACAAGATATTTAATTCACTTTACACTCTTGATAAATCAAAGGTAAGCAAGAAATGTTTATTATATTAATTTGCTCTGACCAATGTAGGACACCAGTTGCTGACTTTGACTATTTGATATTCAGTTCATTTGCAGATTGTTTGTTATTGGTCATCAGTATCTTACCCATTTGCACTGCAAGCATACTTGGTGTGTGTCAGTCAAGGGGTGAGCTCAATTGTCCTCTTCAAAAGAAAAGAGCACGGTTCTTTGTATTTAAAATAGCAAGAAACTGCCCTTATGCTGACTGGAGCCCAATTCATAAATCATTTATGTATATGTACTTGTTTTGGTCTTATGGCTTTGAATGACACCATTTTACATATTTTTAACATTTACGTTATCTTAAGAGAGTAATGTTGAAAATGTATCGAAATCATAGTTTCCTAGGTATGCTGATGTCCCCTATAAATAGCTTAGTGAAAACACACATTTGGTGGGCAGTCTGGTCAAGCACTCGTGGCAAAATTGCGCAAATCCCCTTTTTAATAATATTTGTGCTTCACAGTCAGGAAAAACCTTTTTGTCCATGAAGAAACGTCTTCATCTATACCACAATGAAGTATGTGAGCGTACTGATTATTTTCCTACTCTGGAAGCGACTTGCCCTTGGTCTCTTTAGGAGTATCTACTACCATGAATCAATTCCCTTTTGTCACAACTAGAATCCTTTGCAATTTTTTGTGGCAGGCTTCTTGAACATAATAGTAGGAGTGTTATGCATTTTTCGGGTAAATTCAGGACCACTGTTGCTTGTCTTGAATGGGAAGCGTTAATATTTCATAGCTGAATTAATAATGCAACAGTGCTCAGGAGTGCTCGATCAGGGACAGCACAAAAGTGCATCCTGCATGTGGAGCAGTTCTGGTAGTATGTTCTTATTTAAGTAGAAGGGCTTTTGTCAACTTAGATCAAACTTTGTCTTTGCTATTACTAAAAGGAATTTTTGTAGGATAGGATTTGTGTTTGTTAAAGCAGGTATGTTAAGAGCACACAATTCGTTAAAATCAACATATACAGTGTTCACACAGTCATATAGTTCTTTGCAAAAAAACTACATTTTATAGCCCAAGGTTATCAGAAAAGTGGCAATAAGAGAGGATACACTGATTTGACTAAACCATCATTGATTTCTCAACCTGGGGTATGGGTCCTGAAAAAGGGTCCAGGTGAAAATAAAATATTTATTTTTGGCTGCTGGTGTATATACATTACATTATTGAGGTCAGGGTGTTAAAACTCTTTCCTCTGATATCTGAAGAAAGTATGGCTGGGGAATGTATTTTGATCTCTTGGATTACTTGGTCAGTTGAAGAAATGCTCAAGCTACCTACCACAGAAGTGACAACAACAACTAACCTAGTTTCATATTGACACGATGCACCATCCTCATTCTTTGAAGGGCAAACTTTGAGTTGAATAACAAAAGTAATACAGAAAAAGTCTAGTGGAGAAGCTGGTGGGTTTGAAGGTTATTTATTTATTTATTTATACAATTTATAAAGCGCGAACAAATGCCCGTAGGCGTCTCGGCGCTGGAAACAATGCAAGGGTATTCCTCTTGTTGCTTGTTTTTGGTCTTTAGTTTTTGTAAATTATAGTGAGTGTGTTCCAGTGTTTTGAGAAACTCAGAAAAGCAGTGGTTATCTATTGTTGTACATTTCAATGTCACTGAAATTTGATGTTGACTGTGTTTATTCATTGCTTATTTAAAAAAAAGGTTAATGACATTTTGACATCTTGTCTTTTTTCCACTACCTTTCCCAGATTCCTTCTCACACACAGCTCCTCTCCCTTGGTCTTGTGCCTTTGCGTTATCCCCCACTTTACCAGAGCCTTTCTTCCAGACACACGCAACTAGTTCCTATCCTCAAATTGATGGGTGGGCATAGCTCATCAAAACCCAGCCACTGCTCATCTCAGAGCCCTATAAGCACCCTTATGAGAACTGATTTCAGAGATCAAGGTGGCTCTCACAAATCCAATGTCCTTCCCACCATAGTGTTTTCTCCAGCACCTGAGTCACCAACTTCTGCATTGTCCATGGGCCCTGTTGCAAAGAGCCTTCCTACAGACTGCTCCTTCCCAGAGTTCCTCTCTTCCAGGGCATAAACCCTAAAAAGATAAGCATGGGGGTCATCCAAATAGGTAATGTGGAATGCCATATCTGCAAGTGATGTAGCAATGGATTCATGGGAACATTTAACATCCCACAGTAATCAAGCTCTGAACTTTTATTTTTTTGTGACAGTGTTTTTGACCTGATTGAATTTGTAAACTGCAGCTTTTCTATAAGTGATTGTACCAGAGGTAGGCTCTTCCCACCATCAGCTAGGATTACGGCCACTCACCTCTCTTGTGCAGCAGTTTTTCATTATCCAGGAGATATCCCTTCATCTGGTACAGTGAATAATCCCTGAGATTTTACTCTTGGATACCTCCCATTTTATTTTCCTTGGTTGACCTGTGCGTTAGTGCAGAGTGATGGGGTTGGCAGGAGGCACATACTAAAAGTACTAATAGCAGTAATAGTGTGAATAGTAATCATGCTAATGAAAATGGTTGGCTTACATTTCTACTGCAATGAACACAGAGGAGACCCAAGAAAATGGCTTGCTTTTTTGATATGGCAGATTTAAAGATTTCTGTGTGAGCCTGCCTTACTGCACGCCCTGCACAACTAGCTTTCTTTCTAGTCAAAAGCAGTTTGCTGTGGTTACTTTTAAACAAGTGGTTCTTAACCTTTTGACTTCTGAGGACCCCGCTTAATCATTACAAGAACCAAATCGGTACTTTACATCCTTTATGGTCCAAAACCCAAACTAACGCCTGGATGTGCAGTAACAATGGCAGAAGACACCTTCCGCTATGTTGGACTCAGCATCACTCGTAATCCTGCTCTGTTTTACACTTTGAATTTGCTAGGCCCCCCGAGACGACTACAGAAAGACACCCCACACTGGAGAACGTCCCCGCTGTCCCTACTAGGAAGCGCAGCCCGCTTTAAAATGATGGAATTACCAAGATTCCTATATGTCTTACAAAACACACCCTACCCGGTCTCCGACACTTACTTTGCCAAGATCAAAACTGAGATCAGTACACTACTGTGGAACGGAAAACCCCTGCGCAAAGCTATTCACAAATTGGTAAGGGGGTGGTATGATGGCGGTATAGCTCTCCCTAGTATCCGTAAGTATTACTGGGCCAGTCAGCTGGCAGTAAACAATCAATGGATATATGTCTCACAAACTGATCCCGCATACCAAATGGATAAAATACTTAAGGGCCCTAGAGGCTACAACCAGGTGCTCTACACAAACCCACTGCAACAAACACTCACCGGCACTACACACCAAACTGTGACTCTTTGGCATAATACACTGACTCAATCCACGCCACTATGGGATGCATTTAGCCTTGGTCGGCTGTGCCGATGTCCCGGGTTTGATAAATGGGACATGATCAGCGTCTCAAGGGTGGGTGTCCTGTGGGTAAGGGGCAAAGTGAAATCATTTGCTAAATTACAAATGGAATACGAGATTACAGACTGAGACATACAGATATCTCCAGATCATCCATGCTCCTAGAGCAGGGTACTGATTTACCAGAGTCAACACCACTAGAGGACAGTCTCGTATACGACTACATAGTTAGCAAAGGGATCTCCTTGACGTACAATAAACTGCTTAATAACTCGCCAGACCCCCAAACAACATAGGAATGCTGGACGATGAAGACTGGCAGGAAGCGTTGGGCATCCCCGAAGGACGTGGCCATAACCGCAAAACTAAGACTAATCCAACTAAAAATCCTCCATAGATCATACTTCTCCTGCTTCACACTGGCAAAAATCAAAAGACAAGTAGTCTCTAGGTGTAAAAGACGGTGCACGCAGGAGGGAACATTTTATCACATAATATGGGATTGTCCCGTTATTCAAAAATACTGGCGAGCAATGGCAAGACAATTACAGTTGGTCCACGGGAATGAACTTCAGCACACACCACAACTATGTCTTCTAAATATATGTAGATGATCAGACCTTAATAGGAAGCAACAAATATGGGTGACGTTGGGTTTTGCCATGGTAAAATGAAATATAGCACGAAAATGGGGAGTAGGACATCCACTCATCCTGACAGAATGGGAAACGGACATGGATTGGTCGATGATAGCTGAGAAGACCATCTATGAGACCAGAGGCTGCCCTCAAATATCAACACAAATTTGGAACAATTGGAATACAAACAGGGGTCAGATCTGCCCACCGGCAATATCCAGACAAAAAGGTTTGGGGGGGCGGGGGGTTGGGAGAATGGGGAAGAACATGTCTATAAACCTTTGCTATGATGTATGAGCTGTGACTGTAAAAGTAAACTAGCTAACTGTAATGTCAGGATGTTCCCACTGTTGCTGGAGTGTGGCAAATGTATACTAATAAAAAGAGTTTAAAAAAATCATTACAAGAGCCCGGGGACCTCCACTGAATACTTAATAGGAATCTGGGTAAACCCCCCCGCTCGGTCATTACTTGAAGTCGGAGACCCTGGACTAAGCATTTTTACAACAAAATATACAGAAACAAGCATCCATCAACCATATACACTAATAATGAAACATGATATTTAATTCACAAAACAATTAGAAAAATAAAACTTTTAATGGAAATGTTGGAGCGTTTCTAAATTCAGCTGAGGTCACTCATCATTAATAGTATATTCTGTTTGATGCACTTGCACCTTTCCCATGAATAAATCTGATGATACTAACTTAACTTTTAGCCTCCAAATTAAAAATTCCTTCACATTTACAAAACGCTGTACATTTTTCAATGTTACATTTTGCTTTTTAATTTACAAACACTTTATAATTTTGTACATATTTAACTTTCTAAACAGTTGTGGATCCCATGAGTAGGCTTTCCAAACCCCCAGTTCTTCATGGACCACAGTTAAAGAACCACTGTTTTAAGCTGCACAGGAGAGCAGTCTGGTACAATGAATTGTGCTCTGAGGTAAGATCTGTTGATAACTTAGTGTAGCCGTAGACATGAAGATAAAGAAAGGGGAGTTTGGGAAGTGAAGACAGTCATGCAGCTAAAAAACAAGAAGGGCAAGTATGGGAGTTGATTATATAATAGGATCTGAGATTTTCAACTGTACAAAGGAGAATAGGGCTGTTAGACCCGGCCCTCGTAACATAGCTAGACCTGACCCTGCACCTCACACCAGCCCCCAAACCCACGGCCTAGCCGATCCTTCCCACCAGAACTCACACGCACCCAACCCGGACTTCCCCGTCCATGGCCTTCCTCCCTTCGGCCACACCGGGTCCGCGTGCCCACTTCATGCACCAAGATGGCCGCCCGGCCCCAGCGCGACCCTGGCCTAGAGGCGCCACTCCGGCTGGAGGACATTGCGCTCCCCTTGGGAGGAGAGAGGGAGGAGCAGTTTCTATCACACCTCTGCGCTTCCCTGGGACGGTGGGTTTCAATCGACCTGCCGGCCTCCCCGAGGGCTGGCTCCACGCCTGCTGGGTGTCTGGGACTCCTCCCGACCCGGCCCTGAAAGGATCAAAAGACAATGGCAGGAAACCCCAACCAGCGACCCCCAGGTGACAAGACCCCTGCCTGCACAGACTCCGGACATCAAAGAGGAGTCGCCCTATAACAAGGGGTGCTCTGGGACTGTCCGGCAGATTCGCCTTGGAACACCTGAGCCCTGCTGAGTGACTCGCGGCTCCCTGAAGATCGTAAGACCTCCGAACTTGTGCTTGAGCCCTGCTGAGTGACTCGTGGCTCCCTGAAGATCGTAAGACCTCCGAACTTGTGCTTGAGCCCTGCTGAGTGACTCGCGGCTCCTCGAAGATCGTAAGACCACCGAATTTGTATCCGAGCCCTGCTGAGTGACTCGCGGCTCCCATAGACTCTCTTGGTCCCGCCGGGCCCCACGACGACAAGCGTATCCCCCAACTCGAGGATTGTGAGCTGTGCGCCGGGTACGCTCCTGCATTTGATCCATATCCCCAAAGACTGTCCCGCTACCTCCTATCCCCCCTCCAAGACTTTGTGAGCCCGCGCTCTACTTGTATATATTTTGCCTTGCGGATCATAAAGATCCTACCACTCCGATCTGATAAAGATTTGCTCTTAAGAACTCCTCGTGTGGTGTCTCTCTGTCGTGTGGTGCCGAGTGTGCGATCCTAGATACGAGGTTCCTCCCCTGAGGAGTCTCCCGCCAGTGCCCGGCTACGATACCTCGAGGGTGGGTCTCAGGGCAGTCAGGGCCCCCTCCGGGCCCCTCTGAGGTCGCCTTCTAACAAGGGCTTTATGTGCATTCCTAGACAAACCCCTACTTAAATATATCAATATTATAATGTAATACATTAAAAAAAAGGAATGCAGTCAATTTGACCACCAAATCATAAGACCGACCACTCTGGCAACAAGACAATCAGCAAACAAGAAATCCCCATACAATTTCCCCTTTGCGTAAAGATTTTGCAGTTTCTTTCTGCAGCAAACACATTTGTATTTGCAACCAGTTTCCATAGTCTAATAATGTCTTTATATTTTGTGACTTTTCTGAATACTCTGAATCACTGTAGAGACTCTTAACTATGCCAGACACAGCAACTCTGTTAATCAAACAAAATTATTTTGTAGAAAATATTTCTTGCCTTCATAGTTGCATGAAATATAGTATACATACATACAGCACTTGCCAGGAGTATAGAAACAGTCTACTGTAGGTGAAGGTCTCCAACACTTGTGAGTAGAGAAGTCTGCATCAAGTTCATCAAGAGCAAAGGAGTCCACAATGTGGCAGGCCAGTCTTCTTCATGGGGATTCTTCACAGTGGGCACAGAGGTCTACATCACATCCTTCATTAATGGTACGGGAAGGCTTCCATTTCAGAAAGGGCTGCATCATAAGGCCAGCTCAGTGGCCGAAATGGATCTCTAGAGATCCCTCTGCTGAAATGTACCAAACGATATGTGGACTTTCTTTTACTATAACCTGATCCTATCGCTATTGTAAAGCTCTGCTCTTTATGCCTGGAAAGTCATACATATTTCCTTAGCAGATATCACAAATGTTGGATATGAAGAAGACCTTATGTATGGGAATCAAATATCAACCTGTTCAGTGGGTCCAGTGAACAGTGAGAAAGATCATTTCAGTATCCTTGCCCTCCTCGGCACGTCTGCTTCCACTTAGTCTGCTTCCTTGTACACTCCACCTTTGATACACATTGTCAATGCCTACACCATTTGGCTTCCATTGACTGCAGAATTATCTGTATCCTCATGCTTTTGTGCAATTTTCCTCTCCTGTCTTTCTTCCAGCTCTCCAGTTTTGTGCACCCACCTTCCATGCACTCTCATCCCTCCCTTGTTACCAACCATTTCTTGTGCAACTGTCTGCTCCCCACTGATCAATCCCTGCACTGCTGCCCTTCATAGCACTGAGATCTCGAGAATACCCACGGCCAGTACTGGTCATGTACTTCTGCACAACACTTATTCAATGGTAGTTCCAAACCCCCTTCATACTTCCCCCACACCTCATCCTTTCAAAATCCAGTCCAGTGACCTGACCCCAGGTCGCCCCCACACCGCTCGGCTCCTCCAGATTGCCCAAGTCTCTGCTCCGCCGCTGCCGAGGGTTCGGCCCGGGTAACTGTGTTTTTTACCCTCTGTAATGCCATCCTTCTCCTTTGCTGTGTACTGTATTTTGTATTGTTTGTATTTGTATTTTTAGGCGCTCCTGTTACGCCCCTGCCCTCTGTGCCCCCCCGCTCCCCGCCCATTGGCCCCCCCGCTCCCACCTCCCAGCTGCTCCTCCCTCCCACTTCGCCTCTTATGGAGGCCGCGCAGCGGACGTGCGCAGCGGGCTCGCCGCTGGCGCACCGAAGACGAGCCAAAGACAAGTCTGTCTGCGCCCATCCGCGCCCAGCTTCAGAACCCCTGGTCCCCGCGGCCCCCGCAACACCAGACTGCACTGGTGTTGCAAAAGTGACAGAGAAGATTGTCAATAAACAGCTAACCCGCTACCTCGAAGACAACAACATCCTGGACCCTTCCCAATCCGGTTTTCGTAGCAACCACAGCACCGAGATAGCCCTCATCGCCGCCACTGACGACATCAGGATCCTGATGGACAAAGGAGACAGCCGCCCTCATCCTCCTGGACCTATCAGCAGCCTTTGACACAGTCTGCCACCGCACCCTATCATCACGCCTCCATGATGCCGGTATTCAAGGGAAGGCCCTGGCCTGGACCACATCCTTCCTCTCCGGCAGCACCCAGAGCGTCCGCCTCCCACCCTTCAGCTCGAAATCCAGCGAGATCATCTGCGGCGTCCCACAGGGATCCTCCCTCAGCCCGACGCTGTTTAATATCTACATGGCACCGCTCGCCCACGTCAACATAACCTCAACATCATCTCCTACGCCGACGACACCCAGCTGATCATATCCCTCTCCGAAGACCCCCACACCGCCAAAGCCAACCTCCACAGAGGAATGAAGGCCGTTGCCGACTGGATGAAGGACAGCAGACTGAAGCTGAACTCTGACAAGACGGAGCTCCTCATTCTCGGACCAACCCCTTCAGCCTGGGACGACTCTTGGTGGCCCACAGCGCTAGGCACAGCCCCGGAACCCACCGACCACGCACGCAACCTGGGGGTCATCCTCAAGTCCACCCTCTCCATGACCAGGCAAGTCAACGCCGTCTCCGCGTCCTGCTTTAACACCCTCCGCATGCTCCGCAGGATCTTCAAATGGATCCCTCCCGACACGAGGAAAACCGCCACCCAGGCCCTCATCACTAGCAGACTCGACTACGGGAACGCCCTCTACTCAGTAACAACAACCAAGCTCCTGAGACGACTACAACAAATCCAGAACGCCACGGCACGACTGATCCTCGACGTCCCCCGACGCAACCACATCACACCCCACCTGAGAGGCCTGCACTAGCTCCCCGTCAACAAGAGGATCACCTTCAAACTACACCGAACCTACATACCTCAACAACCGACTCACCTACCACACCCCCACCCGAAGCCACCGCTCAGCCATCCTCGCCCTCGCCACAGTCCCTGGTATCCGGAAAACCACCGCCGGCGGCAGATCCTTCTCCTACCTCGCCGCCAAGACCTGGAACGCTCTCCCCACCAGCCTACGACAGACTCAGGACCTGCTGGCCTTCAGGAGACTCCTCAAGACCTGGCTCTTTGATCAGTAGCCGCCCCCCTCCCCCCCAGCGCCTTGAGACCCTCACAGGTATGTAGCGTGCTTTACAAATGCATTGATTGATTGATTCAGCACTTGGTGGAAAAAAGGGGAGGCCCCACTATCTGAAATGTTTGATTTAAATGCTGGAAGATGGAGTTTACTAAATCCACATCATAGGTTTGATTACAATTTATTTTCCCCAAACCTCTTTATATGAAAAACATTATTTTTTAAGATCAAGAGTAGAGTTGCAACTTCTCAAATAAAAGGAATTCATATATCTCTTTTAGTGGACTTATCAAGTAAGTAGGCTTACTTGACCACCTTGACTGATATTTGGGGGCATTACTTTCCATGTAGTACACAATGGGACAATTCAAACTCACGCATGAATAAGAGTATAATGCCAAATGGCGTGGAAGACTAGCCACAAGCCTCCAGACAAATGGAGGAGCTGACAGTTTGATAGTTTCTCCACTGGTGATTATGGAAATATGGATTCCAAATGACATGTTTTAAACCCCATTCTACAAGTGCTTTGACCACAATTTAACTGATCCTCGAGAACAGTCAAGATTGACAATTTAACATTTTCACAATAGATACAATTTTTGTTATTCGCTTCTGAGCCCTATTAGTCACCCAGGCACACTCTCTTTCAGTGCTGTGCTCAAACGGCGGCTCCCACTATCTGAAAAATGTGGGCAGAAATTTGTGCTATCCGCTCTCATCCATCCCACACTCTGCTCTCTCCCATTGCTCTCTGTTTGCAAATAATCAGTATTACCAAAATCAGTTACGCCAAGGTCTGTTGCAGGGATTCTGCTTATGCACAGAACTATGCACAGGAAACCAGGACCTCAGTGAATTGTGGTGTACCAAAAACTCACCTCAGAACCCCTTATCCGACCAGCATCAGTGTCCCATTCGTTATCCGAGTTCTACCTCGGCGGTCCCAATGTATAGACAACACAGAACAAGCGACTTAATGTATTCTCAGGAATGGTGGGAATCAAAAATACCTGTTCGTAATTATTCTCATATCAGTCCACAACAAGAGTACACAGAGACGCGGTAAAGTTTAAAGAGTTTATTTTATAAACCTCGTGTCCTAAGATGCAGTACTTTGGCTAACATAAGCAGACAAATGATTAAGATCAAAACCATCAGCATAGTTACAATACCATAGAAAATGAAAGGAGAAATCATAATAAAATGACAGTGGATTACAGCCACCTTCCTTTCGCTAGTAAACTAATATTATTATTATTAGACTAATAGAGGGTCTCTAGGCTTGAATGGGGAACCCCATACCGTAAAGATCAGCTTAGTGGAATCACATCACAGGATCAGGTATACTCTGCTCCTGGGAAAGCTCTTCTTCCGAATGTCTATAAAGTATTCAGCTTGCAATATTAAAAGCACTCGACTTTCAGGTATTTGCAGCTGCGTGCGTGTTATGGCTAAATAGTGGGCCGATCAACCTGAACCCAACAACATGCACCGTCTAGCAACCCAGACTGTTTCTTTACACAATGTTCAGACAAAGGTCGCAGCTCACTGTTAGGGATGTGAACAACAGACAGTTCTCATGTGAAGCAGAGGCGAGCAAGCATTTCTCAATTAATAACATGTAACTACAGTGTCGTGTGCAAAAGCAGCAAAAGTGGCAAGATGGCTTTCTAACATCTAACGCGGTTGTGCTAACTTAGCATTGTACGTATATAAATAGCAGTCCTCACTACAGGTCGAACGAGCATCTAAGCGGATTCTTGCAATTTCTAAGTTTTTGCATGAGTTATTTTAAGGGAGAACATCATATATAGATTTGATAGTGTATATAACAACACAGCTCAGACCAATCAGAGCCGGAATCCCCATTAACTCAGTCTAGAGGATTAAGAGCATTAAAGATTTTGTAGCTGAGAAGCTGCTTTCCTACTAAGTGAGGGCCACTACATTGCCTGCTTTCATATTCCATTACGTCAGATCCCATGTCCAGGAGGCCATAGCTACTGGACCTCAACAGAGTGGGGGGACGTTGATACCTTTTACCGGTGCTGTCGTAGGGCCTGCCTTGCTGGCTCTGCAAGCTGGGCTTAGTTCAACCCTGTTCTCACTTGACTCTCTTTGATAATGAGAGCAAACGGTCACAGGCTTGCCATTGAGGTTAGCAGGGGGTATTAGGGATCAGTAATCCACACCTCTCCCTAGCAGAGTAATAAGGTCAATTTCTTGTCCAGTGCTTGACCTTGTATAGAAGATAAGTATGTTATTACACATAGAACATAGAATTCTACTACACATACCGTAATGCAATGATAACCAATTTCCGGGTGCGAGTCTTTATGCTTTCAGGATCCTTTTCTGGCTACTTCAGCGAGCCCCCTGCACCTGTCCATCTTGGTTTTTCCCCATCTCCTGTGATGCAACTACTTTTTAACTTCAGCCCGAGATAGGCCAGTGTGGTGTGGATGTGGAAGGTTTTAGCTGCTGGTATGATGGAAGGTAATTGCTTGTTTATTCAGATGCTGCCAAGTCATAGTTGATGTAGCTCAGCCCGGGTTTTACTGGTGACCCAGTCCTTGGTTTCTAAGGTTGATACTTGTTGAAGAGCCTCCTGAATAAGACTGCAATCGAGCTAGCTCGCGCTTGTTTGTCTTTGAACCATGTTCCCCTTCTCCATGAGCACCTTTTTGTACCATGTATGTTCTTCTGGACGAGTTAGTGGCATAGCTGGCAGTTGATCATCGGCTTCATAGTCTTGAAGCACCTCTTCAGCAGTAGAATTTTTTTTTTTTTAAGTGAACTAGTTATTACTTTAATTATGTGCCACAAAATAAGCCCCCCTGAGCCCCTCACTTTTTATTTTAGTTTATTTTCTTGCATGGTGGAGCGTGAAAATACGCAACCAGATTCTGTCCCAGATCATAGTCTTTTCTGATGCATTCATTCTACATGCTGAGCATTTTAAGTCCTTTTTGGGTGTTTTTAGTGTTTACTGAGCAGTGTGGATATTGGTGTTCACTCGTGTCTGAGAGCCACAATTCTGGTGCACTCTAATTGGACAAACAAGTTACCCACTGTGATTTTGTTATGTAGCTAGGGCAAGCAGTTTAGGCTGAGTGTAAAAGGTGGTAGGGGTGAGAAATTAGCATACAAGTGGCACTGTGTAGAACGCTCATTAACTGAAACATTCAGTCTCTGTTTTTATCTTTGAAGAGGATAGTACACTTTGATAATAGGTAGATAAATAGAAAAGATAACAAATCTTCTACAGGGAAAACCCTACTGTGCTAGCACTTTCTGGAGCCAAGATACAATTCCAACTGTTTTCACTGCTCCTGTACTGTTATCACAGCTCCTATTTGCTAAGCACTGGATTACCTGTAGCTGGCGCAGTGGGTTTAATCTGGGCTGATTCCGGAATTTGCAGAACTTGTGAATTTCTTATTTCTTGCAAGCAATTGTCCATGCAAGTCATTTGGATTTACGAGAAGGATACAGATGCAGGGACTCTGGTTTAAGATTTTGCAGTGATCCTTCCTTTGTTGTTCAGTGCACCGATAACTCAGCTGCTTAGTTTTCAGTAAAAAAACATAAAGGTGTCCCACAAGCATTCCTAAACTCAAAAACCCAACACTCCAAGAACAGGAGTTCCAACCTATTAAAGTTATGGTTGCACTTCAAGCTCTGGTGTTGCAGTCATTTGTATGTTGGGTTTTATTCACCAGTGCCTTGTTAGGACGTAGTGGAGGTCACTGAAGAACAAAGAAATTTAGGGCTCAACTGTTTTTTTTTGTTGTTTTTGTCGGTGGTTCAAATATCACAATGGGCCAGCGCTAGCTATGCTAAGTTTGTACCTAAAGCCAGATCGGGTCAAAGCGTTCCAGTGGTGGAGGCAACTGCATGAATGTGGACTCTCACTGGTTCGTTATTTTTACTCATTTGGGGATTTTGCAGAGTGGTGTAAATGACATTGCAGTAACCCAACCGGTCAATGACTTCAGCAGTTCCCACTGGGACCTGCACTCAGGGTTCAAGTTTAAACTGAAACTCTATAGAACCGTACAGCCTAGCAAGATGGGTTATATAAATCTGGACTCCCGGCAACCTCCTCCTGCCAAAAGAACTGGACCGCATTCTAGGGTTGTTATGGAAGATTTTCTCCTGGTTTTTTGTGAGTGTGAAAAGTACAAGTCAGGAACCCTGTCAGTACTAGATGGGTCAGCGATGGTGCAGGCTCATCAAAGGTAGGTGGCGTTTCATTTACTCTGTTCAGATCCTTGTGCAGGCGTGTAACCTCTTCAGATCACAGTATCAATCCTTCAATCATGATTCCCAGCCTAAAGCCTAGTCTTGAAGGAGAGGAAAAACAAGCAGAGTATCCACTTTTACTTATATTTTCTTATAATGGTGTGCTCGATCTGTGCCTGGGGGGCAGCTGGTCACGCTGCACTGCTGATGCGGGCTGGTGGCCCTTCATGCTGTGTGTACGACGCATGCGGGGTACCGTCCTATACAACGGCCCAAAATAGAGGACGGACCTAATGGCGGCGACCTCTACTGCGGAAGGAGCGGACTGATGGTGTAACCGGCGGGATACAATCGGACTGCAGCTGGAGCCGCGCTCTGTCCGCCTGCGCTGTTGCGGTGAGTGCTGTCCCCGCGGGTGAAGCACATGCTGAGGTGAGGACTGGGCGCGGTGCTTCATGCCTCCCGATCATGCCGGGATATATTATGGTTTGGTGAGCCCTGTGGGACCGGCTTCGAACATATGACATCGCGAACTGGTAAGATCTGTGTGTACTTCATTTTACGGGGCTGGACTGCTGACGCCCCGGGCGGCTTGGCGGCCACAGTGACACAGTGCATGAGAGACGGTGGCGAACTGTAACAAATGGCCCTATCCCTAGCCGGGCCTGAACTGCCCTGGACTCCTGAACCGATAGTGCGTCATCTGCCGTTTATATGCAGGGGTGGCCTGAGGGGGTAGTGCTACTGCCGTGAGAAATCAGTCTCTGAGCTCCACAGGCTTGCTCCATTTGGGACAGTAAGAGGCGATGCAGATGGCCTGTCTGATTGGACCGCCTGGTTGCTAGTCCCGGGCTCTAGGTGGCGATCGGACCGGCATCTGCGCCACTGAGCGTACGGGGGGTCTGCACTGGATGCCTGGGTTTAGGTGGCGGTAGCGCTTTCTAACTGTCTGGTCAAACTGACATGGCTACTGCTGCGGACTGTCTGAAACATGTAGACACAGGATGATCATTTTGCTGTGTTATACTGTGCAAAATGTGTGGAGCCAAGCACAGGTCATTTAGATAACATTGGGGTTGCGGGTCGGAGGGAGTCCGCATCATCCACGTATGCCTGACCACATCCATTACGATGGATGGAGTTGTGTGCTCTCGGCGGACCCCCTACGCGGGTGCTCCCCAAATTCAGCTGAGTTATGTTTCTGTTTTCTTATGGGATATGTCTTTGGCATGGTTGGGATGCTGAAGTGGGTGGTGGGTGGGTGGGTTTGTGTTGTGGACTGTTATACAGGCTAAGGTACTTGAAAAACATGGCTGAATCCCAGAACCACATTTGGATATATAAAACCGTGGTGCTGCTTTTATATATGAGTTGTAGTGCAGACTGTGAACTATCTAATACCATGAATTTAACCTGCTGTTGATGACTGATGTGAAGTCACGACCCAAACACTTAAACCTGTTAAGCTGGAATATCAGAGGTCTCAATAACCCTAACAAAATCAGACAGGTCTTTGCATATCTCGACAGACACCAGATTGAGATCGCTCTCCTGCGTTCTGTTCTAATAACAGGAACGATACGGGGGCAGAGAATTGCTATACTTAATACATATGGTCCAAATATTGATGACCCTGACTTCTACCACAAGATATGGCGCACACTTAGTGAACTACCAGACATCCCAGTAATTTGGGGGGGGCGACTTCAATTTTGCGATGCATGACAAACTGGACAGGTCTGGTACGTCGGCTGAACCTCATAAAAGGGCCTTGAGTAAAGTGCGAGATATTATGGCTGATAGGCGTCTTACGGATATCTGGAGAACCCGACACCCTACATGTATGGAAGCCACACATGTATCAGCTGCACATGGTAGCTGGTCTTGTATTGACTATTGGTTGGGCTCGGACGAGATACTGCTATGGACGGAATCCATAAAACACCTCCCCAGAACATTGTCGGACCACAACCCAGTTTTCCTATCCCTAGCTCTGCCATATTACACGCCACCTCCGTATAGCTGGAGGTTTAATGCCAATGCTTTGCTGGATACTGTATATACGGATACTATAAGCCAAGCCATTAGGGAGTACTTTGACCTTAATGCACCCTCTATGGATGACCCTGGCTTACTATGGGAAGCCTTTAAGGCCACGATTCGGGGTATCTGCAGAAGCACTACTGCGGGCATCCTCAAAGACAGCAGCTTAGTATCCGAGAGAGTACTCATGATACGCAACTACTGGGAGACATTAGGACTGTACTGTCGGAATATCAAACCTATGCAGAGGATGAACTCAAATACATAGGTAAGCGCCAAGAAGCGAGAAAGTATGGTGAGAGTGGTAGGCCCGGCAGAAGCTTGGCAGCTAAAATATGTTCCGGCCGCACGCTGCAGACAGTCCAAGCGGTCAGGGATGCTACAGGGGAGCTGAAATATGATACGCAAGGTATACTAAAAGAATTCATGTGCACATATGAAGCACTATATGCTTCGCAACCTACGGCATCGCCTGAAGCGATAATGGATTATCTAGCTGATATCTCAATAGCATGGTTGTCGGATGCGCAGAGAGACTACTTGTCCATGCCTATTACAGAGGAGGAGGTTACGGAGGTCATTAAATCCCTGCCAAACGGGAAAGCACCGGGCCCAGATGGGTTCACGTGTGAATTTTATAAGGCATTTGTGGATCAGTTAGCACCTCACTTGGTAGAGATGTATGGAGATGCCCACGAAAAGCAGAGACTGCCGCCGACACTACGAGAGGCCATGATTATTGCTCTATTGAAACTGAACAAAGATCCTGTACACTGTGATTGGTATCGGCCACTGTCGCTAATTAATGTTGACACCAAGATATTGGCCAAGCTCATTGCCACTCGGTTGCAACCGCTAATGACCAATTTGATATTGCCGGACCAATCAGGGTTTATCCCTTCCAGGTCTAGAGCTCATAACACTAGGACACTTTTTGCATTATCGCACTATCTAACTCCCACTACTAAAGCAGCTGCAGTACTTCTAGATGCTGCTAAAGCATTTGATTCTATTGAATGGCCCTATCTACAAATGATTCTACAGCGACTGGGGTTTCCTCCTATTTTTCTCCAAGGGATACAACTACTATACACGGCGCCAACGGCGCGTATAAGGGTTAACAAATACATATTTGAACCTATACGTATTACGAGAGGGACGAGGCAGAGATGCCCGCTATCGCCCCTGCTGATTGCGATAGTGCTAGAGCCATTGGCTTGTAAAATTAGACAAACACCATTACTCCGCGCTTCAATTCCCGCAAAGACCCTTGCATATTTCGCTATATGCAGACGACATGATATATGTGCGTGACCCGGAGAACCATTTGAATCCTTTACTGAGGGAATATATCAAGTTTGGGCAGCAATCAGGCCTAAAAATAAACTGGTCTAAGTCCCTGATCATACCGCTAACAGACACCACCAGCCCGTGCGCTCTGGAATACCCATTAGAGTGGCAATCGGAGCCTGTAAAATATTTGGGCGTCTGGTATCACCGTGACCCAGAAATTGTAATTCGAACAAATTATGGAATAGCGGTTGGGGCATTGGAAGAAAAGATAGGGCAATGGATTCATTTGCCATTATCCTTGGCAGACCGACTAGCCATTGTGAAGATGGTTATCTTACCTAAATTATTGTATCTATTTAATAATATTTCGGTCCAGCCACCGCCAGAAGTTTTTCATAGGATTTCCACTATGGTCCTTCGCTTGATCTGGGCGGGTAAACAATCCCGGATCGAACTGCGCGCTCTCACACTGCCTTACTCGCAGGGAGAGTTTAGTGTTCCGGACTTTTTACTTTACTATCTATGTGCACAAGCGCAATATGCACATGTTTGGTATCATCCAATCCCATATCTCACGCATGCGGCGATTGAAAAAGGAGACGCACACCCGACTCCACTAAGGGCTATCATAACCCATCAGAGGCCCCTGCTGCACACCCGCGATATAAATACTATTGATACGACGAATAATGCTTGGCGAGCTATGGGTAGAAAGGCGCGTAAATTGCCATTGTATGCTCCGGCGCTGCCAATACACCATCACCCTGAGATATCTGTTACCCAGGAAGAAGTGGGCATGGGACTGTTCAGACAGGTGGGCTTTGATACCATGGGGGATTTATACGGAAATGGGTCCTTTAAACCACTTGCAGAGCTGTCATTTATAAGTAATCAAACGTTATTATCTCAATTTACATATCCCCGGCTACAGGGAGCACTGAAGGCATTATATCCGACTCACCCTGCGGAGCCACCGCAACTGACCACTCTACAGTTACTGATCACGACCCCCACTGCTAAGCGACTGGTATCCAGACTATTTGCAACACTACAGGAAGACATAGCAGACAATACACATAAAGCAATGGGGAAATGGAGTAGTGACCTAGATGATCCGCTGACAGTGGAGGAATGGGCCATGGCTTGCTTTCTTACTGGTTTGTTGACACCGAATGGAAATTTGCATATGTTACACTATAAATACCTCCACCAGTCCTATTACACTCCAGCAAGGCTTCATAGATATGGTCTGCGGGCAGACTCCAAATGTTGTCGCTGTAATGCGGAAGTTGCAGATTTCATACATCTGGCATGGTATTGTGACGCAGTGGCTGAGTACTGGGCAAGAGTGACACAGATGGTGGGGACAATGGTGGGCGCAAACATTGCATGCACTGTTCGTACATGTCTGCTGGGCCTGCTGCCTGAAATACGGGCAAATAAGCAAATAATTCTGTGTGGTTGCGTTGCTCCTGGCTAAGCGGAGAATATCGTTATGCTGGGGCAGCAAGAGAGCTCCAAAGGTTAAGCAATGGATTCAAGACTTGACGTATTGCAAAGACACCTTGCAAACAAATGAGGAAGAATTACCAATGGGTTCTAAACCTAGAGACTACTGGCAATATTTGGTTCAATACTTACAAACGTACCAGGTAGACTAACTATGATTAGCAGTTGCACTATACATGATGAGATTCCCAGTAACATGGTTAAATTATCAACAATGGATGACGGATGTTGTTGTACCATGGCCTCTCAGTTACTTACATGTTGACTCTGTATGTTTTCTATTGTTAAAACATGCCAATAAAATAAAAATAAAAATAATGTAAAAGTTCAGCATTCCCCCCCAGAGAAGCGTGTGCTTCTGTCTTAGTTCAGTCTTCCCAAGCTTTGAGGCCAAGGGCTATGGGTCAGAACTGTTTGTACTAATTTGGTTAGTTTGTGGATCAGAGAGAACTGTACATCTGCCCCCATGTTCTTGGTGACCAGCAACATCTGTGGAGAAAGAGGTGCATGAGATTCACACAAGCAGGGCATTGCTGTTGTGAACAAAGGAATGGTCTTAGCGGCCTCCACCACCCACCAGATAGAAGAAGGCTTAGGCAGGGGGGTTGGGAAGCAGTACGTTAAGGCTGGCCTGTCCTTTGTTCTAGTAAAATAGCAATTTCCTTGTCACACAGAGTTCTGATTGACACCGACAGTCACTCGTGATCTTGTAAACCATGCATTTCAAACACGGCCACAACTTCCACACATGTCCCTCACGTGATGAGGACACAGGACACATGTACTGTGGACGGGGTAGACCAATAACCTGCATTATGCTTCCTCAACACAGAGAAACACATAAAAAGGCCTATGCCCCTGAACTATGGATTGGTTACTACCACCACCAGTCCCCATATAGCATAGCTCGAGTTGAAGGTGCCATAGCCTCTCTCACTCAGAATCAGGGGCAGTGTTTTAGCCTCTATGTCGTCCAAGCATAGGTCTCATCACAAGCAACAAAGAAAAAAATGGAGCACCTCCAGTGGGCTCGCATGATTGTCTATTTCACTGGTAGAAAGGCATTGGGCTGGCTAGGAAAAAATAGCATGGCAGGACGACACATTGTTCCCAAGCCGTTGAGTGGACTTTGATCCCAAAATATTTATTTCTACTCTGTCTTTTGGTGAGAGGATGGCAGGCTGCAAGGCATACGTCTCTTTAGGAGGTGTTAGTTGCTGCAGGATGACAGCTAGGACAGCTATGATGATGAAAATAATCAAACTATTTCCTCCAAAAATGTGTATCGCAAAGTGTCCACGTTTTTATTCTGCAATATACTTGAGGGGTCAGTTAGTCTTCTTTTGGCACTGGGTGGATGGTGTTTGTTACTGCTGTATAAATCATTGATGAATCTTTACATATAATATTATGTAAATTCTGGATTCATTACAATGACTTACTGAGGGCCAACAAGAGGACAGCTGGCATGGTGCATAATCTGTTCCACAGTCTCAAATGTGTCTAGAGTAGGCATATTCTGAACATTGTAGAGGGTTCAACTATATTTCAGCTGAGTGGTAGTTCAAGGACAAAAAGTGTTAAATACATGTAGTGTTGTATTGGCTGACAGACAGATGGATGCTAGCAGACCGTGCCAAATACACTGCCTAACCGCAGTAATATCTTGTATAAATATTCGCTTTAATGTGAACAGCAACAAAGATCACACCAGCAAAGATGCTGAAGGACTTCAGTTTAGAGCGATATATCCCACTCCACCTCTTATGACAAAAGGCAAATTCCAAGGTGCTCTCAAAAATATTGAACAGCACCACCAGTACTGGCTCTCATGTCTGTTGGCCGCCACTTACCTGTGATGCAACTGCAGGGCTCCTTGAGTCAATTCCTATCTTACGTTCTTCTTATGGATCAGGGGATGTGAATAGCCGTAGAGGTGGGGGAATGTAATGGGTGCTGGAAGCCCCACTGATCCTACACAGCAAGCATCGACACAAGATTTCAGTTCCACTTAAGACACTGGGTTCCTCAAAGTGTTATTCTTGGCTCAGACTTGCATTAAAGTTTAGTGATAATGAGAACCATTTAACACATATTTGAAAATACATTAGAAAGGAAGTAAAGATTTTAAGGCCTCAAAATGTTGCTGGGGGAATGGTAGTGGGTATAATCTGAGGCGAAATAGCCGAACATTTTATTAAACACTATGCCGTAGGAGCAAAATAAATCTATCTTATCTTTCTGCTAACATGATGTGTTTTTGCTGATGGAAGAGATGATGTGGCATGATCTAATTTGAGGGATTTCTTATTGTTTTTTTTTTTTTTTTTTTTTTTTTTTTTTTGCTGGAGCTAAGCGCAGGCCTTTCCGAATCACTATTGCCATATAGTCCACTTATTGAAGTGCTTGCTCCACTGAGTACCAATCCTTTGGGTAATAGTAATATCTGTCAGTTTTGGTGTTTGGACACACCAACATTCCAGTCCTATCGGGATGGACCTCAGAGGTCAAACTTCACTATAGCAGCCTACGACAACTCTTCTCTTGCGTGGTAACACTATACATTCTTGTTTCCATGTCACAAGCTGATGCCCTGCAAACACTTTGGGGAGAGAGCCTCATCTCACAATAAAAGCCTCCATCGCAATATTTTAAATAAATTGAAAATTAATAGTTATGTTTGATTTTATAATAGAAAAGATGTGGAAAGACTCCCTGTGGGTGTTCATTTGAGGACATGCAAATGCAATTAGAATATCTTTGTTTGTTCTTTTCAGTGTAATAGATTTACATTTACATTATTCTGCTGTCTACATTGTGTTTGGGAATGGTGGTAGATATGGAAAGGAAGACAGAGAAATCCTAGAAATGTAGTGCATTTAAGACCACAAATAAGTTGAAAAATAACCCAAATGTTGTAGTTGATCTTATCACCAACTACAGAAGGACGTTTTTGTGACTGAGGTAGGAAACGACAAATAACTGTCTGCAGTTAGTAATAACTAGTTTGTTAGTAGTCTTCCCAGAGTTTGAACCAGCCTTTGCAATACCTCTGCAACGTTCAAGCCCAGTATTAACGATTCAAACATCATATATTTTCCGTTCAACCATGTAGCCTTAACAGACAAATCAAATACTGAGAAACCTTTGTGTTTGAGACCACCAATGTCCCTGAACAGGATTCCAGGACTAGTGTGCTTTAATGTGAAGTTCTCACCAGCAGAATCAAACGTATTTCTATAGGTTGTTTTTTGCCCGTTGTATTGTCGTTCATTAAGTCACCATCTTGACACATGAAGTATGGAACAACCCTATGGATGCAGGATTCCTGGTGTTCAAAACCTCTTTTTTTTTTGTTTTTTATTGCGCACAAAATTTCCTCCGCTGCGTTTAGCTCCAGGTAATCCATGAGCTGCATCATCTCGTGGCAGACAATGTTGTTGCTGCCCTTGAAGTGGTTGCTTTACAACTGGAGTTTCTTGAGCTATTGACTGTGCAACAGAGCTTGTTAAGAAACTTTTACAACGTGTTTCTTCTTTCTCATTTATAATATGTCTTTTACCTTGTAAATTTAACATATGGTACGCTCCATCATACCCACCCCTGTTTTCGTCTTGGTTCGCTCCTGGTTTCCTGGAGGCGACCTTAGAATGTTGAAGTGAGGAGTGACGAGTTCTGGTGGAGAGAGGAGTTGGAAATAAAGAAGAGTTCTTACCTCATGAAGATTCTGTCTTTTTATCACTGGCGACGATCTGTGTGAGGGGACAGATGTATTCTGCTCCTCCCCTTCTGTATGCTACTCCACCAGCTGTTCTGGAAGTAATCTGGCAACCTGCGAGTCTTTAAAGTGACCAGTCGTGATGCCACCATCGTGAAGATCTGGTGAGGTGGTCTAGGTATTTAGGGGGGACTGCTGGTGTTTGCTGCATTCAGTCTTGTTCGAGGATTGTGGCGCTGCTGGATGTGAACGAATTTCATCTTCTGCCTTTGCCTGCGAAGTACTGAGCCTTGGGTGTTGACCTCTGGAGGTATTGGATTATCTTTCTTTCGTGTTTTTGAGGAATTTTGCCACCGGGTTCATCGAGCACAACAGTAATTGCAAGACTGTGTTCTCGCACACGGGCTTCCGTTCGCCAGTTTTTGGGCAGCCTCCTCAAGTGCTGTGGGTTGCGGTGTACCTGTGACCGTGTCCTTCTCTTCGAACTCTGCAAGCTCTGGGATCTTTCCTAATAGCGCTGCGCTTCTATTGTGCTGCCAACTGCCTAACGAGTTGATTCCACCTCGACTCCTGTGATGTTCCTAAGAATCCTGGCAAATTGGGCTCTGTGTTAGCTCTGTGCTTCAGTTTAACTAGCTTTCAGTACCTTGAGCGTCTTTGTGCCCTTCGCTGCCTCTCTTCTGAAAGGATACACCGGATTCAGTCTGTTCATTCAGGAACTTCCACGAAGCTCCAGCCTCCTCACAGCCGGCTTCCTCTCGGCGTGACGCTCCGAGCGCCCCAGCCATTTTGGGGCCGTACTTCCAGTAAACGGCAATACTTCCTTTCTTTTCCTTCGGATGCGCACTCCTCAGCGTGTCTGTTGTTTTCACGGTGACACGCACACCGTCAGCATATTTCATATTAGGATCGCTGAGCGCGAATCCATGTAAAATAAAGTAAATTCTTCATTATAAAAAGTTCATCTTCGGAGATACACACTCCACAGTGTGTCTTACCTTAGTTATGGTGATACACACACCTTCAACCTTGCAAGCAGATGTCATTTAAAGTAAACATCATTTAGCGTGTCGATCTTGACTTCACGGTGACACGCACACCATAAAATAATTTGCATATTAGGATCGTTTAGCAAAAATAATCCAAGCAGACGAATATACAGTGTGTTCCACCTTTATTAAAGGTGATACACACACATTCAACCTTGTTATGCAAGTATCATTTTAGTAGGCACTCCCTACTCTCAAATTACGGTGACACATACCTATAAGTGTGTCATTTAGTTTGGAAAAATGTGAAATATTTTATTAGTAATGTGCAAAATGTTTATTCCATGTTTATTCCATGTTAATATTTAAAACATCTTGTCATCAGGTTTGCATCTCTATATCTTTAGATTTACATAATTATTTGTATGCTTTTAGGAATCTTTTTAAGTTCCGATTGTTGGTATAAAGCACTTCTCTTATATTTAACATTTTGAGCGTACCTTGCTACAAACTCGCACGGTGATACTCACACCAATACGTTTTCTTATTTCCTCTTCCATTATGGCAGCTGCAAGCATGCCGCAGCCAGCGCCATTTCTGAATGAATTCGGAGAACCCAGCATTCCATGGGAAGATTGGGAGAAAGTCTTCGAATCTTATCTTGTAGCCATAGGAGGAGAAAAATTCAGTGCTTTCAGAAAGCAGCACATATTACTACACAACTTGGGTTCAAATGGAAGGAAAATATTTGAATCACTACCGGAACCGGAAATAGAACCAGAAGATGAGGATGTTTATGAAACCACCTTGATTAAGTTACGTATTCATTTTGGGGACAAAGTTAATATAGTTTTGGAAAGACACAAATTCTTTAGTCGTTCTCAAGGCAAGCAAGAGAGTGTGTCCACTTACGTTGCCGTTCTCAGAGGTCTCAGCAAACTATGTGCTTTCAATGACTCATTAATCAGAGATCAATTGGTACGTTGTACAAACAATAAAGAAATTCAGAGGAAATTATTAGAAAAACAACCCGATCTCCACGAGGCAATGAAAATTGCCAAATCCATTGAACATACAGTGATTTGCATAAAAGAGATAAACTCATCAGATTCTAATGATAAAGTAGCAGAAATAACCAATCTAGATGAAGAATCAGATGTATACAAGATTAAAAATGAACCAACCAAAACGAAGAATGACAATGGGAAGAATGACAATTGGCGTAATCAAACAGGAGATTCGGAGAGTTCTAAACTGAAATGCTATCATTGTGGAAGCAAAGATCATTTGGCAAACAACCCCAACTGTCAAGCCAAGTCTGCTTGGTGCAGAAAATGTAACAAGAAAGAGCACAATTACAAATTAATGAAGTTGCAGTACACAACCAACAAAGCTATCCTGAATGTAACGTCTCTATTGATGGGAGAAGTGTCAAAATGTTTGCGGACTCTTGTTCGCCTTTCACTCTTGTGAACTTCTCGGACTTTCAAACCATCTTAGGAAAAGAACAAGATAACCTTCATAAGGCAGACATAGCTCCCAGTGGTTATAACAGAGACCCCATACCCATGAAGGGAATGTTTAAGTCTCTTATTTCTTTTAGGGACCGTTCCACTATAGGTAAAATTTACGTTATAGAGAATGGGTCAAATCTATTCGGATGGCAACATCAAAAAGAACTAGGAATTGAAATAGACCCCAATAATCCGGAACAAGTCTTGGTGGTAAATCCTTCAAATATCAGTGAACACATCGCAAGTGAGTTCCCAGAAGTTTTCTCAGAGAATTTAGGTTTACTTAAAGACTTTCAACACAGAATTCAGTTAAAGCAAAATGCTAAACCAGTGATCTACAAAACTAGACCCATTCCACATCTGATGTGGGAACCATTAAAAACAGAATTAGATAGATTAGAAAAGCTCAAGATCATACAACCTGTTGATTGTTCTGAATGGGTCGCCCCCATTGTCATTGCCAAGAAAGGTCATAGTCAAGACATTCGTATGTGCATTGTTCTACGCGACCTAAATAACAACATACTGGTGGAAAGACATCTTTTACCCCGCATTCATGAGATGCTGAGCACCATGGGTGGAGCTACTCATTTCAGTGTCCTGGATCTCTCCATGGCGTACCATCAAGTGGAGCTGCATCCGGACTCTAGAAAACTCACTGCCTTCACTACACCCATGGGAACCTTCATGTTCTGTCGCATGCCTTTCGGGTTGGCCTCTGCGGCAGGGGTATTTCACAAGATTATGCAACATGTATTAAAAGATGTACCAAAGACGCTATGCTTTCAGGATGATGTTCTAATATATGGTGCCAATATTGATGAAAATAACACTATCTTAAGACAAGTCCTTTCCAAATTCAGAGATGCCGGACTCACACTTAAAAAAGAAAAATACCAATTAGGTGTGGAGTCTGTAGAGTACTTAGGACATTGCATCTCTAAGGAAGGGTTTAAACCTAAACATTGTCTCATTGAAGCGGTAAGGGATGCTCCTGCACCTACCAACAAAGACGAACTTAAGTCATTTTTAGGGTTGGCAGAATATATGGCGAAATATGTTAATCACTTCTCTGATCTAACTGCCAACCTCAGAGAACTTACAAGGAACCACACTCATTTCAAATGGTCAGACGAACATCAGACATCGTTTTCTAAAGTAAAAGAGGGCATACTCTCCGCTCCGTATATGTGCAACTTTGAACACAGCCGTAAGACTTTTCTCACTACAGATGCAGCGGAAAGGGTTTAGGGGCTACCCTCTCACAAATTATTGATGGCAAGGAAAGGATTGTTGCATTTGCCTCACGATCCCTTACCAAAGCGGAAATGAACTATTCGGTGGTGGAAGGAGAAGCGCTGCCTTGTTTTTGGGGAGTGGAACATTTCAAATTCTTTCAATGGGGAATTCAATTTAGCTTGCGTACTGACCATAAACCCCTAATTTTTATGTTCAACCCTAAAAATAACGCTTGTAACACCCCCCCCCCCGTATAGCTAAGTGGTTACTAGGCTTGGAGGGCTTCTGTTTTACAATCAAATATGTTCCAGGTATTCAAAATGCTGCGGCAGATTTTCTGTCTAGAAGTCCCATTGAGAAGGAGGAACAATTTGAAACTCTTGAATACCCTGTCTTCCAGCTCAATCTTAGTACCATCACTTCACGCGAATGGTTACATTGCATGGACACAGATAACACAATGACACAAATCATTTCTTACACTTTACATGGTTGGCCCAGTTCTTCTGATCAAGTGAGTGCAGACGTAAAGAAGTTCTGGGAGGTACGTTATGAACTCAACATAGATCAAGGCATCTTATTCAGAAACAATAAGATAATTCCTCCTGAAGCTCTCAGAAACAAAATAATTGACCTTGTTCACGGGGGCCACTTAGGCAGAGGCTTAACTAAAGCTAGATTACGTGAAAGGTATTGGTTCCCCAACACGGACTCGATGGTGGAAACAAAAGTAAAAAATTGCCTTACGTGTGCTAACAGTGACAAATCTAAGATAACCAGGAAATCCCCCATCTACCCGATATCTGTACCAGGTAAACCTTGGGAGAAAATTGCATTAGACATTATGGGCCCCTTCAAATTCAGGAGGGTAATAAAACAGTTTGCACTGGTTTTGGTCGACTATCATTCACATTGGACCGTAGTCAAAACGGTCAACCAAATAACAACCATGTCAGTCATCCAATTTCTAAAAGATACATTTGTTTCAGAAGGCATACCATCCTCCATAATCACAGATAATGGGGTCCAATTTACTTCTTTGATAAACTCAACATATATCATTTGAGAACACCCCTCTACTGTCCGAGGGCCAATGGTCTGGTGGAAAGAATGAACCACATGGTTAAAGGTTGTATACAATTGGCGGTTGTCAACAGAATTCCCACTGAACAAGCATTACACGAAATGTTGTGGGCTTATCACACCACTCCAAATTTAATCACCGGCATTTCCCCTTTCTCGGCTTTAAGAGGAAGGAAACCTTGTACAAGATTTTTTCCGAATTGGTTGGGAGGGGGATCCCACATCACAAAAGACATGCAAGCTTTTAAAGACAAAATAGATACACACCAAACCAAATATAAAATTCACTATGACACTAAACATGGAGCCAAAATCCCACAGTGGAAAGTGGGAGACTGGGTTTGTGTTAAGAATCCAAGAGGAAGCAATCCTGAAATAAAGTTTGCTAAACCTATGCGTATAACAGCAGTAAGAAACAACACAGCCATATTGGATAATGACCAATGTGGAGTATGGATAGGTTAGTTTAGTCACAACACACACACAGCCAGTCCCTTGATCACACCGTAGAGTCACAAAGTCAAGACCCAAATGACTTACCTGTTACACAAAGGAACCGCAAGACTCCGGATTGGCATAAAGACTTTATTATGTACAAATAATTCTCAATAGGTTAGTTAAGTCACAACACACACACACAGCCATTCCCTTGATCAAACCGTAGAGTCACATAGTCAAGACCCAAATGACTCACATGTTACACAAAGGAACCGCAAGACTCCGGATTGACATAAAGACTGTTTTATGTACAAATAATTCTCAGTTTATTTTAGGGGGAAGATGTGTTACAACGTGTTTCTTCTTTCTCATTTATAATATACCTTTTACTTTGTAAATTTAACATATGGTACGCTCCATCATACCCACCCCTGTTTTCATCTTGGTTCGCTCCTGGTTTCCTGGAGGCGACCTTAGAATGTTGAAGTGATGAGTTCTGGTGGAGAGAGGAGTTGGAAATAAAGAAGAGTTCTTACCTCATGAAGATTCCGTCTTTTTATCAGAAACACACTATGATTGTGCACGCTGGGTGTCTGTATCATACTGTAAGGGCAGCATAAATGGTAAACTGTTGCAGGAGGTGTCCATTAACTTAAATATTTTACATTGTCTTATTATATTTTATAATTTTGCAGGTGGACCACTTGCTACTGTTAAAAGCAGCTCTCATTCTCCAAACCTGTCAGCGTTCTCGTCATGTCTTGGCAGGTTGCATCCATTATAAATGCAGGTTTGTATTGAAATCAATTAAAACTAGAATGTATTTGGCATCTTTTGGTGTGTGTCTGATGTTATGCTTATGGCTTTAAAATGATTTCTTCATCAAATCCCATGTTCAATTAAATTAACAATAACAGTTGTTTCCACAGTTATCTCCTTCATTTTCTACCTTCTCTTTCTCATTTTCCCTAACCACTATCTTTTTTTAGTTTCCTCCTCCTTTATTTTTTCCCCCGTTTCTCTTACTACCTTCATCCCTTCTTGTCTTCATTTCTCCCATGTCCTTTCTTCCTCTTCTTCCCTCTACACTCCCCTTTGTCTTTGTCTCTAATTTCCCTTCTTCACCCTTTTCTTTGTGTACTTTCCCTTCCTCTTTCGATGTTCCTTCCTTTCTACCTTCTTTCCTCTTTCTCCTTTCCACATTTCATCCTTCTCTTCCTTTTCCTACATACTTCCTCCATTCTCCATCTTTTAACTCCTTGCATCCTTATTTCCCCTCTTTCTTTCTCCTTCTTCCTTTCCTTTCTCAGTCTTCATTCTTGGCTGTTGTTTCTTTGCTCTCTTATATTGTTGCTCCCTCTTTCTTACGTGCTTCTTCTCCGTCTCATTTTTGCTCCTCCTCCATCTTCCTTCCTTACGCCTCCCCTCTTATTACCTTCCTCTTCCAAAGACCATGATTTGGGGCTCAAATAGTTGAAACAGTTATGTGATTCTTGGACCTACTACACTATCCTTTATGTAAGTTTTACTAGGTTTGATTTCACACCTATCATGCCTGTAAAATTGCATCAGTATTTGGTGATATGAAGCCCATATGTTAGGCTAAGGAAAGTCTTGCAGACTTTTAGCAAACTAAATTCAGCTTAACTAGAGAGTATAGTTCCAAATTGAACATAGTTTTGTTATGCCTTTTAATTCTTCTTAGAATCACTATGTATAGAAGTGATCGCTCATTTATTTCCACTTTTCTTTCTGTATTTGAGGAGCATGCACGCATGCACCAACTATAACAGTCTGAATGAAACAACAATAACGTTCTTGCACAAGACAACATACATTAGAAAAAGAAGAGGAATTAATAAATTCCTCACTTTTAACATAACTTTCATAATTTATGTGCATAATGATCCAAACCCAGCAACCTATTGATCTAATGAAAAATTCAAAGAGCATAAGCTTTTGCAGACCTTCAGTTAAAAAATCAGTTGTCTCCACAGGAAAATACAATCTATCTTAAAGTGGTCTTGGTACTAAAAAATATATTTTCATTAAGTTCCAATAATGAGAAGCCCATCAGTATAAAATAAAGAGCAACCCTACTGACCCGTACATTGTGTATTGCATTTACACCAAATACAAAACAATGTCTTTTTTTCTGTAACTGGGTGGTGCACAGCCCCAATCACTAGAGTGAAAGAAATTACTCCATCTAAAATTTTCCAGACTCACTTTTATCGAATGAACTTTGATTCTATTACAGGACCGGAGGCTTCGTATTATGCTTTCTCTTTCATTTATTGCCAATCACAGCTGCCAATGAAAACTTTGCATTATGTAAATAAACTACATTTCCCATGATGCACATGTAACACATCATATAGGAAAAAGTGTTTCCCCAGTTGCTTTTAGGTGCAAGAGGGGGGAAAAAGGACAATTACAAAAGGTTACAGCCTCTTATCCGACCTATCACTTTTTTCTCACCGTTAAGTACTCACAAAAAATCTTTTTTTATATGTACATCAACAATTCCCCATAAGCAAAAACAGCTCATCGTCTATTAGATTTTTCCTTTTTTGTTTTTTCATCAAAATTATACATTTTTTATATATTCATATCATGTTTGTCTTTTCTGTATTTTCTCTTTTTGTGCTCAATTAGTCATAAAAACATTTATATACATACAACTATTAATGTGAACATTATAGGCATTATTGTCAAATCACAGTTGTTGGATAAATGAGAAACCCCCGTACAACACCATTAGTTCTGCATTCTCACCTCGCATACTATTCATACATTCTAACAGACATACCACACAAAAAATGAGCAATAAAATACACATCTGGAAAAATCATATAGGATACATATATTTGGTGACTTCCCAAATTCGACTATAACAATTGCAACATCTATTTATATGCCCTCCTTAGTTTTTTCAGTTGATCCTTGAAAGGAGTTCCCAGATGTGTAGTAGCTGGTCAAATTGTTGATGTACATATAAAAAAAGATTTTTTTTGAGTACTTACCGGTGATAAAAAAGTGATAGGTCGGATAAGTGGCTGTAACCTTTTGCACATGTAACACATCACATCCTGTAAGACCCCATAAGAGCCACCATCACCGGAAATCCTCCTCTTTCTTTACTGCTCACGCAGAAAGTTAAGTGTATTCTCTGTTGTTTTGACATTTTTATTGTGATATGCAATCTGTTATTGTTATGGGGCATGCGCCGCTATGTAATTGATCAAGCGCAACTACCGCGCGTTGTGGTTACCCTGCTTTGCCTAAATAGTTTCTGTCCTTGATTTATTCATTGTTGTGGCAACGCGAGCTTCGCGCTCGGTTTCTTGACGAGCCGCGGCACTCCCGCTGCCTTCGGGGAGTGCGCTTTCATGCCGATGTGTTCTCGGCTGGGAAAGCATCTTTGAATTTCCCACCAAAGCGGGACTACAATTACCGCATACGGCCGCTCTTACGGCCCTCTTCCTTCTCCCGATCTGGAGTGTTTGGGTACCGCGCCGCATATGGCGGTGATTTTTATAGTAATTATAACGCGCAGAGGCTCCCCTCATTAGCTGAACGCACGAGGAGCCTTCCACTTTCGTTTTCTTTTAGGTTTCGACGTGCGTAGCCGAATTGGGCTATTTTTGGTAGGATTTGGGCTACGCATGGCGCTACTGTCCGTTTTTTATCGTAATTTGCTCATATCTCCCTCACTCTCCACTGAGCAACACTTCAGTACGCCTGGCTGACTGATAGAACGTTTTGGGCCTGGAGGGGGCACACCTCCCGTATAGAAAAAACTGCTCTTTGGCTCCACTTACGCCCTGGGGGCTGCAAGAACTGTGCTACAGCTTATGCTGAGGAGCTAGGTACCTTTTCTGATTTCTGTGCTGTGGGTTGGCTCCCCCCTCTACTCGTCTCTGTCCTTTGCCCCATGAGCAAATATATAGGCAAATTGTGTCCCACAATGGAGGATTGTGTCCATTATGAAGAGGATAATACTTTATATGAAGAGGAAGTGGCAAACCCTTCCATAGAGGACAACATTGTCGAGGCCCTGGACGCCTCTGTCCAGGAGTCGGTCAACAAGGTCCTTCAGAAGGCAGTTCCGGGGACTGTGCAGCAGGCTCTTGCTACTGCGTTAAAACCACCAATAACGAAACAATTAGAAACATTCGCTAAACGTCATGGTTTCACTGCTCCTGCAGGATCTCAAAAAGACGCCTCGGGTCTTGAGCCCCGGTCTCATTCCTGGCCTCATTCTTCTGCTCTGTCCTCATTACCTGCCCCGGACACTGGCAGATCCAAGGCCCCGGACACTGATGCGGACACCACATCCACTGACACTCCGGACGAGTCTCCTCCTAAGAAGAGGGCCAAGAAGTCAAAAAATGTGGAAACTCCTCAAACTGTCTCCATCCACTTCAATTTTAACCCAGCTGACATAGTTCATCCCAGGTCATCTGACTGGTTACCAGCCCCCGAGGTTGCAGCATATTTGCACGACAACCTTCGCTGAAGTTCTGACAAGGAGGTGCGGAACAGACTCCGCTCAGAGTGTCCCAGGCCGGATATTTCTGATAAAGAGGCAGAAACCCCGGATATAGACTCTAGCCTGTTAACCTTCTTAAAAAAGTTTGCTAAAGATCCAAAGAAGGGTATTGATCGCGCCTGGCAAGGGTGCCAGGACAAGTACCTTGATGTAGTGGGCCCTTTAGCAAAGATCTTGGAAATGGCCCTAGAGGCGCAGGAATCCGATACTGCAGTGGATCCCCATGTCTTGGCGGGGTGGACGCAGAGGGCCATATGCCTCTTGGGTAACGCCAACTACACCATTTCCACGGAATGCCGTAAATCACTCCTTACGCGCATGGACTCCAATCTCACAGAATTGGCGGCTGCGGAACCAGGACCACTGGCGGACGGTAACCTGTTTGGGGAACGTTTCGTCAGAGACGTGGCCAAGTATGTGGGCACCCTCACGACTCTTGACAAAGCACAGTCTGGTATCAAGAGAGTCTTTCAGGCTGGTGTTTTCAACAGGGCTGGACGAGGCCGAGGACGCTCGTTTGGCCGTCAGTTCTCCCAAGGTCCTCAGAGAGGAGACTTCGGTCGAGGCAGGGGTGAATGGGACTCCACCCGTGGGGGAACATTCTACCCCACCAGACAACACTTCAACAAGAGAAATTTCAACAGAGGAGCATATCGTGGAGGCTTTCAAGCCCCAGAATCTTCAGGTAAGAGCGCCAGACACATTCCTACTACCCTTGGGGGGTCGTACTCAGTTTTTCTATCACAGTTGGGTTCAACTATCTCAGGATGCTTGGATATTGCAGACAATTCAGGGTTTTCATCTAGAGTTCTTCCAGATCCCTTATCAAGACAAACAGCCCAGACAGCTTTCTTTTTCCCAAATAGAGTGCGCTTTTATAGATTCCGAACTCGAAGAATTGCTGCAGAAACACGAAATAGCGTATTGCGACGAGGGCCCTCGCGGTTTCTGCAGCAATATTTTTCTGGTGCAGAAGAAAGGCAGAGGTTACAGGTTGGTACTCAGTTTAAAAGATTTCAATCACTACATGACTTACAAACATTTCAAGATGGAGGGCATCCATCTGTTAGCGCATCTCCTGAAACAAGGGGACTGGATGGTCTGTCTGGACCTGAAGAACGCCTATCTATCCATTCCTATCTTTCCTCCCCATCGACGGTTCCTGCCATTTCAATGGCGGAACCAGTGGTTCGAATACTTGGTCCTTCCTTTCGGACTCTCCTCAGCACCATGGTGTTTCACCAAGGTGCTGAAGCCAGTGATAGCATATCTCAGGGAACAAGGGGTTTGCATGATAGTATACTTAAACAACATACTTATCATGGCGCAGTCTCCAACCTTGGCAGTTCAGCATTTACGCATGACCATTGCTATGTTACAAAACCTGGGTTTCGTGATCAACGAATCCAAGTCGGTTCTGTGCCCTTCCCAGACAATAGACTTTCTAGGTTTTGTCATAAATTCTCAGACAGCTCAGTTGAGCCTTCCCCGCTCCAAACTTCGGGATGTAAAAAAGGAATTACGCTCCCTTTTGTCCAAACACATGGTCTCATTGAGAGTGATTGCCAGGATAGTGGGCCTGTTGGCATCCTCCATGCAAGCGATATTTCCAGGGCCTCTCCATTATCGAGCCCATCAAAGGTTAAAGATTCAACATCTGCAGAAGGGCCTCTCTTACACAGACCTAGTTCCTCTTTCCCCAGAGGTACAGGAGGAGATCCAGTGGTGGCTTGCCCACGTGGAAGCGTGGAATGGCAGAGCCATTTTCGGCTCTCTACCAGAGGTCGTCATAGAGTCCGACGCCAGCTGCTGGGGCTGGGGGTCTCGTTGCGGAAATATTTCCACAGGAGGGTGTTGGTCCCTACGCGAACTAGACCTCCATATCAATTGTTTAGAACTTCTCGCAGGGTCGTTCGCGATCCAGACTCTTATCACCCAAACGGGTTTCGTGTTGCATCCTCTTGCGGATGGACAACATATCAGCGGTTTGGTATATCAACAAGCTGGGAGGCACAAGGTCCTCCATCCTAATGGAGATAGCGAAGGACTTTTTGGCATTACTGCCTGAGTCACCAGATCTCAGTCATAGCTGAGTATATTCCGGGCCAGTCGAACATAGTGGCAGACTGGAACTCCCGACATCTCAAGGACTACAGCGATTGGCAACTCCAACCCCAGATAGTGCAATGGCTACAGGCGATCTGGGGAACTTGCGAGATCGACCTGTTTGCATCCAGGTTGAATCGTCAAATGACCAAATTCTTCAGCTGGAGACCAGGTCCGTTGGCTCAGGCGACGGATGCCTTCTCTCAGGACTGGTCCCTGACTCTGAATTATGCCTTTCCCCCATTCATATTAATTTCCCGGGTGTTCACGCAGATAATGCGCCAGAAGGCGAAGGTGATCCTTGTGTCTTCCCTGTGGAAGTCGCAGCCTTGGTTCCCAATTCTATTGGAGGCGAGCTGCGATTCTCCCAGAAGGATTCCGGAGTCCTCAAAGATGCTCAATGTTGGCAAATGCCTGGATTTTCGGGAACAAGCTTCAGCTTTTATCAACCAAGAAAAGATATTCTTCAGCCTGGAAAGGTTGGGTTCGTTGGTGCGTGGAACAACAAGTGGATCCCATGGGGACAGACTTACCCTATGTTGTAAATTTTTTGTCAAAGTCGAATAGTTTCCATTCTGCCATTTTGGTGAGTCATTCCCAGATTGAGGGCAAGCCAGTAGGGATGCATCCACTAATATGTAAACTCTTAAAGGTTATTAGAGTAGCGATTCCGCCCAAGCCAAAGTATTCCTCCTTATGGGATGTCTCTCTAGTTCTTTCCTTATTTAATCAATGGCCACATAACAATATGTTAACAAGGAAACCACTTTCATCCAAATTAGCCATGCTGTTCTGCCTATCAGCATGTAGACAGTCCTCTGATGTTAAAGCTCTAGACATTACAGGTAGAGTATTTACTCCTGAAGGAGTTTCTTTTAACATTACTTCCAGAACTAAAACAATGTCTCGAAGTGTAGAATATCATGCTTTTCCTAGTAACACAAAACTCTGTGTAGTTCAATGTCTCAGGGCTTACGAAGAATGTACCAGGCCTATTCGGCCTGATGGTGTGGTGCAATTGTTAATTGCTTTACAAAAACCATACAAACCTGTTACTGCGGCTACTATAACCAGGTGGTTAAAATCTGTTATGCAAGAGGCGAGTATTAATACCCAAGTGTTTGGGGCGCACTCTGTTCATGCCGCCATGGCTTCTAAGACATTTATGTTAGGTTCTACTTTTCGGGACATTATGCATTCTGCTGATTGGTCTTCCGAATCTACCTTTAAACAGTTTTATTTTAAACCGGTGGGGGATATTTCCTCTGGTATTTGATCACTGTTAAACTAGCATAATACAAAGCCTCCGGTGAATAAAAAATTAGCTAGCATTCGCGCCAAGAATTTTCAATTCTATTAGGGACACGGAGGCGAGGATTATCCCACCCGGTTATATTACAGTATTGTAATGTTTACCCACCCATCTGTATTTATATTCTGTCCAAGCAGAAGTTACGGGTTTTTTCTGTCTCTCATTCTTCCAGGTTCTGAGAAGAAGATGGATTAAGTGTAATTCTGGTTAAGAAGACGTTACTTCCCATTTGGATTGGTTCTTCCACGTTGGAGGATATTATTTGGACTTAAATTATGTTTGGTGGACTGTTACTGTTCAAAGCAAAGAAAGAGGAGGATTTCCGGTGATGGTGGCTCGTATGGGGTCTTACAGGATGTGATGTGTTACATGTGCATCATGGGAAATGTAGTTTATTTACACAATGCAAAGTTTTCATTGGCTCCTGTGAGTGGCAATAAATGAAAGAGAAAGCATAATCCTCGCCTCTGTGTCCTTAATAGAATTGAAAATTCTTGGCGCGAATGCTATCTAATTTTTTACTCCTCTTCAGAATTTAATTTCATGAGACAATTTTTCATCTCCTCAGCAAATTCTTTATTGTATGAGAGAATTCAACTATTCATATTTCCATTCAATTCTCAAGGTTATCCAACCCTCCACTCGGTGAACATCTCCGGTGTCTCCAATACTAATTTTAAATTCCGCTTCAACTTCCACTATGAATGAGCCATGTTCGTAGCATCCACTGCAATCCCAGTACCAACTGAATTGTAGATCCTCAGTAACCATCCTCTTAAATCAAAATAGAAACTTAACCTAATTCCCAGACATCACGCTTAGAGCACATCAGCAATAGAGCAAGAAAACTATAATGAAATTGTTCAAAATTTTCTAAGCAACATGGGTTTTATCCCATTGGTTCTGCTTGTTAGTCATGAACTCCAGCCTACATCTCGTATATGATTTGTCATACTTTAGTCAAGTTAGTTGATAGAATCAATTGTTAGCTCATCTTGTCTAGTATCTTTCTTAAATAATATAATATCACCATGTGCCCCAATCAGTTGCATGTTTTACAAAGAATTCAGGTAGGTATCCCTGTTGAAGTTATTTATGCAAATTTTATAAAGGAAGGATAGAAAAAACTATTCTTCTATTTTGCCCTGGATAAATTGGTTTTTGCAAACATTTTAAAAAGTTGCCTCTTATCAGACCTGCTGGTATCACAAGCTACAAAGAATCATGTAACTATTTCTCAACAACTTCTGTGGTTTCATTATACACTGTTTGTAAATTCTTGAAATATCAATAGAGATCCCGTACTAAAGTGCAAGGGCCTTCACAATTTTAGTATTGCAGTGGGTTTCATACTTCTAATGTTATGTAAAATGTTAATTGTAAGATGATCCTATTTTTAATTAGGAGGTCCTTAGTATACACTTGCTTTAAAGATGATTGCCATAAATGTAAGAGCTGTTACAGGGTTACTTTTATTTTCATATACAAAATGTGTATAACCTCAAATCAATAACCTCTGATAATGTACCAAGGTCGGAGACTGTATTGCCCAGGAGCTATGGGAACAGAAACAGGAGGATAGACCACATAGTGCCTTTCATGCCGCTTGATGCCGTAAATAGATATGACAACAATTAAACAAACAGGGGTAACCCTATAACCCAAGGAACCTGGGCTTTATCAACAAAATATGAACAATGGTTCCGAAAGGGGGAAGTAATTATTTATACTTGAAAGAAATCAAATTTCACAAAACACAGCATTAGTAGATCAAAAGAAGGGATCAATCAATATTACACAATGAATAATATTTGCAAAAAACCAAATAATTTATTTTTAGAGATTCATTTGAGTATCAACTCAGTTATCAATTCATTGGAATATGAACGGAACATGAAAAAGGCTGTATATACAAAAATATTGACAAAGAAGCGACGCAGTGACAAAGTGAATAAGGTGACTAAGTGTAGTAGTGAAGATGCAAGTATTTACAATATATATACGTGATAATTAATAAAATACACAAACAATTTTTGCAGAGATTCGCAAAAAACGTCCTCAGCTTAATTATAGAGAAAGGAAAAACCTTGTAAGCCACATGTCCTAATTGTTTTATAGTATATACAAGGAGTTCCAATTGATACGGGACTGTAGAACCGTCAACGTTTCGACCCTATAGTAACCAGTCGTTGTGCATAGTCGTATCGGGTCTTCTTCAGGACATAGGTAGTGTATAACAGCCTAAAATTCAGGAGACAAGACAGATTTTTCCAAATTGCAATTGTTGCCACTCGATTTCAATCCGAAGGCACTGCCAGAATCATAGAGGGTCCTGATTCGTCTTAGTCTGGTTTTTAAGTTTTTCTTTCTTTATACTCTGATTGCAAGGACCTGACTTCAGGGTAGAGATATGGATTATAGTACTGTGGACATCAGGACACAAGTTCAGCTGATGTCTTTCGTATTCATCTTCTAATTAAAGGGAGTCCGTCTGCTGCACAAGTATAAATAATTACTTCCCCCTTTCGGAACCATTGTTCATATTTTGTAAATAGATATTAAGCCCTTTCTGGCCTCGACGGTTGTGATTGACAGATGTGGCCATTGACCAATCTACCCCCTGTTACTACCCAATCTGATTTAACCAACAATCTTGGATCATTGCATATTGGTAATTCTGACTCAATTGAACGACCCAGACCACTAGAGGGGAACTTGATATCAAAATCATCTGTTGAGTGTCCACCTACTCCTTCCTCTATTTTTCGTTCTTTCCCAAATTGCGTACCCGAGCAGGGGGTGGGTGCCGGGTCCTTCACTTTGATCGATTCCAATGGTTCCTCGGATTTTCCAACATCTAAGCATGCTGCTGATGTTGAATGTGTTAAAATTGTCTCGTGGAATGTGGCGGGGCTTAAGAATAAATTGCCCATTCCCGAGAGGGGTGCATTTATTGCCTCATTTGACATCTGTATGCTGCAAGAAACTTGGATGCTCAATGAGAGTGTGGCTCCCGGCTTTGCAACGTATGACATTCTGGCAAGTACGAGTAGTAGGGGCAGGCCCTCGGGCGGGCTGTCCATTTGGGTTGGCACGCATTTAGGTGTGAAGGCACTAGTAATCCCAACTAGCTCTCGGGACGTACAATTTGTTATACTGGACCCAATTAATGGCCCAAATATTGTTTTTTTAAATGTTTACGCAAGGCCAATAAAGCGGGGCCTTGAATCTGAGGCTATTACTGTATTGTTTAACCTTATACAGTCACTCGACTCCTCCACTGTGTTAATTTTGGGTGGGGACTTTAATTGTCATTTTGAGCCCCTTTGGGACCCAAATGTAGGAGACTCAGATGAAGTGGATTTACTATGGAACATCCCAGACTCGCAGACCCCTCTGGTCAAGGTCTGGACTCCCCTTGTCTTGCAACTGCAGTCGCTCTCCTTAGCTGCATCGCTACGAGCATGCAATGGAGGGGTGAAGCCAGATAGACCTGGGAAAGCAACGTGTAATAGATTAAATCATACTTCGATAATCGATTATATTTTTATTGAAGCAAAGCATTGGGATAGGCTTTATGAGTTTGTGGTCATTGAGAGGTCTGACAGTGACCATAATGCCTTAGCCTTGACTCTCAAACCGGGGAGTTTCGGACTTAAAAATCCTGCCCCGGATGAGAATCAAGGCACTGACCCATTGATAATCACAAACTGCAGAAGGAGGGTCAAGTGGCCAGAATTCCAAATGTCCAACAGTAAACTTGCGGAACTCTATGAGATCATTATACCATTTATCGTAGAGATGGGGAGAGTTGGCCCTTTGGGCAACCCAAGTGATATTCATGGCCGCTTGGTTGCTGCTCTAAAGGATATCTTGTACCCAGTAAAGAGGGTAGTTCAGCTCCGGAATGTAACAGTTGGGTGGTTTAACACGACTTGTCGAACGGCCAAAAAGGCTCTGTTGCTGGTTTTAAAAACCAACAACAGAGAAGCCATTAGGGTGAATCGGTCTCTGTATAAAAAGGCAATCAGCGATGCGAAGAAGGAAAGGGAGGCCGCAGTGTGGGAGGAGTTGGGCTTTGCCCTTAGTTGCAACAATGCTAAATCATTTTGGTCTATCGTAGCAGCTGGACTCAGTGGGCAATCCCACGCTCCTGCCCCCAATATTGCCTTCTCAATTTGGGAAAATCGCTTTCGTGATTTATACGGTATGTGCGATTATGATGGCCCGTCTGTTGGTACTCCTGAACTTCCGCCACTTCCTGCACGCTGTGCTCCATCTGAACTTTTTACCCTGGTTGAGGTACAAACAGCGATAGGAAAAATGCTCCCTAATAAGGCTCCCGGCCTTGATAAATTGCCTGGGGACCTGTTTAGGGCACATCCAAAGATATGGGCTCCCTATCTGGTTGTTCTATTCAATCATATCTTGCAGGGGGATGATGTACCCCCCACCTGGTTAGGAGCAGAAATCGTGCCCATTCTAAAAAAGGGCTGTCCGTTAACTCCCTCTAACTATAGACCCATTAGTCTTATTGATACCTCGCAAAAACTAATGGGGAGGGTTCTTTTAGACAGGGTCCTGGGGTGGTTTGAGGAGAATGGGATTCTGTCTACATTCCAGGCAGGTTTCAGGGCTGGTACCTCCACTCTAGATCAGATTTTTCGCCTGCAGGTCTTGCACTGGAAAACAGCTATGGTGGAGGGTGGCAGCCTCTACCTTGTGTTTGTGGTCCTGCGGGCTGCTTTTGATCTAGTTCCACGAGTTAAATTGTGGCAGGTCCTAGCAGATTAGGGTCTTCCGCCCTATTTACTGGCCGTCTTATCTAGGCTCCATGAAAATAATTTTGCCCAGGTAAGGTGTGGCAAATATGGTGACCTTACTGACCGATTTCCTGTCCAAAAAGGTGTCCGCCAAGGGTGTGTGTTGGCTCCCACACTATTCAGCCTTTATATTAATGGTCTTGTGGACCATCTGAATTGTGTGGTAAACAATGATGCTCCGAAACTGGTTACAGGTCGAGTGCCTGCTCTGATGTTTGCAGACGACACTTTGTTGCTGTCTAGAACATCATCGGACATTCAAAATACACTCAATGGTTTTGTGAAGTTCTGCGAGTTAAGGGAATTGGAAATCAATTTGGGGAAAACTAAATTTATGATTTTCAACCCCCCGAAGCGGGTGCGCCCAAATCCAGTTTTATTTGGTATTCCTCTTGAAAGGGTTAAAACCTTTGTTTATCTGGGCGTTACCTTAACTGAGATTTTTTTTTTTTTTTATAAAAACCTTTATTTATATCAGTCTGGAACACAGCTATTCAGCCGACATCCCGGAGGTTCGGCAGCCAAGTAAGGACAACACATGGAAGTGTCCATAGCTCTGGTGCAGGAAAAGACAAAGGTTCCTTTTTTTAGAACAACCTAAAATAAATAACACAAGCAAGGCAGTGTACCCAATAAACACGTGCAAGTTCCCGGTGGGAGGGCAGCCCCATTCTCAAACACAGAACAAAACCACCGATCGGGCGGATGAGGGAGAAGCAGAGGCACTAGCAATCTAACGTAATATCCTCATAGTAATCCCAAGTTGGAAGTAAGGCTAGGGGGAAAGGTGCTCCTCCAACGGTCCAGTGGCCGGGGGCAGACATATATCCCCCCTATACTGGTTCCATCGCCCCCATATCTTATGCCATTTCTTAGGCCGCCCCCGGGCACAGTACGCCGTCTTCTCCCTAAACATGCTCCAGTCCATATTTTCCATCCATGCTTCCACAGCGGGAGGTCTCTGAGAGCCCCACAGTCGCGCAATATCACGCTTCGCCACCATATTTCCCAGGGTCACCCATTGAGTCTGCGCAGCATCATAGTCAGTAGGACCCCAGACATTCAAAAGACAGCGCCGTGCCTCTGGCAACAGTGCAAAGCCCGTGACCTCCTGCATCACTACATGAATTCGCTTCCAGAACTCCGCAATCACACCACATTCCCATATGATATGTAAGAAGGTGCCCACCATCCCGCAGCCCCTCTTACACAAACCATCCTCGGAGAAACCCATATGAATCAGTCGGGGGCCCGTGACATAGACTCTATGAAGTATCTTAAGCTGCACTAGCCTTAGCCGTGCCGGGATCGCGACCTCCTTAGGAGAGGAAATGGCATACTGCCAGTCCTCATCATCCAGTTCACGCACCCCGAGGAGGAGGTCGGTCCGGACGTTAACAAGCTTCTTATAGATTAAGGAGATTGTACTCTCCGGCATATGGCCATCCAGAATCCGATCCTCCAAAGGAGAGGACTCGGGCACAGCCTCCCCCTCGACGAGGACGGACCGCAGAGCGTGGCGCACCTGTGCGTACCGGAAATATTCCGTAGCCTCCAGATCGTACTCCGTCCGTAGCTCATCAAACGATTTCACTCGTCCCTTAACAAGAAGATCCCCCACTCTGGAAATCCCAATCAGATCCCATTTCTCAAACCCCTTCGTGTGCCAAAGTTTCCCCAACACATCGGAATCAAACAACGGAGTGGGGCGGGTAAGCCTATCCTTCCAACCCAGCGAGTTCGTAACAGCCTTCCACACGTGTACCGCTGTCTTGGTCGGGCCCGTGAGGGACCCATCCATCGACCTGGAGTAGAGTGCTCTAAAGTAATTACCCCTGCGCAGCAACCATCGGTCCATAGCAAAGCCGGGGCACAGCGCCGGTCCGTAGACGCCGTGGTTGATAGCACTTAACTGGGTGGCCCAGTAGTATCGCCTGATGTCAGGAAGCGCGATACCCCCATCGTACCACGGAAGGGTCAGTTTTGCGATAGCTATACGCGGTCGGCCCTCCCACAGCAGCGAGCGCTGGAGGCTCTCAACCTCCCGAAAATAGCTGGCAGGGACCAGCTCCAGAGTATTCTGCAGGGCATAAAGAAAGCGGGGAAGAGACATCATTTTGAACAGCGCGGCCCGGCCCAGGAGGGAAAGCGGCAGCCGCCGCCAACCCGCCACATCCCGCCGCAAGCGCGTCAATGGAGGGAGCAGGTTTCTCTCATACCGAACAATCGGATCGGCGGAGATATAGATCCCTAGATACAAAAAGCCATCCCGGGCGATCTGGATCGAACAATTCCGCGGGAGAACAGGGACGTCTCCATACAGGGCATACAGGTACGACTTACCCCAGTTAATGGTGAGACCCGAGTTCCTACCAAAAGAGGCCAAAACGTCACAGACTACTATGAGAGACTTCCTAGGGGAGGTGAGGTATAGCAAAATGTCGTCGGCATAAAGAGAGATGCGGTCTTCATGATCTGGTGACCATCGGATCCCCCTTATGTCCGGGTGCCATCTTATCCATGCCGCCAGCGGTTCAAGGGCAAGAGCAAACAACAACGGCGACAGGGGACAACCCTGCCTGGTGCCCCTCCCCAGCTCGAACGGACAGGACGCCCTACCATTGACCGCGACTTTGGCCAAGGGTCCTTCATAGAGTAATCTCACCCAGCCAACAAAGCCAGGCCCAAAGCCGAATTTTGCAAGTGCCGCCCACAGATATGCCCACTCTACCGTGTCAAAGGCCATCGTGGCGTCGAGTGCAGCCACAACGGTCGACTCCTGCAGCGTCCCCGTCCGCGCGAGCACGCCGTGGATGCGCCTAAGGTTCAACGCAGTGTTACGATGCGGGATGAAACCGGATTGGTCCGGGTGAATCAGGTCCCCAATCACCCTAATCAAGCCAGCCTAATTGGCCAGTATTTTAGCAAGGATTTTCGGCTCGGCATTAAGTAGCGAAATCGGCCTATAGGAGCTGCATTTATTTCTGGGCTTGCCGTCTTTGTGTATGACCACAATTGTCGCCAGACGTTGGTCAAAGGGAAGGCATCCCATTTCTCGTGCCTCCACAAACATAGCTCGCAGATGCGGAGCAATCTTGTCCGGACGGAGTTTATAGAACTCAATTGGTAGACCGTTCGGGCCCGAGGCCTTGCCCGGGCGCAGTGAACGGATAGCACCCGCGACTTCGTCAGCTGTGATGTCACCATCCAAATCGTCCCTGTCTATATCAGAGAGGGAAGGCAGAGCCAGATCGCGCTGAAGCTCACACGAGTCCTCAACCGGCCTGTCCGATACCGAGGTGTAGACCGTACGGAAATAATCCGCGAAGCACTGAACTATGCCATCCGGCTCAGTAACACTAACGCCACCCTCTGTAACAAGTTCTGGCACAACACGATTAGCCCGCTCTTTTTTATCCAGCCACGCTATTAATTTCCCGGCCTTGTCCCCAACATCGTACAGTCGCCCCTGCTGCTCCCTACTCAGGGCTTTGGCCGCGTCCGTCACCAGGGCCTTATACTCCGACTGCTTAAGGCTCAATTTGTGCAGCGTTGTTGCCAGAACTTCCCCCTCCAAGGCCAACTCTAGAGCCGCTATCTCCGCCTCGAGCTGTACGACCTCCGCATCCCTCCGACGCTTGGCCGCCGTTATCAAGGAAAGGGCCTCTCCCCTCAGCACAGTTTTGAACGCTTCCCACAAGGACACCGCAGACGCGACCGAGCCTAGGTTTTCCTGGAAGTAGCGATCGACCGCCTTCAGTACAGCGCTACGAGTCCTAGGGTCACGGAGATACCAGGGGTTGATCGGGGCCACCCTACCCCCCATCTCTCGACCAACATCCATACAGATCCACACCGGCGAATGGTCCGAAATACCCCTAGCCATGTGCCTAGCCTCAGACACAAAGGAGGCGTGTGCAGCCAAAGTAAGTACATGATCAATTCTGGAGAGACTGGCGTGCGCCCCTGAGTGAAAGGTGTATTGTCGCTGAGTGGGATGCAGCAGTCTCCAACAGTCAACCAGACCAAGAGTATCCACGAAATCCGTAAGCCATTTCTGCGCCCCCCCAGTGCTCCTAGGTGGGTGTCTATCAAGCAATCCGGAGCCAACCGCATTAAAATCTCCACCCACCACCAACATCCCTTCTGGAAGATCCAGCAGAGCCCTCCCCAGGTCCTCAAACGTGGAGGGCTGCAGCCCAGGAGGGACATACACAGAGACCAGGACCAGCGTCCTGCCCTCCCACCTCCCCGCCACAGCCGCAAATCGCCCCCTTTCATCAACAGTGGTGGAATCAACCTCAAACGGCAGTGAGGCCCTGACAAGTATTCCAGCCCCTCTGGAGCCCGAGGAGAACCCCGAGTGCGCGACAAATTTATAGCCCTTCCTGTTGAGCGCGTAGCACATGTTGCCTATCAAGTGCGTCTCTTGCAGTAGAACTATATCAGGGGAACATCGCTTCAAGAATTGCAGAACGATCCCTCGCTTAATGCGATCCCCTAAGCCATTAACATTCCAACTGAGTACCTTTAAGCCCCTACCCCCCATCCCGAAATGTAAGGAGACCGCCACCCCCCGAAGAACCGCACTTGAGCTACAGAAGCTTGCATCACTACGCCTTGCAAAACAAAAACCAACAACAACCATCCCAACAGTCCCAGTCCACCCCCCACCCTGCACCCCTGCGTAAGCTTGAAAAGCCCCCCCAACTTGCAGTGTGCCTGTCGCCCTATTCTAAGACTAATCTACAAAAAGAAACCCAGAGGAGGAGAAAGCTCCCTTCATACCCCCGCCACCCCCCGGGTTACTACACTCCCGGAGAAACCAAAAACTGCGAGTCACTGTCCGGGGCAAAGTCAAAATAATCTTGCACCAGAGTCCTCATTCCTGATCCACACCACCACCTTCTGCTCCACCAGCATGCTCCCCGCCGGCCCGTCGCTGGGGCAATGTGTCCAGCCATTCTCCAGCCATGTCCGGTGAATCAAAAAAGAAAGTCCGCTCTTCATACACCACGCGCAGTCTGGCCGGGAAGAGCATGGCGTACTTCAAGTCCATCCCTCTAAGCCTTCTCTTAACCGCCAGGAAGCTCTGCCTCTGCTTCTGCACCGCCTGAGTAAAGTCGGGGTAAAAGTTCACAGTGGTGTTCTGGAAGGCCGTCGGGCCGGACACTCTTGATGCTTGTAGAATGGGGTCCCGGTCCCTGAAATTAAAGATCCTTGCGACAATCGGTCTCGGAGGGGCCCCCACCTTGGGCCTCCCACCAGGCACTCTGTGGGCCCGTTCAACAGTAAAGAACTTACTGAGGCCTTTGGGCGCCAGATGGTTAACCACCAAGTCCTCCACGAACAGGTCCACAGACTGTTCCTCCGAGTTTTCCGGGACCCCAATAATGTGCACGTTATTGCGCCGAGCCCGGCCTTCAAAGTCCTCCAACCGTCGGGCAAAGAGGTCGTTCGCGGACCTCAAATTGCGGACTTCCAGCTGCAGGCCGGAGACATCACCCAGGAGGCCAGAAGTTTTAAGGTCCAGGGATTGAACCCGTTCATTGGTTTTCCCCAGGTCTGCCCGAATCAAGTTAACGTCGATCGAGATGGTGTCAACTTTGTGTGCCAAGGTCTCGAATTGCCGCCCGATAGAGGCCTGCATTCCCTCGATGGCACCCATAACGTCCTGGAGGGTTGGTTCCGTAGCGGGGGGTAGACCGTCCTTCAGGGCTTCCAGTGGCCGACCCGAGCCGCCCGGCGACTCCTTCTGATGGGCATAACGGTCCATGTTGGTTTGGGTGTACCCTCCCCGCCTGGTGCTCTTGGGCTTCTGTTTTTCGGCTTCCGATTTGGTTGACATTGTGATCTGCAGCCGAGAGCAATACCCTTGCCCATCCAGAGAAGACAGTGCGACAAATGGCCGGCGCGGCGCACTCTCAAGCCAGGGCGCGATGAAATCAGGAAAGTGAAAGTGAAAGTGATGACACCGTCCTTCCGATGGCTCGCCCCACACTCAGCCGCTGTTGTTCAATTAGTGTTCGGGCACCGTGCCAGCGCAAGCCCCGGGCATCTTCCGGGGAGCAGGCCGCGACCTTCCGTGTGGCACAACTTCGGCGTCCGGTGGGCGATTTCAGTCCGGACAGCGACAATCACCTCAGCAACGGTTCGCCTTCAATATTCCAGGTGTGAAAGACAGGATTCGTCACAGGATATTTGCCGGAGGGAGCGCGGGTCTCAGGAGCTCCGGGCTCACGCGGCCATCTTGGTCACGCGCTTGGCTCCTCCTCCCTTAACTGAGAATTTTAATTGGAATGCGCAGATCGCTAAGTCGACACTCAAGCTCGCACAGCTGGTGGGGGGTTTAAGTAAAGTCTTTAGAAAATCAACCTACAAACCAGTGTCCCCTGCTTTGGAGATTTACTGTCGGAAGGATAGAGTGGCTGCAACTTTTGGGGCTGAACTTTGGGGACATAAGCAGATAGGGACCCTCATAAAGGCTGAGCAGTCCTTTTTGAGAACTCTTGTAGGGCTCCCTTCTAGCACACCTTTGATCCCCCTCAGATTTGATCTTGGCTTAGTCCCAATAGAGGAGATCATAAGTGCCAGACCAATTTTGTATTGGAAGAGGTTATGGTCAGTCCCTGAACTGGCCTCATATAGAGCAGAATTTGCTGATATTTGGCCTGCTCTTAAATTTAAAAAGATCCCTTGGCTCCAGCACATCAATGCAGCTAGTACCCGTCTAGGACTGCCGGAATTGTGGGCAACCCTGGAAACTTATTGGTCCAGGCTCTAAAAGAAAGAACTTCTTTTCCTGATATGTACACAGAATTCTTTATTATTTTCGAGTTCTACAGCGGTGGGTAGGTTAACTTCAGAGTTCCTCATAGTTAAACAAGACCCAAAATTTGAGGAATTTATGGACCAAATTGAACCTCCGCTTGCTCGAAAACTATACATTCAGTTAAGATATGGCACCCTACCGGTTAGGTCCTTCACATGCAAGTGGCTGACGCAGAACCAGGAAATCTGTCCTGCATGCAATTATAAAACGTAGACTGTTGTCCATGTGTTGTTCTTCTGTCCTGCCTACTATGTAATCAGAAAACGGTGGTTGATTCCCATTTGCAGGAACTTGGGATTTCGTTACTTTATGCAGGCTTGTAGGTCTCTAATCTATGATACCCATCCCCCTATTGTCTTCGCAGTATCTCGTTATCTACACAGTATGTGGCATAGGAGACGATCTTTTTTAACCCCTTCAGCGCGGCGCAGATTACCGCGCCGTGCTGAAGGTTCGTTGCGCGGGCGGGGCCGTGACGGAGCGGTTCCGTCATACGCACAGCGCGACCGATGCGCATGACGGAACCGCTCCGTCATGCGTATCGAAAGGGTTAAACTAATCTTTGTACCTATTTCTCTTTCACTGATAACTTGTAGTTTAATTATTTTTTTATTTTTTTATCTTTTATGCTTATTTATTGTCTTTTTGTAATTGATGATGTACTTTTGTGTACTTTTATGGTCTTATGACCGAAATAAAGTTATCACTGACTGACACTATATATATATATATGGCATTTCTATAATGCAAACCTAGGCAGAAGGCAGCAGAGGTGTGCACGGTCATAGAAAAGCTTAAAGTCAACTGGCGGTAGGAGAGCCCCTGGTTTGTGGATGGTTTATACATTGTACTGTATTGCTCATTAAAGACGCTCCTCTTCAACTTCTTCCTAAATTGGATCAGCATTGCGGTGGTCCTGATGGATATGTTATGTTTTTCTAGGTCTTGGGTGCATAAATATTAAAAGTCTGAAGCTGCTGACGTTGAAATGCTGATATTTTTATGGTTTTTTTTTTTACCGAAATAAACTTATGATGCTCATTCAATTATTAAAGTTATATGGCTAGTCTGTGTTCAGCAAATGGCCAAATACTTCCTGTCTTTACCCTGTCTGCATCTTCTGCACTGCCTTTCCTCTTTGAAGATCATTATACTTAATTGATAGGTGCAGACTTGCTATTGAGGCTTGATTAATTCAGTAGGTCTGCATGAGGCTCTCCCCACTTATGAATTGGCATTTTTGCAGTTTTCTCAGAATGCTTCTGTTGATTTTATCTACCACTTGGAAAAATGTGATCATGTGTCTCGGGTATGAATAGATCTTCACTGGTTGGCGGTGGAGCAGTGAGTTTACTTTAAATTTCTTATCTGGCACATAAAACTCTTTACACTCCTGAACACTGTAGCACCTCTTCCTGCTTTTCTCCCTATGTTCTGACACACGCTCTTTGCTCCAAGTGCATGTTTCGCTGCGGGTCCCTAGCATTAAACTTGCTAGTGAGATTGCACCCTAAATTCTGGAGTGGGCTGCCACTGAGGCTTGGAAAAATCAAGTCTAACAGTCCCGTTAGAAGAGTTCTGAAAACTTGGCTATTTGGGTAGCCTTTTGCTTAATGTGTTTTGCTTTAGATATTTCCTTCCACTTAATCTATTTGCTCCATAGTCCCATATGTAGGAAACAATCAAATCAAATCAACCAAAATATGTACAAAGGCAGCCATGGAGAGGTTTTGGAATGCCACTAATGTTCAAGGTTGTCACTTAGTTGATTGATTTGCTGTATGCACCAAGTGTTGGTGGGTAAGTTTGATTGGAAATTGAGGACTGTTTAGTATGTTTTATAAATTTTTTAACTGGCCGATTGACTTCAGAGATGTGCTTTTTGATTTCTTATCATTATGAGAATGTAACACAAATAAGGTAATCAGCATTTCTTAATTTAACATTTGTAATTGAACCCCAGAAGGCAATATTAAACAAAAGTATTCCTTGTTTTAATCATCACAAGATGTTTATCACATTCTTGATTTAAACTTGATTATTGTAGACCAACTTATCAGTTAAACTTTTTATAAATACATTTGTTCAAGTTATTTCTGTATTCCCATTTACGTCTTCAAAACACTTCTAGACCTGTCTGATCTGCGCCTGTATGATTCACATATAAGGGTTCTTTAAAATTGACTATAATTTTTATATGACAATCCTTAAAAGTCGAGAGTTTAATTTCGATTTTTTTTAATGATTGATCTCACCACTAGCAGGGAAAATATAAGCCTGTTACATGCATGGAATAAACCAAAAGGCTACTACAGTTTCCTAAAAGAGACTGTAATCCTTAATTCTTTGGCTTAAAAACTAGCTATGTCAGACCTATAAATGTTTACATGAGGACAAATTCATGCCATATCGAGCCAGTCACCTTTTTGGCACTAGGGGCAAGTGGGAAGAGCATCAGCACCCATATTGTGGAGAAAATCTGGCTAAAGAAAGGATCCACTTGGAGTGAAAGTGCATGCACCTAAAGTTGGCTCCTTTAATTAATTAAATTGATTGGTAATATTAATTTTATGTATAAAGGGTATGCATTTCCTAGTGAGGTACGAGTGTCTATGTAGGTCTATGACTGTTCCTCAGGGTTCGCTGGGAGCGTGACTTTGCAGGAAAAAATGCTCTCACACACCTAGATAGGTGTCGTGCTTCATCATTGGGCGTTTGCTCTACGGTGGGCCGGTGCTGCAATGCCTAACAGGCACCCTCAATGGGGTGTCTTCACCAGAGAACCTTTCGCACCCCGTTTGGTGAAGTGTGGGTGCGGGGGGCTAGTAAGGAGATTGGTGTTTAAGTGTAAGAAGTGTAGAGTTAAAAATTGGATGAGAGGTATTTCTCAGGAAACACTTTAATGAACAAGCTCTCTTACATATATTAAAATATGTGATGCTATGTATTAGAATTTAGTTATCTTGGATAGCGATAGGTCAACATGTTTCCAGCTTTCATGTAGCCATAATAATGATCTAGTAGCTATTCTTCAGGACTGATATTTACCTAATCTACTTTGTGATTGGAGTTTTAATGTATAAGTTCATGGATTTGCTCCCAATCACATGTACAGTAAAAGAAAAGAATAGTTAGTAAAAAAAAAATAATTGAAAAGAATAGTTAGTAATACTGTTAGCGCAGCACCCGCTATCTCTTATGAAGTTTTTATGTTAAAAATACTGGGTCAGTAAAAGTATCCATAATGGGCCCACTATTCGTGGTTGGGAGTGTTTGTCTAGGTATCAATATTGAATGCTTTTGCTTGCTTTTGTCCTGCATACATTTCTTCTCATACTTTGATTCATGTGTGCTATAAATACCCCTTCATTTGCAAATAGCTGTGGGATCTAAGTTAATGTCAGAGCATCACTAACTTCCCCTGCTGCAGGACCCGAACAACCTAAGTAGCAAAATTCAGATCTTCAGCATGCCCCTGAAAATCTAACTGTAGTTGCATATTAAAGCATAACTTTCCCTTTAATCACTATTTGACTTCCTAGAATATTTCAAAACCAAAATGAATACTATTTTGAAAAGCAAATGTTGTACTGAAATTTTTGTTATGTTTTCCCCACTTCTGTATGGAATAATATCCGCAAAACAGTACATAATGTAAAGTGTTACTTAAGGATCTACAGCATTGTTCATTAAATCTGTATAGGGACTCTTCTCTGGTCGTGGAATATTAATTTGGCTTTACAGCTTTTAATATTTATGTTGATGGTACTTATTTCTGCATGATATACAAGCAATGCTTCCCACTCGCTACTCTTGATGCTCTAGATGTCAATTCCCCCACCTATCCTGATAACCTTCTGTCTCCTTCCTCCTCAGTGCCATATCTACTGTGTTCTATCCCATATTCATAATAGTGTTTATACATTTTCTAGAAATAAATCATTCAAATGACTGATATTTTACCACTAATGATGCCAAATGAAATACATGGTTTTACTTTTTTTACCTCCATTTGATTTATGATAATGTTTAATTTGAAATGTTTAGCTAAGCTATGAATCATGGATACGTTTTGATCAATGAATCAAGTATAGATGTTTTTGTAATTGTGGTGCTATCCTTGCATTGTCAGAAATGGCAAATATTATGTATTTACAAATATTGATTTTAATCTGCAGGATTGTGAGCACCCAGCTGCCTCCTCCACTCACTGCAAAAGTCTTGTTTCAAAGAGATACACATATGGAAAAGGCAAGTATTTTTGTAGAATAGAATTTTTGAATTTGTGTAAGAAGTTTGTTTGATGATAATGTTGGAACCATTCTGTATCCAACTTGAATTTTTTCATGGAAGAATTTCATGGTATATTTTGGGAGTGTACCGGTGCAATCGTATATTACAGGTTAGGAGTAAAACATTTAGCAATCTGGGTTTAAGACAAAAAATAATTACTGTGATTTCTTTGAGATATAATTAAATTAGATGTATTTCATTCATGTGCTCACTTTCTCGAGTGTATTAGGCATTGGATTGTATTAGGCACTCATCACCCCTTCAGCAGGAGTTGATCCCCACCCACAAACGAATCAGCAACTGAATTTGTAACTCTGAGTACTTGGTCATATCTTAATTTGCCCCGTTGCATTCCTTTTTATGTTTTTTCAAGTTAGACTGCATTAACGAGAGGGAGAAACAACCAGATATATTTGAGACTTGCGAACTGCTACCCACCACCCTGCTAGGTCAGCTGTGGTTTTTGCTCCCTCATGAGGATTGTTGAAATGAATTCTGGCAACCAACCTCCACAAAGGATTGAAGGCCGTCGCTGATTGGATGAAGAACAGTCGCCTGACACTTAACTCAGACAAGACAGAGGTCCTCATCCTCGGCTCCACCCCCTCCGCCAGGGACGACTCGTGGTGGCCAGCCGCTCTGGGAGCCGCACCGACACCCACCGACCACGCATGCAACCTGGGATTCATCCTGGACTCAGCGCTCTCAATGACCCAGCAAGTCAACGCCGTCTCCTCCTCCTGCTTCAACACCCTCTGCATGCTTCACAAGATCTACAGATGGATCCCCACCAGAACCAGAAGAACGGTCACCCAAGCCCTCGTCAGCAGCAGACTGGACTACGGCAACGCCATCTACGCAGGGACCACGGCCAACCAAACTCCAGAAAAGACTTCCACGCATACAGAACCCCTCCACACGCCTCATCCGTGATATCCCCCGCCACACCCACATCACTGCCCACCTGAAAGACCTGCACTGGCTCCCAGTCAACAAGAGGATCACCTTCAAGCTCCTCACCCATGCTCACAAAGCACTCCACAATGCTGGACCAGCATACCTCAACAAATGTCTCACCTTCTACACCCCGAATCGCCAGCTTCGCTCCGCCGACCTCACTCTCGCCACCGTCCCACGTGTACACAGACCCACCACCGGCGGCAGATCCTTTTCCTACCTCACCGCCAAGACATGGAACACCCTCCCCACCCATCTGCGACAGACCCAGGACCTGCTGATCTGCAGGAGACTTCTCAAGACCTGGCTGTTCGAGCAGTAGCTACACCCCCCTTCCACCCCCCTCCCCCACCCCCCAACGGTCTTACAGGTGATTAGTGTGCTCTACAAATGATTGATTGGCAACACCAGCTGCCACCTTTCTCCACAGTATGTCATGAAATATCAGAATATATGCCTTGTATATAGTCAAAGACTTCCTGAATGCCCAGTGAATAAATTCCAGGCTTCTAGTCATGCACTTTTGAATTTTATTCATATTTTGCATTTGTTCCTTAATTCCCCTATTTGGATGACCAAACACAAGTCTCCTCCTATCATGCTTTATTTACTCTGGTCATATATTGTCTTGATAAACTATTTTCTTAGATGGGTGTCCTTCCTTCACTGCAAGAATCTCACCATAGTAGTTTGTTTCAAATGCCGACACTGCCTGGTGTATACTTACATCACTTTTTTACGTTTACTTGGTGAACAGTAGACTGGGGATCTCTGTATTAGTAACATTTTTCAACCTTACCTAATGGTCTCCTAAAAGTGGCCGCTTTTCTAAAATGTTTTGTTGTTCATCATCTTTGCTGGCACTTGTTTACTTATGATCTCTGTGAGCGTTGTGCATCTATCCCCACAGAGATATAGTGAAAACTCTTTGTTTCCATTATTTTTTTAATGACTATTTACTACTTATGTCAATTTTTTAAACATATGAAAGCATAGTGTCAGATACTTCGATCAGGTTATATTTACACTTAGACTCAAACTATCCTTTTTTGCTTTTTGTGGACTCGGAAATTGATAAAGCTGATGAATGCTTAGATACGGTGGGCACCTCACCCCAGCACCCACATGCTTCAATCCTTTGATCAGTGGGTCACTCAAGTAAAAGCCTCAGCCTCGTTCAGCATTGAGGACAATACAAGCACACAAAGTTCGGCAGAGTCTTTCCAGTCTTAAGTGTGAGTGGTACACTTGGGTAGGGTCCGGATGGTTATGACTAGATGCCGCATCTTCTTTTCTGAAGCCTGATTTTTAAGCATAGAGGGACATCGGGATAGGATAGATGGCTCTTCAGGCACAGCTGAGTCTGTTACACAGATAAAGAGTACACATGCTCTACCTATGGACATGAACTACAACAACACAATACATTTTTCAAAACATTGGTGTCCTTTTTTAATCTGAAAGTTTAAACTTTCATATTAAAACTTATAGTCGTCTACACAAATATGAAGAGTGAACCCTGCAAAAGTGTTAGATAAACAGTTGGGAGATTATCTGTCTTTTAATTTCCCATTTTGATATGCCATAAAGCAGTTGTCTCCAACCACTCGATCGCGAGCTACCAGTAGCTCCCAGACACCCTCAGAGTAGCTGACAGCCTATAGTTGATTGATAAATAAGCACATGGTCACATTTTTCTTTTAACGTTAAGGGAAGGCTTTGTTTACTTTACATTTTCCTCAGGCTGCAGAAAACAGAGCCTGATAATGAGCAGTGCTCAGTGAGCTATAAGGGCCAGGCTTGGTCACAGAGGTGAAGAGCGTAAGTATTTAACTCTTAAATAAAAGTCCTTTTCGACCCAATATTGGAGTGAGAACAAAATTGTTTCTGAATGCTTTTAAATGGGAGAAAATTTAAATGAAAAGTTACGTTAATGATTAACTATTCATTTTAATTTTCTCCCATTTCTAAGTGTCGCATTTACTAGCAGCAGGCCTTTCGCTCCCAGTGGCCAGTAGATACTGCCATATTTCTACCTGAAAAATAGTTATTTTTAAATGTGAGAAATTTGAAGCAAAGAAAACAATTTTTATGACACATTAAGTCTTAATGTCTTTCTCCACTTTCAATTAAGCCAATTACGTCTTAATGTTTTATGAAGCATGTTTCTTCACTTAAAATTCCTCCAATTTAAACAAGTATATTTTTCTTTTATAAATATGGCTCCATGTCTACAGGCCGCTTGGAACAAGATGCCTGGTGTTTCTGTGATACTTTGAATGGGGGTTGGGGTGAATTTAAACTGAGTCTTATGGAATCAATATAACAAAGTTAACCCTTTTCTCGACACAGTGCCATATTTTTAAGTGTAAAATACAGGCATTATTTTAAGGGGGGAAATTTTAAGTGCAGAAAAATGTTCCATAATCCGAACATTTTTGCTTAACATTTTTCTGCATGTTAAATTTCTCGCATTTAAAAAAAGAATGGTTTTATGTTTTTCTTATACATGTAACGGTGCCACATATGGTGATCTGTACTGTGCCACAAGTACATATGACACAGTCTCTGTCACCCGCTGACCTATATCCCATTTATACACACAAATGTTCATACATCCCCCAAAGACAACACGCTCACTGACACGCATGGCAGCCCTGTCATAGTGCCCCTCGTCATATTACTTTGTTCAAACTTTAGTATCTGGCGCTATGGACATTATGCATAAAGTCAATTAAGCTTGGCGTGGGGGCGTCGGGTAACAATGTGAAAGTGCCTAGCCTTCAGTAGGTATCGATGAGTTTCACTGATCAGAAGTAGCCCTCACTACAGAAAATGTTGGAGATCCCTAATTAAAGTCTACAATACAAGATCAGTTTAACCCTTTATCCTAGTCATACTCTGAATTGTCATCAATGGGTTATTCGAAACACCTATGTTGGATTTTAATTCTCAGTTATGAAACACTTGTGTATTAGATTTGCTAAGTAATATTTTCTCACTGGACAAGGGTTTTGAAATATGATAGTGACCAGGAAATTGTGAACTGAGTTGGCCTTCTAGTACACACCTTCTGAAGTTCCCAGGCAGTCCGAATTGACGTCTTACTTTATTTGCCCATGGAGTGCAGTGGTTAGAAAAGTGAGGAAAGTGATTACTTGAGTCCTTCTGTCAACTGCCTGGCTGAACTTTCTCAATCAGTTTTCTCCTAGGCAGGAACTCAAAACCATCTTTTTCCTCTCGAAGACTATTGGGTTCTGCCTTAACTTGCAAACCATATTAGTTGTCAGAACGTTCTATTTTAGTACCCCTTTCTAAGATATACAATGTTTTTTTTCCCCTCCAATCTTTTTATGGGATTTTCAGAAAACCTACAGTAAATAGAGGCAATGAGCTACCTAACTTCCAGAGTAGTGCAGTGGAGGTCTGTGGAGCTGCAGCTGGAACGTGTATATGGCTGTGCAAATCTGGCACACCTGGCAGCCACCCTAAACCCGTATAAGCAATCACCACAACAATTGTAGAGAATTGTAGAAGAAGAAAAAGAAAGAACAAGAACAAAAAGAAGGGGGGCTGAGAAAGAGGGAGGGAGGGAAGATGACACTATGTAGTCAGGCTTCTAGAATACTGCTGACATGTTTCCGTCTTTGTGATTAAGTGAGAGGAGGGTTTTCGGAGGCCTGTCAGGAATGGAATGGAAGGGGAGGAAATAGGTGGGTGGGGCCTGTATCTGCACTAGATATTTAACCAAAGGCTTGTGGAGGTGACAAACAAGGGGGGTGTCCGAGGCACTCTCCAGTGGCTGTGCGATGTGAAGGAGGCTATAAAGATAACCTCGGAGGAGAGCACCTGAGAGCCCTTGTGGCACTTGGTGACAAAGTTGGAGAACACGGAGCCTCTGTGGGTGGAAAAAATGTAATTCCAAACATTCTATATAATCTATTAATTGTTGCCACACTTTAGTAATTTGCTCTTGCTCTTCTGAGTGAGTCAATGCATGGTAATCTTTTCCATGGCGAGCACTTGCCACATTTTGTGACTCAAGTGCATCTCAGATGGCGGTTCCATCTTTTTCTGAGCGCTAGGAGTTGCCTACCCCCCTCCCCCAGCATGTGAAAGATCAGTGTCTTGTCATGTTGCGTGATGCTTTCCATGGTGGAGGACAAAATGCTGAGGATGGTGGTTAGAGGAAGGGCCAGTAGAGGGTATCCTAGAGTGCTTCTGATGCGTCCAGGAATCTCCTTCCAGTACGTCTGGATGAGAGCGCAGTCCCACCAGATGTGTAAGAAGGTTCCCTCGGCCAAACCACATCTCCAGCAAAGCACAGAGGAGTTCGGGTACAATCTGTGGAGGCGAACCAGGAAAAAATACCACTGATACATGACTTTGTAGGCAGATTATCACGGAGGTATGCTGCCCAGATTTTTGGGAATGTGCCGCCATACCTTTTCTCGAGCCTTAGTACTGATCTGTTCTCCCAGGACTTCCAGCTGGTCCCAAGTCTTTGTCCAGATCTGTTCCCCCAAAGCTTGGCCCCAACAACATTGGGGGGTGGGGGGGGGATCGGCTTTGAGTCCTGGATGGTTTCATATGTCTGAGAGATCAGCAAGGGTCTCAAATGGTGCCAGTTCACGCGTCGCCTCCTATTCATTAGCTGGGTGAAGCGCTCAGTGGTGTAATGACCATATTGGTGTCTTGCTGTTTGAGGTATAGGGAATCCTTTGGGGCATTGTTCGAACAATTTGATGGTGCCACTGTGGAACAAGTCTCTTGGGGTACAGCAGTCACTGTTCATCCTCTTAGAGATGGATCTAGGACCAGAGTAAAGTCTGGGTTCTGAGCTATTGGTAGATTAGGGGAGGGGGAAGGTACTAAAACATTTTTTGGTGGCTAATTATTCCCGGACATTCAAGACTGTTATTGTTGGTGTGGCTGCATAAGCGCTCTTGGGGCGAGCAGCCACACAAGATCCCACAGAGGACAGCAAACAACCGCCCAATTCATGTGGAACCAGTGTTTGTCCTCCTTTCCAGCCGTCCACTCCGAAATAATCCGGAGGTAAGCTGCCCAGTAGTATTTCAGGAGGCTGGAGCAGGCAAGGCCCCCCCTTTTCCCTGGGGTGCATTAGATGTTTGTCTGATATGCGTGGCTGCTTCCTGTTCCAGATAAAGTTGCAGAATCTCTTCTGTAGGTTGGTGATATCTGCTGCTGGAGTATCCCTCTTGGGGAGTTTTTCTATGAGGTGGGCAAGTCTCCTGTGGTTGTCTGCATCTTGTCGACCATGTATGAAGCCAACCTGGTCTGGTTTGATCAACCCGGGCAGGAGTTGGTCCAGGCACTGTGCCAAAATGTTAGTGTAGAGCTTTGTGTCTGTATTCAACAAAGCAATGGGGTGAAAGGGCACGCAGAGAGTTGTCTTTCCCAGGTTTGGGAATTAGGGTGATATCAACTTCACACATAGAGTGGGTGAGTTTAGTTTGACGCATAAAGGAGTTAAACAGGGTACTTAGTGGTGTTAGTAACTCTGACTGGAATATTTTGTAAGAGGCAGGTGTTAAGCCATCAGGGTCAGGGGATTTACCCGCAGAGAGTAACTTAAGTGCCTATCTAATCTCATCATCTGAGATCGGGGCCTCCAGAGGATCCCAATGGTGGCGATCTAGCACTGGCCAGTTGTAGTCCTCAAGGTACGCCTTCACCTCTTCTGGGCGATCTGAGGGTCACGTATATAGATCCTTATAATATGTGAAGAACACCTCCCTCTTTCCAGCCTCCTTGTAGGAGCTGTCTTCCCTCTTAATCTACAGAATAAACCGCTTGACTAATCTTCTGTGCCAGAAGAGAGCCAAATTTGCCCCTTTTATCATAAAACTTCTGCCCCAGTGATAGGAAGGCCCTTTCTGCCCTATTGGTTCTGTGCATTTTCAACTGACCGGATGGCAAGTTTGCATTTGAGGGTCATGATGGGGCCTGGTTATCTTCTCCCTCCATGTCCCTAATCTCAGCAGTGAGTTTGTCCTCGACAAGACAGGATTCCCTCACCCTGCCTTTGGCTAAGGAGATCAAGACCCCTCTTAAAATGGCCTTGAAGGTGTCCCAGAGTGTATGCAATGATGCATCCTGTGTTGTGTTATGCTCAAAGTATTCTGTGATCGCAGTATGAATTTCTTGCATGTTGACATGGTCTCAGAGAAGTTGTGGGTCTACATTCCAGCGCGGTGGACATTCTTTGGGGTTCTTTCCAGCCAATAGCTACATGGGCATGGTTATATATGGCTATGTCAGACATAGAGGCCAATTCTATAGCAGACAGGAGCGATTTTCTGACCAGGATGTGACCTATCCTTAAGTAGGATGAATGCACGTGTGAATAAAATGAGCAATCTCTCTCGTCAGGGTGCATATAGTGCAAGCTGTCTGTCAATCCCAGCTCTGTGATCTCTATATTGTGGAATGCAAACATTGCTCCCGTTCCCTTGGAAGCTTGAATTTGCCAGTTCCACTCAGGGTTCGAAGTTGAGATCAACCTCAACTATGATCTTCCCAGTGACTGCCTTCAACTGTTTGGTAGCAGGCCCTGGAGAGAAATGCCTTGTGCCGAGTTCGGTACATAAATGTTAAGCATAAGTGTGGTCCTTCCCTAGAGGAGCGTGATTTTGATAAAGCAACCTTCCGAGTCTCTAATAGCTGAAGAGGTTTTTTTTCCAATATGTGGTCTACATAGACCAGTGCCCCCTGCAGTCTTTGTGGAAGAGGAGGCCCAGTATTGTTGAAAGTATGTAGCGTGTTGCATGCGCTTCTGATCCGCTTTAAGGAGATGCGTTTCCTGCATCAGAATGATGTTTGCTCTCTGTTGCAAGAGATAGCACCACATCTGGCTACTTTTGGTGGGCGAGTTCAGCCCCTTCACATTGAGGGTCAGGAGTTTGTTTGGGGGTGGGGGGGGAAGCTGGGTGAGAGGCCACCCCAGTGTGCGTATCGTCTGTCATGGCAATGACGTGTTGTAGCAGAGATTTTGTTTCGAGCAGAAGCCCATACCTGGGTGATGGGTGCAGAGACTTGGGAGAGAATGAGAAAAGCATAATCAGTTGTAAGGTCAGAAAGGCCAACAGGGCCAGTCCGTGTGGGGTAAGTCCAACTGTTATGTGGGCATCGCCAAGAGAGTCCACTTGAGGAGTCACCCTTGAGGTTGTAGCTTTGTGGTTTAGAAATCCTTTTGGAATTGGAACGCCCATCAACAAAGACCTAAGGGTATGACTGCACAAAAGGGTGCAGATGTTATGTGTCATACCTCGGCTATCTCCTCACTCAACAATCCAAGGTTGTATCCCCTTCCTCGGGAGGACTCATCATCTGGATGTGATTTATGGGGATGGCTCCGCTGACCTCTCAGGGGTGTTGGAGCAGGTCCCTGTTTCAGCTCCATGATCTATCTGGTGTGAGATAATATCAGCCTCTGCCTCCTTCATGTGTGTATCTTGGGGTTGACTGTTTTTGAATCTTTGCTGCACTGTCTGCCATACTGGTCACTGATGCTGTCGCCTAGGAGGCTGTTCCTTTGGGGCCAGTCCATCAACCCCCATCTAAGGGCATATGCAGCAGGGACTGAGCCTCCTCTAGCTTTCTGACTTTCCAGTGTTTTCCAGCCCTCTGCAGTGATAGGCTGAAGGAGTGGTCCCATTGGTATCTGATTTGTTTTTCGTTGAGAAAGTCTGTAAGTGGGCGGAATTCCCTACGGTGACTGAGGGTGGTGATGGACATATCTTGGAAAACTTGACTGGTTTGGCCCCGAAGGACCAAGTCCGCCTTGCCCCTGGCCTTCTCCAGGATTACCTCCTCTTCCTCAAAGAAGTGGACTCTCGTCAGGATGTTGGTGCAACTCTCTGGAGGAGGAGATTGGTGGTGACCCTGTGTGCCCTGTCCAGCCATGGGGTCGGAAAGTCTGGGTTACCTCTGATCGCCTGCAGTAGCTCTGCCGTGAAGGTCAGGATGTTGGCACCTTCGGCCTCTACTTGATGCAGATGTTGTTGCATCAACTATGATTCTCGAGGTCTCCTTGTTTCAACTGGAAGTGCGGCCCTCCTAGGACTACACTCGCTGCTTTCAGTGCTCGCGTCTGTTGTGCGCTCCAAGTCCTCAATTCAAAGGCCAATATCGTTAACTTCCCTTCTCCGTTCCTAGATGCAGGCTTTGAAGTTGGTGTCCAATAAGCGGGTTTTGACCCGAAACTTGTCCATGTAGTCCAGGGTAATCTGCTGTGTGTGTGTCTCTGTCTGTGTGTGTGTCCGTGTGCGCCTGTGTGCGTGTCTGTCTGTGTGTGTCCGTCCGATTCTGTGTTTCCTCCGTGCCTGTGTGTCCGTGTCTGTGTTCCTGTGACCGTGTGTCTGTGAGTGTCTGTGTGTGTGTGTGTGTGTGTGTGTGTGTGTGTGTGTGTGTGTGTGTGTGTGTGTGTGTCTGTCTGTGAGTGTCTGTGTGTGTGTGTGTGTGTGTCTGTCTGTGAGTGTCTGTGTGTGTGTGTGTGTGTGTGTGTGTGTGTGTGTGTCTCTGTGTGAGTGTGTGTGTGTGTCTGTCAGTGTCTGTGTGTGTCCGTTTGTGTGTGTCCACAAGCAGTCTGGGTTCCTTTCACTCCATCGCCCAATGTGTCAGGGCATGCAGGGGGTTGGGGCTTCAATCATTAATTCGCCAAGTGGTCCTCCATAGCCATTCCCATCAGGCGCTTCTCCCAGCATGCTTTCAAAACTAGGTGCCTCTGGCTTTCTGTGTTCGGTTTCTGCAGGCCTCCAGAAACTTCCGTAGGGTGCCCCAAAGTGAGATCCCCGCGACTCTCCAAGATGTAGAGAGTTGTGGGATCTCACTCTGGGGGCCAGCAAGATAATTGATGCAGAGCCAGTGTTGTGCAATATTTACTTTGCCTAACAAAGGTGTGTATGCCTCAGCAGTTGCTAAGCATCACGATGCAAGACATTGCTGTTTCTAAAGGTACACTTAAAACCAAAATCTAGAAAGAATGAAGATGAGCGAACAGCTCAATGCATTTATTTTAGGGTCTTACACGTTCTCTGAATGATGACAGTTCTTCTGCAACGTATTGTAGAAGTCTATTAAAGGTTGCTAGGTAAATAAAGAGTTGAATCGCTTGCAGTTAAAGACTTCATGACAAGTTCACATATTAAGACTCACCTACCAGTCAGCACAGGGTTTATGCTTGGGAAATACCTATTGTGGGGTTTACAACAACTTGGTGGGCATTTAGCCTATCCACTGCTTACGATTGCTTGTCTTTATTGTCCCTCTCATTTGCTCCCTTCTTATTTGAGAGCTTTTCTTCTCCAGCTTCTGTTTGTCCCACCTACTGGAGCATAGCCTCTATACCATTTTGATTAAACACTCTGGGAGTGCATGTGTTTCCCAGCGTGCTCTCTTTCTGCATCATTAGCTCTCACTGCATGCTCTCCCAGCACTATGTACTTCTCTTTTGCCCCCGTGCTCCATGTTATTCTCTTTCTTGTGTTCTCATCCCTGTGTTGTTGTCACCCTCAAGTGTTGTTCGCTCTCTCGTGGCTTTTACTTTTGCTCCATGTTTCTCAATCCACTGTATGCCTCTGTGTTGTTCTCTACCTCCACCCACCCTCGTGCTCATTATTTAGTGCGCATCTTCCTCCCCCCATCCTCCTTTTACCACCATGGTCCTTTTTTGGGTCTCGACTAGCGAATACAGCGCATGCGCTGCATTGCCTTGGCGAGCCTCTATTGTTGTCGCTTTCGTTCGCGAAGGGAGACAAACCATGTGCGCGCCCGGATAGGCGATGTGCACGTGCATGGCATCTCCCACCACGCGCTTGATTTATTACGGCTCGGCCACTCGCTCCCTCTCTGCGCGCACGCTGTTTGCCTGCTCGCGGTTGGTTTTAAAGGACTGTAAAAAATGGAGCCACATTTCATGGATTTCCTGCTCTGGTTCTGGGCTTTTTAGTAAAAAAAATAATAAAGTAACAGGAAAGAAAAACAAGTAAATAGAGGTAGGTGTTGAGTCGCAAAAAAGCCATAAGTTAAGTGTGGTTTAGATGCACTGCGATTAGCTGGCAATTAGTCTTTTTCTGGCACAGAGGTGTCTGAGATAAGAGGTGAAGCTGCCCGCCAAGTGTGGAGCTAGGATTCCAGCTCTTCGGCCCGGGTCTGAGTTATGGGAATGGTTTAAAAACGGTAGAGGTCGGGGTGTGAGAGCGAGAACCAGCGCAAAACACTCTTTTCTTTGATACAGCGACTGACAGGGGCATTGAAAGGGCGCGATGCACGCGCGAAAGGGGTGATTACAAAGGCATCGAAGGAGAACCTCATGTGCTTCATGTTTTAATAAAGCGCCTGGCTCGCCACTCATCATATAAATCCTCGCAATCAATCCTACTCAGACCTCACAAACGCACAGGAACGTCCACACAAAAACACAGTGGCACAAACAAAGGATGCACTCAAAGATACGCTAATCAGACACGTGTGCGCAAGCGTGCACAGGGACTCCATGGCGACAGACACGTGTGCATAGGGAGAGACATATTGACAGATACAAGTCTGCACCCAGACAGACGGGGCGACAGAGTGCACACGACTACACAAGAATGCACACCAACAAACCCATACGTGCGCAAAGACATGCAAACGTGCACGAGACAGACACAGCGACAGTCGCAAAAGTACACAAAATACAGACCTACCCTGAATCAGAAGCGCAGAGGAGCACACACATGGAGTCAAGCTCACACTCTCAACTACAGACAGACAGGGAAAGGATGACTAACTGATACAGACAGGCCGACAGTCACAGAGGAACGTTTTTAATAACAGCCAGGGTCACACAGACAAGCAAAGGGGCACACCTCTAGAAGTGCAGACACAGGCATGTATGAAAAGAGAGTTTTAGATACACACCGTGTTGGATACGCACATACATGCACACAGACATAGGTCTGGACAGACATGGAGAGGTAGGCATGCATGCCGCTGCAGACTGCCAGGAGGAATCGGAGACATGTACAGGGAGAAACAATGGTAATACACAGAAGGCGAGACACACAAACAAGCATACACAAATTGACTCCTATTTGTATACTTCTAGACAGGCATTCAGGCGCGGAGGTGCACACGCACGGCCTCGGATAAACAGTGTGGAGTGGGGTGGTGGGGGCACAGGTCAAAAAGCAGACAAAAACAGGAAATAGACAGGGGCCTGCCAAAAACCTACACGCGTGCACCAATACACACACAAGCACAGCCACTTCATGCACTGCTATGTGGTTTTAGGCAGCGCCGATACACAACTCAGCGGACGAGCAGACATCTCAGGTACACACAACCAAAGAACAAGCATTTGCAATGCAATAGGTCTAGCATTTACGTGAGTTTGAGCTATTGACGTTGCAAATAACAATGCCTTTCGTTTTTGTTTTTGTTTTTAAAACATAAATAAAACCCACTATCATTTACAATGCCAATAGCTTAAACTTGCGTAAATGCGGGACCTATTGCATTGCAAATGCTTGTTAAAAATATTTTACTGGTTTTTAGGGCACGCCTAGCGCAGCCCACGTGCGCTTCTCTAGGAGAGGGCCTCTTGGAATCACTTCAGACTTCCAAGAGACTTCTCCGTGTGGGTCTGCCTCCTCCCACACATCCCATTGGCCTTTGCGTGTGGCTTTCAACAATTAAAGCACACAAATTGCCAAAGACGGGTGCATGTCCCGCCTTTCCTCAAAACTTTCACTTCCATGGCCTAGGGGTCTCGGGAGCGAGCAGCGGCGCGCATTGTGCCAGCTGCATTCCTCCCTGATCGTTATCTTGGCTTCGTCGTCACTCGAAGACTCCTCTTGTGTTGCTATCTTTTGATCTTTGACCATCGAGTCTGCAACCCGATCCTCTTTGCCCCTTCCTTGTTTGGCTTCTCATGTTCCCTCTGCCCTTTTGTTATTCGCGCGATTCATCTGCCCCAGTCCTCTCGCAGGGACCTTACTGTAGCTTGTGCCGCCGCAATTCGCACCTCGACCATGTTACAGCTCAGGTGTGCCCCGTGTGTGGTTGTATTTCAGCAGAGGGTGTTGTGGGCTTGAGCCCTGTGTGTGGTTGTATTTCGGCACAGGGTGTTGTTGCATCTCGGCACAGGGTGTCATGCGCTCGAGCACAGTGTGTCGTTGTATCTGAACTACGCTAGTCATTGGCTTGTGCCCAGTGCCTCGTTGGATTCCCCTCAGCCGGTCCCATAAATCACACACTCAGCCGCCATGGTTCTGGGAGGAACCGCTCTGGCTTTGCTCCTTCTGGCGGGCTTCGTTTTAGGTAGTTATGCGAAAAGGGTATACCGTTCCTCTAGGTGTGCAGTAGTGTGAAGAGTACACTAGTCCCTGGGATTGAGACAAAGTGGGGAATAATGTCTAGATAGCCTGGGAGCTAATAGCATGTGATGGATGGGGGAACCCACATTGGTGGAACTAAAACCCTCACACACCCAGCAAGCTAGGTGTCATGCTTCATCATCTGGGTTTTGCTCCTCGTCGGGTCGGCGCTGCAATTCCCGACGGGCACCCAAAGATGGGGCTCTTTAGCGGAGATCTTTTGTTCCTTGCCGAAGGTGAGTGCAAGTGAGGGCCAGATAGGTGTAGATGTTGGTGAGTGTATTTTAAAACAGGGTTGGTTAGTCTGAATAATAAATTTTATTCGGTCAGTAAACCACCCTATTAAAAACGAAACGAGAGGCGGTGGTCTGGACACAATGGGTCAAGGACTACTCTGCTCTACTCAGATGGTCAACATGTTTCTTGCCTCAAGGTCAGGGGGATCCAGCGGCAATTCATCAGGACCGGTGAAAGGTGAACTATCTACAAATTGTGAGGGTGTGTAAAAAGATATTAAGTGTTGTGGTAGTGTCTGGATGAAACTACCCTAGGGAAGTGTCAGGAAAACTAAACACTTCCGTATTGGAATGGCCTAGAAGAAAAGGAGAGAGGAAGCAAAAACAGGCCAACACAGCACATTAAAAATACACTTTGTCATATATATACAATTCGTAGTCTGGAGCCAAGGACTCCTCGTATGCATGTCCAATATATGTAGCAATAGCGCTAAACAGAAGTGATCATGCATAAGTGGATGCAGTGTGAAGATACGTGTCAAGTGATAAAAAGTCCAATCCACTCAGAATCTCACGTCATGAGGTCTGACAATGCTCACCTAACGTTATAGAAAGTGCCGCTCCAGTCGGTACATGGCGAGCCTCTTGGGATGGCGTGTTAGCCTACTGTGAATAGTAGTATAAACAAGAGGCTCAAACAGGTAGGTGTACACGAATACCACACCTGCTAGTGCTAGGTGTTACCTGGGGAACAGGTAAGCAAGGTCCCCCGGTACCACGGTAACCGGAAACCGCCGCCAAAGGAGCGATCCGACCCCCAGCGCCGAGCGCCACCCAGGAGATAGCACACAGCAGCCTGAGGGTCGGTCCGCCACAACAGCCGCGGTCAGCCGTCCTCCGGAACAAAGGGGATCCCTGACCGTTCAATCTAAAGATGTTGGTCGGAAGGTGGTTTCTTACAGTTCTGTAGCCCAAGGGTAAGCATAGCTCGACCTCCTTATTTTATCACAAGTTTGACTTTTATTTTCTACACCCATTATTACCTTTAACACAATTCCGATTATTAGAATTTTATCAGTGACCAAAATGTCTGCTTATTTATTTCCATTGGACAAAGTACGTCAAATAACAATAAGGCTAATGCACCTGCCGCCGACATTTCGGTATAACTTTAAACCGAGTTGTGACGCTCTTACTTAGGCTTTCATTTACAAACTCTATTCAGTTCCTAGATACCTCAGAAAGGCACCTGTGAGCGCTATAAACACCCCCATATTGTTAAAATTATAAACCATTGGGCCCCATGCACACCCTGTCCAACGCACACCAGATGATGTGGAGTAACGACCAGAGCTGCCAACTTTGGAACTGGGGTACCAGATTCGAGTCTCGGCATCTGCTCAACATCTTGTGATTCTGGGCAAATCACTTAATCTTTCCATGAATACCAAGAATGTGCCCTTATGGAATGTAACTTGTGCTTATATTAAGCGCTCAAATACCTTCGGTCGAGTTCCCGCTATATAAAACTGAAAAAAAAAAAGCCGATGATAACCAGCTGGAGGATCGTCTTTCACATGCATTTAAATATTACATCTGTGGGTATTATTTATGAAAATCGAAGCGTGTCTTTCGTGTACGCCATCTTGTGATGTTTTATTATTTACAGCGGTTCCTTAAGAGATTGATTGGCATTGATCTTTTAAAAACCACTTTTAATGTACATTTTAAGTTGGAACACAATAGAAGAGTAAGATAACGTCACGCCTTTGAATGAGTACATCTTATAGATATGTGTCCATGTTTTTTAAACATGCGCTCTGTTATGCAAAGAAGGTATAAGAGCATGCTCACATGTGCCGTGCATTTAGTAAATAAAATAACTGTCATGCAAATTAACACCAACTACACAAAGGTCAAAATTCCTAAAAAAATGTTTTTTTTAACAAAATTGACAATTTTAAAAATCGCCACCATAATGGCATGTAGACCTAAACAAGCTTTCAATGAGGGACGATAAGGAGCAATATAAGCGATAAGGAACAATATGCAATATTTTAATTATGTGCTGGTAATCAACACATTCGCTAAAATCCTGCATCCATGCTCCCTTGAGCGAGCAAATTTACCCAGGGACAAGAGATTCTTTCTAACTGAGCAGTATGCAACAATATGCACCTTTTACAAAAATCCGGCAAACTGCTTGGGCCCAAGTTTTAAAGGATATTTCCACGCTTAAGTCAGCCTTCCAGTCATAATTTAAGCCTGTGTACGTTACGCAAGAGTCACAGGAATGCAAAATAAATGCCCATATTTTTCTCACTCAGGTGTAATTTGGTGAGTAGTCACGCCTAAGTGAAAACTAGTTCCCCGCACTTTTCGGCACAGCATAAAGATCTGGCGTAGGTCCCACTGACATATGGTAAAGTGCACAAGGAAAAACAGATGCATTCAATTTTGGAAAAAAAAATCCAAATGCTAAACTTAGCTTTTTTCGCACTTCCTATTCCTTTTTACATCTCGCCTAGTGCTTGGCTGAACATTTATAAGTTCCCAAAGGCGAGACCTATTGGCTATGCCAATGCTTGTTCACATTTGCGTTCAAAATTCTTCATTTTTAGGTTGAGCCTGGCTGCTCTGCGAGCTGTATTTGGAGTATGGAGGTGAAGCCCACCCACTCTCCACCCATATTTTTCATTGGCTTGTGTCATTGTCCCTGGTAAATGCTAGCTTCTGATTTGTTAATAGGCTTGGTTGACCCTCCTTAGTACCACCTTGTCTTCATTTGTATCCGCCCATGGCGACACCCCCTGTTGTTGCTCAATAGGCTTTAATTACAGCCTCCAAGCACTATTTTGTTATATGCTTTTCACCTGCCTGCAAACATGCAAGACTTGCTCTCTTGTAAGGCTTCATTTATTTTTTCCATGGCATGGCTCGCCAAAGTGGCGGCCGCGCCTTTGGTTTATTTGCGACGCTGAATGCGGCAGCATGTTTTTTTTTTCGATTGGTTGATTTTGTTTATAAAAGCGCACCATGCAACGCTTTCACTTTAATGGCGGCCGTGCCCCTTTCCTTAGATGCGGCTTGTCTAAACAAAGGGGCTCGGCCGCCATTATCATGAAAGCGCTGCATGAGGCGCTTTTGCAAACAACCATTTGCAATGCAATAGGTCTCGCATTTTCGAGAGAGTAGTAATTCGAGACCTATTGTATTGCAAATGCTTGTGTTTTCCTGTTTCCAAGGTCCAACACCCAGGGAGCCTTGTCAGCAACGCGTAGGGATCCCGGTGCTATTACTCGGAAAGATTCCTGAGTTTCAAAGGTACTGGTCTCCGGACTTCACAGTGCAAACCATGGAAAGGAATGCTGGGGGGTTCTAGGTGCGGCATCTGCGTCTCACTGGTAACTTGCAACCCTTCAGTAGAAAATCAAACCCACCCTCTTGAATCACGACTTTAAAGGTCAAAGTTCGAATAGTCTTGTTAAAAAAAAGAGAACGGACTCTGAGTAGTAGATGTGCCCGAGGCGAAAACCATATTATTTGATTGGTTAGTCTGTGGATTCTTCTAGCCTGTGATTGGTTATTGGTCCTTGACCCCAGACAGGCTTTAGGATTGGTTGTTTTGATTTTGTCGCTCGCCAGATTAGAGGCAGTGACTGTCCCTATGCTCCTTCTGAAGCATGTGCATTTCTAAACACAGCAGAGTGATTTGCGCAGATTCAATTTTAGAGCTAATGGAATCAGATGCTACGTTTGTTTCTCTTAACAACTGGGTTCAACAGTACTCTTCTCCATAGGCGCTATAAAAACCAAGGCATTTCAGCTGAGACCCCTAGAGAGTGTTTTTACTTGTACTGCATGCATTCCCTCTATATCTTTTTAACTTTTAATTTGCACAAAAGGTTAGGTGAAGCCGTACCTTTGTTGTTTTATTATTATCAGGCACACAACCATGTGAAGTCTTAGCCATCCACAATAGACCACTTTGATACACTTGCTCTCGGGACTATCATCAAACTGCCTATTACCGCAACTGTATTACCTCCGATTTAGGGGTGTGTGGAGATATGGATGGCAGAAGTGTCATTTCCATAATGCAGAACAAATTAGTAGCTCTAAGCCTGCTAATGTTTACACCTGGAAACTAGCAACTGACAACTGGACACCCCTCACCACCGAAGACACACTTTAGACAATCCACTCCGGGGCCCCCACGGACCCCTGCCCACACCACATCTTCAACAGAGCTGCCGACACCATCGCACCCATGCTCCGCCACACCATAAACTGCTCCATGGCGACCGCCTCGTTCCCTGACGACTAGAAACACGCCAAGGTCAACCCCCCCCCCTGAAGAAACCCTCAGCGGACCCCACCGACCTAAAAAACTACAGACCCATCTCCCTGCTCCTGTTCCCAGCGAAAGTCATTGAGAAAGCCTTCAACAGCCAACTCGCCACATTCATCGAAGAACACAACATCCTTGACTCCTGCCAATCCGGCTTCAGAAAAAACCACAGTACGGAAACCGCCCTCCTCGCCGTAACAGACGACATCTGTACCCTACTGGACAAAAGAGAAACAGTAGCCCTCATCCTCCTTGACCTCTCAGCAGCGTTCGACACAGTCTCTCACCGCACCCTAATACCCAGACTCCACGACGCAGGAATCCAGAACAAGGCATTCGACTGGATCTGCTCCTTCCACTCCGGCAGAACGCAGCGGGTCAGACTCCCCCTTTCCTCTCGGACCCTACACCTACCACCTGCATAGTCCCCCGGAGCTCCTCCCTCAGCCCGACTCTCTTCAACGTCTACATGGCTCCTCTTCCCCCCCCATCATCACAACCTACGGACTCAACATTGTGTCATACGCAGGCAACACCCAACTCATCCTCTCCCTATCCAACTAACCCAACACCGCCAGACACAACTTTCAAGAAGTCATGGAAGCCGTTGCCAAATGGATGAAAAACAGCTACCTACAACTCAACACCAACAAAACACTCATCTAGGGCCCAAACTCCGACACCTAGAGCGACACCTGGTGGACCCCGACCTCGGAAACCCTCCAACCCCCACGGACCACGCACGCAACCTGGTAATCATCCTGGACTCCGAGCTCACAATGGACCGCCAGATCAACTCTGTCTCCTCTTCCTGATTCCACACCCTCCGCCTCCTTCGTAAGACCTTCAAATGGATCCCCCTCACACACAAAAATATTGTCACTCACGCCCTGGTCACCAGCAGACTCGACTACGGCAACACACTCTACGCCAGAATAAACAAAAACCTCACCCGCAAGCTACAGGACATCCAGAATGCCACCGTAAGACTGGTCCTCAACCTGCCAAAACACTGCCATATCTCCCAGCACCTGCACACACTTCACTGGCTCCCCGTCGAGGCGAGAATCACCTTCAAGATACTCACCCACGCACCCAAGGCCCTCCACGGCACCGGATCAGCATACCTGAACACCCAACTCAAATTCCAAGCACCCCAAAGGCACCAGAAAGACCAGATCAGGAGGCCGCTCCTTCTCCTTCCTTGCGGCCACAGCCTGGAACGCCCTTCTGCTCCATCTCAGACAGACATCTCTCCCCCCATCTTCACAAGAAACCTCAAAACATGGCTCTTCGACAGACCCCCTTCTTGATTGAATGGAACCTACTCCCCCTCTACCCCTAGCGCCTTGAGACCCTTATGGGTGAGTAGTCGTGCTTGAACAAACTCCTGATTGATTGATACTTGAGGGAGGCGTTGGACTGCTTATCCAGTTTTAAAGATCAATGAACTGACCTGCCATGAATATTTTAGAAGATCCTAGAATAAACTGGTCTTCTCTCTTTTTCATAACCCCTTATCTGCTTTCTAATACCTCCCTTCCCGTTGTTGTGTTAAATTTCTTCCCGCCCCTCCCATTGTCCATGCGGTCTTTACTCCGACCCCCCTCCCGTTTACTGAAGAAAGTGAAAGAAAAGGGTCCAGGCAACTTGCGCTCACCTTATTCCCTTAAAAGTTACCCCTTTTACTTTTAGATCTGGTGCATTGGGGGAGTTGATCACCACTAAGTTTAAGGGTAACTTTATTTTGCTTGAAGTTTAATTTTAAGGCCCATAGCTTAACATTGTGATTTGAGCAAATAATCATTCTCTGGATGCCACCCACACACAAGGATGCTTATGAGTGCACCATGCTCGGCTGTAAAGCAGCTGCTTCTAACACTTCTCACTGACCAAGCACTCTTGCTGCCTCCGCTAAAATTGTGTGTGACCGATTAAGCAGCAGGTATGACAAAACACTTAAAAGGTCCCAAAGTTGAGACCTATTGGCTGTGGCAATGCTTGTTTTATTTAGTAATCCAAGTGATGTCTGCCATTTTGGATCAGTATATACAAATTAAAAAAACAATTAAGCTACGAGCACAAACATAATGATGCTCAGTTTTCAAATTGAATTATTTGTTTAAACGGGGGCGGGGGAGCATTTTGCTTACAATCCTCCCTCTCACACAGGTGGGAACTATGGCTTTGGCAGTGCTTGTTATGTTTTTTACCTTTTGCTTGGAAGCATCTACGCAACCATACCCTTTTCTAAGGGTAATGTGCCATAGATACTCTAACATTTTGTTATATTTGACCATTTGATAGTCTAATAAACTAAAGTAGGAAGCAATATATCCACAAGGGTAGATGTACCTGAAGTATTTTTTCTTTGTAAAAGTATCTGTCATAGATTGATGCTTATTTTAGTATGGTTTCTGGTAACAAGCATCATGGGTTTTTCAGATAAGGCATTGAAACCCAATGGTGCTCAGAAGAACTTTTTAAATATATTGCATTTTGTTGAGAAGGGTGTGCTGCTGAAATTCGATTTTACCAATGATTAGTAAAATATCAATCATTTTCAAAAATCTACATCCATTCATCAGTGCAATAAGTCATTCCCAGTGAACATGTTCTTTTGTAAATTAAACCATGCCTATGCTGTGGTTAGTCCGGTGAGGGTATATCAGCCAAGGCCAGATGAAATATGCTTCCAATACCCTATAACTGAGGGTTTGTAGCACCTAGTTTGCAGTTACTACTGGTAGAAATAGAGAAGGCAGTACCAGAAGTGGTGGACACCAGGGTTGTTTGCATGAAAATCTCTCCTTAAGTTCTGGATTCAATGAAGTGTGCAGACTGCATGTGGAGATATGCAGTTCATACCCTGGAAGTACATTGATGTTTTCACCAAATCAAAGTATATAGTGGACACCAAGTCTAGATGTTGTAGTGGACAGACTAATACAGAGGAGCGTAATGGGGCACAAGATTATGTGCTTGAGTGACCTCTCAAAGGTGACATTACCTGAGAAAGCGGGGACAGTCACTGCTTGGTTTTCTATAATAATATAAGCTATGACACACACAAAAATGTCTGGGCAAAATTCCTTCTATTGCCTCAAGCATCTGCGACATAAAGGTATGTAGTACATGCCAGTATGTGTGACTAAGGGTCGTGATGCTGTATTCCAAAATGTAAGATGATGAGTACCCAGAAGAGAAAACATCATGCTGAAAATAGTTCTGGAGTACTGAGTATGGACTTCCTGATGGTAACAGTCAACTCCTTACTTGATTCTAGTAAATAAGTAAAACATTTTAAGAATACTGAAACAGTCCATTTTATACCAAGAAAATTGTATACCTATGACGAGCTGCCACCATATAACTGCAAATCAAGTAGTTACTTGGTTCCGCATGGCCTAGGCTTGCTACATGGCCCATAATTATGCAATATGAGAGTCTTTGCCATGAAGATTTGTTGAGAAACATTTTTATTTCTTAGAAATGAAGTATGCTTTTTATGAAAAATTGAGGGCTTTGGTCGTATGAGCACAGTTTCTCTCTTACCTCCCTAAAATATATGACCTTCGTGGAAAAACTAATTCATCCTGACTAAGCATTGATCTGTTTGAGTTAAATGGAAAGAAATGTGGTTATGTGACTGGTGGAAAATTAGGCAGTATCTGTGAGGCCTGCACAAATAGCATGTCACATCTGTCCTTCAATGGGAACCAAACACCCAATTGTAGCGCCTGACTCTCAGAGGGTAGCGTTGCAGAGCAGTCTGAGGCTTACTCAAGGGAGGTGGTGTGGGCTAGTAATCGCCATTTGCAGGTGCGCAGAAATAACACTCAATAATTGATTGTCCAGTCTGTACTTTGCTTTATAAAAGTAAGAGTACATTTATTAAACACACACTACTCAATACTATGCACCAATTTACAAATGTACATAAGCTGTTGGAATTACTTTGTGACATTGCATAACATCTCCACCCCTCCCCCGGGGGGGTGGGGTCTAGTACCACCACTTCCATGTATGCACATCATCTTGCCCCCAAATGCAGTTAGTTGAACCTGACCTGGAGCGAGGGCCCTGCACACTGGCATCATCCCAGCGGCGACCCACCCCATTACCTCAACAAGCATTTAAAATAGGTACACCTGCCCTGGTGACACACAACCATGACAGAGCATTTCCTACTGACCCTGAGGTATACACCTCTACATCTTAAGGGCTACCATTCTGGGTTCTTCACCTAAGCACAGCAGCAAGAACACATGTTTAAGCATCACTTTAGAATGACAGCACTCATCACATTTGTTGGCTATTAGAATGCGTTGCAATTACAGCCCCTAAAGGCATCACAGATAAAATCATAGGATTAAGCATATACAGCCAGACACCCTAGCAGGAATGTCTGGCAACATAACCCCACTTTGCTTATGAAATCCCCTTACACAGGTACTTCACATTACACATGTGACCTTCAGTCCCTCTAAAAGAAATATAAAGAAATAACGTAAGTAAATGCATTTCTGGTGCAATTACACCTCTTCACCTCCAGGGGATGCCCTTCTCCAGACCTCAAATGAGAAAAAACAAGGACCCCCTGAACAATGGATAGTTCAATTCCTAGGACAAAAACTCCTAGGCAATATCAATAAAGTAAACAAATTACACAATATCTATGACAATAAGAAATATACATTTGTTACTATTTTAATAATTTCTTCTCATATTATTTAAACAAATTATATTTATACAAAACATCTAAAAAATTAAACAATATTTAACACATTACATTTAATCAATATGTATAAATAAAAAGTTAAAAGTGGCAATATCTTTATTAACTCTACGCGCGTTTCCGCGTATACAACGCCTTCTTCAGGAAAGCCACACAATTATCTAAAAAAGAAAAAACATACTCAAATTTCATCAGTGGTTGTCCATATCTTGTTATGTATTCTCATGAAAAACATCTATTTAAACAATACATATATTTTTTTTTAAATTATCATAAAAAGCACAATATGTATCAATAGCAACAATCTATATACATAATCTGATGGTCTTCCTATGTATCACATATTATGATTTTATATTTATTTACGGTGCTATATCTGAGTGCTCAAAAATGAAGTTTAATGAAAGAGGTCTATTAAATAGTAAAGGCCTGTAACATTATATAATCCAGAAACAATAAGATAGAAAGTAAGTAGCCTATCACTCACAGATCCCGTTTCAAGGTGATGAGTTCCTAGTGATTAAAACTTGCAACTCCATAGTTGGTGGATGTCTTTAATTCTAATAAATGGCTGAAAAAAATGTATGTATCACCATTATTATAGACCTGTATGATAGGGTCTAATAACCAATAATGTACATGGTAGCTGCTGTTTGTATAAGCTATCTATATGATTTCATTTTGGGAAAGAAATCTGACGAGATTTATGCTTGTAAGTTTTGCAATTAAAACTAATAAATCAATGTTAATAATTCAATAAGATCACAAAGAAATAAGAACTGTACTCTATTCAGTAACAGTGTGAGCAATCATCATGCTCCAAAATTTGGACTGATATTAGCAGACCGGAAAACTGAGATTGGTTATGAAAATCAAAATATCTAGCGTTAATCTATCACAATTGGTGTTAATTCACCAATATTATGCATGTTCATTAAGAACAGATAAACCACAATGACGAAAGGGATTACCTGATTAAAATGCAATGCACCGGATGTGCAACGATGTCTTATTAATTTTAAAATCAACAGCTTCACGAAAAGGTCTGATGTCTACGAAAGAGAAGAGTAAAAAACGACTATTTTTAATAGTAATTAGATTACAAAAAGATAAAAATATCCTTAACATTAAATAACTGTAGGTTTCTATTATCTTTTGATCTAAAGTGAATTTTAAAGGTCAATACCTGGTTGTCAAACAAGCTTCGTATAGGTAAATTGGAAAAGCGGTCTGGTCCTACTTAATGTTAAAATCAGTGAAATGATATTCTGGAAAGCCTCTGAAAAAACAATACACAATCTATTGTCAAAATCGAAACCTTATAAAGGAAAAAAGGATACATTATAAATCGGAGTAACAATGAACCCCGTAATTACCATGCAATAGAAGAAATTCAACGAAGAAACTGGAACAAGCACTGGTTATGTGAAAGTGTTCCAAATATGTAGCTCAATAAGCATACACAGTAAAGGACTTATCTAAGAAGGAATATAACAATATATATCTATGAGGGTGTAAAACTACAGCTTCAGAGTAAATCAAAGTCCCTATAGCTACAAACTAGTAAATACCTGATAAAAGGAGGCTTCAAGTAGGACCAGGCTAAGGATGGCTGCCGGTGACACCTTCGGAAAAGAGTATCAAATGTGTTGGTGCCATTCTACACATTATATACTCTATGGCTAGTCACATGATAATCATGTGATTCTAAAACGTGTCATGTGACCGAGTTGGTGGTGGTCAGAGAAGACAGACTGAAGTGAAAATGGTCAGAGAAAACAGACTATATTGAAAACCATGGAAACTTTATTGTTCTGTCTGACAAAATTTCAAAGACATATCAAACTCTTTGGTATTATAGATATCAATTACTATAATAACCTTGTATTATTTCAAAAACCTACTGGCCTGATATATATTATGTAACAATGAGTGATATATGATAAGCTGAGAATTATGAAGATAGTAACCAAAACTTTGTCCGAGTTGTAAAATCAACACAACTAAACGAAAGTTAAATTAAAAAATATAATATCAAATGTCGAACGATGTTTTGAATGTATCAACCTATCAGATTTGACTGGTATTTATATAAATGTTTTTATTGATTAAAAATGCAGTGGCCTAAACAACTTGAATTAGATTCAGTATAACCAACATCCTATTATAAGATGCGATCCCCACTCAGGTTATGGCATTCTCCCAGGGAATTTCACTATTCAGGCCATTCCTAAAAGTGTTAAGAGTAAAAATCCAATAAACTTCTCGTTTTTTACGTATTTTGAGACCCCCTTTATTGTCGGGAGTCCTGATTCTTTCCAAAATTCTCCAATGGATGTCTTCTGGTTTATGGTTCATGTCAATGAAATGTTTAACTAAGGGCGCTGTAATTTTGGCTGTTCTGACTGCAGAGCGGTGTTCAGTAATGCAAGTTTGAATTGCTCTTGACGTCTCACCTACATAACCCAGGTTACAGGGACAGCGAATGAAATATACAGTATTGTTTGTTTTACAGTTCCACATCTCGGTGGCTTCAATAGAAACCCCATTGTGGACCAGAATTTCACCTTCAATAATGGACTCACAAGATTTAGAAGAGGAACATTTCATAGTACCTTTAATGGGTAAATTACCATTAATGGATTTTTGAATGAACATAGGTTTATTGGTGTTATTGGTGAACCGTGAGCGAACAACGAAATCTTTGATATTTCTGTTTCGCCGATCTGCGAATAAAGGTTTGGTCAATTTACAACTATCTGGATTACTGTTAAGAATGTGCCAATTACTATTAATAATTTGTTTGACTTTAGTATCCATCGTGGAGTGTCTGGTGACACATACCAGCGGAATATTACAATTGTTAACTTTAGAGGTCAATAAATGGTCCCGGTCGTAAAACCTAGCACATTTATAGGAATCCCTCACCAACCAGTGAGGGTATCCTCTATCTAAAAACTTCTTTCTCATTGTAATGGCTTGTTTATCAAAATCTCTCAAGCTAGTTCAGTTTCTACGCACTCTTAGAAATTGGGAAAACTGAATACTTTGTTTTTGCTTGCGGGGATGATAACTATTGAAATGCAAAACCAAAGGAAATGATGGACGGATTGTTGAACATTGCAAGCACTCACCCCCAGTCAACTGATCTGGGTTTAATCCATCACCGGTCTTTAGCCCACTCTGCCACCCCAGTTCAGACATATATGCAAATCAGTCTGACCCTGTGTCTCATGGGAAGAGTCAAGTCCGAACTGCCAAGCCATGTCTTCCCTGGACCGGAAACAAGCTTCCTAGGACCGGTTTCTGGCATTTCAGCCGTCTTCAGCCAGGCTTGCTTGAATCCAGTGGCAAAGTGAGCAAGGGACTCACGTCTGAGCATACCCTGCCAACTCATGGCGAACAAAGCAAAACAAAAGGAAATGATGGACGGAGTGTTGAACATTGCAAGCACTCACCCCCAGTCAACTGATCTGGGTTTAATCCATCACCGTTCTTTAGCCCACTCTGCCACCCCAGTTCAGACATGGCCATATGCAAATCAGTCTGACCCTGTGCCTCATGGGAACAGTCCAGCAAATGCAACAGCGTATTCCTTGCAGTGGGCTTCACAAAAAGATCTACTTCCAAGTGGCCCAAAGAATGTCTAATTAGGATATCAAGAAACTCTACTTTCTCAGTATCTATGTGTGCAGTAAATTTCAAATTCGAGTCTGTAACATTGAGCCATTCCAAAAATTCTGTGAGCGAATCTCTCCCACCAGTCCAGACAAAAAAGATATTATCTATGTATCTGGACCAGTGGGAGATAGATTCGAAAAAAGGGGCAATCTCGTTGTATATGAATTTGGGTTCAAAGGCAGCCATATAAATATTCGCAATAGAGGGCGCCACAGATGCACCCATGCTTACGCCTTTGGTTTGGCGATACAGGGTCTCATTGAATTCAAAGATGTTTTTGGTTAATACTATATTGAGGCATGTCAAAATAAATGGTTTGGAACAAAATATATTATATGTGTCAATGAACCAATCAGTGGCTGACATAGCTCCCTCCAAGGGTATGTTACTATATAAGTACTCTGTCTAAGGTCACCAAAATGCTTTGGTCAGGGCTAAAATTCATATTCTCTACTTTTTTTATCATCTCCATAGTATCTTTAATGTAGGAGGTGATTTTGGGAATATGGGGACGTAAGCAGTTATCAATAAATGTGGATACTGGTTCAGTGATAGTACCAATTGTGGAACCTATAGGTCTATAAGGTGGATCATGAATATTCTTGTGAATTTTGGGCATGCCATAAATGCAGGCTGTTTTGCCTGAATTATGGTTTAAAAAGTCATATTCTTTGGTAGTAATGTCACCTGCAACTAATGCCTGGTAGGACAAAGTCTGGATTTTTTTGGATATTTTAATGGCGGGGTTAGATTGTATTTTAGAATAAAACGTGGTATCATTGAGCATGGTGATCATTTAATGTTCGTAGTCGTCAGTATTGATGACCACTATTCCTCCTCCTTTATCACATGCTTTTATTATTAGATTTTTATTGTCAGCTAAAGAATGGAGGGCTTTGTATTCATCTTTATCCAAATTGTACAAGAGTTTAGGTATAAATTGAAAGGCTTTATCTAATCTTTGAAGAACTACCAGTTCAAAAGCAGCCACTTTGGGTCCTAATTGGTCCAAGGAAGGGCAAAATGTGGATGGAAGGGCTAAATGTTTAATAACTTGAGATGGAGAGTCCTGATCTATGTCTTCTTGAAAGTGTTTTTTAGTCTAATCTTGCGAAAAAAATAAGACATTGTTGCACATCCGTTGCATTGCATTTTAATCAGGTAATCCCTTTCGTCATTGTGGTTTATCTGTTCTTAATGAACATGCATAATATTGGTGAATTAACACCAATTGTGATAGATTAATGCTAGATATTTTGATTTTCATAACCATTCTCAGGTATCCGGTCCGCTAATATCAGTCCGAATTTTGGAGCATGATGATTGCTCACACTGTTACTGAATAGAGTACAGTTCTTATTTCTTTGTGATCTTATTGAATTATTAACATTGATTTATTAGTTTTAATTTCACATCTTACGAGCATAAATCTCGTCGGATTTATTTCCCAAAACGAAATCATATAGATAGCTTATACAAACAGCAGCTACCATGTACATTAATGATGGTTAGACCCTATCATACAGGTCTATAATAATGGTGATACATACATTCTTTTCAGCCATTTATTAGAATTAAAGACATCCACCAACTATGGAGTTGCAAGTTTTAATCACTAGGAACTCATCACCTTGAAACGAGATCTGTGAGTGATAGGCTACTTATTTTCTATCTTATTGTTTCTGGATTATATAATGTTACAGGCCTTTACTATTTAATAGACCTCTTTCATTAAACTTCATTTTTGAGCACTCAGATATAGCACCGTAAATAAATATAAAATCGTAATGTGTGATACATAGGAAGACCATCAGATTATGTATATAGATTGTTGCTATTGATACATATTGTGCTTTTTATGATAATTTAAAAAAAAGATATGTATTGTTTAAATAGATGTTTTTCATGAGAATACATAACAAGATATGGACAACCACTGATAAAATCTGAGTATGTTTTTTCTTTTTTAGATAATTGTGTGGCTTTCCTGAAGAAGGCGTTGTATACGCCGAAACGCGCGTCGAGTTAATAAAGATATTGCCACTTTTTAACTTTTTATGTATACATATTGATTAAATGTAATGTTTAATATTGTTTCATTTTTTAGATGTTTTGTATAAATATAATTTGTTTAAATAATATGAGAAGAAATTATTAAAATAGTAACAAATTTGAACATATTTTTTCCGTCTTCCTTGGTCTTCTTATTGTCATAGATGTTGTGTAATTTGTTTACTTTATTGATTTTGCCTAGGAGTTTTTGTCACTTCTCCAGACCTCCCCAGCTCAGTCCTTCACTACTTGAGGAACTTCTCTATACACCCCCAGCTGTAAAACAAAAGTTCCAGCCCAGGAGGTGTTAAAATGCTGGCTGATCCCTTGAGGGGTTATTCTTTTTAAGTCCCCATGAGACTTAGGGAGAGACTTCAATTTTCTGGTTGGGAGAGACTGCGCTTCTCCAGCAGCTCCCCCTGCACCTTACACTCACTTGGTGGTGACCCTGTCTTCCTGGGGCCACCACAGGCAGAAAAACAAGCAGGCAGTTTCCTGCAGGCCGAGCAGCCTGCAAAGCATTATGGGGCGCTTCCTCCAGCCTCATGCATACTAGAACAGCGGCTCTCCCGCTGTGCCTGGAGGAGCTGGCAAACCTGCTGTCCTTCGGAGGGCCCAGTCCCACCCAGGCCCTCCCGCTTCGCCAGGCGGGTTGGGGGGCCAGGTCCCACCCGGACCCCCAGGTGAGTGCTACATCTCGGGGAGCCCACCCCCGGCTGCTTATTCCGATCTTCGGGGGCCTGGTCCCACCTGGGCCCCTAGTGCCTCCGCTTTGCCCTTTCGGGGTTCCGGTCCCATCCGGGACCCCGTCTGGCTTCCTTGGTGGAGAACCCCCCGGGGAGTCCACCCCCGGTGGCTCCTTGCCCAGCCACGCTACCTTGCGTGCTGCCACGGGAGCCGGCACACGTCTTCTGGTCTGGAGGTTCCCGCCGGTCCAGGCGGACCTCGGAGGAGTGTGACGGCACTCCCCCCTCCTCCTCCTACTCTACGAGGCCCTGAGATGGGGTCCCGGTCCCCCTCCTCCTCTTCACGGGCACCCCCCCCCCCTCCCGACTTCATTCTCACCGGGGGACAGGGTGGGCTCCTGGTACCCCTGGGCACCATCGGGGCCCGGAGTTGGGATCCCGGGCCCCTGGATACTTCACGGGGAGTGCGACGTCGCTCCCCGGCTTGACTTCCCTCGCGAGGGGGGTTGCGCTACAGCATGCCCCCCTCCGTCTTATCACCAACTCCGGGGCCATCTTCACGGGGAGCGCGACGGCGGTCCCCGGCTATGACTTGTCTCGCGAGGGGGGTTGCGCTACAGCACGCCCCCCTCCTCCTCAGTGCCATCACGATCGGGGCCCGGAGTTGGGATCCTGGGCCCCTAACTCTCTCCGAAGGGGGTGCAATGGCGCTCCCCCTCCACAGATGTCTTTGGTGGCCAGGGTGGGCTCCTGGCACCTCTCTTGGGCCAGTTCATGGGGAGCACGATGGCGCTCCCCGACTTTACTTCTTTCTGGTGGCAGCCCCCGGGACCTGATCCTCCCTGGGGGCACATCATGGACCGGCGGCGGAGCCCCACGCACTTCGTCATCGGTCCTTCCAGTGGTCAAAGGTCACCTACCTTCTGGGGGAGGTGTATCTTGGCCCCAGGGGTCGATCGTTGCGATCTTGGCCTCTTCTTGCTCCTGGCGGCTCTCCCCAGCCACTGGGAGCACTCTCTTTCGCCCTCTGGATCTCACAGAGGGTGGATTCAGCAGGGAGCGGTCTTCACTGGCTCCCTGCGCCAGCCTTTCGCCGGGCTCTCCTCCTGGCCTCTCATCTCCCTGCGCAGAGGCCTCTGCTTCTGCGCACTGGTCCTGGTCTTTTCTTGGGACAGTCAGGGGGTTCCTCCTTCCAACTGCCCATTGCGCCAGGCTCCAGCACCCTCTGCCTCAGCAGACCACACCCCAGAGAGAGCTTCTGTTCCTGTGCAAGTTCTTTTAAAGATTTGGGGAGGGGGCTGGCAGGAAGTCTCTGTTTGCCCTATCACACAGCGACACATCACTTCTCTGCCCCCGCTCCCTCCTTCCTGCCCAGGCCTCTGGGTTTGTTCAAAATGGCGTCGTCCAGTGTCTCCTGCCACATGGTCTCTGAGAGCCCCTTCCCCCCATGGCTGCCTTCTCCCTGGTGCAGCTTGGTGCCTGGCACCCAGTGACAGCTGCTGATGGATTAGCCTGTAGCTCCACCCCACTTCTCTCCTTGGAGGGAAGGTCTTTGTCCCGGGAAGAAAGTTCGTTAATCCAGGCTGCTGGGTTCAGTCCCCAGCCAGGCCCTGGTTATGAGCTGACTCAGAGAAATATAACATTTCTGGATGACTCAAAAGCAGTACAAATATGAGTCTGGACTCTGCAGAATACTTCTTCTCTCATAGGTTTCAGTGGACTTTGGTGCGTGTCTGGAATTTGTAGGCCCCAGGAAAGCGAAACTAGCTCATGTGCTCCCTATCCTCATAAGAGAATAATGGAATAAATACGGGTAAGCACACTGGCATGTTTCTTCCCACTGAAGAGAGCCTATTCCATGTCACCACCCAATTCTGCATAAGTCCTGCAACACCATTCACTTTGTAGCTGCTCCTGGACTGCGCGCGCCAGGAATCTCCCCTGTGCAACCTGTACACATGTGCACACGCATGTACACGTGTCTGCATGTAACCAACCCGGTGCCCCAAACTCCAGCTACTGCGCAGCGGCCTAGGCAAGCTAGGGGCACACTAGTGAAATCCACATGCAGTCTCTTTCATCCTGAGTTCACTGTGGGTGAGTCCCAATTTATGAGGCTCTCACCCAATAAAAGCTCAACAAATAGGTGCTCAGAAGCGAAAAATCCTGGCGGCCTAGAAGATCAGAACCACCTTCTAACAGTGACATTAAAGCATGGAGATTTGCTTTTTTGCTAACTTGAAACTTGTGAAATGTCGATATAAACAGAACGCATATGGTTTGCAGTATAGTATAGTTCCCATGTGTATGATATTAACTGCTTGGGCTATATTTGCACCATTTCCACTTAAAGCCACCTTATGTATCATTGTTCCCTGTGCTTATTACACAGTTGCAGCCACAAGTATTTTTGTCTCATATTATCTTTTTCTATTACAGAAAGATGCTGAAGATGGAAATATTTGCAAAGACCAGGGTAAGCAAGAGGCGAAATGTTAATAGTAACACATAAACATTAGAACTGGGGTTCAGGTTGGGCATCCAAATTTAATTTAATGCTTAATACATTTTAAGCCTAATAAACAATACACATTCTTGTAGTTCTAAAAAAAAATCAAAACATGTCTTGACAAAATAAAACATACCTACAATGAGGGCAAGCAACTGCACTGAGCCAACAAAATTGGGTATACTAGAGCAACAGCAACATAGGCAGAGTTATCAAAATGTCTAAATTGCACTGAAACGTGTAAGAACCTGGCATCAATGGCAGTTAGTTTATTGAATTTGCAGATATGGGTTTTGAAAGATTCACAGAGTACAGATAAAGAAGCAACTTTGTCAGTATAAATACGAAAGAAGGTATGAGTACACTTCACATGTACAGTCAGTGCTTGTGTGAGAGGGGATAAAAGCATACTGCATATGTAGATTTTTTAATAAGTTGCAGGGTTTGTTGAGACAGGACATTCATCACAGAGGGAGTAGAGAGAAGTGATATTCATCCCCACGTTGTTACTGTCTTTAGTGGACCACTGGAAGCTGCTCTTGATGACAATGATTGCCAGTGTTCAGCCAGTGACAGTGGAGGACCAACCAAGATACCATCCTTCAGTATATGGAGCCTGGAGACCAATTAGAACAGAAGCCCATTAAGTTTGATTAGCAGTTTTATCTTAAGCCTTGGGACAATGTCGGGGAGTGTTCGGAAGTTGGGGTGCAAACATAGAACAGCTTCACTGTTGGGGCACTTTTGTACAAATAAGGATCACACAGGGCACAGTACTTAGGATAATAATTTAGTCTGAAAAAGGCATATCATTCTGACTCTCTGAGATAAATATATGAGCATAACAATGTGCGTTATACTAATTTATCATTAGTAGAATTTGTTGTGTGCAAGAGTGCCAGATTTGTGAGACACAGTGGGTGAAAGTTTGTTGTCTCCGTGAAACTGGCATCCCAAGTATACTTTTCTTGTGATTATCAGTTTGTCAACCCAGGTGAGGGTTAGGCAGGCCATTATAAAGGTACACCAGTCTTTGATGAGGAGTCCGTGTTGGCATATATGCAGTAGGATGTTGTGTTCAAAATGGCAGTTTCCTAAGATCATTCAGGCTGATGCAATTTCAACTGCATTTATCTCAGCAAGTCTTGCCTAGGGTGGCCAGGAGATAAAGAATTCCCAGAGTCTAACAATGCACATTTCAAAGTCTAAATGAACCCTTACATGTTTGTGGATAAGCCACGTTGACGAGAATGCATTTTTACCATATTATTGAAATTCAGATCAAGATGAAGTTTTCTGTTAGATACCAAGCCTATGCCTTTGATTTGAAAAATTTATGTGATTGACATCCTTTTTAGGTCGAGCCTAGAGCAGCGCATGCGCTGCTTGCTCGACTTTTAGTAAGGGGGTTTTCAAAGTGCTATCACTGTCCTCAAGCTTGCGTGCACGTGCGCGTGCGCAGCCTCCATATGGGTTTCCGTCAAGGCTCATTAAGCCTTGCATGCCTCTCTCCGCCTTGCAATTCCCTCCCTCCTCCTCCCTCACCACAGAGCGCGTCTTGAAAGACAACACTGTGTCCATTTCCTACACTTTCAATTTGAGCAGACAGGTAACAGGTTAAAGCAGATGACACGATGTCGAATAGCGTCCAGCGTTTGTGCATCAAAAAAATCATGGGGTCTTGCTTTGAGTTGTATTGTAGCAGTAGAATATGGAGATGTTCCCAGCGCTGCCGGTAATGTGCGTTTCCTTTTATTCTTTAACTTTCTTCTTTTATTCATAGATGCTTTGGAAGGGGATTCTTCTTTAGCTTTTGGTTGCCTTGAAACCTTTGAGGAATTCTGTTGACTGAAGTGAGTTGGTACATGTCGTGCTAATCCCCCCTGAGAAGCAAAACTTGCATTGCAACCTCCAACCACACACTTGAATGGTTTATCCCCGCTACGGGTCACCATATGCCTCTGTAACCAACTTTGACTCGTTGAAGGTGTGTTGTATACTTTGCACCCTTTCCACAAGCAAACAAAAACCCCTCCTCGCTGTCCATCCACATGTATTGAACGAATGAGATCTGCAAGATCAGGGCTGGAGTTGAAGCAGATCTGGCACAGGTCCCAGCAGCAGTTGTATGATATGTTTTTTGATGCCGAAGTTATGCTTCCTTGGCCATTCATCATTCATCATTGCTGGAGTTGAACGGCCACTGGAAATGGTGCTTGCGCACGCCTCGCTCTGCCTCTGTTTTGCACGCGCTTCAACTCCCTCCCCCTCCCTCACAACAGAGCGCGTCTTTTAACTTTCAGCCTGGCCAGAGGTAGTGTGGTAATCTGTCTGGTTTCCCTCCCGGTATGACTGGGTAAAATCTGCCTGATCTTAATTTTTCGATGCACAGTTTGCGGAAGACAGTACCTGCCAAACACCTACAGGCGGAAAAACCAACAGATTGCCATAATTAATTTGCACCCAAATTGATGTTTTCCGCGCCATTAGAACGAGCACTGTGGGCCACCTTTCCATGTCAGTTTCAGTTATGCCCACAAAAGTTAACAAGGCACTAGCTTCCAAATTTGTACACTGGACCACCAGAGAAATGTGAATTTGCGGAATCCGAAGTCGGCCTCCTACCGGGAAATTCGCAGCCACCCTTGCGCTCCCGCTCCGCCTCCGGCACATCATCCACTCTGCTTCCCTAATCTCCCTAAACACATGGCCCGAGGAATGCAGGGGCCCCGTAGCCCTTCTGCGGCACTGAAAAGGCCTGGAGTACGTCCCTCCCTCCCTCTGCGAACTTAGTCTCCCTCGCCCCTTTATCCCAGTGGGTCGCCCCCATTAGACAAGCATTGGCATAGCCAATAGGTCTCACCTTTGGGACCTTATAAGTAAAAAAAAAAAAAAAAAAAATTAAAGTGTAAGACTTCACGTTCACATTTACTGCATCCTAAATACGAAGTAAATGTAAACGTGAAGTGTTATACATACTTACTTACAAGATAAATACATTTTTGGCCATGCCGAAAGGTGATGCATACTGAGAAACACTTTTGTAAAATTCCCTCTGGCTTCCAATTTCACACAGGTGACGCAAATAAATCCTTCCCTAATTCCGATAGTGTGAGTGAAAAATAGAGAATAGTTTAAAAAAAAAAAGCAAAAAGGTTCAATAAGTGAATGTTCGGACTGGTGTCTAACCCTGTTGATGTTTAATGTGTACTTTGAGCAATACATCATGAAAAAGTAATGTGCACGATGTGGATACATTCACTTACTGATCCTTTTCAATTGTTTTCACTAGTCTCTATTTTTCTCTAACACAAGCTGCGCTGGTGAAGAATTTCTTTGCGTTGCCTGTTACTATATGTGTGGATTACATTGCACACAGCACGATTTTTCTGTATGTCAACATGGCTACTATTCGTACACTCAATGTGCTGAGGAGCACAACAGTAGTTTCAGGCTCGAAAACAGACCAGTTTATTACTAAAGTGAGCCTCTCGGGTTTTTGCATGCTCTATCATCCCATATATTTTGCTGCTTGCATTAACAAGCCAGAAGATTTTCCATTCCCTGCTGCTTTTCACATTTCGCAGTAGATGGGGATCGGCTCAGCAAGTGTACATGGCATTTCATGTTTCTATATCAGAGGAACATACAAAACCAGCAGTTTGCGTGTGCTTTCTGAAGTGAGTAACTATTTACCATCCTGTTTACCAAAGAGAGCAGGCAAGTCCCTCCTCGCTCTATTGACCACCACATATGAACGAGGCATAAAAAGTACGTGTGACTGGGATGAGGCAAGGCAGGGGGTCTGGTACTAAAGGGCCGCTCCGAGGAAGGCCTCTGACATCCGGTCACAAGACATAAAGATGCGGGGCTTTACATGACTATACATGAGATATTCAGAATTATTTCAGATGTGAATAGAATACAGGAATGGTTTAGTCTAGTTTGTATTTGTATTTGTATGTGGATTTATTAAGCGCGATTGATGCCCGGGGGCGTCCAAGCGCTGAGGGACCGACAGATGTATAGGCAGAGGCGGGGATAGTTACCAGAATTATTGTGGGGAGTTGAAAAGAAGAGTCTTGAGCTGTTTCCGGAATGAGGTAAGATTAGAATTGGCTCTCAGATGAAGAGGAAGGGCGTTCCATAGCTTGGAAGCGTTATGGGTGAAGGTCCTACCGCCTGCTTTGGCTCTTTTTATTCTGGGTGCGGTGGCCAGAAAAGTCTGGTTTGACCGTAGGTTTCTGCTTGGATGGTAGTGAGAGATTAGGTCGCGGGTGATGATTGGGCCTTTGTCCCAGAAAGCCAGGTGGGCAATACACAAGGCTTTGAAGTGGATTCTTTGGCGGACTGGCAGCCAGTGTAGACTGGTCAGACTAGCTCTGACGGATTGTCGGCGTGGGAGCTGGAGCAGTGTCCGAGCTGCACAGTTCTGTACTGTTTGAAGTCTCCGCAGTGTGTAGTCTGGTGCAGCGAGGTATAGGACGTTATTGAAGTCCAGGCGGGACTGGATCAGACCCTGGATGGCTACTTGTTTTGCCTCCATGGGTAAAAGATGAAGAATTTTTTTGAGCATTTTAAGAAGGCCAAAACAGGTGGCGGAAAGTTTGGTAGCTTGTGTGTCGAATGACAGGGATTTATCGAGCCACACCCCAAGACTCCTGATGTTGTCCTTGGGTGTTGGGGGGGTGCCCAGACAGGGTGGCCACAGGGAATTGAAGGAGCTAGGATTCGCGGGACCTAGAAGCATCAGCTCCGTCTTGTCCCCGTTTAGCTTGAGTGATGAGGAAGACATCCAGCTCTTTACTTCCTCAAGGCATTTACAGAGTCCCCCGCTCATGGGAATGTTGGCCTCATGTGCCAGTGAGACCACCAGCTGGGTGTCGTCCGCATAGGAGATGGATCTTAACTCCATACGGAGGAACAACCTCAGCCAGTGGCCTTATATAAATGTTAAATAGCGCCGGGCTTAAAGAGGAGCCTTGTGGGACCCCGCACCTTAAAGGTCTGCTGGTAGATACTGATTCACCGTCGAATACCTGAAAGGATCTGTCTTTCAGGAAGGACTCGAACCATAGCCAAGCCTGGTGCTTGACGCCATCATTAGACAGACGGTTCAGCAGGATGTCATGGCTGACCGTGTCAAAGGCCCCGCTGAGGTCAAGGAGGATCACTGCCACTGATCCTCCTTGGTCCAAGATTTTTCTGGATTCCTCGGTGACCTTGAGGAGGGCGGTCTCGGTTCCGTGCTTGGGTCGGAAGCCTGTCTGGGTGGGGTCTAGCAGTTGGTTGGTTTCTAGGAAGGTGACCAGAAGGCTGTTGATGTATTTCTCCAACACCTTGCTCAGCCAGGGAAGCAGGGAGATTGGCCGATAGTTGCTGAAGTCTAATGGGTCCAAACTGGGTTTCTTCAGCAGTGCTTTAACCATGGCCCGTTTCCATCCAGGAGGGACCGTGCCGGAGGAGATAGAGGCATTCAGGAGGTCCATTATGATGGGTAGGGTGACCTGAGATGCCGACATTATAATGTCTGGTGGGGCTGGGTCGTTGGGGGAGCCAGATTTGACTTTCCGGGCTACAGTTTCCAGAGATGCCAGATCTAGGGGGGGGGAAGTGAGCTAGTGTAGTGGGAGTCTGTAAGGTAGGGTGTGCCAAGACTGTGTTAGTCGAGGCTGGAACGGAGGTGGCCAGGGGGTGAAAGGAGGCGTAGATTTTGTCAATTTTTTGGTGGAAAAAGGCTGCCACATTGTTGCAATGCTCTGTGGATGTGGTTACAGGTAGGCTGGGTGGTAGCTTGGAGAGATTTTTTGCTATTAGGAAAATCTCCCTAGGTTTTGATTTGGCTGACATGATTTTGTTGGAAAAATATGCCGCTTGAGTGGCTTTGATTTCTTCTTTGTACTCATTAAGTAGCGTTCGGTATTGGGTTTTTCCTATTGGAGAGAAGTCCAGACGCCATTTCCTTTCAGCTTTCCTGCATAGGCGTTTCTTTGCCCTAAGGGCCTCTGAATACCATGGTGCCGATTTGTGGGAACGTTTTAGAGTGGTTTTTCTTTTGGGGAGAATGTTGTCAAGGGATTAGGTGATCCAGTCTTCATAGGTCTGGTCAGCTAGGCGTGGATCCTTATTATGGAGAGGAGGGTTGCTAGCGAGTTTGCTCATCCATTTGTCGACTGGAAGGCGGGACCAGGCTCTGGCTATTCGTACTGTGGGTTTAATGGTTGGGGGTTTGAGTGTGGTCCAGGTGAAGGGGACTAGTAAATGGTCAGTCCATGGAAGGGGGATTGGTAGGCTAGATGTAAGATCTGCGCAATTGCTGAACACAGGGTCCAGCAAATGGCCTTTGACGTGAGTGGAGGACCTAACGATTTGGGTTAGCTGCAGCGCTGCTAGGTCATTTATCATCATAGTGGCTATGTGATTGGTTGTGGAGTCAAAGTGGCAGTTAAGATCCCCTAACAGGGTGAAGTTCGAGGAAGTGCTGACGCGTTCCGCCACAATCGAGGCGAGAAAACTGTGGAATTGTTTGGGAGGGCCTGGAGGGCGGTAAATTAGAGTACCTGTGAAGCAGGTGTTAGGGGAGAGTTCGAGGCAGAAGGCTAGGCTCTCGCAGTCAGGGATGGTCTCCGGAATTACTCAACAGAGCAATTGGTCTTTATAGATAATAGCTAGACCTCCTCCTCTGCCCTCAGGGCGGTCCTGCCGAATAATTTGGAAGCCGGGAGGGAGGGCTGTGATTACCGCGGGGTCCGAATCTGTGGCCAGCCATGTTTCTGTTAGGAAGACAATGTCTGGCATACGTTCTTCCAGCAATAATGCAAACTCTGCCCTGTGTTTGGGCAGGGATCTGCAGTTGAGCAAGAACATGCGGTACTCATGTGAATGGTCTGGAGCCGGCTTAGGTTTAAGGGTTGATTGGCAGGAGGGGCAGGAATGTGGGATGTTTTCTGCATGAAACTGGGACTGGAGGCAATCTCTGCCGGTGGGTCTTAATCCCATGAGAGTTTCCGAGTTGTAATGTCTGAGTTTTATAGTCGGGGATATAGGGGGGTGGCCCTAGGCCCGGTCTCGGCAGGGACGAGCACAGACGAGCTTGCCTTCGGCGCGCAATCGTCGCGCCCGCTGCGCTAGTCCGCTGCGCTTCCGGTACATGCACATGTTTTGAAGAAGGGGATAGGTGAAGGCGTGGCCTCTAGTGGGCGTGCCCAATCAGGGCGAGTGGAGATAATTAGGCGGGAAATGCGGCGATTTCGCCCTTCCCAGCGCTCGTTTTCAGCGTGTAAGGGTGCCTGCACACAGAGGATGTGTCCCAGGAGGGGTGAGTGAGTTAAAATCCAAGTGACAAAAATACAGTATTTTAAGTTTTAAAAACAGTGAATAGTTCTGTCTCCTTTTACTCCCGGCTGCACCTCAGGAGGGTCCAAGTTATCTGACTCGCTTGTAGTTCAGCGCGTTTTTATAGCTAGGACTAAGGGGGCGTGGCCTCTAGTGGGCGTGCCCAATCAGGGCGAGGGGAGATAATTAGGTGGGAAATGCTGCGATTTCGCCCTTCCCAGCGCTCGTTTTCAGCGTGGAAGGGTGCCTGCACACAGAGGATGTGTCCCAGGAGGGGTGAGTGAGTTAAAATCCAAGTGACAAAAATACAGTATTTTAAGTTTTAAAAACAGTGAATAGTTCTGTCTCCTTCTACTCCCGGCTGCGCCTCAGGAGGGTCTAAGTTATCTGGTTGGTTACGAATGCGTTATGAAATATTATAGGGGTGTATGTAGCACTCATCCTCATATACATTTTGATTGCTGAATTATTAATAATTATTGCAACAATGCTTACCCACATTATTTGTAGGAAGAGACCACCAAATAAACATTAGTTTATTGCAAAATGCCAATACTTGTGTGTGGGTCTGTATGTACTGAGTTTGTGATTCAGGCTCCATTTTCTCCTGCAGAATTGAGATATTCTGACTGGTTTGTCTGATATCCCTTCCTACAAGAGAATAACTCTGTGGTAAAGGTGAGAGACACCTGCCAGTTTCCCATTTATCGGGAAAGGTCATAGTTCACTTTTGGGGCTTATTAAGTCTACCGGGTGTGACCACAATAATTTCAGGGAATACACCAAGATGGCAAATAGGGGCTGGCATAGACCACATCAGCCTGCAATGGCCAATGCTCTTTTTGGCCTGTGGTCCGGAAGGAAGAACATGCGTCAACTGGATGGAGGAGTTTCTCCCCGCTTAACCAACAGATACAGCCCCCCCCCCCCCCCCCCTTCCGAAAGGAAGCAAAAGGGTGTCTGGAAAGACATCTTCAGGGGATCCCACTACCATAACCTTCTTGTCCAACTGGAAGCAATCAGACTTCGTTTTGGTCAATGTTACATTACATCTTTTATTTCCCTGATCAACCAAGGGATGATGGGCATCGGAGAAAACACATAATTTACTTTCTAGTCACGGCTCAGCACAGAAGCTCCATTTAGAAAGATCTCCACAGGGATAATCTCTTGAACAAAACAGATGGCATTTTGTTTTCTCTCCAGTGACAGCACTGGGATCCCTCATCACACAAACAGCAGGTTCACTACTCCTTGCCAGTCCTTCCACTTGTGTGATGTAATATTAATCTAGTTCATAATAGTAATAATGACTTAGTCTTTATATACACACACACACATATATATATATATGAAGCTTCATACGGATATTACTATAATCCGATTTAACAGTGATAAAGTTACCACTGTAACCTTGAGATCCCTACAGATGTCAGTGGTGAGTGTTAATTCTCTAAATCGTCCTCTGGGGTTAATTTGGTGTTTTGCCAACCTCTGCACAACAGCTTGCACACACCAATAAATTGTGAACGATGGCTCAAACCGCTAGAAGTCTCTATAAGAAGAACAAGTTATATAGCTTGGGTAACGCCCTTTCTGTTAGAGATTCCTCACCAACACTCCCTTCCTCCACATTCTGTAATTGGACTCTATCCATTAAAAAGTAGTGGAATCTGCACACGGATTACAACCAATTTTCCATTGGGGCTATGCGTCTGGGTGTGTGGACAGCCTTGAAAGCAGCCGATATCTGCTTGTGGGATATTTGGAATTCTTCACTTAGACAGGGTATTTACCCTGCAGTCTGGAAACATGCTTTTCTTTTACCCATTCTAATAAAAGTGAATGCAGATCCTGAAATCACTAGTAACTATAGACCCATCTTGTTACTTCTTGCTAAGGTCTTGGAGAAAGTGGTCTATCAGCAACTGGCTGGCTATATTGAGACTAATGATCTCCTTCATGACTCTCAATCTGGCTTCCGTCCTGGTTATAGCACGGAAACAGCTTTGATTTAAATGGCTGATGCTATACGCTGGGCGGTGGATGGAGGCTCTAAGGCGGTGTTGGTGCTGCTAGCTTTATCTGCAGCATTCGACACCGTCTCCCATCCTATCCTCCTGAATCGGCTTAGGGATATTGGCATCCAGGGTATAGTGTTGAAGTGGATATCATCTTTTTTATCTGATCGCAAACAACAAGTTCAGACACACCCTTTTACTTCTCCTATTAAACCTCTCAAGTGGGGCGTGCCTCAGGGCTCTGCCCTGAGCCCGCTCCTTTTTAATGTATATTTGACCCCTTTGGCTGAACTGATTGCAAATACTGGGATAAAAATTATATCCTATGTTGATGATACCCAGCTTCTGTTCACCTTTCGGGATGCTCTCACCTCCACTTTCGATCCGTTAAAAGAATGCCTGAAAAATATTTTGACCTGGATGGATCAGAATTTTTTAAAACTTAATGCTGACAAGACTGAGATCTTGTTTTTTAATCAACCTTGTTCCCTCTCTTCGAGCCTGTGGTGGCCGGATGAATTGGGCTCTGCTCCCCTACCCAAGGATTCAATTAAGAACCTAGGTGTTAGATGGGACAAACATTTGTCCTTGTCTACACAGGTTCAAATGGTGTCGGCTGCCTGCTTCGGCAAAATCAAAATTATTTAAAAATTCATCAATTATCTCCCCAATGCTACTCGTAAAACGGTGGTTCATGCGCTGATTACTTCCCACTTGGATTACGCCAATGGGCTATATCTGGGTCTTTCACTTGGCCTGATTCGTAGACTGCAGACAGTTCAAAACGCAGCAGCTCGGTTGATTTGCGGGGCTCCTTTACGTCATCACATCACCCTGTATTTGCGACAACTTCATTTGCTACCCATTGTCAAACAATTTGAATTCAAGGCTTTGATCTTAGCCTTCCGAGCTAGTAAAAGTAAAGGCCCGCTATATTTAAGAAAGAGACTTCGTCCCTACCATCAAGCCAGATCTCTTCGATCAAATAACAAGCATCTTCTTGTCATCCCTCGCTTCGTAAAATCTAGAATGAGAGGCAAATCCTTTGAGGTGGGTGCTACTCAATACTGGAATAATTTACCGCTTGAGCTCCGCCTGATTTAGTCTGAATTGGAGTTCCGCAGGTCCTTAAAAACCTGGTTATTCAGTCGCTCCGACTAGCTTTTCTGCCTTCTTGGCTTGCCCCGGTCTGCCTCAGCGCCGGGACACCCCGTTGGGGGTAGCTGTGCGCTTAACAAAATTTCTTTATTATTATTATTATTATGGGAGTGATGCCTATATAGGCCCCGTACATCATTTCTGGAACGGAATGGCATCAGTGCAGAGCTGCACAGAGGTGTGGATGAAAAGTTTCCGGATCCAGTCTGACACTTGGGGAATTTTCAAAAAGTGAGTAATCTGTGTCTAGATAGGGTCTCTACCAGATAAAGCATTACTGAAGTTAGGTAACTTGGTCGATTGGCAAAAAGATCCACCTGAGGGGTGTCTTACTGGGCAAAAATGTCCTGAACCACCTATGGGTGGAGACACCACTCATGGTCAGCAAGATGATGCCGACTTTGTCTGTCAGCTCTTGTATTGAGAGAGGGTTTGGTTTTCATAGCATTGGTCAGATGACTGGCAATTAACCAAATCCCATGCTGGTTTGCCAAGGTCCAGAGTTTCCGCTCTTACCTATAGAGAAGGTGAGACATCCATTGAATCTAGTTCTATGTCAATTACAATATAAGTTCCCCTGCAGCGTCTCCAGAAAACACAATGGTGCCTTCCGGTTCTCCCATATGCTGGAACGAATATTTATGAAGGCACCACTGAAGAGCCCTCGTGGGCTAACGTGCGTGCGTGACCAGGGCATGCAGAAGACCAGCAGACCTAGCAGGCAAAGAATAGTCAGGACTCTAATTGGAGCTTCTGCCCTAATCATCAGAATCCTGTCCCAAATCATCTGCGGAGGGAAGACTTTGAGTAATGTTCTGTCCTTTACCTCCCCTATGACCACAAGAGGGCTCTAGGTGCTACTTGGACACATTGATAGAAAATCTCAAATTGAACAGCAGGGATGCTGTCGACTGCATTTGGCATGACCATGAGCGGCATAAAGGCTTTTGCCAGCTAGTCGTCCAATTAGGTGAATATGGTGATCCCTGACCTACTGAGATGGGCTGTGACTTTCGGGAAGCCTCGAGGTGCTGATGTCAGTCCAAATGGAAGGGCCACAAACTCGTAGTGAATGTATCCTACCATGAAACACGGGTATCTCCTGTCCTGACAGCAGGATTTGTATGTTAAAATACACGTCCTGCAAGTTGAGGGACACCATCTAGGGTTCCACTTCAGAGCCTAAAGACCCTAGGCCAGAAACAGCATCATGAACCTTTCCTTGCGTAGGTGGAAGTTCAAGAGCATGAGGTCCAGGATTGGACAAAGACTGCTGCCTTTCTAGGGAAGCAAGAAGTACTGGTAATAGCACCCTTGCCCAGTTTCCTGTTCTGGTACCTACTCCAATGGTCCTTGTTGGAACAGGGCTGCCACCTCATCCTACAGTATTCACAGATGGTTCTCTCTGAAGTAATTCCATGTGCAGGTTTTTAGGGAGACGTCTGCTGGAAGGTAGGGTATACCCCCTTTCTACGATCTGAAGGTTCCACTGCTCCAAAGTTCTAGCCTTCCAGGCCTGTAAAAAGGGAACATACCTGTCCACCAGCAGGCCTCACATGCTCCTTCAAGGCTGAGCTAAAGCTGCTTTCCAGATGGTGCGGCAGAGGAAGAGATGGGAGTAGGAAGTCTGCTGGACTTTATATCACCTCTTCCCTGGCCTCTGACATGTACTGTCTGACAAACTGGTTCTGCTGAAGAGAAGGCTGTTGGGGCTGATGCTGTTGAAAGGTGAAGCTGGCAATCCTTTGTGGATTGCTAGCCCAAAGATTCGGCTATAAGCCTGCTACCCTTAAAGTGGTTCTGAGCTGAGTCCGCCTAATTCCCAAAGAGCCATGCTTCATCAAGAGGCATATCCATCAACTTGTTTTGAACATCCCCGGAAAAGCCAGTCAACTGAAGCATAGCATGTTGACTGTGGGCCACTAATGAACTCCTTGCACTGACTATGGAATATGCTATATCTAGACCAGCTGGTATTTGTCTGGAGTACTTCTGTCTGCCCTGAACCACCTCCTCAAAGTGTTCCCTAATGAGGGCAGGTAATCTGGATACTTCTATCTGTGCCATGTCCCAGAGGTGGTGATGATACCTGCTTAATAAGAAGGCCACGGTGAGAGGGCAGAGAGCGATGCTGCCAGATGAAAAGGCATTTTTCTCCATGTGCCTCCAGCTTCTTCTGCTTCCCATCTGAAGGAGTTTCTGGAAGGTTCCAGGATTCTGTTTCATACCTGAGGAAACCTCTGTAACTAAACTCTATAGAAGGTGTGAGTGGATAAAAAGGGCAGGCCCCTGGGCACTGGCCTATAGCAACTTGTAATGAGCCAGTTCACTGCTGTTATGGACATGGGTTTATCCAAGCCGCCATCACTGCAACAATGGGAGAGGCAATTATAGAACATGTGCCTCCTTTTGTAAAACATCTTGAAAAGATGCCAACTCAGGAGAGGGGACTTCACATGCAGTCTATTTCAAACTAGTTGTCCATTTCCGGCAGTGCTGTTGGATATAGATTTGCACCCTCACTCTCGTTTGTGCTCTACTGGGCTAGTTCTGACATAAGTGGATCAGAGTCTGACCCAAAGATTTCATGCTTTGTCTGCCATTCACCCGGCTATGAGTTATCGCTCTACAGCCCTTTGAACCTTTCCTCCTCAACTATTTGTTGAACGTTCCTTCTTGAACCTTGAAGTTACTGTGTGTCCCCACACACCCCCTCCCCCCAATCTGTTCAGAAGGAGTCAGCAGTGTTGTTGGCGCTGACGGCAGTGGTGTACTTGAAGAAAGATGCATCAGTAGCCATGCCAAAGGTCAATCATTCTGCACTTGGAAGCTTCCTGATGGCACTGGAGTCAGTTCTAAGTGGAGCAGAAGGGGCAAATGGGGCCTAGGGTGGATCTGCTGGCAGAAATGTGAATGGAGTCTTGTAAAGTCCCGCTGGACCTGCAGGTGCTCTAGAGGAGACTGTTCCACACTTGCCTGCATCAATAAGGAATGGGTTGGCATCTAAAGCATTAAGCCCCCTGTAGGCATGAGGCAGCATTGGACAGCGTGCTATAGGCTGAGGAACCGTAGGGGCTGCTGAGCTGAGGCCAGCGGCTCTGCTGGCAGAGGTTCTGCAGAAAGAGTTAAATCTACCAATCCTGGTTCTAAAGACCACTGCACAAGAGACAGAGAGAATGTCAGAGTCTTAACTCCAGGTGGGGATCTCCTAAGCGAAATGTCCCCATGCCTTTTTTTATTCTTGTGTTTGTTCCATTTGTCCCTTAACGACTTCAAAGGAGGTGACTGGTGCTAAAATGCAAATGGCATCAAGATCTGCGCTCCCTGTAGGCGTAATGAAGCCTTGTGCCCTTAAGTTGCAAGAGGCCACACTTGCTGCACATCCATAAGTCGTGCCCCTGTACACCAGATACACACTTTATCGGGTCTGAAATGGACATCTATCCATTACAATCACTACGTGGTTTAAAACCTGACTTTAGAGTTAGTCATTAAGACAATTAACTGCTCTAAACTTTCTCACAGAAAACTAAGGAAAGTAACTCTGGATCCACATGCATTAATAAGGGAGATGAGGAAGGGGGCGGCGGAGGGAGAGTGTCCCTCAACTGTCTGTGACTGACATCCCCCATATTAAATGACTCCCCAAGGAGAGCCCCTGCACATCCACCTGAGCAAACCTGCATCATTGTCATTAGAGACAGGATAGAAGGAGCATTTGAAATTTCAAAAGTATAGCCTCTTCTGATTGGCCATGCCTGGTCACCACAAGAGGATATGTATTTTCCCTTCTTAGTATGAGCACAGGGGGGACAGTAAGACTGAATATCCAGGAGTCAAACTTCTGCTGGTTAGCTTTATCCCTCCAGAATTGGCCTAAGACCGAGAATGTCCTTGCTGCTGAACCTGCGGGTAGAAAGAAGATGCATCTGCCTGCACAAGGAGCTGGACTGTGCCTGCCAGGAGTGACCTAATCCAAGCAAGGAGGTCCAAGGTCCAGCTGACTGGAAGGACCTGCATCGGACAGCTTGATGGATACCCACCTCTGGATGTGATCAGCTTTATTGATGAATACCCCAGAGCTCTGAGGTCACGTCAGTCATGCTTCTAATGAAAAGATAGAACACCAGAATCTAGGAGATGCACCATTGCCTTTACAAGTCAAGACGAGAGAGCCTCCATGATCCCCCCATTTTCCTCCAACTGATGTGAGACCTCAAGATTATTTATCCTTATCCCCTGGCATCCCTCCCCATTGGAATAGAGACTAGTATCCATGGTGCCATCATTACTCCTAGTGGGTCCCCATGGTCACTGTAGAAACTGTAGCACAACTGGTAGTTTTTGAGATGCAGGCCCCTGCAATAAAAAAGGTTATTTTGGACCAATTTAATTATATTACAGGTTGCAGATGTGAGTGGCAATGCGCTAGGCTACTACCCACTATGTCAGTAACCCAATAACGAGTTATGTTGTAAGGAAACATATATACACATCAGTGGAGAGCTGTTATCAACTAGCTACATATTAATGTACTCATACACCTTCACTCTTTTTGATTTTTCTCTTATTTGAAAAACATTTTCTTTTTAAATCCGCTTTCAAAAAACCTTCTTGCTTGTTATTCCAGTATATTTCATCCAAAATTTCTTTACATTGATAACTTTTTAATAGCATGTAAAATAAAGTACAAGTTCTGTGAATAGTTCTTAATACTCTGATACAGTCGCAGCCAACACGTGTTTTGTGGCTCACCAACTGCTTCTTGAGGGCTGTGAAAAATGAGCAGACAAAACACAATAAATCCCACTTAATATTTACAGCATTCAACTTTTTATAAATATACCACCTAACAGACAAAAAGATCATTATTTCTACTATATCAAATTCTAGAAGTAACCATATTCTCCTGCAACAACCATGTCCTGGTATGTTTTAGCTTTCAGCGCAAAATAACTGCAAATTCCATTTAATTCTATTATCTCCACGTCATATTACGGTCCTTCAATCTATGTCATGGTTTTAATTTGCACCTTGAATCTGCAAAAACCCAACACACCATATGTATTGTTTCTAAAGAAATCCAGAACCGTAGCAAAAATAAGAAACACTTGAAAGTAAAAATGAAAAGCCTACGTTTCAAGAGAATTGTTCAAACCAGTACCTGACCCGAACCCCTAACACCTGTAATGCCATCACATGGTATACGCATATATAAGACTTGGTGCTTTAGCATCAACCACTGCGAATGGATAAGAAATTACACATTCAAGGCTAACATACTTACTTATTCAATATTTAAAATTAATATTATTCACTGTTCCCAGTACCAGGTTTTTACTGTTCTGCAACCAAAGGTCAAGAATAGGCAACAGTTAACGCAAAAATGTTTTAAAAAAATTGAAACCAAAGTAGTCAGAATTTTGTCTACCTATCCGGTCCTGAAAATGAAAGGCTTGAGGTTCAAGGGAGTTTTTCAAAACCAATACCTGTCTCGAACCCCTAGAACCTTTGATGTTATTGCTTGTAATACCCATATCCCTGCCAGGTCCTCCCTGAACTGGAACACAAGCAAGTTGGTTTTGCATATGAATCCCTAAGTACTCTTGGTATGCCCAGATGTGGGTCCTAGGCTCACTGTGCCACTGGAAACAAGCTATACCCTGCTGAACAGCCCAAAATAAGGGCAAAACCGGTCCTGGGTTGCTTGTGTTCTGGTTCGGGGAGGAACTAGCCTGGGGTGAACTGCTCCCATGAGAAACTAGGTCAAGACTGATTTGCCTATGGCTGGGTCCAAACTGAGGTGGCATGGTGGGTAAAAGAACAATGGATTGGGATGCGGCCCGAGAGATTGCCAGTGGCTGGATTAATTTCAAGCGTTCCATCCATCACTACCTTGTTTTTGCCGATTTCAGTTATGGCAAGTCACCGGGACTCTGAAAGAAAGTACCAAGGATGGGCATAGAGTAGACATGTTTAAGTTGGGGGATTACTACCAACATCAAGGAATTATCACAAAGCATATCCGGGTAAATCCTTAAAACCACTTAATTATCCTGAGCTCAGCCACCTGGTACCTACGGCACAGGGTATACATGCTTAAGTTAGGGCAATGTGTAAAGTATTTGTGCAGCACTAAAACAGTAATAAAGTCAAAATGCAGAACCATAAAAATACCAAACCAAATAAAAAAATTGAGTGAAATTTCATAAACAAAATTACAAAATTCCAATAAGGGATACTGGAAATATGAATTTTTAATGTTTTAAGTAGCAAAAGAGACATGAAGCACAAAACCCCAATGATAGTCAATAGTCGCAGTAGAACAGGACCTTGGTGCGATTTGAGGCTGACTACAATGAAACAGAGGTTTGGATACATGAACCAGGTTCGTCCTTGTCAAATAATTTATCTTCTAACTTAGGGCCTGATGTACGATGGTTTTCAGTGTGCACAAACGGGTTGTAGACCGATTTGCGCACGCTAAAAGGGGCATTCCCTTCCTAATAGTGACTCATGAGCCATGTATGAATGTTTTGCGACCGCAATTGCGGTCGCAAAACACTCGCAAATTACCACCTACTTCAAGGAAAACGGGCTATATTTAAAAAAAAAAAAAAACCTGCTTTATTTAAAATCAGTCCCAGACATGGTGGTCTGCTGAGCCCTGAGGGCCATACATTCCCAATGGGGTCGCAAAATGTGAGTGCCTCATTAATATTAATGCGCCTTGCATTTTGCGACCCCATTTGGGAATCGTAATCAGTGTCTCTGACACTGTTGTACATACTAACTCGCAATCGAGCGCAAATTGCGAGTCGCAATTTAATGTGGTCGTACATCTGGCCCCCTAGTCCTTTAAGTACCAATCCAGCAGAAGAGTACACTTGTAAAGACCCAAAACCTCAGGGGAGGCACTTAGAGATTCACAGATGTCAAGAATAAGCCAAAAACAGGTTCCAGTCCAGGTCCAGTTGCCACAGGTCATCTTGGTAGCAGCAATAAAGGCCTCTTGTAGATCGATGTATCCCTGTAGCTTGAACAGGAAGTCAGCCTTTTTTTTGTAAATATTTTTATTACATTTTATACTTTGATGATACAATCAATAAAAACAACACATATGGCGTACAATACTCTTACTTGTAGATGAAGGAAGTAATCGACAACATAATAACATGTGACCCATCTACCACCGTATACATGCAAATTGGGGATCCCCCCCACCCCCATTCGTCAAAACCTCACGGTCAGATGAGCCAACGTGCTCGAAGCTGGAGGTCAGCCTTAAGACCCTTAGAGTCCACTTATTTGTCCTGGGTACAGGAGGCGACGGGTTGAGTCCTTCACTGCTTCTCTCAGGTCATAGACAGCAGGTCAATGCCTATTTAGTTTCTATGCAGGCCCAGCAAGTCTTCTGAAGGGAGTGCCTGAAGGTGCCACATTTATGCCTGCCACCATCTAGAGCAGTGGCCTTCAAACTTTTTGATGCCAAGACCCCCCATCAAAATTTATTAGGCGTAAGGACTGAAGAGGTGTGGCGCCGCGGCCAGGGCGACTGACTCAGGAATCTGGGGATCACGGTTCGATCCCCGGCGCCGGAGGCAGATTAGCCCATCACCATGTGACTCTGGGCAATAGCTTGCTTAATCTTCCCGACAGCCCCCAGCGCCTAGAGACCCTTACGGGTGATTGTTCGTGCTTTACAAATGTGGATTATTATTATAATATATTATTATTAAGGACCCCCTCCCAAAAAACAATTCTAGAACCTGGTAGTCCTTATCATTGACAACCATAAATGTTCTCCAGAGAAACGGTCAATTTGTGGTTGCACCTCATTAGTACCAGTTTAACACCAAAATATAGCAATAAGCAACAAAAATGTGACCAGAGCAGCTTTCCAAAGAGCCTTCTACAGAGCGGTAAAAACGTTGCTGCTTTTTCGTAACTTTTAAACCTTTTGAGTAAATAAACAAATTTTGTGTTAAAATTAGCAGATTATGCGGCAGATGATGGATTATGTGGCAAATGTGGCAAATTTATAATTATGCTAAAATTGCTACGGCCGCACAATCACATAATTCCAGTGGCCCTTGGTAGAATAGCTGTAATGCATGGGCTGCAACTTTATTGCACGGCATTAGAGGAAAACCATGCTATATTTCATGAGATGCTGACAGCTTGGCATTTACAGCTGCATGTAACTGGAGATAGCTGACCAAAATTCATCATAATTAAAACATACGTACGTTTTTTAGGTCTTTCACCATCAGGTAGCTACATAAAAAATAACGGGCAGCTTCAATGAATAATAAATACAATTGAAAAAGTTGTTACTCAGTGGGAAATGCAATATAATAAATTAGGAAACCTCTATTAGTTAATGCATTGCAAAAGTCTGTGTAAAAGTAGAGCGCCACAGTATTAAATCGTGGTTGGTGCAGTTGAGAATAGTGACTTGTGTATTTTTAGTGCTATGAGGTCACAGCCTGCGACAGAAAGCACTGTGAATATTTAAGTCGCTATTTTATACTTGCATTACACACAGTATAAAACAGACTTCTACAAAATGCGCAAAATGTTCTACGATAAAATGGTGCATCCAAATATATACTGGCTGCCGGTGCATCATTTTTTATGACGCTCTGGTTGCGCAGGGAGCAGCCCCATATCTACGAGGTCATGCAAGGTCCCTTTGAGTGGCTTTTCATGGCCTTCTAGATATGGTGTAAGGCAACGCAGCGCAAGTTGGTGCGTTGTCTTACATTGCGTGAGGGGGTGTTGCAGTGTGTTTACCAATGGGTTGTGACACATTCCCAGATTTACAAGGATCTGTAAACCTAAGGATGGGTCAAAACTGTACCCTGCCCCAGGGGATGCATGGCAAGGAGAAATATCTTTATTTCTCTTCAATTGTTTCCTCTTTCTATTGCGCAGGAAGACGTGCCTTCTTGCACAAAAACAATCCTGCCCTCAATGCAAACACCCTTGCACCATGGTGCAAGGGTGCCTGCATTGGCGCTAGGCACCAAATTGTGCGCCGGCAGAAAGGACAGGAGTGCACTGTACCTTATAAATACAGTCCATTCCTGTACTTTTGAATTGGCATAGGGCAGTGCAGCAAAAATACTTGCAGAGCTGCCCTACACCATTTCATTGGAAATAAGACCCATAGATTTTAGTAATAACAAGACCCTATGTAATGCAATTATTTTTACATAACTGTCCCTTCAACACATTCTCCGGGATAGTAAGCACTATGTAAATACAATAACTATTAAAAGCAAGCACTTCACAGCTCAGTAAACTCTGTGCGCTACCGCTCAAAACAGCGATTTGATGAATTAACTGTAGCAGAACTCTCCTGTCCAGAGAAATCAAAGTTAGGCAGACAACTAAACGCACCTTTTTGCCAGTGTGTTGCTAGCCTGAAAGAAATGCAAATGTGCACAACGAGTTAATCTGCAAATCCTTTACATTTGCAGATTAACTGGTTGTGCACATTTGCATTTCTTTCAGGCCAGCAATACACTGGTAGAAAGGCGTGTTTAGCTGTCTGTCTTGCTTCGATTTCCCAGTAGAGGAGAGTCCCTGAATAACACTCCAGGGAAAACAAGTTAACTACCGGAATCAACCGCCTGGGCCGTTTTCTTTAGCAAATGAAGAGCGCAGCCCCCTTCTCATGCCTCCAGGGCCCCCCTGGGGGTCGCGCCCCACAGATTGAATACCTCTGATCTAGAGGGAGGGAAGGACCTTTGGGCATGCCCTTACTACTGGGATACAACTCCTGGGGGCTAACTCTACCCAACGCAAGGCATTTTCATAATCTTTGACGACACTGAATTTAGGCTCTGGTGACTACGTGTGTGTGCGGCAAGCGTACTATGGTAAGCCTAGTGTCATCTCACATCTTGCACTAAAATCCAGTTTGAGGCAGCCACTGTACCCAGAACAATTCCATAAACTGAAGTCTGGTATGACAAAAGCAGAATTCTTCAGCAACCAGACACTGATACTCAAGAACAGTCTTGGCATCCTATCCCCTTCCTGTTTAAGTGCAGATGTTATATGTTAAACCCAGCAGATCTTTTAAACAGGCAGGGAGGGTCCAGTATATGTGGGCTATCATCCCAGAGTTTCAGCTTTTGTTTTTATTCTCCAATCTCTAGAATATTAGCTTTTAGAAGGTCATCTTCCCTGCCTGAAGCTCCTGAAAGCTAATGTTCGAGGCATATGAGCTGCAGATTGTACACTTAGCATAGATCGCCATCTGGTGTTGGGCCCGGATGTTTGCAGTTTGTTTTTGTTCTTTGGACAGTCTTTGGAAGTCACGAGTTTGGTGACTCCTCCTTCGGTCCGTACTGCGCATGGGCTTCGGCTCCATCCTCAGATTGTTTTTTTCCGCCATCGGGCTCGGAGGTGATACTTCGTGCTCCGGCTTCGAACTTCTACGGTTCCAGCCTCAACGGAAAATCCTCGTTCTTCGAGTTTCTTCATCTATCTTCATCTCTCGAAGCGGCACTTTTCTCCATCCCGCACATCGGCACCGGCCTTCGGGCCCTCCTCGACTCCGGTCCCGGCCGATGGAAAGGACTCCGTTCAAAAAGTGCCCAAAATGTGGGTCTAAATTTCCCCACACCGACCTCCATCAGGTGTGTAACCTTTGCCTTTCTCCAGAACACGAGGCTAGAGACTGCCCCGCCTGTAAGTCTTTTCGCTCAAAAAAGACCATCCGGGATCGAAGAGCTCGACGCACCATGGCGCACTCATCGACCGCAGCTCCACCGGACATATTCGGAGACGACACCGGAGCTTCGGGGCAACAACACACCGAGCAGGAGGAAGACGTCGTCCGCGCTTCCGAGGCCGACGACTCCGACGTGGAGGACATCACACCGGCGCAGAGGGTCGTGAGTACTCTACCCCCTCCCACCCCCGCGCCCAAAACCAAAGAGACTCAGGTTACACCCTCGCCTGCAGGCCTGGGTAAAACCAAGCACACAGCTTCTATCACCCCACCTTCGGGCCCGGTGTCGAAGCCTCACAAGTCTCACGGCAGCTCGGGCTCGAGCCAGCCGACGCCTGGTGCCGATAAACACCGTCCGGCACCGAAAAAAGTGGCGCCCAGCTCGACTCCGAAGCCACCGGTGCTGAAGCCTGGACTCTCGGTGCCGACAAAACACAAACACAAATCCCTCGGCACCGACGCTCCGGCGCCGAAAACTACTTCGACGCCGAAAAAAACGGAGGTTCCAAAAAGGCATGGCGCAGAGAAACCATCAAAATCCTCGGCTCCGAAAACATCGGCGCCAGCGGACGATTCGGTGCCACTGGACCTCTTTACACCAGATCCTTTACAAAAGACCTTATTTAAGGATCCAAAGACTGGGCTATTGACTTTAGTTGTCAAGAAAAGACGTCTTGACACACCGGCTCCTCCTCCACCGCCCAAGCGGAAGGACTCTGCTACTTCTCCTCTCAGAGTGCCCTCCCCACTACCTCCCCCTCCCCCTCCCCCTCCTCCTCCTCTTCCACCCCCTGCCCCTCCCAGGTCTCCGCCACCCTTGCTTCATCATTCCCCGACCCCGTCCCCAGATCCGGATTACGGGGATCCAGATTATGACCCGGCGGACGCCCCAATGGACCCCACTCCACCGGGGACCCCAGACCCATGGGAAGATTACCAAAACCCTGACATACCGGATGTGCCTCAGGACGACCTATACCCATCCAGGCCGTCTCCCCCAGAGGACTCATTAGGGTTTCACCACTTAGTGCAGAGAGCAGCACACTACCATGGGGTGGAAATGCATAGTGAACCAGTGGAAGACGACTTCTTACTGGATACATTTGATATTCAGGACAAGTCCACAGCTATCTTGCCCATGCTTAAGGGTGTCACCAAGCATGCTGCAGAGGTGTTTAAAGACCCTGTCAGGGCCAGGGTCTTAAACCCTAGAATAGAAAAAAAGTATAAGGCGGCACCCACAGACCCTACATACATTAAGGGCCCTGCTCCCTTAGATTCCCTAGTTGTGTCCACAGCTAGAAAGCGGTCTAACTCCCAGTCCTCAGGAGAGGCCCCACCGCCAGATAAGGAATCCAAACTTCTAGACGCGTCTGGCAAACGCACCGCCTCACAAGCCGCAAACATCTGGCGCATTGCAAATACACAAGCGCTGCTTGCGCGCTATGACAGAGCACACTACGATGAGCTTGAGGCTCTTATACAGCACCTCCCAGAAAAACACAAACGCAAAGCTCATGACCTGATACAGAAGGGTAAGCTAATTACTAACACCTCCATTAAATGTGCCCTCGATGCAGCCGACACTGCTTCTAGAGCCATAAATACTAGTGTCCTGCTTCGTCGTCATGCCTGGCTCAGGATCTCAGGGTTCAAGCCTGAAGTCCAAGCATCCATACTAAATCACCCCTTTGACCAACAAAATCTCTTCGGGCCAAAGGTAGACGAAGCATTAGAAAAAATGAAAAAGGACACAGACACAGCAAAGTCTATGGGGGCGTTACAATCACAGACCCCTAAACGCTCCTTTCGACGCTCATCCTTTCGTAGCACAGGCAGAGGCTACTCCACCGATAGCACCTCTACCTCCTACAAGTCCCCTCCTCAAAATACCTTTTCAAAGGGCTACCAAAGGGGTGGTTACAGAGGCAACAACAATAAGGGCAGGGGCAAAACTAACGCCACTCGTTCTGCCACCCCGCCCGCACAATGACTTCCCTCCGCTCCCCCCAGACCATCCCACTCCGGTCGGGGGCAGACTACAAAACTTAATCCACGCATGGGAATCCATAACATCGGACAAATGGGTGACCCAAATTATTCGGTCAGGGTACTGTCTCGAGCTAACATCTACCCCACCAAATATCCCACCAAGGCACCGTCCAATGTCTCAAGAACATTCCACACTGCTCAAACAGGAGGTGCTCTCCCTCCTCCAAAAACACGCTATAGAGCAGGTCCCCGTCAATCAGCAAAATCTAGGGGTCTACTCTCTGTATTTCCTAATACCGAAGAAAGACAGGACCCTGAGGCCCATTCTGGACCTCTGGCCTCTAAATGCATACATACATTCAGACCATTTCCACATGGTCACCCTACAACAAGTCCTCCCGCTCCTCTGTCAGGGAGACTTTCTCACTACCTTGGATCTGAAAGACGCATACTTTCACATTCCAATACACCCTTCTCACAGGAAGTACCTCAGGTTTCTGGTGGACGGTCAACATTACCAGTTCACAGTTCTCCCCTTCGGGGTCACCACCGCACCACGGGTGTTTACCAAATGCCTAGCAGTTGTAGCAGCACACCTCAGACGTCAACATATTCACGTCTTCCCTTACTTAGATGACTGGCTCATAAAAGCCACGTCCTACAACCAATGTGTGCAACATACCAACAGCACCATTCAACTGCTCCACCAGCTAGGCTTCACGGTGAACTACCAAAAGTCCCACCTCCTACCATCTGACACAAAGCAATATCTCGGGGCCACTATAGACACCTCCAAAGGTATTGCCTATCCAAACGTTCCTTCCTCAACACTCTCTTCCAGCAAGAGTGTTTATGAAGCTCATAGGGATGATGGCATCTTGCATTTTCATAGTGCCCCATGCAAGACTCCACATGCGTCCACTCCAAGAGTGCCTAGCACGACAGTGGAACCAGGCCCAGGGACAGCTGACGGATCTGGTGTTGGTAGACGGCCGCACCCATCACTCTCTGCAGTGGTGGAACACCACAAACCTTTCCAAAGGGAGGCCGTTCCTGGACCCGGTTCCTCAGGTGATTCTAACAGTGGACGCATCGCTCTCCGGCTGGGGAGCGCACCTCTTACACCTCACAATGCAAGGTCTGTGGACGCCACAGCAAAAGTCGCTCCACATCAACCATCTGGAGCTCTTGGCGATCTTTCTAGCCCTAAAATCTTTTCAAAAACAGATTTCGGCCAAAGCAGTCCTCATTCGCACAGACAATATGACTGCAATGTATTATATCCAAAAACAGGGGGGGACACACTCTCCCCAGCTCTCCCGCTTAGCCCAGAGCATATGGAGATGGGCAATTCCTAAAAACATCTTTCTCCTGGCACAGCATGTTCCAGGCGTACAAAACACCATGGCAGATCTGCTCAGCAGACAAACGCAACAACTACACGAATGGGAACTGCATCCACAGGTTCTTCGCCCATTCTTCCAAAAGTGGGGGCATCCTCAGATAGACCTCTTCGCCACCCACGAAAACAAAAAATGCCCAAGCTTCGCCGCCAGATACCCACACCCATTGTCCAAAGGCAATGCGATATGGAAGAACTGGTCAGGCAAATTTGCATACGCCTTTCCACCTCTCCCGCTAATTCCATTAGTGGTAAGGAAGCTACAACAGCACTCCCTCACACTCATTCTGGTAGCTCCAACATGGGCCAGGCAGCCGTAGTACACCACACTACTACAGCTCTCAGAGGTACCACATCAAAAACTGCACCTATCCCCATGCCTCCGAACTCAGAACCATGGAGAAATCAGGCACCCGGACCCAGCTCAGCTCAACCTTGCGATCTGGCTCCTGAAATCTTAGAATTTGGGTACCTTAACCTTCCCCCTGATTGCATGAACATTATCAAGGAAGCCAGACGTCCTACCACTCGAGCATGCTATGCCGCAAAGTGGAAGAGATTTGTGGTTTACTGCCGTAACAATACAATCAACCCTTTAGATGCATCCATACAGCACATTATATGCTATCTGCTCCATCTTCACAGGTGTAACCTGGCATATTCATCCATACGCCTACACCTAGCAGCGATTGCTGCTTATCTACAAAACAGACAGCATTTATCACTGTTCAGAGTGCCCGCTATTAAAGCCTTTATGGAAGGCCTTAAACGAGTAATTCCTCCCAGGGCACCACCTTCCCCTGTATGGAATCTAAATGTAGTTCTTACAAGGCTAATGGGTCCGCCCTTCGAACCAATGCATAAATGTGAGCTACAGTTCCTCACCTGGAAAACAGCTTTCCTCGTAGCTATTACTTCCCTTAGAAGGGTTGGTGAAATACAAGCGTTCACTATACAGGAACCCTTCTTACAAATACATCACAGCAAAGTGATACTTCGTACAAATCCAAAGTTTCTGCCCAAGGTCATTTCCCCCTTCCATCTCAATCAATCGGTGGAATTACCTGTCTTTTTCTCGCAACCTCAATCTGTTGCGGAAAGGGCCCTACACACACTTGATGTTAAGAGGGCTTTACTGTACTACATACAGAGAACACAACCTTTCAGGAAAACTAAACAATTGTTTGTTTCCTTCTCTCCACCACATAAAGGCAACCCCATCTCTAAATCAGGGATAGCTAGGTGGATTGTAAAGTGCATACAAATTTGCTATCAAAAGGCAAAAAGAACATTATCTGTTCTACCTAAAGCCCACTCTACTAGAAAGTTAGGGGCTTCTATGGCTTTTCTAGGGAACATACCCTTAGATGACATCTGCAAAGCAGCCACATGGTCAACACCGCACACCTTCACCAAACATTACTGTGTAGATGTGCATTCCAAGCAACAAGCTAGTGTGGGCCAGGCTGTACTAAAGACACTTTTTCAAACCGCTGCAACGGATACCGGTGGTCGCCGCTAAGGTTGGGTACTGCTATATAATCTATGCTAAGTGTACAATCTGCAGTTCATATGCCTCGAACGGAATATGCTACTTACCAGTATGCATCTGTTCTTGGAAGGTAGAGCTGCAGAGTTGTACACGCCAACCCGCCTCCCCGGCTACCTGTATCCGTTCCAGTCCATCTTATTTAGATACAACACACATGGGTTTCTCACTATTATTACTACGCTCCATCATTTCCCTGTTGGCGAAAAACAATCTGAGGATGGAGCCGAAGCCCATGCGCAGTACGGACCGAAGGAGGAGTCACCAAACTCGTGACTTCCAAAGACTGTCCAAAGAACAAAAACAAACTGCAAACATCCGGGCCCAACACCAGATGGCGATCTATGCTAAGTGTACAACTCAGCAGCTCTACATGCCAAGAACAGATGCATACTGGTAAGTAGCATATTCCTTTCATTAATTCTCCAGCTTTTCCCAGTCTGTTTTTGGCCTGAATAAGGTGTGCATGAGATGTAAATTCCACCCGGGAGCTACACAATAGGTCATTGGGATTGGCTGGTTGACCTGAATGTGCAAGGATGACTCCCTGGAACTCAGCAGAAGGGTAGGATCTGTGAGCATTATTTTTGACATTACAATGTCAAATGCTGCTTGAGGGTAAAATGCTGTTTGAAAGAAATTGACTCAAGGTGGATAATCCTCTGCATTAAGATCTGCTATGCATTGGCCAAGAAGAAGCCTCTGGAAGAGCCAAGGTTGCTAGCACTGCCTTGGCATGCTGAGTAGCTGTTCTTGACATTTTCCAGGCCATGCTGTAGTCATCGGTGTACATGTTCATGAAGCTTTACTGCTTTCACATGCAGGTCCATTGGGAAGTGCGTTTTGGACATTCGGTCTTGCAGGACTTTATGGCCTGAGCCATTCTACAGTCCTTTCACCTTGAGAGGTACTAATTTAATACCTGTTCTAAAGATGCGGACTCTGTGGTTAGAAGTATCCATTAGAAGAAGAACAAGTTAACTTCACTTTGGTAACACTCTTTCTGGTGAATACTCTTTTTAATTGCAGATTCCTCACTGCCTCCCCACCTCCTGGGATCTGCCACTGGTGCCTTTATTATTGAGCTCTGCATCAGAGTGCGCGGACAGACTCAAGAAAGAAACTGACGCAGCATGTAGGAGTGGCGCTTATATGCAGTTCTGTTCATCACTTCCAGGGTGGTACTAAATCAGTGCAGAGCTGCACAATGCTCCCTAACAGTGTGTGGGAGCAATTTTGTTTAAAGTTTTTTCTTTCAGTCTGGCGCCTGGGAGTATTACCAAAGGTAACTAACCTGTTCATGCAGTCTGTTCTTGCACTTTTGTCGTGCATGATGGTTTGTGAATGTGTGAGCCAGGAAGTTGGTGCAGCAAGGGGTTAAGGCAGGCTTTGAGTCTGATGTAACTGTTAAAGTGACTGGCATATGTTAGACTTGCAGGTGCATAAGTCCATGTTGTGGCATTCAGAGTAGTCACTTTCCCAATCAACTAGATTTCGCAGAGGCTTAATGGGGTTAGTTTGGTTAGGAGAAATCGTTCAATCATGTTGCTGAATATAGAAGGTTCTGCAATAGTATTTTTGATAATTAATGTATCCATTTATCATTTGTTTCTGCCTTGTTTTGTTTTGTGGCTTAGGAATGTGGGCAGTGCACTGTTAATGGTGCAATGGATGTTGGATTCAACTTGAGAACCCTGAAATCTGCGATTGGTGTTAGGCTTATGTTTAATTCCATGTAGGATGTGGTTGTTAGAGAAACTGAGGATGCAAGCTGTTGATTAAAGGTTGTAGCTTATGTTTGCAATCATCTGTAGCAGTTATTGTGATAACATATACTGACTGAAAGTGGGAGTAAGGGAGACTTTGGTTGAATTAAGTGGAGGTAGTGTCAATTGTTGATAGTTAATTATGGTATTGTTAGGTTCACCTTTAAAAGTTGGATTTAACGGGGCTTCCTTACCTGATGGGGAGAAAAGGTTGGATGCCTTCCTAGTGTCTGAAATGGATGTGTGAGAAAGAGATGATTAATAGAGGGGCAGGATCTGGATGAAGGCTGTGTTGACTGGGAAAAGGTTGGAGATAATTTGTTGTTTAATTAAATGACCTTAAGGTGGATTTATCATTGCTAGAATACAACGAGCAGTCCCCAAAGAAAAAAGCATACAGGAACAGATGTGTCTTTACCAGAAGCCCCAACCTCTGAAAGTGACAACAGTAATGAGACTAATGGGCGCCAAGACTTCATGAATTTCAATGATATCACATGCCAACTACACACCACCACTCCGTGAGTGGCTAATGAGACAGTAATCTAAAAACAATGGGAAGTAGGGATACAACTTGGTAGACGAGATGGTGGATTTGTAATCATCAGCCCCCTCCCTATCCCCACCCATCTGCCAACATCCTGCAAAACCGCTCTTTTCTAGTGCCTGCACAGTGCGGACTCGAAAAGTGGAAGGGGTGGGAAGAAAACAGAGTGGACTCACCAGTGCAGTCCTGTCCAGAATTGCAGTGGAGCTCAAAGACTATCTTGCGCCCCAACAGTGGCCCTCGTAAGGGAGACAGGAGCCCGCAGCCTTGCCAGCAGACATACAAAGTAGGTGTAGCAATTGGTGGTGGGGAGCGAGAGTTTCTGCTTCTGTTTCACCGGCTGCGATATTGGAGGTGTTGTGCTGCTGAGACTTATCTACTTAATGCGGGGAGGAGGTGACAACATATAACTGTCTAGACCTACAGAATGTGAATCCCCCACCTCCAGGCCTGCGGGCTGGTGGAATTCACCGTACGCTCATTTGGGTCCGCTGCCCTGTCAGAAAGCTAATGCTGCCTGGTGCTGAGCTGCCATAAGCCTCTACAGAGGGAATGGTGGCATTGGGTCACTGTGGGCCGCAGCCTAGTGCCAATGAGAGGAAGGCCTATGGCTCAGCAGTGTACATCGGGTTGATCGGGAAAAGGGGCAGAAGAGTGTTTGTCCCCTAGGGCACCACTACTAGAGGAGATAGGGAGGGGGTGGAGGTTAGTGGTAAAATTAATGGTGCACCTGTGAAATGCCACATGTTGGAAATGGCCCTTTTTGCAGAGTTATCCCCACACTTTTTGCTTCTTCCTCCTTTGTTTTTCCTGACCTGTGGTTCTTGGCTATAGGACTCTGGGCACTTTACCACTACTGATCAGTGCTAAAGTGCATATTTATTATTGTGATTGGTTATCCATGATTGTCATATTTGTTTTACCAGTAGGTCCCTAGTAAAGTGCACTGAGTGTGCCAGGGCTGGTGATTCAAATGCTACTAGTGGGCCTGCAGCACTGATTGTGCCACCCACATGAGTAGCCCTAAAATAGTGTCTCAGGCCCGCCACTATTGTGCCTGTGCTCAGTTTGTTAACTGTCATGTTGTCCTGGCCAGTGTACACACTTGCTAGGCCTGACCCTTCCCTTTTCTTACACATTGGACACCCCTATGGTAGGCCCAAGGTACCCCCCTGTGCAGGGTGCAGTGTATGTGAAAGGTAGGACATGTTCTAGTGTATATAACATGTCCTGATAGTGAAATACTACCAATTTTGTTTTTCACTATTGAAAGGCTATCTTGCCCATAGGATAGAATGGGAAATGCTGTGTAACATGTTTACATGTCCCATAGCAGCAAGATAGAAATTTGGAATCTGGTATCCCTGAACTCAGAATGTAATAACACATCTTTTAGGGAGGAGGGTTTTTTAGGTCTCGCCTGGCGAACGCAGCGCGAAGCGCTGCTGTGCCAGCGAGATCTATTGTTGCTGACTTGCCTCGGAAGTGGGACAGGAGATGTGCACGCGCAGGCTTTTGGCGGATTTGAGTTGGTGTACGCGCTTACAGCCACGCGGCGTGCACATCTCCTGTCCCCCTTCCCTCACAGGCCAGCATGAAGTTTCACTTTCGATTGCCATTAACCCCATGGTCCCCTCCACAGTCCTGTGATTCCCGCTTCCTCTTTAACACAAGAACGTCTGGATACCTGCCCCCACAAACCAGCCCTCCCGCAGACGGAGCTCAGGCAAGAGCGCAACTTCTGCCCCCCACCCCCATTCCTCGCCGCCTCACCTCTGGGGGCAGACTGGTCGCGGTGCTCTGCCGGTTGTTGTTGGTTCTCCGGCCCTTGGGTGCCTTCTTACCCTTGGGCTTCAGAGCGGCGCTGCTCTCCAGGCCCGAGCAGAAGAGCTCGGCCATGCGGACCTCCATGGCGCGGCTCCGACCCCCGGACTCCCCGCCCCCCACCCGGCAGCAGCGGCTCAGTTCCGCAGGCCCTCTGACACCAGGCCGGAGCCGGGCCTGCGAGATACACAAGGGGGCGGGGCCACAGCGAGCGCACTGGAGCATTTAAAGCACTGCTTCGACTGGCACTGATTTCGATGATTGCTGCGGGATCACATCAGACTTGCACAAGATCTCTCCCAGGATTCCTGCCAGGTTCCGAGCGCACACAGGTGGGTGGCTGAGCGCTCTGCCGTAAGAACGGGCTTGTTTTAAAAGCAGCCGCGGTACTATCCATAGGCAACTCCAGCCTGAGCAGTGCCGTGTGTGTGCAGCGGGGAAGCTGCAAGGAGCTCGGATGGGGGAAGGCTCAGGATCCTCAAGTGTAAAGTTAGCAACAGATGCCGCGCTCACTGTCCAGGCTCCGTATCATCTACAGCGAAATCTCTGCAGATAGTTAGAACGAGCATTTCTCGTAAGTGTTTGTGTTTTATCGTTGTGTCAGCGACGCGTTGCACTCGTTTGACTACTTCCTTATTCTCTGACTCCCTCAAAAAAGTCATGCCCGAGGAAGACCTCCCCCCTACACCTCCCTCCAGCTACGTCATTGTCTGAGCGCTGGAGCTGCTTTATGTCCGCTGCGCTATCCAGAAGTCGCGTGACCCCCCTCCCACCTCCCTACCCGCTCATCATGCCGGCCGCGACTAGTGTGCCACATTGAGGCTGTCACTCAAGCTGGTAAGTGCCCGCGGCCTGTACAAGCTGCTTGCCGTGACTGCACTTAACCTTCACCTTTGGCCCCTGCTTGTCCTTTCCTCACCCTGCTGTCCCCGTGCACACACAGCTGCACCAGGCCTTGAGCACTAAACTCTTATGTCTCGCACATAGGTCAGGATCCTGCACCCTCAGTAGCGCTGCAATTACCGTCAGCGTGACAGCTCGAGTGTGCTGTTAGTGACCCTGCCTCACTGTTCATGTGCCAGGCTGCGCGTCTCGGCACAACAACACAGCAGGTAATGCTGGAGCCCACGGAAGTCGAGAGTTATACAGACGCCAAAGTGCAACACCCTCACATTTCATAAAGCAGAATTACAGCCCGTCTCCTATTGCCCTGAATGTCAGTCAAAGGAAGTGTCAGGATCACCACATACACAGCCCATGGCTACTGGCTTTGGTGAATAAATGCCCCTTCACTAGAAGTTCCGTACACAGCGCACCTAAAGTATGTGAAGAATCCAGCCACACACCGTGCTGCTACACCCTCCGCAGCCTCTGCCGCGAGTCCCCAAACATGTCTACAGAGTCGCTGTGTAAGTGCAAGAGTGTGTAAGGAACCGTGTGATAGCAACATCCTGCTGGTCACAGTGCAATCCAGCTTTTCCGAGTTGTTTCCACCGCCTGACCCTCTTGCACTTTTGAAACGCCCACCGCAGTGCCTTCAACGCTGTGTGTGCTGTGCAGGTCTCTCTCCGCAGTTCCTCCAGGGTCTGTGTGCAGGCTTTTCCCCTATCACTTCAACCTCGCCATGAAGTGCATCCTCAGGCTCGTCCTGGCCTTCCAACTGGCCCTCTGCGTGTGCCTGGCTCAACAACAACGTGAGTTTATCAGCTGCGTGCTCTCACTCAGGGGGTACTCATTCAGTGGCACACCTAGAGTGCCAGGGGCCCTGAAGCAAGTAAGGAAATGGGGTCCCGTCCTCTGGTTTCGTAGTTAAAAACACACTTTAATGGGGATAAATTGGAGCCATCTCACCCATGGTCCTCGGTGTCACTGCACCTGCTGCTCCCAACTCTGGCCCCGGTGTCACTGCACCTGCTGCACCATCAATATATACGCCTATATCTATTCAGCCCCCGGGGCTGTCGGTCCTTTGCACAGTCACTGTAGGCACGCGCTGCTGTCATTAGGGTGTCCACCTCACTCCATGTCCTGGTGATCACTGTTTACATTCCTTTGCTTTCAAGACACCGTGATGCATTCTGGGTGTTGCAGTCCGGATTTGCTGCCACCAGTCACTGCTCTCACTAGAGGTTGTGTTTTTTCTCTGTGCTGGGAGTCTCTTGGCGCTCTGCACGCGCACTCTGTCTGTCCACCCGCAGGTACCGTCACTACATGGTGCTGTCTCAGTTCTTTCAAGGGTGTCTAATCTGACTCTGCTCTCACCACCGTTACTGTTCTACCCACAAAATGGAAACTGGCCGCTTTCTACTTGCACTCATGGCCTCTTTTTACCGACTTCACACCCCAGGGCTGTCAACGACTGCCTCTACTGTCTCCTCACACTCGGGTTGTCAGTGCTGTTCGTTCACATCCAAAGCTGCTTGTGTTTTCCGCTGACAGTCACTGTTAAGTTCAGGCACTGCATCCTGCTCACTGCGGGGTTCTGTCTGTCTTATACGTCGACTATATATATGCTTTCCTTAAATCGGAGTTTCCACTACTGTCAGTTCACACGTGGGCAGTGGCTGCTTTGTTTCACACGTAGGTGGTTGATTCGTGTTGTATTGCAGCATTTATATAGCGCTTACCACCCTTATATGGGGCACTAAAATACTTCCCTACATGGGTAGCATGCTGCACAGTGCAGGCTGTGTGGTTGGAAGTATAGAATTGGCATTTTTTCTGATGTTATTGTTTTTTACTTGCGTCTGTATGACACCATAGACTGTGCAGGTTGATGGAGGAGTTGCTCTTATATAAACAGTGTTACAGCAAATAGCTTGGCATCAAAGGATACTTGTTTTTCTTTTTTTTTTTTTTTTTACTTTAATGAGCACAGCGCTATACAAAGCAATAGGTGTTGCTTTTGGTATAGTAAATAACAATGGCAAAAGGCATTGCCGTTTACAATGCCAATAGCTCCAAAACTCGCAGTTGCGAGACCTATTGCATTGTAAATGCTTGTTAATTCAGTGTTTGGAAATGGCACTTTTATAAAGTGGCTATTTTCTTGTTCAACCTTTCTGTGTGCCTCTGCCTGTTTGTGAATTGACTGTCTGGTTTGTGAGCGACAGGGGCTGGGGTTCTCCAGGAGGCTGGGTGAGTCAGCACTAGGCTGAATAGACCTATCTGCATGTAGAGAGGTGGGAGGAGTAGCACCTGGGTCTGAATAGGGCTGTGCCTGCCTTCCACAATGCTGGCTCCACCTCCTGCGGTGCGTCTGATAGCCCTGGCTCACACTCGCAAAGGAAGAAGATGTGCAGTGGCAGAGTGCACCCAGAACTGGTTTGGACTGGGTGCCCCTCACACATGAAGAACAAAGACCTTGGGGTATAAATATCTGAGCTGAAACCCCTAAACATTAGATTAGGAAAAACTTTGTGATCAAGAAGGAATCCCTGCCAAAGAAGAACAGCCAGGAAGACTGAGGAAAAGTGCTGCCACTGCTGTGTGTCTGGGAGCTGACCTGCAGTTGCTGTTATTGCTGAGGAAGAGGACTAAGGGAATTTCTGCTGTGCGCTGTGTCCCCCCTTGCTTGAAGAGGAGCTGTGCTGTGTGCTTTATTCCCTCTGAAGTGTACATGTCTCCAAGGGCCTAAGAAGAGCTGGCCTCCTGCTGAAAACTCAGGGATACAAAAGTTTAACGAAGGACTTCTACAACTCGCCCTACATTGTGCTCCGCTGTTCCTGCCGTCTCTGGGGCTATTTTTGTGTCCCCAGAACATCGTTGTTGCCGCTGTGAAGCCTGGCTTGCTGGCACACTTGTCAGCTCTCCACAGGTACCGAGAGCGCTGCGTGCATCACCGCCGCTGGCCCGTTAACAGAAACAAGCACCACCGGCCCCCGACTGCCAGAATTGCTGTCTGTTTACTTGGGAATCACTGCCGCACCTCGAAGCTGTGTGCCCGAGGCCGGGTCCGCCGAGGAGAGGAGCCGCTAGAACACTCTGCCGACAATCACCGCCGCTGGCCCAGAGTCCATAAACGTCATCGCCGAGCTGCGCTGGGATTGGCCCCAGCGTCGAGGTTTACCCGGCAACGAGGAGGCTTGTCCAGGCAGAGCCGCACCGAGTCCTGTGAAGCGAGAGGCTTCCCCTGGCAACCGGGGCTTCCTCACGCTCGTCAACGAAAGCAGAGCTGCGCCTGAGGCTGGGGAGCGCCACAAAGGAGAAAGTTGCCTCACCAGAAGATCGACGCAGAGTGCCCAGCCTCCCCTTCTCGCTCTCAGGTAACCGGCTCCGATCCATGACCGAAGCTTGATGGAGGTTTAAACAATCTTGACAGCGGCATTCTCTGTGGTTAAAAGTGCAGCGGGGCAACGTTGAAGGACAGCGTCCTTTTGGTTTTGTAAAGTGCAAGCGTTCTTACCACAAGCTGCCTTATCAGAGTCTGCGTTCAGAAGAGGGGGGAAGTCTGTGGCACACAAACCGGAAAGTGCAGGTGCTCGCTAAGGGATCAGCGCCACTGTCTGGAGATAACCAAGTGGGATCATCTCTGCATCCGTTTTCCTTTAAGAATTGAACTGTTGAGCCCACATTTTTGGAGCTAAAAGAATTACCAAACAAACCTCTCTAGAGAGAAACTATTTTTGTTTTGTATGTTGGTTTTATGTCGTTTTGAGTCTGCCTAATTAGATAAAGAGATTAATATTTGTATAAATAATTTGTGTGGCGTCCATTTGTGGTGTTTCACTGTGTTACTGTGAGTGTTGGTACAACTACTTTACACATTGCCTTGGGGATAAGCCTGTCTGCTTGTGCCAAGCTACCAAGGGGGTGAGCTGGGGTTATCAACAGTGTGTATCCCCCTTAACCTTGTTAAAAGTAAGGGTCCCTATTTGGACAAATGTACTTACCTCTGTCAACTAGAGACCAGATCTAACACCACACAAATGTAAAGGAAAGGCAACTACGGTGAAGGACAAAGAGGGTCAACTGACACAAGCAAAGATGGAGAAATACAAGAAATACTCCCAATGGGGAAAGACTGGCAATGTGGGAGAGCCCCTGCTTCTGCTGGAAGACAAGTTAAACCCACCCACAGACACAGTTCTGCAGGTGTCCGGAAGAAATCCATATGGACTTGTCCCTGCTGAGGCATGACTTCCGTGATATAGTTGAAAGAGTAACAGAAGCAATTTTTCCCATGTCAATAATAGATCGGACCCAAACCACCAAATTATTGCTCTCACTCCACCAGGAAACCTCAAAGCACTTAGAAGAGAGGTTCAAAGATGCTGAGGGACAGGTGCAAAGAAATAATATTAGGATAATGGACAACCTAGATGGGACCGAAGTCCAGCACATGGAACAATTCTTTAGCACATCTCTGAATTCCTGGGTCCCGACAAATGAACTCTGACAATGCTTAGTTATTGAAAGGGCCATCAGAGCACTGATGAATTAGCTGTGGCCCGACCCCAACTATCTGCTCCACCAGGGGGGAGCCTGCGGCCTGTGTTGAAAATGGCCTCTACCACCGGCTCCATTATGTTCGACAGCAGAAAGAGAAGACTGTTCCCTGAATTATAGCTCACTGTACAAGAATAAAACTCTTCTACAGCAGTCAAACAAGAACTCCAAGTCATACAGATGGATTACATACTAATGTCTCCTGCCAAGCTTGGAGTCTTCTTGAATACATGATCTTTCTTTTTCGAAACCCCCAAAGCTGTATGGAAGTGGGTGGATGTTAGGAAAGTTCTGCAGCAAAGGGGGCAAGCCAAAACAATGCCAGCAGTGCCTAGGTAGGACAGCCACCTACGGTCACCAAGGAAATTATCCTAATGGCACCAGGTGAAACAATAGCAAAGTGTTATTCGACATGGCTACAAAGATGAAAGAAGCAACTGCTTGGACCAAGAACAGAGAAATGACGGTGACAGAAAGGAACAACCACACAGCATTCCGAAACAAATATCCCCTCTAACACACCAGAAGCAGAGACAATCCAGGGGAACGAATAGGTGCCTGCAACTGTATGACCCAAGCAGACGACCCTCTCGAATTACCTTTGATATCTCCTTTATGCCCTTGCATTCTTCTCCCAGAGTATCTGCTTATTTCGGGTGGCAGATGCTTTTTGGGAGGAACCATAGTGTGGGGGGGGGTTGGCGAAGAATGGGAATGTGTTTGTTTTGGTGGGTTTAGTTTGTTAACTGTTTACTTAGAACAGCATTCTATTACTAGGCATATAACGGTACATTTTCAATCCAAGACTTAATGTACGATACCAGCACCACCAACGCACATTCTGAAGGCACTACACAGGCCTCTTAAAAGTACAACCCTCGCTGCCCATCTCTAACCAATGGGCATTATACTGGCTGACGCCTTGGGCAATGCGCCTGGATCACATGGTCAACTTGCTTGAACACTTATACATGTATACATACCACCTGGGCTGCAAGGCCGTACACTTAAATTGATACCTAAGTTGTTTCTGGATTCACTCCTTGGAATGATAGTAGATTTTAACGGCTTGGTGAACTAGCTTTAGATGTGCTCAACTCAGGACACACAGGTACTACATTGATCCAATCCAAATGGGGTTTCTTCTTATGTTTGGTTTACACATGGTGTAAATGGCCTGGATTAACAAGGCAGTACACCCCCTATTTTTGTGCCTATTGCTCCTCTTTATCCATTGATTATATTTGTGTCCCAAAACAATCCACTGACCTCTCCAAAGAGCAAATTTTGCCATGTGTATCTTCAACCACGCTCAAGTTGAGATGAGCATTGGGGAAGATCCTAGGGTGCCAAGGGTAGTCTGGAGGTTGAATGGCTAGTGGTTATGGCAGAGGTCTTCAAACTGGGGGGCGGGCCCCCCTAGGGGGGCCTCAAGTGATCCCAGGGGGGCGCCAGTCTCTGGCCAGAAGAAACATTATGCTTTATTTTCAGCCCAAAAAATGAGCTGCAGTAAGCTCGTCTGTAATGGGCCATCATTAACATCCTTTGTCATTTAAATCCTTGCTGGGAGAAGGCGTCAAGAGGAAAGGGACTCCAAATTTTCTCCAAAACCCCCACTACCATTTCGAATAATCACACTGTGGATACTATTACACATTAGTAAGGCCTGCCTCACCAGAATAGTATGTTTGGAAATCCTGTATTTGTTTGCATTTTTAAAACAGTGACAGAACTTAGCTGCAATGTTTAAATAAGTCTAGAAATATTTAAACATTGCCAGTTAAATAGAATAATTGTGAAAAATGTTGAGGGGGGGACCTGGTAATATTTTTTTCTACGTGTATACAGTAAGGAGCTATAGAGGGAACAAAACCCAGGTCGCCCTCCACTCAGACAATCTATTACTACGAAGACCTAGGTTTCCGAAGGTATATCGGTCATAAAAATTGGTTCAAAACCCTATAGGTATTTTGTATTCCCCTCAATTTGAGAATTTTTTGGGTAGTCACCAACCAGTTAGCCACCTTCACTTTTTGAATCAATAAAAAATGTATAAAAATTTTTACTTCAAGCAGTCTCCCCAATGATCGTCAAGGTGTCTAAACTCATGTATAGTACACCAGGAGTTTCTCAATTCAATTGCCTCATGAGAGAAACGTGAAAAAAATAAATGTGAAAAAATGTGGAAGAGACGTGATGGCACCTCACGTGCGCAACCCCAATCGAGCCTGCTGGCTGGTACTCGTCAGCTCTGCTCACTCTTATCATCATCGGTAGCCATCACGCTCAAAAGTAATAAACGAGGTGTCCACAAAATAAACCCAACGGACGATTCGTAGGTAAGTGATGCGACTGAATAGTGAAGAATAAAAAGTGAAAAAGGTACACCCTCTATAGGTTCAAACTTTATTCCGCCTTAGGAGTGCACCTACTTCAATGCTTAAAAGGTTGCTAAATATGCATACCATTCTTATATGCCAACATGTTTCATCGCCTGGAGTCTTTATGGCGATTTCGTCAGGGCAACAACAGTCGCTTGGCACACAATAGGGACACTTCTTAGAGACACATTCGGGGACTGCCAAAAGTAAAAATGAAAAGACACACACAAGACTTTACCATTATGATCACCCTTTCTTCATAGATCAACATGATATCTCTCTGTTGGATCTATAAAAATTATTAAAAAATACCCTCGTGGAGCCATGGCCTCGCGTACCAGCTCATTCAATGAGGTCACCCTAAGGCTCCTTGTGTGAGTCCTCGCGGTTTATGCAGCATTCAACCGTAATGCCAATCTGTCGATAACATAAAAACACTCAAAATCTTGTTATGTAGAGACTCTATTTGTCAATTAGGATACCACAATCATAGCCAAATGCCATAATCCTAAAACAAGCCCCTTGTTTTTCTTAATATCGTTTTTCTCTCCGTACTTATCACTACTATGTTTAGGATGCTCTTATTCAGCCTGCTATATAATCACCCACGTGACATGTAGTGCTCATGTATCTTTAAGCATTCATTAGCGCCGTATTGGACTACTCTCATACCCTCTAGTATGTAATCACCCTGGTTTCACCGATAACGCGAAATGTTGATTTTTTATATATAAAGGCATAGATAGAGATTGGTTCCGGCCCCGGTCTCTCGAGTTATTATAGGGACAGCTACCTAACATCCAAAACGGACAAACATGCATCATGCTGGCCCCCTTTCCTCACATACAACACCTCCTTACCACCCAAAACCTCACGGAGCTCCTTCTCTCCGCCGGTCGACAGTGTTGTGTTTCCGAGGCTGTTTATAATCCCTCCCCCTACGCGTCCTCCTCAACGCGGGACCAGTATAGGCGCCATTTTGGATTGGGGAGGTTCGTATATATCTAGGATTGGGTTTTAAGCGCCGTAAGCATCGATATTAATTTAATTGAATTTAATGTAGTGTCGTTCTTGTATACTACAACCTTAATCTGGAGGGTTATCACCTGGTGTGTATATCGGTGGTTCTAAGTAGGGTATTGCCTGCAAAAAATTTTTTACTATGGGCATTTTAGGCGCCATCTTGGACTGTACAGTAAATAGGCTCTAGGGTAACCGATTTGGTATCAGAACACTAACTCTAATGCATCAATATAGTTATTCCCAGGGTGTCCAAAACGACCTACGGCGATTGATAGAGCTCGACTCGAGTCCATTGGTACTCACTGAGTATTCATGTAGTGGGTGCCTTATTGTGTATCACTTTATTCCAGTAGTACCTGACCTCCCCACAGGACTGATCAGAGGGTCAGGAATTGGGGTGCGACCATTATTCACTGATGTAGATACTCCTATATTTTCAGTATTCAGTATCTCGCCTTCCCCCATTCGATTTGGTCATTCAATCCCCCTCGGTCAGACTTCTCCTGGAAAATCCATCTGGCTTCTTTTGAAGCCAAAATATCTTCCACGTTTTGGGGTGAGCCCATTATTCTCTCCAAGACCACCCACGTGAATGTGTGTTTGGTGTTGTGACAGTGTTGTACCAATTTCGTCGTCAGCTTGCCTGCTCTAATAGTGCTTAGGTGTTCTTGCATTCTAATTTTCACCTTTCTCGTCGTTAGTCCTATGTATTGAAGGTTACATTGGCACGTTAGTCTGTAAACCACATTGGCAGTATTACAATTGCTAAAATGCTTCAAAAGCCACATTTTTCCTGAATTCAGGGCTACACTTTGGGTTTTCTTCGTTAATCCGCACACTGAACAAGACCCACACGGGTAATGACCAGGAGGAATGGACGACTCTGTAAACTTCTGTTCCACTTTGACCCGTGTATGCACGAGTTTGTCCCCCAGGTTAATAGATCTTTTAAAGGCGAACCTGGGAGGGGGCATACTAAAATCCTCAGTTGACAACAAAGCCCAGTGTTTACGAATGGACTGTCGGATCTTCGTAGCTAACGGGTTGAATGTCATAACAACCGGAAGGCAATCTTCTTTCGTTTTTTCATTCTTCTGGAGCAAGGCACTCCGCGGGGTATTCATTGCTCTTTTTCTAGCCTGTCTGATGGTTTTACGAGGATATTGTCTCGTCTCAAGTTTGGCACATAGTTCTACTGACTGGTCCAAAAATGTTGCAGTCGAAGAACAGTTCCTGCGATACCGAAGGAACTGACCAACCGGAAGGTTGTCCCTGAGTGCTCTAGGGTGATAAGAATTGTAAGACAAGAGGGAGTTTTTATCTGTCGGTTTTTGGTGTACTTTGGAACATAACCTGCCCCCTTCTGCAAAAATGTCTAGGTCAAGATATACTGCTGTATGGTTGCTATAGTTCCATGTGAACCTCAGACTTGCATCCTGATGGTTGAGCCAATTCAGAAACTGTAATAACCCATCAGTTAGGCCTGACCAGACGCAGAGCACGTCGTCTATGTATCTCTTCCAGAGACGGATGTTACTCTGGAAGGGATTAGACTGATGGTGTATGACGTGCTCCTCGAACTGGCCCACATAGATACAGGCCAGGCTCGGCGCCATCGTTGCGCCCATAGACGTGCCCGTGGTCTGCAAATACATGGTATCTTTATAGCAGAAGTAATTTCGTGTAAGGGCAAGTTCTATGCATTGTAGTATGAAGGATTGTGGAGCATCATAGAACCACTCTTGTGCCTTGAGCACATGCGCTGCTGCCACCAACGCTGCATCTTGTGGTATACAGGTATAGAGTGACTCTATATCAATGGTTACCAAAAATTCATTATCTGGGTCAAACTGGAAATCCTCAAGGATATTGAGTATTGCTGTGGTGTCTTTTACAAAGGATTTCTGATTGACAACTGATTCCCTCAGGAAGAAATCGGCGAATTGCGAGAGAGGCTCTAACACCGACTGGATCCCCGAAATGATTGGTCGGCCGGGTGGAGGACGTTGTGGTTTATGGATTTTGGGTAAAATATAGAAAGCCGGAGTTCTTGGCTTATCATTAACCAAGAACTCGGCCTCCTTCGCTGTTATCCATTTTTTCTCCTTCGCCACAGTCACCATATTCTTGATGATTTCCAAAAGTTCTTTCTGGGGGTTCTGTGCCAGTGGACGATAGTTTTGGCGGACACTTAGTAATCTCAACACTTCGGTGTCGTAGTCGATGGTATTCATAACTACTACAGCACCGCCCTTATCTGCGTTTTTGAACGTCAGGTGCTGGTTATTCTGAAGGTCCTTGACTGCTTCCCAATCTACTCTACTCATGTTGTTAAATTTAAAAGTTGTGTTTTGCTGTTCCAATCGAGAAATATCTTGCAATACTTTATTTTCAAAAACCGTGATCTCAGGGCCTACCATTGTATTAGATGGACAAAAGTTGGATGGCTTTCTAAGTGTGGTGTTAAACACGGTTGTGGGATCCTGTGGTTTATTGGCGAAGAATTTCTTTAATTTTATTCTTCGCAACGTTTCATGGAGTTCAATCCTGCATTTAAAGGGGTCATGTGTGGGGGTGGGGACGAACCCTAACCCTTTATTTAACACCCTTTCCTCGTTGATGGTGAGTTCATGATCAGATAGGTTCACCACTATGTTGTTCTTAATCATAACTGGTTCCGTCCGCGGCTCCGTGTTACTCTCGGGGAGTGGGTTTGCCATTGTTGGTTTTGGTTGCCCCTGCCTCGACCCCTGCCAAGTGGACCTCCCCCTCTGTTGCCCCTGTGGCTCTGTCCTAAAAAAGACCGAAGAAGAGCGCCTAGGTCTTCGTTGTTCGTCTCCTGTTCGTTGAATCTTACTCTAAGAGGATTTGGCTGTGGGCCTAACTCTTCCTTTTCGCTGGAGGTGTTATCGAATGTCCAATTATTGGGTGTGCGTTTGGACGGTTGTCTCCCACCTCTACCTCTACCTCCTCTAAATGGATGTTCAATTATAGAGTCGTAATATTTATCCTCCACATAGGGGAAAGCCCATTCATGGGAGAAACGATCAAGATTTCTTTTTAGCCCTTTGATCTTTTGAGTGATCATATAATTTTTGTAGTCGCTCAGGTCTTCCTGGATCCTTAGGAGCTGTTCCTTGGTATCAACAAGGGTAGTATCCCTCCTTATACTCTCCTCTAGGTCAACAATTTCCTTAAGTAGATCTTCACTTAATCTCTTTGCAGTATTGATTATAAGGATTAGCCAATCTCGTGTACATTTATTGGCTATACCATCAGGATGCAAGTCTGAGGTTCACATGGAACTATAGCAACCGTACAGCAGTATATCTGGACCTAGACATTTTTGCAGAAGGGGGCAGGTTATGTTCCAAAGTACACCAAAAACCGACAGATAAAAACTCCCTCTTGTCTTACAATTCGTATCACCCTAGAGCACTCAGGGACAACCTTCCGGTTGGTCAGTTCCTTCGGTATCGCAGGAACTGTTCTTCGACTGCAACATTTTTGGACCAGTCAGAAGAACTATGTGCCAAACTTGAGACGAGACAATATCCTCGTAAAACCATCAGACAGGCTAGAAAAAGAGCAATGAACACCCCGCGGAGTGCCTTGCTCCAGAAGAATGAAAAAACGAAAGAAGATTGCCTTCCGGTTGTTATGACATTCGACCCGTTAGCTACGAAGATCCGACAGTCCATTCGTAAACACTGGGCTTTGTTGTCAACTGAGGATTTTAGTATGCCCCCTCCCAGGTTCGCCTTTAAAAGATCTATTAACCTGGGGGACAAACTCGTGCATACACGGGTCAAAGTGGAACAGAAGTTTACAGAGTCGTCCATTCCTCCTGGTCATTACCCGTGTGGGTCTTGTTCAGTGTGCGGATTAACGAAGAAAACCCAAAGTGTAGCCCTGAATTCAGGAAAAATGTGGCTTTTGAAGCATTTTAGCAATTGTAATACTGCCAATGTGGTTTACAGACTAACGTGCCAATGTAACCTTCAATACATAGGACTAACGACGAGAAAGGTGAAAATTAGAATGCAAGAACACCTAAGCACTATTAGAGCAGGCAAGCTGACGACGAAATTGGTACAACACTGTCACAACACCAAACACACATTCACGTGGGTGGTCTTGGAGAGAATAATGGGCTCACCCCAAAACGTGGAAGATATTTTGGCTTCAAAAGAAGCCAGATGGATTTTCCAGGAGAAGTCTGACCGAGGGGGATTGAATGACCAAATCGAATGGGGGAAGGCGAGATACTGAATACTCAAAATATAGGAGTATCTACATCAGTGAATAATGGTCGCACCCCAATTCCTGACCCTCTGATCAGTCCTGTGGGGAGGTCAGGTACTACTGGAAAACAGTGATACACAATAAGGCACCCACTACATGAATACTCAGTGAGTACCAATGGACTCGAGTCGAGCTCTATCAATCGCCGTAGGTCGTTTTGGACACCCTGGGAATAACTATATTGATGCATTAGAGTTAGTGTTCTGATACCAAATCGGTTACCCTAGAGCCTATTTACTGTACAGTCCAAGATGGCGCCTAAAATGCCCACAGTAAAAAATTTTTTGCAGGCAATACCCTACTTAGAACCACCGATATACACACCAGGTGATAACCCTCCAGATTAAGGTTTAAGGTTGTAGTATACAAGAACGACACTACATTAAATTCAATTAAATTAATATCGATGCTTACGGCGCTTAAAACCCAATCCTAGATATATACGAACCTCCCCAATCCAAAATGGCGCCTATACTGGTCCCGCGTTGAGGAGGACGCGTAGGGGGAGGGATTATAAACAGCCTCGGAAACACAACACTGTCGACCGGCGGAGAGAAGGAGCTCCGTGAGGCTTTGGGTGGTAAGGAGGTGTTGTATGTGAGGAAAGGGGGCCAGCATGATGCATGTTTGTCCGTTTTGGATGTTCGGTAGCTGTCCCTATAATAACTCGAGAGACCGGGGCCGGAACCAATCTCTATCTATGCCTTTATATATAAAAAATCAACATTTCGCGTTATCGGTGAAACCAGGGTGATTACATACTAGAGGGTATGAGAGTAGTCCAATACGGCGCTAATGAATGCTTAAAGATACATGAGCACTACATGTCACGTGGGTGATTATATAGCAGGCTGAATAAGAGCATCCTAAACATAGTAGTGATAAGTACGGAGAGAAAAACGATATTAAGAAAAACAAGGGGCTTGTTTTAGGATTATGGCATTTGGCTATGATTGTGGTATCCTAATTGACAAATAGAGTCTCTACATAACAAGATTTTGAGTGTTTTTATGTTATCGACAGATTGGCATTACGGTTGAATGCTGCATAAACCGCGAGGACTCACACAAGGAGCCTTAGGGTGACCTCATTGAATGAGCTGGTACGCGAGGCCATGGCTCCACGAGGGTCATTTTTTTTTTTTATTATTTTATTTTTTTTTATTTTTTTGAAACCGTTTATTGCAATCTCAAGTATATACAAGTATGGGCCTACAACCTTCCGGCCGGCCGCTAGAGTGACAGGAGCACCTGACAAACGTACAAAAAGGCACTTGGCGTTGCAGAGAAGTAAATCAGGAGGTATCAACGACGTGGGCCACATGACTCTAAGCCCACAATACGGTTTCATTTTATACAAACACAACAACACAGAAAAACCACACCCGCAAGGCAACCCGCAATCGAAAGTAACCGCACGTGCTCCTCAAATGAGGGACCCCGACCATCCACAGGAATCTAAAGATGGGGAAGGGAAACAAATCCAGGACTGGGGGAACTCTGTGCCCGGGGCTGGGGGAGGGGGTCAACTAGGGGGACGGAGCCGGTGAGGCAGCAGGCAGCAGTGGTGGCTCGCAGATACCCCCGCGGTAGGCGTTCCAGGGGCCCCATACTTTCACCCACGCCCCAGGCTTACCCCTCGCCACATAGACCACCTTTTCTCGGAACATGCACCAATCCATGTGTTCTTTCCAGGCCGACACCGCCGGGGGCCGCTGGGATCCCCACAGTTGAGCGATGTCACGCTTAGCTATCATATATCCCAGAGTCACCCATCGCGTCTGCGGAACCGAGTAATCAGTTGGTTCCCACACATTCAGCAAGCATCTCCTCGCTTCAGGCAACAGCGCGACATGCGTAACCAGTCGCAGGACCTCCTGCACACCACGCCAGAATCGCTCCACCTTCGGGCATTCCCACAAAATATGCAAAAAAGTCGCCAAAGCACCACACCCACGCTTACACAACCCATCCTCAGCATAACCCATACGCAGAAGCCTTGGCCCCGTCATGTAAACCCGGTGGAGTATCTTAAGCTGGACGAAGCGAAGGCGAGCCGGTATGGCCCCCTCCTTCGGAGAGGCCACCGCGGAAATCCAGTCTTCGTCGTCCAACTCCAGCCCGTCGGCAACCCAAGCCTCACGGAGGCCGGTTAGCAGGCCCGAGCGGTCATTAATCAATTTTTTGTAAATAAGGGAGATCGTGCTGTCCGGAACGTGGCCATCCAGCACTCTATCCTCCAGGGGGGAAGACTCCGGGATGGAGGCGACGTCTGGGAAGACGGAGCCCAGCGCGTGACGGACCTGCAAGTACCGAAAGTATTCACTGCCCTGCAGCTGAAACTCCGTCTGCAGCGTCTCGAATGTTTTAAATCCCCCTCTCGTCCAGAGGTCCCCCACTTTACTGATGCCGATCGTGTCCCACTTCTCGAAGCCCTTCGAGGTCCACAGGGAGCCCAACCGCTGAGGCGCATACAACGGCGACGCCCGGGTCAAACGGTCCTTCCACCCCATAGCTGCATTGGCCGCGTGCCACACCCGCACCATGACACGCGTGGGCCCCGTCAAGCGGGGATCTGGCGCGCCAGAGTAGAGCGCTCGATTGTAGTCGCCACCGGGCAGGAGCATCTTGTCCATTTCAAATGCCGGGTTCAAGGCGGGCCCATAGAGGCCGTGATTAATTGCAGCTAGCTGGGAGGCCCAGTAATACCGCTAAATGTCCGGGAGGGCGATCCCCCCGTCATACCACGGGAGCGTCAACTTCGCCAGGGCTATACGCGGCCTCCCGTCCCAGAACAGGCGGCGCTGTAGACTCTCCACCTCACGGAAGTAGCGCGCCGGGACTAGGTCCATAGTGTTCTGGAGAGCGTACAGGAAGCGCGGCAACGACATCATCTTAAACAATGCCGCCCGGCCGAGCGGCGAAAGCGGCAGGCGCCGCCAGCGCGCGACGTCCTCCTTCAAGCGCTGGAGGGGGGGAAGCAAATTCCGCTCGTAGCGGGCCTCCGGGTCCAGCGTGATATAGACACCCAGGTACCGAAACCCCTGCGAGGCAATCTGGATCGGACAGCCCCGCGGGAGGACGGGAGCCTCCCCAGAAAGCACATAGACACATGATTTAGCCCAGTTGATGACGAGGCCTGAGTTACGGCCAAAGGAGCGCAGGACATCAACCAGGACAATCAGTGATTTGCGCGGGGAGGCTAGGTACAAAAGGATATCGTCAGCGTAGAGGGACACGCGGTCCTCATACTCGGGGGTCCAACGGAGACCACGGATGGAAGGGTGCCACCGCAGCCACTCCGCCAGGGGTTCCAAGGCCAATGCAAACAGGAGCGGCGACAAGGGGCAACCCTGTCGCGTGCCCCGTCCCAGCGCGAATGGGGCCGAGACTCGTCCATTCACTACCACCTGCGCTAATGGGCCCGAGTACAACAATTTGACCCAGCTGATGAATCCCGGTCCAAATCCAAATTTCGCCAGCATCGCCCAAATGTATGGCACGAGGGTAATTTTTAATAATTTTTATAGATCCGACAGAGAGATATCATGTTGATCTATGAAGAAAGGGTGATCATAATGGTAAAGTCTTGTGTGTGTCTTTTCATTTTTACTTTTGGCAGTCCCCGAATGTGACTCTAAGAAGTGTCCCTATTGTGTGCCAAGCGACTGTTGTTGCCCTGATGAAATCGCCATAAAGACTCCAGGCGATGAAACATGTTGGCATACAAGAATGGTATGCATATTTAGCAACCTTTTTAAGCATTGAAGTAGGTGCACTCCTAAGGCGGAATAAAGTTTGAACCTATAGAGGGTGTACCTTTTTCACTTTTTATGCATCACTTACCTACGAATCTTCCGTTGGGTTTATTTTGTGGACACCTCGTTTATTACTTTTGAGCGTGATGGCTACCGATGATGATAAGAGTGAGCAGAGCTGACGAGTACCAGCCAGCAGGCTCGATTGGGGTTGCGCACGTGAGGTGCCATCACGTCTCTTCCACATTTTTTCACATTTATTTTTTTCACGTTTCTCTCATGAGGCAATTGAATTGAGAAACTCCTGGTGTACTATACATGAGTTTAGACACCTTGACGATCATTGGGGAGACTGCTTGAAGTAAACATTTTTATAAATTTTTTATTGATTCAAAAAGTGAAGGTGGCTAACTGGTTGGTGACTACCCAAAAAATTCTCAAATTGAGGGGAATACAAAATACCTATAGGGTTTTGAACAAATTTTTATGACCGATATACCTTCGGAAACCTAGGTCTTCGTAGTAATAAAATATTTTTTTCTACACTGGGGGGGCGCGGAATAAAAAAGTTTGAAGACCACTGGGTTATGGGAAGAAAAACTTACAGATGTCCTAAAAGATGACATTGTGTAGTACTTTGAGATTAAAGTGGACTCGATCTGCAACCCTTTGGGAAGCCTTTAAAACATAGTCAGGGGGCAGACCATGTCTTATTGTAAAGGCAAAGACTAAGTTAGGGAATGAGAGACTGAAGACCTGGAGGACCGAATTGGAACCCTAGTGCCCCACCTGGGCAACACACAAACAGAAACCATCCTCAGGCAACTTGAAGCGTGAAGGCAGTACTTAGGGGCCAAAATGGTAAGCTTGGCCCAGTACGACTGGCTGACCACGCAGCACAGAATAGATGAATGTGGGAACAAGCCTGCAACGCGCTGCTGAATTGGTTGGCTAACTAAAAGACAGATGCTCATAATGTCCCATCGGTACTAAAGTCAGATAAGTGGTTGGTCATGGACACCATAGGAATTTCAGACATTTTTTGCAAGGTTAAAGGAAGCTCTACTCTAGACAAGGTGTGCCTCAGATTGAGTGGGAGTGCCCAGTTGTAATTGATCTCATTATTAGTACCTTGCCCATCGCCGATAGAATGGAACTGGACTACCTATTACCGAAAGTGAGTTCCATCAAGCAATCTTGGCTATACCCTCCAGTAAAACCGCTTGCCTACATTGATTTCCAGTGGAATCCCTTAAAACTATGCCTTGCTGTTAACACCACATTTGCAAGCTTTGTTTGAGGCACTAGACACAGGCATGTTCCAATATGATTTAAGGGATGCCACTATATCCGTGATCCCAAAACCAGCCAGACTCCCCAACGAATGCGCCTCCTGCCGGCCAATATCACTGATAAATATGGAGGTCAAGCTCCTAGCTAAAGGGCTGGCAAGGAAACTTGCCAATGTAATACACACACTGGTAAATGACTACCGAAATTGTTATTGGAGATTACTGCAGGTCACACTGGCACGCAGAAAACACTTAAAAGGCTCAGCAGCACTACTCTCAGTGGGCTTTTAAAAGGCCTTTCATAACATCTACTGGCTTTTCATGCACTAGGTATTTCAAAGGATGCTGGTTGGCCAGCTCTTCCTCAAAATATTTAGGAACCATATTACCGCACTTTATTCAGACAACCTGTAGCTATTCATTCAGTGACCAGACCCTTCACACCCCAAAACAGTTCATATGGTACAAACCTATGGCAACGCCTCCTGTTGTAGAGTACATTTTGAACATTCAACTTATGTGAAAGTAGCTGGACCAGTCGCATACAACATAGAAACTACCCGCTTGAGTTTAGCTGATTCCCACTTTAGGATCCTATGCTTGATGATACCGAAAGATGTAAAACAGAGTTGAAAACTGAAGATTGCCCCTCCGCTCAAGAGAACTTAACAGGAAATGGAGGGATTGGTGACAGCCGCGTATCATAATGGGGAGGATACTTTTTCAATGGTTTCATTTCTGCAAATTCTGTACATCCAACAAACCTATCCTCAACCCCTCCGAACGTAGTTCTTCCAATCTCTTCAGTCACAACTAAGCACTTTCCTATGGGCTTGCAGAGTCCCTAGAGTCGTATTTCCCAAATTTCATAGGCCCCATTTGAAGGTGGCTTAAGGATTCCTAATATCCAGTTATGCTATTAGTCTCCCAATTAATTCCACTTAATGATTGGTTCTTTTGTCTTAGAACCAACATTACATTGAGGCTTGAGCTAGATCTTCTTTATCCATTAGACTTATACTCCCTGTTATTTTAAGCACCGCTCTCCCAATAAGAACCAACAATTGCGAGAACCCCTATAGTTTGCTGGTGGGCCACATTGAGGCACATCTAATGGTATGGTAAATTAACAGGAGAGACCCCGCTCTATGGCACAAAACACTGATAAAACATGTGAAGGAACTGCAGGGATTTTGTGCATTGGACTTTAGTTTCATCTCAAAGCCAGGAGATGGTTGAGCAGTAACTCATGCTAGAACCCACGAGCAAACAGCAAACTATTTTACACTTGGCAAAACTTATTTTTTCGAATATCTCCAACTTTACCATGCCTCAGAACTCTATAAATATAAACTTTTGGGTGTTCCTGAGTTCAGTCCCCTAGAAGTAAAGATTACAATGGAATAGTTAGGAAAGAAGGGCATTTCAGAGATTTTTAGATTTCTAATATTCAACACACCTTACCCCTTTAACACATTAAGACAGAAGTGGGAGCAAGATCTTGGCAAGTAGATAATGCACACTAGCTATCTCTATGCACCTCTGGCTAATGCAATTTAAATACCTTCAGAGGGACTATTTCCACCTGTCCGACTGTGACAGATGGGTGGGGCAGTGTCGTTCAATCGCTTATGCCATAGACACTCAGCACTCTGGAACATGATACACCGAACACTAGGAAGAATTGTTGGTCCTATGCTAATTCCTGAACCCAAAATAACTTTGTTTCGTTTAATGGATGGATAGGAGGGTGGAGTGGGCCCTAGTACACTGGTTGGGATTGGGTTTATGATTTGCAAACAAGACATCACCATTTCCTGGTGGAATTATGGCCCTCCCATGCTGAGAGAATGGTAGAGAGGAATTAACATTAACTGTTGTCGTAGTAGAAGTCGGTTTACAAAGCGAGAGATTGTCAGAAGTAGTATATCAAGATTCTGGCCCAATGGAGAAGGAAAGCAGGTATAAACAGTTAGTGAAAAGAAGTTTGTGCCGCAATCTCATAGACTCTGACCTGGATTGTAATATTTGTACAAGAATTGTAAAAACCAGAACATCTGGGAACAAGCCAAGTTTAGGATGTCAATGTATGTGTGACACCAAGAAAGTGCTGTATTGCTATCTTGGATATGTTAAAATAGTAATAAAAGGCAAGGGGAAATGGATCGATAGTGTGGTTGTCAAGAAGCACATTTGAAGAGAGCTCAAGTGGTGTACGAGGGAAAACCTAATGAGGCAGGTGTTTCAGGCCACCTCTGTGACACTAACAGATGCATCATACTCAGAGTGGGATGCACACAAGGGAAAACCCCAGATAAAGGGCCAGTGGAACACAGAAGAAGAGGTCCAACACAAACAAGGAGGGACGAAGAGCAAGTGGAACAATCTGTGTTGAAACATATTTTCAGTCCTGCCTACACTTAACACACCTCTGTAAGAAGAGGAAACTTGGGTATAAACTATGGCAAGCATGGGAATATACAAGAACATTTCACTCACTGCTAAACGTCCATGTGACACCTAAGTGTTCTGACCATTCATCTTACTTAAGGCCCCAATATTTCTTTTTTTCATTAGCTCCTGAATTATGTGCATTTGCTCACGCCCTGCGTCCAAATCGTGGTCTGTTATTGTGTCGTTCACATGTTTCTTCCACCCCCTACAGCATGGGCAGTGGGTCATCCCACTTCAGCATTGGCTAAATCCAGTGTAAATGATTTGATTATGTTCTTTCACAAAGAGCACATTCACACATAAAGTGTCTAGACATGTATTAATAGTTAGGCACTTAGGAACTTCTAGATTCACAGATTGTATCGACAGTCGACACATGAATATTGGATGGATTCCTTTGCTGAAGAACCAGTCATGTTTTCATCCTTCCGATAATTACATGTACCACGTCTGCATGATTTAGTTGAGGTAAAATAAAATATCTCCGAAGGAAACTGCATATTTTCACTATTTACGGATCTGAGAAAAAGTGCAGCCCATTGTGTGCAATTCTCAAATTTCACCTTTGTAAACCTCTCTTAATAGTGTTTTCAGCGTCCCAGTACTTCTTACCAAAGATCTAGTTTGACTCCAGTGGCCGTTGAGTCTCAGTAGCTAGGGAAGTCCAGTATTTTCTGTCGATTTTCTATGGGATCCTGTACTTTGAGAGCAATTCACCCTTTGCAGAGATTACAAAAGTGTTTACTGTAAGTAAAAGTTCTACCAATAAATACAACAGTGGCACGTCCTATTTTGCTAAAGAAAGTGAATGACGCGGAGGTAGCACATTTCTAAATGTCTCTAGAGCAAGTAGTATTCCTTTCCGAATTATTGACAAGCTGTTCAGATACTTCCTTATATGTCTACCTATAGGTCATTAAGACTTTTCGCTCATGCTCAGACACCTTATACACCTTATACAAATTGAGATCAGCAGAAAAGAATCAGTGTCTCAGAGTCTGTGAGACAGAAGAACATGTTTCTAGAAAAGTGTTCTATATTGTGTTGGGAAATGCTTGTGCTGCATGGGATTGAAACCATAAATTCAACCAATCCCAAAAAAAAAGAGCAGCAGCAAGGATGTGGCGGGCATACAATGTGCCAGCCCTACTCATGCAGCCTCTTCTAGAGATCTAGGTTACTACTGATCGAAGGAAAGCTGTTGTCATATGACTCCATTATGCTGCCTGCCTCAAGAGCAGTAAATGACAAAAATAAATCTTTTTTAATCACTCACTAATTCAAAATGTACACGTCTTCAAAATTCTGGGGGCCGAATGTGATGGGCATACCGCCAAGCTAATGTTTTAAGGAAAATCATCCTAAGAAGCTCAAGGTGACTGACCTAAAGCCCTTCTCCTTATGTTGTGTATTTTATTGACATGACGTTTGGCAGACAGCTAAACCTATCTGTAGCTAGACGTACAATGAGGTAAAAAATAAACAAGCATATGCATAGCCAATAGGTCTCGCCTTTCAGACCTTATAAGTGTTTAGCCAGAGCTATTGGCTTTGCCAATGTCTTTAAGCTATGTTGTAGAGCAGTGTGGCTGCTGTACAGCATGTTGAAAAGTTATAATAAAGTGTTATAAGCATTTTTGTTACCCTATATATAACCAAGTAAATATTATGTACAAGTGAACAACCCTATTAACCCCTTCTGTGCCACGCCCTTTCCCCCTCCTGTGCCGGGCGTTACATTAGTGGGTGGGGTTCATGACGAGATAGTCTCGTCATGGGCACAGCGCGACCGTTCTCCATGACGAGACTATCTCGTCATGGGCACTGAAGAGGTTAAAAAAAAAATTAACATATACAATGTCTTCTAGTTTGTCTATCCTGGTGCTAAGGTGATGCTGTGCTGATGCTTCGGTGATGGGGAGTTATACTGACATGGTGGGGAGGTGGTGGTGTGCTTGTGCAGAGGTTGGTGCTCAGTGATGCTAAGTTGGTGCTGTGCTGCGCTAATGCTCAAGTGGTGCTGCACTGGTGCTGAGGTGGTAATGCGCCGATGCTGTGGTGGGGCTGCAGTAGTGCTGAGTTGGTGCTTTGATGGTGGTGCACTGATGCAGAGTTGGTGCAGTGCTGATACGGAGATGGTGCTATGGTGATGTTGAGTGATGCTGTGGTGGTGCTACGCTGATGCTGAGTGATGCTGTGGTGGTGCTACGCTGATGCTGTGGTTGTGGTGCACTGGTAGTGAGGTGATGCTGCACTGTTAGTGAGGTGGTGCTGTACAGGTGCTGTGCTGAGGTAGTGCTGCGCTGGTGCTGAGGTGGTGTTGCGCTGGTGCCCAGGTCATGCTGAGTTAAACTGACGTAGTGCTAAGGTGGTGGGGTGCTTGTGCAGAGGTGGTGCTGTGCTGGTGCTGAGGTGGTGCTAAGCTGGTGCTGAGGTGGTATTGAGCCTCACATATACACAAAGCCTGGTGAGAGCTTGCTTCATAGGGGCAGCACAACGTGTCCCTTGTGTGAGGAATACAAGAGTTCTTCCCACAATTGAGGAAAAAACTCTACACTACGCTGTGTGTGAAACAAAAGCAACCAAAATCAACATCTGGCTCTACAGTGCAGAGGTGCTGCGCCTCACAAGTAGCAGACTAGATTTCGTTGAACTTTCTGAGCATGTACCTTGTCGAAAAAGACAGCTGCGGGCCTCTAAGAATTGCACGTTCACACGCCCGTGCACGCCTCCGAGCGCGTGCATGGTCTTCCCATTATTTTAGACTTTGTGCCCGGCTGGGCGCACCATGACACACAGCAGGGACCAGTCGTCAGTGTTGTATGGTTACTCTGGGCCCCGAGGAATGCTGATCGATTAAAATCCATGAGTTCCTGTGCATTGCTGGGGGGAGCTGCCAACCCTACAGTCGAGGCCTCTACATTTATTGCAGTCATCTGCGTTTCAGCTATGGCCAGGGGCCTTCACACAGCCTACCCAACAACAAAATGCAGAGTAATGATTTGATAAAGTAAAGAAACCTAGACCCAAAAAGATGACGTCTTGGTACTGTCTACAGACCACACCCGCCAGGAGAAAACCCTTTGGATGCGGAGGCGGCTTGTTGACTGTAACTCAGGGCGCAGTGAGCTGACTGCGGTAATTGTAAGCAGCAACAGAGAAAGTTTGTTTGCACTTGACACTTTCAGAGACAAAGCTATCTCTTCCTGCATGAACAGCAACACAAACCTTGAAATGGATAATCCTGAGGTTTAGGGAAGGCCTCTGTTGCAACATTACTGCAACTGAGATAGGCAAGCCACATTTACAGTAACTCGTTCCTTGCCATATATATAGCGACCGGCGGGTCTCTGATGTGGTATCGCTGCGCTTTATGTATCTCCAGTGGGAAAAGCAGGCACCAACATACAGGGAGTTCTTGGAAAACGTTAAACTAAATCTTATCAAAATCCAGTCATGCACTGGCACTTTATTTATACCATTAGGGAGGCCTCCCCGTACCATACATGATATACGAGTGCCCCCCCCTGAACCCACCCTTTAACAGGATAATAGAAAACAGAGTTTGATGGAAGGAGAGCCTCTTATTGAGGCGTATAGATAAACTGAGCTGGGAACTATATTTGTTTTGGTTCTTGGTGTTAATGTACACAGAGGAAATACGTTTGACACATGTTAACTTTATAAAAACAACCTGTCTACATTTTAAAGATGTAAAGGAATGCACAACATATGAGTTAAATAAAAATGCCAGGACACAAATAGGGGTGCACTGGAAAGGATCCTGCCAACACGAACTGACAGATGACCAGTACTAAAACCTCCACTAGCAGCCCCTCCCCCCGCCCCCTGTGTACTTTATCCATCCAAGCATCACTTCAAAGTCCCAGCAACAGGCTACAAAGGACAGGAAGATGGGCAGTCCCGGACAAGCTCACTGAAGCAGACTGCGCCGATAAGTTCTTCACAGAGGACAATAATCTCAATTTAGTTGTTGAGGTGGGGGACTTGGACGTCTGTGTCGGAAACAGGACAGCTGCACGAGAGCGACGGACACTGCAGGGCTGACAGGTCTCCAGACTGTCCTGATCACTTCATCGAGATAGTGCCTGACTGGCGAGGGCAGGGTTGCAGCCTCAGGCATTCAAAGGCAACCAAAGGCCTTCTCGGAGCTGTACACACTATCCACTACAACTGAACCGAGCACCGCATGACAGTGGTTGTTAAAAGTTAACCAACCCCATGACAAGAAGACGGTGCCCCAATCTGACATCGCTAGATAAAGCCATTCGTATGAGCAGGCAAAGAATACGGGTACATTTTAGGAACATTATATTTTACACACTGCACGTTAAATAGCCTCTATACGCTTGTTCACAACCATGTTAGTACCACAACACATGCATCTTGCATAAGAGCACGACTAGAAACAAACGGAAGCATTTTTAGAAGACACACTGATCTACAAGTGTCCGGTAACCAAACGCACCCAGTGCGCTGCTTCTCCGCAAGTGCCCAAACCTAGAGGGTACAGTGCCACAGAAGTAAGATACTGGAGAATTCAGCATATTCTGTGCTTGCGCACACATCTGAGCCTGTGTGAGCGCCAACAGGTGAACAGGAACAACAAGCAGCTCAAGAGGAGTGGTGGGGGCGGGCACAGGGAGACAAGGGGGAGTGGTGCAGGGGAGACAAGGAGGCACTGCAGCTGCCAACCTGCGTGCGGCTGCTCGCTCCCGCCATCAAAACGCCGTGGAAGTGAACCTTTTCAAAAGAGGTGGGACATGCACCCACATTTAGCCATTTGCAGGCTACGATTACAAAATGACACACGCAAAAGCCAACCCAATGCGTTGGGGGAGTCAGACCCGCACAGAGTAGTTTGGAGTAGTTACAAGAAGCCTCGCAGAGCAGCGCTTGCGCGCTGCTCTAGGCTCAACCAAAAAATGTAATATGATATTGAATTACAAAAAAAATCTTAATTGTATGCAACTGTTTTAATGCGCAAAAGCTATTTCTCATATCATTACATTTTAGCATTTGTATCGCACTGCTAAATTTCCTTGGAAATCTGTATCTGACATCCAAATGTTTTTTTCTGTACTGTGATCTACTTCTTTTATATCCCAGTATCAATTAGAAGATCCCTGAATACGCTTTGTGTTAAAACAAAAATCCAAAACCTCTACTTTGGAAGGAATTCAAGGAATGCATTCGCTTTTATAAATTAATTTATATTAGTGAGTCAGGAGAAATGACATTTCCTTATCTTATATTTGGAAGGTCCCCATTTGCCTGACGGTGTCAAGATCATCCCAGTTTATATAACAAAAGAAGAAGCAACAGCGCTCCGTGAGTTTCCAGTAGAGTGGATGATGAGGTAAATATTGTACAGTCAGAAAGTTTTTGATGTAACAATTTCATATTATCTGCCAAATGACAACCTTGGAGCCATACTACTCTTTGAAGTCTGTCTTCTAATTTCCTGTTTGCACTAGAATAAACTCGGGTAGATTTGGCTGTTACTTTACATTTCCTTTACATGTAAACGTAGGGTATTATTTAGATGTGAGCGCTAAATCTGGAGGCAATACCGTAAATCAGTATAACATTACTACTCAGTGTTACTTCAGATTTTCTTTGTTTTTTACAGAATACATGGAGGATATCCCTTAGTAACACTGCAGTTACAAATCTGCTGTATGTTTTTCCAAAGTTTGGTTTCCATCAGCCTTCAGCATGTCATGAAATTTCTGTGAAGTAATGCATCTCCATAACACTTGTAAATTTGTTGTAATGTAAACATGTCTAATGCTTTCAACAAAGATTTAAGCCATTACTGAGAGAGTGCAAATGAGACTATGTTATCCTTATTTTGCTGTTTTGAACACAGTACATTGAAGAGTACTTTCTTATCTAACTTCCTTTACTGTGCTTTATCTAATTTACATCAAACTCCGGGGCCTGTGTTACCCAGTTCCTTCATGTTTTTCTCTGACTGCCCGCTCAAATCACTGAACCTTGCCTTATCATTTTGTTGGAACGTGTAACTATAGAGTCACTTCATTATTTGCTTTCCCCTAAACTTCTTTTGTTTTCAAGGTAAGAGTTATCTGTGTTTTCCAAATCCACCATGGATGCCAGGTTTAGTTTAGATTATAAGCTCTGCACACTCCTGCCATCTAGTATTGGGAACAGGCATTTCAAGTTATTTTTCTTTGAAGAAAAGGAATTGAGGTGACTTGATACCTCCCCCAAAACAACAATGCACTAGGACATAAACTCCACTTTCAAGTCGGATTCTGATACATTTTTGAGTGCTCCTGAACCATTGCTAAAGAAAACAGAAATACTCGTACTACCAATGTCTGCTTCAACAGAACAAATACGATTGAAGAGTGTTTCGTAGCAGAATCCGAATGAGAGGCCTGGGATCATATTCTATAAGAATGCCTCTCAGTGAGGGCAGGAATATGGAGAACATGTTTTTTAAATGTGGTCAAATTACAACTGCAAATTTCTTTGGTCAAACCAGCACCAGGTCTGCTACCTTTTCGCTTCCAGGGGAGCATGGAGAGCTGAGTCAGGAATATAGCTTCTAATCACTCTGACTTCAAAGAGCAGTCTTCTCCAGGGACCTCAATGAGACCCACACCCAGGACACAGATGGCACTGGAGCTTACACAAAGACTACACACAGAGGTTTTTCCTTCCAGGGCAAGAAATAGCACTGGGAAAGCCATGCCTTAAGCCACTGTCTGTTCCTGTTGCAGTTCCACCCTAAAAGGGTCTTTCAGCACTAAAAGCACACAAGACCAAGCCTTTCCGCAAATAGCTATAGCCTCAACACTGAAAAACCCTAGAGCCTGAGCCCCGCTGTCAAGATAGCCAACTTCAGCACCAACAGTCTGCCCAGCTAGTCTCAGATCCAAAATAGATGCCAAAGACACCCTTGAAGCCATCATCCAGCTAGATACCAATAGAGAACCAAACAACAGAAGACACAGGCAATCAACCAGATGTAAGGCCCAGGAGATTTTTTTTAAATAAAAACTCTGTTTGCAGGCACATCTTCCCAGGGTCTCCAGCACTTTGCCAGTGACCAACATCTCACGTTTGAAGAGGCTATTTTTGAGAAACCTAGGGAAGCCTCTTTCAGTTCCAAAGACGAAACCAGGGAACCCGAACCACCACCATCAACTTCATATTAGTCTTCTCTTTCCCAGTCTGTGCACGCAGTTTCATATCACGAGCCCCAAGAATTTCAGCCAAACACTTAGGATGACCCCATGCCCATTAATGACTGTGATGACCCTTTAACATGGTTATAATGCAGACCCTCCAGGAGAACCATTATTTGAGCCATTTCCCATTAAACACTCGCAGTTCTATGATACAAGGGCATATCATGCCGTCCTGCAATGAGCAGCTGAACTCTAGAAGGGTAAGGTGCACGTAGACGAACAAGAGTGATTGCACCTGTCATGGGCTGAATCAGGTTATACCTTCCCAAGAAGGAATGAAAACCTCAGACACATGTTATTAATTACATCTATCGCATTCGCCTGGATATAACCGCACCTATCAATATTCCAGCATAGAGGCACACCATTGGCCAGACCCACCAGAGGCTGCTGCAAGTGAAAGCGAAGGTATTACTTGAAAAGGAAACAATAGAATTTGATCAACCACATCTGAGTGTGAAGAAGTTTACTCCCTGTACTTCTACATCCCCAAAAAGCATAGTTGAAAGTTGAAAAAAGTGCAGTGACGTGGAGAATGTTGACCACATCATATTGCGTTTTCTTTTTTTCTTTTTTTTTTTCTTCGGCTGTGCTGCTGTACAACATGGATAAAAAATATTGACAAAGCCAATAGCTCTTACATAGGCAAAACCTATTGGCTTTGCCAATGCTTGTTTATTTATTTGTTGCTTGACATGCCATATCGACATTGGCTAAGCTGTTTAAAACCTTACAACTGTTTGCAGTTGCAATGCTTTTACATTTTATTAATTTTGCAGGCGTGTTCTTAGTCACTTAAACATTTTTGGCCGCCAAGAACTTCGAAAATGTTTTACAGGAATATGCCAGTGACACACAGGTTACATTGAACATGCTTCTAGATTAAAGCCTTTACCAAAAGAACAAGGCCAGCATGAAGAGGTCACGTGTGTTTGTATGTGTGTATAAATGTATATGTTCGAGGCATATGAGCTGCAGATTACACACTTGTGCATAGATCGCCATCTGGTGTTGGGCCCGGATGTTTGCAGTTGTTTTTCCTTTTGGAAAATCTTTGGAAGTCACGAGGTCGTTGACTCCTCCTTTGGATCGTATTGCGCATGGGCTTCGGCTCCATCCTCAGATTGTTTTTTTCCGCCATCGGGCTCGGATGTGATCTTCGCGCTCCGGTTCCGAACAGGTTTCCAGTTCAATCGACGCGCAATCCTCACACTCTGCGCGGCTCTCATCGATCAAAACCTTCGATTCCAGTCGTCGACGCCGGCCTTCGGGCCTACCCAAGCTCCGGTCCTGGCTCATGGAAAGGACTCCCTTCAAGAAGTGCCCTCGATGTGGGTCCAAATTCCCCCACACTGATCTCCACGAAGTATGCAATCTATGCCTCTCTCCTGAACAAGAGGCTCGAGACTGTCCGACGTGCAAGTCCTTCCGGTCCAAGAAAACTATTCGAGACTGAAGGGCAAGAAGAACCATGGCACACTCGTTGACGGCGATTCCAGATGACATCTTCGGAGAGGGCGTTGACGCTCCAGAAGAACACCACACTGACGAGGGCCTCGTCAGCGCTTCCGAAGCCGTCGATTCAGGTGTGGAGGACATCACTCCGGCACAGAGGGTCTTGAGTACCAATTTGCCCCCCCCGACACCCTCACCGGCACCCAAAAAGGCTTCGGTCACGCCTTCGCCTCCGGGCCTAGGTAAGACCAAAGACACTGCTTCCCACACCGCACCTTCGGGACCGGTAAAGAAGCCTATTAAGCCTTCAGGCGGCTCGGGCTCGAGCCAGCCCACCATCGGTGCCGAAAAACATTCCTCCACAACCGAAAAAGAAAATGGCCTCCTTTTCGGCACCAACCCCCATACCGAAACACTCGGTGCCGAAAACCAGTTCCAGCTCCTCGGTACCGACTCCATCTTCGGAACCGACGAAAGCACACAAGGCCACCGGCACCGAGATCTCAAAGTCGAAACCCATCTCGGCACCGACCAAAGAAAAAGCCCTTTCCAAGCCGCATACTTCTAAACAGGACACTAAAGTAAAAAAAACAACGGGCCCGATACCTTCGGCGCCGACGGATAAGCCAGCTTCGGAGGAACTCTTTACACCGGATCACTTGCAAAAGACATTGACCAAGGATCCCAAAACCAGACATTTGATGCTCAGCATCAAAAAGAGACGGCTGGAAAAACCTGCCCCAGCTCCACCTCCAAAAAGGAAGGACTTTGCTACCTCACCTTTCAGAATACCTTCCCCACCTTGTCCGCCCCCTCCACAACCCCCCCTCCACCTTCTCCCTCTCCACCCCCTTCTCATCATTCCCCAACACACCCTCCGGACGATGATGATCATGATAACATATATAATGACATAGGGGACGCACCCCATGACTCACCCACAGGGGACCCCACTCCCACAGGCTCCCCAGACCCATGGGACGACTATAACATCCCCAACATCCCTAAAGTCCCACAAGATGATCTCTATCCTTCGAGACCATCCCCACCAGAAGACTCATTGGGGTTCAACCATTTACTCCAGAGGGCTGCACACTATCACGGGGTAGATCTCCATACCGGCCACCTGGAGGAGGATTTCCTCCTCGATACTTTCGATACCACGCATAGGGCCACCTCCATACTGCCCGTGCTCAAAGGGGTTATCAAACATACGCCAGAGGTCTTTAAAGACCCAGTCAGAGCCAGGGTCATTAACTTGCGCATCGAGAAGAAATATAAAGCCGCCCCTACAGATCCCTCCTACATCAGAGGGCCAGCCCCACTAGATTCCATAGTAGTGTCCACAGCACGAAAGAGAGCCAACTCCCAGGCGAAGCACTATCACCTGACAAAGAGTCAAAAATCTTGGACGCAGAGGGCGTGGTTTGGACGCCGAGAGAGATGGCGGCTCGGTGATTCTCTCTGCCCGTGCGTGTAACGTATAAGGGCGGAGGAACGGGTCCTACCGCTCCTATAACGCTGCAGAAAGTGGAATCAGTGACCGGAATGTGAGGGGGGCTCCGAGGAGAAGTTTGGAGGTTTTTCGCTGCTGGGAAACGGCTCTACCGTCGCTTGAGAAACCCGCCTGATGACTGCGAGGGCTACGGCAGGAAACGGGACCGCGTGACTGCTGGTGTGTCGGCGGTCGGATGGTAACCGGAGTGGATCGGTCCTATGTGTGGTTCGAGGCAGAGACCAGCTGGTATGTGGACAGGAGCGCGTTTCAGATGGGGCGGATGAGATGCTTGGCGCGGAGAGGAGTCGTTGGCGCCTATCGCGCAGGCAAGATGGCGGCACCTGCTGCATAAACGTAGAACCTTTGTGCTGCTACTACGGCGCCTGTGGGGTGTACGGAGTCGATTGAGGACTCGGCATCGTGGGAGTGATGACTGCCTTCTGGATCGTGTCCTGGTAGGGCTGGATGTCTGATTCAAAACCGTGTCTTATCCTTCACAATACGGCTGGTGCTACGCTACACGTGAAATGGTGGAAATGGCGGCGTGTGGGTGTGACTGTGACAGACTACTCCTTCCGAGGTAGATCCAAGCTAGCGCGGCCGAGCCTGAAACACCACCTGCAGTGAGGCCTGCTTTTCTAATTCGGCGACTTGTGTATGGGGTTGTGGAGCTGCGAGTGATTCAGGCACTACACTGTGAGGGGTCAGTCTCCCATACTGCTACCCTGAGACTTCACCGGCTGCCCTGTTAACCTGAGATTTCACCTGTAAATCCTTTGCCTTGATACGCGGTTCTCCTGGGTGACGGCGCGGCCTAGCCTTGTTCTTTTATGCTGATGTCTGCGATGTGGTCACACGTCTCTGCCCTTAGATGAAAAACACGTGCTACCGTTCGGCGATCCACCGATCGCGTAGTAACGGTCGGAGAGGTGCCAGGTGATACGCTCATGTTCTCACGTGTGGAAGTATACTGGGTTAATGTGAGTTTACCCGGATTGGCTACTACAAGTCGTCAGAGGTGACGGTGTTAATAAGGCACTCTCCAAGTGTAGGTTGAAGCGCCTAAGACAGTTGTGACCGGCCACGGAATCTGCTCGACTGGCTAACATGGCTGATAGTAAGGATTCTGTGAAAAGCATGAAGAGGCTCAAATCTGATCAATCGAACCCAAGTTCACCCAACAAGGGAAGGAAAAGCATTCCGGACCCAATGGATGTGATACTTAATAAGCTGGATGAAGTAAGGGAGTTAGCTAAAGCGACCAAAGATGAGGTAGCGGCTATTAGGCAAGATAATCGCGAGACTAATGCAAAATTGTTGGAAGCAGAGTCGAGGATTAGCAGACTCGAAGATCTAGAAGTAAAATCGTGTGCAGCCGTCAAGCGCTTATGCATCACCACGGATCAAACTATGCGGAAACTGGAGGAGTTGGAAGACAGAAATAGACGGGGAAACCTCCGCATTTTTGGCATTCCGGAAAGATCGGAAGATCAGCATGCGAGCTGTGTGGCCTTCCTGGAGTCTTGGTTTACTCAGGCTACTAACCTGTTCTTTCACCATCCTCTGGAGTTTGATAGGGCTCATAGAGTGCCAGGCAGGATAAGTAAAAACCAAAAAGGTCCTAGAGCAATTGTGTGTAAGCCTCTGCGGTATCAACATGTAGAGCAGATTCTTGACTTCATGCGGAAAAACAACCATATTTTATGAAAATCGGTCAAAATATACATCTCACAGGACTACAGTAAAGAGACGGTGGAAGTTAGGAAGGCGTTCCTGGCTCTTCGACCGCTGCTAAAGAAAAGGGGCTTCCAATATGGGTTTGCAGGCCCTGCAAAATATCGTGTGATGGTCCATGGCTCTCCGCATTTTTTCTTGGATCCTATGAAACTGAAACGCATGCTCGATGGGCCGGATGACTTGGACATGGAAACCAGTTCCTCAATGGGGGCAGTTGAGCAGGCCTCGGCCTCAGGTTATAAGTGATCGTTCCCTGCTATTTTTTGCCAATCCTAACTCTGTATGAGCTCCTTCTACTTAAGGTGGAAGGTTACCAACAGCACGATCTCTGCTTCAAGACATTTCCCAAGGGCAGTTCTGTTGGCTGTATGCAGTTGTTCCTGGTACCTGGACACATACTATGTTTCAGATTAATGCCTCTCGGCTAGATGGGTGCCAGTTTATCTGGCTACGATTGCTAATGGTCATGTATCACAAGCTTGCTCATGTGGGTCTGTAAGAATGTTGGGGGCGGGTTGTTGCTTAGTTGCTGGCTCTAGGCCGGCTGAAGAGGTCCCTGAAGGTTGTACTACTGGGGCAGGATGGTTGTTGTTACAGGGGGTGGAAACAGGCCTCAGTTCGATTGGGTTAGTTCCTCTGTTCCATGTTTTTCATCATTCGGTAATGGTCATGCACGGGGGGATTCCGACGCAATCTCTTTCCAGTCACCATGCCTACATCGTACAGTTGGGGTGGGGGGCTGGGGGTTTTATGGGTAGGGTTATGTGTTCTTTGTTTTTTGTTTTCTCTGGCTTGCATGATCTTCATCTTTTTGGTGCTCATGGGTGGGGGTGGTGTCGGGCTCTACTGCGGCTTTAACTGTGCTTACATTGTGTAATATATAAGTATCGAAATGTTGATGCAACCTTCTGATGCTAAATAGCTCAATTAGCTCTCCGATGGGAGTATGTAATATGGACAGATTGAAGATATTATCGTTTAACGTTAAGGGTTTGAACCAGCCTGTCAAAAGACAGAAGATTTTAGATTATGTAAAAAGACTGAGGGGTGATATTGTTTTACTTCAGGAGACGAAGCTTGAGGCTAAGCAGTTTTTCCACCTGAGGAATAAATTTTATAATGAGGTTGTGGGGGCTGAGGCAGTGAACAAAAAGAATGGTGTTCTGATACTTGTTGCAAGGAAATCTAAGGTGGAGATCTTGTCCTCTGAAGCGAGTGTAGATGGTAGGTGGGTCACGGCCAAAATGAGTAGGGATAATACAGAGTTTTATGTTACTAACGTGTATGCCCCCAACACTAGCGACTTGGTTTTTTAGCACAAACTGAATAAACACATTGAAACTATTCCGGATAACGCGGTGCATATATTAGGTGGGGATTTCAATCTTCCAATGGATGCAACTTTAGATAGAGACTCACATTGCCCCTTTAAGTCAACAAAAGCACATAAAGCTTTTCTCAGTCTGTGTAAACGCTTTACCTTGGTGGATACTTGGAGACTCCAAAATCCCACTGAGAGGGACCCTTATAACCCAGAATGGCGTCCCTAGACCAGAATCTACAACCATTGAACCTCGTGTATTGTCTGATCACTCGTGCATCTCCTTATCAATTGCTAATGTCAAACCATCCTTTCGTCAGACATCTTGGCGTTTGAATGATGAAATCCTAAATAGTGATAAGCACCGGTCAACAATCCAAGAGGCGATCTCTTCCTACCTTCAGATCAATAAACAGGGGGACACGTCCGATCTAATTAGGTGGGAAGCTTTGAAAAGTACTATAAGGGGAGTGTGTATCAAGATTAGATCAGCGATGAATAAAAATTTTATTGCGAAGTTGGAGGCCTTGGAGACCGATATTAGGAAACTAGAGATTAGACATTTAAAAGATAGGGATGCCTTGTCTCTTGCTGCGTTGGCAAACAAAAAATATGAATATAATAAAATAGTTAGCGAGAGAGCGGGAGTCTGGCTTGATAAGGGTAGGCGGTTTAAGCTTTGTGAGTCTAATAAGGCAGGAAAGTCCCTAGCCTCATACTTGAAGTTCAAGGTCCAGAAGAATTCTATTAGTGTCATTAAGGATGCATTGGGGCACTCGCATTCAGACCCAGACAGAATAACAGAGGTGTTCAGAGTATTCTACGAGGATCTCTATGCAAAGAATGAGGCGGTGGAGGAATCCAGGATTAAGGAATACTTAGATGAGTGTGATCTCCCGCAGCTTTCGGTTGAGGACCGGGTCACTCTTAATGGTCCAATTAGCACTTCAGAGATAGAGACTGCAATTAAACGTCTAAAAATAGGGATAGCTCCAGGCCCTGACGGGTTCACGGCTAAATTTTATAAAACCTTCCCCTCCCTTTTGGTCGAACCCCTCCTACAGTTATTTCAAGGTATTAATAAATCAGGTGAGGTTAGAGGTACTTTGGCAGAAGCCATAATAGCTGTACTTCCTAAAGATGGGAAAGACCCCTCGCTGCCGAAAAATTATAGGCCAATTTTACTGATTAATATAGACTGCAAGCTCTTGGCTATGATACTCTCCGCTCGCCTCCAGGGGGTTCTCCCACAGTTGATCCACCCATCCCAAGCAGGCTTCCTTAAAAACCGGTTGTCCAGTGACAATACAAGGATTTTGGCGCACGTATTAGAAAAAGCGAAACTCCTAGACACGCCAACTGCAGCAATAACACTAGATGCTGAAAAAGCATTCGATAAGGTTGATTGGTTCTTCCTCCGCGCTGTCCTCCATAAATTCAACTTAGGGGAGTCATTCACTAGACTGGTAATGTCTCTTTATTGCTGCCCCTCGGCAAGAGTTAGGGCTGGTGGATCTTTTTCCTCCCCCTTTTGTTTACAGCAAGGCACGCGACAGGGCTGTCCCCTGTCTCCTTCGCTGTTCTTGTTGGCAATTGAACCGTTCTTATATCATATAAGGAATGATCCCAAGATAGCTGGTATACCGTTTGGTGACTGCACTGTTAAATTAACGGCTTACGCGGATGATGTGCTTATTGTGTCAGGAAGAGCGGATGAGGCAATTCCGGCGCTCATGACTGATATTGAGGACTTTTCCAGAGTCTCTGGGTATAAACTCAATAAAGACAAAACGGAGGTCAAACTTCTGAACAGTGTTGGGGATAAAGGGATTATCGGGGATTCCGGGCTTACATGGCAGCCTCGGTGTTTTAAATACCTTGGGCTAGATTTCGATAAAGATTTGATCTCTACACTGAAAGTAAACGAAGACTTGACCCTGAAAAAGATTTCTACATTATTGGACGGTTGGTCTCCAAAGTTTCTCTCCTGGTGGGGTAGAGCAGAGACGCTTAAAATGATGTCGACCCCGTTGGTCAACTATCTGGCCAGTATGCTCCCTATGACGTTCTCTAATGCTTTTGTCACTAAGGTGGATCAGCTGTTTGGAAATTTCCTGTGGCAGGGCAAGAAAGCCAGAGTCTCACTGAAGAAGTTGCAATTGGCAAAAGATAAGGGTGGTCTGGGTCTCCCCTCCTTCAGGAGCTATCAGAGAGCGTTTCTGTGCAAGCAAGGTGCTCAGTGGCTGATAAAATCCCCTGTTTATACACCATTATGGATTAATATTGAGGAGGCACTAGTAGACCATGTGCCTTTGGAGGCCCTTCTCACGATGGACCTGTCATACCTACCGCACTCCAAATATATCATGCTGAATACTAGACGGGCTTTGCTTAGACTCGACCAAACACATAAAACAAAGTTGACATTTGCTAGGTCTTCACTTATGTCCTTGTGGAGAAATGCCCGTCTTAAACACAATGGTAGTAGCATATTTTGGGAATCTTGGTCCAAGAAGGGCATTAATTTGGTGAGGGACTTATATGATGATAAGACTCCGCTGCCGTTCTCGACCTTGCAACAACGGTATGATCTTACCCCGATGGATTTTTATGATTTCCTAAGAATTAAAACAATGCTGACAGCGAGTAATTTCTCTCCTTATACCCCATGGTTGCTACTTCATATCCCTCGTCTTATATACGCTGGCCACTTCGTATCGAGGGTGTATAAAATGTTATTACCTCTACCCATGAAAAAACACAAAAGGGTGGAAGTCATATGGGAGGCTGAGCCAAACCTAACAGGCATACCTTTTGATTGGGAGGTGATCCATAAGTTGGCCCTTACACACAAAGTCTCACCCATCCTATTTCAGACGAAATATATGCTCCTCAACAGGACATTTTGGACGCCTGACAAGCTTTTCAGATGTAAATTAAGAGAGTCTCCTATGTGTTGGAACTGCCAATCAGGTTCTGGTGATCTTGCACACATGCTATTTTCCTGTCCTTCACTAGGGGATTACTGGGGGAAAATATTTGACTGCATTTGTCACGTCTTCAAGATAAAGCCTGTACAGGAATTTGTTTACGTTATTTTGGGGGCGCTGTATCCGCAAATTACAACAGTCCACGATCGTCAGCTGTTAGACTTAATGTTAACAATGGCATGTAAAGTGATTCTTTGCAAATGGAAAAATGCGAATGAGGTGAGTTTTAAAATCTGGCAGGAGTGGTTATCTTTCTTGAGGGGGTCTAGTAATCCGGCTCTGCAAGCTTCTGCCTCGAGCCCTACTAACAGTAGGCTTTGGAAATCATTGGATGCATCCTCCTTTCATTATGAGCCACCTTGAGATGTATAAGGTGGTTGGGTCCCTCTGATTGGGGTTGGCTGCGAGTTAGGTCGTGATTAACCTCTTGAGCCCAGGGGCGCCGCGCCCACACATTGAGCAGTATATATATGGATGTACCTGTATATTGACGATGCGAGCCAGGGTGATTTTCTTTATATCATTTGTCTTTGCTACTTATTTTCCATTTTTGTATTTGTAATTATTGGTCATGGACTACTTTGAACCTTTTGTACGGAAGAGTTACTGTATTGTTATTGTTACTTCAATAAAAATGACTTGAAATAAAAAAAAAAAAAAAAAATCTTGGACGCATCCGGCAAGCGCACTGCATCACAAGCTGCCAACATGTGGCGTATCGCCAATACACAAGCGTTACTGGCTAGATATGACAGGGCCCATTATAACGAGCTAGAAGCCATAATGCTACACCTCCCTGACAAATACAAAAACAGGGCAAACAAGTTAATTCAGGAGGGCAAAACCATCACTAATACCTCCATCCGTTGTGCACTAGATGCAGCAGACACCGCCTCCAGGGCCATCAATACTAGCGTCCTCCTCCGTCGCCATGCCTGGCTCAGGATCTCAGGATTTAAACCAGAAGTGCAAGCTTCCATCCTGAACCATCCCTTTGACCAGGAACATCTGTTCGGACCAAAAGTGGATGAGGCCCTAGAAAAAAATGAAAAAAGACACCGACACGGCGAAATCTATGGGAGCCTTACAATCGCACCCTCCCAGGTGTTCCTTTCGCCGTTCCTCCTTTCGGAGCACATCCAGAGGCTACTCCTCTGATACCGCTTCCACGTCCTATAAAGCTCCTACCCAATCCACCTTCACAAGGGGTTACCAAAGAGGCGGCTACAGGGGCAACAATAGTAAAGGCAGAGGCAAAACAAACACCGCCCGCTCTGCCTCCACACCTACCCAATGACTTCCCTCCATTCCCCCCCAGACCATCCCACTCCGGTCGGGGGCAGACTCCAAAATTTCCTTCATGTCTGGGCTACCATCACCTCAGACAAATGGGTGACACAAATAATTTGGTCAGGCTACTGCCTAGAACTAATGTCTACCACCCCCCCCCCAAACATTCCACCCAGACAACGCCCAATGTCACAGGAACATCTAGCATTACTTAAGCAGGAGGTAATCTCCCACCTACAAAAAGGGGCGATAGAACACGTTCCTACCAACCAACGAAATCTGGGAGTTTACTCCCTATATTTTCTCATACCAAAAAGGGACGAGACTCTACAGCCCATCCTAGACCTCCAGCCCCTAAACACATACATACATACATTCAGACCATTTTCATATGGTAACACTTCAGCAGGTACTTCCCCTGCTCTCCCAAAACGACTTCCTGACCACTTTAGACCTAAAAGACGCTTATTTCCACATTCCTGTACACCACGCTCACAGGAAGTTCCTCAGATTCGTAGTGGACAACCAACACTACCAATTCAAAGTACTCCCATTCGGAGTCACAACAGCACCACGGGTATTCACCAAGTGCCTAGCAGTCGTGGCAGCACACCTCAGGAGACAACACATCCATGTATTCCCATACCTAGACGACTGGCTGATAAAAGCCAGTTCATACAACCAGTGTGTACAACACACGCATGCCACTATCCAGCTACTTCACCAACTGGGCTTCACGGTATTATTATTATTATTAATGGCATTTGTTAAGCGCATGGTTGCACACGGAACAGTGCGTCCCCGCGCTAACAGTTCCACTAACATCACACAAGCAACACTCATGGCGGTGGACTGAAGAGCAGGAGAACTATATTAACTTAGGTTTTGGGAAAAAGACGGGTTTTCAACCTTTGTCTAAACCTCGTTTCAGACGGTTCCATTCTCAGTTCGATGGGAAGGTCATTCCAACCCTTACTGGCAAGGTATCGAAAGGACCGACCTCCCATCCTAGCTCTGTGGATCCGTGGAGCAACTAACAACATATTGCCCATTGACCTAAGAGAGCGTGAAGGTCGATAGACTGGAAGCAGTGCTTGTAGATAGGAGGGAGCTTTTAGATGAGCAATGCGATGGGCAATGCACAACATTTTGAATGTGATTCGTTCCCTAATCGGGAGCCAATGTAAGGAATGCAGGGCATTTTTCCCGGAGGCCCTTCTAGGAAGGTTCAGAACAAGCCTAGCAGCTGCACTTTGAACGCGCTGCAACTGCATTAGACCTTTGTTACTTAGTCCGCATAGGAGGGAGTTCCCATAGTCTAAGTGGGAAGTGACCAAGGCATGTATCATTGTTTTTCTGGCGCTAGGAGGCAATAGGTCAAGAATCTTCCTCAAGACCTTTAAAATACCATAGCATTTACCAGTCACATTACCCACATGGTTAGTGTAGGCAAGATTGGAATCAAGGAGTATGCCGAGGTTCTTGACTGTTTCAACCGGGACCGGAACAGAACCCAGTTCTAAGGGCCACCAAGCGGATGTCCAGATGGATGGACAAGGACCAACAATAAGAACTTCCGGCTTATTGCCGTTAAGGCAGAGGTAGTTCAGCTTCATCCATCCATCAAGTGCTACCAAGCATGCCGAAAATTTCTCAGCCTCCACAACTGGGTCACGAGACAGATTGATCACCAGTTGTGTATCGTCTGCGTAAGAGACTATGGCAACACCATATGACTCCACCAGTTTAGCAAGAGGTTCCATGTACAGATTAAATAATGTGGGGCTCAGAATCGAGCCTTGTGGAACCCCTTGTTTGAGACATCTAATACTGGATTTGCACGGTGGACAGTGCACTTGGAATCTTCTGTTATTAAGAAAGGACACCAACCACTCATGGGCTGTACCGGTTATGCCCTTCTCTCTCAAGCGGTCCAGTAAAACGGAGTGTGACACGGTGTCAAACGCCGCGCTTAAGTCCAATAGGACCAGTGCGGTCGTGTGACCCTCATCCGCCTGGCACCGCAGCAGTTCCGTCGACAGAAGGAGAGCGGTCTCCGTCGAATGTTTGGCTCTAAATCCCGACTGAGACGAGTGAAGGATCTTATTATCTTCCACGAATCTCACCAACTGTCGGTTCACCAATTTCTCAACTACCTTCGCACAATAGGGGAGGAGCGAGATAGGTCTCAGATTGTCCAGTTGTGATATGCTGATATGAGCTTTCTTTTTTATCGGGACAACTTGGGCCAGTTTCCAGTCGTCCGGAACTAAGCATTCTTGAAAAGAAAGAGAGGCCAAGTTTCCTATGTATTCAGCTACCTGGGGGAGATGACTGCGAAGAATCCTCGCTGGAACAACATCTAATGGCGAGCCAGAGTGAATATTTGATAGCATATTAATTAACTCCTCAGTTTGGGGGACCACAAATGTCCCAAGAGTATTCTTAACCTGTACTTCGCGGTAAGAATTGGGCCGATCTGTGTGTTCTGTGATGGTCTGAAAAGAATCATAGATCTTTTCAACCTTCCCAACAAAGAAGTCAGCGATCTTATTGCATGCTTCAGTCGAGGGGCGAGCTTCCCCTGCACTAGCTAAAGGGGAGGAGAGTTCCTTTAAGATCCTAAATAGCTCTTTAGAGGTATTCTCTGAGCAGTCAATCCTCTTACTGTAATAGTCTCTTTTAGACTTCCTAATTTGTTTATGATACGCCTTTAGTTCACTCTTGTAGACTTCGCGTAGTGAAGGGGCATAATCCACTCTCCATCTACGCTCAAGAGTTTTACATTTGGTTTTAGCTGCTCGTAGCTCAGCAGTAAACCACGGAGCAGATTTCAAGCTCCGGGCCATAGCTTTCTGAGTCCAGGGTGCAACATTATTCAATGCATTCTCAACCCACTCGTCATACATCCTGCACGCCTCAGTCAGGTTATTACTGGGTTTTGGGCATCCCTGTCCAAGGGCATGACTGAATCCATCATGACTAAATTTCCTCCAGTCTCTGCGCCTAATAGCCGGGGGTTTAAGTAAGGACCCTCTGTTGGTCAAACATCTAAGTTGAAAAGGGATCAGATAATGATCTGACCACACGATCTTAATCGGGTCAGATACACTTATATCTTCCCAATTAGTAAAGATAGGATCCAGCAAGTGACCTGCTTGGTGGGTGGCCTTGTTGTCGGCCAACACAAACATAAGAGCTTCCAACGATTTAATCAGGGCTACAGCCTCTCTACATTTGTCATCGTCCAGATGTATGTTGAGGTCTCCTACAATCATAAATTTATTATGACGTAGAGCAGAGAGCATTGAGGCCTCAAGGAGGCTCTCAATAAACGCCGTCGCGGCACCAGGCGGGCGATAAATAAGGTAGCCCTTGATGGTACAGTTAGGGCCAACCGAGATGGAAAATAGCCCAGCTTCACAATTATTGATGGCAGTCGGCTCGAGAGTACAAGTAAGCTGAGTTTTATGTACAATCGCTATCCCCCCCCCCCTTCTGATTCCCTCTATTTATTTGGAGAATGTTATAGACAGCGGGAAGGGCCTCAACAATGTCAGGGAGGGACTGCTCATCCAGCCACGTTTCCGTTAGAAAAACCAAGTCAGGGCTGTCATCGGTAAGCAAGTCATATATATCCAAACTATGGCGTTTCAACGATCGACAATTCAGTAAGAAGGAAGCAAGTTTGTTACCTTCCTTACTCAACTCCAGATCTTTGCACATAGTATAGCCGCACCCCACACACTTCACAGGCCCTTGCTCCATGTGCAACGTGTGAGCGCAGCCCAATGGCGGTACCTTGCGCAGCTGTAGAAGCGCTTGCCTCGTGTATGCCATCGCCCTACCCTGATCAGAGATGGTGTGGCCAGGGGGACGGGCCCTGGGCCGCGTCAGGTCGCGGACGGGCGCAGACGGGCTTGCCTTTGGCGCGCCTTCGGCGCGCCGCCGGCGCGTCCGCTGCGCGGTCGCTTCAGGGTGACGCTTAAATAGGCGTCGGCACAAAAAGACTAGAGCGCCACCCCCAGTAAGAAGCGCTGGTATGGTCGGCTCAAATGTGCAAAGGAAGCGTTTCTGTGCAAAAAGCGATCAGCAGCAATAAAGTTTTAAAAAACAAGTTTAAAAGCAGTGGATCAATTTCAACAATCGGGCAGCATTAAAATACAATTCCCAACTCGTTATATCTCTCCACCCCCAGAGCGTCACTTCTATCAATGTAAGTAGTGCGCGGTCGCTTCAGGGTGACGCTTAAATAGGCGTCGGCACAAAAAGACTAGAGCGCCACCCCCAGTAAGAAGCGCTGGTATGGTCGGCTCAAATGTGCAAAGGAAGCGTTTCTGTGCAAAATGCGATCAGCAGCAATAAAGTTTTAAAAACAAGTTTAAAAGCAGTGGATCAATTTCAACAATCGGGCAGCATTAAAATACAATTCCCAACTCGTTATATCTCTCCACCCCCAGAGCGTCACTTCTATCAATGTAAGTAGTGCGCGGTCGCTTCAGGGTGACGCTTAAATAGGCGTCGGCACAAAAAGACTAGAGCGCCACCCCCAGTAAGAAGCGCTGGTATGGTCGGCTCAAATGTGCAAAGGAAGCGTTTCTGTGCAAAATGCGATCAGCAGCAATAAAGTTTTAAAAAACAAGTTTAAAAGCAGTGGATCAATTTCAACAATCGGGCAGCATTAAAATACAATTCCCAACTCGTTATATCTCTCCACCCCCAGAGCGTCACTTCTATCAATGTATCATCTGCAACCATCCCACGTAAAACAATACCTCGGTGCCACCATAGACACCTCAAAAGCGCTAGCCTACCCCAGTCCGGCCAGGATCGCAAGCATTCAGGCTCTACGCGCAAAATTTACAGCACAACACTCCCTTCCAGCTCGAGTGTTTATGCAACTAATCGGGATGATGGCCTCTTGCATATTCTTAGTACCCAACGCAAGACTCCAGATGCCTGCTCTCCAAGAGTGCTTAGCACGCCAATGGTACCAGGCCCAAGATCAATTAACAGATCTGGTGTTGGTAGACGGTCGTACCCATCGCTCTCTGGAGTGGTGGACCACCAAAAACCTTTCCAAAGGGCAACCGTTCCTGGACCCGGTTCCTCAGATAATACTGACAACGGACGCACCTGTTACATCACACCATGCAGGGCAGATGGACACCTCAACAAGAGTTACTAGCGGTATTCTTAGCCCTGAAATCCTTCCAAACACAGATTTCAGGCAAGGCAGTCCTAGTCCGCACAGACAACATGACAGCCTTGTACTACATACAAAAACAAGGTGGCACACACTTTCCACAGCTCTCTCAGCTAGCACAGAGCATATGGAGATGGGCCATACCACAGAAAATCTTTCTCCTGGCCCAACATGTCCCAGGAGTCCAAAACACTATAGCCGATCTACTCAGCAGACATACACAACAGATCCACGAGTGGGAACTACATCCACAAGTTCTTCACCCGTACTTTCAACTGTGGGGGCATCCACAGATAGACCTCTTCGCCACCCACGAAAACGCCAAATGCCCAAGCTTCGCCACAAGATATCCACACCCATTGTCCAAAGGCAATGCGATATGGATGAACTGGTCAGGCAAATTTGCGTACGCTTTTCCGCCTATCCCACTCATTCCATTGGTGGTGCGCAAACTACAACAACACTCCCTCACTCTCATACTAGTAGCTCCAACTTGGGCCAGACAACAGTGGTACACCACACTGCTGGAATTTCTCTGTAGTACCGCACCAAAAGTTACACCTCTCTCCACACCTCTTAACCCAGAACCATGGAGAGATCAGACACCCGGACCCAGTTCAGCTCAACCCAGCGATCTGGCTCCTGAAATCCTAGAATTCGGTTACCTCAATCTTCCCCCTGACTGTATGAACGTCATCAAAGAAGCTAGGTGACCCACCACTAGAGTGTGCTACGCCGCCAAGCGGAAACGTTTTGTTGTCTACTGTCACAACAATACCATCAATCCCCTAGATGTGTCCATTCAACACATCATAGGCTATTTACCACACCTGCAAAGATGCAATCTAGCCTATACGTCTATTAGACTGCACCTCACAGCCATAGCAGCTTATCTGCAAAACAGGCAACATCTATCACTTTTTAGAGTACCTGCCATTAAAGCCTTCATGGAAGGCCTTAAAAGAATAATTCCACCCAGACTGCCACCCTCACCTGTGTGGAACCTAAACATCGTTCTCGCCAGACTAATGGGGCCTCCCTTCGAACCTCTGCACAAATGTGAACTCCAATTCCTAACATGGAAAACCGCTTTTCTTGTAGCCATCACTTCCCTCAGAAGGGTCAGTGAGATACAAGCACTTACCATTCAAGAACCTTTTCTGCAAATGCACCATAACAAGGTTGTTCTCCGTACCAACCCAAAATTCCTCCCTAAAGTCATTTCTCCCTTTCACATAAACCAAGCGGTAGAACTACCAGTTTTCTTCTCGCAACCACAAACCGTTGCAGAAAGAGCTCTTCACACACTAGATGTCAAAAGAGCCTTACTCTACTACATACAGAGAACACAACCTTTCCGCAAGACCAAACAGCTGTTTGTCTCTTTCTCTCCACCACACAAGGGCAACCCCATCTCCAAGTCGGGTTTAGCTAGGTGGATTGTCAAATGCATTCAGATTTGCTACCACAAAGCAAAACGAACGCTATCCGTTCCCCCTAAAGCCCACTCTACACGCAAAATAGGGGCTTCAATGGCATTTTTAGGGAACATCCCATTAGATGATATCTGCAGAGCAGCTACATGGTCAACATCGCACACTTTCACTAAACACTATTGTGTAGATGTGCAAACTAAGCAACAAGCTAGTGTGGGCCAGGCTGTACTCAAAACTCAAAACCATATTTTAAACCACTGCAACAGATACGGGTGGTCGCCGCTAAGGGTGGGTACTGCTTTATAATCTATGCACAAGTGTGTAATCTGCAGCTCATATGCCTCGAACCGAATATGCTACTTACCAGTATGCATCTGTTCTTGGCATGTGGAGCTGCAAATCTACACACGCCCACCCGCCTCCCCGGCTACCTTTATCTGTTCCAGTTTATCTTCTTTAGATACAACACAAATGGGCATCTTTCCTGTTATTACTACGCTCCATCTTTCCCTGTTGGCGAAAAACAATCTGAGGATGGAGCCGAAGCTAATGCGCAATACGATCCAAAGGAGGAGTCACCGACCTCGTGACTTCCAAAGACTTTCCAAAAGGAAAAACAACTGCAAACATCCGGGACCAACACCAGATGGCAAACTATGCACAAGTGTGTAGATCTGCAGCTCTACATGCCAAGAACAGATGCATACTGGTAAGTAGCATATTCCATATATATATATATATATATATATATATATATATATATATATATATATATATATATATATATATATATATATATATATATATATATATATATATATATATATATTCCTCTACGCTTGCCCTCCGGATATATAGATTTTTTTTCATGAAGAGGCCTTGTACAATGATTTTCACGTGTTCCAAGTACGTATATTGCAGTCCTCGAGAATTAGCTGGCGTCTTTAATTTCCAGTGGATGACCATGTTTTGTGTCAGCAGCACAACTGCTAGACTTTCTGAGATATAGTAAGCAGGCCCCAGCAAAATAACAACGGATTTAGGCTCAGATCTCTGTACTGGGGTGAATGCGTGACATTGTTCAGCATTGTGTCCATCACTTATTCTTTTTGCATTACTGAAAACCAAAGCTTTGTTTGGCAGCACGAGCAAAGACAAGCAACGATGTGGGGACGAGCACAAGGGAAAAAGAAAAAAATGCCTCCATCCCAGCGGGAGCAGTGGAAGGACTCTAATAGTTTTTTAAAAAGCAATCAGTACTTGTTCCATGCTCCACGGAAGGAGAAACAAATGAAGAGAAAGTGAAATCGACACACATCAATTAGGAGCTAGTAAATAAAATTGACAATTAAGCCAATAAATGGTGAGCAATGGTTGGGCTCCTAGCCCCCTTTAAGTTACTAACAAACATCTCCGGTGAAACCTAAAATCCACTAGCAACATACACACCAACACTATACGGCAGGAGTGTTCAGACAGACCCCTCAGGATATTGCGGCATAGATTTGAAAATTTTGCGGCACAAAAATGGAAATGTAGCGTCCCAAAAATAGAATTTTTTTTTTGATGATCAAATTTATTTGCATTTGAGAGAAACTAACGTATAAAAGACAGCATATAGTTACACAGCAAGTCAAAGTCCATCCCCGGCATACAGCAAGAGTTCCAGTCATGATTTAAAACTTCCAAGCTATTCCCTTCATTTAAAAAGCAATACAGCGATGTAGGAGAAAGAACAAGCACAGAACTCAAGACTGTAGATTTAGCCATTTGCCCCATATCCTGTGAAATTTCTCGGGACATCGCCAGGCCTCAAAGAGGGGTTCTTCTTTAGCCGCGCACCAATCCACACCCCGTTGCCACTTTCTCATGGTGGAAGGTTTGGCCTGGGACCAGGCCGCTGCAATGTCTCGCTTGGCCACCGCTGTGCCCAGAAATCATTTGGCGTCTCTGGAGCCGTCCAGGTCATCGAAAACTCCCAGAAGAAGGCATATGGGATCGTGAGGGACCCGCCACCCCAGAGTCTGTGTAAGCTCCAACTCCACGCCCGACCAAAATGGAGCAAGGGCTGGGCATAACCATACCATGTGGTAGAAGTCGGCCAGGGCTTGTCTGCATCATGTGCATTCTGGGGAGGAGCGAAGCCCTGCTCTATATAAGCACGCAGGAGTGAGATAAGCCATGTGAAGGTAATAAAGTTGGATGAGACGAGGAAGTCGTCAAGATTTTAGGGGCCATAAGGGTGTCGCGCCAGTGCGCCCCCTCCAGGGGACCCACCCAAGCCTCCCATTGGTCCCGTAACGAATCTAAGGTGGCAGGGCCATTGTTCACAAGGGAACGGTATATCCGGGACACCCCCCCTCTGCCCAAGTTCCCCATCATAACCTGAGCATCTAGCAGGCTGAACTCAGGAAGCGAAGTGCCTGGTGGAATATGCGCAATGAGAGCGTGGCGGAGTTGTAGATACCTGTAAAATTGGGCGGTGTGAAGAGAGTGACGATGTTGCAGGTCGGGGAAAGCCCTAACGTGATCACCCACCCAAACGTCCCCAAGTAACAAGATCCCAACCTGGTCCCTCTGCCGAAAGCCCTCAAGGGACGCTGTTTCCCCGCAACCACATGCCGTGCTACAGAGGTGTGTGTTGGGTAAGTTTCTTATCCCATCTCGTGTAATGCAGGGCGGAGCGCCAGGCCACCAGGACCGCTCTAATGTTAGGTGGAATAGTTTGTGAAATGGGAGCCCCATATAAGTAGGCTTGGATTTGCAGGGAGACCATAGTGTGGAGCTTGGTCCGGTAGGCCGGGTCAGACCAGCCGCCGGTGAACCAATTATGGACAACAATAAGCCTGGTGGCCAAGTAATAGAGATTGAGATTTGTCATACCCATGCCTCCATCGAAGGGAGGGATCCGGCAGCGGGCTAAGGCTAGGCGTGGTCTCCCTCCTCCCTACAAGAACCTGGTAAGTACCCCATCAAAGAACCAACTACCCGGATGGTGATAGGTGACGATTTGCAAAATGTATGGGAAACGGGGGAGGAGAATCATTTTAAAGAGCGCCCCTCTTCCAAGGGGGTTGAGGTGGAGAGATTGCCATCGTTTGAGGTCTTGTTTGGCTTTCGTGATCAGGGGTGTAAAGTTAAGGGTCCATTCCAACTCCGGGAGCAGAGCCACCCAGATCCCAAGATATTTGAACGATTGCCTCTGTAAAGGGATGCTAGACTGCCAGTCAAAGCAAGCCCTTGAGGGATGGAGGGGGGACCAAAGTGGACTTCTTCGGGTTGAGTCGCAGGCCGGCGGCATTCTCAAAGGCCTGAAGCACTTCCATGCAACGCGAGCTGGAACTTTCGGGATCAGCCAAGAAAAGGAGGACGTCGTCCGCATACAGGGCGATCTTATCCACCTGGTGGGGGTCCCAAGACCATCCTCGGATTTGGGGATCATTACTTATGAGGCAGGCCAGGGGCTCCATTGCCCGCGCTAATAGAAGCAGCGATAGAGGACATCCCTGACGCGTGCCTCTCGGGATTGGAAACGCCTCCGGGAGGACACCGTTGGTCAAAACTCGGGCTTTGGGGTCGGAGTACAGGACATGGATAAGGCATCTGAAATGGGGGCCAAAACCCATCATGGTGAGAACATCCTCCAAGTAGCCCCAATCCACTGTGTCAAAGGCCTTCTCGAAATCAATAAGCAACAAGGACAGGTATGGGGTGAAGAAGTGGTGGTGGGCCAAGGCAAGGTGAAGACGCTGTATACAATGCCGAGTACCGTGCGCCGGCATGAAGCCACATTTGTCTGGATGAATCAATTTGTGTAGCAATGGACGGAGACGTTGGACCAGGGCTGTGGGGCAAAGATTTTCATTTCGGTGTTAATTAAAGAATTCGGACGAAAGTCCACACAGGAAGAAGAGGGCGGCTGGGTCTTGGGGATGACCACTATAGTGGCTACTTCGGTCTCAGAGGGGAAGGTGCCTCTCTCGACCATGTGCTGGAAGAGATCGACCAGGTAGGGCACCAGTAAGTCTCGGTACGTCGCATAGTACTCTTGTGGGAAGCCATTCGGCCCTGGCGCCTTCCCAGAGTGCAGTAAGGAAATAGGCCCATGGATTGGGTAAGGGGGAGATCCAGGTCTGCCGATTCGGCCTGAGCGAGGCGGGGCTTCTGGACCCCTGCTCGGTCCAACAACCCAGCCAAAGAGGCCCCTGTGGGCTGGGCAGAATAGAGCTGTGCGTAGTAGCCCGCAAAAGCCTGAGCAATGGCCCGGGAAGTGTAGTGGTGGTTCCTATCAGCGTCTTGCATTTCAGGGATAATTCTATTAGCCTTAGATTAGGATAACAAGTTATGAAGCAATTGCCCATTCTTGTCGCCCCATCCGTATACACGGGCCACCGAGGAACGCCATAGCATCTTGGCCGACTCCAGGGAGATCTGACGGATCTCGTCCCGGATCATCGCCAGCTGCCTGGTGAGGTGAGCGTCATCCGTGCCTGCGAGCGTCACTTCAGCCGCAGGGCCCGTGTCTCAAGCTGGGTCTGGTGCTCAGTCTGTGCCGCCTGTTTCGCGTGTACAAGACCTCTGGCTATTCCACGTAAGGTAGCCTTACCGGCCTCCCATAGTGTGCCCAAGGAAGGGACCGAACCTTGGTTGGCAAGAAAGTAGTGCCACAACTACTTCAAGCGCATCCTTCCTTAATGTCCGTGTCCTGCAAAAACCATGCGTTCATTCGCCAGACTGCTCGCACCCCTCCAGTGGTGCCTCCCAAGTGGAGGGAGACGGCAGAGTGGTTTGAGATACCGCTGGGGAGAACAGAGATGTTAGAGACCTGTTGGCAATTAGTGGCAGGCGGGAGGACCAAATCGATTCGGGAGTGGGTATGGTGGGCCACTGAGGTGTGAGTGTACTGTTTCGCCCGGGGGTTCCAAACCCTCCAAGCATCACAGAGACCAAGGGCAGCCGACCAATCGGATAGTCGCTTGGAACCGGTGAGACGCGAAGAAGAAGGATCGCCCGTTGTGTCGAGTGATGGCTGCATGACTGCGTTGAAGTTACCTCCAGCTATGGTCTAGCCGTGGGATAGGGCGGAGATTACCTCTGTAAGGTAGGGGAGAGTGGGGGGGAAGTGTGGCAGGGGGATGTATGTTGATAACCGGTTCAGGACACTACCCTCAAGCTTACCGGATATGGCAACGTAGCGACCCTGCGCTTCCGTCGTCACATGAATAGGGGTGAAGGGGACACCTCTCCCGATCAGTATAGCCACCCCGCGGGAGCCCCGCATAAAGCCGGAGTGCCACACCCGTATCGTGCAAGGAAGGGGCAGCGGGTTCCCAGGAGATGAGTCTCCTGAAGGAGGAGCACTTCCGGTGCATGACGTTAGGCGCATTTGAGGACCGACGCACGTTTGATGTGGTCCAACAAGCCATTCACATTCCACAACAGGACATGAAGAGATCTACAGTGAGTGGGCATCTGGGTAGTAGATGATGTAGGGGCGCAGAGGACCAAGGGCGCTCAGTTTCCAGGGAAAGGGACGCGTCGCAGCTAGGGTGGAAAGATGTGGCATTGGAAGGGTGGTGTGCTGTATGTCGGTGACAGTAGTGTTTGCAAACAGTATACTGTCATCCAAAACTCTTAGAGTGCGACCTCCATCTTGACGCACCAAGCCACGCCCCCCATAAAAATAGAAATTTAGCGGTATTATTGCGGCACTCTATTTTACTCTGAATCATTCCTTTTCAGCCCTAAATCAATGGAAACCGTTTTAGCAGAGTATTTCACTTTGAAATAGTCATGTTTAAAGTGTCCAAGAGTATTTTTATGATATATTCTCCTTTGTGGTACATTCTGGAGCATAGGTTAAAACGAGAACAATAGCACAGGGAGACACCCCTGACCATGAAGATGTCCGAGGTATCCCTGGCCACGGAGACCTGAAAGACACCTTAGACCATGGAGATGTGGATCGGTTGCGATAAAGCACGCAGATGATGTGCAAACATTTTTAAGCGCCAATGTCACTTAAACTACCGGCATTGGCTTAACTCTGAAATGCCTCAAAAGGCAAGGTTTGGAAGAGCAAATGTCACTAAAATAGCAGACATTGACTAGGAGATGGTCTAACAAGCAAACGCCACTAAACACACAAGCCAGCTCTAGAGTTGTGTACATGAACTGGCAGGGAGATGCACTAGCAAGTATATGTGTGTGGTGCATCAGCATAATTCAACAAGCAGACCTCTATTCCATCAATTAATGAGAGACACTGTGAGTCATCAACATGCAAATGCCGTTCACACCCTCTGCAGAGAACGCAAGGTCTTAACTTGCAGGTGCCACATCACACAAAACCCTTCCGTGGCCGATGATGCTGAGATCCGGCAGTATCCTGTGTGCCACTGTCACTCAACCAGCAGACTACGCGTGAGAACCCTGACCATGCAAATGTCTCTCAACTCGCAGGCACTGCTCATGCCGCTTGACATGGAGAAGTTTCAACAGGCAGAGATTACGATGCACTAAAGGCACTCAAGCTGCACGCATTCACTTAACAGAGTCCCTTATTACGCAAATGTAATTTAACCAGCAAACAGCCCCCGAGCCGCAGACAGCAACCCGACAGATGTCAGCACAACGCTCTTAACACGCCAACCCCACTCAAACTGCAGGCATTGCTCATTCCACTAACTAACACTGACACACACACCCTTCAAACAGTAAGCATGGCCGCCACCAACACTACATCAGCGACTCCGTCTAGAGCTTCTGCTGCCTCCCTTTAGGCAAGTATTTGAGTGGTAAGTATAATAAACGGCAAGTGCAATAATGATGACACAGGCAGATCCCCACTGCTCGGTGCACACACCAGGGCCCGCGAGGCCTGTGCAACCTGGTATCGCCCTACCCACACAACATAAGCAGGTCACCATCACCAAGGACCAGAGTGGGCACAAATCAGAGAATGTGAATGTATAAGTGCAAAGTGATTCGAATAGCTAAGTAGCATTATTGATCAGGAGTTCTCATGTTTAAATGGAACATATAATCAGTATTTTATAATAATGTCTTCTCTTTGGGGAGGTAGCTGTTAATATTACAAATTGCGTTTTGCCTAAAGGCCCTGCAATTTAAGTACTGCTCTGCTGGTTTCATTATACAATGTGTCATCAGTTCATACCTGACAACATGTTTGTTTTCTTAATAGATTGTCTCCCTCTTCCAAAGAAAGAAAGCTGTCACAACTTTCTAGAACACTTTCCGACCTTGATGATCAACTATCAAGCCAGACATCAGAAGCTGAAAAGGTTGAACGAACCAGTCTTCCAGTTGATTCTGCAAGCCAAAAAGCCCCCTCTTTACTGTCCAAAGAACTGCCAGCTGCTGATCCTTCTGTACATACTGTTGCATGTGTTACCAATCTGGACTCCATGGTAATTGATGAAGAGTCAGAAAGATTGAGGTGCCCTGATGATAAAAAGAACGGTCACTCTGTGCAAGAAATGCTGCACACAGTAGAATTTCCAAATGACTTTAACAACAGTGAGTTGGATTGTTCAGAACATTCTGAGGTTATAAGCAAGCCAATATCTAGTGGCAGTTTTATGACCTGTGACTCGACAAGTGAGGTTGATCAAACTAGTTTAAGCGGAAATAGCAATTCTGATGAAGATTTTTTAACCAACAGTACATTAGTGAAACTGCCAAATCAAGGTTTGTCAAATGGAAATGATTTTCATGACCAATTTGGTGAGAAAATGGACATTTCGGAAGTCCAGTCACAGGCAAAGCCCAGGCTACAAAGTAATAAAGGTGATGTACATGAAGACTCAGAAATCGCTCATGACTCCGATCAGAGGAAGGAGAGGTTCTTCAGCTTTGCGGATGAAGCTGTATACTCCTCAGCAGCTGCTACCAGCAGTGGATCCAAAAAAGTCACAAAAAGTACGCAGTCGACTTCTGGGTTGAATTCTTCACAGACATTTCGCAATGCTAATGTAGTTGAAATGAACTTGTACACTCACTCAGTTAATGGATTAGTTTTATCTTTACTGACTGAATATCAGTTTAAGTTTGATGAATATTCCATCCAAGATGTGGTGAGTAACCCCAGTAATTAATCTAATAATGTTGATGCTGTTGAATGGATTCTTCTGTAATTGCACAATGTGTTTGAGAACAGGGAACTTTAATCCATCAAAGGGATTGTGTAATTCTAACTCTAACACGGTCTGGCTGATGCATTATTCACAGGCTTAGAAAGACAGTGTAAAATCTAAATCTAGACCTATGCATGCTTCCTTACAGCCTCCTAAAGCATGCACTTCTAAAAATCATTATGTCTACAAAATACCTTAACCTGTCTGGTTTACTCAAAGCATTTCTTTGGACTCCGAAGGAAAAAATAACTAGCTATCTTTAAAATTAATAGAACACTGAGTATGAAGTTCCTATCAGAAAACAAAAATTGACATGTACTAACTGTATGGTTGAACCCAATGAAACATAGGAGAGTGATCTCCTTATTGGAAAAAGACCCTCACACACCTGACAAGTAGGTGTCTTGCTTCATCATCGGGTCTGCTCCTACTCGGGCCGGCGCTGCAATGCCCGATCAGGCACCCGTGATGGGGCCTACTTCACGGAGATCTTTATTCCAGAGCCGACAGGTGAAGTGCGAGTAAGGGTCCTAGTGTAGGTGAAAGTGAAGTGTTAAGTGATGTTAAAATACAGAAAAATAGTCCAATCAAAAATATTTTAATGAGTTTAGCTACTTCCCCTAATTAAAATAAATACGTCTCGTATCGTCACCTAATGTTGTGCTTTGATACGCTTAAAAAGAGGTCGACATGTTTCTTGCCTAGTTATCGAATTTGATGGCAATTCCTCAGGACCTTGTGTTGTACTACCTACACATTTTTTGGTGGTGGTCACCCAACACAACCAGTGAGAAGCGGCCACCTTTGCAGCACCCTAAAAAATGTGGGGGTACCTTGGTGTCAACAAAGATTAACAAGTATTAACCTGAAATGAATAAAAACAGTTAGAACAGTCAAAATCAATATGGTACAGCATCATTTCACTAGAAGTCAATACTGCCGGTTCAATGGTTCGTGGTAGTGCATTGAAAACATGCATTTGGGCCCATGGGCAGTGACATGCTTGATGCAATAAAACAATAATCAATCAATTTGAGAACACATGGGTGATGGAAAACAAGGAAATGATGTGAAAATGAATTCTCAGGGAATCATAACACTTGAGAGCTATGAATTGCATGAGAGGTCTTGTGTTACAAAAACCGGTAAAAATATCATAAGAAAGTGTCTCACCCTCGTTCAGTCCGTGCCGGGCCATAATGGTACCGGTCGCCGCCGACACTGAGATCTAGTGTCCTGATATAAAGTAGAAGCACGTTAATGTTACACAGGATGTTACACATAATCCGCAGAGATAGTGTTCCCAGGAATGAGTAAAAGGAGTGCCTAATGTAGAGATCTCTTAGTGATCAGTCGTATTAGAAGTATCACTGAACAGGAGGTCTAGCAACTATACAGGTAACGGAGGAACGGTAACGTGACTCCACACACTAAAAGTAAGGCTGGAAGCATAGTAGGAAGCAATACCGACCGAATGACCAGATACCCTTAGTAATGAGGTCTATATTGCCCAAACCAACAATGGCTTATAAGTAAGCAGTCTAGGTATCGTGGAGTCACACACGCTTATAGTGTAAGGGTTAGTGCGCCGAATAGGCAAGCGAGTATCGCGTGTCACTGCGTATAATCGTACTGTTATGTTTTTGAAAAAGAAACAATGCTAGTGAGATAAAGCGTCAAGGTTACTCACGGTTTTCAGGATGAATCAGAAAGTTAACCCTACCCCAGCGGATCGACCGGTCCAAGTAGTCTGGTGACCGGGAGGTTGCTGAGTGAGGTATAAAAGGAGGAAGGACGCCGGGTACGTGTTCCCTGTGCTTCCGGGTAGAATGGTTTGGCAACTATAGCGCTGTGCAATAAGTCGCGCCATCTTGGAGAGGTCTGAAAGGACCCAAGCCGAGTGAAGCAATAGAAAAAGGACCATTAGTGGATAGGCGGTCCTGAAGGAGCGGGCGCTTTTCTAAACAGTAATTTGAATATAACAATGCCAGTTATAAAGGTGCCCCCGCAATCGCATGTAAGTTGTATAAAGCGAAGACCCACATAATTATTGGAGTTAGTTGCGTGAAAACGCTAATGGAATAAGGAAAAAATCAAGCACGATCAAAAGAGACCAGTGAAATCCTTATTAACCAGGTATTTGTTAAAAGGAGATAAGAGCTAAAGGCATAAAGCTAATAACAAACCTCCTGCATAAAATAACCGAGTCAATGCTGGTAAATTATATTGGGGGGATAACCACTCTGTTTTAAGAGGTCAACATACTCCAAGGAATATCCTCATTAAGTCCTGATCTATCAGATGACAATCTCAGGACCCAACGTTGTTCCAGACGGAACAAGGCATCCTTCGTCATGCCAGGGTGTGCTTCAAGAATGCACCATTCAAAGGAGTCAGGAGGATGTTGTCTTTCTTTAAAGTGGGTAGTCATTTTGGTATTGGTCTTAGCACATCTAAAGGTGCTTCTGTGTTCCATCATACGTAACTTCACTTGTCTTGTCGTCATCCCTATATAGATCAGGTTACAAGAACATCTCATCAAATAGACACAATTGGCTGTGTTGCAGTTGGTATGTTTAGTCAGATGCCACACAAAACTGTTCGTGAGATTTAGTTGTTTAGTAACCTTGGTTTGGGGACAGACAGAACAAGAACCGCAAGGAAAGTGTCCCTGGACTGGTGGCAAGTTCCAAAGGGTGTTCTGTGTTGTGTCACGACGTTGCTTAGGTCTAGTATGTATCAACATATCTTTTATGTTGTTTGTTCTTTTGAAAGCGAATCTGGGGTTAGAGAGGTTCAAAGTACCGGTATTAAGAATCAAGATCTGCTCCAACGTCAATACCCCAAGCAAGTGATTAATGATGCCTATAAAAGGGCACGGAACAACAACCAAGAGGGTTTGTTGGAGGTTAGGATGAGAGAACCAGACTCCACCATCACTTGTGTTACCACCTACACCCCAGATTCTAGTCGTTTGAGGAGCATCATTCGCAAGAACTGGGGGATTCTTAATACCGGTACTTTGAACCTCTCTAACCCCAGATTCGCTTTCAAAAGAACAAACAACATAAAAGGGACACTTTCCTTGCGGTTCTTGTTCTGTCTGTCCCCAAACCAAGGTTACTAAACAACTAAATCTCACGAACAGTTTTGTGTGGCATCTGACTAAACATACCAACTGCAACACAGCCAATTGTGTCTATTTGATGAGAGGTTCTTGTAACCTGATCTATATAGGGATGACGACAAGACAAGTGAAGTTACGTATGATGGAACACAGAAGCACCTTTAGATGTGCTAAGACCAATACCAAAATGACTACCCACTTTAAAGAAAGACAACATCCTCCTGACTCCTTTGAATGGTGCATTCTTGAAGCACACCCTGGCATGACGAAGGACGCCTCGTACAACGTTGGGTCCTGAGATTGTCATCTGATAGATCAGGACTTAATGAGGATATTCCTTGGAGTATGTTGACCTCTTAAAACAGAGTGGTCCTCAGAGTGATTATCCCCCTAATATAATTTACCAGCATTGACTCGGTTATTTTATGCAGGAGGTTTGTTATTAGCTTTATGCCTTTAGCTCTTATCTCCTTTTAACAAATACCTGGTTAATAAGGATTTCACTGGTCTCTTTTGATCGTGCTTGATTTTTTCCTTATTCCATTAGCGTTTTCACGCCACTAACTCCAATAATTATGTGGGTCTTCGCGTTATACAACTTACATGCGATTGCGGGGCACCTTTATAACTGGCATTGTTATATGCAAATTACTGTTTAGAAAAGCGCCCGCTCCTTCAGGACCGCCAATCCACAAATGGTCCTTTTTCTATTGCTTCACTCGGCTTGGGTCCTTTCAGACCTCTCCAAGATGGCGCGACTTATTGCACAGCGCTCTAGTTGCCAAACCATTCTACCCGGAAGCACAGGGAACACGTACCCGGCGTCCTTCCTCCTTTTATACCTCACTCAGCAACCTCCCGGTCACCAGACTACTTGGACCGGTCTATCCACTGGGGTAGGGTTAACTTTCTGATTCATCCTGAAAACCGTGAGTAACCTTGACGCTTTATCTCACTAGCATTGTTTCTTTTTCAAAAACATAACAGTACGATTATACGCAGTGACACGCGATACTCGCTTGCCTATTCGGCGCACTAACTCTTACACTATAAGCGTGTGTGACTCCACGATACCTAGACTGCTTACTTATAAGCCATTGTTGGTTTGGGCAATATAGACCTCATTACTAAGGGCATCTGGTCATTCGGCCGGTATTGCTTCCTACTATGCTTCCAGCCTTACTTTTAGTGTGTGGAGTCACGTTACCGTTCTTCCGTTACCTGTATAGTTGCTAGACCTCCTGTTCAGTGATACTTCTAATACCACTGATTACTAAGAGGTCTCTACATTAGGCACTCCTTTTACTCATTCCTGGGAACACTATCTCTGCGGATTATGTGTAACATCCTGTGTAACATTAACGTGCTTCTTCTATATATCAGGACACTAGATCTCAGTGTCGGCGGCGACCGGTACCATTATGGCCCGGCACGGACTGAACGAGGGTGAGACACTTTCTTATGATATTTTTACCGGTTTTTGTAACACAAGACCTCTCATGCAATTCATAGCTCTCAAGTGTTATGATTCCCTGAGAATTCATTTTCACATCATTTCCTTGTTTTCCATCACCCATGTGTTCTCAAATTGATTGATTATTGTTTTATTGCATCAAGCATGTCACTGCCCATGGGCCCAAATGCATGTTTTCAATGCACTACCACGAACCATTGAACCGGCAGTATTTACTTCCAGTGAAATGATGCTGTACCATATTGATTTTGACTGTTCTAACTGTTTTTATTCATTTCAGGTTAATACTTGTTAATCTTTGTTGACACCAAGGTACCCCCACATTTTTTAGGGTGCTGTAAAGGTGGCCGCTTCCCACTGGTTGTGTTGGGTGACCACCACCAAAAAATGTGTAGGTAGGTCCTGAGGAATTGCCATCAAATTCGATAACTAGGCAAGAAACATGTCGACCTCTTTTTAAGTGTATCAAAGCACAACATTAGGTGACGATACACGACGTATTTATTTTAATTAGGGAAGTAGCCAAACTCATTAAAATATTTTTGATTGGACTATTTTTCTGTATTTTAACATCACTTAACACTTCACTTTCACCTACACTAGGACCCTTACTCGCACTTCACCTGTCGGCTCTGGAATAAAGATCTCCGTGAAGTAGGCCCCATCACGGGTGCCTGATCGGGCATTGCAGCGCCGGCCCGAGTAGGAGCAGACCCGATGATGAAGCAAGACACCTACTTGTCAGGTGTGTGAGGGTCTTTTTCCAATAAGGAGATCACTCTCCTATGTTTCATTGGGTTCAACCATACAGTTAGTACATGTCAATTTTTGTTTTCTGATAGGAACTTCATACTCAGTGTTCTATTATAGTCTTCCGGGCATGTATGCTGGACCTTATTATAAAAGCCCATACCTTTACTTCCCCTCCTTTTTGACTTAATCTTTAAAATTAATACCAAAAGAATACTTGCCACACAAACATTTTTTGGTAAAAAAAATATTCTGAAGCTCAGATAGTTGTAATGGAGCCATAGTTATATTACATGTGGCATTTGGAACTTCTGTCTGTCACTGTCCAGAACTGCCCATTTTTAGGTCGAGGACCGTCGGTCTGCCGAAGGCAGAACTGGAAGTCGGAGATTTAATGTTTTGGAGAAGAGGGGCTTGAACCCGCCCCTCTTCTCCCCTCTTCTCCATTGGCTGGCCTCTTGAATGCTGGCCAGCCATTGGAGAAGAGGCTTTGTCACTCCGAACAGGCCCCGTCCTTTTCGGATTCGGGGGCGTGTTTTTTCGTTACTTTTCTAATTATCTCCTCCAGCCAATGGCAAGAGGAGAGTAAAGCAAAGCACGCCCCCGAATCCGAAAACGCCACTGCGTTTCTCCGAGGCATTTCTGCTTCGCCTCGGAGTAAGGCAGTGGTGTGCTTCTTTTTACCAATGGCATCGCTTCTTGTGCCTCTTGAAAGAAAACAGTAAAAGAGCGCACTGTGTGTGATGGCTCGAGCTTCTAAAGAGCCGGCTTTACTTCAGCAAAGTGCTCTGAAAACGATGTGCCCCGGGGCCTTGAGAGGGAGAGCGGCGAGACATCCTCTGCAGCCCCGACTTTGCAATGAACTCTTCGGAGCTCGAGTACGCGCGCTTTAACACTCACTTCATTCCTTGTTTGGAGGTGGTGGGGGCTCAGGGAGAGGCACGAACACAATTATCCTCACATGGTACCAAGAAACGAATTTTTTTTGGAGCCCTCGAGATAAGGATTCCTGGTCCTGCCTGCCAGAGGAGTTGGACTCGGCATCCAGCCTAGACGGGGTGTGACATGAAGCGGCCCACCCCGGGCCTACGGAGAGCCAAGGGGGTCAATGGGCAGAGCAGACACAAAGGGAGGCTTCCAGAGAGCCACGGGCCCACATGAAAGAAACCGTAGTGCTGCCAGGGAGCTAATGTTAGAACAGCACCGCAGCGCCCCAAAGCACAGGGGCAGCCGGGAATGCCTGGATGGGGGGGACTGACTCCCTCCTGCTCTTGAGGCCTTTCCAAAGCACTGGCATGCCATGTTGTCCCAGCGAGGCATTTCAAGCCTTCACAGTCACGCAAGACTGCCTCAGATCCAGCTCTCTCGTCTTTCAGTAGAGACACCTCACTGTTTGTGTCAGAACCCCGTTTCCTGCAGTGTGAGTGGGTGATTCTCACATGCCTCACCCCAGGAGACAAGGTCGCAGCTCCAAATTCAGGCATCGCATCTCTCACTTCCGCCTAATCTATATACAAAGAAACACAGGTCGGCACTGGTCCGCATAATAACAGCAGCATCCCTGACGCATTGTATTCTCTTGCGCAGCCACCAGCAAGGGGGAGGGCTGCCCGACAACGCTCTCGGTGTTCTGCGGCATACTTCCGGGGCACGCCGGGACAGCTTAGGGTTTGAAGGCGTATTCTAATAAAATGTGTCATCTTTGTTTTTTTTGCAAAGTACGACCCAGAGATTCTCGACGCTGTCACGTGCCGACACTTTGTTGTAGAAGTGGACGAGCCGCTGAAAGCTCCAGCCAGGCTCGAGCCTGATAGCTTGCCCTGGCTCAGCAGGAGGTCCTATTGGAACCTCGAGCCAAAACGAGCCGAGCTTTCGCTGTAGGTGACATGGGCAAGAGCCACAGCTCCGAGCCACGGAACAGGGCGAACGGATTCCAGTCGTGTCATGGGCTGAGCATCCTATGAATCCAGGCAAATCTCCCTGTACCGAAAACAAAGGGTGAGGTGGCCTGTGTTCATTGTAAAGCGCTCTTATGTCCTTGGGCGAAGCTCTGCTGGGTAAAGCTCTGGACAAAGCATTAACCTTTGATGTCCATAAAAGATGCCAATCTAGTGACTTAATTACTCTGGTGGGTGGTTAGGATGTTGATGAGCATTGCTTTGTTCTTTCAAAAATTACAATTTAGATTTTTTCAGAAGGCATCATTAACCATATGACATGCTCATCTGAGTGTCTAGAATCTGTTATACCAATCTTTTTTCAAAATAACTGAATTTTGCGCTCTGAAGTGTGCCTCAGATTTCAGGGAATCATCTAAAATATAAAAAGGTTCAAATGTTTGATACCAAATCCAAACCATATGTCTTCGGACAAATACACATTCGGGTCTTGGGCAGTTCCAAAATGGCCTCTTTCTGCACATGTTTAGTTCAAGGGAGTGTCCATACTAATTTGAGAGTGATTAAGCTATTCACATTTTAAATAACAATGCCGTTTCTTTAAATGTTTTAAAAACAAAAACATAAACAAAAATACTGTCATGAGCAATGCCAATAGCTCTAACTTTAACAATGCCGAGACCGTTGCATTGTAAATGCTTGTTACCTGTGCCAGAGCTCCAAGTTCCCGTTTGTGTCCCTGTCTTCAAAGTTGAAGCCTGTATATATCAATGTTCCTTGTTCCAGGTTTTTGCTTCTAATTTCACCTTGCTAGTGTCCCATCAAGGTGTCACAAATGCTCATTTAATTGTTAGTCAATTTACTGACTTTCAGTAGGATGGAATGCTGAGTTGGCACATCTGGGATTCAGACTTGCAAACTGCAGATCACCTTGTATTTCAGCTGTGAACTTCTGGTCATTCTGAATAGACGAAGGAGCATGTTTGGAAATGTAATGTGGGAAGGGGGAAATAGAAAAGTAGAGACAGTGGGTGGAGTGGAAAAACGAAATAGAAATTATAGAACAGATTTGTGGGGTGCATGTGAGTACCAACATGTGGTCAATATTCTATGACAACGTCTGCTTCCTCCTGCATCTGCATCTACAAGGAAGGTAGATAATGCTGAAATGTTTGTTATTGTTAAGATAACACTGCCTTCCTTTGTGCCTTGTCAGTGCAGTACAGACTTTTTCCACCTCACCAGTTGCCTCTTCATCAGTACTCAAGTAGGCCTATTTAACCCCAGAGGCAAATTACAGACTGCCTACAGAAATTTCTAGCGTTGGGCTTGAATAATTGCAAGATGTTTTTGTTTGAAGACGTTTATCAAGTCACAAGGCTGTGTGACTCCTCCTTTTGGTGATACTGTGTATCGGCATCGGCTCCATTGGTAGATTGTTTCTTTCCGCCAACAGGTTTGGATGTACTCTCTTGCGCTCTGGTTCAAGATAGTTTTGGGCTCTCTTTGGTTTGCCAGTAGATCTCCTAACTCAACAGTATTGTCCTGATAGCATAGTCACTATTGCGTTCAGAGCAAAAGAACAATTCTGCGTGTCGGGTCCTTCGACATGCATCAACAGCCTGCAGGCTATGCTGAGCCTGGCCATTTTTCACATCGAACAGCTCTAACCAAAAAATTAGCTGCTGATGGAACACACTCCTTTCCGCTTCTGTCCGGTGTGCCATTTAAAATACTCTCATCCCGACCAACACTTAGTCTGTAACTTATGCATCTCACCCTACCATCAGGAAGACACCTGCGAGGCCTGCAGTTTGTTCCGGTCTAAGAGAGCCCTTCAAGACCAACATGCACAGCGCCTAGAAATGCAGCACAGACACTCAGACGACAAACCCGACATCTTCGACCAGCTGGGTGAGGAAGAAAAAGAAGCCTCAGCAGTCAAGCAGGAGTCCGTCTCCATCCACAACTCTGGATCTGAGTCGGAGACGTAACAAAATCCAGTCAGCCTGGAGTTTTCCAAAAAGCGTCGGACCCTTAGTACACCTTCCCCTGATCGAAAGCCCAAAAATCAGCTCCGATCGATAAAACTGCTTACGGGCCACAACTTTACAAAATCCGTGGTATGCACCAACACACCTATTCAGATGCCGTGCATCGATCTCGATGGCGAAACATCAGCCTACAGTAGGGGCCTTCACTAAAAATCCGCCTCGGAACCAACACATCAGGCCATAGGCTCGGTACCGAAAAACAAGGTAACCCGTGCTTTGGCTCTGACCGCACAGGCACCTTAATGCTACACCTTCGGCCTAAAAACTCCACCCAAGCCTATCGGCTCAATTCAAAGCAAGAAATCTTACAGATTCATCCTGGAACACAGAAAATTATGCTCCGACCTTCAGCAAATTGTCTTTCGAAGAGGCTATTGACACTCCTATTCAGCCTCTCAAGAAGAAGAAAAAGGACATGGGCACTAGCCCTTTACATCTTCCTGTCCCTACCTCTCCACCACCTGCTTCACCACATCAGTCTGAGGAAGGCAACATTTCACCTAATCACACACTTTCACCCATCAGGGATGATAATGATCACATAGGACACATCCAAGGGACCCATGAGATGCCTATGACAGATCACAAGGTGATACAGACCCAGACCTCTTCCCCTCACGCCCATCTCCACCAGATGATGCTTCAGCTTATCAAGACTTAATAGCCAGGGCTGCAGCATACCTCCAGGTACTCTTACACAAAGACCCTATCGAGGATGACTTCCTCTTTGAGACCCTCACTACTGCACAATGAGGGTCTCGATAACTACCATTTCTTAAAGGAGTGCTCTAGCTTGCTGATTACATCTTTAAAGACCCAGTAAGAGCAAGAATTAGCACACCAAGGGTTGACAAAAAATGCATGGCATCACCATCTGACCCAGTATACATTAGGGCACAGTTAACCCCGACTCATTAGTAGTAGCAAGTGCAAGGACACCTCCCACATTCAAGGAGTCAAAACTCGTTGATACATCAGGAAAACTGGTTTCAGCACAGTCTGCTAATCATTGGCAAATTGCCAACAGCCAAGCCCTTCTGGCACATTATGGTAGGTCCAACTGGAATGAAATGGAGGGGCTCCTCCAGCATCTCCCAGAGGAACATAAAAAGCGGGAGTATGAATTAGTCAATGAAGGGAAGCAAACTACAAATCATTCCATCACATGTGCATTAGACTCCTCTCACGCTGCAGCTAGAGGCATAAATGCCAACATTCTCCTGTGTAGATACGCTTGGCTTCGTGTCTCCGGTTAAGCATGCCGTCATTAATCTCCCTTTTGAAAGAGCACCTTTTTGGCCCTCAGTTGGACATGGCCCTTGAAAAAAATGAAAAAGAACACTGATGTCGCTAATCTAATTACAACAAACCAATGGGTTTTGGTCATTATCCAACATGGTTATGGTCTTGAGCTCATCACAACTCCTTCAAATATTCCACCCTGGAAGCACAAACGTTCTGTACAGCACCAAGGTCTGCTCAAACAAGAGATAACAGCTCTCTTACTCGAAGGAACCATATCGCCAACCCAAGTTCAGCATCAAGGAACAGGTGTATATTCACTATACTTTCTCATTCCCAAGAAGGACGGCTCACTTTGATCCGTTTTCGACCTCATCCCCCTAAATCATCCATCATATCGTAACACTTCCACACGGTGTCACTTCAGGAAGCAATACCATTGCTGCAAAGGGGCGACTTCATGTCTGCATTAGACATAAAGGGTGCCTACTTTCATATACCTATTCATGCAGCATATCGCAAATACCTACATCTTCCAAGGAAAGCACTATTGTTAGATCTGGGGGTCTCTAGTTGGCAGAGGTATACACCTTAGACCAAATAGGGACCCTTGCTTCTAGTCAGGGTACAGGGACACACACGGTAGATAACCCCTGCTCACCCTCTAGGTAGCTTGGCTCGAGCAGACAGGCTTATCCCCAAGGCAATGTGTAAGGTATTTGCACGTAGACACCACAATGATCCCCCCTCCGCACACCACAAACTTAGACCACACAGGTGAGTTATATCAAAAATAATATATCTTTATCTAGTTTCCGCAGTTGAAATCAAGCATCACAGGTTTACACAATATTCGCTTTCTTGGTTGGTCGGGATCGTAAGACGATAGTCTCTAGTCTCTTGAGTGATTCGATACTCACTGAGAATGAATCAATTTGTAGGCTCTCGATGTTTTAGGCAGCTACGTTGCTCCGGCAGTGTCTCTGCGCTCGTTGTACAAGCGCTCCTTTGGCTGTTCGGTGCAAGGATTCCACAACTCCCTCGACGAGCCCCCAGTGACGATGTCGACGTCACCGGAGTCAGCCACTCACAGCGCGGCTTCGTAGAGCAGGGAAATACGACTCTCGATCTGCTTCAGGCCTCCGGGTCGCGGCAAGGCACGTGCCGATGAGCACGTCGATCTTCTTGATGCGGCAACCGGTGTCGGGCCCGGCTCGGTGCGGTACTCTCCAGCAAGACAGAGAGCAGCCAGCCCACCTCACAGGCAGATGTTGAGAAGCTTGGTAGAACAGTCCACGGTCCCTTCGGCACACAGCAGCGCAGGTGGGACACAGCAGAGTCTTGAGTTTTTGGCAACCTTTCTATCCCTGGGTTGCGAAACAGGAGGCCAGCTCTTCTCAGGCCCTTGGAGATTCAGTTGAAGACACAGCACACAGCAAAGTCTTGTTTGGTCAAGTGGATAGGGTCAGCACACAGCAGGACCCCTTCTTCTCCTTAGCTTCAGTTGTACGCCAGAACCGGTCAGCCTTTAGAGCACACAGCACGGCAATCTTCCTTTAGTTCTTCAGCGGTCCGTCTTTCAGCAGAGGTTCCTCTCGATGGTCGAATCTAAAAATCTGTTGTCAGGGGTCTTGTACTTATACCCCTAGAAGTCTTTGAAGTCTTTGTGCAAGTGGGTCCTGAGCCCGGTCTGATCCAGTTCTGGGTGTTGCTGGAGCACTTTGTTTTCCTGGCTTCTACATTCTTTTCAGAGCGAGGGGCAAGGTCGTCAGCCGCCCAGCAGGAGGTGGAGCCAGCAGAGTGGCAGGCAGGCACAGCCCTATTCAATCCCAGGTGCTATCTCCTCCCTCCACTCTCCTTGCGATTGTCGCCATTCAGCAGAGGGCTGACTCAGCCAACCTCCCGGGGGATCCCCAGCCCCTGTCACTCTCAAACCAGACAGTCAATCCACAAGCGCGCCCGGGCACACAGAAGGGTCAGACAAGAAAACAGCTACTCTCTAAAAAGTACTATTCTCCAACTCAGGAATTAAAAACAACCTCTCCTAAAAGATGTGTTATTAAATGCTGAGCTCAGGGATATCAAACACTCATGTCTTATCTTGTTCTTATGAGAAGATAGGCGGATAGCCATTGGCACCCGCCTCCCTCATGTTAGCCTATGGAACAAGATAACCTTGCAGTAGTGAACACACAAAATGGCCGGTGTTCCCTACCAGAACATGTTACTTGCACTAGTACATGCTCTACCTTCTACATACACTGCACCCTGCCCAGGGGGGTACCTTGGGCCTTCCATAGGGATGTCTGATGAAAAGGGAAGGGTTAGGCCCGGTCAGTGTGGACACTGGCCAGGAGGACATGGCAGCCCGGGGACTGCAGGCAGGCCTGCGGCGGCAGGCCTGAGACACTGTTTTAGGGCTACACAGGTGGGTGGCGCAATCAGCGCTGCAGACCCACGAGTAGCATCTGTCATCACCAGCCCTGGCACACAGTGCATTTTACTAGGGACTTCATGGTGATACAGATATGCCAATCAGGTATATCCAATCAATACGATATTTTACACAGGGAGCACTTACACTCTGGCACTGATTAGCAGTGGCAGAGTGTCCAAAGCATCTAAACCAGCAAAACGAAATCCAGCACAGCATCAAAAATCCAAGTAGCAGAGGCAAAAGATAGGGGAAAAACCCACGCCAAGGATGTCAGGTCTAACACATGTCCCCTCCAGCTGAAAGCGGGGAGAACTACCCACCCTCTTGGGAGTTCTCATCGCTAAGGCGGAAAAACCTGGACAGACCATCAGCATTGGCGTGCTCTGTACCGGGACGGTGTTCCACCGTAAAGTCCATTCCCTGTAGGGAGATGGACCACCTCAACAGTTTTGGATTCTCACCCCTCATCTGCATTAACCATCTGAGGGGCCTGTGGTCGGTCTGAACACGGAAGTGAGTCCCAAACAGATAGGGCCTCAGCTTCTTCAGGGCCCAGACCACAGCAAATGCTTCCCTTTCAATAGCGCTCCACCTCTGTTCCCTGGGAAGTAGCCTCCTACTAATGAAAGCTACGGGTTGGTCCCCGCCCTCGTCGTCCATCTGTGAGAGTACTGCTCCCACGCCTTGCTCTGAAGCGTCCGTCTGCACTACGAACTCACTCGAAAAGTCAGGCGCCTTAAGCACCGGTGCTGTGCACATTGCAGTTTTCAGGGCATCAAAAGCAGTTTGACAGGCCTCGGTCCAATTCACTTTCCTGGGCTGATTTATAGAGGTTAGTTCCGTCAAGGGGGCAACAATGGTGCCGTATCCCTTGATGAACCGTCTGTAATACCCGGTGAGTCCTAGGAAGGCTCTCACCTCTGTCTGCGTCTTGGGGGGTTCCCAAGCCAGAATGGTATCGATCTTCGCCTGTAGGGGCGCCACCTGGCCGCTCCCCACCTGGTGTCCCAAATACACCACTGATCCCTGCCCTATCTGGCACTTACTGGCCTTGATAGTGAGGCCTGCCTTCTGCAGCGCCCTCAACACTTCACAGAGGTGTTGCAAGTGTTCCTCCCAAGTGGAGCTGAACACAGCAATGTCATCCAGGTACGCGGCGCTGAATTGTTCCAGCCCGGTCAGTACCCGGTTGACCAGTCTCTGGAAGGTGGCAGGGGCATTTTTCAATCCAAAGGGCATGACTCGAAACTGGAAGTGCCCCTCTGGCGTTGAAAATGCCGACCTCTCCTTTGCCCCGTCAGTTAAGGCAATCTGCCAGTACCCCGAAGTCAAATCGAAGGTGCTGAGGTACCGGGCAGCTCCTAACCGATCCACGAGCTCATCAGCTCTGGGGATGGGGTGCGCGTCAGTCTTGGTGACCGCATTGAGCCCGCGGTAGTCCACGCAAAACCGAAGTTCTGACAGGCCACCGGGTGTAGCAGATTTCTTGGGAACGAGGACCACTGGGCTAGCCCAGGGACTGCTAGAGGGCTCAATTACCCCTAACGCCAACATCTTGGAAACTTCTTCCTTGATGCTGGCCCTGACTTTGTCAGCTACTCTGTAAAACTTCTGTTTCACAGGCAGGCTATCTCCAGTGTCCACATCATGGACGCACCAATTGGTGACACCTGGTGTCAGGGAGAACAGGGAGGCAAACTGACCCAACACCTGGCAACAGTCTCTCTGCTGCTCGGGGGTCAGGGTGGGCGAGAGGACCACACCATCCACTGACCCGTCTTGCTCCTTGGTTGCCAGGAGGTCAGGGAGAGGATCACTATCCTCTTCCCCACCGTCGTCTGTAGCCATGAGCATCGTCACTTCAGACCTCTCGAAGTGGGGTTTGAGGCGGTTCACATGCAAGACTCTAAGGGGCTGCCTAGGAGTCTTCATGTTGATTGGGTAGGTCACCTCACTCTTGCGCTCTACCACCTCATATGGCCCGGTCCACTTGTCACGGAGCGCACAAGGCTCCACCGGCGCCATCACCCACACTTTCTGCCCGGGATGAAATTCTACCAGAGTGGTATTCTGGTCGTACCATCTTTTCATCTCCTCCTGGCTGGCTTCTAGGTTCTCCTGAGCGAGCTTCCTGAAGCGCTGCGTTTGGTTGCGGATGGCCAGCACATAGCTGAACACATCCTGGGGGGTTTTCCCACGGGATTTCTCCCACCCCTCCTTCACCAGTGTGAGAGGTCCTCTAACAGGGTGGCCATACAGCAGTTCAAAGGGGCTGAACCCTAAGGACTTCTGAGGCACCTCCCTGTAGGCAAACAACAGGCATGGTAACAAGACGTCCCACTTCCGTCTCATGGGCTCCGCTAGGCCCATAATCATACCTTTCAGGGTGCGGTTGAACCTTTCAACCAACCCATTTCCTTGAGGGTAGTAAGGAGTGGTGAACTTATAAGTTACTCCACACTCCTCCCACAGAGACTTCATATACCTAGAGATGAAGTTGGTACCCCGGTCGGAGACCACCTCTCGGGGGAACCCCACGCGGGAAAAGATCCCCATCAATGCACGGCCCACCACGGGTGCTGTGATTGTCCTGAGAGGGACTGCTTCCGGGTACCGAGTGGCGTGATCCACCAAGACCAGGATAAACCTGTTGCCTAAGGCGGTCTTGGGATCCAGGGGCCCTACGATATCAATGCCCACCCGCTCGAAAGGGGTGCTCACTACAGGAAACGGCTGGAGGGGTGCCACGCACTTCCCTCCGCTCTTACCACTGGCTTGACAGGTTTGGCAAGACTTAAAAAGGTACCGACGTGCTTCTTCATCTGAGGCCAGTAGAAGTGGGTGACAAGCCTGTGATAGGTCTTGTCTTGCCCCAGATGTCCTGCGAGAGGCACGTCGTGAGCCAGACCCAGTAAGAAGTTCCTGAAGCGCTCGGGTACCACCAGCACACGGGCTGCACCGGGCTCAGCGAACTTAGGCTCACTATACAGTAAGTCATTCTCCCAGTAAATCAAATGTTCCTTGGACCCTAGGCCTGCTGCCTGGTCTGCAGCCTGCTGCCGCACACCGACGAGAGAAGGGCACTCCTTCTGAGCCTGGCAGAATTCCTCCCTGGAGGGGCCACCCTCTTGCTGCCAATGGGTCAGCTCAGGCAACTCCCCCAGTTTGGCCACCTGCTCCCCTGTAGGTTCCAGGGCATCCCCCTCAGGTTCTGCTTCCTCCTGGACCGTGGGAACAGTGGGGGCCGGTTTCCCGCGCCCTCTGCCCCTTCCTCTCCTGGCAGGTTCCTGGGCCATCGTTCCAGGCTCCAGTTCTACTAATCCACCCTTACTGGCTGTCATGGCACGTGTGGATACACAGATCCACGCTGGCAGTCCTAACATCTCCAAGTGAGTTCTGTGCTCTACGTCCTTCCATGGAGAACTCTCCAGGTCGTTACCCAAAAGACAATCTACCGGCAAGGCATCACTGACACAGACTTCCAAGGTACCAGAGACTCCCCCCCATGTAAAGGGAACACGCGCCATCTTGCAGAGGCGAACTGAAGTGTCAGCTGCCACTACGGGGCGGAGCACATTGGGAATGACTTGCTCTTCAGACACCCACTGACACCTGACAGATGTCACACTAGCCCCGGTGTCTCTCAGAGCCTCTATCTCCCTCCCATTGATGGTCACCTTTTGCCCGTATTTCTTAGTGTTAGCGGGTATCAAGGTATCCTGGACCATCTCTTGGTCTCCTAACGAGACAAGGGTCATCATAGCTAATCCCTCTTCCCCACTGGAAATCAAATCCCCTCCCAAAGCTACACTAGCTAACCCTGGGACTGGAGCAGCAGCTGGTGCTGGGGGTTTCTTGGGACATTTAGGGGCGATGTGCCCCACTTCCCTACAAGCATAGCAAGTAGGTGGTGGTCTGTTGCCCTTAGGGGGCCAAGACCTCTTCGGCTTGGGGGCTTGGGACTCCTTCTCCTGGGAACTGTTTTGGGGCCCTTTGGAGAACTCCTTACTGTTACCCTTGTCCTCCCCACCTTTCTGCTGGGGACCCTGTCCACCCTTGGCTGGCATACTTACCACCCCTTTGTTGACCCTGGTGCTAGTCCAGCGGTCTGCCTCTTTAGCAAGCTCACTGGGATCAGTTAACTTGCTGTCTAAAAGATGTTTGCGCAGCTCTGGAACACATAGACTACTCAAGTGCTCCCAACTAATCAAGTGACACAACCCCACATAATCAGTAACTTTGCTGCCCTTTATCCAACCTTCCAGTGCACGCGTGTACATACTCACACACTCCACCCACGTACTTGAATCAAGTTTCTTGAAGTTCCTAAACTTCTGGCGGTACTGTTCTGGTGTAAGCCCATACCTGAGGCATAAGGCCTCCTTCATCGTGGGGTAGGTTAAGGTCCCTGCTGCTTCTAAGGGTGCTAAGACATCCCTCCCAGAGGCCTCAAAATGTTTCCACAAACCTGCTCCCCAACTCTTCTCAGGCACTTCATTCATCTTTAAGGCAAGCTCATAGGATCTAAACCATGCATAGATATCCTCACCCCTCTGATAATTCTGCACCAAGTCTTTCGGTATGTATACTTTACCCGCCTGTACTGGTTGTGCGCTGCCACCATTCGGACTGGACGCCACTTGTTTGGCTTTAATGTCCAGTTCCCTCATGCTCAACTCATGAGCCAACTGGAGTTTCTTCTCTTCCAAAGCGAGAGCATTCCTCCTTTCCTCCGCCTCTTTCTCACTGTCAAGGCGCAGTTTCCTTTCTTCCGCTTGAGCTTTGAGTTTAAAAAGTTCAATCTCATGGGCTCTAACCCTCTGGTTTTCCTCCAGCTCCTCTGGAGAGAGGCTCCTACTGGAATGGGCGCTGCCAGCCCTAGACGCTGGCCTATTCACTGGCAGATCATCGGATCCAAATCCGTGCTCCGGTGTGCCATCCCCTTCAGTAGTTTCCTCGGTTGCGCCGTTCTTGGCCTCCCACCAGGCCCTTAGAGCTTTCTGTAGCTCCTTCTTGTTGGCGCTGCCCTTCGCTGGGCATCCAAGCTGCTTGCAGAATTGCTTTAGTTGCTCCTTCTTATACTCGAGCAACTTTTTCACCTCGAATTGCAATTCCGGCTCCTCGCCTACTCCATTCAGAGACATGATGCTTCGTCGATCCTCCAAGAATAGTCTTCGCAAAAACTTTGTGCGATGGAACTGCTTACTAGATCAGTGATGTACGAAGAATCACTGCAGGTCAAGTGCAAATACTGGTTCTAATCCCACCGCTGCCACCAATGTTAGATCTGGGGGTCTTTAGTTGGCAAAGGTATACACCTTAGACCAAATAGGGACCCTTGCTTCTAGTCAGGGTACAGGGACACACACGGTAGATAACCCCTGCTCACCCTCTAGGTAGCTTGGCTCGAGCAGACAGGCTTATCCCCAAGGCAATGTGTAAGGTATTTGCACGTAGACACCACAATGATCCCCCCTCCACACACCACAAACTTAGACCACACAGGTGAGTTATATCAAAAATAATATATCTTTATCTAGTTTCCGCAGTTGAAATCAAGCATCACAGGTTTACACAATATTCGCTTTCTTGGTTGGTCGGGATCGTAAGACGATAGTCTCTAGTCTCTTGAGTGATTCGATACTCACTGAGAATGAATCAATTTGTAGGCTCTCGATGTTTTAGGCAGCTACGTTGCTCCGGCAGTGTCGCTGCGCTCGTTGTACAAGCGCTCCTCGGGCTGTTCGGTGCAAGGATTCTACAACTCCCTCGACGAGCCCCCAGTGACGATGTCGACGTCACCGGAGTCAGTCACTCACAGCACGGCTTCGTAGAGCAGGGAAATACGACTCTTGATCTGCTTCAGGCCTCCGGGTCGCGGCAAGGTACGTGCCGATGAGCACGTCGATCTTCTTCATGCGGCAACCGGTGTCGGGCCCGGCTCGGTGCGGTACTCTCCAGCAAGACAGAGAGCAGCCAGCCCACCTCACAGGCAGATGTTGAGAAGCTTGGTAGAACAGTCCACGGTCCCTGCGGCACACAGCAGCGCAGGTGGGACACGGCAGAGTCTTGAGTTTTTGGCAACCTTTCTATCCCTGGGTTGCGAAACAGGAGGCCAGCTCTTCTCAGGCCCTTGGAGATTCAGTTGAAGACACAGCACACAGCTAAGTCTTGTTTGGTCAAGTGGATAGGGTCAGCACACAGCAGGACCCCTTCTTCTCCTTAGCTTCAGTTGTACGCCAGAACAGGTCAGCCTTTAGAGCACACAGCACGGCAATCTTCCTTTAGTTCTTCAGCGGTCCGTCTTTCAGCAGAGGTTCCTCTCGATGGTCGAATCTAAAAATCTGTTGTCAGGGGTCTTGTACTTATACCCCTAGAAGTCTTTGAAGGCTTTGTGCAAGTGGGTCCTGAGCCCGGTCTGATCCAGTTCTGGGTGTTGCTGGAGCACTTTGTTTTCCTGGCTTCTACATTCTTTTCAGAGCGAGGGGCAAGGTCGTCAGCCGCCCAGCAGGAGGTGGAGCCAGCAGAGTGGCAGGCAGGCACAGCCCTATTCAATCCCAGGTGCTATCTCCTCCCTCCACTCTCCTTGCGATTGTCGCCATTCAGCAGAGGGCTGACTCAGCCAACCTCCCGGGGGATCCCCAGCCCCTGTCACTCTCAAACCAGACAGTCAATCCACAAGCGCGCCCAGGCACACTGAAGGGTTAGACAAGAAAACAGCTACTCTCTAAAAAGTACTATTCTCCAACTCAGGATTTAAAAACAACCTCTCCTATAAGATGTGTTATTAAATGCTGAGCTCAGGGATATCAAACACTCATGTCTTATCTTGTTCTTATGAGAAGATAGGCGGATAGCCATTGGCACCCGCCTCCCTCATGTTAGCCTATGGAACAAGATAACCTTGCAGTAGTGAACACACAAAATGGCCGGTGTTCCCTACCAGAACATGTTACTTGCACTAGTACATGCTCTACCTTCTACATACACTGCACCCTGCCCAGGGGGGTACCTTGGGCCTTCCATAGGGATGACTGATGTGTACGAAAAGGGAAGGGTTAGGCCCGGTCAGTGTGGACACTGGCCAGGAGGACATGGCAGTCCGGGGACTGCAGGCAGGCCTGCGGCGGCAGGCCTGAGACACTGTTTTAGGGCTACACAGGTGGGTGGCGCAATCAGCGCTGCAGACCCACGAGTAGCATCTGTCCTCACCAGCCCTGGCACACACAGTGCACTTTACTAGGGACTTCATGGTGATACAGATATGCCAATCAGGTATATCCAATCAATACGATATTTTACACAGGGAGCACTTACACTCTGGCACTGATTAGCAGTGGCAGAGTGTCCAAAGCATCTAAACCAGCAAAACGAAATCCAGCACAGCATCAAAAATCCAAGTAGCAGAGGCAAAAGATAGGGGGAAAACCCACGCCAAGGATGTCAGGTCTAACAACTATCAATTCAAAGTGCTTCCCTTCAGAGTAACCCCCGCCCCATGGGTATTCACAAAATACCTAGCAATGGTGGCAGCAATCTGTGCCTGCAAAACATGAACATATTTCCTTACTTGGACAATTGACTTATTAAAGCCTCTAGGTCCCATGTTTGCAGGCAACATATACTAAAAACGCTGAGCCTACTGCATCAACTAGGGCTTACCATCAACGTGCAGAAATCCCACCTACAACCAGCACACATTCACCCATATATAGGGGCCATACTCAATGTGCACTTGGGGTAAGCATACCCAAATATAGCCAGAATACAAAGCATTCTAAGACTAGCCCAACAGTTTCAAAGTGGGCTCCAGATCACAGACAGGACAGTCGTTCGCCTTTTGAGCATGAGGGCATCCTGCATCGCAATGCCCGTCTACACATCAGACTGCTGCAAGAATTCTTCTGACGTCAATGGACTCAGTCACAGGGTCAACTACGCAATCTATTATTGATAAGCAGCTGCACACATCACTCTGTAGAGTGGTGGAACTCTTAAAACCTGTCCAAGGGGCGGTCATTTTTGGACCCAGTTCCCCAGGCCATTCTCACAGTGGATGCTTACCTGACGGGTTGGGGGGCTCACCTTCAAAATCTTACGATTCAGGGTGCATGGGATCCCAAACACGTGTGTCTCCATATCAGTTGCTTAGAGCTTCAAGCTGTTCACCTAGCATTGAAAGCATTCCTAACTCATCTTATAGACAAGTTTGTCCTGATCCGTATGCACAACATGTTAACCATGTACTATCTACAGAAGCAGAAGGGGACTCACTCTCTCCAATTATCGTGCCTAGCCCAGACCATCTGCCGCTTAGCATTACATCCCAACATTCATCTCCTAGCAGAACACGTACCAAGAACAAGCAATCAAATTGCAGGCATCCTCAGCAGGATGCAGCAACAGATCCACGAATAGGAACTCCATCGCAAAGTCCTCCTACCATACTTTCACAAGTGGAGGTTTCCACAAATAGACCTGTTTGCAACTTTAGAAAGTGCAAAATGCCCAAACATCCCGTCCAGGTTCCCACACCCACTATCCAAGGTCAATGCTCTATGGGTGAACTGGTCAGGAATATTTCCCTATGCTTTTCTACCTCTTCCACTATTTCCATTTGTGGTAGGAAAGATCAGGCAAACCTTCCTCACCCTAGTACTGATAGCTCTAACCTGACCTAGTCAATCTTGGTTCACCACACTATTGGAACTCTCACAAGTTTCCCACTAGCAACTTCCCCTAAACCCAGACCTTCTCACGCAGAATCATGACAAAATAAGGAATCCCAATCCAAGGAAATGAACCTTAACATATGGCTCCTGAAGTCATAGAATTTGGGTATCTTAGCCTACCACAACTGTGCATGGATATGCTTAAAGAAGTTTGTAGGCCTACAACTAGAAAGTGTTACACTGCCAAATAGAAACGATTTGTCCTCTACTGCCACAATCAACAAGCATATTCAATGCAATAGGTCTCACATTTATGAGGGTTTGAGCTATTACCATTGTAAATGACAATGCCTCTTATTTATGTGTTGTTTTTAAAACAGATAAATAAAAGGCATTGTACTTTACTATACCAATAGCTTAAACTCTCACAATTGCGAGATCTATTGCATTGCAAATGTGTGCTATAAAAAAAAAAGCGTTAGGAGAGAGCAACAACAGGCAGGACCAAGCTATTTGAGAAAATAGTGGTCGGAGGCTGTAATTAAAGCCTACTGAGCGACAACACACGTAACGAGGTGTCACCATGGGAGGTTACAAAATGAGACAAGGAGGAACTAAGGAGGGACTACTAAGCCTTTTGACCAATGAATAGCCACAGTTTACAGTGGATAGTGATAGAAACCAATTAAAAATGTGGGCTGAGAGTGGACGGAGCATCTGATAGAGACATCTAGCCGCAGATTCCTTAACTTAGAATTATCCCCACGTGTCAGACTGTATCCGGCAATTTTTTTTTGCAGCACCTCTGCGCGCCGGGGACGGCGCCACACAACCCCATCCTGACGTCGTCCACGGACGTGACGTCAGCGAGGTCATATAAGTCCCTCCCGGCGCGCTGACGTCAGTTTCCTTCTTTTCCATGTGCAAGGCGGATCCGGAGTAAGCGGTTCCTCTGGCCTGTTTTCAGGCCCCTCTGACGCTTCACGTCTGGAACAGTTTGCGATGTCTTCGGGCTTTAAAACGTGTGACTCCTGATCGCGGCAAATGTCCGCGACGGACCCACACTTTATCTGCATTTGGTGTCTGGGCGAACACCACGACTCGACGGATTGCGACGCCTGCCAACAACTCAAGCCAAAGTCCCGGCGGGAGCAATGGATGAAGCTACTTTGGGGTCGCCTGTCCCGGTCGGAGTTGTCACGGCCCCCGGCCTCGTCTTCGGCGACAGGTCCCGGTGGCAGTGGGCTCCGTTTGCGTTGTTGGTCGTCGTCTGCTTCCCACGTGCGTCGCTTGCCCCTTCCTGGTAAGCCCCGGCGCATGTCGCCGAGGTCCTCGACCTTCCTTCCTTCTGTTGTAGGGGGCACTAGTTCCCGGATTTCTCCGGACGTGCGCCCCCGGGAGTCGTCCCTCCCCTATCTGCCTTTTCCTGGTGCGGGGTCGACTCGGACCCAGATGGCGGCCTATGCAGAGGCCCTGCGGGCCTCCCTTGGGTCCCCTCCTCTCCCTGGGGCGTCCTCGGACCCTCCGCTACATGTGGGGTCTCCGGTGGACTCGCCGGTGGGTTCATCCCTGGCGTCGACTTAGCCCCTTACCTCTCGGGATGATGGAGATATGGTGTCGTCAGGGTGCGGCCCGGCTGGGTCCCCTGTTTGACCCATAGTGCCCCTACAGCGACGCATAGTTCTGTGGGGCTCCCTGTGGCATTGCAGGTGGTTGCTGGCGCTCGCAGCTTGGCTCCGAGCCCGCCTCGGCCTTCCAGATAGGCGGCTGCCTTTTCGGAGGCCAAGCAACCGCCGTAGGCTTGCCTCCACGGCTCCAGCACCATTCCTTTCTTCGGAACCGGAGCCTGTTGTGGTTGAGGCTCAGTCGGCGCCGTTCCGGCACCTTAGGCTTGCCTCCCCGGCTCCAGCACCGTTCCTTTCTTCGTAAACGGAGCCTGTCGTGGTCGAAGTCGAATCGCTACCAGACGAGGCCGAGTCGGCGCCGGACTAGGCTGAGTCGGCGCCGGCCGAGGACACCCTGGCGCCGCCTCGACGCCGGATCATTGACTCCTCTCCGGAGATTTCCAGGGAGAGTTCGGCGTCACCCCGACTTCCGTCAATGGGGCTTCCTTCATTTGGACACTGGGCTCATCCTCCGTTCCTCGGTGTCAAGAATTCCTGTCATGCGAGGGGAGGAAAACGGTAACCAGCGAAAACGGACTACATCTCCCAGGATGCTTAGCGGTTGAGAGGTTATGTAAACAGGAGAGCTGTTACATAACTCAAGGAAAACACGCCCTTATGTAAACAGGAGAGCTGTTACATAACTCAAGGAAAACACGCCCTATAAAGGGAGGAACCGGGAGGTACAACGCTGTCGGATATTGTGTTTACACCGACATACCTGCTTAGTGAAGAGCAGTGTTCCAGAGTGGTGCTCCAGTAAGGCAAGAACGGAGGTAGGTCGAGTCGTTACTCCCTGGGCCATGTCTTGCCCCATCGTCACCTGTGAAGGACCCGGAAGCTCTACCGGATAACCATTGAGCTTCGCTTTTTGACTCGGCTGAGTCAAAGCGCAGTGGCGCTTTTGCTGGTTGGAGTCGTAACTCCCAGCCCGACCAGAGATACAGGGACTGCCAGCTGTAACGCACACCAGGAGGTGTTTGCCGCGTTACAGACTCGGAAGTCCACGGGATCGATCGAGCGGCTGCTCTCGGTTCAGTCTTCTTTGCTTGTGATTGGGGTATCGGTGACGCATCACCAGGAGGTGACTCCGCGTCCCGGTGCAGTCTGAGGAAGAGGTTGAGCGGCTGCTCCCTTCAGGTAGAGACCCCGGCTGGGTGTTTCCCTGACTCCTCGATTCTCCCCAACACTCTTCGTGCCCCTCACAGCCTACCGATTGGCATTGTCGGCCATTTCATTTCTGCCCTCTGTTGGCATACGCCGGGATCGGCGTATATGCAGAGGACGGTTAGGACCATCCGTGCTGTGGGCTGGTAACGTACTTAGCCTGGAGGATTCCAGTGACTATAACCTTTGTTTATTCCTTGTATTCTTTTTGCCTTCATTAAAATAACTAAACCTTCACAAGTGGTTGCGTTCTCATTATCGTGTCTGTTAAACGATCCTGAGACGTTCAGGGCGTTACACTCGGACAGCCCCCTTGGGGTGGGAGGCTCAGTTTACAGCCCTCATCCACGGATGAGTTACTGTCCCCTCCTCTGAGGGCTACCGAGGCTGGTGCGGCATTTACAAGAGTTGTTTCCTTGGCCGCCCGCATTCTGAATATGCAGCCCCCTTTGGTCCCCCTGCCTGTTGACCCGCTGTTGGATGTCCTCCACCAAGGTTCGGGGAATGTTGAGCCGCTTCTGCCTTTTGAAGCTTCTCTGTATGATGTCCTTTTGGGTACCTGGGCTCGGCCGGCGTCGGGTGATCCGGTGGTTCGTTCTATTATGCATCGCCACCGCCCTGCTCCAAATGATCCTGTTTGCTTGTTTGTTCATCCAGACGTTCAGGGGCTTGTTTTGCATACTGCTTTTCCTTCCTTGCCTCAGCTGCTGCTTCCTCCCTCCCGGGAGTCCAGATGGCTAGAGTTCGGGGGGGTCGTAATATTTTTGCCTCCACTTGCGCAGCTCTTTGCTCACTCAATACAGTGTGTCTTGGCTCAGGATACTTCTGCCCTTTGGGAGTCTGCCGAGTCTCTTCTATCTTCCGCCTCTGAGGGCGCTCGTGTTGACCTCCTCCATTTTCTCCGTGACGGCCATGATCTGGTGGAATTTACTATCAGCTCGGCCCTGGATACCTCGGATTCCTTAGACCGAGCTAAGGCTGGTTCGGTTGCATGCTTGGTTACGGCATGGCGTCTTCCCGGAGAATATCCGGGAACGCCTTGTTGACCTGCCCTTTGATGGGGTCCTTTTGTTTCATACCCACGCCGATTCGGTGGTTCAGCGCCTCCTTGCAGGCTCGCTCCCTCCACCATAGGTCTGTGCTTAGCAGGTCTCAGGTTGTCAAATCCTGAGGTGGTTACCCTTTCATTTAGCGTCCACCAGTTGGACTATGCGTTTTTGGGCTAGCAGTAAGCCTACTGTGGTGGTGTTCCACAGGTTGTTGTGTTCTGTCCTCTGACTGTGGTTTACCCTAAGAGGTGTTCCCCTGTTTTCTTGGGGCCGTGATATACTCCAGGTGGGGTACCTGTATGCTATTGTGTGGCTCCGCTTTGCGCCACGCAGGCGTGGAGGTCCCCTTTGCCTCTCTACGTCTCCTGATGCCATTATCTTACCGTTGGATGTTTTTCAGTGTTGTGCCTTCTGGCGCTGCCTCCTACACGCCACGGGTCTCGCCTTGCTTGAGCCTTGCGTGTGTGCCTCATTCTCCTCTTCTAGAGGTTTTTTTCTTGTACTAACTTTTTTCGGTGTATTTCAACACGCTTCAAATGAGGCTGCCTCCTGCCATGGGTGCTTTCGGTGGGTCCCGCCTATATAGCGCTCACAGCTGCGTGGTCTCGGGGCTCGCCCCCTTTTGATATATATACCCACGGGTTGACCGTTGGTATCCCTTTTTACACACCTCCACCTCTCTTCGTTGCTACGAGGTCTGGTCCTATATCCCCATTTTTCGGGGAGCAGTTGGGTGCCTTGTACTCAAGCTTGCCATCGTTCTGCACGGCGGTGTTTTTCTTAGCACGTTTATAGTGCCGTTCTTCAACACTGGGAATTCCTAGGGTTCCATTCCCTGGGGTGGACCTCCGCTTCTGGATGCTCTTTCCTTGGGGGTCTTGTCTTTCCTGTTCATGTACTGCACAGTCCCTCTCTACTGTGGGGGTGCATTTCCCCTCCAGGTCGGAGGTGGTGGTCTGGAGATCTGATATTCTCAACAGCTATGCATGTTCTTCTTCACGGTTCCTATCGGCGCCTTCAGTGCCTTGGATGCCACACCCTTCGGATGTGTCTTTTTCCTTTGAATGTCACCCTAATCGATGTCTGGTGTGCCTGCGGGACAGCTCCTCTGATGAAGGTCGTCCTAGGTGTAGCGCCCTGTGACTCTGTTTCCCGTGAGTGCGTTCTCGCCTTGGCCTTCAAACTGCCCTGTTGGGCAGTCCCATACTCGTCTTAGCTTTGCCACTTTGTGGTCTCCGTAGCTGTCTATGTGCATGCTCTCGTTGTGGTCCACCTCGGTGTGCTTCAGCATGGTGCTCTCCGCCCCTGTCGACTTCGTGTGACTAAGTTTGCACTTGGCGTGTCTTATGTTCCCGCAAGTACCTCTTGCCCTTCGCTTCCTGGATGCTGCCTGTCCGGCCTCCCTTGTAAGGGCTCGCCGGGTAGGCTCCGGTTACGTTCCTCCATATTGCCATCTAGCTTTCGTTGGTGCCAAATTAGTGCGCCATTGAGCTCTGGGAGTAGGTCCTCGTTATGAACTCTCTCTTCAGTTCTGGGATATGGCTTTGTGCCATTTCTACATCTCATGCTCACATGGGTATGGTCTCGCGCCATTCTGGCAGTCTTGTAATACCTTGCCTTCCATTGTCTTTTGCTCTCTGAGCTGCTTGGGTTGCTGACTGGCTGCACCACCACAGCTTTCCACATAGTCCGTCACTTTGTGGCCGACTAAGTGCTATCGGGCACTTTCTATTGTTCTGTCACAGCCCCACCTCCCCGTAGGGGTATGGCTGTGGTATCTATTCTAAGTTAAGGACTCTGCGGCTAGATGTCTCTATCAGATGTACGAGTTACTTACCTTTGTTAACGATGTATCTGGTAGAGACGTTGTCTAGCCGTAGATTCCTAACGCCCACCCATCCTCCCCGTTCTGCGAGGACCTTGCCAGGTGGGCTTCTCTACTTTGCCTCCTTTCAGTTGGCACTAGTCTTCATCCAAGGTGCTCAAATTGGTGCGACAATGTTAAGAATTGCCATATGCAGCGCCTCCCTCCAGGTGGCTTCTCTTCCTGTAAAGCAGTGCTTTTTGCTTCGTCTTCACCAGTAGATTCGTCTTCCCTTTCTCTGCATTCCTCCACTCTGGTCCTTCCAGTGTGGGTCCTTCTCCTGTTGTTTTTCCTCCGCTCCCGCCTCCTACATCGACCTAGAGCTCTTGTCTCCTCTACAGTCATCATCTTTGGGATCTGCTGGCTGTACTTTGGCCTTCCATTTCTATAGGGGAAGTGCCGTTCTTGTACTGCCTTTTCGCAGAAGATTGTTGTTCTTCCTGTGCTCCACCCTTGTGACGACACAGTTCTACGTTGTAATAACAGTCTACCTTTTTTCTGTCGAAATATTCTTCCCTTGTTACTCAGCCTCTGGGGAGGGCCCACGCTTTGCTTTGAGGGGTTGTTTCTCAGAGCGATGCTCTGCCTTTACTTCTTGGTTTGTAAGTGGACAGTGTCTGATACTGTCCTTTATGATGGTGTTATGCATCACCTGATTTCTTTGCTTTGCGGATTTTTTCCTTCTTCGCACACTGTTCCCATACTTTCACAGTTTTGTTGGTGGCTCCGCGTTGTGTCGCTGAAAAGTTTCTCAGAAGAAAACTGACGTCAGCGCGTCGGGAGGGACTTATATGACCTCGCTGACGTCACGTCCATGGACGACGTCAGCGCGGAGTCATGTGGCGCCGTCCCCCGGTGTGCAAAGGTGCAGCTGTAAAAAAATTCCAGATCCAGTCTGATGCCTGGGGATAATTCTAAGTTAAGAAATCTGCGGCTAGACAACGTCTCTACCAAATACATCGTTACCGAAGGTAAGTAACTCGTACTTCAAGTCCCTACCTCGCAGAGCAGCGCATGAGCGGCCCCCTGAAAAGTAAACCTATTAGATGCACCAGTACAGACCATTATTTGTTATCTCCTGCATCTCCAAACCTCAGGTCTAGCCTATACTTCAATATGCTTATACGTTGCAGTCTATCTACAAAACAGCCAACATGTATCTTTATTCAAGATACCGGGCATTAAAGCGTTCATGGAGGGACTTAAAAGATTTATTCCCCCCTACAATTCCACCAGCACCAGCTTGGATTTCATCAGTATACTAACAAGGCTCATGAGGCCACCATTTGAGCTGCTGCATTCCTGCCAACTCTAATTCTTATCTTGGAAGGTAGCATTTTTAATAGCTATCGCTTCACTCAGATGTGTCAGTGAGCTCCATGCACTAACCTTAGAAGAATCAATCTTCCAATTTCATCGATACAAAGTAGTGCTTAGAACAAACCCAAAGTTCCTCCCCAAATTAGCAGGGCCGGCTCCTCCATTGGAGTGGAGGAGCATCACTCCACTTGAGTTACCCCCCCAAAGAATAAAAAATAAAATGGTAATACGTTACCATTTTATTTTTCATCCTCCAGGACGGGGCTGGGGCCACCGCTGAGTGACAGCAGCATGTCACTCAGCAGGGAAGAGGGTGGGCTGGTTCTGCACTTTTCAAAGTGCACATGTCTTTTTGGCTGGCCGTCTTGAGACAGCCAGCTACACATGCGCACTTTGAAAACGAACTCATCTGTCTTGAGACAGGTGGGTCAGCGTAAGTGCAGGGCTCAGTGTTCGTAGGAGCGGCGAGTGAAGCCGCTCGCTCCAATCAAAGGGCTTCTCTCACAGCGTGAGAGCAGCGCCAGGATTGGTGCTTGCACTACAGCATCCGGTTGCAGCTTAGAAGAGGTCCGCAGCTAAAGTCGGAAGACGTCGGTCAAGGTAAGTTTTTGTACTTTTTCATATAAAATGTTTGCGTGCTCAACCGCCTGCTCCCCCCTTCCTCTCCTTGGAAATGCCAGCCCCCACTACACAGTAGTCTTCGCTTTCTATATTAACCAATCAGTAGAATTACGCTTCTTCTTTCCTCAACCTGATTCTGTTGCGGAGAGAGCTCTTCATACTCTACACGTTAAAAGAGCTTTAATATACTGTATTGACAGAACCAAAACATTTAGGAAAACCAAGCAATTATGTGTTGCTTTCTCTACTCCCCACACTGGAAAATCAATTTCAAAAGTTTGGATTTCTGGATGGATAGTCAAATGCATTCAGACTTAATATGATCAAGCTAATAGACATTTACCAGTTGCCCCTAGGATCCACTCAGCTTGTAAAATTGGGGGCCTCTATGGCATTCCTAGGGAACATACCCATTGCTGACATTTGCACAGCAGCAACATGGTCACCACCACACACTTTCACAAAATATTACTGTGTGGATGTATTAGCATGTCAACAATCCAGTGTTAAACAAGCAGTGTTATGTACTATTTTTCAACAACTGCAACTCCCACAGGCTAGCCCTGGCTTGGAAGAGGGACTGATTTACAGTCTATGCTAGGCATGTGTATATACAGCCACACTTGCTGCAAACAGATTGTTTCTTACCCTGTAAACATCTATTCTTGGCATGTGGTGCTGTAGATTCACATGCGCCCACCCTCCTCCCAGGACACCTGTGTAGGTCACAGTTTACTCTTCTGGTTTAGCTTAATTCACATTACTTGCATGGACATCACATTACTAATGCTTACTCTAACTCCTTTCTCACCCACCTGCAGCAAAACATTCTAACAATGGAGTTGATGCCAATGCGCAATATCACCAAAACAAGAAGTCACACAGCCTAGTGACTGGAATTACTTCTTCAAACAAAACAACTTGCAATCATCCGCAGCCCAACACTAGATGTTAAACTTTAAGTATGTGAATCTACAGCACCACATGCCAAAAACTGATGCTTACAGAGTAAGTAAGATAATCCTTCCAACGCAGGCATATGCTGCATCCTAGATGCTGTGGATACTGTCTCTCTGGTTCCCTGCCAAAATATCAAAACCCTAAATATTGTGTCAAAAACATCGAGCACAAAAATAGCCTTTTTCCTATATCTATTATAGCAAGTACAAAAATATTGGAAAATAATATCTTTTCAACTAATATCACAGGATGTATACAAAAATATAGTTTAAGATAGGTGTATATATATATAATGTATTTCTTTATTCGGATAAAAACACATCCATAAAAGATACAATTATACAATCGTACAATATAAAAATCATTGCATACGAATAAAACAGCGCAGCATTATTAAAACAAAACAAGCTGCTAAAACATCAAAGAGCTAAGGCTATACACCCCATCGATCCAGCAATAACTTCATAAATGCAAAGCTATGAGGAATCAGTCAATTCTTGATAGCCTAGATCTATGAGCTGCCCGCAAAAAACCTATCACTGCGTGAAGCTTATAGGAGTTTGGTAACAGCTGCAAGTGCAAAAGTGCCACTTTACCCTACCTAAACTTCAGGCTCTTTAATAAAGGCCAGAAATATTGCTTTCTTGGCACTGAAAACAGTTTACACGATAAAACTAAATGAAGCGTGTCCTGTGGAGATCTGAGATCGCAGCCACAAGAGCCTCTTTGGGTTAAAGGAAGAAATGCAGCCGGAGATGCTAAAAGATAGTGCAATTGATAAAATCTAAAATAAAACTTGTAATTAAAAATCTGTTATGGGTGCTAGAAAGTGCAAAAAGATATGGCTCCATACTATATATATATATATATATATATATATCTCTTGAACACCAGCACTTGAGAGTGTAGGGGCTCGGGGGAAGGCCTCACTTGATGGTGGAGCTGTGAGGGGGGAGAGCAATTTAACTGACAATGAGTTGAAAGCCTTCCTGCCAACCCTTAAAGAGCCAGTGGTGGAGGTTCTCAGGTACAACGCCACAGCCATGTGGAATTCAACAAGGAAGGGTGTGGTGGTGTCTTGGGTCCTGTGACAGGAGGCTCTGTGTCTATGGAACTGGCATAATTATCAGGGCTTTTCCCTGGTCATGAACCACCTGTCAGGATCTGTGAACACCAGAGAGGACAAACTCAGTCAACAAAACCTGCCGTATCACGATTGGCAGTTGCACCCCAAGTGGTGCAAAGCATCTGTAGGCAATGTGTAAAATCCTGGTTGGATGCCTTTACCACCACTGGGAACTTGCAGTGTCATCATTTCTGCATATTAGAGTTACGAAGAACACTCGCTCAAAGAGATGCATTCTACCTAGAGTGATGCACAGGAATTCTCTATGCTTTACTGACACTACCTCTCTCTTGCACTCGGTTCTGAAGATCAGGAACGACTGGGCCCAAGTCATCTTAGTGGATCCACATTGGGCCAGGAGCGTGTGGTACCTGGAAAGTCTAGGCTTGGGCATCTGTCCTCCGATCAGGCTACCACTGCAGGAGGTATCCTCGGTAGCAGCTGGAGGGCTGGATTTTACACGTAGGCAGTTAATCTCTTTTGATCTTCCTTCTGAAGTAATTGATGTGATTTTGGCATCCAGTTGCGCTTTCAGGAAATCAGTGTACGCTGGGATACATTTGTGCTTTGGTGTGGCACCCGCCAGAAGGGCTTGAAGCCAGTCAAACTGTCAGATGTCTTGTTCGTTTTATCTTTGGCCAAGCAAGGACCTGCAGTGGGCACCGTTTTCAGGATACTTGTCGGCCCTTTCACCATTTTTATGGGCTGGCTTAATAGCACAGCTGTCGAAAGACAATTGTGTGAGCATCACCAGAGAGGGGCTGTGGCTCCATCCAGGTGTGAGAAGCCAGGAGTACATATTTAGATTCGGCATAAGTTGTGTTCTTCCACAAAAAAGCTGCTTGCCCTCAATGCAGCTTTGATCATTTTGTTTATTTGTCCAGCTGCCTAAGCTTGATCTTTCTGGGCACACGCATGATATCAGAATGCTATCAAAGTGTCTTAGGTCATTATTTTTTATGAGATAAGTGGCCAAAATATTGGAGAAAATGTTATAGTCTGAGTTAAATAAGGAAATCAGTTGTTAAGAACCTCATGAAAGTGTTTTTTAAATAATGTTTGAGAATACCTTAACCCAGTCCTGAGACCACGTTATTTAAGTTTAATTGATAACTTCCATTAACCATAGCAGACATCTGCAGCTGAGATCTTATACATGCAAACAGTGGTAGTCGGATCCAGAGATGTTTCCACTGGTTGTATGATGTTACAACGCATTCCGTTGCAACGTATGCCTTTACCACGCATAACCTTTACCACGAATATTCCTTTACCATGCATACTTTTACAACGATTTCAGTTGTAAATTCATGCATGGTAAAGGCATACTCTTGGTAAAGGTTATTCCCCCATCCCTAAACCCTTGTTACAAATACCCCTCCCCTGCCCTTAACCCTAAAATCGCACGCATGCATTTTTTTTTTATTCTAAAATTCCCCTTACCTCTCCACATTGTCTGCACGTCGTAAAGAGGAAACGGAAGTGCCGTTTCCTCTAACAACGCCGATTGCCTCCACATCGCTACTTTATCAGGTGTGTTTTTTATGGGGGGGGGAACCCCCCCCCCCCCCCCCCCCCCCCAAGTCCCCTTTTCTTTTCGCACCCATTAATCTTAACCTTTACCACACATGTGTTTACTACGTATCTCGTAGTAAAGGTATGCGTGGTAAAGGCTATTCGTGTTAACCACGCATGTGTTGTAATGCATGCGTGGTTAAGGTTATGCTTGGAAACGGCCGTTTCCCGTTTCCACTGGCTAGCGTGTTAATTTTATTATGGATCGCTTCAAGAGATATAGAGGGATGTAATTGTGGCTTTTATTCATCACTGCGCCTAATTCCTAAGTGAATCAAGTCGTATATAATAGTAAAAAAGAACTCAGTACTGATAACAAGGGTGTACTACCATTACGTTCTCTCCCTTTTTAGGGTTCGCGGCCTAGCGTAGCAGTGCGCAGCACTGCTCGCGCAGGCGAGAGCCCTTTTGTATAGGGTTTTGAAAGCTGACCACACGCTCATGCGTGTGATCAGCTTTCAAACGTCAGGCATTGGCTTTCGCGTGCTTTTTTTTTTTATACAAAAAAAGGCACGCGATTGGGCAAAGGCGGAACAATGTCCCGCTTTTGAAACACCCATTCCCGACGGTGGCCAGCACGCGCAGCAGTGCGCGTTTGCCTTGCTGCCGCGCTCCCTCCCCCCTCCTCTGTGGTGCGCGCGCACCACTAGTTGTTGACACGAGATCGCTTTCAGTGCCGCTTGTGTTACTGTACGTTTAAAATAGCACCAGTTTTGTTTCTTCTTTTTCATATTAGACTTTATTTTGTTGTCAAACTTGTATTTTTGCCTTCAAATAATTGTATATGTAATTTCCATAGATTAGTCGCCTCATGTCAAGGACAATGAGTGGCATTTCAGATGTTTGCCAAAGCATTGACTATACACTTAGCATGCTCCCATAGAGGTGTTATATGCTAAATGGGAAGCAGACTTAAACAAAGCTCAACAATGTTGAATGGGAACGCGCCTTCACTAATCCATTTATGGTGTCCAGGAACGCTCGGATGAAGCATGTACAATTTTATGTACTGCATAGGACCTATCAGACCGCCGGGAAGATTAACAAATTCTTTTTGGTAAATTATGAGGCCTGGAAGGAATCATAATTCCCCTGAGGCTGCATGTTAGGGGATTTGGGTAAATGAGACCTGAAGTAATGTGTATCTTTATTTGCACCAACAGAATCTACCTGTGCAAGCCAACGAGTAGGTATAAATGTAGTGCCTTTCTATAGTTACAGTGGGTGTTGTGATTAAGCATTAAGGCATTTGTCAGTGACTGCTTGGTGGCAAGGAAAGGGTGCCACCCACAACCTTTCAACAGCTTTTTGGCTGCAGCTTGGATCCAGCACCTGCATGCTAATCTTGCTGAAAATAGTCTGTTATGATGGGATACGTTTGAGTTTGGGATCGGGAGTCCCCCCTCCCCGAAAAGCTTTTGTTGCAGTACTACCCCAACCTTTGGGACGTATCCCAAGATTTCTCCATGCAATACGTAAAGCTGACTCTGCCACCTTGCCAAATGCGTGTTTCCGGGTTATTTCTTATTGCAGTACTTAACCATTGGAGGACTAATATAGTGCTACAGACACCATTTTATCTGCCACACTACACACTCCCACTATATATTTCATCATCCTTCTTTTTCTGCTTCTGAATGTCCGATGTCTTCCAGACCTTGCTGATAGTTCAACAGTCCGAGTGTAATGTGTTTAAACTAAGAGACACTGGTGTATGTTATGTAAATTATTTGCATATAGCACTCTCTCACCAATGGATTCTTCACACTTTTTACTAAGGCATAAACAATTCAAGCCTATGAGTGTCAAAGAGAGTATTAAGTGAAATAATAGGCTTGGCTAAACAGCCGTATTTTTTGGGAAGGACTTATGGTTGATTTAAGTTGTGGATTTTGGCCATTATAGAATTCCAGATGACACGGGCTAATCTTCCAAAGCTGCGTCCACCCTTTCTGGTTTTGTGTGTGAATCTTAAATTGCATGTTCGTATGTCCTTTTCCCTTTTTTCAGAAACAAATTGAGTTGCTGACCCTCCCAAACTTTAAACAAGCATTGGCATAGCCAATAGCTCTCGCCTTTGGGAGCTTATAGCTGTTTAGGTACGCAGCACATTATCTTGGGTGCCACAACATCTACTGTTAGTTCACATGAGTGCAGTGTAAGCCCACAGAGTGAATACAACATGCGCTGCACAGGCTCTACCTATACAAGCATTTGCAATTCAATAGGTCTTGCATTAATGCGAGTTTAAGCTATTGGCATTGTAAATGACAATTCCTTTTATTTATGTTTTAATAACAAAACCAAAATAAAAGGCATTGTTATTTGCAATGTCAATAGCTCAAACTCGCATAAATGCGAGACCTATTGCATTGCAAATGCTTGTTTTGTATCTCTTTGATGACCGAAATAGATGCTTCTTATTTAGGCATTAACATTAGTACGTGACTTACTTTTCCGGACGGATGTTTTGTCCATTTCTGTCAAAAGTGTAACATGTAGGCTTTACATGTGCACCTGTTACTTGTTTCTTATATTATATTGAAAGTTAAAGTGGACAACTACTCCTATTTTACTGCCAGTTCCTTCATGGGCTCTACATATTGTCCTTATTCAACATATTGGCCCAGCTTTTGAGCCCCTACATTTGTCCCATCTGCTGTTCCTTTCACGGAAAGTGGTTTTACATTTGTCCCACCTGCTGTTCCTTTCATGGAAATTGGTTTTACATTTGTCCCGGCTGCGGTTCCTTTCATGGAAAGTGGTTTTCCTAGTAGCAATCACATCCTTAAACAGACCCTCTGAGCTACAGGCTTTGTAATTTGAAGAAACTTTGATACAGAACAGATATGCTTAGAATGCACCCTCACTTCTTACTGGACGCGATACAAAACCACAATCACTTGCAGAAAGAGCTTGTCATAATTTAGATGTTCTAAAAGCCTTTCTCTTCTATAGTTATTGCACGAAGTCAATTGGTAAAACAGTTCTTTGTTGCATTTCACAACCACCCATTGGCAAACCAAAGGTGGACAAAAGCACATCTTGCAGCTAGATGCATTGTTAGGTGTATTCAAATATGTTATGAAAACAACAGGCACAATCTACTTGTAAGAAAAGTGCCTTTCACTCAACGACATTTGCAAAACTGCTGCATGGTCGTCCATCCACACAGTCACTAAATATGACTGTGTGGACTTCAAGCTCGACAGGAAGCACAAGATGGTCAAGCTGTACTTTGCTTCCGATATCTCCTGCTTTTGCTCCCAACTTAAATGCTTTAGAGGAAGGAGTAGGCTTTCCAGTCTCTGCATAGCATGTGATTGACACAGCACGTGCTGCAAACTGGAAACATTACTTACCCGTAACAATTAGTTTTCAGCTTGTGGTGCTGTAGATTCACATGCACCCTACCAACCCTCCCCCACTGCACACATATAGCAGTATGTCTGATACTATAATCTTTTTCAATAACTTAATGTGTTTCTGAAGGGAAAACCACTATCTTAGGTGTAGTCTGTGTCCTAGTGCATTGTGGGTTTCAGGGGCGTTAGTCATGAGTCACATACGAAATGAAACAACTAATACATACAAACAAAAAAACGGTTGCAGCGTCTGAGGCCACACTACATGCCAGAAGTGTGCACAGCAGGTATATCTACAGCAGTAAAAACTGAAAATTCACTGTTACAGGTAAGTAACATTTATCTTTCTGAATCAGGACACATTTGAGCATTCTGGCTGTGTAAATTGAGGTGATAAGTTCTTTACTTCGCTTAATTGTATCAAAGATCTCTTGTTATATGAGCTTGTCCTTGCAAATCGCTTTTATACGAACCTCCTGAAGGTCATGAAGGGGTTCATATAGATTGTCTTCTTTAGAGTTTTCATCTCTATTAAGCCAAAAAGCCTATGATTGAGTTATCCTCCTAAGAGACCCTTAATGTTCCTCTTACTGTTATTGTAGAGTCCATCCCAATGTTAGGAGCAGTAAAATATTCAGCATTTCAGTTTGCTAGTAATTATGGTAATTATGTTGTAGCAGGATGGCCTTTGGGTGTGTCTGCTGTCGGGGTGTAGGCACGAGCCCAATGTGTTTGATGTTTAAATTAAGCAATGAATGATCTTAATAAACTCTGCAACACATCGTTTAAAATCCTCTGTCTGTTATCGGTCAAAGTGCATTTCTGAATGCTGCACATTTTCTTTTTTTTTTTTTAAATGAACCATTTTTTGGTATTTCAGTAAAATGAAAGATAAGGGATTACAGCAATCTGGCTGCACAACTTGAGCTTCTAATGTGAACAATCAAATATGCTTTCAACAAATTTTAAGCCAAATTAAGAACTACAATAACCACAAGTACAGTATTAAACGTACTTTCCAGGCCACAGTCGGGGGCCATTCACTCATCCCATAAAAAAAGTAATTGTGCTCAAAGCTGCTGTATAAGCACATGTAGCATCTGTTTCGATATAAGCCTCCTTTGCCACTGACAGAACATATTTAAAACAGGAAAGTGGCCTGTTCTAGAGTTATCATACTGCGTTAGGCACAAATAAGTGAATTCTCAGTCTGCAGGGTGCAAGAAACGTTAACCAGGTATCAGATGAGCCAAACAGTAAGCAAACCCTAATGCAACAGTCATTACTTGATTGAATGTTCGACCAATTCAGCATGGGTTCATGGGTGATAGGAAACTTTCCAGCAAGTACCATCCTGCCTGCTGTTAATCCAGAAGGTATATTTTGCAGTTCATTAGTCAGACACCCCAGGATTTCGCGATTTGCAAAATAACGAAATCGGCACTTTTGCAAAAAGGCAGCGCTTTTTAGAAAAGTGTCCGCGAAATCAGGGTTTGGCAGCTGGGCGGCAGAAAGCTGTCCAGTGTCCTGCAAGATGAGCCAAGCCATGCGTGCAGGGAAATTTCTGCATTAGTTCTTAACAACATGCAGGCCCAACTCCCCATCACGGCACCTCCTGGGCCATCTCTGGTCCCCATTAAAAGGCCTTTATCACTTTCTGGGGGACAGGGCAAGATGGCGGCGGCTGCTTGAGCGTTGTTGAAAGTCGCCTATCCTACCATCGCAGCTTTTCCATACTGATTGGAAGAGAAAACATGCTGTAATTCATGCTGTAATTCACGAATTCTTTGGACTGTAAAACTCACCCAGTTAATCCTGACACTTGGGACAAGAAGCTGATGTGGTTTTTGACGGAGGCCAGTGCCCGGATGGCGTGGGCTTTGGAGTTCTTTCTGTCGACGGTGTCCGATGCTACGCGCGAGGTGCTCTCGAGGCTCAGAGGGACACGTAGATACATTGTATCAGCCAAAGGAACGTCTGTGATAGCCGCGGTAAAGCGATACATTGTTGCCGCTGATACTGACATGCCGCCAAAAGCGAAACCGCCTGTGAAAGATCCCAGCACGACCGGGGGAGCAAAAGGAACATCTCAGAATCGATGCGCTGCTACGGAAAGGAAAAGCCTGAATCACAGCCTGGTGTCAAGTGGCAATCCACAGGCCGGTCTGAACAAAGACGGTCCTTCCAAGGTGGAACTGGGGGAGAAGGAAGCTGGAGAACAGAGGACTGAGAGGGTTACCAGACCCAAACTGCCAACAGTACCCGGTATGTTTGCTGGGCGGGGGCTCTCAAGCACTTTGGGGGAAAAGAACTTGTCTAAATCTAAAAGTAGCTGTGTGTCAAAAATTAACAGTGACTGTTCCAGAACAATGGCACCGACGGGAGGGGCGCTAAACACCAATCCTCTCAGTACAAGCGAGATTCCCCCAGGGCTAGAGGAATTAACCAGCCCAGATATCGAGTCCGTCAGTACGCCTCAGAATGATCTGGATATACAGGGCTTAGTCGAGGAGGTGTTGCGAGATCAGGGCATTTCACGGCAAGGGGAAGATAATGTCATTATGCAAGGTTCAGTGGCACTCCCTAATACACTAGCCTCCAAATGGCGATAAGGAGCTTTCATCAAAGCTGATGGCAAATCTGTAGGCACACCTGACTGTGAGAAATATTTTAGTCGCTGACCGATGAGTCAGAGGTATCTAACAACAGCTGCAACGACAGATCAGATGATGACTTCACTGAGGAGGACAACAGCAGCCCTCCCGTGAAGCCTGATACCCAAAAATGTATTCCAATCCGTAGGAAGAAGAGCTCAATGGGGTCTGATAAGGGCAAGGGCTTTACCTCAGATAATAGCCAGTCAAGCCAGCTGAAATGGGACTTCTCTGCTTCCCACTTCGAGGAAGGAATGGAGGATGATCCCAGAACCCAAACAGAGAATCCAGAAGCCACGGTTGAAAGTAGCAATGTGGTGGGGGGGCCAGGCTTCGCATCCATCAATGGAGTTAATATATGCTACACTGAAACAGGTGTAGGCAGAAGCACGCCAGGAGCACAAGAGGGCCTACTTGGCTACAAAATAACTACAGGGTGCGGTGCGTACGGTGAATAAGACTTGCTCAGAAATCTCAGAACGCACCTCAGCGCTGGAAGAGCGCATTGTTCAATTGGAGGCCAGTGTGGAAACCTCAAATAAGCTATCTACATCCAATGAGAGCAGGATGACTGACGTCCCATGGAAACTAGAGGACTTTGAAAATAGACAGCGTCGGAAAACAATCCCCGACTCCTTGGGATTGCAGAAAAGGCAGAGGGGTATAATATCCGTGGCTTTACTCTAAGGCTGCTCAAGGAGGCCTTCGCCGAACTAGTTTACTGGAATTGGGAGGCGGAGGTCCAAAGGGTGCATCGGTTTCCTCTGATGCTTAAGAAGAGGCCCGGCCAAGTTGAGAAACCAATAGCTATTCTTATATTTTTTAGCAATTTTCTCCTCCGTCAAGCCATATTTGATTGGCCAGACCCGATGCAAGGAGGGTGGCAGCGGGACACTCTTTTTTTCCCCTCGGCCTGACTTTTGTCATGCCACGGTGGAGAGGAGATGGAGGCTTCGTCTGTTAATTACGCCATTCCAGCAGCTAGGGTGTGAAGTTTTTCTAATGATCCCAGCTAGACTTAAGGTTATCTGCAAGGGCTCAATTAGAGTATTTTCATCTGAGATTCAGGCCCAGGAGTACTTACAGGAGCTTTCTAAGAAATTAGTTATGCTCGAGACTTGTAAATGCCTACAAATAAGCTGTTGATGATCTGTTTTCGGTTTTCTTTTTTCTGCTGGTTGTGTTCTCTTCATACTTTTTGGTTTTTCTGGTAGGAGGTGGCTAGGGGTGCAACGTCATACAGGAGGCATCACAAGGGTCCATGGACCTTTTTTGCCTTTTCGTAGGGTGTGGGGAGGGGAGGTGTGGGGGGGGGGGTAGAAACCAAAAAAAGGCAGGGAGGAATTTAAGCACGAGGGGAAGCACTGAGTATTTTAGTATGGTATTTTTCTCCATGGTGTTATATGTGTGGAAATTGCTGTTTACTCTCTAATGAGGAAAATTAGAAGTGCATCCATCAATATATGCGGGCTAAATGATCCCCCAAAAAGAAGGAGAATCAGCCTTGATGTTCAAATTCTGAAGGCAGATATCCTATGCCTACAAGAGACTCATATCGAAGGTTGAAGGAAAGGGGTTTTAGAGCTGGCTGGCTACCAACTTATTGCTAGTACAACACAAGAAACTCGGACTAAAGGGGTGGCGATACTGGCCAGAAAGGGAATGGGCAGTTTGCCACGCTCTCTCGTAGATAAAATGGGAACATGGGCAATTGTGCAATTTTGCCTTGATAACAAAATGCTCACCCTCTGCTCAGTGTATGGCTCAGTGCTGGATGACCCTGCACTTTTCGATTGGTTGAAGGTGAAGCTTGTGGGGTGGCCTCTTCCTCTGATCTTTTGCGGGGATCTGAACATTAATATGAGCTGCCAGGTCGCCACCCGCAGAGAAATGTATCAAGGTCGTAAGCCCAGAGTTTCTAAATCATTGGCACAACTTAAGTCATTGCATGGGTTAGTGGATGTATGGGCGGCAAAAAAGGAGCTGGAACCTGGCTTTAAGTATCCTCAGCACCTCATCAAATGCACGCAAGACTGGATTACTTTCTAGTGTCACATGTGCTCTTAATCGATTGTATAAGTACATTTCCCAAAGACATGTCAGACCACAACCCCTTGTTGATTGAATTAGATATCGGGTGCCAACCCTTACAGGTCCAGTGTACATTTAATAGGGCTCTATTAGAGGAAGAGGGGTATATACAGCAAGTAGGCGATTGGATCCCAAGGTTTATCAAAGAGAATCTAGGAAGCACTAATCTAGATATAGTTTGGGATACATTAAAGGCTGGGGTTAGAGGAAAAACATCCAAGTATGGCTGGCTGGCGCAAAAAAAGGATAAAATCCTCTTACAGACTTTGTATGAGGATTTGGTTAAGGCAGAAGACGAGTTGATTGAGGTACTAACAGTAGGGGGTGAATCGGAGGTGGCTCAATCAAAGATTATTATTGCCAGATCCTCCATTACTGAGATCTCTCTCAAAAAATCGGCTGGAAAATATATGGCCTGGAGGAGTAGGGCCTAAGAGAATAGCGAGAGAGTGGGTCATATGCTGGCTATACGTACTAGAGAAAAATCGGTACAAACCTGTGTCAGGGAAATTAGGGATCCTGCTGGTGGTATGGTCAGTGAGCCGGGGGCTATCCTTGCCGCATTTAAAAAATGTTATCAAAGATTATATACGGAAGAAATCCAGGTCGGGGACCAAGAAATTGAGGATTATTTAAAGGGGCAAATCTTGGGTCCGCTATCTAATGAGGAGAGAGACAGCTTAGACGGGCCAATAACATTAGATGAAGTAACTGAAGCCATAAATTCTCTCCCATCAGGCAAAGCCGCGGGCACTGATTTAATTCCAGGGGAATTTTATAAAAAGTTTAAGACGCAGTTATCGGTATTAATGTTGGAGGTACTCCATAGAGCACAATTTGATGTGGATGCCCCTGATTCTTGGGATACTGCCAATATTATCGTTTTTCTTAAAAAAGGCAAACCAGCCACGGATTTGGGATCGTATCGGCCAATCACGCTGGTGAATAGCGACATTAAAATATATTAGAAAATTCTAGCAAAAAGATTAGCCACAGTTATCACGGTTAGTTTCCCCTTTCCAACATGTGTTTGTACCAGGAAGGGGTACAACTGAGCACATTCGTCGCATAATCACGCTTTTTGATTATACAAAGGTGTGAGGAGACCCTATGGCTGCAATTTTTTTTTTTTTAAAACAGATTTTAGTCGTCAAATAACAAAGATAATGCAGAGCACTGCCACCCAGCAACTCGTGCAAAAAAAGATGTATACAGACATGACTTTGACACTTTCTAGAGCAAAATAGGACAAATTGAGAGCAATACAGTTGCAATAGTACCCAATGAACTAAAAAGAAACAAACCCCCTAAACCCCTCCCAATCGCACCCACGCCTACCCAAAAGCCACACCAGAGGACACATTCCCAGCTGTCTAGATACTGTACCCCTACAGCCACCAGGCAATATGACATATCCCCTATACCGGAAGGGACGCCAAGTCTGTGGGTCTGGCTACTGAAACGGGTTCCAACTCCAGGCCTCGATTCTCTGCCCATCGCCGCCAAATTTTATAGTGCTTAAGCGGGCACCCCATAGCCGCAAAGATAGGGATTTATATCCCCATACAAAAATCCATGCCATTTTTCCAAATGGATACCGAGGGCGCCCTCGGAGCCTTCCACGCTTTGGCAATGTCTCGCTTAGCCAAGGTGAACCCCTGTAGCATATGATGGTGCTTGTATATGTTTTTTTTTTTTATTTTTTTTTTTAAACAAACTTTATTAGGTCACAGAACAAAATGCAGTCAATCCCCGTCCCCCATAGTCCTCCCCCCAGCCAAATCAGGACATCTTGCAATAAGCACCCCAGCACATAAGGTACATCTGTACAGCATTCACCCCAATAATGTCCGTGCTACTAGGTAGTGCATCCACAGGAGTAATCCACCATGAGTGTGCGAGACAGCCAAAATACCCCCCACCCCATCTCCCAACATCCCCCCCAACGAGCCCCTCCTCCCTACCCACCCACCCAAGCATGTCGCCCGTACCTATCAGAAGTACATGTACATCAAAACCTCAGTCACCACCTGTCGAGTCCGCCTCCCGGCAATCCCAACACACAGTACCGCAAGAGCAGAGGGGGGAAGTCCTGTATAGTGCACTCAAGGAACCGGGATCCCGTCATCCCCCACCGGATCACCCCCATCCCCCATAACCGAACATTTGAACAAGTCCAGGAGAGCCATCCATGCCCGGGCCCATTCGTGCGATCTTTCATTGTCACTGCGTCGAGCCAATGATGGTGCTTGTATATGTTCCCTCCTATGTCATCCATCACATGTAGCAGGACCAGCTTTGGGGAGCTGGGGAGGTCCCATCCTAGCACCTCAGAGAGGCATGACAAAACTCCCAGCCAAAATCGTGCTAGGGCAGTGCAGTGCCAGATAGTATGCAGTAGATTGCCCTCCTCATGCTGGCATCGGAGACACACCGGGAAGGCCACCAATCCCGCCCTCCAGAGCCTGGTCCTCGTAAAATAGACCCGATGGAGATATTTAAACTGGATAAGGCGAAGGCTCACTGCTATGGATGCCCCCTGTGGGGAGGCCAGGGCCTCCACCCAGTCCTCTTCCTCCAGCGGGCCTATGTCTTCCTCCCAGACCTCCCTAATGTGGTTGAGCAATGTGTGACCAAGGACTGATAGATCTTTGAGATTTTGCGATCTTGGAGGTCCCCCATAAATATCTTAGCCTCTATGGGTCTAAACTCAGCCAAGGACCCCAACCCCTCGATATATGGAGTGATAGCATGTCGGAACTGTAGGTATCTGAAAAATTGGGTTTTAGGCATTTGAAAGTCGTTTTGGAAATCATGAAAGGACTTCAGAACCGAGCCCCGCATTACATCCCCAAGGGTAGAAATGCAGATATGGTTCCAGCCTCGAAAACCTGACAAAGTAGCCAGCTGTGACAGTCGCCCATTGTGCCAAAGGGGAGTCTCCCGAGGTAGCCTGTTCCACCATCCGGTCCTCCGCAGCGCCTGTCGCCAGATCTGAAAAACAAGTTTCGTAGCCGGGAGCTGCGTAACGACACCGAATAGAGTATAGTATGCAGGGTGTGTTCCCCATACAACATCTCTCGACCGCGTAGGCAGGATCCGCCCTATCCCCATTCCACCACTTGTTGAGGACTAATAGGTGGGAGGCCATATAATAAGACAGGATATCGGAGGTTGCCAAACCCCCACAATACGTGGATCGAAAGCACGTCCGCAGGGCCACTCTCGCCATTCCACCCGCCCACAAAAACTGACCCGGGCCGCATTAACCCGTCGGAACCATGCAGGAGAAATTGGATATGGATGGTTTTGCAATTGGTAAAGGAGGCGGGGAAGTGACACCATCTTAAAGATGGCTGACCGGCCATATATCGATAGGGGCATGTGGGACCAAACTTTAAAATCCTCGCGCACATGATAAGATATGGGGGCTAGATTCCTTTCCCATGAGACGAGTGGTGAGTCCGATATGAACACTCCTAAGTACTGCAAGCCCCCAGAGGCCACTTGCACAGAGGAGGCCCAGGCACCAGGGCCTGCCCCTCCCCCAATGACCCATAGAGTAGATTTGAGAGGGTTCATATATAGGCCCGTGGTCTCCCCAAAGATTTGCATAATGCGCAGAAGGCGCTGTCCTGTCCTGTCAATGTCCGTAAGAAAGAAGAGGACGTCGTCCGCATATAAAGCAATGCGATCCGACAGGCCTGTCGCCCACTCCAGACCAGTCACTTGAGCATCAATCCATACCCAGGGCGCCATGGGTTCTATCGCTAGGGCGAACAAATAGGGGGACAGCGGACACCCCTGCCTAGTGCCCCATCTGATAGAGAACGTGGATGAGACAGAACCCGCCACCCGTACCGACGCAGTGAGGTCTGTATATAGGAGAGATATATAGGACAAGAAGCGTGGTCCAAAATTTTATCTACGGAGGAGAGCGAATAAATACACCCAGCTGAGGGAATCAAAGGCCCTAACCATGTCCGTGAGCAACAGCGCAGCTCGCTCCCCCAACCCCCAGGCGGTAGCCACCACCACGTGGGCGTGGCGAATATTGTGCCTGGTCGTCCGCTGTGGCATAAACCCGACCTGATCGGGATGAACCAGAGATGTAATATGTGTACGAAGGCGGTTGGCCAGAGCCTTGGCCAGCACCTTAGCCTCCACATTAAGAAAAGAGATGGGGCGATATGACGCATGTTGACCCGGAGGTCTTCCGGGCTTATGAAACAATACGATCTCCGCGTGTCTCCAATCACGGGGCAGGCAACCTCGCTCCCTGGCCTCCTCTACCACCCTGAAATGTGGTCCCAATTGCAAAAAATAGCGTTTAAAGAATTCACATGGGAAGCCATTGGGCCCAGGGGCCTTCCTGGGCTGCATTTCGCCCAATGCCGTACCCAGCTCCTCTTCCGTGAGCGGGAGATCCACCTCCTCGCACACATCGTCAGAGATGGTCCTGGGCGGCAAATCATCGAGAAAGCGTCCGACTACATCCACCGGGAAAACAATTAAACAAACAGGGGTAACCCTATAACCCAAGGAACCTGGGCTTTATCAACAAAAAATGAACAATGGTTCCGGAAGGGGGAAGTAATTATTTATACTAGAAAGAAATCAAATTTCACAAAACACAGCATTAGTAGATCAAAAGAAAAGATCAATCAATATTACGCAATGAATAATTTTTGCAAAAAACTAAATAATTTATTTATAGAGATTCATTTTGGTATCAACTCAGTTATCAATTCATTGGAATATGAACGAAACATAGAGCAGGCTGTATATACAAAAATACAAAAAAATATTGGCAAGGAAGCGACGCAGTGACAAAGTGAATAAGGTGACTAAGTGTAAATGTGAAGATGCAAGTATTTACAATATATATACGTGTTAATTAATAAAATACACAAACAATTTTTGCAGAGATTCGCAAAAAAACGTCCTCAGTTTAATTATAGAGAAAGGAGAAACCTTGTAAGCCACATGTCCTAATTGTTTTATAGTACAAGGAGTTCCAATTGATACAGGACTGTAGAACCGTCAACGTTTCGACCCTATAGTAACCAGTCGTTGTGCATAGTCGTATCGGGTCTTCTTCAGGACATAGGTAGTGTATAACAGCCTACACAAAATAAATATATATAGATCAGTATCTAAGCTGTGTTCAAAACTTTTTTTGTCAAGGAAATAATTTCTCATCAACTCACCTAAAATTCAGAAGATGAGACAGATTTTTCAATTACAATCGTGGCCATTCGATTTCAATCAGAAGGCACTGCCTGGAAACATGTATACACGTTAGTACGTATATACTATATGTGTAACGCATTTAGATTACATCATTGAAACACATAAAAAGTTAATTCAAAATAGTTACCAGAATCATAGAGGGTCCTGATTCGTCTTAGTCTAGTTTTTAGGTTTTTCTCTTTATACTCTGATTCCAAGGACCTGTTGTGGATATAAACCCAAATGGGGATAATCCGAAATGTATTCAAATAACTAAGAACTTATGGTGTTGTAAGTTAATGAACCCCATAATTGCTCACCTGACTTCAGGGCAGAGATATGGATTAAAGTACTGTGGACATCAGGACACAAGTTCAGCTGAAAAGAACATGAAGCAACCCAGATTTAGTGACAGCAGGAGTTGCTTGGTCTGTTCAGACGTTAATTTTAAGTCAAGTGTTGAAAACATCGAAGCATGTTGTGGTTACTGGCAAATAGAACGATTTCAGATATAGTATTATCAACGTTACACAATAGGTAAAAGCTCCTCATGGGGTGAACATTAATTGAGAGTCATTGCTAGCTACTTGCTAAAAACGATAATATCAAAGTATCACCCGATAGTTAATCGCTCCTCAAGTGACAGAGACTGTGTGAGAGTCACTGTGTACGATAATTGCGCTGACTCCCCAGAACGTGACGGGCAGCTTAACATTCAAGCACCGGAAAGGCTGTGACCAAGCCATACGGTTAGTCAGCGCTAGAATTGTCCTTTAAAGCAATTTCACATGTTTCCTACCTGATGTCTTTCGTATTTATCTTCCTAGTTAATGGGAGTCCGTCTGCAGCATGTATCCGGCAGCGAACCGAGCGTGCAGCAGCTATATGAGAGCTGTCAGTGAACATAAAAACAGGACTAGTGCGGGCCAATTCGATTGGTCTTACAGAGGCACGCTAATGCCCGTGTGTTTAGGGCGATTGTATACGCACTTAACTAGTAAGCAAAATAACACGTTTCTGTATTTAAAAAGGCTTATTCATAAAGGCTACATTCTGTGTTTAAAGCCAATGAGCCTAATTATTTTAAAATTGTCAGACGCTTGATATTGTAGCCTGGCAGAAAATGTATAGCTTATTCATCGGGTGTAACGGCAAAGGATATACCGTCTCAACATTGCGCAACTTTAGGAATCGGACTTACTCCCTCAATCCGAACTTAGCGAAACATATTAGATAATTGGCCCACAATTCATCCACTTTAAGTCATGCTACCAGGGACATAGTTGGTGTCAATTAGCCAGTGTGACAAAAGTGGACAAGGTTGACAGCTCCAGCCTTCCACATAAAAGCAGTTCAAGCGTTATTCGATACATACACCCAAATGATAATGTAATGAAAACGGACTGTTAATTTCGAATTAAACATTAGGTTCATCTAATTTTTCGTTGATGTCATTTCTAAAAAAAACATATATACAACGCTTATTGACAGACACAGTGAACATAGCACAGAGCTATAATTAAGTATGTCAAATCAGACAGTACACATTGGGCCAGTAGATACATTGGTTTACACAGTAAGTATACAACAATAATATGTTTACATTCTATATATACCATGTGATTGTTGCACATCAAAGAGGCACAGTGAACATTTCAGATATCCGAAAATGGATTTCTCGCAGATGAGCGAGGCATAGGGTAAGGCTATATTTATCTAAAGCATAACATTCCCAGTTGTTTATTGGTCTCCTCATTCTCATTGAGTCCTGTTTTTACAGAGTCCAAAGAGTGAATCCATCTACACTCCTTATAATTGAGAATGGAATGGATGTTACCACCTCTCGGATGCAGCCGCACCCTCTCAATTATTGTCCATCTCATGCTTTCTGGTGAATGGTTGAGACTTACAAAGTGGTCCACCAAGGGGGCCCCCTGTGTTCTACACTTGATCCTGCTCATATGTTGTAGAATTCTACACTTGATTTTTTGTGTAGTTTGCCCTACATACACTTTATTGCATGGGCAATAAATTGCATAGATAACGTTATTGCTATTACAGTTGGTAAATGTGGGTCGCGTGTAGCTTTTTGTATCATAAACAAATGTGGGGCCCTCTATCGTGGAAATGCAAGCTTTACAGCTGCCACATTTTTTATGGCCCAAAATCGGTGGTAATGATAACTGTGAACGTAAGTCTGGTTTAGGGGGACTCTGAAGGTATGCGTTAACCACAGCATCTTTTATACTCTTACCACGTTTGAAAGCAAACAGTGGTAATTCAGCAATTCCAATTTCCGTTGCCACCAAGTTCCAATATTTGGCTATTGTTTTCTTGATGGCTTGGCTGTCTGGGTTAAAAGTTGTAACACAAACCAATCTGTCATTCACCTTTTCGCTTTTCTTGGTCTCTAATAGAGTCTCACGTGGGCAATACCAGGCTCTCTTTTTTGCCCGTTTCAGGAGTGTGTTGGGATAGCCTCTGTCCCTTAGCCTTTGTGTTAAAACTGATGCTTCCTCAAAGTAGTCTATTCTCTGGGTGCAGTTACGCCGCAGTCTTAGGAACTGCCCATAGGGCAGATTGTCTCGAAGACTGCGAGGATGATTAGAGTTGTAACTGAGAAGAGCATTTCTCTCAATGGGTTTTCTATAGAGTCCAGTATATAGTACCCTTTCTGTAGTCTTCACATTGAGGTCCAGGAAACTAATAGTTTCACTGTTCTCACTCATTGTGAATTTTATGTCGTTTGATCTATCATTTAACCATTCAAAAAATTCCTTCAGAGTTGTAGTGGAACCGGTCCAGATCATAAAAACATCGTCGATATAGCATTTCCACATATCGATGCTGTCTTTATATGGATTACTCTCATTGTACAAAAAAGTCCACTCAAAATTGTCCATGTAGAGATTCGCCAGGGACGGCGCATAGCTCGCACCCATGGCGACGCCCTTACATTGGAAAAAATATTGGTTCTGAAACACAAAATAATTTTTGGTCATTGCGATGTCTAACATTGCCGTTAGAAATTCCGTAGGAATTCTGTGAGGGGTTGGTCTTGCATTAAGCACCTCTTGTACTACCGCAAGTGCCTCGTGCTGGGGAATGCTCGTGTACAAGGATGTCTAGAGTTACTAGGAGCTGTTTCTCCTTGTCAAAAGGATGATCCTCTATGAACTGAGTCATCTGAGTAGAATCCCTAACATAAGATTTGGTAACAGTCACAAATGGCTGTAAGAAGTAGTCAATATACTGATTGAGAGGTTCTAATACAGAGCCACAACCCGATATGATTGGGCGTCCCGGTGGCTTGTCTAGGTTCTTATGGACCTTTGGCAATGTGTAGATTGTGGGGATTCTAGGGTTAGTTTTGGAAAGAAATTTAGACTCTGGAATGCTCAGGAAGCCTAATTCAAGGGCATGTGCCAGTAGGGAGTCTATCAGAATTTTTATTTCAGATGTAGGATCCTTCGAGATTGGTCGATAGCTATCACGATCATTGAGTTGTCTTTGGATTTCGTCAATATAGTCATTCCGATTTTGTATAACAATTGAGCCCCCTTTATCAGCAGCCTTGATAATTATTTGTTCGTTGTTCTTAAGGGACTGTAAGGCCAATTTTTCTCTTACCGGGATATTGTAGGGGACAAATCTAGGTTTGTCCAATATAGCCAAAACCTCCTGTGTAACAAGCTATACATTTTCTGCCAGGCTACAATATCAAGCGTCTGACAATTTTAAAATAATTAGGCTCATTGGCTTTAAACACAGAATGTAGCCTTTATGAATAAGCCTTTTTAAATACAGAAACGTGTTATTTTGCTTACTAGTTAAGTGCGTATACAATCGCCTTAAACACACGGGCATTAGCGTGCCTCTGTAAGACCAATCGAATTGGCCCGCACTAGTCCTGTTTTTATGTTCACTGACAGCTCTCATATAGCTGCTGCACGCTCGGTTCGCTGCCGGATACATGCTGCAGACGGACTCCCATTAACTAGGAAGATAAATACGAAAGACATCAGGTAGGAAACATGTGAAATTGCTTTAAAGGACAATTCTAGCGCTGACTAACCGTATGGCTTGGTCACAGCCTTTCCGGTGCTTGAATGTTAAGCTGCCCGTCACGTTCTGGGGAGTCAGCGCAATTATCGTACACAGTGACTCTCACACAGTCTCTGTCACTTGAGGAGCGATTAACTATCGGGTGATACTTTGATATTATCGTTTTTAGCAAGTAGCTAGCAATGACTCTCAATTAATGTTCACCCCATGAGGAGCTTTTACCTATTGTGTAACGTTGATAATACTATATCTGAAATCGTTCTATTTGCCAGTAACCACAACATGCTTCGATGTTTTCAACACTTGACTTAAAATTAACGTCTGAACAGACCAAGCAACTCCTGCTGTCACTAAATCTGGGTTGCTTCATGTTCTTTTCAGCTGAACTTGTGTCCTGATGTCCACAGTACTTTAATCCATATCTCTGCCCTGAAGTCAGGTGAGCAATTATGGGGTTCATTAACTTACAACACCATAAGTTCTTAGTTATTTGAATACATTTCGGATTATCCCCATTTGGGTTTATATCCACAACAGGTCCTTGGAATCAGAGTATAAAGAGAAAAACCTAAAAACTAGACTAAGACGAATCAGGACCCTCTATGATTCTGGTAACTATTTTGAATTAACTTTTTATGTGTTTCAATGATGTAATCTAAATGCGTTACACATATAGTATATACGTACTAACGTGTATACATGTTTCCAGGCAGTGCCTTCTGATTGAAATCGAATGGCCACGATTGTAATTGAAAAATCTGTCTCATCTTCTGAATTTTAGGTGAGTTGATGAGAAATTATTTCCTTGACAAAAAAAGTTTTGAACACAGCTTAGATACTGATCTATATATATTTATTTTGTGTAGGCTGTTATACACTACCTATGTCCTGAAGAAGACCCGATACGACTATGCACAACGACTGGTTACTATAGGGTCGAAACGTTGACGGTTCTACAGTCCTGTATCAATTGGAACTCCTTGTACTATAAAACAATTAGAACATGTGGCTTACAAGGTTTCTCCTTTCTCTATAATTAAACTGAGGACGTTTTTTTGCGAATCTCTGCAAAAATTGTTTGTGTATTTTATTAATTATCACGTGTATATATATTGTAAATACTTGCATCTTCACATTTACACTTAGTCACCTTATTCACTTTGTCACTGCGTCGCTTCCTTGCCAATATTTTTTTGTATATACAGCCTGCTCTATGTTTCGTTCATATTCCAATGAATTGATAACTGAGTTGATACCAAAATGAATCTCTATAAATAAATTATTTAGTTTTTTGCAAAAATTATTCATTGCGTAATATTGATTGATCTTTTCTTTTGATCTACTAATGCTGTGTTTTGTGAAATTTGATTTCTTTCTAGTATAAATAATTACCTCCACCGGGAGGCATTCCCTGGGGACATAAAGATCTGCATAATACGTGGCAAAGCTGTCTGCTATCACGGAGGGGCCCGAGAGGGTGGACCCATCTGGGCCCAGAATACCCGGGAGCGACAGAGAATATAGCGACCGCTGACATAACCTATGTAGTAATTTACTGTACGTATCCCCCCACTGGTAGATCCTACTGCGGGTCGCCAACCACGCCTGTCGGGCCTCATCCAGCAGAGTGTGAGAATATTCTTGCTGCGTCAACAGAAGTTGGCAGCGATCCCATCGACCTGAGCCATTTCTGCTGCTAAGTTCCAATTCCAACAGCTCCGCCTCCACCTGAATGAGGGACTCCTTACGCAATCTGCAGACAGCTGCACAATAGGAGATATCAACACCCCGAAGCGTAGGTTTCATCGCCTCCCAGAGGCAGTCCGCCCCCTCTACTGTCCCAACATTAGTGGACAAGAAGTGGTCGATAGCTCCCGCCATATGTTCTCTATAGTTGTCTCTCTGAAGGTTCCACGCCGAAAGACGCCACCGAAATGGCTGCGGCGCTCTACCTGCGTGCAGTGTAAGAGTGATCGGCGAGTGGTCTGACAGACCACGTGGAAGAATATCTGCGGCAACCACCCTGTAATCTATGACAAGGGGAACGAAGATGTAATCAAGGTGGGAGAAGGAGCCTTGCACAGCCGACAAATATGTATAGCCTTGCTCCATCCCATGTAAGCGACGCCAAGGATCCACCCAATCCAGGCCTGCTACCATTGAGTGGAGTTTGGTGATCCCACCTGCGTCTGGCGGGGCGCCAGCGGTCCCCAGCCATGTCGAGCACATCATTCCAGTCTCCGCCCACAGCAGCTAGTCTATCAGGCATGTCTGTCAAAAGGGTCATAAGCTTCTCCACTAAGTTCCATGAGAAGGGAAGGGCGTATACACATCCCAAAACTATAGACTCTGTCCCTATCTTTCCCTGGAGGAAGAGATAACAACCCTGCGTATCCCTCCAGGTCTTTGTGTGTGTATGGGACCCGTCTATGTGTCAGAATCTCAACCTCCCGAGAGCCCCTCACAAACCCAGCGTGAAATACATGCAGGAACCCAAATCGTTGAAAACCTAGCACCTTAGACCCCATAAGATGTGTCTCTTGCAGCAGGAGAACATCTGCCTGCGCTCGCTGTGCCTGCCTCAAAATTGCGTCCGCTTAATTTTATCCCACGCCCCCCTGACATTCCAACTCATTAGTTTGAGGGTCCCAGCAGGAGCCCGCACATCACTAAGGGGCCCAGCCATGAAAAAGTTCGAGGAATGAATAGGTATCGGGCACAAAAACCCGGTCCGAATACAATGCCTCTGGTGCAGCGTAGGTCGGTGCGATTAAACAGTAGAACCCCCCCCTCCCCCGCCAAACACCCCAACAACACACTCCCCCCCCCCCCCCCCAACCCTATACCTAAAAAACGATGAAGTATCTGTTGCCGCGAGCGTGAGTGGGAGACCCCAACAGGAGGTCCCTCCCCCGCCCGCCAATGGATCCCCAACATACAGCCCATTGTTAGCTGACCCTTTCCCTGTCAACGAACGTGTTGCAGGGATATCGGCCCTCAATTGTGTTTCCCCGGTCACGGAAAACAGCTCAAGGAACTATGGAAATACAAGAGCCCTCCCCCTAGTTAGTCTGGTTTAGTAGGCAGATGCTGGGTCAAAGTAGCTCGGGATGAGGTACTACATGATTGAGACCTGTGCCCGGATTGCCGCCGTCCCTTCCCCTCTGGTATCGGTTGTTTCCGGACCCCCTCGCTCGCGGAGGAGTCAGTCTCTCTGGGGCGGTGTGTGTGGGCGAAGGCGCACTGTCTCGTCGGTCCAGTGAAAGACCTCCTCCGGAGAATCAAAGAAATAGGTGCGAGAGTGATAGACTACCCGCAGTCTGGATGGATATAGCAGGGCATATGGGAGTTGGAGTTCTCGGAGACGAGCCTTTGCTGCCATAAAAGACTGCCTGCATTGTTGGACCATCTTAGTGTAGTCCGGGAATATGAGGATGCGGGCATTGTCAAATAGTAGTGGTTCCTTGGCCCTAGCTTGTTTCAGGATAATGTCACGGTCATGATAGTTTAGTATTTTCGCAATGACAGGTCTCGGGCGAGCACCGGGCGGAGCCTTCTGGCTCAGTGCCCTGTGAGCACGCTCTACCACGAAACACTTGGACAATGACCCCGAGGGGAGCCAACTCTCAAGCCACTGGGTGAGGAACCGCTCCATACCATCCTTCTCGCATCCCTCCGGAAATCCAACAAACCGAAGATTATTGCGGCGGGCCCTCCCCTCCGCATCCTCTACTCGGGACGCCAGCCCACGTTGAATTGTCTCCAGGGAGGCCACCCGCTTCTGCAGAGTTTTGCGTAGATCCTGACGCAGCAGTATGACGTCTGACCCTACCGCCCCTATCTTGGCATCTAGAGCATCTCGCGACTGAGTGATGGCCGTGAGGAGGGCGGCATTATCGGGCACAGCACCAGGCGTCCCCCTGGACACCACGGCGGGGGCCCCAGGGCCCGTGAATTTGTCCATAGTGGTCTGCTTGGAGGACCTACCACCTGGTCGATCCCTCGTCATGCTCAGTCCAAGGCCTCCCTAGAGGGGGGTCAGGGGGTGTTGCGCCTGAGTCCCCAAGATGTTCCCGGAGGAAGGTAGTATGCCACAGTCCCAAGTTCAGCGCCCATCCAGTGCCCCCCCCCTTCCCCCCCCCCCCCCACTGGCCCGGCTTGGCCGCTGATACCGGAATGGGCGCAAGGACAAGATGAAGGGGGGGGGGAGCTATGAAACCCCAAACACAAGCACCCAACACCAGATTCACCAGTACAGCAGCAAGCGCGCCTTCGCAATGGAGGTGGCACCAAGCGTCTGTCCTCCCAAATAATCAATGCACAGGCACGACCCCTAGGCCTCCCACTGGGCACCTACAGAGCCCAGTAGTCGCGCTCCACATAGAGGATACCTAGCACGCCCCCCCACGCGGCCCGACCCAGCCGCCGGTCCGGTATCGGCAATTCACCAGGGGGGGAGGGCAGCAGGAGGGCACGTCACAGTTGCCAGGGACGCTGTCCCAACCCTCGAAGAGCCCGCGCGGCCTGGTATGACCGCTGATGCGGGCCTCGCCCGCCACGGGGAGGACAAAACAGCCGGGCTTCAGGTGCAGGGAGCCTTCCACACTGGTCCATCACCTCTTACCCCCTCAGCTCTCTCTCACGCGGCCCGATATGACCGCCGAGCCCGGGAGTCACGTTCCACGAATAGGATATTTGTCACGCCCCCCTATGTGGCCCGACACGTCTGCCGATCTGATACCAACCGATCACCGGGGGGGAGCAGCAGGGGGGCACGTCGCAGCCGCCAGGGGCACTGTCTTCACCCTCTATCCGAGCCCGCGCGGCCCGGTTTGACCTCCGATGCGGGCCCCTCCTGCCACGGGGTCAACACACACCAACAGGGCTGTAAGTGTCAGGGAGCCGTCTGCGCTGACCCGACGCCGCGCGCCTCCACAACCCCCCCAGCTCTCTCCTACGTGACCCGATGTGGCTGCCGCACCTTGGGACTCACCGCACTATTATCAGTGGGGGGGGGGGCGCAGTCAGTGCTCAGCAGGCTTCCGATGTGTACTGTAGGCGGCGCCGGAGTTCCAGGACATCGGAAAGGGCTAGCACCGCTGGCAGCGCGGCCTCCGTCTCCGGCCGCCCGTTCCCGTCCGACTGTAGCCTCCGCTGACACCAGCCACCCTGTGTCTCCAAACACTGCAACGACAGCAATCTTTGGTCCGCAGCACCTGTCTGGGACAATTGAGACAGGGTGGTGGGCCGGGGAAGCAGGATACCGAAGGATTACAGCGTGGGCTGGACGGAGTTGTCCTAGCACACGTTCACCATGATGGCTCGCTTGGCCATGCCCCCCCATGGCTGCAATTTTACTTGATGCTGAAAAAGCGTTTGATAGGGTCTCCTGGCCATTTTTATGGTCAATCATGGAAAGGAAAGGTCTGGGCAAGGGCTTCATCAGAGCCATTAGATGTATGTGTCAGGCACCCGTGGCTAGGATAGCTTTGATGTCTGCTACTTCCGATGCAATCAAGGTCACCCGTGGTACACGGCAAGGGTGCCCTTGTTCCCCGTTATTATTTGCACTATACATAGATCCTTTTATTAGCAAAATTGTTGAGAATAACAAGATACAGGCCATTCAATGTATCGGCGGTGAAACAAAGCTACTAGCCTATGCAGATGATCTCGCTATAATAAGAGTAAATCCATCGGAGACTATCAAGGAGGTAGAAAGAGAAGCCAAAGATTTTGGTAAAATCTCAGGATACTTTCTTAATAGGAATAAGACAATGATTGTGAAAAACCCAAGAGCAGACTTGAATGATACACGAATAGTGGGAAATGCCAGATATCTAGAGGTGGAGATCTCTGCTAATGTGAATGAATTCGTACAAATTAACCTGGAGCCTCTGTTACATAAGACCAAAGCTGATTTTAACAGAATGAACTGCCTTCACCTTACACTCCTAGGAAGGTGCAACGTTATTAAGATGGGTTTTTTTGCCCAGAATTCTTTATTTTTTTAGATCTATCTCTGTGGAAATTAATAAGGCCTGGTTCTCTGCTTTCAATCAATCAATTTCGAATTTTTTGTGGGCAGGGAAACGCCCCTGTAGAGCGCTAAAATAGATGACTTTATCCAAAGACGGGGGTGGTCCGTCCCCGATCTTCAGATCTACTACTGGGCTGTAGCTTTACAACATATGACTGAACTGCTGGGAAAAGAGAGCGTAGTAACAGAGGAAATACTCTATACCTCAATATACAGGTTAATATTAGGGTCGGAGGCCCAGGGGTGTCTTATGCGGCATATTGATTTTGCGTACTTTAAAAGAGTGAGATTTAAGACTCTGTTGAGAGCATTCAAAATATGGACGGCAGTAAGGAAAAAACTTAAATTGAATAGGATACACAGATATACCCCCCTGGCGGATAATGATTTACTGCCGGACATTTTTCAAGACGGATATATGAAAACATGGATGGAGAAGGGTATCCGACATATTGGTGACCTTATGGTGGATAACACAATACACTCGTTTGATATAATCAAGAGGAAATTTGAGGTCGGAAACAACCAATTCTTTAAATATGTCGAAGTTAGAGACTACCTATTTAAGAAAGTAATCAGGGGTCACAAAGTTCCCCTACTGGAGCTGCCTCTTGGGGCTTCAGCACCAATTTCTAAATTTTGTAAACTACTTAGTAATCTAATGGAGGACGACCTCTCAAAACATACTGATCTCTGGCAGGATTTGGTACAAGCAGGTGTAGGGGAATGCGAGGATTCTCTATTACTGAGCCAGACTGCATTTTTCTCGGCTTACTTACAAGTGCAATGTTTTAAAACTTGGCTGAATCTCTATATTACCCCAGCGTGGATCTTTAAATGGGGCGGTACCACTGGCACACAATTTTCTCGCTGCAGCTGCCACGCTGCAGATAGTGTCTGGTTAGATAAAGACCCCCCCTCAGTTTATTGTTGGTTGGGGAAACTGCTAGCCACTTATCGCTGGGAGAAAGTGATATATGCACGACCTGGTTTAAAAGTCAAGAAAAGGGGGCATTAAATTTGGGCACCAATAACCAACTCGGTCAACGAGCCCACAGCCAGATATAACTAATGTATGCTAGTTGAGATATTAAAGAAAGGTGGTTAATTGTTTAAGTGTTTATTATGATTATAATCTAAACTTCACGATTTAGAGCACACATAGGTGTAACCCAAATCAGTTCTCTTTGGTTTCGTTGAGAGGGAGGGGGGGTGGGTCAGGGTGCTAGGGGGGTGGGCTTAGCTTTGTCAGACGGGAGGGATTTAAGACAAATAACTGACACCCTGCTCAAACGCGCTGAACTGTTCATTGCATAACTGTATTTTCATTGCAAGCCTAATGTATGTGTTGGATGTCTAAAATGAAGATTTATATTTATAAAAAACAACAACAAAAAAACCCTTATCAAAAACCACACATGTAGATTTCTGTAAGTAGAAAATAATATTAAGCCTGCAGGGTGCTTCCTTTATAATGCGCCTTGTGTGCCTTCCTGCGCCCGAGGGTTTATGGAGTGCGCTGCTCTTTCCACACTGGAGTGCGGTTTCCCCATATTTCAAGGTGGAATGATCAAGAGACGTGTGCTGGGACTAAAATGCACCCTGTCCTAAGCGCGTGTAAATGTTACAAACCCGCCGCAGCATGGGAAATAATAATGCTGTAATCAACTTGGTCACGGCCGGGACGCTGCAGACACCTTCCCTAGCAGGGAAAGTAACATTTCATTCCTGTAATTACCGCGCGAATTACAACGGCCCTGCTCCTGGTAAGAGTCCCAGCTCCAGGCTCGCTCTAACTGGAAGAGGAAAGAACTAATAGCCTGCGCTAGGAGGCGCTGTGGCATTCATTTGGACTGTTGATGGCGCAGAAGTATTTTCAAAGTGAAGAGTATGTATTTGGGTTAAGGGAATATAGTCTAATGCATCACAATGCTTATGTTTGCTTGCCATGCCCCAAATCCTTCTCCTTTTAAAGACATTGGGGACTATTCACACAGGCATTTTGGAGAACATGAAGTAATAGTCCTGTAGTACTCTTTTACGCACTCTTACTTTATTTATTTTTTATTGGCCCCAAAACATATAAACGGGCAATATTTAGGGACTAGATGTATACAAACAGAAAGGACTGGGCCCTCTCTACCCTTTTACTAACTTGTACGATTCAGGGCAGATTTGCAAAGGCATGTAGGAGTATGTAAAATAATGCTCCTATACTTCTACTCATAAATGCTTCTGTGAACCAGTGCCTTGAGTACGCAGAATTATAACTGCTGTGTTGAAGATAAAGGCCGAGTTAAGGGGCCATCAGGCGGCTCCTTTTGATCGAGTATCCTGACTTGACCTGGCCTGGAACCTCACTTAAATGCAAATCCAACGGAGGGGAAACAAGGGCACACAGCTTGTTATCCCTTCACAGGTACTTCAGAAAGGCATGCTAAAATAGTTTTTATTGACGTAATACTGAAAAGGAATGATTATGAGTAAAATAAAGTGCCGTAATAATGCCGCTAAATTAAAATTTTTGTGCTGCAAAATTTGCAACTCTATACCGCAATATCCAGGGGGGGCTGATTATTTAGAGTTATGTTTGCTATTTAGTGCCTATGTATTATCAAACACTAAAAATAGGCACTTGCATGTCACACCAGTTGCAATTCAGGGTGTCTTAATTAAATTGATAAACCTTAAAATATCTCAGCGTATGGAAGATCCCGGAGCTTTTTTTTAACGTAGATAAATATGAACTTTTTAAACCACAAAAAAGAAAGAAATTGTCACTGCAGCTTTTTTTTTTTTTAACCAAAATAGTACAAAAGACAATGGGAACTAATCATTGTTTGAATATACACAAAGCAGCATTTCTTCAGAACTTTTTCTTCAACTGAAGAAAGTAAAAATGAAATTGTTGCTGAATTTAAACCGTGTCATGTAAAATAAACCTCATTTGTGATTTTGCAATTGGGCCCTTATTTGATTTTTACAATTTAAAGAAAAAAGTAGAAAGATCTGAAAACCAGCTGTTCTTCTGATGCCTCTGTTGGGTAGGAGAGGTGTTCATTTGTGAATTCCATGACGATACCCTTGAGTTAATGGGGAAACGGAGATGACTGGAAAATCTGCAAAAAACGTATATATGCGTGTAACGTATTTTGACAAATATACAATTGGGCTGTTTGCGACCCATCATAGGGGTCCGGGTTGAAATGTGTGTGTATGTATGGGAATAGCTATAGAGACATACCAGGCTACAAAGCATTGGAAGGATCTACAGTGGTATTACAAGGCAGAGATGTTTGTGTGAAGGAGCACACTGGAAGATTCAATACAGAATAGATGGTAATGCAGAGATGAGAAGAGGCAGGGTGAGGAGGGCATAGCATTGAGTAGTAGAGCAAAAAAAAGATGGGACAGGCTTGCCTCCTTTATTGGCTGTATGGGGATCCTGTAGGAAAGTGTTTTGGCTGTCAGTTAAAGGTACAGGGGAAATGTGACTCTAGAAGACTCCGCACAGCAGGGATGCAGACAAGCCGGGAAGAGAGGGGAAGACAAAGGTCGGAAGTTGTCATCGGGTGGCTCAGTATACCATACGAGGTAGAATGGGTACCAGAGCTGAATGATGAGCAGTAGTCATGCCGGAGCTTGAGCTAGAGATATCGTGTGAAGTGTAGTAGGTAGGTAGGAAGGAGCAGCTGGGGTGATGTGCCACATAAGCAGGTGTGGGGCGCAACTGGTTGGTTGTATAGAGAGGAAACTGGGCTAGGGTAGGTCTTCGGGGGCAAATAATGGCTCTCTTTAGACATGTAACCAAGATGTTCTCCAGCACTGGACCTTTTATATATTCACATGCAATCTTCAGGCTGGGAAACCCTAATAATCACAAATAGTAAACAGTGTGAAAATGTCCACAAGCCTCAGGAAGAGTGTCTGTTTGGTAGCACATCCACCTCATTTGAAACGTTCCAACTCCCAAGAGAGGGCAGATATAGCTCGAATTTCTACCTCACATTGTGTGTGAGGGAGTCCCAAAAGAGAGCTGTTATTTTTGTTCTGTTACCTTTCTGGTGTTCCGCCTGGATCTTGCCTGCCTACCTTCAGCTTTCAGGATACGGTTATTTGTTTTAGGGTACATTTTCAGGTTAATCTCCATATTCTGGGCAGGGGCGACCTCTCCTCTGTCACCAGATGTGATCATCACTGACAAGAAACCTCTTTTCAAATCCTCCTCTATTTGTGAACAGAAAAAGATCTGTATTGATGATCTACATGAGCAATATATTTATTGCATTTATCCAGCGTACAAGGCCTTGCGCAGTGATATTATCGGACTTTTGTATCTTAAGGAACTGAAGGACAGGGAGAGGAAGTTGGAACTGTATGTTTTGAAAACAAAGAAAACACAACTCTTTCTAAGGGGGATGCCCCCTCATCTGGGCATGATTCTGTGAAAAGTGCTACACCAACCACTTCCTCGAAGGAAGCACAAAACAGGAAACGTGTTTCTAGGGTTGGAATTACAATCTTACATGCTTGTGGTCCCCTACTCGCAGACTAAATTGAGTTTCCCCTCCATAACACACTAGGAAGCACAAACCAACCTGTGCATCCATCATCCATCATCATCGACTGGGTTCCCATTGACTTCCTCGTCAGTGACCCTGAGAAGATTATTGTCGACGATGACATCACCATTGATGACGAACGCATCATCAATGACAAAATCAACTACCCACTCCAACGATGTCCCTTATTCTGCTCTTGAAAACGATCCCAACGACGTTGAGCATGACAAATCCACGAGTTGTACCAACTACACCGTTAATGTTGAATTTTCCTATGCAATCTACCTTTTCACCTATAAATGTGACTGCAAGCCTACCTGCTACCTGCCCAGATTTTGGACCAAGATTCCTCGAAGTCTGCCTAGAGTCCTACTCAACTTGATGTGTGTTAATTCCCGGACTGCTAGTGTGAACCCCAGACCTTCGTAGTTGACAACCCTCCTCACTCTGATGGGCCGAGTTATGGTAGACCTACAGAACAACCTACTAGACAACCACCCTCTCTTCCTTCTCTACTCATGCCTCCAACATCTTTGCCTCCATCACCACCTCCAGTGGACACCCGTCTCAGAGTTGTCAAACAACCACTCGTCTTGCCAGCTCCGTAAATCATTGCGGTTTAAGACTCATTGGGTTGTGTGTGTTCAGATTTGGAGGAAGAAGTTGAACTCGCACAGAAAGATGATGGAGGTGGTCTAGAATAGAATGACTATATCTTATCCAAGGAAGTCGATAAATTGCCCACAGAATAAGATTCCCCTGCAGATGACAAAGCCCTGTTTCGAGCTCTAATGAATAGGACCTCCCTGGGGCTTATTTCATATTAAATGGGGGTGCCCCTCGCCCCTCCCCCCCCAACCATGCCACCTTCCCGGGCTTTATTGTAAATTATTTGCGGGTGGTCTCATGGACCCCCACAGCCGTAGGGAAAATATAAACAAAGTAGGGGGCCTCGTGGACCCCCTCGTTCAGCCCTAGAGGGCCCTGCCCCCCCACCCCCCAGGGCCAGCTCCAGCAATGTCCTCAGGTGCTCACCCCCGGAACATTGCAGTTTTATATGGCTTGGCATGAGCACCGCTCCCGCCAAGCCATAGCAAACTCTGCTCCCCGGGGCCCTTAATGGCTAAGGGAGGGTGCAGCGCAGCCCCCCCTCTCCTTATTGAATACAGCTCCAGGAGTGGGCTCCCGGGGCTTATAATTAATTAATGCGGCTCTGCCATCATTTTGTTTTTGTTTTTTCTTTTGGTCCTCTCGGGATTGCAGCTTTTTTTATCCGATTTGTTTCTTTTTTTGTGTTACCCTTTTACTCCCCTCTCCCTCCCCCACTCTATTAAGTAACCCCTCTTACTGGTGGTGAGAGATTTATAAACCACACAGTCCAAGATCCTCTGAGCAGGAGTTGAGAAGGATGGCAGAAGCGGGGCAGTGTAAGGGCGTGAGGTGGGGGGAGGGCTGAGGAGCATTGGACCAGCTGCTATTTCTGGGCTTCCTCGGAGCTGCCTACTTTGCACAGGGCAGCTGTGCAAGCAACACTGCATAACTCGGACGTTGGAGCGAGGCAAAGTGTCCTAAAAGAAAAATAGAGGGGCAGGGGAGGATTAAAGTGAGAATTGAAAACTTTTGCATCAAGTCACCTGCGTCAACCACCTCCACACAGGATTACAATGCTGTAGAACAGAGTCACCAACAACATGCAACTATGCAACTTCCTGAAGCTTTAACCTTTCATGAGGAAAAACTCATGGGACGTAATTGCAGAAAGTGATATGTCTGCGTGGCGTGTTTAAAAATGCTTTGTTTTTATTTCGCGCTGCTGTGTTCTCTGTTGGATACTTTGTTTTTAAGGATAGCTTAAAATAAAAAACGCTTTGGCCATCATAGCACTTTTTGTAGTAATGTGGGGGCGGGGTGACGTGATGGATGACAACGAAGCGTGAGGGGGTGGGAGGGATAGGACAAACAACAAGAACAGGAGAGTTGGTGGTAGTGGGCATTAAGAGGGGTAGATTAAGCCTGCAAATGCATGCACTCTTAAGGACTGCCTGATTAAAAAGAAAGAAAAACTACCTGTACAAGCTGCAGCTGTGGAGGGACACTGACTGCAGAAACTGGAAACTGTACTTGGTCCAAGCGCCATATATGACCGGATGTCAGCAATCAGAAAGTGGAAGTATCAGGAGGCTCTGACCAGTCAGAGGCAAGAAGATGAGAGCAATGTGGGAGCCAACCATGGTAAGTAACTTTAGGTATGGGACAGGCTTTTTAATATTTATTTCAACAGCTTTCGCTGGCAGTGCATGTGTGCAGTACAGGTGAAAACTAAAAATTAGGTGCACAGCTATAACATGGACGTTTTACTCCTTGCATATAGTTTTGCCCCTGGAAACGCTTGCAGATTTAATTCTGTCAACGGAAGGGTTTTGTTTCCAAGGTGGAAAGAGGAAGGAAAAATATTTAATTGTACTGTAAGGTGCACTGTGCCTTTCTGGAGAAAGTTACGGAAAGCTAAATGCTCAAAAGCACTGTTGTCAGTTTTTCAGATTCTAAATGTTTCCCCTCACTGAAACTCTGCACGAATGAGAATTTCCTGGAACACTACTACAACAATCATACAATTTTCCGAGTATCCATAAGAATCACATGGAAATTGAGAATTAACTCAAATGTAATCCTACTGGATCTGTTTTCTGAGATATATGTGTATATATATATATATATATACCAAATTAGATTGACAAAGGCCTCTTGAAGGCTGAAACGCGTCTCTCCTGATGCTTGGGATTGAGGGCCACAACAATTAAATAAAGCGATGCCGAATCCTGAACCACCTGTGTCCGCGCTTCCTTCCATGGTGTCGCCGTGGGAGGTGGATTGTTTTGTTGGTTCATTCATTTCAGCGTGAGCGGTCGTCACGCTTACACGGATCACCAGTTGTTTGTGGCTTTCCCTAAACAGACCGAATCTTGGAGGAGCAGTACTGGAGTGCTATCATGGGGAAGTCCCCGGTTGGTTGGCAAGAAAAGGAACAAGGATGACGGCAGTGGAAGATGTGGGTCCCGTAGCGAGGCGGTTTTTAGGTCTCGGCTGCGAAGGCTGCGCTTGCGCAGTCTCGCTCCGAGATTTAATGACTTGGAGAAGAGCGGCTTGAACCCGCCCCTCTTCTCCCCTGTTCTCCATTGGCTGGCCTCTTGAATGCTGGCCAGCCATTGGAGAAGAGGTCAGTCATTCCTATTAGGCCCCGTCCTTTTCAGATCGGGGGGCGTGTTTTTTGCGAGAAGTCTCAGGGAGGAGACAACAGCAAAACACGCCCCCGAATCCGAAAAGGACGCTGCGTTTCTCCGAGGCATTTCTGCTCTGCCTCGGAGAAAGGCGGTGGTGTCTTCCGGTGCCCTCGGCTTCTTCCTCGTTACTTGTTGATTTTCTTTCTGCTCCGCTCTCAAGGCTTCGTGGTTCTGGGAAGGATCAAGGCGGACATAACAATACGCGAATACGGCAACACAGTTCGACTCATCTGGGGTTTTGGGAGTGCTGGAACATGTCCCTTCTATGAATTCAAGCCTGTTCAGCCCGTCCTTTTCCATAGAGCTAGCCAGGCATAGTGCCGAGTTGCACACTGTTTTTTTAATCCATACCAACGGCCCGGATTCTTTCCTCCCAATGCTGTGAAAAGCACGCGTGTAAACTGGTTAAGCAATCTTACCCCGTCCGATTCTTTTCAGAAGCCTTATTCTCCACCAGAGTGCAGTTTGGATACTCTCATTCATTTACTGTTTGGCCATCTGTCTTTCGAGTAGTATCCTATTTTTTTTTACTATTTATCTTGGTAAACTTCCTAACATATTGCCTTCTAAGAAAGGCTCGGGGGACTTACTGAGAAATCGAAAGCCAACCCCCAAAGCGCCTAGAGGCGAATATATTTACAGTACTGTGGTACACAGACATCCAAGCAATACATAGAATAACCATCAGCGCGTGTCGAAAGGACCCTTGAAAACGTATGCTTTTGTGACTCTCGCTTTTCGCCGCAGACATCCACCTGGTTACCCCAGGAGGTGAAAGGAAGGGGCTGGGAATGTAGGTCAGAAATGCTGTCGCTCACAGAGCGTTGAAGGTCAACGGCAGGAAAGCTATGGCTGCATAATCATGGTCTGAAGGGGATTGCTAAAGATACATTTAACAATGGGCGAGCTACAGTTTTCGCGGAGGGTGGGAGGGGGGCCTATCCACAATAAAATATAGGGCACTAACATCGAAGATGGCTTTGCACGGAAGCTAAAAAAGACTCGTCTACATGGCTGCCATAACAAGCATTTACAATGCAACGGTCTCGGCATTGTTAAAGTTAGAGCTATTGGCATTGCTCATGACAATGCCGTTTCTTTAAATGTTTTAAAAACATAAACAAAAATAATGTCATGAGCAATGCCAATAGCTCTAACTTTACCAATGCCGAGACCATTGCATTGTAAATGCTTGTTGTAACAGCCAGCATAGGATCTGCGTCTTTTGCCAGCAAGAAATGCCTTGTCCGGAAGTCTGACACCAGCTGGTAATTGGGCACTACAGACGCTAACACTGATGTGGTGAGGTGGTTCTGGCGCTATCATTTTTGCTGATGGGTCCCCCTCAATCCCGAGGTAGCACTTTTAATGAAAGTCATGTTATGTTGGCAGTTATTGCAGTAATTTGACATTTGCCTTTGCTTTGAAATGAATTATTTAGTGACCCCGTAATATGCAGCTGCAGCCATTTGTCCTGCTAATTATTATACCATACAGCTGCATTATGGTATACGGAGTTTATAGTGCTTTACAGACTTGGAACTGCAAATATACTCTTGGTCTGCAAGCTTAATCCCGTTATCAGACTATAACCATCCGGTCCCGGAGCACGGTGAACAATAACGTTTGGGCATTTCAATTTTGGCAGAAAAATAGCTTGATTTTGCAGCTGAGATCAGAGGTCATGTACGCATAGACAGTGTATTTGCCTGGGTGAACTCTAAACAACATCGCCAGTAACCACATGATACGAATTTAACGGCTGACATTTCTTTCTTTTTAACAAGTATTGTTTTTATCATGATGAATGTTTAAAATGATAACACAGGATCAAGAGTTTGGGGATGTATCTTTAAATGCCCGTAGAAATCCCATTGTGACAAATGATTCATAATGATTTCCATGATTGATTAATTCATGCTGTCTGCATTTTCTCAGCATTATCAAAAAACGCAAATGCAAGCATTGTGTATAATATTCATTCTTAATGTTATGCCTTACCTGTATAAGTGCCGATTTTCGGCTGTGGACAGCATCTATATGACGCATTTGGGCCGTTAGTGGAACACATACTTCACAGTATGTTTTCTATGTTTACACATCAGTCAGGTGGGAAGGGCTGTATAAATGAAGCATCATAGCATACCAAATTAGATTGACAAAGGCCTCTTGAAGGCTGAAACGCGTCTCTCCTGATGCTTGGGATTGAGGGCCACAACAATTAAATAAAGCGATGCCGAATCCTGAACCACCTGTGTCCGTGCTTCCTTCCATGGTGTCGCCGTGGGAGGTGGATTGTTTTGTTGGTTCATATATATATATATATATATATATATATATATATATATATATATATATATATGTGTGTGTGTGTGTGTGTGTTTTCTGTCTGTCATGTATCAACCACACTGTGGGGAACGTTGCTGTCCTCATAACGTGGGTTAACCTTGACAGATCCAGACAAACACTCTCTTTATGAGGACCAGTCCGAGGAGTGTGTTTAGGTTCTTTCAAGCGAGTGTATCAAAAAACTTAAAGTGCAGTTAGACTTGCTTCGGTGCACTTTGTAAACGACCCTACTATCAAGTTACAGTCAATGGCCGGTGCTCATAAGTATAGGTGTTATGTTGTGTGTGTTTTCTTGTGAAAAGACCTGTATAAGTGGGATATGAGGCCTTGAGCAGATTAAATAAAACTAACCTTTCATTAGTGTCATTCTACAGCGTATAACTTAGCATTGTTTTCAGTCAGTTCTCTTTTTTCCACTGTATATTTTTGTAACATGTCAGTTTATTGCTCTGTATTTATATTGTTGTTCAATCTTCACAGTTTCATAGCACTTTGGCATCTCTGAATGGACTGGAGGTTCATCTCAAGGAGACTTCCCCCAAAGAGCACTCATCGGCAAACAAACCAACCTACTGCTATACCCACTATGACTCTATTCAGCATGTGCTCACTGGTACGTTCAGTTTTCAACTATCTTGAGCTGTGTAGTTTTGTGTATCCATGTGACAACAGGCATCTGAACCCAGAAATAGTTCAAGCGCTACTAAAAGTTCACTTTTCATACTGTGAGGATCATTTCTCGCTGAATTATATTTAAAGCCGTAAACAATCCGGCTTCTCACTGTGGATCTAAAGTAGTGAACACTATACATACCGTCCCTGGTTTTCAGACAACCGGGCTCCAACTACTTCAGCTTTACAAAGCAGAGAATTCGTGGCAGGAATTGTTTCTGTCTTGGCCCCTACCTTGTGGCACTCTCTTCCCCCAGTTACGACTGGAAACTATGTTCGAGAGATTTGGGTACATTCGGGAATACTGGCTATTCAAGATGGCGTCTGAGTAGCATTATATGTCCTCGGTTGTTCGCTCCCTTAGTCTACAGGGCCAAGAAACCCTGGGTGGACGTGCCCTCGACACAGGATTTTCAGTTGCAGTGCATTCGTTATTGTTAATCTTTCAACAGGGTGACAAAATAAAGATTTTTGTGGAAAATGTGAGCGAGGGTTGGAACACCCCGTCAAAGCTGGGTTGACACATGCGGTCTCCGAATTAAGTTTTGCTTTAGTTTTGTATTATTTAATTCTGTTGTTCTAAATATTTACTGCCAGAAGCGTTCTGGAGATTGGGCAAAGATGACACTTATGACAGCATAACGGGCATATCCAGTGCACACACAATAATATTTGTATTTTGTTCTTCCGTTGCTTGCTTAACTACGGGAAATACTGTTGGTGAGTTCAAGCATGCACAGTAAATGGAAAACCAATGCAATCGATAGGTGCAAATGCCCACCACGTAAACATTCTGGAGCTGAAACTATTCTTTTCGTATATATAGTCCTTCATTCCAACAGTCACAACACAGGCAAAACCATAGCATTTCCCTTTATAGCAGTCGTCTTCAAACTTTTTCATGCTCCTTCCTCCCCCTCCGCCCCCCGTACAAAAAAATAATAATTGGGTCCCCCCAGACCAGAATCATAATTATTCTATTTAATTTGCAATTTTAAATGTCTATACTTATTTAAATATCACAGTTATGTTACACCTTTTAAAAATGCAATCAAATACATGATTGCCAAACATACTGTTCTGATTAGCTAGACCGTACTAACTTGTAGAAGTATCCACAGCGTCATTGTCCGAATTGGGACGGGGACGTTTAACCAATAATTAGAATCCCTTCCCTTTTGACGCACACTCCCAGCCAGGTATAAATGACAAGAGATGTTAGTAATGGCCCGTTACAGAGTAGCGTACTGATGTCATTCGGTTTCAGCTTAAAACAAAGCACTGCTATCAGCATGATTGTTAGAAGCTGGCTCTTTATGTGATATATCAATAACCTGATATACAGTTTAAAGAGTCCACAGGTTCCCTTACAAGTGGACAGGTGCTTGGTCTAACAAACAAAAGGTGCTCTATTAGGGTAGTATGGTGGAGCATCCTTAGACTTAACCAAGAGGAGTGCAAGACATCTACAAATACACACAATGATCAATAAATGACACTCGCGACTCAAGAAGGAGATCCACACCAATTTATAAAGATAGCAAGTATCTTTATATATGTTTAGGCATTAGAGCGAAATTGTTCCGGTAAGTACGTTTTTAATTATACATTCTTTTCATTTCAAAAAGTGGACACAATGCAATCTTTGATTTCTGCCTATTGAAGGAAGAACAAGTTCTGCAAACAAGTATAGTACAGCGACTTACGGGACCAATCTCCAGCAGTTAAGGTGAGTGGTGGGCAAGGTCCATGACCGCATCAACGGTACACCACCAGCAGCATGAGGGCGGCCGAGTGCCGAGTGCAGGGTGCAAAACAGCGTTGGGAGCCCAATGTTATTCTATGGAGATTGGTCTCTGCGAAAAGAGACCACAGGCTTTGACTAGGAGGCCAGTCGGTCTGTCTCAACGGGGGTGGGCTCAGGTATTGCAATGCACAGGATGTAGGGACACCTTTGGTGCTCTTCTCAGCGGCCCAGAGGCGACCGGTGCAGAGGTGTCGGTAGGTGTTGGGTGTTTCCTTACCAGGAGCAGTTGTGGTATAGTGGGCCTGCATTTAGAGGCTGCAGGCGACATCGGAGGGTCCACGAGGGGTGAAACCATGATGGACTCGGGCTCTGGAGGGCTGAGGGACCTTGATGGCACCATGGCACAATGGGTGCCATGGTGGCTTCAGGTGTCGAGTTTAGCGGGTTTGAAGGCCTTAGAGTAATTTCTTTTGGGGTTGCTGCAAGATGCAGGGAACGGATCCGCTGTCCCATGGGATGTCTTGGTTCTTTATCGAAGGCAGGCAGTCCTCCCATGTTTTTGGAGTCCACAGCTGGAGCACGAGTCGACTTTGGCTCAAGTATCGACGAGGGATACAGACAGGCTGGCGGGGCTGGTACAAAGTCAGCTGCTTCTCTCCTCTCTTTGGTGTCCTCTCTCTTCTTAGGTCCTCAGTTTCTGCTTCTTTGGTGCCAGGGACCACCCCACCCCCCAAATACTACATTTAGAGGTTTTAGGGAAGTTTCGGCTAGTAGCCAATGGGCTACTGACCCTTGGGGTCACTATGCCCCCTATATGAACACTTCCGTTGGGAAGTGGGTATTACCCTGTCTGAGAATTCCTAAGTATGCCATCACAAAGATGGCTACTGCTGAAAAATTGTATACACCTCAGTGTAGCCCACCTTAGGGGTGGTACTTGCTGGAGGTGGTACGTCTACCTGACTAGCTATTTTCCCACCTGTCCAGGTGTAAAGGGGGTGCTGGACGAAGGGGGGGCTGCTTCCTCTCCTGTGAGTGGAGGCAGACTCGCATTCCAAAGGCGGCAACTCTTTGATGTTTGCCGTCCTGGGAGGATAATCAGCAGGTTATCCTGTGGGAGAGTGTGTTACACCCTGTTCCTGGACAGGCTTTTGTTCTAGGCCTCCTGAGAGCAGGGGCTCTTACCCTAAGGTCCGAACAGTGTCTCGGTTGGCAGAAACCAGTCAGGGAGCACACCAGAGTCTGGTAGGTTTTCAGGGGGCACCTCTGAGGTGTCCTCTGGGTGCATGTATTGTTAAATTCATCACTGGAATCAGTGTAGATTTATCAATACGAGATGTTTGATACCAAACATCCCTATTTTCAGTCAGGCCATCATGTATCTGGGGAATTCGTTTTCACCAGTGACCAGCGCATGTTTTAAAATGGCTTTCCTGTGTACTTGCAGTGGCAGTAATATGACTGACCAGCACAGGGGAATATCTAATCATGCAAGCATGCTCTCACATGTACTATTCAGCACCCTGCCTTCAGGCTACCAGGCCTCCTGTAGGTGTAACTTACAAATATTACATGCAGTGTTAGGGGATGTGTGTCATGTTGTGTTTTCACTTTTGTCTGCACCAAGACACGCAGCCTGCAATGGCAGCCTTGCATGTGCTTGATGAGGAGTCCCTTAGGGTGGCACAGTTCAAGCTGCTACCCTTAGATACCCTCTTTAGTACCTCAGGCCCTAGGTACCAGGGGTACCATTTACTAGGGACTTACAGAGGGTGCTAAAGGTTTTGCCAACTGGTGAAACAATTGTACAGATTTGGGAAAGAGCTCTGGCGCTGAGGATCTGGTTAGCAGGAACACAGTGCACTTACATGCAAATTCACATCAGTTACCAGGCTAATAGCAGGGGTGACTATGTCAAAAATGGCAACTTTCCTACAATGATCCTTCTTTTAACCAGAGCCTGATGCCCCCACCCTTCTCCCCCGGGATCAGTTAAGGCCCCCCACTTTGAAGACCCCTGCTTTATAGGAAAGAAAGGTGTGCTCTTCCCCTCCACTTTGCTGATATCCTTAAAACTACGGAATTGTCATATGATCTGTAGGCAGATATGTGAACTACACCACATGTATACTGCAGTAATTAAGCTCATGAGGGTTCTTGTAAAGTGATGCAAAATATCGACCGTAGGTTCTGTGAAACTTATTTTCTTCTAATTAATCTCTCCAGTGATGTATTCTACCGGTCCATCGCTGGTAGAATCTGCACACAGTTGAGTATGCAATTGAACCAGGAGGATTTGTAAACTTTTTGCTGATTGTTCTCATTATTCACACCTTCTCTTCAGCCCCTTTCCTACCATCCAAAATATACTCTGGGTCTCCTGTTTAGTTTTGTCGTTCGCCAGGACTTTTTGATTCAACAAAAAATATATATAATATACTCACCTATATGTGCTTTCAGCTAGCCCTCTGCATCCATTGGTATGTTGTTATCTTTCCCAATCTTTCTTCTGCCCACTTCAGCATACAGCATGAGGCGGTTAGTCAGCCCTCTTCAGCGACTGGCTAACTTCACTGTGAGTGACTTGTGTGCCGCTCTTCCACAAAGCTCACATCCACACACAAAGTAATTTGTTCCCTCTATGATAGAGACTAAAATGACTGTGTGCTTTTTGAGACAAATGTTTTTGCTATTGGGTGTTTTTTTCACATATTGGTGAGGGCCCAGCACTCTTCCAACAATAACGTTTTAGAAAAGCAATGACTATTCAAAATAAGCAATGGCTAAGCCAAAAGGTGGGCAGCTAACACACAAACTATTGGCTTTGCCAGTGCTTGTTTTAATTGAAGGGATCTGATAAAGATGTGAATCTCCGCAGAGGAAAAGGATGCTGTGTGCCATGGTGCCTCCCAGCCCACATGTTTTTTTCCTCAATTTGCTGTCTTTTTTTCTTCTAATCTACTTTGCACTTGGAAGACTTTTTCACACCTCTTAAAGTTCAAGTTAGTGCGTGTGCTGTTTAGGGTTTTTAATCAGAAGGCTTTGAACTTGGCAGAAGTCAGCGGTTTCTCCCATGTGAGAACGTGGAAGTCTGCAAGTCTCCAATGTCACAGGTACAGTTATGGTATATAGAAGTACTGATGGCGTCTTCATCCCCAGCCCAGGCACTCTTGTGGCACAGCTGTATAAATCTCACTTAATAGATTTGCTGAAGGAGGGAGCCAAAGTTGTGGTTCTGGAACTGCCACATAAATTTGAGGCAGTGTTATTCTAGGGCACCTGACTGTCTCTGTACCAGACCATCTTAGCACAGGAATCTGCATTGGTGATGGCTGTCACAAACAGACACCGTGGATGACACCTTGTGACCACTAAGTGAGCCTTGATGTAGTTTATCTTAGTCAGTAAGTTGATAACTTTGCCAGCATACTGTTCTCCTTCTGGTTTTAGACACCTTTGATGGAAAGCTTAGAAGCTGTAGAGCAGCTTCTGGGGTCTACTGAACTGAAGAATTCCATAATAGCTACCCAGCCAGTTTGCTAAATCCTTAACATGCATCAGTCAGCCGATTGCACAGGGCACCTCACGAAGGAAAGGATGTGGATAGCATAATGCTAACTTAGATTGTGTGGGTGGCTGTGGATATGATGACAATTTACATTCTTAGAGAATCTGTTTTCCTCCATCTGTGAGCCTGCTGCATGCTTTCTCCGTTATCCCCTGCTGTTTCTCTTCCACTGTCATCATAAATTACTACTAAGTCGCGTAACTACCTGCGGAGTCACAGGTCAGGCTTGGAACTTATTAAAATCCTACTTGGATCGGGAGCAAGTTGTGAAGTTAGAGAACTTTACTTCCCACTCTTTCTCCTTGCCATGTGGAGTCCCACAGGGATCCTCACTGAGCCCTACTCTTTTTAACATTTATGTTTCCCCATTAGCAGAACTGATAAGAAATGTCAGATTTTCACTCACATCCTATGCTGACTATACCCAAATTGTTTTCTCCATAGGGAAAAATGATGCCAACAGTGGAAATAGATTTCAGAACTGCATGATAGCTGCCCATGATTGGATGGATAAAAACTGCCTCAAACGGAATGCAGAAAAACAGAGGTCCTACTGTTTGGACAAAAATCATCCTTTTGGGATCTGTCAGCCTGGCCAACCACTATGGGCCAACTCTCCTCCTTGTGGAAAAGGCTTGAAACTTGGGTGTGATTATTTATACTAAACTTGACTTTACAGATCATGTAAATAAACTTACTTCTTCCACATTTAACACCCTTTAGAATAATCAAAAAAGTTCTACCTTTCATACCTGCTAATCTACAAAAAACATTAGTTACCTTGCTAATCCTGTCTAAAATAGATTATTGTAACAGTCTGCATCTGACCACACCTAAGTATAACTTAAACAAGCTTCAGGTCCTGCAAAACTCTGCGGCTAGGCTTTTGCTGAAAATCCCCAAATTTTGAACAGTTTCCCTAGACCTGAAAGATCTGCACTAGCTTCCTGTTAAGCAAAGAATCACCTTTACGGTGTTATGTTTAACCTATAACGCAGTTCATAATCTAAGTCCTGACCTTTTTGAATCAAAGTTTTAAACAGTATGTCCCTGCTAGAAAGCTTCGTTCAGCCACTGCAAATCTATTGGTACAGCCTAGATTCAAACAAGTACGATGGGGCGGAAAGAGCACTGTGCTGAAAGCGTCCAAAGTATGGAATACCCTTCATCTCTGTATAAAGAACGCATCCAGTCTCCTCAGGAAGGCTGTAAAAACCTGGTTATTCAAATCCTGGTAACTCTTATGACAGTCTCCGTCTGACACTCTCAGCCGATACTTACAGCGCTTAGTTGCTTCAGGGCAATAATGCACTATACAAATATAGCTAACATATAATGAAGACAGCTATAACTTGGTAGCCTCTTCCATCCCTATCCCTAAAACAATGCACACATGTCCTGAATGAATCTCAGATGATAAGCAAGAAGCCAAAATCCTAGTCATTGATGCTTGTTGAGAACAAATAAAGGGTTCCATGGGACCACTCGGTCTTTGCTTTTGGGAATCTTAAATCTCAGTGGATGGCGGAGACAGCTGGCTTCCTCAAAGCAATGGGATTATGTCATATTAATCTGGAGGCAGACTCCTTTTAAAGCTGTAGCAAGAACATTCCAGTCATCAGTCACTGAGGTATAGGAATCAATCATAACAAGCTATGGGTTGCAACTTGAGGGTGACGTTAATTTGATCGCTACTCTGCTGCCCCAACAGTTTAAATGTTTAATCAAAGGCAGCTGGGCGGCAACTGAACAGAAAGTGCTGCTGACCCGAACATGATTGATATCTCCTCCCATATCACACATACCTAAAAGGTGCCAAAAAGGTTGAAGTCTGGGAGGACTATACAGTGGGCCCCATTTGTATTTGCCTACGATCCTCACTTTGCTTGGTCCTCATGCCTTTTGGGCACTTTCATACTCTCCCTACCTCCTCCCCATCTCCATACACCTGTCTAGTCTGTTTATCTGCATTGTTCCACGTTGGCCTTCTTTGTTTACCTTAATTTTTAGGTCGAGGGACCATCCGGTCTGCCGAAGGCAGAACCGGAAGTCCGGAGATTTAATGTTTCTTAGAGTGGCTATTTAGCCCGCCTCTCTTTTTGGCTCTCCTCCATTGGCTAGCTTCCTAAACGGAGGCCAGCCATTGGAGGAGAGAGCCGTCCCTCCAAATAGGCTCCGTCGTTTTTAGATTCGGGGGCGTGTTCCGAGCTCTTCTTTCCACTTTTTAGCCACGCCCTTTTTTAGGCGTGTTTTTCTCTCCTCCAGCCAATGGCAAGAGGAGAGAAAAAGAAACACACCTCCGAATCTGAAACCGCCGCTGCGTTTCTCCGAGGCATTTCTGCTTCACCTCGGAGAAAGGCGGCGGTGTGGGTGTTTTGGTCTTACTCGTGACTCTGCAAGTTGTGTTTCTTTTCTGTAAGTATTGTCTGGAAACCAGAGTTCGACCCTCGGGGTCGCGTCCACGTCTTGTCATCCTGGGTAAATCACTTAATCCCCTCATGCCTGAATGTGCAACGTAACCGGCGCGCATGTAAAGCGCTCCAATACCTTCACACACCTTCTCCTTCTGTCCCCTTCGCTGCCCCCGTGATTCTGTGCCTTTTTTCTCCTGTCCCCTTTGCTGTCCCCGTGATTCTGTGCCTTTTTTTTCTCTTTCTGTCCCCTTCGTTTCCCCCAGTTACCCTTTCCCCGGCCTGCAGACTTCCAGTAGCTGCCCCGGTGTCTACCCTATGGGGATGTCGTTCATTTGTTCACCTCTCGTGTGCGCTGCGAGGGCGCCCCTCCTTTCTAAGTCTAATGGTGTTTTATGGTATTTAGATGCATGGACTCCACATCTCTGATGTAGGTCAACCGCAACAGGCACTGTAAGTGAGTCTAATGCGGGCTCCTGAACTGGAATATCATATGTTTAATAGCCGTGTCGGTTATTTTAATTAAACAGCATTGCTGCAGCGCTTTTCACTGCATGTTACTATTTATTTTGCCGCTGCCACAACCGTTCGTAATTAACCCAATGGCATTTCCTGGCTGCCATGGGGGGGAGAGAGAGTGGAAGGGTTAATCTGTATGCACTGTGCGTGCTTCCTCAGCTGTTCTGCGCCGTTTGAGGTTTTCTGTTGCAAAGTGCTTCGGTATATGGTTCTGGATGTAGATTGGACATGGAAAATAACTCACTGTGTACAACCACGTATTTCAGTGTCTTCCTGCAACCCCCACCGCCTTGACCACTTTTCCTTCCGCCATGTTGTGAAGACAGTGCTTTTCAAAGCCGAGCCTCCTTCCTGTAACAACCCCAGTCCCCGCCGCATGTCTGCGGCCCTACCCACCTCCTCTACCGCCTCTGAGTCCCTCCTGTCCTAATTAAACCGATACATCCCTGCTCCTTACTGATTGATTTATGAATGTCCTCAATGTGAAGCTATTAGATATTTCCCTGTTGTATAAAGCATTGAGTCATTACTGTGCAGTCCACCGTCTTGGTGCAGCTGAAGGAACCTTCTAACTAAATCTAGACTATGAAAGAGTTCCCGATACTCTGCTTACATCTGCAGTTAGGGTCTGCTTGATCTGAGGAGGGAGGAGAGCGTGGGCTCTAGAAAGGTGAGGAGAGCGTTGGTATTACCAGCAAATCGCAGTATTGGAGATGTCCTGCGGTATCTCTGGGGAGCACCGCGTTGGTGCCTGATACACAATGCACACGCCATAGCCACCCATAGACACTGCAACAGTTGAATTATCTTCTGGATTGTTGCATAGACCAGTGGAGGACATTCTCAGCTCTGACTCTATCTGCTAGAGGAACATCTGTGATCGCAAGTGTGCGTAAGCCTCAATGTACTTAAAAAGCCTTTTGTTTAATAATCTATTGCAATTAACTCCTTTTAAGATCGTCCAATGCAGTTAAAAAACACTATTTTAGTAGGCTTTCATTGCTCTGGCAGGGGTGTGGAATTTAATAAAATATCTACTTGTCCATGGGGCAGGTTGCTTCATAAATCTACTTGTCCTGTAACAAAATCTACTAGTCCCTTTGGTGCCTTGTAGTGCGGCCACAAAATATGGCAGCAATCTCATTATATAAGAGCTCTGAAGTAGCCTCTCGGATTATGCCGGGGCTCAAACCATACTAGTGTTTGAATACTTGCAATCCCCTTATTTTACCACGTTGCCGCAGATCTACATACTGGGGCTGATGGTAGTGGTAAGGTAAGAAATGATTTCAGGGTTAGAACGTCCGTTTGAGTCTGTGCAAACCTACTAACTTGCATGTTTTAAGGGTTTTCAACAACTCTTCTCTAATATTTTCCCATACTGAGAAATGTTGGAATTTTACTTCTGACGATGGCAGATGTAAACCTTCTTCTATAGTTGGGAAAAAAGTGGTTGGAGGGAAACACTTGCAAACACTCAGATTTTCGCATGAGCTAATCTACACATGCAAATTTGCTCATGCTAAAATTTAATTCACAAATATTTTCTAGGAGAACTATTTCTTGTCCTACTTCTGTAAATTCTTCGGAATTCACAAAAGCTGTATAGCTGCACTTAATGCAAGGACATATACCATGGGTGCACTTTTGAGACTCTTTCATAATTGGGCCCCTCTTTTGCTCTGGCATTGACCAGGACCTTTTGCGTTAATTAAAATTTTGTCTCTCTCTCTCTATCGGCTGGCTTCACTGTGAGTGACAGCAGTCTGCTCTTTCATAAGGAGCATATCGGTACACAAAGTTTTGTTCGGTGCCTGTAACTACTGTGGCAGTGTGTGCTTTTTGAGACCAAAATATTTTTTGCTTTTCTCAATGTTTGTTTTAATGGTGAGGGCCCAGCAGCTACCACACCAATAAGGTTTTACAAAAACCATGCCAAAACAATTCACACATTGACAACACTAAAAAGCTGACCACCAATTTCAGACCTTCTGGCTGTTGCCAATGCTTGTTTATTTTTTTCTCATATAATCTCATTGAAACTGGTTACACTGATTTTCCATTATGAATATTTTTGGGAAATACTAGCATGCATCAACACATACTAAATGATGCTGCCATGAAATGTTACCTGAAATTTTACATTAGTTTAGCTAAATGTTTTTTTTCTGCTTTCATGTTTTTTATGAACATTTTATTTTGAAAGCAAAGAATCATTGATCTTGCTTTCAAGCTTCTGCAAATGTTTGCACAAAATCAGAGAGCATTCTGGGAGCATTATACATAGCCTCATATTGCTAAACTTTGAAAATGTGTGTATACATTCTTATACTGGAACCACTGTCAGTAGTGCAGTCACAGCTTACAACATTTACTTAGAGCGCTCACTCTAATAATAAAGGCTTTCAATTAATGAACCATAAATACAAGTTAGAGCAGCATTAACATATGGACAAAAATATTACCTTAACTGCAGACAGTGTCCTTCACTGATCCATAATGTGACATTGCAAACTGGCAGCCAAAGGTTTTTGGCCACAGGGGGTTGGGCCTACTTGTCCCAAGGACAAAATACACATGAAAACCTGTTGCCCTTGACCCCAAACAATATGTCCTGGGCGTCGGGCTATAGGAATTCCACATCCCTGCTCTGGACAGGACTTGTTAATCATTTCTGCAATCAAATCATCTGTTCTAGAAGACTGTGACGTCATATCCAAGAGTAGAGGGAACGTAGAGACTTTTGTTATGATGAGGCTATAATCGTCAGACTATAGATGTGTAGCGCCCAGGCAGTGAAGCGGAGAACTACTGGATGTGGCAGGTCGGGTCATGCCTTGTTAGAAGGGAGTTGTGAATTGGAGCCCTCTGTACCCCAAGTAGGACAAGAGCTCTGACTCTCAAACACACTGCCTTTAAATGACTTACATTTCGTCCCTCCTCCTTTCACATAGTTTTCTAATACTGATCACAAGAAGGCTGTATGACAAAGACATGCATGTCTAAACCATGTGTGCCTCTACAATGCTGCCCGAACAACAAATACATCTTAACAATGCATTCCTTTACAACGCTTGCCTTTACCTCACAAGCTGCCCCGGTGTCTACCCCATGGGGATGTCGTTCATTTGTTCACCTCTCGTGTGCGCTGCGAGGGCGCCCCTCCACAAAACGCTTGAAGTTGTGGGGTACTGGATGCCATTATACCCATCTGATTAAAAAATAATGAGCAATACCAATAGCTCTACCTATAATATTGCCGAGACCATTGCATTGTAAATGCTTGTTTCACATTGCTATGCCAGTGAACTTCTAATTTCCTCTTAACTGACCTGGTATCTTTTTCCATTGGACAGTTTTCTCAGTGAAGTTATTCCTCTTTTGGAGTCGTTTATTCCTTCTTTGAAGTGCATTTTTGTGATTTGCATCACCCACATTACTATGGGCTTAGTTTTTGTTATAAAATACCAATATTACCAGTGTTACATACTCTACGTTTATCTCTGCATAGCTCCCCAAGTGTTCACCAAACTGTTGCCCTAGTATGTATGTGACGATTTAAATTTTCCATTGTTGAATTTGTCTGAATACCTAGCCTCATTTAATGAGGCTTTGGTTCTTCATGCACTCCTTTTCAAGCTTGCGCTGTGGATTTTCCAAAATCCTCTCTGGTTCTATTAGAACGATTGTTCATTTGCGCAATCCTGAAAAGAAGCATGTTCCCTCCCCAGGAGCCCAGGATCTCGTCCTTGAGGACAGTGATTTCAGGTTCCTACAGTACTGCAGTGATTAAACAGGTCAGCACTACAAAGCACCTCATGCAGCTCCTCGGATGAGATGCCATTCCAGATCATGTCGTCTAGTTCCATCTCTGAGGTTGTAAACCAATGCTTCCAAGTCTCTCATGGGCCGCTCTTGTGCCTCCCAACCCACCAGCTCGGTTCAGTTTTAAGCTAGAGCACATTTCTGAGTTCGTTTAGGTACCTGCCGAAGCAGCATTTCCATGATCATTTTTAGGTCTCGCCTGACCCAGCGCTTGCGCTGGTCTGGCCGAGACTTTAAGTGAGGGCTTCAAAAAATGCTAAAAAGAATTAAAAAGAAAAAAAAAAAATGCTATCGCCGGCTACAGCTTGCAGTGCATGTGCGCGGGCGCGCGCTTGAGCAGCGGCTCCATATGGCATGATTACTGCTGCGCGCGCACCACTCGCGCACATGCACTGCAAGCTGTGGCCAGCGGTAGCATTTTGCCCCGTGATCACTTTCGCTTTGGCCCCGCGGCATGCTTTTTGTGCTCCCTTGTTGGTGGATGTATTGCATCTGCCTAACTCTTACTAAAGCCCAACGATAATATAGCAGTCCATCTCTAAGAGTGCTTCCACAAGGTCTAGAACTCCCCCAGCCCCAAGGACAATATCTTATTGTTGTAGTTTTAAAAAGAATTAACCTGTCTGTTGTTTGAATGCCACTTCGCAACATGGATGTCTCTTTTCTGTGCAATCTGTGGAAATTCTGCATTCTGTAATTGAGCCCGATTACATCCGCAATATTTTACACTGTTTTGCATATCATTAAAAGTATCCTACCCCATTTCCTGTTTTACTTCTATTATGTGGGATGCTCACTTATAAGATCTGTGGCTTCCGTTTACATTTTGATATTCTGTTCTCTCGGACTTTGGGTTATTCGTTGGCTGTTTGATTTATATTCTCTCTTTCTTGTAATCCATAACTGGTAACTTTTGTAAAGTGCTCTGCTGCCTTCAGGGGGAATTCCGAATAGCTCCCAGTACTACTACCTTGCACGTAGCTGCTTTGCTGATCGGTAGCATCGAATACTTAAATCACATATCTCTAGCTCTCAGATGACTAAATACATTGAATATCTATGGAAACCAGGTGTGTGCTCAAATAGCTTGCCTCATACACAATCGTGCACTAACCAACTGAAAACTGATTTTCTCTGAAGGTGAGTGCAATTGTCTGTAGTACTGATCTATTGCGCTTTGAGATTTCTGACTTTTGCCGCACACGATGTTCTGTCCTGCGAATCTAGAACTCACTTCTTGCAGCTTTTGTGACCCCCAGTCACACCCTTCTATTAACGAGCATTGGCATAGCCAATAGGTCTCGCTTTTGGTACCTTATAAGTATTTAGTTATGCAGCACAATATCCTTGGTGCAACAACATCAACTGTTGCATGGCGAAACACTTATAAGACCCCAATGGCGAGACCTATTGGCTATGCCAATGCTGGTTTTCAAATCCTGCCAGGTAGGACCGTCCCCTGTAGGGTAGTGGTGGATTTGTAATATAACCTGTGGACTTGGCAAGCACATACAGGGCAGTGCAGTGCGTCTTTTACCTACCCCTCAGAGCGGACTGTGGGTATTGCAAAAAGGCTACTATCAATTTTATTGTAGTAGTTTGCAGTCATGTTAATATGCGTGTTGGGCTGTAGTGTTAAGTATCATGTGTCTTCTGTGTAGAAGAGTATAAAGCTAGTCTTTTTTCTTTCATCTTCAACCGTAGAATATAGGTTAGATTAAAAATATTTATTTCACTCACCTTATGACTGCAAAGCGGTAAGCTTACTAAATCCAAGATTGGTTAAATCAACAAATTTGACTTTTGTATGGCATGCTATTCTCTTTACCAGTGCTTCCTCATGTACTGGAGCGTGAACGCAGAGAGACTCTTCTGAAAAATGGATGCTAAATGAAATAAAACTAGCCTTTTTTAGGTCGAAGCCTAGAGCCAGCGCACATGTGCTGTTCTGCAAGACTTGTTGTCGTAGAGTAGCGCATAGAAGCCCCATCCACTCTCCGCCCATATTTGCCATTGGCTTGTGTCATTGTCTGTCCTAAATTCTGGCTTCTGGTTTGTAAATAGGCTTGTTAGTCCCTCCTTAATACCACCTCCTCTTCATTTGTCACCTGCCTTGGCAACTTACCCCTTCACTTCGGTTGTTACACGTACATGTTATGCACTATTTTCTTTAATGAGGTTCTCCCACTGCAGGCACAACATGCTTTAGTGCCTTCTTTACCCCTCCCCGCCCTCCCTCCTGTTGTCCGTGCCTTCTTCCCTTGCCCGATATCTTCCCGTTGTTTGTGCCTTCTCAACCCCGCCCTCCCGTTGTCTGTGCCTTCTCAACCCCGCCCTCCCGTTGTCCGTGCGTTCTCAACCCCACCCTCCCGTTGTCCGTGCCTTCTATCCCGGCCCTTCTTCCCGTTGTCCGTGCCTTCTCCCCGCCCTCCCTCCCGTTGTCCGTCCTTTCTCTATTGTATGTGCCTTCTCCCCGCCCTCCCTCTCGTTGTCCATGCCTTCTCCTTGACCTCCTTCCCATTGTCCGTGCTTTCTCCCAGCCCCCCATCCCTCCCTCCCGTTGTCCGTGATGCCAACCATTTCCAATGCAATAAGTCTCGCGTACATGCGAGACCTATTGCATTGCAAATGCTTTTTTCTGTAGTATCCGATTTTTTTAGTTTTATGCATTTGTCAACACTCAAAATATGCCGTGAATGGTGCAAGCATCATACATGTAAAGCCTGTGATGTAAACTTAGCAAAACAAGCTTGTCTGCTATTGTTTAGATTTTTGTAGTCTATCTGCCGTGCACATAACAGCTGCATGGGTCGTCCCACCCCTGCAGGTTGTTACAAAGTCAAAATGGACCAGCCTGCTCTACACTGGACGGCTTAGGAATTGATATAAAAATGACTGGTACTCTCCCTCATCCCTCCTCCCCCGCCCACTGCCCCTCCAAAGGCTCAAACCACAGACCCTATATTCTGGGTTATTCAAACTCCACTTGCCCAGTTCAGAGTGTCTGAACTAGTTCATCCAGAGCCACATAAATATTACAACCAGTGGACACCCAGGGCACTAATAAAGGGGATCCAAATCCACCAAGCGGAGAATCCAGCTATTGTTTCTCTTTTGCCAGCACATTAGCCTACCGAGGCCTAGGTTTAAAGCTGCCGTTTCATGAAAAATGTTATTCTTTATAGAATATCCTGTGTGTCACACATTCATTTTTCTCCTCATGTGCATTTTTTTCGTAACAGTTATGCAATTATTAAGTATATCATATTGAGTTTGAAGAGGTGTTTTTGTGCTGATTTAACCTATGTAATTTGACAATGAAAACAAATTCACAGAATTAACAAAGCGTGAATGGTGGATAAACAAGATATATCTTAATATTTTGATCTGAGCTACGTTGTTGTGAAAGGTTTTTTTTTCTGGCGTAGCTTTAACATTTGTATCCTAATGATAATCTGATATCTAATTTGTTACCACAGCTAAAAGTTCAGCGCTTCTTCTGTGTGATTTAATCGAGGGGTGTGAGATTTACACATGGTTTGTGAACATCTATATATGCCTATGAATTTTTATTCACCCATGATTTCTATTTCAAGATAATCTCCAGCAGAGCCCCAGTGATCCTGATCGCAATTTTCTAAGAGCTGCCAGTCTGATACATACGGATTTCTACCATCATCATACAATTCAGGAAATCACCGTAAGGTATAGTGTGTTATAACTTTATTTTTATTATTTTCACTCCTACCACGCATTCCTGTTCTCCTAGTATTACATTTTAGGAAGTCCGTTAATTCAGGTTTTTTTTACCTAGAAGTCTTTCATACATTCGTTTTTTGTTTTTTGTTGTTTTGTTTTTAGAAGTTATGTCATTTCTATTTTCACCCCTATTGTGTCTTTTTGAATGGAATGCCATTTTCTTTACAACCAAAGGAAGTACACAAATATTTTGTGCTTTTACTTTGAGTCCACATAGTACCGACCGATCTTTCTTTTCTTGTCTATTACAAAGTATGACCTCCATAGAACAGGAGGTCATTGTAACAACACCACTGTGAGTAAGCCACTGCCATGTAGAGCTAGAAATAACGAAAAAAACCTCGTTGCTCCTCTTGCTTCAACATTTAAAATTGGCTTGTCACAAATAGAGGTCACCAGAGATTGTCTAGATGCCATTGGCTTCCCACTGTTCAGAAATAAAAAGTGAGTTAAAAAATAAAGGGTGCTCCTAGAAAAGTAAGAACAAAAATAAGCCATCCAACAACACTTAATAGGATTTATTTTTTATTATCAATATGTACATATCTGGGGCCTTTCCACATAGGGCATCCTATATTCCACAGCGTGTCTGGAGAAATATAACCACATCACCCACACCCCAGTAGAGAGTTGGTGGCTGCCCTTGCTGGTCCCCACAATAAAAATCAACTGCATCCCAGCCAGCACCACCACCTATCTAGCCAGTAATATCATCATCTCTAAAGGTTCTGAGCACACCAACAACCAGCATACCATCTGACTGTGGACAAAGAAGTGCAAAAAAAAAAAAGAAAAAAGTAATAGTTCTTTCCCATCTATGTACCCATGATCCGAAATGATATTCTGGTATCCATTAGGAAAGCCCCAACCCCGTTTAAGTTTAGGAAAGAGCTGAAAGCACACCTCTTAAACAGACCCTACATTTTGCCACAGTATCAATGCTCTTTCTGTCTTAGACTCTCCTTCAATCATTGTTGAGTGTATCTTTGCCTTTGACCCTATGCAGCACTTTGATGCCTTTCACTGTGGTTCGCGCTATACAAATACGACATGCATCCACAGCTTTTAAAAAACGAAGACAGCTCCTTTAAGGGAGTAACCCATCATGCTTTGTCAGTCGCAGTGACTAGTCCTTTTGTGAAATTCTTCTTGTGGGGCAGGAAAAAGGGAGAAATAGTCCAAAAGTCTTTGCTCCATTTGTCTTCTGGAAAAACATATAAATGAAGAGTCTCCTCAGCATGTGAACATGTCGAGGCGGACCCTTAAGGACAGGGAGAAAATCGAATTGCATGGTCTGCAGGAAGACCAATACATACGCAAATAAGGTGTCATGGTAGAAGTCAGGAAAGGAAAGGAAAGAGAAGAAAAGGTCCTTCCCTACAGAAGCTCAGAGTATGGCCTCTGAATCCCGCTTGATAGAGAGATTCAAAAACAGAACCCCCATCAAAAACATATCCACTTGCCGTTAACATTGGTCTGTGACTTCAAAGGTACAGCTGCAACCTGTCTGCAATTGAGGGCTGGTTCACAATAGGAGAAATTAAAACATTTGAACCACTGATTGTGAATTTCTGTCATTTTGTGCTGGAAATCTGCCCAATTCTCAGGTTTGCCTTGAGAGCAGATTTGGATGGCTCATAGCCAAGTTTTGCCTCTCAGGCAAGCCAAAAAATGTGGAGTACACCTAATTCACTTTTCTGTGTATTTTGTACCCAGTCTTGTACGCAAGACAGTTCTCTTGCCATAAGGCTCTTTAGAAACATGTCTTGTGTCTAGAAGGGATCGTAGACTCAGGATTACTAAGACTATATATCATCTTCTGCATTTTCTTGGAGATCATTACAGAATCCTTCAGACATTTGAGAGAGATTACATAATCACTCTTTATTAGACCTGACGTGCTTGAGATAGTGTTTCCCTACATTGTTTGCTTTTTTCGCATGGGTTTTGTTGACTCTTTTTTAGTAATATTACAGAGACGCTGTGACGGGCTGCCCGGCGTCCATATGGACTACTTACTCATAATTACGAGAAGTTATAGTTTCGCTTATCTGACTGATAGTGCAATTTGTGGTCTTTATGAGAGCGATGGGGCTCTGAATAATCTTCTTAAGCCAACATTGATTTATACGCTCCTCATTTCCATTGACTCCTTCGCCGTGGATCGAATATATTATATTTACTCATCTATACTTTCGTTGGCAAAGGAAACAATTTATTATTGGATGCTCTATTATTAATATTGTTTGTCTTGATGAGGACCATTTAAATTGAATGTGGTTGAAACGCCGTCGACGCTTACATGTGGCCTTGATTGTAGAGGACGCAATCCTTGCTATCTTTGTTCCTGTTATGTCTCATCAGTTTTTGTGTATAATAATTTGCCCGCATCCTCTCTTTTTTTAGGTCTCGCCTAGGCAGCGCTTGCGCCGTCTCGTTGAGACATGCAGTATATACTACAGCAGGGAAGCTTTGTTTTAGCTCCGCCCATTCTGCCCATGTTTTGGATTGGCTTACATCCTAAATTCTGCATTCTGATTTGTTTTTGGCTTCCTAGTCCCTCCCCATGACAGCCATGTCGTCATTTGTGTCCTTCCATGTCTATCAGCCCCTTTACTGCACAGACTATTTTCTTGTCCCTGAATGCTTGCCTACCCCTCCCCAGGAACGCGAGGGCTCCGAACTGTTTCCGCTGCTGTCCTGCCAGAGACAGCACCTGTTGTGCTTTGCAGGCCGGCCCGAGCAGGAAGCTGCAGAGGAATGAATGCCTCTCTGGTGGGCGGGGCTCAGTGAATGGAGCTGTGCCGCTTGTTCTCCGTGCACCTTGGCTAAAGCCATACGGTCCAGTTCAGGGGCTGTGTTCAAACAGGAAACTTTGCTCCGTGCTGCACCCGAATCCGCCTGAGACCAGAAGAGGTCTCCTTTTATTGTTAAGCTTTTGTAGAAGACGGGCGGCGACGGAGACCTTCTTGTTCTTAGACGGTTCTGCGCTGGATGTGTGTTGTCCCCAGGTGGCTGCGGCAGCTTGTGTGCAGCACAAGTTTTGAAACTGCTTCTAGTTCTATGCACGAGAAGTGTGTGTTGGTGCCCTGACTTTGTGGTCTGTCTATATCACCTGAGAGGAGTCACACCAGGCGTTGTGCGTCCTTCCTTGTGTCACACCGTCCCCCACCCCTCTGTGCAGGAGAGACTGCCTCACTTACTCCATAACTGCGCACCTGATCTGTTCCTTTTAACTTTTTTTGGTAACACTGCAGTCACCTCTTTAAAACCGGACAAGCGAAGAGAAGGGTGAGGCATGCAGGGGCTGGCCCTGTGCCAATGAGGTCCCCTAGGGTTGGGTGGTGTGGATCTGGCATCGGTGCCTGCCACGTGCTATAACCCCCCCTCCTTAAGTGCAAGAGGTGGGGCGTGGCAGTAACACAGGTATCTAAGAGCTCCCGACAGTTACATCCGTCCCACGCTGTGTTGACATTCACAACACTGGGAGTGCGTCGCTGTACAACTTACAGCTCCACGGGCGTTCTTTAGCTACTCTTACCGCTGCCTGCTCTGCACAGAACATAATGTTAGTGGAAATAAAGGCTATTTGGATTAATAGTGTGGCACTACAACGAGTGGGGTCCCAAGGGAGGGGGTAGGTATTGCTCCGGACCCATTGTTTATGTAGCTCTTGGTACATCAACACCGGCCATATAACTTTATCAACAGGTTTATGTAATATAAAACACATTGTTATTAGTTGCTTACAATAAGTTGGTGCTTCCTATATCTGTTTTTTATATATAGCAATAGTTCTAACGGCGTCTAATGTGTTCCACGTTAGACAATAAGTGATTACATATAGCTGATGTTCCTCACTGTCTCACAAGCTGGATGCTTATTTACCAGATCTTGTGTTTGTTTTCACAGTGTTTTAAACACAGTTTATACATGCAGTTGGCAGATTGTCTTGTTAACATTGCCACAGAATTTTTATAATGCACACATTTTCGCTTTTCTGTAACAAGGTGCGTAAACTTTTGAAAGAGCTTGCACTTCTGTAGCATTATTTAAACCTGTATTTTGTGCCGTGCCTTTATTGATATGAAGTATAGCGCAACAGCTACAGCAGCTAACTTCATAGCACAAGGTTCACGGTTCGATTCCCGGGGCCCGCAGCAGGTCATCTGAGCACTATCTTATTATAAGCTAAAGCTTGCCTGATCTTTCCTACAGGCCCTAGCGCTCATATTAACTACAATGTTTTTTTTTTCTTCCATTCTTTTCATACTTTTATTTTCCATCAGTAATTACATTTTTTTCAGTCCATTTTATATCCTTCCTCTATTATTTGTTGATCCCACCTTACTTCTATCTTTCACATTCTTTCATTTCTTACTGTTGCGTTCATTGTGTAGTCTGTAACCTAACTTTACAATATATATAGCTGGATTAACAGCGGCCCCAAAACACAGCTAAGACCAATTTCTAAAACGTCCAGAACCTAATGGCAGTGGAGATAAAGGCACTACAACGAGTGGGGCCCAGAGGGAGGCGGGTGGTATTGCTCCGGATGCTATTGTTTATGGAGCTCTCGGTACATTAACACCCGCGTTATAACTTTATCTGCAGGTTTATTTAATATAAGACAAATTGTTCTTATCTGCTTGCAACGAGTTGGTGCTTGCTATATATGTTTTTTATATATAATGATAGTTCGAACGGTGTCTAATGTGTTCCAAGTTAGACACTAAGTAATTACATATAGCTGATGTTCCTCACTGTCTCACAACCTCCAGCATATTTACGGGGTGTTTTGTCTGTTTTCACACCGTTTTAAAGACCGTGTATGTGTGAAGCTGGCAAATACAGTGCAAGTTTTTCCTTTTTATTTTATCGCAATTGTTGGTTTTAAACATAGTGTATGCGTGCAGCTGGAGCATTTCTTTCGTGTAACAAGTTTTAATGCAGTCAGCAAGTATTTTTGGGGCACATGCAGCTGGTAACAATAATACCATCGCATTATAACTAATAGGTCTGGTTGTTTTAAACGCATATTGATTGTTGTGTGATATGTCTGACTATCACCAATAATTCACAGAGGCACCACATACTGGCAAGTGCCACATTGTGTGAAGCAGAAGATTTTAGTTCACATGCTTTAAGCCCCAATCTTAACTACATAAGCCACATCTCTTGCAAGGGATTCCTAGTTAGGCTTAGTTGACCACGTCCATGTTTGAGACACCTTCCCACTTATTTTGTCATCTCTCTTAAAGAATGGGTTGGAGGACCATGATTATTTATTATTTATTTATTTTACTTATTTATTTAAAGGTTTTATATAGCACTGGCTGGACCCAAGAGTAGCAGAGCGCTTTACAAGATTTGGTAATACTGAAAAACATTATAATTTTAGTACATTGAGGTAATGAGGCAGGGCACTTTGATAAGTTTGAGAACGGGTAAGTAAACTAGGAAGACCTAAGTAAAGTAACAGATCAAAGCTAGTAGAACTGGAAGACCGCAAAGATTAGATAGTGTGTCAGAAAGGGGGGGGGTCGAGAAAGTGAAGTACAATTGTGGAGGGTAAGGGCAAAGAGGGTGGCAGAGGGTGGGTATTATCCGAAAAATAAAGAGAGGGGGTGGTCGGAAAGAGAGAATAGAATGGGGAAGGGAACCAATATTGACAATGTAAGGGGTAAGAATTAGTAGCCAGTGAACAATATATTAAGAACCCCAGTATTTATTGAGAAGGAGCAGCTTGAGGTTTTTTATGAAGCACGGGTAGGAGGGGTTGCAACGTAGATCTTTGGGAAGGGCATTCCAGACAGAGGGCACATTTCCAGAAAAATAGCGAGACTGTGTTGATTTCTTTTTTGACAAAGGAGGGACAAGGACAAGAGCGTTAGTGCTCCTCGTTGTTCTAGTACAGCCCGCTTTGTGGAGTTTGTCAGAGAGGTAAGATGGGGTATTTTGATGGAGGGCTTTGTGCGTGATGCAGGCGGTCTTGTAGGTAGATCTGCCTTCGATCGGAAGCCATTTAAGGTTTTTGAGAACGGGGCAGATGTTATCAAAGCGCTTACAGTCAGTAATAAGCCTGGCAGCAAGGTTAAGAACGGATTTGATAGGGGCTAGGTGGACTTTAGGAGTTCCAGCAAGATTGGCGTTACCGTAATCCATTCTGGACAGGACCAATTATTGTACAACTGATTTGAAGTCATCTGCAGGAATAAAGGGTTTCATTTTTTTAAGATGGTGCAGTGTGAAGAGAGCACCGTTAGCCGAGTTTTTTATGTGGGGAGTAAGACTTAGGCTCTGGTCGACGCAAATGCCGAGGGACTTGACCGAGTTAGAGATGGAGAGAGAGCAGTTGAGAGCTTTGATGTCAGAGATCCAGTGTTGAATAAGGAGCGGGTTGTTTTTAGGAAAGAATAGAATGATTTCTGTTTTTTTAGGGTTTAAGGGGATAAGTGCAGTAGGAAGGGTTCCTTGTGGAGAGGGAGTTGACGTCATTTCTGAGAGAAGGGAGTTCTAACACGAGGGCTGAGAGGTGGAGTTCTATATTGAGGAGTGATTGGGTAAGAAGTGAGAGAGGGAAGAGGGCTAGGAGATCGGGTGGGATGGGGGAATGGTCTATGTTGGTCAGGGGTGTGAGAAAGGTGGGAAACCAGTCGGAGGGAAGAGAGGTGTGTTAAGGTTGTGAGGTGGAGGCGGAGTTGAAGGGTGAGAGAGGGCATTCCCAGGAGTCAGCTGGGTGTCATGAGAAGAAAAAGGGGGCATGGGAGGGGAGTTGGGGGCTGCTAGATAGATAGTGGGAGGGATGGTTACCAGGAGAAGAAATTGGAGATGTTGGTGGAGCCATTGGGGGATCAAAGGGAGGTGTTACATGAGGAGGGGGAAGGATTTGTGTGGCTGAGGGGGTTGTAGTAAGGTTACTAAGAGGGAAGGAGATTGGAGTTATTCGAGGAGCCGTTGGGGGTTCAGGGGGCGGGGGTACCAGAGTAGGGTGGATTTGGGAGGCAGAGGAGGTTGTGAGAAAATCAGGAGGGGGAGGGATGCTGATGATGTCGTGGGGAAGTACATCTGAGGATCCGGGTTTTCGTTTGAGGTTGGTGAATCGTGGAATGGCAGAGTAGGGGTCAGAGTGCGAGGGGACTAAAAGGCATCTTGCATTTGGGAGGTTAGTGGTAAGTGTAGGAAGTAGGTTTTGGGATGAGGAGCTGAGATGGTGTTCAAAAATGGTGAGATGGTTTTCGGAGGCTTGAATAAGGATATTTCCTGATTTGAATATAGAGATGTCGACTTCACAAGAAAATGTGGAGGAGGGAGTGGTGGACAGTTTCAGACCATAAGGGATTTTGCAGGACTTCGTGATAGGAAGGTGTTGGAGAAAGATGCTTTTCCATTTGGAAGGGCGTTTGGTGAAGAAGATGTAGTTCGTTTTTATGATGGAGGTTAGTCTTAGGTAGTTGTCAACAAATAAGGTTTCTTGGTGGCAAATTAGAAGTTTGTGTTTAAGTTTTTCTTGCCGTTTTTGGAAAGGTTTGAGGGGTAAAGGATGGACCAAGAATTAGGGCCATGCATAGTGATGGGTGAGTCCGGCATCATGAGAGTATGGTTGAGGGGAGGCATGATGGATCTACTATAGTAGTCAGGGGATGAGGGGAAGATGAGCGGAAAGTCGATTGGGGTGGGGCATAGTGGGTAAGGGGAATAGAAAGATTAGAAGTAAGAGACTAGATGACAGGGAATTGATTCCTGTTCAATACTGCTCTTTTATATGTGACTATTTGAATGAAAAATTCCAAGTCTTAGGTAATTTCTTAGTATAATTTAGTAGGAGACCTCATTGCACAATAATGTATTGAGAGAAAGTGATAAGGCTTAAGGCGAGGGCACTAGTTTGATCCTGTGTAGCCTATAGTTTCTATAGAGACTTTAGGCAGTGTTAAGCTTTTCTTATGGAAACTTCTAACTACAGGTTGCTCACCTTAAGAATATCGCCCAGGTGCAGTTTATAGCCAAAGTATTGTTTCAGCAATGCTCCAGCCCGGCAATTGGAAGTGCCATGGCTCAATGATGATCTACGGAACAGCAGTGTTAAATGCTTGCAGATGGGGGCACGTTTGTCAAAACCTACTCAAGAATGTGCAAGTGTCCCTAACAGGTTTAATGTTTCCATTTATCTCCAATATGCCTTTTGTTAATAACAATTCCAAGTACTAATGAAAATTCCAAAATGTGAGTAGTTCACACCCAAGTATACAGCATAATCCAGAAATTTAATTTTTGTGTGTTTATGTATATTTTTTGTCCAACCGCAATTATTCAAAATTCAGTAGTTTCAAAAAAATGTGCCATTGCTATAAAGAACTCTTTTAAAGCTCTTCTTTAAATAACTGCTGACCCATTTATTCAAGGCGATTAGGAGGCAATCTATGGCTTTGTTTAAAAAAAGAATCCGGAATTCTACAATATGTGCAAGGTAGCCACTTTTAGTTCTGGGTCTTGGTTGTAGAAATTTCAGCACCAAGGCTAATGTGCTACATAGCTAAATACATATAAGGTCCCAAAAGCGAGACCGATTGCATTGCAAATGCTTGTTGTTTTTTGGTTACACTGTCAATTGTTCTTTATTGTGTAACTAAGAGAGCACCATCTCATCAGATTTTATACTATTGTATTAAACATTGTGTACATATTTGAGTTTGTGCAGGGTTATCATTTGTTAATAATCATTTGTTAACATCACTATTTTATGTATATTTTGGTGTTTCATGTGATGCATTTTTAATACATTTTGAGTTTATGTTGTATGTAATGCGTTACTTGAGCCTTTGTTAGGATTCTAGTTGATTCTTTTTTAGTGGCTGTAGGGCTGTGGGCACTTTCCTGCTGTAAATGCAGTCTGAGAGTGCACACGCCCTTCCTGCACACTTCAGGAATGGTGCTTACCTGATGTTTTTAAGCATGTCTCCAACCCGCCATCGCAGGCCTGTTTGCTCGCTTGCACATATGGGGTGTGTAAACATGTGTCAAAGCCTGCCATTGCAGGCCTGTGTGTGCGCAATTGCACTTATGCTCAGATTGGCCTTTCTAAACCACTGACAAATCCTGAGGTAACCTTTCAATAACACTTGAGCACCCCTGGGGTAAGTCTTAAGGGGTCTAGTCTGTGGTAGGTGAAAGGCAGGGCAGGTACTCATTTGTGTTCCTTGCCCAGGTAATGAAGAATACCCATGTGTGTTATCACTACCCATGAGGTTTGCTCTTCCCATAGGTTAACCTGGGAGACTGGTTGAAATTACTTCAAGCTGCAATAGTGGCTTACAGTGGAGCAGCCTCTTAATGTTTCCTATCATTGGCTTCACACTAGCAGACCCTTTCCTGTGGTAAAGAGGAATTTGTCAGTAACAGCTTAGAAATGTCCCTTCAAGAAAGTGTGCCTTTCTTTGCTCTAAAACGTTTGGGTGCCCTTTAGTTAGACTCCACTCCACACTGGAGGATGGGGAGCACATTTGTGTGTTCCCCAGAGACGGCTATAAACTTGGGCGTGCAACTGGAACGACAGACCTCTGCCATGTGCGGGCCTGGCTGGATAGATTGGAGGAAGAGTTTTTGACACTTGGCCTTTGGGATTCAGATCATGGCCCCACTAGAGATTAAGCTCTGCATTCCATGACACCATGGGAAAAAAGACTGAAATTTAGTGGAGACATCTGTGGTTCAAAGGGAAACCCTCTGACCCACCCCAACTTCAAAGGCACACTACAGTGTATATATAATGGTACCATACTTCAGCAGAGTAGGAATACACTTGTGAGGACGTAGGACCGGAGATCCTGGAACTGTGTGGTGCACAATGCCAGAGGAATCTGTTGTGCACAAAGAGGATTACTGCCTTTGGAAGGGACTGTGCACCCTTCCTGAATAATGGATGGCCTGGCCTGACTACCTGCTGCTGTGCGGCACCCTGAAGTGTGCTCTCCAAGGGGTTAGTATCCGGAGGAAGGTTTTCTTTATCTCCAGCCCATGGGTGTAGGGTGGTCGGGGTTAGCTGAAAGATGGAGGAGGGCTTGGGCTACGGGGTCCACATCTACATTATCAACTGACCTGCCGGTTATTAGTGCACTGCATTAGGGTGCTGTGTGTGCGCAAATGCCCTCCATATGGGCCTGCCTGAAAACTGTGGCACCGCAAATCAGTGCTGAGTGAGTGTGTGGGAGTGACTGGCTGTTATTACTTACACCGCATGGGCAGTGTTTCTTTACATGTTGATTTCTTGCCAAAAGAATATTACCTTTGACATTGGTTTTTACCCGTGCAGCCTTGTCCCATGGTGCTGCTTAAATGTGTTGTAATTATCTGTTTGTAAACATTCCTGGTATCGTGATCTGGGGTCCAACCTATAACTGTGTGGTATTGAATTATAATAATTGCCGGGGTGGACTTTGGTCTGGATATTCACACCGCATAAGGGTGCTGGGGAGTTATGTAGGATCTTTCCCAAGTGTGCATATTACCAATTTCATTTTAACACGGTTGGGCCTAGTACTGCTGGAGATATTTCCTAACATGATGTTCGAGGCATATGAGCTGTAGATCATATACTGTGCATAGATCGCCATCTGGTGTTGGGCTCAGATGTTTGCAGTTTGCTTTTGTTCGAAGAAGTCTTTGTAGTCACGAGATAGGTGACTCCTCCGTACAATGATAGTGCGCATGGGCATCACTTCCATGCCCAGATTGTTTTTTTCCGCCATCGGGTTCGGATGTGATTTCCTGCGCTCCAGGTCGGTATCATCTTCGTGCCCCCTTTGACGCGCAATCCTTCACCGCTTGACTGTATTGTTCTGGGTTGCATTCCTCTTTCTACGCACATCTTCCAACGTAAAAAATATTCGACAAGGAACTTCGACACGGGCCGTTGGAACTAGCCGCGCAAACCAAGAAGGCCGTTGATGGAACGGGCTCCATTTAAAAAATGCCCCAGGTGTGGTGCTAAATTCCCACACACAGACTTACACTAAGTGTGTAACCTCTGCCCCCCCCCCCCAACCCCCACCCGAGCACGATGAAAAACACTGTGAGGCCTGTACTTAGTTCCGGTGAAAGAAAATTATCCGTGATCGCCGGGCTCGACGACACGAAATGTCCAGCAGAAGCAGCTCGATTCCAGACATCTTTGAAGCAGGTTCCAGAGTCCATCCAGAACTTCAACCTGCAGAAGAGGATATCTCCGTCTCCGAAGTCAACGACTCTGAGGAAGACGAGCAGACTGTCACCCCGGCTCAGCGGACAGTGAGAACTACTACCCAGCCCGCCCCCAAACCTTAGGCTCCGGTAACACCTTCTTCCTCGGGCTGAGGTCAATACCGTGTTCAAACTTCAGACACCCCGCCCTCGGGCCCGGCTATGAAACCGAAACCAAAGCCTTCCGACTCGGGCTCGAGTTCTCCCCATTCCGGCACCGAACATACACCTTCTGCATCGAAGCCTAAAACCAAGCCGGTGCCCCACATTTAATTGCCGGCACCAAAGACACCTTCGGCGCCGAAAACCCCGACTCCGAAGACACCAAAAGACAAAGCTTCGGAGCTGAAACAGGACAAACCGAAAGCTTTGGAGCCGAAGTAAGACAAACCAAAAGCTTCGGAGCCGAAGAAAATGTCGGATCCAAAAACTCCCTCAACACCTACAAAACTGTCACAGCTTAAGCCCGTTAAGGAACACACTACGGCCATACCGCCGACGCCGAAACAAGACACGCCACTCGGAGAACTTTCTCTTCTAGAATCTTCGGATCCAAAGCAGAAAACACTGCATATTGACCCCGAAACTGGTAAACTTCTCACCAAACCTCCTAAAAAACGGAAATTAGACCTTCCAGAGGATCCTGCCATACCTCTCAAATGCAAGGATATGGGTACTAACCCTTCACCCCATTATATACCTCCTGTTAGAAATGGGAGTCTCTAGTTGGCAGAGGTAGGTACCTTTGACCAAGTAGGGGCTCTTGCTTCTAGTCAGGGAAAGGGGGATACACTCCCGAATAACCTCTGCTCACCCCTTTGGTAGCTTGGCAAGAGAAGACAGGCTTATCTCAGAGGCAGTGTGTAAAGCATTTGTGAACACATACAGTAATACAGTGAAAACACCACAAATGGATACCACACCAGTTTAGAAAAATAAGTAACCTTTACTAGACTAAACACAAGACCAAACAACAAAAATCTACAATACTGTAATAAAAATCTGACTTAAAAATGGTAGAAATGGCTTAGTTCAATGGAGATGGTAAATGCAACACTTTATTCTCAAAGTACCTTGGATGCTTAACAGCAGGCACCTCAGAGCAGGTAGAATTCCCAGCAAGGAAATTCAGGGGGAGCTGGTGGTGAAGTCTTTGTGTCCCTGAGACTGCAGAACAGGAGGCAAGCTCAACTTCAAGCCCTTGGAGATCTTCCTCGAGATAGTAAAAGTTCACACAAAGTTCCTTTTCTCCTTTCCTTGGCAATAAAGTAACCACTGGAGGCCAACCCCAAACAGCAACAGCACAGGGGCAGTAATCTTCCTTCAGCTTCTCCGGTTCCTCTCCTTGCCAAAGGGTTCATCTTGATTCCCAGAAGTGATCTAAAGTTCTGGGGTCTGGTCCCCAATATTTATACTGCAAAATCCTTTGTCATCTGAAGGCAGAGGGTGTCTGTGCCCAGCCAAAACCAGTTCTATCCTCCGTGGTGCAGCTTCCTGGCAGGAGGTGGAGACCGCATTGTTGAAAGTAGACCTGGCCCAGGTAGCGGAAAGGAAATCTCCTCCCCCTACTCTCTATTCTATGAAGGCCCTATACAGCCCAGCCCTGATCCATCAGACTGCTGGAGCCACAGCCCTCTCTAGCCCCCTGTCACTCACAAACCAGACATGCAATACACAAACCTAGCAGAGGTATGCTGGATGGTTAGGCAAGGAAATACTACCTACTTTCTAAAAGTGGTATTTTCAAACACAGAATGTAAAAATCACCCACACTAAAATATGTATTTTAACATTCTGAGTTCAGGCATACTAAACTTTATTATCCTATCTTGTTGCTAGGGTCAGTTAGGATTATAAGATGTTCTAATCAAACTGCCCATTCTGGCCTATGGGAACAGATAGCATTGCAATAGTGAAAAACTAAATTGGCTGTAATTCACTATCAGGACATGCCACACATATCAGGGCATGTCCTACCTTTCACATACAATGCACCCTGCCCTTGGGCCTACCTTAGGGGTGACTAACATGTAGAAAAGGGAAGGTTTAGGGACTGTGGGTGCACTTGCCAAGTCGACATGGCAGTCCCAGACTGCACACAGGCTCTGCAATGGCAGGCCTGAGCCATATTTTACAAGCTGCTTCTGTGGGTGGCACAATCAGTGCTGCAAGCCCACCAGCAGCATTTGATTTACAGGCCCTGGGCACACATGGTGCTGTACTAGGGTCTGACAAGTAAATCAAATAAGCCAATCATGGAGTCACTAATCCATTACAATAATTCACAATAGGGAGCACTTGCACTTTGGCACTGAATAGCAGGGGCAAAGTGCCCAAAGCATCTAGACCATCAAAAGCATAGGAGGCAACATTGAAAAAATGGAAGGGAGACCCACGCCAGTGGTGCTAGGTCTAATACCTCCCTCTCCTCCTACTCCTGATCCTAACTTATTCATCTCACCAGCAAACTCACCATCACCTACACACTCACCTGAGCCACAAGATGGTGATGATTATGGGGATGGGGATACACTAGGGGATGATGACGACCATAACATACCACAGGACCCAGACCCATGGGATGACTGTGATCAAGATCCGGATCTCCACAATGACCCTGATCTTTATCCCTCCAGACCATCACCACCTGATGATAACATTGGGTTTGCACAACTTGTCCATAGGGCTTCTCACTACCATGGGGTGGAACTACACACTGATCCCCTAGAAGAGGACTTCTTAGTGGAAACAGTTGCACCCTCATAAAAATCCACCCACACCCTGCCTATGTTAAAAGGCATGTTAAAACATGCACCAGAAGTATTCAAAGACCCTGTTAGAGCCTGAATACTTACACCAAGGGTAGATAAAAAATATAAAGCAGGTCCTACAGACCCGATGTACATTAAAGGCTCTTAGACGATCTTGTTGTGTCTAATGCACGTAAGAGGGCTAATTTCCAGGCTACAGGCGACACCCCTCCTCCTGACAAGGAGTCAAAACTTATAGACGCTTCAGGGAAAGGTATTGCGTCACAGGCTGCTAACAATTGGCGCATTGCCAATGCGCAAGCTCTCCTAGCACACTATGACAAAGTGCACTATGACGAACTGGAAAAACTGATGCAGTATTTACCAGACGAACACAAAAACAAGGCCAATGAACTCATTGAAGAGGGCAAACATGTCCATAAAATACAACCTAGATGCAGCTGATACAGCATCCCGTGCCATTAACACCAGCGTAGTACTGCGTAGGCAGGCTTGGCTTCGAATCTCCGGATTCAGACAAGAAGTTGAAACCACCATACGATCAAGAGCATCTTTTTGGACCGACAGTCGATACCTCATTGGAGAAAATGAAGAAAGATACCGAGACCATGGTGGCCGTGCAACTCCCTTCTAACAGGGGTTCCTTTCGCCGCTCCTTTTACAGGGGTGGCTCCAAAACAATATCTTCAGAAATCAGAAAATCCGTCCTCATCTTACAAAAGCCCCAATCAATCTACCTCCCCCAAAGGATATTTTCGGAGAGGATACAGAGGGAACAATAATTGGGAAAGAGCCAGAGGGAACAACACCCGCAATTCCCCTAGCACCAAGCAGTGACTTCCCTTCACTACCCCCGACCATTCCACTCCTGTTGGGGGACGTCTCTCACAGCTCCTACCTTTATGGCGAAAACAATCTGGGGATGAAGTTGATGCCCATGCACACTATCATCGTAAGGAGGAGTCACCTATCTTGTGACTACAAAGACTTCTTCGATCAAAAACAAACTGCAAACATCCGAGCCCAACATCAGATGGATATCTATGCACAGTATATGAATCTACAGCTCCACATGCCAAGAACAGATGCATACTAGTGAGTAGCATTTTCCTCATGCCCAGAAATACATATTGTTCATGTTGTTTTATTGAATGTGTGTGTTGAGTACAAACTTTATTTTCATACACCACGCGTAAAGTCTCATTTGTGACACTCAAGGAATTTATTGTGTGAGAGTGCTGTCCCAATGCTTTACACATTGCCTCTATGATAAGCCTGACTGCTCAGTGCCAAGCTACCCCAGGGTGAGTGTCGGTTATACAGTGAGTGTAATCACCCACCCCAGACGGAAGTGGTAGGTTCTACCTGGCTAGGCCTTTGCCTCAGCCAACCAGAACGTGCCAGTTTCAACACTTTTCATCAAGCCCTCTACTGACCCCCAGAACCAGGACTACTAGAGCCAGCTATGATGACTTTTTGGCTGCGACATCTGTTAAAGCTAAACCTACCCATCTTTATAAGAAGTGTAAACCCTGGAGTATGGGCCATTTTCATCTAAGCTGATCCTCCACCAGACTCCGTGATTGTCTAGTTGAGGAAGAGTCATGCTAGAGCACCATTTTCAAAATTTCCTCCTGGCAAGCAGGATAGTATGCAGAACATATTCCACACCTCTGAAATATGCCAGCACCACAACATTACTTGGCAGGTACAACTTGTCTCCCTTAAATGCTTTGCTGAGGAACGTCCTCAAGAATGGAGGGAAGATGTAAGGAAAAAATCAGTGCATGATGGTCCACAATCAGATCATCCGCACAGTGACAGACTTGTCACATTTGGCTGCCCATGATCATAGATTGTCCTTGAGGTGTTTGTCTTTGCTTAGTTTGTCAGATCCTACCCAAAGCACAAAAAAGGATCCTACATTTTGCTTTATCATGTACAACACTATTTGCTGATAAAGATATCCAGTGAATGAAGTTTGAAATGGAGACCCTTAAAGCAGTAGGCCAAAAAAAAACAAGAGCACAAAAACGCTGCTACTGTCCTTGAGACCTCCTCTACTACCAGTGGAGGGTTCAAATGCGTCCTTGATCTCAATAACAGCAACGAAGGAGGTCTTAGTAACAGCATTAATCAGTAGGAGGCATCCCACAAGTATCTAATGCCTCTGGGTAATGATTGTTCCCCCAGCACCCTCACCCCTTTTCTCTTTGCTGTCTACAGGAGGAAGTACCACCAAATGTCTCAATTCCAAGACGCCCCAAAAGAGAGTGAAGAAGAAGGGGGCTTAGTGTTGTGTAAAATGGCTGTACTCTAAAGATCAAGATGCATCCACAAACAGTATCCTTCCATTTAGGGCGTCACATTTTTGTATACTAGACATACCTCACTTTTCTATATAATACAGTGTATCACCCTAAGTGCGAAGGGTATGCCCAGTAGTGGGTCCTGCGCATACTGTGCCACTGGAGCCAAAGAATCCCTGGCTGATGAGCCCTAATAAGGAAGCAACTGGTCCTGGGTTGCTTATCTTCCGGTTCAGGGAGGACCTGGACTGGCAATTTGTGCTGGACTGTTCCCATCCGAGCAGGGTCAAGACTGATTTGTATATGGCTGAGCTACCATAGTGTGCTAAATAACGATGGATTGGGATGCTGCCCCAAGTGATTACCAGTTGCTAAGTTTAATTCAAGCATTCCATCCATTACTTTTTTGTATACTATATAGACCTTCTGGAGGCATACTTTTATACCCTCTTTTATACCCCCTTTGCAGAACAAAAGGAGAAAAATCTGAACTTTTTCGAAATACTAGGCAGTGGTGAATAAATAGATAGTTGAGAAGATAGATCTTGGTTTGCCCATCTTGAGTATAGGATTATCAAAGCCTAAAACCTGTTGATCATTTCCAGCCAACGGTTTACGTTCTTCATTGTCTGGTTTTTGCAGGTTAATCAAGCCATGTCAACATCCATTCCAGTTCAATTTATCCACTACCTGAAAGATGGGTGGAAACTCAAACATCATCTTTCAGACAATGCTAGCACTCCAAATCTTCTCCACTGAGATCAATAGCATCTTGCATTATCCTGGTACCTTGAGCTTGTCGGCACATGAGACCATCTCAGCAGAACACAGAAGCCCAAAGATGTAAGCACTCAGCAGATAGAAGACAAGCTGACTTTTTCCCTTGCTGAGATCCATTGCTTTTCCTAGTGGTACCAATATACAAACTTGCAATAGAGAGTTTCTGTTCATAAGAAGATGCTATTGCAGACAATAATTTAATTATTCATTTGATTATTCATTCAGGTTATTTTGATGATACATTGATGCTGTCCAGGTACTTCGGACGGTACAATTTGCTCTAACTCTATATGTCAACATGTGATACAACAACCTAATTCTTAATTGCTCTCATGATAACCTTGGACATCATATACATATTTTTTTTTTAACTTTTTTAGTATTTCATTCTTGCAATATTCAAAACAGGTTTTTTGAACAACAAAAAAGCTTGTCTTGAGAAATCAGCCAGAGACAAAGTCGGTGAAAATACTCCAACACCCTTATTTTCATAGTTAGTCCAGAAGAGTATATTTCAAGAAAAGACTGAATTTGATGACTTACAACATGATCTGGTGGTGCCTGGACTTGTATCTATTAGATTTTGTACTTATTTTTCTGTGGTAGAACTACTACTGTTAATGTGATGACAGAGGCCATATGCAATCACATAACACTTACAAAGATGTTGAAAAGTACACTTAGCTTATGTATGCTCACCCACTAAAGTGCAGAAGCAAACCTATACCTTGTATTACCACCACAGGCACATACTGTAGATTAAAGACTAACCACTGAAAAAGAATATGGGGCTTATTTAGAACATAGGGAACCATCCACTGGTTTGCCAGGTTAGAGGAGGGATGTCCTTAGCTGCTCTGGCAGAAGGCCCCCTTCTATACTTCGAGATTTCCATTAGGCACATTGGAATCTCTGTGCCTTCAGATAACCTGACATTGTGGTTCCGCTGAGTACACTGAAGCTTTGCAGAACTAACAACATGTTTAACTTGTCCACTCAGCAAAGTATTTAAAAAAACAAAAACTCCCAAAGAGGGAGTTTGTTATTGAAAAACGAAACAGAAATGACCATAACATGCTGGGAGTTTCTGGCCAGCAGGCAGGGATAATTTATTTGGTTTTCCATTCAGTTTGCAGGTTTCCTGAATGGTGGACAAAGCTTCCTAATGCGGTCTAGTAAGTAACTGATAACAGGTGCTCTGCAAAATATGTTTTGTAAAGGATATGTTTAAGAATCTGTAATGACTGTAAATCTTTCCGTAATGCAAAAGAACTGCAGCCCTGACCAGAAACTAGTAAAGACGTCATGGGCATACGGCTTCCTCTTGGCATTCGGTGGGGCTGAAGTTCTTCTGAATGCACCAGATCGAAAAACCTCATTTGAAGGCATAATATGCCCTGGTGGATTGAAGTTGGACTTCCATTAGAATGTACAGAGGGAGATTTAGACTGTGTCAAGCTCAGGGCATCCATGTCTGTATTTTAAACACCTAGGAGGTGAACTGTGATGACTTGCAGATCCCCAGGTAAGAGCCATTTTCAGTGTGTCTGTGCTTGTTGGGACAAGACTGGATATCCAGTTCAGGTAATACACTTGTGTTGTATTGTTCATCGGAACCAGTAGAGTTTGTCTTGAACACTGGACAGAAGAATTTAAGAGTTAGATGGACTGCTGTCTGTTCCAACAGGTTTACATGGTATGACATTTATTTATGAAACCACGTAGCTTATACCTAGATGAGATAGCTAGGCACTTCCCACCATACTAGGGAAGTGTTTATCATTATAGACTAGTAACATCAAGTTAAAGAGAAAAGAATAATTGCAGGTTCTGGCGTAAGGAGTGTTAAAGGTAAGAGCAAGGCCACACTTAAGATCGTTATCATATTCCAAGGCTCAGAGTCACCAGGAAAAAAGGCGGAGGTTGTGAGGTTTCAAAATATTTTCTTAAACTCTCCTCAGAGGGACGGTTCACAAGGGCAATGGGCCAGGTGTACGAAGCATTTTACCGGTCGCAAACAGCCCATCAGGTAGTTTGCAACCAGTAAAATGCATTTTTCCATGTACTGAAAGTAAAATGACTCAGTAACTTGTTACAGAATTGCATTTTGTTTTTTCGATTTCGTTATTAGCAAGAGGCATGTTTAGGGCGTCCCTTCCTAATATCAGATAGCACTGGTATGTATAAATGTTTTGCGACTGGAAATGCGGCCGCAAAACATTTACAGTTACCACCAACTTCGAGTTGATGGTAACCCATTCGCAAACGGTAAGGAGTCCCCAAGGGTTCCCTCACCCCTTGGTGAATGTTGGCACCAATATCTTTTAAGAGCAGGCAGTGGTCCCACAGACCACTGCCTGCTCTTAAAAAATGAAAAGGTTGCTTTTCATTTTTATTTTTTAAATGAAATACGGGCTGCATTACAACAAAAAATAGAGCATTATTTAAAAAGCAATCACAGACATGGAGGACCCTTCACCTGCCAGAACTGCAGCCTCACCAGCACCAGACCTGCCAATCCACCCACCAGGACAGGACACAACCACCTCAGATGCATACTCCTGAACACCCGCTCCGCACGCAAACACGCTGTCGAACTCTGGGACCTGCCCGACACGTCCTCCCCAGACGTCGCCTTCCTGACAGAGACCTGGATGAACGACTCCTCGGCACCCGACATCGCCATAGCCATCCCGGACGGCTACAAGATCACCCGCAGAGACCGCACCAACGGAGTAGGAGGTGAAATCGCCATCATCCACAAGTCCACCCTCAAGGTCTCGACCAATTCCGACGACACCCTCAACACTGCCGAACACCTGCACTTCCAGATCCACACTGATCCCAACACCACCCTGCGAGGAACTCATGTCTACAGGCCCCCGGGACCCCGGCCACAGTTCAGCGACTTCATCGCCGACTTCGTCAGCACGCACGCCCTCGCGTCCACGGACTACATCCTCCTCGGGGACCTGAACTTCCACCTCGAGAAAAACGACACCAACTCCACCACCCTGCTCGACAACCTCGGACTCAAACAGCTCATCACGACTCCCACCCACTCCGCCAGACACACGCTCGATCCCATCTTCTCCGCAAGCTCCCACGTCTCCTTCAGCCACACCACCGAACTTCACTGGACTGACCATCGCTACGTCCACTTCACCTTCGAGAAGACCACCACGCACCACCGCACCCAACAGATTCCCCGTCGTTGCTGGAGCAAAATCACCGAAGACCAGCTACACACCGCCCTCGCCTGAAGACCACCCACAGACCCCACTGACCCCACTGACCCCGCCGCCGCCAGCAACCTCAGACGCTGGATCGAAGACTGCGCCAACACCCTCGCCCCGATCAAGAATCCCCGCAACAGCCGCACCAACAAGACTGCCAGCTGGTTCACCGCAGACCTCCAAGCAAAACTGCCGAAAGCTAGAAAAGAAATGGCGCCACGAACAGACACCAGAGAACCAAGAAGTCCACAAGAACGGCATGCGCCTACATCACCACCTCATCAGATCAGCCAAGAAGACCTCCTTCAAGGACCGCCTCGACAACAACTCACACAACAGCAAAGAGCTCTTCAACATTGTGAAGGAACTCTCCAACCCCAGTGCCAGCACCAACGACATCCCACGCTCGCAAGACCTGTGCGACTCCCTGGTCTCCTTCTTCCACTGCAAAATCGCAGACATCCACGACAGCTTCGACAACCAGGCCTCCACTACAGCCAACAACACCTCTGACCCCACGGCCTCCACCAACCTTCTCACCTGGACCAACATCAACAACGAAGACACCATCAAAATCATGAGCACCATCCACTCCGGCTCCCCTTCAGACCTGTGCCCCCACCAAATCTTCAACAAAGCCAGCGCCACCATCGCACCCCACCTACACAAAGCCATCATCCTCTCCTTCGAGACCGCGACCTTCCCGGAGAGCTGGAAGCACGCTGAGATCATCGCCCTGCTCAAAAAGCCCAAAGCAGACCTCAAGAACTTCCGGCCCATCTCCCTGTCAACCAACAGCTAACCCGCTACCTAGAGGAGAACAACATCCTGGACCCGTCTCAGTCCGGTTTCCGCAGCAACTACAGCACCGAAACGGCCCTCAACGCCACCACCGACGACATCAGGGCCCTGATGGACAACGGCGAGACTGAGGCCCTCATCCTCATGAACCTGTCGGCCGCCTTCGACACTGTCTGCCTCCGCACCCTATGCACCCGCCTCGACGCAGGAATCCAAGGCAAAGCACTGGACTGGACCACCTCCTTCCTCTCCGGCAGAACACAGAGCGTCCGCCTCCCTCCCTTCTGATCCGAAGCCACCAAGATCATCTGCGGCGTACCCCAAGGATCCTCCCTCAGCCCGACGCTGTTCAACATCTACATGGCCCCACTCGCCCACGTCGCCAGACTGCACGACCTCAACATCATCTCCTACGCAGACGACACACAACTGATCCACTCACTCCCCAAAGACCCTCTCACCGCCAAAACCAACCTTCACGAAGGTATGAAAGCCGTCGCCGAATGGATGAAGAACAGCCATCTGAAGCTGAACTCTGACAAGACGGAGGTCCTCATCCTCGGCTCCACACCTTCGGCCTGGGACAACTCCTGGTGGCCAACCGCCCTAGGAGCAGCTCCAACACCCACCGACCACACACGCAACCTGGGATTCATCCTCGAAACTACACTCCATGACCAAGCAAGTCAACGCAATCTCATCTTCCTGCTTCAACACCCTCCGCATGCTCCGAAAGATCTACAAGTGGATCCCCACCAACACCAGAAGAATGGTCGCCCAGGCCCTCGTCCGCAGCAGACTGGACTACGGAAACGCCCTCTATGCGGGAGCCCTGGCCAAACTGCTGAAATGACTGCAACGCATTCAGAACGCCTCCGCCCGCCTGATACTTGACATCCCTTGCCACATCACACCCCACCTGAGAGACCTACTGAAGTACTGGGTTTTTAAAACCCAGCGGTGCAGGGGAACACACCCTAAGACTTCGAGTTCTTCCTGTTTCAGACCCACAGAAACACAGAGTCTTCTAGGTGAAGTCAAAGATCGTATTTATTGGCTGCAGACCAATTACAGGTATCCGAGAAGTACAACACAATGTATGTTCTCAGGAGACTGCTTAAACTTACAGAAACGGCCTTCTCCTTATATACAAAATCTCATTGTTAGAAGGCGACCTCAGAGGAGCCCGGAGGGGGCCCTGACTGTCCTGAGACCCACCCTCAAAGTATCGTAGCCGGGCACTGGCGGGAGATTCCGCAGGGGAGGAATCTCGTATCTAGGATCGTACACTTGGCACCACACGACAAAGAGACACCACACCGAGGGTTCTTAGGATTCAAGCTTTATCAAATCGAAGTGGTAGGATCTTTATGATCAGCAAGGCAGATATTTACAAGCAGAGCGTGGGCTCACAGAGTCTTGGCGGGGGTAGGAGGTAGCGGGACAGTCTTTGGGGGGATATGGATCAAATGCAGGAGCGTACCCGGCGCACAGCTCACAATCCTCGAGCTGGGGGATACGCTTGTCGTCGTGGGGTCCGGCGGGACCAAAGAGAGTCTGGGGAGCCGCGAGTCACTCAGCAGGCTCAAGCACAAGTTTGGAGGTCTTACGATCTTCAGGGAGCCGCGAGTCACTCAGCAGGGCTCAAGCACAAGTTCGGAGGTCTTACGATCTTCAGGGAGCCGCGAGTCACTCAGCAGGGCTCAAGCACAAGTTCGGAGGTCTTACGTTCTTCAGGGAGCCGCGAGTCACTCAGCAGGCTCAGGTACCAGTTCGGAGGTCTTACGATCTTCGGGGAGCCGCGAGTCACTCAGCAGGGCTCAGATGTTCCAAGGCGAATCTGCCGGACAGTCCCAGAGCACCCCTTGTTATAGGTCGACCCCTCTTTGATGTCCGGAGTCTGTGCAGGCAGGGGTCTTGTCACCTGGGGGTCGCTTGTCGAGGTTTCCTGCCATTGTCTTTTGATCCTTTCAGGGCCGGGTCGGGAGGAGTCCCAGACACCCAGCAGGCGTGGAGCCAGCCCTCAGGGAGGCCGGAGGGCCGATCGAAACCCATCGTCCCAGGGGAGTTCAGAGGTGCGATAGAAACTGCTCCTCCCTCTCTCATCCCCTGGAAGCGTGATGTCCTCCAGCCGGAGTGGCGCCTCTAGGCCCGGGTTGTGCTGGGGCCGGGCGGCCATCTTGGTGCACGAAGTGGGCACGCGTGCCCGGGGTGACCGAAAGGAGAGAGGCCATGGACGGGGAGGCCCGGGTCGCGTGTGTGTGTTCTGGTGGGAAGGATCGGCTGGGCCGTGTGCTTGGGGTCCCTGGTACCAGGTTAGGTAGTGCGAGGACAGGAAGAGCCATGCTACGAGGCCGGGTCTAACAATCATGCTTCAGGCACACATTCCTCGTTTTACGATATGGTCATTCATATGTATTCATTACAAACGAAAAGGCAGAGTCATGATGACCATCCCACATTCCAGTTCAGCCAGCCCACAATTATTTACCCAGCGAGGCTCAGATCCCACATCAGATATCAGCAGACCCCAATAAACACGGGCACCTCCTGTTTGTAAAACAAGCCATAAAGCAGGAAGAGTCAGGTGTGAAAGAGATTAGCCGGAGGCTTGTGTGGGATGAAAAGGCTTTATGGTGTGTCAAACCCTGATGCTAATCACAGGTGGCCGTAGGACGGGGAGCTCGTGGGACCGGACTGACCTGGGGCGGTGGAGCCAAGTCGCATAGGTCACAGAGAAGTCAATAGAAGGCACATGTGTTCTGAAGGCCTGTGTTTGTCCTTAATGTGTAGCCTATGTGAGGGCAACCATAAGATGGCCACTGCTCCAAGATGGAACCCACGAAGTCAATGTGTAATATCGTATACAAAGTGCATTTATCGATAAAACGTTACGCAAAACATTTGTACATACTGCATTGGCTAGTCGCGGTTCGCTGATACCGGAATAGGCAGGGTAGGGCCCTGCCTCCTACGCGGTCCCAAAATTTAAAGTACCACAGACCCTCCTTTTGCCCTTACATAGGCAATAACTATACTCATATTAATCAGAGTCCAGGTCTATATTCATAAAGTCATGGAGATGTTGCTGTAGCATCATCCTATTACTTAGCTCGTCTCTCGATACAGGTTTCCTTACACATAATGTAGCACAGAGGCCACATATCGCGGGAGCACACTGTACACACAGACAGAACAGGAAAAGAATGGCTAAGATCATTCCAATGACCATCAGAATCTTCCAACCCCAGGCAGATATCAGTTCCCAGAACCACCCCATCAGTGACCAATCTCCTTTATCCACATGAATAGATTCAGATATGTTATGCAGTTTGGAGATGGCTTGATAAACTGTTGGAGCGTTATCTGGTATGAAAATGCAACAGCTAGATTGGATGACCTTACATACCCCACCACGGTCTGCAAGTATGACGTCTAGAACCATACGGTTCTGCAAAGTCATGAGGCGATCCGCTTGGAGCTCAGCTGTCAAATTACCAAGGGCACCAGCCGTTACATTAACAGTGGATTCAACCACACGAGTCAGTTGTCTCAGGTTCCTACTATTGACCATCGGTTCCCAAAACGGCAGGAAACCCAAAAAGAAGTCTCCCGCTTCCTGACCGGCAGTATCCTCCTGACTAAAAACGCCTCTCACAACTCTGGTCTTGTGATAATCAGAGGCAGCAGTAAATGTTGGCGGTAGCAAATTTGCAATATAACATGTGCCCGAGAAATCAGGGGGCAACCATGTATATGCTCGGTCATTGCAAACAAAATATGTACCCTTGGCAGCCAAAAACGCAGGGGAAAATTGTGATGGAAAAGTGTACGTTTCAGTACAGTCACTTTTCCCCAGTTGAGCTCTTGGATTCTGACCATTACCTTGTAGACAGAACCGACCTATGTGGGGTACGACCCAAATTGGGGATGAGATTTTTCGCTGCCTTTCACCCAGACTAATGCTATACCCCGTCGCGTTCCAACCTACATAAGCTCGCAATTCATCCTTGGGAATAGATGAGTATGCGTCGATATCTCTGCTCATATCGGCAACTCCTTTCATTAAGGCTTTATTATTTGTGCTAGGTCTGATGGAACGCGGTTGTCGCGGGGAGTAGGCATCTAATGCAAAAAGAAACATGGTCTGGAATGCCCATGACGATCCATTATAGCTAAACGGCAGCACTAGATATGGGATACCCTTATTAATGGTATGTGGCATTAAACCACACACCCAGCAATTGGTTGTATTCATAACTAGCTGGTGCTGGTGCAGGAGTTGAATAAACGAGTTGTTTACAAACTCAGATCGTCTAGCTTGTTCGTGTTCAGGCAGAGGGTGGAAAGAGTGCAAGGAGATGGTAGGAGGAGGTATAGGCTGTACAGTGGGTGCAAATGGCACTTGAGAGGAGAAGAATACATAGCCTACAGTAAACACCATCATACTAAATAGTATAAATAGACATAATAATACAAAACGTTTGCTCTTCATTATTCTACATATTTTCGTCTTAAAGTTCATTTCCTCAGCGGGTCTCTCCATCTTGAAAAACTCCATCCTCTAATCGTGCCGCTCGCGGCGGGTGAGTATCTTCTGCTAAGGAGTACGCCTGTCAGTCCAGGGAACGCCCCAGACCAACCAGAACCGTTGACCTAACGTCTTCGGCCTGTACCCCGAAGTCTTGGCACCGCGACCCTGCGGCTGAACCCGGATGGTGGTTCGAAAAATAAAAATCAAAAAGTCCTTCAGATGGGAGAGCTATAATATCAAAAAATAGTAAGGGAAGGGAATTTTTATTTGTCCATAGGCCTTGGTCTCAAGTTATAGCGGTTTCTGCCAGGTACTGTCTGGTCTTGAAACAAGAGTTCAGGCTCTGTGGTGTCTATTCGATTTGACGGTGGCACAGCTTCCAGCAAAATATCGTCGCTTTCCCGTTCTGAAGTCGTTCCCTTTACACGTGCATCACTAAATGGCACAAGACGGGGGACAGTGTCAGTTTCAGAATCAGCGATACCCTCCTGGACCCACCGGTCATATGGTAGGGGCAAAGGGATCCGTTTGCAGTGGGCGCCGTGTATCCAATTCTTTTTCCCTTTCACTCGAACCGCTGATCTTGTTGATAGAAGTACGAGGTGAGGGCCGATCCAACGGGGCTCATCGTTATTCTTTCGCTGAAAGTTTTTTACAAGCACCCACGAGCCAGGGTCGATAGGGTGTCCTGGAGCTTCAGAGGCCTGGGGCAGAGTATCGTGCACCTGTTGGTGTAAAACACGCAATTTAGCCGTCAATTCATACAGATAGTCAAGCAGTACTGGATGTTCGATTTCACAGAATTTTGTCGGTCTTGGCACACCCAATACATTGGCCGGGCGGCCAAATATGATCTCATATGGGCTAAGTCCCACTCGTGAATGCACAGTCATTCTTGTTGATAGGAGTGCTAAAGGCAGAGCGTCAGGCCATTTAAGACCGGAGCTCGCCTGGATTTTGGCCAGTTTGAGTTTCAGAGTGCCATTGTAGCACTCTACTAATCCAGCTGATTGGGGGTGATTTGCATCGTGAAACTTCTGCTTAATGCCCAATCCCTCACACACATTCTTCATCACTCGACCCACAAATTCACTCCCATTATCACTCCACACCATTCTTGGCATTCCAAACCTAGGGAAAAATTCTTTCACACAGGCTTTGGCTGTGGATAAAGCAGTGTTGTCTTTTAGGGGATATGCTTCTATCCATTTTGAAAAAGCGCAAACAACAACCAGTACATATTTCAAGTTGTTGCACCTTTCCATGTGGATAAAATCTAGCTGCAAAACCTCAAATGGATATGATGGAGGCGCAAAATGACCAGCTGGAGTCGGGGTTCCCCTTCCAGGATTGTATTTCAAACATACCCTACAATTCTTGACCACAATCTCTGCACACTTGGGAATTCCAGCGTTCTGCCATACTGGAGCCAACAACTTACAGATTCCTTTCACACTGATATGTGCCATTCCATGTGCCATAGTAACCACTGGAAGCACATATGCATCAGGTAACAACCATCGCCGATGTTCTGACAAATCAACCCAACAACCATTCTCATCCAATTTACCCTTACTTTCTCTCCACTTGCTCAACTCTTTCTCTGTGGCTTCAGCTTGAAGGGACTTCACACTCTCTATCGTGTCTTCACACATTCCAACATCACCAACCCATCTTGCAGGGCCTGCAACATACATTCGAGTCTTCACATCTTTTGCTGTTTCTTTCGCGATTTCGTCAGCAAATGCATTACCACGACCAACATCATCAGTGACCTTTTTGTGCGCACTGCATTTCATGATTGCAACTTTTAACGGTAAGGTCAGTGACTCAAGGAGATCATTCACCAACTGACCATTCTGAATTTTAGCTCCATGCGAAGTCAGGAACCCACGTTCTTTCCATAATCGCCCAAAACTATGAGCCACGCCAAAGGCATACTGGCCGTCAGTATATATGTTCACTTTCATTCCTTCAGACAACACGCATGCTCTTGTAAGGGCAATTAATTCTGCTGCTTGAGCTGAATTATGTGGTATGCGTGCAGTCTCAACAATCGTGTGCAGAGTCGTGATAGCATATGCAGCAGTCGTATCACCATTCGGAAGCTTGAAGCACGAACCATCCACCCATAAGGTACCATCACACTCAGTTAGGGGAGTATCTTTAAGATCCACTCTCCCTTTCGTCTCCTTATCTGTTCTGAACAGACAATCATGCTGCTCAATCTCATCTATGTCTGCTGGAATCGGCAATAATGTAGCTGGATTCAACGTGTTGCATCTCTTTATGTGTATATGGTTTGCCAACAGTGTCAATTCATACCCTGACAATCGAGCACTAGTTAAGTGCTGTGTCTTGGTCCGGTTTAACAATGTGTCCACAGCATGTGGAACCATTACAATCAATGTGTTATTCATCACTAGTCCAGCAGACTGTCGAATAGACACAGCTGCTGCGGCTGTAGCTCTCAAACAACTTGGCAATGCCCTCGCTACCGGGTCCAAAGTTGACGAAAAATATGCGCATGGACGCGGTCTGTCGCCAAAAGGCTGTGTTAACACTGATAATGCGCAACCTTCCTTTTCATGAACATACAATGTAAAAGGCTTGCTGTAGTCAGGGGTACCCAACACAGGGGCTGAACATAATGCATCACGTAATTCCAAAAAACTTTTCTGACACTCTTCAGACCATGGGACAGGATTCGGTGTATTTTTACAGGTTAATGCTAACAAAGGTTTTGCCAGTAAAGAAAAACTTGGGATCCAGTGCCTACTGTATGAAGTAATGCCCAAGAAAGCACGCACTTCTCTCTGTGTTCTTGGCACGCTTAATTGTGCAATGGCTTGAATTCTTTCTGGGGTCAGTTTCCTTCCCTCCTTCGATAAGAGATGACCTAAGTAGGTCACTTCTTGTCGACAATATTGCAGTTTTGAGAGAGAGACACTTTGTGATGAGAGGCAGACAAATGACGCAACAAAGACAATGTAGCTTCTTTACAAATCTTTTCAGTATCCGCGGCGATTAGCAAATCGTCAACGTACTGAATGAGGGTAGCACCACTAGGTAAAACAAGTGCATCAAGCTGTGCCTTTAAAGCCTGACTGTATATTGATGGACTTTCACAGTAGCCCTGTGGAGCGCGTTTAAAACGGAAACTTCGACCTCCTAAACTGAAGCCAAAGATGTCCCTGCTCTCTTCTGCAATTGGGAGGCTAAAGAAAGCATTCTTTAAATCGATCACTGAGAACCATGCAGCGGAGGCTGGAATCATAGTTAACAAGGCAGTTATATCAGGGACAACTGGAAACTGTGGCACAACAATCTTATTTACCTCTCTAAGATCAATCACAAATCTGTAAACAGGTGGCTGTGAAGGGTCCGTACGTTTTAAAACAGGTAAAACAGGACTATTGCAAACGTTGCCTCTTGTCTCTTCGATTACACCCTTTTTAATCAAATCACTGACAATAGCTAACAACGCTTTCTGACCTTCATTGGAGATCTTGTACTGGGGAATGCGTGGCAATCTGACATTGGCCTTTAAAGTGACCACATATGGCGGTATTTCCAAGAGACCCACATCATTGGGACCAGTAGCCCAAAGGACATCCGGAAGGGATGACAATTCAGGTGGCAATGTATTCTTTGACAAGTACATCGGGGAAATCACTTCCTTACCCAATGTAAGTTGTACTCCTGAGGGAGAACAATATAGCGTTGCATGCAATCCTTTCAACAAATCCAACCCTAACAGATTTTCACCACAACCTGTCGTTAGGATGAGGGGTGCTTTTATCTCACAAGGTCCAACAGAAAGTGGCATAGGACTAGAAATCAGGTTCCTAACTGGGACGCCAGAAAAACCTACTGAAACATTCATTTCGCCAGACAAAGGCGCGCCAGGGAGTTTTGAATGCATAATTGAACTCTTTGCAGCACCAGTATCCAGCAGAAAGGGCTCTGACACACCCGCTGTGGTCCCCTTAACATACGGTCCACTCTGATCCACTGGCACTGAAACAACTCCCTCTCTCTGTCTATGGCTGTCCTAGTAATCATTACCTTCCATATTGTCGTCTTCTGCATAATAATCATTATTATAGTACTGAGCTGTATTACCAGTTGCATTGGCTTGCTGATCAAAGCTATTTATCGTATTTTGAGGCGGAAGAGGACGCGCGTTCTGGGGAACATTTCCACGCCCTCTACCTCTAGGAGCTTGCTGACCACCTCTACCTCTTGCGCCATACGCATTATTAGTACGCTGCAACAATCTAGGACAACTATACTTAAAATGACCTTCTTCTTTACAATACGAACATTGATTGGGACCTACAGGAACACGCTGTTGGGAATACTCGAACCTTTGCATGTTTCTCTGAAACTGTTGAGGTTGCTGATAATTATTCTGACCACCACGCGGTGGGTAGGCCTGTTGTAACAGAACCTTCGTCTTCAATTATTTCGTTTTCTTGTCTGCTCTATCCCTCTCATCTTTATCCCTATTTTCGTAATACTGTGCAGTAGCCAGTATTTGCGCTGAAGAGGAAACAGCCCAAGAACTCTCTGAATCTTTTAACTTCTTACACAACTCGGGAAGCAAATTATGCACAAATGTATCAACAAATAACCGTTGGCCACCTTCAGTACTCATGTCTTGACCACTGTGGTCGATAAATGTTTCTTCAAACCTAGTGAAGAAATCAGACACCGTTTCATCTTTCTTCTGTTTGCATGCCGATAGTTTATCCCAATTCACACGCATCGCAGGCATTAAAGTTTTCATGTAGGTAATAATTCTACCAGGGAGTTCTGCTACTAGGGGCTCAGGTTTTGCACCACCAACTTGTCTAGTGTCTGCGGCAATGATATTAGCCCACGTGTTACCCAATTCTTCAGCGTGATCTACATTACGAATGGATCCCCATAAAGGCTGTGGAACAACATTGCCGAACAACATATCTATATCAGCTAGATTCATGACACACGATTCTGCAGTTTGTGACAACTCCTTATAATATCCTGCAGGGTTTTTACGGGGGTCAGGCAATGTCTAAGTGCTAACACTTCAGAACGCTTCCATGGGACATGTACCCAAACACGCTGAAAATGTGGCAAAACAGGTGGAACAGCATTAGCATCAGCGGGCCTCCAAACTGGAGGGACCTCACGCATTGGATATTGGCGCGCTTTTACCTGTTTCCCCACAGGGAATTCCTGTTCGAACAATGATTGTTGACAATCATCATTCCTGAAGGACAGTAAAGTTGCAACTGCTTTATCTACGTCGGGACCCACAATTGTACCTGTTCCAAAATCAAACCACACTCGACACAACCCCTGCGGGATTGAGTTTGAACCATGATCTTCCAATTCCTCACAGAGGAATTCACACATTTTCTCAAACACATACCTCTGTTTTGGGGCTTCCCATTGGTGAAAAACATTAACAACTGACTCCACATCATACAGTGAAGAAAAAACAATCCACCTGCGCGCCATATGGTCTAATACCTCTTTTTCTTCAGGATCAGGCAGCTGACTACGCAACTGCTTACGTTATAAACCAGGGGTCATACTAGATGACCCAAAGAGAGGCGACATTAAACTAGTAACTACATTAGCTATTCGTTGTCGTGCAGAAGGAGAAGTTGAGGCGAAAACGGGGGGAAAGACAGAGGGAAGAAAAGCGGGTGCAGATACAGGTACAGGGGCAGTGTTAGGAAGAGCGCCAAGGGAGGCAGCTGATGTACTAGGCAAAGTCGCAGGAAGCGCAGGGGAGACAGGTAACAAAACTGGCGGCCCTTGAGAGGGCTGCGCTGTAGGGATAGGAGCCAGCTGAGGAGGAGCTGGCGGCTGTGGGAAGGCTTGCGGCACATTAACTGGAGGCTGCACATTTACGAGCTGTGGAGGCGCTGTGGCAGTTTGCGCATACGGGGGTGGCAAACTTAGCAAATGGGACATTAGGGAATCTTTCTCTTTCTCTTTCGTCTCATCTTGTGGAAGGGGTGACAAAACTGGGTAACATTTATCGATCCCTAGTTTGCGCTGTCTATGTAACTGCTCATTCATTTGTTCCTCCTCATTATCTTTAAATTGCACAGCTGCTTGCATCATTGACATACCTTTTTCTCTCTTATTCCTTTTTGCTAGCTTAATTTCCTTCTGTTTGGCTTCCTTTCGCCATAGGCGGAAAGAATCAAACATCGCCGGCCGGGCTTTCTTTTTAAATAATTTAACTTCCAAATTATCTAAGATATCTGTATCGAAACTACCATTTTGGGGCCATTTTAAAACGCCATCCTTCCTGGTGTATCGTATCCATACTTCATTGTATGCAATGGGGCCCACGCCATGTTTTACATAAAGCTCATAAGTTGGAGTTCCAAGTGGAGGAACCGGACACGAATCCTCTAATTGGGAATCCCTTTTACAACCCAAACAAAACAAACTTCCAAATACACTAGAACTAGGCATCTTCGCTCACTAGTCTAGTTTCAAACTTCAAAGGATTATCGAATACGATAATCTCGTGAATTCACGAGTCCTCTGGCTTTGGCACTTGCAAGTTCCAAATCAAAGCGATCCCGAAGGATACCAACAATCCCGAAGGATACCAAACAAACTGGGAGACGCTCCACTTATACTTAACTGAGGTAGCGATGATCCTTGGCGTCACCAGAAGACTCTCTCAATTGTTTAGCTGTACCAAATCGTCAAGGGTCCAAAACAGGGCGATTAATCAGGGCAGCAGTCCTTCGTAGCCGTCGGGACGCGGAGAACCTCGCAGAAAAGACTTTCGGACCACGTCGACGTGCAGGGATCGATGAAGTGGCGGCCTTCCTCCGGAATTTCCACACGAAGCTCCTCACGAACCTCTGGCTTGGACCGGTACCGCTGAAATCGCCCCGAGTTGGGCGCCAACTCAAGTACTGGGTTTTTAAAACCCAGCGGTGCAGGGGAACACACCCTAAGACTTCGAGTTCTTCCTGTTTCAGACCCACAGAAACACAGAGTCTTCTAGGTGAAGTCAAAGATCGTATTTATTGGCTGCAGACCAATTACAGGTATCCGAGAAGTACAACACAATGTATGTTCTCAGGAGACTGCTTAAACTTACAGAAACGGCCTTCTCCTTATATACAAAATATCATGCTTCAGGCACACATTCCTCGTTTTACAATATGGTCATTCATATGTATTCATTACAAACGAAAAGGCAGAGTCATGATGACCATCCCACATTCCAGTTCAGCCAGCCCACAATTATTTACCCAGCGAGGCCCAGATCCCACATCAGATATCAGCAGACCCCAATAAACACGGGCACCTCCTGTTTGTAAAACAAGCCATAAAGCAGGAAGAGTCAGGTGTGAAAGAGATTAGCCGGAGGCTTGTGTGGGATGAAAAGGCTTTATGGTGTGTCAAACCCTGATGCTAATCACAGGTGGCCGTAGGACGGGGAGCTCGTGGGACCGGACTGACCTGGGGCGGTGGAGCCAAGTCGCATAGGTCACAGAGAAGTCAATAGAAGGCACATGTGTTCTGAAGGCCTGTGTTTGTCCTTAATGTGTATTCTATGTGAGGGCAACCATAAGATGGCCACTGCTCCAAGATGGAACCCACGAAGTCAATGTGTAATATCGTATACAAAGTGCATTTATCGATAAAACGTTACGCAAAACACTTGTACATACTGCATTGGCTAGTCGCGGTTCGCTGATACCGGAATAGGCAGGGTAGGGCCCTGCCTCCTACGCGGTCCCAAAATTTAAAGTACCACACTGCACTGGCTTCCTGTCAACAAGAGGATCACCTTCAAGCTCCTCACCCACGCACACAAAGCTCTCCACAACACCGGATCAGATTCTACACCCGAACCGGCAGCTCCGCTCTGCCAACCTCAACCTCGCCACCGTCCCCCATACCAGGAGAGTGACCACCGGCGGCAGATCATTCTCGTACCTCTCCGCCAAGTCCGGGACCACCCTCCCCATCCTCCCTACGGCAAACCGAAGACCTACTAACTTTCAGGAGGCTACTCAAGACCGGACTGTTCGTGCAGTAGCAACCCCCCCCCCCCCCAGCACCTTCAGACCCTCATGGCTGAGTAGCACGCTTTACAAATGTCTTGATTGATTGATTGATTGGTCTGCTGACCCCAGCAGGCATTCATCCCTGTGATTGTAGCCATTCACTATGGGTTGCAAATTGCGACCTGCCTCATGAATATTGATGAGGCAGGTCCATTTGCGAGCTACTGCGAATCGCTAACAGTGTCAGACACACTGTTGTACATCGCAGTTTGCGATTTCCTAATAGCATATCTCTAAAATTCGCTATTAGGAAATCCCAAACACACTATTTCGTACATGTGGCCCTTAGTGTTGGCCATGAAATTATCCAGTGTGGACCATACCGATATGGATTTCATTTTCCAGCAAGAGGTCTGTATGGATATATTGTCGGCTCCCATGATAAAGGAGATCCAATTATTCCAAACGACGAAAGGATAAGTTTACATGCCAGTGTAAGTAGGTCTAACAGGTATCTGTCTCCATCCCATGTTTTGCAAGTATCCAATGGACTCATAAGTGGGTCCTGAATTCTTCCCATCTGGAATAGGTTTCGATGAACTCAAGCACATCCTTCCAAAACCCTGACAATGAAAAAGTCATGAGCGGTAAATTCCCAACTTCCTGGTTACATTTCCAGCAAGTGGGGGTGTCTCTAAGCTATAATTTGTGCAGGCTTCTTGGGGTCCAGAAAGCTCTATGAATTGACATGAATTTAATTTGTGCTTGAATTGGAGTTATCGTGTGTATAAAGGGTGATTGTAGGATTTTCAACCATTTCGGAGTCTCATTGGCTACTTAGCCATCCTTTACCCACTTAGAGTGAATCCCTTGCTAAAGGTTGGAGCATGCCGTCATTAAGTATTTGTAGGTTCTGGAGACTTTGTGTCCAGACCTGGCGAGGATTCAAGCAAAAAGATGGAGTGAGGGTTCTTTGTAAGTAGAACTTAATTCACTAAAGCATGCTTTGTGTTTCAGAAAGTTATAGAAGTCTGTATTATTGTGGGCATATGAGTGTTGTAGGTTAGCAAAGGTTTTAGTGTTTTTATTCGTGCCCAGTTGATTGATGATGAAGATTCCTTGAGCCGCACTGTCGGGCTAGTGAACAGGTTTAGCCATCCAGTTTAATTTGTGGGTTATCCCAAATAGAAGACCAATTTGAGGAGCGGATTTTATTATCTAGCAGGGAGTCTACCTGTAATATAGCTGTATTGGTGCTTTTCAGAATATACCTTTTGTGTAAAGAGGTAACTTTGTTAATGGAGCGAAACGAAATAAGGCTTCATAGAGGAATAATGGCATTTTTAATCTCTAGCGATTTAGGATGGTATTCATCCTTCTGGATTAGCCAGTGGATAACTTGTTTGAATAGGAAGGCTGTTTGGTAAGTTTTCAAGTTGCTTACATTTCCTCCTAGAGCCTTGGGGAGACTGTTTCTATAGGGGGATCCTCAGTTTTTTATTTTGCCAACAAAATTAATGGATGAGCCTGTCTGCTTTTTGAAGAACTCGACCGAGAGTGTGAGTGGTAGCGTACTGATCAAATTATTTATTATGGGTGTTATCATCATTTTCACTCTCTCTAACCTTCTCCACCATGTCAAGAATTTGAGGGACCATCCTTCTAGCAGGCCTTTTATTTTCTTGAGGGTTAATGCTTTTTATGTCCAAGAGTATCCATTATGTTATTGGAGAACTCCAGTCTTAACTATTTGATATAGCATGGTTGCCAGGCTAGTCCTGTGTCACCCAGTATTTCTTTAGTAGCTAGGGTGTCCAAGGGGACAACCTACGACTTATCCATGTTGAGGGTATATCCCAAAATCCTGGAAAATTATGCAGTGGACTTCATTAATTGTGGTATAGACTGGTCAGCCTCCTCAGTGACAATTGGAATATTGTCGGCATATGCTGTGACTTTAACTGTTAACGTTTTTTATTTGATGCCTGTGATAGTGTTGTTATTCATAATTGTATATGATAGGGGTTCCAAGGTTAATGGGAACAAAAAGGGATATGAATAGCAACCTTGTTGGGTGCCTTGTTTAAGTGGGAAGGTTTCAGAAATAATACCACATGCACGTACTGGAGCCCTAGGAGGAGCTAGTAATGGTGTCTCGTATCATCATCTGCTGTCCCGCGCTTGCGAAAGCATCCATACATATACACGCTCTCTGTTCACATGCCATGCATGCAATACCAAAGCTCTAATTTCCTTCAGTCAGGAAATGTTTCTTTCTTACACAGAGGTCACTAACTGTGAGATGTTCGTACTTCATAGAGGAGCGGAGAGGGGGAGCCTCATAGTCGCACATTCATCAAAGGTTGACCCCACCAGGTCACCTACTTAGTGTTCAATTCTCGTCCCGACGCATTTCCTGATTGAAGTAACCTGAAATTAGAGCTCTTGTATTGTATGCTTGTGCACAGAAAGTGTATGTGTCAAGATTAGTAAAAAAGATAGTGTCACATAGGGTCTCTTTGGTCCTGAAGAAAGCCCCGGGCCCCTTGGTGGGCCAACTAAGGGCTTACATGTCGACCTGCTATGGACAGGAGTATCATAATTGAGCCTCATCTGTCCCATTATAGATTGTAATCATCCCTCCTCCACCTCTCTATAAAGTTAGATTATTATTCTGGTAGGTGGTAGGGATTTTTATTGGACACCTCCCTTACTCTCCCTCAGTCTGTTGACGAGGGGCCGCCTGCCATTAGAGGATGCTTTGGCGAGTGCGGGATGGCTGATTACGAAGCATGATACCCGGTTTGTGTGTGAGGCCATCCCGTTCTTTCTTTGCAAATGCCCATTAGATCCCATCAGTGGTGCGCCAGGATACTTGATCCATCCACAATCGAGGACTCCCTCACGTGGCAAGGTGGTTTAGCTGATAACTAGGGCTTATGCTACTTGGGCACATTTGTCTTTGAGAGTTTTGGTTGCTATATTGGGAGAACACAAAAGTTATATATATATTCACTGAAAAAACCATGGGTTTCACACACGTTATAGTTAGGAATTAGCATTTAAAAAACCTTAGAAATTCATTGAAAAAACCAAAGGTTTCACACATGTTATAGTTAGCTGGACATTTCACTCGTAAAAAACCATTGAAATTCCCCCGTTATAGTTAGTTCAGCTAACTATAACTCGCGCGCCCGCAATGCACTACTGATGACGTCACATATTACATCACTCATGACATGGTCACTGACATCACTCATGACATCACTGATGACATCTCAAATGACATCACTGATGATCACTGATGACATCATCCAGTGATTGTGTGTTTTTCTGAAAATTAAATATGTTTTATATTTATGTATATCTCAAGGTCAATGGAAGAATAAATGGGTATATAAGTGTCTAAATGGATGCTTTTTTTTGGAAAAAATGTTTGTGTAACTGACTGATTAAGTGTATCATAGTGAATACATGGCTTACTGGGTAATCTTTAAATATGAAAATATCTGTATCAGTTTCTTACTTTGTGTATAAGTGGCTGCATGGGTTGGTGAGTAGCTACATGAGTGTCTATATAGGTTATTAGTTGGTTTTTTATCAGTATGAGTGTCTGAGTTTCTGTATGGTTCGGTGGGGGGTATTACTTAGTGCATAGGTGCATGAATGAGTGACTCACTGTTTGTATGTGTTGAATACAGCATGTGTGCAGGACTGTATGGGTGGATGAGTGTGTGCATGGGTGTGTTAGTGAGTGAATGACTGTCTCTATAGTGTCTTTATGAGTAACTACATATGTTTTAAACTAGTATATGTGACTATTGGTGTATATAAGCGAGTATATGTGAGAGTGAGAGATTGGAAGAGTTCCTGTATGAATAAGTATGTGTTTCTATAAGTTATTGTTTAAAAGAGTAAGTATATGTAAGTTTCTGTAGAAGTAAGTGTGGTGGTGTGTGTATAACTGTATATGCAAGTAAATGGATGTTTGATTCTTTATTAGCATGAGTGACTATGTGTGTGAGTAACTCTTTGGATGAGTGGCGTTGTGTAAAAGGATGTATAGGTGTATGAATACATATGATGAGTGAGTACATGTATGAGTGACTGTAGAGGACTGTTGGTGAATGACTGTATGTGTATGTGGTTCTTAGAATTACTGATTAGGTTGTTGTAACTGATATTGATATGTTCATTATTTTGAACATTTTAGTTTCTATTTTTGAATGTGTGTTTCAATGGTTATATTAGGGGAAGAGGAGGTCTGCCACTCTATCACAAGGATGATGTCATCAGTGATGTCATCAGTGATGTCATCAGTGATGTCATTTGAGATGTCATCAGTGATGTCATGAGTGATGTCAGTGACCATGTCATGAGTGATGTAATATGTGACGTCATCAGTAGTGCATTGCGGGCGCGCGAGTTATAGTTAGCTGAACTAACTATAACGGGGGAATTTCAATGGTTTTTTACGAGTGAAATGTCCAGCTAACTATAACATGTGTGAAACCTTTGGTTTTTTCATTGAATTTCTAAGGTTTTTTAAATGCTAATTCCTAACTATAACGTGTGTGAAACCCATGGTTTTTTCAGTGAATTTGCAAGGTTTTTTAAATGCTAATTTTTTTTTTTTTTTTTTTTTACATATTTTTATTTTAATTTTCTATCCTTTTTTAAAGACTATGGTTAAATTTTAAAAATTGTACAATATGTTTTTATTTTACCATTTTTTTAAAATAAACAGGTAAAATTTATTAGTATTACATTTTTTTTTTTTTTTCCTTTTTTTTTTTTTTTTTTTAACGTGCGCGTACGGTAAGCGCACGTCTTGCTTTAATTACGTTAGATTTCTACGCTGTTTGCGTTCATTTACGCAATTTGCGTAGACGCACGTCACGCGCGTAACGCGTACGCTGCACGCGCACGTTACGCGGAAGTGAAGGGGCGTGCCTGTTTTGCGCATGCTCGCGTGCGCGTGTCTTTTTTACGCGCATGCGTACTTTGGCCGTAAGCGTACCGTAAGCGCACCGTAAGCGTACGGTGGGTCATGTGATCATGAAACACAACTTTTGATTGGTTGAAACTACTTTCAGTTCTAGAACTCTCCTACACCACACCCATTCCCCTCATTTCTGCTTGTGATCCCTTAGGAGAAGGAGCTGGGTTGTCTTTGTGATACGATGGCAGAACAGCAGAGCCCTTCTGAGAGTGAGGCTAGCAGCACTACCTTGAGGCAGAGAACGAGGAAACAAAAGACCTCTTTCACATGGGAGTATTTTTCTTTTCCAGAGGGCCAGCAAAAGGTAAATGCACCCTTAGTGACTTGTAAGCTGTGTAAGCGTGTACTTTCAAGAGGGAATCCCAACGAGAAGTATTCCTTCGGGAATCACACCATGTTGAGACACCTTAAGGATGTACACAGAAGGACACATGCTCGACATACTGAAGGTAACCCTTCAGTAAGTCAACCAAGCACATCCACAGCAGCTCAGCCTGGACCATCATCTGCAGGGCCGAGTCCTTCTTCTGCAGGTCAGGTGAGCCCTTCATCTGTTGTGGGAGCATCTCCTTTTTCTTCTCCTCAGGAAATTAACCCTCGGTTTCTGAGGGTTGAAATACGGTGCGCCACTTGTCATGATCTAATTTGTTATAGGGAGACCAGTATTTCCCTAGTGAACAATAAAATAGATCAGCACATTTGTCGTACCGTCTAATATTCCCATTCTTTCTTTCCTCTGTCCCTGCATGAACACAACGGCTCTTTTAAGAGCCAACCTTACCTTTCATCTATTTTTTATATATGTTTTTAAAACTTTTTTTTGATTTTTTTTTTACCGTACGCGTAATTATTATTATTTTTTTAAAAAAACACTAAAAATCAATTATCACATTACAAGGTCCTTGAGAGACTACAATGAAAAACTGAAAATGTGATTGTGGAGAAGTGGAAAAAAGGGACCATGATATTTTTGACTTACCATACCCACTCAAAAAAATATTTATTCATTTAAATTTTTTTTTAATTGCTTTAAAAATGGTTCTAGTTTTCGAAAATTTTCTATCTCAATCTGAAAAAAAAGAAAAAAGTATTAATATTTAATAAAACATTTTATATTACAGTACACATATTTACATATTTTTCAAAAAAAAAATTGCCTTTTTTTTTGCTGTTTTCAGAATATATTGCATTTCACTATAAATTGTGAAAGCAATTGCATTCATCATTTAACAGCGGGCAAAAAAAAAATTAACAATCTCAAAGATTGTTTTAAAAAAGCCCACAATCTCTTTTTGCATAAACATAACTTTATAGAAATGCATAATATTCTTAAAAAATATCATCTAATATCAATACTTATTTCTTTAAAATACCGTCTGATATTTTTGTTTCAGAAGTATAATCACAAAAATATATCTCAAATAACTCCACAATACATCTGGTTCCATTTCCTTTAGGCCAAATAGTAATTTTAAAATTCTTGTTTGATTTAATTTCCAATGGTAATCCAATAAAAATCTAAAATTTAAATTGTACAGATCTCACCGATTCTCTGTAACATTTTGGTTTCCGAAAGATTTATTAATAATTAAATAAGTCCACAATAGAATTGTTTACCTTTCCGCATGGCCAAATAGTAATTTTAAAAATCTATTTTGAATAAATTTCCAATGGCAATCCAATAACATTCCAAAATTTAAATTATGCAGATGTTACCGATTTTTTCTAAATTTTTGGTTTTCCAAAGTTTCATTAAAAATTGAAAAAGTCCACATTACAATTGGTTACCTTTCCATTAGGCCAAATGGTAATTTGTAAAATCATTTTTTTTGAAAATTCCAATGGTAATCCAATAAAATGGTAAAATTGTTTTGTCCAGATGTTGCCAAATCTCTCTAAAATTTAGGTTTCAGGAAGATTAGATAGGAATTTGCTAAATCAAAAGGCAAACGTTGCTTAAAAATCAATTGGGAATCATTACACAGTGTCCAGCCTTTTTCACATTTAAGATAAACTGTGTAATGACCAGAAGTTACAGTAGGTCCATCATGGAAAATTATTGAAACTGTTACAAAAGTTTTTCCTGAAATTGATAATTGCTGTCCTGTAAACTTCTTTATTAAAGTATCTAATTTTGAACCATCAGCTTTACAGCGTTGCATCATTAAAATTACATACTGTCCGTATTCCTTTAAAATTAACGTTGAAAACATGTCAGATTGACACTCACTGCATTCCATGCTATGATTAGCATCTTTAACTAATTTAGCAAAAGTGACTGTTTTACTTTCTGGCAATGTTAAATAAATAAACCTTTCAGAATCAACATTAGAGCCACATATATTATAACAGTTTTCACAACTATGTTCCCATTTATAAGAGAGACCAAATAAATTTTCAATGGGAACCCCTTCTTCTTCCAGTACCTGAAGAAAAAACATCAAGAATTCCTGTGCGTCTTGCTGTACATTTTGAGAAAACTGTGTTCGTCCTGAACATACATCTAAAAGTTTTCTAATTTCAGTAGCACTTTCTATTTGAGTTTTATCATTACTCAGCTTTTGAAAAAGGAGACTCAACTCAGAACAGAATCTTTTTCCCTGATTTACTATTATCTGCTCTTGCACACTTTCCAGATAAAATGCAACATTCAGCACTACATTAGCGTAGCAGTTGACACCAGAGCTATTTTCAAAATGACATCCTACAACCTGTTCTTCATTTTCCTTTTTCTTTTTGCTTGCAATTACATCACTCCTCTTTTTTTTCCTCCTCTCTACATCTTCATTACAGATATTCTCATTTCTCCTTTTACGAGAAACTACACGTTTCTCCAACACAGGATACTGACCTAAATGAGGAGCATAGCTTCTTCTTAATCTATTATACTCCTTTACACAATTTGCATCAGCACTAACTTTTGAGTCATCAAAGTCTATCATGAATAAACCTGATAATGTTTTCACTCGTGACAAAGCAACATATGCCATACCTTCTTTGAACACAGTTGAACCAATGTTCACAAATGCACAATCTACAGTCAATCCTTGAGACTTGTGAATAGTTACAGCATATGCTAGAGAAAACGGAAACTGCTTCCTACGTACATATAAGTCTTTCACAAGCATGAAACGAACTGAACAACGACAAATGTCTTTAACTTCTTCTATCTGATCAAATTTTATTTTTAAACATTCAATTCCATCTTTTTTCTGATAATTAATAAAACCCACAACTCTTCCCATAGCTCCATTAACTAAACCTTTTTCAACATCCAAATTTCTCCTTAAAAATACTCTACAGTTCATGCAAACATATAGATTTTTTTCTAATCCAGCTGTTTTGGAAATGTTCTTCTCTAGTGACTCCAATTTATTTTTCAGTGTGCCTGTTAATGTGACAGTAATTCTTCCATCCTCAATTTTGTCCACTGCTTCCAATTTCCTGATATCTTCCTTTTCCAATTTCAAAAGCTCCTCATTGAATATTGAGCATTCACGTAGAGTTGGCATTAAGCAGATGACACTTTTCTTTTCTGCAATGTTCTTGTATATCTTCTCTGCAACTATTTCTTCCTTTGGGAATAAATTATGTAGCAGCCGACTCTGTAATGCTTTCGTGCCAGCTTCAGTGAGTAGTCCAATTCTGATATCTTTCAGAATACTTCCATATTCTTCATCGTTTGCTTGCCTCATATTAGTAGTAAGTTCCTTGTACTCAAAGAAAGACCAAATATTTGCATTACCGATGCTTCCCAATGACTTCTTTGTGTCTTCATGTGTCACAGTATTAAACACTGGTTGTCCTTTAACTGGAGTAAGTTGCAAAAGATCCCCAAACACTATGACGTGTTTTCCTCCAAATAACACGTCATAGTCTGTCTTCAGAATTTGCTGCATTCTTAAATGCACAAAGGCAAGCATTAAGTTTGATACCATGCTCACCTCATCAATAATGAGAACTTGCATCTTCTTCAATACTCTTGAAACTTCCAAGCATGCTTCTCCAGTTAGCTTGTTGTATTGTATTTTGTTCTCATGCTCCACTGGTAACATTAGCAAACGATGTAAAGTGATTCCTTTTATGTTATATGCTGCTAACCCAGTTGGAGCAGTAAACACACAAGACAAAGTAGAATCCGTTTTTTGCTGTAGGTAGCTTCTGATGACTTTTATAAGGAAACTTTTTCCAGTTCCAGCTTGTCCGCTTACATACATCCTGATTGGATGAAATGATGTGCATGAGCACTCTTTTTTTTTCATGTAGAAATCCGTGATCAATTTTGTTTCTGATCTCTTCATAAATTTGTTGCTGCTCTTCGTTCAGTTGTCTTTCCAAATTTTGTAAGTCTATAAATTCTTCTTGAGCTTGATTCATAGCCGTTTCCACTTCATTCATGGCTATTGATGCTTCATTTTCAACGATTGGTTGTCCTAGGGGATCTTGACTGAGTGTTCCTGAACTTTGGCTGTCCTGAGAACTGTCTCTAGCTATTTCTGCTGCAATTGTAGTTTCCTGTTCAATTTCTTCATTTAACATTTGCAGATAAGTTGAGAATGTACTGCATTGTATGCTGTCTTTGCAAGCATTAAAAGAATCTTCATAGCTTTGAAATACGCCATGGTTTAAACAGCTGTAAAAGAGCCAAGTAGTAAAATTCCTTTTTGTCAGTAGTGTCGCAACTCAGCTTCCTGTGATTTATCAAACTTCCTTTTGTTTGCTTCACCGAACATCCTTCCTCACCAATGACTTTATATTTTCCATTGTTGATGTCTTCTGTGGCTTTCCGTGAATAAATGTAGTTCTGCAGCACTTCATAGAGACACATGTTCTCCAGATGATGACTTCTCTTGGGATAATATGTGTCCAACATGTTTGATTTCAAAATATCTGTACTTTCTGGGTCATTCTCGGCCAAATATTCAATTTCTCCAACAGATTTCAGTACCCGATTTCTCATTGCTGCAAGACCTAAACTTGCCCAAATTATTCTTCTTGATTTCGAGTAGAGACTTGCAGAAGATAACCTATCTGAACATTCGTAGGATCCAATTTCTCGATGCGATAACATCTTCAAACTGAAACTGTACAGCTTCTTACTGACAGTCTTCTCGTGAGAAATCTCTTCCCACATTTCCTTCAATTCTGTTTTTTCTGATTTCGTAATGTAAGACGTTACATATCGAGCAACAGCAATGGAATTGTCAGCTACATACTGTATATCCATGTTAGCATTCCACATGGATAAAATGACTGGGTTGTAGTCATTAATATTTTTTGATTCTTCTTTTCTTTTAAGGTTGTAGGTATTCTTAGGTGATTTTCTTGTGATAGTATGTCTCACAGATGACATAAAACTGTTTACTCTTCCATTTGAAAGAACAGGTCTAGGAAATCCAAATCGACATTTAGTGTAGTATTTATCTTTGCTCTTGTATTTCCGTCAACAGTATTTTCCACACCGATGACTTTGGAAACGTAAAACTTGCTCCTTTAACTTTTTCTCTTCTGTGTTTTTTGGTATAGCACATGTTGCATATTCTTCAATGTAAGATAACACTGCTTCATCAGTATCTGTTCCAAACTTTGGGGCATCCTTGATCCACAACAGCATATGAATATGAGGAGCACCTCTTGCCTGGTACTCTTTTCTCCAAAAGAAATCCACTACTTCTCCTAGAGGTGGATTTTTTTTATTGCAGATGAACGACATCATAGCCTCAAATCTATGATTGAAATATCTGCAAACATTAACCGGATTCAATGAGCACAGTTCTCCTGCTGTCTTGTATTCGATGTTTTTAATGTTTGAATTTGCCTCTCATAGAAAATCCAGTAAATCATCCCAAGCGTACTCAGCACAGCTTAGGGTAACGAACCATGTTGGTGTTCCTAAATTCCGTAACATGCATTTTAATTCACCATGGCGTCTGTACCAATATTCATTTGTCCCACGCTGACAAGCCATCAGATTGATCAGTTGTGTTTCCAAATGATCATCTCGGTGCTGCACTTTCTCCATAAAATCCTTAGCAGACACATTTTGTAAATGTACTCCACTTTTTAAAATGTGATTTACTGCATAAGACAGTGCAGACAAGTCGCTTTCAAATAAAAGATGGAACAAATAAGGAATACTTTGTCGAAATCTGGGATCTTCAGCATATAGTCTTGTAGTCCGATACTCAGAAGCTGGAATCTGTTCCGGACGTTCATCATATCGTCCTCCTTTTCCTTTAGGAAACAGCTGGGGAAAACATCGAGCTTCCAAGCTCTCCTCCCATACACTCACGGGAGTTCCTTTTGCTTTCTTCATCTGAAACAGATCAATATTGTCTCCCATAACTTCTTTTGAATGAAGAGGATGTATGCTAAAATGTTCATAAATTTCTTCTTCCTTTGACTTGTCCACTTTTTCAATTTGTCCAGTTGGTGTTTCTGTGTCTTCTTGTAAATCTTCTTCTTCTTCTTCTTCTATATAAATTGATTCATACCATTTGTTATTCCTTTTCAAATACAAATTTGCTCTTTGTACTTTCCGTACATCTACCAGCTCCTGCCAAATCTTCTTATTCTTTGTAGGTACACCATTAACCAGAATAATTAATGGTTCAGTTTCCAAAGTATCCGCATCAATAGTTTCCATATTTTTTTTCAAATCCAAGGGCAAATACACCACTCTACCTTTTAAACCTCTCAGTAAATCTGAAGGAGGTAATTTACCAGTTTTGGGCTCCATACGTACTATGGTCTGGAACGGATGAACACATTGAATGAGTATAGACTCATATGTATTTAATTCAGAAAGTTCAGCAGGAATAGCATCCAATTCTAAATTATTATGTACAGCTCTGGTCGGCATTCTATTTTCTTCTAACTTATTATAACAGTATTTACAAATACGCTGAACTTCACCCAATTCAAAACAATTTTCAAGAAATATATATGTGGCAAAATCCTTCCACTTATAATTATCTTCATTTTCACTTTTTCTTATATATAATATTTGGTCTTTCATTAGAGATTTTTTCAAATTTTGTTATGTGATCATTAAGGGCCTCATGTAGGTAGCCAAATACCGGTCGGTAACGGCCGAAATTCGGTAAAAAACCCGTTACCGACCGGTATTTAGATAGTTGAGATGTAGGAGGCCAAAAACCCATATTCGGTAAATATGAATCGGTAAATACCGATTCAAATTTTCCGACTTCAAAAATACCGCTTCAAATTTACCGAATACATATTTTCCGAATCGGTAAATATGAAGTGGTAAATATGAAGTGGTAATACGGAAAAATGAGATGTATGTAAATTCGGTAATTAAGAAATCCTCCAAAATCGGTAAATAAGAGTCGGTAATTAACACTGATAGAAAGCAGGTGGTAATTTCCAACAGTGCATTTAAGCAATCCCAAAATGCAACAGCATGGACAACATGGCCGCTCTGTATGTCATTGCAAGGCGGCTACGTCTACAGGCTGCAGGACTGAGGATATGGAGACGGGAGGAACGAATCTACAGACAGCGCATCACACTCTTCCAACTCACTGACGCAGAGATACATGAAAGGTACAGGCTACACCCCGAAACCATATTGGACCTGATAAGGGACCTGCACCCACTCCTGGACCAGCCAACAAGAAGGGCCCATGCCATACCACCACATGTGCAGGTGCTCTGTTGCCTACACCTACTTGCATCTGGCAGTTACCAGGGGGTGATAGCTGCGGTGGGCGGTGTATCCCAGAGTTGCCTGTCCCGTTTCTTCAGGAAGTTCCTGGATGCCATGATGCAGAGAATGCACCACTACATCAGCTTTCCAAACACACAGGCTGAACTGCAGAAAACTAAAACTGACTTTTATCAAATGGCACAGTTCCCCCATGTCATTGGCTGCATAGATGGCACACACATCCCAATTTGCCCACCAGCTGCCACTGAGCACATCTACAGAAACAGAAAGTCCACCCACTCCATCAATGTGCAAGTAATCTGCGATGCAGGGAACATCATCACTGATATCGTTGCCAAATTCCCTGGGAGCACCCATGACTCCTACATCTTCAAGAACAGTGGGATCTACACACGACTGCTTGCGGGAGAATTTGGAGAAGGATACCTGCTAGGTAAGTAACAGTGAAGCTACATAGTACTCAGTGCCAAACATAGTGTATTGAGACATGTGACTGATGTCTCCCTTTTACTCACCTAGGGGACAGTGCATATGCCGTGCGGTCATTCATCCTCACTCCCTACCTACACCCATCAACCCAGAGCGAGAGACGATATAATGTGGCACACAAATCTACTCGCAATGTGGTGGAGCGCACGTTTGGACTGCTGAAGAGCAGGTTTCGCTGCCTCCATAAGAGTGGAGGTGCACGCCAGTACACACCCATCCTCTGCTGCAAGATTATTGCCACTTGTGCAATGCTGCACAACCTTGCCACAAAGAGAGGCACAGAGGTCGAAATGACATATATTGAGGACAATGATGATGAAACTGCGCATGCAGAGGCCAACGCAGCAGGAGTACAAACAGCAACAGATGGAAGAGTGAGACGGGCAGAGATCACATCCAACTATTTCTGAATGAGTAAGGGGACACAGCCGGTAGTTGGATGGCATGACGTAGTTTAATCAGGCAGCACTACGCCACAACACAAAGGAAACTGTATTGAAACAACAATGAAATAATAAATCATGTGACTTAAGGGTTACTTCACCCTAATGTGTTATTGTTTTGCATGGGGCATTAATGTTTGCGGCCACGCGCAGCAGTGCGGGAAGGATTTGAGGGGGCGTCCTCAGTGGCTGGGGTACCTGTGGCACCACGGTGACGCCTGTTGCTCCGACGAGTGTCTGGGACGGGGGGGGTTATGCTGCTTCTGCTGGTCGTGTCTTCAGTGTCGCCAGCATCCAAAGCGCCAGTTGCTGCAGACTGGCTGGTGAGCAGCACTTCCAGTGCACTTGTAACCCTAACCATCCCCCTGGACACATCTGTGCTGCATTGTGCAAGGCCCTCCTGCATCGCCACAGAGCGCCTGCAGATCAGCGATGTGGCAGTTGCCAGTCGGTTCACTGCCCTCGAGGTCTGATCCTTCCTCAGATGTCCCCTGCGCCGTGTGGCCCTGTCCTCATCGAACCTTGAGCACAGCTCCATGATGGATTGGGACATGTCCCGCATGCCCGCTGCAATATCAGCAATGCCCCCTGCCATGGTGGTGATGCCCTTTTCGATGTTTCCGAAGGTGTTGTTTAGCCCACGCATCTGTCGCTGAACGGACACCATTGCCCTTGCCTGGACGCGTTGGATTTTCACCATGGTGCCCTCAAGACCTGAGAACACTCCATGGCCCTGCCCAAGGGGAGGTGGACTCTGCGGCCGAGCCCTGCGGCGCCGTCTGCCAACTGTGTGTTCTCCCTCAGACTCGGAAGGCACACTGGCATGGGTTGCATCCTGGGGTACAGTGGACGTTTCCGGGCCCCTCGACTCCTCGGATGATGAGTCGGTCACATCCAACCTAGCTGCAGGACGCCTCCTCAACCTGTGCTGTGCAGGAGGTGAAGATGGTGGTGAAACCTGCAGGACTGGGGATGCAGGCAAGAGCGGCGATGCTGGCTGGGGTGGTGTAAGTGCCTGTGGTGCCGTTCCCTGGCCGGAACTGGTGGTGGCCTTCTCTGTGCTGGGTGTGTGGTGTGCCCTCTCTCCCTTCTCATGGCCAGTTCTGTGGGCAGTAGTGCCTGTGGACAGAAAAGCGACATCAGCTAAGTGTACCTGAAGCATTGATTTGCTGACATGACAAAACATTTTCTAAACAGTATCTCAATGTCCTCTGCCTGCTTCTCGCTACTGTGTGTCACATGCCCTGTTAATCTATGCTAATCATATCATGTTTGGGCTTTCAGGGACTACATCTCCCATGATGCATTGCTAGCATGCACTAACACCTGCACTGGAGTGGGATTCTCATTGCACATTTGGGGAGTTGGGTTAGGGGTAGGGGGGGCACATTGCTGTGCAAGCATCTTACCTTGTTTGGATGTGCCTCTGGCGGAGCTGTCAGCGTCCCCAATCCCCACGATGCTTTCTGGCTCGATCGTTGTCTCCACTAGCTCCTCAAGTTCTGTCAGGGCTGGTGCTCTGTTGCGTCCACCTCCTGTCTCGCTGGCCTCTTTCTTTAAATCTGCCACCTTCCTCTTTGTGATAATGCGGATGTCATACCACCGCTTCTTCAGGACATCGATGTCCCGGGGGGTCACTCCTATGGCATTCACCTGTGCCTGGATTCCAAGCCAGATCTTTCTTTTTTCTGACTCAGGCACTTGCTGTGACAGTTTCCCAAATAATTTTTGGTGCTGCTTGACGACCTCCTCCACCAGAACTTGCAGCTCCTTCGGGCTGAATTTGAGCTTTCGCTTCCTCTCCCCTCCTTCCCTCTCTGTGTCCTGGCTGGCCATTCTTTCAGTCTCCAGGTCTGAATCTGGCAGTTGCTTTCTTCCTCTCCTCAGCACTCCCTGCCTCTGCAGAGTCTGCTAATTGTGTGCACCTGCCTGGGTGTGGCCACTCCCTGGTTGGGTGGGGTGGAGGTTGCACAGGATTGGCTGCTTGGAGTCATGTGTTTTTGAACTGCCGATTCGGTATTTACCGATTCGGTATTTACCGAATCGGAATATACCACGTCGGTATTTACCGAATCGGAATATACCACGTCGGTATTTACCGAATCGGTAAATTCCGATTCATGTTTACCGAATTTTACCGATTCGGTAACTTTTACCGAATGTTGACCTACATATAACTTACCGATTCTTAAATACCGATTCGGTAAAATTCGGTATTTAAGAGTCGGTAAAAAAAAATTACCTACATATGGCCCTAAATGTCTTACTTACAAATGGTTGTACATTCTCTTCCACTTCTTCCTCATTTACTGTGTCCTTTTCTGCACTGTTTTGTTCAGGACCAAAGTAACAAAACTGAATTTCATCAACAACCTTCTCTACATCTGATACTGACCCACGGAACAGAGCCCTATTCAATTCATCTAACTTTATTGCTGGACTTTTAGCAAAATACAACCGTCTCACAAACTTTCTCATTTCAGTATGATGAACAGCCAGCATTCTAAAATGATGGAAAACACTAATACACACTTTTCTAGATAGACAAGCCAGAGAATGACCCTGCAAACCAGTATTCTCTCTCACTCTGCATGGATCTAGACTTTGAAGCACCTTAATCTTCTGTTTTACACTTTTTTTTACTATATTCTCTTAGAAACTCACGAAATTTATCAATAGATTCCTGACGCACAGTGCAAATACTACTACAATTCCAAGTGTACACTGGGGCTTTAGGACGTCTCCCCATAGCCTCATCCGCCATCACTTGTACCTCATCTCTTGGAACCATTATCTCCTTCTCCATTATGCAACCATTTTTCACTTCGTAAGCACGACCTCTGGTGTCAACTGCATGCAGCAAACTATTACTTTGAAAATAGCTCTCTTCATTAAAAAAAGGTTCACTACTTGAACTATGCATCCATTTTCCTAAAAACACTTTACAAAAGTTTGTTCTGTTCACTACTCTTTTCCTTTTGCTTTGTGATTTCAGTACATTAACCATTTTATCTAATGTACGCATCCTATTCAAAATTAAAATGAATAGTTTCCTTTTTAATTCTAATGCCTTTGCTGCAATGGCTTCAATTTCTTTTTTTCTCTTATAAAACTTAGCCTTTTGCTTATATTTCTTCACATCCTTTATCAAATTGGACATAACTCTTCTCTGAAACATTTTTCTACGTATCTCTTTAAACGCTGTTTTTCTGTTTAAGTTAATCTTTTTAGTTGCAGAAGGTATATTTGCATTAACTAAATGCTCAATTTTTTCCTCTCCTTTTCTATTGAAAACATTCTTTCCAGTACAGACATTTTGTACATTTTTCCTTTTTTTGAATATGTTCTTTAAAAAATTTTTTGTCTGCTTACCAGAAGATTTTTTCTTTTTCCCAACATGAGCATCTCCAACTAACTTAGGTCCTCCAGTTGTCTTCAAATATAGGTTTTTTTTGTGGTCTTTCTTTACTCTGGATTTTGTAGGCATCTTAAATTTTGTTCACTGCTCTTCAGCAATACCTGAAAAAAACTAAAAAAAAATCCTTTATTTTATTTAAATATATTACTACATTTTTTATGTTCTTTAGAAATCTTAAAATACTATAAACCCCTTTCCTATAAATGAAAATCACAATAACACATTAGTCACAAAACGAAATTTCTTTTTTTTGGCAAGTGATAAGTACTTTTACAGTCTGACACATTATGAATCCACTTTTCAGATTATTAAAAAAGCACATGTCCAAACAACATTTTCAGACCAGCAAAATGTGTAACCTGGGTGACTGACTACACTCCAGCAAGGGCAACCAGCCTTAGTGAAGCTGAATGTATTTGCATTACTGACTGCAGCCTCAAACCCCACTCGGTTGTGAATACTGTGCATGATTCCACAGGGTAAGCAGCTGGGTGTGTGCTAAGAGTCTGCTTCTGCACCAAAAAATGGCTCCCCCTTTCCATCTAATGCAACTGTGAAATCACCAGAGCAATACGCAATAAATCTCTGCCTGTAATTCCTATATGCACACAGTCATGTTTTCACATTAGTCACAAAACGAAATTTCTTTGCCATTTTGAAAGCACACTTACTACTCTTTTTTTTGGCAAGTGATAAACACTTTTACAGTCTGTCACATTTTGAATCCACTTTTCAGATTCTTGAAAAAGCACATGTCCAAACTGCTTTTTCAGACCAGCACCATGTGTAACCTGGGTGACTGCCTACACTCCAGCAAGGGCAACCAGCCTTAGTGATGCTGAATGTATTTGCATTACTGACTGAAACCTCAAACCCCACTCGCTTGTGAATACTGTGCATGATTCCACAGGGTAAGCAGCTGGGTGTGTGCTAAGAGTCTGCTTCTGCACCAAAAAATGGCTCCCCCTTTCCATCTAATGCAACTGTGAAATCACCAGAGCAATACGCAATAAATCTCTGCCTGTAATTCCTATATGCACACAGAGTCATGTTTTCACATTAGTCACAAAACGAAATTTCTTTGCCATTTTGAAAGCACACTTACTACTCTTTTTTTTTGGCAAGTGATAAACACTTTTACAGTCTGTCACATTTTGAATCCACTTTTCAGATTCTTAAAAAAGCACATGTCCAAACTGCTTTTTCAGACCAGCACCATGTGTAACCTGGGTGACTGCCTACACTCCAGCAAGGGCAACCAGCCTTAGTGATGCTGAATGTATTTGCATTACTGACTGAAACCTCAAACCCCACTCGCTTGTGAATACTGTGCATGATTCCACAGGGTAAGCAGCTGGGTGTGTGCTAAGAGTCTGCTTCTGCACCAAAAAATGGCTCCCCCTTTCCATCTAATGCAACTGTGAAATCACCAGAGCAATACGCAATAAATCTCTGCCTGTAATTCCTATATGCACACAGAGTCATGTTTTCACATTAGTCACAAAACGAAATTTCTTTGCCAATTTGAAAGCGCACTTACTACTCTTTTTTTTGGCAAGTGATAAACGCTTTTACAGTCTGTCACATTTTGAATCCACTTTTCAGATTCTTAAAAAAGCACATGTCCAAACTGCTTTTTCAGACCAGCACCATGTGTAACCTGGGTGACTGCCTACACTCCAGCAAGGGCAACCAGCCTTAGTGATGCTGAATGTATTTGCATTACTGACTGAAACCTCAAACCCCACTCGCTTGTGAATACTGTGCATGATTCCACAGGGTAAGCAGCTGGGTGTGTGCTAAGAGTCTGCTTCTGCACCAAAAAATGGCTCCCCCTTTCCATCTAATGCAACTGTGAAATCACCAGAGCAATACGCAATAAATCTCTGCCTGTAATTCCTATATGCACACAGAGTCATGTTTTCACATTAGTCACAAAACGAAATTTCTTTGCATTTTGAAAGCACACTTACTACTCTTTTTTTTGGCAAGTGATAAACACTTTTACAGACTGACACATTATGAATCCACTTTTCAGATTCTTAAAAAAGCACATGTCCAAACTGCTTTTTCAGACCAGCACCATGTGTAACCTGGATGACTGCCTACACTCCAGCAAGGGCAACCAGCCTTACTGATGCTGTATGTATTTGCATTACTGAGTCCAACCTCAAACCCTTAAAGTATTCTTTATTTTTACCAGTACACCTTAATTTATCGTGAAAACATAGTCCATATTATTTTACATGTTCCTCACATTTAAATTTCTCCCAAAACAGAAAATAATAAACACAACTTCAACAAAAGGAATTCCATTTCTATTATTCATTTCTTAATTTACCATATACATCCCCTCTCAAACTCTAAACTCACCTTTAAAATTAGTTAGCTGTGAAAGAAATGTGGCACTCAAACAGCAGATTATCAGAGCCAGGATCTCTGTTCTTTACACCTCTCTCCTCTCAGCAGAACCAGATAATGGCAAACTTTCCCTCTCTTTTTCCACACATATACATGTTAATTTCAAATCTCAGTGCTTCCCCCTTTTTTTCAAATGTAATCACACATTTCTATTGGTTGAAAACCAACCCTTTTCCAAAAGTACCCTTCCCCCAACTTGACTTCTGCCTAGTACCCTTCCCCCAACTTGACTTCTGCCTGCTACCATAGCAACAGCTCATGGAACACTGCTGTGTGGAGTTAGGTCAGAAGTTCACCAAACAATGTTTCAATTCCACAGAGCAAGAGTGCTTGACTTTTCAAACCTAACAGCAAATCCATAGTACTGTTCTTTTGTAACACATTTTTCTGTACCAATACAAAACATGCTTCTATTAATTTACACTTACAGCCTAGTTTTTATTCTAGAATGGTATGAAACAGCCAATCAGTTCTTTTTTTTTTTATGAAAAAAATATGTATGCCTCCATTTCCAAACTGTCTTTCATTTCTTTTTACCATTCTACTGAATTACACCTCCTGAGTGCATCCAGTTCTCCTTTGAAGATGTTCACAGTGTGGATTGTAGGGCACAGCTATGTCTTCTGGAGTGAAAAGTATGCAGAGAAAACAGATATGGTGAGAGACCTTGCTTTGCCAAATGTAGACATTAAATGGATTGGTCAGAGAGGGTTAAAGTGGCACCAATTGATGCCATTGGTGAAATCCTTCATGCAAATCCAACACCCTGACCTAGTGCACTGTGGTGGCAATGACCTAGGCACTTTGACTGGGGTAGGTCTGGAAATGCTTATGAAGGACACCTTTGCACAACTGTTTTCACTTTTCCCTAAAACTGCCTTTGTGTTTTCTAACATATGCCAAAGGCAAAAATGGAACTGGTCCAATCATTTCTGTCCGCAGATTGACAAAGCAAGAAAGCACGTCAACAAATCTGTTTCTGCTTTCCTCCGTGACTATGGTATGGGTTCCATTTACCACAACAACTTGCGTTACGACATGCAAGACATTTATAGAGGAGATGGTGTGCACTTCAATGATGAAGGGAACAGAGTATTCCTCTTGAACCTTAGACTCTGCATCGGTACTTACTTGTAGGTACCACTAAAAAATCACTTCATAAACACAACGGCTCTTTTTAGAGCCCCCTAATATCTAAACTTTTAAATCTGCATTTCATTTCTTTTATTTTATTTTTTTTCTACCGGACGCGTACGTTGAGCTTACCGTACGCGTACCCCGCGATTTTTTTAAAAATCAATAAATGTTTTCTTTGTACTTTTCTGTCCTTCTTTGACCCCCTTACAAATGTTAGGGGGTCTGTAACTCTCCTCCTTGCCCCCTTTTCAAGATATCACTCTTTTTTTTCTGAGTGAAACACACGAAATGGCGGCCGCCGCTTCCTGGTTTCGACCGATTCGAATGTTTACTAAGATCTAAGAACCAATCAGAATCGCGCTCGCGCACGCCACCGTACGCGTACGGTAAGCGCACCGTAAGCGCACCGTAAGCTGGCTCAGATATATATATTGATTTAAAGGCTATTTTCTCAGAATCTACTGAACAGATTTACACCAAACCTACAAAAGGCACTTCCTTGACCTGAGGACTACCTCTCTCCCAAATTTCAAGTAATTCTGTTCAGCCGTTCGGGCTGTAGCTGTGTCTAAAGGTCCTATGGAAAAATGCATGGGAAAAACGCGTTTTGGGACCCCCCTTTTATCTCAGCCCCCGCTTGACGAATCCCCCCGAGACTTTTAGGGTAGGAGCGGAGCGTAGCGCCCCACCTATTTTGAAATATTCGCGAGGATTCGTCGACCGGCGCCAAAGTTATTCAAAATAGAATGTTGCGGATTTCCTATGGAAACAGGGTCCTAACTATAACTACCTACTGGCGACCGCCAGTAGGTAATATATATATATATATATACATCGCTCCAATGTCCACCTGGGCGCTCGCAGCACTCTTGTGACGGGTGCAGAAAAATGGAGGTGGGTCCATTTAAAACATCAAGCTCAAGTCTTCGTAAGAAAACACTGCACTCACGGGGTAAGTTGCACTCTTTAATTCAGCGAGGACGCGTTTCGGCGTTCTGCCTTCTTCTGCTCGCTTTCGTCAAACATTAAACAGCGTATGCATGATTGTTCTTTAAACTGTTAGATAGAATCCCATTGGGCGCAGCAGGTGAGTGGAGAGCAGGGATAGGTCCATCCTCCACCTATCATATTCCCCCTCCGTTGTTCATTCGGGAGACCTCTTGTAAATTGCTCCGGGAGTGAAAATGTCAGTAAACAAACAGTCTGGATGACAAATCCCGTTGTTACAGATTGTACCACGACATGGGCACTCCCAAAGCAGCCAATTTACCTCTCCATTCACTGCCGCTAAATCAGTTAGAAGAGCCTCATGCTGCTGCCAAGGTGATGATCTTAAGTCCAGCATGTCGTGGTACAATCTGTAACAACGGGATTTGTCATCCAGACTGTTTGTTTACTGACATTTTCACTCCCGGAGCAATTTACAAGAGGTCTCCCGAATGAACAACGGAGGGGGAACATGATAGGTGGAGGATGGACCTATCCCTGCTCTCCACTCACCTGCTGCGCCCAATGGGATTCTATCTAACAGTTTAAAGAACAATCATGCATACGCTGTTTAATGTTTGACGAAAGCGAGCAGAAGAAGGCAGAACGCCGAAACGCGTCCTCGCTGAATTAAAGAGTGCAACTTACCCCGTGAGTGCAGTGTTTTCTTACGAAGACTTGAGCTTGATGTTTTAAATGGACCCACTTCCATTTTTCTGCACCCGTCACAAGAGTGCTGCGAGCGCCCAGGTGGACATTGGAGCGAAGTATTGAAAGGCGCCTTGCACCGCCACGCAGGCTATTGTGGTGTCAGCGTTGACTTTGTCGCCAACCATACAGGTTCGTGAGGTATCGGATATCTACCGACCTCTGCGCTGTGCATCACGGAACCATGTGGCTGACGAGGGGTACTTAAGATCATCACCTTGGCAGCAGCATGAGGCTCTTCTAACTGATTTAGCGGCAGTGAATGGAGAGGTAAATTGGCTGCTTTGGGAGTGCCCATGTCGTGGTACAATCTGTAACAACGGGATTTGTCATCCAGACTGTTTGTTTACTGACATTTTCACTCCCGGAGCAATTTACAAGAGGTCTCCCGAAGGAACAACGGAGGGGGAATATGATAGGTGGAGGATGGACCTATCCCTGCTCTCCACTCACCTGCTGCGCCCAATGGGATTCTATCTAACAGTTTAAAGAACAATCATGCATACGCTGTTTAATGTTTGACGAAAGCGAGCAGAAGAAGGCAGAACGCCGAAACGCGTCCTCGCTGAATTAAAGAGTGCAACTTACCCCGTGAGTGCAGTGTTTTCTTACGAAGACTTGAGCTTGATATATATATACATATATATATTATCTACTGGCGGTCGCCAGTAGATAGTTATAGTTAGGACCGTGTTTCCATAGGAAATCTCAAAATTCTATTTTGAATAACTTTGGCGCCGGTTGACAAATCCTTGCGAAATTTTCAAAACTAATGGGGCGCTCCGTTCAGCTCCTACCCTGAAAGTCTCGGGGTGATTCGTCAAGCGGGGGCCGAGAAAAAAGGGGGGTCCCAAAACACGTTTTCCCCATGCATTTTTCCATAGGACCTTTAGACGCAGCTACAGCCCGAACGGCTGAACAGAATTACTTGAAATTTGGCAGAGAGGTAGCCATAAGGTCAAGGAAGTGCCTTTTGCAGGTCTGGTGTAAATCTGTTCAGTATTTCCTGAGAAAATAGCATTTAAAAACATATCAATATCTATACGCGTGCAGGGTGCGCGTACCGTGCGCGCACCGTGCGAGCACCCCAACGTGCGCAAGCGTAATTCTGATTGGTGGTTACATGTTAGTCAACGTTCGAATCGGTCGAAATCAGGAAGTGTCGGCCGCCATCGGAGAGGCGTTTAGATGTTTGGATGATAAGAATCATCCAGTCACGGGTGCATCTCCACGCTATTTGGGCCCAGTCCTTCCGAAAGGTGGGATCCTCTAGGAAGATACGAGGGGCATTCGTGACTATCAGGCCTCATGGCGCGGTGTTGTTCCTCAGATATTCAGTGAGAATAACCCCGTGGAGTACCGTCACCTTCCTGCCTACCTCGCTCTCTAATCTTGTTATTTCTTTTTACCAACAGATCTGTTGTAAGAAGCGCCCCCCTCCCGCTTCCTGCATAGCGCCTTCACTCAGCCATAGTGTAATTATCCTTTTCCCTTTCCCCCCCCTGCTATTTCGCGCATTGTTTCTTTTATTGAGCCTGTGCCCACCACTTACCTTTAGCGCTTGGAGGCTATATTCAGCCCCACCCCTTCAGCGCATACTGGGCCTCTCACTTTACACACCTCATGTTGAGGTTTCTCAACCATTGCCAGTATAATCACTTGGCGCTATTCGTGTGACTTTCACCTGTAGTCCTTTGTAGTACCGCGTTACCAACCACTTGGCACCCCTAGTTCACAGAGCGCTTTGCGTACTACTAGCATTCCTAATGGTCTTGCCTCCGCTCTTTCACATAGCAGCATGATACACCTCATATGTATGTGTGTCACCCACGGTATGTTCATTGAAGACAGGTTTGATTATTCACAGCACCTTAAATCTATTTGTATGTTGCCTGCCATCCAGGGCACCAATGTTGATTTCTTATGTGTATTGTGTGCTGTCTTGTTTTCTCCCACAGGTTTGCGCCGCAGTGTCCGCTATTTTGTTGACACCGTGTTCCACACACCTTAGCGAGTGTGTATGTAACTTATATTTTTAATTTTTTTCACCACGTGGCACTTCACCTTTTGCCACTCACTTCACACTGGTCCTGACGAAAGCTCCCTACTACTTTTATTCGTGAGCTGAAACATGTAGACCCACCACATAGCCAACTAACAGATAATTATTTCTCCATTTAGTTGCATCACATATCTTTTTAATCAATACCCTGAGCCGCCAATAATAAATCTTCCAATGGCAAGGATTCTCAGCGGTATTTTTTAATTATCACCACATCACATTTTTGCACTACACCAGCTCCGCTGTAGTCAGGCGTCGCAGCACAACCGGGAGGCATTCGGCCACCCGGTTGGGGCCCCAATGATGAAGCATGACACCAACCAGGTTGGTGTGTGAGGGGTCTTTTAACCCACTTGGTGGGTTCCCAAACATTGCTTCATTTTGACCGTACCACACTACATTGGGTGTGTCCACCTTTGACAAAGCTTATCTAAATCCAGGGGATACGGACACAACCCCCCTAGTTTTCCCTAGCGCTCCCTTTGTTCTTTACAGTAATTCCTAACTATAACGTGTGTGAAACCTATGGTTTTTTCAGTGAATTTGTACGGTTTTTTAAATGCTAACTTACTTTGCGCCATTCGTGGCGCACCGCGCGCCCACTTTACGCAGTTAGTGCCATGCACGCACGGTGGTCACGCGGTGCGCTGCACGCACCGCGTGCCCACATTATGCGAGATGGGCCATGTACGCACGATGCGCTTCGCGCAGCGTGCGCACATGGGGGACATATTATGCGCATCGTTGTGAAATGTTTTGTTTATTAATTTCAATTATTTCATAAGCCATGCACAAATGGTGCCCTTCGGGCACCATTTGCACATGGGGTGGGGAGAGTGTGGATACTTTTTTTTTTTTTTTTTTTTTTTTTTACCGTACGCATACGGTAAGCGTAATCGGCGATTTTTCGAAAAAAAAAAAAAAAATTTTGGGCCTTGTGGGTTGTTTGGGGGCCCGTATATCATTGCTGGGTGATTATTATTTCAATATACTGCCCCTTTACCCATTTTTGGGCTTCATTTATGCTGCCCTACTCAGAGTGCGAGAGAGAAAATGGCGGCCGCCGCTTCCTGGTTTCGGCCGATTCGAATGTTTACTAAGATCTAAGAGCCAATCAGAATCACGCTCGCGCACGTCACCGTACGCGTACGGTAAGCGCACCGTAAGCGCACCGTAAGCTGGCTCAGATATATATATTGATTTAAAGGCTATTTTCTCAGAATCTACTGAACAGATTTACACCAAACCTACAAAAGGCACTTCCTTGACCTGAGGACTACCTCTCTGCCAAATTTCAAGTAATTCTGTTCAGCCGTTCGGGCTGTAGCTGTGTCTAAAGGTCCTATGGAAAAATGCATGGGAAAAACGCGTTTTGGGACCCCCCTTTTATCTCAGCCCCCGCTTGAAGAAACCCCCCGAGACTTTCAGGGTAGGAGCGGAGCGTAGCGCCCCACCTATTTTGAAAAATTCGCGAGGATTCGTCGACCGGCGCAAAAGTTATTCAAAATAGAATGTTGCGGATTTCCTATGGAAACGTGGTCCTAACTATAACTACCTACTGGCGACCGCCAGTAGGTAATATATATATGTATATGTATATATATATATGCATATTGAAAAAACCACAGGTTTCAGGGACGTTATAGTCAGTTGGACATTTCACTCGTACAAAACCAGAGAAATTCGGCTGTTATAGTTCTAACTATAACTCGCGCCCCCTCAATGCACTGCTGATGACGTCACATATTACATCATTCATGACATGGTCAGTGACATCACTGATGACATCTCAAATGACATCACTGATTACATCATCCAAGTTTAAATATTTTTTATATATATGCCAAGGTGTATTGCAGAATGAGTGGGTGTATAAGTGTCTGGTTGGATGATTTAGTAGGTGCGTGACTGACTGTATAAGTGAGTGATTAAATGTGTCTTACTGAATGCATGGGTTAGTGACTGATACAGTTATTCACACAGTTTAGTTTGTCAGTTGGTGTGTAAGCGGTTGCATGGCTTGGTGAGTAGCTAAATGAGGATGTATATGGGTTATTGATTGGTTATCTGAGTATCTGTATGGGTGCTGAATGTCTGGGTGGGGGGTGCGACTCTGTGAATAGATGTGCGAGTGGATGATTCACTGGGTGTATGGGTTCAAGAGTGCATCTGTGAAGGGTTGTATCGGTGGGTGAGTGTCTGTATGGTGTGTTGGTGAGCGAAGGGCTACCTCAGTGATACATGTGTGAGTAACTGCATATGTGAAAGGCAGTATATGTAAGTGTTGGAGTGTATAAATGACTATATGTGAGAGTGAGTGATTGTGAGAGTGGCTGCATGGATCAGTGTGTGCTTATATTACTTATCGTATAAGAGTGTAAGTATGTGTTAGTATATGTTTGAATAAGTGAAGTGGTGTGTGTATAACTGTATAGGTGTGTAAATGGGAGTGTGACTGATTCTTTTCATGACTGACTAGGTGTGTGAGTAACTCTATGGATGAGTGGTGGTGTGTGAGTGTCTGTATAGATATCTGAGTGCATATGATAATGCCGTATTGATGGTTGACTGCATGTATGAGTGACTGTATGGGTGAAAGAGTGGATGTGTGTGTAGACCTAGGAATTAGTGAGTGGGTATGTACTAACTGGTATTGGTATGTCTATGGTTTCGAAAATGGTAGTCTGTATTTTAGAGTGGGTGTAGCAAAGGTTATATTAGGGTATGAGGCGGTGCATCAGATTATCATGTGGATGATGTCATCAGGGATGTCATTTGAGATGTCATGAGTGATGTCACTGACCATGTCATGAATGAAGTAATATGTGACATCATCAGCAGTGCATTAAGGGGGCACGAGTTATAGTTGGCTGAACTAACTATAACGGCCGAATTTCTCTGGTTTTGTACGAGTAAAATGTCCAACTAACTATAACGTCCCTGAAACCTTTGTTTTTTTCAGTGAATTTCTAAGGTTTTTTTAAATGCTAATTTCTAACTATAACGTCCCTGAAACCTATGTTTTTTTCAGTGAATTCAAAGGTTTTTTAAATGCTAAACTCCCTGAGCACTCTTCCAATCACCATGTCCTTATCCAATCAGTCCGCCAAAACCCAAGCATTCATAAATTCACCATGCACTCTCCTTGCACTACTCTAATCATCCAGTCTTCACCACTGTGCAAACGCAAACGCACCCGTGGCGCATTTTAAATTGAGGGATTAAGTTCCCTTGATCCTGAGGGTCCCTGGGGGCCAACTAGCCCACCAGGTACCTCCAATAAGTGCCACATGGCTGCGTTGCAGAGAGGTGGTCCGAGGCCACGCCCCTTTTTACACCTCTCTGCAACGCAGCTCTGTGGCGCATACTGGAGGTACCTGGTGGGCTAGTTGGCCCCCAGGGACCCTCAGGATTCAAGGGGACTTAATCCCCCAACTTAAAACGCGCCACGGGTGCGTTTGCACAGTGATGAAGGCAGGGGGTGGGGCCTGATGTGACAAGTGTGCAAACACGCCCCATGGCTGCCAACACTTCCTGGTTTGGAGTGTTGGCAGCCAATTAGGATGAACCCCGTGGTCGGAAGGGTTCGCAAACCCACCGCTGCCCTAGATATCGATATTTTTTATTTTTCTAATTTCTCAGTTACCACTGAATGGATTTACACCATTTAACAAAAACTCTTAACTCTTTCTGAACCAAGGGCTACCTTTTTGCCAAATTTGGTGTAATTCCGTTCAGCAGTTCGGGCTCTAGCTTTGTCTAAAGTTTCCTATGGAAAATTACATCGGAAAACGCTTTTTGAGACCCCCCCCTTTTTTCTCGGCCCCCGCTTGACGAATCACCCCGAAACTTTCAAGACCGGAGTTGACTGGAGCGGGCCACTAGTTTTGAAAATTTCGCAAACATTCGTCGACCGGCGCCAAAGTTAATGGGTAAACAAAAGACGCTTTTCCTATGGAAACTAGGTCCTAACTATAACTACATACCGGTGACCACCCATAGGTAATATATCTTGAAAGCATTCATGTTAGATATTACAACAATTTGACATTGATCAGCTGTAAAGATGGCCCAGGTTGTCGTCAGTGAACGGGCGGTAGTACTCTAATCAGACAGAGGCTTGTGGTAAAGATTTGTTGTTGGGCGGGAACTGGTAGACTTGACCTCTGGAGGATATCAAACTTTTAGGAGTGTCCATGGGACTACGTGACTCGGAAAGAGGGGTCCAATAAGACAGGATGAGTCTATGAGAGTGTATTATCTAACGGAGAACATGTTGCAGAGAATTTTGGGTGAAATGTCAGGTGATGGTGACTGCAGTATGAGGGATCTGTGTAAAGGTCAACATACTGGTATGGTGAACAGATTTTGTTATATTAATATTGCCCCACGTCACCCTTGCAAATCAAAATAACTGGACTAGTCTTGGTAAACATGGCTAATCTTGGTAAACATGAATAGAGCATGTATAATTGAGTGTGGTGCCCAGAGTAAGGAAATATTCCTAACATATGTAAGAAATTCTAATATTTCTTAAACTTTCCTATATGCGGCCAGACGGCTACTAGTCCAAGCTTTAATTTTATCGTGGCTTGACTATGCCAATGCCCTCTAGCTAGGAGTCCCGCAGGTTTTAACAAAAAGATTGCAAACCGTGCAGAACTGTGCAGCTCACCTCCTACTGAATATTCCTAGACACCTCTCAGCGAAACCCACCCTTGCCACTCTGCACTGGCTACCAATCCAAGAAAGAATTCAATTTAAGTCACTGTGTATAGCACATAAAGCATTCACTGACAAGGGCTCAGTATTGATTCATTCTATGATTCAACCCTACCGACCAAGCAGGGCACTCCGATCTGACAAAAAAAAACTAATCTTAGTCCCGAAGATTAGGAGAGCACGAACTGGAGGCCGTTTGTTTTCATACTACGCGGCCAAGCTCTGGAATCATCTGCCTGACCACATACGGCTCAAACCCAATTATCTGATCTTTAGAAAATATCTTAAAACTTTTCTTTTTCCTTGATCTGCTTATAGCTTAAGGGCGCCACGGATAGCGCTGGGATGCCCTTGGGTACCCATGCGCTTTACAAATGCCTTTTTCATTTAATTTTCATTTCATTTCATTCATATATCTAACACTTCATACCAGACAGTGTAAGATCATACGATACCTATAATCCACACAGATATCAGTGTTTCGGGAATTCTGAGATTGGCTTTTGTGATGAGGTGTCCATTTCATCATCGTCTTTTTCATCAAGGAATTTCGGCAAATCTCTGTGATTCGTAAGGTATGTCTCTTCACTGGATTTATTTACATGCTTTGCATAGCTTTTATTTATTATGCTAAGATCAGCTCAGAAACTCGATGACATGAACTGCTCCTGAGATACTATCTCTCTTGATCTATGCCCGTTTGCAATTGCATGACGTTTGCACCGCATTACATATTTATGAAAAGTGTACCCTTTGAGTTCATTTATTTTTGCAACACCCAACACAGGTTTCAGCAGCAACAATTCAAGTGAATTTGTTGTGGGTAGATCAAGTCCAACTTCATGTGCTATTTCCCACAGTGTGAAATATTGCAAGTTGTCGTTTCTACATGATCATCGTCGCGGCTGGATAGTACCTGCACATTGGTTGAACCGAGACACATTTCTTGCAGGCACAATCCTTGGAAATTGTTTTCTTGTGTCTTGCAGTCATTTGGTCACAATACCTGATTTTATAAATGACTTTGCTGGATGCAGATGAGCATTACGTATGAGAAAGAGGGAGAACATGTTAAATCTTAGTCAAGTGAAGGCCAAGGTGTCAAGTGACAGAATAGTATGAGAGGTCCAAAACTACTGCATGGACAGTCTTCGAAATGTCACAACTGAAATTGTTTTCCAAATTTGTTTCAGAGGCTGTTTGAGACCTCACTGTGCAATGTGCTAAGACAGAGATCTGCATGTGAATTGTAGAGCCTAAGGGGCTGATTATGACTTAGGCGGTTTTACCACCAGTCAGCAGTGGCGGCTCTCCAGAAAACGCCGCCAAGCTGGCCGTATCTCGACCATCGTATCATGAGTTTCCCACGGGGCTGGTAGTGTGTGGGCAGCAGAGTCACGGCAGCAGTACACTTTGACTCTGGTCATGAGCCGGAAGCCATTGCCGGCCGTGCTACAGTCCCTCCAGACTGTCGGGCACTGCTTCCCTGCATTACGTTGTGCAAGAGAAACCGTGTGTGCACTCAACCTGAAGGCATTGGGATGGGGGGCAAAACATGAGCACCCGTTACATTCCACAAGGGCACATTCACCTCGAGACAGTTTTTTGCCTCATGACATGCCCTTCCGCCGACTTTCGCATGGCGGTGTCCACGTCAGGAAAAGGTCAGCGGAAAGGCAGGTCATGATTAACCCGGTGGAAAGCTTGGAGGGAACCCCACCATTGGCCTCCTCTGGCTCTCCCACCGTTGCCACAGGAGCAGAAGTATTGGCGGTGGTCTTGTGGCGGTGTGACCACACAGATCGTAATCGTCAAGACTGCCAAAAACGCGACAGCGGGACACATCCCGCCGTCATTGTAATCAGGCCCTAAGTTCGGTAGGCACAACTGAGTCCTGTCATCCACCTGGAGTAAAAAAAGAAATTGGACTGACCGTTGGCAGTTATATACGACTATGTCCTAAGTTAATTTGTTTTGAAAAGAAGTGGTATGAAAAATACAGTAACTTCATTTCACACACAAAATAAAATTGCTGTTTCTTATTACCAGACAAAAGGCAAAAAAGCGTCTTTCAAAGCAGGTCAGAAACATCAATCAATGTTGCATCGCAGAGATGTTATTTATTGTGTCAGTAAATGGGAGCTCATCCGTCTCCACTGGTCTGTTATATACTCATTTAAAATAAGCAACGTTCTGGAATAATATATACAATTTAGTAAATTATTGCATACGAGGTTGTCTTCTCAGTAATTACAATTAGTAAATTCTGTTTACAAATAATGTTTACTTATAAGCTTTTAAAATTTTTCACTTTTCAACAGAAATGCATCTACGGCGATCTATGGCTGCCAGAGTCCAGTTCATGAAACCTTTTTCCAGCAGTTGGCATCTCTTCATAATTCTGGTGCTCCAAATCCCCACGACAGTGCATTCACTTTATCAGGAAAAGCTAAACAGAAACTTCTGAAGCATGGGGTTAATCTACTCTGATTTTCTATTTTTACTTTTTCTGTATTTTTTACAGTAAGACCTTTTTGTTGAATGGTAGGATTGCTGGGGTGATGTGATGGCAAGGGAGGAGGAAGTGATGGTCTTGAAGGCAAAAGTGAGATTAGATAGTATTTAGTTAAGAAGAACGTTTTTAAATGATATGTTTTTATTTACAAACTTCCACATTGTGTGTACCCCCGTGGGCGCAAAGCATCTTTGGTTTTAGTGGTCTATTATATATCAGATAATTGAATTTCATTAAAAAGAGCACTGATTAAAGCCAGGTTATTCTCTGTAAACAAAAGTATAAGAGTAGTTCCATGACAACAATTTCCTGTTCTTGAGGTACCCGGGAGCTAACTAGCAAATGACATCCCATGTTCGCTGAATGCATTTTATTGATCCACATTAACAGTTCCTATGCTAATTTCACATGCCTGCGACAATCAGCTTGGCATCGTAGCTTAGTTAGACCCAGATGGACAAACCACGGGCACATGCATCCTTTTTAGCACACCCGAAGACCAAGGTTGACAGAATTGAAATCCACTATTGCTACCACAAACACCAAGAGTGTTCTTCAACCTTTTTGCTTTAGCAGTTCAACTTTATTATCCTAAGCACTGCATGCAGGAAAACACCAACAATGGGGCCTTTCTCTGTTTTTCTTCTGTTCTTAACAGAATCTAAAATGTTCTGGTTTTCTGCTTCCTTTCCCCCCAAATGTTGACCCTTTCATGCAGTACCTGAGGCGTGTGGAAGTGCAGGTAATACCATAGCGCACGCTCTACTGTAGGCACTGTCTTTCTATACTGCTTGTTTAACATCTTCCCCAGACATCCAGTCATTTACTATATGAGTCTGTGGTTGTGGGACCACGCGAATAGTAAAAGAAAAAAGACAGATCTATTTATGGGAACCTGCATTACTTACAAAAAATTCCATAAGAATTATCAAATTAATAAGGCCTAGTGCAAAATGGCCAATTAATAATGCAGTGCCTGACGCAGACTGTGCCATTTTTCACTCGAATTTCTGGTGCGTTGCTTTATGTAAATGTTCATATTTTCCGAGTCCCCAAAATCAGCATTATGTGATACCATTCACAATAATACATTTTCTGTCGAAGATTACAATAGAAGGTACAATAAATCTCTCTTGTCTCCATATGTTGTTTTTTCTAAATAAATCCTCAAAACAAGTAACGTTTCTCTCTATTTCCTCAGAATAGTGTTATACATCATTATTTGAAGTAGTAATTAGCTGTGTCAATTTTTTTCATAAACTTAAATCTTATGTTTTAATTGTAGTTTTTATTTAAGAAATTAAAATACCGTGTGCAATGGAATCATCGCTATTATACTTCATATTTTGATGAAAAAATATTATTTTGGCATTATACAAAAATGCACACTAGACAGGTTTTACAGTGAAAAAGCATGCATATCTTGTACAGCAGAGCAATTTATTTATTCATTTGTAATTTCAAATATTCATGTACACAGAATAGCGTTTTTATGAAAATACTTATTCGCCAGATATTCTTGCTATTGTTATTAATTGTTCTTGTGAGTTTAGAATAAACATGTATATGCCAGTGTGGCAACCTTAAACCATAAAATGTGTTTTGTTTATGCAACTGTAGGTCGAAATGTGAACTTCTTTAATTATATTTTTGCATATAATCTACTATAAAATGCATTGGCATTTTTTTCATAGAAATTATATCATGCAGCATTTCGAACAGGATAAATAAGTTCATGCTTTCTTCAGAAAAGGGCATCTTTCTGGAAAGAAATGAATCTGTTTTTCGAGTTAAAATAAATTCTGAATACACGTCAATAAGCGTGCAACTGTTAATTTCTACAGTTTTCAGTACTCCATCGAATGTGTTTAGGTACTATCCTTAATTGCGAGTTTATGAAAAATATGCCAAACATTAATTAAATGACCACGATTATGAAGAAACAGAACATTGCTTTTTGTCTTTTTTTCTCAGTTATGATTAAGGCTAGTAATGCTATCCTAAACTTCCAGTAGGGAAAGGTCACAGAGTTCGAATATGTGCTCACTAGTTTAACTCTTTTGATGAGTAACATGCTCTTTTTGACGAACGGTAATGTGTAATACTTTAACACGTAATTTACATGGCTGCCTAATTTTATTTACAATATATGGTTTGTTAATGAGAAATTAATTTTCATTATAGTCACAAATAGTTTTACTGGCTTCTTTGCGAATAAACTCTGAGTTAACGGTAAGCAATTGCGTCACTGTATTGCGCAGCATAGGTTTGTCTGTCATGATGTTGATACTGCTTTTATGCTGCATCAGGGTATGCTTTTCCTATGTATTACTTGCGGTCAGGTACTGTTTACTCACGGATTCAAGGTTACTGTGCACAATTCTTTAAGCAGCCTCTCTTATATTTTGCCATACCTGATACGATATCTTGTAGGTTTGCAAATGGTTGTCTCATTAGAGTATCAGTAAATAGACCATGGCAAAAATATAAATACACTTCAAACCACTAATTTTGTCATTTCAGTTTTAACTTAGTTTGCCCAAACGTGTAAAGCGTGCATAGTTTGGGTCCGAGAGAGATAGTTGATCTGTTCATTTAATTTCACTTGTTATTCTCAACAAAGGTTTGCAAAGCTTATGAATAAAACACACGCAATGGAAAAGCGATCTACTTGTATAATTCATTAATGACACCGCTACTTGCTTTCCCGGGGTTATTATATCACAAAATATGCATTTTGAAGAAATTCTCCGTTTTACATTGTTTAGGTTTCTGGTTAAATGTGACTGTTTGAGAGTTTCAAATGTTCATGGATAGGACGGCTTCGAGTTTCAGTAAACTAGACTACAGGTTGCATTTCTTTGAACGCTGTTCTTTGCCTTCTTTTGAATTCTATAGGTACTTTTTATTATGTTTGCCTCAAAGCAGAACCGCATACTTGTTTTCTGGCTAGAAAATATGTTCCTTTTTCTTAATAGCCACCTTTTACGGATTGCAACATTTGTATTTGTAAATGACACTTGGATGCCTCTGACTAGTGTATCACCATTTCATGGATCATGTACGAGTTTTACCACAGGCGACTAGTGCATCATTACAGAAAATCCAAACTTCCATCCAGGTGTGTGTGTGTGTTCGCACGCTTGTCCGAATACTTTGGAAAGGGAAAATGAATGGGGGATACTTGTCTGTAAAGGAAATAAACCTAGATCATTACAGCATCCAGTTCCTCTAAACTCTGGTGTTCAATTGGGTCACTAGCTTAATCACAATACTACAGGGTCTCAATTCTAATGAACTATTTGTCGAAGTGCTGTCACGCATCATTTCATAGGTCCTCCTTTGAGGCCGCAGCATGATTAGGATTTTCACACTGGACTTAGTGTGGGTAATTGTAGGGCTTGCCTCCTTTGGTGGGACATGGCTAATTTGGTTCATGTATGTCCTGACCGAAAACCCATGGAAAATAAAACAAAATCAGCGACAGAGACGCCGCATTCTCCTATGAAGATGTACAAACTCTAGACCTAAATGGTGTTTGTGTATTTTTTGCGCATACAGTTTAGGGTACATTGGCTGCAGTGTTCCTGAAGCTTAGCTTTGCATGAATGTGTTTAACTCGTGCTATCACGTATGTTCTACCCTGCCGTTCGCCTCTAGAAAATCAAGGCATTTCTGGTGAAAGACGTTGTAGACTGAGACCATTCAGCAGCTGGTTGCTCGTTGTTGGCTGTTCATAAACTGGAGAGGTCTCAAGTAACTCCTGCGTGAAAGGGAGCAAAGACTGCCCTGCAATCTTTGAATGTGCATGCATTGTTTGAATGAAAAGAAAATGTGGCACTAATTGATTTGATTTACATGGTCTGATTTCCTAATCATTAATCATTGCGGCCTTTACCCTACAGAAGTTGTCAATCTCCTTACTGATAACATATGATGACTCCTGTACTCGTTTCAGTGTCTCTGCAGCTTTGAAATGAAAGGTCTCAGATCTCCCCTGGACCAAGGCACTTTCCCAGGGAGAGAATATCAGTTCCAAACTTATGGAATATAACATATACACAGCACTTCCTAAGGTGGGAAAACTCTCAACACTCCCCCAAAGGCAAGGCAAGAAAACGATACCACATGAGTCTCCTCTAGACCAGGGTAACACACACAACACTTCTCTAGAGCGAGATATACTTTGCACATCACTTGCCAGGAGTAGAACAACTTCCTATAACACAATTACCTGCTAGAAGGGAATTCACCCATCCTTCTACAACAGAATACTTGGCCAAGAAGAGTGCACACCTCCTGCTACAAGGAAAAGACGAATTGGTATATCTGGGATATATTTATTAGTAAATAGCACCACACGGTAAGCCAAATGCACCTATCATAGCAGACTCTAACATATCAATAGTATGATTGAAACACAATCAAGGCAAACATATATGTAGAAATATATATATGTATGGATATAAGAATCAGAAAATAAGAAGGAAAGGAAAGAATCATTAAAGAATCAAGAGACAGTTAGTAGCAGAGACACCTCACGTACTGCTTCATCATTTCACCCCACTTCGCTCAAGGGGAGTCCATTGCTTGAACCGGGTGAAAGCTCAGAGGTGACACCAGCCCCCACTCTTCCGTGACAACACGTCTGCTCCACGGCGTGAACTTCCACCGAACAGAACCCAGACACCTCCTTTAGTACAAGTGGAGACGTAAGACGAAGCTCTTGGTGAGCCTCGCCCCCTTTTCCCATCAGAGTCCGTACCACTCCGCACCAAGGCCACAGCTTCAGCTGGCCAGGCGTCTGTTATGGCTCCAGAGCAGAGCGAGCACATACCTCTGACAAGAACCAGTTCTCTCTAGTCAGTAAAGTTTGAAAAACAGGAGGAAAGCAAAACATGCCCTCTTCACCTCTGCAGCTTCGTGCAAGCACAGAAAATGGCTTCAGTCTTGAAAATGGAGTTAGTTAAGCCATGCACACAGAAAGGCCCAAAGCAAGAAAAGCAAGATGACATGAGAACATGTCAAAGGAAAGCAAGGTAAAGTCAGAAAGCAGAATGACTTGAAGCAATGTCAAAGGCAATAGTTCAACACATAATTCACATATCCCAAATAACACTATAGACTTTATCCCTCAGTATACAATATTGAGCACATGTGTGCACCACTACCCACAACACTGCACCTCAACATCCCATACCTTCTAATCTTTGCAAGACTATTCTACTGAAAGACACCAAGATTACAGGACAGAAGAGAAGCAGGCATATGCAAGACCATCCTACATTAAGGCTAGGCTAACATAACACACTAAAATCAGTTAAAATGGTGGTGGTTGAGGGTCATCATAGGGTGTCAGACCACAAAAGTGTCCCATTCACTACAAGCTTGCTGGTAGAGCACTAGAATCTCTTGGGGGAAAAAAATAATAGAACGAGACTATGACATGCCTGATGATGATATAAGATTATTGTGCACGTAAATGTGATTTGCGCTCCTAACTGTGATTTGTGCTCTTCATGCTCATGCTGATGTACCAAGGGTGATTGTGCGTATCCGTGTGCTATCAATCAAATGTGTTACACTACTACTACATACCTATAACACCTAATGTAGCCTCTTATTATGACATTTTCTTTTTGTACTAAGTGGAACCCAAAGACAAAGGGGGTATGCAGTTCCTATTAGGATGTGTATTTTTATTCAATTCAGACAAGTTCTAAAGCGTCAGAGGGAGCGCCACTCTTTAGAAACAAATACCCTCACACATCTAGATCGGTTTCATGCTTCATCATTGGGCTTTTGCCTCATGTTGGGCTGGCGCTGCAATGCCCAACGGGCACCCTCAATGGGGGCTCTTTACTGAGATCTTTTGATAAGCTGTCTGTGAAGTATATGTGTTCGGGTCTAGCTGTAGATTGGTGTAAATAAGTGCATGGGTGTGAGTGCAATGTTAACAAACATTGGAAATGCAATAGGTCTCGCATTTGGTTCAGTTAGCTATTGACGTTGTAAATGAAAATGTATTTTACCTATATGTTATGGAGTGTAAGTATGTGGTGTGTAGTGAAATTATGTGGTGTGTAGTGAAATTATGTGGGTTGGATTGGAAGTGTTCGTTGTGGAATTGTGTGGCGTGAAGTGGATTTGTATAGTGGAATTATGTTGTATGGTGTGCAGCGGAAATAAGTGGATAGTAAATATGTGATATTGAGTACTGAAATTATGTGGAGTGGGATTGTGTTTTATGGAGTATTATTATGTGGAATGATTTTTGTGTGGTGGAGCGGTATGTAGTGGAGTTTAAATATGTGGTGTTCTGTTTAATTGTGTGGCATGGAACCGGATCGATGGTTTTGCTTTTTTGGTGGCAAAAAAAAATGGGTAGGAGCAAAGTTCCAGATCTGTGTTTTTTGGATGTTAAAAAAAGACAAGGGCAACAAACTAACTCTTTTCCCACCAATGACATAATCGAGTTGCCTCCATATAGTTCTTTTAGTACTTCTCACTGTAGCCAACTCCTGCATTTCCAAGTGTCCACTGTCAACTAACGAAAACAGCAAATTTGCTTTTAAAATAAATTGTGCTATTTTTATTTTTGCATAGCTGCATGAAAGGGTGGGAAGGAAGGTGAGTGAAAGGATGAATGGATGAGTGAAATGATGGGTGGGTGAGTGAAGAGGTGGATGGATGCATGCGTGGATGAATGATTGAAAGGATGGGTGGATGAATGAATGGATGGCTGAATGCCTGTGTGAAAGGGTGGATTGATGATGAGGGAAAACATGAATTGCTTGGGTGAAAGGATGGATGAATCGTGAAAGAGTAATTGGCTGGATGGGTAACATGCTGGATGGATGGGCGGGGTTGAATGAGTGGATGAATAGATGACGGATGGGTGAGTGAAAGGATGGATATAAGGGCGGATGAGTGAAAGGGAGGACAGATGAAAGGCTGGATAAAAGGGAGGATGAATGGATGAGGTAAAGTGAATGAATGGAAGGGTGAGTGAGTGAAAGGGTGGATGGATGGATGTGTGAGTGAAGTGGTGGATTGTGGGTGAGTGAAAGGATAAATTGATATATGCATGGATGAATGAATACAAGGATCGGTGCAAGGTTGTATGAAAGAGGAAGGGTGGATGGATGAGTGAAAGGATGAATGAATGGATGGATGGGTGGAGAATTGATGGATGAAAGGATGGATGAGTGAGTGAAAGGGTAAATGGATGGATAAATGAGCAGATAGATGGTTGACTGAGTTGAAGGGTGGATGGATGACTGTACGGATGAATGGATGAGTGAAAGAATGGCTGAGTGAAGGAATGGGGGATGAGTGAAAGGTAGAGTAGATGCATGGCTGGATGAAAGGGTGGGCCGATGGATAAGTGGAAGGGTGAATGGATGGATGAATAAGTGAAAGGGTCGCTGGATGAGTTAGTAAAAGGATGTTTGCGTAAAAAGGTAAATGGATCGATGGATATGTCAAAGGGTGATGACTGAGTGAAAGTGTGGATGGCTGAGTGAAAGGATGGATGACAGTGAAAAGAAGGGTTTGTGTTATGATAGGTTTAAAAATAGATGAAGAGGTTTGGATATGGATGGACAGAAGGTGACAGACTGAATGTTGGATGAAAGACTAAATGAATGACAGAATGCAAGGATGAAATGGTGGATATCAACAGGTGGATGGAGTGATGAAAAGATGAATGTATAGATGCTTGGGTGGAATAGACAAGCAAAATCTTCTGGGGAGGGATCACGATAACATGCTTCACCTGCTTGGTGCCATAAGACCTTTGTTTGAAAGTGGGGGGGTATTTTAATATTCTGACTTGACTACTGAGGAACACTGGCTCACCTTGCTTGCTAAATGTATACAAGATCGAATAGCTGTCTTCAGAGTCTCTGATCAATTAAAGTACTTCAATGAAATCTGGTGTTTGGTTTTGAATTACTATAGTTTGGAAACGTGTGACTGAATGAACTATAGACTTTCTATCTCCTTTTATAGCTTTCTGATCTCTGTTGAATTTCTGAGGAATTTTTACAGTCTCCTTTGAAAAGTCATGCTTGCATGCTTGTCAAAGTCAACTGTAAATGTATTTATGTAGCATTTACGACTGACAGGGCTGACTCGCATGCTCTGTCTGTCCGCAGTCATTCAAACAACAAATGTTCACTTCTAATAGACAATACACCCAGAGTGAAGTAATATTATAACTAACAGACTATATATATATATTTTTTTCTCTTTCCTTCCCCTTCCTATATCCCACTTCCACACAGTTTACTTCCCATCATATTTATAACGGAGGGAGGAGTGGTAGTACCGGTCCGCATCAACAGGGCATCTATGGCTTCCCAATGTTGTTTGAATATCTGTGGTCTGTTTCTTTAGCTGCTTTTTTTGTATTGGATGTTTTTTTTTATTATTTTTATTGCGGTTGAAAAGTTGGACTGTTTAAAAGAGCGATACCCGAGGTTGACTATGTAATTAATAGTATTTAAGGAGTATTGGGGTAAGGTGCCGCTCTGTGGGACGTTCATAATGAAGGTCAGATGATATGCTCAGAAATATGCAGCTTCAGTAAAAACAGACTAGAGATAAATGTAAGGAGAGGGTAACAGCCTGGCGGGTCCTTTGTCGAGGTGGATCTTGCACACTCGCATCACTGAGGACTATGTCCTTTTGCTCACAAGGGGTGCCCGAAGTGGGGAGGGGGGGAGGGGGGGCGACCCCGGCATGGGGCCAGAGGGTGGGTCAGAGGGGGGTGGATAAAAAGGGAAAAACAGGGATCACGGGTATAAACTTTATTGATTATATGGAAATATTGCAGGACAGGGGGCAGAGTGTTTCTATTTTTTTTTAGAGCCAGAGCAGATGGCAGCTAGAATGCTAAGAATAGGTACTCTAAATGTGAGAGGCTTGAATGCTTTAAATAAAAGGCAACGCGTCGCTCGGGAACTGCAGTGGCTTAACTGTGATATTACTGCACTTCAAGAGACACATCTAGCATGGTCTAAGCGAAAGTACTTAAGTGATCTTGGGTATAGTGTGCTGGTGTGTACCCAGCAGTCTACTGCAACGCGGGGGGTCGCCATACTAGCAAAGAGAAACCTGATTGAAGGCGGGCGAGTCTTAGAGGATAGTGCTGGAAGGTGGGCAATTACGGAATGTAATATAGGAACTTTTAAATGTACTATTTGTTCCATTTATGGATCCAATTTTGATGAGGCAGCAGTCTTGGAATATCTGAATGTTGAATTAGCAACCTGGGCCACTCCTGTAATTCTTTGTGGTGATTTGAACATTAATCTTCACTCTGGAACATTAGGCAGTGATCAATATAGGTATGTAGGCAGGAAACCAAAGGTATGCAAGGCGCTAAGTTCCCTGGTGAAAGCACATGGGCTAACTGATGCTTGGGCCTATCTCAGGAAGACAGATCCCGGATATACTTTTTTCTCGGTTCCTCACCAAAAACTATTTCGCCTAGATTACTTCTTAGTTACACATAAACTGCTTCATGATGCACAAATACAGGTTTTTCCCCGAGTGACGTCAGATCACGGGCCAGTAGTGTTGTCTATTCGGGTTTTATTTCCACCTTGCAAACCCCGTGAATTTTCTTTTGATCGCAAGTTATTGTTGGATGTTAAATTTAAAGAACATGTGAGTGAGTGGATTTGTGAGTTTTTTAATTCAAATAGGGGAAGCACAGGAGTTGGGACAGTCTGGGATACGTTCAAAGCAGCTTTTAGGGGTGAGGTGTTCAGTTATGGATTGTACGCTGAAAAGCAGTTGCGAAAAAAGTCACAGGAGCTTTACCAGGATCTACGCAAGGTCGAGGAGCTGTTGACTCAAGACATTGCTCACAATAGGGATACCTATAGTACATCAGCCGAGGTGACGCGATCTAAGGCTAAGGTTAATAACTATTGGAGTAAGGAAGCTGCAAAGACTTTTGAGATTAAGAGACAGGTCATGTACGAATATGGGGAGGCAAGTGGGAGGTGTCTAGCCCAGAGAATGAGGAACAGGGAAACTGCTCAACGAATCAAAAGTATGAAAAATGTGGCTGGGCAATATGAAGAAACCGAGAGTGGAATGTTAGAAGTCTTCAGAAGCTTTTAATCCTGTCTATATGCAGCAGAAGAATATGATAGTAATAGAGCTTCGTCCGTTCTTGGGCAAAATGTTGGGCCAAAATTAGATCAAGGACTGGCAGATATATTGGAGGCCCCTATAGAGATGTTTGAATTGGAAGCGGCTCTTAAAGCATTGCCAGCAGGAAAGGCTTCGGGTCCTGACAAGCTCCCACTTGAAATATATACGTTTTTTTTTTTTCAAGCTTTAAAACGGGATATGCTAGCTACATTCCGAATGGCTCAGCAAGGGGAGTATCCTATAACATGGGGTGAAGCGAGTATAGTAGTGTTTAGGAAAAAGGAAAAACCGGCGGATTTACCAGGCTCATATCGGCCTATCTCATTATTAAACACAGACGGGAAAGTATATTCTAAGATCTTAGCTACCAGATTATCAGAAGTGATAACCCCTCTGGTTTCTATCTATCAGCACGGGTTTATCCCAAAGCGCGGCACAACCGATCATGTTAACTGGGTGATTACTTTAATTGATCACGCAAATGTGTCGGGCAACCCACTGAGCCTCATATTACTGGATGCAGAGAAGGCCTTCGATCAAGTATCGTGGGCCTTCTTATGGGATTTGTTGAAACTACAGGGATTTGGGCCAAATTTTATCAAATCAATACAGGTGCTCTATCAACAACCTAGTGCACGGATTAAGGTAATGGGTCTTCAATCTGCAGTGGTACCAATACAACGAGGGACTAGGCAGGGATGTCCATGTTCGCCACTGCTGTTCGCTTTGTATATAGATCCTTTTTTTAAAATGATTGAGCGGAGCAGTAGGGTACCTTCAGTCAGGATACAATCACAGCAGTACCGTGTATTGGCGTACGCCGATGATGTCGCTGTGCTCTCATCAAGACCGTCTATGGCTATGCCCGAAATCGAAAATCTTGCAAGGATATATGGATCGGTATCGGGATACAAATTAAATACCGCTAAGACACAAATACTCTGTATGAATATTAAGTCTTATGTTGATCCACGAGTCTTAGACGAGGTTACTTATTTGGGAGTTCAGATTCGTGCTGGAGCTTCGATTACGGTAGAGGTTAATTGGCAGAAGCTGATACATGGGTCCGTAAACAGCTGGATCAGCTAGAATGTTTACACTTGACACTGGTTGGCAGATGCAACATCTTGAAAATGATGGTCTTACCTAAGGTGTTGTATCTTTATCGTTGTTTACCATTCGAGATTACTTGGACGCGTATCTCACAATTGCAAGCAATATGTATGAGGTTCATGTGGTCCCAGGGGAAAGAGCGACGGGCTAAGAAGTATATGATGTTGCCTAGGGCAGTGGGTGGTTGGGCAGTCCCTGATTTTCTTTTGTACTACTATGTATGTATGTTGCAGCGAATGAAGGTTTTATTAACGGCTCAGGGACCAGTGGAGCCAGCACTACAACCTTCTATATATTCTCTGCTTTTAGGGACCGAAGCTAGGAACCGTCTTTTTATTGATATAGATTGGAACTACTACAAGCGCACTAGGTTTAAGGTGATAGCTGCTGCGTATAAGGTTTGGAAGGTAATAAGGAAGCAATATAATATCCGAAATGCGTCTATCTATACCCCTTTAATTGCACCGGTATTGCATTCCAATATATGCTGGGATCACATAGTAGTTAACTTGCGCTTAAGAGGTTTAATTACAGTGGGAGATGTATATACATCAGGCGGGTTAAAATCTTTCTCTCAACTGAAGAAACAATATCAGCTACCCACTTCGCATTTTTTTAAGTATTTGCAGATGCGTGAGTATTTTGCTAAATTGAATATTGTGAATGTGTCTAATCCTCTTATTGAGGCAAATAAAAAGTGCTCTCGTATAGGAGTATTATATAATATAATCATCGAGACAATGTCCAACGACCTGGAAATCCATCGTACGAGATGGGAAGAAAGACTGGGGTGCCCTGAAATACAGTTGGAGCTCTCGATTGAATTGGCTTGCCGTCTATTTATGTCTGCCAATCTTAAGGCACAACATTACAAGACTCTGTTTTATCTTTATCGCACGCCTGATAAAATTGCAAAGTGGGGAGGAGACCCAGATGGAAAGTGTTTCAGATGTAATACTTTACATGCTGATGTAGCACATATTTTTGCCACTTGTGTTAAATTATCAGAATTGCTCGGACATATAAATAGGTTCTTATCTGAGATTCTTGGAGCCTCGTAACAATTGTCAATTAGCGAGATTCTGCTGGGTATAGATGTAGGTGGAGTGCGCACAGACCCAAGTAATGAAGTGAGGTATTTGATATTCATGGCAGCAGCAGTGCTTAGGATGTGTATTGCCTCAATGTGGTTACAAACTGATGCCCCCCCAATTGATATGTGGAGAACTCATTTTTTGTTCACGTACAATATGGAATATAACCTGTATACTGTTAAGGGGAGGCGAAAAAAGGCATTGGGCCAGCTAATATGGGGTGCTGTCAGTGCATATATGGACATGTAAGATGGTCTTAAGCTATTTGGTGTACCTATTATTTATCTGTTTTTCTCTTTTTCGTAATGAACGATATATTGGAATTATTTTATGTATTAGTTGTATAAACTGTTTCACAGGCTGAATTCTACCGAATACTATTGTAATTCAAACTCTGCGAATCGATCCTGCATTGTATAATTAAGTGAATGTTGGGTTATGTTTCTTTTTGTTTGTACCCGTGGTCCCCATTCAATAAAGAAATTAAAAAAAAAAAAAACAACAACAAATGTTCTTTGCTGAAACTTGACAATACTGGGAAGTGAGAGGCAATGTGGTCTTATTTGGTCCGGAAGAAATACGAATACAATAGGTACTATAGGAAGCAAGCATGCAAGCAGACTATGGCACGCACCACGGGCAAACTCGGAAAAAAACAAATGTTTCTGGCAGGCATCTTTAGTAGCACTAGCTGTTTATGGTAGGTTTGCAGAGAGGATACATACTTTTTGTAATTAATGTTTCATAATTATATTTTAATTTTCTTAACCAACATTTTTAGTGTCTTTAAATGGGACCCCTCTGAACTGGCAGTGGTATGTTTAAACATAACATAATACAACACAGAAATGACATTTCACAAATAAGGAACCATGTTCGGCCTTGGATTGATGCTGTAAATACGCCACATATTTCCAGCTACCACGGCGCACCAGCTCACTTTATAATTTTTTTAAACCTAAACTGCAATGCAATACCGTCAACAAACTGTGTGAACTTGCTTATGTTATAAGAAAAGCAATTGACTTGACACAAGTCTATATTTCAGCCAGCACGTGTCACAGTTTTTAATCGGACCCTGTACATACATAACATATCCCTGTGCCCTACGCCTCGCATTCCTGCATTGCCGTGCACACAGTAATACATACAGAGGCACGTTCAATTTGAAATGTTTTTTTTTACATTTGTTGATTTATAATGGAATGTCTGACGCGCACGCTATGGGCCCAACAAAAAAGCACGAGCAGACATCTTTTAGTTAATCAGACTAAATGAATGGCTCCAAAAGAAACCGCCAAATAGTAAATGAAATACTTATCAAAGAGCCATTACTAAGCAAGATGTGTAGAGAACAATTAAATGCACAGTGTAAACTCTTTACAAAATGCAGCTTCTGGTCCAAGGACGACGACAAATTGGTAACGTCCTCCCGTTAATTGATTTTCGCACACTGAAGAGGACTCCTGATGCGGAATTGCCTGGTGTCCTCGACGAAGAGGAGGGCAGATCAAGGGTGCTTCTCTGCTGAATGCACCAATCTGCCCAGGGCTGGTGGCCCCTTTGCCTGAACCCTGAGAACAGAAGAGGAGCTGGGTGGGTGGGGAAGGTGGCCTCTTCAGGGGACCACCACTCCCTTCAATATTTTTTAAAGCTGGCTACAGGCTTCAGATTGCCCAGTTCTACCTCTCTACTGTGTCAAACACATTAGTGACACCATTCAGCACTGTCAGCGAGAGCAGGCCGAACTCTGAAATAACTTAGCAAGAAGCTAGTTGCCATGCAAATGTTAAAATAATGCAGATATTTCCTTGGCCTCTGAGAATATTTGGGCATTTCGTCCAATTTGACGAACTCGATACTAAGAAAAGCTCTGAAAAAAATGGAGTCAGCCACAAGTCTAGCAGCTTTCAAATCTGGAGGTGACAGACGCAGCACAGGTTTATTTTGAATGTAACAATAAAGCATATTTTCCACCATCCATGCTAAATTACTTTTATCTTCTAAATGAGAAAACGCAACCTTTGAAGGCTTCCATGTACCCTGAGAACCAATATAAGAAAAGGAGAAAACCGCATCAATATTATCCAACACGCACATCAGAACACAAGCAGAGGCAATAAACAATACAAAAAAAAGTCCTCTCAAGCAAGTGATAAAGAATGCCAGCGTAAGGAAGGAAGGAAGGAAAGTGAGCTACTGGCTGCCAGAACAAGTCAGGATGCAGTAATTAAAAGGGGCACTGGAGGGAACCTATGTCAAGCAGCAGGTGGGAATGTGGCGTATGTGATTACAGCAGGTCTTGCAGACCGTGCATGCGTGCTGTACCTCGACCCAAAAATAGGACGGGATGGCACCCAGGAACCATTTTAATGACAGTCCTCCTTCCTATATTTAAAATAGTGACGCTATCTTCTAGATCTAATCATCTAAAGATAGCTGTTGGGTCGACATGATTCAAGCTTATATTTAAAAGAAAGAGTATGCAGTTCCTAAGCGAGACGGGGGAGTGTGGGTGCAGAGAAGAGACCGTAAGAAAGAGGAATTCCTCTATTCGGAACTAGGGTAGCCATCACCCAAAGGCCCTTAAGGACAATTTACCCTTTGGGCAATTCCTCCGTCTCAGGAGGAACTGTTCTTCCACCAACGACTACCTAACTGAAGCTGACCAATTGAGCTCTAACCTTAGACAAAGAGGCTACCCTAAGCGCCAGGTAAAAAACTAATTGAAGAGGGCTCGTAATAATCCACGAGAAATCCTACTACAAACCAACAGTAAGGAAAGGTCAGAGACTCTGACCTGCGTCACATCCTTCACTCCTAACTCTACTGCCATCAAGGGTATAATCAAGAAGCACTGGGGAATTCTCACTGCGGGTGACCTCACTATCCCGCCCCCGCGCTTTGCCTTCAAACGCACCCAAAATCTGAAGGATATCCTTATCAATACGAGACCAAGACAAACCAACCACCATGATCAAAGCACCCTCTGGGGTCTTCCCCCAGTGAAAGGACACTATCCTTGTGGTTCCTGTGCTGTGTGCCATCAAACTGCGGTGATCAAAGAGGTGGTTTTTTCAGACTCCTTTACCTGGAGGTTACAGCGACATACCAATTGTAACACCACACAGTGTATTTACTTAATAACCTGCCCATGTGAACAGAGGTATGTAGGCATGACTATGCAACCAGTTAAGACACGCATAACAGAGCACAAGAGTAATGTGAGATGCCAGAGAATTACCACGAAACTCTATACTCACTGCAAAGAGAACAACCACACACCAGACTCCCTTAGATGGTTAATCCTTGAGGCACACCCTAGGATTACACAAAGAGCCCTATTTAAGATTGAACAGCGATGGGTGCACCGTCTGAGGACAGACCTAGAAGGCTTAAACGATCAGATTCCATGGGCAGCACTCATGGACAGATAATACAGACCTTCTCTCATGTTATTAATGTGTTCCCTAAGGAGTAGATGTATCATTAACTTGCTACCCTGGGCCTTCCTCTTAGTGTGGTTGTGCTTCATTTTTCCCTAGACATATTTCGGATACTTGTTAGGTTCACTTACTCCAAGATGGCTGCCATCACTTCCATTGACTCTTTAGATGCGGCCTCATACGTCAAACACTGACGAGAACTCCCCTTCTTAGCCGACCCACTGTTCGGGCTACATGGCTACCATAATTTCTCACCCTTAATTGCGGTACAATCCTTTCCGCGCTGTAACCAAGCAAGTACCACACCACTAATCATTGGGAAATGATGATTTCAGTAACCTTAGACCACATCTTAAGATGGCCGCTGAATTTGACACTCTTTTCCATGGCTCTGGCTCCACGCACTCACAACACATACTTCCGGGTTTTCTGCCCGCCCCCTACAGAACAGACCAACCGGTATATCTGTCATGGCAACATGCCGGTCATTAGTATTCCCAGGTCGAGTGGCGCGAGGGTAGGTTGATAGCCCATTCCGGCAACAACCTTCAAGTAAGTTCTACAGCGATACTACTACGCGCCCTGATGCTAGTGATGGGTCAGGTGAGAGGTCTGTATGCGTGTCCGCAACTGATGGGGTGATGCTGAATGGTGGTTATATTCCCGCCGCTGAACTAGTAAAGTATGACTAAGACGCGGTGTTGTCAGTGCTCTCTTGTTTACAGGTTTTGATACCACATGCTGTCAGTGTGCCGCACGAGATGCACATCTATCGGTCCGCTGGCGCACTTTGCTCGGCACTCCGTGGGAGCTGGTGGCTTCCCAGGGTTTTCGCCGGTTACTTTTTACGGCAAACCGGGCTTGCCCTAGACTCAACGCGTGGAGCGAGCGATTATGTGGTGGGACCTTTATTTGGTGGTTACGCATTTCTGACTGGCTGATACCTTGAACGGGTTGGCATTCACGACTTCTGTGACTTCTTCTTTCTTAGTTTGCTTCGTGGTGCTATTTTATCATCTTATTATCCCTTGTGGTTTATGACTCGCATCACAGCAGCTCATGTGACGGGATCGCACACGGGCGATATGGTTTTAATATGCTGACGATACTTGTCGGGCTAGTTATTTTGTTATTCCATGTACCATTTTGTTTCTTACTAGGACACCAGAATCTTGGTGTCCCGGTGGCGCCACGGCCACGGATAGGAGCAGGGTATCACACCACAATAGGTGAGTGTCCCATGACTCCACTATGGAGATACTTGTAGTCACTTCATATAACTTCCTTATAGGGAGCACAACACTTCCAGTCTTCTGTTTTTAAACTGTTTTTAATTTCACTTTTGTAGGAGAACTCCTACTCACTGTATAGGGTATGTTGACACTTGGTGACAAAGGACGTTTACTTGTGCCATTTGGTCAAGGGGGTAATCACCACTATGTGAGATCGACCTATACAGTACTTATTTTAATCACTGCCTTTGCTTGGGATGCCTTCCTTAAAACTTTCCTTTCTTTCTAGGTTCCCTTAGGCATATGGCGAGATCGTTTTCCATATAACAGGTGGCAGGTAACAGTTGTACTTACCACGTTGTGTAGATTATTGACAGTTCAATAGGTCCTGAGGAATTGCCACGGATCAATAGGACCACCGGGCAAGAAACATGTCGACCACCACAGAAGAGCTTAGCCAAGCTGAATCATAATATCAGCCAGCTGCCACTCTGTTTTCATTTTTAATCAGGTGGAGAGCCACCCTTAATAAAATTATATTTCTGGACTCTCCAACTTGTTTTAACCCACACACCTGCACTCACATCTACACCACTAGGTTCCTCTCACACACACTGCATCATACGGCCAGGAACTAAAGATCTCCGCCAAAGAGCCCCTTTTTAGGGTGCCCGTCGGGCATTGCAGCGCCGGCCCGACGAGGAGCAGGTCCATATGATGAAGCATGACACCTAGCTTGCTGGGTGTGTGAGGACCCTAGTTCCGAATAGAGGAATTCCTCTTTCTTACGGTCTCTTCTCTGCACCCACACTCCCCCGTCTCGCTTAGGAACTGCATACTCTTTCTTTTCAATATGACTAATTGGGCATGTATGCTGGACCTTCTTAAATAAAAGCCCGCCAGTCCCTCTTTTGATAACATCAAGCTTATATTTGTCATAAAAATTATCCAGCAGCTATTCCTCAGGACCTGTGTAACCTAATCTACATAGTGAATGGAGTATCAGTAAGTGAATTCCTCTATGCACTCCCAATCACACATACCTCTTTAGGTTTTAAAAAAAGTAGTTTTTGAAATTGACCTGTAGCGTAGAAATAAACAAAACAACACCATCAAGCACATTTTGCTGTTATATGCCTGTGACATTGGATATCAATGCATGCATTGCATAACTGATCATGCCAAGTCTTAAGTGATTACCATATTTACACACGTGAAAGAGACAAACACCACACAGAAAATGTGACATATATATTAAAAATTCCAAAACACTGTTGATTGCAGTTAAAACTCACACTATTTTGGTTTAAATACCGGCTCCTCAAGTCAGCTGTAGCGGCATGCCAAGTTGCGTGCTAAAAAACATTGAAACACAAATCAGGTAACTCACATCCCTAAGTATACGAGAGTAGTGTTGTATTATTAACCTCTCTCATCCTGTAATAAAAACCAGCAATGCCGTACTTACAGTGTCCCGTGTACATCGTCATTGGATGACCTACCCTTGCTGGTTGACTCAGAAGTGCCGGGCAGGGTTTGTGTTTGGCATTTTAACTGCATCCCAATTCGCTCATTAGGATCAGGTGCGGTGTCAGGTGGGTGCACCCTAGAGAGGCGCCATCTTAGAGAGTGGAGGCAAAGTCGCTCTCTCTTAATGGAAACACCGGTGGCCATGATGTTGGGGCTATGTGGGATGAAATCTGGTAAATGAAGGTCGGATTTACTGGCCGTGTATTGCTCTCATTATGTTTGTTGGCCCCCTATGGAGGAATAAGAGGCGTCAGTCAAATCAAGTGTAGTCCTATCTTGACTGATAGATCTGTGAGGGGGGTACTGCTCACAGCGTGTGGGCTGATATTACTACTACAATCCCTTCTCTGTTTAACCTGATGGTTTTTTTTTTACATATAGTCATCCAAATTTGAATCTGTCCCTAAATTGTGTATCAATGTGGACCTTGTATTTTAGACATGCATCTCGTTCCAAGGGATCTCATCATTGAGACAAAGAGTGTTAGAGGAAATACAAAATATCCATTGTTGTTCCTTTCTAAAATGGGCTTTCTGATTCCTGTTTGGATGTGCTTCTAGCACTGTCCACCGTATGTCGTCTGGGGTGTGGCCCTCATTCAAAAAATGCATACTCCTCTTTGTGTTTAGTTTTGTTTGCAGCGTATAGTGCTGTGATGTTCATTGATTCTCAATTTGCCACATGGGCACCTGATCAAATAGATAGTAATTTGAATTGCAGTTGGTGTGCATTTTCTGTGTGAACATTCAGTCAGTTTTAAATCATACCTCTCTAGTACTTTCTGTGTTAAGTACAAGCCACACATGAACCGCAGGGAAAGTGTCCCTTTACTGGGGGGAGGTCCCATAAAAGTCTCTGTTCTGGTCCCTTTTGATCTCTTGGGTGTCAGTGTATTAGCATATTTTTGAAATTGGGGGCCTGTTTAAATGTGAACCTTGGTGGTGGAAAGGATAGCTGTCCAGTCTGCAAGATCGGCCAGTGTTTTTTAATGATAATGCGTATCTTATTTGATTGTAATGTGTATGTGGTTACACATGTGAGGATGTCTTCATGTTGTCTGGTGCATGGTTCAAGCAATGTCGCTCTATTGCAGGTTCTCGCACGTTTACGTGCCGTTCTGACAAAGTGAGGGGGTAATGTCTGGTCTCAATTTTTAGACAGCCCTTGAGCTTGTGTATCAAAATCTTGTATTGTGTTGCAGGTATGTTGTAGGTGTAAAAACTGGCCATATGGTTAGTTATCTCATAAGGCTGAGGGGTACCACCATAGCTGTGTATTGCAGCGTTCAAATACTGAATCTGCTCATCATGATCATTAGCCCACTTGTTCTACTGCAACCTTATAATGACCACCAAACAAAACAAAGAACTTTGTATCTTATCACAGTCCAGGGTGCCAGAAACAACCCGGATTTTATTATTCTCCAGCCTATTCAGCAATGCCATCGAATATAACAAACCCTAAGTGGCAAACATCAAATCGTAATCTGTGACAAATACCATAGTCACAGACTAGGCTCTAGTTAAAGCTTTTTTTATATTAATAAAAAAAACATTTTAGAAAGGACATATCCTTCTGGGCTTACACTGTATTTTTTCTTCTTCGTCTCAAAGAGCACAAAACGTCTGAACAGAAAATCTTTGTATCTCAAGTTGGCATAATGAGAATTATGAGGTATATATCAACCTATAGCATAACCTGAGGCTTATGATCACGTCCTTGGATATCAACCTCTATATCTCACCACATTATTTGATACCATGGAGGCCATGAAAGCTCATACCATAGCAAGGTCTTCAGCATGGTGTCACATGTCGTGCCTCTAATGACTATGACACTGGTGGCTCACCCTTTTCCACTCCCCAATTCCTTATTACGCTTCAGAAATGAAACCAGTAAGCATAATGAAAACTAAAATGAAGGTATTTAGGAGTGTAGTCTGGAACAAAGCTATGCCTACATTGACTGAAAATAGTGTGAAGGACCAAACTCATAGCCTCTCTGTAGGCACCACTATCCCTTTATACAGCCTCACTCTGTTAACTAACCTCGAGTCCACTCCAGCTTCATCGGATTAGCAGCACACAAAGTGACTTTCCATAGAAGCACACAATCACCCATATGCATGATTCACATGCCATAAGAAGATTATTTACACACCTCATGTTTCATTGCACCCATCATTTTTTACTTATCCAAGCACAAATCTTTTTTCCAGTCCCCAAAAATGAACTGCTTACCACCAACTGAAGTAGGATCACCTGCAAGAGATGATGCAAAGTCTGCAAACCACGTTATAAATCATCTCTCCGCTATAAGCAGTGTCCTGGCCAACATTATGCCTCACTCTACACTCTTACTCTGGAGATGCCCAAAATGGGCACCACTCACAACAATTGGGATCATTTCTCCATTGACATACTTATTAACACATCTGAATAGACTTTTGGTCTCAAAATCCACAGTACCTCCTATGTCATCAATTTCCAGAACTAGATGTATGGAACACAATTAAAGATCAATCTATCCAAGCTAGAGGAATTGCCTCCTCTTTACCAGTGGGTCCCATCCTTTTAGTAGCCCATCAAAGTTGTCTTTCTGAACTGCAGGTATGCGGTCTCCAATTCACCTTCCATATGTGCTCTAATACAAGACTTGTACATACTGTGACACTACTGTCCTCACAGAAAGCTGGTTCTCCTTGTTCACCATACTTGTGTGTAATCCTATAATACCTCTAGGAAACACCCTTCACCTCAACCGAGCAGTAAAAATGGTGCTAGTGTGTGGGGGGGGGGGGGGGGGGGAGCTGGGAGGGGGGTTTCAGGCTTTATTCAAAAGACTTCCCTTGAAACTGATTAGTAAACTCCCCCTCATTCCAGAGCGTCTTTGTGGAGGTTACTAGCATGACATGTAAACCACTGAGGTTAAACATCCTTTATAGCTCACCACACAGAAATAAGTTATGTTGGTGGGTTTCTTGATCATAGCTCTGATAAACTCATCTCTTCTTGTCAGATTATTTATGGGTATTTGAACTTCCGCAGGGAAAATGATGATGTCCACCCATCTCTTCTCAGATCCTTCCTTTCTGACCAAAATCCTACTGTAACATTGCATCGTCCCTAACTTGACTTTCAAACAGACATACCACATCCCTATCTCAAATTGGATAGGTCAGATAATTGTTTTCAAAAGCATGGCATTTACACACCACCCAAGCTAATTCCTAGGTGAGAATGGAAAACTCTAGAGGCCTCTCAAAAAGGCACTTGACAACTTGAAAAACTCTTTAAACCTAAAAACAGAGCCAAATGGTGACACTTTAAAGTGTGTTAACTAGAATATTTAATTATTGCGAGTTTTATATAGTGCTACATGGTACCCTTTGAATACTTCAGAGCGGTAGTAATGACATCTCTAACATTATGGCCAATCTAGTTGTATGGCCTCCTATTGAAAATACCCAAGAAACTTTAAATTTGTACACATTTAATGTAAACAAGATGTGTAAACCCCTGTGAGTCTGTACAAGGGATTGGAAAAGATCCTCCACAACCACCCAACTTCTTAAATTCAAGGTAGCTAGAAAAACGTTCTAGCAAATTAGATTTTATTGGAAGTAGTCAAGTCAAGACAAAAAGATTTATTAAGCTCACATATCACCCGGAGGTCTCTTGGCGCTAGAGTAAAAACTCCAACTGGGGCTTAAAGTTCAGATGAAAAATAGAGCGGACGTTATAGATGATCAAATAACCAGGTTTTTTATTCCCCGCAGAGTAGCTTGTGATCTGTGATGGAGAGGAGCTGTGATGGAGGTTTATTCCAAAAAGCAGGTGCCAGGAAAGAGAAAGATCTACTGCCATTCTTGACGGTGCGGATTCTACAAAGGTTAAGGAGAAATTTGGTACTTGACCTAAGCATCCTATTTGGCTGATACCAGCTGAGTTTTTTGGCACAGTATCTTGGCCCATTTTTGTACATGTTCTTGTGAACCAGGCAGAGGGCCTTGAAGTGTATTCGCTTCCTAATGGGAAACCAGTGAAGAGTCTTCAGACTGGTCACTGATGAGGACCTCAGTGGGAGGTTTAGTACAAGTCTGGCAGTAGTATTTTGCAGGATGTGAAGCCTAGAATAGAGCTCCTCGTTAATGGAGGCCAACAGGGCATCTCCATAGTCGATACAACTTATGATTATTCCCTGGACGAGTGGTTTCCTTGATTCAATTGGGATCCATTCAAAGATTTTGCGTAGATTGCGCATTATTCCATAACAGGGCTTGATCCGCAGCCCAGTGCTATTCAATCTCTATGTTAGCCCGCTAGCTACAATTGCGGAAGAAGCTGGGCTGTCTATCTTTTCTTATGTGGATGACACCCAGCTAATCCTCTCCTTGTCCGCCAACGAGCCATCTATGGTGTCATCTCTGCAGGCAGGGCTGCAGAAGATGGCTAGCTGGATGCACACTAATTGGCTAAAGTTAAACGGTGGAAAGACTGAGGTTCTGATCCTAGGGAAAAGTAAAGATCTCTGGGGGGCCCCATCATTGGCATCCCCAAATGGGGGATTTGCCCCAACCGGTGCAAACAGCACGCAATCTAGGTGTAGTCATCGATGATCAGTTATCTATGAGGCAGCAAGCAGTCAAGGTCGCCTCAACTTGCTTCACCATCCTAAAATGGCTCCGCAAAGTACTCTGGATGTTGCCTGGTCCCACACAAAGAACTGTGATTCAGGCCTTGATTATGTCCAGGCTGGACTATGGCAACGTCCTGTACCTAGGAGCAAATAAGGAGGTAGTTCAAAAAATGCAGGTTGTTCAGAACGCGGCAGCTAGACTGCTCTGTCATGTGCCAAAAAAGTCCTCCATCTCAAGTTCCCTCTGTGACCGCCACTGGCTCAGGATAGAGAATCGCGCTAAATGTAAGGCCTTATGTTATATGCATAAGATCAAGCTGGGCACAGCACCTCAATATCTGAGCTCCTTAGCCCATTCATATCTTCTAACTCGACTGCTTCGATCCTCTTCTCAAGCCAAATTTCTAGTTCCCAGGTTCAAACTGTCACGTATGGGTTGTCGGTCCTTTTCTTATCTGGCCCACTCACTGTGGAAAACGCTACCCACGCCGCTCCGGCACGAAATCAGTTATAAAAACTTCTGTAAGGGCCTAAAAACGTGGCTATTTAATCAGTAGATGTTATCTCTTTCCTCGCACTGTGTCCGATGGCGTTGGGGAAACCTCCGGGTTGCTGTGTGCTTTATAAATAAATTTAATAATAATAATCTCTTACATAGGTGAGAAAATGTTAATGGTCTCTTTGACCCCCTTACCTTTTATTTTGTACAAATTGTATTTTAGACTTTTAACTATACACATCCTCTTGTGTTTGTACGCTTTGATGGTTCTTGGCAAATGGAATAAAGCTTATTTGATGATGATTTGATGATTCAATGAACTCTTTCAATAATTCAAAACCATTCCACAGAGTCTGTGTGCTGGATCCTAATCTCCAGGGTTGCTTGTGTGTGGTTTTGCTCGGCCAGATGGATGCTTTTTATGGAATATTGTTCATGTAATCCATGTGTCTGTGGGAGAGAGATGTAGGAGGAAGCTGGGCCATTAACAGGCACATGGTAAGGCATCTGTGCCATACTACTCAATAAACCTGCTACTTCATAAATTCCGCTGTCTGCACTCATGAACAGACATACACTCTCAGGAAAGCATGCTCTGTAAACTTTGAGGTGTCATACATTCAGGTGTCTGAGCGTCTTTACTTTGCCCTGCCGCCCCTCACTGTGTATAAATGTAATAAATTAGTGAATCACTTCTCCAATAAAATAACGTCAATCACTGAGCACATATCTAAGCGCCAACACCTGTCAGATAGACATTCTTAAAAAATAATTCATAAGCAACCAGGAGTGACATCATTCCATTACCTTGAATACATTAAAAAAAAAGTTATTGTTAACCTTAAACCTTCAAATTTCTCATCCTTTCTATCCACCATCGCTAGGCAAGATAAACTCCTTTCCGCTATGGTTAATAATAATAAACGTCTTCCTGAGCCGTGGCAGGTTCCAAGAGTCGCTTAATATCGACCATGTTCATCCTCTTCTCAAAAAAGCTATTGCTGACATGCAATCGGTGAACAACTGTGGGCCTGCCTCAGACCTCCCTTTTACCTCCAAGATTCTGAAATGGTGTGTCACTTACTAAGTAGAAGAGCACTCTAGCTTTAATGCTCTCATAACAAATTTTCAGTCTGGTTTCCTTATAGGCAGAGCACAGAGACCGCCATCCTTAAAATCATGGATGGCATTCTTTGGCTATTGGGTGGAGGAAACTTGTGCCTCAGGGTCATGCTCAACCTTTCAGTACCTTTAACCCAGTTAACTCAAAATTCTAATAAAATTTCTAAACAATAGAATTTTCCTCAAAGTAGCGGACTCAAAAAGCAACTTAGAGTCCCTCACGGCTCTGTCCTGGCTGTGTACCTTTCAATCTTTGTGAGACCACTAGGTGAACTCTTAGCAAAGCTGGGAACCTCCTTTCTACAGTATGCTGATAGCGCCAAGCTATATACAACAAACAGCCTGACACCCATAAACTTTCATCTTAAAATAAGTTCAAAACACCATCACAAATATGAAACTTATGTTGAAGACAGGATTTCGCCTGATCTTGCATAACAAATGTCAGGAATTGCTCGCAGACTGTTGAAAGAAGTTTAAATAACTTTTTGTTAATACTGTATTATTTTATGCACAGCCCTTTCACTTTTATATGAAAACTGTGTTATTCAAACAATTGACAAATCAATAACTGATTCCACCAAGTGCACGTTTCTAGCATATACTTTCTGTAAATGTGCAGTAAAATGGTGATAATTAAGCTTATGCAGATACTTTCATCATCGCTTAAATTTTTGTTTGAGCATATCGTAGTTATGAATTACTAACAAACAGAATTTCTAGATTAGTAACTGCAATGATGCTTTGCCACCCCACGGCTTGTTTTCAACAGTGTTTAAAAAGTTTTTGGACTAAGCCTTGTTTAGTGTTTCTTTTAATAGTGTTGAACAAGCTCCCTGACTACATTTTTGCAATATTTTTTCCAATAATTTAATGCAACAAGCTCTCTGGCTAAACTTTGTTTATTGTTTCTTCTAACAATGTTCAACCAGCTTCCTGACTAAACTTTGTTAAATGTTTATTTTAACTATTTTTAAGAAGTTTTCTGACCAACCCTTATAAAAACCTTACTTATCGGGCCAGAGGTTGGGGAGGACTTCAGTCAGACAATCATGATTGGCCTGACACAACATCAGCATCTACCTTGACAAAAGGCGAGGCATTAAGAATCATTGGTTGGTGCAGAAGCTATGTTTGTCCTTGCCCTAGTGACAGGAGTATCAGGCTTGCTGTTTCAGGTGACAAAATGGACCTGTTGTCCTGAAATGGGTATGAGAGGCATAGCACCTTTGAAACTCAAGAATGTTTATTTACTTATTTGCTAGAGCTAACATAGCACCTACAAATAGCAACATGAGTGTTGGAGCTATTAACACACAATAGCCATTTTGGAGTGTTATTCATAAATTGCTTTGCTCCTTTATTGTTGTAGATATTGTCTTGATACAATTCATATTGTGTGCGCTAGATTAAGTATTTAAAATAAACATTTGAAATGCATATTCTGTTTCTGTTGATCCTTGAGTGTGTTATTCATTAGCGAAAGAGGGTTTCGGTTTTCACTAACTGTCCATGCATTTTATCTTTTAGGACTGATTGTAAACAGAAACACATCTTATGCAAACATTGGTTGTGAAATGTTTGCAGTTCAACTGAGTTTTTGATTTGGAACATTTAATTAGTCTTTAGTGCCACAATCATTTTGACTAAATCCCTTGCGTTGGATATTGGGTATTGGTTTAGGGGCGTGAAACGCTACTCAAGCAGTAGCCACAATTTCTGTTAGGGTAAAGTCACAAGCAAAATCCAAATTAACCTATGCTTAATCCTCTGGTAGCCTGGCACCAAAAGCAGTCAGGCTTAACTTAGAGGGAATGTGTAAAGTATTTATGCAGCACGTCAAACAGTAGTAATGTGAAAATACAACACAAGGTAAATCCCAAGCCAATTTAGAAAAATAGTTACATTTAATAAATTATTTGAGCTCTAAACAACACATTCAATCAGTAGAACTGGTAATATCTATGCAATTTTATAGATTTATGTGAAAATAGTTCCTAGAATCCTAAAGCGCCAATTGTGGTTATCTTGTCACGCTGGACTGGGACAGAGTCACAAGTTCAGGCCGACCGCAATGGAGGGTGAGCCAGATACAGAGACCAAGTTATGACCGCTGAACAAAGCACCTTAAATCCTGGTATGGGGAGCATTTTATGATCCCACTTTGAGGATGCATCGCGGAGGTGCGATGCAGATTCCTGCGTTGTCGTCGAGGATGCGGTTGACGAGTGGCTGGCGATGTGAAGGCCTGAATTCAGGATCCGTAAAGCAGCAGCGGTTCTGAGGACTACGGGCTGCATTGCGAGATCCGGCGTCGGAGAAGCGTCATGCTGCGGCGGTTCCAAAGCAGCTGCGAAAAGATGCATCATACTGCATTGGCTCTGCTCATGGGTCCACAGCTGGGCTGACAGAGCGACCCGAAGCCCCTTCCATTGGTCAATGTGCACTAAAATGAAGAACACTGTGCATATAGTCCAGTGAGATCCAGATTGGTTGACCGGGGCAAAAGTAGATAATATTAATGCTCTATTTATGGTAGTGTGGGCGAGCAGTTAGGCTTATCAGAAGGCAGTGGTAAACATTTGGTGTACTCAGAGGCAATAAACAAGGCACACACTCAAAGGATGAATCAAGAACAATTTGCAAAAATAATACTTAATTTTATATTATTTTTCAGACTAAGAACTTAATTCAAAGGTAAGTACTTATTTTGTTCAGAAATTTTAAAGCTCAGAAAATAACTCACAGTTGTGCGCAATTTCGCGCAATGCATTCACATGGGAGAAAACACATGTATAGAAAATCGCATAGGTGGTTTTAGGGGTTCACCTGGTCTTAGGGTAGTAGCAAGCCCAGGTCCAATGTTCCACCAGTAGATCGTTGGGAGCATCCCGGATTTGGCCAGGAGCAGGGTGCTGGAGTCGTTGGTAGCAGGCGCTACAAAGATGGGGAGTCACCTCAAAACAGGCTGCACAAGGGGACTTGTACGTTCGAGGGATCCCAAATGAGGGATCAGGTCGCAGGGGTCTCAGGAGCACGAGAGCACAGCTAGTTCATCGGTATCCAGGCTGGGCGGGCTGGGTGCAGAGGAGGTTGGTCAGCTGGACTCTGTACATCAAGGCAGTCTGCGCGGTCAGGGACAGGCAGGTTGCAGGGACGGTTTCAGGACAGCTGGGCCACTCATGGAGTATGTCTCAGAGGTCTCGACGTCCCTCAACGGGTGCTTGCTCTCTGGACGGTTGGAGTCCGAATTGGACTCGTCTCGGTGTAGATTGCAGTGGGTCTGGTACCCCCGGGTATGGCTACAGCACAGCTCCGGTAGGTCTTGGTGTCTTCATACTTGGTGCGGAGACAGATCTGACCCACAGGAGCTGGTGTACTTCTTCTGGTTCAGTTGCTGCATCAGTGTTGCTGAGGAGCGGCAAGTCTGTAAGGTGGACTCTGTGAGTTTGGTGCTTGCAGTCTGCAGGGGAGTATTTCCTCTACTCCAAGTGAGTTCTTCAGTGATTGGCAAACGTCTGGATGTACTCTGGGATTCTTAGAGGCTTCACAGTAGCAGGACGAGACAGCACCCCACGATTTTAGAGGTGTTAAAGGGAGTGACCAGTGGTAGCCAATGGTGTCTACTCCCTCTATGTGACCACTTCCTCTGGGAAGGGGCACAACCATGACTCTGATAGGCATGGCTATAAGTGTACTGAATAAACTGGGGGGTCTCTCAAAGGGGCATGGCCAGTTTAATTAAGGGCATGGCTTAAAAACACATAAGCTAAAAGTCTGTTCTTAGCATAATGTGCAGCCCGACTTGTATTTTTATGTCATTGTATCCAGATATATGATTCCAACAAGTAACATCATACCTACAACAAGTCTGTTCTATTGACTTAGTCAATGGTTGTTAGTTGCATAAGATAAATAAGCAGTAACTAATATTGAAAAAGCTTCCAGTTAAAGCCCTGGTGACACCAGGACAATGTTGCTGCTCCTGAGTTTCAAAAAGAGAAGGGAACTCCCGAGCAAAAATTACTCTCTTTAAAGGATTTCTATTCCCCTACAACGCTCACCTAGCATAATGTCATGCCGTAACCTCACTACTGAGAAGTGAGCAGTGTGAGCATGCACACATCGATGTGCCTGATGTCACTGCAGTCTGGTAAAAAACGGACCTCCTGTGCTAGGGCACAAAACAGAGCCCAATAGAGACCCGTTTTGAGGCCTCCTTTAAAAAACTGCCGGTGCTCAGCACTGGTGAGACCCGGCCCACTTAAAGCCCTGCTGATAGGCTAATTCTATCCAATCCAAGATGGAGGAATTGGAAAAGTGGGGTCCACATCACCTGCTCCACCTGAGGGGTGGTGCTGGCTGACTGTGGGCACACCTCCTAATCTTACTAATTTTCCTGCCTGTCCTCCTGTCATATGTGGGATCAGGACAGGGAGGTTGGCATTTTCCACTAACTGCAGAGGACTGGGTCATATTTCAAAGGAGGCATGGCCTTTAAAACGGCCTGCCCTGGATGGCAGATCCTGCCCCAGAGCAGGCTTGGTTTCTGGCCTCTGAGAGCGAAGGCCCCCACCCCAGGTGCCCAGAAACCTATCTAGTGGTGGTAGGCTGACTGAGACCAGTCGGTGACCCAAATGAAATGCGTTTGTTGACCAAATCAACAGTGACACCTCACTTGTAATGGGGGCCCAGTTGGTAGGTTTTCAGGGAACACCTCTAAGGTGTCCTCTGTGTGCATTGGTTATTAACGCCAACACTGGCATCAGTGAGATTTATTAAGACAAGATGTTTGGTACCAAACATCTGTGGGTATAGTGAAGCCATCATGAAGCTGGGTTACCTGTACTGACAAGTATCCATCCCATGGTCTCTTTATGGCTTCTCTGTGCACTCACAATTTCCAAGAATGGACTTGGAGATTGTAGGGTAATATCAGCTCAGGCAGATATGCCCACACATGGGATAAAGTGGACCCTTCCTTAGGGCTGTAAGGCCTGCTGTAGGGATGGCTTACCTATATCTCATGCAGTATCTGGGGACATGGCACACAGGGATGTGTGCCATGTCGACTCTTTGCTGTCCTCTGCACCAAGACACGCAACCTGCACTGAAAGTGTGCATGATCTTGGTGAAGGGTCCCTAGGGTAGCAACAATACATGTTGCAGCCCTAGTGGACCCTCTTCATTTCAAATGCCCTAGGTAGCAGGGGTACCATCTACTAGGGAATTATAGGGGGGCTGAAGTTGTGCCAATTGGGTATATATATTCATACAAGCTGTTGGGGACAATGTACTCGGGGTCTCATGTTCTCTTGACCCCGTGGAATTGAACCCTTGGTGGAAACGTATATATTCTACCACTATGCCAGAGTCAGCAGAGGTCATATTCATAGCAGAGCAATGAAAGTGATAATGCACCATAGTAAACAGTTTAAATCACCCTTCACAGCTTCCGATATAGGATAATGGCATTGATAACAGAATATCACTCTTATGTGTAACTGAGGGGAGTAATCCACAGATGCAGCAATTAGTAGCATTAGACGTATCATGGGCCTGATGCAACATGTGTAAAAATGTATTGTCTACATATGTTTTTCGATGTTCTACTTTAGGAGGGGCCAAAGTAGCAAACGTGTTCAGGGGGAACAGGCGTTGTACCAATCGGGGAATGTACTGGCTATTTCTCCTCCAGGAACCATGCTATTCCAAGTACTGTTATTAAGAAGATCACAACGATGACTACAAAAACTATTTACTCTTTGTGGACCAACTAGACCCTTCCCACTCTAAACGCGGTGCTGCAAATGGTTGTTCCTTCTCAGTAATGGGTCTACCAAATGGATACATTGTAATCAAAGGAAAGGAAATGCAATGGAGCTGATGATAAGTAAACAACAAGCATTTACAATGCAATGGTCTCGGCATTGTTAAAGTTAGAGCTATTGGCATTGCTCATAACCCCCACCACAAATCTTCAACACAACACTTAACCAGCACTCTTAACCCCCTTTATTCTCCCGATGTAGGCAGCAGTAGAACGAAAGAACCAGCTGGCAGAGTTATGTATTTATATGGCGCGAACTCGCCCGGAAGTTATTGGAGCGCTTTACATAACCCCGTATTTACATTACACATTCAGGCACGGGGAGATTTGGAGCGCCCCGCATGAGTGCCGGCTACGTTACACATTCAAGGACGGGGAAGGATGTGGACGCGACCCCGAGGGACGAACTCTGGCTTCCAGCACAAAAGTCGGCAGTCTAGCCGACGGGCAAAGTAATGATATAGCGTGAACTCGCCCGGAAGGTATTGGAGCGCTTTACATGGCCCCGTATTTACATTACACATTCAGGCACGGGGAGATTTGGAGCGCCTTACATGAGTGCCGGTTACGTTACACATTCGGGGAAGGATGTGGACGCGACCCTCAACACAACACTTAACCAGCATTCTTAACCCCCTTTATTCTCCCGATGTAGGCAGCAGTAGAACGAAAGCACCAGCTGGCAGAGATATATATTTATATGGCGCGAACTCACCCGGAAGATATTGGAGCGCTTTACATAACCCCGTATTTACATTACACATTCAGGCACGGGGAGATTTGGAGCGCCCCGCATGAGTGCCGGCTACGTTACACATTCAAGCACGGGGAAGGATGTGGACGCGACCCCGTGTGACGAACTCTGGCTTCCAGCACAAAAGTCGGCAGTGTAGCCAACGGACAAAGTAATGATATAGCGTGAACTCGCCAGGAAGGTATTGGAGCGCTTTACATAGCACCGTATTTACCTTACACATTTCGGCACGGGGAGATTTGTAGCGCTTTACATGAGCGCCGGTCATGTTACACATTCAGGCACGGGGAAGGATGTGGACGCTACCCTGAGGGACGAACTCCGGTCTCCAGCACAAAAGTCGGCAGTCTAGTCTGATATAGCGTGAACTCGACCGGAAGGTGTTGGAGCGCGCCACATAGCACCGTTTTTTCATTACACATCTCGGCACGGGGAGATTAGTAGCGCCTTACATGAGCGCCGGTTACGTCACCCATTCAGGCACGGGGAAGGATGTGGACGCGACCCCGAGGGACGAACTCGGGATTCCAGCACACGGCGAGGCAGAAAACAGGCACACAGGCAGCATCTGAATACAGAGAGGCTTACTCCCAGAAGAAAACAAGCACACCACTGCCTTTCTCCGAGGTGAAAGCAGAAATACCTCGGAGAAAGGCAGTGGCGTTTTCGGATTCGGGGGCGTGTTTTTCTCGAACAACACGCCCATCGAATAATCGACAAAAAACACGCCCCCGAATCCAAAAAGGACGGGGCCTGTTTGGAGAGACAAACCTCTTCTCCAATGGCTGACCAGTATTCAAGAGGCCAGCCAATGGAGGAGAGAAGAGGGGCGGGTTCAAGCCCCTCTTCTCCAAGTCATTAAATCTCGCGAGCGAGACTGCGCAAGCGCAGCCTTCGCTAGCCGAGACCTAAAAAGGAGGCAAATGTTCTCAGTGTCCGTCTGAGCCTCACTGGTAGACTCCTATTGTTCATCAACGTTGGCGCTATTGAGCACCGGCGGTGGAGCTGTACGATCCTAGCTCTTGAAGAAATACCATGTTGTTGAGGATACGGTACCCCCCTACAGGTGCGCACGTTCAATCCATCCGGTCCAGTGTCCGAACAATGCACCAATGTAGCCTCTCCCTAAACTACTGTTAGTACCATAGGCAAGATACACCCTATCCTGCGCAGTCCATCCCTACTAATCTGACTTCTCCTTTGGTGCACTGTTCCTCTGTCAGGGGTGCAATTTGTACCTGGCTGCTCCAGGCACAGAGGGGTCAAAGAAAAAGGGGTCAGACACACAGGGGCCAGTAGCAGAAGACTCTGGAATTTCCTTAATCTCCGGGGGCACTGCTGCATTTAGGATCTCATCATTCTCAGCTTTTGTTTGGATCCACATGAGTTGGGCATCCGAAAAGGTAACAAATCGCGGGATTTTCTCACACTCTATGTCCCCAATGCCCTCATGGACCACAGATCATAGGGTAAGTGTAGAGGCACTTTGCTGCAATGCTGGCAATGAATCCAATTCTGTCGGATGGTGACCTTTACTGCTGTGCGGGTGGCAAGGAGCATCTAAACTGGCCCCTTTTACATTGGCTCTAGGTTCTTCTTTCTCTGAAAGTTACGGACGAGTATAAAGTCCCCAGGCTGAATGTCATGTCTTGGCCCCTCAGGTACTGGCGGGACAAATCCTGGATCTGTTGGTGAATAAAACGCAGACTTTTAGTTGACTCAAACAGATAGTCCACCAGCAAAGGATAGTCAATTTCTGAAAACTTACGAGGACATGGCACGCCCCAGACATTTGCCGGGCGTCTGAACACGACCTAGTAGAGTGACAGTCCTGTTCTAGAATGTGCTGTTGGTAGTGTGGACAAAAGGGCTAAGGGTAAAGCATCTGGCCACTGCAACACTGTGCTCTCCTGAATCTTTGCCAATTTCAGTTTGAGAGTACCATTGTAAATCTCAACCAAACCTGCGGACTGGGGTTGATTTGCAGCATGACATTTTTGTCTAATATGGAGACCCTCACACACCAACTGAATCACTTTAGTGTTGAAGTGGCTTCCATTGTCACTCCAAATCAAACGGGGCAAGCCGAAGCGAGGAAAGAACTCCTTTAGGAGTACCTTTGCAGTCGCTAAGGCCGTATTTTCTTTTGTGGGGTAAGCCTCAACCCATTTACTGAATGCACTAACACATATTTTAATTTGTTAACTCTATCCATCTCGATATAATCTATCTGGAGTACCTCAAAAAGAAAAGTGGGAGGTGCAAAATTACCAGGTGATGTAGTGGTACCCTTTCCAGGATTGTGCATCATACATACCATAAAGTATTTGATCAAGTGGGCGGCAGTCTTTGGGATATTATCATTTTGCTATACAGGGTCTAACAACTTACAAATACCTTTAGCGCTGATGTGAACTGGCGAGTGCGCCATGGTGACTATGCGGAGAACATATGCATCTGGTAGCATCCATCTCTGTTTCTCTGACTTATTGGTCCAACACCATCCAAACGTGCTGTGCTTTCCTGCCATATTGCTAATTCCTCAATAGTAGCCTCACTCTGTAGCTCCTTGACATTTTCCAGCGTATCCTCAAACTTGGTTAACGCAGGCACCCACCTAGCGGGACCTGCAACAAACATTCTTTTCATCTTTGTTCAGGCTGTCTCCTTAGCTATCTGGTATACGAATGCGTTCCACCTACCCACATTGTCAGTAATTGTCTTGCGTGCGCTGCACTTCACTATCGCTAATTTCTTGGGGAGTGTCAAAGCCGATAAAAGCCTGAGTATGAGGGGGCCGTGTTGAATCTTCATCCCATGGGAAGTGAGAAACCCTCTTTCTGCCCAGAGCCTTCCAAAATGATGGGCAACTCCAAATGCGTACTGACTGTCAGTATAGATATTAACAGCCAATTCCTCACTCCACTCACAGGCTCGAATAAGAGCAACAAGCTCTACAGCTTGGGCCGACTGATAGGGAACACGTGACGTCTCAATTACTGAGTGCAGTGTTGTGATCACGTAAGCAGCAGTTGTAGTGCCATCTGGTAACTTAAAACAAGAGCCCTCGACATTTAGTTCCCCTTGGGGGTCAGATATGGGAACGTCAGCCAAGTCTACCCATCCTTTCGTCGCTTCCTCCGTTTGGAAGATACAATCATGTATATCAATTTCCTCACTCTCGAAAGGGAGGGGTAGCAACGGGACTGGGTTCAGAGTGGCACATCTTTTAATCGTGACATGCAGTGCAAAGAGATTTAGCTCATTATCGATCAGACATGCATGGTGAGATGCTGCGTCTTGGTCTTATTCAAAAGGGTATTCACAGCATGGGGCACCATGACTGTGAGGTCAATAGCAAGTACGAGCCCAGCCGATTGCCTTATAGAGATGGCCACAGCCGCAACCGCTCTTGGACAGCTCGGGAGGCCTCTTGCAACAGGGTCAAGAAGAGCAGAAAAATAAACACACAGCCTTTGCTTACCTCCAAAGGCCTGTGTTAGACAGAGAGCACACAGCCAGCCGTCTCGTGTATGTACAGCACGAATGGCTATGCATAGTCATGCGTAACAAGCACAGGTGCAGAGCAAAGTGCAACTTTTAATTGCTCAAAAGACTGCTGAAATTCAGGCGTCCAAGGCAAGGGTTTATGCACATCTTTAGTGGTTAGCGCTAGCAAAGGCTTTATTAGTAACAAGTAGTTAGGGATCCAGTGCCGAAAATAGGAAGTAATGCCAATAAAAGCGCACACATCCTTTTGAGTTTGAGGGATAAGTATTTTAACAATGGTACTGATGTGCTCAGGAGTCAATTTCCTACCGTCCTTCGACAATAGGTGACATAAGTATATGACCTCCTGCCGACAATATTGACATTTGGAAAGTGACACTTTACGTCCGTGGTGTGCTAAATGCAGCAACAATTTAACCATACTTTCCTTGCAACCCTTTTCAGTGTCAGAAGCGATGAGAAGGTCATCTACATATTGGAGCAACACATGACCTGAGGGAAGTGTAAGGGAGTCCTATTGGGCTTTCAAAGCTTGGCTATATATATTGGGGCTCTCAGTATAGCCCTGAGGAGCGCAACATAATCTAAACCTTCTGCCAGCAAGTGTAAAACCGAACAAGTGCCTGCTGTGTGTATGGATCGGAATACTGAAGAATCCATTTTTCAGATCAATAACAGAAAAGAATTTAGCAGATGAAGAAATCGTCAGAAGAGCAGTAATGTCAGGGACCATCGGAAACTGAGGAATCACTATTTTACTAACTTCGCGCAAGTCAATCACAAAACGATAAACGTCTGGATGGTCATCAGAGGGACCCGAAGGTACCCTCCTAAGGATAGGAAGAATAGGGCTATTACACACATTAGCAGTCGTCTCCTCAACAACTCCTGAAGCAATCAAGTCCTGTATAATTTGCAATAAGGCTCGATCCCCTGCCTGTAGTATTTTATACTGAGGTATATGAGGCAAGATAGCATTATCTTTTAATGAAAACCGGAGGCATCTGCAACAGTCCTACGTCCGTTTCACCCCTTGCCCACAACGTGGGCAGGACGTCCTTAAATTCAGCAGGGAGGGATGCATCTTTGGACATGTACTGCTTAGTGCTGACCATATTCGGACCCATTATCATCTAAACACCTTCCGGGGAACAATAAATTGTTGCATGCAACTTCTTCAGTAAGTCTAAGCCCATCACATTTTCACCGCAATGAGATGTCAACAAAAACGGCAAATCCACAGTAAAATGACCTATAGTCAGTGTAAGAGGTTTGGAAATGAGGCTCACAACCAGTACGCCAGAAAATCCTACCAAAACTTAATTATGGCCGGACAGAGCTGCCCCAGGGGCCAGTGAACGAGAGATAGAGCTATTCATTGCACCTGTAGCCACCAAAAATTCCTTAGCTGAGCCATGCAAATTTGCAGTAACGTAAGGACCGCGCTGATCTACAGGTATCTGATCTACAGATACCCTCACACTGTCCCTGGCTGTCACAGACGCTGTTGTACTCTGCGTCCCAGTGCACCCGGCGCACGCGGAGTTTCAGGCATAATAGGATAAAGTCTTACATATGACCACTCGCTATGAAGTAGTGTGTGTTGAAAAAATAGCCCTGATATTTGTCTAACTTTAAGATTGTGACAGAATTGAGACTGGACTAAAACCAGTGTGACAACGCTTTTTGACACCAGGAATTGCCGATGCCTTAAATTTTGGCATCTACACGACATCTTTAAATTGTCCTCATACCCCTCTCCTGATGAGGCCCAAATAGAAGGGCTGAAACGCGTAGACAACTGGAAAAGGAGGAATCCATCGAATATTAAATTGATATATATTTATGGACTTGCACATAAAGTTTGGTTTGAGGTCAAGAAGATACCTAACTTGTGCATAAGGGTTACCTCACAGTGGATTGCAACATACTTTTATGAACGGACACCTGTTGTACAAAAATTTGGGGTCAAGGAAATGATTATTATTTTTGATCTTTTGTAATTTTGTATGTGTTTTATATGTATGGTGTATATATTTTTGTTTGTTTATCTTTCCTAATAGTGGCAAAAGAAATGAAAAAATATCATTAGTGTTAACCAGATATGAAATAAGAAATAAAATATGGTTTTGACCAGGAATGAATAATGAATGTGATTTATCAAAAAACATGATTTGAAACTGATGGTATTAAGATCCTATGCATAGGAGTAATTAAATGGTACCCTATTGTGAATACTATGGATATCTGTTCCTCCACATCACATTGTCTGTTAAATATGTTTTTAGCCCAGAAAGTGGAGGATGATTTGGGCAAACCCCTTATATATTGATGTGTCCTAGCAGTGAGACAGTCCTGTCACCTCGTCTAAGTCATAGTCATCGTGGTAGTACTGTGTGCCCCTAGGATTATCAAAGTAGTTCTGGTCAGTGTGACCCTTTGATGTCCTAACGGCCTGAACTCTGTCCTGGCCACCATCTCCTCGACCCCGTCCACAAAACCCTCGGGACCGCCACCTTCTGCAAAAGCACAGGGCACTTGCTGCACCAGTGTACCTCCTCTTTACAGTATGCACATTGGTTCGGTCCTACAGGCGTAGTATTCCTGCTAGTTCGTGGAATCTGTCGGTCTGGACCACCACGTTCCCACCGGAAGCCTGTTGCAACAACACCTTCGTCTTCAATTCTTTATGCTTTTTTTTCCACCTTCTCCTCATTTTCCCTGTGTTCATAATACTGTGCCATACTCAATATTACAGAAGGGGAGGAGGTAGTCCAAGTGCTCTCTGAGGCCTGCAGCTGAGTCCCGATCTCGGGAAGCAGGTTTGTAACAAATCTGTTAACGAACAGTCGGACACTCCTCTCCACCGACAAATCCTGGCAGCTAAAATACCAAAACACGGCTTTAAACCGAGTGAAAAAACCAGACACATTTTCATTTTTCTTCTGACGACATGCCGTTAACTTGTCCCAATCTACCCTTCTCAGTGGAATAAGAGAATGCATATACATAATAATTCGACCAGGCAAAGCTAGTATCTCAGCCTTAGGCTTCTCCCCAGGCTTCCTCTCCTGGTCCCATGCTTTGATCTGATCCCAGATACCACCCAATTCCACAATGTGGTCCTGTGTATGCACCTGTCTCCATATATCAACAGGCACCAGTAAACCAAAGAACATTTCAATATCCGCAAGCGTCATCACTGTCGATGAAGCGGCCTCAGTCAATTCCTTATAATAGGCAGTAGGATTTTTTTCTGGGGTCATGAGGAGACCCTGGTCTTTGCAGCCGAAGTGATTTTTCCGGTTTTCTCGATTTGACCCTCCAGGTGTTGGCTGGTCCCGAATGAGGTATCCTTTGGCTTTATTTTTGCAGTGACCATTAGGTCGACCAAGAGATTGGCAGTTGGAGATTGGAGACTCTTGTTTGGTAAGGTCGCTGAAGCGGCACTCTTGATTTGCTTAGCCAAGAGTCTGGTTTTGTTTGTTTGATTTATTGTATCAAAAGATAAAGGCAGGTAATGTGGAGATTTTTCTCCACTTTTGAATATTTTGGAAAAGAAATATTTCACAAAAACTTGGTAGCATGCCTGTTTCCAGCACACTCCGTAGGTTGTGTTGCTGTCTTGGTGGTACCAATATGGATTTAGAAAGAAGTCAGCCGGCTCCCCCAGAGGGGACACCTAATAGACATAGGTTTATTAAATACGGTATTTCTTCCATAATGTATAGTACACTGTGGAACAAATAAACGAAAAAGGATCCTGATCTACAATGGCCTGTAAATGGGTCATTTGACTTTAAAAAGATTCAGTATGTAGAGCAGTGTTTGTTTAAAAGGAAAAGTCGACAAGATATGTTTGATTGTGTATGAATGTGGGAGAAAGAAGTGCATGAGAGAGTGAAGAGAGAAGCAGCTATAGCAGAAAAAGAACAGCGAAAAACAATATATCAAAAAGCGCTAGAATTAAAAAATAAGGAGATGAAGGTAATAAAAGAAAAAGAAGCTAGGGAGCGTCGTTTAGAGGTAACTGGCCAGTACCCTATTAGGCGCCCTATCTATCCTATACTTAATAAACCTCAGGATGATTCCATCTTATCAGATCGCCCCCATATAAGTTTCCCTTCTGATAAGTCAGATTGGTGACAGACTCGCTCTACTCTAACTATTGACGAAAAAGCTACTATCAGATCCACAGTTCGTTAAGAAGCCCGTAGGATTACCTCTGCTCCAGATCTTGTAGCGATGGTTCAACAGTGGAAAGATTTAAAGCAGTTATATTTTGTAGAGAAGTTTACTTGGGAAGTAATACTTAATTTTAGAAACCTTTCTACAAACTTAGAGCCCACTGATATAAATTCAGATTTTAAACAATTAAGTGATGGAACTTTTCTTTGCTCAAACATACATGATCTAATTAGGCGAGTGGTTAAATTACGAGATGACACATTTCGCTTAAAAGCGGAGAAAAAAGCAGCTGGTAAAACTAAAATTGGACAAGTAGCCCAACCCTCAGAACAGATAGTAGAAGTTTCAGAAACGGATAATGGATTTAGTAATAGTGAAGTTAATATACGACCAATGCGCGAAGCTGCGCCTTTGTATGTTCCTCCAAAGGGTATGGGAACAGATGAAGATAAAGCTTCAGATGATGCAAAAGGATATTTTATTTATAATTGGGTTTATACTCCTTGGAGTAGAGCAGATGTTATGATTCTTAAAGCCGCTTTGCCCGATCTGCGGAAAAATCCTGCCGCTTTTCATGAAGAAGTTGAAGGAGCCATTAGCTCCTGTACTACGACTTTGCCAGATATCAATATGTTTTTTGGACTTATTTTGCCCCCTGATATGTGGAACAATTCGGAAAATAGATGACAATGTAGCATATGGTGATACTTGGGTGCATTTAGAAGAAATAGATGCGGCCAGGGAGCCTGCGCCGAAACCACAGCAGGAGATATTAGATCTTCCCAAAGCTATCGTGACTACGTTGAAAACTCTTCAACCCCCCAAGAAAATAGATTGGACAACGTTAGCGGATTGTAAACAGAAAGCGTATGAGTTCGTTTCAGATTTCTTTACACGATTTGAAGAGACATTCCATGATTTTAGTGGGCAGTCATTGACTGATGACACGGGTAAGCATTTGTTCGTTGACAAATTTGTCGCTAACATGTTGCCAGAAATAGCTAGTCGCCTAAAGGCCAGCGAGAGTTCTTGGACTACGTCTTTCCCCAGTCTCCCTTTTGACTATTGCCCAGTATTATGAGCGTCAGGAATTGGAAGCAAAAGGCAGGGCGGATAAGAAGGTAAAGGATTTACAAACGAAGGTTATGTTGGCTCAAGTATGTGGTTCACCATTCAGAGGTGGTGGTAGAGGCGGACGTGTAGTATATACCCCTAGCATACCTCCTTTCTCTCGATCAACTTTGTCTTCAGATCAGTGTGCTTATTTTAATGAAATTGGACATTAGCGTTCTGAATGCCCCCTTTTGGGAGGTCAGCAGGATCAACAGGGCAGGGGAACTATGAGAGGACGTCCAGGGAATTTTTGGAACAGAGGCGGCACAGGAACTCATCCTAGATTTGAGGCAGTTGAGCACGGACCAAATTACTCTAATACCTTTAATAGATGAAATCAATATCAAATGTCTGACTTTCCTGCGGACGGTCTTGCAGATTCTGACTACGCATAGGAATGCCTAGGATGGGGTAAGGAACCGGTTGAGGTCCCAGTAGATCAGAAAGGTGCTTATGTTGATGCAAATGTCTTGGGCTCTACTGATCAGTTTTTTGTTGATACATGAGCTACTTGTATTGCTCTGTCTAAAAAAATTGGTCTGGCACAATGATAACATCGATAGGATACGATGGGAAACCTACATCTAGCCACCTGTCACAGCCACTTGCATTTAGTCTTGATAAATTCACAGCAGCATGTCCATTTTTGCTTTCCTCTAACACGCCGGATAACATTGTGGGTATCGATATACTCAAATATTTTCGTGCTACAATACGATGTTCCCCAGAAGGTGTGCGGGTTATCTTAAATGATAACTATCCAATGGTTGAGAGGTCTTGTCTCATTAAAGAGGATATCGCTCTGGCATCCTTACCTAGTACTTTGTGGGCTAAATCAGAAACTGATGTGGGTCAAATGGTTATTCCACCAGTGCATATTCAAGTGAAGGAAGGTTCTTTGTTGCCTCGATTGCCCCAATACATAATATCTCGGGAAGGCGAAGAAGCATTAACACACATTGTTCAGGATTTGATCAAGGTGGGGGTTGCGGAAGAAGTTCCTTATAACATTTGTAATAGCCCTATTCTTTCTATTTTGAAAAGAGACACTGATACTAAAATGTACAGATTCATTATTGATTTATGAGAGGTTAACAAAATTGTGGTGCCCCAATATCCGGTAGTCTATGACATTACAACACTTCTTACTATGGTTCCTCCTACTGCTACTACATTTAGTGTAATTGATTTAAAGGACACATTTTTTTCAATACCTATTCACCCTGACAGCCGTTATTTTTTTGGCTTCACTTTGAATAGATCATTCAGATTCTGTAGAGCTCCACAAGGGTATACAGAGAGTCCTAGCATTTATAGCCAGGCATTGAAAAGGCAGCTTGATTCCTTTCTAGTACCAAAAGGGGTGGCTCTTACTCAATATGTCGACGACATCTTGTTGACGGCTGATAACACTGAACAGCGTGAAGAAGGAACACTGTTGTTGTTATCATTCCTTGCCTCTCATCATCATATAGTCTCTCGGAAGAAATTGCAATATTGTAGAAAGCAGGTTACCTATTTAGGTCACCTCCTGTCTAAGGAGGGACGTGCACTCACACCAGATCGCATTCAGACCATTTTATATACTCCTGTGCCCCTTACTCAGAAGGACGTCTGTGCATTGATTGGCCTTACTTCCTTCTGTAGGCAGTGGATCCCTAGCTTTTCATAAATTGTTAAACCCTTTTTGGCCCTTTTGACTAAAGAAACTCTGATGCCTCTCCCATGGACTACTGAATGCCAGAATGCCTTCCAACAGCTACGTCAAGCTCTTTGTTCTGCACCAGTATTAGGATCTCCAGACTACACTAAGACTTTCACACTCTATGTACACGAGAGGGAAGGTTGTGCCCTCTTGGTTTTAACACAGACACACGGTGATAAACAACGTCCTTGTGCATATTTTTCAGCTGTCCTTGATCCAGTTGCTAGCGCGCTGCCTGGTTGTATCCGAGCGGTGGTGGCAGCGTCTGTGTCCATTCGTCAGAGTGAGGGAATAGCCTTGTCACATAGATTGTTTGTGTTAGTACCTCATTCAGTTGATGCCTTGTTAAATCAAACGAAAACACAGCATCTGACGAGTGCCCGCTTGACAGGATATGAATTGACACTTTTGACCCCCTCATATCACGTTGAAAAGATGTTTGACTTTAAATCCTGCTACATTTTTGCCACTTCCAGCTATTCAGTCTCAGTCACAAGAGTTACATGACTGTATATCCCTTACTGAAGAAAAAACAAAGGGTCGTGTTGACCTGCAAGATACGCCTCTCTCTAATGTTGATGGAGAACTATGGGTTGATGGTTCTTGCTTGAAGTTGCCTGATGGCACTACATCTGCTGCTTATGCGATTAAAACACTTCAGACAGTAGTTGAGACAGCTCGCATTCCACAGAAGTCAGCTCAAGCAGCCGAATTGATAGCACTGACAAGAGCATGTGAGATTAGTACAGATTTGATTGTTAACATTTACACTGATAGCCAATACGCCTTCAGCGTGGCACATAACTTCGGGAAACTTTGGAAAGAAAGAGGCTTTCTTACTTCACATGGGACACAGATAATTTATGGGGAATTAGTCCATAATCTCCTTACTGCTTTGACCTATCCTTAGAAAGTAGCAATTGTTAAGTGTAGCGCACACAAGAAAGTGACCGATAAAATAGGAGCAGGCAATGCCTTTGCGGATTACACAGCTCGTGAGACTGCAATGCAGCGGAGTACCACATCTGTGTATGTAGTTAAGTCACAAACTGAGGATTGGCATGATGCCAGGCAAGAGGTGCTGGACATGCAACAATCTGCTTCTGTTGACGTATTAGACCAATGGTCCAAGGAGGGAACATTGGATGAGGGCTCTTGGAGGAATAAAGAAATGACAAAATGGAAGTTACCCGCAGCCTATTTACATCCCATGATTCACATGGCACATGGGCCGGCACATGTTGGAGCATCCTTAATAACAAAGCAACTTATGCAAATTTGGGATCACCCAGAGATTGCCGGTACGGCTGAAAAGATAGTCCAGTCCTGTCTGATTTGTCTCCAGTATAATCCTGGAAAGGGAACACGAACTCTAACAGGAGGGTTTGCGATACCAACTGCACCTTTTGAGGTCCTGCAAATGGACTAAATCCAGTTTGAGCATTGTAACAATCTAAAGTATGTCCTGTAGTGGTTTGTGCCTTCAGTAAATGGGTGGAGGCATATGCTATGAAGGATAATACAGCTCTTACGAGAGCAAAGGTGCTCCTAGAGGAGTTTTTCCCCCGTTTCGGCATTTGTCGAGTTTTATTGAGTGACAATGGACCCCATTTCATTGGCCAAGTTGTCGAATATGTCATGAAAGGATTGGGGATTGAGCAGAAGTTTCATGCTGCTTTTCACCCACAATCAGCGGGGCTAGTGGAGCGATATAACTCCACTCTGAACTTGAAATTGGCTAAGATACAATGAATCAATCAATCATAGCATTTATAAAGCTCACTACATACCCGTGAGGGTCTCAAGGCGCTGGGGGGGTAGGCTGCTACTGTTCGAAGAGCCAGGTCTTGAGAAGTCTCCTGAAGGTTAGGAGGTCTTCGGTCTGCCGCAGGCGGATGGGGAGGGTGTTCCATGTCTTGGCGGTGAGGTGGGAGAATGATCTGCTGCCGGCGGTCACTCTTCGGATGTGGGGGAGGGTGGTGAGGGCGTGGTCTGCGGAGCGGAGCTGGTGGATGGGGGTGTAGAGGCTGAGTCGGCTGTTGAGGTACGCTGGTCCGGTGTTGTGGAGTGCCTTGTGTGCATGGGTGAGGAGCTTGAAGGTTATCCTCTTGTTGATGGAGAGCCAGTGCAGGGGTGTGATGTGGCTGCGGCGAGGGATGTTGAGGATCAGGCTTGCGGAGGTGTTCTGGATGCGTTGGAGCCGTTTCAGGAGTTTGGCCGGGGCTCCTGCTTTGAGTGCGTTTCCGTAGTCCAGTCTACTGCTGACGAGGGCCTGGGTGACAGTCCTTCTGGTGGGGATCCACTTGAAGATCCTGCGAAGCATGCGGAGGGTGTTGAAGCAGGAGGAGGAGACAGCATTGACCTGCTTCGTCATGGAAAGGGTGGAGTTAAGGATGACCCCTAGGTTGCGTGCGTGGTCGGTGGGTGGAGGGGGTGCTCCTAGTGCAGTCGGCCACCAGTATTCGTCCCAGGCCGAGGGGGTGGATCCGAGGATGAGGACCTCCGTCTTGTCCGAGTTCAGCTTCAGTCGGCTGTTGCTCATCCAGTCGGCGACAGCCTTCATTCCTTCGTGGAGGTTGGTTTTGGTGGTGTGGGGGTCTTTGGTGAGGGAGAGGATCAGCTGGGTGTCGTCGGAGTGGGAAATGGTGTTAAGGTTGTGCTGTCGTGCGCGAGCAGTGCCATGTAGATGTTGAACAACGTTGGGCTGAGGGATGAGCCTTGGTGTACGCTGCAGATGATCTCGGTGGCTTCGGAGCGGAAGTGGGGGGGAGGCGGACGCTCTGTGTTCTGTCGGACAGGAAGGAGGTGGTCCAGTCCAGGGCCTACTCTTGGATTCCGGCGTCATGGAGGCGTGTTCGCAGTGTGCGGTGGCAGACCGTGTCGAAGGCGGCTGATGGGCCAGGAGGATGAGGGCCACGGTTTCTCCGTTGTCAAGCAGGGTCCTGATGTCATCGGTGGCGGCGATGAGGGCAGTTTCGGTGCTGTGGTTTCTGCGAAACCTGGACTGGGATGGGTCCAGGATGCTGTTCTCCTTGAGGAAGCTGGTCAGTTGTTTGTTGACGGCCTTTTCGATGACCTTCGTCGGGAACGGGAGCAGGGAGATGGGTCGGAAGTTCTTGAGGTCCTTAGGGTCCGCCTTGGGTTTCTTAAGTAAGGCGTTGATCTCTGCGTGCTTCCAGCTCTCCGGGAAGGTCGCTGTCTCGAAGGAGATGTTGATGGTTTTCCGGAGGTGGGGTGCGATGGTGCTGCTGGCTTTGTTGAAGATGTGGTGTGGGCAGGGGTCTTCCGGGGATCCGGAGTGGATGGTGTTCATGGTCTTGATGGTGTTGTTGTCGTTGATGTTGGTCCAGGCGAGCAGGCTGTTGGTGCGGGTGGCGGTCGTGGGAGCGGGGGTCTCAGTGGTTGCCGGGGTGATGACGGTGTTGAAGCTGTCGTGGTGGATGTCTGCGATTTTGCGATGGAAGAAGGTGGCCAGCGTGTCGCACATGTCTTGTGGCGGTGGGATGTCGTTGGTGTTGGAGCTGGGGTTGGAGAGTTCCTTCACGATGTTGAAGAGCTCTTTGCTGTTGTGTGCGTTGTTGTCTAGGCGGTCTTTGAAGGAGGTCCTTTTGGCGGATCTGATGAGGTGGTGGTGTCTGCGGGTGGCTTTCTTGTTGGCTGTGTAGCTTTCCCGTGTTTGTTCACGGATCCATTTTTTTTGTGTTTTCGGCAGGTTCGCTTGGAGGCCTGGAGGTCTTCAGTGAACCAGCTGGCTCTCTTGCTGGTGTGGGTGTTGGAGGGCTTCTTGAGCGGGGCGAGGGTGTTGGCGCAGTCGTTGATCCACTGTCTGATGCTACGGGTTGTGGCGTCTGGGTCGGTCGGGTCTGCGGGTGGGTTCTAGGCGAGGGCGGTGGTTAGTTGGTACTCAGTGATTTTGCTCCAGCGAGGCATCTATTGGGTGCGGTGGTGTGTGGTGGGTTTCCGGAAGGTGAAGTGCATGTAGCGGTGGTGGGTCCAGTGGTGTTCGGTGGTGCGGTTGAAGAAGATGTGGGAGCTTGCTGAGAAGATGGGATCAAGCGTGTGGCCGGCGGAGTGGGTGGGTGTTGCAAGTTATCTGAGTTTGAGGTTGTCGATCAGGGTGGAAGAGTTGGTGGTGGTGTTGTTCTCGAGGTGGAAGTTCAGGTCCCCGAAGAGGAAATAGTCCGTGGAAGCGAGGGCGTGTGCGCTGATGAAGTCGGCGATGGAGTCGCTGAACTGCGGTCGGGGTCCGGGGGGTCTGTAGACGAGGCTGCCTCTGAGGGTGGTGCTGGGGTCGGTGTGTTCTGGAAATGCAGGTGTTCAGCGGTGCTGAGGGTGTCGTCGGAGGCTATCGATATTTTGAGGGTATTTCTATGAACTATGGCAATTCCTCCTCCTACTCCGTTGGTGCGATCCTTGCGGGTGATTTTGTAGCCTTCCGGGATGGCTATGGCGATGTCGGGTGCCGAGGAGGGGTTCAGCCAGGTCTCCGTCAGGAAGGCAACATCTGGGGTGTTGGTGTCTAGTAGGTCCCAGAGTTCGACGGCGTGATTGCAGGCGGAACGGGGGTTGAGCAGGATGCATCTGAGGAAGTTGGGTTCTTTGGTAGGTGGGTTGGCGGGCCGGATGCTGGTGAAGCTGCAATTCTGGCAAGAGAAGGGTCCTTGGGTGCGCTTCGGGGTGGCCAGGCAGCAGGTGCGTGATCGTCCGGCGTTGAGTGCGTGGAGGGTGCTGGAGTTGTAGCTGAGGCGGGTGACTTGGCGTTCGCGGGGGCCAGGGGTCCTGGTGCTGGGCGCCGTCCAAGACTGTTTGAGCCACTGTCCTGGGTGGTTAAAGACTGACTTCAAAGGGGGGGTAGTCTATTAATGACTACTCATCTCGATGTTAGTGAAGAAATCTCCGCGTGCACAGGACCTTAGGGCACCATCTGCTTTGTTGTTTGACAACGGAATGAATATGGTTGAAGAGAAGAAACTAGCTGCTGCGAGAATCTGTAATAAACTATGATTGCTACTGGACTCACTTTGACTGTTGTTGTCATCGCTACAATAACTTGGGCTGTAGAGGAAGTAGCTCCTGTTCTATTGACTGCTACTATTCCTGTCCACATTGAACATCACTATGTTTCTCTACCTTATGTTATGTTATGTTATTTAAAATTTATAGAGCGCGCAGATGCCACAGCCAAGCGGCGTCCCGGCGCTACAAAGGACGAGCAACATAACAGCCAATATGTCAGACCAGCCAGACCACTAGACCAGAGGAAACAGGAATGTTTTTACAGCTTTCCTGAAAAGAAACAAGTCAGAGATAGATCGAATACTAACCGGCAATGTATTCCAGAGGCTAGCTGCCAGAACACTGAATGAGCAAAAGCACAGAATGTCCTACCTCAATAACCCTTTCATTCAGATGTTGCACCATACACACAATGCTACGAACATTACCAACTGCTGGGTATGTGGAATAATGCCAGTTCATCAGAAAAAGGGAGGAACACCTTTTATTCCTTTGCCGTTTTCACATAATGGCTCCTGCAGAGTCTGGTTTGCACTATTGTGGGCTTCTCATATCGCTAATATTACTAACTTTGATGTAGGTAGACTTAACGCTCAGTTGAATAAAGTCTGTTACCCTGATGAGGAAGGAGATCTACAAACTAAAGGAACTGTATGGGAAATGGAGCAGTATCATCGAGGAAATTCCTTTACACACCGTTTTCCCCAACACTCGTACCATCAAGGGTAATGGACCTCCTGTTATCAGTGTTACTAGAGCTCGAGCGGATCTCTGCGTGAGCAATATTGGCAATATTCCTGTGGAAGTGACTGTACTTCAGTGTTGAATATTACTAGAATGAACAATAGCAGTTTTTTGTCTTCACACAACACCTATTTCATTTGCGGAAGTAAATGTTACTGCCATCTGCCCATAGGATGGTCAGGAATTTGCTATGTGTCCTTTTTGCTTCCACCTGTGTTCTTAGCACCTGCATCCTATCTTAAAGACTATACACTGTTTAATGACATTTCCAAAAATAGATTTAAGAGGACAATAAATAATGATGAGGTGGATCAAACTGATACTGCACTACAGCAGTATATTGACTTTAATTTGGGACTATTCTTCTTTGTTGGAGCGGCCTTAAACAGTCAAAAGATCAGACGCTTGACACGAGTTGTAGAGGCTGTAACCAATCAGACAGCAATGGCGCTTGGTACCATCACAGAGGAACTTCAAATTGCGAGAATTGTGGCCCTCCAAAATAGGATGCTTCTTGATGTCATCCTCGCAGACTGTGGTGGTGCATGTCGCATCATCGGGAGTAGCTGCTGCGTTTATATCCCTGACCACGTCCCTTCTGTTTTTGATGCAATTTCCAAGATGCATAGAATAGCCACTGAAATCCATCAGGATTCAGGAACATGGACTTTGTGTGGATGGCTATGGAACATGTTTACTGTATGGGGCTGGAAACTTTTATCAGCCCTATGTATAATTTTTGAGATTCTTTTCACTTGTTGCCTATGTATTCAATGTGCCCAATGCTTTGTTCCCTTTGTGTTTCTACTTGTACCTCTTGTATACCGACTAAACAGAATGTTAAAAATGCCGAGCAATAGATCAGGAAATTAGTGAAATGATGAAGATTGATATCACAATATTTTTCGTACTCCTTCAAAAGCATAGGAAGATGTGCTAAAAGGGTCGTCTGTGGAAATCTGAAATTATTTCCGTTAGCATAAGCTGAAGCCATCTTGGTTGTGGCATCCATTTTGTTCGCTATGTAATTCTTCCGTCTTCACTGTTGCTTGCTCTTCTATTCTGCTTGTGTCATCAACTTTAGTTAACTCCTTCTGTACTGAGCCAAAGCAATGTACGTGCTGAGAAAAGGACTGTAGCTGCTAAAATGCACGTGGCTAAAGATGTAACTGTCAATCATTTGTGCTGTTGTAAACAGTTCTGTTCTCCCTCCCACTTTGCTGACTAAGTGATTATCCATCTGCCCATGTCTGGCTGTAACTATTCCTGTGTAGGCTTGTACCTTCTATTTGTAACTACATGCTTACTCTGCAACAAACTTTGTATATAAGCACCATGGTCTGTGTATTCAATGTATTACCTCAGGAAGCACTTGAGAGTGCTCTGTGGATGTAGTCCTACTCATGAGTGATTAATAAACTTGTTATATGAATTCCAGCTTCAGTTTCAATCTCTATTTTGTTGGTCTACGGACCCGTGGACAGAGAAGGGTGACCCCTGCACCGGTGTGCTCATTAAAAGGCACATTTCCACACACCATCATCAGATCGTATCAGTATCCGTCCTAGTCGCTCCCTAGCTGTCGCCCAATCTCTGTCCCCTAGTCCATGCACAGACGTTCCGCTGTCCAGCATGCAGGGGGATGGAGTAACAGGCGAGAAGTAACAGCAGGAGTACTAGGCACCAACGTCGCTGCCGACTGCATCGTAGGTATAAGTGCTGGAGAAAGAGATGCCAAAATAATAGGCGTTGCAGGGAGACTGGCAGTCATCGTAGCCGTAGAAGGCGAAGTCAAAGAAAGAGAAGGAGGCGCAGTGGCCAAAACAGTGTGATCAATAGCAGAAGAAGCAGAAGCAACCAAGACAGAAGGAACTGATCGCTGGGACTGGGGTATAGCAGGGTATATTCTCTGCAGGGCATATTGAGGAGGAGGTCTAGCATCTAACATTTCCTCCACAAATGCATCATTTTCCTCTCGAGCAACATAAGACTTTTCACATTGTAATCGAAATTTCCTATCAGCACACTCTATTCCTTTTTCTATTTTCTCTCTATCATGCGCTACAGTTTCTGAGTCACTGTCTGTATTCTCCCCTTCCGGGCCTCTTTCTCTGTTTTCATTCGCCTCTGTTTAGCCTCTTTTTGCCATGGTCTGAGGGAATCAAACATCAACTGCCTACTCCTTTTCACAAACAGTTTTTCCTTCAGGAAATTAATTTTCTGTTCATCAAAAGTGCCAGTCAACTGCCACTGCACCTCAGCATTGTCCCTCGTATATTTGTGCCATAGCGTACTAAACATAATAGGGCAAATGCCATGTTTGACGTACATGTCAAAAGTTGGAGTGCCTTCTGGAGGCGCCGGCTGACTTTCTTCCAATCGAGCATCAGTAGCACAACAACAGCACAAATAAAACACCTTACTAAGGCACAGCATTTTTCAAAGAAAACAAGTTCACTATTTATGCTGAGCAGATATTTGCAAATATCTTTACCAAAAATCGTTCCTTAGACCTCATCAAATACAAATCAAAGTGGTACCATGTTCGCAAAGAACTCAAACCAATTCAAGCGCTTGTACAAAAACTGTCCTCGCACTGTGTCAAATACAAATCAAAATGTCCCCATATCCACAAAGAACCAAAGCAAACTCACCTGGTGCACACAGGTCAAACAAAGTGATTCTCTACTGCCGACTCTTCGGACCAAATAGTCAAATCCAAGGCTTCGCCATGCAGGACCCCAGTCTGGATGACCACTGGACGAGGCACTGTGTGGTCAGACAGACGGGGCAGCTGTGAGTACAAGACTCTCGTGCAGGGATCCCCTGTCTGCCCGTCTGAACCGACGTGACCCTGACCCCCTCACCCAAGGATGGGCCAACCAATGGAGTCCCTGTTCGGGCCGCAACTGAAGAAAGTGACCCGATTAGGGCCACTTTGGTCACTCCCGACCACCTCTCAGCCTTCCAAACAAACCAAAGATATTTATTAGAGATACACTCGAGTGGAGTACGGTTTGACCAGCCTCCTTGGATTGTTGCAGAGGGACTGACTTCAGCCAACATGGTAATGCATAATGTACATTTCCAGTACCCCTAAAGACACGCCCAGACTGGAATTTTCCAGTTAGTAGCTGGTGAACATAGGAGATACAGAAGGATGAGCTGCAATCCTGAAACCGGGTACACGCTATCTCAGCATAAAGGTTACTCTGTCCGGGCCCGCTGCTCTAAGGGTGGGAGCAGGCCTATCTAATGAGAAAGGTATGAAATGACAAAACAGTCTATTCGTTAGTGCAGCGAAGATTAACCTTGAAGAAATACAATGCAAAATATTGAGGCTGCTTCCTGCCGAGGCAGACAGAGTGAGACAGAAGTTATTTTCGATCATGGCTCAAAATGGTGGCTAAATACAAAATGGTGCCGCAAATGCTAACTGAAATCGTACAATGCAAAGAGAAATCGACTAAAAACATTTTCTATTCCAATAAGGGACTAAAGCACAGCAAAGTCTTCTCTCTCAATGGCACTCCAACGCTGCTCTCTGGGGTGTAACCTCCAGCTAATGAAATCAACAGGTTGGTCATGGCCATCATTATTGGTCTGGGATAGGACCGCTCTTATCCCATGTTCAAAGGCATCTGTCTGCACCATGAACTGCTTGGTATAATCTGGAGATATCAGAATGGGTGCTGAGCACATTGCTTCTTTCAGGGTGCCAAAAGCATTTTGACAGCTCACTGTCCAGTTAACCTTCTTTGGCATCTTCTTGGAGGTCAGTTCTTTGAGGGGGGCCACAATGAACCCATATTCCCTCACAAACCTCCTGTGGTACCCAGTCAAGCCAAGGAATGCCCTGACTTGGGTCTGGGTGGTTGGAGATATCCCAGTCCAGAATTGTCTTGATCTTGGGTTGTAAGGGTTGAACTTGGCCTCCACCTACAAAGTTACCAAAGTATACAACTGTGCCGTACGCTATCTGGCATTTGCTTGCCTTGATAGTGAGGCCTGCACTCTGCAGAGCCTTCAGGACCTTGCCAAGGTGGATCAGGTAATCCTGCCAAGTGGAGCTAAAGACAGCAATATGATCATGTTAAGCTGCCATAAAGGATTGCTGCCCAGCAAGGACTTTGTTCACCAACCGTTGGAAGGTGGCATGGGCATTATTTAATCCAAAGTGCATAACAATAAACTGGTAGTGCCCATCTGGGGTTGAGAATGTGGATTTTTCTTTGGCATCAGGGGTCAGAACTATCTGCCAGTACCGTAACGTGAGATCAAAAATACTAAAATATTTGGCTGCCCCTAACCTGTCAATTAATTCATCAGCCCTAGGAATTGAATGTGCATCTGTTTTGGTCACAGCATTTAAGCCCCTATCGTCCACACAAAGCCTCATCTCTTTCTTTCCACCCTGGTGTGAGGTTTGGAGACTAAGACAACTGGGCTGGCCCAGGGACCCTCAGAGGGTTCAATGCCTCCCAAATCCAGCATCTTGCTTACTTCAGCTTTGATCCTCTCCATGACATGATCAGACTGCCTGTAGATTTTATTTTTGACAAAAAGGCTGTTCCCAGTGTCCACATCATGTGCACACCATTCAGTCTGACCAGGGGTTAATGGGAAGAGCTCAGCAAAGTGATTTAGCACTTGCCTGCAATCAGTCTGTTGTTGAACAGTGAGGGTGTCTGACAAGTCCACTCCTTCTGCTAACCCATCTTTAGAGTTGTTTGAGAGGAGGTCAGGGAGAGGTTCACTCTGCTTCCCAATCCTCATCTGTGACCATAGGCATGGTCACATCAGCACTGTCATTGTAGGGTTTAAGGCTGTTCGCATGGTTGACCCTCTTTGTGTTCTTGCAAGTGCCAAGATGCACCAGATAGGTGACCTCCCCTTTTCTTTCTAGGCGGGGGGCCCTAGGATCCACAGGCTCAAAACCTCACACCTTCTACCCTGGTTGGAACTCCACGATGGCAGCCTTTTGGTCATACCAAACTTTCTGGAGCTTTTGGCTGGCCTCAAGTTTTTAATTTCTTTTATTAATCTACTTAGCCATTCTGAAATGAAGGCCAAGTACATAATCCACAATATCCTGCTTAGACTCTTTGAGAGGTTTCTCCCATCAATTGCTTCACAAGACACAAGGGTCCCCTCACAGGATGACCAAACAGAAGTTCAAAGGGGGAAAACGGTACTTCCTTGTGTGGTACTTCCCTGTAGCGAAAAGCAGACATGGTAGTAAGACATAGCAAACAAAAGGAGATGATGGACAGAGCGCTGTAACTTTTCAGACACTCGCCCCAGTCGCAGATCTGAGTTTAATCCATCATCGTTCTTTAGCTCACTTCACCACCCCAGTTCAGACCCAGCCATATGCAAATCAATCTTGACCCTCTTCCTCATGGGAACTGTCCAGCCTGAACTGTCTCATACCACATCCTTTGGAAAGCCCACCCTGTTTAAGATACCAAGGAGGGCCCAAGACCACTGCAGGAGCAGTGGTAGTCCTTAGGGGTATCACGTCCGGATACCTGGTAGAATGATCCACTACTACCAGTATGAGTCTGTTTCCTGATGCTGTCTGGAGGTCAAGGGGACCAACAATGTCAATCCCTACCCTCTCAAAGGGAATCCCAACCACTGGAAGTGGAATTAAGGGGTCTTTAGTTGGCCACCTGGCTTGCCACTGGATTGAGAGTATGCACGTGAGTTACAAACCTCCTTCACCTTCTGGGACATACCTGACCAGTAGAAATTTTGGTCTGGCATAGATGCCCAGCTAAGGGATGTCATGGGCCAATGTGAGGAGAAACTCTCTGAACTGCTGAGGCACTAACACTCTCCTAGTGGCACCAGGTGTGGGGTGTCTCACCTCAGTGTAAAGGATTCTCACCTCTCAGTAGGTCCTGTGGGTGTGACTGGCATCTCACTTTTCCTGATCAACAGCTTGTTGCCTCAGGCTTTCAATAGTGGGACAAGTCCTCTGCCCCTGGAACGGATCTTCCCCAGAGGGTCCATGTGGCCCTAGAGCTCTGCCGTGTAAGGTCCAACCTCCTGGGGCTCACTTACCTCTGGGGCTGGCAAGGAGAGGGGACTTTATCTGGGGTCTGTTTAGAAGCTGGTTTCCCAGACTTCTTGCCCATTTTCTTGGATGTTTGGGCCATAATTCCAGGCTCCAACTCTTTATGTTCACCCTGGGTTCTACACTGTGCTTTGGGTTTTACACACACCCATTCAGGTCATACCTAGCAAGATTGCATGGGTTTTTCTTTCTACCTCAGCCCATGCAGAGGACTTCAAATCATTGCCAAGCAGGCAGACACTGTATAGGAATTGCAGAAGATACCACCACCCTTTTGTGGACAGTAATTCCTCCCCTTTCTAAGGACACCTACACTATAGAATGTACCTTAGCCTGATTATCAGCATTGAGGACTGTATAGGTCTCCCCAGGCAAGTACTGGTTTGAGGACACCAGTTACTCAGTCACCGTGGTGACACTGGCACCAGTATCTTTCAGAGCTTCAACTCTAACCTCATTAATATGTGGCTGTTGTCTGTATTTATCCAGATTACTGGCCAGACAGCCAGGGTAGCTACATCCACCCCACCCTCTGAGACTAGATTTTCCACAGTGAGCACCTTGACATGGTCAGGGCTCACCTGTGATCCCAACTGGAGACTCACCACTGCATTTACTGCAGGTGAACTAGACGCATTCTTTTTGCTGTTACAGCTAAGGTCTCCAGTTCGATGTCTAAGTGTTCTACAATCATGACACCAAGCCTTTTTGGGATCCCAGTTCTTACCCTTTTACCCACCCTTAAACTGTGAAGAGTTTCCGGGTACTTCCTCCTGAACTGTTTTTTGAAGGCATTTAGAAGACATTGTTTTTATCATTTTGGTCACCATCTTTCCCTTGGGAACCGTTTGGCATCTTTCTTTTGGTCACCCCCACCAGTGGTAGTTTTGGTCAGCCTGGTTTTGACCCAGTGGTCTGCTTTCTTCCCCTAATCTTGAGGAGAAAGCAGACCTAGGTCAACCAGGAACTGATGTAAATTCTCTTGATAACAGTTACTCAACAGATGCTCTTTCATGATCAAATTGTGAAGCCGATCATGGGCATGCACATTGTTACCTTCTAACAGGCCACATAGTGTTTTTACTGAAACGTCTACAAAATCTACCCAGGGCTGTCTCTGGGTTTTTCGAGTCTCCCTGTATTTGATTCTATATTCTTCAGTGGTGATCCCAAAGCCCCCAATCAGGGTACCCTCCATGAAGTCATAATACTCAGCATCTGTCTTACTCGATGTCAGCAGTCTATCCCTGCATTTGCCTGAGAACAGTTCCCACAAGAGAGAGCCCCTATTCTTATGGGCAACCTTTCAACTGATGCAAGCTCTCTCGAAAGCAGTAAACCATTTAGTGATGTCACCATCTGTGTATTTAGGGAAGATCCCTTTGGGTCAAAAGATTCCTCTCTGTCCTTATTTATTACATTGCTGCCATTAGAGATAGGTCCCAGGCCCATCTCTTTTCTCTATGTCTCTTTGTCTAGGAGATGAGCTTCTAAAGCCAATCTCCTTGCCAATCTTTCCAGAGCAAACTCTTCCTCTGAGGGTTATCTTCAGTCTGGTCCTCATGGTACACTTCTTCATCCACTGGTTGATCTGTCTCATATTCTGTTGAAAACCTTCTAAGCTTATCAATGGTGGCATGAGAGTCTGGTTTAATATTTTAACCTTTACAGAGAGCCCTTAACTGAGAGTAGGAAAACTCCAGATAAGGGGTCAGGCTGAACTCCTGAGCCTAGTTCTCTGTGTTACTCATTGTAGCACTAAAGCTGGGACCTTTTTTGGGAGAGGTAAAAAAACCTTAACCAGTACATTTTGTCCTAACTAAAGTAAAGTCTTTCTAGATTCTAACAACTGTTGTTATATATTTTTATTTGGCAAATATAGCCATAAAAAAATGCCACACTACATACATTTAAAATGTGAATTATACAACCACTATGACAACAAAACAATACAAAAACATGGTAAAAATCCTAATAAAATATACAAGAAGAATTCTGCCAACCTATAAGAAGCTCTTAATTCATCCCCAAAGTAGGAAAAGGGTCGCTTATACATTAAATATACATTTATACATCCGTACAGGAAATTCCTAGGTCATGGGTAAAGTCATGTTTCTACCACAAGCTCATTTCAAATTATATTGCCAATTCCTTCGGCGACTCCTGTATTGCAATTAAAAATCTTCCTATTGCACGTCACATTTAAAAATCTCATATTTATCAATAGCCTAAGTGCTTGGTCCCTACTAATAGTTTTATAAGCAATAAAAAGGGATTTTAAAAATCATTTCCGTTCTTCTAAGATCCACAAACAATCCGTCAAAATATGTGGGCCGCTACATTTTTACTTGTAATCCACATGTGCACTGACCCTGTTCATTCGTCATTGCTGATTTTACCTTCCAATCAGTGTTGCATGGGTTCAAACCAACTCTAAATTTCCATATTGCATTTCTGAGTCTCGGGTTAGGCATGGCCTCTATATAGGGGAATATATGATAGTTAGTCTACCCGTTTATCAAAAATTGGGAGGACAATTTGCTCCCCAAGTAACAAATCTTCTTCTCGGGCCTTCGTATTAATAATAGCACGTAACACCTGGTTGGGTACCTGTTGCCTGGTGGAGAAGTGTGGCTCACTGGTTAGAGGAGGCAGACCTGGAAGCAGAGGTCAGCCTGGGACCAGGGTTCAATTCCCGGCTCGGCTGGGTCTTGAGTCCATAAATGTCCATGGACTCGATAATTCTCACTCCAGTGCATACTCGACTCATGGGCTCACACTCTGCGACTCTGGGCAATAGCTTGCTTAATCTCCACATGGGCCCCTCGCGGCGGGATGCCTGGCTTTCACCTTGCGGATGCCCTGCTGGGTTATCTCACAGGGGAATACCAGGACGGGTTCCCTAAGCAAGCGCTTAGAGACCGCTTGGTGATTTGCGCTATATAAATTCCTGCACATTTACATTTACATTTACATTTGCCCTGATTTCCATTGATCTGGTTCTAGGGAAAGTTTACATAACTTGTCTAACTTATTTCTAGCTTGGGACGCCCAATTAAGTTCACAATCAATCACTGCATTTGTAAAGCGCGCTACATACCCGAGAGGGTCTCAAGGCGCTGGGGAGGAGGGGTGCTACTGGTCGAAGAGCCAGGTCTTGAGGAGTCTTCTGAAGGCCAGCAGGTCCTGGGTCTGTCGTAGGATGGTGGGGAGAGTATTCCAGGTCTTGGCGGCAAGGTAGGAGAAGGTTCTGCCGCCGGCGGTGGTTTTTCGGATGCGAGGGACTGTGGCGAGGGCGAGGTTGGCTGAGCGGAGGCTTCGGGTGGGGGTGTGGAAGCTGAGTCGGTTGTTGAGGTAGGTGGGTCCGGTGTTGTGCAGTGCTTTGTGTGCGTGGATCAGGAGCTTGAAGGTGATCCCTTTGTTGACGGGGAGCCAGTACAGGCCTCTCAGGTGGAGTGTGATGTGGCTGCGGCGGGGGACGTCGGGGATGAGTCGGGCCGAGGCGTTCTGGATGCGTTGGAGTCGTCTCAGGAGCTTGTTTGTAGTTCCTGAGTAGAGGGCGTTCCCGTAGTCGAGTCTGTTGGTGATGAGGGCCTGGGTAACGTTTTTTCTCGTGTCGAGGGGAATCCATTTGAAGATCCTGCGGAGCATACGGAGGGTGTTGAAGCAGGACGCGGAGACTGCGTTGACTTGCCTGGTCATGGAGAGAGTGGAGTCGAGGATGACCCCCAGGTTGCGTGCGTGGTCCGTGGGTTCCGGGGCTGTGACTAGTGACGTGGGCCACCAAGAGTCGTCCCAGGCTGATGGAGTGGGTCCGAGAATGAGGACCTCTGTCTTGTCTGAGTTCAGCTTCAGTCTGCTGTCCTTCATCCAGTCGGCTACGGCCTTCATTCCTCTGTGGAGGTTAGCTTTGGCGGTGTGGGGATCTTCGGTGAGGGATATGATCAGCTGGGTGTCATCGGCGTAGGAGATGATGTTGAGGTTGTGTTGTCGTGCGACGTGGGCGAGGGGGGCCATGTAGATATTGAACAGCGTTGGGCTGAGGGAGGATCCCTGTGGGACGCCGCAGATGATCTCAGTGGTTTTGGAGCGGAAGGGTGGGAGGCGGGCGCTCTGGGTTCTGCCGGAGAGGAAGGATGTGGTCCAGGCCAGGGCCTTCTCTTGGATACCGGCGTCATGGAGGCGTGCTGATAGGGTGCGGTGGCAGACCGTGTCAAAGGCTACTGATAGGTCCAGGAGGATGAGGGCGGCTGTTTCTCCTTTGTCCATCAGGGTCCGGATGTCGTCAGTGGCGGCGATGAGGGTGGTCTCGGTGCTGTGGTTGCTGCGAAAACCGGATTGGGAAGGGTCCAGGATGTTGTTAACTTCGAGGTAGCGGGTAAGCTGTTTGTTGACAATCTTCTCCGTCACTTTTGCCGGGAAAGGCAGCAGGGAGATGGGCCGGAAGTTCTTGAGGTCCTTGGGGTCCGCCTTGGGCTTCTTCAGAAGGGCGTTGATCTCGGCGTGCTTCCAGCTTTCTGGGAAGCTTGCTGTCTCGAAGGAACAGTTGATTGTTTTCCGGAGGTGGGGCGCGATGGTTGCGCTGGCTTTGTTGAAGACGTGGTGAGGGCAGGGGTCCGATGGGGATCCGGAGTGGATGGAGTTCATGGTTTTGATGGTGTCTTCGTCGCTGACGCTGGACCAGACGGTCAGGCGACTGGTGCGAGTGGTAGTCGCAGGGATGGTGGACTCGGTGGTGGGTGCGGGGGGGTCAGAGTTGAAGCTGTCGTAGATGTCGGTGATCTTGCGGTGGAAGAAGGTGGCCAGGGAGTCGCACAGGTCTTGAGATGGCGGGATGTCGTTGGTGTTGGAGCTGGGGTTGGAGAGTTCTTTCACGATGCAGAAGAGCTCTTTGGTGTTGTGTGCGTTGTTGTCTAGGCGGTCCTTGAAGGCGGTCTTCTTGGTGGTCCTGATGAGTTGGTGGTGTCTGCGGGAGGCACTCGAGGGCTGTGTGGTTGTCTGGTGTTCGGTCGTGGAGCCATTTCTTCTCCAGCTTCCGACAGGTGTGCTTGGAGATCCGGAGGTCCTCGGTGAACCAGGCGGCTTTCTTGTTGGTGTGGTTGGTTGTAGAGGTCTTGAGAGGGGCGAGGGTGTTGGTGCAGTCATTGATCCACTGTGTGAGGTTGGTCGTGGCGGTGTCTGGGTCGGTGGGGTCGGTGGGTGGTCTCAGGGTGAGGGCGGTAGTCAGTTGGTCCTCGGTGACCTTGCCCCAGCAGCGGCGTGGTAGCTGTTGGGTGCGGTGGTGTGTGGTGAGTTTTCTGAAGGTGAAGTGGACGCATCTGTGGTCAGTCCAGTGTGGTTCGGTGGTGTGGTTGAAGGAGACGTGGGGGCTTGCGGAGAAGATGGGGTCGAGCGTGTGTCCAGCGGCGTGAGTAGGTGTCGTTACGAGCTGTTTGAGTCCGAGGTTGGCGAGGTTGTCGATCAGGGCGGTGGAGTTGGCGTCGTCGTCGTTGTTCTCGAAGTGGAAGTTCAGGTCCCCGAGGAGGATGTAGTCCGTGGAAGCGAGGGCGTGGGTGCTGATGAGGTCAGCGATGGGGTCACTGAACTGTGGGCGGGGTCCGGGAGGTCTGTAGATGAGAGTTCCTCTGAGGGTGGTGTTGGGGTCGGTGTGGATCTGGAAGTGCATGTGCTCGGCGGTGGTGAGGGTGTCATCGGTGTTCGTTGAGATTTTGATTGAGTCTTTGTGGATGATGGCGATTCCTCTTCCCACTCCGTTGGTGCGGTCTCTGCGGGAGATCTTGTAGCCCTTTGGGATGGCTATGGCGATGTCTGGTGCTGAGGTGGCGTTCAGCCAGGTCTCCGTCAGGAAGGCGACGTCGGGGGCGGTGGAGTCTAGGAGGTCCCAGAGTTCGATGGCGTGCTTGCGAGCGGAGCGGGTGCTGAGGAGGATGCAGCAGAGGTGGTTGGGTTCTCTGGCTGGTGGTGTGGAGGGTTGGATGCTGGTGAATCTGCAGTTCCGGCAGGTGAAAGGCCCCTGGGTGCGTTTCGGGCTGGCCCGGTAGCAGGAGTGGTCTCGTCTGGTGTTGAGTGCGTGGAGGGTGCTTGCGTTGTAGTGCAGTCTGGCGTTGCGGGGGGTGTGGGGTCCAGGGGTTCTGGCGCTGGGTGCGGTCCAGGCGCGGACGGGCGAAGACGGGGTTGCCTTAGGTGCGCTATCGGCGCACCAGCGGCGCGACCGCTGCGCGCGACCGCTGTGTGGCCTCTTCGCGGCCTCCATGTGAGGGCAGAGGGAGGGAGGAGCAGCTGGAAGGTGGGAGCGGGGCGGCCAATGGGAGTGAAGGGGGCGGGGCCACAGGGGCTCAGCGGCGGGGGAAAACCTGGGGAAAAGACGGCGGGAAAAGACGGCGGGAGAGGGACAACAGAGCACAGGGGTACAGAAAGCAAAACACAGGGGCACAGAATGAAAAAACAAAGTGGCACAGAAAGCCAAGCGCAGGGGTACAGAATAAAAAAGGGAGCGAGCAGTCAGGCGGCAAAAGCGGCAACGGAGGTTCAACCCACAGGGGGCTGCGTGGCGGATGGGGGGAGTGACTTGCATGGTGACAGGGTCAAAGGTCACTGAACTCTATTTCTTTTTTACAAAGATGTTCTATTTTAGGGGGCCCTTCTCCATTCATTCTTTGCCAGAAATTCAATGACGCTTGCATTCCTCAGACGTTCCAGGCTGTAAGATGGCATTCCACTCGCACAGCCTGTATCATTGTTGACGGGGGGACAGTGAGGAGCTGTTTCACGCATTTGCCCTCCTCTGAATTCCAATCCAATTTGCCCCTCATGAATAGAACCTCTGCCCCATACTGGAATTGTGGGCGGACCAATGCATTAAAAGCTGATAGAATTGGCCGCAGTGAGGGACCTCCATACTTCTGCCTAAATTGTTTACGGTCCCATACTGAAGAAAGAGCCTTTGATTTTAATGACTGTATGTGATCCCTCCAATTTAACTTGCTGTTGAACCACATACCCAAATATTTATATCTATCCACTTCTTCTACTCTGACCTTTCCCAGTTTCCAGTAAAAGGAGCTCTTTCTTTTACCCAGCACCATTATTTTGGTCTTTTCTAAATTAACCATGAGGCGTTTTTTTAGACAATATTCATAAAAGGTGTCCATTTTTTTTTTTTTTGCAGGCCCACCGCTGTCATGTCTGTTATCACTAAATCATCAGCATATAGCAGACATGAAATGTGGGTCCCCCCCATCTTCGGGCTTAACCCACCAGCCCTGCTCAATATATTTGGCAAATCAAATAGGAACAGGGAGAATAACAGTGGGGACAAAACACAGCCCTGCCGCAATCCATTCATTATCTGAATTTTCTTAGATAAGGTTCCTAGGGTATCCAAGACTACCCTGGCCCAATTCCTTGAATGCATTTCCTGGATTAGTGAAAGCACTGTCTTGTTGATTCCGAGCTTTTCCAGCATACTCCACAGTAGATTTCAATCTACTGAATCAAAGGCGGCTCAGAAATCAACTAAGCAGCAGAACAGACTGCCTCGCACTTTTATTGCCTTTTTTGCCAGACCCTATCCAGTGATTCTAACAACTGGTTTCAGGGACTTAACGAAGGCCCTAGTAGTTAATTTCAGAAATGTAGAAAAGTAGACCAATTGAAAAGGACAACAAGCTAAATGCAATTTTTGGATTTATTCATCGATGGCTACCCCATTATAGCAGCAGAGTAAGCCGCCCCCCCCCCCCCCGCTACCACCCATTTTATTATCGTTTTATTTTAATTGCTGGACCAGCCCCAAGTAAACTGACGAGTCTTGTCGGTGGGTCCAGGGGATGACATTGCTGGTGGGGGAGTGGTGGGTACTCTGCATGAGGGTTTGGCCGGCCGTCTCAGGCCAGCCAAACCCTTATGCGCTGTGAAGCTCTCTCCAGCTGCATTGCTGGGGCTGAAGAGAACAGGCACAAGCTCCCAAGCTGCCTGGGAGCCCAAAGTCCCACCGCTCAGGCCAATCTTGATGCTGCTTTCATGCAGCATCAGGATTGGTTGCAGTGCATTCTGGGAGCCTGTGCCCAAAAGCAGGAAGAGCGCGATGTGGCGGGAGGCGGTGGCAGCGTTAAGGTAAGTTTATTTTTTTAATTTATTTTTTTGTCAAACACTAACAATCCCTGCCTCCCTCCTCCAGCCCGTCTCACCACTTTGGAAGGGTACGGGCTGTTACTGTATTTATTCATGTGTCACTTATTGACAGAGTAGTATCAGCAAAGTCATAGACCCCACCGCTGATCCACCAATGTAGGTAGCTGGCTCTATATAGTGCACTAAAACAAAGTACACTGTGCAGAGAGTCCAGTGAGACCCAGATTGGTTGACAGAGGCAAAAGTAGATAATGCTTACACTCTATTTGTGGTAGTGTGGGTGAGCAGTTAGACATATGAAAGTGCTCAGCATTTGTTGTACTCACTGAGGCAATAAATGAGACACTGAGTCAGGGGTAGGCCAGAGCAGTTCTACAATCAATCAGTGGTATTCTTGTCAGACAACAGACTGTAATGGAATGCATTGACCAACAGGAAGCGAAGTGTAAGATGATCTTGAGGCTGTTGAAGAACAATGCAGCAGATGCTTCATCTCTTTGTAAGATGCAGGCCTACAGGTACCACTACCCAGAAGCAGCAGAGCTCCCTTCACTGTTCCCAGACCAAATATAGCGGCTTGGTGCCCCAGCTTACCAGATCTCCTGGCTGCCAGCTTATGGGCGTTCCTATGGGGGGCATTTTACACGTATTTGCAGGTTTCAGGAAAGAATGGGGTTGGGGAATTATTTTGTCCAAGTGTGTAATTGCATTTTTTGTTGAGGCCTTGAGAGTGGAAGGGTGATTGGTATCATACACTAGGCGGCACACTGCTGCAATTTCCTTCTTTGCAAAGATGCTAGGGCACGCAGATGGGACTAAAGTTTTCCTAGTACAAAGGGCACTGAAAGACTGACAGAGATTGGAGAGATGATGCCAGGATTCCAGGTGCCCCATAGACATGTTGAAACTGGCTAGGATCATGGCCAGCCTTGAGAAGGTGTGCAGGTCACCAGCGGAGGTTCGCCTTTTCAAGGCAGCTTTCTCTCTGGCATTCTATGGTGCCCTAAGGGTGGGGGGGAACTAGTGGCAAAAAGCAAGAAGGCCGGAAGTGGTGGTTTGCAGCTAGCAGATATTCGATGGCCAAATGGTACCTTGGCAGTCACCATTACCTTCTCTAAGACCAACCAAATGGGCAGGACCATATATTGCAGCACTGGGCCCCTGGAAATAAATGCTGTCCATTGGGGAATATGGAGGTTCTTCTGGCTCACCAGGCACAAGAGTTTGTGGGTCCCCTATTTGTACACGCGGATGGGAAACGACTCACAAATTTTCAATTTGCTGAGGTACTCGGTAGGGCCCTGGTGTTCTGCAAAGTATAATTTGCATTTATTTCAGATTGGCGAAGCCACCGGCATGGGGCTGGCAGGGCAAACAGTTCAAAGGATGGGCAGGTGAAAGTCTGACTGCTATAGGTGCTATGTGAGATTGAACATGTTTTAATGTTCTGGCATTAATTTTCCCCATCCTTTACGGTATTCTTTTGTCAACGCAGGTGGAGGACATGATAAGGTTATGTTGTAGCTGGATGCTACATTGCCTCCTGTCAGCAAGGGAGCAAAAGGTGTTACAGATGTGCTGGTGTTGGGCAACTCTTACATGAGGCATGCAAAGTTTTATTTTATTCTGCAGGTGACTTCGTGATGCAGGCAAAAAAGGCCGGATATCAGCTGACCTTCTGCGCTTGGTCAATTTAGGAACTGCATTGGACAGAATGCTGCAGTGGAGGCGTCCCTTTCCAAGGGTGGTAATTGTACATTTGAGAGGCAATGACTTGGCTGAGCTAGGGCGTAAAGACTCATTTGAACTGATTGTCTCTGAAATGTGTTGGCTTTCAAAGAAGTTCCCGGAGGCCACAATAGCATGGTCCAACATTGTCCTGAAGTTGAATTGGAAAGGAGGTAAGTCGGGCAGGGCGGTTGGTAAGTTATTGAAAACAGCTAGTTTATGATCACGGGTGCATGATCACGGGTGCATCACGAGGGAGTGTTTTGTCTTACAGGATGATGTACAATTATCACAGGAGGGTAATTCAATATTTATGGAGAACTTCCTGGCATGGCTCAGCCAATGCACATGTTATGGGGGCAGATAGTAGGGGAAGAGTGCTGGCCTGTGGCAAGTGAGGTCATGATTGGGGGGGACACTTTAGGCCCCCTGCGGCATTCCATTTGGACCAATAAACAACATCACTGGACCCTCAAAGGGGTGCTGGCAGCAAATCTGAACAAAGTTGCAGTGGCGCAGAGGGTTGGGAGCGACTCCTGGTCCTCATTTGTCAACCACACGTGCAGGCACAGTTGGCACAAATTAGCATTGGCCCTTAGGGGGGTGCAGAACATGGGAGAAGGGGGGGGCCGAGGTAGGTATCCTAAGGGCAGCCGGAGCCCCCGCACAAGAGCTCCAGGTATGGGAGAGCTCCCGGTGCAGGAGAGGGAAGATGGGGACCCATAAGGAGGGTTCCATCCTCTGGACGGAGGGTTTAAGAGGAAGGGTCATGGAACCAGTCATGAACTCTCTAGGAAGCTGGATTTCTACATAGTGCACTAAAATTAGGTACACTGTGCAGAGTGTCCAGTGATTCCCCACTAGGTATGCACAGGTAAATGTAGATAATTCTAATGCTCTTTTTATGGTAGTGTGGTTGAGCAGTTAGGCTTATCAGAGGGTAGAGCTATGCATTTGTTGTCATACACAGAGGCACACACAAGAATAAATCAGAGACCAATTTGTAAAACAAAAATAAAGACTATTTGTATGTATTTCTAGAGACCAAGAACACAGTTCTAAGATAAGTACTTTTTGAGTTACAATTTTTAAAGAGTTAGGAAAATGTATCACATGTGTGCCCAATTACGCACAATAGGAATCAATGGAAAGAAAATAGAAAATTGTATGTAAAATCAAGCAATGCTTTCACGAAGTTCACAGTCTCATTTTAAGTTGATGCCAGGACCAGTTCCAAAGTTTCAGCAGGAGAAGTTTGGGAGCGTCCTGGATTGGTCGGGAGCAGAGTACTGAGGGTCTTAGAAACTGGTGCGCAAAGACAGAGGGGGGCTACTTGAAAATGCACTGCACAAATGGACTTACAGGTAAGTCCGGTGGGTCTCTTTGGAAGGAGGAGTTCGCAAGGGCCTGGGGACAACTGGAGCAGAGCTGGTTGGTCAGTTCCTGGGACGGGTGCAGAGCGAACAGGTCAGCTGGGCAATGTGCGTCCTTGATGTCCTTGCAGTCAGAAGCAGGCAAATTGGAGAGGCGATCTCGGGACAGCTGGGCCACTCAGGAAGTGTGTCTATGGTGTCTCGACGTCCCTCAATGGGTCCTTGCTTTGGGAGTCCAGCTTGGACTCTTCTTCTTGTTTTTTTCTCCTGTTGGAGATCCAGTACCCCCGAGTATTGGTACGCCGCAGCTCTGGTAGGTCCTAGTGCCTCCAAACTTGGTGGAGAGGCAGATATGAGCCTTCGGAGCTGTTGTACCTTTTCTTGCTGTGTCGAGATCGTCAGGGAGGAGCAAATCGACAAGCCGGACTACATGGGATCGGTGACGCAGTGAGCTGGCGAGTGATACCTTAACTCCAAGGGAGATTCTCTGCAGTTTCTCGAAGGCTGTAGGTACTCCAGAGTTCTTGCAGTCCTCACAGGCTTCAAATTGACACATCAACAGTGATTGTCGAGTCCTTCTTGCAGCTGGCAGGGTTTGGAGCCTTTATTTTCTGCAGCAGGGCTTCAGTTCTTGTGCAGCAGGTCTTCTTTGTCCTGGTCTTCTTTGCTCCTATGAATATGAGGTTCAGGTCTTGGGAGCCACCGAAATACTGAATTTAGGGGTGTTACAAGGGAAGACAGGTAATAGCCAAAGGGCTATCTAGCTTTTGGTTGTCTACATCCTTTAGTGACCACTTCAAGTGGGAAGAGGCACTGCCCTAGCCCTGACTCAAGGTTTTCCCAACATCTCAAACTGCTGAAACTTTAGGAAATGGGTTCACCATGCCTGTCCTGCCCTGGGGGTAGTTCAGGCTAAGGGGGGGGACCCTCTCCTCTAACTAATTTTCCCACCTTTCCTGCTGCCAGAAATGGAGCAGGAGAGGGGATTGGCCTCCCTCACTATCTGTAGGTTCCTGGGTAGGATTTCAAAGGTGGCATTGCTTTTGAAGCTTCACGCCCGGGAAGGCTCTCCTGTCCTGGAGGTGTGAAATACCCCCACCCAGAGGAGGTATTGTTTCTGTCCTCTGAGAGCGCTGGCTCTCACCCTATGAGGTCAAAAACATGCCTGGTGGTGGCAGGCTGGGGAAAACTGGCCAGAGACCCCACTAGTGTTTGGTTAAGGCTCGCTTGTGTGAATTTATTAATAAATCCAACACTGGCATCAGTGAGGATTCATTAAGGCAAGATGTTTGGTACCAAACATCTTAGAAATCAGTGAAGCCATCATGGAGCTAAGAAGCTTGTGTTGACAAGTATCCAGCCCATACTCTTCATGGCTGCCCTGTTCAGTTACAACTTCACAGAATGGACTAGACATTGTGGGGGCATATCTGCTCATGCTGATATGCCCACACATAGGATATAGGGCACTCTGTTTAAGGGCTAAAGCCTGCAGTAGGGGTGACTTACCTATATCTTTTGCAGTGTATGGCTGGCATGGCACACAGGGCTGTGTGCCATATTGACTTTTCGGATTTTCCAGCACCAAAACATACAGCCTGAAATGGCGGAGTGCATAGCCTTGATGAGGGGCCTTGGGGTTGGCACAACCAGTGCTGCACCCCCAGCGGACCCTCTTCAGTAAACATGCCATGGGTGCCAGGAGTACTACTTACTAGGGACTTACAGGGGTAGCTGAAGTTGTGCCAATCATGGTACAGTGTTTTGGGAAAGAGATCTGGCACTGGGAACCTGGTTAGCAGGGACTTGGTGAACTTACGGTTTGAAATTACAGAATGCATCAGGCAAACAATGGGGGCTAACCATGCAGAAATACACTTTCCTACAAACTCACTCAGGAATGGTTATGTTGTTAGTTGCACAGACACAAACTAGTTATGGTTAGGTGGCTCCCATGTTCTATGGTCTCTGTTAAGGTTCGGTTTTCACTTATAAGCAATATGTAAATATTGTGGTTACTCTGCAAATTCTGTCTGATACAATTGTGTGTGTGTATAAAACAAACATGGCCAAGAGATCTTATGAGCTCTAATCCTAAGAGTTGGTCCCAGGCCTGGTCATTGATGGATGGGTGCCGGGCAGGCTGGTGAGTTTGTGAAGGTGGGTCACCATGGGACATTGGTGCCTCCATGGCCATACATAACCTGACACAAAGACTATGGTGCATGGTATCTCTGGTGACCATCTGCCATCAAATAGAGTTAAAAACTTTGGAAAACCAACTTTGCAATCTCCACGTGAGACAAACCCAAGTGGTGAGAAAGACACAGGCCCAAGCTTTTGTAACTGGTGCCTGAATATTGACAGGTGCATGGTAGCCGAGAGGGAGATATAAAAGAGCAAAGGATGTCAGTGGAAATTCTCCAAGACGTTGGATGAATGGTTTGAGTTCCATACGTTATCTTGATACAAAGTGCCTGCTTGTGTGAAATTGGCATTATATTACTCTAAAATGCACTACTTTGTAACTAGAATTACTAAAGTATTTATGTGCTCACCATTTCTTTCTCAGGTTAATCTATTAAAAATCATCAAAGAAATGTTTTAATTTATTTTACTGGATAGGACATCAGTGGTAGGTGCAACTGATTCCCTTTGCTGCAGGTTGGGAACAAAGGTGGATCCGTTTTCATTGGGCAGTGGTGACCTGCCCTTCTAAATAACTTCTAGTAGCCCCACGACCAATGCGCTCATTCTGAATGAGAGGGGGTAACTGGTCTTCTAGCGTATCATTCCCTACACTTGTTTGCGACAGAGTCAATGTTGATCTATGGTGAACTCCTGTACCTTGCACTGGATATGAAGGTCATGGCATTTCTCCCTGTCACTTAGAATCACCCTAACTTTATATTATGCACCTGACCTTAAACTTTCAACAGATGAGCCAACTGTTATGCAGGCCTGTATTCCACTCCCTCTAAACATATAGAAAAGTAACCTGCCATAATGTATATTACTATATCAACCTTCTAGCAGGTGGTGGTGGTCGCACTCTCTTTCTAGGAGGACTTATTGTTATAAATACTTAGGGCTTCATTTCAGGAGCTCCTGTGTAGTACCCCCATAACTTGCCTCACCTTTTCCCGGAAGATCAGTAACTCTGCTGGGGAGTGCAGTAAGTGGGCATTACAGTTGCAAGTGGGGCATTTAATGTCCTCTAAGGAATTAGTAATTACTTAGGGAATCAGTCATTCCTGGCATAAATTCCCTGGTTAGTCCTAATTTCATACCGGTATGGCACCCGGAAACTTCATCTACTTTCAGAAACCGAAGTCTCCCAGTGAAACAGACATGGTCTGAGGGGTTCCTGATGAATTATAATTCTTTTTTTAAGTTTCAGAAAAAAGTTTATTCAACAAGAAACAAAAGGCAATAAAATGTAAATACATAGTATCCCATAAGTTCATGCATGAAGTTGTGGTTATACGAAAAGGTTTATAAGGATATATACAAGGTCTGGCAATCTATCTTCATATTACAACATTATGGGCCTCATGTAGGTAAATAAATTTTACCGGTTCATAAATACCGAGCCGTACCGAATCGGTAAATTAGAGCCGGTAAGTTATATGTAGATAAAAATTCGGTAACAGTTACCGATTCGGTAACAGTCGGTAAATACGAATCGGAATTCACCGATTCGGTAAATACCGAGGTGGTATCCACCGATTCGGTGAATACCGAGGTGGTATCCACCGAATCGGTAAATACCGAGGTGGAATTTAGCGAATCGGAAAATACCGAGGATACTACCACCTTCCCTTAACTAAGTAGCCAATATCACAATCATGTCATCACAGAAGGTCTCTCAGGCCTGAATAGGGGACCCCATACCACAAAGATCAGCTTAGTGAAATCACATTACAGGAGCATCAGGAGTCTCCTCGCAGGAAGGCTCGTCTTCGGTCTGAATAATTAACATGATGTCTGAGCTATGAAAAGCACCAACTGTCATGTATGTGCAGCTGCGCGTGTGCCATGGCTAAATCGTGGGTCGAACAACCGATAGTGGAAAACATGCATTGTGTAACATTCCAGACTGTGTGTCACAGCATGTACAGACCAAGGTCGCTGCGCAGAGCTTGGGATGGGAACAACAGAATGCACTCGTCTGAAGGAAGTCTCGAGTCAGCAGTTTATTCAAGAAAGAACATGTAAACGCAGTGTCGTGTGCAAAGACACAAATATGGCTACATAACATTCAACGTGGTAATGCCAACTGAACAATGCATGTACGTATTCAGGGAGAACTCACTACACGCCCCCTTCAGCGAAGCAATATGTAATAGGCAAGAAAAGAGAGAGCGCAGAGTTCAGTTTCGTCAGAGCAGAACAGGGCGTAACCAATGCAGCGCCAAAGTCCTACAGTCCAATTCATTGCAGCATACAATTCCAAAAAACACAATGCAAGTATAGTAAAATACTCAAGCAGACCATCAGGAAGAGAAACACGAGAAATAAAAGAAATAAATGTTGCGCCAGGGTGCTGTCCAGTAGCACAGGCGCATTGGACGACAATCCAGTTAATCCATGAATGTATAGGCAGCATATGTGGCCACGGCTTCCAACAAGCAATCGTTTCCAGGGCCACTAAAAGTCTCAGCCATCCAATTGAGTAAAGAAAAGGAACATACGTGTTCTCCAACCAACGGAGCCTCCAGCACAATCAGAGGGCACCCGGAATGTTCCTCCAAATAGCTCATGGACAAGAAGTCGTAGGCTGCCGCTGAGATGTCCCAATTACCCAGGATACCATGCGCCGCTCCACACGCCATGATCCGGACACCAGAACAGGACAACTCGTGAGCCACTAAGGGCCGCATCAGTCGATCGAAATCCGGCACCGGAGACACCATGTTGGTCAAGCACAAATCCAGAGGCCATTCAAAGGGACAATCCAGGCAGTGAAATACAGGTTGCACGCAGGTGAAGTAGGAATACCTGAAGGATAATCCATATGCCAGGCTTAAAGTCGCCAATGGCAAAGTACCATAGTAGTCAAGCATCCTATCACGAAGAAGATGCAGACGGGACAGGTGCTCGTGTGGCACAGAAGGAGCAGCCATTCCGTAGTATGAAAAGTAAAAGCAGCACACCTGCCACCAGCGCCAGAAGCAGCGGAACACCTCCAAAGATGCTCGAGCACAGTGAATGAACAAATGCCGGAATTACACCACAAATAGTTTGGAAAGAGGTCACGAGACCCGAGCCCCACATGTTCAAAAAAATTGAGCCAGGCCGGTCGTTGACGAGGCATTGATAATACTTTGGATCAAAGAGCCGAAATGCAGGGGGAGTTCAGTATTCAGAGGCGCCTGTTCCTCAGTGCGCGAAGTAGCAACGTGAAGGACAAATATTTCACGAGAGGAAGTCAAAGGCACCTCTTTGTGGGACAATGGCGCTCTATTCTGCTCAACTTGTTGGACTCTGACTTCAAGGTTGGAATCGAAGGCCAGAAGGAAACATCCCGGCGCCCATGCGGGGGTGGAAAAAGAACAGTATAGCAGCAGACAACTTCATGCGAGACAGTTATGTACGGGATTACCACTCACATCCCGCAGCAAACTTCATTATTCATAATTAAATGAATACCGTTTGCAAGCACAGTGAAAGAAGGTGTAATCACAGGCACTGGGATACCTCGTAGGACGCACGCCAAAATCGGGGCTTGTACATTGCATGCGCCGTGTACTTGCATGTGCCTATTGTCTCATGTATGAATCCTAGAAGTGAGAGTGCTAGAGCTAATATCTATAACGGCTTAGGCCTTCACCATGTTTGCTTGGGCAATAGCTCTCAGTCTGGAAGCCGCCTCACTGTGCGACAACTTGCAGACCTCGTTGTAATTAGCATAGGCGCACCTTTTGGTTCTGCCACCCACGGGACCATTCACAACATCAGTCCATTCGGTATGCACATTGATGGAGTGGGTGGACTTCCTGATCCTGTAGATGTGCTCTGTGTCAGCTGGTGGACAGAGTGGGATGTGTGTCCCATCAATGCTGCCAATATAATGGTGGTAGGAATTCCTGAAGGAACGGGACAGGCAACTCTGGGATACACCACCCACCGCAGCTATCACCACCTGATAACTGCCGGATGCCAACAGATGTGGGCTGCAGAGCACCTGCACATGTGGGGGTATGGCGTGCGCCCTTCTTATTGGCTGGTCCAGGAGTGGGTGCGGGTCCCTGATTGAGTCCATGATGGTTTCGGGGTGTAGCCTGTGCCTCTCATGTATCTCTGCATCAGTCAGCTGGAATAGTGTGATGCGCTGTCTGTGGATGCGTTCCTTCCGTCGACATACCCTCAGTCCTGCTGCCTGTAGACGTAGGCGCCTTGCAATGACGTCAATAGCAGCCAGGGTGTCCACGCTGTTGCATTTTGGGATTGCTCAGCTGCACTGTTGTTGGTTACCACCTGCTTTCAATCCGTGTTAATTACCGACTCTTATTTACCGATTTTCTTGGATTTCTTAATTACCGAGTGCTCCTACATGTCATTTTGATATTTACCACTTCATATTTACCACTTCATATTTACCGATTCGTTAATTATGTATTCGGTAACTATGAATCGGTTTTTACCGCCTCATATTTACCGAACAGTGGTTTTTGGACTCCTACATCTCACTTGTCTGTATACCGGTCGGTAACGGCATATTTACCGAATTTCGGCCGTTACCGACCGGTATTTCGCTACCTACATGAGGCCCTATATCTCTATTAAGCATATTCAATTAGTCATAGGTATAAAATATGAAATGTCAAAGAGGCGTTAAATCTTCTTGTTCCTTGGGAGTGCTTCTGCAGGAAAGTCTGGCACGAAGATCAATAAACTTTGTAACTGGGGACCATAGCTGCAGATGTTTTGTAGCTAGAGAAAGAGGATATACATAAACTGTATCTAATCTGTGGCTATGGCAAACTGCATACCAAAAGCGTGAAAGGACAGTTTGGGCGAGTCCTTCCAGTATTTAGTAATTTGTTGACACACTACTGTATAAGCAAATCCAGAATTTGTACATTTAATGAGCAATTATTCCAATCATCGGATAGAGCGCCTAAACAAATATTAGCAATAGAGAGGGGAATGGTAGAGCCAAATAGTAGGGTGATTTGGTCCCAAACAAGCGTCCAAAAATCACGGACAAAAGGGCAAGTAAAAAGTAAATTTTTTAAATCAGCATGTGTATGGGAACAGGACCAGCAAACATCAGATATGTCCGTGTTCATCCTATGCAGAGTCATAGGAAAGAGGAGGGTCTGTGTTGTGTTCACTGCTCTACAAGTTCTTATAATTTTGATCCAGATTTTATTCCACATATAAATGGACCATTCCGTATCCAGATCTTGTTCCCAGGCTAATTCTACTTTACTTTTATTTCCAGTAACGCTGGACTTTCGTAAGTAAGTCTATATGGTGTAAGCTTTAGAACACTTGCTGAGGAACTTGCGGGTTTGGTTGGCAGTTGTGGGAGAGGAGTTGAGTTAACTTGTTCAAAAGCAAGATACAGAGCATCTTGCAATAGTTGGTATTTATTCTAAAAGGAGAGGGGGAAACTAAACAAGGAACGAGCATGAGAAAAAGGTATAACCTTATTATTATCAAATAATTGATTTACCCATATTAAGCCTTTTTGTCTCCATGTTTTCCAATAAAAGGGCTTTCCCTTGATCAATATGAGTCTATGCCATATAGTGGAGTTCAGAAATGTATTGATATTCTCAAATTGACCTGACGTAATTGTGTCCAATTATTTACATGTGTGTTTAACAATGGGAGTGGATAATTGTTGGGGTTTCCAAGTGAATGACAAGTACTCTTGAAAGGAGAAAGGACTAAGGTAGGATTGTTCAAGCATGACCCAAAGTGGAGAATTCGGCAAGGATCCTGAGATCCATCTAGAGCAGAGGTCTTCAATCTGTGGGGCGCGACCCCCAGTGGGGCCGTGGAGTCATGGGAAGGGGGTCGCGCTCTTCCTTTGCTAAAAGAAAACGTTCCAGACAGGGTCGTTAAAATGCCTTCCCTGGAGCAGTGTTCAGGGACTCTGCCATGCTGGGAAACAGAAACCAGGCAGACAGTTAAACTCACCTTTCTGCCAGTGTACTGTTGGCCTGAAAGAAATGCAAATGTGCACAACGCGTTAATCCGCAAATCCTTTACATTTGCAGATTAACTCGTTGTGCACATTTGCATTTCTTTCAGGCCAGCAGTACACTGGCAGAAAGGTGTGTTTAACTGTCTGCCTGGCTTTGATTTTTCAGGAAAGGAGAGTGCTGTTGAAGTTCATTTATTGAATCACTTTAAACTTTTTGAGTGGTGGTGCACAGAGTTAACTGAGCTGTGAAGTGCTTGCTTTTAATTGTCATTGTATTTAGATAGCTTTTACTATCCCTGAGAATGTGTTGAAGGGACAGTTATGTTAAAAAAACAAAATGCATTACATAGGGTCTAGATATTACTAAAATCTATGGGCCTCATTTACAATGAAATGGTGTAGGGCAGCTCCGCAAGTATTTTTGCTGCGCTGCCCTATGCCAATTCAAAAGGGCAGGATTGGACTGTATTTATAAAATACAGTGCATTCCTTTCCTTTCTGGCTGCACACAATTTGGTGCCTAGCGCCAACGCAGGCAGCCTTGCACCATGGTGCAAGGGTGTCTCCATTGTTTGCAGGATTGTTTTTGCCTTTCTGCGTAAAAAAAACTCATGGAGGCTTTTTCCTCCTTCTATGTGTGCCACACAAAGAAAGAGGAAACAATTGAGGAGAAATAGATATTTCTCCTCATTACGCATCTCTGGGGGAAGCGTACAGTTTTGACGCATCCTCAGGTTTACAGATGCTTGTAAATCTGGGAATGTGTCAAAACCCATGGGAAAACCCACCGCAACGCCCATGGAACGCCCCCACCCCCTGACGCAGTGTAAGGCAGCACATCAACTTGCGCAGCGTTGCCTTACACCATATGTAGGAGTCCATGAGATGCCACACAAAATGACTTTGCGTGGCCTCATAGATATGGATCTGCGCAACCAGAGCGCCATAAAAAAATATTCACCGCAAGGGGCTTATAAATAAGCCCCTATATTTTGAAAGCAGCCCATATATTTTGGAAGCACCATTTTATCATAAAACATTTTGCGCATTTTGTAGCAGTCTATCTTATACTGTGTGCAATGCAAGTATAAAATAAAGGCATTTCCCACTGAGTAACAATTTTTTCAAATGTATCTATTATTCTTTGAAGCTGCCTGTTATTTTATATGTAGCTACCGGATGGTGAAAGACCTAAATGATGAATGATGTTCAGCCACCTCCAGTTACATGCAGCTGTAAATGCTAAACTGTCAGCATCCCATGAAATATAATATGCTTTTCCTCTAATGCCGTGCAATAAAGTTGCAGCCCATGCATTACAGCTATTATACCTAGGGCCACTGGAATTATGAGATTGTGAGGCCGCAGAGATTTTAGCATGATTATAGATTTGTCGCATTTGCCATATAATCCATCATCTGCCACATAATCTGCTGATTTTAACCAAAAAAAACGCATTTATTCAAAAGGTTCAAAAGTTTATAAAAAGCAGCAACAGGTGTTGACGCTTAGTAGAAGGCCATTTGTAGAGCTGTGCTGCTCACCTTTTTGATGCTTTTTGCTATATTTGGGTGTTAAACTTGTATAAAGGAGGTGCAACCACAGATTGACCGTTTCTCCGGTAAACATTTATGGTTGTCAATGATACAGAGTACCAGGTTTTAGAAATTTTTGTTGGGTCCGTATGCCTAAAAATTGTTGATGGGGGGGTCTCGGCATCAAAAAGTTTGAAGACCACTAATCTAGAGGATTGACGCAGTAGGAACACTTGGTGATAATTAGGGAAGTCAGGAAAATGTACTCCTCCTTCTAGTTTTGGGCATCTGAGTTTTGATAATGACATGCAAACTCTTTTATTGGTCCAAAGAAAAGAAGATGAGTTGATTTTCTAAAAAAAAAAAAAGAATTAGATATAGCAGTCGGTATGTTAGAAATAGAATAGAGTATTATGGGAATAACATCATCTTAATATTATCTAAGCGCCCCCACCAGGAAAGATAAAGAGAGTGCCATTTGTCTTTTAAGATGGATATTTTAAGTGAGCATTTGTCTATATTAATGGAAATTGATGATTTAATTGATGAAGTCAAGTACATACCTAGATATTTTATATGCTGTGGGTTCCATTTTAAATTTGATATGTTAAAATCATCCTTAAATGTAAATTTGGTTAAGGGCAATCTCTCACATTTGTCATTATTTAATTTATACCTGGAAACAGAGGAGTAAGCAGTCACCTCTTGTAGGAATGCAGGAAGGGAGGAATGTGGTTTCGAGAGAAATAATAAAATATCATCTGCATATGTTGCCAATTTAATGTGTACAATGGTAAAGGAAAACCATGAATGTCTAGGTTTTGGCATATTTTAGATAAGAAGGGTTCTAAAGCTAGATTAAAGAGAAAAGGAGATAGGGGACATCCCTGTTGAGCCCCTCTTCCCAAGTTAAAACATGAGAAAGTAAGGGCATTGGCAAAAATTGGCGCTCTGGGATATATGAATAAGGGAGAGAAATTAAGTTTATAATTTTGGATCAGAACCAAACCATTGAAGTGTTTGAAAAAAAAATGGCCAATATACCCTATCAAATGCCTTTTACGCGTCTAATACGATTGCAGCGAGAGAGTCGGAAATATGAGATGTTTTGGATAGTATTCAAAAAATAAATTAGTGTCTGTAATAAAGCGTCCCTTAACAAAACCAGATTGTTCTTTACCGAGTATGTCGGGAAGAAAGGATTCCAGCCTCAAGACCAAGGCCTTAGAAAAAAATGTATGATCTATATTTACTAAAGATATGGGTCTGTAGTTTCATCACAAAAGAGGGTCCTTATCTTCCTTGAGTATGAGACATATTAAAGCTTCCAAAGAGGATCCAGAGGATATACCAGTATTTGAAAAAGAGACTATAAAATCATGTAACTTGGGAAGAAGCAAATGAGAGAAATGTATTAAAAAAACTCTACAGTAAATCTGTCTGGTCCTTGGGCCTTATTCTATTTGAGTGTTTGTAGTGTAGTGCATAATTCATTCGATGAGATATCAAGTTCCAATGAGTCGAAATTTAGCTGTGCATCACAAGATTTCTCAAAAGAAGAGGGATATTCTGGAATCTCCTTGTCTGTAGGTGAGGACTCCGGTGTGTACAAGGATTCATAAAATTGATGGAATTCTTGTAGGATATTAGAATCTTTTTATCTAGGTGATTGTTGATCGTCTACGATTGATTCAATGTTGAGTTTTTTTTTTTTTTAACCTTGAGATAATTTGCTAATAATTTGCCAGATTTGGTCTGGCCACCATAAAATTTTGCACTAGATTTTAGCAAATACAATGATGCTTTATCCGTAGACTCCTTGTTAAACCTAAGTTTAGTTACTATAAGTTCTGACGGACATTCTTTGGATTTGGTAGTATAATAGGAATGTTGCAATCTCTTTATTTTTGCAAAAAGATCTGTTGCATGTTTACAGATGATATATCGCTTCTTAGAAACGTAGTTAATGATAAAATCAAAAGCAGCCGCTTTAAAAGCGTCCCATAATATCTGAAAGGGTAGGCTTTCTATTTCGTTAAAAAGAAAGTACTCATTAAAAAAGTAGGTAAAAGAGGAGGTGAATATAGAGTCTAAGGGCCTCATGTAGGTAGCTAAATACCGGTCGGTAACGGCCGAAATTCAGTAAATATCCCGTTACCGACCGGTATTTAGCTATTTGAGATGTAGGAGGCATATTTCAGGATTCGGTAAATAACCGAATCGGTAAAATTCCGATTCGGTAAATACCGAATCCTGAAATCATATGTAGGGAGCACTCTAAAGAGTGAAAATTAGAATTAAGAATTCGTTATTTACCACCAAATACAGGTTGGTGATAAATAACGAATACCTTGCAAAAAGTAATATTTTGCAGATGTAAGAGTGCCATGTGGCAGACATACATGCCCTTAGGGCATGTATGTGCGCCACATGTGCACACATGCAAGATTCAGGGGTGCAACATGGTGTCAATGTGACACCCTGCCACCCTTGAATATGCACCCCCCATTACCGAATCGGTATTTACCGAATCGGTAATGAGGCATACCTTCCCATTGATTCCTATGGGCCTCCAGGCCCATAGGAATCAATGGGAAGGTATGCCCCATTACCGAATCGGTAAATACCAATTCATAATTACTGAATTTTTCCGATTCGGTAAAATTTACAGAATTATTACCTACATCACATATACCGATTCATAAATACCGAATCGGTAAAATTCGGTATTTATGAATCGGTAAATGTGATGCTACCTACATATGGCCCTAAGAGTAGTGAGTTATTAGAACGCCATCGGTTGGAGATATTTGGCTTGATAAAATAGAGACAGGATAGTGGTCATATATTAACATAGAACCAATTTCCCCAGATTGTAAAGAATGAGAAATGTTGTGGGATACCAAAACGTAGTCAATACGTGATTGGGTCTGGTGTACCATGGTAAAGTATGTGTATTCTCTTACAGTGGGGCTGCATAGTCTCAAGGCGCCTACTAATTTTCGCTGTAGAGTAGATTGTAAAAATAAATTATGGGCTTCATTTGGTAAGAAGGAGGTCAGAGAATTGTGGACGATAAAGGGATCTACAATTTGATTGCAATTTCCTGCTAAAATGAGATTGTCCTAGGGACATTGCAAGACTTGAAAAAGAGAGTCACAAGTAGTTGGGGCATAAATGTTAAATAAGGAGAGTGGAACCTTCCCAATCAACAGATCAGTAAACATCCAACGACCCACAGTATCTGCTTCTTGAGAGATTTAATTAACACAGAGAGATTTGTGACAGAGTGACAACACCATTTATTTTACCATCTCCCGGGGAGAAGAAGACTGCACCTACCCAATCCCTCTTCAGTTTTAAGGATTCTCTTTCTGTAAGATACGATTCTTGAATCAAAGCTATGTTAACTCTTAGTTTAGCGAAATGTGTTAGAACACCCTGCCTTTTGATAAAGAATTTTCAACGACATCTATTATTCATTAAGAAGAGAAAGTAAATGGATGCAGAAATATTCAAAAAAGTGATACAATGTAAACTACAACATCACTTTTATTAACAAGAGCACAACAAAGAACACCATGGATGAAGAAAGAACTTGAAAAATGAAAGATGACAGGTAAAGGTGTTTAGGAAAGAAAAGCAACAGGAGAAGGGAGTAGAGGGATAACTCGAGAAGATAAAAAAGAGTAGACTAAGAAGGAGAACGTAAAAGAAATAACACATACATAGACAAATCCAAATAAGACAGGGGCTGAAACCACATGGAAAGATGTTGCATCCAGATCCCAAAGGAGGGGCACACGGACGACAGCACTTTACAAGATGTGAGACAACGACAAGCACACATAATAATACACCTAAAAGGAGAAGCGAGAGAAAAACTGGTTAATTGCTAAAAGTTAACAGCAACATTATGGTATACATGTCAAAAAGGAAATTTCATGAGTAAGCAATTATACTACAATATAGGAGACCCAAACAGATGTTTCTGATTACCACATGTCCTGAAAGTTTTAACCAAAATGAGAACTTGAGGCTCCAGAAGTGTCCATAGTTTCTAAATTGCAAGAGTTAATGAAGCTTTTCAATTTAACTGGGTCTTTATAGGTGGTTGATTTGTTTCTGTAGGTAACCTTGAAGAGACAGGGATGAAGAAGACCGTAACGAGCACCAAGAAAGCGAAGATCCTGTCTAATATTTAGAAGTTTTCTATGTCTGTCTGCCGTACTCTTGGCATAATCTTGAGAGAAAAATCAAACTTGACCTGACCAAGATATACAGGCTGTTGTTTTGAATGCAGAGAGGGCTTTGAGAAAATCCGTATACGCTCCAAGAAGTATAAAATGACACCTCTCTGGCGTTTTGAAGTAGAAGCATTAACTTTTTGACGACCCAATTTGTGTGAATGTTGGATGTTCAAAGAGCTGCCTTCAGGTAACTTTAGAGCTTTAGGAAGAAAGCTTTTAAAGAAAGTAAGAGGGTCTGGGCCCTCCATGTTCTCAGATAAACCATATATGCGCAGATTATTTTTCCTGTTTCTGTTTTCCAAGTCTTCAACTTTTTTCTGCAGAGAAGAGACTTGAGATTGAAGAAAGCTCACTTTGCTGTCAGCTATACTGTAAGAGGAAACTCTCTGTTCCACTACATGTAGACGTTTGTCAATTTCCTTTTAGTAAGGTGTTGTAGATTATTGTTTGTTTCCTCCATAAAAGGACGTAGGGCACAAATTTCTTCGAGTAAGAAGTCCAGAGAAGCAGGAGGCGAAGACTTTGCAGACCTTTTACAGATGTTTCGTGGAGGCTTTTTCAGAACTCGCCGGTGCAGTAGCCATGGTTGCCGCAGAAGCAGACGTGGCATTTTTTGATTGAGATGCTCAAGAAGATTCCATTGCAGCAAACATTGTGAAAACTGTGGAATTTTTAATAAATCTGTGCGTTGGGGACAAAATAGAGGGACTAAATCTCCTCACTCTTCCCATAGGTGATGCAAAAACTCTTTAAATAGCACTGACCCTTATATGAAAACAAATAATTATGGCAATGTTGGAAAGAAGGAGGAAAATAGAGTTGGATGTGGCAAATATATGTCAAAAGCCTGGCAAGGTGCTTGTAGAACTGTAAAAAGAAAAAAAGAAGCAAGAAAAGCCATTTCAAATTTATAGTGACAGTATACCTTTAAAATCTCTTGTTATTTTCAGGCATCCTCCTGCAGTGTAAGAACGCTATTGATAACTGATTTGGATCTTCGTCTCAATGCATTGCTGCGTTGGTATGAAGCGGCTGCATCTCAAAATGGCGGCTGTTTCTGAGGGAGAGGATGAGATAGAAGAAAAACACAGCTTCTTACTTGCGGCGTGAGGCACCCCTCAGGAAATTATCTTGGAGTACTTCTGCATGTCAACCTGCGTTTTGACTCGCAGGCAGGTTCCAGGGTCCGTGCAAAAAGCTGTCCTGCGCCACCATCTTCTTTGGGAATCAAGCCACGCCCGATGAGTTCTAATTCTAATGAGCCAGTAAATACTGTTACCGGCCCCATCTGAATTAAAACAACACTCTCAATCAAATCCTTAGTCACACAATAAATAATTGGGCCTTCAAAGAATTTAGTGTAAACATAGTCTAATTGTTGACCATCATCCCACTGAACATAAAGTCGGCACCCACTCTCTGGATTTTCAGAAAGCTGCTGAAAACTTGCCTTGTCAAAGAGTATTTTTATTGTGAGACATCCACATACTTAACCAGACCGTAATAATCTGCACAGCACCAAGAGACTATGTGAACACAGCACTAAATAAAATCCTACATCTCTATATCTGATTTCTGTTGTGAACAGACTCCATGGTCCCATTAAAAATGTAGAAGCAGTGCCAATAAAGTTTGTTTTTCAAATAATAATCTTAAAGGATATATTAGAGTGAGCCACATGGAAAGGCGACCTTGTTTGATAGACTCAGCAGAATTTCTTCTGAACAAGATAAGGCTGCCCAAATTAGCAATGATTGCCCGCGCAGCAAATCCCCTGTAAACTCCAGGCCAACAAAGCTAGAGTTTACACCACAAAATCCATCAGAGGGGAACCACGACATTCTGAACCATTCAAACTTACTATGATTATTTCAGGCAATCCCAAATCTGTTAAAGATCACCTCTGAAAACATCTTGAGTGTTGAGTTTAAAGTAATGCTGAAGCGCAACAAGGATAGACAATCAATAATACTAACACTAACATTGTCTCTATTGGCAGAAGTAATACTAGTGTGTACGTCAACCTTTGAGGAATGGGGTATCGACTTATCAAAAATTACAACTCCGAATTATCCAGCCCCACTGAAACACTAAAACTAACTGTCAAACTCTACATCTCGTCCATAAAGTGTTTAAGAGGGATTGGGCAATTGCAACATAACCTACACCAAGGAAATATGAGTATAGGCAAGTCTTATTCAACCATAAGGGGCTCAACTGGTAGAGTTGCCATAGAATGACCTGTGGGAAAACATAACAGATTGGAGTTGGATACCGTCTGCCCTGTCCAGTGTTACTCAGAACTGCTCCTAGCAGCAACGACTGTGTCCCAGAAAGACATCAATATCTAAAGATACTTTCATGGAATATTGCTGTGCTATCGAGCCTATTAAAATCTTCATCTGAAAACTCACTCCTAACGAACACTGATTTTCTTTGCCTCCAAGAAACATAGTTAACAAGTTCAACAACTATCCCCAGCTTCTGAGAGATACATAAAGCTGTGAAAAAAATCAATATTTTTGGAAGGCCATAAGGATGACTTTCTATATATTTCTATATCGTCTTGAAGCTAAAAGTCAAAGAAATTCCCACCCTGGATGAAATGCTACAACTGATTATGCTGGACAGTCTTAAAGAAAATGACTCCAGAAGAAGGATTTTGTTGATTAATGTCTATTTTAACCGTTTTGACTGTGAGCGAGCGGAAAGGTTGAATCAGCTATATGATAAATTGGACATAGGGTTATGTGACCATGTTAATTATGGCATAATAATCCAGGGGGACTTTAAGCTGCGTCAATTGGGAGCAACCTCGGTTGGTTGTCAAACTCCCTGACTGACTTGCTCCAAAGTTTCGTAAATAAACATAGGCTCAAGTCCATTCAGCACATAGTTGAAAGTATACCAGTGCCACCAAAGTTTCCAAAAATATTCAAGTGAAGAAATATTATTGAATATGTATTCTCGCCAAAATCGTTGAGGATTTGGAGAGCTTTAAAATCCTCTCATTACAAGAGAGCGACCACCTCCCACTTCGTAGCTCATCCAAGCGGGAATGCCAGAGGGTTTTGGGCACCTCACAAGGCAACAAAACTCTACACTTAACCTGGAGAATAAAATGGGGCCCCAGTCTCCTTGCAAAAACCTTGGGGCATATTATCAAGCACGGCATTAAAATTATCGCCGCTTTGGCAGCAGAAAACTGCCGTTAAAGCGGCGATAATGGGCTTGATAATGTGCCGCAGAGAATTCCAATAGAAGCCCATGTTGACACCAGAAATGGGCTTCTATAGGAATTCTCTAGGGCATATTATCAAACCCATTATTGCCGCCAAATTGGCGATAATTTTAATGCCGTTTCTTGATAATATGCCCCTTAGTCTGGAAATCTGTCAATGGTCTGTCCCTTACGACTCATAGTAGCAAATATCTGCTGGCCAACTGGGAGTCCATTATTAAGGATATCCATTTAACTCTAGACTCTGCACTAGCTCCCCGGAAGTTCTCCACAAAAAACTCTCAAAAGAACTGCCTCATAATGGAAAGCAAGCGTAACATCCGCAGGCTGAGGAAATTAAAGCAAAAAACACACAACCTGCAAGCCAAGGCAGATCAGCAGTGAAGATTGCGGGACTTAACAAACCAACATAAGCGACTTGCCTGGTCTATAAAAATTCAACAGAGGGACAAAGAGTGGTTACATATATACTCACTTATTGTTAAACAAGGTCAGCCTGACCTATGGATATACATTAAAAACAAAATGTGCCAGGAAACCGCTAGAAATAATGCAACTGATAAATCTTTGTGGACACAGCATGTAAAAAAGCTGTATGTAGCAGAAATATCATGTGTCTCCATGCCAAACACTATATGTTTCCCAGATGACTCTTCAGACAAGGAACCAATGTTTGTGTATAAAACTATTCAAAGAATACTGTGTAAAACGAGAGCAACAGGTGCTCCTGACCCAAATGGGATCCCAGATCAAGTTTTCAAAGATGACATCGACCTGTGGTCAACAATACTCTTGCCCCTGTACCACACATGCTCAGTGACCAGTCAAGTACCAGAGAGCTGAAAGGGCTCAATTTTGCAACCAATATTCAAGAAGGAAGATAGGCAAAATCCAGCCAACTACCGCCTGATCGCCTTCTAGATATTGAAGCTAAGGCATATGCTTCTGCCCTCTCAAAAGAACTAGAGGGCTGGGTGACGGCTAATGAGATTGTTCTATTTTGTCAAACGGGCTTCTGGTTGAACTCTTCAACCTCGGAAAACATAGACGCACTCTCTTACTTAATTCACCAAGCGACCAGTGAGAAGTCATTCTCCCCTCTATGCATGTTTCGTTGATTACTCGGCTGCGTTTGACTCAGTGGACAGGGACAATTTATGGAGGAATCTCCAGGTCTGGGTCATCCCAAATAATTTTCTTAATGCGATAATATCTTTGTGCTCCTCAATGCTGGTGAGGGTTATGCTGTCCCCAATGGTAATAACGAGGATAATCCCCATGAATAACGGATTAAATCAAGGCTGTGTCCTTGTTCCCTTGCCATTTAATCTGTACACTGCAGACATGTCAGCGGCACTATAATATGCTAATCTAATCCCGCCAAAAATCGGAGATGTTAAAATCACTATACTGCAATATGCTGACAACATCATCCTGTTGGACAATTCAAACATTGAGATTCAGAAAGCCCTAAATGCCCTCTATAAGTACAAAGAGGCAAATAAAATGACGGCAAATGAGTCAAAAACAAAAGTTATAACCTTTGAGAGGACGACCAAGAAATTAATCTATTGCTTCACTATGGGCTCTTTAAAAATCACTGAGACAAAATCGTACAATTTTTCGGGTGTGTAGCTTTCCACAAAGAGAGGAACTAAAACCCACTTAAACCACTTTAAAGAAAAAGCTGCACTAATCAATACTATACTTTGCCAGTTTAACACTGTATTAGAAAGTCCCTCTTCAGTCTCAATACGAAGGGTGCTCAGGGCCGGCCTACTACCTGCGATCACCTAGGGCCATGAAGCTTTCCCGGGGCAACTTACTAAAACTGTAGAACAGCTCCACCTAAAAGCATACAAGAGAGTCTTTAGGCTGCCCCAATATATAAGAGGTTGTCTGATTAGACTTGATTTTGGGTTGGAGGGTCAAGCATGGGCCAACATTGGTACCTTTTTAAAGTACTACTATAGATGTATTACGGCCATGCCTAACACCTTGAAATCAGTTCTCCAGAACAAATTTAATATTAAGAGTATCCCTTGGTCCATTTATCTGGATGAGTCAGCTGATACTCCCCAAATAGTCCTGTCCGCACTGTACACAACATTTAAAACTGTTCGGAAAAAGCACAAAAAAGCACTGTCAAAATCAATCAACATGGACAATCTAAAGAACACATCGATATTAGAAGCACTGGCAATTTCATGCGCTTATAATTACCCATCTTGCTTTAAGCCACAACTATACAGTCAGTGCTCAATTGGGAAAGCCTGTCTTAAACAAATATAGGCTGCAAAGCAAGGTCTATGAGCCTTCAAATTCAAGAAACAAACCTCTTCGTATAGCTGATGGAGCAGGGACTCGTATAAAAGGAGACTTGCTCTGAAGCAATTCCCTCAAATAACTCATAACATAAATGTAATAATTGTGTTTGTAAGTAATAATCTGCACCATAATTCGTACATTTGAATCTAGGGGAAGCTTGCCTATGTGTTTTACTAACAAGTAATCCGTGTGTCACTAAAAATGGCTGCTAAACGCAGGATTCTGCATTGCGCATGCGTCTACTGCATCTACGTAGTATGACGTACTATCGCTTGGAGGGAAATCGTTGCAGCTGTGCAGTTACTCTTATAATGGCCGCTTGAAACCCACATGATAATGCGCATGCTTTGCTGAAACTAAACCATGCAAGTTTACTAAAATGCTAATGCAAAAGATTATTATAAGTAAATGGAAGTAGAGTAGAGATAGGTGGTATACAGTGAAACCATTTATTTTTTATTTTAATATTCATTTCTTTAACCTCTCTACTAGTTCGTGTTTGGGCCTCCAAGAGGGACTGAAGCCCGTGTATCATGTGATTAGTTCACATGCGCAGTAACGACAAACCAGGAACCGCGATGCAAAGCCTTGAATGCCACCCAAAAGAAAACAGCAACATGTCCTGGGAACAAACATGATGTCCTGTTAACAGGAACCAAATTGTATACAGTGTATTGATTAAGATGTGAATACAGGTGGGAAATAAAGCTTGGGAAAGTAAACTAAGGGGTGGGAACCTTAAACAATAAGCTTTAGAAAAGTATTAAAACTTAGCATGGTGTGATGATCATCTCCCCTTGCTTGTCCAATCAGAATTAAGCGTTTCATGAACTTGAAACATTTAGGGGTGGTGGTTACCATTAGAAGAGTATAATTGAGATAGTTTAGTTAGTTAGATACCGCTCGTGCTGCAGAGATGCTAAGAGACCGAGATGCTGTCCGAGAATTGAGCAGATCCTAACGAAGAACTGAACTACAGAACTTAGAACCAAAGCTAAATTAGAAGAACATCGTGGAAGAATTGAGGAGGGAAGTAGGTAAAGAGCTAGAAAAAGATCGCGGAAGAATCGGGGAGGAAGAGAGTATCAGAGAGGGGTGCGACACAGGTGTCGGATCTAGAAGAGGTCGCCTATCCTGTCCTGAATCCTGTCCTGAAACCTTTGGTCACCTGACCTGTCCCAGGAGACCCAGTCCTGCTCCTAGGCCAAGGGGTTGGTTTCCACACCATTCTAGGTAAATATAACTCTGTGTAGTATGTCATTGTATTGCTCCCTCTATTTTTCAGGTACTGTCATTATTATAACTTAGTCTGAAATTTCTGACTTAATTTGATTTTCCTTCCTTAAAGAAAACGGTGTTCGAGCTGCACTTTGTATTCTTTGGTTCACATGAAATTTACTATATAAACATTTAAAACTCTCTTGAGTCAGTGGTCATTTAAAGTATATAGTTGGATGGTATTACACATATACTGCTAACAACTAGATCCATTGATCAGAGGAAATTATATACGGACGAAGGGTTAGTAAGAATTGGTGAGGTAAATTCACCTCACAGGTATCATCACACTAAATTGATCAGAGCGGAGCTTACTAGCATTTTGTATGAATGTTTATGGGCCCAGGTGAGTATGTGAATTGTGTGTGTATCACTAGCTGGTAGCCGCTCCATCAGTTTTTCTGGTAGCAGAGAGGATTTTAGTTAAGTTAGGTGAAATTATTGAGATCTGAATTTAATGTATTAACACACCAGTTTTTGTATTTTGTTCTATGTTGTCTGGAATTTCCCGGGAATAGTGAATAGCGGGTGGTAACTGGAAGCCACACTGCAGTGAGGTTACTCTTTTGTTTAAGGTAGCACTGAAAAGCTATGCAGGGCTGACAGTGTTGAGTTAGGTATTAATTTGTATAAAAGTGAGAGTGATTAACAGCAAAGAGTTCGCTGGTGAGACTTTGGTCTTATATCACCTAAAAACAATAATTCCGAAGGAGTAGCAGGTTCATCAATGCTTGAGGGAAGAGTAGGCAGAAGGTTTTACTCGTGGTGTGTGAAGAGTAAGAGGAATAGTTTTACTCGCAGTAAATGTAAATCGATTTTCTGATTTTTAGCAGAAGCAAACAGAGTAGCGAATGTTTTATGTTGTCATTTAATGAATCTTTGCATGAAAATTATAAGAAAAGATGTCATTCGCGTTACCTTGTAAAGGAGTGTTCAGTTGCGGGTGCTACACTGATGTCACAGAGGGCCGCACTGGGATTGGTTGGAACAGCGGGTGTGTGACTGATGTGAAATTTGTAAAGGAGGGGTCAGTAGTAAGGAGTGATACTGACGTCACAGAAAAGTTGCGCTAGTATTGGCTAAACGCATAGCGTGAGACGGAACTTGATTGGTCAGAAGAATAAAAGCCGCGCTGGTATTTGTCAATTATTAAAGTAAAAGCGAACATTTGATTAGTTTGAAAATAGAAGCCATAATAATAATTGATAGTGGGTCTTGCATGTGGAGACACGATCCAACTTTAATAGGGAATCGCCCAGACAGAAGGTATTTAGGATTTGCTAGAGACCAATATATAAAAGGATCGACGACAAAAATGTATGGAGAAAAGAGGAAGATGACATTTATGCAGAAAATTAAAAATTATTTTAAAAAGTATATACCCCTTAAGACTAGAGAAGGAATTCTTATTCCTTCCCCGAAAACGCCCGCATAATACATGATGATGGAAAGAGGCTATCATACCTGTGTATGGTTAGAAAATTGGATAGAATATACAAAAAGTGATGGAGTGCTAGCTTTTCCAGAACATAGCACGTTTAATGGACACATTTTACATAATCTGAGATTGAGAATGAATGAATTAGAGCCAAGACCTAGATTAACTCTGTATGAGGCATTAGAAGAATGGGAAACTGAAGCATTTGGGCGCGATAGATCCCGAAGTACCAGAAACCTTAGTGGATTTTATCCCAGACTAAAGCGTGAAACTCGAGATAGTCAGATGAAACAATGAGGACAAGCGATGTTAGCTGAAGGATTATATCCTGTACTGATGGCAGAGGAACAGTCAGGAGGCCAGTGCACAGAGAAAACAAAACATATAACGATGACAGGTAGTGGAGAATCAGAAGATGATTTTATGGAAGATATTTTAATGAAAAACCCTCCGCCATATCAGGATGAAACCAGTAGAACTATTCCTACTGCCCCAGGTTTAGAAATACCATTGGTTCCACAAGTTATACATGATCCAACGAATGGAAGGGCACTTCAGGAAAAAGAAAGAGAGGCAATTAATAAGAACAGGGACAAATTAATACAGAAAATAACCCAATTGAATACCCATCCCGAAGCATTAACCATACCAGTGACTATAGGCCTGGTTGTTCCACTGTATGGGGATAAAGTGATCAGCCCCAAACCTCCAGTAATGTCCACACCTGTAACTGAACAAAGAAATGAGAAAATAATAGTTGAAGACCAAGGCAGTGAATGTGAGTCAGTGATATCATTAATGGATTTACCAATAAGAGGACAGATAAATGAAACTCCAAGAAGAATTTCACCTAGTAGTTCGAGGGAAGTACAGATAGAGACTTCAACAGAAGTAAAAAATGCCACAATAGTATCATCAGAAAAAATAGAAAGGTGGGCACGGGGAATAGACAAGCCAATACCGCCACTGAAAAGTTTAGATATTTACAAATTAAAAGTAGAATTGGAAGAAATGATAGCTGGAAATGTGGGACTAGACAGACTAAATACTTACAGTGAAGAAGAAAAGTATTCTATGAGAAATTAACAGATTCAGTCCATGAAATGGGAATCAAAATAAGGAAATCCAAGGTATTACAGAAACCATACAGAGCAGAATTCAGTGATAAAGACTTAGAAAATATGAATGTGTCCGGAAGAAAATTACAGGTTAAAGAATTAATGAACATTCTGCAAAAGTGGGGTGATCTAGACAAGTGGAAAGCTAGATGGATGAGGAAAAAGGTAGAAGCACAGGCAAAGAGAACGACCTCTGAATATCTGTTGAAAGAAACAGGAAAGGTTGAAAGACTATGTCCCATGAGAGAGGTACCAGGAGGAGGATATGTACATGTACCATGGACAAGACAGGATATTTTGTCATTTACTAATGATTTCCCGAAGCTAAGAGAAAAACCTGTTGAATGGTACAGGCAAGTTGAGAGATTTGTGAAGGTTTCAAAAGTTTTGCTAAAAGATTTGGATGGTCTGCTTGACATAGTAGTACCTGCAGATTTGTGGACAGAATTTAAAATGACCGTTGATTGGCCTAGTGATGAATACCCGAGAGATGAGAAAACAGGAGCTCCTTCAGAAGATGTAATGAAGAAATATCACCAGGTGTTCACTTTCTTGAAAGAGAAACTTCCTCCGAAAGAAACAGATTGGGTAAAAATAGACAGAACAACTCAGGATAGAAATGAGTCGGTACATACTTATTATGAACGGCTGCTGCAAGTGTTTAAGCAATATAGCGGATTTGAGAATATTGGAGATAAAGATATGGGACATGGTGTATATCGATTTGTGACAGGATTAAACCCAGAAATTGGAGACATGATTCACCAACACATGTTGTGTTGGCAAGCAAGGCCAGTAGATGATATACTTAAGTGCGCAAAGTAATGCGGAGATGAAATTGACAATAAACCGGAAAAGTTAGAAGAATAAGTAATGTGGGCCCAAGTAAAACTAGCAGAACAGCAGGAACTCCGATTAAATAGTCCGACAGGAAATCAAGGAAAAGGACAAGGCCAAGGTGAAAATAACGGGCTAAAACCAAAGGCAAGAATGAGTAGAGAGGAGGCAAAGAAAAGGTTTCCCTGTCATGGGTCATTGGGGCATTGGAAGAATGAGTGTAAAAATATACAGAATAATAATGGCTCAAATCAAAATTTAAATCCACAGATTCAGAATGAGGTGATAATGAGCCAATCGCAGCAGGTTGTTAATCTACAGAGTCAGTTGCCACCTGCCCCTATGCCAAATTTTGTGAACCAAGCCAAGTACAGTGCGGACACCGGATTTCAAGGAGGAAGTGGTAAGAAAAATTCTGTAACATCACAATTTCTTTTATAGGATAATTATTTCAGTGATAATGATCAATGACGGTGCCTGAGGGGGGGAGGAAGAGGAGTGCGTGCTTGGCGCATCCTTACCGGTAGATCAGTCAGGTCCATATATTGAAGGTAAAGTAGAAGGAAAAGCTATTACCTTTTTGTTTGAGACTGCTGCTACCCGTTATACTGTGAGAACAGCAGACATTCCAAACCTACCCCTCTCTGGAGATTCAATCCATGTAGTGGGCGTTTCCAATAAACAGATTAGAACCCCTATTACAGAACCCATGGAGGTACGCATTGGCAACTTCAGGAAAATGCACAAATTCGTAGTGTGTGACTCCAGTCCTGTAAATTTATTAGGAAGAGATCTAATATTCAAAATAAATTGCAATCCAAACCCCAGGTGAAGACAGAGTTTACACAATCATGTTAGCTAAACAAGGCACAGAGGTAGACGAGATGTATTCTCTGATGACAAAAGATGATTTGCCAGATGAGGTCAAATTGACAGTCAATCCAGATGTGTGGGATTTTTCAGGAAAAGACGTAGGACTAATGGCAAAGGTAGAACCAGTAAAAGTAACCTTAAAGGAAGGTGCAGTCTACCCTAACACTCGACAATATAAAATGAGTCCCAAAGTTAAAGCTGGTGTAGCAGCAGAAATTGATCGAATGGTGGAACAAGGCATTCTAAAAGAAATAATGAGCAGTCCATGCAATTCACCTATAACTGGCATTAAGAAACCCAATGGGAAATATAGGGTGATTCAAGATTTACGAAAAATCAACAAGATTGTTGTACCATGCTGCCCTGTAGTGCCTAACCCAGCAGTAATTCTGTACCAGATACCAGGCAGGATGGTTTACTGTAATTGATTTATGGCACGCTTTCTTTTCTATTCCATTGCATCCTGATAGACAATATTTGTTTTCTTTTAAATTTGAGGATTGTATTTTTGTTTGGAATCGTGTTCCTCAAGGGTATACTGAAAGTCCTTCAATCTTTAATCAAATTTTTAAAAAGAGTTGCATCTAAAACAAGAGATGACTGTGTTACTGATTCAATTGCCTTGTTGAACCATTTGGCTGAAGGTGGACATAAAGTGTCCCCAGAAAAATTACAGTTTTGCCGAACCGGAGTCAAATATCTTGGACACCAAATAGAACGTGGAGTGAGGTGGGTGACTCCCGAGAGAATAGAAATAATAAGACAGATGAAATTGCCTGAAACCCAGAGAGAAATAAGAATGTTCCTTGGAGTTGTGGGATACTGTAGGCAGTGGATTGTAGGGTTTTCCTTGCTGGCCAAACCCTTAATACAAATGACCAAGAAACAAGCAAAAGATCCAATAGAATGGGATGATGAAAGTATGGAAGCATTTGTAAAATTATGAAAATGTCTGTGTGAAGCTCCTGCCTTAGGTATGCCAGATTACTCGAACGAATTTGCACTATTTTGTTGTGAAAGGAATAGTTGTGCACTTTCAGTTTTAACTCAGAGACATGGCTTGATGTGACGACCAGTGGCATATTTTTCTGCTACTTTGGACCCAGTAGCCTCAGCTTTACCTGGCTGTTTAAAGGCAGCAGCTGCAACCTGTACAAGTCTAAAGCAAAGTGAGTCAATTGTGATGGGACATCCGATAAAGGTGCATGTTCCACATTCAGTTGAGATTCTGTTGACAAGAACTCGTACTCAGTATCTTACCCCTAGTCAGATGACTAAGTATGAAAGAATCATATTAGGTGCTGAGAATGTGACAATAGTCAGATGTACCATTCTAAACTCAGCTACCTTGTTGCCAGATGTATATGGAGAAGAAGTGAGAGATGAGGTTGAGCACGATTGTCTGGACGTGACTGAACTTTGCACCAAAACCCATCCAGACATACAAGAAGAACCCCTGAAGAATGCTGAACATGAGCTGTTTGTAGATGGCTTGTGTATGCGTCATGTGGAGGGAGGATTAAGTGGTGTTTATACTGTGTGTACATTGGCTGGAATAGTCGAAGCATCTTATTTACCAGGAGTCAAATCTGCACAAGTAGCCAAATTGGTGGCCTTGATTAAAGCATGTAACATTGGGAAAAATTGGAAAGTAACCATTTTGGGAAAGCGCGAGGGTTAGCGAAGCGCGCCATTAGGGCCCGGCCCCCGGGATCCATGCCACGCCCAACCTGCACAGCCGGGGTCGCCCCATTGGTGACCAGCCGGAGTAAGAAGTACTTCTGGGTCACAGCCCCGTGACGTCTTTCCAGCCTGGGGCCCGGCGCGGGAAAGAGGGAGGAGCAATGGCCTATTTAGGCCTCTGAGCCACAAGGATGGCCCTCTCTTTTCCGCGCCGGGTCCCAGGAGTGTGTGCTGCTTCATCAAACTGTCCTTCAAGGAGTGCGGCGGATGGGCAGATTCGCGGATAGGCCGTGGGCTGTAGCAGTGCATCGCGATGGAATTCGGGGCGGGCAGGCTGTGTCGGTGCTAGCGTCCTTTCAGGCAGGTCCCCCTCGTGGACGGAGGTAAGGTTTTGGAGGCATGGGCGGGCTTTGGGCAGCCTTTGGCGGTCAGTGTGTGTTGATTTGCAGTAATTCTGTGTATTTGGAGCACCTTCGGAGGCTGCCCGGAACTGCTCACGGGTTCTCGGCCCAGGTTCCCTCCAGCGAGCGGAGACCGGTGCGACCAGAGTGTGTGGGGGCATAGCAGCGCTCATAGCGGGGTAGCGGCTAGTTTAAAGTTCCTGCCTTATCTCGTGTGAGTGCGCTGGGTCACTGCGCGTACCAGTGGGGGGGGGGCCCTGTCTTTATCTCGGAGGTCTTGGTATCGGCGCGCCTTTGGTGACTGTGGCGCTACATCTTTTTAAGAGTGAGCGCCACGAGGTTAGAGTGGGAGAGCGTGTGCAGCTTAGGCCACCTCCGCGAGTGATTTCTGGGGGGCAGTGTGAACACCGTGCAATTAAATAAGAAGGGAATCGTGATTGTGATGATCTCTGGGGGCAGTGTAAACACCGTGGCATGAGATAGGAAGGGTGATCGGCAGTAGGCGCGTGTTGCTGATTAGTCCAGTTGAGCGCGATAGGAGGGGTAGCGCGCGTTTTTTGGTGGGCACAGAACAGCGTGAGCAAGTTACAGGGGATGCTATTGAGTGCCAAGTGAATTTTTGTGTACGGTGCCATCACATCAGACTTACAAAAGGGCGTCTTCAGACACAGGGGGGAGAATGCCAGCAAAAGGGCACAGTAAAAAGCATAGGGTATGGAGCCAGACTTCGCTCAGCTCTTGAAGCTGGTATTGGCCAAACTGGGCCAAGATGATGAAAGTGAGGAAGAGCAGGGGGACCAGGATTTGGAACCTATACCAGGCAGGGGCCAGGCCCCAGAGCCGGTCCCAGACATGGAAGGCGTGGATCGCCCGCGCAGATCCAATGTCCCTCCCAGGGCAGCGTTCCCTCCCCTCGGGAAAAGGCCCAGGACCCAGCCAGGCAAGGACAAAGGGAAGAGCCCCAAGGCCCCCAGGCTTAACAAAAACAATAAGAAGGGACAAGGGAACACGGAACCGGTGCGGCCACCTCCGTTGCCAGAGACTCCCATTGCACCCCTGCTGCTAGAGCCGGTGCAACCAGTCCAAAAGATAGGAGAACGCGATGAGGTGGGGACGATATTAGCTGAAATCAGGGGCGCATTGAAGGCCTTGGCGCCAGCGCCTAATCCTGTGAGTCCAGCGGGCCTGCGGAGCTGCCAGTCATGACACCAGCGCCGCAGAAGGAGCAGGGGGGGGCACTGCCAGAACCGGCCAGGGCACCGGAGTATGGGGTCCCACCAGCCACAGGCCAACTCAAAGAACAGGCAGGGGGGGACGCGAATCCCACGGCCAGCATATTAGCGTCCGTGGCTACATTGCTGGCACAGTTAGCAGCCTCAGAGGCACCAAGTAAGGCCGACAGTGCACCAGTGGCACCATGGGTGCCACAGTCAGCCACCGAGTCTGCCCTTCACAAGATTAGTAAACAGGTGGCGAGCTTAGGAAAAGCGCAGGACAAGGCAGTGAGCGTGGCTCCTCCAGCGGTGGGTCAAGCAGCCCACGCCCAATCGAAGGCAATGACAGGGACCGCAACAGGTAAGGCGGTGGAGAACTCGAACAAGCCCGCAGACGGCAGGTCCAAAGCGATTGGGGGCCACGATACAGTGTTATCTAAGCTCGGTAAATTGGCGGCGCATGTGTCACAAGACACGAGAGAAAAGATTTGGAAAGGGGAATTTATAGATATGTATTCCTTAATCATACCAAAAAGATGGGAAGTCGAGCCCAAGGACAAGGAGGGTAAGGAGGGTTCCTTCAAAGATAGGAAACCAAGGGTGGAAGAGTCTATCACTAATTGGCAGTTTGGTTTCAACGTTTTCTCCACTGTGATGTTAGAAAAGAAGCCTGAGTTGGCTAGCTCATTGATATGTTATGCTAACAAGATTCTGAAGGCCCATACAACGTACGGGGGGACTGCATGGATGGACTATGACAGGGATTTCAGATGGGCGAAGGTGGAGGACCCCGACATGGAGTGGGATCAGACTGAAGTCAATGTGTGGTTAGAGAGTATAAACAATAAGGCACCAATGAAGCAGCCCTTTTGGACTTCGCAGGGAGGGGCAGGCGAGAAAAAAGGGACATGCTGAGCGTTCAACAGAAAAGTGTGTACGTGGCAAGCAGGGACATGTACATTTAAACACTCATGCGCGTTCTGCGGCCACCCCTCTCACTCCGAGTTTAAGTGTAACAAAAAATCAAAAGACAGAAGCAGGGATCACAAGCCACCACAGCAATAGGTTACCCACCCCAGTAAAAATAGGGAAGCTGATTTTCTGGCTGAATCAGTATCCGGACAGGAATGCAGCCAGAACAATTTTCCAAGGGTTTTCCACAGGTTTTCACATTCCAGCTCAGGGAGTGCCCCCGGTGGCACATTCCAACGATCGATTGTCAGCACGCATGCATTCCTCGGTCGTGTCCCAGAAGGTCAGTAAGGAGAGGGCACTGGGGCGGATAGCAGGCCCATTCCCTGCCCTCCGTTGCCTGGTTATGTTTGTTCACCGCTGGGAGTGGTCCCCAAAAAGGAGCCAGGTCAGTTCAGGATGATTCATAACCTATCGGCGCCGAGGGGAGCCTCAGTGAATGATGCCATATATCCGTCACTGTGCTCGGTAACTTATTCTTCCTTTGACACAGCATTACAGAAGCTGTGTGACTCAGGGCCCAACGCCTTCATGGCAAAAACAGACATTGAGTCAGCTTTCCGGCTCATGTCTGTACACCCCGAGGATTACCACTTGTTAGGTTTTCAGCTAGAGCACCAGTTCTATTATGATAAATGTATGCCGATGGGTTGTGCAGTGTCTTGCAAGTACTTTGAGATGTTCAGTGCCATGCTTCAATGACTCTTTACTGTTAAAACAGGTCGCAAGGACATTGTGCACTACTTGGATGATTTCATGGTCAGGGTCCCCCGGCCTCTGGGAAATGTGGTCAGGCACTGGGGGAACTAGTGGAGATGTTGTAAGAGTTTGGGGTGCCATTGGCTCCTGGTAAGACCGTAGGTCCTGCAAGGTGCATGTCCTTCCTCGGCATTGAGATAGACACAGTGGTAGGGGAATGCAGGTTACCGGTAGACAAGGTACAGGCTTTTTCGCGGGCAATCGATGCAGCCTTGGCTGGACCGAAAGTGACATTGCATCAACTCCACGTGCTGGTGGGTCAGCTGAATTTTGCATTGTGTATCATCCCGATGAGGCGCCCCTTCTCAAGGTCAATAGCGAGGGCAATGGCAGGGTTGACTCAGAAACACCTTCTCGTGCGACTGCAGGCTGAGGTGCGAGAGGACCTGAAGGTGTGGCGCAGCTTCTTGAGCGAGTTTAACGGTAAAGTGGTATGGCCAGCACAGAATTGGGTTTACTCACAGACTCAGCTGGTAGTGTGGGGTTTGGAGCCGTATTAGGGTCACGCTGGTGCAGGGAGGACTGGCCGGCAACTTGGCATGAGAGCGGTTTGACCAAAAACATAGCCTTTTTGGAGCGGTTTCCTATTGTGGTAGCAGTGACAGTTTGGGCGCAATTTTTTAAAACAAATCAGTAGTCGTTTGGTCTGACAATATGGCTGTGGTGGAGGCCATCAACAGGTAAGGGGCATCATGCAAACATGTACTAAGACTCTTGAAACATTTGGTGTTAGCTTGCTTGAAGCTGAATCTGCTGTTTAGGGTGGCGCATATTCCAGGTGTGGAAAATCAGGCTGCTGACGCTTTGTCTCGCTCCAAGTTGCAGGATTTCCGGAGGTTCCATCCACAGGCAGAAGATCAGATGACAGTGTTCCCAACATTTCTGTGGAGGATTGGTGCCCCGCTTTAGGGGGCTGGTGGGTGCCTCATTGAGCGAGCGCACCCGGAGAACTTGCCAGCAGCATTTCAAGGCGTACAGAATGTTTGTGCAGCACGCAGGGCTGGGGTGCCTATTTAGTCCAGAAGCCATAGGCAGGTTCTTACAGGCGTTAAGGGATCAGGGCAGGCCAGCTTCCTATGCTAGGGCACACATTACGGCGGTGAGTTTCTTTGCTAAATTTGCAGGCGAACGCGATCCAGGCGCTACATTTTTTTAAATTTTTTTTTTTAAACTGTTTTTATTATTTTCATGTTCAAGGCATAGATATTTCTGACATATTGAAGCATATACATATAATCATTACCTTTGCATTAATGAAAATTGTGACACTTGGTTTTATAAAATCGTAAACATTTCTTTAGACTGGTAACTGTCTTCACATTACATTTCTAACTCTCCTCCATCTTCAGGCGCTACATTTTTAGTCAGGAAGGCGCTCTCGGGTTGGGCCAGACTCGAAGGGGTTAAGAAGGACCACAGAAGGCCGCTAGATGTGAACACACTAGGGGACATATTAGGGACCTTGCGAGCAGTATGCTGCTCAAATTATGAGAGCATCTTATTTGGTGCCGCCTTCTCCCTAGCTTTTTATTGGGACTTTCTGGCTAGGGGAGTTAGTGAGGCTCTTCCAAGACTGACCAAGCAGGGGGGGTTACACAATTACAGGACACAAGGATGGTGCAGGGAGCTCTGGTAGTGGTTCTGCGCAGGTCCAAACAGATCCTTTGGGAAAGGGGTGCACCATTCGGCTTAACCCGGCACCTGGGTCATCAATATGCCCAGTGACTAGGATGGAAGCCTATTTAAGGATACGCCCGGTGGAGAAGGGACAGGCCCTGTTCATACACAAGCAAGGAGATTGCCTGTCCCAGTACTAATTCAGGGCTGTGTTCAGGCAGGCCATGACTATGTTAGGGTTGGAAACTAGGGGCTACTCCTCGCACTCATTCAGGATTGGTGTGGCAACCCTTGCGGCAGGCGCAGGTTTACCAGTAGAGGCAGTGAAAAGGGTAGGGCGTTGGTCTTCAGCTTGTTTCAAACGCTATGTGCGTCCTGAATTATTATAAGTTGAAGCATCGATATACTGGCATGATCACTCTGACTTTTCCATTTCTCTCCGTCATTAGTATGCCCGCAAAGGTGGTATGACTGTTGGGACCACCAGGCTTGAAAGGGGTGGCGTTTCTTTGGCTAGGCATCGGGGGCTTGTGGATCCGGCAACTGCGGCAGCTGGTAGAGGAGACGAGCGCACGAGGGACAGCAGTGCCCGGATCTGGTCATCCTGCATTTGGGTGGCAATGACATGCTGGGTCTTGGGCGACAGGCAGACATAGAAACATTACTGACCGAGTTTGCCTGGTTAGGTTGAATGTTTCCACGGGCACGGATAGTCTGGTCATGTATGATACCACGCCGGACCTGGGGCACCAGGGTGCGATCGCGAGCATTGAACATTTCAGTAAGACCCCTCAACGGGGAATTGGCAAGGCTGTGCTCAGGCCAGGGCCGCCTGTGCCACATTCCACACAGACTGATCACTGGGGATATGATGTTTCATCACGATGGTGTACATTTATCGGATATGGGGACAGACATGTGGATCACAGGAATCTGGTCTTTTGTACAGAACTTATTCGGTAGCGGGAGGGTGAAGGACCTGTGGGCCCTGGTCACCTTTGTGGCGGTAAAGAGGCCACAGAGCATTGACTCGCAAGGTTTTTAATGGGAGTCCTCCTTACATACTCCCTAGGCCAGCACTGAGGGGAGGGACGGTAAGCTCTCCGCTGGGAGAATGGGGACACCGGCTGGGGAGGCATGGGTGCCAGGTCACGAATTAGGGTAGGGGGCAGCGGCCCCTGGTTATTCCCTTCTAGCCTCCTTGGCAGCCTAGTGGTAGAGGGGTGGGCCCAGAAAATGGCAGACAAGGTCCAGAGGGCTGGGGCCTACCTCTCAAAGACGCAGGTGGGTCGCGCCTTGCGTGGTTCTCAAATGGGAGAGCCGAGCCAGAGGGCCCCTCGGTACTGGGAGCAAGTTATATGTGAATTATGAATATACGATTATGATTTGATTGTAGATATTAAAATTGTCAATATTGGTTTATAAAAGCATGAGATATGTATTATTAATATATATTATTAATTGTCATGTTTATGTGTGTTATGAAAATTAAACATGGCCGTTTATACCCACACTCTAAAAAGTATTAAGTGGTGTTTGTGGGTAACTAGGGAGCGGGGGATCATACTAGGGGGTCCGGGTCCTATTACTGATAGCCAGTATGGTTACAGGGTTATGCATGATTTTGGCCAGCTCTGGATGCAGAGGGATTTCTTAACTTCTTCAGGATCCCCGGTAAATTTGTAAAAGAACTGCTGGAAGCAATACAATTGCCATAAAGAAGTGGCAGTGGTCAAGTGTGCCGCACATCAGTCAGGAAATGACTATGTGACAGCTGGTAACAGGTATGCTGACCAGGTTGCCCAACATTGTACCAAATATAAAATGGCAGTGAAACAAGTGGAATCAGCTGCCAACTTATGCTACTCTCAGGATTGGAAACATGGGAAGAAGTAAGACAACTACAAGAGGAAGTAGAATTAAAAGAAGAGGAAGAATGGGTGAAAGAAGTATGCGAAAAAAGGTCACAAGACAATGTGTGGGTTTACCTAGATGGCAGGCCAGTAATGCCAAACTGTATGCTTTCATTTGCTAGGATTTACCACCGTGCCACCCACGTAGGCAGGGATGCCATGATCAGACTCTTCCAGCAAGACTCGTATAACCCATGGTTTAGGAGTTTAGCAGAGAGTCTATGCCAGAGATGCTTAATTTGTCAACAAATGAATCCAGGTCAAAAGACAGTGGTCAGTACAGGAAAAATTCTAAACGCCGAAGGTCCATTTATAAGGATACAATTAGATTTTATCCAATTACCACCTTGCAGAGGTTTGAAGTATATACTTGTCATAGTTTTTTTATTCTCACGGTGGGTGGAGGCCTACCCTACTAGAAGAAATGACAGTATAACATTTGCCAAATTATTGTTGAGAGAACTGATTCCAAGGTTCGATTTTCCAGTGACCTTGGAATCAGATAGAGGGTCTCATTTTAATAATGAAGTAATTCGACTAATCTGTGAAGCATTTAAAATTTAACAAAAACTGCACTGTGCATACCGCCCAGCGGCTTCTGGAGTGGTAGAACAACTGAATGGCACTATAAAAGCAAGACTGGGAAAGGTATGTGCATCCACCCCACTGGACTGGCCTGATGCTTTACCTCTTGTTCTAATGGGGCTCAGAAGCATTCATGATAAGAATACAGGTTTGAGTCCCCATGAAATACTCATGGGAAGAGCAATGAGGCAGGCATGTATACCAGGACACAAACTGTTGACTAAATCTGATGACTTGGTATTGGAATATTGCAAAGAACTGGCTGACCTAGTGCGTTCTATCCCTCACCAGGTTGGAGAAGACACAGTTGCCAGGCAGGCGAATAAAGCACATGATCTGAATCCTGGTGATTGGGTGGTGGTGAAGGAACACTCTCGAGAGTCGTGTCTAGCACCTAGGTGGGAAAACCACATCAGGTTATATTGGTTACAACCACAGCAGTGAAATGTGCAGGCTTGCCTAATTGGATTTATGCAAGCCATACCAAGAGAGTACCAGCACCTGACACGGAAAGTTCTCAACTGACAGAAGTGGGTGAGGCTGCAGAAGGTGGTACAGCTGAAGGATCTAGAATATCAGATCCTGAAATAGCTGATCGAGAACAACCGAGCACAAGTCAGGATGACTGGATACCAGTGGTTGACATACCTGAAGTAATTGTGAGAACAAGAAGTCAAACAAAGAAACAAAGTTAGAAAGGCAGGAAATTAGTGAGGACCAGATAGATATAGAAGAACAAGCTCAGGAAGGTGAAAATACAATTATTGGAGAACCTGAGCAGGACCAGACAGGGAAAGAACAATCTACTCAGACGGAAGTAGATGAAACCATTCTCGAGTCTGAGGAGGGACAGATAGGTCTAGAAGAACACGTTCGGGCTGCAGAAACCCAAAGTGCAATAAGACCTGAGCAGAACCAGACAGGAAAAGAAGAACAAGTTCAGGTAGAAGAAGAAGAGAAAACTGAAATAAAATCTGAACAGTGTCAAGACAGGGAAGAAGAACGCATCCAGGCAGAAAAAGATATTGCAAAAACAAGCCATGGACAGGGTCAGACAGAAAGGGTTTCTGAAACCGAAAACGATCAAATTGTGCCACAACTTAATGAAAATAAAAGAACACACAAAGACAGTCACAGTGCAGTACAAGCAAAAAGGGTCATAAGAGGTGATAACTGGCCAAGTGTTGTGAAAAGGTTAAAATATCATTTCAAAACTGTTATCAAGAACCTGACCAAGTAAACAAAATTTCTAGTCAGTCTGGGACATCTGCTGAAAAGCCCAGACAACAAAGTCAAAGATTAAGAGTATTGAGGAATAAGTTCAGAGGTCCTGAATGGACCTATGTAATTCTGGAAGATTTCGAGAATTTAGATTTAAATGAAGAAAGTGATGAAGAAGTAAGTGCAGAACAGATTGCCGAAGAAGTGAGACCAACTTGAAAATTTTCCAAGAAATTATAGTTCAATTCTTAATCTGAATTAAAGAAGAGAGATCTTCTTAGCCCAAGATGGCTAATGATAGGGCTGCTGGACAAATGAAGCGAAATTGTGTACAAAAATGTTGTAAATTATGTATATGTAGTATATTTTTAGTGCTCAGAATTTGGTTAGTACTGACAGTAGCCATTCCTTATTTGATGGTTACAGAAGAAAAGAATAACACAAGTGTGCATGAAAGGGTAGATAACATTAAAGGAGATAGGGTAGAATTAGAAGCTCCAAATGAGTCCAAGACTGAAAGAGATAGAGCAAATTTAGGAGCACCAGATGAGTTAGATGTACACCACACTGTGACAAGTAATGACACTGCTTTAAATGCTTTCACAAATGTATTGGTGGAATTTGTAGACACTATGGAAGTGAGTGATTGTTATGTATGTATGAAATTACCAGCATCAGTAGCAAAAGGTGTAACATGCCACCATATTCCCTTGACCTATGGTATTTCTTGTAGCGTTTTTGCAAGTTTGCTTTATAGAACAGGAAAGTTGCAATATTATTATTCTAATGTAGATGTGATTTTTTCTGAGGTTCCTATACGAAAGAGCATGAACCCAGTTCTTAGTACAAGGGATGCACAGTTTATGGGAGAATGTTTTCTAACTATGAAAACAATAGATATAGCTGAAGCACACAAGCACAATTTAACATGTAAATTGCATGAAGAAGAAACAATATTATTGAATTTAGTTGAGCAAAGGAGACAGGACTTCCAAAGAAAGGCCTCTGAACCGAAACCTCAGATACCTCAATGGGCTGAGAAAGAAAATATGTATACAACTGGCAACACTCATGCTGCTTTGTCCCTAGACTTTGAAAAAAATGGAAGATCTGCCTCCATATTTTAAAGACTGAATATAACAATGTATTTATTGGTTCCAGTGAATGTGAACATAATTTTCTAGTAATTGGGGGATGGGGACTAAAAGATGGAACAGATCCAGTATTTCCTGGAATCTATTATGTATGTGGAGACAAAGCATATTTTAGGCTACCTGATCATTGGTACGGGAGTTGCTATTTTGGAATAGTATTCCCAAAAGAGTACCATGTGAAAAGAATCACTGGAAGCAATGAAAACGCAAAAGAACTAACACATATGAAGAGAGCTAGTTTTGCAGAAATAGTGGGTGATATATTCAGTGCATTGATACCTTCAGTGGGAGTAATTCTAAACTCACGTAGGATTTGTCAATTATCTACAGTGGTTGATCGTCTATTGACTGATACTGCTGGAGGATTCTTAATGATTAATACAGAATTGGTTGCGATTTGATCTATGGTTTTGCAAAATCCACTTGCTCTTAATATATTATTGGCAAAAGAGGGCGGAGTCTGTAAAATGTTGAAAGCGCACCATTGTTGCACTTACATCCCTGACAAAAGTGTTGAAATTGGAAGATATATTAAAAACTTCACGAAATTAGAGGAAGATTTGAAACCACTGAAAGTTGAAAGTGTATGGAAGAAATTAACAAATAGTATTACAACCATAGGCAGCTGGTTTTCTAATTTAGGTAATAGTCTTATAGGTCAAATAATACTACCAGTATTAGGAATAACACTATTAGTTTTAGCAATAATGACATGGTTCAAGTGTTGCAAGAAAAGAAAGAGCTATACAGTAAACGAAAAGGGAAAGAAAAGAAAATACAATGAAATACAGTTAGAGGAGATGAAAGGAGATCTATACAAAAAGAAGAATTTACAGATTAATAATGAAAAAGAAAGACAAGAAAGGATTGAAAAGAATGAAGAAGGAATAGAGATGTGCTAAAGTTGGCATCTGATTTGGGGGTGGGAAATTAGTGATGGCATAAAATGCCATCAGAGAGGGGATTGATGGGGCAAGGACTCGTATAAAAGGAGACTTGCTGGGAAGCAATTCCCTCAAATAACTCATAACTCTGTAATAATTGTGTTTGTAAGTAATAGTCTGCAGACAAAATTCATACATTTGAATCTAGGGGAAGCTTGCCTATGTGTTTTAGTAACACGTAATGAAACAAGAAAGTATAGCAGGAAAACCTACTAGGTACCATGCACTGTTCACTGGTTTGTATACTGCAAACCCAACTTTACAATCAATAAACAGGACTAAGAAATTCAATGTAGTAACATTAACTATGGTTTATACATAAATTCATACAACGAATGTGAAATCATCATGTTCACAATGTAACACAAAATAAAGTTGCTGTAAATTCCTATGCATTAATCAATCTTAATGCTATGTGCAAATCCATGAATAAGTGCAGAGATGCAAGAAAATAAAGTTTCAAATCTTGATCCAAGTTTTTAGAGTGCGGCCCGATGCATTTCGGGACAGACAGGTCCCTTCGTCAGGGGAAAACCATTCCACGTGGTGAGTACAATGGCAAACAAACGTATAAAGTGAGATTCAATAGCACAAAGTAATTATAGGAATGGTCAAAGAGTTGCTGTTGCTAGAGAGCACGTGTGGAACAACGTGTACCCATAACGTCATGAATGAACTGGAGATATCCAGAAAGTTCGTATGGTAGGTGCGCGTAAGTGTTCTGTTGTCTTAGTAACAAGTAATCCATGTGTCACTAAAGATGGCTGCTAAACGCGGGATTCTGCATTGCGCATGCGTCTACTGCATCTACGTAGTATGACGTACTATCGCTTGGAGGGAAATCTTTGCAGCGGTGCAGTTGCTCTTAAAATGGCCACTTGAAACCCACATGATAATACGCATGCTTTGCTGAAACTAAACCATGTAAGTTTACTAAAATGCTAATGCGAAAGAATATTATAAGTAAATGGGAGTAGAGGAGAGATAGGTGGTATACAGTGAAACCATTTATTTTTGATTTTAATATTCTTTTCTTTGACCTCTCTACTAGTTCTAATTGGGCCTCCAAGAGGGACTGAAGCTCGTGTACCATGTGATTAGTTCACATGCGCAGTAACGACAAACCAGGAACCGGGAGGCAAAGCCTTGAATACCATCCAAAAGAAAACAGCAACATGTCCTGGGAACAAGCATGATGTCCTGTGAACAGGAACCAAATTATATACAATGTATTGATTAAGATGTGAATACGGGTAGGGAATAAAGCTTGGGAAAGTAAATTAAGAGGTGGGAACCTTAAACAATAAGCTTTAGAAAAGTATTAAAACTTAGAATGGTGTGATGATCATCTCCCCTTGCTTGTCCAATCAGAATTAAGCATTTCATGAACTTGAAACATTTAGGGGTGGTGGTTACCATTAGAAGAGTATAATTGAGGTAGTTTACTTAGTTAGATACCGCTCATGCTGCAGAGATGATGAGAGACTGAGATGCTGTCCGAGAATTGAGCAGATCCTAAAGAAGAACCGAACTACAGAACTTAGAACCAAAGCTAAATTAGAAGAACATTGCAGAAGAATTGAGGAGGGAAGTAGGTAAAGAGCTAGAAAAAGATTGCTGAAGAATCGAGGAGGAAGAGAGTATCAGAGAGGGGTGCAACGCAGGCGTCTGATCTAGAAGAGGCCACCTATCCTGTCCTGCAACCTTTGGTCACCTGACCTGTCCTAGGGGACCCAGTCTTGCTCCTAGGCCAAGGGGTTGGTTTCCACACCATTCTAGGTAAATATAACTCTGTGTAGTATGTCATTGTACTGCTCCCTCTGTTTTTCTCCTTTTTCAGGTACTGTCATTATAATAACTTAGTCTGAAATTCCTGACTTAATTTGATTTTCCTTCCTTAAAGAAAACGGTGTTCGAGCTGCACTTTGTATTCTTTGGTTCACATGAAATTTACTATATAAACATTTAAAACTCTCTTGAGTCAGTGGTCATTTAAAGTATATAGTTGGATGGTATTACACCTATACTGCTAAGAACTAGATCCATTGATCAGAGGAAATTATATACGGACAAAGGGTTGGTAAGAATTGGTGAGGTAAATTCTCCTTGCAGGTATCATCACACTAAATTCATCCGAGCAGAGCTTACTAGCATTTTGTATGAATGTTTATGGGCCCAGGTGAGTATTTGAATTGTGTGTGTATCTCTAGCTGGTAGCTGTTCCGCTCCATCATAGCATCACTGGTGTCATGCCCCATCTTGCTGCTATGGATCTCTTTCAAGTATTTTTGCATATTATGGTTATTTCCTCTATACTAAGGCACTTTAATATTGACTCCTAACTCTTAGGGCATCATTAGGATGGCGGGCGGACATCTTTCGTAGAATGGGACCGCCCGCCATAGGTGCAGGGGTCCCGTGGGTGACATTCTTGACATTGCGGCGGGTGGTGCTCTCAGCACCGCCCACCGCAATGCCAAAAAGGCATGTTGTGCATGGAACTGCAGGGGGTACCATAGGTACCCCCCATGTGCACCCCCACCCTCCAGAATCCATGGGGGCCCCCAATGGTGAGAACCGCCTGCCTTTGCGTGGCGGTGTTGCCGCCACGGAAAGGCAACACCCCGCATGCATCATAATATGGATGGCGGTGTCTAGCAGACACCGCCACCATATTAACTGCTTTTCCGCCCTACCGACGGAAAACCGGCAGACGGTCTTTCTGTCCGCCGGCTCCCCCTCCGCCATAGTAATATGGCGGGGGAATTGGCATGCGGGTGGGCACAAATGTCGGGCGGATCGCCACCGCCATGCGGGCGGTGGCGGGCGGTGGCGGGCGGTGGCGATCCGCCCGACATGCTACTGGGCCGATAAGTCTTTTATTTTACTTTAATACAGCTCATATTATTATCTTTCCATGCTTTTTCCCGTTTTTAAATATGGAGCTCTCTGTTCTATGGTGATTTTTACTGTTATGGTCTTACTATCTCTTCTTAATAAGCTCAGCACTCACAGCTACTTTTAGTAAATGCCGAGCACACCTGTGTCTGCTGCCAATCTCAAGTCCTTTTTAGTGTATGAAATGTAATGTGATCATACTGTTTTAAAAGTTTTTCTTAAGATATTTTAACTCCTTTTATGTGCTTGTGTTACTCAGATATTTCTTTTTATCCATGCCTCATGTATTGCTTCTAAATAGAGAATTCGCACTGGCGAGGTGACGATTTTTATTTATCATACAATAAACGTTATTGACTGACTGTCCACTAGATGGCGCTCTGCCACCCTTGATGCGGTCCCTACGGGGGATGCAAGTGCTGATGAAATGGCGACTGGTGGTTACGTGGAAGATGGGCCAGCAGTTGGTCAACGAAAACGAAAGTGCCAGGAGACAGCGAGCTATTAACTCTGCCGCGCTCTTTTGTTGGGGTTCTGCTGCAGTCGGTGGTTACTAGGCAGTATCATGCAGGGCGCTGTTATTTATCACTGGCTTTTTGCATCTTTTATATAGCGCCAACTCGACCCGAAGGTATTGGAGCGCTGTATATGAGCCCGGTATTTACATTACACATTCAGACACAAGGAGATGAAGTGATTTGCCCAGAATCACAGGATGTGGACGCGACCCCGAGCCGACGGACCACAACGCGGTTATAGCTTCCTATCTGCTTTCGAGTTACATGTTGCGTGAATACATGTAAACTGTCCTGTTTCTCTTGAAATTATTTCATAGTTTAGAACCCAGGTTTGGAATGATATTTATGGCGCTTAACCCCAGATGTCCGACTATCGCATTGGGCAGAGAATCGGGATAATACGAGCAAAGTTGAGAGCTAATGTTTTTTTTTTAAATGAGGCATGCACCCCCGAATGTGAACCCCAACTCATATTTTGAGAGTTGTTGTAGCCGGGAGGGCAGTGTCAGAATCAGTAGTGTGTTCCGTGCATACACTAAGCTGAGAGAGAGAGTCTTGTTGAATACTGCCTTCTAATATGGGATAGGCACGTGTTCAAGACCCCTAAATGCGGACGGCAGCGAAGGGTTTTCAGTATTATAACGTCATATGAGGTAACAGCTGGACTGTGACGCTATAAGCTTTCAGGACTTTCTACAGGTCCGCGGGACGTTGTCAAATGCCTACTTCGCGTTGGAAATATTGTGCCAAGAGTAATGTTACCTGTTTGCAAGCCCCGGAATGCAATCTCACCTGCATTGGTTGGGCTGCTCGCGCGTGGACCTGGGAAACGGGAGAGAAGTGTGTTTGCAGTCAAGAGGCAGTCCTGGTTTCTCTTACTTAAAATTACCATATGTTCCAGTCATCGGGCTTCCTTTCAGAAATATTTGTTTTGAGCTGTTTGGTCAGCTGGTTCACTTACAATGAACCAAGACTAAAACTCCCAGAATTCGCACATTTATCAAAAATCCTAGGCCTAGAAAACGGTGCCCCTGACGACATAGAGCCATCTGCCAACTTTATTCGTACCTGCCGCTGGACAAATGACAGGTTTGACAACCAGCCTCTCAAGTTCCTCGCGCCCTTGCTGCCTAAGTAACCAACTGATTTGCTGAGCCCTCTGGCAATTGCAGTGCTATTTATTACATTGGAACATCAGGACTACAAGTCCTAGAAAACCAAAAATGCGGGCCTGGTGGGGCTATTCTTGGTGGACCTGGGTCACTTGGGAGTTCTGTGACAGCCCTGTTTTTTTACGTCTCGCCTTGCTATCGCGTAAGCGATCGCAAAGCGTAAGGGGCTCCCAAAAGTGCTCCGAAAAGCGGATTGCATGGCGAGCACGCGCACAATCACGCCCATCGTGCCACCATGCAATCCGTTTGGCATCGCACTTCAAAGGGTCCGCTCCCCCGCCTGGAATGCGCTCCCCTGCCAAGCGAGCGCGCCACGCTCCGCCGGGCTTGTCTTGTTTTTTTTTGTTGCATATTTATATAGCGCCAACTCGACCCGAAGGTATTGGAGCACTTTACATAGCACCGTATTTACATTACACATTCAGGAGGCAGCAGCGCAGCCGACGGACCACATCCTCTCCCATTCTCTCCCTCCTGCCACATATTCCATTACATGCATTGCCCTCTTCTTCCTCTCGTTTCACTTTCTGTTTGTTTGTACCATTCGCTCTCCCCTGCCTCGTTCTTTGGCCTCTCTATCTCTCGCAGCTTTTTTTTCATATTTCCCTCCATTTCTTTCTCTCTCAATCTTTCTTTCTCCATCTCTCTGTTTCTCCCAACCACTGTCTATTAATTCTACTTCTTTTTTTCTTTTACTCATTCTTTACATTTCCTCCCCAGCTGTCTGTCTGCACATATTTCTTCTTCTGTGTATATTGTTCTTTCTTCTATGTGCTGTCTCTGTCTCGCTGTCCACCTCTCTCTCTCCGTCTTATTTAGCCCCCTCTTCTCCATTGTGTGTTTCCGCTTTCCTGCACACCCTGCTCTACCGGCCCCCCTCCCTCCATCTGACAAGCGCAAAATATAATGAAGCGCGCACTTAGGACTCGGCCCCCCGGGCACGCCCTCCTTGGTGGTCCTCATCGAAGAAGCAAACGGGACGGCAGCATCAACTACTTCCGGGTCAGCGTTGTGACGTCACTTCCGGCCGGAGGGGGCGAAGGCCTATTTAGGGCAATTGGCCCTTGTCCTCGCCCTCTCTTTCTTTCTGCGCCGGCCTTGGAATGCAGGGGGCTCCGTTAATCTGGTCGTTCAGTTACACGTCGCTAGAGGATCGGTGCACGTGGACGTTAGAGGATCGGCGCGCGTGGAATTTGATGGACGAGTGGAGCGAAGGCAGTGCGGCAGGTTAAGAAAGTGGAGAGCAGCGGAGTTCCCTGTAGAGCCGGAAGTGCGGCGCCGCTTAGGAAGAGGTGATTTAGCCATGGTGTACTGGGGGTGCACGGAGGTAAACGGAACGGGGTTTTTTGCGGTTGTGTTGCAGGACAGTCGCTGGGGAAGCCTTAGATTGTTTTGTAGTGGAAGGGATGATTAGATCAGGTGTCTCGTCACGCCGATGGTCCCAGCGGCTGCCCAGTGCACGATGATTTTAAAAAACACGTGGGAAAGGAGTGTCCGCTTTCACCCCTCGGTTCGTTTGTATTGTGTATACTGGGTTTTTGTACATGCAGCGCCGGCCCTGGCTTAGCGTGGTGGCTGCTCAACATTAGGTGATCCAAGACAGGAATGTTCCCTGGTGGGGAGTGAGAACAGGAGAGCGCCGGCTAGAGTGCGGAGTTATCTAAGGGGGGGTGGCAGCTGCAGAGAGTTGTCCTCCGATTTGGCGTGGTGGTCGAGGCGGAGCCTTGTGAATTTGGGAGCGGTGCCCAACCTCGCTCTGTGTGGCCAAGGGGGGCAGTTTACTGTTTATGAGAGTTCGAGTTGTCCTAGCGCTGCGCTTGCACTCTGTTGGTTTCTGTGGTGTGTTGGTGTGATGTTTGCTTTGCGGCCCCTCGGTTTCCCTTCATCCCAGGAAGCTCTGGCGCTGTGGATTGGGAGGGAAGGCGCGGTCTTTGGCGGGTCTCCGTGGTGGACCTGCGTTGCTTAGGTGGATACTCTGTGGAGGTGCAGGGAAATAGGTTTGAAGGGCCCTTTGCATCCCGGTCCTAGCGCTGATGTTGTAACAGTGTGGCATTGGATTCATTGCATGTTGGGTTGGGGAGTGCGAGGGGTTTGGGCAAATTTCTCGACACACGGGCACACTTGTTTGACCACTTCTCTCGCGGGCGGTTGGTTCGTATTGCGCGTGAATGCTTTTAATTTCGTTTTGCCATGACAGACGGCGGTTCTTCTGTCTCATGGCTGGTGTTTACTGAAATCCATGTCACGATACATGCGAGATGCCCCCCTCCCCTCACGATACCACAAACAAATTGAATTTACAAGGTTGGCGTGTAAAACATGTGATTTGCCCTCAGCATGTCCTGCTTGTTCACCACAGTGAAGGCATTAAAATATGGTGAGTTATACACAACACAAGTGCTTCGGGGGGTTGAGTGTGCACTCCGGAGCATCTCCTCGAGACCACATTCGAAAGAGCTTTTAACAGTTTTCCTCCCCTCCCCCCTTTATCTTCCCCTCACGGGGCTGTTGTGATAATCCGGGGATACAAGTGAAATAGTCCAGGATTGGGGCCTGGTGCATTCGCCGGCTAACAAGGGTGGGTGCGAGTGCCGGGGCAGTGTGGTGCCTTGGGCCTATTTCGCAAATTCTTTGAGCATTATCATAGGCTCTGCGGGTAATGATGGGGGGGGTTGTGCTATCGGTACGGCCGACATGGGCGCTCGTTTCTGCTTGGGAGATAGCTTCCCGCGGATGTCACTTTGTTTTTCAGCCCGAAAAAATGGAGGCTTGCAATTGTTTCTGCACTTAGGAGGGGAGAAGGTTGGGCACTGATAATGCATTGAAACCCCTCAAAAATGTATTGTACTAATTGAATTTATTATTGGAGAAATCCACAGTAGTAGCGGGTTAACCCGCCTCTAAAAACTATGAAAATAGATTACATAGACTTCCTTCGAAAGCCACTGAGTCTTCAGCGGGGGGGGGTTTGCTTTGGGAGATTCTGGGGCCTCAAAACGTCTTCGGTATTATCAATGGGTATTTATCACGTACAGGCAGGCCTTATCCCCGATACAGGTAGATCAAAGTTTAGAAGGGTTCTACCATTCTAAAACAGAGATATACAAATCAGAATACACGGTGCCATGGCGCACCCGGGCCTCTTTGTCAGTAATTTCCGGTACACTTTGTTCTTTGATCGACGTGTGGTTGCTTGGCTATTTGACATGCGTACGGTGTGGTTTTTGGAAACCTATCACGAGTCGGGAATTTATGCATCGAAACCCAAGCCCGTTTGCTATAATGCAGCGTTTGCACTGAGCAGCGTTTAGGGGCGCTATGGTATCGGGTTTCCCATGTGGCTGCGCGGTGGTATTAGATCTAAACGAAAGGCAAACACGAAGATCTCCTGCTCTCGGGGTTGTCACTCAAGTGCGAGGCTTGTGGGCCCCGGGCTCTGCTAATGTTAGGGTGTGGGGGGAGGGGCCTGGAAGCGACTAGCGTAATCTCAGTTTGCCCCTCCCCTGATATAACAACACAAATATGACACGCTGGCGGCCATAACTGCGGCAGCAGTGGTTTTATCATTGTCGGGAATCTGAACATCTGAGTGTGGGGTATGGTGCTATCCTGCGTCCTGATGGAAACCGCTCCTTGACCAAAAATAGACATATAGGGATTTGTGGACGCACACATGGTTTCACACACGTGTGGGCTGCCATTTATTATATAGGTTGGCCCCGCCCTTGCGGGGGCCGTGGTAAATGCAATAAAAATGGTAAAGTACGTACTAATTTACAGTACTTGTTGGCGCCTTCGCTTGGTCCCTTCTCCCGTGGCAGCATGGCTCCCGTCAGGGGAGAATGTTCATGTGCGAGGGGTGGGGTTTTGTGTGTACCTTACGCAGGTAGGTTCGTAGGACTGGAGGGAGAGGTCCGGTATTACGTCTTGGGTCGGGTCTCCATGACACTGGGCCCAACATGTGTCCCATTGGAGGCAGGGTACAGCCGGGACCTGGCTGACAGATACTAGTGCTTCTAGATGGCTTGGTCAGGTACAGGGTTCACCTAAGAGCACCTTCGGAATACGGGTAGGTCACGTACCTCTACAGGATACGCAGGGGCGAGGTGTTCGGAATCACCGCCCTGGTAGGCAGCATGTAGCTGGTTTGAAGATTAGTCACACCTTATCAGGGGTTGGTAGTTGGGGCGCATCATTCAGCTGACTTCAGGCAAGAATCCTTCCCTTAGAGTAACACCGCACTAGATAGACTTGCAGGGGCACGTCCGTTATACGGTTTTGAGTATTGGGGCTCCCAATAAGGCAGAGGGGCGGATGTTGTGTAAACCAGGCATAACACGTTGATGGTGTTCATCTATGACACGGCTGGAGCTCAGGTGCAGCGCGTATATCCCGTGGGTTCGAGGTTGCGCTGTGCAAGACTTGGGAAAGACGTTTGAAAGGTAGGGCCTTCAGCACACCGGCAATTAGAGGGCATCCCTATTTTCGCTGTGTAGCTCAGGTTGTCAGGTGACCCACCGGAGTTGAGGATGAAGCCTGCCTAGATAGTTAGGTCAGAGGTAGTGGGCACTGATGGAGTTCACGAGGGGAGCCTGTATCTGGCGTATGGACGCAACAGGTGGTGGTCACTTTCAGGGCAAAACTTGGGGTAATTCCTTCCTGAGGATATGGTGTTAGCAAGAGGCGGGTGAGGGTTCCCCTACTTCAAGAGCAGTCATCTGACATCCTTACCTGATTTCTCGCTACACGGCGGGGGGTGTAGGGCGCCGGTGGCGGCTCCCCCAGAGGAAGCTGACTGGTACTGGCATCGTGACTCAGGGCGGTGGGAGGCTGGAAATGCCCGGACACTGGGTTAGCCTAGGTAGGCAGGCCCCCTACCGACAGAAGTCTGTAACCGGAGAAAGTTAAGATTGGTTCTGAGGCGGCGGGGGGACGTGCAAAGGGGTATACATGGCCGTTGGGTATCACGACAAACTCGGGTAGAGTTGGTACATATCGCTTACAGGGTTATTTCCCGCAACGGTCGGATAATGGTAGTGGGCCACAAGAGTCAGACTTGGACCCGCGACATGCACAGCAGGGTAGATAATTCACTGGCCAGGGCTTAGGTAGGGTGGTTGAAGAGAGTAACTGTAATGGTTAAGGTCTGAGATGCTTACTCTCAATGTTACAGGTTCAATTCCCATTGATTCTGTGCAGACAGATATCTTTTCGACATGGCTGATCCTCAGAGCCCACACAGTGGCAGCGGGCGCAAGACGTCGTGTGGGACTCCCGTCCCCTGAGTGGGTTGTCTTGCATTGCAGAGGTAACAAGACGAATCCGGCCATTTGAATCTGGCATGCTCTTGGCCTGGAGTTGATGAGAACTTAGGGGTCATATGTTGCGGTGGGGTGGGGAGGGCGAAGGGCGGTCTGCCCTGGTCCCCCTTGTGGCGGTAAAGAGGCCACATAAATTGCCTTTACATTGTTAAGGGGAGTCCTCCTGCATACTCCTTAGGCCAGCACTGAGGCGGAGAGACGGTAAGCTCACCCCAGAGAGAACGGGACACCGGCTCGGGGCAAGGGCGCCAGTTTAAAAATAGGGCATGGGGCTTCCGCCCCTGGTTATTCCCTACGAACCCCGATGAGCAGCCTGGTGGTGGAGGGGTGGGCCCCTCAGGTGGCGGACCTAGACCAGATGACAGGGGCTCACCCTTCAAGGACGCAGGCGGGTTGCGCCTTGCGTGGTTCTCAGTTGGTAGGGGGGACGCGAGCCAGAAGGCCCCTTAGTGCTGGAGCAATAGACAACGTTCTTCGTGTAAGTAAATTGAGTTCTGCCCGACTTGCGGATGGAGCATGAAGCTAGGGGCAACTTAAATAAAAATGGTGATTAACGTTTGAATTTGACAAATACATATTGTATCAAATTGTATGATTTATATATTGTCATGTTTGTGTGATGATTTGCAATAAACATGGCCATTTTAACCCACAGCTGGTTGTTAAGCATTGTTTCGTGGGTTTGGATGGGGGCTGGGCCGGGAGCCATTCTGAGGGGTACGAGTCCTATGTACAAGGGGGTAGGGGATCAGATATTCCCCTATAGACACTAATGACGCGATAGGTCACCAGGGTCAAAGGGGAGCCAGCCTTTCCAGGGAAGAGAACAAGCGACTAAAATACAGATTCCAGGTTGCCTTCGAGATAGATAGCGCCTTGTTGCATGTTGCATCCTCACCAGGATATTTTCGATATCAGAAAGTATCGGAGCATCAGCAAGGCCCTGCAAGCCTCTTCGCCACTCAATATCACTTTCATATTTAGCCCCAAAGACAACATATAACTTAGTAACAAACAATGTTTAACTCTGCAAAACAACGTTGGCATAGATGTAAACACAACAGCACAACATCTTGCAAACTCTTGAAAAGATAACTTTTTAGTACTTTTATATAGCGCGAACTTGACCCGGTATCTGGTATCAGCACCAGTTGCGTTACATGAGGACACATTCATTTTTGTTAGGCACAGAGAGATTAAGTGATTTGCCCAAAATCACAGGATGTTCAGCGTCATTGCCGAGACTGTATTCAGCTAGGCTTGGGTTGGGTTGCATATCACACAAACCACATGTCTTTGTCTCTGCAGACAGCATACGTTATATCCCTGGCGTCCTGCAGCGTCATTTGGTGGAGGCAGAATGTTTAAAATGTGTGCAGTAAACGTCACATTTTGTAACACGCATTTGCAATGCAATAGGTCTCCCAATTGCGAGATTTAGAGCTATGGGAATTGTAAATGACAAGGCCTTTTATTTATGTTTTAAAAACCAAAACATAAATAAAAGTAATTGTCAATTACAATGCCAATAGCTCAAACTCGCGTGAATGCGAGACCTATTGCATTGCAAATGCTTGTTTTATATAACAATTGACACTTGGCATTCTAGGACTTAGATTTCCCATTTTCCCATTACAAGGTTTTTTTTTTAAAGTACTGGCATAAAAACATGTGGCAGGCTAAAAAGGGGGAAAAAACAATGCAGGCACGGGGACGCTTAAGGGGTCCACCTCGAGAGCGGTGCGAGCTATTTGTGGGAATAATTTGTCAGACTTGCCGTCTTTTTATTGTTTAAAAACACTAAGTAGTAGCCACAAGATCTGATATAAATAACGTTTTTGCACCTTGAGCTCTGATGTGAAACGAACGAGCAATTGAAATCTATTCTTCAAACAGCAGGTCGGAAGGTGGCGCGAGCTTTTAACAAGAACCGGTTTGAAGTGGCCACCCATGCACCCGGTCTGTGAAAGCCGGCCAGGCCCAGTCACTACCTGTGTGTTTTTTTCTTTTAGAAAGGGTTGCGCTGAAGACAGCAGCACCTATAAGTTACTGTTATGACGCACACCCCGGGTGTGAGGTGGAGACAAACACTGCACCCTCCTGTGACTGATAGTGTGCAATCGTTTCTAATTAGGGTTTAATTTGTTTGACCAGATAATGAGGGCGGTAAACCCTATTCACTACATTCAATGTCCCCTTTATTGGATTTTTGAACTGAACCTCGCAGCCCCCACCTCTTGATTCTTAGTCTCTCGCTCACAATTATGAGCCCTGCTGCCAAGCACAGCTGGCCACCAATTGAACTGCCTGGGATGGCCACTCAGCCTTTATAAAGCAGCCTTTGGACGGAAGCCCCGCCCACTGCAGAGCACGCCCCGTTCAGATGCCAAGAGACGGCTAGAACCAGCATACACACAGTTTCTGTTTCTTTTGGCGGTGAATCTAGTTTGCGTGCAAGTTATAATTACATTTCAATATATTTGCCCACTTCTAAATATGCACTGACTTTAATTCGACGCCTAGGGGCATATTATCAAGCCAGGCGATAAAATTATCGCTGCTTTAGCGGCAGAAAACTGCCGCTAAAACGGCGATAATGGGCTTGACAATATGCTCTATGGAATTCCAATTGAAGCTCAGGTTAGATGTCCTTCTCATCTAACATGGGCTTCAATTGGAATTCCATAGAGCATATTATCAAGCCCATTATCGCCGTTTTAGCGGCAGTTTTCTGCCGCTAAAGCAGCGATAATTTTATCGCCTGGCTTGATAATATGCCCCTAGGCGTCGAATTAAAGTCAGTGCATATTTAGAAGTGGGCAAATATATTGAAATGTAATTATAACTTGCACGCAAACTAGATTCACCGCCAAAATATGCCCCTTAGTTTCCATTTTTGTTTAGAACACAACCATACGTGCGTCTTTAAACAATAGGGCAGTCACCCGCAAGGGGCTAATTCACAGTCCCTCTCGCTGCTGTGTGAATGTGTTTCTGTCGATGCCATGGATAAAACTAATTACACGAACTATTTCTGGCTATATATTGTACCCATAGCTCTACTACCGTGACCAGTGCCCAGGAAACCAAGTTAAGAAGATGTAAGTATTTAAAACACTGAATGCAGCTGTAAACCCCTGGCTTACAAAGACATACATTACATCACCCGACCGCCGTTGAATGAGAAGTGCCTGCCCCTATACGCGACCACACACCATTTGCATGCTAAAGCCCGGGACATAATTACAGATCATTAGAGTAACGGCCACTTAGCGTCTCATTGTTGGCAACGCTTTGCTTAGTGCCTAGAATGCATACGAATCCTATGGGATTACACACGCGATAAATAGTTTGCACATCATTAGAGCTACCCCCAGAGAGTCACGTGATGCGCAGCAGAGAAAGAGGGCTGGCACAGAGACCATCACCAGTGAAAAAGTTGAAAAACGCACAGAATGTCGCCTAGTGACAACCAGAAGGAGGCTGGCCCGAAATGGCTCCCAAACTTCTACGACCTACGCATTACCTCAGATACAGAATACAGACCTGCCAACTCACACGGCGACACCGTGTGTCACACGATTCCGGCTCCCTTCACACGATCACTCGTCGAAATCAAAGGGTGGCAGGGAAAACAAGCTGAAAACCACTTTAAACAGTGGATTTCCAGCGCGTTTTCAAAGCTGTAACCAGCTGATGTCCATAAAAAGGTGTGAAAACACCCCAGGACATCGGCCAAAGCCTCGATGACCGTTTGTATTTTGTATTTTTTTCGGAGAGGGGGGTGGCTTGGTGAGGGGGCAGAGTACCTTAGCTCTCAGCACAAGGCCTCACCCCATCCTCACACGGTGAAAATATTTTGTAAATGGTCGGGTATGAGACTATGTAGAGTAAATGTGGGTTCCTGTAGGTCAGCAAGTGGCAACTATTGGCACTAGGCTCTGCCTGGCAGAATATAGTTGGGAGGCTGCCATCCATGCACTGCCTTGTCTGCAGCCTGCCCCTTTCCATGTCCTACTTGTGCAGGACCGGTGTGTAGGTGTGAAGAACCCATTAAACTCTCTGGGTGCAGCCTGTAGGGCGCAGCGCCCCCAGACCCCCGTACAGTGGCACGTGCAACGAGGTTTGTTTCCCTGAACGCCTCACTCTAGCCGGCTCTAGGGTCATTTGTGATCTACATTCCTCGGAGCCAGCCCTGCTGCCATGCTCATACTCTCACCCACAGAGAGTTGTACTTCACCGAAGTAGGCCCCGCATTTTTGAAATATGCCATTTTCTGTTCTGAAATGTGTGCTTATTTCCTAGATATATTTGAGCTCCTACAGTTCCAGGTGGAGGCTGCCAAAAACACGTTCTTTTGCTGAGCCCCTGGGGGCAGTAGTGCAAACACCCCACGCACACAACACTCCACTAGGTGGCTTTGTTAGGGATGATGACCACAAAGCCGAAGACATCGCAAGTTTGGAATATTTTTGGGGAGTACACACATGCCTTACGTTTCTATTTTCCAGGGCTTTATTTATTTCCTCGAACGTGTTGCTTCTTTTTGTGAGGCCCCTAAGTTATTTCAGTTTTATATTTTCACTTTGGATTTCGACGTCTTTTTGGGGAAATTCCCCCAATTTTTCCTCTGTTTTGGGACCTTCTGAGCTCATTTAGAGGGGGAGCGGGAGAAGGAGTCTTTTGGGCGATACTGAAATGATCTGTGGATCTGCTCAATTCGCATGCAACATTTTTGTCAGGCAGGGGCCTAGCCTTCTCCTACCCTACAGCACACCCTCCCCCATCCCATGACGTCATAGTGGGAGAAGTTCAGTGGTACAGCAGGGGAAGAGGGCCTATCACTATCACCCACGACTCAGGGTCAGGTGAAGTCACTTAGGGGCAGTGTAAACCTGAGCAACTGGGGTCTTGCCTTGTAACTCTCCGCCTCTACGTGTGAGTGCTGATCCCTGGACTGTGAGGACATGAGTTTGGGGGAACCGCAAAACGGATAGCGCCTGATGGTGTGTGTTGTCCATGTGCTCATTGGCTAATCAGATGGGCTGTCAGCAGAGGTTGCGTCTTCGCTGGCTACCCTTGGATAGCCCGTAGGTTGACCCATTACCATACCTACATATGAAAATAAACCTTCAGAAAAAGTTTCTCCAACAGTAATTGGTGTGGTCTTCTCTTTTTGTCTTATGGACTTTTTATCCCTGATATATGAATTTCAACCTGGGCAGTATGTGTGGTGTGTGCTGTAGGATATCGGAGATATGAATATGTATATTATACAAAATTAATCACCAGTTTCCAATCGAGAACTTCTGCATGCAAAGACAGCTGAGAAAGTCAAAAGCAAACACAACTAACAATAGAATGGAACAACCCACCACATTAAAAACAGTAATCATTTTAAAATGGCATCAGATAATATTAGACGTGACAATTACAACCCTAGCAGATAGTCTCCACAGAGCTTCCAACTGGCCATCATACACGCCTTATTGCAGCATAACCTCAGGTAAAGCCCAGACCCTCTCAAAGCTCACCACAACCAAAGCATCTTGAGTCTCTCTCACAGCTCCCAACAGACTGTAGCCTAGTCAAAAGTCCCTCACATAAAACCAAAAGAACCTTTGATAGCTACTTACTGATCATAACAAGATGTCCACATAACTCCCAACAGACTTTCACATAACTCTGGGCATATTTGTCCCACTCAGGGAGACAAATGCATAAAAACCAATTGATGGACAGAGTGCTGAATATTGTCATACATTCACCCCGGTACAGAGATCTGGGCCTAAAGCCATTGTTTTTTTTTGCTTCCCATGCCATTCCAGTTTAGATCCAGCCATATGCAAATCAGTCTTGATCCTTTTTCCCATAGGAACAGTCCAGCCTGAACTGCCAAGCCAGGCCCTTCCTGGACTGGAAACAAGCATCATAGGACCGTATGGCCATGTATTGCAGAGTCCCCTCCCCAGTGTTGACAGTCCCTCCCCCAACCATGCCCCCAAAGGGATCCCAACTCCCTCCCCCCGCTCCCTTCCGAGGCTTAAATGCACATCAACACAATGTCTTAGGTTAGGGGTCGTATTTTATTCAAAAACATACAAACAAATTAAAGATTCCATACTTTACAACATTTACAATACGCAGAAAAGTCCGGTCCTTTAATCCACTACATTAGTACACCAACATTCATATACATATACATTGTATATACATTATTTCAGATGGCTTACCTTAACATGTGATCTAATACATAGCCATTCCTGCCATAAACGAAATTGCGTAGACCAGTGACTACACATCTGATAAATCCACAGAAGAACTACATGTCAATGTGTTGACTAAGACGGTTTATGACCTCTTAAAGCTTTCAAAAATGTATGAACTAGAATTTAAGCAGGATCCTACATCAGATGTGGTCTCTAGCAGGAAAACTTCTTTGTGTGGTGTGTCTGATTGTATGTGAGAGTAAGAGTGATAGGTGAGAATGATAGTGTGATGGTTGTCTTTATGGGGGTTTCTCCAATGTTTCTTTAAATTGTGTTTTTCTTTTCAAAACTTAGAAGTTGAGTATAAAACCTTTTTTCAGTGTCTCAATTGCACAGATTGTTATAATCCAAGCCCTGTCATTGAGCTTTTTAATGTTTACATCAGAGGAACAAGTGGTGGCTCTAAATCACCGATAGTAACTGATTTGGGAGACAAACTCTCTGTGTGTTCACCCGACTCTCTTTTCTTGGTGGCAGGTGACATGAACTGTACGTTCGAACCCTTGGCCACAGAAGATTTTCTTGAGGTGGAGAATGAGGATGCCAGGTGGCTTATACCACCATTAACACTCCCTCCAATCAAAAAATGGACACCAGTAGCAATTCAACTAAATGCTATAACATTAGAATTTGGCTTAAGAGCAGCCAATGGACGTCTTCCATCTGATCTCCACGCTGCTAATACTTTTAACAAAATGTCTTGCCCATCGCGAATCGATTATATTTTGATCGATCGACGACTATGGAGAAACGCACTGGATATGACTATAGTTCCATCTAGTGAAAGTGACCATAATCCTCTGTGTTTAACTCTGAAGAGCCCATGGTCTTTTGTTCCATCTGGCTCTGGTGCTGGCCCTATTATTCTCTCCAAAGAAGTAGTCCCATCAAATTGCAGGAGATACCTCAAATGGCCTAAAATTAATTGCAATGAGCAGAAAATGACAGCCATAAAGGAGGTTTTGTTAGCTAACATCTTAGAACTGCAAAAAGCAAGTAGTGATCCAGGTGGGCGTTTAAGGGTGGGGAGCATTCATAACGATACAGTTACGAAGATAGGCTCACTTTTCTTGACATCCTGTCCTTTGAGAATTTTTAACAAGTCTCACAATGCATCAGGCTCATGGTATAGTCCAGAGTGTAGGCAAAAAAAGACTATACTAATATCCGCTGTCAAAACCTGTCAACACCTCCAACTCTTGCCTAGAGCAAAGAGCTAGAAAAGAGTACAGAAAGGCGGTGATACAAGCAAAACGTGTATGGGAGGAATCCCACTGGCTGGATCTTAAAGCCGCCAGTTTGGGTAAGGATGGAAATTCCTTTTGGAAATTTGTGTAGAATGTCTTCAGGTTCGGATCCTGATATCATACCTAATCATATTTCAAGTCAAGAGTGGTTTACACACTTCAAAAAACTTTATTCGGGGGAGGATGCACAAAACCCTAGACTTCCACATCGCCTAATAGCAACCTCCTCCATTGTGGACATAAGTGATCCTTTTGTTGAGTCTGAGGTTTTGATCGCCATTAACAAAATAGTTCCAGCTAAGGCTCCTGGCCCAGATGGCCTCCCTGGTGACTTGTTTCGAGCTGATTCTCGAAATTGGGCAAAGTATTTCACCCTTCTGCTCAATGCCCTCATCAATGGATCCCCTGTTCCAGATTCATGGAAAGGAGCCGAGGTGGTTCCAATATTTAAAAAGGGCTCGAGGGAGGATCCTGCAAACTACCGACCGATCAGCCTCATCGATGCTGGTCAGAAGGTGGTTGGCAGAGCTTTGTTGGAGAGAATCCTGCTATGGGTTAATGAGAATAATATTCTGTCTCATTACCAGGCGGGATTCAGATCTAACACAGGCACAATCGACCAGGCCTTCAGACTCCTCCTCTTGCACTGGAAGGTGGTGACGATTGGCAAAGGCAGTCTTCATCTAGCTTTTATAGATTTGAAGACTGCCTTTGACCTGGTCCCACGTGACCGTTTGTGGTTAGTCATGAGGGAAATGGGTATGCCCACGTCAATTCTTGACCTTCTGATTCGCCTGCATGAGGGCAATTTTGCCCAGATTAGATGGGGAACCCAGAATCAAAAAACAGCAAAAATCCCTGTTAATAGGGGAGTTCGCCAGGGCTGCGTTCTGGCACCCACCCTATTCTCCTTATTTGTGAATGGGGCGGTAACATTTTTACAAGATATTCCAGCAGATGCTCCAGCCCTGGCGGGCGATAAGGTCCCCACCCTCCTCTTCGCAGACAACACCCTGCTAATATCTAAGACCCCGGCAGGGTTGCAGAAGCTTCTGGACAGATTTTATCTGTTTTGTAACTTAAGAGGATTGACCATAAACACCGCAAAGACCAAACTTCTTTCGTTTAACTTACGTAGATCATCTAAACCTATCCTCAAGTTGGATGGAGTCCCTCTCGAGTTCGTAAAAACCTTCGATTATCTTGGCATCAGAATCTCTGACAACATTAGTTGGAGACCCCACTTAGACAAGATGCTCCTTAATCACAAGCGGGTCGCGGGGACTATCATCAAAGAACATCGCTCTTCGCAGAGCAGACCCATCGCACCCGCTTTAGTGATCTACCAAGCAAAAGCTGCCAGCTCCGCCCTGTACGGTGCCGAGCTTTGGGGCTTCGATAATGTCAAAGAAATTTCTGGGTCAGAAAACAAATTCTTGAGGGAATTGGTCTCAGTTCCAAGGTGTACTCCCCTTAAACCTCTATTTTGTGACTTGGGTAGGTGCGCAATTAAGGATTTGGCAAGACTGCGTCCCCTGCTTTTTTGGGCTCGCCTATGGCGAACTCCAGAGTTATCAAAGTACGTAGAGGGCCTTAGAGAAGTAATAAATACCCCGGGCTCACACAAAGTTGACTGGCTGTCTAATATGAAAAAGCTTCTTCTACAGTTGGGATTTAGAGAAGCCTGGGAGTCCGGCAAACCAATAAACAAGATTGATTTTAAAAGAGTTTATTGGGCATGGATTGATACTCAAGAGATTAGTAAACCTAACCAAGGTAGACTAACAGAAGCCTTTTATCTACACAAACAAGTTGTCAGCCTTGAGCCCTATCTTGATCTCATCCAGAAACCAAGAGACAGAACACTTTATATTCAATTTAGATTGGGCACATTACCTACCCGAGAGCACACCAATAAATGGAAGTCTCCTCCCCAGACCACGACACTTTGCCCGAGCTGTAGTGAGAAAGTTGAAAGTATGGCACACCTCATGTTCGAGTGCCCGGCTTACAAAAATCCAAGAGGCAGATGGCTATGTCCATTCTGCAGACAGCTGGGCACATCGAACTATCGTGTAGCCCTCAGGATTTTGGAATCAGATACCAGCGCAGTGCTGGTTTGTGGTGTGGCCAAATTTCTGGGTTGGGCCTGGATAATTAGGGTCAAGAATTTTTGTCCTGATATGACTTCTTAGCTTCTCTCAAATTTAAAAAAATCTTTTTTCTGTTTTTTACCAAATCAAAAGCACTGGGATATACATAGAAATTTAATTCTTTTTTATCTGACTGTAAATATTTTGTATCAAATGTATTTATTAAATTTTTTAAATGTTCTTTCCCAATCGATAAATTGTATTCTTTATGTATGTATGTTGTTGCTTTTATGATACAATTTTTATCGAAATAAAGCTTTGATGATGATGATAATGATGATATAATCCAATCTAATGTGGAAACATTTTTATGGAAATATTTAAATGATATACAAATCATATATACAAAAGACTAAATGAATGTTTTGTGATATAAAAAATAAAAACAATAAAAAGATGAAAGAGTAAGTTGCTGTGTAATGAAATTTTGCTCTGGGGAATGTCTATACAAGTAACTACTATTGAAAAATGAGATAGGTCAGATAAGAGGCTCTCTTTCTTTGTTTGTACCCTCTCCCCTCCTCTTGGGCCTAAAAGTAATTAGGGGAACCCTTTTGTACTTACATAAACTAAATTATATACATTATTGCTTTCCTGCGTATCCCGAAGTGAGCCTAAGGTCAAGGTCATGACTGGTCCAACTACGTGCTAGGTCCCACCCCTCCTACCGAAGTGACCTTGCGCAGGAGGCCCACTTTCCCAGAAGGCTATATTCCCTGGGCACCCCTTATGCCCTCAATATTATCTTCAAGAAGCTGTGCTGTTATACCAACTTTAGCACCTATACGCTTGTGTGGGAGTTGGCCCAAAGGCCTAACAGAAGTGGAACTTCCCCTCCCCCCCGACACCTTCCAGCCTAGAAGCTGTAATCACCCCCTGGAGTTCCATGAGAGACCACTGCCCCCCCCCCGGCGTCCCCATTGACAATGGTGATGCCTACTAAGGACCGTAAAAATTGCCCACCAATCATGACCTTACCGCCACAGGCCAACATAGTTGCCCGGCTATCTGACCCCACCCACATTCCAAGGCCATGACCTGTTCCTTGCCCTCCTATAACCAGGCTAGTAGGAATTCCAGAAAAAAAAACGTTCCCAATTTTAGAGCGATGAACAGCATCCTGTAGAAAAAAACCTCTCCCCCTGATGCACCCCTGCGAGATGGTCTGCAGTTTCGGGGATCCAAACAATTTATCAATCTGTGTATTAATTCTCTGCACCGAGTGGTTCAATGCCCATACCGATTCACCTCACAACCATTGGAATCTGGGGATGATGTGGGACCATGCCAACACCGCCTTTGGGCATTTTCTTGCCATCCAACCAATCTCGGTGATCAGAGCCTTCAACATGCCCTTTCTGCCCAGGTGCACCAGATCATTGCCCCCCAGATGCACAATTACCACTGCGGGGAGCATGTGATTCTCACCCAGTGGAACCTTAAACATACCCCTCAACTGCCCCAGGTGCAGACCCCCACACCCATGCAAAGAAACATTGAAACCAGCCAGACGGGCCCTCTCCGCATAATTGCCTGCAAATTTATTTTGCTTCAACCTATTCACATATGAATGACCAACTATCCATACTTCCACTTTACTTGGCCCCCAGGTGAGTACCTGGGCTGTGCGAGATTCCATCGACCAGTGAACTATGGCGATCTTCCTTCCTGCGGGATAGGACATGGAACTGTGAAAAACAAAAACAAACACCGTCCTTAAATATGGCAGCCTTCAAAGCATGTGTAGATGCACATAAAGCTTGTAACATCCAGAAGATCAACAACCAATCCTCTGGACTGCACGCCCGACTGGCCTCTGACAGTGGCCTCGGTGGCAGCCCCAAACCTAAAAGAATGGGTACCACATTTTGATGGATCCAATCCAACTGCCCGAGAGAAAAACACAGAATTCTACTAAACTGAAATTTGGTAAGCAGAGACCCATCGTCATGAATTAGAAGTGGACCCCCACGCCCTGTGGTCTGAATGTGTGGAAAGATTCAAGGGTTGCTAACGGTACAGCAAATGCTTCTCTGTGCCTTTTGCAATATAATTTGGTCTCCTTTGCCATTTTGGTCAGTCTTTGACCTAGGGATAGATATGAGCAGTGAATCCCCTGTATATGAACATGACCAAGTTGAAGCCCCCGTGCCAATCTTGCTTATTCCTTGCCAGGAATTCCCCAACCCTGAAGGCACCGTAGAAGGCCAGAGTAAACACTGACCTAAAGAGATGAACTTCCCCAGCGGATCTGCACACCTGTTCCAAAGCCCCTAGTTTTGTTGACAAAATGTCAATACTAGTTGGGCATCTGGCGTCCGGTTGGGGACCTTGCAAACGCTGCCACCCCCTCAATGTTCTTTGCACTGTGAAGGTGCTGGTGGGATTGTGTTTACCTCGCATTTTCACATAAAAAGAAACTGCCGCCATGTGGCACCTTGCACATGCCACGGAGAGCCCCCTCCCATTCTTCCCCAAGGAAATTGCAGTTGATGCCAAAAGCCCCCTCACAGGCCTGCCTGGTCCTGGGTGCTAGGCTAGCTGCCACAAAGTCGGATAGGCAGGGGCAAGCCAGATTGAAAGCCACAACTTTTCCTCGCGGGACCCCGTTCACTGAATCCAGTTCTATGCCCAGAAATTAAATCTCAGTGGACTGCCCCACTGTTTTTCCCAGTTCTAGGGGGACCCTGAATTCGCTCATGGGTGTGCAAAACCCCTGTAATGCCCTGCCAAACTTATGGGAGCCAGGTGTGCCTAAGAAAAGGAAGTCGTCCAGGTAATGTAGCACCGACTGGTGTCTCGTCACCTGCCTGAAAACCCATTCAAGAAAGGAGCTGAATTTCTCAAAATATGAGGAGGAGACAGAGCACCCCATGGCCCTGCACTTGTCCATGTAATATCTCCCCTCCAGTTGGAAACCCAAAAGACGGAAATCCTGTGGGTGCACTGGCCTTAAACGGAAAGCTGATTCAATGTCAGACTCTGCTAGTAATGCTAGAAAAAGAAGGTTCCCTTCGGATAAGATCCAAATTCAGCAACTCACATTCAAACCTCACTGCTATTGCCACACATACTCGCACCTAATGATTAAGGCACTTATAAATCAACTACTAATTTAAGTAAAAATATTCATCTATTTTATTCAATAAAAGAAAAGTTATTGTTCTACAAATACATGTGATGGGGAACAGCCATTACAACGCAGTTTTTACCACGCGCAGCTTTTACATCGCATGCGTTACAACGCATGCGATGTTACAACGCAATGCCATTACAACGCAAGTCTTTACATCGACTTGTGCTAGATGGCGTGCTAACATTACAAATAGTGGGGGAACAACCTTTACAACGCAACTTTTACAACGCACTACCATTACAACGCATTTTTTACAACGCATAATCCATTACAACGCATGACATTACAACGCATGACACTACAACGCATTTTTAAAAACTACCTTTACAACGCATTCCATTACAACGCATACTACCATTACAACGCATACCATTACAACGCATAATATTACACTATACTATCCAACACTTACCCTACTGATGCACCCCCTGGAGTTAGAATAGTAATTTTTACCCCTATACTATCCAACACTTACCCTACTGATGCACCCCCTGGAGTTAGAATAGTAATTTTTACCCCTATACTATCCAACACTTACCCTACTGATGCACCCCCTGGAGTTAGAATAGTAATTTTTACCCCTATACTATCCAACACTTACCCTACTGATGCACCCCCTGGAGTTAGAATAGTAATTTTTACCCCTATACTATCCAACACTTACCCTACTGATGCACCCCCTGGAGTTAGAATAGTAATTTTTACCCCTATACTATCCAACACTTACCCTACTGATGCACCCCCTGGAGTTAGAATAGTAATTTTTACCCCTATACTATCCAACACTTACCCTACTGTTGCACCCCCTGGAGTTAGAATAGTAATTTTTACCCCTATACTATCCAACACTTACCCTACTGATGCACCCCCTGGAGTTAGAATAGTAATTTTTACCCCTATACTATCCAACACTTACCCTACTGTTGCACCCCCTGGAGTTAGAATAGTAATTTTTACCCCTATACTATCCAACACTTACCCTACTGTTGCACCCCCTGGAGTTAGAATAGTAATTTTTACCCCTATACTATCCAACACTTACCCTACTGTTGCACCCCCTGGAGTTAGATTAGTAATTTTTACCCCTACACTATCCAACACTTACCCTACTGTTGCACCCCCTGGAGTTAGAATAGTAATTTTTACCCCTACACTATCCAACACTTACCCTACTGTTGCACCCCCTGGAGTTAGAATAGTAATTTTTACCCCTATACTATCTAATACTTACCTTAAATGTAATTTAATATTATGCGTTGTAATGGTATGCGTTGTAAAGGTAGTATGCGTTGTAATGGTAATGCGTTGTAAAGGTATTTTTTAAAAATGCGTTGTAGTGTCATGCGTTGTAATGTCATGCGTTGTAATGGATTATGCGTTGTAAAAAATGCGTTGTAAGTGCATGCGTTGTAAAAGTGTGCGTTGTAACGTCATACATCCCAAATAGTGTAGTTTACTATCCCAACACCTTCCCTACTGTTAAGTGGACTGGAGTTGGAATAGTAAATTACACTTTTCTAATGTTAGCACGCCATCTAGCGCAAGTCGATGTAAAGACTTGCGTTGTAATGGCACAGCGTTGTAACGTCGCATGCGTTGTAACGCATGCGATGTAACTGCACACGTTGTAATGACACGCGTTGTAATTTCATACATCCCATGTGATACACCAAATTCAAAAGACATAAAAAGTAATTACATAAAAAATATACAATCCTCTAAAGGGATGTATGATGTTACATCGCTAACCGCCACAACGGCAGCAATGACCACGCAGTTTTTACATCGTGAAAGGCATCACATCGCACGCATTCACTGCGCATGCAGTTCCCACGCTGTTGTAGTGTCTCTGCTGCTTTAGGCAAATACAACGCAGTTCACGAAATCGCATGCTATTACATCGTTTTTCCGACTGTGTTTATTAAGTATCTGGGGCGTGTTGTATAATACTTGTATTGTAAACCAGTAGTGTTAAGTTTGTATAGTATAATATGAAACGGCAACATACGCTCACCAATCGATTACTTAAAAAATGTTGTACATGTTTTCAATTAAAGGCTTTCTTTTGTTTTATGTTGCAGAAGCGCTTTTTGGGGATTAGTCACGGGCCACATTATCTGTTGCTGCTAACGCTTTTCAGAATAGACATCCAGCTCGATATTGCCATAATTCAATTGCTTAAACGTCAGCTCCTGACCGTTATCCAAAACTAAATGCTTCAATCGGTCACTTTTCCTTGTTTTGTCACGTGTTTTTTGCCAAGTACCTAGTAATGAAGCTACACACAACACCAAAGTCTGACTTCATCATTCGAGTGCCTGTCCGTCATCCAAATCCAAATGCTTCAATCGAGCAATGTTGTGGAACATGCAGTACGTTTCCCTAGATTGGGAGGAAACCATGTTTTTGCAAAACTGCACGCATTATTATACAGATGTATATAGGTAATTTTAAGTTCTTACCTTTGCGGAGGTCTGCCTTCCACCTGCTCTCTGTCTCTCGTCGAGTCCCGGAACAACGTCCATAACGTCTGTGCTACGTAACTGCATAAACCACCTGTTGTGCAAATGAAAAAAGGACTGTCACCTTGCTATGTAATATTTAAAACCTATATATGTAAGCCTTGAAGTCACATATGTAAGCCTTGAAGTCACTTACCTGGACGTGACCTGCCCTTTGTTCATGTCAGCACGCGTTGTATCTGTCATCTTTTCGTTGCATCTGTCACCTTCCGTGGCTATGCTATGAGGTCAAGTCGCAGCATAGCATATCAAGTCGCAGCATAGCATAAGGTGTATTACTGGTGCTTACATCCAATCCATTGAGTGTTCGTGCCCCCCCCCCCCCCATCCAACTGCCCCTACTAATTGGAAATTAATTTTTAGTCAATACAAGTCATCGCATAATGTCTGTCCCGTGGATATGTATTGTTAATAAATGAATTTGCATAATTCATCGCATAATGTCTGCCCCGTTTGCATACGCATATGTCTTGCCTGGCCCGATTGCATATGCATATGATGTCTGCCCCGTGGCTATGGTATGATGTCATAATCCGTCATATAAAACATTTTTATTTTGAGCAAGTGCATGTCCTCTGTAGTAAAATAATATTTTTCATAATCCGTCATGTAAAACGTTTTTATTTTGAGCGAGTGCATGTCATCTGTAGTTCAAAAAATATTTCCTAATGTAACCATGGCGCTTTTATTTTGAGCAAGTTGCATATGCATCATGTCATAATCCGTCACGTGCCCTGTGCTGTCATCTTCCGTGCAAAAATGTATTCCCCTAATGTAACCATATGTCATTGCATATGATGTCTGCCCCGTGGCGCATATGATGCCTTGAGAATCCCTCACGTGCCCCGTGCTGTCATCTTCCGTGCAAGTGCATCTGTAGTTAAAAATGTATTTCCCTAATGTGACCATATGTCACTGCATATGATGTCTGCCCCGTGGCGCATATGATGTCTTGTCTGGCCCGTTTGTGCATTTGCATATGCATATGATGTGTGGCCCGTGTCTATGATATGACGTCATCATGTGTGTCCCGTGGCGTGCTTATTTGGCGACCCGTTTGTCCTTTTGCATATGCATATGATGTGTGTCCCGTGGCTATGATATGACGTCATCATGTCATATCCCGTCACTTTAAGCCTCGATACAAAAGGCGTTTTTATTTTGTCTCGTCCCTGATTTTCATGTCATTCATTCCATCTCCCATCTCCTATGTCACCGCAGCACGCGTGTCATTAATTCCGTCACCTTCCATCACCTATGTCATCGCAGCACGCGTTGTCATGGCTAGCGATGTTATTGCCAATGCGCATTAGTAGCATGCGTTCTAAAAGCATGCGATGTAAAGCCTCCTGCGATGAGAAAGTCGCGTTGCGATGGCAGCGCGTGAAAACACCGTCGTTGTAATGGGTGTTTCCCCTCTAAAGGTACAATTAAAAAGGTACAATTCAAAAGGAGAATCCACAAAGACAATACACTATGTGTTTTCTGTGTTAATGAGGCTATACATGTAGACAGCTTAGGGCATGGGTCTAAGTTCCCTGTCTGTGGCTTGATGATGACTCCTGCCAAATTTAACACCACTTTTATTGTGAGCGTTGACGCGTTTCAGTGGCACATTCCCAATAGGACCACCTTCTTCAGGACATTGACATTTTTTTCCCCTTTTATGTTAAAAATAATAATCAAATATCAATTTTGTATCAGACCGGTGCCACTGCACTCAGTTTTAGGATTACAGGCCACTTTGACTAATACTTGAGGTTCAATAGTGGTTTTCACGACGTCTTTGTGTGTCTTTGAATTTCAAATATTCATTTAAAACAGATGTTCTGACTTGGGCGCTTAAATACACTTCCTCGATGGTTGCCCCTCAGAGAAAACCTCACCGGATCTTAATCCAAGTTATTTGGTCTATTCATACAACACCGCCTTTGGTCACATGTTTTAGTCCAGTCGTGTATATAAGGATTTTCACGTGATTTTTAAAACGTAGGGTACATTGTTCGTGGCTCTTTATTCCAATGAGTAACGTGTCCCCTAAGGTATCGTCTCAACCACCAGGTCTTAGCCTCTGTAGCATTTCTATCGCCTGATACAAGGATGTGTATTTCACAGTGCACAGGGCACCCTCGATGGCATCGTTTACTGATTGACCCCTGGGAGCGGACAAGTTATAGATTAAGCAGAACTCTCCCGGGTCCTTCTTGGGCACCAGCCCCAGTGGTGAGCAAATAAAATCCTTTCACAGGTATCTCATTAAATGGGTCAGCCACCCTCCCCAGCCTCAGTCCCTTGGCAATTTTTGCCACCGCAATCTCTTTGTTGGATCTTACAGATATCTGCTTGTGGCAATGGGAAACCCCTTAAAATAACCAGGTGCTGGAATCCTAAAACCTTTCCTGAAACCTTCTAATAGGATCTGCCCAGAGTTTGGGCATCTGTACTTATTTAGCCTTCGGATCAAAGCAGTTGTCTTTATTGGGGATGGCGCCTTAATGAGGATTGCACTCTCATTCCTGCTTCTTACTCCCTTTGTCCTTTGATTTTTTTAAACATTTGGACTCAGGATGTGAGGTGGGACCGCAAAAAGAACAGGCGTGTCTAAATTTGCATGAGCCTGGTGGTCTGGTGCAAGTTCGCCTGTTAAAATCCCAGTATGCCCCTCCCCCCATCCCTCTACCGCGTAAGTCCGGGGGGCCTGCCTGAAAGGACTACCCTCGCGTATTGTCCTGGCTCACGGGTTCCATATGTCGCAACCACATAATTACATCAATTTGATCCCATGTGCGGCCAGGGTCAGTTGCTTTTGCCCTCCTGAATTCTTTATCATACTGTTTCCATTCCACTCCCCCGTATTCATCATGCGTGCAAGCTATCCTATTTTTGATAGCATGCCATCTGTGCGCCTAAACCCAGTGAAACGTTCAGCCATTATCGCTTGGTAATTAGAGAACCCTTTTATCCAGGTAACCAGAGTTTCCTCAATATTTTTCTTGTGAGATCAACTGTTCCACCCCCTGGGATGCACCCACTCTTTACTCTTCCTTATCCGCGTTATCCAGTAACAAAGCAAACATATTGGCATACTCCCCTTTCCAGATTTTTTCTCTCACCTCTTGTGAGGTATGCCTACTGTTAGACCTGGCATATCTTGACGTGATTACCCATGACTTTTTGCCTTACCTCCTTTGTTTTTAGATGCTTTGGGTACTTTCCACTGCTGAACAGTGTCAAAGTACAAGTGTTCCCTGTGTAAAGTGTGATGGTAATTGGTTGGCCATGATTGGTATGTTGGCGTCCTAGTAAAGTCCCTAGTGATGTGCACTGTGTGTGCAAGGGCTAGTAATGCAGAGGCGCGCAGAGAAGGGAACTCAGGCCTTCAGTGTAGGGCCTGCGCGCAGAATGCTAAGTTAGCATGTTGTCCTGACAAGTGTAACCACTTGTCAGGCCTTCCCTTCCCTTTTGCGTACACAGTGGGCACCTCTGTGGTAGGTCCTGGGTAATCCCTGGACAGGGTGCAGTGTAGGTAAAAGGCAGGACATATACTGAGGTGTGTGTTATGTGCTGACAGTGAAAAACACTCCATTTCGTTTTCACTGGTGAAAGGCCATTCTGCCCATAGGACAGAATGGGGGAGGCTGGGTATTGTGTTAGTTAGCCTAGTTTCTTATACGTTTTAAAAGGAGAGGTGAAGTTTGGTATGTATGAACTCAAAGTGTCATAACACATCTTTCTATGAAGGTGGTTTTGTCACTGTGTGTTCAGAAGCCACTCTTTTAGAAAGTGGCTGAGTTTTCTGCTTTAAGAATTTATGTGTGTCTCTGCTGAATGTGGATTGACTGTCTGGATCTGAGAGGTGCGAGGAGCTGGGAGAGGTCTTGACCCAGGGAGGGGTTGAGATGGCACCTGGCTGCCCTGCATCTGGAGAGTAGGGGGGGAGGAGAAGCCCGGGAGGTAAAAAGGCCTGGGCTGGTGCTATAAACCAATTGACCCATCTCCTGCTGAGTGATTAAGGATCCAGACCCCCAGTATCAAAGGGAGAAAGGTGACACTGGGAGGGAGACACCCAGAACTGATTTAGGGAGGGGTGAGGGACTCCTGAGCACAACAAACTTCAAAGACATTAAGGGGTATAACTATGAGAGCTGAAACCCCTGAACGTTGGAATGAAACTGAAATGGATTGAGACTGAAAAGGCTTGGACCAGTATTTGTGGTCAAGAGGAACCTCTGCTAAAGAAGGAGTAACTGAAGAGACTGCTGGGGAAAGACCAATCCTTGCTTCGTGATCTGGGGCTGGTCTGCAGTTTTCTGCTCTAACCAAGGAAGAGGCTGTTGGGACAGTGCTTGGAGGTGCTGGGTCCCTCTGCTTGATGAAGACTGTGCTTTGTGCTGTGTCTTGTAACCCCAAGGGCCCTAGGTGAGCTGGCTCCCTGTTTGGAAACACAGGAACATAAAAGTTTCCGAAGAAGTTTCAAGCGACGCGGTGGGAGCGTGTTGTGGCAGCTTGAGACCCTCGGAAGGTGTGCCCTGTGATCTAGGACACACGGAGGAGAAGTGAGACTCAGACGCGCTTGGTGCGTGTCATGGTGCACAGGAGGCGTTAGTGAAGAGCGCCTGGTCAACGTGTACACCGAAGCTGAAGTGAGTCTTGGATGCGCTTGGTGCATGTCATGGTGCACCTCAGGCGTTAGTGAAGAGCACCTGGTCAGCGTGTGCACCGAAGCTGGAGTGAGACTCGGATAAGCAGGGTTTATGTTGTGGTGCACCGCAGGCACTGGTGAGGAGCATCTGGTCAGTGTGTGCATCGGAGGTGGAGTGAGTCTCAGACGGGCAGGGTGCGTGTCGTGGTGCACAGAAGGCATTGCTGAGGAGCACCTGACCAACGTGTGCATCAGAAGTGGAGTGAGCCTTGGACGGGCAGGGTGCGTGTTGGGGTGCATCGAAGGCGTTGGTGAAGAGCGCCTGGTGGTAGAGTGCACCGGAGGAGAAGTGAGGCTCGGACATGGTGAGCGTGTCGAGGTGCTGCCGAAGGCGTAGGTGAACAGCGCCTGGATATCGGCGCACCGGAGTTGGAGTAAGTCTCAGGGAAGCAGCGTGCGTGCTATGGTGCAACCTGGGACTGTGGAGGGGATCGGCTGATCATCATGTGCACCGGAAGAAAGTGAGGCTCTGCAGCGCGGTGAGAGTGTCTTGGTCCCAACCGAGACTGCATGGAGGAGTGCCTGGTGAGCGGGTACTCGGAGTCGACGTGAAGTCCCATCAGCGATATGTGTGTGGCTTTGTGCCATAGGAGGCCAGGAGGGTGCGGTGGTGAACGTGCACCCGGAGTAAAAGTAATCTCAGGGGCGTGGGGTACATGTGCCTTGCGGCTGCCTGAGACCTTCCTAACAGTCGCGGTCTGGACCGGCAACCACAGAAGAGCCGAGCTGCCAGGCTGAGCCGCTGAGGCCAGTTGAGAGAGTTCTGCACGGCAGGCCCAGTTCAAGGAAGGAGGAGAGGAGAGTGGGGTCGCGCCCCCAGGTATCGTTGATTACTACCTGGGCGGGGTGCGGGCTCGGAGGGACACTCTCTCGGCCTCTCAGTCCTTCTGACAACGTGAGCCTTTTGCTCCGGCTCAGAGTGAGGCCTGTACTGACGAAAAGAGTGGCAGTATGGGGGCCCGATTAAAAAGCTGTGGGGGGGCACTGTTATCGAAGAGGCTGATTGTCGCCAAACAAAATGCCAATACTGCTGCTAACGAACTGCCGGACTGTCTTTGGACGTCTGACATTATTATTGCCTAACAAAGTACATGATTGTAGCGCTACGCATTGCATTTAATTCTCCCTTGTCAAGTACATGATTGTAGCGGCCCGCATTGCATTATTTCTTCATTGCAAAGTACATGATTGTCGTTGCGCATTGCCTTATTTCTTAATTGCAAAGTACATGATTGTAGCGGCCCGCATTGCATTGTTTCTTCATTGCAACGTACTTGATTGGGGTGTGACGCATTGTATTATTCCTTCATTGCGCAGTACATAAAGGTATCGGTACGCATTGCATTATTTCTCCCATTGCAGGTACCGGGGTCTATCTTTAAGCATTGTATTATATCTACTTTGGCCAGCACAGGATTATATCGTTACGCAGTGCACTATTGTTTGTCTATTGCAACGTGTGTGATTCTAGCATTGCGACCAGCATAGCATTTTGAAAGCGGTGGTTGGGATTTGAACCTACCAGCCAGCCGGAACTAATATTACCCTTTATTCTATGTTGGCTTATGTATCATGTGGTCTGATCGTATATCTTTTTGTATAAAGTTTATACTTGTTTTCATCAAACTCGTGTGGAGTCTATTTGTGGTGTCACCAGGGAGTTGCTGTTGGTGTGGTTGCACATACTGAACACTCGTGCCTTGGAGATAGGCCTGGCTACTCGTGCCAATCTACTAAGGGGGTGAGCAGGGCTATCTCAAACGGTGTCCTTACTTGGCCTAACATTGAGTGGGGAGCCCTGGGTCGCGCACTTGGTGACAGTAGTGCGGGACTGGGACTCCGGCTTCCAAAACCTACCCAGCCATTCTCTGGTGGATCGCAATTCACCCAAACCTAAACCTGGTAACACTTGCGCCATACCTTTAGCTGTAGCCTCCTGCTTCTTGGCCTGGTCACCCTCCAATGTCTTACTTGCTTTGGGAGGTTTTTGTCCACTCTTGTCGGCCAATGTGCTACTAGCAGCTACTGCCACTACTGGCACATTCTGCACTCCCCCGGTTGAGACCCTTCAACCTGTCCCAACAGCTTCCTGGCCTTCTCTAAAGCATCACCCTCATCCAACAAAGCCCCACAGCCTACTTCTGGGGTTCAGGTTCCTGCCTTAGCTAACCAGGGAAGTACTGCTGCCAAGCTGGCTACCAAATCTGGGTGGCCAGGAACACCACTGGAGGAGCCCTCACATATAACAGGTATCACCTGGTTCGGGGTAACCCCATGACGGGAGTGGTAGCTGGCACCACCGGAACTGGTTGACTGCCCCCAGTACCTCCTGGTGAAGCTACTGCTGGTACTGCCCCACTCACTCCATTGGATGGGACCTCCCCCACCGGGGCCAAAGGCACCGCAGCCTCAGTATCCAGTGACCTCTGGGGCGAGGGGCCCCCACCCCCCACTCACTTGGCTCTAGACCTCTTTGGCAACGGAGGGAATGCCGCTCTGGGGCTACCCAAGACCGCCTGGGCCTCTCTTCAGTCCCTTCCTGCCTCTCCACTCTGCACTATAAATCCGTTAAGGACTGCACAATATCATCCCTCCTCTGCATCAGGGCCTCCATGAATTCCTCCATACGTGAGCGATTTGCTCTTGGTGCCATAATGCACAAGCCGTGCCTCCACAGGCACACAATCTATGGACATTGAACCAAAACATCTACTATTTATGCAATGTAATCAACCTCAACAACAACCACAGGCCCCAATACTTAGCATCTAACTTTTTACTACCACTAGCACAACTTGGTAAAGCATTGTTCGCAACTAAGCTCCACACAACCCCAACTAAACAGATTAGCTCCCCCACTCTGTGGGACTCAATAAAACCATTATGCTGTACTATGGCTTAAAAACAAACTCCCCCGCTTCACCCAAAATAGGCTTTACTAAAGAGGAGAACAAGAAACACACCACCTCCTCCCTCACCTCAAAAACTGCATACAGCTCAGCGCCATAGGTGCGGTGTGCCCGAGTCCCGGTTGGCACCTTGACAGTTCCAGGGTTTCACCTCTCATCAGCCAGGTTAGCTTGACTTCAGTGGCATGGAGAGCACGGGACTTACGTCTGGCTGTACCCGTCTCACTCAGGGTGACAAATGCAAAAAGAACAATTGATGGACAGAATGCTGAACAATATCTTATATTTACCCCAGTACAGAGATCTGGGCCTAAACCCATCGTTTCTGTGCTCCCTATGCCATTCCAATTTACCCCCAGCCATATGCAAGCTCGGTCCATCATCTCCTTGTGTTCGCTTTGTTCGCCCTAAGTTGGCAGGGTATGCCCAGACATGGGTCCCTTGCTCACTTTGACCCTGGATTCAAGCAAGCCTGGCTGATGAGGGGTCTTACCCCCAAACCGGTCCCAGGACGCTTGTTTCCTGTCCAGGGAAGACCTGGCTTGGCAGTTTGGGCTGGACTGTTCCTATGAGGAACAGGGTCAAGGCTGATTTGCATATGGTTGGGTCTAAACTGGGGTAATGAAGTGAGCTAAATAACAATGAGGGATTAAACCCAGATCTGTGACTGGAGGTGAGTGTCTGAAAAGTCTCAGTGCTCTAGCCATCATCTCCATGTGTTTGCTTTACAATATTAATGCAGCATTCGATCTACAGGAGCAACCATAATTACTTCCTATGCCTCCCCCTTCCCACCCCTGTTCTTTCCTTCCTTCCAGCGCTGGTTGTTAAGTCATGGCCACTGCTGGTATCACTGTCACTTTATTATTGTAGGCTCAGTGTAAGGCATACGTTATGGAGAGAGAGGGAAAGAGAGGATGAGAAGAGATCAGAGAGGGCAGGAAAGAACAGAGTCTAAAGAGCGAGAGACACAGAAAATGTATGGATGAACAGAGAGTGAGGAAGAGCTGAGTGTGCTCGCTGGAACATTTTTGCCGGCACCTGCTTCTTTCTTTCCCTTATAGTGCCCCTCAGTGCATTGAAGTGAGCCCAGCAAGGAAAAGGGCCTATACAGGTGTACAGCATGACATTACTTCAGTCACTGTCTTGACCATCCCCCTCTCTCCTGCCACCAATTTGATTTCACCTGACTCCCTTTGAACTTATCCCACGGACCCCTTTCTGCAGAACCCTTGCTTGGAACTATAGCAAACATTATGGGTCTGAATCGCAAATCTATTTGTGCTTCGTTTGAGTTTACACAGCGTGGATTTACACTCTTAATTTTCTCAAAGTAAAATAACATGGGGGCATATCAACAAGGGCTTTATCTCTGCTTTTTTGGCTTTAAAAGCCAAAAAAGCAGAGATAAAACTAGCACCCTATCAACAACAGGGTGCTAACATGCAAATTTGCATGTTAGCACCCTTTTACTCTACGCTTCCCCTTGCATCTCTAATGAGATGCAAAGGGGGCGTTCCAGAGTAAAATAATAGGAGAAATGTCGCTAAGCCACATTTCTCCTATTATCAAGAATATCGCTAACCCTGTTAGAGACAAAAAAAGCAGCGCTAACCGCGGTTAACGCTGCTTTTTTACGTCTGGTATTTTTCTGACTTAATTGATAAACAAAAGGATCCACCTCTGGAAAGAGAGGTACAAAGAAGACTGGGTACGATGGGGTAGTGGTAGGCGCGTGTCCCAATATGGTTGGGCACACACCGTGTTGTTTAAATACCCCTCACACACCAAGAATGGCCCATGGTGTCATGCTTCATCATAGGGGTCTTCCCGCCCCGCTGCGGGACGGGGCGTGCTACGACCTACGACTAAATGGGAGTACTGTTGATAAAGTGCTATGTGTGATGCAAAGGGAGGGTCTGATGTGATTGTAAGTATGTGTTGTTAAAAAGCACCTGGTCCCTTAAGACAGAAAAAACTTTAATATGTCCTGGGAGGCTGGTACTACTAAAAAAGGTTGCGGAGTTTGCCTACGTTAATGTGTGGTTACTCCTTGTGGGTCAACATGTTTCGATGCGAAGCATCTTCATCAGGACAGGAAAGATCCCTCCTGGATCAGGACTGTGTGGGGCAACCTTATAAAGTTGGGTTGGTTGAATCACAACCCGCAGAGTACTAGCGGGGCGTGGGTTCCTCAATAATCATTAAATCATAGTTGGCGTCTTCATCCATGATTGGGGCCACATGATTGATAGGAGCGTGTCCCAAGGTGTCCGCGGTCCGCAAGGCCGAGGTCTCGAACCACACTCGTAGCCCCAAGTCGGGTCAAAACGTGGACGCCCACATAATTAGCCTGGATCACGAGCCCCGAATTTCACGTGCCACACAAAGATATATTCTGTGTACTTGTGAATTGTATATAAAAGAATCTTGATTGATTTTTTCATGTGGCCAGGCCAGAGGAGACTGAGAACTGTTAGTCAGTCTAACAACTAAATGTTTTTAAGCATTTCTCCTTCACCTTTGGAAATTCCTTTTTCACCTCTTACACACCAGAGCACCCTTTTCTTATTTTGCACGTTCCCTTGGAGCAACCTTTCCAAAACTCTTCCTACTTGATACAGTAAATAATATACTGTTCACCTTATGACATTGAATAAATTCTTGGTGAAGTAAAGTCTGTTTGTTTCCACTATTTCAGTTACAAATTTCTGTATTCAATACTGCTAAAACATGATGCATGCTCAGAAAACTGTTTTTGAATAATAAATTTAGAATAGATATATCGGTTGAAAACCTAGGTCTAGGACCACTGTTTTTTGTATCATATTGAACCCAGGTCCTCGACCATACTTGGTAAACCCCATTTTCGTAATGGTCCTCAGCGGTGATAGGCACACCTGTGGCTACATCGGTGACAGGCACACCTAAAAGAAAACTTTATTAAAATTTAAAGGTGTGATAAAAAAGTTAGGAGCTCTGAAAGGATATTTTGTTTTGGGAACTGTTACGATCCATGAGTAAAGAAATTATAAGAGAAGTTGTGTGTGAAAAAAAAGGAAGAAAAAAGGAATTCAGTGACGGAAAACACGCATAAAATCATATCAAAATTATTTTGGATGATTATAGGAGTAGTCCTTGTAACATAGAGCAAATTTTGTTCATAATGCAGAATGTTACAGCGCCTCTGTTTTTTTAGCACTCTAGGAGAACCTACGATAAATGGAGCAAATGGAAACAAATATTTGGACACTATGCAAGGGTGTGTGGTACTAATTTAAGTGCTGAAAGAAAGTATTCATTGTTAACGCACTGTCTAGGAGGGGAGGGACAAGAATTGTTAGAGAATCTTCCTGATTTAAGTGCAGAAGAACAGAGGTTTAAATGAATTTGAAATTTGTATAGTACAGCTTGACCGTCATTACTTACCAAGAGTAAGAGCCATCATGGAACTGTATCGATTTGGATTAAGAGAGCAAGGAAAGGATGAGACAGTTGAGGATTATATAACCAGTCTCAGAAAGTTAGCATCAACGTGTAAATTTGAGGGATCCACTGAGGAATGCATAAGAGATCAATTTGTCTTAAGATGTAGAGATGATAAAATAAGAGAAGAACTATGGCTGAAAGTCGAACCTCCGTTTTTCAATGCAATCGGTCGCGTCTTTGGGACCTTGTATGTATTTAGCTATGCAGCACATTGCCTGGGTGCTGAAACATGTACTGTTCTTTAACATGGAGGGAAAGTAAGCACCAAACTGCGTGAAACGCCAGGTATGGGGACACATGGAATGAAATATTGCCTTTCAGCAGGAAATGGTAGTGATATTGTGATATTGTGTCGGAATTTCCAACATTGTTTAAAAAGAGCTTAGGATATTTGAAGGGATACAAAGCTAAAAGAAGAGGAGCAGTGCCAACTTCAGCCAAAGTGAGGTTGCTTTACAAAGCAAAGTTGAACAGGATTTGAAAAAACTTATAAGTCAACAAATTATAACACCAGTGGAAGCAACTGAATAGTTGGCGCCAATTGTTGGGTGCTTACAAGATCAGGAGGATGCCATTTGGTTTGGTGTTGGCAGCCTCTGTCTTTCAGAGAGTGATGGCATCAATTCTTAAAGGTGTAAAAGGCATAAAGTGTTATCAATATGATTTGCTGATATTTGGTGGTTCACAAGGTGAAGATAATGATAGAGTGAGAACGGTATTAGAGAGATTGCTTAATGCTGGTCTAACATTAAAGCATGAGAAATGTAAATTTTCAGTTCAAGAAGTTAATTATCTAGGTCATATTATCACAGGAAGAGGTGTTGCTCCAAAGAAGGAATTGGTAGATACCATTGTTAAACTAACAACACTGGGTTCAAAGGAGGAAGTTGTTTCTTTCCTAGGTATAGTAGAATATTATGGGAAGTTCATTAAAAACTTAGCTAGCAAGTCTAATAATTTGAGAGTTTTACTGGGCAAAAACAAGGAGTTCAAATGGACTCAAGAATTTCAGCAAGAATTTGAGGGCTTAAAAAATTAATTAAATTATGCACCTAAGCTGAAAGCATTTGTTCCTGGTATTGAAACAATAGTGGCGACTGATGCTAGATCAAAAGGTTTGGTAGCGATTTTGAAACAAAAAATAAAAGTGAAGAGCAACTAATAGCATGTGCATCGAGGGGCTTAAGAGGAGCCGAGTTTAACTACTCAGTAGTGGAAAGAGAGGCGTTAGCTATTTACTGGGCTTTATACAAGTTTCGGAATTTCATATGGGTAACCAATTTTAAGGTATGCATGAATCACAAATCTCTTAAGGAAATTATTCAAAATAAAGGTCTGGATTTGATATCTTCAAGGATAAGGCGTTTGGTGTTTGCTCTACAGGATTTGCATTTTACTTTTGAACATTTACAAGGTGTTTCGAGAGTGTCAGCTGATTGTTTATTTTGTTTAGTTGCTACAGAAGAGGATGAAAACATGGTTGAAGAAATACTGTAAGAGGAAGTTGATGTATGTGAAATTACTTTAGGAACTATAACAGAGGAAGAATGGAAGGAGGAGATTTGAAGGACAAAAAGTTGATTGAAATTATAAATAAAATGCAGTCTGGATTAGTTCAAGCGAAGGTGTTGTCTAAGATATGGCAGATGATATCTGATGAATTAGCAGTTGAGAGAGGTATTTTGTTGAGAGGAACAAGATTAATTCCACTCATCACTTTGAGGAGTAAACTGATAGAAGAAGCTCATCAGGGACATTTACGAATTGTTAAAAGTGAAGAGAGATTGAGAGCCAATTTTTGGTGGCCAGGAATGGATTTAGGGATTGAACGAGTGGTCAGAGAATGCTTACAATGCAAGATCAGTGACAAAATGTTGACAACACATACCATGCCCATGGTTTGTCGTTGGTTACCGGAAAGCCATTGGGAAGAAGTTGCCATGGATATTGTTGGACTATTAACAGGCGAGTTAAGTACCCCATATTTGATTGCTCTGTTGGATTTACACTCCAGGTGGGTAGCAGTTCAGTGTGTAAGTGAGGTGACATCGGATAGTGTGATAAGGTTTTTACAAGAGGTGTTTAAGAGAGAAAGTTTTCCAAAATCACTGTTATCTGACAATGGTCCACAGTTTTATTTGAAACAAATGAACGCTTTTTTTAGCATCATGTGGAATAGAAAACAAAAAGAGTGCCATCTATCACCCTGAGACAAATGGAGCTGTAGAAAGATTTAATAGAGTTATAAAAGAGAGCATTCAGTTGTCTAGGGTGAATGTCCCAAATTGGAAAGAGGAGTTGCAAAAATGAATCACAGCTCATCGCATGACACCTCATACCATGACCCACAAGTCACCATTTGAACTGATTAAAGGTAGAGCACCCAACACTATGTTATGTCCAGGCTGGATGAATTGGGATAAAGGCATCAAATACAATGGTATTGGGAGCAGGAAAAATTGTGAGAAGAGGTTACAGCAAACGTATAAAAAACATTATGATGAAAGGAAAAGGTCAAAGCAGGTTGCAGTTAGAGTAGGAGATTGGGTATGAATTAAAGCTCCAGTAGGTGTCATGTCTTGGTCAAAATATTCAAGACCCACACAGGTAATAACATTTTTAAGAATGCTATAAAGGGGAAAGATGGTAGGATTTGGAATATGAGTTGTGTTGTGATACTTGGGTCAAATGTATAATAGAATAAATGAGTTGCAGAAAAGGTTCAATTTCAAGGTAATAAAAAGGATGATCAGAGTTCTCTGAAGAAGTTCTCGGAGCAGAAGACAAGAAGTGTGCGTAAAAGTAGAGCTCCGTTCTACCTGAGAGACTATGTTAAATAATTGTAACGATTTTGAAGAATCGTTATTGACTTAATGTTACTTATCTTGTTACTTATCTTGTGAAACCATTCAGAGCAAATTTGTAATCAATTTAAAAAAACAAATTCTGCTTGGTTTCCAGTGTATACTTAAAAAAAAAAGGTTTATGTATATGTGTTCTATTTAAGAGGGAAGAAGTGTGATATCTGGCTTTGGAACATTTCAAGGTTAATAGTTCCATGGAACTAGGAACATGGAACTCAGGGGTTGAAGAATTAAAAGAGGCGTCAGTTACTGTTGAGCACGTGATGGATGAGGTGTCTAAATAAACTTAACGTACTTACTTGAAGCAGAGGTGCTGTTGTAATTCTTGAACTGTACAGACCTGCCTTTATCTCTTTCCGTCTACTTAACTTCTCAGGTCACAACATCTCTATTTTTAACTGGCCTCTGTAAATTTGAGGGATCCACTGAGGAATGCATAAGAGATCAATTTGTCTTAAGATGTAGAGATGATAAAATAAGAGAAGAACTATGGCTGAAAGTCGAACCTCTGTTAGAAGAGATCATCTCTATGGCAACAAGCATTTTTCAATGCAATCGGTCTCGTCTTTGGAACCTTGTTTGTATTTACCTATGCAGCATATTAGCCTGGGTGCTGAAACATCTACTGTTCTTTAACATGGAGGGAAAGTAAGCACCAAACTGCGTGAAACGCCAGGGTATGGGGACACATGGAATGAAATATTGCCTTTCAGCAGGAAATGGTATAGTTCAAAGCTCTGTTTTTAATATAAAAGCAGGGCCTTTGGTGGTCATATCACTGAAAATATAAGATTTGAAAAAAATATTATTGTCTACGGGTGCTTGTGGAAGACAATTTCTATGGACTGGAATCGAGAGAATGCTAAAGTGATTCTGGTGTTTTACTGACCTCTGCTGGTCGTTTTCTATCAAGAAAGTTAAATAGAGGCAGGTACCAGATTTTTTTTTTAAAAAGTCCCTCAGGAGAAAGCAATTCTGGTATATTACTGACCTCTCCTGGTCGTTTTCTATCAAGACAGTTAAATAGAGGCAGTTGAACAGAAAAAAAAGTCCCTAAGCGGAAGCAGACAAGTCCTAGGGCTCATCACTAGAGCCCACAAAGTACATAGACATATAAGTATATACTAAAGTATATACTAAAGTATATATACTAAAGTATATACTAAATTATATACAAGAGGTCTCAAATGCTCGACCTCAAAAGAGTTGAACATATGTTAAAATGTGCAACAGAACTGAAAAGTGAAAAAAGCAAAAATGTCTCTAATGCAGAGGAAAATGTTTGTGTTATAAAAGTGATAGGGTATCTCACAAAGAAGCTGTCAGAGAAGATCGGGGGAAACAGATGTTTGAATGTTTTCATTGTGGGAGAAGTGGCCATAAAGCAAATGCAAGAACATGTCCAGCTTTGGATGTTATCTGCCATGGGTGTGGAAAAGGGGTCATTTTCTAAAATGTTGTAGAAATAAACAAAGGAGTGATCAGAACGAGGAAGTAAAAAGAAATCTCACATGACATTGTATATCAAGTTAAATGGTCTGAAAGACAGGGTCATCCTATTGGCACAGTGGAAATAGATGAGGTTGAATTCAAAATGAAGTTTGACTCATGCTCACATCTAACGATTGTGTCAAAAGAACATATAGTCATTGGTTTTAAGGGAAAACCAAGTTAGAAAGCATGGGTGTATGTCCTGGGGGGAGGGGAGGTCAAACAATAGGTATGCTGGGATACTTTAATGCATGTATTGAATTGGGGAAGAAATTAAGGGTTGGGAAAATGTATGTGTCCAAAAGAGGAGATGAACTGCTGGGGTGGCCGCATCAACGACTTTTGGGTTTCACGTTCGACCCCAATGCAGAGACACAAGTGCAAATACAGAAGGTTGAAACAAAGTCGAGTGATATTGTGTCGGAATTTCCAACATTGTTTAAAAAGAGCTTAGGATATTTGAAGGGATACAAACACTGTAGTAAGCTAAAAAACAAAAAGGAGCAGTGCCAACTTCAGCCAAAATGAGGTTGCTTTACAAAGCAAAGTTGAACAGGACTTGGAAAAACTTATAAGTCAACAAATTATAACACCAGTGGAAGCAACTGAATAGTTGGCGCCAATTGTTGGGTGCTTACAAGTTCAGGAGGATGCCATTTGGTGTTGGCAGCCTCTGTCTTTCACAGAGTGATGGCATCGATTCTTAAAGGTGTAAAAGGCATAAAGTGTTATCAAGATGATTTGCTGATATTTGGTGGTTCACAAGGTGAAGATAATGATAGAGTGAGAACGGTATTAGAGAGATTGCTTAATGCTGGTCTAACATTAAAGCATGAGAAATGTAAATTTTCAGTTCAAGAAGTTAATTATCTAGGTCATATTATCACAGGAAGAGGTGTTGCTCCAAAGAAGGAATTGGTAGATACCATTATTAAACTAACAACACTGGGTTCAAAGGAGGAAGTTGTTTCTTTCCTAGGTATAGTAAAATATCATGGGAAGTTCATTAAAAACTTAGCTAGCAAGTCTAATAATTTGAGAGTTTTACTGGGCAAAAACAAGGAGTTCAAATGGACTCAAGAATTTCAGCAAGGATTTGAGGGTTTAAAAAATTAATTAAATTATGCACCTAAGCTGAAAGTATTTGTTCCTGGTATTGAAACAATAGTGGCGACTGATGCTAGATCAAAAGGTTTGGTAGCGATTTTGAAACAAAAAATAAAAGTGAAGAGCAACTAATAGCATGTGCATCGAGGGGCTTAAGAGGAGCCGAGTTTAACTACTCAGTAGTGGAAAGAGAGGCGTTAGCTCTTTACTGGGCTTTATACAAGTTTCGGAATTTCATATGGGTAACCAATTTTAAGGTATGCACGAATCACAAATCTCTTAAGGAAATTTTTCAAAATAAAGGTCTGGATTTGATATCTTCAAGGATAAGGCGTTTGGTGTTTGTTCTACAGGATTTGCATCTTACTTTGAACATTTACAAGGTGTTTCGAATGTGTCAGCTGATTGTTTATTTTGTTTAGTTGCTACAGAAGAGGATGAAAACATGGTTGAAGAAATACTGGAAGAGGAAGTTGATGTATGTGAAATTACTTTAGGAACTATAACAGAGGAAGAATGGAAGGAGGTGATTTTGAAGGACAAAGAGTTGATTGAAATTATAAATACGAGCCGAGTCTCAGCGTTGGCCACGGTGATCGGCCTCTCTGTAATCCGGTATTTGTGCAGTATTAACCAAACCCAAACTCATAAGAAGTGTTATCAAACTTACCGGAGTGTCGCAGGAGGTCAGCAGGGCGGCAGGATGGCTCCAAAGAATGCTTCTAAGAATACGGCTGCTGCGGCGTCTTTGAAGGCAAGAGAGGCGAGAGCTGTGAGGCTGGCCACCCGAGATGCAACAGATACGTCTATGGTGGAGGTAGCGGAGAGGATTTCATCCAAAGCCCCGAGTGCGAGTGGCGCCACCCGGAAGAGCGGCCAGACTGCCCCCTCAGTGATGGAGCTCCTTCGCGGGACCCCGGCGCGACCTCTTCCGGTTCGGGCCGGGCGGAGCCAGCCTAGCACTCGGAACGCGTCTGAGGCTCTGTCGGCGGGCGCTGCTCGAGTCGCTGCAGAGTCAGATGTGGAGGCCGGAATCGATGTGGTAGGCAATTCCCCAGCTGACAGGCGGACTCAGGAACATACGGTGAGAGGAGGGATCTCCCCCCCAAGAGGGGACGATCCCAAAGATTTAGCAGATGGAGCTAGATACGAGACACAGTTGCATGCTCAGTCTGAATTAAAGGGAAAAAATGATAGTAACTTCCCTCTATCACTCACCTCTGACCCTGGGAGCGATGTTTCTTTGACCAAACACCTACAAGTAGCTCTTTCTATTCAAGCAAATAGCCTAGGAGGTCCGCAATCAGACCAGGCTTTAGCATCTTTACTGGACGGACTCGAATCTGTACAACTCGGTTCTGAAAATCCGAGTGAGGAAGATACCGATAAGGATAAAGATAGAGATAAGGATAAAGATCCTAGTGATTTCTATTCTTTTTCAGATGAGTTGGGGTGGTCAACAGATACTGCATCTCATCTGAGTGAATCCAGCGACGAGGAGATTAACGCCAATAGAGTCAGAACCACTCAGAAAATGACGCTCAAACACAGAAAAAGCCATCGTGATTCAATAGACCTGACTTGGGATTATACACCAACCAGTAATCTTCTCCCAGTGGTCACTCCTATACAGCCACTTGGGTTTACTCCTGGCACTGATCAACATCAGGAGCCAGGAACCTCCCAAGACACAATAGCACCAACGTTAGAAACTGTTTTGCTAGCTATAGCCGCTCACAGGGAAGAGACATCCCATGATGGCCGTAAGGCTCAAGCAGAGCTACGTAAAGTACAGGGCGTGGTCTGTAAACTTTCAAGGAAAATTGGCTCCTTTAATGATCGAATGACTGAGATGGAGTCAAGATTACTGGTGAATGAAACAGAAACAGCTCTAAATCATGAAAAGACTGATGCGCATGACAAAAAACCTTCGGATATGATGTGGAAGCTCGAGGACATGGAAAATCGCCTACGGCGAGGCAACCTACGAGTTTTGGGAGTTCCTGAAGGAGCGAAAGGGGGGGATGTTCGCTCCTTCATGGTTAAATTATTTCAGGACTCCCTCCCCGAATTGTCATTCTGGAAATGGGATATTGAGGTGCAGCGCGCACATCGGATACCCCTCACTTTGAGAAATACGCCCAAACCTGGAGCATATCCAAGGGCAATATTGGTATACTTCGGTAACTTTCTTCTAAAAAAGGCAGTCTGGGAAAAAGCGAGACCTTTGGCTAAAAAAACTAGTGGTCACATAATTTATTTTGTACGTCCTGACTTCTGTCATGCAACTGTTGAGCGGAGGTGGCGTCTCCGCCAGCTCATCAGACCGTTTCAGGACAAAAAGTTTCAGGCATTTTTGAATAACCCGGCTTGTCTGAAAGTGATCAAGGGTGATCAGACAAAATTCTTCACCTCGGAAATTAAGGCTAAGGAATATCTGGATAGCCTTTAGGGATGAGTTTCTTGCCCACATATATTGATAGAATCTGGGCAATATTGAAACCTTGATATCCCTTTTATTTCCCTCCTCTGTGTTATCTCGAAATTATTTTTCTTGAGATGTGGTAAGGTTTGGAGTATTTAAAAAAAAAAAGGGAAAAATTGTTAAGGATATTAGGGCAAGGAGGTGTATAGTTTCAGCTGCGAGCACCGGCCATGCACTACACTTCCATCATTATAGACTCTTATGGAGTCTAATTGCCCTAAATGTGGGAAGCTGGGGCGGGGGGTGGGGTGGCTTAGGGCAGGGAGGGTAAGGGGATGGGGAAGGGGTTGGGATGGGGGAGGGGGGAGGGGGGTAAAGCATATAAAAATGGCAACCGTAGATGTAGATATAAAAACAGAAGTAGAAATGGAATTCATGAGATTATTGTTGAGTTTGGTCACATGGTAAAATCTGATTGGATAATAAATACATTAGAAAATGGCTAGGTTAAAACTATGCTCTTGGAACATAGCGGGGCTTAATGATAGGGGGAAAAGGGATCAAATGTGTGGGTTGATTACCCAAAATATATTTGATATACTATGTCTGCAAGAGACACACATCCCATGGACAGAAAGAAATGTATTGAGGGTCCCGGGCTTTGATTTATTGGTAAGTACAAGCCATACTACTAGAACAAGAGGCGTAGCTATATTGGCAAAATCTTTTCTAGGACAGCCTATACGCAAGGCAGCTGATCCTATGGGTAGGTGGGTGATTGTTGAGCTTAAATAGGTATTACTCTATGTTCTATTTATGCACCCAATCAGGATGATCCCTCTTTCTTTACCGATTTAGAACTGGAGTTAGCATCCTGGCCCCATACGCTAATACTTTGTGGGGATTTTAACATCTCTCTGACTCAAAAAGGGCTAATATGCAACCATGATCAATTTAAATATGTTGGATATAAACCAAAGGTATACAGAGCCATTCTACAACTTAAGGAAAGTCTAGGCTTGGCGGATGTATGGGATATGAAGCATCATCACGATCCGGGATATACGTACTTCTCACACCCGCATAATAAATATGTTCGCATTGACTACATCTGGATGACAAGTAACCGTGTTAATGAGACACAAATAAATAAACTCCCGAAGATTATCTCGGACCACAATCCCTTAGTGCTCACAATGAGTACTAACAATATTTCCAGACCTCGGTCAAGCTGGTCCTTCGATAGAAAACTATTAGTTAATAATGAATATGTAGAATACATCAAGGCATGGGCACAAGGATTTATCGACTGTAATCGCTACAGCGCCTCGCGAGATATGGTTTGGGATTGTTTTAAGGCCTCAATCCGTGGGGAAACAATAAGTTATGTGGCCAGAAAGAGGAAGGAGCTTGCTAGAGTTAATGAATTACAACTTCAAGAACTAGCCGCAATAGAGGAAAAGCACACCGCTATAATAACGCAAGGTGGAGATGGAGGACCGATTCTTAGAGAGATGACGATTCTCAAAATGGAGATTAACAGCAGGTGGTCCCAGAGAGCTGCCGAGACCTACCAATCTCATCGTAATAAGATCTATGAGGCGGGCGAGAAGGTCGGTAAGCAATTGGCTCTCCGCACTCGTCAAAGAAAATCTTTGAGTTTAATTGCTAGTATTAAGGCAGATGGCCAAGAAAATACAACACCTAAGACTATCTTAGAGGTCTTTAAAAAATACTATCAGAAATTATATCAAAATGAGAATATGTGGGATCCTGTAATAATTAAAGACGAACTCGCTAGGTGGGCAACTGAGCAGGAGGGCAATCTAGGAATAGATAGTGCTACTAGACATGATCTAGAAAGGGATATAACTCAGTCGGAGGAACAAATGGAACAAATGGCCCTTACAGAGCTTGCTCCAGGCAAGGCCACAGGCCCAGATAAAATACCACTGGAGTTATATAAAATTCTGGGTAATATTATAACACCGTTACTTCTCGATCTATTTATAGGTATTCAGGTCCGTGGCATCCCTCCTAGATCATGGACGGAAACGAATATAGTTATCTTTCCAAAAAAAGATAAGCCTCCCAATCTGGCTGCATCGTACCGCCCAATCTCTCTTATAGACACTGATTCGAAGCTGTACTCTAAGATTTTAGCTAACCGCCTCAGGGGGGTCGTCGAGCACCTGGTCTCCCCGTGGCAGCACGGCTTCATTCCGGGCAGGGGCACTACGGATCATATCCGCCGTGCTATTGCTTTGTTTGATGTCGTGGGTGTCACGGGGGGCCGGATGTCGATGATCCTCCTGGACGCTGAGAAAGCTTTCGATAGGGTTTCGTGGGAGTTTTTATGGGCGGTGCTAGAGCAAGATAAAATCGGTCCCCGTCTCATGAAATCTATCAAAGCTATGTACTATACACCCAAGGCAACGGTTCTGGTAATGGGTCTTGAGTCTGGGCACTTTGATATATCTCGAGGGACTCGTCAGGGCTGCCCATGCTCTCCGATTCTCTTCGCCCTTTATATAAACCCCCTAATTTTAAAACTGTTAAACACAGAGGTAATCAAACAGGTTACAGTAGGCACCTTCGATACCAAAATTCTAGCTTATGCCGATGATGTGGCGGTAATAACATCCCACCCCACCGAGGCTATATCGATAATTGAACAGATTACCCACGTCTTTGGTCGGTTTTCGGGATATTCTCTAAATAGAGATAAAACATTGGTCATCTGCACTCAGAATACCCAATTTGTGGATTCAAGAAGAGTTGATAGCGCAGTATATCTAGGAGTTCGGATATCTCCCAAAATAGAGGAAATTACTAAAATAAATTATGATCCTCTTCTCCAAAAGATTAAGAACGATTTGAAAAGGGTACATGGTTTACATCTCTCAATTATTGGAAGAGGGAATTTCCTTAAAATGAATATTCTACCCAGGGTCTTATATTTATTTCATGCGATTCCGTGGATGATAAAATTATTAAGGCCCTGGAATTCCAGATGGCTAAATTCGTCTGGGGCTATGGGAAAATAAGGAGATCTATTCGGTATCTCTCTTTACCAGTTATGAGAGGAGTTTGTCAATTCCTAATTTGGGATTTTACTTGTGGGCTACCTTGCTCCAACAGATGACCATATTACTCTTTGTTAAAATACCTGAAAAAGAAATAGGGGATAAGTACATACCCTCAATTTATGAGCTGGTTATTGGAGATAAGGCTAATGGACTCCTGGTAAAGCAGCTGGAACCCTCATACTATAAGAAAGTCAAGTTCAAGATCATAATAAGTGCTTGGGGAATCTGGAGGAAAACTACGAGACACCTAAATATACCTAAATACAATAAGTATACTTCACTGTGGCATTCTACAGTTTTTCCAGCACAAGTATATGATAGCATATCTAGAAGATGGGAATATCTAGGAGTCTTAACGATAGGGGATTTCTTACTGCCTGGTAACATCAATAGATTTCAAGCACTGCAGAGTAAATTCTCCATCCCCGATAATAGTATATTCAAATTTATTCAGATAAATACGATTTTAAATATAAAAAGTGCTAATTTTCTTCTGGATAATATCCCCCTATTTGATTGTATCGCCAAATCTACGATTAGTATTGGTACTGTATATGCAATCCTAATCGAAAGCCATCGGGACGACCTGGAAAACACGGAAGTGAGATGGTCAAGCAAACTGAACAATCCCAACGTGGATATTGATATGTCCTTAACCCTCTCAATGAAGATGTTTGTGACATCTAATTTGAAAGCTCAGTTGTACAAGACTATATATGATCTTTATTTCACACCATCTAAGCTTTACTCCTGGGGAAAAGAGCAACCTCAGAATGTCCGAGATGTGGTAAAACTGGGGCACATTTATTCCATATGCTCTATGAGCGTGATAAACTTACAGATCTGAGAGATATGATAGCTGGTTTTTGGCGGGATGTGTTTGGGTACTCAGTAGCCGAATCCCCCACCCTGTATATGTTGGGTTATGATAATACACTGGGACATGCTCAGGAGGAGGAAATATGTATTTTCTTGGGGACGGCGGTCTGTAGGATAATTTTAACAGCCCGATGGAAGGATATAGACCCCCCCAATTTCCAGGTGTGGTTTGCCAGGTTGTTGGATATGTATAACCAGGAGAAGGCGATTTTTGCCTGTAAAGGCAAAACGGCGAGAGCCCTAGGTAATATGATCTGGAAACCGATCGAGACTTGGAGTAATAATATCAGATCTGTATAATTGAAGTATGTTTAATTATGTTTATTTATGTCTAATGGATTACTTCTTTAAATTTCTAGATACTGTACACTTAATTTTTCATATGTGACCAATGTTTAAGTTTAATCTTTAAGTCTAAAACTGGAATGAATTCTGAATGTAATTCTTAAAGGTTGCAATAAAAATATTAAAAAAAAAAAAAAAGAAATTATAAATAAAATGCAGTCTGGATTAGTTCACGCGAAGGTGTTGTCTAAGATATGGCAGATGATATCCGATGAATTAGCAGTCGATAGAGGTATTTTGTTGAGAGGAACAAGATTAATTCCACTCATCACTTTGAGGAGTAAACTGATAGAAGAAGCTCATCAGGGACCTTTATGAATTGTTAAAACTGAAGAGAGATTGAGAGCCAATTTTTGGTGGCCAGGAATGGATTTAGGGATTGAACGAGTGGTCAGAGAATGCTTACAATGCAAGATCAGTGACAAAATGTTGACACCACATACCATGCCCATGGTTTGTCGTTTATTTACCGGAAAGCCATTGGGAAGAAGTTGCAATGGATATTGTTGGACTATTAACAGGCGAGTTAAGTACCCCATATTTGATTGCTCTGTTGGATTTACACTCCAGGTGGGTAGAAGTTCAGTGTGTAAGAGAGGCGACATCGGATAGTCTGATAAGGATTTACAAGAGGTGTTTAAGAGAGAAAGTTTTCCAAAATCACTGTTATCTGACAATGGTCCATAGTTTTATTTGAAACAAATGAACAATTATTTTGCATCATGTGGAATAGAAAACAGAGAGTGCCATCTATCACCCTGAGACAAATGGAGCTGTAGAATGATTTAATAGAGTTATAAAAGAGAGCATTCAATTGTCTAGGGTGAATGTCCCAAATTGGAAAGAGGAGTTGCAAAAATGAATCACAGCTCATCGCATGACACCTCATACCATGACCCACAAGTCACCATTTGAACTGTTTAAAGGTAGAGCACCCAACACTATGTTATGTCCAGGCTGGATGAATTGGGATAAAGGCATCAAATACAATGGTATTGGGAGCAGGAGAAATTGTGAGGAGAGGTTACAGCAAAAGTATAAAAAACATTATGATGAAAGGAAAAGGTCAAAGCAGGTTGCAGTTAGAGTAGGAGATTGGGTATGCATTAAAGCTCCAGTAGGTGTCATGTCTTGGTCAAAATATTCAAGACCCACACAGGTAATAACATTTTTAAGAATGCTATAAAGGTGAAGGATGGTAGGATTTGGAATATGAGTTGGGTTGTGATACTTAGGTCAAATGTATAATAGAATAAATGAGTTGCAGAAAAGGTTCAATTTCAAGGTAATAAAAAGGATGATCAGAGTTCTCTGAAGAAGTTCTCGGAGCAGAAGACAAGAAGTAAAAGTAGAGCTCCGTTCTACCTGAGAGACTATGTTAAATAATTGTAACGATTTGAAGAATCTGTATTGACTTAATGTTACTTATCTTGTGAAACCATTCAGAGCAAATTTGTAATCAATTTAAAAAAACAAATTCTGCTTGGTTTCCAGTGTATACTTAAAAAAAAAAGTTTATGTACATGTGTTCTATTTAAGAGGGGAGAAGTGTGATATCTGGCTTTGGAACATTTCAAGGTTAATAGTTCCATGGAACTAGGAACATGGAACTCAGGGGTTGAAGAATTGAAAGAGGCATCAGTTACTGTTGAGCACGTGATGGATGAGGTGTCTAAATAAACTTAACGTACTTACTTGAAGCAGAGGTCCTGTTGTAATTCTTGAACTGTACAGACCTCCCTTTATTTCTTTCCATCTACTTAACTTCTCATGTCACAACATCTCTATCTTTAACTGGCCTCTCTGTCTCTCTCTTCATGTCTCTATTGCCTCACCCCTCTCTGTTCTCTTTCTCCATTCTACCAATCACCCCATCAGCTCATTTCTGTCTCTACCCCAGGTCTCCCTCACTACCTCATCTCTTTCTACCCTACAGTTGTCTCACTTACTAATTAAACTCTCATTTTACCTGCTCATTAATTCACCACCTTGCCTCTCCACATCCTGTTTCTCTCGTTCCATGCCTGTTCCCTTTCCCTCAACTCTCTAAATATTTTTGTCATTTTTAGCTACCTTTATTTCTCTACCTCTATCCATTTTCTCTAGTATGCACTACTCTGTTTCTTTCCCTCACACAAACACATACCTCTCTGGATCACTCAATTTTTTTTTTTTTTTGAAAGGATTTTATTGTGCATAAAAAGGGTTACAAACACGGGCCTACAACCACCAGGGCTGGCCGCTAGTAGTCCAAGTGTTCCAGCATATCAGAAAACAATGACTGGCCCACAGGGGCTCCGCACTATCACAGTAGATCAGACTGCACATAAGGGAAATCAGAATACACACTTTTAGTATAAATAACAACAAAAAAGAAAAATACAAAAATACAACAAACAAGGCGAAACGACTTATGAAGGGCGGCGAACACCAGCCGGGGGAGTCAACACCCAACCACCCGAGGGCGGTCAATAAAGATGACCTGAGAGGGAGGGGGGGGCCACGAGAGAACCAAATCTGTACTCCAAAGTACGAGATACACAAGGAACCCTCAAGGATCAGGGGGACGAGGCAACCCCGGACGTATCCACCAAAGGGGGAGCACAGATAGACCCACGGTACGCGTTCCACTGCCCCCAAATTCTACCCCAAGCCCCCGGTTTACCACGAGCCACATACACCGTTTTCTCCCTGAACATGCACCAGTCCATGTTCTCCTTCCAGACGGACACGGTGGGAGGCCGCTGGGAACCCCAAAGCTGTGCAATATCTCTCTTTGCAATCATGTTCCCCAAGGCCGCCCACCGAGCCTGAGCCGCATTGCAGTCAGTGGGCTCCCATACATTCAGCACACAACGACGCACCTCCGGCAGCAGAGCGACCCCGGTGACTCGTCGCATAATATCATGCACCCGGCGCCAGTATTCCGCCACCTCGCGGCATTCCCATAGGATATGGAGAAAGGTAGCACTGAGCCCGCAGCCACGCTTACAGAGTCCGTCGTCTGAAAACCCCATCGAGACCAGGCGGGGGCCCGTCACATATACACGATGGAGAATCTTAAGCTGGACCAGGCGGAGACGGGCCGGGATGGCCACCTCCTTAGGGGATGATAGTGCAGTCTGCCAGTCCTCATCGTCCAGCTCCACCCCATCTCCCGTCCATGCCTCCCGAAGACGCACCAAGAGGTCAGCCCGATTGTTTATCAGTTTTTTGTAAATCAGGGAGATAGTACTGTCGGGGACGTGACCATCGAGTATGCGGTCCTCGAGAGGCGAAGAAGAAGGGGTCGTGGTCCCCTCCCCAAAGACCGAAAGCAGGGCGTGCCGAACCTGTGCATAACGGAAGAACTCTCTGTCACTAAGCTCATACTCGCGCTGAAGCGCCACGAAGGATTTAACCGCACCTTTAACCCACAGGTCCCCCACTCTGCTGATGCCGATCGTATCCCAGCGCTCGAAGCCTTTCGTTGTCCAGAGGCTTCCCAAGCGGTCTGAGTCGAATAGAGGAGTGGCGCACGTTAAACGCTCACTCCAGCCCATCGCTACGTTAGCCGCCTTCCATACACGGACCGCAATCCTGGTAGGGCCCGTGAGGGCCCTACCAGCAGACCGCGAGTAAAGCGCTCTGTTATAGTTACCGCCGGGGAGCAGGAATTTATCCATCTCATATGCCGGGTTCGAACCAGGAGCGTACGTAGCATGATTAATGGCAGACAGCTGGGAGGCCCAATAGTACCGTCTAATATCAGGAAGCGCGATGCCCCCGTCATACCAGGAAAGAGTCAGCTTGGCCAAAGCGATACGCGATCGCCCGTCCCAAACCAGTCTCCTCTGCAAACTCTCCACCTCCCTAAAGTAGGCCGCAGGAATGACATCGAAGGAGTTCTGGAGTGCATAAAGGAATCTGGGAAGGGACATCATTTTAAACAGCGCCGTGCGACCAAGCGGAGACAAGGGCAGCTTACACCACCGAGCCGTATCTGCCCTCAAACGCCGGAGTGGAGACAGGAGATTCTGCTCATAGCGGACCGCCGGATCCAACGAAACGTACACCCCCAGGTATTTAAAGCCGGACTGAGATATTTGGAGCGGAAGCCGAGGCGGCAAGAGAGGAAGACCACCAGAGATAGGATACACACAAGATTTGGACCAGTTGATTATCAGACCCGAGTTTTTCCCGAAGGAAGTAAGGACATCAAAGAGAACATTGAGCGACTTCCGCGGTGAGGTGAGATACAAGAGAATATCATCCGCGTACAATGAAACCCGATCCTCGAAGCCCGGGGCCCACCGGAGCCCTCTAATCGAGGGCTCCCAACGGAGCCAGGCAGCGAGCGGTTCCAGGGCGAGAGCAAAGAGCAGCGGGGACAACGGGCACCCCTGCCTAGTTCCCCTCCCGAGAGCGAAAGGCCGAGAAACCCGCCCATTGACAACCACCTGAGCCATTGGTCCAGCATAAAGGAGCTTCACCCAGCTAAGGAACCCCTCCCCAAAACCAAACTTCGCCAAGACGGCCCAAAGAAATGGCCATTCAATGGTATCAAAGGCCATCGTGGCGTCTAGGGAAACCAATATGGCCGGTTCAGCGAAGCACTCAGCCCTAGCGAGGACGCCGTGCAGACGCCGTAAGTTGAGAGCGGTATTACGATGTGGGATGAAGCCACATTGATCCGGATGTATCAAGTCACATATAACGCTCAGCAGGCGATTGGCGAGGACCTTAGCAAGGATTTTGGGTTCGGCATTTAGCAGGGAAATAGGCCTATAGGAGGCACAGTGGTCACGTGGCTTACCCTCCTTGGGAATCACCACTATAGTAGCCAGACGCTGGTCGTCAGGAAGGGAACCCCTCTCGAGCGATTCCTGAAACATATGACGGAGGAAAGGCGCGATTTTATCCGGGCGCAACTTATATAGTTCAATCGGCAGACCGTTGGGGCCCATAGCCTTGCCCGAGCGGAGGGAGCGAATCGCAGTAGCTATCTCTTCGACAGACAAAGGGGCATCCATCAGCTCGCGGTCCTCGACAGATAAGCCGGGCAGGGCAATATCCCGAAGCAGAAGACGAGAGTCGTCCTCATCTCTATCAGACACCGGGGAGTACACTGCACGGAGGTGGTCAGCAAAACACTCAACAATCTCACCAGGCTCAGTCACACACACTCCATCCGACACCCGAAGCTCCGGGACCACACGATTCACTCTCTCCTTCTTGTCCAACCAGGCAATCAGCTTACCCGCCTTGTCTCCGGCGTCATACAACCTACCCTGCTGCTCCCTATACATAGTCTTGGCAGCATCAGTGACGAGAGACTTATATTCAAACTGCTTCAGGCTGAGGGCATGCAGCCCATCCGGGGTGACACCCGCCTCCAAGGCTGCCTCCAGCCCCGATATTTCAGTCTCCAGCTTCACAACCGCCTCTCTCTTAACCCTCTTGGCCTCCACTATCTGGGATAGGGCATGCCCGCGGAGCACTGCTTTGAAAGCTTCCCACAGGGACACCGAGGACAACACCGACCCCTCATTCTCAGAAAAATATTGATCAATCGACTTAATCAGGCTATCACGGATCTTGGGGTCTCGCAGGTACCAAGGGTTAATAGGAGCGATCCGCCCAGCGGACCGCGACCCGGTGTCAAAAAGCAACCACAGTGGGGAATGATCAGAAATACCCCTGGCCAGGTGTTTGACCTCTCGAATCCGAGAAGCCTGGGCCGTGGGCATAAGGAAATAATCCAGTCTGGAGAGACTCCCATGGGCCCCAGAGTGAAAAGTGTACTGACACTGTGTCGGATGCATTAACCTCCAACAGTCCACCAGACCGAAGGTCTCCAGGAGCCCGCCCAGCCACGCCTGGGCAGCAGGGAGGGCCCTGGGCGGATGACGGTCCAGGTCACCCGAGACAACCGAATTAAAGTCCCCACCCATAAGCAAAAGACTGTCAGGAAGCCCAAGCAACATACGACCCAAGTCTGAGAAGGTGGAGTTCTGGAGGCCCGGGGGAACATAGACCGAGATCAAGGAAAGGGACTGCCCCTCCCACCTCCCAGTCAGGGCCACATAGCGCCCTCTATCGTCTGGGACCACCCTGGTGATCTCCAACGGAAGTGAAGCTCGCAAGAGAATGCCCACCCCTCTCGAACCAGTGGTGAAACCAGAGTGGGCCACAAGTCGATATCCCCCCCTGTTCATAGCCCGACAAACATTGCCAACCAGATGCGTCTCCTGTAAGAACACCACATCAGGAGTCAGACGACGCAGATATTGCAGCACAACACCCCGTTTGATACGGTCCCCGAATCCATTGACGTTCCAAGACATCAATCTCAACCCGTCCCCCCCCATCCCCTCCAGTAGATCAAGGGCCCCCTAGCAAAGAGCTCAACACCCAAGGATGAACCATAGCCAACACTTCGCCTTGAAAACAAAAAACACAAATCCAAACAACCCCACCCACCCACCAACCCCCCCCCAACTCCAACACCCCCCACCCTGCACCCCTGCGGTCCAAAAAACCACCCCAACTTGCAGTGTGCCTGTCGCCCTACAAACCCCATTCTACGAAAAGACCCCGGAGGAGGGAAGGGACCCGTCCCCGCCCGCTCCCCACACACAACATAGTGAAACAAAATGCACAAAAGAAGTAGAACCCAGCCGAACAGTACAACATGGCAGAGTCCGGGACCATAAGTCACTCCAAAGGAGACCCGCCACCCTCGGTACCGGCAGAGGGCCCAGTCCGGTCACCCCGGTCCGGCAGCGAATCGAGCCAGTCACTCACAGTCGCAGGAGAGTCAAAAAAGGTAGTCCCATCTTCATGTTCCACTCGGAGCCTTGCAGGATAAAGCATAGAGTACTTGAGACCGAGGTCCCGGAGACGCCGCTTCACCCCCTGGAAGCCCATCCGCTGTTTCTGGACAAGTTGGGTGAAGTCCGGGAAAAAGTTAATGGACGAGTTCTCATGTCGGACCGGGCCATGGACCCGTGAGGCCTGCAGAATCGCGTCTCGGTCTCTGTAATGGAAAAGTCTCGCAACGATAGGCCTCGGGGGGGCACCCGGTCGCGGCCGGCCACCTGGGACTCGATGGGCCCGCTCCACAGCGAAAAACTTACTCAGGCCAGCGGGAGCAAGATGTTCGAGGATGAGCTCCTCGACCAGGAGATCAACCGGGCGGTTATCGGAGGTCTCCGGAACGCCTATGACGCGGATGTTATTGCGGCGGGCCCGTCCCTCGAAGTCCTCCAGCCGCCGGGCCATCAGATCATTGGCCGACTTGAGATCGCCGAGAGTGGCCTGCAGGTCCGACACGTCCGTACCAAGGGAGGACGTCCGCACATCCATTGATTGAACCCTCTCGTTGGTCTTAGAGAGATCCGCCCGGATTAGCGTAATGTCAATGGCCACCGTGTCGATTTTACGGGCCAAGGCCTCGTACTGCGTAGCGATGGTCTCTCTGATGCCCTTAATGGCGCCCATGATGTCCTGCAGGGACAGATCCGGAGAAACGGACGGGCCACCACTGGTGTCCTCCGGGGGGACATTGGCCGTCCCGGGGGATCCTTTACCCTGAGTGTAGCGGTCCATGTTGTTCGTCTGGACCGGTCCCCCACGTAGGGATGTTTTGGTCTTACGCCTCTCGGGGTCTCCCTTGCCTCCCATGAGAACCTCGATCGCCGAAGGGGACCACCGAGGAAGCGTCGAGGTGGCACAGGCCAGGCAGACGCGTGTCGCACCACAGGCCGCAATATGGCAGAGCGAAGGGACCACCGTCAATGAGCACACTGGCCGCAGACGAAGCCACCGGCATCAAGCGAAGGCAAAATGAAAGCCCAGTCGCACCAAGCAAGTCCACAGTCCAGCCCCTCAAAGACCAAAAGTGAAACTGAAAGTGATGTGACGGCCACTGGCACAGCCCCGCTGCCGTTGTTGTTCAACTACGCCCCGGCTCCACAGATCACCCTCGCATCGGGCACAGCCGTCGGGTGGGCCTCAAAAGTTCAAACCACCATAACTCCGGATTGCCAGGTCCGATTTGATTTCCGAAAGGAGTTTAGTGTTCAGCTAGCATTCGTCTCCCAGATTCCATCAACCAATCAGGATAGAGTCAGGATAAATTCCGAGGAGCAGCGAGGGTCCGGGGAGCCCTGTGCTCACGCGACCATCTTGGATGCGCGCTAGGCTCCTCCTCCGGATCACTCAATTTTACCTCATCCCTTCCAGTTCAACTAACTTTCTCAAGCTCTTTCTTTATACATGTCTTTACATCACCATCTCTTCCTCTATCTCACAAACCTCTACTGCTGTGAAAACCTCACCCCCTTTCTCTATTACACACATGCCTCTCAGCTTCTTTTCTGTTTATACCACATTACTCTTTTTACCTTCCCTCAACTCCACTTCTCTCTACATGATCAGTTGTTCTACACCATTTCGCTGTCTCTATATCTTGCATCTCTTTGTTTTTCTTGAAGTATCTTTGTCTAACTGGACCTCTTGCTCTCTTTACCTCTAATTCACATCTCACTCACCCCTTACAGTATGGTGCTCCCCTGCCTTTCTCTACGTTTCCTTCTCTATATCTCTATCTCCACCACACAACAAAGATGTACCTTTTGCTCTACCTCTTTCAGTACCTACAACTTCATCTTTCTACCTCTCCTTCTCTTTCATTCTATCTACCAGATATTTCTCTGTTTACTTTACTATTCACTCAAACTCCAATATTTTTCTATATCATTTACATTTCTATCCACTTCCTCTACGTCATGTATCTCTCCTGCAGATGTCTCTGTCCATCTCCAATATCCTCCCCTACCCCATTTCTGTTGCTGAGGTAGGTCGCAAGTAACTTTCTAGCCAGAGAACTGCACAGGTATAAAAAGAGAAGAGGCACTAGACAAGATAAGAGAAATTAGGAGAACGTTATTAGGTTTTAATCAATTAAATGGTGAAAATCCTCAGAGTTGAGCTTTGACTTTTGCTGTTGCAGCAAGAATGCCTATATTGAAGAAAATATGTTTGTGACAGCAAATATTCGGAATTTAAATCTACAATTTCAAGTGTGAAGTGCATATGTCCTACTTTAGAATTGTGCACTAGCCTACTAAACATCTACTAAGTCACCTATAGCACCTTCTTCCGGCAAAGGGAGTTGCAAGTTGGTTAGACACTGGATTCCACATAAAACGCTGCAAGTTAAAACATCTAGATTCAAACTCAGAAAGAAATGGCTGTATCAATGCTTGTGCAAGCTTTCTTTGGTACTATGCGTCTAACGGACCCCAGGCAACTTTAGCTTTCAACTGGATTTGTGTGACTCAGTTTGCGAAGTTTTAACTCAAAACTGATAATCGTTTGGCATCACAAGGACGTAAATAAGATGAAAAGGGCTATCAATTTCAAATGAGACGTAAAAGGCCAATAAATTCAAAGCTTCTTCAAACAAGAGGCCTCAAAATATATTCTGTCGGGGGCCCCACAAATCCTTAAGATGTCTCACGATTGCAGAGGAGAAGTTAGCTGAAATTTCCTAGATTCACCATGGCTTCATCATTTTGTGAGGACTGGATTAAGAGGCCTTATCATAGTGGTTGGCCTCGCAAACTGGTGCAGCCTGGATCGAACCAGACAAGAGCATCCAATGCCTGCTGCTTTTTTAGGTCTCGCCTAGGCAGCGCACATGCGCTACTCTAGGAGAGCCTTTAGCCGTCGGTCTTCACTTTTCAAGCACTGCACTTGTGCTTGTGGCGGCATCCACCTTGTGGGAGTGAGGAGCGGCGCGGCCATGTTAATTACAAACATATGGCCGCTGTTCGCTCCCACAAGGTGGATACCGCCACAAGCACGAGTGTAGTGCTTGAAAAGTGAAGACCGACGATCGTCTGACAGGTCATGATTTCACCTTCTGCCCTGGCGATTATTTACATTTGACGACCCTGCACACTCCTGCTTCCTCATCTCCCAGAAGGTGCTCCTGCGTCCCGCTCATGTGAGATTCTGGTTGCCATTAGCGAGCATCGGATTGTCCCACTATCACCTGCCTGGCCTTAACACCCTTTATGTGCTGAGAAATGCGTACAGCCGAGACCCCTGCTTAGCAGATTTCGCACACTAAAGGTGTAACTATGAAGCTTGAGGGGGGGTACTGATTACCGCAACACAAAATACTTCCACTGTGGTTTAAGACACACTTGTCTGTGTGCTTTCGTTGTGGTGGTTGCCGAGGTCGTGTGTGTGAAGCTACCTGAGTGCCCCAGGGAATCTCATCTGTATGTGTATGAGACACTTACTCAGAACCATAACTCATGTCCCCACATCATTTGGCCACGCCCCGCAACCATACACACCTTCAGTGGCTTCACACATTCCACATCTAACCTCACACCCACTAACAGCATCTAACAAAGAGAGGGGCCGGTAGAAACCACTAGTCCTTAAGCAGCGCTTTGTCTGTGGGCCATTGACCTACATGGGTTTTAAGGTCTGGCTTGATCGTGCAACTGTCACCTGACCATGTAACCTACACCAAAGTTATTCTGCAGTCCTTTGCTTCACACAAATATCCATGCCCAAGCTCTTTACTTGTAATGCTTCACCTTATCAGACCGGTTGGCATTGTCTCTTCTTCCTTTTGTCTCATCTGATCCTCTTTTCCTCCTATCTGCCCCCTTACATCTCCTTCCACCTCCCCTTTTTAGACACCTCTATAAGGGTTTTTTCCCTCCCACCCTTTTGCCTTCTATCTGCCCCCTAGTATTTTCTCTCTACCTGTGTCTTACCTTTGTCATTCTCTTTGCCACCCTTTCCCCTCAGCTTCACCCCATTCTCTCTCTCCTCTTTTTCTTCTGTATCCTTTATCCTCACATCCCTAAAAATTCCCTGATGCCCGCTCCCCGCTCAGTCCCTTATCCCTCTGTCACTCCAGCTTCATCCTGCTTTTCCCTCTGTCCTTAATGTACCTTTCTCTGGTTTTATGGCACTTAATGATGTGGTGAGAGCATCTGGAGCTCTGATTTAGTGTCTCTGTGAATACACAAGAAAAGCCACGGCTGAGGAATGTTTCAGGGGCTTCAGGACATGACATTGGTTTTCCCACCCCATTCCTCAGTTCCAGCACGTATAGAGCCTCCTCTTTGCGGTGAAGATGTGCCTCAGGGCAGTGCAGCATGCATCACAGAATAGACACTGTAGGGCTGGAAAGGATACTCAGAGGCCCGGGCTGCAGGCTAGCAGGGCCAGATGGTCCTCTCAGTTTGGTCTCTTCCAGGAGGAGGTGGCAGGAGTTACTTGTAAGACCCAGTGCGCCTTTAGCAAGGTCGTTGTTCAAGGTGAGGACTCAGAAGCCTAGTTGTGAATCACAAGGGTTACCGGGGACACTGGGACAAGCAGGCTGCGCATTCATCCTTTGCCTGCTGCAGGGCCAGACCCTGCCTGCCTGTGAGAGATGTCCCACCAAAGGACTGTCCTCCTGCTGCTGCTCTGGGCAGGGGCGTGCTGGGCCTGCAGCAAAGAGATAAGAGTGGACAGTTGGGGGGCGTGGCCAAGCGCGGCTCGAAGGCAGGGGAGGCCGAGGCGAGTTTCCCGGGGGTCAGTGAAAGACAAGTTGCTGGGCATGTAAACAGCTGTCGTCCCTGATGCCCATGTTGACCTTGACAGTTTGGCCCCCCAAGTGACTACAGCTGCCAGAGACCGATTTTAGGGGCCCATCCCCCCCGCCGGGCAGCACAGACAGTTGTGAGAGCTCGTCAGGGGCCCGCACATTGCTATAGGGGTCCTAAGCGGCTGGCGTTGTTATTAAGTACTGTGGGGGGTGGTGCTTTTGCCCACCCAGAGTACCCCTGTCCGGTTGGAAGCATACCTTGGGCATTACAATGGATCGCATCAAGGGTTCTGGGTCCCGCGGGACGAAACTGGTCCAAACTAACAAGCTGGACCGCTACACAGTTTCTAAAGACACTCAGCGGGGCCGACTGTCCGAAGATGCCACCAGAGGGAGCACCAGGGAAGAGGAACCGGAGCCCTCGCTTAAGGACGTCATGGAGGCCATTACTGGAGTCAAAACTTCCTTGGACACTGTGGCGATTGACGTTAATCTTATTAGGGCCGATATGGGGAAACTCAACGAAAAAGTCAAGCATGACGTCACGCAACTGCAAAGGGAGGTCCGCGAGCTCCAGGACTCTCGCAGATCTCAAGTTGGATGACTACGAAGGTCGACTTCGGCGCAACAATCTTCTCATCTTGGGAATTCCGGAGAAAGCTGAGGGGCAATCCCCAGACCTATTTATCGAGGACCTTATTCTCAAACACTTACAACCCAAAGGCCTTAGTAAATGTTTCGTTATTGAACGTGCTCACAGGGTCCCGGGCGGCCGCCCCAAACCGGGCGCTCCCCCGCGGCCCATGCTGGCTCGGGTCTTAAACTTTCATGACAGAGATGTGATCCTCCAGAACTCCAGAGCAGGGGCCCCTCTTCGCTACAAAAACGCTGACATTTCCTTCTTTCCGGACTTCACACAGAGAGTGCAGATGCAAAGGCGGTCTTTCCTTTCTGTGAAGCGCGGCCTGAGAGAGAGGGGCCTGAAATATTCAATGCTGTTCCCGGCGCACCTCCGGGTCGAGGCGGAGGGAAGAGCGTGGTTCTTCGATCAACCTGAAGCAGTGGCAGAGTGGATTGAATATCAAGGAGCAAAGAGTCCGACGGATCGCGGCGCCGGGGAACATGCAGACATTCGACCTTCTTGAGATAAAGACTCGGAGAACGGCAGCCTGAAACTGAGTAACCGGGAACATAGATGTGGGGTGGGCCGAAGAGGGTGGGGTACAGGTGTCTGATTGCAGGGGCTGCAGATTGCATATGGCCTTAAGCTACTCGCCTACTAGGGGTGCTACAGGAAACATGGTTAGGGGCAGGGACACGGAGCACACTATTTCCCCCTCTTTCTTTCTTTGAATTCCTATCTAGGGCGACAGGCACTCTGCAAGTTTTCTATGGACAGTTCTAAGCCCAGAGTGCAGGGCAGCGGGGTGGGGGGGTCGTTGGGTTGGGGTGTTTTGTTTGTTGGTTTGATATCACATTTGTTACATCGGTGCGGTATATGATTACATCCTCAAAAGAATAACTGGTGGGGTAAATGTGGAGGGTTTCTGGTTTTGTGATCTGCATGATAAGCGTGATGGGGGATAAAAACGTTAAAATCTTGAGCTGGAATGTTAACGGGTTAGGGGACAAGATCAAACGCAGTGTTGTTCTCCAGTACATTAAGAGGCATGCTCCAGGTGTAGTTCTGCTCCAGGAAATGCATCTGATTGGAAACCTATGTAAGGCAATTCACAGGGGGGGATATAAGATGGTTGCACATTCTGGATTCACCTCGGGTTCCAGGGGGGTAGGTATCATGACGAGAAACGCATTTCCACTAGCAGTGAATTACACATGGGCGGATGATCGAGGCAGATACATTGGTGTCTCCGGGATGTGGGAGGCCGAGTTATTACCTTCATGTCTATCTATGTCCCCCCAGGCTTGCTGGGCATAACGTTCGCTGACTTGGGTGCGGTCCTGCTCACCATTCCAGAAGGGCTCTTGGTAATGGGGGGTGATTTCAATGCAGTGGTCTCAGGCGCATTGGATAGGTATCCCCCCCGGGAGGTGAGATCATCAGCTCGTTGGTTACCAGATTTCCTTGAGGCAATGGGGCTGGCTGATGGATGGAGAGTATACCATCCAGACCAGATACAACACACCTTTCACTCTGGAGCACACCACAGTCTCTCCCGTTTAGACTATTGTCTCGTTCCAGCTGCACAAGCCACCTACATAAACGAAATCAAATACTTAGCTAGGGGTATCTCCGATCACTCGCCCCTCTGGGTCCATCTGCTCATAAGTTCGGGTACAGTGGGAAGGTTGGCTCCCATTAACCCTTGGTACCTACACAACCCTAAGATCTGTAAAGACCTTATTAAGACCATTGACGAATATTTCTCCGACAATGTGGGGCCTGTGTCCTCTTCCCAGACTTTATGGGAAGCATTTAAGACTGTGATTCGGGGACAGGCATTGTCACTAATATCTGGCTCCAAAATAGACAAGCAGAAGGAAGTACTTGAGCTCGAGGCCGATATTTATAGGCTAGAGAGCGACCGGGATTCTGGGGTAACGCCGGAGAAGCTCCATCTGCTGTACCTGAAACAGTATGACTATAGAACTCTAGTCTCTGATAGGGCCAAGGCCCTGAGCAGGGAGCAGCAGGGTAGACTTTACGATCTGGGAGATAAGGCCGGGAAGCTCATCGCGTGGCTGGACAGAAAGGAATGGGCAAGCCGGCTGGTCCTGGAGCTTAGAGTTGAGGGCGGTATCTCGATCACGGAGCCTCAGGAAATCGTAGATAGGTTTGTTGGTCATTTTCAAACAGTCTATACGTCTGTGAGCTCCCACACAGAAAGAGACTCTCAGGACTTACTGCGAGATATTAAGCTCCCCTGTCTCTGTCTGGAAGATCAAGAATATATGGACAGTCCTCTCACAACTGACGAGATTGCGCAAGCAATCCATTCCTTAAATTCGGGGAAAGCTCTGGGCCCAAATGGACTCCCCATTAAACTTTACAAACTTAGGCCAGATAAACTTGCCCCCATTTGAAAGCAATGTTCGAAGAATCTGGTGAAGTGGGCATGCTGCCCCGGGAGCAGAGAATAGCCGCCATCGTCACCTCCATAAGGAAGGGAAGGCTAAAACAGACTGTGCCTCGTATAGGCCCATCTCTCTTCTAAACGCAGAACCTGAGATATTAGCCAAACTATTAGTTAACCGCCTGGTGAAGGTGATTAGTGGCTTAGTGAATCCAGATCAATCTGGTTTCATGCCCCATAGAAATACAGCCCTCAACCTACGCAGAGTTCATGGGGTGGTGGATAGAGCTCACACCCTTCGAGAGCCAGCTGTGATTGTGTCACTAGACGCGACCATGGCCTTTGATACAATTGAGTGGCCCTATTTATGGGCAGTCTTGGCGAAGTTGGGCTTTTGTCCGAAATATATCCAATGCGTCTTCTATATTCCAAATCACTGGCCCAAGTGGTGGTGAATAACAAAGTTTCAGCCCCTTTTTTGCCTAGTCGGGGAACTCGCCAGGGTTGCCCACTGTCCCCCCTTCTTTTCTCCCTGGCCTTGGAACCCCTTGCTGCTTGGATCCATTGGAATCCAATGATAAGGGGTCTGCGGTGGTCCCCCAGATGGGAGGACCGCATATATCCTTATACGCAGACGACATACTGCTCTACTTGGCCTCTCCTAGGAAATCTCTTACAGTAGTCTTAGACATCCTTACAATCTTCGGCAGATTCTCTGGACTCTCCATCAATTGGGGAAAATCCCTACTATTTGTCTTGAGTGGGGACCCTCCCGTTCCGCCCCGGAACTGTCAAATAAAAATCAACACTGCCAGATTTAAATATTTGGGTATCTTTATCTCATTAGACCCCTCGGTCCGCTATGCCCAAAATCTTCTTTCCCCTCTTCGAAAACTCAAAAGCGATATTTCCAGTTGGAAGACACTTCCCATCTCACTCCTGGGCAGGGCCACCCTATTCAAAATGATGGCCTTACCACAATTCCTTTATGCCCTACAAAACACCTTAGATTTAGTTCCAGCACAGTACTTCAGGGAGATCGAGGGCCTGCAAAGGGACCTATTATGGGACGGCAGGCCCCAAATCGCCCTGAACAAACGAACGCTAAACTGGTACGACGGAGGCATTAGCCTCCCGGATATCAAGAAATACTATTGGGCACCCCAACTGGCAGCCATCAATCATTGTACGTACGGTTGTGCGTACGACCCGGGCTACGCCATGGACAGATGGCTCCTTCCGGGGGGCAATTACAGTAGAGCATTGTATTCCTGACCTAAACAATTTGTGTTGACAGGCCCCACTAAACATTCCGTTCAAATTTGGCATGACGCTACCAACTCACTTGGTTGGAGACATAAATTAACTTTGGCCACCCCTCTTTGGGATTCAGAGAAACTGGGAGATCTGTGAAAATTAAGGACTTCAATAAGTGGGATCTGATCGGTATTTCAGCTATTAAGGGTATTTGGGGAAGAGGAGGAGTTAAGTCCTTCAGGACGCTTCAGAGCGAATATGAGCTTGCAGACACCGAATATTTTCGCTATGCACAGGTTTTGCACTCCCTCCAATCTTCGTTGCCTAAGGGATCCGATCCCCCGGTGGCTTCTCCCCTGGAGGACAGAGTTTTAGACGGTCACTTCCCCGATAAAACAATCTCATTAATATACAAAAGTTAATCAATCACATGGCAGACTCTCTACGGACACTGCGGGACAAGTGGACACATGATGGGATAGAGCTAGACGAGGAGGATTGGCAAGTTGCAGTATCCTCCCCTAAAGAGGTGGCTATTCCGGCACGGTTGCGACTGGTTCAGCTTAAGATCCTTCACAAGATCTACATAACAGGGCCCCGGTTAGTACACATGGGGTGGTCTGACACAGGCGAATGCAAAAGGGGATGCGGCCTTACCGGAACATTCATGCACACTATTTGGGAATGCACACATCAGCTCTTACTGGCTCCAAATCCATGACACAATCAGTGAGGTGTTACGCATCTCCCTCCGCCCGGAGGCAAGATGATGTCTTCTAAATATTTGGGAGCCAACCGATTTGAACACTTCTCAGACGCAATGGGACACACTAGGGTTCATGTTGGCCAAAAGAAACATCGCCCAACTGTGAGGGGCAGCACAACCGCCCACTTTAGAAGCCTGGGAGAAGAACCTTGATTGGTGTATGTTTGGCAAGGGGGTGTCCTAGGAAATGGTCTCGCATCTGGAACCCGTGGAATGTTTATAGAGGAGAGATCTGTACACCACCTCAAAGTATTGAGCATGATGACCCTATATCCCCATAATGTTCCTCTCTATGGTGAAGTCAATGTATCCATCCACCCATGCTTACTGTAATGTATAACCTGCACGACCCTCTGCATTGTATTACTTACCGATGTCTGTTTAATAAAAAGATTTATTAAAAAAAGAGTGGACAGTAGTAGATGAGATGGGTGCCTGACAACCCAATGTATTTTTTGGTGGGGTATAACTAAGTTACTCTAACTTTGGTCACAATTCATTATTTTGTTGTATAATCAGACGAATAAAATGTAATCAAGGTGTGCCATTCAGGTGTTGATACCATTGATCCATGCATAAGGGAAGCGCCAGGCAGTTGCTCCATGGGCAATGCTTGTCTTCACTTCCGTTTTCATTTTAAGGTGTTCCGTTTGAAGATGTTATAGATTTATACGAGGCATGTTATAAAGCTGTTCTTTCTGTGCAATTTGGGAATCCGCACAGTGCTCTTAGGGGCTGTCCTTGCGCAGTCCGGGACTATAAATGCACTGGTTGTAGTTGTCCAAAGTGCAGCAGGTACAGTGGCACCAGGCCTAGCAGTGTGAGGGTCCCCTACTACAGTTAAAGTAGTGTTTTACTCCCGGCCACGCCAGATGATGGTGGGGGAATTCCTTGCTTGCATTAAGGCGCATGGCACCCTTGCTTCTCCAAATGCACAAATGGTGACTTGAAACAGCGAATGATATTGTGGATCCGTGAATGGTAGAGCTATTTTAAGCATTTACATCTTCTGAAGAGTGGTGGTGATGGGACTATATGGAGCTTGTATGTTAGTGGTTATGTCCTAACAGTACAATGTAAAGCATCAGCCTCCAGGCAGTTGTGTAATACAAGCTGCATTTGTTAAATGAGAGTGGATTTGACAGTACTCAGTTTTTGATTTCTTTTCTCCACATCTGTTCTGTTCAGTACAGCCAAACACAGACTGTAAACAATGCATTATTCATAGGGTGCTCTTAGTGCGTCAGGGATAGGCCACACACACTGGAATAGAGCACCCTAACACACACACACACACACACTGGATAATGTGCTGCTCATTAAGTGACAATAGATGTTCTAGCACCCAGGTTAATCTGCTGCATGGCTAAACATTTATATAGACCTAAATGCGAGACCTATTGGCTATGCCAATGCTTGTTTTAGATTTCTTGGGATTGCCTGCAACAGTGGAAAAGTGCGGTCAGCAACCATTGTTTGCCACAGGCTGACAGGGCCACAAGGGCAGCATGGGCCCAAAAACAGGTAAAAAATTGGGTGACTTTACCAGTTCACGATGCTGTTGCCTAGCTCACTCTGACGACTGCCAACGAGACTCTGTCCGAGCCTGGAGTTCTGCTTTTCTCTGAGTTCTGTTGTTGATGAGCGTAGTGTTCTCCTCTTCTGGGATTGCTTCTTGGTTGTACTTTTTTGCTGTTGCCTCCTCACCAGCTCAGACCAACCTTACGCTTCAACCCACCTGAGCTGACTTTTTTGTTTGGGCTTCGCTGGAAGCAGGTATATTGACGTCGGAGGAGCAACTACAGCTCCTGTCGGGGTGAAGTCACAAGCAAAGCCAAAATTAACCTGTGCCTAATGGCAAAAAAGCAGCCCGGCTTAACATAAAGGCAATGTGTAAAGTATTTATGCAGCACTTCAATTAGTAATAAAGTGAAAACACAACTCAAGGAAAATCCCACACCAATTTAGAAAAATAGAGTACAATTTAATAACTCATTTGAGAGTAAAACAAGAAAAATCTAATTAGTGGTACTGGGGATATGCAATTGTGAAGGTTTTGTGAAAATCAAGCACTAAGAAGCAACAGGCATTGCCAAAGCCAATAGGTTTCGCTTTTGTGAATTCTTTTGGTTTTCGCAATGTTTTGTAGACATGTTACACAGCAGCACGAGCTGCTGTGTGCAGAATGGCTTCAAGATTTAAAAAGACATATGATGCGGTCAACGCTGGAAGCTTCATAGCAATTTAAAAAAAACTGTAAGCCATTTTGTACAACAGCTATTGCTAAGTGCTAGAGACTAAGCAATGGTCTCTGGGTACTGCAATACAAAATAAAAAGATACATTTATATGCCTGGGTATCCTTTTCTCCCACAATAGCTTACAAATCTATGGGCAACTCAGAACTGGTTGCCATATAGAGTTGACATGTAAGTGTGTTGAGAGCTGCGTAGGATACTTGTCCAGCCATGCTTTCCAATAGAAGTACTCCTTTGGCGAACACACTTGTATGCTGGATGAGTCCATATCTCAGACAAGCGTTAATCCTTGGTAGTTTGGAATGGAAGTTTATTTACGGTGGGTGCCAGCATAACAGACAGACATTACCAAGTCTTGCCACTTCAAATGCCTTTCCTTAAGACTAACACGTTCATTCAAGTAATGGCTGATGCATGTGTGTTGGTCAATCTGTAAATGGCACCTACAACATAAAATGGCTAAGGGGGAGGGGTTGGCTTTTTATCCAATGTTAATTCATTTTGCTAAGAAGGCTGCAAAAGCCATTGAGTTAATGTAAGGAATGACAAAGATAACAGGTCCAGATTGTAACTCAAATGTTTCTTCAATGACTGTTCTAAGGGAGAGAGAGTGGTTGCATGTGCTTGAATGCAAGAATGAGGCAATAGTTATAAGAATGAATTAGTGAGTGAGTGCATGGATAAATAAATCAATGAATGAATGCACAGACAGATAAATGGAAAAGTAAGTGCATGGATGAATAAGTGGACCAGCGAGTGCATGGATAAATGAGTATGTTGATATGTGCGTGCATGGATGAGTTGATGAATGAATGATTCCGACTTTTTTGTTAGACTGCTAGAATTCTGAATACATTATGTTTATTTTTCTGTGAGTACATAAAATGTATGCTTGTTGTGTTTGAATGGTCTGTTTAATGATTCACTTACACGTATGCACATTTGTTATTCACCAAGTAGACATCAAATGGCAACAAAGTTTGCACTATATATCCCCAATATACCTATGCCTAAACACAGTAATGAATTAATCCTAAAATTCTGCTCGTATTGAGTGTTGTATAAGCATTATTATGCTCACAAGTTTTCAGAATTAAAATGTTTGCCTAGTGAGCCCCTGCTTTAAAATGAATATATTTGAACTACACATTGTAATTGGATTTGGATTTATATAGCACTTACTACTCCTGAATAGGCGTTGAAGCACTTTACGGCGAGTAGCACGCTACTCCGGAACCCAAGGCTAGTGGTTAGTCCAGTGGTTATTTTTGGTTATTGTGATTAGTAATGTGTTCTCAAGAAAAATTGCATCCATTTACTCCTGTTAATTTGTTATATATTATTACCAGGTAAGTGTGACCATTAGTGGGGGACAATTAATAGCAAACCAACGCAAGGCAGACATGTGTAGGTATTACCATATCTGAATTCTGTGAATTTCACACAAACCTATGACAGTTTGTTTTGTTTTCATTTAAAGTGCTTTAAAAAGTGGGGATCAATGTTTAAAATGCAATTGAGCTTTTGTGCGCACTCTATTAGACACTGCGCATAGAGTACTGAGCTGCATAGACAGGAAGGGCTAACTAGTTTGACTTTTGGTGATATTGTCTGTGCTAATTACAACAGCAAAGGAAATTAAAAACTCATAATGGGACTGTACGACTATCACGTTTCGTTTAATAGTATGGGGTGGCTGTAGCCATGTAATAAAATGATAAACGGGCCTCAACCATGAATGAACACTAGTGCGAGACGTTACTGTGTGCACTTCGGTTAATCTATGCGGAGGCTGCTTGCCTCCACACATATTATTCCACAGTCACACCTATTCTATGCCATATATTTTACAAAATTTTCAGAAAAACGTTATCAGAATTATAATAGCAAAAGTATGCAATTGTTATTACCAACCAGTTGAAAAACACACTACAAAATGTAACGTGCTGAGCTAACAGGACTCGTTAGTTTTAGGTCAAGCCTGGGCAGCGCATGCGCTGCACTGTGAGCCATGCTGTATTGGAGTATGTACTTGAAGCCCCGCCCACTCTCTGCCCATAGTTGTCATTGGCTTGTGTCATTGTCCTTCGTAAACGCTGGCTTCTGATTCGTTATCAGGCTTGTTATTCCCTCCTTGGTACCTCCTTGTCTTCATTTGTAACCTCCCATGAGGACTGGCCCTTTTACTTCAGTTGTTATATGGTACATCTTCTTTAGTCTGTAAGCATATTTTCTTTAATGAGCTTTTCTTACTGTAGGAGGGTCTCTCATGCCCAGTTGTGACCACCGACCAGGGGCCATGGGAGACAGAAGGGGCAACTCAGCTATGCCTTCAATCATTTGGAATGCAATAGGTCTCGCATTTGCGAGAGTTTAAGCTATTGGTATTGTAAATGACAATGCCTTTTATTTATTTTCTAAAAACCAAAACATAAATAAAAGGTATTGTCATAGCTCAAATTCGGATAAATGTGAGACCTATTGCACTGCAAATGCTTGATTCTCTTGCTTCTTTGACTACTGTAGTAAGGTGGCGGCCTCCTTGGAGTGGTAGAGTTTAAAAGTTACATGAACCAAATAAACATGGAAGTTAGGCTGTGAAGTAGATAACTGTCCCTGTTCCAATCACCTGGCACACCCCCCAAAAAGCAAAAACATACAGCTGCCCCAAAACTTTGCATGGAGGAGAATGGACCACTTTCAGAACTTCGAACGTTGTTTCCTCCACAGCCTCTATAGATTACTCAAACTGCTAGGAGATGGATGCGTAGCTTACCAGCTGCACCACATGCACGTACAAGAAAGAGCTTTAGATTAGAACGACATACATTTTAGAAACAGGCAACCCATGCCTTAGCTTACGAGTTTAAATATTAAATCAGTTCTTCAAATTTAACTGGGCTCCTTCTCCAGTCTTTACGGTAATGTCTTGTGCGAGTACGTGTAACCACAAGGTCCTAATTGGGACTGAGAGTGTCCCTACATTTAGTAATGCAGCGCCAATCACTACCCCCTCCCCTCATTTGCCCACAATGCCACGGGAACCTTACGAAGGACAATACTGTCCCTCCACCCACAGTACTTTAGGAGAAGGAGGCAGCTGCTGGGCAATTGGTAGTGCTATGTGCCGATTACACCAGGCTGCACTGAGCCATCTTCTGCATGACACCCTGTAGAGCTCATTTACTTTTTTTTTTCTTTTTTGAATTTCTTTTTATTGAACAAAGAAGTGGTCATTGCATACAAATAGCAGTACGAATATCTGTGTTACATTATCATCGGCAGGCAGAAGTGTAATACACTATGATCTTGAACAATCCTGAGGTTAGCACATTCTATTCACATACATATATCATGGTGTTGGTGGTTCATCAAGGGAGGGGACAAGTGGGGGTTCACACACCTTCCCTCGATACTCATTCCATTTGGTCCAGAGTGCTATCCATTTTCGGGGACAGCCTCGAGCTACATACACTATTTTCTCGTGTGTCATGCACCAATCCATATCTCTCCAGGCAGTGAGTGTTGGTGGCATTGCCACTCCCCAGAGGCGAGTGATGTTTTGCTTGGCAACCATCTGTCCCAGCATTACCCAGGTTTTCCCCTTCACGTTTAAGTCCGTGGGCTCCCAAATATTCAGGAGACATCTTTTTATCTCTAGTCGAAGTTCCACCCCCCATACCGTGCTTATACATCCATGGACTTTTTTCCAGTAATGTTGGATTAGTGGACACTCCCAGAGTGTGTGTAAGAAAGTCCCCACTTGGTCACATTGCCTCCTACACATCACATCTGTGCTCCTGCCCATCAACACCAATCTGCGCCCAGAAAGGTACACCCGATGTAGGATCTTTAGGAGATGGCTACTTCCATAGGGAAGAGAGTGCTTCCTGCCACTCCTCATCGTCTATTTCTAGACCGTCCCTCCCCCATTTTTCCCTCAGCATCATATGGGGATCAGGAGTGTGATGTATGAGCTTTTTATATGTAAGGGAAATGAATTTTTCTGGCAGATATCCGTCTAGCAGTCTATCTTCAAGGGGAGAGGACTCCGGGAGTACTGCGCCTGCTGGGATGTTTGCTTGAAGGGAGTGTCAAACTTGTACATATCAGAAATATTCCGAATCAGCCATTTCATGTGTCTGCTTTAGTGAAGCAAATGTTACTATTCCGTGCAGTCCCCAGAGGTCTCCTATGCGTGAGAGCCCTATTAGATCCCACTTATCGAACCCCTTGGTACGACCCAGTGTACCCAGGCACTCGGAATCCCAGAGCGGAGTAGCAAGCGTAAGTTTGTTGGCCCAGCCCAAGCTGTGATTTAGCGCATGCCAAATTTGAACCAAGTGTTTTGTAGGTTCCGTAATGGGATATTTGCTGTGCTTGGAGTACAATGCCCTTGTGAAATCGCCTCCATGTAGAATCCACTTGTCCATGCAATATGTGGGGTCATCACCACTGCGGTATGTACATTGATTGATGGCTGAGAGGTGTGCCAGCCAATAATATTTTTTTAAATCGGGGAGAGCAATTCCCCCATCATACCAACCAAGTGTCAGTTTGTGGAGCGAGATACGGGGCTTCCCGTCCCACAGTAGGTCTCTTTGTGTAGTTTGAATATCTTTAAAAAACTTCGGTTGGGCCAGGTCTGGGTAATTTTGGAGGGCATATAGGAAACGTGGCAGTGCCATCATTTTAAAGAGTGCTGACCGGCCCAGAAGGGACAACAGGAGCGTTTTCCAGGTAGCGGTGTCTCGTTTGAATCTCTGCAAGAGTGGGAGGAGGTTACGTTCGTAGCGGGTCCTGGCATCCGTGGAAATGAAGATGCTGAGGTATTTAAATCCTTCTGTGACTGTCTGAATTGGGCAATCCTTTGGCATGGAGGGAGGATTTCCATGTAGGATGTACAACAGTGATTTGCTCCAATTAATTTTGTAACCGGAGTTTCTCCCGAAACTAGTGAATATGTCTACCCTTAATGACTTTTGGGGGTGGTGAGATATAGGAAGATGTCGTCTGCGTATAAGAAGATACAGTCCTCCCATCCTTCAGTCCATTTAAATCCCCGTATAGAAGAGTCTCTCCGTATCCAGGCCACAAGCGGCTCCAAGGCTAGTGCGAAGAGAAGTGGCGAGAGCGGACAGCCCTGCCTCGTACCTCTACCGAGCGCAAACACTTCCGAGGTTTTGTTGTTTGCGATCACTTGAGCCAATGGTTCAGTGTATAGGAGTCGCACCCAACCGATGAAATTAGGGCCAAAGCCCAACTTCTTAAGGACCGCCATCAGGTATGCCCATTCCAGTGTATCGAATGCCATTGTTGCGTCTAAAGAAACTACTATTGCATCTTCCTGCGTTCAATAAAGAAATCGGTCTGTACGAGGCACATTCGTCTTTAGGTTTCCCTGCCTTAGGAATGGCAACTAGCGTAACGATACGTTGGTCTCGTGGTAGCACTCCCACCTCTCTACTGTCTTCAAACATACTTTTCAAACAAGGTGCCATTCTATCGGGCTTGAGCTTGTACAGCTCAATAGGTAGACCATTTGGGCCCAAGGCTTTACCTGGCCGGAGATCCCCAATGGCCGTCGCCAGCTCGTCGTTGGTGAATGCACTCTCCAATGCCTCTCGATCAGGGTCCGAAAGAGTGGGCAGTCAGATGTCTGCCAGTAATTTGAAGGAAACCTCCTCCGGTAGGTCCGAGCCCCGTCGATAAACTCGCTCGAAGTGTTCAGCGAACTCGCGAACTATGTCATGAGGTTCCGTAAGAACCGCACCGGAAATGCCTTTTTGCTCCGACACTAGTCTCTGTGTCTGTTCTCGTTTGTCCAGCCAGGCTATAAGTTTACCCGCTTTGTCCCCCTGATTGTATATGCGTCCGTACCTGTCTCTTGCAAGGGTTTTGGCAGCGTCGGTCGCTATTGCTTTGTATTCGGCCGCCTTTATTTGCATTTGGTGTAGAGCAGCTTGATCTTCGCCGTGTTTTGCTACCTCCTCAAGACGAAGGAGGTCACCTTTGATAGCGACTAGTTGTTTTTCCCTTTCCTTACGCAGCCCTTCTATTGTCGAAAGGATGTGCCCCCTAATTACTGTTTTAAACGCCTCCCATAGGATGGTAGGGGAAGCCACAGTACCTTTGTTTTCCTGGAAGTAGTGCTCAATTTCTCAGGTAATGGTGGTTTTGGCCTCCGGGTTGCGTAGGTGCCAAGGATTGATAGGTGCAATACAGCCTACTCTCCTCTCCCCGATCGTGAGGTGAACCCACAGGGGGGAGTTATCAGAGATGCCTCGTGCCAGGTGATTGATGTCCTGAGTGAACGTGTTTAAGTGAAGAGGCATGAGAATATAGTCTAATCTGGAGAGGGTGTGGTGAGGTCCCAAGAAAAATGTGTACTGCTGAAGGTTTGGGTAGCACCGCCTCCGTCGGTCTGTGAGGCCAAAAGCTTCGATGAAATTAGAGAGCCAGTTTTGCCCAGCACTGATGTCTCTTGGCAGGTGCCGATCTAGCAGGCCCGATACAACTGAGTTGAAGTCCCCCCCAATTACGAGTTGGACCTCTGGAAGGGAGAGTAGGGGCGTCCCAAGATCTTTATATGATTGCGTTTGGAGACCTGGTGGAATATAAACTGTTAACAATGTGAGTGTAAGCCCTTCCCATTGTCCCAAGTCCGCCGTGTAGCGCCCCAGGGGGTCAGTCCAAGTGTGGTTAATGCTTAGTGGGAGGGTACGCCTGATGAGGATGCCCACCCCCTGGACCCGGAGGTGAAGCTGGCGTGGGCAACCAATTTGTATCCCCATCTATTTAGTGCCTTACAGTTATTTCCGATTAAGTGTGTTTCCTGGAGTAGAGCGACATCTGCGAGTTGACGCTGTATTTGTTGGAGAACAATACTTCTTTTTATCTTATCTCCCAACCCGTTGACGTTCCAACTCAAAAGTTTTAAGCTTTTATCCCACTTCGTACTGATTGTGACAATATACAGTGCTATACAACCTGCGAGATTTGCAACACCACCAGATCGTAGTACTTAGTTTCTTGCATGACCAGAGCACCTCCCCTCCTTGACCGCCCAACCCCAACAATGAAATAAAAAACACATTCAACCCTAGAACCACCCCAACACCCGCCCCCCTCCCTGCTACCCTGCCACATAGGTTTGAAACTACCCACATCCCCAACTAGCAGAGTGCCTATCGCCCTAGAAACCAGTCAACAGTGACAAGAGGCAATGAGCTAGCACCAACTCTGGCTGCCAGAAGCCCACCCCCGTACTCTTCGAGGATTGACAGGTTGGGGTCTTCGATAAATTTGGGACCCATGTCACATAGCATGTCCCCCGCCGCCGTTCATGCGAGGATCATAATTTACTTTTGTGACGTAAGGCATTTTTAATAGTCCGGCATGAAGAGTCTATGATGTTCAGTGTCTCTGGCTGTAGGTCTATCCCCAGCTGAGCAGGGAGATGCTAAGTTTTAAGGCACCACAGTCTCACCGACCAGCGCCGCATGGACACCCCTCACTCATGTTATTAGCAAGCAAAATGATATATTACAGTTTGTCGAGGCAATCCTGTCTAGTCCAGATTAGGAGGCCATAAACTGTCAGTCTCTCTGGGTTGCCAACCGGCCCGGGCTGCTGGATCTCGATCTCTAGGAACGCTGGCTTCGTTTATCTGTGTCCGATTTTCTGTCTGCTGATCCCGGCGATCGTGTGTGGGTCCCTCTCCCAGTTGTCCCTCGCCGCTGCTGCCCCCCCACGCTGCTTTACCATCCATCCAGTCCTGTACCTCCGGGGGGGGGAGTTAAGAAGAGCGCTTTGACGTCCGTTATGACTGTTAGTTTCGCCGGGAAGAACATCATATATTTGATCCCCCATTAAGCGTAAAATCCGGGAAGAACCGTATTGTTGAGTTTTCGTAAGGCAGGTCTCCCTGAACTCGAGCTGCCTGCAATATTGCGTCGCGGTCCCTGTAGTTGAGGATTTTTGCGATTATAATCCTATCGGCCGCTCCCGGTTTGGGAATAGGCACTCGGTGCGCTCTCTCGATGGTGAATAGCGAGGAGAGCCGCCTCGGTTTTAGGTGGTTGAGGATTAGGTCTTCAAGGAAAAAGTCAACTCTCGGCCCCTCCGCGCCTTCCAGGACTCCAACCACTCTAATGTTGTTGCGACGGGCCCTTCAAGCTTCAGTGCCATTTGACGATGTTGGTGAACCAGTGTGTTGACCCGGTCCTCGAGTTTCTTCATGGAGGTTTGGAGTGCCAGGACATGAGCTTCATTAGTTTTGACTTTGTCCGCAGTTTTATTCATATCAGCTCGCAGCAAGTTCATTTCAATGGAGACTTTATCGATTTTTATTTCTAGATGGTCCCCAGCCCCTGGATGGCCGCCATTATGGAGGTGAGAGATGGTTCAGTGGGATCTGCCTGGTCCTCAGTGGCGCACTCATCCTGTGAGGCAGACTTCAGGACAGTGTACTTGTCAAGTTTATTGGCTTGAACAGACGTGGTACTCTTTGGCTTCATTATGGGTAGTTGCGTATACAGGCTATACCACAAGGGGATTAGAGTTCTTCCCGTGGGAGTGCGTCTCTCCTCCGAGAGACTGCAGTTCATCTGCGCAATAACCCCTCACAACCGCTGTGCATGGTAGGTGACAAGAAGCGTGCATGAGGTATGGTCTGGGACCTTCCCCCCCCGGTTCCCAGGGTTTTCCTCACCACCCGGCCCGGCGCCGGTACTTGTCTCCCCTTCTGGCGTCTGCCGGCCTACCTTCTGTTGGGCAGACAGTAATGCCAAGAGCACTGTGGTAGAGTGCAGTCAAACAGCGTGTGCCACACTCGCGGGCCTTGCAGAGGATAGAGTGCAACTGGTGCCTGATGCTTGGGCACAGCGTCCCCAAGTTAAGGAAGGAGGGCGACCTCCTGCCTCCAGTATGGCTCCCTCTCTACACACTCCAGTACTAGATGTGGGCCACACACTCGCTTAGGATACTCCTGGTAATGACCCAGTCTCTGGCTCGGGGCAGGTCCCATCCACCACGCGAGGAGCCGAGAGCTCTTCACCGCAGCGCCCCAATGCCGACGCCGCAGCGCGTCTCCGATGTTGCCGCCCGCCTCGCTCCACTCCGCCTCGAGACGCGGCGGTGCGCTAGGCCGGGGAGGTTCCAGAAGAGCCTGCGCTCACCTGATGGAGGCAAGTAGTTGCGGAGGCAGCAGCGCAGCAAGGTCAATGACGTTCACCCCAGCCCATCAGCCACAGTCGCTGGGACGGCCTCTCAGAAGTCCGGGGTCCGCGATCTCCACATCCAGCCAATTCAGCCAATATTTAGTCCGGCCTCCCGAGTTGACGTCGGATAGCCGCAGAGTGTTACAGTTGGAGCCAGGGGGAGTGGGGGCTCTTCACAGGGGCAGCACAGGTCCTCCAGCCGCCGTCTGGGCCGCCGCGCAGAGCGCGCACACCAGCAGCCGAAGGCGTTTCACCCAGGCCGCTTTCGCTTTCCCCGCCGCAGCAGTTCTGAGATGCAGGGCGGCCTCAAGGCAACGGCTAGGGACCAAACCGCGCAGCGATCCGGTCCCAAACTGCTTTGTAGACCCCGTGAACGTTCAGGGTCCCCTCCTGCAGGATATTGGACAGATTTATTAGGGGATTAAGGGCTCGAGCTCGTTCTTCAGGCAGCTATCGCTGTTGGCACCAAGCCACGCCTCCGCTCATTTACTTTTTAAAGCAAAAATCAATGTAGGCATCCAAGTGAAACATTGAAAAACTACTGATTGTGCTCTTTAGTGTTTGAAAATAAACTCCCTACCAGGGCCGGCTTTAGGGCAGTGCGAATGGTGAGGCCGCACTGGGTGCTGGCCTGTGTAGGGGGCACTGATCTCAGGGGAGGGTGCTTTATTTAGCAATAACTTATGATTGTAGAGATGAGGGGCACTTGTGTCCTGTGGAAGTGAGAGAATCAGAATAGGCGGTCAAGGGCGGGGGGGCGCCAAAAATTATTGTCGCAGGGGGCGCCACCAGCGCTAAAGCCGGCCTGGCCTGCCCACCCGCCGACTTTAGGAAGTTGAGTAAGACCTCAGTCTGCAGAGCGAAGTCTTATCTGTTTTCAACAGAGGGGATATGTGGCAAGGTGACAAGCTCCCAAGAGGGCTCCAGCCCTTGCAAGATGCAGCCGGAAGTAACTATTTGAAAGGCATTAGACAGACAGACAGAGGCTGGTGCGCATGATCACAGCTAGTCACAAGCCGCTTTGTAGGAACATAAACTTCCTGGATCCTTTTCTATTTGGCGTTGCGACAAAGGGTGACGATTGCCTGGCACAGCAACAAACTAGATTCCTTCAGACAAGAACGGGCCATTCAAAGTAAAAGCTAACTAGAAGTCTCATCTCCTCATTAAAGCTACAGAAGTGCTCATAGTATTCATGGAATGGAGATGAATACAGAAGCGCCAGTGAGTGCTAGCATAAGGGTTAGAGTGACTGATCTGGAAGCTGGGAACAGGGTTCAAGTCTCGGCAGGAGGCACAACATCCAGTGTTTCTGTGCAAACCACTTAGGGTGAGATGGACGACCGTTTTTAGACATCGCAAATGGAAAATCGGGCCGTTTGTGACTGCTAAAAAGGGTTATAGCATGTACAAACCCTATTTTGAGAGACTGTAACCTATTGCCGACTCGCAAAATTCGGTAGCAAAACAATCGGACTTACCACCAATTTAAAACTGATGGTAAGCCAGTCGCAAACAAGAAGGGATCCCAAGGGGACCCTTTCCCCTTTGTGTTTGGCAGCGAAAATATTTTTTAAGAGCAGGCAGTGGTCCCACGCATCACTGCCTGCCCTTAAAAAATGAAAGGAAAACTTTTCATTTTTTTCTAGTAAACACATTCTGTTTCCCTTGAGGGAAAATGGGCTGCATTTGGAAAAAACGTTTCTTTATTGAAAAAAGCAAACACGGTCATTGTAGTCTGCTATGCCCAGCAGGCCACCATCCCTGTGATTGCAGCCATTCCCAATGGGTCGCAAATTGCGACCTGCCTAGTGAATATTGATGAGGCCGGTCATTTGGGACCCTATTGGAAATCCCTAATGTGTCTGAGATACATTAGTACATTCCGTTTTGCGAGTCGCAAATTCCAAGTCGTGAAAAAAATGCAATTTGCGACACGCAAACTGAAATGGTCGTACATCTGGCTCCAAATCTCTTCGTGCCTGTGATGCTCTCCAATACCTTCATTGGGATTTGCACTATGTGTAAAATAGTCAATAAATTAAGAAAATAAGTTCCAGCAAAGCACATCAAAACAGTGCGGGAGACTGATAAGAGAAACACATGAGGAACAACAGGAAATAGTATGCTACAGCCAATAGAAAAGGAGGAAATGTAAGTGGCAAGCTCAGGGACCCATGAAAAGCAAGGGTGGGATGTAAGCCCTTTTTAAGATTTATATTAAATACAATAGATTTCACAAGCATAGTTCAAGCGATGTGCACGCAAAACCTAAAAAGTGCCAACCCCTGTTATCTGGTTGCGGTAGACCGGGTCCAAGTCACAAGTTCAGGCTGACCGCTATGGAGCATGGGCCTGATACAGGACTGAGTTTCAGTCATCTGAGAAAGTACCTTGTGGGCTTGGGCGTCCTTGCGCTATGGCGTTGAGGTGCCGTTGATGAGAAGCTGCGATGCGCGGTCTGGCATCGAGGTGAGTTGCACACTGTAGGTCAATGAGTCGTCGATGAGGAGATGCATCTTGCAGCAACAGGTTGATGAGCCTTTGATGAAGAGATAAGATGCAAGGTCCTGCATTGTTGTCGATGGAGCACGGTTTTTGTAAATAAAATCTGCTCAATGAAATCCACCCGTGAGTGTGAATTAATTAACTAATGTTTGGAAGACGATAATTATTAACATATAACATCATAGTGTACAGTGAGTAAAAATGTGCAAAGGCATGACAACATGATTTCCTTATCTAGTGAAATGAGAATAACAAAGAGATTGAATGGAATTAATAGTTTATATGTATTTTCTAATGCATGTTATTCTGTCTCCCTTACTGCAGAAAATAAACAACAAGGGAAAAGCATTATTCTTCTGAAAGTTAGGCCTGGGCGGTGAACTTCGCTCCGTTCACGGAGTTTGCGGAGTTTTCAGCACTCCGCACTCCGCGGAGCTCGCGGAGCTCGCGGAGTACAGAAAACTCCACTTCGTGTTGTGCAGTGGAGTTTTTTCCCCGCGAACAGTAAGATCGTGAACGGTAAATTTGCGAGCGCGAGCTGCTGCTCGGGTAGAATTTCTACCCGAGTGGCAGGAATACAAGCACAAACTGCAGTTCGCACTGCACTCTGCCACTCGCAGAACTTCGCGGAGTTTTTTGTAACTTCACAAAGTTCCGCTTCGCAAACCTCCGCAAACTGCGCCCAGGCCTGGTGAAAGTATAGTGTAGGCTTTTAGAAATAATTCTCTCTTTTGCTAAAATAATTCTAGGCCTCAGAAATGTTAGGGGATGTGCTCTTGTGCTCCTGTCCCTCAATGTATCAAATGTTTTTCCTTAGAACTTCTGTCCTTCCTTCCAATGTTACAAATGCTTCCTTAGACTACAGATATTTAGCCTATTTCTGTACAAATCTTTAGAGTTCTTTCCCATCTAGGCGAGGGACAAATGTAACTAATCCAATGCTTAAATACATTTGTAGCTAGGGTTTTTTCCTTTTCCTCTCTTGGAAGTTATACAATATTTAGACAAAGAGTGTTTAGAAAAATAGTTGTAAAGTCACTGCCAGTAAATAGACTGTCACACCATTGTGGTTAACCAATAGTCAGTCAAAGTAACTTTATTTGGTTTCAAACGAAGACCATAAAAGTTCATACAATCATCATAACTAATTATTATTTCAGTAATCTATATACAACCAGCATAGTGAGCAGCTCATACACATCAATTCATTATAAAAATGCAAGAGAAGTATACACCTTCAAACAATCTTCTAATAAAAATTACAATCTATATTGCAAGGCACTTATCACAATTATGACATGCGACTCCCTCCATAAGAATACATCAATACTTAGAGTTGTGTGGTTCAGTAGCAATGCCGAATACCGTTTCCTAATCGCCATAGCTACTTTAATGTAGTTGGAAACCCTAGTGCATATATCATAAGTGGCCAGTGAAGATAAATAATAAAACCCTTCAATATAAGAACATGGCCTAATTTCTTTTAAAATCGGAACAAAAAATCTTCTCTCTTAGTTTATTTTAAAGGGGGCAAAATAGCATAAAGTGCACAGTGCTCTGAGCTGCCAGATTATCACAGGGGCAAGGCTCCAGTTTATCTTCCTACTCCGATTGTTTTGGGCAAGCCACCAAGAAGTGCAGGGTAAGTAAACATAATCTAGTTAAATAAAATCGGGTCTGTGCATTTATCGTAAATGTTAAATAAAATTGCTATTGATTCGGGGATAAACAGAGGCGGACTGTTACATCTGGGTGGGAACGAAATATCTTCGCCCCTGTAAAATTTACCTCTTTATGATATTTTGGGCATTTTCAGTTAACCAATAGAGAGTCTTGCTGGAGAGAGAAAATGCAACATATTAGTAGGAAGTAGTGTACTATAAATATTCCTGTGGGAAGGTGTTCTTCAGCTTGTTCACAAGATTGGTGACCTGTCCTTGTGTTCGTGGTATGCTGAATGCCGTGCTGATTCCTGATTCTCTGGCTAGAGATACCTGGCTGGTGATGCTGCCCTTGCTATTCCTTAACAGACGTGGGGTTAGCTTTTCAGACTAATTGCACGCTGTGCATTAGTATTTTCATTGCGTAAGTGAATCGGGTTTCGCTGATGTTTTCTCTCTCTCTCACTCCCCTTTATCTGACATTCTGATGTTTTCATGACGAACTGTGGATGTGTATTGTGAATCTAATCTGTAACATTGAGAATCAAAGAAATTATATTCTAATGTGTACTTGTGTTTGTGTTTGACCATTTATATTATGGAATAACAAGAAAAACCCTAAAATGAAAGAATAGTGTTTGTCTTTATTACTGAGTTTTCAAAGTTATTTGGACATGTTTATAATGACTAATGCTTAGCGTATTTCTTCATTGTAGGTCCTCATGGAGAAATAGCATTCTGTCTTTCATTATTTAGTCCCTTTTAGCTCTACCAAAGATCTATCGGAGGACCTTTGATATTGCTAACTGCGTGATAATAACTTATGGGCCCGTCATTAGAGTACGTTTCCAGTAATTATTTAGTGGTTGGTGTGGATAAGTGAAATGACAAAAATCCCCCAATGCTTTCGCTGCATCATTGTCGAGGGACCACCAGGGATTGCGCAAATGAGATGCGGAGAGTTGCTTCAACATTGAGAAGCCTGTTATTTCCCTGTGGCGTACAGCAGGGGGCCAGCCACCTGACCCATGGAGATTTACTGGAGATCTGGGTCCACACAGGTAGGCTGGATTAATCATGGCAGTTCATAGCAGCAGAAGAGTTCTGGTGCAGCAACAGCAGGCCTTGGCCAGCAGGGAGGTCAGGGCAAATGTTGCAGCTGGGCAGTCCTTCTTCCTAGCAGAGTTCACAGGTCCAGAAGTAATCTAAAGAGTTGGGTCTGAGGGTCCACTATTTATAACTGGTACTGACTTTGAAGTTGGAGAAGCTTCTAGAGTCCTCCCCACCCTACAGATGTGTCTAGAATTTCCTGGCTCCCTGCCCTGAGCCTAGCTTGTCCGGGGGCACAAAAGACTAGTGAGAAACTCTTTGTGAGTGTGCTGAGGCGGAGCCTTTGTGATTTGCAAATGTGCTAGGTGACATCTACTCCCATCAAGTCTGAGATTGCCCACCCTGCCAACACCTATTCCCCCTTTGTCTCACTGTATGGGAGCAATACACAAAGACCAACTGCTATCTATACCTAGTCATGTGATACAGGCTGCAGGCACCAAATGGTTGGGACTAGCAAATGTCAACTTCTTAAAGTTGCATTTTCAGAAAATTTGATTTTCCTACCTGCTTCCTATTGAAAGTTATCACTTATTAAATGTGATGAGGTAACCCAATGATATCCTATGGAAGAAGCAGGCCCTGCAGTAGGGAAAAACTAATTTGAGAGTTTTTCACTACCAGGACATGGAAACGTTAAATGTACATATCCCACTTTTTAAATACACTGCGCCATGCCCTGTGAGCTATTTAGGGCCTACGTTAGGGTTAACTTATATGTATTAAAAAATAAGGTTTAGGCCTGGTAAAATGTTGATTTTGCCAGGTCACAATGGCAGTTTAAAACTGCACACAGGCTGCAATGACAGGTCTTTGACATGTTTAAAGGGCTAATTAAGTGGGTGGTACAAGAAATTCTGCAGACCCACTAGTTGCTTACAAGTAGTACCACTCTATTAATGACTTATAAGTGAATTAAATATGCAATTTGGGTGTAAGCCAATTTTGCCATGATTGAAAGAAAGCACACAAGGACTTTAGCACTTGTTAGCCGGGGTCCCAAAAGCCAACAAAACAGGTTCAGAAAACAGGAGGGTGAAGGCAAAAAATGTAAATGCTAGTAGTGGGCCTGCAGCACTTATTGTGCCACCTACTTTAGTAGCCTTTTTAAACATGTCTCAGGTCTTTCATTGCAGTCTGTTGGTAGTTTTAAACAACTGCCAATTTAACTTTGCAAAATACACCCCTTACCAGGCCTAAAACTCCCTTTTTAAAACATATAAGGCATCCTTGATATAAGGCCTAGATAGCTCATAGGGCATAGTGTTGTAATAAATAAAGATTCTGTATTGGCTGTTTTAAGAAATTATGCTTTGAAAAAGTTTTCCAAGACTCACCTGTTGTTTTAGTTAAGATAATTTCTTTAATGAAACTTTACAGCATGAAACTAATTGTCAAATACCAGCTCAGCCATTGCCTTTGGAGAAGTAGTCACATTAGAATTAAAAGGAATTGCAGCACTGAACTACTGCATAGGTTCAAGTGTCATATTGAAGTTCTTTTTGAAACTGTGGTCTAGTCTTTGTTGGTGCAGTGACGTGTTACGTTAAAGGATATTCGGAAAGTGAACACAACACATCCCAAACTATCTAGTTCTCTGATGTATTTGTTTTAGTTCGAACTGCTCTGTTGATATTGGAGAGACAGTGGTCCATCGGCTAGACTGCCGACTTTGGTGCTGGAAACCAGGGTTCGAGCCTCGGGGTCGCGTCCATATCCTTTGATTCTGGGCAAATCATTTAATCTCCCCGTGCCTGAATGTGTAATGTAAATACGGTGCTCATGTAAAGCGCTCCAATACCTTCGGGTCGAGTTCGCGCTATATAAATATGCAACAAAAAGAAAAATTGTGAAGACATTTAGAGTGATTTTTTTGTCCTTTGGATTTATAAGCTTCCATTTTGCTTAACTAAGAGTGAGTTTGCAACGGTCACCTTTGAAATTATGAGTTTTCTGCTACTTGACTTGAAAAGTTCACAAAGGCAGAGTTATTAAGAAACTGGTAATGTGAAAAGAAAAAAAACTTTAAGAGATTTGTTTTCCATTTTTAGATGGAAACAATTCAGGAGCATATCCTTTGCTTTGGAGACTATTTAAATGCATGGCATTATTTGTCTGTAAGTGACTGCAACCATGGTCAAGTGGAATTTCCTGTATGTTTATTTTTTAATGCTTGGAAAATCACTGAACTGTATTTTTTGTTGGACTTATAAATTAGACTTTCATGTAAAAAGTAAAAGGTGTCAGGAGTCGAAAATTGTTAATGTGCAGTTGGAACACTGTTCTTTCTTTCTTGCAGGCAAAAAAGTTCACATAGTAATATGATTAGTGGCAAAAGTCTTTTGTATAAAATTCACCCCCATTACAATTTCTGAAGTAATCAGTGTATTTCTGTTTCCTTAGGTAACCAACCATTGTATGGTGCTACAGTGAACAGCTGGTTGCTGTATCTCTTTCCGTCTTCTTTTCCATACGGGCCTCCATTACTCAAGTCTAGCATTAGATAGGAGGCTCTGAGGGGCGAGGAGTGAAATATTCCACTGTCATCCTTGATACCCCTTGGTTGAGCGCAGGTATTTGATTGAATTTGTGAGAGCAGCCTTGTAATAAAAAAGTTGGACATGTACTTTTAAGTTTTACATGTTCAGGTAGTGAAAAACTCACACATTTGTTATTCACCACTGTGAGGCTTACCGCTACCATATGATAACATGATAATATCAGGTTACCTTATTACATTTAATCAATTATTATTTTTTACTGGGAGCAGGTAGGAAAGTTGTGTTTGGTGCCAGAAGAATTTGAATTTCAAACCTCCTTTAATAGTAAATTCAGATTTTACCACTTTGCACTTTACCTGCACCTCACACTTTGTTCTTTGTCGTGTTCAGAACCAGGCATTGGGGCAAGCCAAACTTAGACACCATACTGGTAGGCGGTCTAGTTTTTGTCAAGGTTCCCTATTTAATGAGCCTTTGGATGCAGGCGCGGGTTGTGTAAATATCACACTGGTACTGTATTGAGGGGAGAGAGACAAGAGGAGGAACACTAAATATCTTTTAAAAACCTTTCAATATTTTTTTTACTGATTTGCATATTGCGCTTTACCTGCATTTCTCTCTTTGTTCTTAGCCGTGTTCAGAGCCAGGCAATGAGGTGAGCCAAACTTAGATGCAATTTTGGTAGGCAGTTTAGTCTTTTGTCTGGGCTCCCTATTTAATGAGCCTTTGGAAGCGGACACACGCAGAGGACGCTGGCACACCAAAGGGGTACCTAAGGCAAGCCCGTCTGCACCCGGAATGTGACATGCGCCAGGGCCCCAGGCAATTTTTACTCCCATAAGTACACTAGAGATCTGTTGCTACAGCTTAATCCCGGTAGGCGCCAAAGGCGTGCCTAAGGCAAGCCTGTCTGTGCCAGTCCACTCCCGAAATGCATCAGGACCTTCTGCGATTTTTACCGCCCGAAGAAAAATAAGGGAACTGTTTCTGCGGTTTAATCCTGGTAGGCATTTACCTTGTATATCTTCAACCCCTGTGAGTGTCGAGACAATTTTTACTGCAGTCATTGTCACTTTGCTTGCCATGTGGTACAACTATTGCCAATCTGCATGCCTGGGCAACATACTTCTGCCCCGCCCTCAGACTCTGCTGCTATTAGATTGAAATGCACTTTGGTTAATACTGACTTTCTTATCAAGCACAATTATGAATTCTTCGATCACATAGACACTCATACCCCTGATACAGCCCTGCTCACTGAGACTTGGGCCGATGTGACTTTGAATACTGATATAGCGGTAGCATTACTAGCAGGATATGCTATCACTAAATTATATTGGGCTGGCAAGAGTGGCGGAGGCTTAGTGGTGGTGTATCGAGATCTCCTCGAAGTCACCTGTGAGCCTTCCACATTAGTGGACAGTGAAGCTCATTCCTTTAGATGTAAACTAACATCTCCACTTTTAACAGATTATTGATCTATAGGCCTCCGGGCTCGAAAGTTAATTTCTTAGATGCAATAGGTGATTTCTTGGAGTCATATATGCAGTACTCAAATTTCACCATATTAGGTGATTTTTATTTCTATTTGAAAGACTCCAATGATAATTAATTAGAAAAACTAATTGACATTCTGAGTTGCATAAATCTTAAACAATTGGTGAATACCGCCACCCATGTAGCGGGATATACGACAGATGGTATTTTTTCGAATAACCCAGATTTACAGATAAACATTACATTATCAATCATCTGGTCAGATGATAAAGCGGTCGACTGTAGTTTAAAAATCCTGCCCTAAATTCCCATAATCAAACAAGCTGTGCAAGGCAAGAAAGGGTGAGCCTGGAACAAAATCAATAAAATGGAACTGATCGACATCTTAGGTACAACTCCGCTTATGCTTACAAACGAGACAAATGTAGCATCAAGTAATTATTCTGATTGGATAAATGCGGCAGTCATCAAGCTGGATCCTCTCAAAATAATTAAAAGCTATAGAAGTAGAGCATCCTGGTTCTCTCCTAAACGCAGGGCACTAAAACAGAAATGTCGTAGACAGGAGAAAGTGTGGAGAAGAAACTAATACACTGAGAAAAGGAAGAGATGTAATCAAAACATCCAGGACTACAAAAAATTGATTATTGCTGGAAAAACTAATTACTTCTTGGAAAAAATCAACTTAGCCAAAAACTCCATGAGAGAACTTTTTTTTTAAAGTCCAGGTACTTTCTAATCCTAACACCAGTAGTGCATTATCCCCCAGCCAATAACTATGTGACCGGTTAGCAGATTTTTTTTTTAATAAAGTAGAGAAAATACATGGAAAATTTGACTCTAGTTGCACTGTTACAGCTATAGCTCCTGGGGTAGACTGGACAGACACCAATACAATCGAATTCTGTAATTTTTCTCTTCTTACCACTGGAGGAGTAGTAGAATTTATTGGACATACAAAGTCAGGAGCCCCGTCCAAACATTGCCCAAAATTCTACATGACATAGCAGGGATGGTAGCTATTTCGCTTACTATTCTACTAAATTCCTGTTGGACTTGGTCCTTTTTGTGGGGTCATACCAGAACATTTTGCCTTCCACCTGTATTTGTTCTGACCGGTTGTTGGTGGTTTTAGGACACTGGGTACTTTATCACTGCTGTTCAGTGCTAAAGTGCATGTGCTCTCTATGGTAAACTTGGTAAGGTTGGTCTACACCTGTTTGGCATATTTAATTTACCTGTCAGTCCCTTGTACAGTGGTATCCTGTATACCCAGGGCCAGTAAATTAAATGGTACTGGTGGGCTTGCAGCGCTGCTTGCGCCACCCACCAAAGTAGCCTTTCAAACCTGTCTCAGGCCTCTGCCACTGCAGGGCATGATCGCACAGTTTACTGCCGCTGTGACGTGGCAAATGAAGTGGTTGCCACATCTGTGACTCCCCATGTACTACATAACAGTCACCCCTAAGGTAGGAACTAGGTAGCCCTATGGGCAGGGTGCGGTGTAGGTAAAGGATAGGACATGTGCCTTAACTGTGTGGCATGTCCAAGTAGTGACAAACAACCTATTTGGTTTCTCACTGCTGTGAGGCTGCCCTCTCATAGAGATGCATCGGGGAGTCCCTGATATGTTCTTCAGTGGTAATTCCTGATCTGAGAGGGGTAGCGTGATCAAGTTTGGTATGTTTGAAATAGTGGTGATAAATGCTGGATATGGGTGTTCGCGGATTTATTATCACTATTTTAGAAATGCCACTTTTAGAAATAGGCATTTCTGTCTGCTTTGTGTCTTTGTGCCTGCCTGTTGTGTATTGACTGTCTGGCCTTGGAGTGACAGGGGCTGGGTAGGTGCAGTGGCTCCATAGAGTCTGGATGAGTCAGCGCTAGGCTGAATTGGCCAGGTCTGCATGTGGAGTGGTGGGTGGAGTAGCACCTGCACCTGAATAGGTCTGTGACTGCCTTCCACAATGATGGCTCCGCTCCCCTGTGGTGTGTCTGGGGTCAGGGCTTACACTTACAATGGGGAGTATTGTGCTCTGAAAATATATTTTTAAGTTCCCCCCCAGAACTGGTTTGTACTGGGCTCAGTGACCTGGGCGAGAGGAGCACAAAGAAACCTACTGGTGTAAGTACTGGGCTGTGACCCCATGTTCGGGAGCTTACGTGAGCTTGCTTGGAGCAGAAATCACTGCGTTGGTTGCAGTGCGCCAAGAAGAACTGCCATGGGTCTTTACTATTGAGGGAAGGACTGCAACTTCTACCACAAAAGCCTTTGTGCTGGCCTGCCTGTGCCCAGCTCTGCCCTTGGCAATTCCTGGAGAAAAGCGCTGCCTACTCCCTGGTTGTCTTGAAGTGGGAGGCAGGCAGAGCGCTTCATATTTTTCTTATTGCCCTGGGCTTGGAGTGCTGCGCTGTCCCTGTGTGCTTGAGCCCCTGGCAAGGGCTTGTGTTGCAGAAGCATGTGGAGAGCACTTCGATGAGTAGAAGTGCATGAGGGGGCATAGCGCAGGTAAAGTGCTTCTTGTGAGGTAGCTGAAAGTGCTTGGGAGTGCAGTCCTTTTCTCCTGCTGTTGGGAGAAAACGTGTAAAGCGCTGCCCTGCCTCCGTGGTTCGGCAGGGCACCCTACTTAGCAGAAGAGATTGCACCGTGGGAGCTCTGTGATTGCTCCAGGGATGCGGTGGCTGGATTTTCATCTACGGCCCCCCTGTGGTAAAGGGGGTCGCAACTTGCATCTACCAAGGGACAGGTAGCGTTCCATCGCATCGCCTGACTGCTGGGAGCAGCGACGCTGGCAGTCAGGGATCCTCCTGAGGGCCCTGTCTCCCTGTCCTAGATGGGGACATAGAACTCAACGTGTGTCTGGCCAGGGATGGCTGGGAGTATAACCACGCCTGCTCTCTGCAGAACTAAGAGAGCAAGCTGCCGGCGGAGAATAGCGGGAGGCCCAACAAGGTCTCCTCCCCAATGGTGACTGATTTGGCCACAGTAGCCGCCCCTCGTCACAGTCGCAGACTGCGAGGCGGAGATCCAGTCCGGCATGCGGGAGGACTGGACAAGGCCTCCCCACCAACTTGGCAGATATTTGTGGGCACTTTTTCTCACCAATGGGGTAAAACCTCGGTTATGTAATGTTATGTTATGTTATGTTAATAATTTCTTATAGAGCGCACGATCACCGGAAGGTTTCATGGCGCTAACTCTAGCGTGTGCCGGGACCAAGCAGGCGTTAGTTGTGGGCCTGAGTGAATAGCCATGTTTTAAGCATTTTCCTGAAGATTGGGAGGTTACTGCAGAAGCGGATTTCCAACGGAAGGGAATTCCATAATCTGGGAGCCAGAGTCGCAAACCTGCGTCCGCCCTGACGGTGAAGCTTAAAAGACGGGACGGCTAGGAGTTGAAGGTTGGCGGAGCAGAGGTTGCGGGAGGGGATATACCTCGGAAGAAGGCAATTGATGAATCTAGGGCTGCGGCCATGAAGGGACTTGAAGATGATGCAGGCCGTCTTAAACGCAGTGCGTTGGGCGATGGGGAGCCAGTGGAAGTTTTTTAGCAGAGGCCTGGCAGATTGCCATTGCGGTTGCTGATGGATCAGTCTGGCCGCCTGGTTCTGGACCAGTTGGAGGCGATTGCTGAGGAAGAGCGGAAGGCCCAGGTATATAGAGTTGGCATAGTCCAGGTGTGACAGTACCAGGGCTATTACAACCTGGGTCAGGGCCGAGTGGGTGAGCATGCACCTGATCTTCCTTATCCTGTGAAGTTGGAAGAAGCAGGAGGACACAACCGTGCCTACCTGGGTCTTTAGAGATAGATCATTATTGATGATAACCCCTAGGCTTTTGACCGAGGGGGATGGGTTGGGAGGAGCACCAAGTTCTGTAGGCCAATAGTGAGGGCCCCAAAGGTTTTGGCTGTACCCATTCAGGACTAGATCGGTCTTACCAGGGTTCAGCTTCAGATGGTTATGATCCATCCACTGTTGAATGTGAAGCATGGTACCCTGGAATTCCCAAATTGATTCAGGGGAGTTGTCTATTGTGAAGATCAACTGGAGATCATCCGCATAGTTAAAGGTGATAGTATTACGTTCCTTCAAGGACTGAATCAGGGGTATCAGATATAAGTTGAACAGTAAAGGAGACAGCGAGGATCCCTGAGGGACCCCACATGTTATGGGGAGCCTAGGGGCAGTGAAAGGGGCTAGGCGTACCACTTGGGTGCGGTTGCTGAGGAAGGAACTGATCCAACTGTGGGCTGAGTCGCGGATGCCGGCCTGTTTGACACGGTCCATTAATATGGCATGGTCGACCGTGTCAAACGCGGCCGAAAGGTCTAGAAGGACCAGGGCCTGAGGGATTCTTTTTTCAGCATTTTGACGTAAGGCATCCAGTACTGCACGGATTACTGTCTCAGTGGAGTGAGCAGGGCGGTACCCTGCTTGATGGGGGTCTAAGTAGTCAGACTGCTCATCAAAGTTAGACAGACACGTAGCTACATGAGCTTCAAGGACCTTTGCCAGATAGGGAAGCAAAGAGATGGGCCTGTAATTGGAGAGATTTTGGGGGTCCGCTCCTGGTTTTTTTAGGAGGGGGATTACGACAGCATCCTTGGAGGCTTTGGGGACCCTGCCCTGGGATAAGGATTCATTTAGGAAGGTCAGAATAGGGGGAGAAAGGGCCGAAAATGCGTCCTTTAGAATGTGCAGGGGACAGCAGTCCCTAGGTGAGCCAGATTTCACCCTTGCCAATAGAGCCTGCTAGCACTGAGCATCTATGAGTGGGAGGTGGTCAAGAGTGCGGGAGTTGGATATAGTGACCGGGGGGTCCTCCTTGGAACTGGAGGTAGAGATACTGGCTTTGATATTAACCATTTTAAAAAAAAAGTATTTGTTCAAGGAGTCACATAGGTCTTGGGTGGCCACGGGCTTAGGGAGGATTCTCTCAGCGTTAGATAACTCGTTCACTATGGCGAAAATGTCCTTGGATTTATTATTCGACTCAGTGATTTTTGCCGAGAAATAGGCTGCTTTGGCTGAGAGAATGGCGTTTTTATAGTTTTTGCGGGCGATTGAGTAGAAGAGTTTTGCTTCCGGGGTGTACGTTAGTCTCCATTTTCTCTCTTTTTGGCGGAGGTCTAGTTTTTGGGCCCTGAGCTCAGGCGAAAACCATTTCTGGGCTTCAGAGCGGCGAGCGATTTTGAGTTTTTTGAGTGGGACATATTTATTGCTGCTTGCTAGTAGCCAGGCAGAAATGTTAGCTTCAGCGATATCCACATCTGGGTCGGCTTCGGGGGTGGAGCTAGCTAGGCTGTCTAAAAAATCCTGTTTATTAACAGAGCTCCATTTCCTAATCATGCCCCCCTCAGTGGCAGGGGGCTTGTTGCAGATAGGAATCGAGACGGTAAATTTTATTAAATGGTGATCGGACCAAATGCACCGTGATATTGAGGGGGTGGAGACCGTGAGATGGGTTGTCCACACCTGGTCTAGAGTGTGACCTTTAATGTGGGTGGCTGAGGTGATATGGTGGATGAAATTGAGGTTAGAGAGGAGTTCCATCAATTCAGTGGCGTGGGGTCCGCCGGATTGATCGTTGCACCAGTAGTTAAGGTCGCCTAATAAAAGTATATTTGCATAGTCCATGACCAGGTTGGCCATCTGCTCACTCAGTGAGAGGGGGAATGATGGCATGTGCTGTGGAGGTCTGTATATCAGGACACAGATTAGTGGCCCTGCACTGGAGTCAAGTTTGATAATCATGTTATCCGCAGCGGGGAGATTAAGGGGGTACATAGAAGTGAACATATAGTCTTTATGGATGATGGCAGCTACTCCACCACCCGCCTTTTCTGGGGTCCGATTGACATGTAAGATGTAAAAATCGTCGGGAAGAGCAGCCAGAATGTCGGGAGTAGAGTCAAGGTTTAACCATGTCTCGGTGATAAAGAGGATATCAGGCTTATCTGATAAAAGGAGCAGGAAGATATCTATCTGGTGTTTGACGAGGGAGCGGGTGTTAAGGTAATGTATCTGTAGAGTGGTATTCTTTACCTGCATTGGGGTAGATGTGTGGTCCTGGCAATGGGTGATGTGCGGGAGCCAATGGGGTTTGCTCTGCCTTTGGAGGATCCCTGTATGTTTTAGACGTGCATGGATGGCAGGGCAGAGTGCAAAGTCCCCCTGATTTAAATTTCTTAGTTCCTCCAAGGAGTAGGTGATAATTTGAGCAGAGGAGCTGGCCCCTGGGCCCGTCCTGGCGCGGACGGGCGCAGACGGGTGTGCCTTTGGCGCGCCTTCAGGGTGGCCCCGGCGCGCCCGCTGCTCGCGTCCGCTGCGCTCCCGCGCTGTGTGGGACATTTAAAGCCCTTCCCCGCCTCTAACTACTCCCCCACCCGGCGTGATTGGCTAAGGCCGAGGTGTGTGCTAGGAGGGAGCGAGGGAGCCGAGCGATGCGTGCGAGGTGAGGTTTCTTTAAGTAGTAATCACTTAAAAAAGCGGCAGCAGCACAATTTATAACATTCAATACAATTTTTAAAAGCAGTTTTAAAAAGAATCTGGGCGCAGCGTTTCAGCGCTTCACCGGGTAGCGGCACCGAAGCTAGAATGCCCGCTCCCGCGCTGTGTGGGACAGTTAAAGCCCTTCCCCGCCTCTAACTCCTCCCCACCCGGCGTGATTGGCACATAGAGGCATGGTAGAGGCACCTGTCACATTCTGGCCCCATACGGAACTGAAACCACACTCCCGGTGATGAGAGTGCAAGGGTAGCGAGGCCTACGGGAGCTTCGGGCTGCCTGCCCAATGAGGGGGAGGTTCCTCCTGAACCTACCAGATAACAGGTACTTCGGTGTCCTACATGCAGGAATGTATTGTGCTGACCTTGTTCACTGCACAGTTTATGCTATTCCCTGATGTGTGCAATCTAGGGGTAGTTACCCAATTGCCCTACTTATGGTACAGGTGCCATACTGTACTGTGTTAGGCCCTGATGTAACGTTGCCTATTGAAGGGATAGTCCCAGTGGGGAAGTGTTCCTAATGTGTGCACTACTGCTGATGGCGCTGGTTATTGTTAGAGTGCTCTATGGATGATTATGTTCTGTCTAATGCTTTGTGCTATGTGCAATCCTGCCAGTAGTTACTAGTCCCTCTGATGATGTTATAGCAGTGGCCCGATTAGCCTAATGATTTATATAATCCACGTAAAGTCATGACAAGCGCCTGGTGGCATAGTGTACATATGTATTGGTGTTCTAATGTGTTTTTATGGATAATACAATGGCTGTTTTTAGATAACCTTGTGTAGAGTTTATTTTTGTGGTGTGCCAAGTGTGTCACTACTGTATGAGTGTGTTGCGCAAACGCTTTACACATTGCCTCTGGGATAAGCCTGACTGCTCTGCCAAGCTTCCAAGGCGGTGAGCAGGGGTTATCTTCAGCATGTAACTCCCTTGCCCTGACTAGAGTGGTAGTTTCTGCCTGGCTTAGGCGCATGCCCTAGCCAACCAGATATCCAATTTCTAACAATACCATTATCAACTCAGTTTACGTTCCTTCTGAATAAAAAAAGGTCTCTATTATTTCTCAGCTTAAAAAACTCTCTCTAGACCAAAATAAGGAAAAATAGTATCGCCCTATCTCTCTCCTTGCTTTTGCCGTGAAGATCCTCGAAAAGCATATGAACACAGCACTCTATGAGTTTTTGGATAATAATAGAATCTTGGATAGTGCGCAATACAGCTTTAGACTAAACCACACTACAGAGTCGACTCTGGTAGTGGCTACTAAGGAGCTAAGAAGCATTCTGGACAATGGAGTGGAGGCTGCAGTGATCCAGTTGGACTTATCTGCAGCCTTTGATACCATGACCCATTCTATCCTGTTGGAGCGCCCGGCGGAGATTGGGATTGGTGGATCAGCTCTCTATCTTCCCAGCCCATTCCTCTCCGACAGAGAACAATCCGTCGCTCAGGGAGATTTCATATCAAAGCCTTTTTCTTTACCGTTTGGTATCCCTCGGGGTCATCACTGAGCCCTATGCTCTTCAACATTTATGTAGCCCCCCTGGCCAGACTAATCGTACATGTGGCTTCTTGTCAGTAGCATATGCAGATGATACGCAAATCGTAGTGTCAATCTCCAGTGATGTAACCGAGGCTGTCTACCATTTTAATGGCAGTATGGGTGCAGTAGTTAATTGGATGAGCAACAACAGCCTCAGGCTGAAATCAAATAAAACTGAGGTTCTTCTTTTTGGCAAGGACATATCCTTCTGGAACCAATCTTGATGGCTTCAGACTCTGGCCCTTTCCCCTACTTTGCTATCTAAAATCAGGTCTCGTGGGGGGATTTTTGACTCCAGATTATCATTTATGGACCAGATTTGTAAACTTACTTCATATTGTTTTTTTCTGCTGAAAAGTCTGAGTAAAATCCTCCCTTTTATTCCATTCGACTTACAGAAATCAGTAGTCACTGCGCTGGTACTGTACAGACTGGATTAGTGCAATGCCCTATATTTGGACATTTCTCAACGGTCACTCAAGAAGCTTCAGATACTGCAGAATGCAGTGGCCTGCCACCTCAAGAGAATCACCATGTTCAAGTCTGTCTCAGAGGCATTAGTGGAACTCCACTGGCTCCCAGTAAAAAAAGAGTGGCTTTTAATGCACTCTGCTTGGCACATAAATATTTGCATGGTATAGGCCCTGAGTACCTGAAGAAGTAATTCTCCTAGTACATGCCGAGAAGATCTTTGCACTCTGCAGACTCAAGATAAGTCAATGTTCCTAAAATCAAGAAGATGACATTGGGTGGTACGAGCTTAGTTTACATCAACTGTTAACTCTGGAAAAACCTGCTGGGACCTCTCAAGTGTCAGTCAAACTTGTCCTGTTTTAGAAATCACCTCAAAACTTTTCTGTTTTTATTTCCCCTAGGATATGTAATTTTAAACATTACTTTTGCCCAGTACCGTACTTAGCGGACACCAGCGCCACAACGCCCTCTGGCATTTGTGTGCTATACAAAATATATATCAAATATCATATAAATCCCAATATTGAAAATGCCACTTTTAGAAAGTTAGTAATCCAAAAGGCACGTATCTTGCGCGCCAATCAGTCGCACTGCGAATTGTAGGAACCGATCCTCACAATAAACTAGTTTACTGTCTTGCTCCAAGTTAAATCCTAAATATGAACCAATGTTTTATCAAAAACTCATCCAAAAGTTAATCCAATGAATCACAGTCTCAACAATGCTTTTGTTATTTTCATTTCAGTCACCCCTGACGAAAGCTAAAACAGCTCGAAATGCATTGGGTGGAATGACGCGAGGACACTCAGAATTAATTGTTTACTTCTACATGTCTATGTTGAAGCCCGAATGGGCACGCAGAAGGCAGTTGAAAAATAGATATAACATAAAGATCTATGATGGCGTCACACTGTCCTCGTTGTGACTGTGATTCATTGGATTAACTTTTGGATGAGTTTTTGATAAAACATTGGTTCATATTTTGGATTTAACTTGGAGCATGACAGTAAACTTGTTTATTGTGAGGATCGGTTCCTACACTTCGCAGTGCGACTGATTGGCGCCCAAGATACGTGCCTTTTGAATTACTTATCTTTCATCCGTGACTTTCGGGATAGATCACGGTAATCAGCTCGCACGCAACCTACTGAGCTAGAACATGAATTAACATAAGGGAAGGAGTGCATCCTGCTTTATATTTGAAGACTTTTAGAAAGTTGGCATTTTCTTGTCCCAACCATTTTGTGCCTGCCGTCTGTTTCTCGGTCACATGATTAGGTGAAGTTGGCAGTTGGCCTTTGTGTATTCCTCCCAGACAGCATCACAAAAAAGGGTCTGGATGTTGGCGGGATGGGCCATCTCTGGCAGGATGGGAGGGTGCAGCTGTCCCTACCAGACTAGCACTTCAAAAGCACTGACCCATCTCACACACAAAGGACTTCACACTAAACTATTGTGTCCCCAGACAGACTGGGAACAAGATAGGGAGGCAGTAAATTTTAGAATCCTCTGTAGGGGAAAACTCCAGAAGCTTCTCCCAATTGAAAGTGTGCACCAGGTATAAAAAGGTGACCCTCAGACCCACTCTTCACTTCACTCCTGGACCTGTGGATACTATAGAAAGACGCTCTACTGCTCTACTTGATGCCTACCCTGCTTGCTGAGAAGGAAGACTGGACCTGTGCTCTTTAAACGCGTGGGTGAAGTGACTGAAAGAATCAACTGCCTGCCCTCCTGTTCTGAGCTACAAGGACTTAACATGCTAAAGGAGGCCTCCCTGCATCTGCACAGCTGAACTGCTGCAACTGGACCTGCAACTGGACATGCCTGAGCCCTGCTGGCTTCTCCTGGAGTGAGTTCCTGAGCCCCAAGAGGTGCCTAACAGGTCCTGGATCATTGGTGTGGCATCAGTTGAACTCCTGCATGAAGAAAAGGAGAAAAATGAAAGTTTTGGGCTCCTCATGACAGAAAACAGGCCTGTTTGTGCCAAGATCTTGTCGCCCATGCCGACCGCCAATGTGAAGCTCCGATGAATTCAACTCTTCGCGCTACAGCACCCGACAGCTACGGGCAGCAACGCAAGATCTGCACTTTACGCTACAGCATCAACAGCCAGCGGTTACCGCCAGCATGAACACCAGCAATGACCGTCCGCAACACCAACAGGATCTTCACAGTACATCAACGACCATCTGCGACACCCGACCTATTTTTCGTGCTACAGTGATGACCTGCCACAACGCTCTCCTAGCTCCTCGCGGCCTCCTCCTCCGCGAACGGAACTCTTTGCGCTGGACCTTTGAAGATAACTTTTTCATCTGGTCCCTGTATTTGGCCTGTGCTCCATTGCAGTCATTTTGAACTTGTGAATCTCATCCAATCTCGCACGATCAGATAATTGCGAGTGACACTTTGTGCTTTTAGGTGCTATACTTGTTTGAAATCTATTAAATTGCATATCTACAGTTCTATTGATTGGATTTTGCTTGTGTTGTGTTCTCACTTTATTACTCTTTGTGTGCTGCATAAATACTTTACACATTGCCTCTAAGGTATGCCTGACTTTTCTGCCAAGGTACCAGAAGGTTAAGCACAAATTAATTTAGTGACTTTTGAGGTTCACCCTGACACAGATTGTGGTTGTAGCTTGAGAAGGGCTCACACCCCACTCAACCAACAACCTAATTTATCACACTCCCTCAATCTTTTCCCTAGCCTTGAAGAAGGATTAAGAAACATTGGTTTTCCCTCCGTGATCCATTTTGATTCAGAATGTTGACGACTTGTTATTGGCCTCTGTTCAGCTAGACCAGGACAAGGTGGCCTCAGTTTATCTCCTTACTGACGTCGAAAGAAAAATTGCAGTTTTGCCATCCCTAAGTGAAATATCTTGGCCATGAGATCCTTGCAGGGGAACATCATTTGTCCTCCGAAACAGTTGGCGCTATCCGTAAGGTGCCCCATCCTGTAACTGTCTCCCAAATATTTACTTTCTTGGAGATGGCATGGTACTGCAGACAATGGATTTTGGGATAAGCTGTAATGGCCAGAGCTTTACAAGACTTTTTTAGAACAGACACTCCGAAACACTTGTAGAGGTCCAGCTAACACATTGTAAAGATAAAGTAGACTTCGACTTCACCTGCCTTGGGCTCTCTATGAGAAACATTTTACTTTGTACCAATACCCCTAGTGACTATAATGTTCATGGGAAAACAAATGCATGGGGTCCAGAAAAGACCCATGGCCTACAATTTCTCTGCACTGGACCCAGTCGTGTCTGGGCTTACACCTCGTTTGCACTCTTTGTCAGCTGCAGTTAGCCTTGTTAAAACTTCTGAGAATATTTTGTTATGCTCCCCGCTAACCGTGGTTTACCCAACGCTGTGGTTGCACTTCTCATTGGCCACTGCCCGATTGTCACATTATGAAATATTGTTATATGCTTTTCATATTACTCTGGTTCAATGTCCTACACTGAACACTGCTTCCATGATGCCTACTGGTGAAAAGGGAGAGCCACACAATTGTATTTTAGCAATTGTACAGGTTACTGAGCCATGTATTGACCTAACTGACATACCTTTAGTTGACTGTGAATGAATTTATTTTGTGGATGGCTCTTGTCTTAGATACGAAGAAGGTACTTTGGTTGCAGTGTAAGCTGTGTCCACTGTATTTTTTGTATTGGAGAGCTGTAACCTGCCCACAGTCGAATCACTCATCTCCGATTGCCGCGCTCACAAGAACTTGTCAAGAAAGAGACTCTTACTGTCTACATAGACCCAAAATAAGCATTTGGGGTGACCTAAGAATTTTGGCTTCTTTGAATGAAGAGGTGCTTCCTGACATCATCTGGGACCCCTATTCGAAATGGGCAGTGGGTTCAAAACCTTCCAGATGCTGTGCAATTGCCAGAAAAGATAGCTGTAATGTCTAATGTGCAGACTGTCAGCACCCTCGTGATGATGTTTCTAAGGGAAATACTTCAACTGACTTTCTGCTAAAAAAGGCTGCTGTGTCTGGTGTTGCCATGCACACCTGTAAAAACTGACCAGCTCCAATGCTAAAAGACTTGTCTCGATTACAGGTGCAAGCCTATGGAAGTGAAAAATAAAGCTTGGTTGAAGCAATAATGAATGCTGACCCTGAGGAGGATGTCGAGAGACAGCACTCAATCAATCAATCAATCAGGAACATTTATAGAGCGTGCTACTCACCCGCGAGGGTCTCAAGGCGCTGGGAGGGGGGTGCCGCTACTGCTCGAAAAGCCAGGTCTTGAGGTGCTTCCTGAAGGAGAGATGGTCCTGAGTCAGTCGTAGGGGGGTGGGGAGGGAGTTCCACGTCTTGGCCGCCAGGTAGGAGAAAGATCTTCCTCCGGTGGTGGTTTTGCGAATCCGTGGGACGGTGGCGAGGGCGAGGCTGGCGGAGCGGAGCTGGCGGGTAGGTGTGTAGAACGTGAGGCGGGTATTGAGGTATTCGGGGCCCATGTCGTGGAGAGCCTTGTGTGCGTGGGTGAGGAGTCTGAAGGTGATCCTCTTGCTGACGGGGAGCCAGTGCAGGTCTCTCAGGTGTGCAGAGATGTGGCTGTGTCGGGGAATGTCCAGGATGAGTCGTGCAGATGCGTTCTGAATGCGCTGGAGTCTTTTCTGTAGTTTGGCCGTGGTCCCAGCGTAGAGGGCTTTCCCGTAGTCCAGTCGGCTGGTGACGAGGGCCTGGGTGACTGTCTTCCTGGTTCCAGTGGGGATCCACCGGAAGATCTTGCAGAGCATGCGGAGGGTGTTGAAGCAGGAAGATGTAACGGCGTTGACTTGCTTGGTCATCGTGAGGGAGGAGTCAAGGATGAAACCCAGGTTGCGTGCGTGGTCCGTGGGCTTGGGGGCGGTGCCCAGAGCAGGGGGCCACCAGGAGTCGTCCCAGGCGGAGGGGGATGGTCCGAGAATGAGGACTTCCGTCTTGTCTGAGTTCAGCTTCAGACGGCTGAGCTTCATCCATTCTGCGACGTCTTTCATTCCTTCCTGGAAGCTGGCTCTGGCGGTGGCGGGGTCGTTGGTGAGGGAAAGGATCAGTTGGATGTTGTCGGCGTAGGAGATGATATTGAGGTTGTGTTTGCGTGTGATGGCTGCGAGGGGGCTCATGTAGACATTGAAGAGGGTAGGGCTGAGCGAGGATCCTTGGGGTACGCCGCAGATGAACTTGGTGGCTGCTGCGCGGAAGGGCGGGAGACGGACTCTCTGAGTTCTGTCGGAGAGGAAGGAGGTGATCCATTCCAGGGCCTTTCCTTGGATCCCGGCGTGGTGGAGGCGGGTTGTCAGGGTGCGGTGGTAGACAGTGTCGAATGCGGCCAACAGGTCGAGGAGGATGAGGGCGGCGGTTTCACCGTTGTCCTGATGTCGTCGGTGGCTGCGATGAGGGCGGTCTCGGTGCTGTGGTTCGCTCGGAATCCGGACTGCGATGGGTCGAGGGAGCTGTTCGTCTCGAGGAAGGTGGTCAGCTGTTTGTTGACGGTTTTCTCGATGACTTTTGCGGGGAAGGGGAGGAGCGAGATGGGACGAAAGTTCTTGAGGTCTGTGGGGTCCGCGGTGGGTTTCTTCAGGAGGGCGCTGATCTCCGCGTGCTTCCAGCTCTCCGGGAATGTGGCGGATGCAAAGGAGTTGTTAATGATGTCCCGGAGTTGGGGTGCGATGATGGAGTCGGCTTTGTTGAAGATGTGGTGTGGGCAGGGGTCGGCTGGGGAGCCAGAGTGGATGGAGTTCATCATGTGGGTAGTGTCTTCCGTGCTGACGGGGTTCCAGGTGCATAGGGTGGTGGTGGGGGGCGTTGGTTCGGTGGATGGGTACGTAGTCTGAGCGCCGAAGCTGTCGTCTATATCGGTGATCTTGCGGTGGAAGAATGTGGCGAGTGAGTCGCAGAGGTCTTGCGATGGCGTGATGTCGTTGTTGCTGGCGCTGGGGTTGGAGAGCTCTTTGACGATGCTGAAGAGTTCCTTGCTGTTGTGGGTGTTGTTGTCCAGTCGGTCTCTGAATGATGTCCTTTTGGTGGTGCGGATCAGCTGGTGGTGTTTGCGGATGGCGTTCTTGAGGGCTGTCATGTTTTCTGTTGACTGGTCGTGGCGCCAGGCTTTTTCGAGGGTACGGCAGGATTTCTTGGAGTCTTTGAGATCGTCGGTGAACCATGAGGCTTTCTTGCTGTTGGGATTGCTTGGAGGGTTCTTCAGTGGTGCAAGGGCATCGGCGCAGTTGGTGATCCACTGTGTGAGGTTGCGGGCTGCTTCGTTGGGGTCCGTAGTGTTGGTGTGTTGGTTTTGGCTCAGGGAGGTGGTGAGCTGGTCGGTGGTGATCTTGCTCCAGCATCTACGGGGGGCTTGTTGCGGGCGGAGGTGAGTCGTGGTTTTCCTGAAGTTGAAGTGGATGCAGCTGTGATCGGTCCAGTGAAGTCCGTGGAGTGGCTGAAGGAGATGTGGTTGCTGGAGGAGAAGATGGGGTCAAGCGTGTGGCTGGCGTAGTGGGTGGGGGTGTTGATCAGTTGCTTGAGTCCGAGGTTGGCGAGGTTGTCTAGCAGGGTGGTGGTGTTGTTGTCCTTGTTGTTCTCCAGGTGGAAGTTGAGGTCCTCTAGGAGGATGTAGTCGGAGGAGGCGAGGGCGAGCGGGCTGATGAAGTCTGCGATGGCTTTGCTGAATTGTGTGCGTGGTCCCGGGGGTCTGTAGATGAGAGTACCTCTGAGGGTGGTCTTGGGGTCGGTGTGTATCTGGAAGTGAAGGAGCTCGGCGGTGGTGAGGGTGTCGTCAGTGTTGGTCGTGATGCGGATGGTGTTTCTGTAGACAATGGCGATGCCACTTCCGGCTTGGTTGACGTGGTCCCTCCAGGTGATCTTATAGCCGTCCGGGATGGCTATGGCGATGTCGGGGGATGAGGAGGCGTTCATCCAGGTTTCCGTGAGGAAGGCGACGTCTGGTGCTGTTGTGTCGAGGAGGTCCCAGAGTTTGACGGCGTGCTTGTGGATGGAGCGGGTGTTGAGCAGGATGCACTTGAGGTGGTTGTTGTTGGCGCCTGTTCTGGCGGGCTCGGTGCAGGTCCGGAGGCAGGTGAACTTGCAGGCATGGCAGGTGAAGGCTCCATGGGTACATTTCGGGGTGGCTTGGTAGAAGGCTGGCTGTCGGCCGGTGTTGAGTGCGTGGAGGGCGGCGTCGTCGCATCTCCGTCGGGTGGGTTGGCACCGGCGAGGGCCAGGGGTCCTGGCACTGGGCGCGGTCCAGGAACGGACGGGCGCAGACGGGCTTGCCTTAGGCGCGGCCGCTGCGCGGTCTCCATTTAAAGGGGTAGTGGGAGGGAGGAACAGCTGGGAGGCGGGAACGGGGTGGCGAATGGGACAGCGGGGGGCGGGGCAGCAGGGCGCAGCGGCGGGAAGGTGGACCGGGGGAGAACGGGGGAGGGGGTCACAGGGGCAAAGGCAAAAGTGAGGGGGCACCACAGAACAGGGGTACAGAAGAAAAACGGGGGAGGGAGTCACAGGGGCACAGGCAAAAGCGAGGGGGCACCAAGGAACAGGGGTACATAAGAAAAAACGGGGGAGGGGTTCACGGGGGCACAGGCAAAAAGACGAGGGGACAACAGGCACAGAAGGGCTTACTCGGCGGCAGCGAGGGCACTGGCAGGCAGCAGCACAGGAGAACCGTGTGGCGGCTGGGGGGGGGGCGACCTACCTGCTGGCAGGGTCAAAGGTCGCACTGGATTACACTCCTCCCCAACCTTGCCAGGACATATCATAGAGCAGCCCACGTTAATAGGAATGGCATGATTTTTCAACAGCAACCCATTGGTGTGCGCCCTTCTTTTCATCAATAGTCCAAAGTTATTGCCGGTCTATGCCACCTGTCTGTCATCTAATGGTGAAAAACAGATCAAGGCCACCACTGCTGCTCACCCTCTGGTTCCCTTTGTGCACACCCATGTATATTTCATACAACTACCTAAATGTGCAAATTTCTCTTATATTTTAGTTGTGACCTTAATGTTCTATGGATGGGTGAAAGTGCCCCCTTTCACCCACGTAGATAGGGGCAACCATCGGCTAACCGACTAGTTAGGGTCTTTATCAGCAGTGATCAATGAACACACTCTGTATCCGCAGTAGTGCAGCCAGTCTGCAAAGCACAACTTCCATTGTGCCTATCACCTTGAGTCAATAGGAAAAGATGGACTAATTAACGGGATCTCTGAAGAATAAGATTGCTAAGATTTGTGCCGAAACTTTGTTGAAGTGGCCAGACACCTTTGAAAGCGATCCCCTAACAGAAAAGTAGGCTGAGCCCCCAGAAAAAGTCCTAGGCTACCCCATGATGCTTCTGATAGAGCGTTACTGATGCGAATATTTTAGGGGTGCACCATATTCATTGTTAGTCAGCACCCGCATATAAATGAGCATGTTATCCAAGAGTAATGGAAATGTATTCAATGAAATGGGATAGTAGAAATGTAAACAGGCCTCGAGAGAAGAGAAAGGCCATCAGTTATTCTGAAATGCATTGATATATATGTAATGCCTAGTATAGAAATGTCGTGCATTAAGAGACATTAAGCCATGTTAGAAGGAGGAATAAGGTAATTCTCTCAAGTATGAGACGAATAATTAGAATTGTTAATGGTAGAGTGTTTAGTTTGAGGCCTAACCATGTATGTAAGAGAAGGCCTTCGTTTATTTTAGCCATGTTTTATTAAGACGGTAGGATATTAGCAAAGCTTAAAATACAGTGCATTGTGAAACCTCATGATGTTAGGGGTTTTTCCTATTCAGCATTTGGCTGCAGGTACAAGGCCATGTAGCTCGTTAGTTAGAATGAGTCTTTGTTCGAATGGAATGGAGACAGAAGGAGTAGACATGAAGGGAGTGGATTGGAATGTAAAATTGCAACTCCTGGTACAGAGAAGGCCTGGGACCCAAGGTCGAATTCGTGGAAGGAAGATGAAAGGATCCAAATGGAAATTTACTGAAGAAAGAGGCTGCCTGAAGGGGTGTGCTGAAGGGCGTGTACCGCTTTTTGGGGTTTTGTATTAGGGACAGAGCCCCGTGGGTTGAGCAGACGAGACTTAGGAGAGGGACGGAAAGGAGCAATATAGATCGAGCTCTCAAATGGTGAAGACTTCTTAGGAAGTTTCACCGCTGACACCTTTTATGCGATCCTCACCTGGAAGGGAATGTTAAGTAGGTATGTCACCTTAGAGTAGGGTAGGGACAGAATTGATTTGATTGATGACTTTAAATTTTGATATCACGATTGCCATAGGGTACTTGATGCTCTTGGAAGCTGTAATCCTGTTTATTTTCAGTCGTATGCGAATACTTCGCAGACTAGCATTTGTATTAATCCCCATATATCTTTTGTGCTTGGTATTGAGGTGCCTATATATTCAGATGTTTTTGCTGATAATAAAAGGTCAACCTCCCAGATTGTGAGTCTTCTTTCCTGAGATGTCCAATTGTGGTAAATACGATTTGATAATTGTGATTCTTCCCTCTACGCTATTCTGCAAGTAAAAAGATCCTGGCGACCTGAATAGGTTCTTGTAAGTAATTAGACGAGGTCAAGAACTGGCGTTCCCAGTTGGTAGCAAACGAGGATGGTTTCTTTCTGATAGCGAGGGAAGATTGAGATTAGGATAAGTGACTCTTGAGGCCCATCAATGATAAGTGAGGTTGAATCATCGGAGGGCGAACGGCAGACGACCTGGCGGACGGACGTAGATGGCGAGTAGCAGTGCGGCAGCAAGCAGAAGCTCGAAGAGTGAGTATGAACAGGATACGATGTTGTAGATTGCGGTGTCGTATTGTATGAGATGTTTTGCGGAGTTGGTGTGAATGTTGTGTGATTGCGAGATCAGGCTGTGAGCACGCGCAGCCCGGGAAAGTCTTAGGCGATGAGAAGCCTGAGCAAGAGGGTGTATAAGACACCCCTGGTAGATTTTGTTGACCACCGATCGTGAGGTACCATCGACCGAGATAGGGGGAACAAATGTATGAGTGTGTGGCAACCTGACGCTGGTCGTGGGCTGTAGTATGTGGAATTGAGTATTTGTAACCTATCAGAGGCGATCTGTCTGCAACAGACAGTAACCAACCGAGGTCGACAATTTCGAGAGACTGTAGACGGACAGTCAGAGGCTGTGGACGGACAGCCAGAGGAGTAACTTGTTTGGGATCAAACGGTTATTTCAGTGTGTGAATGGGACGAATGCAAGGGTGAGACGAGCGGTGAGCAGGAGGGGAACTGCTGCGAGTGGAGGAACTGTGACGTCAGAAGATGTCGCGCTGCGATAGGCTGGTTGGTGTAGTTCGCGCTGTCATTGGCGGACGGAAACCAGGAAGTAAACAGAGGTCCTGTGCGTTTAGTATTTGGTCATGATGAAATGTTTTAAAGTTTTCAGGGAATTGTGTCGGGGGGATGAACCTGTAGTTACTCGAGAGGGTGTGGAGGCCCCTCCAGAGGACTCGCCAGCACACTATATGGCAAGAAATGTAGGGTTGCACACTATAGTTTGGATTGAGAATTGGCATAAAGTGACTCAAGGTGAAGGAGAGTTGGCGTTCCCACGGTATGGTTCATTCAGACTAGCAGTGTTGTATCAGCTAAAGACTGTGATGGCAGCTTTACGACCTATGCCGAGGCCCACACAATTTGAAGCTCTACATGCGTGGATTAGAGCAGCGCATGATAAAGAGAGAGGCAGAAATCAAGAAAGGGTGAAAAGGTCAGTTCAGGCGTTCCAAGATGCAAGATGGGATGCCGCGGAGAAAAGATGGAGAAAGCAGGCAATAGAGGGACATAAATTATATCCCTTATTAGAGACGACAGGGAAATCAAAGGAAAGGACAGTAGATGGAGAGGAAGACAGTGACACGGATGATAGCCTGGTAGAAAGGTTGTTATCCGAGAGACCACCTCCATACAATCCAGATGCCTCAGAAGGCAATGAGACGAAAGAAGAGTGTAGGGGAACAGTACCTCGATCAGAAGTAAGAGTAGAAGGAAATATCTCTATGGGAACCGAGAATATCAGGTACAAGTCCGTAGGCAGCTCAGAGGTGGAGAAAGGAGTGAGGCTACCAGATGCGTTGAAAATACCAGTTATCATCGGACCTATTGAGTCGATGTATGAGCTTGAGCCAGAAACAGAAGGGAGTTCGGGACGGTCAGAGGGCAGGACGAGAAATGAGATAGAGGAAAGTGGATCGGTGAGGGGAATGGAACGGGCTCCGAAGCCTATAGAATGGAGTACGCCGATGCCAGCTACAGCGGACTCCTCAGGAGGACAGGGAGAATCGAGACCTACTAGACCGAAATCTTTAGTGGAGTCGAGATCAGATTTGAGAATGTGGACACCACCGGTGAGAACCCAAAGTCAGGGTGTTTTAGATGCAGAAAGGGATCTAGGGTCGGTTGTAAATCGCTCGGTTCCTATGGGCACATCAGGAGAGAGTAGGCGACAAGAAAGAGAATGTGAATACAGTGACAGGGATGGTACAGCCTGCCGAGAAGTCCTGAGGGGAGCGTTGAGAGGGAAAATGTTGGATGTCGTAAGGCTAAAGGCCGAATTGAATGAGATAATCGGTGGAAATCTACCCCTAGAAAGAATATTGACTTACGAACAAGATGAGTTACTCTTTTTAGCGAAAGATGTGACTCGCAAAGCACGCACAGCTCATGAGAAATTGGCAGAGCTGGCAAAAAGATATGGGGTGGATCTGTCAAAGACTAAAACGTTGCAAGGTGATCACCGGTTACAGTATAGTGACCAGGAACTGGAAGACAAGAGACTCATGGGATTAAGAACCCATGTCAAAGATTTGATTATAGCAATGCGAGCATGGCTCATGCTCGATAAGTGGGAAGAAAGATGGTCCAAGAAGAAAAGTTCGAGAGGAGTAGTGGGAGAGACGCCACCTCCGGGAGGAGGCACGATGGCAATAGGGAGTTTTCCTTTAAGGGAGGTACAGAATGGAGGATACGTGCATGTACCCTGGAGTAGAGGGGACTTGGCTGCTTTCACAAATGATTTTCCTCGGCTAAGGGAAAAGCCTGTAGAGTGGTACAAGCAAGTTGACCGCTTTGTCAAAATCTCGAAGGTACTGTGGATTGATTTGAATACTTTGTTTGACATTGTGATCCCGGGGGACTTGTGGTCGGCATGTAAGGTTGCGATTGAATGGCCGGCCTCAGAGCCCGACAGGGATTTGATTACACATGGCCCGTCGCCGATAGTGATGAAAAAGTTTGAGCAGGTAATCACTTGGTTGAAATCGAAGGTCTCACCACAAGACACCGATTGGGTAAAGATAGATAGGACGGTACAAGAGCCCAAGGAGACAGTGCATGAATTTTACGAGAGACTTTTGCAAGCTTTTAAACAGTACAGTGGTTTGGAGGCATTGGATACCAAGGACATGGGACAGTTTGTGTCCAAGTTTGTGTTGGGATTGAGGCCAGAGGTTAGCCTAATGATACAGCAACATTTGATTTGTTGGCAGAATAAGCCTGTGGATGAGATTCTCCGATACGCTAGGTATTGCAGTGATGAAATCGAATCTAAGCACAAGAAATTGAAAGACAATCTGCTATTGGTACAGATGCAGACCGCAGTTCAGGGACAGTCTACTGGAGGAACGTTGGGAAGGAGGCAGGGAAATTACCAAGGAGGAGCACAGAATGCTCAAGGACAGGCGAGGCCGAGAGGAGTAGACCCTAAGACCGGAATAGATGTGACAGTATTGAAAAAGACCACAGCTTGTCACCTTTGCCATCAGATTGGACACTGGAGATGCGAGTGTCCGTTTAATCCATTAAATCAAATACAGCAGGAAGAAGAGTTGACCCATGTTCCAGTGGCAGACACACTCCCTGTAGTAACGCAACCTAGAATGACAAAAGGGGGGACAAATGTTCCGCAGGTACAAGTTCCCCGACCACCTAGGATACAGAATATGCAGCAGGGAGTTCGGACGTATGTACAGATGCCTCTATTCAAAGTGAATGGGGAAGATGATTCCGATCCAGCAACAAGATCTTGCTGGAGAGGAGACGATGATTGTGCGCTTAGAGCGGTCCTAGAAGTAGATCAGAAGGGACCATTTGTAGAAGCGGAGATCGATGGCCACCCTACGACCTTTTTGGTTGATACGGGGGCTACAAGGTCGACTGTAAGATCTGCAGTGATCCCGTATCTACCCCTCTCCGGCCAAACAATCCAAGTAGTTGGAGTAGCGAACAGGCAATTGACTAGCCCACTAACGGAACCAATCCCGATTAGGATCGGGAACTTCAGTGACAGACACCAGTTCGTGGTGTGCGATTCTAGCCCAGTCTGTTTATTGGGAAGAGATCTATTGTGTAAACTTAATTGTACCATCTATTGCACCCCGAATGGAGTGGAAGTGCAGACAAGAGATGATGATGCGACCTTTAAGGTTGCGAATCAGCGTTGGTGCGTGGAAATGTATCCTGCACTTACAGTGGAGGAACTCCCTTCAGACCTGAGGGAATCGGTGTCAGTTGATGTATGGGATCTTAGTGGGGAAGAGATCGGACTAGTTAAAGGTGTAGATCCAGTGAAAATAAGAGTCAAAACGAATGTAGAGTACCCGAGAATTCCCCAGTATAAATTGTCACCGGAAACTATCGAGGGGATCAGACCCGTAATTGAGTCCATGCTTAGGCAAGGAATTTTGAGAGAAATCAGGGGAAGTCCATGTAATTCGCCCATAATGGGATTGCAGAAACCGAGTGGGAAATTCAGGAGTGTGCAAGATTTGCGAAGAATTAATGAGATCGTAATCCCATGTTGTCCCGTGGTACCGAATCCATCCGTGATCCTGTTCCAAATCCCATGTGATGCGGAATGGTTCACCGTGATTGACCTGTGTCAAGCTTTTTTCTCGATTCCTCTGCATGAGGAGAGCCAATTTCTTTTTGCATTCAGGCTGGAAAATCGTGTGTTAACATGGTGTCGTATCCCACAGGGGTACACTGAGAGCCCATCTATTTTCAACCAGATTTTGAAAAAGAATCTCGAAGGTCTAGTGCTTCCCCAGGAGTCTGTTCTCGTCCAGTACATAGATGATTTGTTAGTGGCGTCAAAAACTGAGGACCCCTGCAGGATTGATACAGTGGCACTGTTGAATTTCCTGGGAGAGAATGGGCATAAGGTGTCTCCAAACAAATTGCAGTACTGTTTGAGTGAAGTACAGTATTTGGGTCATAGGATTGAGAAGGGAAAGAGGAAAATATCACCAGATCTTATAGATGCGATCTTGAGAATGCCCGTCCCTACGACTCAGAGGGCAGTTCGAATGTTCTTGGGAATGGTTGGCTACTGTCGCCAATGGATCCCGAACTTCTCCTTTGAAGCAAAGCCCTTACAGCGGCTGACGCACAAGGATGTGAGTGATCCGGTACCATGGGATGAAGACTGTTTAAGGGCATTTTTGAAATTAAGAGAAGCCTTGTGCTGTGCGCCAGCATTGGGAATGCCTGATTATAAGAAGGCATTCGCGTTGTTTTGCTGTGAAAAAGAAGGTTGCGCATTGGCAGTGTTAACTCAGGTCCATGGGAAAGTCCCTAGACCAGTTGCCTATTTTTCGGCTACACTAGATCCAGGAGCCTCTGCGTTGTCTCAGATCCGTTGCTGCAACAGGTGTCAGTATCGAGAGATGTGAGAGCATTGTAATGGGTCATCAGCTTACTGTGCATGTGCCACATTCTGTTGAACTGTTGATGACCAGGACTAAGACACAACACCTCACGAATAATAGATTGACACGTTATGAACAAGTCATCTTAGCTGCTGAAAATGTAACGTTGAAGAGGTGTTCTGTTTTAAATCCTGCCACACTGTTGCCGATCCCGAATATTGATGATGAAGATTGTGAGGATCATGACTGCCTCGATGTGACTGAATTGTGCACCAAGTCCAGACCTAATATTGTAGATGAACCACTTTCCGAACCTGATGAAATATTCTTTGTGGACGGTTCATGTTTAAGAGACAATGCGGGTCAGTTGAGAGCAGCATTTGCAGTTTGTACCATCACTGGGGTGGTAGAAGCCGCTTGTCTAGAAGGAGTATACTCCGCACAGGTGGCTGAGCTGATTGCTTTGACTCGTGCCTGCGTGGCCGCTAACCAGATCCGTATAACGATTTATACGGACAGCCAGTACGGGTTTGGTGTCGTTCACGACTTCGGACAGTTATGGTCCCAGAGGGGGTTCATGACATCATCTGGATCACCCATTAGAAATGGAGAATATGTGAGACAACTGTTGGAGGCGTTGCAAGGCCCCGACGAAATTGCAGTAGTGAAGTGTTCTGCTCATACGAGAGGAAATGACTTTGTATCTCTTGGAAATAACTATGCCGACGAGGTGGCCTGATTTTGTGCAGAACAGGGGTGTGATTTTACAAAAAGACACATAAGGGGAAACGAAGAAACAACTGACTTCAGTGTGATGTTGGCGATGGCCGATACATGGGAGGAGTTAAAGCAGTTGCAAGATGAGGTGTCTGATGAGGAACGGGATAGTTGGGTGCAAGCTGGATGTGAGAAGGGAGATGTGGAGGTTTGGGTTTCAAATGATGGAAGAGCGTTATTACCGGAATGTTTGTTAAATCCAATGGCACGATTGATACATGGTGCTGTGCATCTTGGCAGGGATGCGATGGTGCGAGTGTTTCGTCAGACATGGTACAATACGAAGTTTCGGGCAGCAGCGGAAGCAGTATGTCAGAGATGTGTCACCTGTCAGCAAATGAATGTAGGGAAAAGGACAGCTGTGACGATGAGTCATATAGGGAGGTCGGGTGGCCCTTTCAACAGGATGCAGTTAGATTTCATTGAGATGCCAAAGTGTAATGGGTTGAGATACATATTAGTGGTGGTGTGTGTCTTTTCCAGATGGGTGGAGGCTTACCCGACACGCAGGTGTGATACTCTAACTGTAGCTAAGTTGCTGTTGAGAGAGCTCATCCCGAGGTTCGGGTTCCCGACCTCTTTGGAATCGGACAGAGCAACGCATTTCCACAGCGAATTAATGAAGTTGCTTTGTGCTGCCCTGAACATAGATCAAAGGTTGCATTGCAGTTATAGACCAGAGGCTTCTGGGATAGTGGAACAAGTTAATGGGACATTGAAGGCCCGAATGGCAAAAGTGTGCTCCTCTACTTCCCTGAAGTGGCCAGACGCCTTACCTCTGGTGCTAATGAGTCTCCGAAGTGTGCCAGATAGGAGAACTGGATTGTCACCCCATGAGATATTGATGGGGAGAGCGATGCGTGTGCCAGCAATACCAGCCTCTGCATTGATAAATATCACTGATGATGTTATTCTGGACTACTGTAAAGGCCTGGCTGATGTGGTTCATTCTGTGTCCCAGCAGGTGCAGGCGGTAGCTGTTCCATCTGCAAGTGATCTGTGCCACGATCTGTGCCCAGGGGACTGGGTATTGGTATGGAAGCACGTGAGGAAGAGTTGCTTGGATGTTCGCTGGAGAGGCCCCTACCAGATCATACTAGTTACCAATACTGCAGTGAAGTGTGGGGGACTACCGAACTGGGTGCATGCCTCCCATACCCGTAGAGTTCCAGCACCCTTGGAAGATACAGCCCCTCTTGTAAATGAAAACCCAGCTGAGGTGGCAGGGCCATCTGAGAGGGCAAGTCAAGCTGTAAGGGTGGCTGACGCAGCTGGTTGTGCACTGGAACAAGCTGTAACCGAAGAAGAGAGAAACTCAGAATCAGAACAGGAAGCGGAAGAAGGTGCATTTGGCGGAGTGGAGCCAAATCTTCCCGGAGAAAAAGGTAGTGCACAGGGTATCGGAAGGGAGAGCAGAGGGGTCTCAGAAGCAAGAAGAGTTTGGCCCGTGAATCTGAGACGGGAAAATTCAAGAGGGACACCGAGAAGAGATCTTGCCCCAGTGTCGGAGGTGCAAGAGCCGGAGCAGAGTGAGGAAGAACAAGATCCGGAAGCCCCGAGAAGGTCAAGGAGAGCCAGAGTACCGTGTCACAGGTACGCTTCACCTGAATGGACGTACGTAGCAACGAATGCTAGGACCGATGAGTACAGGGAGGCTGAGATCGATTACTCTTGTCAGCGGTCCCCCGAATCTGAGGGCAGAAGTGTTGCTGAAGATCCCAGGATTGGAGATCGAGGGAGTACTGACTCTCTTCATTCCAGATCCGCCACTCCTGAGTAACATTCGTGGTCTGATTTTGGATACATTGGCGTTCCCGAACTTTGCAGTTGTACCTTCTCCCCAAGAACTGAAAACTCTTAAACTTGAAATATTGCAAGGGGTCCTGGAGCTGTTGGGACCTGCAGTTATTTTAGATTGAAGTTGACCTCTGTCGAGAGGGAGCCTTTGCAGATCCAAAAGAAAATAGAGACTGGACATTAAAGGAGAAACATTTGCTATAAAGGATAATTGTTGCATTGAGATAGTAGCCTGAATGAGAAGGAGACTCTCGCCCATTGTTATCGAACTGGATTCTGAGGGTGAGGGAAAGATGGCAGAGCCTAGAAGTACACACGGAAGGGCGAAGAAAGTGATAGGTACACTTTTAGGAGTAGTCATAGCTGTTATTTTTGCCGTAGTAATAACTTCGTATGCAGTGGCCCACAGGGAAGAGGGGAAGATGTTGGGAACACCTATACCTGCTACCACCAGTACAGAGAAAGATATCTCAGGAGATAAAAGGGCGATGATGATAGAAGAAAGTCGTAGGCTACACATGGATTTGTCGAGAGGTGACTTCAAGCTCAATGCATATGCGAAACTGTTGTATGAGTACGTTGATGCGATGGATGCGAAGGATTGCTATGTGTGCATGCAGTTGCCTCCTTCTGTAGATGAGGGTATTAGATACCATCACCTTCCATTGACTTATGGGATTTCTTGCAGTCTATTGCTTAGCCTGTTTTATGAAAGGAAACAGTTTGAGTATTATTTCTCAAATTATGACACAGTACTTCCTGATGTACCAGCGTTCAAGCATTTGAATAAGTATGATTATTATAAGTCGCAAGAAAGACTTCGGACTTATTTCATCCCGACTCAAAGTTTGGATACTGCTTATGCACATAGAAATAATTTGACATGCTCAGTGTCAGACACTGAAAAGAAATTTATTGGCCAAGTTGAGGACAGATATAGAAAATTAACCCAAGATAAGGATGGGGGAAAGAAGTCAACCGATTGGACAGAAGAGGAGATGCTACATAAGTCAAGGGGAAGTTATGGACCCATAGCGTTAGATCAAGTACAGAGAGGAAACCTGTGTGTTGCTCGTCCGCAGTCGGACAAGGACAAGATCTGGGTGGGACATAGCACATGTGCCCATACCTTTACTATAGAAGATTCAGCTAGGAACTTTTTGCAGGGCCAGATACAGGTCATCCCAACGGTGTATTATGTGTGTGGAAGGAATGCATACGTGAGGTTGCCTGAGCAATGGTACGGAGCTTGTTATTTGGCTGTTATTTTCCCGAAGATATACCATGCCGAGGATTTGACTCTGCTAGAGATCGGACAACACTCTAGAGTACGAAGAGATGCTAGTGCAGGAGCTGTGATTGGTGATATCTTTGGAGCAATCATACCTGGTCTGGGTGTAATTTTAAATGATGTGAAAATACGAAAATTAGCAACTGTGGTTGATGAGTTGTCAATGAACACAGCGAAGTCATTGTTGCTGGTGGATGGAGAGATGTTATCGATCAGGACAATGGTTTTACAAAATCGTCTTGCATTAGACGTGTTGTTAGCCAAAGAGGGCGGAGTTTGCAAGACATTGAAGGTTCAGGAATGTTGCACATATATTCCAGATAACAGCAAAGAGCTAAGGAAATATATAGTCAACATTACCACACTTCATGAAGAAACTGCAATTTTAGCAGAAGAGAATGTGTGGGAAAAGATTGGAAAAGGATTTGGACATGTGGGAAGCTGGTTTGCAGATTTAGGGAAGGGAATTCTTGGATATGTGCTGAAGCCAATTTTGATTGTGGTGGTTTGTGTGATTTGTTTGTGGGGACTTGTGAGAGCGTACAAGTGGTACCGAGGAAACAGAGCTGAGAGGACTCTCAGGGGATATGAAAGACGAATGGCGTTTATGCAAGATAATCAGTACCAAGATCTGAAAAGAATGGAGGGTTTCCGACACAATGGAATGGTTACCACTTCTGTATAGATGGATTTGTGTGATGACAAGTTGTCATCAAAGGGGGGAACTGATAGAGCGTTACTGATGCGAATATTTTAGGGGTGCACCATATTCATTGTTTGTCAGCACCCGCATATAAATGAGCATGTTATCCAAGAGTAATGGAAATGTATTCAATGAAATGGGATAGTAGAAATGTAAACAGGCCTCGAGAGAAGAGAAAGGCCATCAGTTATTCTGAAATGCATTGATATATATGTAATGCCTAGTATAGAAATGTCGTGCATTAAGAGACATTAAGCCATGTTAGAAGGAGGAATAAGGTAATTCTCTCAAGTATGAGACGAATAATTAGAATTGTTAATGGTAGAGTGTTTAGTTTGAGGCCTAACCATGTATGTAAGAGAAGGCCTTCGTTTATTTTAGCCATGTTTTATTAAGACGGTAGGATATTAGCAAAGCTTAAAATACAGTGCATTGTGAAACCTCATGATGTTAGGGGTTTTTCCTATTCAGCATTTGGCTGCAGGTACAAGGCCATGTAGCTCGTTAGTTAGAATGAGTCTTTGTTCGAATGGAATGGAGACAGAAGGAGTAGACATGAAGGGAGTGGATTGGAATGTAAAATTGCAACTCCTGGTACAGAGAAGGCCTGGGACCCAAGGTCGAATTCGTGGAAGGAAGATGAAAGGATCCAAATGGAAATTTACTGAAGAAAGAGGCTGCCTGAAGGGGTGTGCTGAAGGGCGTGTACCGCTTTTTGGGGTTTTGTATTAGGGACAGAGCCCCGTGGGTTGAGCAGACGAGACTTAGGAGAGGGACGGAAAGGAGCAATATAGATCGAGCTCTCAAATGGTGAAGACTTCTTAGGAAGTTTCACCGCTGACACCTTTTATGCGATCCTCACCTGGAAGGGAATGTTAAGTAGGTATGTCACCTTAGAGTAGGGTAGGGACAGAATTGATTTGATTGATGACTTTAAATTTTGATATCACGATTGCCATAGGGTACTTGATGCTCTTGGAAGCTGTAATCCTGTTTATTTTCAGTCGTATGCGAATACTTCGCAGACTAGCATTTGTATTAATCCCCATATATCTTTTGTGCTTGGTATTGAGGTGCCTATATATTCAGATGTTTTTGCTGATAATAAAAGGTCAACCTCCCAGATTGTGAGTCTTCTTTCCTGAGATGTCCAATTGTGGTAAATACGATTTGATAATTGTGATTCTTCCCTCTACGCTATTCTGCAAGTAAAAAGATCCTGGCGACCTGAATCGGTTCTTGTAAGTAATTAGACGAGGTCAAGAACCGGCGTTCCCACTTCCTTCCAATGCATCTAGGCGTGTAACGCTGTATGCGGGTCTGACTCACGTTAGTGATGTAATCCCAGTGCACAGTGTTAGAGTTGGATTTACGATCCAATCACAATCAAGGTTAATGATGGATGATATCCCAAATAATGCAGAGTTGTGCTATGCGCTGCTTTGCAATATTTTGCCTCAAGGGTGCATTCCATGGGTGCTGTCTGGGCATTCCCATGCAATAATCCATGTATTTTGATGCTAGTCCCTATCTACAAACAGTGGTAGATAGGAATTTGTGTCCAAATCCTACGCCTCCTTGAGGGAGGCACAACAAGGAGAAATGGCTTGATCTCTCCTCGTGTTTCTAACCAGCACACATTCAGAGTGGTAACAGCCTTAAATCATTGTTTTTGTACTTAAAGGGATCCCCTTTCAATACAAAAACGATGCTTCAGAGTAAGCACTCACCTTTGCACTATGGTGCAAGGGTGTGGCATTGGTGTGCACCGCAGCAACTTTGGGGCAGCATACCTTGCGTCAAAGAATAGTAAGTCTGGGACTCAGAATCTTCATGGTGCACAAGAATTGGATGGTCCTAGATTATTTGCTGGCAGCCAAAGGTGGGGTTTGTGCCATTGTAGGCACAGAGTTATGCACACACCTTCTAAGTACCTCTTTCAGCATACACAAGCACTTAGAGCATGTTAAGAAAAGTGGGAAAAAGTTACATGAAATGGAAACAGGCACGATATTGAATCCGAGTGCCACTTGGATATGGCTGGGGGTCCCTTCTGCCTTTTGGGAATAACAGTGTTTGAATCAATCATTGGTACTGTTTTAATTGTGATTATCCTCTATGTTTCTGTTTAGTTGGTTATGTGTGTCATCCAGCACTCATGCAAGAACAAAGACACTGCCATTCCTTTTACGTTTTCCACCTCCTAGGATGATGAGGGAAGTGTGATAGGCTGGCCTGGTATATGATGTACACTTATGTAGGTGGACACCCTGCACCAGTCCAGACAATGCTTATGGTGATTTAGGAGGTCTTAGACAACCATAGAAAGCTCTCTAAGTGGTAGCTGTGTAGAGCAGCCTTCAGGCTTAGTCCAGAAGGAGTGTAAAGCAGCTTGTTTTACCAGAATGCAATCTTATAGATATAGATTAAATGGAAAAGAACCACACAGGGTATTTATAAAAATATATATTTATGTTATAATACTCACTAGCATGTTTAGTTATCCCCTACTCGGAAATATGCACAATGCACACAATACTTTGCATAGAAATTATGTAAATAGCACAGAATACACAGTGAACCCCAGGGGGGACAAAACCATATATTAAGAAAGTGGTAGAAGAACCATGACTGATGTCAAGACAATGTCCAGAGGATGTAGAAGTGCCGGGATCCAAGGAACCACCCAAGGTGAGTGACTAGGAACCCCACGGAGATCGTGTGCAGTGTGGGAACACGACCGTGTTCTCTGTGCAAACCAACGTGTAAGATGTGGTTACAATTTTAAAGAAAAAGGACTCTTCCCAATGGACCCTGAAGAAACCCCGTGGAAGACAGAAGGTTGGAAAGCCACCCCACCCCTGGATACCCTAGTACCCATGTTACCTACACCATGGGAGCCGTATGCACAGATGTGAAGTGGTATCGGAAACCGCCGTCGAACCCAATGGAGGACTTCTGGAAAGTGCCAGTGCTGGAGAAGTAGATAGTGTCCGGTGGAATCTGAAGGTGGATTCAAGTTGAGAGGTACCTGCAAGCAGAGGGGCCAGAGTCTGTGTCACTCAGGAGTGACCCGGAGACCTGGGAGACGAATGACCACCGATGTCGGGTGTTGCAGGAGAGTTGACAGTGGCCTTGACTCTGCAGTTGCAAGGACTAGGTGATGCTGAGGAAGACCAGGAGCCAGGCACAAGCTGTCCCACACCGGATGTCGAGAGTTGAGGGGTCGGTGTCTGTCGGAAGCACCAACAAGCCTTGGCAACTGCAAACAACTTGGAAGTCGAAGAAGGTGCAACGTCGGGAACAGCAAGGTCCAGGGGACTCACCACAAGCAGGGGAGTCAGGGCAGGCCCAGAGCAATCATGGGAGCCCAAAAGAAACAAAGGTGACTCTCAACAGGACCCACAGGCCGAAGGCACTGGAGTCGCAAGAGGACCTCGAGCAGCTCACCAAAAGATACAGGCCATGATACGAAAGGTGCGGTGTGGACAAAGATTTTGGTCAGTGGGGATGCTTGAGATTGGGGCTACTTGGAGTCCTGTGGTAAATAATTTAATTACCGGGACTCAATTTGATACAGAAACATAATAAAAATAGCTCAGTAAATAAGAGGCAGAATCCGTGGTATTAGAGGTTCGGAACGGGCTTTATTCCAATGGATGATTCGAATCGGTGACTCCAAGTTCCATCACCACGGAGGTTCAGGAAGTGAAGTACATACTTTATTGATAATTAATCACTTTTATACAATAGGCATTACAGTGAAGCAAATGCAAGAGGCGTAACAATTGATAGTGTAGATAAAACATTCATGCGTAGCAAAAAGTAGGCGTAACTGGGTGTGACTAAAGAACGTCATCAGGTGTGATGTCATAATAGGGTGGTTCCATGAAAGAATTTCGCAATGTCAGCAGAAATACTTGGCAGAAATGCGCGCGCAGCAGCATGACGTGTGATTGACGTGCAACTAGGGGGTGAAGGGGACTTGACATTTAGCTCTACATGTGGCGTCAGAAGTCTGGAGGGTCAAGTCAACCTAATCCCAAATCATATCTAACATCCTATGTTTAAAGAACTATGTTATCCAAAAGAGAGGTCTCTTAGAGTAGAATCTTATTCTATACTGACTATACTGACTGTTAGTGCGTGTACAAGCGTCTAAGTGTCTACACTAGATGCGAGGGCAGAAGTCTTCCATAATAATAGGGCTATGAATTACTTGCATAAAGACAGAGAAGCCGGGCCTTTGCTCGGTAGCTGGAAGAATGTTTACTTAAACTACTAGACAGGAATGCATTGGGCAGGGAGCGGAGCAGATAATTTCGAAGGTGAAATACAGTTTTTGGCAGGCAACAGGCTGATGTCAGGCTTCGTGAGCCGCGCAGGGAATGAGACAAAGTTCATGGTCACAGATGCAGGCTCAGACTGGAGCTTTCAGAGGCAGAAGGCAAGAGAAGCTTGATGACAGAATCAGGGCCTACTTGCCTGGACTGTAAAATGGCATAAGTGAACCATATAAAGCCGGTGGCCTTTCATACTTAGGAATGGAATATCCGGCCTATTCATGGCGGATCTGAAAGAGGACATGTTGACGGTGGACGCACATGTGTTTGCGTCTTCATAACTGGAACTGGAGGGAACATACATGTACTTATGATTCATACATGAAACCGTTGGGGTCCAAGATAGGGGACATAACTGATCGGAAAAATTCATATTTCCACATTCCCTCCTTGTCCCCTACTTGCCCGTTAAGAGATATCAATCTTCATCAATCCGTTGATCTGTTCATATAGCATCATTTGTTCTTCTTTTTTCTTCTGGGATGAATGAAATCTTGGTGGGGGAATACACGATGTGGCACACAGACCACAGATCGCTGGTCCACATTGTAGACATAGACAGCAACTGAATAGTATGAGAAGGCCAATACCTAGGAAGGATAGGACCTTCCATCCAAAGGTAGATAATACACTCCAAAACCAACCGGACCAAGTCCAGGTGCCTGGATCCTGGTGTATCTGGCTTACAATCTTATGAAGGCGAGTTATGGCTTTATATACAGATGGCGAATTTTCTGGTATGAAAATGCAACAACTTGATCCGATGACCCTACAAGCTCCGCCCCTATCGGCCAGGATGACGTCAAGGACAAGACGATTTTGAAGCACAACAATCCGCATAGCAGACTGCTCTTCTGTTAAATTGCCTAAGGCGGAAATAGTTTCGTTCACTACTGCTTCAAGGGTTCTAGTTAATCTACGTATCAGCTTACTATTAGTAACGGTACCTATATAGGGAAAGAGACCTTTATTGAAATCTGTGTATTTTTCCCATGCTGTTTCAGTGTAATCGACTATTGGGAGATCTCTCCTTTCTCTATTGTGTACTAAATGAGTATTTCTGTGATAGTCAGGAGGAGCTAGGAAAACAGGTGGCAAAAGGAATCCAATGTAGCAGGTACCATCCCAGTCTAGAGGCAAACGTACATATGCCGTCTGACCACATATAAAATAGGAATGGCGGGAAGCTCTAAATGTAGACTTGCCTTGATCACTAAATTCTATTACAGTGGTGCATCTACTATGGCCCATATGTATGGAACCATTCTTTCTTACACATAATTCACCTTTTACTGGAAATATTGACATAGCGGGCAAAATTGGAGTAGCTTCGGATTCGACATTTAGGATCATAAGGTTAAGCGTAAAATTACCTAATCCATATACTTCATTTTCTAGATCAGTTCCTGTTCTTCTGGGAAGTCCCTCCTTGTTAGGGTAGCAGACTTTAAGTAAAACTAAGTTCAAATTTCCCCATACCCAGTTGTCTTGATAAACTGCAGAATTCGAATCTAGGGAATTAATTAAACTAAACCATGCTCCACAGGAGCCGTTGTGTGTGAACGGGTATGGAAAGAGAGGTAGAATTCCTTTATAATTCTGATAGGGAGGGAGTCGGCCACATATCCAACAATTTGTAGCATTGCTAACCTGATGGGAATGATGTAACATACTAATAAACGTGTTATTGCGCAGCGCAAATCTATAAGACAACTCAAGCGGAGGTAATTCACTAAAAGAATGTTCAGCAGTAACATTATAAACGTGTCTAGAAATAGGATAATATATGTGCAACAATATACTTGCAGTAATTATTAAAAGACTTAAGAAAAACAAAATTAATAACGTCACTATACAATGACTACGCAGTGATTTACAGTACGCATGTCGTTTCAACATTTTTCGGGTTTTTTCTCTATTCAGGTCTAAGGGATACATGTCAGAGACAAATTCAACCGCTTCACCTTGGAGAGGACTTAAACAATCAAATTGCCTGACTGGTTAGATCTGAGTTTTAGTTTATATTGTTCGTGATTACTCATTTCAACCAAAGGAAGTTTTGAGTCAATGGGTGAAGACACACGAGGTGTGGTATTTACATCCGATGGTAGTCCATGAAATTTCTTGATATGACTTGAATGTATCCAGCCTTTTCTGCCCTCGATCTTCACGGCTGTCCTTGTGGTGAGCAAGACCAGTTGCGGCGACTTCCACCTAGGATCCAGCTGAGTCTTTCGATCAAAGTTCCTCACTAAGACCAGGTCCCCCGGAACTACGTCATGGGGTTTCACCTCAGTGTTGTCAGGAAAAGCTGCAACTACCTGTGAACGACAAGATTGTAGTGCAGACATCAAGGAAGCCAAGTAATCTGTCAGCATATTACAGTCAATATCAGTTATTTTGCGTGGTATAGGCGTCCCCCACATATTTGGTGGTCTGCCAAAGATCACCTCATACGGGGATAGCCCTGTTCGAGAGTGTGCTACCATTCTCATGTAAAAGAGTGCAACTGGTAACGCTACTACCCAGTCGACACCTTTCTCTCTGCATATTTTGGACAATCTGATTTTCAAGATCTGATTATGTCTTTCTACGAGACCTGCTGCCTCGGGGTGTCGGACACAGTGGAATTTCCTCTGATAGCCTAACAAAAGTGAAACGTGTTTCATTAATTCGGATGAGAACGGCTGGCCGTTATCTGAGTAGACAACACGTGGTAAACCGTATCGTGGGAAGAATTCTCGAACCAACTGTTTGGCAGTAGTCGGGGCAGTGTAATCTGAAACCGGGTATGCCTCTGTCCAACGGGAAAGAGCACAGACAACTACGAGAACATATTTGAATCCTCGACATCGTTCCATCTGGATATAATCCATCTGGAGGACTTCAAAAGGGTGATCAGGAGGCTGAAATCCACCCTGTTCTACGGGAACGCTTTTTCCTGGGTTGAACTGACAACAGATCATACAGGTACGAACTTTTTGTTTAGCTGCTGCTCGTAAATGTTTATTGAACCAAATGTGTTGAATGCTGTCTAGCATAGCTTTTTCTCCTAGATGCGCTGGACTATGTATAGTGTTAATAATGACTTGGACCATTGAATCAGGAAGGAACCACACAGATTTTTCCTTCATCATCCATCCTTGATCCGTTTGGATCCCTCCTAATTCAGTCCATTTCTTTATTTCGTCTGGTGTAGCATGTGTCTGTATATCAATTACGTCAAGAGTGGGATCTTTAATCGTCATACAATGTGTTGGCGTCGGGACTATTGTCTTTGTCATGTCGGATGTTTGAGTTTGAGCAGTCTGTTTAGCTGTTCTGTCAGCTAGATCATTGCCTTGAGAAATGATATCAGTAACTTTCGTTTGAGCTTTACATTTCATAATTGATATTGCAGTGGGTAGATGTATTGCATCTAATAAGGCATGAATGAGGGGTCCGTGCTGAATGTGGGCACCGTGAGAAGTTAAATAACCTCTCTCTCGCCACAGCACGCCGAAGTCATGTACAACTCCGAATGCATAACGTGAATCAGTGTATATGTTGACTTTTTTATTTGTGGCTTGAATACAGGCTTGTGTCAGAGCGATGAGCTCTGCGGCTTGAGCTGACAAGGTATTTATGCAATTTGTTTCGATGACTTCAGTGTCTGTTGTGACTGCGTAAGCGGCCACTAACTCTCCTGTATTTGTTCTCATACATGAACCATCTACATACAACGTCAGGTCTGGGTCTGACAATGGGACATCTGTCAAGTCTTGTCTGGGTTTCGTCGTGATTGTAATAACTTCAATACAATCATGGGCTAGTGGGTCTGTTCCGATTACTGGCAAAAGTGTGGCAGGATTCAATGTGTTACAGCGTCTGATTTCTATATGTGGCTGAAACAATGTTAATTCATACCCTGTAAGTCGCGCTATAGTCAAATGTTGTGTTTGCGTTCTATTCACAAGAACCTCTACTGCATGTGGTACTTGAACTGTCAATGGATGTCCTAACACTATGGCATCGCTTTGTCTGATTGCTAAAGCTGTTGCTGCCACTGATTTTAGGCATGCAGGCAAAGCCTGAGCTACGGGATCTAATGTACTAGAAAAATAAGCACATGGTTTGTGTGATCCTGCTTGTTCCTGTGTGAGTACTGACAAGGCAGTACCTTCGCGTTCTGTAACAAAGAGTGTAAACTGTTTACTGTAACATGGCGTTGCTAAAACAGGTGCTTGACATAAAGCTTTCTTTAAGCTTTCAAAAGCTTGTGTATGTTCCTGAGTCCAAGGGAGAACAGTCGATGTGGCTGCCTCCTGTGTTGTCAATTGAATGAGTGGTTTTGCTAGAAATGCATACTGAGGGATCCACTGCCTACAATATGAAGTGAGGCCTATGAAAGCCCGCACCTCCTTTTGTGTCTTGGGTATTGGCATGTTAGCTATTAACTGAATGCGGTCGGGTGTAAGCTGCCTTCCCTCCTTGGACAGCGAGTGTCCAAGATAAACAACTCGCTGGACACAGAATTGCAGCTTAGAAGGGGACACCTTGTGCCCCTTTTCGGCTAGAAATTGTAAAACTGTCAGTGATGCTTTCTCACATTCGTGTTCGCTTCTAGCGGTGATCAGCAGATCATCGACATATTGAAGCAGAGCAGTGTTAACTGGCATGTGGATACTGTCGAGTTCTCGTTTCAGTGCTTGGCTATAGATGCTGGGGCTTTCTGTAAATCCTTGAGGTGCGCGTGTGAATTTAAAGCTACGTCCATTTAAACTAAATCCGAACAAGTATTGGCTTTCCGGATCTATTGGGACGCTGAAAAAGGCATTCTTGAGATCAATTACAGTAAAGAATGTTGCTTCGGAATCAATAGCTGTTGGAAGGAAGCTAACAAGCCTTTGCAACGACGAGTCGACAGTGGTTCAGTTCCTGCAGTTCCTACGAGAGATACTGGCCTCAAACTTGGTGAGAGGACAGGGCAGGCCTCAAGAGATGTGGAGAACCACAACTTGTGTTGCTGAGCCTTTCGGAGTCTGTGGGAGCTCAGGGTCAGCAGACTGGTCAGCTTCATTGCGGTGCCAGCAGATGCAGGGAAGTGACTTCTTCACTCCAAGGGAGATTTCTTCAGGTGTATTGGATGCCCACAGTCCTTGGAAGGTTCCTGTATAGATGCACAGGCAGAGACGAGGCAGCAGACTGGAAGGGAGACAAAGTCGAGAACAAACGAAGTCCAGCGAAGTCCAGAGTGCCCAGACGGTAGAAGTTAAAGTGGTATCTGAATTGAATCGTGTCCCACGATGAATCAATCACACCCACCCGGCCCCAATACACTAATTCCTGTCTGGAAGGTGGTCACACCTCCCTGTGTCTTGATACCTATTGTTCTGCCTTCCCCTGCTCGAGCTTAACTCAGCAGCAGGAGGGCAGAATCGTGTCTCTGGTCAGCAGCAGCCATGTTGTGGTGTAAGGGTCTAGAAGACTGCCACCGGGAGCACTGAGAGCCCAATAGAGGCCAGTTCAAGGGCTTGGTATCATACCTCCCACACCGTTATGATTCCAACATGTTTGATACTAAACATGATAGGATTTGTTGCAGCCAGTTTTGAGATGGTCATCGCATAATTACGCGGTGCCCATCTATATGGTAGATGGCTGCTTCACTTACAACCCGGGAGTATGGACTCCGTAGGCTGTAGGGGTGTCCTGCTCATGCAGGGGCACCCTCACACTTAAAACCAAGCACACTGCCTTCAGGATTGCAAAGGCCTGCTATAGGGGTGACTTATAGGTTTTAAGTGCATTGACCCTAGATATAGGAAACCTATATCTTTCGTAAGTGGTGCTAGCACCAGCTTACACAGGCTGCAATGGCAGGCCTGTAGTTACAGTTTGAATGGTCTCCCATGGGTGGCATTATACATGCTTTAGCCCATGGGGGACCTCTGGGGTACCTATTCCCTGGGTACCTTAGTACCATATACTAGGGAGTGACAAGGGTGCCCCAGTATCCAATCTGGGATGTACCTAAGTACTAAACATAACAATGTAAGGGAGAAATCAGAGAGACTGGGTTAGCAGGATACCAGTCAGACTAGTAAAATAAACACAGCTTAGCACCGGGCAAAAATTGGGGGGAACCATGCAGAAGGATCCTAGCTTCCTGCAGGTAGTATTCATGATGAAGTTAATAATGGTGAGATTACATTCTATTGAATTCTTATATGTTGTTGAGGGGGGGCGGTGTTGAAAATATACACAATTATGGCATGTAATTGTTATATCCTGTGCTTGGTCAACTTGGAAGCTCACTATATATCACTACCAAACGACCTGCCACAATTTTAAATTGTTTGTTTTCTATTTATTTTGAATATTAATTGCATGGCTTGTGTGGAATCAATAAAAATTACTTGCTGCATATGAATGTAGCAATTCCAGCCATGTTTTTGCCTGGTTTACCTTCATCCATGTTGTGCAGTTTGAGTCCTATAATACAGCAAGAAATGGGACCCAGTTCAGGGCATAGCTGTCAATGAGAAAAACAAATGCATAAGAGCGGACCTCCGCTTGAGGAGTGGGAGCTTGAGGCATATAGGAGTGGGGACGCTGGGGCAGAGTCTCACTGGTAAAGGCGGCCTTGAACGTTGATCCTGTGAAAATGTGCTTCTGGTAGCAGCACAGAGGTGGCGTGGGTGAATGGACTCAGTAGCCTGGGAGTGGACTTCCATCTGGGCATATAAATGGCCTGGGCAGAGGTCTAGTGACCCCTTTTGTTGCCTGGAACTTGAATAGTTTGTTATTTTCCGGAAGGTCCCTTGTTAGCTGACTATATGGCATAGCTAGGGAGAATGAAATGCATGTGATGCATGTGATGTAATCTGCCTAATGTGTTGGTTTCGGTTTCTCAGTGTGGTGTATCTTGAGCAAGAACTGTTGATTACCTTATTATCCAACTTCACCGTATGAGACTGAAGGGCATTGCCCCTTCGCTTCCATCAGAATGGTTTCCAGAGACTTGGGGAAAGTAGTGAGAGCTATCCGTATTAGTTTTGCCTATACTCAAGTTCATCACAACTTTGTAGTTAAAATACCTACCTCGCCGCCAAAACCAGGAGCACCCTGCTCCTCCAACGCAGGCAATCCGCGTAGCTGAGACAGTTAAAAAAGGACCTCAAGACCTGATCCTCCACCCAGTGCGACCAGCAGCCCCTCACCCCCAGCGCTTGAGATCCTCACAGGTGGGTAGCCACGCTATACAAGTCACTCATTGGTTGACACTGCTGTCAAAGTGCATGGGGACAACATCTAATTTGAACATAGACCCATAGGCTATTAATAAATGTTTGCTTTCCCTCCCATTAATCTCCTTGGTAGGGCCACTGTTTCTATTTTCTGGGTCATGTGTCTGCTGCTTTCTCATACTGGTCCTTTCCTCTGACATTTTGTCCCTTCCCCAACCCATTTTGCCCCTTCCCCCAGTCGGTCTAGAAAGGTGAATAGGTGAAGACCTTAAGGAAATCTACCTTGTTTGGGCCTGAAAAGTCCCTTGGGCCACAACCCCTCCCCCATTCACCTCAATCCATCACGCCATATTCCTCTGTTTCACACTTGTCTCCTCACTTCTAGCTACTATGTCTGCCTCAGGACTACCATTTACCATCTCAACCTGTAGTACCACTACTTTTGTGTTTGTGGCACTCAGTGGGATGTGTCTGATCTCTTCTAGTGTTGACAAAGTACCACCACCATTATGCTTGTCGAGATCCCTGGTTTGCGCTATTACTTGCTGGTTGGCCACAAAGACCACTTCAGTTGTGTCTCCTATTTGGATCTTGAGTTGGGTCACATCTGCATTAGGGTTGGCACCACTGGTCCACTCCTGGGGTGTCTCTGGTTATCCTTGGCTTGTACCATCTCTACTTTTGGGTTGGTACAATAAATGCACTTCTGCGGTTGACAGTAGCTGGAAATGTAATGACTGGTCTGGTGGCCCCAGAGACACTCCACTGATGTGTCTCTGGTTATCCTTTGGTTCCGCTACCTCTAGCTTTGGGTTGACCGGTGGACCACTTGGATCCTGTAGCATGGGGTCTTCTGTCATCGTTGACATGCAGTTCTGCCAGTCTGCCCTGTTTCTCATATTAACATTCCCAGGTGGCCTGAATATGTAAACCAGATAAGGTAATTTTCGTAGATATGTTTAAATACGACTATGTCCCTCATACAACCTTCAGCTTCACACCATGCTTCAGCCCTGTTACAAGTGAGTAGGAACAAGCTCAGAGTACGCCGCTGAGTCTCCTACACAACTCAAAAGTTAGGTGATGCAGGGTAGAGTGCTGTGGCGTAGAGTTGCATAGATGTAATGGCATAGAGTAACGTGGTGTAAACTCCAGTGACATGCAGGTCAGTAGTGCAAAGTAGATTACAGTGGTGTACAGTGGATTAGTGTAGAGTGCAGGGGTGTAGGGTTGAGTGGTACAGAGTAGAGTGCAGTGGCATTGAGTCCCGAATGGCATAGAGTGGAGTCGCATAGAGAGGAGTTGTTCAGATTAAACTGGAGTGGCCTGGACTGGAGTGGTGTCGAGTCCTCCACCTGCTTCCTCACTCTGCAAATGCTACATAAGATCTTCAAGTGGCTGCCTCTACACACGAGACACACGTGACACACACCCTCATCACTAGCCGATTGGACTACACCAGTGCCCTCTGTAGAAGGTGTGCAGCAATTCCTACATAGAGACTTCAGACCATACAGAACGCCGCAGCCAGACTCATCCCCAGCCTTCCTCGATGAACCCACTTCAAACCCCACCTCAGGACACTCCACTGGCTCCCCTTGCAGAAGAGATGCCACTTCAAGCTGCTGACCCATGGACGCAAGGCTCTGCACAATCAAGGACCCACCTATATTAACCACCGCCTTAAGTTCCACCAACCATCGAGAAGACTATGGTCCACCTCCCTTTTACTTGCCTATACTCCCTGCATCTCCCAAAGAAGAAATGGAGCACACTCCTTCTCCCACATCACAGCAAAGATCTAGAATATCCTCCACACGCACCTCCGGACCATCAACTCACTTCCGGAATTCCGAATGGCCCTCAAGACGTGGCTGCTCGAATAAGCCTTTGGGGCCTGCAAGCGCCCGTATACCCTATTGAGTGATTAGCCACGCTTTATAAATCCTGATTGATTGATTGATTGAGTGCAGTGGCAAAGAGTGCAGTGGCATAGAGTGGCGTGGTACAGAGTAAAGTGCCGTGGCATGGAGTTTTGCAGAGTAGAGTGCCATAGAATAGAGTATGCATGATGTACTAGTACACTGCCATTAGAGATAACCCATTTTCAATTGAAATGACCGTTGAATTTGCACAGACATATAGTTTTTTTAATAAAACTATACATCACACAAGCGATAATGTGTGGAAATGGCATCACCCAGTGTATTGATTTGTTTTGATCATACTAAAGTATTTGTTTCCAACACAGTTCAGAATGAACGAAAAATGTGCTTCTTTGTACTTTCCTAATTCTGATATATTCTGAACTACTTACACAGTTAATTCAAATGTTGTGCTCTGCTAGACAAAAACCCTTCCCTACCCCCATTATCCAGCAAGATTGTCACATAAATCCTCTCACTTTGAAGTCAGAGAAAGAAAAGTAAACACTAAGCTTCCTGTAAGACAGAGCCTCAGGGAAGTGGCCGAGCCAAGCACCAAGATGGCTGCTCGGTGTTGAAGCTCTGGAGCTGCCACAATCCACCAGCACCGCTCTGCCTGCCCTACGACCATGAGGGCGGTGGCTGGGAATGCACTACAGGGTGCAGAACACCCTATGCCGGTGATCCAGCTGTAATTACCTAGTAATTTCCCTATTCAAAACCACATCACCTATGGTTTACCGCTGTAAAGGGTGAAAAATGATGGATCTTTTGATGACCGTGTTTCACCAAACAGGAGACTTTACATATATATAAAAATTTAATGCAAACAATATTAGAGGCAATAATGAGAGTGGTGAGTTATTTTAAAGGGTTTTATTTAAGTCAAATGTTAAGGTTCTCTGACTCTTTATTCATTAGTCAAATATCATTCAGGTTACAGAATTGAAAAATAGGAAAAATAGCATTAATACAGAACATATTACAGTCTGCATATAAGCATCACATATAGGAAGGGAAATGTGGTGCAAATTGTCAGTCAAAACTCTTAAAGAGTTTCTAAGAAAAAGAGTAAGTCTTACAAGGTTAATCAATAATTAATAATGGCAAAAATATCCCATGAAGAGAAATAAATGCAGTTTAGCACCTAAAATCTAAATCTGTTCTGATCCTTTCAGCTCTTTCCCTCTGCCTCTGCTTCGCTGTGCTAGTCTGTGTCTCTGTCTCAAGCTGCACCATAGCCCCCATAGAATGCAGCCCCTCCCTGTCTTTGTGTCCAGCACGGAAACTGGGCCTGGCCCTCAGAAAAATGAAAAAAGAAGAGAGAGACAAAAAGCAAGGCAAAAAGGCACTCCTCCCACTTGTAAGCCATATTTCAAGTAAAAGTTCACGTGCTCAGTCCTCATAGCTGGTCCAATCAGAACTTCAAGACATATCATCTCCCCATGGGCTGACTGGATACGTCATTAATCAGGCTTGTTCCTGTTCAAATTTCAGTCATGTGATTTATGAAAAAAAGTGTGTTCTTCTCTCCACGTTTAAACAAGCTACAAAAATATGCAACATTTTGAAGGTCAGAGGAAGCGGTAGGCAGGATTTTTTATCAGGGCCCTTTCATTGAAAGTTGCTAGGGAAAGAGGAGCACATTCCAAAATAATGTTTCAGTTTAGTCCAATAAAGCAAACTAAAATCACGTGGTTTTCTACACTGTGAAACACAATTCAGCACATTTCTACTCTTGCAAAAATACATGATGCCATTATAAAAGTACAAATACATTTTCTAAATTATTGTGCATTCTATAGTGAGATTACATATGGATTAATCACATATAAGCATGGCTGTTCAACTAATTAAGCATGTTTTCACATGAAAACACCTCCAAACTGAAGCATTATGTTTTGATATTGCTTGCGCCACAATCTGCGTGCCATTTTAAAACTCATTAGTTGAGTCAAATATATGTTTTTCTCTACCTAAAATATTACTACTCATCTTTAGTACACAGGTGTCTAAAAGAAAACCCTACTAAATTAGTATGTTGTTTATCACTGGTTATTACAAAAGCTGAGCATATAACAATGTTACCTCTATTTCTAAGGCCACACAAATTTAGTCTGTAAGCAGATCATATATGGCCAAGCTCAAATGTTGTTGTGCAGATTTCTGTAAGTAGCTTCTTGGAACAGTTTGACAGTTCTCATGTATTTGGTTCAGCAAATTTTGGCTCTGTGTCACCTGCTTGCCTTCAGGGTGGCTCAAACAGTGTGGCATCCTTTACTTTTTCCATGCATTTTGACCACTCAGGTGCTAAAAAACGTTGACAGAGCACCATCAATTCCGTGCACTTTTCCAATCCAAGCCTTTCACTTTTATTTTCACTTTGATCAGATTCAGATATTTCAGCTATGGGTGCAAATGATTTTTCAAGGGACCACTGCAAACTTTGTGGTTTCCCTGTCAGCCAGCTTTTTCCTATCTCCACTCGTAGGCCCACAGCACTGATTTCTTCTTCAGAGGCTGCATCTGACTCTTTCACCCTTTGCATACCGCTTTCATCTGAGTCAGTTTCCACTTTTTGCTTTTCCAGTGCCACCTCAGTTTTCTCTAGTGCTTCTTTAAACTCTGTGTGTTCCCTTACAGCTTGACTGACCCTCTTCTGTGGACTTTTGACCACTGCTGGCATTTTTTCTTGAAGAGGAGCTTTTTTATCAGGGGGACACAGGACCATACGTGTGTGAGAGGCATGCACCCAATTTGGAAGGCCACCACATTTCACAACAGTCTTTGCTACGATCATCTGGAACAGGCCTTTCCATTTCTCAGCATCTCTCACATCAGTCAGACCTTCACGGCAATGGCTAGTCTTTTCATTAGTCGTTTTCACAAGTGCATTTGCATGTAAATACTCAAGCAACTTTGGTGATGCTGAAACACAGTCTTTTGCAAAGTGTAACTCTGTGCTGCCTTTGTGTTGCTTTATTATGCTTGAAACTTCAGGTAGATAGCTACAATCCACTCCTTGTCCAGTCTGTGGTTCTGAACTCATCATCTTTGAGACCTCATTATGATCTGATTTCAGACAAACTGGCAATCCATACCTGGGCATCAGCTTTTGCAATAACACATTTGAGACTAACAGGATACAATATTGTGCAACTGAATTAGCATTTCTCTTTCCCAGGAAAACAGGGACTCTCAATTGAGAAATCATATTGCATGTTATGATAAGGGCAATCAATCTCGAATTTTGGGCTGAGGTAACTGCTGACAGCCATGAAACTTTGACAACATAATGTATAGCAAGCACAGCATGTGCTGCTCTTAATGTGTCATTGTTACCTTTCAAATACGGTCTATCTACAAAATGGTTGGGCTGAATCAGACGTTCATCATTAAAGTCTAACTTTGGTTTCAGGCAGAAATTCATGACATTTAAACATTTAGGTTCAGTTTGATCACAAACAATTTCATTTGCTGGCATTAAGCTAAATACATTTGAATTTAGACATTTCTTGGTCACAGTATTTTCCCAAAACAACTCCACAAAGGAAGCAACCATTGCAATAATTGGAAATGCCATAATTATAAACTCACTCTTTTTATGACTGACATCTGCCACAGCTACTAAATTAAGGCAGCTGGGCATTTCTGTGACGTTGGGGTCAAGGGTCATTGGGAAATACGTCACAGACCTTTGAACAAATTAATGTTTTTGAACAGGCACTGAGAGAGCGCAGCCCTCCCTCTCACTGCACATTGGTGTATTTTCTTTTAAATAAACTTGCAGGGGCGGAGCCAAGATGGCAGAGTGAGCAGTCGTCCTGCTCCGGAGCTCCCGCCGAGGTCGGATCTAGCACCGGCCGCAAGGTCGACATCAGCACTCAAGATACTCGAGTGGCACTCCTGGACTCCCGGGATTGAAATTGTTGGCAGCAGAGCGGAGGTTGGCTGCCGGGAACGGATTCGGGAGCGAGAGGAGAGAGGCTGTTCCCGGTGGGGAGATCGGAGGGCGGAGTTGCGGCGGTGGAAATTCCTGGCCCCCGGAGTGGCGAACACCCGCACAACAAAGAGGGCCGCCTGGACAGAGGTGAGAGTCCCGGAGACCGGTGAAGCGACGCCGCTGCTGCATCGGAGCCCGAACCGCCATCTTGGACGGCCGGGAGTGGCGCAGGAACTGAGTCAGGGAGATCGGTGGCCCGCGGCGTGCCGCACGGCTCGGACCTTGAGCTGTGGTGGGATCGGGGTCCGGGGGAGCTCGAGGTGGCGGGTGGCGTCCTGCCTCCCCCCGCGTACATCGAGCTGCGGCGGCAGTGGAGGTGAGGAGCAGCCAGCTGAGGGGCAGCCCAGGAGAGCGAGACGCACCCAGTATATTGGGACGCTGTTGGCAGAGACTGGGGCCGGCTGCACGCTCTCTCCCTCGCGGTGGAGACGCCCCGATCTGGTCTCTCGAGTTGGTTGCCGCCTGGGAGCTTGGGGCTGGAGGATTGGTGGTCCATTGTGCCTGGGGTTTGAGGCGTGGTCCCTCGCTGCTGGAGTGCTGCATTGACAGAGGGCTGGACGGGGACTCCGAGGGCAGCGGCAGAGAGCCTGGTGGAGCGGCCTTTGGTGTGTCGAGTAGAGGCTGGTTCACTGGTGGTCGGCCGCAGGCAGTGAGCGGTGCCCCCCCCCCCCAGGGATACCGGAGAGACTGGCTGGGGTCGGGTCGTGGCAAGTTGGACACTCTGGCAGTCGAGGTTCTTCGGTTCAGAGGCTCTGAGCCGGATTTCAGCTGTACAACGGAGAGCGCCACTACTGAGCCGGGGAGCATAAGGGGCGAATAGAGCCCGAGCCTGAATACCGGGGCGGAGACCGAGTGCCGGGGGTAAGGACCGTGACGACGGCAGCCGGAGAGCGTAGACAGACCGAGCTGGGTAGGAGGAGCATTCGGTGGGCACTGTGGAGTTGGAGGTCCCTGCCGTCAGCTGAGGGAGTTGGTACAGCTGGTTGTGGAGGCGGAGATTTTCGAAGCACGGAGGCCCGCCAGAAAGCGGCTCCCCGGTGGATGAGTGGTGAGGTAGGGCAAGGGCCCCCATACGATAGCCCAGGTCACCGGGCGCAGAGTGATGTCCAACCACAGGAAGCGACAGGACAAAACCATTAAAGACCTGTTTTCCAGGGGCCCGGATGGGAAGATGCCCGCGGCCTCGGATCTCGGGAGCTCCGGGGGTACGGCACCGGAAGACGGAGGGTCGGAGCCCATTACTAAGGCCTTCATGGAGTCGATGTTTGCCGCGTTACGGGCGGACATACAGTCCTTCCAGCAAGAGTTCAAGTCGGAACTCAAGGAGGTCCGCCGAGACATGGACGGCATCGGGGAGAGGGTCGCGGAGCTGGAGGGCAAGAGCGATGGCAGGGATGAGAAAGTAGCGACTCTGCAGCAGGAGATCATTCGACTGCACGACCAGCAAGTGGACCTCCAGGTCCATCTGGAGGATCTTGAAAATCATCACTCCCGTCGCCACAACATCCGTGTAATGGGGGTGACGATGGCCGACTCCTCAAAAGATCTTTTTGCCTACGCGAGGGAACTCTTCAATCACATCTTGGAACGCCCTCTAGACACGGAGTTGGTGATAGATCGGGCCCATAGGGCAGGGCCCCCCAGGGCGCCGTCGGATCCCCCATCAGACATTCTGGTGTGTGTGCAAGGTTACCGCACCAAGGAGTTGATAATGCAAAGAGCGAGAAAGCAGCACCCCTTGCAGTTTCGCGGCCACAGCCCGGTGCTGTATCAGGACTTGTCCGCCCTCACACTGCAGAAGCGGCGTCTCTTCAGACCCATTACAACACACCTCCAGCAGAATAACATTCCCTACAGCTGGGGTCACCCCTTTCGCTTGGTGTTTCGGAAGGATGACAAGCTCTACCAGCTGCGCTCTTTGTCGGAAGCTTGCAAGCTGCTGGGGTGGACCCCCCAGGCGAGGCGGGAGCTGAAGAAACCCCCGCGGTGGGAGCAGAGAACACTGGGCCTCGCTGGCATCAACAGGGGTGTAAACGCCACTCCAAGAAGCCGCTGGCAGCGGAGATCACAAAGGCATTGGAGGCTGTTTCCTCGGACCTTTCTGGTGCTAACAATGGCTGAACTGGTTAAGCGAGGTATCTGAGAAACTCTGTTTTTTGTATCCAGACCCTGGTGGGAGGGAGGGCTTCTTTCCACTTTTAGTGGACATTCCCCAATGCCTTATTACCAATCACGGACGAATGATGGACTACCTGTTCTAAGTTATCATGAGGTTTTGTTTTTTGTGTTGGGGTTTTTGGGGTGGGGGAGGGGGGGAGGCAGGTGCTCCGCGTCTACCATTCCTTTAGGATTAGAGCTATCCTTGGTGCCCTAAGGTCTCCGATTTGTTCACACTACGGAGGCCCTGGTGCCACGACACATGCCGCCTCACAGGTGCAGTGCAGCTCAGGTGATACACATCATGCCACCCACCACACTTAAGATATTGACCCTGAATGTCCGGGGTCTTAACAATCCCGTTAAACGAAGGACCGTCCTGTCCTGCTTAGAAAATTCTCACGCGGATCTTTGTTTGTTGCAGGAAACCCATCTAATAGGGTGGGACTGTCATCGGCTTAAGTCCCGGAAGTTTCCCACGCAATTCTTCTCCTCAGGACCTGCCAAAACAGCGGGGGTGGCGATCCTAGTTGCACAGCGGTTTCGGGGGGGGATTTTACACAAGGTGGCGGAGATCAGGGGACGGCTATTGGCATACCGCTTTGCCCTCGGGGGTGTGTCGTTCACGATTGGCTCTTTGTATGCCCCGAACGAGGGGACTGAGCGATTTTTACGTGCCGCACTTATGGAGGCCACGGCTACATCCGATCGCAATGTTGTAATTGGGGGGGACCTTAATTTGGTTTTTGATAATGCTCAGAATAGATCCAGCCAGCGCTCTCACCAAACCGGGGCAATTTCTAAGGAGGGGCTCATGTACCTGCAGGAGCTGGGGTTCTGCGATTTATGGCGCAGTATACATCCACGGGATAGGGAATACTCCTTTTATTCTAACGCGCATAAGACCTATGCCAGACTCGATCATTTTCTGGTATCTTCTTCGGCCCGTGCGATCTCGACGGCAGTGGATATAGGAGTGGCGTCCTTGTCGGACCACGCTCCGGTGACTGCGACTTTCACCCTTCCGCCCACGTCGCGTCCATCTAGGGTGTGGCGTCTACGGGATGCCTTACTGCATCGGGAGGCAGTGCTAAAAAAAATCCAGTATCAGATACAGGATTTCCTTCAACATAGCGATAACACAGACACTACACCGGCTACGCAGTGGTCGGCGTTGAAGGCGGTTTTGCGGGGGGAGTTCATCTCGATCTCGGTGGCGGACAATAGGGAGAGAGAGAGCAAACGGGGTGAGCTCACGCAACAAGTCAGGGAACTGGAACGGATACATCAGCGGACGGGAGCTCCGAGAGTTTGGCAGCAGCTCAAGGCCGCTCGCCAACAGCTAACGGCCCTTGACAAAGATAGGGCGGAGTTTGCGGCATTAAGGCTGCGACACGCCTATTATGCGGGGGGGGACAAGTGTGGACGCCTTTTGGCCCACAAGCTTCGTGAGACTCGTCAAAGACAGGGAATTAAGAGGATCTCTCGGGCGAACGGGGTGGAGGCAACGGACGACAGGGACATTGCAGAAGCATTTCGAGAGTTCTACAAGGCATTGTATGTGGAGGCCCCCCTGGACCATTCTGATGGAACGGCTTTCTTGGATTCGGTTACTTTGCCGGCTCTATCGAAGGCGCAAGCAGATCATTTAGATAGAAGCATTCAACTGGAGGAGGTCGTGTCCGCCATTTCTCGTCTAAAGTTGGGAAAGGCCCCTGGCCCTGATGGCTTTCCTGCCATATTTTACAAGAAATTCTGCCCTCGGTTGGCCCCGATCCTCACCCGGCTCTTTAATTCTTTTGCCACTCAGGGAGCTATCCCAGGCGACCTCCTAGAGGCCTGATCGCGGTTATTCCTAAACCTGGGAAAGATTGCTCGCAGTGCAGATCGTATCGTCCAATATCCCTCCTTAATGTGGATCTTAAACTGTACACCGGGATACTAGCTGCCCGCCTTGGCCCCCAGAATCCGCTCCTCGTAGACCCGGACCAGGCGGGCTTTATCCCCGAACGACAAACGGCAGGTAACACTAAACGGATTTTGCATCAGGCTACTTGGGTTCGAGGGGAATTTATGATGTTGGCCATCGGCGCTGAAAAAGCGTTTGACCGCGTCCACTGGCCATTCTTGGAACAGGTGTTGGAGAGAGCGGGAATGGGCGCACGGTTTCGCACACACATCCTTAATTGTTATAGGTCTCCCACCGCGGTTGTTAGGGTGAATGGCTTCACGTCCTCCCGCTTCCGAATCGAGAGAGGCACGAGGCAGGGGTGTCCGCTATCCCCCCTCCTTTTTGCCCTCTATATGGAACCCTTGGCCCAGAGGCTGAGACAGAACACGGAGGTCACTGGGATTCGGTTCGGGGGATATGTCCACACGATAAGTTTATACGCGGATGATGTACTGTTATCATTAACTGAACCACTTTCCGCTCTCCCGGCTTCCTGGGAGGAGCTGGATGGGTTTGCCCGGGCGGCCACGTTTTAAAGTAAATGCTGAGAAATCCTTATCTCTGGACTTATCGTTATCTAGTTCCACTCGAGCGGGCCTGCAGACCCGACTTCCGATTAGCTGGTCGGTAACCGCAGTCCCATACTTGGGGATCCAATTGGCTCCCTCGCTGCCTGCAGTGGTTGACTTGAACTATTCGTTATTGCGTGACAGAATCTGTCGTCAGCTTGACCGGTGGAGGCACTGCCCCCTTTCCTGGTTGGGTAGGATCGCAGCAGTGAAGATGACCATCCTCCCGCAGATTCTGTACCTCTTTCGTACTATCCCTCTCCGTCCGCCGGTAGGATGGATTTGTGCGATGCAGTCTGAGTTGTCCCGGTTTGTCTGGAGAGGGCGGAAGCCGCACATGCGGCGAGCACTGACGATGCTGGGCCCGGAGGCGGGGGGCCTTGGGGTCCCGGACTTGAGACTCTACTTCCAAGCTGCCCAATTGAGATATCTGGTAGAATGGAGCAAATGGGAATCGCCACTCAGGGAGCTATCCCAGGCGACCTCCTAGAGGCCTGATCGTGGTTATTCCTAAACCTGGGAAAGATTGCTCGCAGTGCGGATCGTATCGTCCAATATCCCTCCTTAATGTGGATCTTAAACTGTACACCGGGATACTAGCTGCCCGCCTTGGCCCCCAGATGCCGCTCCTCGTAGACCCGGACCAGGCGGGCTTTATCCCCGAACGACAAACGGCAGGTAACACTAAACGGATTTTGCATCAGGCTACTCGGGTTCGGGGGGAATTTATGATGTTGGCCATCAACGCTGAAAAAGCGTTTGACCGCGTCCACTGGCCATTCTTGGAACAGGTAGTGGAGAGAGCGGGAATGGGCGCACGGTTTCGCACACACATCCTTAATTGTTATAGGTCTCCCACCGCGGTTGTTAGGGTGAATGGCTTCACGTCCTCCCGCTTCTGAATCGAGAGAGGCACGAGGCAGGGGTGTCCGCTATCCCCCCTCCTTTTTGCCCTCTATATGGAACCCTTGGCCCAGAGGCTGAGACAGAACACGGAGGTCACTGGGATTCGGTTCGGGGGATATGTCCACACGATAAGTTTATACGCGGATGATGTACTGTTATCATTAACTGAACCAATTTCCGCTCTCCCGGCTTCCTGGGAGGAGCTGGATGGGTTTGACCGGGCGGCCACGTTTTAAAGTAAATGCTGAGAAATCCTTAGCTCTGGACTTATCGTTATCTAGTTCCACTCGAGCGGGCCTGCAGACCCGACTTCCCATTAGCTGGTCGGTAACCGCAATCCCGTACTTGGGGATCCAATTGGTTCCCTCGCTGCCTGCAGTGGGCGACTTGAACTATACGTTATTGCGTGACAGAATCTGTCGTCAGCTTGACCGGTGGAGGCACTGCCCCCTTTCCTGGTTGGGTAGGATCGCAGCAGTGAAGATGACCATCCTCCCGTAGATTCTGTACCTCTTTCGTACTATCCCTCTCCGTCCGCCGGTAGGATGTATTTGTGCGATGCAGTCTGAGTTGTCCCGGTTTGTCTGGAGAGGGCGGAAGCCGCACATGCGGCGAGCACTGACGATGCTGGGCCCGGAGGCGAGGGGCCTTGGGGTCCCGGACTTGAGACTCTACTTCCAAGCTGCCCAATTGAGATATCTGGTAGAATGGATCAAATGGGAATTGGAGAAACACTGGCTGTTTCAAGACCAGGCTATTGCAGCGCGTCCCCTGCAGGAAATCCCCTTCTTGCGTAAACCCCATAGGCCCCCAAATTTATACGCTTCTTAGATCACGCGGGTCCCTCTTGAAGTCTGGGATGCCACCAATCTTTCGCACGAGTTGACCACCTTTCCGTCTCCGCTTACCCCGCTGACGGGCAATCCCGACTTCACCCCTGGTCTGGAGGAAGCCGCCTTTGCAGGGTGGAGAGCGGCAGGCTGCCGGTCCCTTTGCCATGTTTATGGGGGGAGGGAGGGGGGGGTACACTCGTTCGCTCAGCTGCGGGAGGACTTTGGGCTGCAGGAGACAGAGAGGCTGCGATATATGCAGGTGAGACACTGGGCGCTTCAGCCACAGGTTCGCTCTGGGGCGGAGAGGCGCCTCTCCCTCTATGAGCGATGGCTCATTACACGTACATCAGATAAACACCTCATTTCGTACCTTTATAAGCACTTGCAGGTTAAATATAAACACTCATATAACTCTAGCAGGAATAGGTGGGAACGGGAGCTGGGAAGAACACTGAGTCATAAGGAATGGCAGGACATATATTATAGGGCGAGGCACTCTGCATACCACATGGGACTCACGGAGACTCTAACGAAGATTGTGACATACTGGTATTACACCACAGAGCGTTTGCATATGATGGATCGTGCCCGGGAGGAGCTGTGCTGGAGGGGATGTGGCATTGTGGGCAGCCTCACCCATGTACTGTGGGAATGTACCCATCTACGATCTTACTGGAAGCAGGTATTAGATGAAATTGATAGGCATTTTGAGACGGAGGTACCACGTTTCCCGGCATATGTACTTCTCGGACTACCCAACCCTTTGACTTGCCCACTGCGGTCCCGCAGGGGTCTGCTGATGACCATTGCTCTAGGGTCCGCTATCCAAAACATCCTCAGTCACTGGAGTACTCCTCAGGGGCCGACTTTCACGGGGTGGTTGTATCGTTTGTGGTATGTCTTGGGTATGGAAAAATTAGCACTGACCATGGCGGGGCAAGGGGAGAGATTTGGAGAGTTATGGTGACCTTTCCTGTCGAACTTGGCCTCTGAATTCAGGGAAGTCACTTGTCCCAGATATCTAAGACTGCTACGTATTGCTGAGACCTCGGAAGGTGAAGGGCACTAGCAGCTTAACAGGGGGGTTAGGAATGATGCGGAGCATGGGGGTTGAGGGCAGGGGGTGAGGGTTTTCATTTTTGGGGGGGATATGTTTTGTTTTGTGTTATATATGCAAGAGCGGTGTCACCTCAAAGTGATGATCAGTCTCTGTACACGCTGCTCACATGAGAAACGATGTTGACCTGTCTAGCGGTGGCTCGCTTAATAGCCATGTATGGGAGTTGTAACATGCATATATTTATGTTGGATATACAATAAATACATTTAAACCATAAATAAACTTGCATTCCTAGTGCCGGGGCTCGACACCTTTTCACTTTCAACTTTAGAAATGTTATTGTGCAATTGTTGTCCAATGGAAGCGGATCAGACACATCCTTGTGTGTCAGCCTCAGTAAAGGCTTAGCCACTAGGGAAAGGTTTAGTAACCACTCACTACAGCAGCTAACCATTCCCAAAAACTTCCTGACTTCTTTCTGAATTTGGGGGGGGATTCATCTGGTAAATTATTTCCACTCTCTGTGGTGACACCTTTCTACCTCCCTTTCCAATTATGTGTCCCAGACATTCATTTTCTTTCTGACAGTACTCCTCACTAGCTTCATGCAATGGCACTGTGACATGAACTTGGCAAAAATCAATAACAGTAAGCCATTCTTCAGCACATGGAATGTGAAAAGTATATTGGCTGGATTCGGTACCACAGGACAACATGGAAAAATTATGCTATTAATCTCCTGCTCTAATCTGTTCTTTTCATTTAGTTTCTGCGAACCTGTGATCAGAAAGTTACATAAACTTCCAATCAATTCCATCAAAAATCCTTTTATTGGTAAAATTCCTGCAACTGATGCTGTTCTTCAATACATGTCATCTAATTCTAATTTGAATAAGACATGCTCTGCACATTTTATTCATCTGACATCCTTCTCTGTGAACTCTCTTATTTCTGTGTTTATTATTGCTTTCAAATCAGAAGGTAATTTTTCAACTGTCTTTTCTGAAAACAATGCTACAGCTGTCTCTTGTTGGGCCTTTTTAAAATGTACATCCTCATCAAGAATCTGAAAATTAACATTATCTGGTGTATAGTAATCTGTGCTGTTTAATTTGCAAAACAATTGTTTTTCTGTCAGGCCCTGTTTCTGGAAATTATTAACATTTGCTCTGGACAATTTATTTAAATTAATTTTAGCATTTTCCATTTTTTGTGGGACAATTTGAGCTTGAAACATTTCTGCCATTGGTACCTATTTCTGAACTGACATTTGCATTTGCTTAGCTGGCACCTCTTGCACCTGCATTTCTCTCTGTTTTTTCACATTTCCTTCTGTTGCATCATGTTTAAATTTAAATTTCTTCTTCCAGTGCTCAAATCTGTCACAAAGATGGCAAAAGGACACTTTTTCCAGCAGTACAACATCCATACCTGAAGTTGCACAAACCAAAACACCTTTATTTCCATCCTGTGGAACACCAAATCTTTCTTGCGCACTTTTTACGTCTGCTTGTGAAACATCACCCTGTACCACAATTGTATTCTCTGCAAACAGCTTATTCTGAAAACGTTTCTGTGCAAACCTTCTTTGTACCATCATAGGTTTTTCTTCAAACTCTTTTGGCTTCATTCCCTGTTCAGCACAATAGTAACCTTCATCCTTCAGATGCCATTCTATCAGCTTTTGCTTTATGTGCACACTGATCTGATCAGAAAATATTAAACCAATAACCAACTGAGTCACAAAGAATATTATGCTAGGGGCATCTGGACATACTCTACCACTGTTTTGATGAAACATTAAACACACACTTTCACAAAACTCATAAACCAATTTTAGCTCCTGTTTTGTTCTTTTAATCTGTACCCAATTAACATATTTTCCTGGCACTCTGCCCTTCAGAAAAGTAATCACTGCTTCATTTTTCTCAACAAGAGAAAATGATGGTGCATTCATGCAAACATTTTTCACTGTCTCCTCACCTGGCCTTTGCACCACAACTTTAGATTCAAACCATAATTCAGTTTGCATGGCAGTGTCAAAAATAATTTCCGAATTAGTACACAACTCCTTTAAAATTTTGATAATTCCATCAATTTGTGGGTACCACAGCATAAGTTTGTCTCTCAATTTCGGGAATGTGTTCAGAAATTCTGCAAGTTCACTTTTGTTCCGTGGCACATGAACATGCACTTCTCCCACCATTTCTCTCAATGAGCAAGCAAAAGCTTCTCTCTCATTCTGCTTACTATTTTCCTCAACTAAATCTGGTGGTTTCTTTTTGTTATCCAGTTTCCTTGCTAGGTCTGGTGGTTTCTTTTTCTTCTCATGTTTGCTTGTGCACTTGTCTCCTAATTTCTCAAACCCATTGCATTAAAAAATATATTTCGTTTCTGCAATGTGAAATTGAATTTCTGAAGAACACATTGTCTCATTTGCCTCATCATCCACATGTACCCTGAAACTTTTCTGAAATGGAAAACTTCCTGAAACATTTATTTCATATTTTTGAGCCAAATCGGTCAGTCTACCATGTGTAGTTACTGCACATGTATTTGTTTCCTTACTCAGTGAAATTAATTCTTTTTCCTCACACTGGTTCATATTTTCATGATTTAAATAGCAAGGACTGTTAATTTCTTCATGCTCAATTGTTGAATTTAAAACACTAAGCTGTTTCTCTTTTTCGGGGTCTGGGTTAATTTGTTCCCCCATGCTTTCTATCTTTTAATTACTGCTGCTTCCTCAAAGTAGGTTTGAAAAATCCCATCTTCAAATATATTCATTTTATCCTGGGCTGTGGGTGCTGTAAACAACATTTTTCCCCATCTTTCAATGCTTGGACTGTCTGGGGTAGTTTCTGTTCAATAATCTGTGCATTCATATTTGCTCCTTCTACAACTCTTTGAACCTTTTGAGTAGGGCCCATATTAATTTGAACAGTCATAATTTGTCTAGGCACTGTCTGTACATCTGCAGCTTGTAGATTTTTCACTGAATCAGTCACATTTAAAGCAGTAACACCTGGAGGTATCACTGTCAGTGCTGAATCAACAGGTAGTGGGTCAATCTGAAATGTCTGCACATTTCTCTCATTCTGTATTTCTCTCTTTTCAACAGAAGCAGTAGCCACTGTAGTACTTACTGGTATACTATTTTCAGTATTTTTTATGGGAATCACATAAAGTGGCGGACACTCAGTTAACAATGCATCCATTATTTCTTCCCCTGAATCATTATTTATTTGAAGCTTTTTATAATCATTAATTCCCTTCTCCTGCATCTGGTGCTTTACCTTTTTATCCTCACTTGCTTTGTCTCTTGCTGCTTTTTCCCACATGCTTAAGGCCTCAAATTGTGCAGCTCTAGATGGTGTCTTTCTTTCACATAACACTTCCCTTAATTTGTCAATAACTTGCAATTCAAAAGTACCATCTTTTGGAAACCTCAAAGGACCCTCTTTTTCAGTAATCTTGCACCATTGGTGAACCCACATAAATGCACAGGTGTTCGTTCAGGAGCATCACCAACAAAAAAACGAATTTTTCACTTTACCTCCAAACAGCTTCTTTAAACCTTTAAACAATTCCATTTCTGCAATATTTTAATGCAATTTACTTTCTCCAATCCTGCCACAATTGACAGTTTCAGTCTGTTTAACTCCTGCTACAGACCCCTTCTTTTTAAACAGGGCTCACTTCACACCCACTGTCTCGTCCAGTGCCAGCGTGGCCCTTTGGGACGTCAGTTTTCCTCCTGCTACTAGCCCTCCCTTTACAAAATCTTACGACAATCTTTTTCTTACGTTCTCTTTTACTCAAAATCTGTTAGTAACGACATAAAAACGCCACCATTATCTGTTTCGCTAACCAAAGTATAGTTAATTACCTTTTTCACAAGAATTCCGTCTTTCCCGAGAGCAGCGCTTACCTCTGCCCTACTACAGAATCGTTACTTCCGTTGATAAAGTAGCACATCCCTCTGACCTTACCCTTCTAACAAGCATTAGCTAACCGTTTCTCCAGAGTTAAGACACATAGTTGGAGACCCAATGCTCCTGAGAAATAAAACTAGAGTTTCACAATTAACCCGAATGCCTTCACATTCACGCACTTTCACACAAGAAAAATGTAGTACATTCACACAGAATCCTGTCTTTCCCGAGAACAGCGAACAGTCTGTCCTACTACAGAATTATGACATACGTTAACAAAGCAGCGCTTCCCTCTACTTTGTCCTTCTAGCAAGCTCAGAGAATACCCATTACCTTTCCAGTGATAAGCGTTATCGGAATGCCATTTGGATCACTGGTACCTAAGACCAAAATTTCACAGGTAACCTTCGCTATCATACACACTTCTCTCACACAGAAAATGTCTCTAATGGCAACACACGACGATGTCACCAAATCGAACCCAGACAATGCGTCATGCAACTTCAATCGTTACACGTTTTCCCTCTGTACCTACAGGGCAACAATAATTCCGTCTTTCCCGAGAGCAGCGCTTACCTCTGCCCTACTACGGAATCATTACAAACATCCGACTTCCTAAATCCCAGAAGTCGTCAAAAACAACATAAAACGCGACGCGGCCCAACATAGAATGTTAGTACATAAATCAATAATCAATAAATCTGTCCTATGAAATTACCAATTCAATCAATAAAACAAAATAAAAAAGTAAAAATGAGCAAACTTTCATCCACAGTCAAAACCCTTACTATTTTTCAACACCACAAAAACATACCTGCAGGCACATTAACAGCATTTCACAACCCTATTAATACTCACACCACTCCAGCAATCTCCTTCTTGTATCACCTTTAAAGTACTGCTTTGCCAGTCTTCAGGTTCTGAGCACAGGAATCAGGAATCAGGACTTTATCTAACTTGGGCAATTATTTTCTAGCACTAGGCATTAAACTAACTATGCTCCATTTGGTGATGGCACTAACCATCCTCTGCTACCAAAAACTGATCCAGCGGTAATTACCTGGTAATTTCCCTATTCAAAACCACATCACCTATGGTTTACCGCTGTAAAAGGTGAAAAATGATGGATCTTTTGATGACCGTGTTTCACCAAACAGGAGACTTTACATATATATAAAAATTAAATGCAAACAATATTAGAGGCAATAATGAGAGTGGTGAATTATTTTAAAGGGTTTTATTTAAGTCAAAAGTTAAGGTTCTCTGACTCTTTATTCATTAGTCAAATATCATTCAGGTTACAGAATTGAAAAATAGGAAAAATGGCATTAATACAGAACATATTACAGTCTGCATATAAGCATCACATATAGGAAGGGAAATGTGGCGCAAATTGTCAGTCAAAACTCTTAAAGAGTTTCTAAGAAAAAGAGTAAGTCTTACAAGGTTAATCAATAATTAATAATGGCAAAAATATCCCATAAAGAGAAATAAATGCAGTTTAGCACCTAAAATCTAAATCTGTTCTGATCCTTTCAGCTCTTTCCCTCTGCCTCTGCTTTGCTGTGCTAGTCTGTGTCTCTGTCTCAAGCTGCACCATAGCCCCCACAGAATGCAGCCCCTCCCTGTCTCTGTGTCCAGCACAGAAACTGGGCCTGGCCCTCAGAAAAATGAAAAAAGAAGAGAGAGGCAAAAAGCAAGGAAAAAAGGCACTCCTCCCACTTGTAAGCCATATTTCAAGTAATAGTTCCCGTGCTCAGTCCTCATAGCTGGTCCAGTCACAATTTCAAGACATATCATCTCTCCATGGGCTGACTGGATACGTCATTAAACAGGCTTGTTCCTGTTCAAATTTCAGTCATGTGATTTATGAAAAAAAAGTGTGTTCTTCTCTCCACGTTTAAACAAGCTACAAAAATATGCAACATTTTGAAGGTCAGAGGAAGCGGTAGGCAGGATTTTTTATCAGGGCCTTTCATTGAAAGTTGCTAGGGAAAGAGGAGCACATTCCAAAATAATGTTTCAGTTTAGTCCACCAAAGCAAACTAAAATCACGTGGTTTTCTACACTGTGAAACACAATTCAGCACATTTCTACTCTTGCAAAAATACATGATGCCATTTTAAAAGTACAAATACATTTTCTAAATTAATGTGCATTCTATGATGAGATTACATATGGATTAATTACATATAAGCATGGCTGTTCAACTAATTAAGCATGTTTTCACATGAAAGCACCTCCAAACTGAAGCATTATGTTTTGATATTGCTTGCGCCACAATCTGCGTGCCATTTTAAAACTAATGTCTGCAGCTTTTTGTCATATAATAATGCATACATTTTATAGGTGAAATCTAAGCTCCATCACCGGATGGAGGTGATGTAGTCACCGTGGTGGCAACACTGCGGCCCTCGCTCCCCGAATCCTGACGCAGTCCTCGGAGGCCTCGCAGTGACAGGGGCCACGGGTGAGCCTGAGGGCAGGGCCACGGGTGCACTGAGCAGCCACACCATAAATCGAGGCGGCGGCTGGGCTACTACCACGCAGCGGGCTCATGCAGCACACCAGGTCCAGGAGTGCTGATTAGAAACAGGGCAGGGGCGGTGAGTGTTACATAAATTGTGTTGACTTCTGCTTATATCGGCTGACCTTGAGCATGGGACTGCTGATCCCCTGGGCATAAGGATAACCGAGATTATTCTGGAGGAAGTCTTCTTGTTTTTTTTGTGCTGGTGCGAGACTTCTCCTCCATGCCTGAAAACTGCTGAATCACACATATATAAACACGGTCTGTGCCTTGTTATACACAGTGCTGAAGATCGGGGACCTCGATTAACCAGGGCCCGAAGTGGGAACACGGTGGAAGGTGACCTGGGTAAACCTATGGCCCTTGTGCCCAACTGCACAGATATACCACGGTTTGGTAACTGTGCCACTCTCTACACATTATTGAATGAATAGTGCGACACTACTAGTCCTGACCTGCGCTATATTACATTCAACTCTGCCTACCACGTTCATACCACTCCCTATTTCTCCAGTACGTGTTAATCCCATGCATTGCTATGGGGCCCCGTGACCATAGACAGCGCCAACCCACGTTCGAGGCCGCCAAGACACCCTGACACGAAGACAGCGAAGATCCACCATGTGGAGACCATCCTGGCCCCTCGGAGCCCGAGTCCTCACCGCCCGATGGGATTGTGGCCATCATGGCAGAGCTGCGAACAGGCTTCAAGGCCATTGATTTGATGCTTTGTCGGTCTCACTAGATGACATGCATGACCGCATCGAACGCCACGAGTACCGAATAGAGGCTACTGAGCAACGCATATCGGAGCTGGAAGATGCCCAATCTCCCATCATCAAGAGACTGGAACGATCCAAACGACTCCTCAAAACGATTGCCTCCAAGGCGGAGGATTTGGAGGCGCAGTCGTGCCCCAACAACAACCGCATAGCTGGGGTGGCTGAATCAACCAACACGGGCCACATGGCTGGCTATGTGGAGCGATTACTAACAGATTTGTTCAGCAGAGATGAATTTTCCTCCACATATGCTATTGAATGTGCACACAGATCACTAGCACCAAGATCTGCTCCTAGCACTCCTCCACGTTTGATTATAGCTCAACTGCTGCATTATCACGACCGAGACATTGCTCTTTGTCTTGCTCGTGAAAAGGGCCCCATTCAATACCAGGGTATGTCGCTTTCCTTCTTCCCAGATTTTAGCCCCCGATACAAGAAGTTTGCCGCAAATTTCAGGATATTAAACGAACACTGTAAAAAGCAAATGTCCGATATACAATGATGTATCCAGCGAAATTATGCATTACCCTGAATGGGAAAGCTCGCACCTTCGACACACCTACCGAAGCGATGGATTTCTGAAAGCAATGCAAATCCGGCTCCTCTCCTGGGCCGATTGGGGGGCAGCCACCTCCCTGCACTCTCCCGCTGTTGAGCCGTGAATACAGTTAAGCACATTGTCAAACACCATGACTACTTACTTAATACGATGCTAACTCTTCACTGAGCCCTCCTTCTTATGGAACTTAGATTTTTTTGCTGGCTGTACACAACTTTTATTGCTAGTACTTAACGCTTCATATTTTGTATGTGGTGGTCTCCATTAGCATTGCCTCCCCCTAAGACCTCCTATTGTTTATTGGGATTATTATGGGATTCACTGGATACTGATTGGGTAATTATCCGATGTGGGTGGGTGGACTCAGATTGTTATGTGTGTTAAGTTTTCTAACTGTGCTTTTCTACAGGAGAAGACATATATTAAGGCTCAACTTGATATTTGTTTCCATACTACTGCATGTCCAATTTCATATTTCTGGGTTTCTCGCTTAAAGGTCCTAAAGTCTTGGAGCTGAACTGCATGTCCTGGAATGTTAGGAGCCTCTCCAACCCCGCAAGGGAAGACCGGTGCTCTCATACCTTGCATGACACACTGTCCAGCTTGCGTTTCTGCAAGAGACACAAAAATGTAGGAGAGGCGTCCTCCTTTACCAAAGAGACAGGACACCAAATCGACAATAAGTCAAAACAACAGTCTTCCTTTGGGTTGTTTGAAAGCACACTGTATATAACTCATACCACATACATGCCAAGCACACTTATATCACCAGAGAGTATCACAAATTCCAAAGCTAATATATAAATGTTTAATTCAAATAAGTTCCATTAAAAAGATTATAAAAAATACATTAAAAAACAGGTCAAATATTGCATCATAAATTGACTGCGAATGAGAAAATTCACATACACAAATTAATACATATATATTCAATATGGGAGAGTATGATAGACACTATAAATTTGTCATTTGAGGCACTAATCCAATACACATTTCATGATCAAAACATCATTATGTCATTATGTACATGTAGGACTTGGCGCTGTTTGGCTAAAGTTCCCGAAACTTTTTGCTTTCCCCCTAGACTTTTTTTCTGACATGGTGTTGCCAACGTAGATGCTTTGTGACTTTGCCACTGCTAAACAGTGTCAAAGTGTAAGTGCTCGATGTATAAAGTGTAATGGTAATTGGTTGTCCATGATTGGTATGTTTGCCTTACTAGTAAAGTCCCTAGTAAAGTGCAGTATGTGTGCCAGGGCTGGTAATGCAACTGCTACTAGTGGGCCTGCAGCACTATTTGTGCCACCCACACAAGTAGCCTTAAAAAGGAAACTCAGGCCTGCCATTGCAGTACCTGCGAGCAGTTTGTTAAACTGCCATGTTGTTCTGACAAGTGCACTCACTTGCCAGACCTTACCCTTCCCTGTCTATGCACATCAGACACCCCTATGGTAGGTCCTGGGTACCCCCCGGGGCAGGGTGCAGTGCATGTGAAAGGTAGGACATGTACTAAGGTGTGTACCATGTCCTGACAGTGAAATAATCTCCATTTCGTTTTTCACTGTTGGAAGGCCATCTTGCCCACAGGATAGAATGGGAAGGCTGTGTGATATGTTTTCCAGCCTATCTTCCCAAAGGCTTAAGATGGAAAGGTGAAGTTTAGTATGCCTGAACTCACAATGCAATAACACATCTTTTTATGAAGGTGGTTTTTACATTGTGTGTTTAGAAGCCACTCTTTTAGAAGTGGCTGGGTTTTTGTGCTCTAATATTTCTGTGTGTCTCTGCCTGGTTGTGGATTGACTGTCTGGATTTGAAAGCGATAGGATCTGGGGAATGTCTTGACCCAGGGGAGGAGGTGAGACAGCAACAGGCTGACCTGCATCTGAAGTGTAGGGGGAGGAGTAGCCCCTAGAGGTGAAAAGGACTGGATTGCTGCTATAAAACAATTGAATTGTCCCATCTCCTGCTGAGTGATTGAGAATCCAGACCCTCACTAATCAAAGGAAGAAGGTGTCACTGGCAAGGAGGCACCCAGAACTGGTTTGAACAGGGGTCAGTGCTCCCTGAACACAAAGACTTCAAAGCCATTGATGGTTACAACTTTGAGAGCTGAAGCCCCTGAACTTTGGAGAATGGCTTGATCAAGATTGAACAAGACTGGAGCTACTTCGTGGTCAAGAGGAACCTTTGCCAAGGAAGAAACAACTGAATAGACTGAAGGAAAGGACCGACCCTTGCTGTGTGTTCTGGGGCTGGCCTGCAGTTTGCTGATTTAACCAAGGAAAGGCTAAAGGGACTTTGCTGTGTGCTGTGTCGCCCTGCTTGAAAGGACTTTGCTGTGCTGTGTCCTGAAGTAACTTATCCCCAAGGGCCCGAGGTGAGCTGGCTCACTGTTGCGGAAACACAAGAATACAAAAGTTTCCAGGAGAGTCTCAGCGGCGCTGTGTGTGCATGCTTGTTGCAGCCTGAGACCCTCGTAAGGTGTGCCCTGTGATCGTGGGCACCTGGAGTCCAAGCAAGGATCAGCAACTCGGTGTGCATGTGCGTTTTGCACCCTGAACCCCTTTGTGAGGATTGTCCAGTTATCGTGTGCACCGGAATCCAAGTGAGTCTCATCGACGCTGTGTGCGTGTGCTTTGTGCACCGTGAGACCTTCGTGAGGATTTGCCTTGTTATCGTGGGCACCGGAATCCATGTGAGTCTCATCGACGATGTATGCTTGTGCTTTGTGCACCGTGAGACCTTCGTGAGGATTTGCCTTGTTATCGTGTGCACCGGAATCCAAGTGAGTCTCATCGACGATATGTGCGTGTGCTTTGTGCAACGTGAGACCTTCGCGAGGATTTGCCTTGTTAACGTGCACCCGGGGTTTAAGTGAGTGTCAGTGACGCTGTGCGCGTGATCTTCGTGCAGCCTGAGACCTTCATGTGGAGTGACTGTTGATCGTGCACCTGAAGCTCAAGCAATTCTCAGCACGCTGTGTGTGTGTGCCCTGTGGCAGACTGAGATCTTTGTAACCATAGCGGCCCGGACCGGCAGCCCCAGAGGAGTTGAGCCGCCGGCCCGAGCCTGCCATTGCCAATTCACAAAGATTGCATTGGAGGCCCAGCCGCTGGACGAGGAGAGGAGAGTGAGTTTGCGCTCAGTGTGTTGACTCCTGGGGCGGGGTGCAGGCTCGGAGGGAGACGCTCTTGGCCGCTCTCTCATTCCGGCAGCGCGAGACTCTGATTCGTTTCGTTTCGCGGCCCGTATTGCCAAGGGAGTGGCAGTACTGGGGCCGGAGTGTGGAGCTGCACTTTTTGATTACACCGTATCTGTGTTGCGGGCAACTGTTGAGAGGCTGACTGCAAGTCAGAAGGAGAGGCGGAGAGACAGCCTAAGGCACAGTGATCGGTGCCTGAGTTTATTACGCAATATTCCATTTCTGCATAACGGAGTACCTGACTGTTGTATTACGCATTACATCATTTCTGCATAATGGAGTACCAGATTAGAGTATTACGCATCGCATTATTCCTGCATAAAGAACTACCTGATTAGTGTTTGAAGCATGGCATTATTTCTGCATAACAAACTACCTGATTGTCGTATGATGCATTGCATTGTTTCTGCATAACGAGCTACCTGATAAGCGTGTTACCCATTGCATTATTCCTGCATAACGAAATACCTGATTAGAATATTACGCATTGCCTTATTTCTGCTTAACGACGTACCTGGTGGTTGTATTACGCATTGGATTATTTTTACCTTGCAAAGTGCCTGATTGTTGTGTTACGCATTGCATTCTTTTTACATTGCAGAATGTCTGATTGCTGCGTTATGCCTTACATTATTTTCACATTGCAAAAGTGCCTGATTCAAGCATTACGAACTGTATAACATGATATTGGGATTACAGGAGAATGTTTAGAAGTGCTCATCAATACCGCCAGAACTTACAAGGGTGGCTGGCCTAACAACCGGCCAGGAGAAATAGTACACAAACTCATATGTTGGATATATATTGTGTGGTCTTATCGTATATCTTCTTATATAAAGTTTATACTTGTTTTTATAAAACTCGTGTGGAGTCCATTTGTGGTGTCATCATTGGGTTGTTGTGAGCATGGTTGCAAATACTTTACACATTTGCCTTGAAGATAAGCCTGGCTGCTCGTGCCAAGCTACCAAGGGGGTGAGCGGCGCGATCTCAGAAGGTGACCTTCATTTCCCTGACGTGGAACCGCGGGTCCTTATTTGGCCTAAGGTACCTACCTCAGCCAACCAGAGATCCTGGGTCTAACAGTACAATTTTTTCTTTTGACCAAGACTGATTAGATTTAGAGCTTTTGTTGTAGCAGCACAAGAGACCCATTATGCCCCCAACTCTACCAACCGGTTTGCCTCTAAATGGGGTAATAACCGCTTTTTGGCTAGCTACAGCACCTATTCCAGGGCGTTCTGCATTCTCATACACAAAGCAATACCCTTTCAGGTACGCGCAGTAATTGAAGACACCGAGGGTCGATACCTACTGGTAGCCAGTACCCTGGGGACGGAACATGCACTCTTAGTCAATGTCTATGCACTGACCATAGACACACCAGAATTCTTTAGCAACATTGCTGCACATATTGCTAAACTCTCTGTTAATTCCATTATAACGGGGGCGATTTCAACCTCACACTGAACCCTACCCTAGATACGACAGTATCTGGGCAGATCACCAAACTACGCTCACTTCGGGCACTCTGTGCCCTTTTACACTCCTCGCTTCTGAAGGATGTGTGGTGTACCCTGCACCCCTCTGAAAAAGGATATTCATTTTAGTTGGCTCTTCAAGCACCTGGTCCCGCTTAAACCACTGGTACTTATCACACAATCTGTTGATCAATGCCCTTTCGGTGGAACACATCCCCCGAACCCTATCTGATCATTCGTCCGTGCATTGTTGAAACTTTCCGTCTCCAGTGTCACTCGTCCATCTATACCATGGCGCTTCTCAGTGGAGGCTCTACTGGACAGAGTATTGAATAATGTTGAGGAAGCTATAGTTGACTATTTCCAATTAAATGCCAGCTCTGAGCCCCACTATGACACACTCTGGAAATTCTTTAAAGTTCATATTCGGGGCATATGTATCTCCAAACAGGCAGGTGTACTGCGAACTATCCGCCGAGATCTTGTAATCATGGATGATGCACTGCTCGACCTAGATGAGCGTACTTTAGTAGAGGACCCTCACAACACCAACGTGCAAAGCTTCTAGCTGAATTCCAGGACTTTGCAGCTCACAAGGTTAACTACCTTGGCAAATATGTGTGCGCAAGGGTTTGGGGTGAGAGAGAGAGGCCAGGCAGAACACCTGTTAGGCTCCTTCGGCCCGACATCAGTCCTCTTTCATTATGCAACTACAACTCAATGAAGATGTATCACTTACATGTGGTGCTGACATCGCCTCCGCCCTCAATGTCTACTACTCTTGCTTATACGCTATCCGTTCCCCCCCTCTGATGAGGCTCTCATCAATTATCTAGCAGAGGTGGCTATGGTCTGGATTGAGGACCGTCAGTGTCAATTCTTGGCGTCACCTATTACTGCAGAGGAATTGTCACAGGCCATTGATTACCTCAATGGAACCCGCGCTCCGGGCACTGATGGCCTAACTGGTATGTTTTATAAAACATATAAGACTCTGCTGATCTCTCATCTGCTGGAGGTGTACGCTGAGTCCTGGTAACATAGAAAAATACCCTTTTACATGCGAGAGGCTGTCATAACTGTTCTTCTTAAGACGGGCAAACCCTGCGACCACTGTGCCTCATATCGACCGCTATCGCTGTTAAATCAGGGCTACAAAATTCTAGCCAAAGTTTTAGCAACACGCCTATCCTTACTATTGAGCCAAATTATCTCCCCCTTCCAATCTGGTTTTGTTCCCAACTGCTCCACATCTGTGAATCTTCGCACGGTCTACGCAGTCATTAACCAAATAGACCCCAGTCTCCCTGCCGCAGCTGTATTACTCGATGCAGAAAAAGCCATTTGACTCATTGGAATGGTCTTTTCTTTATGCTGCACTGTGGAAGTTAGGTATTGCCGGGGGTTTTTCTGATCTCATACGCTTATTTTATATAGCCCCTTTGCCAGGCTCTGGGTAAACGGCGAGCTTACTGGACAGTTTGCCCTGTCGCGGGACACAAGACAAGGCTGCCCCCTGTCGCTGTTGCTATTTAATATAGCCATGGACCCTCTTGTGCGTCACCTACAGGAGCGCCATCTCAACGTGGGCTGAGATTTCACTGTGGCCCTCTTCTGGCCTCACTGTACGCAGATGATATTCTACTGTTTGTCAGGGATCCGACTGTCAATCTTCCACCTCTTCTCCGATAGATTGTGCGGTTTGGTGTGTTTTCTGGGATAGTCATAAACTGGAACAAATCTGAAATATTTCCACTAACAGACGCTGCAATCCAATTCACCCCAGACTACCTGCTGTGTTGGTTCGACGAACCTTCTCGCTATTTTTGTTTTACATCGCACTGCATCAGAGTCATTCGCCTCAATGATAGCTCTGCTATTGACTGACTGTAGACTCAAATAGACAGATGGATCAAGCTTCCCACTCTCTATTGCTGGTAGAATTGCAATGATAACAAGCCCCGACACGGACGAAGATGGGCAAAATTAGCGGAAAACTCGAGACTAGCTACTATTGCCCAATCCTCAATTCCAACTCTAACAGGAAACACCAGGGAGGACTCGCGCCGGTTCAACTCCTAGCTCACCTTAACGTGCAACGAGCTTTCCCCTCTGGGAGGCCCGGATAAGCACAAAAAACCTAAAATAGTTAACAAACCTTGGTTCACACCCACTCTTGCCCAAGCTCAACTAATATGTAAGCAGAAAGAGCATAAATGGCGTAAAACGTACAACCTTAAGGCTAGAGCAGCCTACAGAAATGGCCGAAGGCTCTATCATCAGCAGATCAAGCACGCTAAGAAAGAGCACTTTACCAAGAAAATCCTGGAAGCTAACCAAAACCAAAAAGCAATTTTTTCAGTGGTAAAGTCCTTCATGGACCCCAAAGCACTATTGAAAGAGATACCCCCGTCACAGAATCTCTGTGATGATATCTCAGCATTTTTCGATGAAAAAATAAGGAAAATTCAAAAGGACTTCCCCCCTGACAAGCCACAAGATCTTGATAGGGGTTCTGAGCCTGCACCTACGCACTCTATTAGGACCTTTAAGCAAGTCACTCTAGAACAAACCTATGAGGCCATAAGAACGTGCAAATCAGGGTCACCTTTAGATGCTTGCCCCTCACTTATTCTTCACAAAATTATAGATACAGTTAATCCCATCATTAATCAGATAGCCAATTCATCCATTAGCACAGCCATCGTCCCAGATGAGTGGAAGCTCGCGCTTGTGAAACCGCTGAAGAAAAAACTAAATATTGATTCCCCCGTACTTTCCAATCTCCGGCCTATCTCCTTACTTCCACTACTCGGCAAGATAACAGAGAAATTTGTTCATAAAGAACTGTCCTAACTTTTAGAGGAGAACAATATCCTTCACCCTCAACAATCCAGTTTTTCGCCCCAAGCACTCCACTGAATCAGCACTACTGGAAATAACAGATGCACTAAAAACCATAGCCGATAATGGCAAGAAAGCAGTCCTCATCCTACTTGATTTGTCGGCTGCGTTCGATACTATTTCCCACAATATACTTCTGAAACGACTCGAACGTAGCGGCATCTCAGGTTCTGCCCTAAACTGGATTAAATCCTTTCTTTCCAACCGTAGACAAGCAGTCACCTTAGGTACCTTTACTTCAACTGAGCGTAATATTACAACGGGCGTCCCACAGGGCTCAACTTTAAGCCCGCTGTTGTTCAATGTCTATATGACCCCCCTCATCCACCTAATAAGATCCTTCAACATCGAAGTCACATCCTACGCCGATGACACCCAATTGATCCTTTCTCTAGACAACAATTCATCCGAGTCTGAACTTAACTTCAAACACTGCCTCACCGCAGTCATCCACTGGATGAGAGAGAACCATTTGAAATGCAATACGGACAAAACCAAGATTCTCCCCATAGGGAAAAATTTCCAATTCCAACCTGACAAATGGTGGCCAGATGGGACAACACCACCACCGGACATAGTCAAGGTAGCAAAACACTTGGGTGTAAAATTTGATTCCGCTCTCACCTTTCTCCCCCATACCATGACAGTAGCAGGGACCTGCTTCAGCCTCATTAAATCCTTAAAAAAATTCTTTGACCTCATCCCCCTTACAGCCAGGAAATCAGTGGCAGTTGCCCTGATACTTTCGCATCTGGACTACTGCAATAGTCTACTAGCAGGTGCCAACAAATCCAACCTAAAAAGGCTGCAGGTTGTCCAGCATGCCATGGCTCAACTCGTCTTGAAGCTCCCTAGAAGATCCTCAGCTTCCGCAGCACTACAAGCCCTTCATTGGCTCTCTGTACGTAAAAGAGTTCTTTTTAAAATCCTTCTCATTGCTTTCAGAGCCAAACATAAAATCGGACCCAAGTACCTCTCTGTGAGATTCACCTCATACACCACAACTCGAAACCTCAGGTCCTCCACCGCCAACTATCTTAAGCCACCCTCTTTCAAATATAAAACTAAAGGCGGTCGAACAGTGGCCGTCCTAGGATCCAAAGCATGGAACCTACTACCACCCCATTTGTGGTCACTTGAGACAGAGACACTCTTCAGGAAGGCCCTGAAGACCTGGATTTTTGCAGCCCCAGAGGAACTTTGCCTCTCCCTTATCTAGGAAAGCCAGTGGCCCTCCCCTCCCCTTACCTCCATACCTCCACAGCGCCAGGATGCTCCTCGCGGAGTGACAGCCCGTGCTTTATAAGAGACAACTTACATTACATTACATTACATTTGCAATGCAATAGGTCTTGCATTATAAAAGTGTGAGCAGTTGGCATTGCTAATAATAATACAACACTAGCTATTGGCATTGTAAATGATAATGGCATTTATTTATGTGTTTGTTTTATAAAATAGATAAAAAGGGCATTGTCATGAACAATGCCAATAGCTTAAACTTTTGCAAATGCGAGACCTATTGCATTGCAAATGCTTGTTTCAGTACTGCAGGCTTTTTTAAAGTTTTAGTCACTACTCAAAATGAAATCCATTTTATTAGCGTTGCCAGTGCTCCTTTATGTTTAATGCCATAAATGAAATACAATGTTCTAAGCAGATTGCTAAAGAGCATCTCCAGCACCGATCACAATTTCTCACTTCATGCTGGACAGTGGGTACCCTGTTTTCATGCAGCGCCAAGACGGGGTGAACTAATGCACAGACTGAGGTCTGTCAGCCTCCGAGGCTCAAAGCATTCCTTGCAACAGTCCACTGTGTCAAGGTATTGCCATGTGTACAGCACACACTCTGCAACAGCAACTGGTTTGAAAGTTGGGGGTGACTTCCCAAACTTTCCCGAGGTGTTCATAGTGTTTGGTGACAGCTTCAATTTCAAACGTTTTTAAAGGTGTAAATTTGATTTGTGATTAGAAAAAGTGCGATTTATGCACACCTAATTTAGAAAGATCCAAATAGACAGAAATGCACTTTACTCCTTGTGTAAATCATTATTTATAGAAATCTTTCTGGGTCAGGCCCACAATATGTAAACCAAATGAATCAATTGTTCTGTGAATTTTCTCTTATTGTTTTCTTTGTCCCTGGTTCCAAGTGGGCCAGTAAATTCCTATCTTTGTGCAACTTGTCTTCACAGAAATCGAAATTCTGAGTTCTGTGGTAAACCCCACACCCACGCATTTTCCCCCTGATGAATTTTAATGGGTCAGGTAAATACATGCGGTAAATTCCAATATATGCAGAGTTTTGCAAAGGAACACACCAAATTCCACATGCAATTCCTCATTTTCAAATGAAAACTCAAAGTAGAAGTTATTTTCTGCACCCAGTCAATATGGCACCCCACTGTATTGGTATTTATCCTATGCGGTAAATTCCTCGTCTTTCGCAGCCTTCTTGTTGAAGAACAAAATAATGTTACAGTGGAACTAAACAAATGTTTAAGTCACCTGTGTAAAATTTTAGGAACTCAGAAGCTGTTTAAAGCATTTAAGCGTGGAGCACGCTAGCCATCGTGAATAATCTTACTGCTGCCTTGCAAAATAGTCACACCTTGTTACTCCGTGTTTGATGGGTTAAAATGTACTTATTCAAATTGTTTTTGATGGCTTGCATCATGCTTGTTTCCACTTTCTGGAGATTTTACAACCGGGTGCGATTTTATAGCGCTCTCCTTTTTAATGACAAGGCCTTTGGTTCCTGAATAATAATGCTACTTTGTAATCACAGGTGAGGGGTAAACATACATTAGAATAAAATGAAAATAAACACATCCTACTGTAAATTATAGTAAGTGAAAAAAATGGATTGCCTACTGCAACTCATAATAAAATGTTTTTGGTGGCAGTGAGTGGCAGTAGAGCAGGGGAAAAGACTATAGTGGGTCACTTTGTCACACTGGTAAATAATGTACATACATTATAATGTTGGGCAGGTTTCTTGAGTCAATGTGCAGCAGTCATCACTGTATGACGCTTTTAGGAAAAATATTAAATTAATGTATATTTCTTTTATCGAGCTATACGTTTGTTCTCTAATTCGTGCAGTCTAGAACGGACTCAAACTGTGTGACACCTACTTGGTCAAAGGGCTAACGCCATGCTCTAGGGCAAGGGGTGGAATGGAATGAGCTGTTTCTGGTTTCCGCTCCCTTGAGCTAAAGGGCACATAAATTGTTGATGGAAACCCACTTGAAACAATGATACGAGAAATAGATGAGAGTTTGAGGGGGGTGGGAGGGAGGCGAGAAGGGAAATACTTTGCTGTTAGACTACGGTCCCTGATTTAATAAGACCATCAAAGAGCTTCAGTTGAAGGAAATGATAGAGACCTTCCCTTGAACTGCCAGCTCCGTCTTTATGGGCTTTCGGGGTTGCATACCTAGCTGTTCACCCTCAATTAGAAAGCAATTCATTTCTCGCTGCTGTCGCTGTTCTGGGAGGGCTCTTAGCAGCAGCCGACTCCGACAGAACAGAAACTGTAACCGAGTGATACTCCCAGGCGTATTTTTTAAACGCAAATATGTGTGTGCGAAAGGAAGAGAATAGAAGGATGTAAAAGAGGTGCAAAAGAGAAGGGTTGTGGGCACCTTTACACTTTTCTTCATTTACTGTGTATAAACTGATAGGCAACACTGAAAGTGTGGGATTTTATCTCTTGTATTTAAGCTTCTCCAAAATCATCGAAAACGGACCCTTAAGGATCTTTTGTATGAAAAACGTACTTACATAATCAAAAGACGAATAGATAGAACGGCAGTAGGTAGAAAAGTCCTCATGTCTATGTGATCTACACATCATAAACTACAAGAAGCATTGGCCGCGCGGCAGTAAAAGTAACGCTGCGCGGCCGTAAAAGCGAAAGTGATCGCGATCACTCTGAAAGCGAAAGTGATCGCGATGAGGCGCTAAAGCACGCTAGGGATGCGCGCGCAGCAGCGGGGGGAGGGGCATGGTGCTGAAGGCTGGCGCAGGAAAGGCAGATGGCTGGGCGAGAAGGGAGGGGGGAATGCGGGGAGCAGCTGTGCGCGTGCACGCCATCATGCACTGAAGCTTGTAGCCAGCACAAAAATGTGGGTAGCACTTTCGAAACCCACCTACTAAATGTCTCGCCAGACCAGCGCATGCGCTGGGTCAGGCGAGACCAAAAATGGTGGTACTACCCCGGTTTTTATATCTCTTTCTTAACATTCCTATACCACTTACTTCTACATTTTTCAACACATTACAGGGCATGCTAATAAGATTGGTCTGGGCCGGCGGCTGGGTGCGTATCAAATGGTAAACATTGACAATGCCCTTTTGACGCGGGGACTTCTAAATTTATATTACCTAGTAGCACGGGCGCACTATGCATACTTTTGGTACCACCCAGATGCGAGACTACAATATTTAAAACCCGAATGGTCGCAGGCTCATCCCTGTTCGCTCTCCACCATTCTCCTACAGGGCCTTCCCAGATCACCCACAGAGATACAGACACTTCAGACCACATATTGGGCCTGGGAGAGGTTGCGTCACTATTTGAACACTGGGCTCCTCTATTCCCCTCACTTGCCACCCCACGATAATCCATGGCTATCCCCAACCCTGGAAACATCAACCAAAACGACTCTTACTCGATATGGGTTACGCACAATCGGAGACCTGTTCCATGAAGCACAACTACGCACAGCTGTAGAACTAACAGGGGAACAAGGTGTGCCTTATATTGACAAATTCCTAAGCCAAAGAACACGCACATCCTTATGCACAGCGTCCATTCTTCCACAACTGAGGCTGCTGACCTTTTGCTGTTATCTCTTATTATTACCTTGGCTCATAGCACTCACCTGGTGTCCTGCTTATAAAGTTTGGCCCAGACGTTCCGACCACAGGTGGGGATGGGAGCGCGTACAGAATGGGAAAGAAATCTGGGCCCTTGCAGTCAGACGAGGTATGGATATTTTTCTGCGAACAGACTCATTTTGTTTTGCGCAATCATCGACATACGCGCCTACACTATAAATCCCTACACAGAGCATACATCATGCCCACACAAATTGCAAATATGGAATCCACCAAACTTCATACTTGCCACAGGTGCGGGGCAGAACAGGCTGATTTCGCTCACTTGTTGTGGAACTGCACGCCCACACTGCGATACCGGTAGGAGATTTTCTGGTATCTAGCATTGATGATTGAATCCGACACACGCCCCCCCCCCCCCCACTGCTTGCCTTACTGGGATACGTTAAACTGTTAAATCGCGGGGATACGCCGCTTTACTGCCATCACCTTACTTCTTGCCAAGAGACAAATTTCCAAACACTGGTGCACTCCAGCGGTCCCTACAAGCAAGGCCTGGATGCGGGACCTAATATATTGTAAAACTACTGGTGATATATATATGCCGCACTGCAACCGCCTTCGTCCAGACCCAAAAATATTTGGCAGTCACTCCGTTCTTACTTACTATTGCATCCAGAGGAGACGTAGTGAGAGAGGGATGGGTGGGGCCGATGATTGAAATTGAATGTCCACACTATTGGGGGTTATATGATACATGGGTGCAGACTTGCACAACAATGTTTGCATTGCCGGATATGAACTAAGCATGCCATTGTGTCCTGTATTTCCTTTTTTATTGATATATCCCTTTCCCTGTGGGACTGTAAAGTCTGGATTATCTCCACCTCTTCCATCTCGTTATAACACTGGCTGTGTGGTGTCATGGACGAAAATGGTACAGTAACTCTTATTTCATTTTATTATCATCCAGTATTGCTGTATGAACCTCTTTCCCTTGTGAACATATACATAATGGGATTTCTCCTTTGTATTGTGGATGTTGGTTTATAACTGATGAAAATCTTAATAAATTTTTTTTTTTTAACAGAGCCTGACATTTGACCTTTGTCTGCAAATGCACAGCAAATGTGACAAGATAAGAACAAGATATACAGGCCAGTTAACAGAAAGGATCACTCGTGGAAGAATAAATGGAGAGGTAGTGTGAAAAGGCTCCCTGGGAGGGCAGCACTCAGGCTAAACAGCCTAAAATAAATAATGCCAGCAAATAGAAAACCAGAAAATGTGAGTTACAAACCACAAAGCCAATAGTAAGCAACAGGTGGAATGCATTCCCGGGGAAGCTTTCTAAATATTTCCAAGATTTCTTCAGCAAACCAGACAGTTGTGCTTTCTGGTAGGCTTCAACCTAATCAAAACTGAAGAATTCTATCAGGACAGAGTTGGATACTAAATCACAAACCAAGAAGTAAGGGACCACAAAGCATGTGGCCAAGCACGTATCTCGATTTGGAGGTTGGTGGGTAGAAAGTGAACGTGAATTGGAGTCTAAAAGCGCGGGGTACTATACAACTATGCACAAAAAAAGTTGATTATATTGAGAACGGTAAAACATCCCTGAGGACCCTTCTCAGTCTCTAGATCGCCAATAGCATCAATGGGGTTAAGTGGAAGGGATGAGCAAAGTCTGACCTAGGAAGATTTTACCATCAGCGTTGCACAAAATATAAATGTGCTTTGCACTGGACACTATAGGACCAGTGGCAAAATGACAACTGGTAAATGCATGCAGAGGTCAAAACCTCTAAGCCCCTTAAGGATGAGGTGGGGTGTGTCATGTGCCCAAAAAGATAGGAGGGAGGGAGAGAGAAGCAGATATTAATTTGGCTTCCGAAGTTAACAATCAAGTAATCAAAGGGGAATGAATCACGCAGCTGGAGCAAAGTGGCACAGACCCAATTGATGGCTGCCCTCAACACAATACAGCCCGATTCCGCAACCAACTTGGAACAACCGCAGATCCACCAAACAAGCCAACTGGTACACACCAGAACTCAGTATAATGAAACGCAACTGGAGAGAAGATGGGGCACCAGCAGAGATTCTACAGACGAGCCACTTTCAAGTCAGTCCTCAACAAATACCACCAATGACTCAAAGATGCAAAAAAGGACGCCCTGGCAGACGGCATAGAGGCAAGTGCCAACCGCATCAAGGAACTCTTTAGCATCGTCAGAGAGTTCTACTGCCCAACAGCCACCAAGAACACGATTCATCCATCACAGGAACTCTGCAGTGCTCTATCGAATCACTTCCACAAAAATATATCCACACTCTACAGAAAATGCATGTCCCAACCAACTGACCTCCTCAGCCTCCTCACCCCACAGAAGCCTCCCCTACATAGCTTGTGGAAAGCTCATCACACCAAGCACCACAACCCTCATGAACTCCATCGACTCAGAAGCACCCATGGACCCCTGCCCCAACCACCTCATCAACCTAGGGAGCAAGAGGTTAAGCCACCAGCTCACCACCATCCTCAACGAATCCATTGCCACAGCCACCTTTCATGATGCATGGAAACACGCAGAAATCAGACCTGTCCTCAAAAAACCCTGCGCTGATCTGAACGAACTCCAGAAGTACCACCCCATCTTGTTGCTCCCTTCCCCCGCCAAAGTCCTGGAGAAGGCCATCAACCTGCAGCTATCGAACACCTGGAGAGGAACAACCTGCTAGATGCCTCCCAATGCAGTTTCCGCACCAACCACAGCACCAAGACCAATCTAATCACTGCCACAGACAACATCCGCACCCTACCCGACAGGGGAGAATCAGCATGCCTGATCCTCCTCGACCTCTCCACAGCCTTCAACACCATATCCCACCACACACTCATCAAGAGACTGCACCAGATAAGGATCAAGGGAAATGCACTCAAGTGGGTTGCATAATTCCTCACTGGACATACACAGAGACATCTGTGGTGTCCCTCAACATTCATCACTCAGCCCCACCCTCTTCACAATCTACATGACACCACTAGTCGGCATCGTCAGAACCCATGATCTCAACATCTTATTCTATGCCAACGATACCCAGCTCATCCTCTCGCTCCCTGCAGACACCACCACCGCTAAGACCAACTTCCACAATTGCATGAAGAATGTTGCAGACTGGCTGAAGGACAACAGTTCGAAGCACAACACTGACAAGACCTAAGTGCTGATCTTTGGCAACCATGCCTCCCTCTGAAATGACACCCAGTGGGCTACCAAACTTGGACCCACTCCCACACCAAAAGACCACACCTGCAACCTCTGCATCCTCCTGGACAGCAAACTCACCATGAAACAACAGATCAACACAGTCTCCTCCACCTGCTTACACACTCTCTTCTTGAACCGAGGAATCTTCAAATGGCTCCCATTCAGCACGAGAAAAACAGTCATGCAAGCCTTAATCACCAGCTGCCTGGACTATGGCAAAGTACTGTATGCAGGAACCACCACCGAACTCATGAGAAGGCTCCAGATGATGCAGAACTCAGCAGCAAGTCTGATCTTCAACTTTCCCAAACGGACCCACATCACCCAACACCTGAGAAACTTCCTCTGGCTCCTAGCCCAGAAAAGATCCCAATTCAAGCTACTGACACACGCCTACAAAAGGCCTCCATAACCAAGAACCAGCATACATGCACCACCGCCTGAACTTCCACCAACCATCCAGAAACCCTCGCTCTGCCTCCCAAACCCTCGCACAGACACCATGCATCCGCCGTAGCCATAAGGGAGGCTGCTCCTTTTCCCACCTCTCCACCAGAGCCTGGAGTGACCTCCCCATCCACCTCCAAACATCACCCTTGCTGACGGACTTCCGGAAGAGACTCAAGACCTGGCTCTTCAACTAAATCCAGCAACCGAGCGCTTGGATATCCTCAAAGGTAATACGCAGCGCTAGTAGGTTTTGCTTGTTTGCTAGTTTGATTGATTTATAAACTTAAAGGTCCCTGTTGGCCTACTGCAAGCCTTCTTGTTGTATGCCCAGCATGCACTCCTGCCCCCACCACACTGGGCACAAGGGCTGGTGGGTGCTGGCCTTTAGCTTCTTAAGGATCATGTTCCGCAAACATGCATTCACAACGGTCTAGTCCCTGAACAAGGTCTGACATGTGGCTCTTTTCCTCTTAAATGTTCTATCATAATCTTTCCAGGAATTGCCTCAAATGTGTTATACGCACATACTATTTTGTCTGATAACATGATAGTTGCTGACTTGACTCAGGGAATTTTGCTACCGTAAGAGCATAGAAGATTGTGAATCCCTTGGCCCAATTCATTCGCGTTTCCTCTCGTTTTTTCTTGTGGTGAGCATGTGAACAGTCCCTGAAGTGTAATCATTCTTTGCAGCGACTAGCTTCCTCCCTTGCAGGAGTTTCCAGGATCAAATCAAATATTTCAACAAAGGTACCCTTCTACAGCTCCTCTTTTACCTCAGTCGACAGATGTTAACCTTTTTGATCCTGCTCAGAATTCAACGAACCCACCTCATAGCAAACAATGGTGGTAAAGTACCTGGCAGGCTGGCCTCCTTGGTCATTGCTGCTTCAGTTGATGAGGCCCACCCACATCAACCACCTGCAATGGTGTGGGGCAATCGAGGGTACACAAGCAAGATGGCCGCACTTGCCTGAGGCTCTTGCGGCTCAGGACCGATCACCAGCAATATCCTGCCCAAATGCCTGCAAACTAGCTACCAAACAGCGGGGAACAGAATCGGAGCACTCGCTGCCGCCCAGAATCGCAAAAGCAGCAGCCACAACAGCCAGGAAGCAGCGAAACACGACTTACCACTGGCGGGGATCACGGCGGATCCAAAATGGCAGCCGCAATACGGAGAAGACAGCGCTTAGGATCGCGGCAGAAACGGCAGAGGCATCCTGCAAAGAACTGATACTGCGGCTGATATGGCTCTGGGACAGTACTGCGAGTGAGCAGAAAATGCTGCGGCATAGAGGAGCTCACTGAATGAGAGCTGCGCAAAACACCGGCACGCACCAATAACCGTGAGTAGAGGTAAAAAACTGGAAAGCACATAACTGACAGAGCGTCCGATCCGCAAAAGCCTCCTTCCCCCGGAATGAACTAAAGTTACAAGAATAAGGGGGAAAACCGCATGAGCACAGGCTGAACTTTAATGAGAATTGCGATCTGATCGCTGAGGGCCCGTGGTGTAACCTATCATGTCAACGAGAAGGGGAAGCCGAGCTAGACCCGAGGCTCACTGAGCCTGCTGAAACTGGCGAACCCCAACTGACTGAGGGTGGACCACGCTAAGGGCGAAAACAGAGAATGCTGAATTAGCACCCTTGCATACACGAAGGAAGGAGCGCCCCTTTGGTGAGACAGTGCTGAGCGTGTCGGAACCTACCGCGACGGTGTGAAAGAGAGCGTGAATTTGAAGTCGGCATGCAAGGACCACATAACAGGCCCGAGCGGATACCCCCATTCAGTATATAGCGTACAACTGCAACCCAGAGAGCAAGGAGACTGCAGCATGGGAAAAGCTGATGGTAAACAAAGCTGCAATTTGAAGCCTGCAAATCCACCCATGCGCACAGTGACCTCGAGCAAACAATGGTGGAAGGGCCGCACTCTGGAAGTCAGACCTCAGCAGAAGATCTCAAAGAATTCATACTCAAGATGAAAAACATTCTCACCTCAATAGAGACTAAGATGGACACTATGAACGCCCGCATGGACAATATCACTTACCAAATAGACCAACATGAGGAGTGCATCAAAGAAACGGAGCAACGCATCTCTAGCTTATAGGACACATCCACGGGATGGAAAGCAAAATTACTTAACATGGAGCATCTACTAAAGGTGATAGTGGCTAAGAACGAGGACTTAGAATCAAGGTCACGCCGCAACAACATACGGATTTTGGGCATACCGGAGTCCACAAACACTGGGCGAATGGAGGACTTTGTGGAATGTCTGCTTACGACGGTGTTTGAGAGAAGCGCCTTTTCTGTAATGCTAATAGTAGAGAGGGCGCACCAATCTCTGGCCAGCCGACCACCACCTGGAGCTCCCCCAAGACCGATCGTCGCAAGACTATTAAACTACTGGGGCCAAAACACTGCCCTCCACCTGGCATGAGAACAACAGACACTCTCCTTTGAAGGCTCTGAAATTGCAATATACCCAGACTTCACCATGGCGGTCCAAGAAGCTTGCACAAAATTCATACCTATCAAAAAGAAACTTCAACAGGCAAATATCACCTATGCCATGCTCTTTCTGGCTCGTCTTCGTATAACGCACCAGGGGAAGCAGCACTTTTTTACAAACCCTCAACACATTGCAGACTATCTGAAGGCCACAACCAGAATATCGCCCCAGCGCAAGCCGGCCTCGAGTCCCTCCCATTCGCTGGCGGCCTTGTCTGACCCAGAGTGATGGAGACACCTGACACTTAATTTGGAAATAGAAAAGATGACCGAACAAGTGCCGCACGATGCAGTCGGTGATATCGCTCAGCTGCACACACCCTGTCGGCCTCAAGCAAGGCATTGAAACTCGAGCACACGCGTAGTGCCTGGAACAGACTCCATCGCCACCCCCGGACATGCACCTGTATTTAACGGACACATGAGACACTGAACCTTCGTCCTGATCACCTAGTACCTATGAGGTGGACCTGATGTGCCCTCTTGCAAATCCCCAGAAGGACATCCCAACGATGACTTATCTTCCTTTCCTTCTTGTTTTTTACAGTTTATTCCCCCTTGGGGTAATCTGTTCTCATTGAAGTGGGGGGGGGGGGGGTGATATGCCCACAGCAGGATTGGGATCCTGATGTGGGAGGTGGGGGGGAGGGAGGGAGGAATGTTCATGACACTTTTAATAGCTACGGTACCAGATATTAATGCGAAAGTAAACAACAGTCTAACAATCAACAAACTTTATTTCGGTCAATATAGTCCATAAAAAGTAGATGATACAAATTGCTAAATTTAAGCAATATTAAAAATTCATCAAAGGCAGATTATAAAAGATAGCCACAATGCATTTTAAGTTAGTCAAGTATCATTACAGCAATAATTCAAGGGGTAAAAATAATTAAAAGCAGGTTAAAAAAAATGTTAAAAAGTTAATAAAGGTTAAAATGGAACAGAGTACTAAGAGAAATATGTATGGTTGCTGTGGTGAATTTAACAACACCCTACGACTATACCACATAGAATTGAGGAATCGGGACACGGCAAAAACTGTGAGGGGGTGAGTATCAGATCTCAATATTTTATATGTCTCCGAGCATTGCCTACACCCCAGATTTCAACAGAGTGGTACGAGCCAACGCCGACTGGCTATTTTGTAGCCAGGGCAAAAAAAAAAAGAACATGAATGTCGTACTCGTCTGGGCTATTACAAGCAGGACACCCATTTAAAGGAGCTTTTGACCATTTGTTTGTGAATGCATGAACCGGCAAGGTCCCTATTCTAAACTGGATATATAGTTTCCTTGCCATGGAAGGTTGTATATCAGCCTGAAAAGGCTCAAAGAGGTACTGAACTTTAATATTAAAGAAGTCAGCAGTTAGGTGCCCAAGTTTGGTGTTCCCCTGGATATCGTATAGTCTGAGCGATCTATAGGCTCTTACTAGTTCTATTCGTGAAATTGTCGGGGACACTTCCTCAGGGTTACTCCATAGGTTAGGAATGCCTAGTATAAGGCATACATCTTTTATATATACAAACCATGGTAATTCCCCCCCCAGCCCCCGGGAGTCCTATATTCCCCTTAAGTTCAAACTGGTAGACTGCTAGGGGTCGCCCACAGTCTACGTCAAAAGGTCAACAGTCTGAGTCCAATCTCCTCCACAATAGGTCTAATTCCTAGATCCAGGCGTAGGGGGATGAGGGGAGTGCTTGGTGGTAGGCCCAAGAGCTGTCTCAGAAATTTGTTCTCTATTTTGGCCAATCCGCCAGAGGGAGGGTGACCCCAAAGTTCTGCCACATACATTACAGCACTCCTAAATTGTACTTTATATATCTCAGCCACAGGTTTGTGTGAGGAGTTCCTAAAGGTTTTTGCGATTCCCCCAACCATCTTCCCTAGCCTCAAACTTGCTTTGTCTAGTTGCAGGCCCCATTTAAATGTTTCAGAAAACGTGACACCAAGGTAGTCAAAGACAGTCACCCACTCTAACAAGATGTCATTTAAGGAGGGGTTTGGACGAGATGTTTTGGCTGGGTTAAAGACCATAAATTTGGTCTTTGATGTATTGATCTCCAGCCCCCTGTTTTTACAAAATAAAGAGAAACTGTCAAGAATCCTTTGGATGCCCATAGGGGACTTAGATAACAACAAGATGTCATCCGCAAACATCATTGCCGGCACCTTACCATGCACCAGCTTTGGGGCGTCGTTGTCCACTACCTCATTTAATTGAGCCACCAAAGCATTGATAAAGAGTCAAAAAAGGGTAGGGGCCAGCACACACCCCTGCCTTACTCCTCTGTTGACTGGGAAGCGGGGGGGTCAATTCCCCGGATTTCCCATACCAAAATGACCTGCATGGAGTCGCATGATCAATGACAACAGCTAGGGCGGGATACCCAATTGTTCAAGAACCACCCACAGTTTGGCTCGGGGGACCAAATCAAAGGCCGATTTAAGATCAACGAATATCAAATAGAGGCTGCCACCCTCTATTGACACCGTCTTCCAACACATAATAATTGGAGCCTGAAGATTTGGTCGATAGTGGAGATATTCTTCCGAAAGCCAGCGTGAAACGCACTCAGAATTTCACACTCTTCCATCCAGGAGTGGAGGCGCTCTAGGAGAATCCTAGTGAACAATTTCTAAGTGACGTCGATCAGGGAGGCATCGGATTGGTGCTTCGTGGAAATAAAAACCTACTTCCTTGCAAGAGTGGCAAAATGTACTCACCATATTAGACAGGCCTTAGATGTAATTGCATAAATGACTAACCATAAGCACTTGAAATACAGAGACAGATTAACGGGCAAACAAGGTGCTTCAGTAATATTTATGGGCAAAGAAGAGCTTGCCCGTCATTCCATGTACTCTGATTGGAACTTTGCCGAAATACAACTAAGCTTCGGGAGTTAATGGGAAAAGGGACTTTGCAATACAAGATTGACTGTCGAAAATAGGGTTTTTAAAGTTCGCAGGTCGGCGGGGGAGGGGGGTGGCAGGGTTGGGCGGGCAAGAGGGGATGGGCTTCAATTTTAGTTTTTTTTACTGTATTGATTTTAAAAAATTGAACGGTTAACAATAAAATAAAATCAAAGATTGGCCTGTAGTTGGTGGGCAGGAGAGGTGAGCCCTTCTTAAAGACTGGGAAAATGTCAGCCCCTTACCAGGTGTCCGGGATCTTCATGCCATTCAAAATGGCATTAAATATTGCCCAGAGGTAGGGTCCCCATATATTTGGTTCCTCCCAAAATAAATCCCCAGGAATCTTGTCTAGTGCAGGCGCTTTTTGAAGGGGAAGCTTCCTAATTGCATTTAAAACTTCTGTTAAAGTAAACCCTGGGATTGCTAAAGATGTTTCATCTTTGGGTTCTGTGGCTTCCTCTGTTGAATACAGAGCTTGGAAGTGAGACTTCCATGCAACTGCAGCAATATTCGGCTCTAAGACTGAGTTCTCTGTACTACTGTCTGTACTCACTAGTGACCAGAACGTCTTCATGTCTTTTTTAGAAAGTGCTGTTCTAATGGCATCCCATCTTTCAAGCTCCCAGTTCTTCTTAGCTAACTTGGTACTGTCTTGATAAAGGGCCCTGTTTAGTTTGATTAAGGATCTAGCCTTACTTTTGATGGCATCTATGAGGGCACCCTTTTCCTTGATGCAATGAACCAAGTTTGTTTATCACCCTTATTCACCTTAGAATGTGTCAGAGGATTAAAAATATTAGTCAGGCTAGTTATCAATTCTACGTGCAGAGCCTCTAATCTTCTGATGGTTTGGGGACAGTCAAGTGTCGTGGCAGCCTCCTCCATTTCCATTAAGGGCGAAATAGTTAGAGAGTATAATGCGGCTGCCTTGTCTGGTGACTGCTTGAGTGTTCCTTTTCTGATTCTCCTTCTATTGTTAGCAAGTGTTAAATTGCTACCTGCAGGGGTACTATTGGCCGTGGGATTATAGAGGTCTGGAGGCTCCAGCTCCAGTATCAGGGCGTTGTGGTCACTGTCATGTCTCGGCAACCAACTATTGACTTCGGATTCCATAGGAATATTCCCTTTTTCTTGCTCGGGTGGAACTTTGGACTATATTGATCTCTATAGACGCACGCCACCTATATATAAATAAGTGTACTGTGATGGGTGTGATACTCTGACTGCGATTCCAAATACACATTTTGGGATCGTTCTGCACATACAATCGCGAGTTACGCCTATGAGGAAGTTATTGCAACTCACAGAAACCAGTTGAAATATTATATTGACTCCTTATCGGTACAATCTTGTGTTCTGACTGGGATTTGAAATCACACCCACTACAACTTTGGCTGACTGTCGCCTCGACTGTGAAAGTGAGACTTGTGTGACATAGAAGTCTCTTGCCCTGATGAAGTTCCTGTGAAAAGAAAGAAACGCGTTGGTTGTTGTCCTGTTGTTTTAACTTCAGACGAATAAAGACATCTGCTTAGAACATACTGGCTGTTGTGATTCCATCCCTGGTGCTGCCTTCACTTTTTTTCAATGCATAGAACACAAACCATAAAGATAGAATCCTACTTTGAAAACGTAGCGCTTGGATGCCTGGGAAATGCCCAGAGAGAATTAATCTCTACAGCATTTGAGAAAGACGAGATTCGAGCTGGATGGCCTCACCGCAGAATGCTATAAGACCTGTAGTGACTCCCTCATCCCGTTATTAAAAGCAGTATATGAGGGGCGTGGCCAAGCAGGGATCGGGAATGGCCGCGTAGTCTGTGAGCTCCGCGGTCCGCCCGGACCTTAATCCTCCTGTGTCTTAATCCGAAGCACCCTGACGTGCTCTCGTGCAGCGGTTCGCGAGCGGAGCCTGTCCGGCCCAGCCCGGCGTGCGGACGATCATTCGCAGAGAAGGTGGGCGCCTCTCCTGGATCGCGGCCTGCGCACGACTTGGCAGCCGGGGACTGTGGTGGCTGCTGGGGCCGACAAAGGGATCCGGGCCGTTCCTGCTCCCTTCACCGCCGGCACCGCGGCCCATGCCGCGGCTGTGAAACCCCCCCCTGCAGACATAGCTCGAGGGAATCGAGTGGAGGCACGGACAGCCCATCGGGGGGAGAACTGAAGCCGCAATTAACCCCTGCAGCATCCTGACTCGGGCGCGCCGCCCGGGGGACTTGAAAATGGCGGCGGTGCGGCCCTAATGATGGGAATCCAGGTAGGTGCCTAGGCTGGGGGCAGGCTGCGACGGTGACCCACCGGGTGACCCGCCCCCTCAACAGTGGACGCTGCACCTCGTTTTGAGCGGCCGGTGGAGCTGCCGAGACCCTGAATGGGCGCATAAACCGACGCGTGGTGCGCTGGAGGGGACCCTGGAGCTACGACGATGCTGTGGATCCTGTATTGCGACTTGGCGCGTCTGAGCTGAGACGCACCAACTGGTGGCGCACCCCTGGTGCTATCGGCCTGATCTGGTTAAACTACTTGCTCCACTCCTTGTGGCTGTGGGAAGCGCCGGGTGCTGGGGCGCACCGCACTGGACAGCTGAGGACGGCGGCAGGTGTCTTAATCTACTACGGTGGTCGGCGACCGGACGGTGCGGCATCGTGGGACCCTGACGTGTTGTGGAACTACCAGCAACGGCTCACCAGGAGGGAACAACGATCTCACCGCGAGGCTTGCTGGATCGTCCCCCTCCTTCACAAGCTCCGGCGCGAGCCGAGGGGCACCTGGGGTGAGCCGCTGGTGTGTGTCGGCGTCGCCGCGGGTGTGGCTCCTTCCTCCCCTTGCCCACGGTCGGAGGGCACGGAGCTTGCGGTGCCCCTCTTCTGGCCTCCCGTGTTGTCTTCCCCATTAGTTCAGGTGGAGGTGGCCTAGGGTGAGGTGCCCGCTCCACGGACCCGTCGAGGTTCGGTCCGTGGGACTGTGAAGCACCATTGGACCCGTGAACAGTTCGGGCTACCTGGTAATCGCGGAGTGGAGTTTCAAACACGTGGGCCGCTGTTGCGTGGCAACCGGTGTAGATCTGGCTACACTGGCCGAGGAGCTGCGGGCTTTCTTCGCCTGTCCACCCCTTCTGCTTCTCGCCTGGTGACGGCTCGGATCTGGTGCCATGGCGGACCGTGTTAAGGGATCAGGTGCCAGGGCAGCGAAGTTGGTCCAAACAAACAAACTGGACAGATACACAATATCCAGGGACCCACAGAGGGTACACCAGTCTGAGGAGGGCGAGTGGGGAGGGCCGGGATCTGGAGAGCAGGAGCTCACCCTTAAAGATGTCATGGAGGCAATATCAGGGGTCAGGACATCTTTGGACTCAGTGGCTATTGACGTCAATCTTATCAGGGCCGACATGGGCAAACTTAATGAAAAGGTGAAGCAGGTGGAGATCACGACGGCCGGCTTGGTGAGTGACGTGGCGCTGCTGCAAAGGGAGGTTCATGATCTGCGTGATTCCCGGAGCCTCACGGACCTCAAGCTGGACGACTACGAGGGCAGTCTTCGCCGCAACAACCTCCGCATCATAGGGGTTCCGGAGAAATCAGAGGGGCAGACTCCTGATCTGTTTGTCGAGGACCTTATCCTCAACCACCTGCAACCCAAGGGACTCTGTAAATTTTTTGTGATCGAGCGGGCCCACAGGGTCCCGGGCGGCCGACCCAAGCCGGGCGCTGCCCCGCGGCCTATGTTGGCCCGAGTCCTGAACTATCGTGACCGAGATGTGATCCTCCAAAATTCCAGGACCGGCACCCCCCTCTGATATGGCAATGATGTTATCTCCTTCTTCCCGGACTTCACGCAAAGGGTACAGAAACAGCGGAGACTATTCTTGTCTGTTAAGCGCGCCCTAAGAGAGAAAGTTCTAAAGTACTCGATGCTATTCCCGGCCCGCCTCCGGGTTGAGGCGGAGGGGAGAGCTTGGTTTTTTGATCGGCCTGAAGACGTAACTGACTGGATTGAGTACCGTGATACTAAAAACCCTGAGACGGGGGGAGCCGGAGGCCCTGACGACAATGGATAGATCTGAGGAGGAGCCTCGGCGAGGACAGGTTCTTTGCAATTTGGGGGGGGTGGAGGTGGAGGGGGTCATGGGCGGGGCGGGAACCGGGGTGCCTCACCTGAACGGGACTACAGATTCATTAATGGACAGATGTCAACTGTTTAATGGAGGTGCGACAGTGATGTAGCTTAGGGCACGGACTCGGAGCTCCCTGCTTTTCCCCTTTGGATTGTTTTTTCCTTCTTTCTTTGATTTTTAGGGCGACAGGCACTCTGCAAGTTGTTTATGGGCAGTTCTGAGCCCGGAGGGCAGGGCAGCGGGGTGGGGGGGTTGTTAGGTAAGGGCCTTATTTTTTGCCTACCTGATGTTGGGGTTTTTTGTTAGTTGTTCTCGACTATTATGAGGATGCAGTTCCTATTTTCGGAGGGTATCACCGCTATAATCCACACGCTTACCAATGGGGATACGGCGTAACAAGGAAGTTAGAATTTTAAGTTGGAACGTGAACGGTTTGGGGGACAAAATCAAGCGTAGTATAGTATTGCAACAGGTTCGGAGGCTGTCACCGGATATTGTCTTACTTCAGGAAACTCACCTCGTTGGCCACACTTGTAAAGCTATGCACAGATGGGGCTTTTCTATGATCGCCCATGCAGGGTTTGCTTCTAATTCCAGAGGGGTGGGCATAATGCAAAAAAAAGCATTCCCTTTCTCCCCTACCTCCACTTACGTAGACGACCGAGGTAGATATGTGGGTATCACGGGCACGTGGGAAGGGAAAATTGTCAGCTTTATGTCTGTCTATGCACCCCCAGGGTTACAGGCCACCACATTTACTGATCTCAGTGCTGTACTGTTGACACTGCCGGAAGGGCGCCTTGTGCTGGGGGGGGACTTCAACTCTGTTATATCAGGTACACTGGACAGATACCCCCCACGTGCACTTCCTCCAACCGCGCACTCTTTCTCTAACTTCTTGGAGGCAATGGGACTAGTAGATGGTTGGAGGACTTATCACCCTGACAAGGTTCAGCATACTTTCCACTTGGGCTCCCACAATAGCCTTTCGCGGCTAGACTACATTGTTGTCCCTGCCCCACAGGTGACGGAGATACACAAGATACGACACTTAGCTAGAGGCATCTCCGACCATTCTCCCCTCTGGGTCCATATTATCCTGGACAACTCTCCGGTGGGACGCGTCGCCCCGATTAATCCCTGGTATCTTAAAAGCCCTAAAATACGGACCGGTTTGATCAAGTCCATGGACAACTATTTTCAGGATAATGAACACACGGTCGAATCCCCACTGACATTATGGGAAGCCTTCAAGACAGTAGTTCGAGGCGAAGCCCTCTCCCTAATAGCGGGGTCCAAAAAAGACAAGCTCGCGGCTGTCTCTGACGTAGAGCAAGAAATCTATCGCCTGGAGAGTGACCTAGACCTTGTTCCCTCGCCGGAGACTCTCCACACCCTACGACTCCGTCAGGAGGAATACCGAGCCCTGGTCACCGACCGGGCCAAACTACTAGGACAAGATAGGATGGGGCGGATGTACGACTGGGGAGACAAGGCCGGGAAACGAATCGCCTGACTGGACAAAAAGAAACACGCTAGCCGCCTAGTTCCTGAACTAATAAGCTCTGGAGGATCAGCCATAGTGGATCCTCAAGACATAGTCGACCACTTTGCGGCCTATTTCCGTAGAGTTTATAGCTCCACCACGCCATACACAGAAGCGGACTCCTCCGAGGTCTTACGTGACATTTCTCTGCCGGCATTATCCGACAGTGACCGCGCGTTTATGGACAGCGCCCTTATTGCGGATGAGATTGCGACTGCAATTAGAGCACTTCACCCTGGTAAGGCGCTCGGTCCCAATGGCCTCCCGATCGAACTCTACAAGCTCCGCCCGGACAGATTAGCACCATACTTGAAATCTATGTTTGAGACTAGTCTAGAACAGGGATCGCTCCCCCTTGACCAACGAATCGTAACCATTGTTACGATCCATAAAGAAGGGAAACCTAAAAATGACTGTGCCTCCTATCGGCCTATTTCACTGTCGAACGCTGAGCCCAAAATACTAGCGTAGGCGCTCGCGAACAGACTGGTTAAGGTGATAGGGAACCTGGTGCACCCTGACCAATTGGGGTTTATGCCTCGACGGAACACCGCTCTGAACCTACGTAGACTGCACGGAGTCCTGGGTAGGTCATCGACCTTGCACGAGGACGCCATCGTGGTCTCCCTGGACGCCACTATGGCCTTTGATACGCTTGAATGGCCGTATCTCTTCGCGGTACTCGCCAAGCTGGGATTTGGACCGGGCTTCTGTCATTGGGTACGACTACTAACTACTATATAGTTCCCCAATGGCCCAGGTAGTTGTAAACAACAGAAAATCTGAATCCTTTCTACGTAGCCGAGGGACCCACCAGGGATGCCCCCTCTCCCCTTTACTGTTCGCTCTAGCTCTTGAGCCCCTTGCGGCCTGGATCCGTAGGGATGCAGTGATCCGTGGGCTGTGATGGTCGGCTGACTGGGAGGACCGTATATCCCTATATGCGGACGATATATTGCTATAGCTTGCATCCCCCAAAAGGTCCCTAATCGCTGTATTTGACATCTTGGCCGTCTTTGGTAGATACTCCGGGTTCGGTATTAACTGGCAGAAATCTCTCCTGTATGTCCTGTGTGGGAGGCCCCCTACGATACCCCGAGGCTGCCCCGTACCAATAGTCTCAGAAGGCTTTAAATATTTGGGTATTTTCATCTCACTGGTCAAGACTCTTCGTTTTACCCGAAACCTCGCCCCCCCAATTCAACGACTAAAACAAGATATCGAAATTGGAAATCACTTCCTCTTTCCTTGTTGGGCAAAACGGCCCTTTTCAAAATGATGTCCCTACCCCGCTTCCTCTATGTTCTTCAAAATTCGGCAGACCCAGTACCAAGCTCGTACTTCAAACAGAGACCTTCTCTGGGATGAAAGGCCTCGTATTGGGCTACAAAAACTCACCCTCAACTGGTTTGATGGAGGAATTGGATTGCCTGATATCAAGAAATACTATTGGGCCTCACACCAAACGGCAATAAATCACAGCAACTATGGCCGGCCCGATAACCCGGGGTTTAGCATGGACAGACTGCTCCTCCCAAACGGCTCCTTTACTCGGGTCCTCTACTCCAAGCCTAACAGATACCCCCTCACTGGCCCCACCAAACATACTGTCCAAATCTGGCATGCGGCGACTGCGTCGCTGGGTTGGACAAATAGACTGACCCTATCCACACCCCTATGGGACTCCCAGAAACTCGGGGACTTGGGCACCTCACGGGGCTTTGATAAATGGGACCTAATTGGCATCTCCCACATCAGGGACCTTTGGGATAAAAATGGCCCTACGGGACAAATGGATTGAAGACGGTATTGAACAGGACGACAAAAATTGGCAGACCGCAGTCTCCTCCCCCAAAACTGTTGCCATCCCAGCGCACCTCCGTCTGGTGCAGTTAAAAATATTACATAGAGTCTACATCACGGACCCCCAACTGATACACATGGGTGGTCCAACGAACGGGTTTTGCAGACGGGGATGCACCCAGCTAGGCATATTTATGCACATAATATGGCACTGTGACCCAATACAGACTTACTGGTGCAACATCCACAACATTATGAGCCAAACTCTAGAACTCACTGTGAGGCCTGAGGCCCCCAGATGCCTCCTTAATATCTGGGAACCTACTGGCCTTAATTCACACGCCGTACAATGGGTCACACTGGGCTGCATGATAGCTAAGAGAAACATTGCTCAACTATGGGGGGCTACGCATGCTCCAAGGGTCGCTGATTGGGAAAAAGACCTTGACTGGTGTATGCTGGGGGAAAAGACAGTATATACGGCTAGGGGTTGTCCCCGAAAGTGGTCTAGGATTTGGGCTCCCTGGAATGCATACCGTGGCAACATTTGCACCCCCCCCAGGCGACCCCGAAGGTGATAGCTCCCCCTCACCGTAACCTCCAATTATCATCCTACTATGTATGTATACCTTGGTTCCGCTGTGTTCCCTGTAACCAATCTGACTGTAACTGTACCTCTATGTCGAGTATGTTTAATAAAAAGAATTCCCAAAAAAAAAAAAGGCGGATATGAAAAAGCACGGGAGCAGGGTCTCCCCGAGGACGATGCGAGAAGCGCTTATCATTTCCATATTGAAGACTGGGGAAACCAGGAGATAAGTGAGACTCGTATAGACCGTTATCGCTCATAAACTGCGATGCCAAAATCTTGGACACAATCATTGCGAATCGACTGAGCCTCCTCCTAAGCGCCTTAGTGATGCCGGATCAATCAGGATTTATTCCAGAGAGGGCTACCTCACACAACCTGCGCACTCTTTTAACCCTGATGCAGGATATCAACCCAGACCTAGCTGTGGTGACGGTCTTTCTAGACGGCACCAAAGCTTTTGATTCCCTTGAATGGGATTATATAGCCAGCATTCTCCAACACATGGCCTTTCCACCCCCCTTCCTATCCTGGATCCAACTGCTCTATACTCAACCACAGGCCAAAGTATTGATCAACGTAATGTGCTCTCCCAGCTTTCAAATCACAAGAGGAACACGGCAGGGATGTCCGCTATCACCCCTCATTTTTTTTGCGATAGCCATGGAGCCGCTGGCGGCTAAGCTCCGGCAGCACCATCGAGAATACGCAATTTGATATCCTGAAAGGCAAATTCTAATTTCACTATATGCAGACGATCTCACATTATATTAGCGAGACCCTGAAATCAGCTTAAACACAATATTGCGAGAATTTATAAAATTTGTACTATATTCGGGAGTTAATATCAATTAGGAATGGTCCCAGAGCTTACCCCTTACTCAAGCGGTCCAAAGATACAGCCCTGACTATCCACTGACTTGGTGCGACACAGAAATTAAATAGTTGGCGATCATGGTAACTAGAGACAAAACAGAACTTATGCGGGCCAATTAAGGCTAAGCCCTAGAGACCCTGACAGACTCCATTACTAGATGGATCTCCAAGCCCATTTCCTTAGCATGGAGAATTTCGCTGATAAAAATGGTGATCCTTCCCAAACTTCTCTACCTCTTCATTAATATTACCTACACACCAAGTAAACATTTTTTCAAGGCCCTAAAACCTCAACTAATCTGACTGACTTGGGGAGGATGACAGCCCAGACTGAAATGGGAGGTCCTAATCCAGCCATTTGCAAAAGAAGTATTTGAGGCACCAGATATGGAGCTACACTTTCGGTGTGCTCAAGCACACTTTGCTGCATATTGGATAAGACCACCACCATTCATGCCACATCTGGCGGTAGAGCAAGGACACATGCACCTGTGCCCTGCAATGCCTATTTGAGCTCGCCTGTGAATCCCAGAGGCAGAGACCCTACGACAGTTGAATGTAAAAACAGAGCAAGGTGCGACATAGCCAAGCGTCTCCGAGACTGAAATACTACATACTAAATGTGTTATTTGGGCTAACCATGACTGTACTATATATCAATACTATGCTGAGATGTTGGGCTTGGCTAAAGCCTGTTACTATTGGTTCTAAATTGTAAACTAATAAAGAGATTTAAAAAAAAAACACCTGCAATGGTCCGTGGACCACAGCTAAATCACCTGAGTTGGACAATGCTTATTGACTGGACTGAGCTTGTAATTGTACCAGTGCTGGTGCCCCCTATGTGCCACTACTCTGGGGAACCCCTTGATCTGGCACCCCTTGTTGCACCTGCCCACCATACCTAAAGTGAGACTCACAATTCCTCGCTTTTTCTAGGTTTTTCTCCTCCGGTCCTCCAGCATCCCCCTGTGAGTGCAGTAGTCAGCCCCCCAATCTTGGACAGCCATGGCAAGACGTTAGCTGAATTGTGTACCAGGTTGGGCTGTGGCTCCCTTGCGGGCCCTTCTGCTACCCGCATGCCAGGCATAGGGGCAGCCCCAGTCACCCCCATGAAACTTTTCACACACTGCATAATACTGTTGATGACCATCATCCCACCCTTGTGTGAGCCACTAGGGTCTTCTGGGATGGATTGCGCTCCTTCGCACCCGTCTACTTGTCCACCCCTAGGCTTTTCCAGATCCGGGGGAAAAGCAGATCTTGGACTGGGGAGGCTTCATCGCCTAGGCCGCTCAGGAACTTCTAGCAGTGCTGGAACTTCAACAACCCTTCCTAGCAAGGAGAGGTGGGTGGAGCAAAGCCAGAAACTCATATATGGAATCAAGCCAGTGGATTATTGTACCCTTATAACGATCCGTACCAGAGCGACTTGATGCCCTCTTATTGGACTTTGAGGTCACCCTGAATAACCAAATACACACATATTATACACAGTGTTGCTCTGGATTCAGAAGCTCCAGCAGTGTACAACAATCCCAAGCACAAAACAAACCAGCTTCAGGAGCACTCAATAACCAACAATACCCCTAATCCTCCCTTCTTGCAACTTAACCAGGGGTATTAACTCCCGCACAAAGGTTTATCTGCACACTAAATGGATTCTCAATCCCAGAAACTCTCTCCCTGAACTCTCTGCCCTACCGTCCGAGCAGAGTCCTCCTACCAAATCTAAAGAAACACCTGACCCTACTACTCCCCTACCCCAGGAAAAAAGGACCCTGGTAATTAGCTATTTAAATACACGCTCGCTGGCTAAACACCAACTAGAAATATTCCAGCTACTTGACTCCGATAAACCTGACATACTTCTCCTGTCAGAAACATGGCTCACCACGGAATCCGTACCCGACACCCTGGCAGCAGTGCCCGTGGGTTATTATATACTTCAGGCCAACAGACCTTCAGGGAAACCTGGAGGCGGGGTTGCAGCCATCATCCATCACAAACTCAGATTTACCACTATGGAAGTCACTGGCATACCTTCAGTTGACAGCCTTATTTTAAAATGTGAGTCTCCTCACTCCCCTTTTATCTGCGCTCTCTTCTTCAGATCCCCCCCCCCCCCACCACATGCCCTCTTTTCCTCAACTGTTAGGCGAAATGATCTCCCAACTGGTCATCAATAATGCCAAAATTATCATCATAGGAGACTTTAACTACTGGCCCACCGACGTAAAGGAGAGCACCAGCTCGTTAGAATTTACCGACCTACGGTCTGGGCTAAACTGCACCCAGCATGTACACGGCGCGACCCACATCAAGGGACACATCTTGGACCAAGTATGGACCTCCAACTTGGAAATTACACTACCCCTAATCTCCCCATGCCCATTGTCAGATCATCACATCACCACTTTTTCCATGGACTGTACCCCCCTTATAAAACCTCCTCTCCTGGGCAACCACCTGGCTAGAAACTGGAACCGGGCCAACATTGGCGAGTTCTGCACCCTATTAAAACCCTCCCTTCCTGATGAACAGGATTCCTTAAGCAATCAGGCTACTGGCATCAAGCGCTGGCTCGAGTCAGCCAGCAACATCGTCGCTACTTTAAAAAAATCCAAACTTAAACATCCTCACGATGCCCAACGCTGGTTCTCCAACGAGCTGAAATTAAAGAAATTAGCACTCAGGCAAGCCGAGCGCAGTTGGAGACGTGACTATGTTCCGGGAAAAAAGCCACTGACACTATTCTATTAAAAGACTATAAAAATTCCATTCTCCAGACCAAGACAACGTATTTCTCCCTGAAAATTACTAACTCAGTTACCAAGACTAAGGACATTTTTTCCATAGTCGACGAACTTTCACAACCAGACAGAGTAATTGCTAAACCGGTCCCCTCTCAATCACTATGTGACTCTCTAAACGCGTATTTTATGGAGAAAATTGCCACCATCAAAAGCAGCATCCCCCCTCCCGTCCTTTTAACAAACCCTCAGATCACGTTCAATAACCCCCAGGTGCTGTATCAAATACCTCTGATCTCTAAAGAGGAATTCCTTGTCCTACTAAAAAAAGTTGGATCTGGCTCCCGTACAGATTGCTGTCCCCCACGCATTCTACAAGAAGCCTTTTCTATCTGCCCAGACCCCCCACTAGCGCTTCTCAATAATTTTCTCAGACAAGGCACGGTCCCCGATGCCTTCAAAATTGCCGAAATTGTCCCCATTCTTAAGAAGCCCAACACCGATCCCTTTTATTACTTTGCCAAGCGCGACCCTGGGAGAGCGCGCACTTAGGGCCTGGCCCCCTGCCCCGGGACACACCCCATTAGCGCGGCCAGCAGCCTAATAGGCTGTTGGCCGGTAGTATGACTTCCGGGGCACCACGACGTGGGCCCAACGCGGACTTCCGGTGGGGGGGGGGGGGGTGCAGGTGGGGTCAGGGGGCTATTTAGGTCCTGCACTCACCTTCACTCTTCCTCTGTTGCTGATTTTCCTGCCCTGCCCAGACGCTGAGGACTACTGCGATCTTGAGGACTACAGCGATCTCGATATTTCCCCGCGGTCATCGAGGTTGTCGTGTCGTGGTTGCGGGGCTTGTCGGGCTGCTTGGTGTCGGGCGTGGGCAGCGGTGAACTGGTAGCAGCGGTGATCTTGTGGCAGCGTGTTTGCGGCATCGTGGATTCCCAGGTAAGGTGTTGGGGGCTGTGGGGGCATGTGTGCAGCTTCTGGTGTACAGTGGGCGGCCAGCGGTGTAATATTTAGTATCGTGGTCCCCACTGGGCTCCAGGTCGCGGCTCGGTGGCTCTTCTGTTTTTCGCATCGTGGGACGTGAAAGCAGGCACGGCGTGTTTCGGAGGAATCCCGGAGTATAGATTGAGTATTGTGGGGGCGGCGAGCGTAATGTAGGCGGGCCTCCGCATCGGCGAGGTACTGTGGTTGGAGCTTTGAGACTCACACGGGGAGGGTTGCTGGGCCGACTGGCAGTGGCGTGTGTGAAGATAAAATCTGGTAGGGAATAGCCGGGGTGAGAAAGTTCTGTACTGCGGGCGGGCCGAATGCAAAGGATTCATATTAGTTGTCGAGCGGTTGGTGAGCGTTTCGTCAGCGGCCCCCTGCAGCAGCGAGTTACCTTTTGATGTGCATGGAGTCTGCTCGGTTAGCGTTGTAAGCGATACGCTTGGGTCACGCGGGCACGTTGTATAAAGATTTCGCGAGGCGGTTGGGTTGAGCGCTAAGTGAACGAAAGTTAATATAAGAGAAATAGGCACTTCTCGGCAGCTGCGCGCAGGGGGAGAGAGAGCGCGGCGCTTTCGGAGAGCAGGGGAACAGAAGCGCGTAGCAGCGAGCGCTCCACTGCCCGTGTGCGTGGTTGCTGGGTGTGAACGGACAAATTTAAGCATAAATTGAAAAGGGTCACTGTGGCATAATGGTTAAGGTCTGAGACTCTTACTCTCAAGGCTGCAGGTTCAATTCCTGTTGATTCTGCTCACATAGATCTATTTGTCTGAGGCTCATATTCACGGGGTCGCTCCGTGGCACAGGGGCAAATTCACAGGGAGTTTTTGGGAATATAAATTATATCATAGCAGGGCGGTCACTAATATTTAAGTGCACAGGTTCAATCCCCATTGATTCCGGTCAGGTAGATGTTGTTTAAGAAAGCAGGGATAGACCAGACAAAGTTTCGGGCTACATCTAGCAAGGGGCAAGTTAGGAGCGAAAGGTAAGGGGTGTAGACAAAACTCAAAAGGATTGGTGACTGACGTGGGGGAGGACACACAGGGTCAGCAGGTCAAAGCAGTTGGGTTGGACAAATGCTCAGCTGATCACACAGGACTTGCCATGCCCCCCAAGAGGAATCCTAAGCGGTTTAAAAATCAAGGAAGCAGTGAAGAACAAGGCTGTATCTCCTATAATACCCCCCTTTAAAGTTTGGAAGAGTATGGACCAGGACAAACTCGTAGCATTACTAGATGAAACCCGCCCTATCTTATCTGATGATCCTACCACCGCCACCAACCAATTTCATGATTGGTTCAGCAAGGCTTCAAATCATCTGGTACCCACTAAACGTTATTCCAGGAATAGAAGCACTCCTACTGCTCCGTGGTTCACGGATGAACTAAGAGCTTTGTAACAAATAAGCAGGAACAAGGAAAGGCTATGGCGCAGAAGCTATGACCCCAAAAGTAAGACTATTTACAAAGAATCACTGGCCACTTATAAATCCACGATTGTGGCTACCAAAAAAACATACTTTTCGGAGCAAATCGAAACATCTAAAAACTCTAGCAGACAATTGTTCACCATAACAAAAACTCTGACTGGTAATGCGCCAGATTTACATCCACCCCCGCCCCAATCATTTTGTGACGCGTTGTCAGAATTTTTTTACTCCAAGGTTAATAACATCTACCAAGCCTTCTCCTCTAAAAATAACATCAGCAAAGTTTCTTCTGCTTATACCAACCCCAGTAATTCCATGACCAGCTTTAGGACTCTTTCCACTGACCAGACAATTACTATTATGAAATCTATTAAATCAGGTTCGGCCCTGGACCCCTGCCCTTCCGCAGTATTTTCCATGGCGATGGACACTATCGCCCCTGTCATTACCCATGTCTGTAATACCATTCTAACCTCTGGGATCTACCCCGACTGTCTTAAAAACACACTGATTAAACCTCTATTGAAAAAACCCAATCTTGACACGGAAGAGCTCATGAACTATAGGCCCATAGCTAGTCTTCCCTTCCTAGCTAAAGTGGCAGAAAAGGCGATGAATCAGCAGCTCTCAGAATACCTAGAGACAAACTTGCTCTTGGATGACACACAGTACGGTTTCCGTAAATATCACGGCACAGAAACTGCCCTCCTCAAGGCAGCCGATGATATTAGAACCACTCGTGATCAGGGCATGACAGCGCTGCTTGTACTGCTAGATCTCTCGGCGGCTTTTGATACGGTCGACCACAAGATTTTGGTCGACCGTGTCAGGAAGAAGGGTATTGACCATTTGGCTAGAGAGTTGCTTTCATCTTTCCTAGCAGATAGAACTCAGGTGGTCACCCTGGGACCATATCAGTCAGCCAAGTTGTCGCTCCCGTGCGGGGTTCCCCAAGGCTCATCCCTGAGTCCGACGCTATTTAATATCTATGTGTCGGACCTGGCAAGTATAATAAAGGCATCGGGGATGAGCCTAACTTCCTACGCTGATGACACACAATTGGTATTGGCCATTAAGGATAAAGGGACGGAAGTGGCAGAACGCTTTCAAAATACCATGGGCCTGATAGGAGAGTGGATGGCAGGCAACTGCCTAAAGCTTAACTCCGACAAAACGGAGGTGGTCATCTTTGGACCCCTCTCGCCGACTTGGCCTACTCTTTGGTGGCCCCCCGAGTTCGGTACTCCACCCAATCTGACCTCCAAGGTTAGGAACTTGGGAATTATCTTTGATGATCATCTCAAATTTATGGCACATGCCAATAAAGTAGCAGCTACAGCCCATCACAAATTAAAGATGATAAGAAAAATCATGCCAGTTCTTCTAGATGCTGCGGCCAAAACTCTGGTCACCTCCTTGGTCCTACCTCCCTTGGATTATTGTAACTCGCTTTTTCTTAATAGTCAAACTAGAGTTACAAAAAAACTACAAACTATACAGAATGCGGCAGCACGCCTCCTGACAAGAACACCCAAGTTTGCACCCATCTCGGACACCATCAGGACACTCCACTGGTTAACTATCAAGAACAGGATCACTTTCAAATCTCTCTGTATAATTTATAAAACCCTACACGACCAAGGTCCACGCCCTCTTAAGGACCAACTTAAATGTTATAGACCAACTAGACAACTCAGATCCATGACTCTTGATTATCTAGTGGTCCCTCGCTCTAAAACTGTATCTTGGGGTGACCGCCGCTTTACGGTAGCAGCACCCAAGATTTGGAATATGCTGCCTCAGCACATTAGATCCAGCAAATCATTACTCCAGTTTTGCAAGAGCCTGAAAACATGGTTGTTCAACCAGTAAACCCCCCTGGTCTTTCCAATAATGAGGAGAGTCAGTCGTCTAGTCTAGCGCCGAGACGCCTACGGGTATTCGTTCGCGCTTTATAAATGCCAAAATAAATAAATAAATAAATAAGAGGAAGGAGGGAGAGTCAGAAATTGCGCAACTATTGAAGCTGGTGCTGGCAAAGCTGAGCAGGGACGAGGATAGTGAGGGTGAGCTGCCGGAGAATGCTGGGGGGAGGCCCCTGAGTCTGACAGTGAGGATGTCCCAGTCCCAGACCCAGTAGCAACGTAGCGCCCGCGTAGGGCTATTGTCCCACCCAAAGCGGCCTTCCCCCCGCTAGTGAAGAAAGCTAAGGGAAACAAGAAGAGGAGGGTGGTGAGGGAAATTGCAGGGCCAGTCCCAGTTACTCCCGGGCCACAACCAGTGGTACCACAGCCACCACCAGGACCTACACCTAAAATGCCTTCTGCACCATTGGCCCCCATACCTACATTAACCCCAGTGCCCGAGCCTATCATGGCTCCGGCAGTCCCACAAGAAGCGCCCCATGCCCAGTGGGTGGGGGGCCGGGGGAAGGGCGGGACAACGTGAGCATTATATTGGCCGAAATCAGAGGGGCTATTAGGGCCTTGATGCCGGCCACAACTACCCCAATACCCGCAGTCCCAGAGAATACACCAGTCACCACAGCGATACCATTGGTGACGCCAACACCCCAGGATGAGGTATTGAATGGGCAGACCCCCTGCGCGCCAGCGGAAGGGGGGCAGTTGGCCAACGCTAGTATCTTAGCGACGGACGCAACGCTTTTAGCACAGCTTGGGGCGCCAGTGCCAAGCAACGCAGCGGTGGCCCCATGGGCTTCACAGGGAGGGACGGGCGGGGTCCTAGCAGAGTTGAGCAAGCAGGTGTCCCTCTTAGGAAAAGCGCAAGAAACAGACGCGAACACGACTGCACAGGCGGTGGGTCAAGCGGCCCCCGCACAACCGGCATCAGCAGTGCCCACTGCAGGTAAGGCAGTGGAATGCGCAAGTAAGGTGGCCGGGGATGAATGTAAAGTGATGAGCGGTATGGAAACGGTTTTATCAAAGCGAGGTAAATTGGCAGCACACGTGGCGCTGGACAGAAGAGAGAAGATTTGGAAGGGTGATTTTGTAGACATTTTCTCCCTCATTAGGCCAAAGATGAGGGAAGAAGACAATAGAGAAAAAGACAGGAAAGATGGTTTCTTCAGGGAGAGAAAACCAAGGGTGGAAGAATCGATTACCAACTGGCTATTTGGTTTCAATGTCTTCTCAATTGTAATGCTGGAGAAAAAACCAGAGTTGGCTATACCCCTGATATGCTATGCTAACAAGATTTTAAAGGCTCAGGTCATGTATGGGGGTGCGGCTTGGTTAGATTATGACAGAGATTTTAGGTGGGCCAAGGTGGAGGACCCCGACATGGGTTGGGACCAAATGGAGGTGAATGTTTGGTTCGAAAGTGTAAATAATAAGACTCCCATGAGGCAGCCCTTTCGGACCTCCCAAGGAGGCACGGGTGAGAAAAAAGGGACATGTTGGGCCTTCAACCGTAAAACGTGCACCTGGGCCCCTGGGACATGCAAGTTTAAGCATGCATGTGCTTACTGCGGCCACCCCTCCCATCCAGAGTTTAAATGTATCAAGAAATCTAAAGAAAAAGGGAGGGATTCCAAGCCTCCCCCTACACAATGATTTACCTACTCCGGTCAATTTAGAGAAACTGATTTTCTAGCTAAACCAGTACCCTGACAGGAAGGCAGCCAGAATTTTGTACGAAGGGTTCTCTTCAGGCTTCCGCATCCCGGCGCAGGGAGTACCACCAGTGGATTATTGTAAAAATGTATTGTCAGCGCGAATGCATCCAGAGGTAGTGGCGCTTAAGGTGCGCAAGGAAAAGGCGCTAGGGCGAGTAACAGGTCCTTTTGGGACGCCGCCACTTCCAGGTTTTGTATGCTCACCCCTGGTGGTGGTGCCCAAAAAAGAGCCGGGTCAATTCAGAATGATTCACAATTTATCGGCGCTACAGGGTGCATCAGTGAATGACGCCATAGACCCGTCCCTGTGCTCTGTAACGTACTCTTCATTTGATGCGGCCCTACAGAGGCTGCGCGACCTAGGGCCAAACGCTTTGCTAGCAAAAACCGACATAGAGTCTGCCTTTCGGCTCTTGCCAGTGCATCCAGAAGACTATCATCTCCTAGGTTTCCAAGTGAATTTCCAGTACTATTATGACAGGTGCATGCCAATGGGCTGCGCAGTGTCATGCAAATATTTTGAGATGTTCAGCACGATGCTACAGTGGTTGTTTGTATTAAGAACAGGGCACAAAGAGATAGTGCATTACTTGGATGATTTTATGATCATGGGCCCCCCTGCTTCAGAGAAGTGTGGGCAGGCCTTGAGCGAGCTGGTAGCTTTGTTTGAAGAACTGGGTGTGCCGCTGGCCCCTGGTAAGACAGTGGGCCCTGATACCAGCATGTCCTTCTTGGGCATTGAGATTGATACAGTGGCTGTGGAATGCAGGCTGCCGCTAGACAAAGTAAGGGCTTTCTCGCAGGCAATAGACGCTGCCTTAGCAGGTCCCAAGGTCACCCTGCATCAACTTCAGGTACTAGTGGGACAGTTGAACTTCGCACTAAGGATCACTCCGATGGGCCGCCCGTTCTCGAGATCCATTGCCCGAGCCATGGCGGGTCTCACTCAGAAGTATCACCACGTAAGGTTACAAGCAGATGGGAAGGAAGACTTAAGGATTTGGCGTAGTTTTTCGAGGGATTTCAATGGAAAGGTAATTTGGCCCGAGCCGGCGATTTCCAAATCAGAATTGGGCCTGCTCACTGACTCAGCAGGTAGCATTGCCTTTGGGGCAATATTGGGGCCTCAGTGGTGATGGGGTGATTGGCCAGCGGCATGGCATGAGAGTGGTCTGTCTAGGAACATAGCCTTCTTAGAGCTCTTCCCAATCATAGTGGCAGTGGAAATCTGGGCACCATTCTTTAGGAACAAGACTGTAATCTTTTGGTCTGACAATATGGCAGTAGTGGAAGCCATCAATAGGCAAGGAGCTACATGTAAGCACGTGTTACGATTGTTGAAGCATTTGGTCCTGGCTTGTTTGAAACTATATTTGGTGTTCAAGGCACCACATATCCCCGGTGTAAATAACCAGGCTGCTGATGCTTTGTCTCGCCTCAAGCTGCAGGAGTTCAGAAAGTATCACCCTCAGGCAGATGAGCGGATGACGGTGTTTCCGGCATCTTTGTGGAAGATTGGAGTCCCGGAATAGCAGGGCTCGTGGGAGCATCATTGAGTGAACGCACGAGACGGACATACCAGCAGCAGTTCAGAGCGTACAGGATGTTCGCTGGGCCAACGAGCCGGTCCCCCCTTTTTTCCACTGAGATGCTTTGCGAGTATTTAATGGCACTTAGAAATCAGGGTAGACCGGCGTCTTACGCCAGGGCACGCGTAACGGCAATAATCTTCTTTGCGAAATTGGCAGGTCAACAAGACCCCGAGGCAACTTTTGTGGTAAGGAGGGCTCTGTCAGGCTGGGCTAGGCTGGAAGGGGCAAAGAAAGACATGAGGAGGCCTTTGGAAGTAAAGACGCTAAGGGACATTTTAGGGATATTACAGTCCGTATGCGTGTCCCAATATGAATGCATACTATTCAGGGCAGCCTTCTCCCTAGCTTTATATGGGGCTTTCTGGCTGGGCGAATTGGTAGGGGCTTCAAAAAGAGATCACACAGGGGGCCTCCAGTGGCAGGACACAAGATTAGACCCTAGGGGTTTGGAGGTGGTACTAAGGAGATCCAAGACAGACCCGTTGGGGAAGGGGTCCTTAATTCACTTATCTCCAGCTCCAGGGGATGTGGTGTGCCCCATAGCCAATATGGAAGCATATCGGCTAATACGGCCCAGTTGGGGGGGGGCAGGCTCTGTTCATACATGAGCAGGGGGGTTGCCTATCTCAATTCCAGCTCAGGGCTGTGTTTCAACGGGCTTTGGACTGCCTAGGGTTGGATCCTAAGGGATATTCATCTCACTCCTTAAGGATAGGGGCAGCAACGCTGGCTGCAGGAGCTGGTTTACCGGCTGAGACGGTTAAGAAAGTGGGGCGCTGGTCATCATCTTGTTTTAAGCGCTATATTCGGCCTGAGTTACTTTGAAATTAAGTTCAGTATATAGAGTTGACCACGCTGACATTGTTTTTCTTCTCCCTCGCTATTAGTATGTCAACTAAAGTAATCTGGGTGTTGGGACACTCGTTCGTGCGGCGCGCCATGGTCCGGCTGCGGCAGAAGCGAGTGGCAAAACCAGTGGGTTTAAAAAGGACATCATTCTTATGGCGAGGCGTCGGTGGTCTGCAAATCCGGCAGTTGCGTCAACTGGTTGAGGAGACACGGGAACGCGAGGGACATCCGTCCCCGGATCTAATAATCTTGCACCTGGGAGGAAATGTCATGGTGAAATTGGGTCGCATGGCAGTAAGAGAGGACTTACTGGCTGAATTTGCCTGGCTGGGGAGAACATTCCCACGGGCCCCGATTGCGTGGTCATGCATGATCCCTCGCCGGACTTGGGCGGAGGGGGTCAGATCCCGGGCCTTGAATGTGTCGGTGAGACGCCTCAACGGGGAGTTGGCCAAGTTGTGCTCAGGTCTGGGCCGCTTGTGCCATATTCCTCACAGACTAATAACTGGGGACAAGATGTTTCACCACGACGGCGTTCACTTATCGGACATTGGCACGGACATGTGGATCAGGGGGACCTGGTAATTTGTGCAAAACCTGTTTTTTGGTGGGGGGGTGAAGGACCTGGGGGCCCTGGTCACCCTAGTGGCGGAAAAGGGGTCACAGAGCTGTGAATTTTAGGGTAACGGGAGGCCCGCTGGCACACTCCCGAGGCCAGCAATGAGGGGAGAGACGGTAAGCTCTCCGCAGGGAGAATAGGGACACCGGCTGCTGGAGAGGCAAAGGCGACAGGTCACACGAGCCTCCTTGGCAGCCTGGTGGCGAGGGGTGGGCCCCCCGGAAATAGACGGACAAGGACCAAGGGCTGGGGGGCTCACCACTCAAGGACGCAGGTGGGTTGTGCCTTCCGTGGTTCTCAATCGTTGGGGATGCGAGCCAGGAGGCCCCTTAGTGCTGGAGGGTATTAGGGACAAGAATATTGGGTTATGAATTCAGAACGCTTATAAACATTAAATGTGGAAAAAATTAATTTGTAACCTGAAAAGTTTATCAATGTTATTGATTGTCATGTTTATGATTATCTTGTTGTATTAAACATGGCCTTATTTTCCCACACCTTGGAGTATTGAATGGTTTGTGGGTACTCAATGGGTGGAACGGGGTTGCTCTGGGGGGTCCGGGTCGTAAGCAACTTCCGCCCCATCTCGCTACTCCCCTATCTCAGTAAGATCTGAGAAGCTCATGTAGCTTATTGCCTTAGCTCTTTTATTGAACATTCACTGTTCCTTGACCCCCAACAGGCAGGATTTAGACTAGCACACTCCACGGAGTTAGTCATCCTAGCAGTCATGGACAAGCTTAGGAAGGGGGTCGATCAAAACATCTCCCAGGCCCTCGTACTTCTGGATCTGTCGGCGGCTTTTGACACGGTCGATCATGATCTCCTGATCGACCGTGTCAGCAATGCCAGCATCCAGGGACTGGCCCTGAACTGGATCTCCTCCTTCTTAGACAATCGTTTCCAGGCAGTCTGCCTAGCCAACTTCTCAGCTGTGAAAGTCAGGCTGACAAGTGGGGTCCCTCAGGGGTCTTCTCTCTCAACCCCTTCTTTTTAATCTGTACATGTCACCTTTGATACGCTCCCTACGCAACAGTGAAGTAGCTGCTTTTAGCTACGCCGACGACCTTCAGCTGGTGTTTAAAATCGACTCCTCCACCACCTCAGACTCCAACTTCGAGTCCACCATGAACCTCATCAGTAACTGGATGTACGCCAATCAATTGAAGCTCAACCCTGACTAGACTGAGCTAATCCTGACCGGCGGCACCTCCAATCCTTGGAACCTTAACTTCTGGCCTCCTCTCTTAGGCAACCCTCCTCACCCAGCACAATCCTTAAAAAGCCTAGGGGTCATAATAAGCAAAGGTCTGTCCATGAATTCCCAGATCAGCGCGGTGGTATCATCTTGCTTCTTCCATTTACGTAGAATCCGGAAAATTTGCAGATTCCTAACCACCGAGGCCCTAACTCTAGTTCTCCTGGCTCTGGTCATTTCCCGTATCGACTACGCCAACTCACTCTATGTTGGCATTCCAGCTTACCAGCTCCATCGCCTACAAATGGTTCAGAACCAAGCAGCTAGGCTCATCTTATCAACCCAGACATCAACATGTCCGCCCCTTGATGAAGAGTCTCCACTGGCTCCCAGTGGCCAAACGCTGCGCATTCAAATTGGGTTGTACTATCTTTAAAGCCCTGGCCGGTTAAGGCCCGGCATTTATCTCCTCTATGATACATCGCTATACCCCCTCACGTGAACTTCGCTCCTCCCACTTGAACCTGCTCACTGTCCCCCCCTCAAAGCGGAAAAAAACACGGTGGTCCTAGATTCTCTCTTCTGGCCCCTCAATTCTGGAACTCCCTTCCCACGGAGTTCAGATCAGTAACCTCATACACCCGTTATAGAACACTCGTTAAAATTCTCGTTTTCTCAGGCATACGAGTAAGCATCTGTCACTAAACTACTGCCGCATCCCGTTATTAGCGCCATGAAACCGCTTGGTGTAAGCGCGCTTTACAAATAATTTTAACATAACATAACGTTGATCTCGGGCAAGCAGATGGCACTGCTGATGGCAGGCAAACCAGGGCTTTAGTGAGACTAGGGATCACGGCGACAGCAGCCCCGAACCAGGGACCGACCAGCCAACAGAAGGGGAGGGTAAACTACTGCTACAAGCACACCATTATTTTGCCCCAAAACAAGGATCCTCAGAGCACCAAAATCGTCACAACAACCAAGAAAAAAAGCCTAAAATGGCACCAACGCCCTATGCACCTCCAGCTGAAACAGTGTTCCCCAAATAACGCTAGATCCTAAAAAGTAAGGTGCAGATTTACAAGCCCCTTGTGCCACTTTTGCGTCACTTTTCCCATGTTAAAAATGACGCAAAAGTGGCGCAAGGGCCTTGTTACAAGCCCCTTGCGCCCCCGGTACGTCACTTTTTCCAATATTAAAAGTTACACACCAGCAGCACAAGGGGCTTGTAAATAAGCGCCCAAATGCTCAAACCATTATTGCGCCTCTACGCAGCAAAAATGCCACGGGCGCCTCGTTCACCTGAAACAAAGCTAGCACCACCAAAATGGGGAGCTTGCTCAAACTCTTACAACTATCAGAACAAAACAAGCAATAAAACGTGAACGTCCCTCTCCCCAGAGAAGGGGGAAATTGGGCCCGCACAGCTAGCCGCTGGCCACCCACACAGCCGCTCTGCTCAATTTACAACGACATCGCAGCGGACATGCAGGCATCCCGCCCGCAGCGGCTCCTAGTGTTAGCCGGGGGTCTTGTCCAGCAGTGTCAGGGGGCAGCGCAGCTTGCGGCCAGGTGGGCAGGAACAAAGAGTCTGAACCCTATACCTCGCCGCACCTTTCTTGGTGCCGCCCTTTGGCCATGCCCCACTGCCACTCTCGCCGCCGCACGACTTCCCAAGATGCTGGTCGGCGCAGGGTGATTAACGAGACTGCGGGTCATGCCCAAGGCAGAAGCATCGTTGTATGGGCCACCTTTCAATGCTTATTTACTGAATAATTTGAGAACAGCAATCAATATTGAACAGTGAGTGTGCCAGGTGGAAAAACGTGCTGGATGCTCATACGAGGGATGCAAAATCGGTGCAGCGTCCCACACAGTGAGAAAGTACTCTAGCAAGATAACATTAGTAATAAGGTTCGTGAGACCAAAATGTTGATGGTCATTTGATCCTAAAGGGATAAAGTATCGTCAGTAGGACCTAGAACATACTTGGCTTGATTAGGGGTAATGTAGTATAATTGAGCGTCAATTATTCCAGCTCGCCAATCAGAGGAAAATGCTCGAATTCCAAGGATAGAAGGGGGACGATTGGACTAAGGCGGCAAAAAAACCGGAGTTAAGAGCACACAAGGAATACACTGAATATCCAGTGAGCAGGAGGGGTGCCAAAAAACGTCTATACTTGGAAGAGTACGCCACCCAGCAGGGTCAGTCACACAGGAGGGTCTGACAGGTAATTGTGGTACAGAACACCCTTCAGATCCCGGGGCTCCAAGGCCACTGCACCCGCTGCACTGTTGAGAGCTAGGCCGGGAGTTTTGTGAGGGAACAGCGGCCATATACAGCCACTCCTCGGATCCCCTCGCTACACTGACAGCAGTTCTCGGGGTTCATTCAGATCAGCCGGTTTCCGTTTGCTGCAGCCAGGGGTCGCCCTGTTTGATTCCCTTAAATCGGGTTGTTGTTGTGGTGCTGGCACCAGACTTGAATAGCTCCAGAACTTTAGTCCTGGTCCACGGGCAATGCTGTGGTTTTCAGAAGATACCGTCCGTTTTTAGCTGATTTGTGGGGCTATTTTACGGTCTAGTGGGCCAGTTTTAACAGCTGATTTTCCTGATATTCCCACAAAAATCACCTACAGCAAGCACAAAGCATGCAATCTCCCATACCAACACTTCAACAGCGCGTCTCTACAGCTTTAAAACTGTCCCGATTTGCATACATGGGCCATTTTCTTTTTGCTTTCTGATTCGCTGATGACGGCCACTGATATTTTCGTGCCTGGGCCCATCTTCTGTCCCAATCTGACCCTGTTAAAAAACAGACCCCTCAGCGGATCCGTTCAGTGCACGGGGTTGGGCCCTAGGTAGGATTTGCATAGGCTTACAGGCGTTATTTAATATTAAGGAGTGTGTAAAACGCGCGTAACATGCAGTCAACGATGTCCGAGTGTCTGTAGCAAAGGGGGCGGGTGGGGCTGGGGGAGGGTAAAACACCAAACTGATCTCACTTTTTGTATTAACAGTTAAGCACCTCCGGAAGGCTCACTGCCGTCCCACTTCCCATCTTCTCATAATATCCTCCTCTTCCGCGTGAGTCGTTACTCTCCACTCGCATTTTAAGTGGGCACTGCCATTCACAACGAGTCGTCGCACTGTCGCTGAGGAGAAATGTGTGGGAATGCGAGCGCGCGCGATGCCCTCTGTGGCCCGTGCACGTGCAGGTCTGCAGGGAGCAGCCGGATCTCACGCGCACTGGGTGGAGCGCACCTTTCGGCACCGACGGAGCGTGATCTGCAGAAGGTAAGGCGCGAGGCCACTCGCGGTTGTCTACGGTCTGTTATCAAACGTTTGTGCGTGAAACCATGTAAACACTCACTTCACGAGGCAGCCCCAGAAGGCACGTCGGCCGCGTAATGCGTTTAGGATGATTGCGGTGCCTTGTATCAATCTTTATCAGTGGCGCGCACACCACTCCTCGGAGTGCCGTGGGTGGGTGAGTCAATCTCGACATTCACTTTTTAAAAGTAATTGTCATTGTCTTTCTGGGTTGAGTTGGAATTCACTGCACGTTTTTTCCTAACCCTGAAGATAAGGGTAATTGTATTGTCATTGGGAATGGGGGTTAAACCGCGTGTACCCCACAGGCCTAGCCAGGGAGTCTCCTTTCTGACCCTCCCCCGTCCCCCTCCCGCTGCATGCTAAACGTGCATGGGGGCAGTTAGCTCAGCAATGCGATGCGTTTGTTCCAGGGGCTCTGCACACACATAAAAGACAATGAGGGGCTCATTAGTCAGTGGGCGCAGATTACCCTGCTGTGCTCACTCTGTAATCTCCCCTCGGGAGTGCCCCCTCCCCACCCAGTACTCACTAGTGAATTACAAACACCTGACCCGAGCAGTGCCCCTTCTATTCCGAACTTTGCGCCTTCTGTCGCACACGCGCTCTCTAACTTAACTTTTTGCAGTGCCCGGACTTTTGCCCCCTGTTAGTCTCCGAGGATGGTCTAAAAGACGTTGACGAGATAGGAGTCTCTGTAGCCCCTGCGACTTAAACGTTGCTGGAAAGGCCATGGAAGGCATTAAAACGCGGGGCACCTTTGAACAGGCTGGAAAAGACCTCGTCCTTGAGTCAACATGGACACCAAATGTCAATTCGGAGCAGTGACAGTTGGGTGAAATACAGGGGAGTAGTTACCAGTGGTGCAGCAGGTGCAGTAGCACAGGGGTCCAGAGTCCTGGGGGCTCATTGAACGCTGCTGTATTTTAATAGCCCAAGTGTAGTCAAGGGGGACATTCCCCTTGCTTGCACCAGGTTTCCATGGCATCCTTGCTACACAATTGGTGACCAGTGTGTATGAACTGGGGGCAGCCTTGCAGGCGCTGTGTGCACCGACCACTGTAATGCTGGCTGGCATCAACCGCATCAAATCCAGGAGACATCTAACGGACATCACGCCCTTCTTTACTTTGAAAAAAAAAAGTTTGCTTTTTAAAGACTGTTTACATTCAGCACAGTTCCCAAGAATAGACTGGCCTAAGCAGTGCTTTCACCGCTGCTCCTCTTAAGTGCTATTTCTTTCACCCCTCAGAGGCGCTGCCGGCCATTTACATAGGCGATGGGTGTGTAAATATAAGTGATTATCGCAGCATGGGCAGCGCATTGTTCGGGGAGTTCAGACCATCAGCCGCAGAAAGGATTCCTCCAGTGAATGTCGTCCGAGCAGCCAGAGAGTCTGTGCAGGGCCCGGGGAGGCCTATTTAAGGGACGGCCCGGCGCGCCGCGGCCATTTCACCCCTCTGTGCCGCGCCATGTGGGACGCTCTCGCCCTTTGCTGTCTGCTCTCTCTCCTCCAGGAGGGCCGGGCCCTGCCGCTCTACCCCAGGCACAGCCAGGTGTCCGCCCGGCACTGGGCCGCCGGAAGGTCCGAGGATGTGGGTTTCGGCGTGGACTACAATGACCTCGGCAGGGCGGACCCCCGACTTCAGTGCCTGCACATGAGCCAGCCCTGGAGCAGCGGGCACCACAAGTTGGCCGCGCTGGAGGACAGCGCCCCCTTTAGGCTCCGGGTGCGCACTGCTGCCTCGGGACCCCCCAGGCCCGTCTTTCCCCACCAGCATCTCTTCCAGTACATCAAGCGGATTTACAGCTGCTGTAAGCTGGGCTTCCCCTGCAGGAAAATCAAGGGTCTCCAGGGACGAGTACTACTAGGTAAGTGTCACTATCTACAGTTCGACTCCACTTTACTCCATGACTGGTTAACAATCGCACAGGCAGATGGCATTTATTTACATTGAGATAGAGGAGGAGGTTAAACGCTGCAAATCGCGGTAGCCTCGGAGCGCATTTATCGGCCTGTGTCCCGAGACGTACATTGCTAATTTAAAATTCCCTAAAAAAGAGTTAATAATACTTAAACTCCCTAAGTTTCATTTGCACAATTTCTTTAAGGGTTGCCGGAATGTTTATTTCGTTGAATTCTTCATAGGGCCACTGGCCTCGCTGAATTTGATTGTCAAAACTTGTACGAATTTCGACGTTGTTTGTGTCTGTCTGTGTCCTTTAGTTTAGTAGTTTTATTATTGCATTCTCTCTTCAATGACTTGCTACAACACGCCTACGTGCATGTTATCTTTGCATTTTTTAGCGCACAGCACCTCTATGAATTGGGTGGTGTCGACGCGCATTGAAGCCACATCACCACTATATTTCCTTTCCTCGCTATAGATTAGATTTTATATCCATGCTCCTTAAAGCATTACACCCAGTCGTATTTCAGGTATTACCAGAACCACGAGTGTTGCAGGTTTGCTGTTTGCTAATGCCCCCACACAAAGTAATCACTGGTTGCTTCGAGGTATTCCCAATATCTATACTAGAAAAGAAAGAAACACATGTACATCTTATTTTGAAAAAAGATTAAACAAAGTTTTTTGGGGGTATCTCTGCATGATGCTTGAGTAGCTCTGAAATGCCCTTCTTAGACTTAAGGGGGCGCGAGCTGGACCAGGGCTCGCTATACCAATGCAACAATAAAAAAAAAATACAAATAATGACTATTAAATGAAGAACCGGACGGTTAACCATATGCCGTTCTCCATCTCTCCCTGGGTGCTAGGTCCACGGAAGCCCGGCAGGGGCGTAGCTATCAATAGCCCCGCAGGTGCAGTGGCGCCGAGGCCCAGCTGTTTAAGGGGCGACTGCATCCTACTCATAACTGTATTTTATTACCAAACCAGATGACAGGGCCGCCGGGGGGCCCATGGCACCACTGCGGCAAATAGCGCTTTGTAATTGAATCGCGCGTTTTATAGCGCATTTGGCACCTAGTTAAACTCCGAGGTGCGTAATCGACAGTCTGGAAACAGCTTGACAGAGTGAAGCTTCCTGGGGATATATACACTGCGCAAAGTAGTCTCAGCCCAGGACCGTTTTCCGAGTACGTGCAGGAAGCTCTCTCTAGAAGGAGCCGGTGTTCTAAACTTCGATTGGTGGCACGGTGTCCTCTATGTTATGCGCATGCGTTAGTTGTGCATGACTCCTAATGTGCCCTAACACTCACAAAATGCTTTCTGTGATATTCTGGATTTGAGAATTTTAACACTCCCAGACTATTGCGGGGGAAATTATTTTACACCTACCTCGCAACCTTATGCTTTGAGTAGCTTCACCGCCATCCGTCGACTTCTGGGGTACAGTCTCAGACGGGAGGCAGAAAAATGGTTGGAACGGTGGGGGTGGTATCAGATCTAGATCTCAAGAGAGCCGCCGGGGCAACAACGAGAACAATGCTCACGTCGAGTAGCTGCACTTAAGCAGAGGAACGCAACAATCTTCACTCAGCAGTAGTGACTATTTACCTCTAGAGATAGTGCTATTCGAGATGAAGTAGCAGTTGCATTCATATTTATGAAAGTGTTATTGTCATGGTTAGTGTGTTGTTCTTCTTATCTGTTAAAAGTCACGATGTAAAGTTAAAGAGACCTTTTTATATTTTTTAAATGTCCCAGTTTTTGTGTTTTAGCATTATTGAACGAGTTAGAGTCGCATTCTTTGTGCAAGGTGACACAGTGACATTTGCAATATAACAAGTTGCTGCCGTGCCAGCACCGCTTTAACCCTGCTGACCTAAAATGCATTAATATGCAAAGAGCTAATTCAAGAAGTTGGTTCACCCACTCAAAACAAGTACAACGTTATAATAAAAAACATTCATAGAACGTAGTAGGAAAAAGACTGTCAGCAAAGTGTATGTAAATAAAAGTTAAACAAGTTACCACAAGTAATGACAACTTTTGGTCTCAAAGGTCGTTATAAACCTGTTGGGATGTAAAGGAAGGGATCGGTCTAGTGGCAACATTGCTGGTCTTAAGGCAACCACAAGTAAATTCCAACCCAGGCTTTCCCACTTCTCTTAGTTTGCTCCTATGTCTCCGGTCCCAGACCAGTGAATATTTGGTGGTGGGCACTATTACTTGCACTAAAACTTCTATCTTCCAATTGAGTCTGGGGAAAATCTGGATCAGTTTGTGGTGTTGTGTTTGTGGTGTTGCACTGTCCAGGTCGGATCATCCACTCACCCCAAATTGTATTATATGGTGCTGTCAAGCAAAGATGCTGGGAGTTGTCGGAGTGGCGCAGCTTGCACATTCTCACCCTCTCACCTCTCTTCCTTTCAGATGGGCCTCTGACGGACTTGGAGTTTTACATGGACCCTCAGACGCTGGAGCTGTCTGTACAGAGAGCAGAGCTGCATCTGGAGGTGTCCAACCCAGACCATGTGACTGTGGTGCCAGTGCTGCAGACCCCGGGCTTCAGCAGCTCAAGGTACGTGTCTGGCAGTGGTGCCATCCAGTTCCTGTGCGAGTGTTTGTTTGCCCATTTATCCAGTGCTAATCAAGTGCTTTGCGAGTGAGTGCTTCTAGACCTTGTTTAGGTGGTCAGGCGTAGAGGCAAGGTGGCCTATACAGACATGTGGAAAGACTTAGTAATTTGAAAGGCCTACACTGCTAAGTTGAGACTGTGTCCCCTTTCAAAGTGCCTGCAAGTGCTTTGAAGCAGCCTCTGGTTCAGTTAAGTGCATGACATATTCCTTATGAGATGGCATTAACTAGTGCCAGAACCCTTATTCCTCATGAGATGGCATCAACTATTGCCAAAACTCTTCTCAAAAGTCTTGTGTTTGCAGCATGAGGGATTGCTGAACAGGGCTTCAAAGGAGACTCTGATATGGGAGTGTTTTATACCCTACTCCTGAAAGTGAAAAAAAGTTTGTAATTTAGTGGAGTAAAATATTTTTTACCGGATTCAAATGCTTGTTTCACGCACAAGTGCGCCTTTACATAAAAAAATGCATTTGTTACTGATGATAGACAGAGCCCTCTTTAATGTGGGAGTTGGGGAGCATCCACACATGAATATGTAAAACAAATTAACCAGATGTTCTAACCTCTGACTGTTCACAAACAGGAAGAACTAAAGATCTCTGGTATGTAAAACACTTGAGGGCAGACTTACAAAGTTTAAAATGCAACACAGTGTAGCAACAAAAGTGTGTTGCAGGGAAGGCAGAGTGTTATATCTACTAAGGTATGGCCCAGTTTCTGCCCCCCCACCCCCACCCCGAGCTGGAACACTTTGGGCTTCCTTGCGCCTATGCATACTCTCTTGCACCATATTGTAAGATGTCAAGCATAGATTTTGTACTAGCGGGGGTAATAACAATATGCTAGACGTAGTTCAACATATTTCTTGCATGTGTTGTTATACAGTGCACTACACATGCAAAATTGGAAACAAACTTTATGCCTGCCTTGAGGAGGAGGTCATTTTTGGCACAAAGTCCTGTCTACATTTTTTTAGTAGATAGGGCTTTATGTAAAAATCCAATGGTAGTTACATGGAAACGCCCGTATTCCACCCATACATTGCACCGTCGCTCTTTTCTGTTACCTTGGGGATGCTTTCCAATGCCCATCAGGATTTGCGCTGAAAAGCAACCCCCAAAAAATGCTTTGCACTGGCATGTGCCACTTTTGTGATGCAAACCCGGCGCAAAATGTTAGTAAATCTTTCCTCTGGTCCGAGCCTTGATGAAGAACAGTCCATACAAACTACACAATGGCAGGTTTCCAGTTTTATTTAACAAAAAAAGGAAATCTTTGTCTAATCCATAGATTGATGTGTATGTGTAGAGGGCCAATCCCAGCACAGAATGCACCATAAATTATAATGCATACCCAGTGAAATCATGGAGCAATTGATTGCAAACACATGGCCAGGAGGCACATGGGTACTTTGATCTTCGCATTGAAGCAGGGAAGTTTCCATCGTGGTTCCAGAAACCACAAGGAATATCCCATGTAGCACAAATGCGAAAGATTTAAGAACTAGCACACCCATCATAAAGTGTTATGATCAACGTCCCCTCCTAAAGATGATTAATGGCACTGGTCAATACTTGCATATGGTAATTGATGTCCGGTCAGAACTGCGAAACTCCACAGCTTGAATCACTGCACATGCAAAGACCTACAATTAGGGTCCACTGTGTGCGTTACACAGCCCGTGTACAGAACTGAAGATCAACAAAATGGTGCTTAAATGTACTCATGTGGTGTCTGTAGCAAAGAGTCTTATTGTCTCCAAATTACAGCTGGGTGGGCTGCATACATTCATGAGATAAAACGACCCTACACAATTGCTGTTGGTTTGGGTGTAAATTGGACTGTGATAGAGAACATAAGTTCTGTTTATATCTTAATGATGCTACTTGGGCACCATTGGAGCATTAGAGTGCACTAAAGTTTCATGAAGGGATCACAGTCTTTCAATGTACAGGTCGCAGCAATCTATGTGATGAACCATGTTTCTACCGAGTGCATTGACAAAGCATAGAAGAAGCACTCTTGAAGCCCCATTCATGCAATGAAAGCACTGATGTTGTTTTCTGAATGCAATCCATAGTAGTTTGTTGAAGAACATTTGGACTTTTCCTTTACCATCCAGCTTATACCTGACACTTATTGTATCTCATTTGTTTTCACAGCCACACAAAGAAGGCCAGAGATGATGTTTTGGATCTGACACTGGATGTTATGTTTCTGTTCGACATGTTGAGAGAGGAGCCAGAGATGATGGCGAAGGAGGGGGCTGACCTCACTTTGAACCTGCTTTGCATCCAAGACAGTCTCCTGGTGCCTTGTGAATACCATGGCGTCAGCATTCTTCGTGCTCCCTTCATAGCTCTCTTGTATACATGAACACTTACCTCGTCGAAGAGACATATGACATTTAAAGATGGCTGCCCTGCTTCCAGGAAGCAGAATACTTAAAGAAATGCCAGCACATGTGTGCTTCGATGGCTTCTCAGCACAGACCTTCATTGCCTCTGAAAATCTGCACCTCTTGAGAGTGCATTGTAAGCATCATGTGTTGAACTCATGCACTTCATACCAGAACTGTAAAAATATTTATGTGTAGAAAGGTTATAAATATGTAATATAAATGTGTTTTTGTGCAGTCTATTCGTTGAAAATGTACATACTTTAGATTTATTTTGTTCTAGAATAAATATTTTAATATTCAGATTTTAATTCCTATGTTTCTGATGTGACTTTGCTTAGAGCCTCTATCTATAGCTATGCCAGGTAAACGCGGTGCATATGAAAACAAGCAAGTCTTCCGGGGTCGAAGTTACATTCACACTCTAGCAGATCTGATCAATGAACAACATAAAGGTTTCCTGACATTAGAAGCAGGGTTTCGGAAGGGATGGCAATGCTGATGAAAAGGTCCAGAGATTTGGAGCTTCAGCAGTGTGATGCTTTTTCTGGCAACTCATAGATTTGTGATCGGTGATGTGTAAACTTTGACCAGAAGAAAGTGGGGGCATATTTATCAAACAATCATGTAGCACAGCAAGTCACCATGCTGCACTGCGCTGTGTGATAGGGAAAGGGAAGGAATGCAACGTTTTTAACATTATAGGGCGCATACCTCTCATTTCCTAGCACTGGCGCACAATGCGCTGCCTAGCGCCAACGCATGTACCCATGCACCATTGTGTAAGGGGGCCTGCATAGTAAGCAGGATTGTTTTTGTGCAGGAAGAGTCACATTTCTGCACAAAAACAATCCCCGTGGGTATTTTCCTCTCTCTATGTGTGCTGCAGAATGCATGGTAATGCAACTGAATCTGTGCAAGTGAGGAGATCCTGGGCAGTGAGCGAAGGAGTGAATCTGATTGGATGAGAAGCTATGTAAATGTGAAGAGTGGATCGACGATGAGTGGTGTAAAATACTTCTGATTTGTAAAACTGTTTCAAATGAGATGATTATAGAGCACACAAAATGCTGGAATTAGGATTTGGCGGATTATAATTCTCATGTGAATTGTAAGATTACCTCTTCTGCTTTAAATGTACATCCAAGGTCTCTTTGCTGCCATCAGTGGAAAGGATCAAGGCATAATATCCCTTATTTAAGGATAGGCCTACCTATACAGTAGCTGACATACTGAGAGGTCTCTACCAGGGCTCAGATTTACTAAACGTTAGTGCCAGCACAGAGCCACAAAAAGTCTCACAAAGGTATTCTTTTTCCAGAGCAAAAAGGTATTTTGCACTGGAAATGTGCCCTTTTCTCAGCACAAAGAGTGCTTTGTATTTGGGGAGTATAACCGGATCATTACAGCGCAGACAGCCATAGTTTTTGACACAAATCCCGATCTACTAAGACGGCCAGACCAGGGTTCGTATCAAACACTAATGCCTACTTCAGTTTAAGCATGAGCTTGATAAGGATAAATGTTAAGCTTTCTCCAAAAACCTTTGAAATGCATGTCCAGAGTGTGGATTCCTTCTATGTTTGTCTAAGCACCGGAATTTGTACATAATGGCTGTGCTTGCAGTACAAAACCTATGCTAGCCAGCATACACTGACTTCAAGTCAGCGGGGGAAAGGCACAGCTCTTCCAGCCCATGATACAAACCATCCTAGCTAGGGAACCCTCCAAGACCCAGACTGAGGTGAAAGTCTTTCTAGGACTCACCGGGCAATACAGGAGATTTGTCTGGGGATATGGCACCATTGTTCGCCCCTGACTTCCTAGAAGCACCTCAAGATGGTGATCTGGATGGACGCTAGCCAGAACTCTTTTATTAAATATGTGGCGGAGACCACGAAGTTCGCAGAACAGTCTCTCCATTGCTAATAAAATCCAAATCTTTCCTGCCCATTCCTGCATTGTATGCACTGCTGGGCACTTCCCTTTCAGTGCCAAAAGTTGCTGAGCAGCTTGAAGCATGCTCCAGTCAGCTGTCGGAAATGCAGCAATCTCAGTCGGCACAAGGCTCAGAACAACTGTGGTGGGATCAGGCTTCAACCCACCACCCTCCTAATGTGTCCAAAGATCTTGTTCCAGAAGATCGACAGCCTAGGGCAGAACCACCACACACTAATCACATCCCCTCCTGGCGACAGTCCCTCCAACACCGACCATCTGTCGATTTATACATCTGTTTCAATTTGGCAGGCGTGATATGGCAGAGTCATGAGTTGGTACATTGTTTCACTATTTTGCACACTTCTACAAAGGGAGGGAATGTCACAAGAGTTTTGCCTTCAACAGTAGCACCATTCGGTATATGATCAGTTCGTGCTTCCTCGGACGTCATTGAGAATGGCGTAAATTATACAGATAAGGCCCTTTGGACCAGCATAGGTCGTGTACAGTTTCTCCCATGGTGTGAGAGTTCTAGTAGCTGCTGCTTGATTTATTGTGTGTAGGGCCCAGTGACGTAACTGAAATTGTCTCATACAGCCAAGTTCCTGTAAGTCATATTTTCATCTTACACTGGGTAAAGTCTTTAACAGTGTTTCCCAGGAACAGACTGTAAAATTCTACACCCATCATCGTACCAGTGAGCAAATACCTCTGGTGCAATCGCTGGAGTGAAATCTAGATTGCTCAGCAATGGGTTTAAAGGGGGAGGGGAAGGTGGTCAGGTGATGTTCCCACATCAGGGAATCCCAGATAACCATGGTCGGTTTAAGGATGTAGAAACATAACAGACTTTGGGTCTGGCATGTCTGGGAAGCCAGGGTAGGACCCATGGGGCTTGGCCCAATAACACTTCATCCATGTGGATCCAGTGGCGTTCAGTTTTACATTTGAACCTTTTGCAGAAGGCTCACACTTGGGCCACTTGATTCGAATGTCCCCCGGAACACCTAGAGGCCTGCAATACCTTCCTAGACACCCTCCAATCCCATATATAGAAGTCTATTGCTTGTTGTAGCGATTTCATGTTGCTTTCAGAGAATCGGACTGGGAGTGCTTGTAAAAGGTAGAGCAGCTTGGGCAGTATATTTTACTTTATCGCTGCCACTCTACCCAGCCACGACGTATAATGAGCCTTCTATTTATGTAGGTTGGCTTTGATAGCGTGTATAAGTTGTGGGTAGTATGCGGCATAGTTGGCGGTGCTGGAGTGTAATGTAGGGTCCTAGGTATTTATGTTTGTTGTTGGGGTCCCAGCGGAATGGTTGAATAGCAACAAATTTGCTCTTGGTTTCAGGGGTGAGACCAACAGTGAGCATTTCTGAATTATCAAGGTTCACCGTAAAGCCTGACATCCTTTCATAAGATTCCAAGACCATCATAATATGAGGAAGAGTGTATCGGGTCACTTAGTGGAAAGAGGATGTCATCTGCAAACAAGTTTATTATGTGTTAGTCACCCCCAAAGGGCATCCCTCCAGTGTCTTTGTGTTGTCTAATAGCTGCTGCCAAGGGTTCAATGGTCAACACGAACAAAAGAGGGGAGAGTGGGCAGGCCTCTCGAGTTCCCCTGGACAGAAGATCTCTTCTAATTGTTCCAAATTGACCAAGATTCGCGCTGTAGGGGAATTGTAACTAGCTACACCCAGTTCAGCATCCAAGGTCCAAGTTCAATTGTCTTCAGGACCTGGGCATGGAAGGGCCAGATCACCCTGTCAAAGGCGTTTTTGTCATCTAGAGACAGGATGGCCATAGAAATGCCCCTACAAGTGGATTTTTCTATAAGATGTAGGACGTGTCTGATATTATCAGCAGCCTGTCTATGTGGTATGAAACCCAATTTGTCCTGGTCTATACGGTGCAGTAAGTGGGGATGGAGTCAAATGGCCAAGTCATTAGTACAGTTCTTGGCATCCGTGTTAAGTAGCGCAATAGGTCTATATGCTCCACATTGGTGAGCATGCTTACCCAGCTTGTGTATGAAGGTAATATTGGCTGAAGCCATCATGTGGAGACAGTGTGTGATGTTAAGATTGAATTAAACAACAAGACAAGGTGGGGAACTAATCTATACCTAAAATATTCATAAAGCGATTAGTGAGACAATCAGGCCCCAGGGCCTTTTCAGGGTGTAGGTCTTGGATAGCTTGGTAAGCTCTACTAGTTTGTCTCTATTGGCCGTGTAAATTTTATGTAGAATCATCTGTGCTCAAAAGGCAGCTGTCTTGGCCGGGGGACGGAGTCTCCCCAATACAGGGTGGTGTAAACATCCAGAAATCCCTCCACCATGTGATCTTGGCTACGAGGATAGCCACCCCGGTCCTTGCAATGTCAGGATCCTACGGACTGCAGTCTTGGTTCTCAGTCTTCTTCCTAGCAGGGAGCCAGTCTAATTTGTTGGCTATTAGAACTTTTGCCTAAGGCACAGAAGTCCCTTCTTTGACCTTTCCATGGTTAATAGGTCAATCTTCCTCTTAAGGTTGGTAACCCCTCCTAAGTCTTTTAAGAAGCCTGTCTATCTATGGCAGTCAGATGCTACATTAAGCTCTGCTTCCAAGGATGCCATATCAGTCTTGTTGGTGAGGCAGAGTTTAGCCCACTCTACTATTCATTGTCCTCAAATCACTGCCTTTAACGTGCCCCAAACAGCACTGGGCACTGTCTCTCCTGTGTAATCATCAAAATACTGGTCTATCCCTCTACAGAGTTCTAAGCAGACCAGGTCAGCCCCAAAGAGGGATTTTTCAAATCTCCAGTAGGGTTATCTATAAGTGGTCTTGTGACGCTAGCTATCCCACATTACCATGGCATGGTCCGAGACCACTATAGAACTATGGGTAACAGACACTTAGCTCTAGGATATCAGGAGTTTCCCCAAGAGACTATCAATACAGAAGTAGGATACGTGAACGTGTGAGAAAAATGTGAAGTTCTGGCCATCTGGGTGTTTGTGACGCCAGAAGTCTGCCAACCAAGATCCCTCACACTTTGTAGTAAAGCCGTGGACAACACTCCATGTAGGTATCTGTCATGTGGATGTCTATCCAGTGAAGCATCAAGAACTAGGTTGAAGTCGCCAACCCACAAGAGGATACTAGGATCCCCATCCCCTATCTTCAAAATGAGATGTATAAGGAACTGGTCCTGCCTTGGTTGGCTGCATAAACATTGTGTATGTTAAGGGGACATCTTTGGTGAAGCACTACAAGATAGTATCACCCCTTCTCCTTGTCAGTAACCACCTTTAGCACATTTAAAGGAAAGTCTTTATGTGTACCTATCATAACTTCCAATGTCTTGGTGTGGGTAGCAGCAAATAATTGGGTGGGGTACATTCTGTGCTTCATTATATAGGTGTCCTCGCTTTTAAGGTGTCTCTTGCAGGCAAAATACATCTGGTGATGCTTCTGTCAACTCCCTCCATATCTCAATGGGAGTTCAATCCCTTAACATTCCATGATAACAATTTAACAATTTGTGTATCATTTTAGAGATACATGGGGCGGTCGATAGACAATGCTTCATACCTCAGGTACCACACAAAGCAAAATTGTCTAGCGAAGACTTTGCACAAAGTGACCGTTGTGAGAAGTTGGCCTGGTATATGCTGTCCACTAATTAAAGTGGGCACCTTGTACCAGTCCAAATAACCCTTATTGATGATTAGATCAAAGACAACCTTTATTGAAAGATATCCTTGTGATAGCTATGGAGAGCATCCTTCAGGCTAAGCCTCAAAGGAATGTAAGCATCTTGGTTTACCAGATTATAACCTCTTGAATGACCAAATGAAAGGAGAACCACACAAGGTATAAATATATAAAATATATGTATTTATTACTAAACACTCTCTACTAACCTCTTTATGAGATTAGAGAACAAGGCACACAATAGTAATACACTAGAATGACAGTAAATAGTACAATACACAGTGGGCCCTAGGGGGAGACCAAACCATATATTAAGAAAGTGGTATAACAACCACAACTTGACTAGACACAGTGCCCAGAGCACATAGAATCGCTGGGACCCCAAGGAACCACCCAAGATAGTGACACAGGGGACCCACGCGGGACGCGTGCAGTGTGAGAACACAGCCGCGAGCGCCGTACAATCCTATCGGAAAGTCGCAGTTGGAATTTTAAAGCTTAAGGACACTAGGGAGAGGACTTTGAGCAAACCCTTTTAAACTTAGAATTTTCTAAGGCCAGCACCCACGTGAGCACCGGAGTACTTGTGTTACCTAACTCAGGGAAGCCTGGTGCATAGGTGTCAAATTGTGTCGGGAATCTTCGTCGTTTTCAATGGCGTGACGCTGCAAAGTGCTGCTCCCATGAAGAGGAAAAGTGTCCGGTGTGATCCAAGCCTGGATTGGAGCTGAGAAAAACCTGAAAGCAGAGGGGACAGAGTCTGGGTCACTTGCCAGTGACCAGGGGCACGATAGATGAATCCCCACCGATGTCGGGTGTTTCCGGTGCGAAGAGGTGAAGCTTGACTCTGCAGCCACGGGGACCAGGAGATGTCGACGATGACCAACGTCCGCAGGCGAGCTGTCCCACGAAGGATGTCGAGTGCTGGGGGGTCAGTGTTCAGATTGGAGACCAACAAGCCTTGGCAACTGCAACCCACGCGGTCAGAGAAAAGATGCTTCGGTGTGGACCAGCAAGGTCCTTTGGACTCCCCAAGTGATGGAGAGTCAGGGCACGTCTGGAGCAACCAGGAAAGCCCACTGAAAGTTAAAGTACCCTTCTCAGGGACCCACAGGTCGACAGACCAGGGATCTCGAAGGGACCTCGAGAGGAATCACTAAATACCAGCCCACGGAACACTCGTGGAGTGTAGACCAGTAATCTTCGGTGGAATGACTGCTCGGGGTCTGGACTACAAGAAGCTCAAAGCACAGCCTAAGGGATCACCAAAAAGTATATGCTGCTGCAAATGTGCACGGTGTCCAGGGGTTCGGGTTGCACGGTCCCCACGAGGACTGCGGGTCTCAGGTTTGCTGAGAGCACTGGTCGGCCTCGAGGAAGACTAGGAACCCACCTCTTGTGTTGCAAAATCTTTCGAGTCCATCAGGAGCTGCGTAGATACAAACCAGTAAGATGCGTCTTTGGTGCCTGCCTTGCGGGGGAGAAACTCCTTTACTCCAAGGGAGATTCTTTGGTCATCCAACGTAGTGTAGATAGTTGAAGTACTTGGTTTCTGTAGCAGAGTTTCTTCCAGGTAAATCTAAAGTCCTGTAGTCAGGGGTTCCTATTTTATACCCAAGGAAGGGGTGGGACAAACTCTGGGGACCCACCTATGGGAGGGTCAGGACAGAGGGGTGGCTACACCCATGTCCTTTGTCCAGTTTCATGACAGAGCAGGGGCTGAGAGCCCCTGCAACCGGTTTGAGCTGGCCTATGCACAGAGACACCAAATGTGCCCCCAGTGCAGACATCAAACACTCTCAGAGTGCACCCACCCAGCCCCAAAACACTAAAGCCTGTCTGGGAGGTGTTCACACCTCCCTGTGACAGGAAACCTATTGCACAGCAGTCCCCTGCCGGAGTTTCGCCCAGCAGCAGGAGGGCAGACTCGTGTCTGTGGCTGGCAGCATCCATTTTGTGATGCCAGGGTTTGAAAAGCTAGTACCGGGTGTAAAGGTGCTGTCATATTTCTCCCTCTAGTAGGGTGGAATCATACCTCCAACCCCAGTTACTGGTGTGAAGGTATGATTCCAAGGTTGTAGAAACAATCGCAATGGACCGCACTCCGCTAGCCCCTCCTCCGGGTCGCCCCTGGGGAAGCTGGTACATGGAGTTCTTGAGTGGTTCACCCCAATGGGTGCAAGTAAGTACTTGTTGAACTGATGATCTCTAACACGAAGTTCTTGAGTGGTTCACCCCAGTGGGTGCAAGTAAGTACTTGTTGGACTGATGATCTCTAGACCCGATACATGTCCCGGGTTTTAGAATATCGCCCGAGACATGGCTCGGGTTTCGGGATAACTTCCCTCCTCAGTAGAGAAAATAGTTAGGGGTGGAAAAGAGGGCCGCCAAACAACCGTCAAAGGCCTTGTTGCCCGCACAGGCACGCAGGTGCGTCGTCCAGGAGCTCGTCAGCTCAAAGCCCAAGGGAGCCATATTTGTAGAAACAATCGCAATGGACCGCACTCCGCTAGCCCCTCCTCCGGGTCGCCCCTGGGGAAGCTGGTACATGGAGTTCTTGAGTGGTTCACCCCAATGGGTGCAAGTAAGTACTTGTTGAACTGATGATCTCTAACACGAAGTTCTTGAGTGGTTCACCCCAGTGGGTGCAAGTAAGTACTTGTTGGACTGATGATCTCTAGACCCGATACATGTCCCGGGTTTTAGAATATCGCCCGAGACATGGCTCGGGTTTCGGGATAACTTCCCTCCTCAGTAGAGAAAATAGTTAGGGGTGGAAAAGAGGGCCGCCAAACAACCGTCAAAGGCCTTGTTGCCCGCACAGGCACGCAGGTGCGTCGTCCAGGAGCTCGTCAGCTCAAAGCCCAAGGGAGCCATATTTGTAGAAACAATCGCAATGGACCGCACTCCGCTAGCCCCTCCTCCGGGTCGCCCCTGGGGAAGCTGGTACATGGAGTTCTTGAGTGGTTCACCCCAATGGGTGCAAGTAAGTACTTGTTGAACTGATGATCTCTAACACGAAGTTCTTGAGTGGTTCACCCCAGTGGGTGCAAGTAAGTACTTGTTGGACTGATGATCTCTAGACCCGATACATGTCCCGGGTTTTAGAATATCGCCCGAGACATGGCTCGGGTTTCGGGATAACTTCCCTCCTCAGTAGAGAAAATAGTTAGGGGTGGAAAAGAGGGCCGCCAAACAACCGTCAAAGGCCTTGTTGCCCGCACAGGCACGCAGGTGCGTCGTCCAGGAGCTCGTCAGCTCAAAGCCCAAGGGAGCCATATTTGTAGAAACAATCGCAATGGACCGCACTCCGCTAGCCCCTCCTCCGGGTCGCCCCTGGGGAAGCTGGTACATGGAGTTCTTGAGTGGTTCACCCCAATGGGTGCAAGTAAGTACTTGTTGAACTGATGATCTCTAACACGAAGTTCTTGAGTGGTTCACCCCAGTGGGTGCAAGTAAGTACTTGTTGGACTGATGATCTCTAGACCCGATACATGTCCCGGGTTTTAGAATATCGCCCGAGACATGGCTCGGGTTTCGGGATAACTTCCCTCCTCAGTAGAGAAAATAGTTAGGGGTGGAAAAGAGGGCCGCCAAACAACCGTCAAAGGCCTTGTTGCCCGCACAGGCACGCAGGTGCGTCGTCCAGGAGCTCGTCAGCTCAAAGCCCAAGGGAGCCATATTTGTAGAAACAATCGCAATGGACCGCACTCCGCTAGCCCCTCCTCCGGGTCGCCCCTGGGGAAGCTGGTACATGGAGTTCTTGAGTGGTTCACCCCAATGGGTGCAAGTAAGTACTTGTTGAACTGATGATCTCTAACACGAAGTTCTTGAGTGGTTCACCCCAGTGGGTGCAAGTAAGTACTTGTTGGACTGATGATCTCTAGACCCGATACATGTCCCGGGTTTTAGAATATCGCCCGAGACATGGCTCGGGTTTCGGGATAACTTCCCTCCTCAGTAGAGAAAATAGTTAGGGGTGGAAAAGAGGGCCGCCAAACAACCGTCAAAGGCCTTGTTGCCCGCACAGGCACGCAGGTGCGTCGTCCAGGAGCTCGTCAGCTCAAAGCCCAAGGGAGCCATATTTGTAGAAACAATCGCAATGGACCGCACTCCGCTAGCCCCTCCTCCGGGTCGCCCCTGGGGAAGCTGGTACATGGAGTTCTTGAGTGGTTCACCCCAATGGGTGCAAGTAAGTACTTGTTGAACTGATGATCTCTAACACGAAGTTCTTGAGTGGTTCACCCCAGTGGGTGCAAGTAAGTACTTGTTGGACTGATGATCTCTAGACCCGATACATGTCCCGGGTTTTAGAATATCGCCCGAGACATGGCTCGGGTTTCGGGATAACTTCCCTCCTCAGTAGAGAAAATAGTTAGGGGTGGAAAAGAGGGCCGCCAAACAACCGTCAAAGGCCTTGTTGCCCGCACAGGCACGCAGGTGCGTCGTCCAGGAGCTCGTCAGCTCAAAGCCCAAGGGAGCCATATTTGTAGAAACAATCGCAATGGACCGCACTCCGCTAGCCCCTCCTCCGGGTCGCCCCTGACCCACTTCGCATTTTGTATTTAAAGCTCCCTGAGCTATGGGTTGACGAGCCCGGATCCCGCACCCGCGCGCCGTGAGAGGTACTATACCTGATAATTTTTGGCAGTCTACAGCACCCCGCATACGTACCTGCTCCCTGCTGACGAGAGGCAATTACCTCGAAACACGTGTCCAGGGATGGCATTTTAAACTTTTTACTCGTGGCATAGGTGTACCCGCCGCTGTCACTACATCCTCCAGAATCCTATGGGGCTATTTGCTAGTATGACGAGCGGTGTGCGACCCACTTCGCATTTTGTATGATTCCAAGGTGTTTGACACCAAACACGACATATTTCCATGCAGCCGTTTTAAAGTTAGCCTTTACCGCGAGGTTTATAATGCACTTAAGAGTATATGGTTGGCTGCATCACAAACAACCCCGGAATAGAGGTTCCAAAAGCTGCAGAGGGGCTCTGCTCATGTATGGGCACCCTCTCACATAAAACACAGCACCCTGCCTTCAGGATTGAGAAGGCCTGCCATAGGGGTGTCTGATAGGTTTATATGTGCAGTGATATGGATAGATATAGTGAACCTATATCTAAGTAAGGGGTGCATACACCACCTTACACAGGCTGCTGTAGCAGACCTGTTGTGTCATTTTAAATGGCTTCCCATGGGTGGCATAATACATGCTGCAGCCCCTGAGAGGCCTCTGGGGTACCTATGGCCTAGGTACATAGTATACCATATACTAAGGATTTCTAAGGGTACTCATGAATCCAATCTGAAGTGTACCTAAAGTACATGCAATCAATTTCGAGAGAAAGCAGCTAGGCTGGGGTCCTGGATAGCAGGATCCCAACCAGACTAAGTCGAAAACAGTGAAACATCAGCAAAAAGTGGGAGTAACTATAAGAAGCAGATCCTACTCTCCTACAACCGTAACAGCTGCACATTCAACTAAGATGAAGGCCCCATCCCAGCAGCCCCAATATTCTCCCTCCCCTCTGTCTCACAACCCCCCAACCAGACTGAAACCACCATCAACCCTCAAGCGGGAGGGATTAGATACATCCTCAACGAGATAATGAGTCACGTTGATGATTTCCTCTTTTATTGGCCTGTGAGGGTGATCCCACAAAGGCCCCAAGGTTTCCTAGGCTGTGTGTATTGTGTAGGACTTGCAGTCCCTCTGAACCCAGAAAGCAAAGAGGAAGGCCCACCGATAGCGAATTTGTCATCTGCACAGTTCTGCTGTCACTTGGACCAGCAACCACCTCTTATTAAGAGTGGCTTAACATATATCCTGGCAAAGATCAATCTGTTGATCCATATAGGTAAGTTGGTTGACTTTCCGATCCTCCCTCATTATGCAGTATTTCAACTGGGAAGAGCATAATTTAACTATGATGAGGGATATTCTCAAGAACATGTGATAACCATAGCAAAATTAGCTTAACGCAACACTTCACATTGCAGTCCATCGCAGGAAAATAACTCTGTGTTAACATGGTATTCCCAAGCCGGCGGCACCATGCGATAGTCCCACGACAACACATCAAATGACCGCGCTAAAATCAACGCGACTCCGCAAAAATGCGAAACACCAACGCGAAAATAGTAGCGATGAGGCCAATCGCGATACAAAAATCAGCGATAACCAGCGATAGGCCTGCAATTTCCACGCGTCATGCGTGAAAATGCATCATAAAAGCAGAGTACAAAAACGGTGAGATGACAATGTACGAGCACAACCCCACATCCGTGACGTAGAACAAATAACCATAGTACCACATCGCATAGGCATCTCCTCACAGTCACAATGTACACTGACATGCAGTCTGCATGTAAACTGCGCCAATGCAGACACATGCATGGAACACACGGTGAAACCGCAACTCCCCTTCACATTGCAGAGGGACAAGAAACCCGTCCTGCACCCAGACGTGTCATGCCCTTGATCAATCAATTATGACAGCGTGGACGAATGTAGGGGCAGTGACTCCCGCTTACGTACATGTTGCCCATGTTGTGGGACTTGAGTCACAGGGGGCATCCCTGCATTATGGTGGTACATAACTGACCCCAAAAGGAGACCCGTTGTCACCTGTAGGTCACAAATGGCATCCAAAATGGAATGATCTTGGACACATGTGAAACGCCGAAGAGTGAGATACCCTACTAACTGTGACACACAGAACTGGCAGTTTGAATACGTGACACCTCAAACAGCCTTTCTGCACAGAGGTGACACACCCACCATCCATGAACACATCATAAAATACCTGAGGCTTAATGAAGTTTATTTATGCCTCGACTTTCTTCACTTCATTATTACTACCAGCCGCAGAAGCATGGTAGCAAGAGGGAGGTAAGGTGAAGAATAACTTCGAAGAGGGTAGGGAGGAAAGGGTAGGCAGCAGAGAGACAGAGGTAAAGAGGGGTGAGCCCTGAGCCGTGAGGTTAGATACCGAAAGATATGACAACAGAGCAAGAGATGGGGAGGACTCTGAGAGAAGGAAAGATATATAGAGAAAGACAGGGTGTTGAGGAGGGATAGGCAGAGAAACACAATCAAAGTTAGAGGTAGACCGGGCGTAGGGCCGGGAGAGAAAGAATACCGGGGACTCCGCTACATTATGCTCCCAAACAGGGCGTTACACGTCCTTGACTATTCAACACGTTCGAGCGATGTTTGTAATTTTTAGGACAAAGTTATGGTGAAAATGTACTCTATTTTGCTCTGGAGAAAAATGTTTCTCTAGTGTGGCCTGTAACAAAACCGAAGTCCAAAATATCTATAATACTCTAGCCCTTCAATTCTTACTCCAGGAAGTCATTACATTTGTTTATTTTTCAATTGTGTAAATTAGATATGTGAAATAAATAAGTCTGCACAGGTGTTCAAACATGAGCATAGTTGTAAAGTGTCCCTCCTAATACACACCTAACAGTAGCTACATTTTTTTTTATTTTACAGAGTTTTATATAGTGCGAACTTGACCCCAAGCTATCTGGTATCAGAGCGCTTTACATAGCACCAGATGCATTACATGAGGACACATTCATTTTTTTGTTAGACACGGGGAGATGAAGTGATTTGTCCAGAATCACAGGATATTCAGTGTTGTTGCCGAGACGTGAACCCCGTTCCCCAGATTCGAGGTCGACCGCCCTAGCCGTTAGGCCAACTCCTCTACCCTACATTGCTACAACACACAGCTGTTGCAGGAAGCTTAACAAAGAATCCCTGCCAGCACAAGCATCTCTGGGATAGGCTCAGGATTGCTTGCACTCTTACCATTAAATACAGGCCTACATGCTGCCTGAAAAGTGGCCTTGATGGCTTGACCCAAGGCATGGTCTGCTTTTCAGATCTGGGTAAGTCAGAGTTTTCCCCATTTCGAGGGCAGCCAGCTCAACTCGCCAGCCCATTCCTGAGATTGCCTTCAGTTAAAGTGCCAAGCCCTGAAGGTACCAAACATACCGGATGTGACGTCACAGCAGGAGTCTTGTATTTATATTTTGTATGGCCAAATGGTCATTTTGCACTAGTAGGTATGACTTGAAATTCGGAAATTCAAACTGCCCAGTCACTACCTATTCTTCTGGCCTAGGTAACTCTAGGACTTTTTTGGGGAGATAACATTTTTCTGTGCTTTGTGTTACAATACAAATCTTTAATTAAAAAGTCATATTCGGAATACATGCCTCTTTTTTAATCTCGGTCTTGTCTGAGTGATACAGAAGTAGTTTAATATTTTTTACTATTCTGAATGTCTAATAAATGCACATATAGCTCCAGGGGAGTAAGTTATAGCAACAAGCCCAATTATTAATCATCTTTTTTTATTGTTTCTTTCAAAGTAATAGCTTTAACGGAATACTCCACTATTTAGGAACCATGATAAACCCCATCGGCCACTGGACGTGACAAAGTGACTCATTCAAGTGTATTGCATGATTTTATTCAGTTTATCTGTCTAGAGAGTTTTCAGAACATTTTGGTTTATTTTTGTCACATAAGCTATGCAAAAGTTTAATCTTAGAACTTGTAGACTCTGTTAAACATGGTATTGTCCTTTCCAGAAATCGGCTCATAAAGCTCTGGAATTGTCCCTTTTCAATGCATTAGTAATTTTAGCTAATTTATTCCAAAATTGTGCTTTAAATGCACTTTTGGTTTATTCTTTTTCAAAATGTTCACAGGGCAGGGGAACCTCCTCTCAAACCCTTACTATGGGGAAGGCTCCCTCGCTGAAATTCAGATTGATCGGGTATTACATCTGACCTTTAGCAGTGCCAGTTGAGGATGTGGGTGGAGCTAATAGTGGGTGGAGCCAGTGGAGGAAATGGGTGGAGCCGAAGAAAAGTAGGTGTGGCCTCCAACTAACATTTGAGCACCTGCACTTCATATTTTACAAATTAAGCACTGGATGAATCTAAATTATCACGCTGTGAAACACAAATGTGAGTGGCAACCCTCCTGAAACACGCATACATGACTGCAGTGATGGCAAACAAAGAAGTTTGGAGGGGCTGACACAAGGAAGCTGCCATAAATAAAGGGGAAATGGTAGTGTTCCGCACACTGTGGAAGGAGCGTACAGTCATCAAAGGCTGGGTCCTGGAGTGGCTGAATGCTAGACAGGTAGCCTAAGATGGGCGATTGAAGCACAGAGGTCTACTGGCGCATACCGTAGTCAATAGGCATGAATAACGCTTCTACAGGTCCCAGCCCTACCAGGCATAGAAACCAAAAGGAAGGACATGGACAGACAAAAGACAACCACAAATCTTGACTACGGGACATATGGAAAGAATGGAAGGACGACCTATGCAAGGAGTCAAAGGGTACGAAAAGAATCCTCAATAAGATAATAGCAACTATGGGACAAGAAGTTGACCAAATCGGCATGAGGATGGCAAAGGCAGAGAACGCACCACCAAAACCTATAAATCATCCAACAAGCTGAAAGCTCTCCAAGTACAAGTTGACATGCTGAAGTTAAAATGTGAGCACTTGGAAAATAGGATCATGAAGACCTACAATGAGAGCAAGGAGGTGGAAGGTTCCAACATGTGTCTACGCTGAGGCAGTGTTCTGTCATGTGCTGAGACTGCGGCAAGGAGAATGAATTGAAACAAGCGGGCACCTAGTAATTTGAACAAATCAATGAGAGGCAACATAACTCTAATCATATAGACAAGTGTATGATATCTATATCAACAATGTAAGTCCACAGCTCCTAGTTATGACAAGATAGTGTTTTATTTCTTTTTTCGGATCAAATATCTGTAGCCAGGCAAATCGAAGCAGCCAATGCATTTCGCCCAAAAACAGGAGCTTCTTCAGGGCTTTTATCGTATGCATAAACCAACACTATCGGTATCAGAAATAGATAGTCTGGCCACGTAGTCAAACAAAATTCATCCTCATTCATCCTGGAGTAGCCATAGTCCCAACAGTAGTAGTCCTGTAAATGTGAGTTCTATCAGTTCCCTCAGTAAAAAACCGATAAGCGGCCGTGGTGTCTACTCTACCCCATGCTTCATATCTCCATAAAGGAAGTAGTTTTCTTATAGGGCGGGCAGTATCAGTAAGTGTAAAACTGAACCGCTAACCTGAAAGTGTATTTACGGGCACCTAGTAGACCGGGTAATGCTGCTTGGCTCAGAGACTTACTTGTTCATTTGCTATCAACCTGCAAAAGGAGCGTATTCTGTGAGGCTAGAAAACTCACCCTAGTGTAATCTCTGGATTCGTATTTTTTCACTTCAGTCAGGGTTCTACCAGGATGATGGTACCAAATCTGTGGTAGTGACCCTGGTAAATAACTAGCATTAGATGGCAGATTCAGACAACTTTAATGCTGCTTCCCTAATTAAATAAATCACATAATTTGACTCCAATTATCATTATATCCTACTTGGCTTTTAGGTACAAATCATTTTTGGCTTACATATCCTTGAAGAGCTATCTCCATTTCTCATTGAGAGGACAGAAAATATAACCTTCTGTTTCAAAAACGTCCATGCTATGTTGTGGGTTCCCTAGGGTATATCACTATGTCTCATCTTTTTTCTCTTGTACCTGCATGCCCAGGCTGCCCTCATTTATTCTTTTGACTTAAATTCTTACTTGTTCTGAAAACATCCAGATCTCACAGATATTCTTCATATCATCAAGCTGGAAGTAATGCAAGCCATTGCTACCAGAAGACTTAGAGCATATCTCATAATTAAGTATTCCGGAAATATGGTCATTAAAAAATACATTTACTAGAATCATGGTTACCAGTGAGAGTTTAGTCGCATGGTCTTCTGCATTTTGGCTTCTTTCCCAAGGAAATTGCCTCATTATAGTTGGGTTGCCTACAATTCAGGTTTGTTTATAGAATATTCCTTATAGACGAGAATCTCTTTTTTTACAGACATTGACGCTAAATATTGTTTTCATCAACCAATGGCCCTCTATCCAACTTCCTGCTTCTTTCCCAGTTTTGGCACAGGAGACCTCTTGTTGAATAAGATGTTGGCGAAGGCTTCCTGCGGGTCCAGAATAGTGAGACATGTTGAGGGACTGCATTTTCCTGGTATGGAACCAGATCAATGTCTGTAAACTGATCAGAAAATTCATTTATGTTCCCCTGGATTAGTATCCAGCCTTCTAAAATAAATACATTGCTCCGCTAACACTTTGAACCTTAATCGCTTCTCATTTGCTTCCATTTTCACCTGGAAACTATGAGGGCCCCCTTTTCCATAAGTCATATAACAGAGGTCTCTGGAATACCATCCTACCTTATTTTTTGCTCAAATGAGACGCTGTGAAATGTTCTAAAACAAACAAAATGCAGATTATCACCTAAATACCCAACTAAGGCAGCTTTTCAGGTCTCCATCAATTAGCAAGATAATACCAAGATAATTACCAATAATAGAGTACAGTACCATATAAGAAAGTGCAGACAGTTATCTCAGGATCGTGTCCACCCAATTTTATTTGAGAACAAAATGCTAGTCCTTTACTTTGCAAATCACAACAAAACGTGTTTGTTTCCACAAAGAGGACGGAGTGGCTGGTGCACAGCCTTCACAACAGAGACCTTTTAATCTGTTTTTCAAAACACTTAGGCTCAATTACGTATAAATGACATTTGTATATTTAGGCAAGTAAAAGGAAAACTTTGGTCAGATTAAAAGGTTCATATTAGCTCCAAAGCGAGTTGTCATGAGACACTTTAGCAGATGGTCATTTTATTACAATGCTTTCCCCCTCTTAAAGAAGTTACCTTGGCAAGCCCTTACCCCCTCAAGTCAAACTGACAGTCCATGGAGTGTAGTGTTCCTCTGTACGACTTTTAGCATACTACGTCCCTTCAGCGAATCAGGCCCGCAATTGGCTTGCGCTGTAGTGCAATTGACACCTACCAGAGTAACTTGCTGGTTTAAGCAATGGCATGCGAAAACCAATGCAGCTTCTGCAGAGGAAGGCTTCAAAAAAGTCTGTATTCATAAATATGTAGCTCATAGTCCCTCTTGCAGAGATAGTTGTTGCTCAATTGTAGGAATTCCTTTTACAGGACGGTAAAACAGTAGTTTTTTAGTCACGGGTCATGTGTATAGTGATTGCTTTGAACTCCCATCAAAACCTACCACCCAGCCCCATGCCCTTCGCAACAAACCACACTCGACAGTTTGTGTGGACAAAGCAAAAAGCATTGGCTCATCAGTGGTTCTTTTATGTCGGTATTTTTTCTGCTTCATGTACAAACTTTCCACCAGGAGAAAGTTATCAACACAGGGACAAGACGTCAGGCCGAGCACACCATAGTTTTGTTTTTAAGATGATCACAAGAAATTGTATATTACATTTAAACAAAATACCCCCTTAATCGTATAGTAACACTGCAAAAACACAGTGGCAGCATAGCACATACTACAGTGATACCATAATCTATCACAGAATGTAAGGGATGTCAGCCAATGTCCTTTGAAAAATTGAAATCCTTGATAAGCAAATGGTTTAATAGATGGACACCATGAGTCAAACATAAATGAGACTGCTCTGTTTTTAGAAATCTTCAACAAACAAGAGGAAACACTATGCATGTGCTGTGGTAAAGCTTTCCATTGAGGCAGGTTTCAATTGGTCGAAATAGTACAATTCCAGCTATGGGCGTCGAGATCCCATGTTTCAGGTTCCACACTGACATGCCTGCGTTGAATATAGATTCATCGGCCAGGGGCGAAAATGAAATCCAGAGCTTGGCGTTCAGCTGCTGCCACGTTTGGATGCCACAGATCGACCATCAAAATTACTCGAGGTCCTTCTTCTGACAGACCTATTGTAAACAAACAAGGATACAATTATGTACTTGTGACAAGGAGTAAAAGAAGAAATATCATTTGATACAGCCTGGATACTCGCACATTATCATATGCTGAAGTAAATTAGACCCGTTTTCAGAGGTTAGCTTTATGAGACAACAATAAAACTTTGCCCCACTGAAGACCTAGACTACATATTTCTTTCTGGGAATCATTCCTTAGTCTGTGAGGTTCACCAACACCCCAAAAGATAAGCCTTGTTTTGATGTAACCGATAAGCCCCCACCGCCAAGTTCATAATTTTCCTCACCTTTTCTTCTTTTAGCCATCTTGTGCTCATAAACGAAATGGGAGGATAATAAAGGCACTCTAACCCCAACAATGTGGTGGTATATCTCCAGCTCCCAGAGTTTTCTGTGGGTGTTCATTACGAAGAGCATCCCATGACACTTGGAACAAGCATTAGGTGTATCTCTACTTCAGCTCGAGACTGAGGATGGGGTGGCGAGACCTCTTCCTTTAAAACAAGGCAGCTTGGTATATTTTATATTTGAAGGGGGAGATGATGGTGGCAGTTGCGGCTGGTAGGGGACATTGGCAGGGCGGGGAAGGGCAGGTGGGGGGGGGGGTTAGAAAATACATTTAAGCCGCCGCTTCTCCTCAGCAGGAACCAGGAACAGGAAACACCCAGGCTTCCAGACTCCCCTAGCCAATCACGACACTGCTGATAGCAGTATTGTGATTGGTCTGAGGGAATGGAATCCTGGACATGTTCTCCACCCAGGCTGTAATGGTTGAAGAACATGCAAATATGCAAAGTGCCCGAGACGGCTGGCCAAACAGTCACGCACACTTTAGGTGCAGCAGCAGCCACTCCTCCTTCCAGTGCCGCGGGAAGCCCAGCCTGCCCGCCCTAACATGGAGGCAACTGCAATACAAAAAATAAAGTGATAATAACGTTCTTTTATTATCATTTTATCTTTTCCTTTGCACTGCTTTAAAGGGGCCTTAGCGGAGCAGCCGCCGCTGGATGGTGGGTTAAAGAGGCAAGATGACTGGTACTCTTTTAGATTTGAAGGGAGAGGGGGTAAAAAAGCTACAAGAGCAGTAGGAGCAACCGTAGCTATCACTGCAGTTTGGAAACCTGTCATCTGAAAGAGGAAGTGCATGTGCTGTATTGACATGAGCCGCTAACAAGTGCTGACTTTTTGGGGACATGTGGCAGGGAGAGAAGCATTTTAGGTGCCAAAGAAAGTGTGGTTCCTGGGTGAATTTATACACACACTAAACCTCCGTCTGACTTTCTTGTGCGCCAGCTGATAAGAAAAAATGGAAGAGGGGGAGGCATAAGGAAATTAAGAGTGGATACATTTACGATGCTGAATACATTATTTATCACTGATGAGTTCCCAATGTGTAAACGTCCCTGTTACTCTTGCTACACCTCCCACAATTCTCTGGGCTGTATGTCCATTCTCAACAACATAAAGCCATTAAAAACCTATGCTCCCAGTGTCAACGAGAGAACATTCTTTCTCCAGAAAATCTAAGATTTTGTGGTGTCAGAATAGCAATAAACAAACTCCCACACAATGCTCCTTGTCTTAAATTGTCTAGCTTTTTCTTTCTTTTTTGTGCTTTACCAGAGGGACTTTTGCTTACAATTATTTCAGTCCTTGACACTTTCATATACATTCTGTAATAGACTCCACACACCTTTCCTTCATTGGTCCATTCCCTCCTCTCGACATGCCATGGCTCGCTTATGGAAAAGGTTATTTGATGACATTATATATTTCAAATTCTTTATTCGATGAAATTCATCATAAAAGAGCAATTAGTAACATAATACAATTAAAAATTTCAAAACAAGGGTTCATAAAACACAGTTGGCATTAGACCATTAAAGGTAAGTACAGTCACAAGACAGGATGATGAGCATCCTAACCAAGTACTCTTAACTAACAAGTGCTTCAGAACTAATAAATGATTCAGAATGGGTTTTGTAACACCTCATGCGGGAGCGCCAAGCAGAGCCCAAAAATTTTGCGACTCCACAAACCATAGTAATTGAAGAGGTATCGGTGGTAAGTATCCGCAAAGCCGATGCATGGCATCTAACACCCATATTCTTACATAGTGGTTTTAGCCAGATCCTCCTAGCAACCCTATATGCCGGGCAAGCAAAAAAGAAATGTGCCACTGACTCAGTAGGGGCTGCACAGCCAGGACATGAGCTCCTTTTGCCGACATTATTTTTCCACCCCGAGATATAAGCATTTACTGGGAGGATCCCGAGTCTAACCTTCAGGTAAAGAGATCGATCTAAGGGCTGCTCGATGTAATCCAAAAAGGGTTCGAAGCGCCATGACCACTTAAAGGACAAAAAGCGCTCAGTAAGTGAGCCCACAGAACTACTAGAAAGTGTTTCCTGCTGAACTAGATTCCAGTAGAGCTTTTTAATCACCATCTTAGGCGGAGGTGATTGGTTTGCCCATGAGTCGCTCAAACCCAGGAGCACCACCAACCGCTTCAAGTTGCTCAGCCACTTAACCCTATTATTGGTGTTTAGCTGGATTAATTCATCTAGGGCGGCAGCATAATCCAGGAGCTCCCTTGTCCTGCGCAGACGAACCCAGAAAAGTAATGGGCGTAAGCGCACTATATCCTTAAGGGGGCGCCTGCCCATGTCAGCCCTTAGAGGAAATAGGGGAGTGGAGACTGGGAGGGCTACTGCGTCTCTCAGAAACTTGTTTTCAGCCCTGTCCAGCTCTACAGTGTTTTCAAACCCCCACAGTTCTGAGCCATATAAAGCGGACGGGAGAACTTGGCCTTCGTAAATTGTTAGGAGCGGTGAGAGGGGCTTGCTTTTAGATTTACGATATTCACTCATAACCGCCCCAGATGTTCTTTTATAATTTAACACCATTTTAGCCAAGTGATCCTTCCAGCTCATGCGACTATTAACCCTGATGCCCAGATAGTCATATGATTCTACCTGCTCCAAGGGCTCTCCATTAAGTAAGAGATTATTTCTAAATCTAGGTGAAGGTGCTAGAGCCATGAGCTTAGTTTTTAGAGTATTGATGGTAAGACCTCTATCAAGGCAAAATGCACTAAATCGGTTCAGGAGCTTTTGTAAGCCAGACGGCGACTTAGAGATTAAAATAGTGTCGTCGGCGAAGAGGAGTGTGGGGATTTTAACTCCTGCCAGGGATGGGGCATCAGCCGGTTCTTCTCTTAAATAATCCACCACTCCATTCACAAAAAGAGAGAACAGAGTGGGAGCCATGACACATCCCTGGCGTACACCCCTCTTCACGGGGATCTTTTCGGTTAGTTCCCCTTGGGTACCCCACCTGATCCTGGCATAATTCCCTTCATGAAGATGCACAATTAAACTTAGGAGGGGGCCAGGAAATCCCATATTCTTCAAAACCTCCCACAACCTCTCACGTGGTACCAGGTCAAAGGCCATCCGAAGATCTATGAAAGCCAGGTATAAACTACCTTTATTGATGGTAACCGACTTCCAATAGATCACGGAAAAGCGAAAGACCTGGTCCATCGTGCCCACCTTTTGCCTGAACCCTGCTTGGAGGTGTGACAACACATGCAATTCTTCCATCCAGGTGCCGACCCTAGATATAATTACCCTGCCAACCACCTTCTGTAGCACGTCAATCAAACTGATTGGTCTATAGTTGGCAGGGTCGTCTCTGTCACCCTTCTTAAAGACAGTGATTACCTCCGCTCCCTTCCACGAAGCTGGGACTGGGTAGCCATGGGAGATGAGATTCATTATTTTTGCGATGAGGTTAGCCCATAACTCAGGGGCCTCCATGAGGAGATCACCAGGTATCCCATCTGGGCCTGCTGCTTTCTTAGGAGTAAGGTGACTAATAGCTAACAGCACCTCAGCTGTCGAAAAGGGTTCCCTGACCGGGAGCTTGGGGTGAATACTAGGGGCATAACCAATAGGGATATTGGAATTTTCTGGCCCACCATAAATTGAAGAAAAATGGGAGTGCCATTGCTGACCTGTTATATGGTTATCTAGAGGGCGAGAGCTGTTCAACCTGGCTTTGTTGATCAGGTCCCAAAACAGCGAGGAATTCTTTCCTATGGAAGCTGACTTGAGGTCTTGCCAGTGTTGTTCTTCCCATACACGTTTAGCTTGCTCCAAGGCCCTAGCGTAATCTTTCCTGGCTACACTAACCCGGAGTTGGTTTTTTTCACGCAAGGCAATTCTGATCTCGTTTCTTGAAGTTTTACAGTTCGCCGTGTACCAGGGACTATTCGATATAGTTTTTTTGTTAACCCTGCCACCACTCTTGACCTTATTATTACCTTTTAGGAGGAAGAATTCCCCAAGTTTCTCCGTTAAACTATTATACGCCTGGGAAAAAAGTATGCCCTGTGCAGGCGCTAGGTCCGGATCAAACACTCCCATTTCTATACTCAGATCTTCAACAAACGTCCTGATTTTTATCAAATTATGAGTCTGCGACTGAACCTTCTCCCACTTGAGTCTTCGATTCCCTTGGAAAGGTATCACCTCCTTAGTAGACTTCGGGTGCGATATCCTCTCTATGGTGTTCCGCCTCCCCCATCTTATCGACATGCATAGGGGGTTATGGTCACTATCCTGTGAAGGTGTCACCACCATATCTACTAGGTCACACCATAGTTCCACGTCTAATAAGATGTAATCGATTCTTGACGGGCTACTTAACCTATTAAAGGTCATTGCCCCGTCAGGGTCGGAAGGGGTCCTACCATTAAGAGCCCTGAGGTTATGTTCTACAGTGAGGGAATTAATCTGTATAACCCTTGGTGACCATTTCTTGATTGTGGGCAGAGACAGGGTCGGGATACCCCATCTGGAATCCACTTCCTCTATACCCAAGGGATCGTCACCATCTAGTGGTTCGAATGTACAATTAAAATCCCCTCCCACTATAATTTTAGAGGTGGGGGGGCAAATTGCTAATGCCTGATCTAAAATGGATAAGGTACTTGAATTTATGTCCCCTATGGTACCTCTTGCATAGACATTAAATAGGTCAATCCTACTAGTTCCCCCCTCAAAGGAGATATGTTGGATGTCACAACATCCAGAGACATGGGTGGTTATTTTAAGGTTCAGAGCGATCTTGATCCATACATGCAACCCCCCAGCTGGTCTACCCCTGCCCTTACTCAGAGCTGGTATGAAAAAAGTGGTGTAACCCGATTTATATAAAGGATAGACACTCCATGTTTCCTGAAATATGCATACATCGAATTGCTCGATGAAAACATTCCATTCAGGCAACACCAACTTTCTTTGTAGACCCGCCACATTCCAAGAAACTAGGTGTAGGCCTTCGTTATCTTTCAATTTTAAATCTGACGGGGATACTGCAGGCCTATCCATGACCAGCATGGTTTGAATACCTATGGGTTCTGGTTGGTCTAGGTGGTCTATCGTCAAGGGGATTACAGTACTGTTAACCAAGGGGGTAGAGAGAGGGGTGGATACGTTCCCGCCACTAGGAAACCATTTGACCCAGTTCCTGAGGCGGAAGCCGGGAACTGGAGGTACTCTGTAATTTTAACATTTAACTGTGTGGTGTCACAAATTCGATCTTTTGTATTTTTAAAGGACCTAAGCCTCATACCTTTCTTAGCGCTCGCGCACAGCTGATGGATTAGCTGCTTCGCGCCCTTCCTGGTTCTTCCAGCCTGCCGCCGCCATCACCACCGGCGTGCACGCTGACTCCGCCCCTTTCTGAGGCCACGCCCCCCGCCCAGTGTACATAAACAGCCGATTCTCGAGCTGCAACGGAAACCATTTGACCCAGTTCCTGAGGCGGAAGCCGGGAACTGGAGGTACTCTGTAATTTTAACATTTAACTGTGTGGTGTCACAAATTCGATCTTTTGTATTTTTAAAGGACCTAAGCCTCATACCTTTCTTAGCGCTCGCGCACAGCTGATGGATTAGCTGCTTCGCGCCCTTCCTGGTTCTTCCAGCCTGCCGCCGCCATCACCACCGGCGTGCACGCTGACTCTGCCCCTTTCTGAGGCCACGCCCCCCGCCCAGTGTACATAAACAGCCGATTCTCGAGCTGCAACGGAAACCATTTGACCCAGTTCCTGAGGCGGAAGCCGGGAACTGGAGGTACTCTGTAATTTTAACATTTAACTGTGTGGTGTCACAAATTCGATCTTTTGTATTTTTAAAGGACCTAAGCCTCATACCTTTCTTAGCGCTCGCGCACAGCTGATGGATTAGCTGCTTCGCGCCCTTCCTGGTTCTTCCAGCCTGCCGCCGCCATCACCACCGGCGTGCACGCTGACTCCGCCCCTTTCTGAGGCCACACCCCCCTTGATCTCCCATAAATGTGCCTATACAAGACGCGCAGCGGACGAGCGCAGCGGGAGCGCCGTTTGCGCGCCGAAGGCGCGCCTAAGGCAAGCCCGTCTGCGCCCGTCCGCGATAAGACCGCGACAGGCGCAGGAAACTCTGCCCATTTTACCTCCCGCATTTCCTACCATTCTAACGACCTCCTGCAACTACAGGTCACTAAGCCGTGTCCATGTATACTCGACCCAGCCACACTTTCTGGCCCAGTCAGTTGCAAACAATGCCACTGGACCACCGGGCTCATCTTAGCGGTCCCACCGGCCAACATGCCTCTGGCCCCTCGGCCCCCCTTCAAAGGCGGCCTGATCAACGCGCGCTCCATGTGCAAACACAACCAAGATATACACGACCTTATCTTGGAGTCTGACCTCGACTGCCTCATGATAACTGAGACATGGCTAACAGCAGACAGTAACCCTGATATTGCTGTCGCTCTTCCCCTGGGCTACTCACTCTTCAGGGAAGACAGAGCCAAGGGCCGTGGCGGAGGTGTTGCAATCATTCTCAAAGACACCTTCTCTTGCCACACCTTTAGTCTTGAGTCCCTAAAAAAGACTGAAGGATTAGGTTTCTCCATTAAACTTAACGACCACACTTCATTCTCAGGCGGACTCATTTATCGCCCACCCGGCAACACTTCTGAATTCCTCGACTCACTGCATGACTCGCTAGGACAACTTTTACTCAGATACCCTTTCTTCACCCTCCTTGGAGATTTTAACCTCCATTTAGAATCAACTACAGACATTCATACCATCAATTTCGTACACACCCTCGATATATTCGATCTTAAACAACTTGTTACCTCACCCACCCACTCCATAGGTCATACCCTCGATGGAGTCTGCACAAACTTCTCTCTCTTGACCACACTATCGCCCTTGCCCCTGATCTGGTCTGATCACCTCTTGATCCCATTCCACATCCTTAACGAAAACCTTTCCAACCGCAACAAATCTGCTTCCCTGCCCGCCAATCACATCAATTGGAAAAAGGTCCAGGATAACATTACTCTCAATCCGTTAATACAAATTCAAGCACCTACCCTCTCAGGTAATATTGATACCGATGCCGATCTTTTTCACAACTGGATCACCCAAGAAATAAATTCCAGAATCCCGCCCCCACGTCCCCGCACCTCCCGGGGCAAAACTAAACCCAACGCCCCCTGGTTTACACCAGAACTCGCTAATGCTCATCTGCTTTGTAAAAAAGCAGAAAGAAAATGGCGGAAGGCCTACGAGGTTACTTATCGTTCCTCCTATATCGCAACTAGGAAAAAATACCTTTCGGAAATTAAACTGGCAAAGAAAAACTACTACACCAACGCCATAAAAAACGCAGGCCAAAAACAAAAGACGCTGTTTGCGATAGTCAAATCATTTACTCAACCCAAGGCTCTGTTGCCTGAAATCCCACCCTCTCAGAAACTCTGCGATCAAATTTCTGACTTCTTCGAGGAAAAAATTGCCTCGATCCAAATCAACTTTCCCCCCCCTGCCACTCTCCCAATCCCCCCCCCACTGGTCTCCCAAAACTGTACGCTAAGCCGCTTCTCCCTTGTCACGCTTGAGCAGTCGAAAAAAGCCATCCTGGCCTGTAAATCGGGCTCCCCGTCCGATCCTTGTCCTCCCAAGATACTTCACCAACTAATCAACGAGGTTAACCCGACCATCAACAACCTAATCAACTCCTCGCTTAGCTCAGGCACCGTTCCTAGCCGCTGGAAAAAAGGAATCGTCAAACCCCTTATGAAGAAGGCGAATAAACCCCCGACGGATCTCACCAACCTCCGCCCAATCTCGTTACTCCCGGCCTTGGGAAAAATCACGGAACATCTAGTCCACAATGAACTGAAACACTATCTAGATGAAAACAACCTTCTCCATCCTCAACAATCTGGATTCCGCCCCAAGCACTCGACAGAAACCGCCCTCATTGAACTGTCTGACACTATAAAAACCCTGCATGATCAGAGAAAAAACTCCATCCTCATCCTTCTCGATCTAACGGCGGCGTTTGACACTGTCTCCCACACTATCCTTATCAGCAGACTCAGGGACATCGGCATCTCTGACTCTGCCCTTTCCTGGATCTCCTCTTTCCTCTCCGACCGTTCCCAAGCCGTTTCTTTGGGCCCATTTCACTCCAAAGACAAACCTGTCTCCTCAGGTGTCCCGCAGGGCTCCATTCTGAGCCCTCTCCTTTTCAACGTTTACCTCATTCCCCTCCTTAATCTAATAGAATCTTTCGGCATACCTGTTACCTCCTATGCCGATGACACACAGCTCATTGTGCCATTAGACAAACTATCCACCAAAGCTGAACTCAACCTAAAACACTGCCTGACTGAAGTATTTCGTTGGATGGACAATAACCACCTGAAATGCAATTCGAGCAAAACGGAAATCCTTCCGATCGGTACTAACATCTCCTTTTGTCCATCACTTTGGTGGCCTGACAATTCTGTTGCCCCCCCCCAGACAGTTTCGTCAGCCAGGAACCTCGGCGTTACCTTTGACTCCGACCTCTCCTTCGATCAGCATGCCAGAACCGTCGCAGGCAAATGCTTTGGAATGATCAGATCCATGAGAAAGTTTTTTGACTTTCTTCCCATCGATGCCAGAAAGACGGTGACAGTAGCACTCATTATCTCGCGACTGGACTACTGCAACGGCTTGCTCGCAGGAGCTAAAAAGAAAACCATCCAAAAACTGCAGAGCGTACTACACACAGCCGCCCGTCTTGTCCTGGGCCTTCCCCGCAGATCCTCTATTTCTGCAGCACTTCGCTCACTTCACTGGCTCCCCCTTCACAAAAGGATTCTCTTCAAGATCCTGATTATAGCCTTCCGTGCCTACAACAAAACTGGCCCTAAATACCTCACCAAACGCTTCCCCCACTACCTGCCCAGCCGTCACCTTCGCTCAACCAACGACAACCTCATTCTTCTCCCCAAATACAATCTGAAAACGAAGGGCGAGAAGACCCTCAGCTTCCTTGCAACCAAAGCCTGGAACAAACTACCCAAATCCCTCAGACAACAAACCCAGGAAAAACCGTTTCGAAAACTGCTAAAGACCTGGATCTTTAATCTCCCGGACGATCACTCCAAAGCTTCCATCTAATCCTCTTGCACTGGCTCACTTAGGTTCCCTAGCGCCAAGATGCTCCCTCCGGAGCGAACGTCGCGCTCTATAAATACCCCACAAATATACAAAATATACTTATAATTGTAAGTCCTGTAGAAACAGGAACAGCTCCGTGGGCTTCCATACTCCTCTCACAAACAACGTTCTTAAGGCAAGATAATCCTATTGGACACCCACCGCCCCAATGGGGCTTTAATCTTCAATCACATTCAGCCAGACTAGAGAAGGTTTCAAACCTGTTTGACAACACTAAAGGGTTAGAAGGCTTCACTCTCACACCTCCTCTGTTAGAGATCCTATTAAAACTAGGAGGGATGTGATGCCACCCAAAAGGATCAGTGATTTGTTGGGTGTTTGAGGGGCCCGATAAGTAGTTCGGCCTATATGTGTCTGGTGGAATGGGCAATAGGGAGGGATGCTTAGATGGGACAGAAGGGGGAAACACCGATGATCTAGGGTAAAAATAGGTTAGTGCACGGGGAACAATGCCAATACTACCTATTTCAAGAGGCCACTCCAAAATATACTTAACTACACGAGGGTCTCTGAAATTTACTACCACGATGTCACCCGCAATGTTTTTCGTCGTACCGCCCACCCAAGGGAGACGTCTCACATGTAAAATCTCACCATTAAATTTCTCCTCGATAGGTCTATAACTATTGAGCCAGAACATGGTTTTGTTTTTTAACTCACTGAACCCTTCTCTTTTATCAACTGGTAAAGGCGGAACCCCCGTCAGAACAACCACCAGGGGTACAGCTTCGGGGGGCAGATCAACTTGTGGCACGTACTTGGGGGCAAGCAAACCATTACTAGGGCCTTCCCTGCTATCCCGCAGAGTGATTGGGGCAAGATTAATCCCCCCACCCTCCTTATCGTCTCGTGTGTACATCGGGACAGACACAGGCACAGACTGAGATACCGCCAACAAATTAGACGGCTCACCCGTATCCTGGGGTAGAGTGGGGAGGTGATTGTGCCGAATAGGTTCCGCCGCTATAACTTCGGTATCACTATCGAAACCCGCCTTCCCCTGCCCTGTTGTTGGAATGGTTTTTATGCTTATTATCGCTTCCAGGTCCATGAGTTTTTTCTCCACTCTTAATAAACCTTCAATTAGTGGTGAAATAAGGGTCTTAATCACCTGGACCAGGGCATCCTGGCGAACAACCGAAGGAGAGGGAGGGAGGGAGGGAGATAACAAGGGGACGACAGGGGTAAAGCCTGGATTTAAGGAAGGCAAATCAGGTTCTAAAACATCAGGAGTCAATGGAGGAGCAGGGTTAGGAGTAGTTGTTGGTTCGACTCCTGGCCCTTTAGATAAGTTTAAACCTTTCAGTTCGTGCTTCCCAAACTCAGAACAGTTGTACTTAGGTTTAACTGAGACTCCCCCTTTCTTGCATCTTCTTTTAATGGGGGGAGGCCCAAATGACTTAGCCACTTTGAATGGCTTAGTGACCTTCTTAACCTGTTTACCAAGTGCTTGCACACTTCTAGTTACATCTGTAGGGGGGTCGGGATGAACGCTAACAAGTTTCTCTTGTATGGGCAACTCTAAGGGTGATGAAGCTGAAATAAGAGCAGATTCCTTTTGCAAACAGGGATCACGCGGTGGTGTAGGAGAATCAACTACAGCACCACCACTATCCCTTGACCGGGAAGGAACCTGCAGCAACAAATTATCAGAAGACCTAAGCTTCAAGCTTTCTATTGAGCGACGACGCTCTGATCTCCTTTTGTCCAAACAATTAACTAATTCATCCACTCTTAGCGCCTTTTTAAAATAAGTGTCCAGAGGGCCAGCTAGCATAACTTTCGACTTCTCCTCGTCGGTACTACTAGGGGTATCAGCCATAATAGCCTTTTTGGTAGTTACGCAATAAGCGCACACAAATACAAGTGGTACCTCAACCAACTGATCAATAGCCGGGCCCAGCCCGGCCTCACTCGGTCTCTGAGGGCCTAAGAGGGCCCGCCCTTGTCCCGGGCTTCGCCCGCGCTGCGATCCGCGCTGCGGATCAGTGTGTGCTGGAAAATATTGTGACGTCAAGGGGCGGGTCCGGAGGAAGAGGCAGGCAGCAGCAGCAGGAAGCAGAGGGCTGCTGGGCCTCGCAGTCCTCAAAACGCTGTTTCCCCGTGCAAAAGGTCAGTCTTCCACCACGAGCGGCACCCGCAAAGCGGGGGCCGCGAGCTTTAAAGCAGTGACCAGGTGTCCAGGGGCGGGTCCGGAGGAAGAGGCAGGCAGCAGCAGCAGGAAGCAGAGGGCTGCTGGGCCTCGCAGTCCTCAAAACGCTGTTTCCCCGTGCAAAAGGTCAGTCTTCCACCACGAGCGGCGCCCGCGAAGCGGGGGCCGCGAGCTTTAAAGCAGTGACCAGGTGTCCAGGGGCGGGTCCGGAGGAAGAGGCAGGCAGCAGCAGCAGGAAGCAGAGGGCTGCTGGGCCTCGCAGTCCTCAAAACGCTGTTTCCCCGTGCAAAAGGTCAGTCTTCCACCACGAGCGGCACCCGCGAAGCGGGGGCCGCGAGCTTTAAAGCAGTGACCAGGTGTCCAGGGGCGGGTCCGGAGGAAGAGGCAGGCAGCAGCAGCAGGAAGCAGAGGGCTGCTGGGCCTCGCAGTCCTCAAAACGCTGTTTCCCCGTGCAAAAGGTCAGTCTTCCACCACGAGCATTATATTAATGTTTGCCTTTTTCACGGTTTAATTTGGATTGTTTTTCGCATACTGTTTTGAGTGGCAGATATTGTAAGTGAAATGTCTTATAGACCATAAACTTTCCATGCAAAAACAATTAGGTTAAATGAATGCCATGCTGAGAAAATCAATTTATTACGTCACAAGCAGCTGTTACACAGCAATCATAATACTTAAAAAAGACTACTACAATGATGTATGTCGCTGTGAAGGAGTACAAATGCGTTTTAATGTTCTCAAGCTGCTTTGAGTTAATGTGCACACTGCTGAAACCGGTATCTCTGCTGAGAGTTTTGCCCCAATACTAAATATTTCGGATAAGCAATTCCCCAAATAACTATCTTGATAACAAGTAATTGTACATCTATCTAAAACGCAGTTACAGAAATCGATACCCATTACCATTCGTATGGTGTCTCTTAAATTGTTTGTGGGATAATGTGAAGTTTTTGTATCAAACTTTTATCATTAATGACTTTCCTTTAGCAACAATAATATTCATTTATTTTGCACAGTTTTCTATCCATATTTGTTTCTCACCACACTTCAGCTTCTCATACCAATGCAAGGCAGAGCAACTGCAGTGCATGGCAGACCATTTGCCAAGGCGGAAGCTGTGTATTTTGTGATCTCAAGATTCTTTTTGCACTAGACATTGGTGAAAAACCCAGCAGAGCCAGCCACCTCATATTTATTTGAGGAAGAGAATTACTCTGCCGTGGCAAAATACAAGGGGAACAATTCACAAAGAGATTCTGGAGTATGTAAAGTAGTACTTTTTTAATGACAATTATTTATTTGTTTTTATACACGATAGATGCACCAGACAAAAGTGAGAAGGACCAGACACCGTCACAAAAAAGCCACTACTTGAACCTATAAAGTAACAAGCCACACCACCTGCAATAAACAATTAGACCACCCCTCCCAAAGTCCAGCCAGTATTCGATCTTCCATACCACTATGCACGCCTGCGCTCCCCGCCCCTGATAGAGCGTTGCTGATGCGAAATTTGTAGGGGTGCACCATATTCATTGTTAGTCAGCACCCGCATATAAAATAAGAATGTTTAAAGGGTAATAGAAATATATTCGTTGAAATAGCAAAGTAGAAATGTAAACAGGCCTCGAGAGAAGAGAAAAGGACACCAGTTATCACGAAATGTATTGGTGTATGTGTAATGTTTAGTTATAATAATGTCATGCATTAAGAGACATTAAGTCATGCTAGAAGAAAGAAGAAGGTAGTTCTCTTAAGTAGGAGACGAATAATTAGAATTGGTAATTGTAGTATGTTAGTTTGAGGCCTAACCATGTATGTGAAGTGAAGGCCTTCGTTTATTTTAGCCATGTTTTATTAGGACAACAGGATTTTAGCAACGCTTAAATTGCAGTGAATTGTGAAACCTCATGATGTTAGGGGTATTTTCTGTTCAGCGTTTGGCTGCAGGTACAAGGCCATGTAGCTCGTTAGTTAGAATAAGTCTTTGTTCAAATGGAATGGAGACAGAAGGAGTAGACAAGAAGGGAGTGGATTGGAATGTAAAGTTGCAACTCCTGGTACAGAAAAGGCCTGGGACCCAAGGTCGAATTCATGGAAAGGAAGATGAAAGGATCCAAATGGAAATCTACTGAAGGAAGAAGCTGCCTGGAGGGGTGTGCTGAAGGGCGTGTACAGCTTTTTGGGGTTTTGTATTAGGGACAGCGCCCCGTGGGTTGAGCAGACGAGACTTAGGAGAGGGACTGAAAGGAGCACTATAGATCGAGCTCTCATATGGTGAAGACTTCTTAGGAAGTATCACCGCTGACACCTCTTTATGCGATCCTCACCTGGAAGGGAATGTTGAGTAGGGATGTCACCTTAGAATAGAGTAGGGACAGAAATGATTTGATTCATGACTTTAAATTTCGATATCACAATTGCCATAGGGTACTTGATGCTTTTGGAAGCTGTAATCCTGTTTATCTTTAGTCGTATGCGGATACTTCGTAGACTAGCATTTGTGTTAGTCCCCATTTACCTTTTGTGCCTTGTATTGAGGTGCCTATATATTCAGATGTTTTTGCTGATAATAAAAGGTCAACCTCCCAGATTATGAGTCTTCCTTTCTGAAATGTCAAATTGCGGTAAATACGATTTGATAATTGTGTTTCTTCCCTCTACGCTATTTTGCAAGTAAAAAGATCCTGGCGACCTGAGTGGGTTCTTGTAGATAACTAGACGAGAACAAGAATCTGGCGTTCCCAGTTGGTAGCAGAGGATGGTTTATTTCTGATAGCGAGGGAAGATTGAGATTAGGATAAGTGATCCTTGAGGCCCATCAATGATAAGTGAGGTTGAATCATCGGAGGGCGAACGGCAGACGGCCTGGTGGACGGACGTAGATGGCGAGTAGCAGTGCGGCAGCAAGCAGAAGCTCGAAGAGTGAGTATGAACAGGATACGATGTTGTAGATTGCGGTGTTGCATTGTGTGAGATGTTTTGCGGAGTTGGTGTGAATGTTGTGTGATTGTGAGATCAGGCTGTGAGCGCACGCAGCCCGGGAAAGTCTTAGGCGATGAGAAGCCTAAGCGAGAGGGTGTAGAAGACACCCCTGGTAGATTTTGTTGACCACCGATCGTGAGGTACCATCGATCACCTGGACCGAGATAGGGGGAGCGAATGTATGAGTGTGTGCCAACCTGACGCTGGTCGTGGGTTGTTGTATGTAGAATTGAGCATTTGTAACCTATCAGAGGCGATCTATCTGCCCGGCAGGGACAGATAGTAACCAACCGAGGTCGACAATTTCGAGAGACTGTGGACGGACAGTCAGAGGCTGTGGACGGACAGCCAGAAGAGTAACTTGTTTGGGACAAACGGTTATTTCAGCGTGTGAATGGGACGAATGCAAGGGTGAGTCGAGCGGTGTGCAGGAGGGGAACTGCTGCGAGTGGAGGAAAAGTGACGTCAGAAGGTGTCGCGCTGCGATAGGCTGGTTGGTGTAGTTCGCGCTGTCATTGGCGGACAGATACCAGGAAGTAAACAGAGATTGTGTGCGTTTAGCATTTGGTCATTATGAAATGTTTTAAAGTTTTCCGAGAATTGTGTCGAGGGGATGAACATGTGGTTACTCGAGAGGGTGCGGAGGCCCCTACTGAGGACACGCCAGCACACTACATGGCAAGAAATGTAGGGTTGCATACCATAGTTTGGCTTGAGAATTGGCATAAAATGACTCAAGGTGAAGGAGAGTTAGCGTTCCCACGGTATGGTTCATTCAGATTAGCGGTGTTGTATCAGCTGAAGACTGTGATGGCAGCTCTACGACCTATGCCGAGGCCCACGGAATTTGAAGCATTACATGCATGGATTAGAGCAGCGCATGATAAGGAGAGAGGCAGAAATCAGGAAAGGGTCGGTACAGGCTTTCCAAGATGCTAGATGGGATGCAGCGGAGAAAAGATGGAGAATGCAGGCTATAGAGGGACATAAATTATATCCCTTATTGGAGACGACAGAAAAGTCAAAGGAAAAGACAGTAGATAGGAAAGAAGACAGTGACACGGATGATAGCCTGGTAGAAAGGTTGCTATCTGAGAGACCACCTCCATACAACCCAGATGCCTCAGAAGGTAGTGAGACAAAGGAAGAAGAGAGTAGGGGAGCAGTACCCTAATGAGATGTAAGAGTAGAAGGAAAGATCTCGATAGGGACCGAGAATACCCGGTACAAGTCTGTAGGCAGCTCAGAGGTGGAGAGAGGAGTGAGGTTACCAGATGCGTTGAAAATACCAGTTATCATCGGACCTATTGAGTCGATGTATGAGCTTGAGCCAGAGACAGCAGGAAGTTTAGAACAATCAGAGGCCAGGACGAGAAATGAAGTTGAGGAAAGTGACTCGGTGAGGAGAATGGAGCGGACTCCGAAGCCTATAGAATGGAGTATGCCGATGCCAGCTACAGCTGACTCCTCAGGAGGACAGGGAGAATCGAGACCTACTAGACAGAGGTCTTTAGTGGAGTCAAGATCAGATTTAAGAATGTGGACACCACCGGTGAGAACCCAAAGTCAAGGGGTGTTAGACGTAGAGAGGGGACGAGGGACGATTGTAAATCGTTCTGTTCCCATGGGCAGGACAGGAGAGGGTAGGCCACGCGAAAGAGAATGTGAGTACGATGACAGAGTTGGTACAGCCTGCCGAGAAGTTCTGAGGGGAGCTTTGAGAGGGAAAATGTTGGATGTAGTAAGGCTAAAGGCAGAGTTGGATGAGATCATAGGTGGAAATCTACCCCTAGAAAGAATACTAACGTACGAACAAGATGAGTTACTCTTTTTAGCGAAAGATGTGACTCGTAAAGCACGCACGGCTCATGAGAAATTGTCAGAGCTGGCAAAGAGATATGGGGAGGATTTGTCGAAAACTAGAGCGTTGCAAGGAGATCACCGGCTGCAGTATAGTGATCAGGAATTGGAAGATAAGAGACTCATGGGATTGAGGACCCATGTCAAAGATATGATTATAGCAATGCGGGCATGGATTATGCTCGATAAATGGGAAGAAAGATGGTCCAAGAAGAAAAGCTCTAGAGGAGTAGTGGGAGAGACGCTGTAGTAAGGACTCCCTTAATACGTACATACATTGTTAAGTTAGCATAACCATGTTAGAAGTTAGAAAGCCATCTTGCTGCTTTTGCACACGACACTGCGTTCACATGTTATTGCTTAAACAAACTGCTGACTCGAGTTTCGCCTCACACGAGAGCAATCTGTTGTTACCATCCCGAGCTCTGCGCAGCGACCTTGGTCTGCACACGATGTGACAAACAGTCTGAGTTGTTAGACAATGCATGTTTTCCACTCTAGGTTGATCGACCCACTATTTAGTCATAACACACGAGCAGCTGCACATACATACCTGAAAGTTGGTGCTTTTAATATCACAGACATCATGTTTATTATTCAGACCGAAGACGAGCCTTCCTGCGAGAAGACTCCTGATGCTCCTGTGATGTGATTTCACTAAGCTGATCTTTGAGGTATGGGGTCCCCTATTCAAGCCTAAGAGACCTTCTGTTAGTCTAATAATAATATTAGCTTCTTAGTAAAGGGAAGGTGGTAGTATCCACTGTCATTATAACATGATCACCCCTTTTATATTCTATGGAATTGTAACTATGTTGATGGTTTTGATTTTAATCATTTGTCTGCTTGTATTAGCCAAAGTACTGCATCTTAGGACACGTGGTCTATAAAAATAAACTCTTTTTATTTTCACCGTGTCTCTGTTGATTCTTGTTGTGGACTGATGTGAGAATAATATACGAACAGGTATTTCCGATTCCCACCATTCCTGAGTATGTACTGAGTCGCTTGTTCTGGGTTGTCTTTTCATTGGGACCGCCGAGCTAAATCTCGGATAACGAATGGGACACTTATGCTAGCCGGATACTGGGTTCTGGGTTCTGAGGTGAGTTTCTGGTACACCACAACTCACTGAGGTCCTGGGGTTCTACGCATAGTTCTGTGTATAAGCAGAATCCCTGCAACATGGCGCACCTAACGTTTGGTCTATGAGTTGAAACGCCTTAGTAGTGCTCGCGTTGGTCCACAACACCCTCATTCTTGTTTCCGGATAACAAGTCTGACGGATTTAAACCTACCTAGGTCTATTGATATAGGTTCCTTCAAGCTTGATCATTAAAAAGGTTATTGAACCCTTGTGCTACTGATAGTTTCAAGTGTGTGTTGTCCTAATGTCGGTGGATATTGCGGCGCATAGCCGTGCAGCTCTGAAACGTCATTTGACGCAGTATGGGGTGCCGGACACTGGTATGAACGCCATCTTTGTGGTGGGAGCCGATGCGGCTCATCCCTATGAGTTGTTCTACTCTTGGGTGACGATTCCGGCGGTAGGGGATGATGACACCTTTCATTCTTACACTGCCGCTGCCGTGCCAGCGAACTATACGCCGTATAGGACACAGGAAATACCGATATCTGCTTGGCAGCATCTTATTTGGTTTAATGGCGCCCTTCCCCATGTGGTTATACCGCCAAGAATGGGCCCTTTATCAATTGCAGGGGCTACTTGGCCGGTACTAGCCGGATTTACGCCTCATCCCCGTTACCTCACGGTGACGGTGGCTGAGTTGCGTGTACTGCACACTGCCCTAATTACAGTATATAGGGCATTGGTGCAGTACGTGTCGCGCAATGTGCAGGCGGGGGCACCTGCTGTTGCGGGGCAGCCTACTGATCATCACGCGGTGGTCATTAGTCCTGTTATGGTTAATTCTGTTATGGGCAAGCGCCCCCAAAATAGGGATGATTTCCCCTTTTGGCTTGCTGAAAAATTTGACCAAATAGAAGCGGTTTACCCGAATACTTCTCCTGTGGAGAAACACAGGATCCTCACCATTAGTTTGCCTAAAGACTTGGTCCCACACATAGATGATTGTGTAAATTGGGGCAAGGTCTTTGCAGCGACGTACGCGCAGTGCTTTGGCACTCCGTCTATGTTGCAGCTGCCCTCCGTTATCAAACGCGTTCAAGAGAACCATGGTGCGGAGTCTGCGATAGAGTTAGGTATGCGGCTCCTCGGTCAATTTGACCTGGTGGCTACCATGATAATTGGAAACCTTAAGGGTGATGCTTTGCATTTCCAGGTTCGTAATGAACTGAAGCGAGTTGCTGAGGAGGACAAACCGCAGGAATTTGCGAAAATAATCGCAGAGGCATATCGGGATTTGGGTCGTAGCTCTTTAGGAGTTAAGCCTGTCATAAAAAATCCCGATCTAAAACAGCAGGGTAAGGCAGAAACGTCTGGTAAGGACGAACGACCAATTTTTCCAAAACAAAAATGGCAGTTTAAACAACAGGGAAAGCAGCAGCAACAGAAACAGGGCTCTCGGCCTGCCTCTCCCGTACAGTCAAGTAGTGAACGCACTTATGATCTGCGCGATCGTGCTGCTATAAAGTCTCCTGATAGATTTCAGGTTTCTGAACAGCGCTCTCCTCGTTCTTCACAGGAAACATCGGCTACACAGTCCGGTGGCGGAGGCGGTGGCAAAGGTCGGGGTGCTACACAACAGCGTGACCAGCCCCGACAGACTGAGAGTAAAGGCAAGCAGGACGAATTTGCACGACAAAGACCCCCGTTTCAAAAGAAGAAAGTGGCGGCTCTGACGGCGAGGTATGCCTCAGATAGTGCGGACACAGCTTCGGAACCGGACATGGGCGCTGACGCTCCTGGACAGCGCAGCGGAAATTACCATAATCCGTCAAGCTCTGCGTCCATTTCTGGCGGTGACAGCAACTGATATATCGGTTACTGTTGAAACAGCTGACACCAGAGTGGCTCCCCCTGACAGACTTTATGAAATAGTCTTATTAATTGAGGGTGACATACAACGTACAATAAAAGGGATTTTTTGGGATAATCTGACCACCACCTATGATATCCTCCTAGCGGAGGCAGATTGGCCCCCAGCTTTCATTTTAGAGGCTCCTAGAGGGGAGGAAGTAATCCTCCCGTCCTTTGCGCACACAGTGCCTAAGGACCAAGCTGAAGTGTATGCTGGGGAGTGGGCGCTTGCGCTTGCGCCGGCGGTGTATCGTACTCAGGTGGGATGGGACAGATTGTCCCCCTGCCATGAGATTCCATTGCGGTCTATGCCCCAGCCTCAACCTCAATATCCTATGCGTCGTGAAGCGAGACCCCACATCGCGGCAATCCTTGAACAATTGGAATATCAGGGTGTTATTGAAACATGTGTGTCCCCTATGAATAACCCTTTATTCACTGTAACGAAGCCTGACGGCTCGTACCGTTTAGTTTTGGATTACCGGCACCTAAACTCCCATTGCCGGACCTGCGCGGTACAAAATACACATAGCTCGGCTTTGGTCGACAGTCTCGTGCGTAAAAGGTTTAAAACGACACTTGACATTTCCAATGGCTTTTTTAGCCACAACCTGTCCACACTGAGTAGCCAGTGGACAGCGTTTACTTCGGGCGGCAAACAAAAACAGTTTACAAGATTAGCCATGGGTTACAAAAATAGCCCTGGCGTCTTTTCTGCTCGCGTGGTTTCTCTCTTAGAAAGAATAGACCCCGACGCATACTCCTATGTTGACGATATCTATCTTACGGATGATGAGCTGATGCCGCATCTGTCTCGAGTCGACAATATTATCGTGAGTTTTGCTGACTATGGCTACAAATTCAATTTTGCGAAGTCACACATCGCAGAATATACGGTGTTGTTATTGGGCTACGAGCTCAACAATGAGGGTAAGGGGTTAGCCCCCCACTTTCTGGAGAAGTGTGCACGCTTAAGTGCTCCTACGACACTGAAGAAATTACAATCTCTGCTGGGTTTTCTGAATTTCGGCCGTACGTACATTCCTGATTATGCCCAGCGTATCAAGCCGCTTTACGCCTTGGTACAACCTTCGTTTTCGAAGTCTAGCTGGCAGCTAGAACACTCTGCAATTTTACAGTCTTTACAGGCTGACCTTCTTGCTTCACAATACTTGCTGACACGTGATAACCGCACTAACCTGGTAATAAGAATAGTACCAGGCGCCGTGGGGTTCACGTATTTGACGTTTAATGAGGGCGACACAGTCCCCATTGCGTACAAATCCCACTTGTACACCTCTGCTGAATTACGTTTTTCCACGGTCGAAAAAGTTCTGACTGCTGTGCAGATGGCGATCCTCAAGGAACGCGCACTGTCGCATGGGAAACAGATTCTGGTTGTAACACCATATCCTGCTTTAGAGGCAGTGACTAAAGCAAGTGTACCAAATTCTAAAGCTTTGCATCCACGGTGGATACAATGGGCCACAACACTGACGTCGCCAGATGTCACTTACATCTTTGATGCCTCATTACAGACTCAAGAGTACTTGCAGTATGAATTCGTTCATCCGGCACCTCTGTCTTTGCGCCCGCTCGAAGAATACCATTGTGTCATATACACTGACGGGTCTGCGCAACCCGCAATTGGATCGAAGCACGCTTATTCAGCGGCTTGCGCAATTGTCGTAGGTACATTCGTAAATGGTGAATTCCAATCTGATGCAGTGCATACGCAGTCATTGGGTGATTGTACCGCGCAATTAGCGGAGCTCCGGGCTCTGGTGCTTGCACTGGAGTTTGCTGATCCCCGAGTCACTACTCTTATAGTGAGTGACTCCTTCTACTGTGTCCAGTCCTACAATGACAATTTACACTTCTGGTCTCAGAATGATTATCGAGACACTAAAGGTAGCACAATTAAGCATAAAACGCTTTGGGTTCGAGTGGCAGACTTTAAAGAACGTCTCCCTCTCGTAAGTGTTATTCACACTCTTGGTCACCAGCGGCTTGGTGTCCATGCTGTCGGCAACAGCTTAGCTGACGAGGCAGCGAAAACAGCAGTGGCTACATACTTAGTGGCAGCAGTTACAAGATCCAAAAGTAAGATTGATGATGACATCTTGGCAGCTATTGCTGCTACAGAGAAGGGAGGTGATTACCCGAAGGGTTTTCCCTCTCGGTATATTTATCATTTAAGTCCTGATAACGTCCCATTAGTGAGGATTAACGACGTTGGTGACAGAATTATTCCCAACGCGGACTGCAGACCAGCACTGATCCTAGCTGCGCATGAGGGGTTGGCGTCAGCCCACGCCGGTGTGTCAGCTACAATATCTCTGCTACAACAACGTTACTGGTGGTTTGGTTTATATAAACAAGCGCGCGCATATGTTCTTGATTGTGACATTTGCCAACAGATTAAACCTTCTACTGTTGCGCGCCCACCACAGACACAGCTGTACATCTCTAATAAGCCATTTGGTTGTGTTTATTTAGATCACTGCGGTCCTTTTTCTTCTGATACTGCGTACAAGTACATCTTGGTTGCAGTGGATTCGTGCACACGTTTTCTATGGGTATGGCCACAAAGGAGTGCTGACTCGCGGACTGTCATCAGGGATTTGCGTGTCTTTGTGGGAACTTTTGCGTGTGGTACCTTCCATTCTGACCAGGGCCCTGCGTTCGCCTCTAAGGCTTACAAGGAGGCTATGAAAAAATTGGGGGTCCTAGTCAAATTTTCGTCTCCCTACCGACCTGAGGGTAATAGTGTGGTGGAGCGAATGAACCGTGACTTAAAGCAATCATTGACAGCACGTGTTTTAGGCACAGGCCGGAACTGGCTAGCCCATTTGTATAACGTCCAACGTGCACTTAATAATCTCCCTAGAAGGTCTCTGGGTGGGCGGACCCCGTACATGATGCTCTTCGGAATCAGAATGTTTGTTCCAGACCTTGATGGTCTAGACATTGCGGCGTCGACCGCACCCTTTGACGTAGATGATCACTGTGCTGTTTTGCAGACTCTACAAGAAGCCAGAGACTCTCTTTCGAAAGAACATTTGCCCTCCACATCTGAAGCTGAGGTTCAGATTCCGGTAGTCAGCTGGCTACCCCGAGTTGGAGATCTGGTCCGTGAGAAGGTGGAGAACAAGAAGGAGTTCGGCCCCTCTTATCGTGCACCAGTTCCAGTGCTTGGAGTGCAGGGTACAAGAACAGTCATTTTACCTCCACTTCCTGGTCGCAAAGAAAACAGGTACATCTCTATTGACAATGTCAAACTTCAGCGAGTGGCCGATACTTCTTAGTATGACTCCGGCAGTTTCATGCCAGACAATGCAAAGAAATTCAATGTTGGTTCCTGCTTCTACCACCTTGTCTGATGTTGCCATCGAGATGCATTCAGTTACTGATCCCTTGCTGATACCACCGGCTGGTGGTTTGCCCGAAGAGACTGAGTATGCTTATCCTACGCGTGGACCCTCGCCTGTTTTACAATCTACAGCACTTGGCCAGTCCCGTTTTTCCTTTGACACTAACTCTTTGCCCTCAACTCCCCCATCGAACATTGCTGTTTTTGTAAGTTGGTTTAAGAGACATTTTTTGATAGCCCCTTGGACATACATCTGGTTGCTGCTTTTCAGTATTTTTTTGTTCATGTCCATTGGATTTGTTGTAGTTTTCTTCCGTTTGGTGGATGGCCATTATCTCAAAGAGAGATCGACAATTAGACTTATCAATGGAACTTTGGCCCCCCACTCCTCATCCCACATCATGAAAAGGGACCAGACTTTTGTGAATATTACTGCCTGGCCCGTCATGGATGGAATCGCATGGGATGCAGTTAAATTTCAAATTCATGGGCCTACAGAGGTCATTAATGTGCCTAATGTATTTCGTGTTTCTATGGGTGATGTAGTTAAACAGAACATACGTTCTGATGATTGGGATGTACACGCCATTGAAGCATTGTTTTCAGATTTGAAATATTATGCCGCCTTTGATGCTGAGGATTTGTATGACAATGCGGCTAATTATGCAGAACAGTATTGTTTTCAACATTATGGCAATCACTTCCTGCATAAAGCGAATACGTTTAGAAATTTTGTAAATTTTACCCAGTGGGAACATTGTCCCACCCCCTCGTTTGGTAGTTCACATACATTAGTTGATAAGTTTACTTATTTTACTGATTTCAGTGTTTCAGCCCCGGCATCCTTTTATTTTAAAGTTAAGCCTGAGTCTGCCTCTAAGGTTAGACTGACACACACCAAATTGCTATATTCTAAGTCCTTTATGGATGAGTTGTCAATCAAAGGTTATGATCTATGGAAGGCTACTATTGATCTTAAGTCGGTTTGGGGTTCCAAACCGTGGCAGGTTCAGGGAACTGAAGCTTTACACCGTGCCTGTCTAGTACCGAATCATATGTTGTTTTTAAATGCAACCATCTTCCAAACCACCTGTTTCGGATTGACCACTTCTAAAAAACTAAATTCGCCTTCTGTGCCGGATCTGGGTGCTTACCCGAATTGGAATAATCACACAGATCTGTCCCTTCCTGCTTTGCAGTTATTAGTTTCAAATTCATCTTTCAATATTTCGAAATTTAATATTGAGGGATGGTTAATTTGGCAAAGCAGTTCTGATACCTGTCAACGTAGTTTTCTAGGGCTGAAACCGGGGTATACTCAAGATCGCGTAGACCCCCGGTTTGAGTCGTCACATACAGTAACTACATACTCTGTAGGGAAATTATGTCAGTCCTGGCTGCGACATTCCACCTTGGCATCTGTCAAAGTTCATTTATCAAAATTACATGACAAAATAGATTTGAATGATTTTGTTAAAGGTCCTGTGGGTGGCAGATCCAGGAGATGGGCGTATGCTATTTACAACAAAGTATGGAAACTGTCGCAAATTGAGGCAGCTTCAAGATTGAGAGCTATTGATCAGGCTAATATGGAAAAAGTATTAGCAGTTATTGATAACAGCATTAACACTCTTTCTTCTCGCATTTATACATTAGATAATATTGTTTCTTCAATTGTGGATATTGTGCAGGATGATATGTCAGTGTTGTATCATGGTCAAAACCAGTTGCGTTCTGTTATGCAGTTTGCATGGACATTACAAACATTGAAGGCAGGGAAGGTCCCTTGGGACTATCTGAATACAACATCCTTATTTCTTCCCTTTAACCTTACTGACAAACAGCAGTTCATGTCCATGAAGGATGCTACATATTCCTTGCTACATATTGAAAAATTGGAGCCGTTACCTTTCTCTGTAGCGGAAGTCGATTCCGCAGTGTGGCTCTTACACGGATTGATAACTCTCCCGTTCGCACTTTTTAAGTTTACCTCTTGTATGAAACACTATGCTCTAGGTAGATATGAACAGCTGGGTACCGCTTTCATACATGAAGTCTGGTCCCTCCCCTTTACGTATAGATGTACAAGGGACGGTACTGAGGTTTATCTGAAGGGTGAAGAATGTACGACATCACCTGATCATTCTGTTGTATGTAGGCACATTCAGTTGCACGGAGCTTGTAATGTACACGCTCCGAATTTGGCCTGCGTCCTCAAAGGTATCCTGGTACCAGTGATTACGCCATCTTTCACGCTGCTTGCAAACGGTAGTTATTTAATTTTAAACAATGAAGCTTGCTGCGGGATGTTAGTAGGGATCCCGTATATAGTAACTGTATCACAGAGGGTTGTCTGCTGCAATAACGTTCTGTTTCCTCCCCCGCATGGGAGGCTAGATGCTTCCATCTGGCCTTCGATTCCAACCTTGAAAGCAGAGTTCAACAAGATGAGCAGAATAAGAGCGCTATTGTCCCAAAAGGAGGTGCCATTGACTTCCTCCCGGGAAACATTTGTCGTTCACGTAGCGAATACGCGCACTGAGGTACAGGCGCTTTTGAATACTGACCTCCCCCTGCATTTTGGAGCTTTGATCCAAACAATTTTCAATGCCTCGTCCACGACTGGCCTGGCTCATTTTTTTAAACTTGTGGGCTCGGGCCTCGTGACCTCTTTCCAAACTATTTTTGGTGTGATTCCGGCATTTTTTCATTCTATTTTCTCCAGCGTCTTTGGAGGTGTTCCTTTAATTCTGGCGCTAGTGGCAGGTGTGCTACTTTTACTTTTCATCCTGCGGAATGGCTGCTCTTTCTGTGCCACACGACAGCCTGTCCCGTCTGCAGCTTCTTCGTGACAGGATGCTTGATTACTATGGTGTCCTGCCGTTGGCGACTTTGAGCCTGGCATATGGATTATCCTTCCGGTATTCCTACTTCACCTGCGTGCAACCTGTCTTCCACTGCCTAGATTGTCCCTTTGAATGGCCTATGGATTTGTGCTTAACCAACATGGTGTCTCCGGAGCCGGATTATGATCGACTGATGAGGCCCTTAGTGTCTCACGAGTCTGCCTGTTCTGGTGTTCGGATTATGGCCTGCGGTGCGGCGCATGGTATCCTGGGTAATTGGGACATCGCGAGAGCGGCATATGACTTCTTGGATATGAGTTATTTGGAAGTACACGCTGGTTGCCCTCTGATGGTGCTAGAGGCTCCGCTAATAGAAGATCATGTATGTTCCTTTTCTTTGGTTAACTGGATGGCTGAAACCTTCAGTGGCCGTGCCAATGATTTTCTGCTGGAAGCAGTGGCCACATATGCTGCATATACTTTCATGGATTGAGTGAGCTATCGTCCACTGTGTTTTCCTCACGTGTCTTGAACTGTCCCTGTACGGCTGCACTTCTGCCCGGTGAGGCGTTTTTTCATTTTTTCACCCCCCACGGCACGTTTGAGGTTTTTTGTTTTTTCTTTCCACCATTGGTTTTTTCCTATTCGGACTTTGCCTGAACTGACCAGTGTTTTTTAAATTGGTTACGCCTTGTTCTGCTCTGTCGCGCTTGAACTCTGCGTTCTCTCTTTTCTTGCATACTAAGTAGTGCTTCGATCAAGGGGGCATGTAGTAAGGACTCCCTTAATACGTACATACATTGTTAAGTTAGCATAACCACGTTAGAAGTTAGAAAGCCATCTTGCTGCTTTTGCACACGACACTGCGTTCACATGTTATTGCTTAAACAAACTGCTGACTCGAGTTTCGCCTCACACGAGAGCAATCTGTTGTTACCATCCCGAGCTCTGCGCAGCGACCTTGGTCTGCACACGATGTGACAAACAGTCTGAGTTGTTAGACAATGCATGTTTTCCACTCTAGGTTGATCGACCCACTATTTAGTCATAACACACGAGCAGCTGCACATACCTGAAAGTTGGTGCCTTTAATATCACAGACATCATGTTTATTATTCAGACCGAAGACGAGCCTTCCTGCGAGAAGACTCCTGATGCTCCTGTGATGTGATTTCACTAAGCTGATCTTTGAGGTATGGGGTCACCTATTCAAGCCTAAGAGACCTTCTGTTAGTCTAATAATAATATTAGCTTCTTAGTAAAGGGAAGGTGGTAGTATCCACTGTCATTATAACATGATCACCCCTTTTATATTCTATGGAATTGTAACTATGTTGATGGTTTTGATTTTAATCACTTGGCTGCTTGTATTAGCCAAAGTACTGCATCTTAGGACACGTGGTCTATAAAAATAAACTCTTTTTATTTTCACCGTGTCTCTGTTGATTCTTGTTGTGGACTGATGTGAGAATAGGTATTTCCGATTCCCACCATTCCGGAGTATGTACTGAGTCGCTTGTTCTGGGTTGTCTTTTCATTGGGACCGCCGAGCTAAATCTCGGATAACGAATGGGACACTTATGCTAGCCGGATACTGGGTTCTGGGTTCTGAGGTGAGTTTCTGGTACACCACAACTCACTGAGGTCCTGGGGTTCTACGCATAGTTCTGTGTATAAGCAGAATCCCTGCAACAACGCCACCTCCGGGTGGAGGCACGACGGCGATAGGGAATTTCCCTTTAAGGGAGGTACAGAATGGAGGGTACGTTCACGTACCCTGGAGTAGAGGGGACTTGGCTGCCTTCACAAATGATTTTCCCCGGTTGAGGGAAAAGCCTGTGGAGTGGTACAAGCAAGTTGATCGCTTTGTCAAAATCTCGAAAGTACTGTGGATTGATTTGAACACTTTGTTTGACATAGTGATCCCGGGGGATCTGTGGTCGGCATATAAAGTTGCGATTGAATGGCCGGCCTCAGAGCCTGACAGGGATTTGATTACACATGGCCCGTCGCCGATAGTGATGAAAAAGTTCGAACAGGTAATAACTTGGTTGAAATCGAAGGTCTCACCTCAAGACACCGATTGGGTGAAGATAGATAGGACTGTACAAGAGCCTAAGGAGACAGTGCACGAATTTTACGAGAGGCTTTTGCAGGCTTTTAAACAGTACAGTGGTTTGGAGGCGTTGGATACCAAAGATATGGGACAGTTTGTGTCCAAGTTTGTGTTGGGATTGAGGCCAGAGGTTAGTTTAATGATACAGCAACATTTGATTTGTTGGCAGAATAAGCCTGTGGATGAGATTCTCCGATATGCTAGATATTGTAGCGACGAGATTGAGTCTAAGCACAGGAAATTGAAAGATAATCTGCTATTAGTACAGATGCAGACCGCAGTTCAGGGACAGTCTACCGGAGGAACGTTGGGAAGGAGGCAGGGAAATTATCAAGGAGGAGCACAGAATGCTCAAGGACAGGCGAGGCCGAGAGGAGTAGATCCTAAGACCGGAATAGATGTGGCAGTGTTGAAAAAGACCACAGCTTGTCATCTTTGCCACCAGATTGGACACTGGAGACGTGAGTGTCCTTTTAATCCGTTAAATCAAATACAGCAGGAAGAAGAGTTGACCCATGTTCCAGTGGCGGACACACTCCCTGTAGTGACGCAACCGAGAATGACAAAAGGGGGGACGAATGTTCCGCAGGTACAGGTTCCCCGACCGCCTAGAATACAGAATATGCAGCAGGGAGCTCGGACGTATGTACGGATGCCGCTATTCGAAGTGAATGGGGAAGATGATTCCGATCCAGCAACAAGATCCTGCTGGGGAGGAGAAGATGATTGTACGCTTAGAGCGGTCCTAGAAGTAGATCAGAAGGGACCCTTTGTAGAAGCAGAGATCGATGGCCACCCTACGACCTTTTTGGTTGATACAGGGGCTACAAGATCGACTGCAAGATCTGCAGTGATCCCGGATCTACCCCTTTCTGGCCAAACAATCCAAGTCGTTGGGGTAGCAAATAAGAAATTGACTAGCTCACTGACAGAACCCATACCGATTAGGATTGGGAACTCCAGTGACAGACATCAGTTCATGGTGTGTGATTCTAGTCCGGTCTGTTTGTTAGGAAGAGACCTATTGTGCAAGCTTAATTGTACCATCTATTGTACCCCAAATGGAGTGGAAGTCCAGACAAGAGACGATGATGCGACCTTTAAGGTTGCGAACCAGCGTTGGTGCATGGAAATGTATCCTGCACTCACGGTGGAAGAACTCCCATTAGACCTGAGGGAGTCTGTGTCAGTTGCTGTATGGGACCTTAGTGGGGAAGAGATCGGACTAGTTAAAGGTGTAGATCCAGTGAAAATATGAGTCAAAATGAATGTAGAGTACCCGAGAACTCCCCAGTACAAATTGTCACCGGAAACTATTGAGGGGATTAGACCTGTAATTGAGTCCATGCTTAGGCAAGGAATTTTGAGAGAAATCAGGGGCAGTCCATGTAACTCACCCATAATGGGATTGCAGAAACCGAGCGGGAAATTCAGGATTGTGCAAGATTTGCGAAGAATTAATGAGATCGTAATCCCATGTTATCCCGTGGTACCGAATCCATCCGTGATCCTGTTCCAAATCCCATGTGATGCGGAATGGTTCACCGTGATTGACCTGTGTCAAGCCTTGAAGGTCTGGTGCTTCCCCAAGAGTCTGTTCTCGTTTAGTACATTGATGATTTGCTTGTGGCGTCAAAAACGGAGGACGCCTGTAGAATTGATACAGTAGCCCTGTTGAATTTCCTAGGAGAGAATGGGCATAAGGTGTCTCCAAATAAATCACAGTACTGTCTGAGTGAAGTACAGTATTTGGGTCATCGGATTGAGAAAGGTAAAAGAAAAATATCACCAGATCGCATAGATGCGATTTTGAGAATGCCCGTCCCAACGACTCAGAGGGCAGTTCGAATGTTCTTGGGAATGGTTGGCTATTGTCGCCAATGGATCCCGAACTTCTCCTTTGAAGCAAAGCCCTTACAGCGGCTGACGCGTAAGGATGTGAGTGATCCGGTACCATGGGATGAAGACTGTTTAAGGTCATTTTTGAAACTAAGAGAAGCCTTGTGCTGCGCACCCGCTCTGGGAATGCCTGATTACAAGAAGGCATCCGCATTGTTTTGCTGTGAGAAGGTTGCGCATTGGCAGTGTTCACTCAAGTTCATGGGAATGTCCGTAGACCAGTTGCCTATTTTTCGGCTACACTAGATCCAGTAGCCTCTGCGTTGCCCGGATGTCTCAGATCCGTTGCTGCAACAGGTGTCAGTATCGAGAGATGTGAGAGCATTGTAATGGGTTATCCACTTACTGTGCATGTGCCACATTCTGTTGAACTGTTGATGACCAGGACTAAAACACAACACCTCACAAATAATAGGTTGACACGTTATGAACAAGTCATCCTAGCTGCCGAGAATGTGACGTTGAAGAGGTGTTCTGTTTTAAATCCTGCCACATTGTTACCGATCCCGAATATAGATGATGAAGATTGTGAGGATCATGACTGCCTCGATGTGACTGAATTGTGCACCAAACCCAGACCTGATATTGTGGATGAACCACTTTCAGAGCCAGATGAAATATTCTTTGTGGACGGTTCATGTTTAAGAGACAATACGGGTCAGTTGAGAGCAGCATTTGCTGTCTGTACCATCACCGGAGTGGTTGAAGCCGCTTGTCTAGAAGGAGTATACTCCGCACAGGTGGCTGAGCTTATTGCTTTGACTCGTGCCTGTTTGGCCGCTAGCCAGATCCGTATAACGATTTATACGGACAGCCAGTACAGGTTTGGTGTCGTTCATGACTTCGGACAGTTATGGTCCCAGAGAGGATTCATGACATCATCTGAGTCACCCATTAGAAATGGAGAATATGTGAGACAATTGTTAGAAGCATTGCAAGGCCCAGATGAAATCGCAGTGGTAAAGTGTTCTGCCCATACGAAAGGAAATTATTTTGTGTCTCTTGGAAATAATTATGCAGACGAGGTTGCTCGATTTTGTGCAGAACAGGGGTGTGACTTCACAGAACGACACATAAGAGGAAATGAAGAGACAACTGACCTCAGTGTGATGTTGGCGATGGCAGATACGTGGGAAGAGTTAAAACAATTGCAAGACGAGGTGTCTGACCAGGAACGGGATAGTTGGGTGCGAGCTGGATGTGAGAAGGGAGATGTGGATGTTTGGGTTTCGAGTGATGGAAGAGCGGTGTTACCGGAATGTCTGTTGAATCCAATGGCACGATTGATACATGGTGCTGTGCATCTTGGCAGGGATGCGATGGTGCGAGTGTTTCGGCAAACATGGTACAATATGAAGTTTCGGGCAGCAGCCGAAGCTGTATGTCAAAGATGTGTCACCTGTCAACAAATGAATGTAGGGAAGAGGACAGCTGTGACAATGAGTCACATAGGGAGGTCAGGTGGCCCTTTCAATAGGATGCAGTTAGATTTCATTGAAATGCCAAGGTGTAATGGGTTGAGGTACATATTAGTCGTAGTGTGTGTCTTTTCTAGATGGGTGGGGGCTTACCCAACACGCAGGTGTGATACACTAACTGTAGCTAAATTACTGTTGAGAGAGCTCATCCCGAGGTTCGGGTTCCCGACCTCTTTGGAATCGGACAGAGGAACGCATTTCCACAGTGAATTAATGAAATTGCTTTGTGCTGTCTTGAACATAGACCAAAGGTTACATTGCAGTTATCGACCAGAGGCTTCTGGGATAGTAGAACAAGTTAATGGGACATTGAAGGGCCGAATGGCAAAGGTGTGCTCCTCAACTCCTCTGAAGTGGGCAGATGCCTTACCTTTGGTTCTTATGAGTCTCCGGAGTGTGCCTGATAGGAGAACTGGTTTGTCACCCCACGAAATATTGATGGGGAGAGCGATGCGTGTGCCAGCAATACCAGCCTCTGCATGGATAAATATCACTGATGATGTAATTCTCGACTACTGTAAAGGCCTGGCTGATGTGGTTCATTCTGTGTCTCAGCAGGTGCAGGCGGTAGCTGTTCTGTGCCACGACCTGTGCCCAGGGGACTGGGTGTTGGTACGAAAGCACGTGAGGAAGAGTTGCCTGGATGTTCGCTGGAGAGGCCCGTACCAGATTATTCTGGTTACAAATACGGCAGTGAAGTGTGGGGGACTACCGAACTGGGTGCATGCCTCCCATACCCGTAGAGTTCCAGCACCCTTGGAAGATACAGCCCCTCTCGTGAACGAAAACCCAGCTGAGGTAGCAGGGCCATCTGAGAGGGAAAGTCAAGCTGTAAGGGTGACTGACGCAGCTGGTTGTGCACTGGAACAAGCTGCAAGCGAGAGTGAGAGAAACTCCGAAACAGAAGCGGAAGAAGGTGCAGTAGGCGGAGTGGAGCCAAATTCTGCCGAGGAAGAAAGCAGTGCACAGGGTATCAGAAGGGAGAGCAGGGGTGTCTCAGAAGCAGAAACAGTTTGGCCCGTGAGTCAGAAACGGGTAAATTCGAGAGGGACACCGTGAAGAGATCTTGCCCCAGTATCGGAGGTGACAGAGTCAGAACAGAGTGAGGAAGATCAACATCCGGAAGCTCCGAGAAGGTCGAGGAGAGCAAGAGTGCCGTGTCACAGGTACGCTTCACCTGAGTGGACGTACGTAGCAACGAATGCTAGGACCGATGAGTACGGGGAGGCTGAGGTCGATTACTCTTGTCAGCGGTCCACCGGCTCTGAGGGCGGAAGTGTTACTGAAGATCCCAGGATTGGAGATCGAGGGAGTATTGACTCTCCATATTCCAGATCCACCGCTCCTGAGTAACATTCGTGGTCTGATTTTGGATACATTGGCTTTCCCAAACTTTGCTGTTGTACCTTCTCCCCAAGAACTGAAAACTCTCAAACTTGAAATTTTGCAAGGAGTCCTAGAGTTGTTGGGACCTGCAGTTATTTTGGATTAGCGATGAACTTTGTCGAAAAAGAGCAAAAAGAAGGAAAATTTAGTGACAGCTCAGTTGGAGGTATCGGAGAAGGGGAAGGAAGCCTTTGCTGATCCGAAATAAAGTAGAGAACTGAAACGTAGAAGATAACATTAGCTACAAAGGAAAATTGTTGCATTGAGATACAAGCCTGAATGAGGAAGAGACTCTCGCCCATTGTTATTGAACTGGATTCTGAGCGTGGGGGAAAAATGGTGGAGCCTAGAAATTCCCACTGTAGGGCGAAGACAGTGATAGGTACACTTTTAGGAGTAGTCATAGCTGTTATATTCGCAGTAGTCATAACTTCGTATGCAGTGGCCCACAGGGAGGAGAGGATGATGCTGGGAACACCTACACCTGTCACTCCCAGTACCAAGAAGGATATCTCAGGAGATAAAAGGGCGATGATGCTAGAAGAAAGTCGTATGTTACACATGGATTTGTCGAGAGGTGATTTCAAACTCAATGCGTATGCGAAATTGTTGTATGAGTACGTTGATGCGATGGATGCGAAAGATTGCTATGTGTGCATGCAGTTGCCTGCTTCTGTAGATGAGGGTATTAGATACCATCACCTTCCATTGACTTATGGGATTTCTTGCAGTCTATTGCTTAGTCTGTTTTACGAAAGGAAACAGTTCGAGTACTATTTCTCTAATTATGACACAGTACTTCCTGACGTACCAGCGTTTAAGCATTTGAATAAGTATGATTATTATAAGTCAGAAGAAAGACTTCGGACTTATTTCATACCGACTACAAGTTTGGATACTGCTTATGCACATAGACATAATCTGACATGCTCAATATCAGACACTGAAAAGAAATTCATTAGCCAAGTTGAAGACAGATATAGAAAATTAACCCAAGATAAGGATGGGGGAAAGAAGTCAACAGATTGGACAGAGGAAGAGAAACTGCATAAGTCAAGGGGAAGTTATGGACCCATAGCTTTAGATCAAGTACAAAAGGGAAATCTGTGTATTGCTCGTCCGCAGCCAGACAAGGTCAAAATCTGGGTTGGGCATAGCACATGTGCCCATACCTTTACTATGGAAGATTCAGCTAGGAACTTCTTGCAGGGTCAGATACAGGTCATCCCAACAGTGTATTATGTGTGTGGAAGGAATGCATACGTGAGGTTGCCTGAGCAGTGGTACGGGACTTGTTATTTGGCTGTTATTTTCCCGAAGATATACCATGCCGAGGATTTGACTCTGCTAGAAACAGGACACCACTCTACAGCACGGAGAGATGCAAGTGCAGGAGTTGTGATTGGTGATATCTTTGGAGCAATCATACCCGGTCTGGGTGTGATTTTGAATGATGTGAAGATACTAAAGCTAGCAACTGTGGTCGATGAGTTGTCAATGAACACGGCGAAGTCATTGTTGTTGGTGGATGGAGAAATGTTATCGATCAGGACAATGGTTTTACAAAATCGTCTTGCATTAGACGTATTATTGGCAAAAGAGGGCGGAGTCTGTAAATTGTTGAAGGTTCAAGAATGTTGCACGTATATTCCAGACAACAGCAAGGAGCTGAGGAAATATATAGTCAACATTACCACACTTCACGAAGAGGCTGCAATATTAGCAGAAGAGAATGTGTGGGAGAAGATTGGGAAAGGATTTGGACATGTGGGAAGCTGGTTTGCAGATTTAGGGAAAGGAATTCTCGGATATGTGCTGAAACCAATTCTGATTGTGGTGGTTTGTGTGATCTGTTTGTGGGGACTTGTAAGAGCGTACAACTGGTACAGAGGAAACAGAGCTGAGAGGATTCTCAGGGGATATGAAAGACGAATGGCACATGTGCAAGATAATCAATATCAGGACCTAAAAAGAATGGAGGGTTTCCGACATAATGGGATGGTTACCACTTCTGTATAAATGGATTTGTGTGATGACAAGTTGTCATCAAAGTGGGGAACTGATAGAGCGTTGCTGATGCGAAATTTGTAGGGGTGCACCATATTCATTGTTAGTCAGCACCCGCATATAAAATAAGAATGTTTAAAGGGTAATAGAAATATATTCGTTGAAATAGCAAAGTAGAAATGTAAACAGGCCTCGAGAGAAGAGAAAAGGACACCAGTTGTCACGAAATGTATTGGTGTATGTGTAATGTTTAGTTATAATAATGTCATGCATTAAGAGACATTAGGTCATGCTAGAAGAAAGAAGAAGGTAGTTCTCTTAAGTATGAGACGAATAATTAGAATTGGTAATTGTAGTATGTTAGTTTGAGGCCTAACCATGTATGTGAAGTGAAGGCCTTCGTTTATTTTAGCCATGTTTTATTAGGACGACAGGATTTTAGCAAAGCTTAAATTGCAGTGAATTGTGAAACCTCATGATGTTAGGGTTTTTTTCTGTTCAGCGTTTGGCTGCAGGTACAAGGCCATGTAGCTCGTTAGTTAGAATAAGTCTTTGTTCAAATGGAATGGAGACAGAAGGAGTAGACAGGAAGGGAGTGGATTGGAATGTAAAGTTGCAACTCCTGGTACAGAAAAGGCCTGGGACCCAAGGTCGAATTCATGGAAAGGAAGATGAAAGGATCCAAATGGAAATCTACGGAAGGAAGAAGCTGCCTAGAGGGGTGTGCTGAAGGGCGTGTACAGCTTTTTGGGGTTTTGTATTAGGGACAGCGCCCCGTGGGTTGAGCAGACGAGACTTAGGAGAGGGACTGAAAGGAGCACTATAGATCGAGCTCTCATATGGTGACGACTTCTTAGGAAGTTTCACTGCTGACACCTTTTTATGCGATCCTCACCTGGAAGGGAATGTTGAGTAGGGATGTCACCTTAGAATAGAGTAGGGATAGAAATGATTTGATTCATGACTTTAAATTTCGATATCACAATTGCCATAGGGTACATGATGCTTTTGGAAGCTGTGATCCTGTTTATCTTTAGTCGTATGCGGATACTTCGTAGACTAGCATTTGTGTTAGTCCCCATTTACCTTTTGTGCCTTGTATTGAGGTGCCTATATATTCAGATGTTTTTGCTGATAATAAAAGGTCAACCTCCCAGATTATGAGTCTTCCTTTCTGAAATGTCAAATTGCGGTAAATACGATTTGATAATTGTGTTTCTTCCCTCTACGCTATTTTGCAAGTAAAGAGATCCTGGCGACCTGAGTGGGTTCTTGTAGATAACTAGACGAGAACAAGAATCCGGCGTTCCCACCCCTAAGACTTCACTTTAGGTCTTGCCATCATAAAAACGTATTTCCTGGTCCAGGGAACAACAAGGAGTTTCGAATTTCTGGAGGAAAATGCCCCGGTGTTAACCCATGAAGCCCATATTTTGTAATGTTTGATTGGGTCTGGTCTTATAGACAGGAAGCTCCATGCTCATACATTAATCCAATCCCAGTGTCCACTGTTTCAAGGCCTTTCCAGGCCCTGGAGATATCTCATTTCACTATCACTAGACCGAGCCATAAAAGGGCCCTGGGGTATCTTTCAGCGTCTACCCCCCTCTGTAGTGTGAAGGAGAACCAACTTGGGATCCCGGGGCTGTACCCAACCCAGCACACAAGATGGGTCTCTTGAAAAAAAAGTATATCGGCCTAATACCTTGTTTGCCCTCTTGAACACTGCCCCTCTCTTGACAGGGTCTAATAGCCCATTAACGTTCCAGGTCAAAAGACGAATAGTGCCCTGCGGGTGGCAGTCCGTCTGCTCGGTCATTGGATGTGTGAATGTACAAACCCTAACCCCCCACCTCGTGAAATCAAAGTACCTCTTATGGAATAAACTAGGAACTGTCGCCAACTGAGCGACACAGTCCCAACCTCGTTACTCTGCATTGTTTCCTTAACTACCCCCATAATAGTTTAGTTTAGTTTATTTCATTTGTAGAGCGCCTGCTTACACCAAACGGTGTGTCCCCGCGCTGAGACATAGGAGAGGGAAAAGGTTTTTGCCAGACATCTATGAATTATTCCGTACTGGTAAACAGACAGGTTTTTAGTTGTTTGCAGAAATTATTCTCACATGGCTCTGTCCTTAGGGCTATTGGCAGAGTGTTCCACGTTTTTGCTGCAAGGTACCTGAAAGAACGTGCTCCCAGTCTGGCTTTGTATATCCTTGGTACCTTCACCAGGGCTTTCCCTGAGGACCGCAGACTCCGACCAGGGGCGTATTCGGTTAGTAATGAATGAAGATATTTAGGGCTGTGTTTTGTGAGGATGCGATGGCCGTAGCACATTGCCTTAAAGGTGACCCTTTTTTCCACTGGCAGCCAGTGCAGTTTTTTCAAGGCCTTCTCAGTGTTCGCTCTTCTGGGTAAACCAAGCACCAGTCGAGCTGCAGCGTTCTGCACCCGCTGTAGTTTGGGTAGTCCTCTCTTTGTGGCTCAGAGATACAGGACATTACCATAGTCCAGTTGTGAGGTTATGATCACATGAACAATTGTTTTCCTGGCATTAGAAGGTAGAATACTACCCACAAACCGAAAGGAAAGAAAAAGGGCCTACATGGTCAGCCACTGACCACTCCGCTATAATAGGAAGATAATATGAAGTAAATTCAGGATAGGCCACAGGAAGGGCGTCATCTAAGCAGTCGTGGCAACAGCCCACAGCCCCCGTCCAGCCCTCCAGCACTTGGACGAGTGGAGACACAGACCGCCTTAAAAAAAAGTAAGGTTTTGTGTTCGTATATCACGTTCAGCCGCGCTGGGAAGAGCAGCATGTACTGAATCTGTAGCTCCAGCAGCTTCTGCTTAACTGACAAAAAGGTTCGCAGTTCCTGTTGAACTTTAAGTATATAGTAGGGAAGACCATTACTCGAGAAGAGCCACATGTCAGAGTCTCCTGTCGCTTTGAGGCCTTGAGGATGAAGTCGCGATCAGCAAAGTTAAAGATGCGGGCAATAATATGGTGAGGCGGGTCCCCCGGAGGAAGTCTCCACGCCAAAGATTTGCGTGCCCTCCCCACTGCAATGATGGAGCACAGCTCCTCTTTCGGGACCCAAGATCTCAGCCAGGTAGTTACAAACTGAGTCGTCAGGAGTTTCCTCAGCCCCCTCCAGGACCACCACAATGTGTATATTATTGCACTTCACGCATCCTTCTGCATCATCCACACACCCTTCAAGGTGATGCACAGATTTGTGGAGCCCAGAGATAGTGGGTTGCAATGTATGGATTGTATCCTTTGCTGTTGAGATACAACCATCTGCCACCCTTACTGTCATATTGTGCAAATCCAGCCTTAGCAGGGACACATTCACTTTCAAGTCACCCTACTTCCCCTCCAGCAAATATCGTAGGTTATGGATCGCCTGTAGAATGGAAGCTGAGGCCCTCCCAAACAATTCCACAATCTTATCGCCTCGGTTGTGGCGGAACGCGTCAGCACTTCCTCGAACTTCACCCTGTTAGGGGATCTTAACTGCCACTTTGACTCCACAACCGATCACATAGCCACTATGATGATAAATGACCTAGCAGCGCTGCAGCTAACCCAAATCGTTAGGTCCTCCACTCACGTCAAAGGCCATTTGCTGGACCCTGTGTTCAGCAATTGCGCAGATCTTACATCTAGCCTACCAATCCCCCTTCCATGGACTGACCATTTACTAGTCCCCTTCACCTGGACCACACTCAAACCTCCAACCATTAAACCCACAGTACGAATAGCCAGAGCCTGGTCCCGCCTTCCAGTCGACAAATGGATGAGCAAACTCGCTAGCAACCCTCCTCTCCATAATAAGGATCCACGCCTAGCTGACCAGTCCTATGAAGACTGGATCACCCAATCCCTTGACAATACTCTCCCCAAAAGAAAAAACACTCTAAAACGTTCCCACAAATCGGAACCATGGTATTCAGAGGCCCTTAGGACAAAGAAACGCCTATGCAGGAAAGCTGAAAGGAAATGGCCTCTGGACTTCTCTCCAATAGGAAAAACCCAATACCGAACGCTACTTAAAGAGTACAAAGAAGAAATCAAAGCCACTCAAGCGGCATATTTTTCTAACAAAATCATGTCAGCCAAATCAAAACCTAGGGAGATTTTCCTAATAGTAAAAAATCTCTCCAAGCTACCACCCAGCCCACCTGTAACCACATCCACAGAGCATTGCAACAATGTGGCAGACTTTTTCCACCAAAAAATTGACAAAATCTACGCCTCCTTTACCCCCCTGGCCACCTCCGTTCCAGCCTCGACTAACACAGTCTTGGCACACCCTACCTTACAGACTCCCACTACACTAGCTCACTTCCCCCCCCCCTAGATCTGGCATCTCTGGAAACTGTAGCCCGGAAAGTCAAATCTGGCTCCCCCAACGACCCAGCCCCACCAGACATTATAATGTCGGCATCTCAGGTCACCCTACCCTTCATAATGGACCTCCTGAATGCCTCTATCTCCTCCGGCACGGTCCCTCCTAGATGGAAACGGGCCATGGTTAAAGCACTGCTGAAGAAACCCAATTTGGACCCATTAGACTTCAGCAACTATCGGCCAATCTCCCTGCTTCCCTGGCTGAGCAAGGTGTTGGAGAAATACATCAACAGCCTTCTGGTCACCTTCCTAGAAATCAACCAACTGCTAGACCCCATCCAGATAGGCTTCCGACCCAAGCACGGAACCGAGACCGCCCTCCTCAAGGTCACCGAGGAATCCAGAAAAATCTTGGACCAAGGAGGATCAGTGGCAGTGATCCTCCTTGACCTCAGCGCGGCCTTTGACACGGTCAGCCATGACATCCTGCTGAACCGTCTGCCTAATGTTGGCGTCAAGCACCAGGCTTGGCTATGGTTCGAGTCCTTCCTGAAAGACAGATCCTTTCAGGTATTCGACGGTGAATCAGTATCTACCAGCAGACCTTTAAGGTGCGGGGTCCCACAAGGCTCCTCTTTAAGCCCGGCGCTATTTAACATTTATATGAGGCCACTGGCTGAGGTTGTTCGTCCGTATGGAGTTAAGATCATCTCCTATGCGGACGACACCCAGCTGGTGGTCTCACTGGCACATGAGGCCAACATTCCCATGAGCGGGGGACTCTGTAAATGCCTTGAGGAAGTAAAGAGCTGGATGTCTTCCTCATCACTCAAGACAAGACGGAGCTGATGCTTCTAGGTCCCGCGAATCCTAGCTCCTTCAATTCCCTGTGGCCACCCTGTCTGGGCACCCCCCCAACACCCAAGGACAACATCAGGAGTCTTGGGGTGTGGCTCGATAAATCCCTGTCATTCGACACACAAGCTACCAAACTTTCCGCCACCTGTTTTGGCCTTCTTAAAATGCTCAAAAAAATTCTTGATCTTTTACCCATGGAGGCAAAACAAGTGGCCCTCCAGGGTCTGATCCAGTCCCGCCCGGACTTCAATAACGTCCTATACCTCGCTGCACCAGACTACACACTGCGGAGACTTCAAACAGTGCAGAACTGTGCAGCTCGGACACTGCTCCAGCTCCCACGCCGACAATCCGTCAGAGCCAGTCTGACCAGTCTACACTGGCTGCCAGTCCGCCAAAGAATCCACTTCAAAGCCTTGTGTATTGCCCACCTGGCTTTCTGGGACAAAGGCCCAATCATCACCCGCGACCTAATCTCTCACTACCATCCAAGCAGAAACCTACGGTCAAACCAGACTTTTCTGGCCACCGCACCCAGAATAAAAAGAGCCAGAGCAGGCGGTAGGACCTTCACCCATAACGCTTCCAAGCTATGGAACGCCCTTCCTCTTCATCTGAGAGCCAATTCTAATCTTACCTCATTCCGGAAACAGCTCAAGACTCTTCTTTTCAACTCCCCACAATAATTCTGGTAACTATCCCCGCCTCTGCCTATACATCTGTCGGTCACTCAGCGCTTGGACGCCCCCGGGCATCAATCGCGCTTAATAAATCCACATACAAATACAAATACAAAATTGACGAGGGCCGGCGACACCACCAATGTTACCTCCCTGTCAGTGGCCCCTGCGGTCCACTTGTATTTGTCGATGCGGCCCTGTGAGGTCTTGGCCTCGGGCTGCTTGTCTTTCCCTATAATGCAACGGGGGCACAATTAGGGGGTGATGGTGGCACCCCAATCAGAGCCAGGGCCCGACACCTTTCACCATCACCAGACCTTCCTGAATCCATACTGGGATGGGCAGAGTGTATCCCTGAGAGTCGGGCTGCTGTCACCGCCCACTTCAGGCCTCCCAGGTTGAATTGTCAATCTGCTTTTACTGGCTCCCTGCTGCACCCGACTGGAGTCAAGGGGCCAACGCCCACCAGCACTGTATGGCAACGAGATCCCCCCCCCAGGCGAACCAAAGCTAAAATCACTGGGCCTCCGCTAGCACTCCCCTGGGTCACTCCTGGCCTGTGCAGGTCTTCCAAGCCGCACGGCCACAGTGGGAGGAATCGAAGCCATCAGCTGGTTGTGGAGTGGCCATGGAGGTCAGGGCAGAGAGGCCAGCCATGTTCAGCGTCCTGACAAGGCTCTCCCTTCTGTACACTTACATGCCTTTATGAATTGGCCCTAAAGCATCTAAAATGGCAGTATAAAGAGAATATTTGAGGGATATTCATACAACATTGCCTACCTTTTAGCCTGTATGTGAGGATCAAGGGGCTTGCAGACACCGCTTGTGGCCAAAGAGTAGGAACGACCCGCGGTCTTATCTAAGGCATCTTAGCCTCGTGCAAAGTGGCACAGCAACTGAAAACCAGATGGCAGCGCACACATCACACAGGTGACAGCTTCTATGCTAGCCTTTCTGCAGCCTCCCCAGCATAGGCAAAAGTACCAACAAAGGAGGAGCAGGGTTAGGCAAGCTCAACTCACTTATTCATGGATTAGAAATATTGTAATTTACGATGCTGTGTCATCATGCAATATACGATGCTGTGTCATCTGCGACCGCCTCCTCCTGTGGGTATAGACACTGGAGGGGGGAGGCGGAGAGCTGTATCTACAAGCTGGCATAGGAATGTGACAACGCCACCGTTCATATGAAAGGCCTAAGTGGTGGAGACTTTCCTCAATCCTCCACGCTATCCTAGCCTCTCCACAGACTTCCAGGCCATTGGGAAAAGCATATGTTCACTTTGCTAGCTAGAAAATGGTACTGTGAACACAATCTGCCTGCCCCGAACGGCATGTCACTGCTGAAGGACCATATCGCCAACAGATACACTGCTGCTGTATAGTGCAATTTCAACCACCCCTTCTGTTTTTAAACCAGCACTTTCATGTCCTTCGGTACTTCTTGGTCAGAGTCCTCCAGTACTACATACCTCTAGAGAAAGTCAGACAATTCAGGACAGTCTAGTAGAGCTGGAAGAGAATTAATACCATGTCAGGCTACTCCTGCCTCCAAAAGGCTACTGGAGCTGGGGCATAGCTAATGGCATTTCATGCCAAACATGCTTTTTGAAGCATCAGCTTATCAGAGGAGCCCGTGATTTCCTCACAAATCGGTACACCTATGGCTATTTCTAGACAAATGTGCAATGACTTGAGCAACTCTCTCGCTCATTGCTCTCTCACTCCCTGGCCGCCTCTCTCACCTACCCTGACGCTGCTATCTTTCTTTTCACCGTATTGCTCTTTATACCTCCATCCCTCTCAGCCATGTGTTTCTCTCTCTATGTTGTCGCTCACTGTCATTCCTACTCTCCTGTTCTTTTACTTTACCTGACATGCTCGTTTTCAGTAGTGCTTTATGTTTCTCACATGTCCTTTGTCTCCCAAACTCTCTTGCCCACATTTACTCTCTAGTGCTCTCTCATTTTATTTTTCTCTCACATTCTTTCTCCTCTTTCTTCCCTCCTATTTTCTATTTTTTCTCAAGTATATACCACTTCTTTCCACAACACATCCTTCTGTTATATCATTTTAACACAGTTATTATTCATATCATCAAATAACTTTACAAATAGATACAGTGTTAATGTCATCTTCAAAAATAGTACTAGTAAGAAGCACCGCTCCCACTTTTGTTACAGTTGGGGGATATCGCAGCACTGTTGCAAAACCGTCCTCCAGTAACAAAACCGGCACCCACTGGTCCAAAACCAGCCCCCACCCTTCTGGCCTACCGGGAAAACGCCCAGTGCCCACTACACCCAGTCTGGCCCTGGCAGGAAGTATGCTTCACCCAGGGAGTATCTGTATTACTTTAAATATTCTTGTATTATGTCAGTCACTAGTCTAATATTAGGGATGCATAAAGACAGTTCTACGTCCCTGGAGGTGTGGGGTACATCTAGGCATTGCATCAGTTGATTCACAAACATCCCATCCATCTGTGAAAGCTTGCCCCAGTTATTAGATGGACCAAATATTGTATAGTATTGTATTGCATTTATATAGCGCTTACTACCCCTGACGAGGCGTCGAATCGCTTTTTTGGCGAGCAGCACGCTACTCCGGAACCCATAAAGGATTAGTGGTGAATTAGTATAGCGAAATATGAAAGTAATTTGAGTGGTGGATATGTTAGTCTGTTATTTGGATTTAAAAGGATAGTGGAGGGATAGAAGAGGGAAGGATTTAGATTTCTTTTTTTTTGTTTGAGCTCATAGCAGTAGGAGGAGGCTTGGGATGAGTAAAAGGGAGATGAAGGGGGAAGAGTCAGAGGGAAGGGTTTTAAAAAGGCTTGATTGGGAGATCTGAATAGCAACAGAGGTATGAGATGATGCAAGGAGGGGTAGAGTAGGGAAGAGTCTAGAGAGGGTTATTTTGGCGATCATAGTAGTGGTATGGGTTTGGGATGAATGAGAGAGTGGAGGTAGAGGATATATTGATAGAGGTATAGGATGAGAAATATATTTCACAATCATCACCGAGCTAAAGAAATTTTCTTTTCTGAAAAGAACATTTCAATTATTTTCAGGAAAGAACCTTCCTTTAAGAATAAGACACGTGCAAATGAAGGATCGAGAGGGCGTGACATGAGAACAAACAAGTAGAGATATGCAAAATGATCTCAATTGCTTCATTCAACTTTCTACAGAAGAATCTTTATAGAGAAAGTGCCTATATAACGCTACTTTGCAGTCTTACTTCTCCAAAATACTTACTTCCTGGCGAAAGTGGAGGTTCTTCTTTCACCAGGAAAGGGCACTGAATCCTACACAGTGCTTAATTTGTGGAAAAATAAGTGCCACAACCCTTGTCAGGAGGCCAATGCAGCTTGCACCTCCCGCTGCACTAGTTAGCACTGCCAATGACAGTACCAACACAGCTCCTATCCATTATACTCCCACAAGTGTCACAATTAAGGCTATTCCACTCCACAAAGTTATAAGAATGGCTTTGGGGCAGGTATTAGTAATTTTTAAGGTAGATTAAATTGACAACAACTGTTGTTGTGCTCGTCTTTAAATTAAATAAATAGTGCCAACATGTAGCAGACCATCATAAGCGCCGGTGTTGACAATTAAGAGCCAGTGACCAGCACAGGAAACTACTGGCTCAAATTAAGCACAGCACCTACATAATTCTTCATTAACAATTTCAACGTTGACAAATATTCTATATTTCTTTAATATATTATTAAATTTGGAATGGTCTGTTTGCAGAATAATTACATTTCTATAAAATACTTTCTTATTTTTAACAGAGCAAATCATTTTGAAAATAAAATACAGACACGCTGCAATTTTGTGTTCAGAATGTAGCAGCTTACCTTCATGAAATGCAGTGTGCAAGAAAGAGTCATCAAATAGGAGACACCGGCCTTCTGACCAGCACTGAGGCTCTCCTCCAACCACCAGTTCACAGTTACTGGGTGTCTTCAGACCTTCGCATACAAAAGAAAAATGTCAGATTATTTAAGTAATTATGTGGTTAGTGCGGTAAAGCTGCTTTACAAAGCATAATCATGCAAGATGAACATAACACAAAATACTTACACGACTACTATCCCTTGCTGAACCCAAACCTGCCATCTACTGGTTCTCTGTGAGGGGGAGATAAATTAGGTTGAATTCTTATTTTAAGCCCGCAGCCCCTTCAACGGATGGGTAGCCTCTTCACAAACAACTCGATTTTGGCCCTATTGCTCAGAGTGCTCCATCTTGTCCCAATGGGCCCGTTTATTAACATCCCCATATGTAAAGCAGACACACTACAAGAGCGGTGCCTTTGCCAGCTAGCTGGTGGCATATCTTAGCAACTCGCTCATTTGGTAGCTTGGGTGCATCACTGAACATCTGATCTACAGCAGCGCTCCATACCCAGAGGCCTGCAGATAGCAATCCACAGTCTGCCATCTTCCTCTCTGCACCAGTGGCATGTGTACATTGTGACAGCGTGCTTTATATCCCCAACTGAAACTAATTAGCTTTAGTGAAAAGCTAGATAAGGTATGTTATGACACAACATGCCTCTAGAAAGCAAACCACAGACGTTGGACAAGTGCAACATGATTACACCACACTACAAATAAGGCTAGGTCTTTCAGGGCAGTCAAGCTAAGCATTAAGATTGTTTCCTAAATTTACGCAAGTTTGCCTCTGCCTAAATGCTTGTGATGTGAGGGTGAAAAAGAAAAGTCTACTGTTCTAAAAGCAGACTGCAGAAACACCTTGGTTGAAATTCGGCCTTAAAAAGGACCGTGTGGCAGCAGACAATACATAAAGGCACAACAAAAGAAACTGCACTACTCAAGGAAATCCAGAAGTCAGACACAAGCCTCTGGCTACAACCAGTTCTGAGACATGGCCTGAAACAGCTGCATCTCAAACTTGTTTGCGTTCACCAGGCTGCTCGACAAGTTTTGGCTGTTTTGCTGGAAATTCAATTTAAATTGTAAACAGCATTGACAATAAGACATACTCGCTGAATTTTTGCATTGGGTATTCTTTCTGCTCTAAAAGTATAATGGCGTAAACAAGCTGGACACTTTGATACGTTTGCTGAAAGACAAATAATTGCTAATAAACAAGTTACTTACCTTTGGTAACCACTTTTCTGGTAAAACTCTATCTAGCTGAAGATTACTTACATCTTTTTCCCAAAGGTATCCAGCTATTTGGATTCCCTGTCTAGTGGAGTGGTGGGTAGGGAATGTGCCGGGGTTGACTTTGTAGGTGGCGGCCTGGACCACCAAGCTCTCCAGGGTGAAGTGCTGAGTGAGGAAACTGGGGTGTCCCGGGGCGGGCGATTGTCCTATGCACAGGAGCCCCTGGGCAGGGCGTGGAGGAGGCTGCGATTGGGACATCAGTAAGGACTTCATTGAATGGGAGTAATGGTTCTGTGGGGGGGCAACATGCAGTTGAAGCACACCCGTCAAGATATTTGTGTTGACTGCCACTGAGGGCAGCACAAGTTCCAGGACTTCAGCTGCCCTCTTCACCACCATTGTGAAAGAGACACCCTACTCCATGGCCACGGTAGGGGAGGAGACCAGGTCAATGACTAGGAAGGTGTCCAATCCACTGGCATCCGCCAGATCCTCATACCAACTTTCCTCAAGTTCTTCTAAGGGCTGGCATCCATAAGGGTCCGCAACCCACTCGCAATCATCACCCAATCCAGGCCTATCATAACAATGCAGCACTGGCTCTGATATGAAAACTCTACCCCCGGTCGGTGGCGGAGCTGGCATCGCTGGACATCCATTCCAGCTCTGTATCGGAGTCGGGAATGATGATGGTGCGGCGCCACCACTAAGTGTAGGTTGTGCCAGAGGCATCGCCAGTGGAGTGGGTGCCAGCGAAGGTCAAGGTCGCTCGACTGGTGCCGCTCAGATCAGTCAATAGATCCTTGGGGCTCGACTGGTGCCGAGGGTGAACACGCCAGCGGAAGACTAGTAGGGGCCTTTCTCAGACCAGTGGGGCCTGAAAGTGCTCCAGAGGGGAAGGGACACCCAAAAATGAGGTGCATGGCTTCCTAAATTCCTTTAGTTCTGTGGGTGTTGCTCCGGCTCCCAGAAATTCAGGGAGGTGCCGAGATGATCAATGCGCAGGCTCCACCACACATCTAGATCTCAAGCGCTGGCTATTTCGGGACACGTCTGAAGAGGTGCGCGGTGAGACCTCTTTGACGACGACTTCTTGTGGGACTACCTGAAGATTTGAATTGTGATGACGATCCCCGGGTAAGGCTCCGGGAACGATCTCAAAACCTTCCTCTCGACGTCGTAGAGACAATCAACGTCGGGCCGCAATAAGCTTGATGGAGCCCTACTTCAGTGCCATAGGATGCATGGCACGTCAGTCCTAACATGTCTTGGCGTTGCAGTCACGTTCAAGACACCAAAGACAAGCCAAAAGTGAGTATGTCACAAACATCTGTCGATGAAAGGCACCGCATGGCCTAAATCCTGCCTTTCTGGTGGACATCTTTTATACCAGGAGACCAAGTCCTAAAAATCTTCGACAAAAAATCAAAAAAGGGTTGGGGAAAAAAAGACTGGTGGTAGATCTTCTCTGGCGTGGCGCTGACTGGTGTGGAAAATAAAGAACTGATGTAATCGCTCTGGGGTGGTGCCTATATAGGCACCACGCATGTGACTTTCGGAGCAGAGGAAGCCACGTGGAGCCGCACGATGCCACCTACCGGTGCGCAGGGAGAATGCTCACCAAAAATTTCCGGATTCAGTCTGATGTCTGGGGAATATTCTACGGTAAGGAATCTGAGGCTAGAAGTCTCTATCAGATACAAATTTCAGCTTTCCAGGATTCTAATTTTGCACAAAGATCAGCTGCTAATGTATGGAATATAAATAACTGACATATGAAATTGTGTGGTCACCTTATAGTGAAATATCGCGTGCAGCATCTGAGACGCAAGACTTTACCATTGTAAATGCTGTGAGACAGGTGACCTCTGATGGTGCACTTAATACCAAGATTTAGGGGGCTGAAGCGGACAGTGGTTTTTCCACAACCATATCAACCTCGTGAAAAGTGGCAAATGAGAGGTGCTTTCTGTATTTGTTATGATTAACTGAGAACTGTTTCCATATTACTTTAAAGTTAGCTTGATTTAACTATAACCGTATATGTAAGAATAACTGGAAAAGACAATAAGTCTCCCCTTTGGGGTCTATTTGCTTGGCCAATGCCTTTAGGCAATACTGTGTAGGAGGGCCATGAGAACAAAGACGATGAGAGTAACAATAAAGCCAATGAAGTAAATTCAGCTTTGCTTCAGATTGTCCAATTTAAATTTTTTCAAATGCCTTTTCATTTTCCTTAAATTTAGAGAATTTCTTTTTATTTAAAGACAACATTTCAACAAACAAAATTTTTTCATCTATTTCTAAAATACAACATATTTCTGATTCAATTATTTTATCACTATTTACGCATAAACACAGTGAGTTTTCAAATTGGTTTAGAAGATTATCACTTTGCGGACACAATATGGTTTGGATGTAGGGGTCATCAAAGGGAAAATTATTTCTGATCTCACTTGGAGAAACCCTCCGGCAACCACCCCAGCAAGAAAGCCGCCTGGTTCACCGAAGAACTCCAGACCTCCAAACGCACATGCCGGAAGCTGGAGAAGAAATGGCTCCACGACCGCACACCAGACAGCCACGCAGCCCACAAGGAAGCCATCCGCAGATACCACCACCTCATTAGAACAGCCAAGAGATCGTACTTCAAAGCCCGACTGGACAACAACGCACACAACAAGAGCAAATAACTTTTCGACATTGTGAAGCAACTCTCCAACCCCAGCGCCAATACCAACGACATTCCGCCCTCGCAAGAGCTGTGCGACTCACTGGCTACCTTCTTCCATCGCAAGATCGCCGGCATCCACGACAGCTTCAACTCCCCGTCCGCCCCGACCGCAACTGACCCCACCCCGAACGCCACCCGCACCAACCAGCTGACCTCCTGGTCCCACGTCAACGACGAAGAGACACGCAAGGTCATGAACTCCATCCACTCAGGATCTCCGTCAGACCCCTGCCCATACCACTTTTACAACAAAGCGGACGCAACCTTCGCAACCCAACTACGGAAGGTCATCAACATCTCCTTCGACACAGCGACATTTCCGGAAAGCTGGAAGCACGCCGAAATCAACGCCCTCCTCAAGAAACCCAAGGCAGACCCCAAAGACCTCAAGAACTTCCGGCCCATCTCCCTGCTCCCCTTCCCGGTGAAGGTCATCGAGAAAATCGCCAACATACAGCTAACCCGCCACCTCGAGGACAACAACATCCTAGACCCATCCCAGTCTGGATTCAGACGCAACCACAGCACCGAGACTGCCCTCATCGCCGCCACAGATGACATCAGGCGCCAACTAGACAACGGCGAAACCTCAGTCCTCATCCTCCTGGACCTGTCAGCCGCGTTCGACACGGTCTGCCACCGCACACTAAGAACACGCCTCCAAGAAGCCGGAATCCAGAAGAAGGCCCTGGAGTGGACCACGTCCTTCCTCTCTGGCAGAACCCAGAGAGTCCGCCTCCCACCCTTCCGATCCGAAGCCACCAACATCATCTGCGGCGTTCCCCAGGGATCATCCCTCAGCCAGACCCTGTTCAACGTCTACATGGCCCCCCTCGCACAAGTGGCCCGCCAGCACGACCTGAACATCATCTCCTATGCCGACGACACCCAGCTCATACTCTCCCTCACCAAGGACCCGCACACCGCCAAAACAAACCTCCACGAGGGAATGAAGGCCGTCGCCGAGTGGATGAGGAGCAGCCGTCTGAAATTGAACTCGGTCAAGACGGAGGTCCTCATCCTTGGCCCCACCCCCACGCCAGCTCCGCTCTGCCAGCCTCGCCCTTGCCGCCGTCCCACGCACCCAACGTACTACCTCCGGTGGCAGATCCTTCTTCTTCCTCGCCGCCAAGACCTGGAACACCCTCGCCACCCGTCTGCGGCAGACCCAAGACCTGCTCACCTTCAGAAGGCTCCTCAAGACCCGGCTCTTCGAGCAGTAGCAGCACCCCCCGTCAGCGTCTTGAGACCCTCACGGGTAAGTAGCGCGCAAGTTCATTGATTGATTGATACCTACGCTAGCCCTAGCATTCTGCCACGATCCTCTTGGGGCACAGAGTTTTCAACCTTTGGCGGGGCGCTCACGCTGTTAGTCTCCCCCGCTGCCTTGACGACATCGAAGGCCGCTGCGGGGGGAGACTACAGCTCCCGTGATTCATCAGTGACACGCCCCCTTCCGGCAGATCGCGCGCCCGGAGGCGCTTCATAACCGGCGGCTCCCTCGGTGGAGCGGGGGATACCTACGCTAGCCCTAGCATTCTGCCACGATCCTCTTGGGGCACAGAGTTTTCAACCTTTGGCGGGGCGCTCACGCTGTTAGTCTCCCCGCTGCCTTGACGACATCGAAGGCCGCTGCGGGGGGAGACTACAGCTCCCGTGATTCATCAGTGACACGCCCCCTTCCGGCAGATCGCGCGCCCGGAGGCGCTTCATAACCGGCGGCTCCCTCGGTGGAGCGGGGGATACCTACGCTAGCCCTAACATTCTGCCACGATCTTCTTGGGGCACAGAGTTTTCAACCTTTGGCGGGGCACTCACGCTGTTAGTCTCCCCCGCTGCCTTGACGACATCGAAGGCCGCTGCGGGGGGAGACTACAGCTCCCGTGATTCATCAGTGACACGCCCCCTTCCGGCAGATCGCGCGCCCGGAGGCGCTTCATAACCGGCGGCTCCCTCGGTGGAGCGGGGGATACCTACGCTAGCCCTAGCATTCTGCCACGATCCTCTTGGGGCACAGAGTTTTCAACCTTTGGCGGGGCGCTCACGCTGTTAGTCTCCCCCGCTGCCTTGACGACATCGAAGGCCGCTGCGGGGGGAGACTACAGCTCCCGTGATTCATCAGTGACACGCCCCCTTCCGGCAGATCGCGCGCCCGGAGGCGCTTCATAACCGGCGGCTCCACCCGCATCGTGGGACGCGCGCGGGCGGCGCCGGGCTGAGCCCGGGCAGAGGGCGGGCCGTCTGAGGCCGTCGGAGGACGAAAGAGGACGGGCCGGGCCATCCCCCTTGTCGTGGTCAGTCAACACACAGTGAGAACTACCAGTATTTTGGCCTCCCTGTGCATATTGTGAAGTTAATAACTGTGCTGTATTATATGTGTGATATAGGGTATAGGAAGCAGGTACATTATACCATCAGTCATGGTTAAACGAGGAGCTAAAGCATCAGCAGACTCCGCCTGTAACACTATCGATACCTACTTGGTAAAAGCAGTTAGTGCACTCACCCAGGAAATAGACCGCACAGAAAAAAGATTGTCTATGGGTTCAAATGCACTACTTCCAATTAACCAAGGAAATCAAATTTCCCAAAATAATAGTGAGGTATCTATAGCGTTAATTCCCACCGAAGGAGATGCCACCAATGTTAGTACTCCCTCGAATATTTCTAATTCCCCTAGACTGTTTGTCACTGATGCCAGTCCTGTTTTATCTACATCCCCATTGGGAAACAAAAAAGGGGCTCGTAGAAAAACTTCGGGGCAACTTATTGGGCCCAAGAAAAGAGGGGAAAAAACTATTTCTGCCGACAACAAGGCTGTCACACGCTCAAGGGCTAATCAATGCATCTCGGAAACTTTTAACCCGGAGGCGATTTGTGACAAACTTGCTGAACTCATTAGACCGCTATATGAAAAAGTGGATAATTTAGCCAGGGAGGTTGATAAACTAAGAGGAACTATTGATAAAGTCAGGATGCGGGACCCACAAAAAATAGGTATAGAAGCTTCAACTATAACTACGGGTATGGCTGAAAGGAATATAGAGGCCCTAAATTGTATTAAAGAAAAGACCCCCATAAGCCAGCCACGCGGAGAATTAAACAATTCCCCTACTACAGCAGTGGGTGGGAAACCAATAGAAATAGTTACTAAGAGAGGACAACCAAATAGTAAAATTGCACCTATGGAACAAGCAAGTCTGGAGAAAGAAGTCCATATGGCTTCTAATAATGATGGAAAAATATCACCTTGCATTAACTTGCCCCCAGAATGCAGTCCATATGTTGCAGTACTTGTGAATATTCCCAAGCTAAGAAACAGCCAAGAGGAGAGCAATAAAACACTTAAGAATAAAACGCTCCACTGGTTGGCCAACAATTGCAATTTTCCTATGGTAGGGGTTAATCAGATTATACTAGCACAAAGAGTAAGTTGGATAGGTCCCCTTAGAAAAGTTTTTGAAGGAGACAGCGTTGTAATACATTTTAAGACCTGTTCCTGGGCCAAAAACACTCTTAAAAATGCCCCCGCTCCCTCTGCATGGGAATGTAACACCACCTTACTACCATTAGGCTATTTCTATAGGCATTTACTGGAATCCAGTTTCCCAATGAATTCTCATCATCCAATGAGCTCCCGTTACACAAATATGTTGAGATCATGTCACTATACCCCCGTCCCCACATACAACAGATTTAAAGTATTCGAATCCATGGAGGACATTGATTGACATAATCCTGTTAAAGGCTCTGTTTATGACAGCAACTCCCCCCCTTACATAATGAATGAAGTTTTTAAAGCTGAAAATGGAGAGAAGTTTGCCGTTAACCAGGTCATTTTCTATACACCTAAAACAACAGAAGCCGTACAGCTACCCACCACCCCCGAATTAACTTCGGTAGAAGATGGTAGAGGAATTACCTGGACTAATAGGAATGGAAATACGGATGTTATTTCCTCTAACCCGGCAATCAATGACGAAACAGTAGATGGCATTACAACCGCCAAATTTGATTTGGATGAAGGTCTTAAGAGTAATCACCTGGAATATAGCTGGCATAAATAAGAAACTGGATACCCCTTTTTGGAAAGACTTTATTAACATAGGATATGACATATTATGCCTTCAAGAGACTTGGAGAGAGGAGCCTATTTTTATTGAAGGTTATTGTGCACATTGTTTGAATGCAGTAAGTTCCACCACTGGCAGAGCAAAGGGAGGCCTTCTTGTGTTGATATCCACCAAACTTAATTCCTGTAAAATTAGAAGCTGTGTGTCAGTGGGTGTCCACTCTCAGGTGTTATGTCTTGAGTTTGATAAAGGAAAAAACTTAGTTTTGATTAACTACTATAACAATATATTTTCCAAAGAGAGAGATAAGATTCTGACCCCACTGGACATGGAATTAGAGAGGGTATTGGAGCTTCTGGGTAATCAATCGGTCATTCTATGGGTGGGTGATTTTAACATTAGCCCGTGTATGTTTGCTATGAATGATCTATGTGGGTTACGTAGGGAGAGCGGAAACACACAGGATGCTGACTATTTACATTTCTCACACTGTACGTATGGTACGGCCTTAAATAAGATGTTAGCAAAACACGATCTGGATCTGTTAAATTGTACTAAAAACAGAGAAAATGCTAGCTGCCCTACTTTTACAGGTAGAGATGCTAATACTTGTATCGACCATATCTTACTTTCAAACAATATTTTTTATTCTAATTTATGGGTAAACGAACAAGTTTTGAGTGATCACAATAGCATTTCTATTTCATTGCATTGTTGGGGTAATAATTTGAGAAATGTTAGTAACTGCATTAACTCTGTTGAAGCTGTAAGACCAAATGGAATGAGGATTAGATGGTCAAGGATTATCCCACATGAATTATTAAAGGAATTGTTGGCCAAATGCAGCAAGGAAATAGAGTACTGCCTTGGCGAGGATGTTTTACCACTCATTATACTAAATAACGTTCTTATGATTAACGAAACAATAGATAGTTTATTGACCAGGAAATTTAAGAGGGGAAAGGAAACGAATTCAGGCTGGTTCGATAACAGTTGTACTCGCGCTTTACACGAGCTAAAAGTAGCTCTGAGCACCCAACCCCGAAACCCCACTATTGTCAAAAACTGCAGAGTTAATTATAAACAATCCCTCGCCAAAAGGAAAAAAGAACTTCAAGAAGAGGCCTGGGATAATCTCAGTCTAGCCGCAGACACAAAAAATAGCAAATTATATTGGGAGCCCATCAATAGTACCTTCTTAAAGAATGACAGAGTCCCAGAGTTATCCTCATATGTTAATTGTAATTCATGGATGGAACATTTTTTTAAATTTTTTAATCCAGATGGGACTGTTTTAGATTTTATATCGGATAAGGACCTTTCCTGGCCTAGGTTACCATTGAACATAACCCTTGATGAGGTTTATGAAGGATTAAATAACAGTAAGGGCGGAAAAGCCCCTGGCCCAGATGGGGTCCCGCTGGACCTCTATAAAGCCGAAAAGTATTTGTGGGCCCCTCTTTTAACTAGATTTTTTAATGCAACCGCAGAGGGTCAACTACCCACATCATGGGGCCAGTCCTTAATAATTCCTCTTTTTAAAAAAGGCTCTTAAGTCTGAGGCGTGTAATTACCGCCCTATTTCTTTATTAGACTCTTCTATTAAAATTTTGAGTAGAATAATGTTAAACAGACTCGAAAATTGGGCCACAGATAATTCAATTTTATCAAAGGCACAATATGGTTTCAGGAAAGGCCTGGGTACCCTGGAGCAGTGTGTTAATCTTGATCTTTTGATCAATAAATACACTGTTGCCAAGGAAGGAAACTTATTTCTTTGCTTTGCTGACCTGAGCAGCGCTTTTGATATTGTGGATCATGAAATTTTATGGGACGTTTTACTAGAACTTAACGCTCCAAAGGAGTGCGTCTATTTCCTGGCGCGGCTCTATTCACAGTTATCTTGTAAGGTTCGTTATGGCCCCCAGGGTGAATGCACACCTTTTTTTAAAGTCGCAAGAGGCATCCGCCAGGGTTGTGTATTAGCACCGTTTTTATTCTCACTTTTTATTAATCAGATTGACTCAATTTTATGTAAACTACCCTCGGATGCTCCTATTATAAATGGGAACGCAACCCCAATTTTATTGTACGCTGATGATGCCGTACTCCTGTCAAGAACACAGGTTGGGTTACAACGCCTTATAGACAGATTTGTGACATTTATCAAAGATAGAAAATTGGTAGTTAACAAGACCAAGACATTTGCAATGGCATGTGGGAGGAAAGTTAAATCAACTACCACCACCTTTTATATTGATAAAGCCAAGATTGAAACTGTCAAATGGTTTTGCTACCTAGGAATAACATTTTCAGGAGATGGGAAATGGATTCAAGAAGATGAAAATGTCAGATCAAAGATGATCAGAAATACTAATAGTATTTTTAGATTTGCTGCTAAATTGGGTCAAAGGAGAATAAAAGAAATTATGACAATTTATAACGCCAGATGTATTTCAGCTGCACTATATGGGGCGGGCGTGTGGGGACACCATAGTGTAAATGCACTACAGATTGATGAAAACAAGTTTAAAAAAAAACTATTATGTGTTCCCCTATCAGCTTCTACTCTGTTAATTCATAAGGAAGTAGGTATAGACTATGTTGCGGATTTAGCCTCTTTACGCCCATTATCACTCTGGCGATCTATTTGGTCTAAAACAGAAACGATCTCTACACAATCAATTATCAAAGATTGCTTGAGGCTTGATAACTCATTATGTATACCCTGGCTGATTTATATTTGTTATTGGTTTGACCTTTTATTCAATTGTAATGTCCGCCTGAACCCTGAGGCATCAGGATTGATATCTAAGAAAGACCTAAAACTGAAGTTTCTCTCATACAAGAATGCGGCTAGAGAGAAGCAGTCCAGAAATCTAACAACTATTGTACAGTATAATGATCTGAATCTGAGTAAAGGTTTCCAGGTCTACCTCTCCTATGTCACACGTACCTCTCACCGTTTTGTTTTAACACGCTTAAGGTTGGGGATTGTCCATCACTTAGTCTCTTTCCCCCATATGAAAATTAGATCTGATAATATGTGTCCTTGCGACAATGTCTCAAAACAAAGCTGCTGTCACTTTTTATTGTTTTGTAAATTTTATAGCCATTTTAGGAGGTTTTATCTAAAACCTATCTTTTTAAAATATAATGTTCGGTCCACTAAATCTGCATTGAAGTTATTAACAACTCTGGAAAGCACTGATATTTGCTTTTTTACCGCAACCTATGTGCTAAAATGTGTTTCTATAAGGAAGTCTATAATCGTCCCGGTATAGCTCCTGTTGATCTGCGTATTTTGCACATCTGTCTAGTACTGTTAGTAATTCTTTATGCATTACAAAAGTTTGAGCTCTGTTTGAGCTGCATTTGCACTTTAGGTCTTTACCATTTTTGCACTATTTATGCACAGCTTTCAGCACTTTGCCACTCTATGTGAATTTGCACTTTATTTTTGAAGGTCCCCCTGTTTTTTATGAAAATTTTGTTCATACTTATGTATAAAATATAGTGTATATTATGTAGCAGGCCTTCCTATATAATATGTAAATTTTTAATATTTGTTTTATGTGTTTGTTTGCTTATATGGTTGTACTTTTCCAACCGAATAAAGCTTTTGAAATGAAAATGAATGATTGATTGATTGTACGTGGCTTCACCACCATGCTGAAAACTTTGCTAAGGTCCGCTGGGTTGATCAAGGATAACATACTGACCCAATAGACATTAGTAGGGGCGTCCGCCAAGGGTGTATATTGGCTCCCACACTCTTCTCTCTTTATATGAACAATGTTGCAGAGTTCTTGCAGCAGGACCCTCCTGATGCACCAATGTTGGGGGCGAAAGGACTATGACGCTCCTGTTTGAGGACAACACCCAGCTGGTCTCAAAACCCCAGGGGGATATAGAAATCGCGTATTCATTTAAAAGATTTCTGTAACATGCGTGGTCTTGAGATCAACACCTCTAAAACGATATTTCTAATGATCAATCCCCACAAGTCATACAAGGGTAGACCAACTCTGGGCGACACTCCGTTGGAGAGAATTACCACCTTTGAATATCTAGGGGTTACTGTAGCTGAAAGTATGTTGTGGAATCCCAAAGTGGTTAAATCTACTCTGAAGCTCTCTCAAATAGCTGGGGCATTGAGTAAAGAACAGAGATCTTCTTATAGCAAACAAGTGGTGGCACCTTTACAGATACAAGTAACCAAATCGGTGAGTGCAGCCCTATGGTGCAGAGTTGTGGGGCTTCGATAGGATGGACGATCTCTCTAGAGTGAAGAACAGATTTCTGAGGAGTATAGTACAACTTCCCCAGAGTACCCCTCTCCATCCCTTAGGGCTTGACTTGAGCAGGAAAATGATTACTGATTAGGCTAGGCTTCAACCATTGCTATTTTGGAAGAGGATTTGGTCCACCCTTGCTTAGGCCCTAGAAGAAGTTATCTCCCTGGACAAGCAGAGCAAGTTAGCGTGGCTAAGCCAATATAGGGCTAGAGGATCAATGGGAACATAGGGATCCAGCCTCATTCCCCACTATAGATCAAATTAAATCACAGTACTTAGGTTGGGTCGCCCAGTTAGCTGCTGCCAAGTCTAATGAGGGCCTGCTAAGTTCAGAATTAACAGATTTTAAATCTGTTGCCTTCCTAGAACCCTACTTAGACATAATCCAGACACCACTGGACAAGAAATGATGTCTGCAGTATAGGTTCGGCAAGCTTCCCCTTAATGTACTCACTAGTTCATGGCGCAATTCCTCAGTAACATCACAGTTTTGTCCTCTTTGCACTGCTACATCAGAAACACCAGCACATGTGTTATTTGCCTGCCCTGCTTTTTCCCGCCCCAGAGCAAAGTGGCTCACACCTCTATGTAAACAGCTGGATACGCACGACCACGCTGAAGCTTTGGGCATACTTAGATCTGATCCTAGACAAGTGATAGCTTGTGCAGTTGTAAAGTTCTTGGGCCACTTGTGGGGCATAAGGAGGAAGCCGTTACACAAAGGGGGAGATTGATAACTATGCACTTTACTCATTTTAAAAGCAATCCAAAGCATCAGCTGTATAGTGTTTTACGATGAATATACCCAGATTGAGTTGCTCATATTCTAAATGTTTATTAGCAAAATAGCAGAACCCGACAGAAGTCTTTGTACCACGGAGATTTGGCTGCATTTGATAGAGGGCTGTCCTGCATGCGTACAACAAACCAAGCCTTTACTTTTGGGCTTGATGATTAGGATATGTTTATATTATTTTATCCTTTTTAACTTTTTACGTATGGAATTAATTGTATATTTTATTTCTACGATTTTGCTATGTATTTTATGCTCTATCTTAATCTTTTTGTAATCTGAAGCTGATGAGGAAAATTATACATCGCACTTTTATGGTCATACGACCGAATAAAGTTTGATGATGATAGTACACTTGACTGTAGCTCTCATACTGGCACATATTCATCAATTCGAAATTTGCTAAAGTGCCGATACTCTCTCCATACAACATGGTAAAGTTGACGTACACCGAATTGGCACATACCCAGGGCCTGTAAATTAAAGGCTACTAGTGGGCAGCAGAACTCAATTTGCCACCCACTAAAAGAGCACTGTAAAACGTCTCGGGTATTTAAAAAGTAGAAACTGTCCTCACAGTAAAAAAAAAAAAATCCTTAAGTTGTTTGTCAAGGTTCTAAGGCCTTTCTCTCCTATAGACTAACACTGGCTTACCTTCTCACATTTAATAAGTGCTAATATTGAGAAATTATATTTACACTCACATGCATTGTAATGTAAATTCCTCCTTATTAGTGAAGTCAGATTTTCTCTGCCCAAACCAGCTGTCTCTTCCTGTCAGTGTCCTGGGTTACATGACTGTGAATGGCTCTGCTGTTGTGGGTTGTGTATTGCTTCCAGAGAGTGAGACAAAGGATGCTTAAATGTGAAGAGAGAAGGTTGACAGGATGGCTGGGCATGAGCTGTGCACGAGCTGTGCACAGCCCAATTACACTTCAAATGGCTCTGCCTGCAGCACACACAAAGGAAACAGACCCTTGTCTTTGCACGCTATACAGTTTGGAGCCAAGACCAGGGGAAGAATGTACCCAGAACCAGTTTTGGGGGTAGGGCAGGGAATTCACGGACGCAAAGGCTGGCACCAGTTATAAAAGTGGGACCTTCAGAATTTCTACTCAGAACACTCCTGAACCTGTGGAAGATTCAGAAGAAGGCCAGCCCTGCTGGTGGAAGGACTGCCTTGCAATCCGAAGAAGGAAGACTGTACCTGTTAGCCTTGATTCTAGAATACCCAGAGTTACTTCAAGAGGCCTCCTTGCAACGACCCAGCTGATCAGCCCCAACTGGACCAGCCTAAGCCCTGATTCTTGCCTGCACTGGAGTGAGTGCTGAACTCCAGGAGGTGCCCCCCAGGTCCTCAGTGGCATCAGTGTGAACTCCTCCTAAAGAATAGGTGAAAATCCTGAAATATGGGAACCTCACAACCACAAAGTGATCTCTGCTTTGAGAATCTACGCCTGCGGCAACCACCAATGCGAAGCTTCAACGGGACCTGCTCTTCCTGACGCTTGGGTCGACCGGCAATGCAAGACCTGCACTTTGCACCGACAATGACTGTGTGCAATAATCAATCAATGCGAACATCCAGCGGCGACCAATCTTTGTGCTCCAGCGGCGACTGTTCATGATGTCCGACCTGCTCCTTGCGCCAAAAAGCCTCATCCAACACAAATGGAACTCTTTGTGCCAAACTTCAAAAGGTAACTCGTCAGAAGAGGTAACATGGTTTCTGTACCTGACCAGCGCTCCATCTCGGTCGGCCTTAACTTATGACTTTCTTCTGGTCCAGCGCAATCAGATACACGTGAGTGGCACTTTGTGCTCCAGGACGTTACTTACACCGAAAACATTTACAATTTACGGGTATACTGATTAGATTTATGTTGTTCTGGAATCATTTTCTTTATTAAAATGTACTATATTTTTCTAAATTGGTTTGGGATTTTTCTTGTGTTGTGTTTTCACTTTATTACTGTTTGTGTGCTGCATAAATACACATTGCCTTTAAGTTAAGCCTGTGCGAAAAGAGCAGATGATGGACTGAATGCTGAACAAATTAAACATCAACCCCCAGTTACAGATCTGGGTTAAAACCATCGTTTTTTTGCTCCCCATGCCATTCCAGTTTGGACTCGCCATATGTAAATGAGTCTTGACCATGCTCCCCATGGGAACAGTCCAGCCCGAACTGACAAGCCAGGTCCTCCCTGGACCAGAAACAAGCAACCTGGGACCGGATTCGGGGTATCACCCCTCATCAGCCAGGCTAGCTTGAATCTGGTGACATAGCGAGAAAAGCACCAAAGTCTGGGCATACCCATTCAACTTAGGGCAACAAATGCAAAAAAAAACCAGATAATGGACGAAATGTTGAACAAATCAAACATTCACCCCCAGTCACAGATCTGTGTTAAACCCATAGTTGTCTTAGTTAAGCCTGAATATTTGTGGCAAGATATCAGAGGGTTCACCATGGGTTAATCTAGTGACTTTTGTGGTTCATACTGACAAAGATTGTGTTTGTTATTTGAGTGGGCTTCAACCCCTTTCAACTAATGGCGACAAATAGCTTGAAACACCCAAGTGCCGAAACTCAAATATATTGGGTTTGAAATTCACAGATATGTTTCCACCTAGTCAAGGGGAAATGTGAATTGTTCAAATAAAATAAACACTCAAAGAATGATATCATCCAGCATTGAAAAATGGTGGGGTCTTGCAATTTAAGTAAATAGATTTTATTTTAAAATATCTGCAAATAGTTCACATTGTGTGACAGTATAAAAATATCACCATAAATACATAATTGAGCAGATTAAACCGCTGTCATAGGGTAGTGATCATAACCAAAAACAAAGGTCCTAGACAGAAATGATGCATTTTACTAAATGAATATGTTACTTACCATTGATAATTCTCTTTCTGGCGGATGCTATATTTAATCACATATTCCTCAAGCTGTGAATCGTACACTTGCAATAGCTGATGTACACCAGTAGGTGGCACCGCTTGCCTCTGTCATGACAGTCCAGCCTCCGGACATGACAACACTGACCTTTATATAGGTGCCACTTTTGCACACTGACGCGAATATGTCTCTTATTCTTTCTACACCCTCAGATATTCTGTTGGCAAGGTACTGGAATAAGTGTATTCCCGACCTGTGAAGGTAGAACAAACAACCACCTATATGATATTTGCAAAGCACTGAAGGGCTGATAAAAGGACAAAAGGACACTGTACTGAAAGTGATGTAAGGCCAAAAGGAAGGACACTGAACTAAAAGTGATAAGCTTCCACAACAAAGCAGAGATACTTCGTATGGGACTAAAGTGCTGCCACAGGAAAGTACACGTCCTGCAGATCCAGGGACACCATCCGATGCTGGTGATCCTAGGCCAGCAGAACCCCTGAAAGCATCTTAAATGCTTCTTAAAAAATGAGCTCCGTACAAGGAGGACCAGCATAGGCCTCAAGTCCATCCTTTTTGTGGGGTAGGAAATACAGTGAGTAAAATCCCAACCCCACACTCTGTCCCAGTTTGGTTTTATTCCTTGCTTTGATTCCATTCTGTAGACTGAACAGATTCTGCAAGGTATTTATCTAAAGTCATATTCTTAAAAAAAAAAAAAAATAAGAAGAATATATATATAGATTACCTACTGGCAGTCGCAAGAAGGTAGTTATAGTTAGGACCTATTTTCCATAGGAAATCCGCAACATTCTATTTGGAATAATGTTGGCGCCGTTTGACGAATCTTCGCAAAATTTTCCAAACTTTTGGCCAGCTCCGGTCCGCTCCTATCCTGAAAATTTCACGGTGATTCGTCAAGCGGGGGCAAGAAAAAAAAGGGGGGTCCCAAAACGAGTTTTCCCCATGCATTTTCCCATAGGACCTGTTGACGCAGCTACAGCCCGAACTGCTGAACGGAATTACACCACATTTGGCAAAGAGGTAGTCCTCAGTTCAGACTCGTACCTTTTGCCTAAATGGTGTAAATCCGTTCAGTAGTTCCTGAGAAAATTAGAGTTAAAAAGATAGATATATCTGGGCGGAGCCTAACCACACATCTCATTGTGAGATCTGATTGGCTGTCAATACTTCATCCAAGAAGTGTTGGCAGCCATCTTGGGACCAATATACATGATAGCACCTCATTAAAAAGCATTGCAGTTAATAGAAGGTTTTAAGACGTTGGTTACATTATAAATCATTTGTTGATGGTACCATACTCATTTTAGGAATTTTGGTGTGTTCTAAGGTGATTTTACCATGTGAAAAAGCCTTCTGCTGTGATATCATGAATCATGTTTGAGGGAAAACTATTTTCTCATGCTTTTCCCCCCAGAGGTTGGGAAGGTGATCTCTAAGCTAAACAGAGAGTATATTTTCTGTAAATTCACATTATCTTTCTCAGTCATGTGAGAATGAAGTCTGACATTCTCAGTAAAACATGTACATCCAACAAGGGCAGAGACTGTCAGTTGATTCCTTTGTGTTTTACTGCAGCTTCCCAGAGTGTTCTAAAGAACAACTAGAGCGCTAACAGTCCTACTTATGACAAACGTATTGCACACCTAAAGCCATCTTGATTGGAATAAAGTGGTAACTCTTAAAACATTTAATTTAAAAAGGAACACAATGAGGGAGTTCATTTTGCCATAGAAAGTATGATTAGTGCTGCAGAAAGAAAAATTAGGGCACATTTTGAGTGACTTCTCAAATCCTCTTCTATTTCATTAAAACAATTCTGACATGCAGACTGAACCATGCACTTTCAATACAGCAGCAGACTTCCCTGGTGAGCAGTAGCTTTACTACAGTGATCTAATAAGCAACTCGAGTGCTAACATTCTGAATTTATGGCAAATGTGTAACATATCTGAATACCTTCTTGATGAAATCAAAGTAAAAAACCTGAAAGCATTTCCTACTGAGGAGACTGCAGTAAATGAGGAAATTGGGAAACTTCATAACAACTAAATCTCCCAAGATGGCCACCAGAGACAAAAGATCCCAACTGCAGCACAATTATCACCCAGATGAATCCCACATGTAGCCCAATGACAGAAGTGTGCAAAACACTTATTTTTTGTGTATTTGCAGTTTTATATAGTGCAGACTTGTCAGGTATTGGAGTGCTTTACATGAGCATTGGTTACATCATACAAGATCAAATTCATTTTGGTTGTAGACATGGGGAGAGTAAGTGATTTGACCAGAATCACAGAATGTTGAGCTGAAGCAGAAACTCCGACCTGGTTTCCCAGTTGCAAAGTCTGCAGCTCTGGAAGTAACACCACATCCTCTCCCCTAGGTGCAACATTTAATCAAGTGGTCAACTGGATAAAAAAACATAAAAATTACAAATAATTTAAAAGTTCTTTGTCGCTATTTGAAAACTCAGAAAATATGTCCTCATTTTAGTTTTTTAGAGCACTAACCATAATTTTGATGCAAATAAAACCCTCTCATATATGTAATTTCTAAAGGAAATGCTCTAGGTATTACAGTTTTGATTACATCAAGATGACGTCAGGCGTGCCACACTTTTGTAATAAATATAGAATGTTAGCAATCTAGTTGTTCATTGGGATACTGTTGAGAGGCAGAGGCCAGGAGCACGGACTCTGAAAATTGAAGGCAGGTAGGAGGGTGCAGAGGCAACAATTTGACCACACTGGGCAGGCAGGAAGGGCTGTGGCAGCACAACAGACTATGGAGGGCAGTGGAAAGGGGGGCGGGGGCAACAATCCAACAATACAGGACTGGCAAGAGAGGCAGTGGCAATATAATAGACCATTGTGGGCAGAAGGAAGAGGCAGTGGTTGTACAACCATACATGTCAACAGACCCGTTTCAGCCAGGAAACGTCCAATGTTTTTAAGCTCAAATGGGCTTTATTTGATCTGTCTCCTGTCTACAATCTCCTCTTTTTCAATGTAACTCAAAGGGGAAAATCAATACCCCAGTTTTTTTTCAAAATCTCCCTCTTACCAAGTTCAAAATGTTAGCAAGTATGGTACATTGGATCATGGTAGGCAGGAGGAATTGGGGTAGGGACATGGACTCGGATAACAGAGGACAGGAGGGACATGGAGAGGTGCACCAAACTGACCCTACAGGGCAGACATCAGGGTTTGCAGCAGCACAATACACCACACAGGGCATGCGGGACGGGAGTGCAGCACAACAATCCATAGAAAGCAATAGGGAGGGGACAGGACCATGCACATGGACAACAGAGAACAGAGGGGAAAGAGGCAAGCTGACCATAATGGACAGACAGGGGAGAAAGCTGCAGCATAACAGACCATAAAGGGCAGGAGGGACGGATCAGGGGCATTACAATGGAACACATAAGCCAGGAGGGAGGGAATAGGGGTCTGCACATGGAAACAGAGGGCTGGGGGCAAGGGGGCAGGGCAGGAGCAGCAAGATGACCATGGAGGTCAGGCAGGATGGGCACTAGAAACAAGACACACCATGGAGAGCAACAATGAGACTATGATGGCATACATACAGACCATGGAGGGAAGGTGGGAGGGGGTCAGGGGCAGCTAGCTGACCACACAGGGAAGGTGGGAGGGGCCATGGCAGCACAGACGACCATGCATGGCAAGCGGGAGGGTTAGTGGCAGCACAATGGCTATGATGGGCAAGAAGGAGGGTGCAGGGGCATGCACAAAGGACCATGGAGGAACGAAGGGAGGGTCAGGACCTGGGCACAGACAACAGAGTTCAGGGGAAGGGGCCTCACAACAGACCGCGCGGGACAGGCAGAAGGAGCAGTTGCAGCACAACAGACCAGGGAGGGCAGAAGGGTGTGGCAGTAAAATGGACCATGAAGAACAGGAGGAAGGGGATAGGGGCATGGCATGTGGACAGGCAGGGTGGAGGTGGCAGGGACAGGTTACAGTCATCTGACAATGCTAGTCAGATGGGAGGGGAGTGGCAGCTCAACAGAACACTCAGAGTAGATAGGAGTGGCAGCTCCATGGAACATGGTGGGCAAAAGGGATGGAGCAGGGGCATGCACAAAGACATCGGAGGGCAGGGGGAAGGAGAATAGAGGCAGCAACCTAACAACAGAAGCTAAGCAGGAGGTCAATGATGGGCCATAGAATTGGGCAATGGAGGGCAGGAGGAGTGGACGGGTACATCATGCTAAATGGAGGGCAGTGGCAGCACATCAGACCATGCATGGCAGGAGGGAGGAGGATAGTCCATGGATTCAGACAACAGAGGATAGGGAGGAGGTGGATGGGGCAGCAAGCTAACTGTTCAGAGAAGGTGGGTATTGGGAACTTTATTGTTTTTAAAATGTGTGTCTGTGCGAACTACTTAAAATATGAACAAGTATGCAGCATAATTTCACTTTTATTCAGGAAGAAGAGGACGTTTGTGACTGTGACTCCGGGCTAACTTGGCAGAAACACTCCCTGATCCTCCACCCCCCAACGCAAAATGTAATGCCCGTGAAAAGGGTAGGTGGACGCAATGTTATATAGAACATAGTCCTGAGAGCACGATTGAAAATGAAAACTAGATATAGTATATGGTATAAACTATGCACCAAAAAGTGTGATATAAGATGAACCGGGGCGTGAAATATAATATGCAATACATTGTGCGCAATGACAGATTCATTGGAGAGCGCGAGATAGCACAGGCACTAGCACGCGCTATGCGATATGCGCCTTGGAGTGTAATATGAACAAGGCAGTGTTGTGTAACCTAACTAGTCTCTAAAGTTGTAATATAAAATATGTGCTGGGGAGTGTAACGTTGCATATGCACTGTGACAAAGATATGGATCCCAGATTGTAATATGTATGGCATAGCGCTGTGCGTTATAACATAGGCATCGAGGAAGGCACATTAGATGGGGCAATATAACCCGTGCGAAGGCAAGTGTGGCATGACATATTCATACGGTGGTGTTACAGTGCACATGGGCTAGAGAGTGTCATAGCATATGCACTAGCTGGTGGAATACAACACAGAGGTGTGTGGCACTCGGCGGGCACTGGTGGGTGTAACACAGCATTGGTCTCAGCCAGGAGCACGCTGTGACTCTCAAGTGAGGTTCGTCTTCTTTCCAGAGAGTAAAATAAAAAGTATTACACATCCGGCGGTGGATGTGTGTTTTATTAACCGTGAGGGGGGTTTCTTGCATAGTTTGGTCGAATTTTTGTCGAATCCACTTTGAATGGCTTGGTGTGCATGTGTATTAAATGTGCCCGTCAATAGCTACCCATGTTTGTATAAATAAACGACAAGGGTGTCCACTTGGAGAGTACCCACCGGCGGGGGCGTTGGGATTAGGCACGGTAGGGCATCAGACACGTCAGAGCTTCACTAGCGGTGTAAATACATTCCACGTGGATTCATTGTATGCATAGTCGCCTTTTAATGAATATCACACAAATCGTCATGGTGATAGGTACATACGGTTTGTCCAGCATGTCCTAGGTGTTTCTATAAATATATATATTTTTTAAATAATAAAAAACAAAGGCCGGCCCCGGGGGATGGGGTCCCCGGGGCCATAAGTGGCCTCAGGAGGGGGGCAACACAGCCCCCCTCCTAAAGAAAAAAAAAATGCCATGACCCGGGGGTTGGGGTCCCCGGGGCCGATTAAGGCCTTGGGAGGGCCAAATTTATTTTTTTCAACAAAAAAAATTAGGGTGCAGGACCTGGGGGATGGGGTCCCCAGGGCCAATAAATTAGAAAAAGAAGGGGGGCCACACAGCCCTCCTTAAGAAAATAAAATAAATAAAAGACCGTCATTGCGCCGGAGGCCACGCCCCCTCCTTGCAGGACTCTGCAAACGTGCCCCCCGGCCTGTTGTAAGTTGGGGAATTAATTCCCCTTCAATACTGAGGGTCCCTGAGGGCCAACTAGCCCAACAGGTATCTCCAGTATGCGCCAGGGAGCTGCGTTGCAGACAGGTGTTCTGAGGCCACGTCCCTTTTTACACCTCTAGGCAACGCAGCTCTGTGGCGCTTACTGGAGGTACCTAGTGGGCTAGTTTGACCCTAGGGACCCTTAGGATTCAAGGGGACTTAATCTCTCAAATTAGAATGGCCACAGGGCGCGTTTACACAGTGGTGAAGGGAGGGGACGGGGCCTGAGGTGATGTGTGCAAACACGCCCTGTGGCGCGTTTTAAGTTGGGGAAATAATTCCCTTTCAATCCTGAGGTACCCTGGGGGGCAACTAGCCCACCAGGTGCTTCCAGTAAGCGCCACTGCTCTGCGTTGCAGAGAGGTGGTGCAGGCCGTGCCCCTTTTTACACCTCTCTGCAATGGCGCTTACTGGACGTACCTAGTGGGCTATTTTGCCCCTAGGGACCCTCAGGATTCAAGGGGACTTAATCTCCCAACTTAAAACGGCCACAGGGCGTGTTTACACAGTGGGGAAGGGAGGGGACGGGGCCTGAGGTGACGTGTGCAAACACGCCCTGTGGCGCGTTTTAAGAGGTAGTTTTAATCCCCTGCCCTATTATATACTAGGGGCTTACAGAGGAGGTCATGCTAATCACAGGGGGACCCAAACGCATAGTGTTCCCTAGTGTATGTAGGTGTTTTCACTGTGTTCTGAGTGTCTTTTAACATAGCACTGGCTCTAAGACTGGTTAGTCAGACTCAGTTACCACCAGTATGCATCTGAAAAAGTTGAGGGTACAGGATGATTTTGCAACAAGGCTTCTTTCTGCTCTTCTGTTTGTTCTTTCTGCACGTTATCCTTCTTCCTGCTCTTTTCTTCGTCTTTGAGGACTTCTGTTGCTTCTTTCTGCATTTCTTTTTTCTTTCTGTGCGTTTTTTCTTCTTTCTTCACATGTGCCATCTCTGTAGGCATAGTTAGAAATTAACATTTAAAAAACCTTTGAAATTCACTGAAAAAACCATAGCTTTCAGGCACGTTATGTTAGGAATTAGCATTTAAAAAACCTTAGAAATTCACTGAAAAAACCATAGGTTTCAGGGGCGTTATAGTTAGCTGGACTTTTCACTCGTACAAAACCATTGAAATTCCCCCGTTATAGTTAGTTCAGCTAACTATAACTCGCGCGCCCGCAATGCACTGCTGATGACGTCACATATTACATCACTCATGACATGGTCAGTGACATCACTCATGACATCTCAAATGACATCACTGATGACATCATACTTGTGATAGAGTGGCAGACCTCCTCTCCCCCTAATATAACCTTTGAAACACACATTCAAAAATAGAAAGTAAAATTTTCAAAACAATGGACATACCAATACCAGTTACAACAACCTATTCAGTAATTCTAAGATCCACATACACATCCACTCATTCACCAACAGTCCTATACAGTCACTCATACATGTACTCACGAATCATATGTACTCAAACACCTATACATCCTGTTACACAACGCCACTCATCCATAGAGTTACTCACACACAGTCACTCATGCTAATAAAGAATCAAACATCCATTTACTTGCATATACAGTTATACACACACCACCACACTTACTTCTACAGAAACTTACACATACTTAGTCTTTTAAACAATCACTTATAGAAACACATACTTATTCATACAGGAACTCTTTCAATCTCTCACTCTCACATATACTCATTTATATACACCAATAGTCACATATACTAGTTTAAAACATATGTAGTTACTCATAAAGACACTATTGAGACAGTCATTCACTCACTAACACAACCATGCACACACTCATCCACCCATACAGTCCTGCACACATGCTGTCTTCAACACATACAGTGAGTCACTCATTCATGCACCTATGCACTACGTAATACCCCCCACCGAACCATACAGACACTCATACTGATACTCAAAAAACCAACTAATAACCTATATAGACACTCATGTAGCTACTTACCAACCCATGCAGCCACTTATACACAAAGTGAGAGACTGATACAGATATTTACATATTTAAACATTACTCACTAAGCCATGTATTCACTAAGATACACTTAATCAGTCAGTTAAACAATCAATTTTTTAAAAACAAATCATCCATTTAGACACTTATATACCCATTTATTCTTCCATCGACCTTGAGATATACATATATAAAACATATGTAATTTTCAGAAAAACACACATTCACTGGATGATGTCATCAGTGATGTCATTTGAGATGTCATCAGTGATGTCATGAGTGATGTCACTGACCATGTCATGAGTGATGTAATATGTGACGTCATCAGCAGTGCATTGCGGGCGAGCGAGCGAGTTATAGTTAGCTGAACTAACTATAACGGGGGAATTTCAATGGTTTTGTACGAGTGAAAAGTCCAGCTAACTATAACGCCCCTGAAACCTATGGTTTTTTCAGTGAATATATATATACATACATATTACCTACTGGCGGTCGCCAGTAGGTAGTTATAGTTAGGACCTTGTTTCTATTCAAAAAGTGTTTTTTGTTTGATGAATCTTCGCTAAATTTTCAAATCTAGTGGCTGGCTCCTGTCTTGAAAGTTTTGGGGTGATTCGTCAAGTGGGGGCCCAGAAAAAGGGGGGGGGTCTCAAAACGCGTTTTCCCCATGTTAATTTTCCATAGGAAACTTTAGACAAAGCTACAGCCCGAACTGCTGAACGGAATTAAACCAAATTTGGCAAAAAGGTAGGTCTTGGTTCAGAAAGAGTCCTTTTTGTTAAATGGTGTAAATCCGTTCAGTAGTTGCTGAGAAATTAAAGAAAGAAAGAATTTATATATCTGGAGCACAGAGGAGGGTTCGCGAACCCTCCCGGGAACGAGCTTCACTGTTATTGGCTGCCAGCAATCCAAACCAGGAGCTGTTGGCAGCCATTTTGGGACTCGGTTACAGAGTCAGAAGAAAACTGTGCAAAAAAGGATGACAAACAAGAAAAGGGGGCAGGGTAGGAACCCCCTGACTCCCTAGGCCTGCTCAGGGGGTCCCACAAATAAAAATAAAAAAATATGAAGTTGCACTGGGTGTGCGACTCCGGACGAATCTTTTTTTTTTAAACTGAGTGCGGGGTTATTAAATAAGGGGGGGGGCGCAGGGGCACCCCCTCAAGCCCCGGGGACCGCCAGCTCCCCGGGGTTTATGTTAATTGGATGGGGGGCCTCGGGCCCCTCCAAGCCCCGGTGACAGCCACCTCCCCGGGGCTTTTAATGATAAATAGTGGGTGGCGGGGCTCAAGCACCTCCCCGGGCACTAAAAATTTAAATTCGGAGTCTGTTACAGACCCCCAAGCTACGGGGACCACCACCTCCCAGGGCCAGCTCCTGCAATGTCCTAGGGTGGCCAACTCCGGGACGTTGCTGTTTGCAATGACAGGGCAGGAGCAGTGCGGCTCCCGACCTGTTATTGCAAACGCTGCTTTTCTTGATTGAAGCGAGAGCAGGAAAACCTGTTCTCGCTTCAATCAAGCAAAGCAGGATTGCTTTTGGGCAAGGGGAGTTGCATGTTAGGAGCTCCCCTTGCTCAAAAGCAATGCCGGCTCCCGCAGGAGGCAGGGAGCCGGCGGACTGTGGGGGCATTAGGGTCCCCCCACGGTCACCAACGTGAGGCCATGCCCTGGGGGATGGGGTCCCCGGGGCCAAAAATGGCCTGGGAGTAGGGCCACTCGGCCCCTCTCCCTTTTTTTTATTAATTAAAAAATGAATTGGGCATGCCCCGGGGGATGGGGTCCCCAAGGCGTATATAAATTGATGGAAGTGGACTTTTTTTGCTGCAAATTTTGGAGTCGCAACTCTACCGCGGCCCCTAGTGTGAACACGATGGGTGCGCGGCTCTCAGCGCGGCCCCTAGTGTGAACTCGATGGGTGGGTGCGGCTCTCAGCGCGGCCCCCTAGTGTGAACGCGATGGGTGCGCGGCTCTCAGCACGGCCCCCTAGTGTAAACATGATGGGTGCGTGGTTTCTAAAGGCGCGATGGGTGCGCGACTCTGAGCAAAAATAATTTAGAATTTTTTTATTCTAAAAGTTGGTTACATGTTGGGTTATTGGGTGGCTCTAAAATGAGCCATTGTTTTGAGTGGGGGATTGTTGTAGCTACATGTAAGTGCTGATGCAGAGCTTCAGGTTGTTGAGAAATACTCTGTTGCCTTGATCAGTGAAGTGTATTCCATCACTTCTGTAGTTATCATCCATATGGAAACGTAGATTGTTGTTATAGATGGAGCCCATCCTATGGTCACTGAGGTAAGCGGAGACAGCTTTATTGACATTTTTTCTAGATTTCTCAATCTGTGACAGAATTGATTGGAACACTTCCATTTCTGTCTTTGGCATATGTTAGAGTATACAAAGACAGTTTGGGGGAAAGTAACATCAATTCTGCAATCTGCATTGTCCACTCACCCAGCCAGTACCATGTACTTGTCCTTCATTAGCATTTCCAGACCAACCCCAGTCAATTTGCCTAGGTCATTGCTACCACAGTGCACAATCATGAGGTAAGGGGGTTGGAGATGTAAAAAGGTTTTAACCAAGGGCATCAATTGGTGCCACTTTAATCCTCTTTGTCCAATCCATTTAATGTCCACATTTTGCAAGGCTAGATCTTTGTCAATACCTCTGCGTTCAGCATACCTTTTGCACCAGAAAACATAGCTGTGTCCCACAATCGACACTCTAAGCGTCGTGAAGGGAAGTCTAGATGCAATGACAAGATGTCTGTAGCTGAGGTACTCTGTTGGTAGAATGAGAGGTATGTAAAATGGTGGACAAGATACAGTTTTTAAAAAAGACGTGAATTGATTGGCTGTTTAAGAACATTCTATATTTAAAAATAGGGTGCATTTTTCTTTTTAAAAAAAGTACTTTTCTTATTGGTTAGTAAAAAACGTTTGAACGGTACAACAGAAAGGATTAGATCATATTTTGCCAAGTCAACCACACCTGCTGTTTGTATTTGAAACATTGCGTGGTGAACTTGAAAATATGGTGAACTTGTGACCTGTTAGTTCAGTTGAATGTTCCAAGAACTGTTGCTATGGAATCTGGCATTATGCAGAATTGGGGTAGGGTTAAAAGTTAACTGTGCTTTTAAAATGTAAAATTGTTATATATATATATATATAGTTATATCTTTCGAAGTGGTGTTTAATTAAAAAATAGTGTTAAATTTATTTGCTATAGCTTTTTGGACTCCCGTTTAAATTCACGACACGTCAAGGTGGTGCACGATGGGGTCGAGACTTAAAAAAAGATTTAGAAACAGTTTGGACACCTTCAGAAGTCAGTTGCTAACTGTTATTATGTGTAAATAATAGAAATGTGTTTAACAATTCGAAACAATCTGGGAAGCAATGTGATTTGTTATTTATGTGTATTTGTGTGGAGAAAGAGAGGGAAACCTTGCCATTACTGGTTTTACCTTGCTGAGTCTGGAGCATTATATTGATTGTGTGTAAAAGAAAATCCTGTCAGAGTTTGTGAGATTTTAAATTCAACACAGTTATAGACAAGGTGAGTAATAAATTGGTGAGGTTTATTTTTTAAATTTTAACATTATTCAAAAACTTTGTTGTTTGAAATATATTATTAAATGTAGAGATGTATATTGTAGTTTGTTTCATTGGACTTTAATGTTGTTTAAGAAGAGTTTGTACAGTAATATGTGTATATTTTTAAAATGACTACTGATTTTCATATAAGATGTGATTAATTAGGTTTGTTTTTTAAGTCTGTACAAAGGTATCGTTGAATGATGCCACATAATTTTAGATAGTTGGTTGAAGATGCAGCAAAAATGTGTAGTTTGAAATATGTTCATATAAGGTATTATTACTTAAGTTTATTTTTTTGCAGATAATTCCATTGCTGTTGCTCGCTATGTTACGTCATACATAACAAAATCTGAAAAGACGGAGTTGAAAGAAACGTGGGAAGAAATTTCACAAGAGAGGACTCTTAGTAACAAATTGTACAGCTTTAGTTTGAAGATGCTGTCCCATCGAGAAATTGGATCCTACGAACGTTCGGATCGGTTGAGTATTGAAATCTGTACAAGAAATTGAATATTGAGCATTAAATGAACCAGAAAGCACAGATAGTTAAAAACAAACATGTTGGATACGTACTATCCTAAAAGAAGCCCCTATCTTGAAAACATATGTCTCTATGAAGTACTGTAATATTACAGCTTTAAGAGAACTATTACAGAGAACATAAATGAAGAAAAATATGAAGACATTGGTGCCGATCACGATCCGGCAAAAACCGGGTACGAACCGTCGGACGGAGCACAATCTCCGCCCGACGCGTACCCGGTCGTCAATTTTTACAAACAAGGAATTACGATTCGCACGGGTACACCATTACCGTACGAATCGTAAAAAAGCCCGACCGAACAAAAAAACACCTACCAATGCGATCCGGGAAAGCGCGGACCTGACGTCGGGATGCTCGCAGCCAGCCATTCACGACCCAGGAATCACGATTCGCACCGACGTCACCCCGCACGGTGAATATTTTGCGGCAGCCAAAAACTGCCGGGAAATCAGGACGACGCGAACAAGGACCACCAGTACGCGACGGACAGACGACGACGCGAACAAGGAGGACCAGTACGTGACGGACACACAGGGCGACGCCACCAAGGAGGACCCGTACGCGACAGGACGACGCGATCAAGGAGGACCCGTACGCGACAGGACGACGCGAGCAAGGAGTACCAGTACGCGACAGACAGACATGGACCCGAACCTACGAGTCATCCCTGCCCTCATAGCAGTCCACCTCCTCTACAGGTTACGACGCAGACGCCGCAGAAGGTCAGAATAACTAAGGGAGGGGGGAAAGTGGGGTGGGGTGGGGGTGGCAGGACCAGGGCAGGCCACAAAACAACCACATAAGTCACACACCACACATGGCCTGGACATACCTGACTCCCATGCCCTGGTCACCACGAGGGGGTGAGGGCGTGTCCTGATAAGCCAGCGACCGCCACAACGGAAGTCCGTCACCACGCGAACCGGCAACACAACCAGACAGGTACGTCCCGTACCCACGCCTGAAGAGCGTGGGTACGAGTCGGACCACGCTCACACACGTCACCCCAACAATGGCGGGACGGATCGCACCCACGTGGCAAAGGCCTGGGCACGGGCCGCACAAACATCACATAGCGTGGGGACGGATATGTACGGACCCTACCCCCACCCCGTATGCAAGGAGCGTACCCCCCACCCCAACAGTGAAAGTACGACCCGTACCCCCACCCGCGTATGCATGGAGCGTACCCCCCAGCCCAACAGTGTAAGTACGACCCGTACCCCCACCCGCGTATGCATGGAGCGTACCCCCCATGCCAACAGTGTAAGTACGACTCGAACCCTCACCCGCGTATGCAAGGAGCGTACCCCCCAGCCCAACAGTGTAAGTACGACCCGTACCCCCACCCGCGTATGCATGGAGCGTACCCCCCACCCCAACAGTGTAAGTACGACCCGTACCCCCACCCGCGTATGCATGGAGCGTACCCCCCATGCCAACAGTGTAAGTACGACCCGTACCCCCACCCGCGTATGCATGGAGCGTACCCCCCAGCCCAACAGTGTAAGTACGACCCGTACCCCCACCCGCGGACGTACGGAGCATACCCCCACCCCCACCAGTGTAAGTACGACTCCTACCCCCACCCGCGGACTCACGGACCGTACCCCCACCCCAACAGTGTAAGTACGACCCGTACCCCCACCCGCGTATGCAAGGAGCGTACCCCCCAGCCCAACAGTGTAAGTACGACCCGTACCCCCACCCGCGTATGCATGGAGCGTACCCCCCATGCCAACAGTGTAAGTACGACTTGAACCCTCACCCGCGTATGCAAGGAGCGTACCCCCCACCCCAACAGTGTAAGTACGACCCGTACCCCCACCCGCGTATGCAAGGAGCGTACCCCCCAGCCCAACAGTGTAAGTACGACCCGTATCCCCACCCGCGGACGTACGGAGCGTACCCCCACCCCAACAGTGTAAGTACGACCCGTACCCCCACCCGCGTATGCAAGGAGCGTACCCCCACCCCCACCAGTGTAAGTACGACTCCTACCCCCACCCGCGGACTCACGGACCGTACCCCCACCCCAACAGTGTAAGTACGACCCGTTCCCCCACCCGCATATGCAAGGAGCGTACCCCCCAGCCCAACAGTGTAAGTACGACCCGTACCCCCACCCGCGTATGCATGGAGCGTACCCCCCATGCCAACAGTGTAAGTACGACTCGAACCCTCACCCGCGTATGCAAGGAGCGTACCCCCCACCCCAACAGTGTAAGTACGACCCGTACCCCCACCCGCGTATGCAAGGAGCGTACCCCCCAGCCCAACAGTGTAAGTACGACCCGTACCCCCACCCGCGGACGTACGGAGCGTACCCCCACCCCAACAGTGTAAGTACGACCCGTACCCCCACCCGCGTATGCAAGGAGCGTACCCCCCGGCCCAACAGTGTAAGTTCGACCCGTACCCTCACCCGCGTATGCATGGAGCGTACCCCCACCACACCAGTGTAAGTAGACTCGTACCCTACCTCGAATGCATTGAGCGTACCCCCACCGTGTATGTTCCAAGCGTACATATCCTGAAATCGGAGGTGTGTGTGCAGAGTCCACCCAGCAGTGCCCTGAGACAGGAGGGGTGGGTGCCTATCACTCCCAGCAGTGCCCTGAGACAGGAGGGGTGTGTGCAGAGTCCTCCCAGCAGTGCCCTGAGACAGGAGGGGTGTAACACATGTGTGTGAGGCCAGAATTATCCACATGCATACTGGCTACAAGGGAACATGTCCCCATGAACTCATGTCAACAGACTCCACACACAAGTACAGTGATCACCAAGGATGCCACGATTGTTGCAGGTGGAGACATGGCCCTGCATGCATGGCCAAAGTAGAAGGGCTCCGTCACACACACAGCTCATGTAGACACAGCTCTGCGCTAAACATTGGGAACACCCTGCAGGGAAGAAAGCTGGGTACACAGAGGAAGGAATACACCCTGGGACAAGTGCACCATGCAGTAACTGCTTACATGAACAAAGAAAGTTAGCCAACACCTTGTGATGGCACACAGATCCCAGGGTCCCACCAATGAGCAGTACACTACTACATATCCCACACACCCAAACCCTTACACACCACCCAAAACCATGTAGCAGCCCCACCAACACCAATACCAGCATAGCAGTAGTGTGATAATGAAAACAAAATTAAGCTTTATTCAGCATGAGCACAATGTCCGTGGATCGCAGGCAGTTCAATCTTCACAAAGCCCATAGGGCAGTCAATGATTCTCAGCTGGATGGGGGACACAGTGGGATGCGTGTCCCCTACCTTGCCTGTACAGTCAAATGGCATCGTCTTCCACACTGGTGAGGGCATCAGGGGGGGGGGAAGCAACAGGCACCGCAGGGACATCAGGGCAAAGGGGCGGCGTTGTGGGTGCAGGGATGGAGGACTCCACCACAGGGGGTGGGTCAGTGCCAAAGGCGGAGGCCAGGATGGCACTACACACCTTTGCAAGGTCCTCCAGGGAGTCCCCTGCACCCGAAGGGACCTCAGGCCCCAAGGAGGGGGGGGGGTCAGAGGGATGGGTCGCAGCGCCACCGGGGGAGGGTGGAGACAGGGGGGGAGACTCAACCACCCTGACCGGGGACCTCCTTGACCGCTTGCGTGGTGGTGTAACTGTGGGGCTCAGGGACAGAGCGGCCATGAAGGAGTCCTTGGGGGAGATGTGGCCAGGAGAGCTGAGGGGAGGGGATTTGGAGGGAGTGGACTGGGTGGAATGCGGACTCCCACTATGGCTGCGTGTCACACGTTTGCCCCCCGACCCAGTGGGTGTGCCTACCTCACCCTGTGTGTGCGTGTCAGGAGGAGTGTGGTGGACCTTCCCTGCTGGTGTGGTGCCCGTGTCCGTTGATGTGGGTGCATGCCGACGTCTGGATGTACGTGGGACAGGCATGGGAGTGGGAAGTGTGGATGGGGCAGGGGTAGGTGGGGGGAGGTCGCGCTGCAGGAGACCCACTGCTGCAGTCAGTGTGGAGTCTATGGACCTCAGCAAGTTGCGTTGGTCAGCCTGCGATGAATGAATGCCCTCCAAGAAAGCCTCGATGTTGGTGAGGGGTTTGCCGTGGGCATGGAGGACATTAAGGATCGCAGCCTGACCAACCTGCAGTTGCCGCTGGATGTCCACAGACTCTGCATTGGCGGCAGCAGTGGAGACAGGGGCAGGGGGTGCGGTGCCTGGCAGGAAGGAGACATGCTGTGACCGGGCACGCTGGGAAGGGACACGAGCAAGTGGGAGGCGGCTGATGGAAACTGAGGGGGCGGTGCGAGGTGTTGTTCCGCTGTCAGCTGCTGGTGCAGCCTCCGCCCACTCGGAGACATCCTCCTCGGACCTGTCAGCTTCGTAGTCTGATGTGCCAGTCGACAGGTCCTCGGCCACACTCTCCTCCGCCTCTGTCCCACTCGATGTGCCAGACCCGATGTCACGGCTGGCACTGGTGCTCGGTCCCTCCGCCTGGTCTGTGTCCATGTCTCCCTCTGTGTCCCCCGACGATGCTGTGGGCAGGGTGGAGAGACAGAAATTAATCAGACACCTGTACACATCTGTCACATGAGTCCAATCTACATAGGTAACATTGCATGGCCTGAAAAGGAAGATCCCTAACATCTACTGAACAGGGTACCGATGTAGGGCATGAAACACACAGTTGGTTGAGCCACCATGCCACTGAAATATCATGGAGAGCATGAGACAATAGCTAAACACAGGAAACGGAGTCTGACATAGCACCCAGGCCCTGGGGACAATCCAGCACTGCATCTACACCACACAGCGTTGGCGAAAATACCGATGACCAGGGACCATATCCATGAACTTGAGACACATGCTGCATAGGTAATGCTGAAAACATGCCCAACATGACTCGGTCACTGCACATTGCGTGTGTGTCCAGACACATCACACACTGCCCAGACCCAGCAAGTGGAAATCAGGATTTAACACATAGGCATTGCCCGCCCCAACAAGACCCTACACTAGGCAAATTGTTGAGACACAGGTGGCACCAACATCTCATAGTCTGGGTGATACACACAGGGGCAGGCAAAAAGCAAGATTGGACGCCAAACAGCCAAGGTGCGCCTGTACAAATAATGAGGTACCAGTGCCCATCCTCAGATGAGTATAACAAGACACACAGGCACTGGCAACTGTGAGTATGAAGAAGGACAATCAGGTCAGGCTGCACAGTGGACACCTGTACAAAATAGCACGTCTATATACATGGTGACAGGGGACAATGGCACAGAGCACAACCTACGCTGTAGACACTGAGATTGGCCACGTTTATGATGACACATACACCACTGAGGAAAAGGTGCCCCAGGGGACAGTAGTGGGCACGCAACTACATGCTACTGAATGGTAATGACTGCAACACACGTCACCATCCCTGCACTATGTGTATCGCACACTCATGCACATCATGTCACAGGCCACTACATAGGACATGCGCGCTGTAATGCATGACACATGAGAGACCAACTCCCATGTCTGGAGTCAGCATCAGTGCCAACTGACATGGAACCCACATGCAGTGAACTTGACAGTGCACAGGCAAGGTCCCACAACCTGTTACACACCACCCCCACACATGATGCTACAGTCATTGTTCTCGTGGACAAAGCGCCAGCCTACATTACCTTGTGAAGGAGTGACTACACACAGACCAGGGAACACATTGCAAGGAGGGGAAGGGTGGCAGGGGTACAGCGCTATACTGGGGCAAACAGGATCTGCACAGCACCTTTAAACCCTGCCAGTGAATTCATGCTACTGTGCCCTTACAAATGCCGGTGACACACAACAAACACACATGTACCTACCCCCTTCCGGCTGCTGCATCGCCTGTAAGCGCCTCTCCAGGTCTGGAAAGACCACCGGCAGCACACGCCTGTGGAGGTGGCTCAGACGGCGGCGGCCGCGGTTCTTGTGGCTCTCAGGTGAGTCCCCCAGCAGGAGCCGTGCAATCCTCCGCGTCCAGCACCGGATATCCTGCCAGCGTTTCCTCACCTGGGGCAGGCTCCGCCTCCGACCATCCACACCCCTCACGGCACTGACGGCGGTCAGCCAGATCTGCTCCTTGGCAGTGGCGCCTACCTGTGAGGAGGAACAAGTGACACCACATCAATACACCAGCCACATGTCACAGAGAGACATATGGGTACAAATTAGCTGGTTACAACAAGGCATGTCATGCAGCCAACGCATTGCACCTTTGTCATAGGGACATCATCCCCTGGTGAGGGAAAAAGCAGTACGTGCCACAGTGGGTACACAGGTGGAATGATGGCAATGTCACAATCAATGATCAAGGCTCACACTGTGCATCACACCCACCCCTCCTGTCTCAGGGCACTGCTGTGAGTGATAGGCCCCCACCCCTCCTGTCTCAGGGCACTGCTGTGAGTGATAGTCCCCCACCCCTCCTGTCTCAGGGCACTGCTGGGAGGACTCTGCACACACCCCTCCTGGCTCAGGGCACTGCTGTGAGTGATAGGCCCCCACCCCTCCTGTCTCAGGGCACTGCTGTGAGTGATAGGCCCCCACCCCTCCTGTCTCAGGGCACTGCTGGGAGACATCAGGCACCCCCCCCCCCGGGACCCCCCCCGACAGTACATGGCATGTGTGTTACACCTGGACGCAATGGCAGAAGTCACAGTCACAACATAGGGACAGTCTGTGGCAGTGGCCTATGCACTCACCTGATACCCTGGTCGCCCATACAGCATGGAGTACTGTGGGAGGATCACATCCAGCAGAGCCATGTTCTCCTCCAGGGTGAATGGCTGTGTCCTCTCCACAGCCCTTGACATGGTTCCAGGGAATCAGTAGCAGCAGCTGGGTCGACGAATGCAAAGATGTGCAGGCAAGTGCTCCCTCATGGGACCTGGCTGCCTTATATGTGCCCTTCTGCCCAGTCTCATGCACAGGAGTACAGAGTGATTGGTCACTCACATTTGCATCCTATGTTTCCACCAATCCCTTCAAACCTAGCAGTCTGTGGGTTCTCTATCGGTTTCATTCTCCTGCATGATGTCAGCCCCACAAACACATTGCAACAAAGTAGAAGAATTCCAACTGACTTCTGCTGTGCACCTTCCAGAACAATTTCGAAATTTGAACTTGGTCTCCATGACAACCAGCATGCATGTAGGCCTCAATACTTGTCCCCTATGTAATTTGGAGCATCACACACAGGTACGGTGCGTTTCGGGGCCCTAGGGCACCCCAAATGCATGGCAACGGCCCGTACATGCATGCCTACGTTCACTATCACTATGGGTCTGTACGCGTATGCGTACTCGTAGTGGTACGGGCCGTACACTCGCATGTACGCTCACTATCACTACGAGTACGCATACGCGTGCAGACCCATAGTGATAGTGAGCGTACATGCGTGTGTACGGTCCGTACCACTACGGGTACGCATACGCGTGCAGACCCATAGTGATAGTGAGCGTAGATGCGTGTGTACGGCCCTATCACTATGGGTCTGCACGCGTATGCGTACCCGTAGTGGTACGGACCGTACACTCGCATGTACGCTCACTATCACTACGAGTACGCATACGCGTGCAGACCCATAGTGATAGTGAGCGTAGATGCGTGTGTACGCTCACTATCACTACGAGTACGCATACGCGTGCAGACCCATAGTGATAGTGAGCGTACATGCGTGTGTACGGTCCGTACCACTACGGGTACGCATACGCGTGCAGACCCATAGTGATAGGGCCGTACACACGCATCTACGCTCACTATCACTATGGGTCTGCACGCGTATGCGTACCCGTAGTGGTACGGACCGTACACACGCATCTACGCTCACTATCACTATGGGTCTGCACGCGTATGCGTACTCGTAGTGGTACGGACCGTACACACGCATCTACGCTCACTATCACTATGGGTCTGCACGCGTATGCGTACCCGTAGTGTTACGGACCGTACACACGCATGTACGCTCACTATCACTATGGGTCTGCATGCGTATGCGTACTCGTAGTGATAGTGAGCGTACATGCGAGTGTACGGTCCGTACCACTACGGGTACGCATACGCGTGCAGACCCATAGTGATAGTGAGCGTACATGCGTGTGTACGGCCCTATCACTATGGGTCTGCACGCGTATGCGTACTCGTAGTGCTACGGACCGTACAAATGCCTGTACGCTCGCCATCACGATGGGTACACATACGGCAGCACTCCCACAGTGATTTGGGAACATGCACAGGCCCTCTCAGCAGCAGTACGGCGGTTTTTACACATCACTGTGGTGATAGGCGACACACAGGTAGGAATAGGGCGGACATACTTGTCCATGGATGGACATACTTGTCCAGGAATGGACATCAAGGCATCGTCTGTGCATTACTACATGTGTGGGGCACAGGTGTCACAGGCTGTGATGTGGAACATGCCTCCTGAGTGGAGAAGGCACCAGATGTATGATGAGATGTGTACAGGTGTACTGTGTGAGGGTGCAATGTGTGCCAGGCATGCCCTTGACTCCTTTGACATGTGTGCATGTGGGACTGCGCACTTGGGGTGAGCGTCACTGGCATGGCACGGACACCAACACACGGAAGTGTCCCATGATGCCCGGTACAGGGGTCATGACACATGACTTGTCACTACCCACAGTGCACAATGTGACTATGTCATATATGTGTCCGGGATTTACATCAGGTTGATGTTGTAGCACCCTCAAAAGCTGCAGCCGTTGCAGCAACCAACATGTGGCTGTGTGTAGATTGTCATTGCACACTGTTCCGCACACCATGCCACATGTGTTATCGGATGTGAGGTGCACATGTATGCATGGGACACGGAGTAGCGTGACAAGGCCATGTCAGCATCCTCACAAGGAATGTGTGGTGAGTCATGACATGTGCACCTTCATGGCAAGGTGTGTGGGCTGGACTAGTGTAATGTCATGTGACCTGTGGCTCCAGTGTTCCGCTACCAGTCTCTGCAATCGGCATCCCACTTCTGCTGATGTGTGGGTGTATGTCACTCCTGTCTTGCGTCGGGCTGTGCACTTGCACTGGGACACAGCTATTTCCATGGCGTGGCATGGGGTTCTCAATCACCGTGTGTAGCTGGGTCTTGGAAGGAGTGTCACCTTGCATCCCTACGTGTCCTGGGCATGTAGCACATACCTGACTCCCTATGTAGCATGTGTGTATTGCCAGATTTACATGTGCTCAGTAGACATGAGTGGTTCTCGTAGTGCACTCACTCTTCCTTCTCACTTCCAAATTACTGCAGAGCGCCGCCTCTTGCCCGAAGAATTCCAGACTTGGCTACCATGCAGGAGAATGACAGGATCCGGCTCTACCGCTTCACCCAACCGTTGATTCTGGAGCTGACGGCGAGACTGGCACCACACCTGCAACCGCAGCACAGGTATCCTACGGCACTGACACCCCAGCTGAAGGTAATGGCTGCCCTACATTTTCTTGCCACGGGTACCTTCCAAAATACCATAGCTCATGTTGGTGGCATGTCCCAGAGCATGTTCAGCGGTGTGCTGCATGATTTCTTGGAGGCCATGTTGATTCACCTGGATGACTTCATCAAGTTCCCAACCCCTGAACAGATGACTGAGGTCAAGCGTGGATTCTATGCCCTGGGAGGGATGCCCCATGTCATTGGGTCCATAGATGGGACACATGTAGGTTTGGTACCACCACACGCACGGGAGGTGGCGTACCGCAATCGGAAGCACTACCACTCCATCAATGCCCTTGTGGTGTGTCTGTCCAATATGGTGATTTCACATGTCTGTGCTCGTTTCCCAGGATCAGCACACGATGCCTACATCATGAGGCGTAGCGGGATGCCTGATATGATGATGCAGCTGCGCAACGAACGGGCATGTGTTGTTGGTGGGTACAGTCTGTCTGTCCTGTATTCTGTATAGCCGACCAGCACGACCGCTTCACCAGTTCTAACGATGTCCATGTGCTTCCCATGTAGGGGACGCTGGCTATCCCAACATGCCTTGGCTGCTGACACCTCTCCGCAACCTCATCACGCCGGCCCAGCTCCGCTATAACACCGCCCATAGCCGGACAAGGCGAGTGATAGAGAGGACGTTTGGCATGCTGAAGAGCCGATTCCGGTGCCTCCACAAGACCGGCGGTGCACTCCCTTATCCCCCGGCGAAGGTCTGCAAGATCTTCATGGTCTGCTGCATGCTGCACAACATGGCAGTTGAAAGAGCTGTGCCACTCATCCTGAATCAACATGACGAGGACCATCCACCCGTGGAGGACGAAGGGCTTGGCAATGGGGCTAGTGATGTGGAGGATGTGGAGCCGCAAGAGGACATCCGGACTCGGCTCATACGCGACTTCTTTGCTTAGTGGTGAGTACCAGGGTCTGAGTGTGCACGCATTGGTCCCCGTGTGGCATGCGTTGTGATGTGTGTCTCCACCTGCATGTATGGCACGTGGGTCAGAGGTGTGTGTGGGTGTGTCACTGGAGTGATGGTGGCAGTGATGGTAGTATTTCCCCAGTCATAATTGTGACCTAGCATGTGTCGAGTAAATGCACATGCAAGTGGCTGTGCTTTTTGTGGCTGACTTCTTGTGTGTCTCTCTTCCCCAGGTACCTGCGCATGCCGTTTGCTGGTTGCATTGTTGTGGCACTGCTATTCCTCATGGACATGACATCGTGGGCTGACTCAGCGTTACAGGCACGGACACGTTTGGAAGTCTCCATGGGGTAAGGGATGCATCTGGGGTGTATTGGGTGTGGCAGTTGTTCACGATGTGTGCACACTGCCCCGGTCGGGGTTTGGTTCCTCTGCAGACATGTGGCATCCCCATGGGACACGACATGCAGCTGGGTACACCTGAATAGATGGGCTGCCTGGTTGTCAGTCATCAGTGATGGGATAGTGGATTGTGATGATGGCATCAATGTGTGTGACACTGCCCTCGGACACATACGGTTAACATTGTCTTGACATGGCGTGGGACTTCCACATCAGCGGATCTATGGTGTATGTCAGGCTCTCCGTGTGCAGCTGTGGGTATTTAGCTGTTAGCCGACACTTGTGTGCCAGTTCCATGGCTATCACGCATTTGTGCTGCAGAAGGGGGGTGCCAGTGTTGGACCCACATGTTACTCCACATGATGTGTTCATGTGTACTTCAAGTTGCCTCTGCAATCCCAAAAACATGACTAATAAAGGTGTCCCTATGCCTCCAAGGTGCCTCTTCTCAGTCAATGCTGGTGTGTTGGCACGGTGCATCCTGCATGTCTGGCATGGTATTCCCTGATTGTGGCTATGTGTCAATGTGTCGAGTGGCAAGATGCAAGCTGTGTGTGTGTGCTGAGACTGTGTATTGGGCATGATGTCCATGACTGTGTGGGTATTGTGACATGTGCCATCCCCATGCATCCAACGTTGTCCATGACCCCATTCTCTGCATCCACCGGACTCAAGCTTGCAGGACATGGTTCTGCCACCTGTCTACACATACCTGGGTGCCCCCCAGGACACTGGCCAGGATCCCTGACCTCTGCGCATGACTGTTGCTGTACTCAATGTGTCTGTCAGCACGGTTGTTCGGCCACCCCCTCAGCTAGTTCTGCCCATCACGGGTGTGTATGGTGCTCCATGTCTGTCTTGCCTAATAAACTGTGACCCATGTGTCCTGTGTCAGACTCAGGCCCCAGGGTGTGGATGGTTGAAGTGAACAGATGACTCAGGCATGTTTAGACTGTACAAGACACATGTTAGGTAATAATGCTACCAGCAGGCATCTACTCTTAATAGTGTGATTTATTATTGGGGGGGGGGACAAAGTGAGGGGCTTTCCGGGATTAGGGAATCCAAAGTTCAGTAGGGGAGTTGGTGTCCTTGCCATTGGAAATCCTCAGAGTCCATGCCACAGTCTTTGTCAACATTGGTCAGCCAGTGACCAGCAGGGCCATGTGGCAGAGAATGTCTCTTGATGCTGTGATGCTGTTGCTCCAGTGGGCCAGGTGCCAGGCCAGGTGTCCTGGGAGATGGTGATGTAGCAGCCACCCTCACGGTCCTTTCCGTGGACGACCCGGCTTCCTGCGGGGAACCTCAGCAGCAGGCCGTGACGACGTCTGGGATGCTCCGTCGGATGTTTCCTCCTCCTCCTCCTGATCCCTCCCTGTGGGTGGTGATGTTCTCCGCCTTCTGGCACAGGGAGGGTCGGCCATGGTGTCGGCCATCCGACGGAGTGTAGCGTGAATCCCCTGGAACGCCGTCACTTGCTCAGCCTGTCTGTCCTCCATCCTCCGTTGGTGTACCTGTAGACAGGCTATTAGCTCCGCATGTTGCTGGGCCTGCTGGACCTTGATCCCCTCGAGGACGGACACAACCTGGGCCATGCCCGTGGTGTCCTGCCGGTATGAGTCCAGGATGTTACGGACATGGGAAAATACCGGATCCCCAGCCAACTGGTCAGGCTCGCGCCTCCGCCGTCCTCCACTCCCACCACCCCTGCCCACTTGCGTCTGGCCTGCACTTGTGGGCACATCGGGTCTCCGGGACCCCTGAGGGGTGGCATTGGCGTTGTCGCCTGCCTCCTCCTGGGTGCCCGGGACACCGTGTCCCTCCTGGCGAGCCTGGCTGCATTGTGGTGTTGGGGCAGGGATCCTGGGTGTCTCCTGGGATGTGGCAGGAGTGGGGGTGGTGGTTGGCACGGTTGTACCTGACGCAGGTGCTGCAGGTGGTTGGACACCAGAGGGGCCAGGTCGGTCGGGGTCGTCCGCAGAGTGGTGAGAGTGGTCGCTGCCGGTGGGATCGGTCTCCTGCAGATCCGGGTCCTGTGAGTGTTCCCCCCCAGTGTTGGGGGGTGCAGCACGACGTTGACCTGTGTGTGAGAGAGAAAATGTTAATTTTGGTCCATGCAACATCCATGTTTCATCCGTTTCAAAGTTGGCACATTTCCTCTTGGAATTAGGATCTGTCTTGCATTCCACTCACAGTGCACTTGTGCATGGGTGTGTCCCTTGGGCACCAATTTGGCCCCTTTAACTATGTGTGGCACAGTCTTACTTGCTGCGTCAAGTGTGACTGCAGTCAGCAGTGGAGTGTGCAGGTGTGGCGAGCCATGCATTTGCGCCTTCCTTGTAGCACTGTACATGTGCACATGGAGTGGATCCACACACTTATATGATGCAGGTGGCTGTCCTTGTGCTCGTGTACAGGTTGTGACATGGCCCTGCGTTTTGCCATGATGAAGAGGGGGGGTTCTGGCACTGGCCACCCTTGTCTACATGCACGCAGTCCACCTGCTGACGAGCAGACATTCCCACACACCAAAGGACTGATTTGCTCTCCCTGTGTCTCCCTCCTTCTCTGTCCCCCTCTCCCTCCCTCTCTGTCCCCCTCTCCCTCCCTCTCTGTCCCCCTCTCCCTCCCTCTCTGTCCCCCTCTCCCTCCCTCTCTGTCCCCCTCTCCCTCCCTCTGTGTGTCAGCCTCCTCCCTCTGTCCGTCTTCCTGTGTCTCCCTCCCTCTCTGTCCCCCTCTCCCTCCCTCTCTGTCCCCCTCTCCCTCCCTCTGTGTGTCAGCCTCCTCCCTCTGTCCGTCTTCCTGTGTCTCCCTCCCTCTCTGTCCCCCTCTCCCTCCCTCTCTGTCCCCCTCTCCCTCCCTCTGTGTGTCAGCCTCCTCCCTCCCTCCGTGTGTCAGCCTCCTCCCTCTGTCCGTCTCCCTCCCTCTCAGTCCCCCTCTCCCTCCCTCTGTGTCCCCCTCTCCCTCCCTCCGTGTGTCACCCTCTGTCACCTTGGCCCAGCTTCCTGGGCACACACTGTTAGCAGATCTTTGAGTGGCCCTTGGCCTGTTGATGTGAGTTTGTTTCTGATCTCCAGGCACCCATTTTGTCTGCTGTGTGTCTGTGCGCTGCTGCTGTGGTGGTGTGTGCTGCCACTCTTTCACAATGTTGGCTGTTCATTAGCTGCTGTCATGTGCAAAACAGTGCCTTCACCCCCATGTGTTGATGCAAGGCGTCCGCCATTTGCTGGCAAGTCATTCCTGTGTTGGGACACAGTGTTTGTCTGGCTGTGACCTAGGCCATATGGGCAGAGGGCATTGTTGTCTGCTTTGGAGTCGCACTATGTGATTTTTGGTGCCCAGCCTCCCGCCATCCGGGTTACCGTGTCATGTGTTGTTGTCTTCTGTGGCCTGTGACTTGACATTGTCCAGCTGGGTGCATGGGGCATGGTGGCAGCAGTGGCATGTGCCTGCTCATGGAGTGTGGTTGAGTCATGCGATGGCTTGTGGTGGTTGCGTGTCTGTTAGTAATTTTGGTTGTGGTTGCAGTTCCCCCCATGTGAGGTGCGTTGTTTGTGTACTCACCCGGGTCTCGGAGTCCTTCTACTCCTTCAACTGCCTCCACCGGCAGTATGGCCATCACCCTCTCCTCCCAGGGATGGTACTGTACGGCTCTGCGGGAGGGCCCTCCTCCGGTGGCGTTGGCCTGGTCGTGTTCCTCCTGCCTCTTGGCTCTGACCCTCCTCCGCAGATCGTACCACCTGTTCTGGCAATCCTGCTTGGTCCTCCTGGTGTCCGCAACGGCATTCACAGCATCGACGATGGTCTGCCACATGGCTGTTTTGGCTGCCTGGCTGGTGCTTCTGACCAATGTTCCAAAGATCTGTGGCTCGACTCTGAGGATTTGATCAACAAGGACCTCCAACTCTCGGTGACTGAACTTTGGATTCTTGGTAGTGGGCATGGTGAGGGGTGTGGGTGGGGATGGTGTGGGTGTGGGGGGTGTGTGGATGTTGGGGGGGGTGTGGATGGTTGTGTGTGTGTGTGAATGTGATGAGAGGGTGTTTGTGAGGGTGGTCGTGTGAAGGTGTGCAAGTGTAAGGTGTGGTGTAGCTTGTAGTCTGGTTCTGTGGTGTCTGGCAGCAGTGAGTCTGTTGCAAAGGCTCATGGTTTGTGTGTGTGGGCCCTTTTTATTGGTCCATGGGTGGGTGTGGCAGTGTTTGAATTTTGGGTGGGTGTGTTATAAGGAGTGGTGGTGTATTGGGCCTCTGTTTGTTTTTGGCAGTTGCAGGTCAGTGATTGTGTTATTTTAGTGGTTGTTGGCCATGTTTAGTGGCTGTGTGCCTTTCGAATGGTGTATTCTTGTGTTGTTTTGTTTTGTCCTGGTTGTGTACGTGCGTTTTGAGCGTGTGTACGGTGTGTACATGGGCCATTTGGTTGTACGATTATGTCCTTGTGTGTGGCTTTGTACGACTCGTACATGCGGTTGTGATGTTGGGGCATGGGGTGCGCTCCGTACTTAGGAGGTTGTGTTGGGGGTGCGCCAGGAACTACTGGGGTGTACATGGACGGTGGTACGACACGTACAGGGGTGGGGGTACGACTGGAACGTACTGGGGTGTAGGTACACGGGGGGTATGACACGTACTGGGGTGGGGGTGGGGCTCGAACGTACTGGGGTGTACATAGACGGTGGTACGACACGTACAGGGGTGGGGGGGTGTGCATTGACGGTGGTACGACACGTACAGGGGTGGGGGGGTGTACATTGACGGTGGTACGACACGTACTGGGGTGGGGGTACGACTGGAACGTACTGGGGTGTAGGTACACAGGGGGTATGACACGTACTGGGGTGGGGGTACGACTGGAACGTACTGGGGTGTACATTGACGTTGGTACGACACGTACTGGGGTGGGGGTACGACAGGAACGTACTGGGGTGTAGGTACACGGGGGGTATGACACGTACTGGGGTGGGGGTGGGGCTCGAACGTACTGGGGTGTACATAGACGGTGGTACGACACGTACAGGGGTGGGGGGGTGTACATTGACGGTGGTACGACACGTACAGGGGTGGGGGGGGTGTACATTGACGGTGGTACGACACGTACTGGGGTGGGGGTACGACTGGAACGTACTGGGGTGTAGGTACACGGGGGGTATGACACGTACTGGGGTGGGGGTACGACTGGAACGTACTGGGGTGTACATTGACGTTGGTACGACACGTACTGGGGTGGGGGTACGACTGGAACGTACTGGGGTGTAGGTACACGGGGGTATGACACGTACTGGGGTGGGGGTGGGGCTCGAACGTACTGGGGTGTACATAGACGGTGGTACGACACGTACAGGGGTGGGGGGTGTACATTGACGGTGGTACGACACGTACAGGGGTGGGGGGGTGTACATTGACGGTGGTACGACACGTACTGGGGTGGGGGTACGACTGGAACGTACTGGGGTGTAGGTACACGGGGGGTATGACACGTACTGGGGTGGGGGTACGACTGAAACGTACTGGGGTGTACATTGACGTTGGTACGACACGTACTGGGGTGGGGGTACGACTGGAACGTACTGGGGTGTAGGTACACGGGGGGTATGACACGTACTGGGGTGGGGGTGGGGCTCGAACGTACTGGGGTGTACATAGACGGTGGTACGACACGTACAGGGGTGGGGGGGTGTACATTGACGGTGGTACGACACGTACAGGGGTGGGGGGGTGTACATTGACGGTGGTACGACACGTACTGGGGTGGGGGTACGACTGGAACGTACTGGGGTGTAGGTACACGGGGGGTATGACACGTACTGGGGTGGGGGTACGACTGGAACGTACTGGGGTGTACATTGACGTTGGTACGACACGTACTGGGGTGGGGGTACGACTGGAACGTACTGGGGTGTAGGTACACGGGGGGTATGACACGTACTGGGGTGGGGGTGGGGCTCGAACGTACTGGGGTGTACATAGACGGTGGTACGACACATACAGGGGTGGGGGGGTGTACATTGACGGTGGTACGACACGTACAGGGGTGGGGGGGTGTACATTGACGGTGGTACGACACGTACTGGGGTGGGGGTACGACTGGAACGTACTGGGGTGTAGGTACACGGGGGGTATGACACGTACTGGGGTGGGGGTACGACTGGAACGTACTGGGGTGTACATTGACGTTGGTACGACACGTACTGGGGTGGGGGTACGACTGGAACGTACTGGGGTGTAGGTACACGGGGGGTATGACACGTACTGGGGTGGGGGTGGGGCTCGAACGTACTGGGGTGTACATAGACGGTGGTACGACACGTACAGGGGTGGGGGGGTGTACATTGACGGTGGTACGACACGTACAGGGGTGGGGGGGTGTACATTGACGGTGGTACGACACGTACTGGGGTGGGGGTACGACTGGAACGTACTGGGGTGTAGGTACACGGGGGTATGACACGTACTGGGGTGGGGGTACGACTGGAACGTACTGGGGTGTAGGTAGACGGGGCTATGACACGTACTGGGGTGGGGGTGTGGCTCGAACGTACTGGGGTGTAGGTACACGGGGGGTACGACACGTACTGGGGTGGGGGTACGACTGGAACGTACTGGGGTGTAGGTACACGGGGGGTATGACACGTACTGGGGTGGGGGTAGGACTCGAACGCACTGGGGTGTAGGTTCACGGTGGTACGACACGTCCAGGGGTGGGGGTGCGACTGGAACGTACTGGGGTGTAGGTACACGGGGGGTATGACACGTACTGGGGTGGGGGTGGGGCTCGAACGTACTGGGGTGTAGGTTCACGGTGGTACGACACGTACTGGGGTGGGGGTACGACTGGAACGTACTGGGGTGTACATAGACGGTGGTACGACACGTACAGGGGTGGGGGGGTGTACATTGACGGTGGTACGACACGTACTGGGGTGGGGGTACGACTGGAACGTACTGGGGTGTACCTAGACGGGTGGGGGTATACATATACGGGGGGTACGTGTCGGACGTACGGGGGCTGGGGGGAGTGTTGGGCGCGTATGCGGGCACATGTCTCCATGGTTGCTATAGGTGTTCGGTGCGGACGGTGTTTTTTCCATACGGTTGTACGCTCGGACGCACGGGATGGATCGTGATTCCTCGGTCGGACTTGGATTTTTACGTTTGTAAGGTAAATCGTCCGAGGACGTGTCGGACACATTTTCCGACCCGAGGACGTGTGGGGAATGATTCCCAGTGCGGTTCGTATGGACTTTTTACCATGCGAATCGTGATTGCCAGTTCGTACGGCACTTGTACGATTCGTACGGTAAAAAGACCCGATACGAGTCGCACGGGGGAATTTTTTGCCGGATCGTGATCGGCACCTTAGACTGTGATGGATGTTTGGTGAAACATACCAAAGGAAATCTCATTAATCACAGGAAACTCAGTTGCGAAACACCAGATAAAAGGTAATTTTACTATTTAGCACTTCTGCAACTGTTCAAGCCTTGGCATACTGAAATGGAATTACTTGGAGATGTTCAGTGCTATGAAGATTCTTTTAATGCATGTAAAAATAGCATTGAATGCACAGTTTTTCCAAATTATCTCCAAATGTTGAATGAAAAAATTGAACAAGAAGCTACTTTTGCAGCCGAGACAGTTCAAGATATTCAAAGTTTTGCTCCACTGAGTCAAGATCAACTAGGACAAGCAATTCTTGAAAATGAAGCAGCAATAGCCATGACTGAAGTAGAAACAGCAATGCATCAAGCTCAACAGGATATTATGGAGTTAAGAAACTTGGAAGAACAACTAAATATTGAACAGAAAGAAATATATCAGAAAGTTACACAACAGGTCGACCGTGATTTACTTCATGAAAATAAACAATGCAACTGTACATCTTTTAAACCTATTCAAATGTATACCAGTGGTCAAGCTGGTACAGAAAAAAGTTTCTTAATTAAAGTTTTGACCCGTTATCTACAGAAAACCACTGAATCACATTTATCTTGTGTTATAACCGCTCCAACTGAGTTAGCAGCACACAACATTAAAGGGATTACATTGCATCGTTTACTAATGCTACCAGTTAAACATGCAAACTTTCTAGAGTACTAAAGAAAATGAAACTTCTGATCATTGATGAGGTGAGCATGGGCTCAAACTTAATGCTTGCCTTTGTACATTTAAGAATGCAGCAAACTTTAAAAACATATTATGATGTGTTATTTGGAGGAAAACATATGATTGTTTTTGGCGATCTACTGCAACTTACTCCTGTAAAAGTGGAACCAGTTTTTAAAACACTTGTGCATGAAGACACTAGGAAATCTTTGGGAAGTATTGGAAATGTCAACATTTGGTCATATTTTAAATACAAAGAACTTACTAAAAATATGCAACAGGCAAGTGATGGAGATTATGGAAGCCTTCTCCAAGGTATGACAATTGGTGTATTGACAGAACACGGTAAAGAAGCTTTGCAAAGTCGGCTACTTACAAACTTGTTTCCAAATGAAAATGTTGCTCCAGAAATAATACACAAAAAAATTGGAGAAAAGAAATCTATAATTTGCCTAATGCCAAGGCTGCAAGAGTGTTCTACATTCAATGAAGAACATTTAAAGCTGAAAAAACATCAAATAATAAAAATGGAAGCCATTGATAAAATAGAGCACGAAGGAATTACTATTATTTTGTCAGAAAAAATAAAAACAAAATTGGATTCTTTAGAAAAATCTATATCTAAGACTGCTGGTTTAAAAAAGAATTTATATGTATGTGAAAACTGTCGGGTAATTTTACGGTGTAATTTGGATGTGGAAAAAGGTTTAGTAAATGGAGCGATGGGAAAAGTTGTTGATTTTGTTAATTATCCAAAGAGAGATGGAATTGAATTTTTGAAGATTATATTTGATCAGATTGAAGAGGTAAAACAGATTGGACGTTGTGCTGTTCGTTTTTTGTTTGTTAAAGACTTGTATGTTAGTAGAAAACAGTTTCCTCTTTCTTTAGCATATGCGGTGACCATTCATAAATCTCAAGGTTTTTGGGGCCGATTCACAGAACTAATATGAGACAAAATCCTAAACGTACTGCTTTTGGTATTCACAGAAGGCATTTAGTAGTAGTAAAGTTAGGAGTTTGACTTAAGTTTGACTTGAGTTTGACTTAAGACAGACTTAAGACAGACTTAGGATTGACTTAAGACAAAATTCTAACTTTACTACTACTAAATGCCTTTTGTGAATACCAAAAGTAGTAAGTTCAGGATTTTGTCTCAGATTACTTCTGTGAATCAGGCCCTAAGTGTAGACAGTGCTTTGGTAAACATTGGAAGTACCTTGTTTAAAGAGGGCATGGCATATGTTGCATTGTCCCGAGTCAGAACTTTATCTGGATTGTATTTGATTGATTTTGATGAGAAAGATTAGTGCAGATGCAAATTGTGTAAGAGAGTATAATCGGTTAAGAAGACTGTATGCTCCCAACTTAGGTGAATATCCTGTATATGAAAAGCGTGTAGTATGTCAAACGAACATATGAGAAACTCTGTAGTGAGGTTGGAAAGAAGAAAAAAAGAAAATCAAGAGAATGTTGAGGTACCAAACAAAAAGAAAAAGGACATTTTTGAAGATATTGTAGGATATCAGTTAGAAAATAGTTCAGGTATCAACTGCTATGCTAATGTAGTTGTGAACGTCATATTTGTTCTAGAAAATCTTCAACAGCAAATTATGGAGAAAAAAGCTGGTCTTGTCACTAACAAAGCCAAATAATAAGAGGAATATCACAAGGATGGATCCTCCCACTTACAGAATGAAAATTATTTAAACCAGTCAGATTCTTTCTTTTCCTGTTGACATGAAGTCGCGTAGGGTGCTCACACCTGTCGCTTACGCATCGCGCACCCGTAAAATATAGTATACATAATTATAGACTGTAAATAAATGTTTATACAATATTTTAAAAGGGATATTAGTAAAACTCTTTATTCCAATTTGGTATTCTCACTTTCAATAGCAATATTTAAAACTTTGAAAATACGGCGAAGTCGCGATCATGACGCGGCCCCGGAGCAACCCCGGAAATACGTGCAGGGAGGGGTCACGCCCTGTACGCGCATTTGTAGCATTGTCATGAAATTTCGTATTGTTAATATTACACTGAAAAAAACCTTTTATAAACAGTTTTCGAAAGTAAATTATAACCAAAAAATGTATTGATAATTTTCTATAATGATATTTCATACTTTTCAAATTACCCCCCGGCACGACTTCTAAAATGTGCGTAGCGAGTTGCGCGCACTACTTCTGTGAAGAAAAAAAAAGAATGAATATACTTTTCCAAACTATAAATTATTCTCAACTTTTGTTTAATATATATATATATATATATATATATATATTCACTTAAAAAAACATAGGTTTCACACATGTTATAGTTAGCTGGACATTTCACTCATAAAAAACCAATGAAATTCCCCCGTTATAGTTACTGCAGGCAACTATAACTCACGCGACCGTAATCCTCTGCTGATGCTAATACTGTATTTAGACACTTATTTACCCATGTCTTCTTCCATTAATCTTTAGCTATACATATATTACAAATATTTATTTTTCAGAAAGACACATATGTCATCAGTGATGTAATATCTGACGTCATCAGCAGAGGATTGCGGTCGCGTGAGTTATAGTTGCCTGCAGTAACTATAACGGGGGAATTTCACTGGTTTTTTATGAGTGAAATGTCCAGCTAACTATAACATGTGTGAAACCTATGGTTTTTTAAGTGAATTTGCAAGGTTTTTTAAATGCTAATTCCTAACTATAACGTGTGTGAAACCTATGGTTTTTTCAGTGAATTTGTACGGTTTTTTAAATGCTAATTTATTTATGTATTATTTTTTTTATATATTTATTTTACAATAAACTATGTATTAAAAATTATTATTTTTTTTTTTTTTGGTTTTCACCCTGCGAATTATTATTATTTTTTTGTAAAAAATTATTTATTTTTTTGTGTTTTTCAGGGTGCGCGCACTGTGCGCGCACCCCCGCGATTTTTAAAAAAAAATAAAAAAAATTTTTGCCTTCGGGGTCCTTCAGGGACCCCCTGACAAAGGCTAGGGGGTCAGGAACTCTCTACCCTGCCCCCTTTTCACGTTCGCCACCTTCCTTTTTCACTCTCGCACTGAAAACAAACAAAATGGCGGCCGACACTTCCTGATTTCGACCGATTCGAACGTTGACTAACATGTAACCACCAATCAGAATCACGCTCGCGCACGTTAGGGTGCTCGCACGGTGCGCGCACCCTGCGCGCATATAGATATATATATTGATTTAAATGCTATTTTTTTTTTCTCAGCCCCCGCTTGACGAATCCCCCCGAGACTTTCAGGGTAGGAGCGGAGCGTAGCGCCCCACCTATTTTGAGAAATTCGCGAGGATTCGTCGACCGGCGCCAAAGTTATTCAAAATAGAATGTTGCGGATTTCCTATGGAAACGTGGTCCTAACTATAACTACCTACTGGCGGTCGCCAGTAGGTAGTTATAGTTAGGACCACGTTTCCATAGGAAATCCGCAACATTCTATTTTGAATAACTTTGGCGCCGGTCGACGAATCCTCGCGAATTTCTCAAAATAGGTGGGGCGCTACGCTCCGCTCCTACCCTGAAAGTCTCGGGGGGATTCGTCAAGCGGGGGCTGAGAAAAAAGGGGGGTCCCAAAACGCGTTTTTCCCATGCATTTTTCCATAGGACCTTTAGACAGGGCTACAGCCCGAACGGCTGAACAGAATTACTAGAAATTTGGCAGAGAGGTAGTCCCTAGGTCAAGGAAGTGCCTTTTGTAGGTTTGGTGTAAATCTGTTCAGTAGGTCCTGAGAAAATAGCATTTAAATCAATATATATATCTGAGCCAGCTTACGGTACGCTTACCGTAAGCTTACCGTACGCGTACGGTGGCGTGCGCGAGCGCGATTCTGATTGGCTGTTAGATCTTAGTAAACATTCGAATTGGCCGAAACCAGGAAGCGGCGGCCGCCATTTTGTGTGTTTCACTCAGAAAAAAAAGAGTGAAAACAAGAAAAGGGGGCAAGGAGGAGAGTTACAGACCCCCTTACATTTGTGAGGGGGTCAAAGAAGGACAGAAAAGTACAAAGAAAACATTTATGGATTTTAAAAAAAATCACGGGGTACGCGTACGGTAAGCGTACGGTAAAAAAAAAATTAAAAAAGAAATGAAATGCAGATTTAAGAGTTTAGATATTAGGGGGCTCTAAAAAGAGCCGTTGTGTTTATGAAGTGATTTTTTAAGTGGTACCTACAAGTAAGTACCGATGCAGAGTCTAAGGTTCAAGAGGAAGACTCTGTTCCCTTCATCATTGAAGTGCACACCATCTCCTCTATAAATGTCTTGCATGTCATAACGCAAGTTGTTGTGGTAAATGGCACCCATACCATAGTCACGGAGGAAAGCAGAAACAGATTTGTTGACGTGCTTTCTTGCTTTGTCAATTTGCGGACAGAAATGATTGGACCAGTTCCATTTTTGCCTTTGGCATATGTTGGAAAACACAAAGGCAGTTTTAGGGAAAAGTGAAAACAGTTGTGCAAAGGTGTCCTTCATAAGCATTTCCAGACCTACCCCAGTCAAAGTGCCTAGGTCATTGCCACCACAGTGCACTATTATGAGGTCAGGGTGTTGGATTTGCATGAAGGATTTCACCAATGGCATCAATTGGTGCCACTTTAACCCTCTCTGACCAATCCATTTAATGTCTACATTTGGCAAAGCAAGGTCTCTCACCATACCTGGTTTCTCTGCAAACTTTTCACTCCAGAAGACATAGTTGTGCCCTACAATCCACACTGTGAACATCTTCAAAGGAGAACTGGATGCACTCAGGAGGTGTCTTTCAGTAGAATGGCAATAAGAAAAGAAAGACAGTTTGGAAATGGAGGCATACATATTTTTTTCAAAACAAAAAGAACTGATTGGCTGTTTCATACCATTCTAGAATAAAAACTAGGCTGTATGTGTAAATTAATAGAAGCATGTTTTGTATTGGTACAAAAAAATGTGTTACCAAAGAACAGTACTATGGATTTGCTGTTAGGTTTGAAAAGTCAAGCACTCTTGCTCTGTGGAATTGAAACATTGTTTGGCGAACTTCTGACCTAACTCCACACAGCAGTGTTCCATGAGCTGTTGCTATGGTAGCAGGCAGAAGTCAAGTTGGGGGAAGGGTACTAGGCAGAAGTCAAGTTGGGGGCAGGGTACTTTTGGAAAAGGGTTGGTTTTCAACCAATAGAAATGTGTGATTACATTTGAAAAAAAGGGGGAAGCACTCAGATTTGAAACTTACATGTATATGTGTGGAAAAATAGAGGGAAAGTTTGCCATTATCTGGTTCTGCTGAGAGGAGAGAGGTGTAGAGAACAGAGATCCTGGCTCTGATAATCTGCTGTTTGAGTGCCACATTTCTTTCACAACTAACTAATTTTAAAGGTGAGTTTAGAGTTTGAGAGGGGATGTATATGGTAAATTAAGAAATGAATTATAGAATTGGAATTCCTTTTGTAGAAGTTGTGTTTATTATTTTCTGTTTTGGGAGAAATTTAAATGTGAGGAACATGTAAAATAATATGGACAATTTTTTCATGATAAATTAAGGTGTACTGATAAAAATAAGGAATACTTTAAGGGTTTGAGGTTGCAGTCAGTAATGCAAATACATTCAGCATCACTAAGGCTGGTTGCCCTTGCTGGAGTGTAGGCAGTCACCGAGGATACACATGGTGGTGGTCTGAAAAAGCAGTCTGGACATGGGCTTTTTTAAAAAAATCTGAAAAGTGGTTTCATAATGTGTCAGTCTGTAAAAGTGATTTTCACTTGCCAAAAAAAAAGAGCAGTAAGTGTGCTTTCAAATTGGCAAAGAAATTTCGTTTTGGGACTAATGTGAAAACATGACTCTGTGTGCAAATAGGAATTATAGGCAGAGATATATTGCGTTTTGCTCTGGTGATTTCACAGTTGCATTAGTAGGAAAAAGGGGGAGCGATTTTTTGGGGGAAGAAGCAGACTCTTAGCACACACCCAGCTCCTGTCCATGTATAATCATGCACAGTATTTACAAGCGAGTGGGGTTTTCAGGTTTCAGTCTGTAATGCAAATACATTCTGCATCACTAAGGCTGGTTGCCCTTGCTGGAGTGTAGGCAGTCACCGAGGATACACATGGTGGTGGTCTGAAAAAGCAGTCTGGACATGTGCAATTTAAAAAAATCTGAAAAGTGGTTTCATAATGTGTCAGTCTGTAAAAGTGATTTTCACTTGCCAAAAAAAAAGAGCAGTAAGTGTGCATTCAAATTGGCAAAGAAATTTCGTTTTGGGACTAATGTGAAAACATGACTCTGTGTGCAAATAGGAATTACAGGCAGAGATTTATTGCGTTTTGTTCTGGTGATTTCACAGTTGCATTAGTAGGAAAAAGGGGGAGCGATTTTTTGGGGGAAGAAGCAGACTCTTAGCACACACCCAGCTCCTGTCCATGTATAATCATGCACAGTATTTACAAGCGAGTGGGGTTTTGAGGTTTCAGTCTGTAATGCAAATACAATCAGGATCACTAAGGCTGGTTGCCCTTGCTGGAGTGTAGGCAGTCACCGAGGATACACATGGTGGTGGTCTGAAAAAGCAGTCTGGACATGGGCTTTTTAAAAAAAATCTGAAAAGTGGTTTCATAATGTGTCAGTCTGTAAAAGTAATTTTCACTTGCCAAAAAAAAAAGAGCAGTAAGTGTGCATTCAAATTGGCAAAGAAATTTCGTTTTGGGACTAATGTGAAAACATGACTCTGTGTGCAAATAGGAATTACAGGCAGAGATTTATTGCGTTTTGTTCTGGTGATTTCACAGTTGCATTAGTAGGAAAAAGGGGGAGCGATTTTTTGGGGGAAGAAGCAGACTCTTAGCACACACCCAGCTCCTGTCCATGTATAATCATGCACAGTATTTACAAGCGAGTGGGGTTTTCAGGTTTCAGTCTGTAATGCAAATACATTCTGCATCACTAAGGCTGGTTGCCCTTGCTGGAGTGTAGGCAGTCACCGAGGATACACATGGTGGTGGTCTGAAAAAGCAGTCTGGACATGTGCAATTTAAAAAAATCTGAAAAGTGGTTTCATAATGGTCAGTCTGTAAAAGTGATTTTCACTTGCCAAAAAAAAGAGCAGTAAGTGTGCATTCAAATTGGCAAAGAAATTTCGTTTTGGGACTAATGTGAAAACATGACTCTGTGTGCAAATAGGAATTACAGGCAGAGATTTATTGCGTTTTGCTCTGGTGATTTCACAGTTGCATTAGTAGGAAAAAGGGGGAGCGATTTTTTGGGGGAAGAAGCAGACTCTTAGCACACACCCAGCTGCTTACCATGTGGAATCATGCACAGTATTTAGAAGCGAGTGGGGTTTTGAGGTTTCAGTCTGTAATGCAAATACAATCAGGATCACTAAGGCTGGTTGCCCTTGCTGGAGTGTAGGCAGTCACCGAGGATACACATGGTGGTGGTCTGAAAAAGCAGTCTGGACATGGGCTTTTTAAAAAAAATCTGAAAAGTGGTTTCATAATGTGTCAGTCTGTAAAAGTGATTTTCACTTGCCAAAAAAAAAAGAGCAGTAAGTGTGCATTCAAATTGGCAAAGAAATTTCGTTTTGGGACTAATGTGAAAACATGACTCTGTGTGCAAATAGGAATTACAGGCAGAGATTTATTGCGTTTTGCTCTGGTGATTTCACAGTTGCATTAGTAGGAAAAAGGGGGAGCGATTTTTTGGGGGAGGAAGCAGACTCTTAGCACACACCCAGCTGCTTACCATGTGGAATCATGCACAGTATTTAGAAGCGAGTGGGGTTTTCAGGTTTCAGTCTGTAATGCAAATACATTCAGCATCACTAAGGCTGGTTGCCCTTGCTGGAGTGTAGGCAGTCACCGAGGATACACATGGTGGTGGTCTGAAAAAGCAGTCTGGACATGTGCAATTTAAAAAATCTAAAAAGTGGTTTCATAATGTGTCAGTCTGTAAAAGTGATTTTCACTTGCCAAAAAAAAAGAGCAGTAAGTTTGCTTTCAAATTGGCAAAGAAATTTCGTTTTGGGACTAATGTGAAAACATGACTCTGTGTGGAAATAGGAATTACAGGCAGAGATTTATTGCGTTTTGCTCTGGTGATTTCACAGTTGCATTAGTAGGAAAAAGGGGGAGCGATTTTTTGGGGGAAGAAGCAGACTCTTAGCACACACCCAGCTCCTTTCCATGTATAATCATGCACAGTATTTAGAAGCGAGTGGGGTTTTCAGGTTTCAGTCTGTAATGCAAATACATTCAGCATCACTAAGGCTGGTTGCCCTTGCTGGAGTGTAGGTAGTCACCGAGGATACACATGGTGGTGGTCTGAAAAAGCAGTCTGGACATGGGCTTTTTTAAAAATCTGAAAAGTGGTTTCATAATGTGTCAGTCTGTAAAAGTGATTTTAACTTGCCAAAAAAAAAAGAGCAGTAAGTGTGCATTCAAATTGGCAAAGAAATTACGTTTTGTGACTATTGTGAAAAGAAATGTAGTAATATATTTAAATAAAATAAAGGATTTTTTTTTTAGTTTTTTTCAGGTATTGCTGAAGAGCAGTGGACAAAATTTAAGATGCCTACAAAATCCAGAGTTCAAAAAACGCACACAAAAAACCTATATTTGAAGACAACTAGAGGACCAAAGTTAGTAGAAGATGCTCATGTTGGGAAAAAGAAAAAATCTTCTGGTAAGCAGAAAAAACAATTTCTAAAAAATATATTCAAAAGAATGAAAAATGTACAAAATGTCTGTACTCGAAAGGATGTTTTGATGAAAAAAGGAGAGGAAAAAATTGACAATTTAGTTAATGCAAATATACCTTCAGCAACTGAGAAATTTATATAAATAGAAAAACAGCGTTTAAAGAGATACGTAGAAAAATGTTTCAGAGAAGAGTTATGTCCAATTTGATGAAGGATGTGAAGAAATATAAGAAAAAGACAAAGTTTTATAAAAGAAAAAAAGAAATAGAAGCCATTGCAGCAAAGGCATTAGAATTAAAAAGGAAACTATTCATTTTAATTTTGAATAGGATGCGTACATTAGACACAATGGTTAATGTACTGAAATCACATAGCAAAAGGAAAAGAGTAGTGAACAGAACAAACTTTTGTAAAGTGTTTTTAGGAAAGTGGATGCATAGTTCAAGTAGTGAACCTTTTTTTAATGAAGAGAGCTATTTTCAAAGTAATAGTTTGCTGCATGCAGTTGACACCAGAGGTCGTTCTTACGAAGTAAAAAATGGTTGCATAATGGAGAAGGAGATAATGGTTCCAAGAGATGAGGTACAAGTGATGGCAGATGAGGCTATGGGGAGACGTCCTAAAGCCCCAGTGTACACTTGGAATTGTAGTAGTATTTGCACTGTGCGTCAGGAATCTATTGACAAATTTCGAGAGTTTCTAAGAGAATATAGTAAAAAAGGTATAAAACAGAAGATTAAGGTGCTTCAAAGTCTGGATCCATGCAGAGTGAGAGAGAATACTGGTTTGCAGGGTCATTCTCTGGCTTGTCTATCTAGAAAAGTGTGCAATAGTGTTTTCCATCATTTTAGGATGCTGGCTGTTCATCATACTGAAATGAGAAAGTTTGTGAGACGGTTGTATTTTGCCAAAAGTCCAGCAATAAAGTTAAATGAATTGAATAGGGCTCTGTTCCGAGGAACGATATCAGATGTAGAGAAGGTTGTGGATGAAATTCAGTTTTGTTACTTTGGTCCTGAACAAAACAGTGCAGAGAAGGACACAGTAAATGAGGAAGAAGTGGAAGAGAATGTAGAACCCTCTGTAAGTAACACATTTAATGATCATATAACAAAATTTGCAATAGTCTCTAATGAAAGACCAAATTTTACTTGTATTTGTTGCCGCAGAACTCATTATAGAAAACAAACTAGGAATGTTGATCTCTACAGAAAGAGTGAAAATGAAGATAATTATAAGTGGAAGGATTTTGCCACATATATATTTCTAGAAAATTGTTTTGATTTGGGTGAAGATCAGCGTATTTGTAAATACTGTTACAACAAGTTAGAGGAAAATAGAATGCCGACCAGAGCTGTACATAATAATTTAGAATTGGATGCTATTCCTGCTGAACTTTCTGAATTAAATACATATGAGTCTATACTCATTCAATGTGTTCATCCGTTCCAGACCATAGTACGTATGGAGCCCAAAACTGGTAAATTGCCTCCTTCTGATTTACTGAGAGGTTTAAAAGGAAGAGTGGTGTATTTGCCCTTGGATTTGAAAATAAATATGGAAACTATTGAAGCGGATACTTTGGAAACTGAACCATTAATTTTTCTGGTTAATGGTGTACCTACAAAGAATAAGAAGATTTGGCAGGAGCTGGTAGATGTGCGGAAAGTACAAAGAGCAAATTTGTATTTGAAAAGGAATAACAAATGGTATGAATCAATTTATATAGAAGAAGAAGAAGATTTACAAGAAGACACAGAAACACCAACTGGACAAATTGAAAAAGTGGACAAGTCAAAGGAAGAAGAAATTTATGAACATTTTAGCATACATCCTCTTCATTCAAAAGAAGTTATGGGAGATAATATTGATCTCTTTCAGATGAAGAAAGCAAAAGGAACTCCCGTGAGTGTATGGGAGGAGAGCTTGGAAGCTCGATGTTTTCCCCAGCTGTTTCCTAAAGGAAAAGGAGGACGATACGATGAACGTCCAGAACAGATTCCAGCTTCTGAGTATCGGACTACAAGACTATATGCTGAAGATCCCAGATTTCGACAAAGTATTCCTTATTTGTTCCATCTTTTATTTGAAAGCGACTTGTCTGCACTGTCGTATGCAGTAAATCACATTTTAAAAAGTGGAGTACATTTACAAAATGTGTCTGCTAAGAATTTTATGGAGAAAGTGCAGCACCGAGATGATCATTTGGAAACACAACTGATCAATCTGATGGCTTGTCAGCGTGGGACAAATGAATATTGGTACCGACGCCATGGTGAACTAAAATGCATGTTACGGAATTTAGGAACACCAACATGGTTCGTTACCCTAAGCTGTGCGGAGTACGCTTGGGATGATTTACTGGATTTTCTACGAGAGGAAAATTCAAACATTAAAAACATTGAATACAAGACAGCAGGAGAACTGTGCTCATTGGATCCGGTTAATGTTTGCAGATATTTCAATCATAGATTTGAGGCTATGATGTCCTTCATCTGCAATAAAAAAAATCCACCTCTTGGAGAAGTAGTAGATTTCTTTTGGAGAAAAGAGTACCAGGCAAGAGGTGCTCCTCATATTCATATGCTGTTGTGGATCAAGGATGCCCCAAAGTTTGGAACAGATACTGATGAAGCAGTGTTATCTTTCATTGAAGAATATGCAACATGTGCTATACCAAAAAGCACAGAAGAGAAAAAGTTAAAGGAGCAAGTTTTACGTTTCCAAAGTCATCGGTGTGGAAAATACTGTCGACGGAAATACAAGAGCAAAGATAAATACTACACTAAATGTCGATTTGGATTTCCTAGACCTGTTCTTTCAAATGGAAGAGTCAACAGTTTTATGTCAGCTGTGAGACATACTATCACAAGGAAATCACCTAAGAATACCTACAACCTAAAAAGAAAAGAAGAATCCAAAAATATAAATGACTACAACCCAGTCATTTTATACATGTGGAACGCTAACATGGATATACAGTATGTAGCTGACAATTCCATTGCTGTTGCTCGATATGTAACGTCTTACATTACGAAATCAGAAAAAACAGAATTGAAGGAAATGTGGGAAGAGATTTCTCACGAGAAGACTGTCAGTAAGAAGCTGTACAGTTTCAGTTTGAAGATGTTATCGCATCGAGAAATTGGATCCTACGAATGTTCAGATAGGTTATCTTCTGCAAGTCTCTACTCGAAGTCAAGAAGAATAATTTGGGCAAGTTTAGGCCTTGCAGCAATGAGAAATCGGGTACTGAAATCTGTTGGAGAAATTGAATATTTGGCCGAGAATGACCCAGAAAGTACAGATATTTTGAAATCAAACATGTTGGACACATATTATCCCAAGAGAAGTCAACATCTGGAGAACATGTGTCTCTATGAAGTGCTGCAGAACTACATTTATTCACGGAAAGCCGCAGAAGACATCAACAATGGAAAATATAAAGTCGTTGGTGAGGAAGGATGTTTGGTGAAGCAAACAAAAGGAAGTTTGATAAATCACAGGAAGCTGAGTTGCGACACTACTGACAAGAAGGAATTTTACTACTTGGCTCTTTTACAGTTGTTTAAACCATGGCGTACAGAGGATGAACTACTGGGAGAATTTCAAAGCTATGAAGATTCTTTTAATGCTTGCAAAGACAGCATACAATGCAGTACATTCTCAAGTTATCTGCAAATGTTAAATGAAGAAATTGAACAGGAAACTACAATTGCAGCAGAAATAGCTAGAGACAGTTCTCAGGACAGCCAAAGTTCAGGAACACTCAGTCAAGATCCCCTAGGACAACCAATCGTTGAAAATGAAGCATCAATAGCCATGAATGAAGTGGAAACGGCTATGAATCAAGCTCAAGAAGAATTTATAGACTTAGAAAATTTGGAAAGACAACTGAATCAAGAGCAGCAACAAATTTATGAAGAGATCAGAAGCAAAATTGAACACGGATTTCTACATGAAAAAAAAGAGTGCTCATGCACATCATTTCATCCAATCAGGATGTATGTAAGCGGACAAGCTGGAACTGGAAAAAGTTTCCTTATAAAAGTCATCAGAAGCTACCTACAGCAAAAAACAGATTCTACTTTGTCTTGTGTGGTTACTGCTCCAACTGGGTTAGCAGCATATAACATAAAAGGAATCACTTTACATCGTTTGCTAATGTTACCAGTGGAGCATGAGAACAAAATACAATACAACAAGCTAACTGGAGAAGCATCCTTGGAAGTTTCAAGAGTATTGAAGAAGATGCAAGTTCTCATTATTGATGAGGTGAGCATGGTATCAAACTTAATGCTTGCCTTTGTGCATTTAAGAATGCAGCAAATTTTGAAGACAGACTATGACATGTTATTTGGTGGAAAACACGTCATAGTTTTTGGAGATCTTTTGCAACTTACTCCAGTTAAAGGACAACCAGTGTTTAGTACTGTCACACATGAAGACACGAAGAAGTCATTGGGAAGCATCGGAAATACAAATATTTGGTCCTTCTTTGAGTACAAGGAACTTACTACTAATATGAGGCAAGCAAGCGATGAAGAATATGGAAGTATTCTGAAAGATATCAGAATTGGACTACTCACAGAAGTTGGCAAAAAAGCATTACAGAGTCGGCTGCTACATAATTTATTTCCAAAGGAAGAAATAGTTGCAGAGAAGATATACAAGAACATTGCAGAAAACAAAAGTGTAATCTGCTTAATGCCAACTCTACGTGAATGCTCAATATTTAATGAGGAGCTTTTGAAATTGGAAAAGGAAGAGATCAGGAAATTGGAAGCAGTGGACAAAATTGAGGATGGAAGAATTACTGTCACAGTAACAGGCAAACTGAAAAATAAATTGGACTCACTAGAGAAGAACATCTCCAAAACAGCTGGATTAGAAAAAAATCTATATGTTTGCATGAACTGTAGAGTATTTTTAAGAAGAAATTTGGATGTTGAAAAAGGTTTAGTTAATGGAGCTATGGGAAGAGTTGTGGGTTTTATTAATTATCAGAAAAAAGATGGAATTGAATGTTTAAAAATAAAATTTGATCAGATAGAAGAAGTTAAAGATATTTGTCGTTGTACAGTTCGTTTCATGCTTGTGAAAGACTTATATGTACGTAGGAAGCAGTTTCCGTTTTCTCTAGCATATGCTGTAACTATTCACAAGTCTCAAGGATTGACTGTAGATTGTGCATTTGTGAACATTGGTTCAACTGTATTCAAAGAAGGTATGGCATATGTTGCTTTGTCACGAGTGAAAACATTATCAGGTTTATTCATGATAGACTTTGATGATTCAAAAGTTAGTGCTGATACAAACTGTGTAAAAGAGTATAATAGATTAAGAAGAAGCTATGCTCCTCATTTAGGTCAGTATCCTGTGCTGGAGAAACGTGTAGTTTCTCGTAAAAGAAAAAATGAGAATATCTGTAATGAAGATGTAGAGAAGAGGAAAAAAAAGAGGAGTGATGTAATTGCAAGCAAAAAGAAAAAGGAAAATGAAGAACAGGTTGTAGGATGTCATTTCGAAAATAGCTCTGGTGTCAACTGCTACGCAAATGTAGTGCTGAATGTTGCATTTTATCTGGAAAGTTTGCAAGAGCAGATAATAGTAAATCAGGGAAAAAGATTCTGTTCTGAGCGGAGTCTCCTTTTTCAAAAGCTGAGTAAAGATAAAACTCAAATAGAAAGTGCTACTGAAATTAGAAAACTTTTAGATATATGTTCAGGACGAACACAGTTTTCTCAAAATGTACAGCAAGATGCACAGGAATTCTTGATGTATTTTCTTCAGGTACTGGAAGAAGAAGGGGTCCCCAATGAAAATGTATTTGGTCTCTCTTATAAATGGGAACATAGTTGTGAAAACTGTTATAATATATGTGGCTCTAATGTTGATAATGAAAGGTTTATTTATTTGACATTGCCAGACAGTAAAACAGTCACTTTTGCAAAATTAGTTAAAGATGCTAATCATAGCATGAAATGCGGTGAGTGTAAATCTGACATGTTTTCAACATTAATTTTAAACGAATACGGAAAGTATGTAATTTTAATGATGCAACGATGTAGAGCTGATGGTTCAAAATTGGATACTTTAATAAAGAAGTTAACAGGACAGCAATTATCAATTTCAGGAAAAACTTTTGTAACTGTTGCAATAATTTTCCATGATGGACCTACTGTTACTTCTGGACATTACACAGTTTATCTTAAATGTGAAAAAGGCTGGACACTGTGTAATGATTCCCAATTGATTTTCAAACAACGTTTGCCTTTTGATTTAGCAAATTCCTATCTAATCTTCCTGAAACCTAAATTTTAGAGAAACTTGGCAAGATCTGGACAAAATAATTTTACCATTTTACTGGATTACCATTGGAAATTTCTAAAAAAAAGATTTTTTAAATTATCATTTGGCCTAATGGAAAGATAACCAATTGTAATGTTGACTTTTTTAATTTTTAATGAAACTTTCAAAAACCAATAATTTAGAGATAATCGGTAACATCTGCACAATTTAAATTTTGGAATGTTATTGGAGTGCCATTGGAAATTTTTTCAAAAATGATTTTAAAAATTACTATTTGGCCATGCGGAAAAGTAACCAATTCTATTGTGGACTTATTAAATTATTAAAAAAAAATTCTTGAACCAAAATGTTACAGAGAATCGGTGAGATCTGGACAAATTAAACTTTAGAATTTTATTGGATTACCGTTGGAAATTTAATCCCAAAACTTTTTTTAAATTACTATTTAGCCTAAAGGAAATGGAATCAGATGTATTGTGGAGTTATTTGAGATATAATATTGTGATTATACTTCTGAAACAAAAATATCAGACGGTATTTTAAAGAAATAAGTATTGTTTTTTGATGATATTTTTTTAGAATATTATGCATTTCTGTAATGTTAAGTTTAAGTGAGAAGAGATTCTGGGCTTTTTTAATACAATCTTTGAGATTATTTTTTTTTTGCCCGCTGTTAAATGATGAATGCAATTGCTTTCACAATTTAAAGTGAAATGCAATATATTCTGAAAACAGCAAAAATAAGGCAAAAATATTTTTTTTAAAATATGTAAATACGAGTACTGTATTTTAAAATGTTTAAAAAATATTAATACTTTTTTCTTTTTTTTCAGATTGATATAGAAAATTTTCGAAAACTAGACCCATTTTTAAAGGAATTTTTTTTAAAAAAAAAACAAATGAATAAATATTTTTTTGAGTGGGTATGGAAAGTCAATAATAATAATTGTAGTGTTTCAAAGTCCTTGTAATGTGATTATTGATTTTTAGTGTTTTAAAAAAAAAAAAAAAAAAAAATTACGCGCACCGTACGCGTACGGTAAAAAAAAAAGTTTTTAAAAATATCTATAAAAAAAAGATGAAAGATAAGGTTGGCTCTTAAAAGAGCCGTTGTGTTCATGCAGGGAGAGAGGAAAGAAAGAATGGGAAAATTAGTCTCTGTGACAAGTGTGCTGATCTATTTTGAGGTCCACTAGGGAAACACTGGTCTCCCTATGACAAATTAGATCATGACAAGAGGCACATCGAATATCAACCCTCAGAAATCGAGTGTTAATTTCCAGAGGGCCAGCAAAAGGAGATGCTCCCCCCACAGATGAAGGGCTCACCTGACCTGCAGAAGAAGGAGTCAGCCCTGCAGATGATGGTCCAGGCTGAGCTGCTGTGGATGTGCTTGGTTGACTTTCTGAAGGGTTACCTCCAAAAAGTCGAGCATGTGTCCTTCTGTGTACATCCTTGAGGTGTCTCTTCATGGTATGATTCCCAAAGGAATACTTCCTGTCAGGATTACCTCTTGAAAGTACACGCTTACACAGCTTGCAAGTTACTAAGGGTGCATTTACCTTTTTCTGGCCTTCAGGAAAAGTAAAATAATCCCATACATAAGAGGTCTTTTGTTTCCTCGCTCTCTGCCTCAAGGTAGTGCTGCTAGTGCTAGCCTCACTCTCAGAAGAGCTCTGCTGGTCTGCCATCATATCACAAAGACAACCCAGCTCCTTCTCCTAAGGGATCACAAGCAGAAATGAGGGGAATGGGTGTGGTGTAGGAGAGTTCTAGAACTGAAAGTAGTTTCAACCAATCAAAAGTTGTGTTTCATGATCACATGACCTACCGTACGCTTACGGTACGCTTACGGTAAAAGTGCGCATGCGCGTACAAAAGACACGCGCTTGCGCGCATGTGCATAACAGTCACTACCCGACACTTCCGCGTAACGTGCGCGTGTAGCGTACACGCGTACGCGTCCCACGCGGAGTACGCGCGGCTACGCAAATTGCGTAACTATACGCAAACAGCGTAGAAAAATTACGGGCGTTGCGTAAACCGTACGCTTACCGTAAGCTTACGGTACGCGTACTAAAAAAAACAAAAAAAAAAAAAGGAAAAAATGTATTGCTAATAAATTTTACCTTTTTGTATTATAAAATATTTTTAAAAAAACATATTATAGAATTTTAAAAATTTAACCACAGTCTTAAAAAAAGGATAGAAAATTTAAAAAAAAAATATGTAAAAAAAATAGAAAAAAATACATAACTTAGCATTTAAAAAACCGTACAAATTCACTGAAAAAACCATAGGTTTCACACACGTTATAGTTAGGAATTTGCATTTAAAAAACCTTGCTAATTCAATGAAAAAACCATAGGTTTCACACACGTTATAGTTAGGAATTAGCATTTAAAAAACCTTAGAAATTCAATGAAAAAACCAAAGGTTTCACACACGTTATAGTTAGCTGGACATTTTACTTGTAAAAAACCATTGAAATTCCCCCGTTATAGTTAGTTAAGCTAACTATAACTCGCGCGCCCGCAATGCACTGCTGATGACGTCACATATTACATCACTCATGACATGGTCAGTGACATCACTCATGACATCACTGATGACATCTCAAATGACATCACTGATGACATCACTAATGACATCATCCTTGTGATAGAGTGGCAGACTTCCTCTCACCCTAATATAACCTTTGATACACACATTCATAAATAGAGACTAAACTTTTCAAAACAATGGACATACCAATACCAGTTACAACAACCTCTTCAGTAATTCTAAGATCCATATACACATCCACTCATTCACCAACAGTCCTATACAGTCACTCATACATGTACTCACTCATCATATGTACTCATACACCTATACATCCTGTTACACAATGCCACTCATCCGTAGAGTTACTCACACACATAGTCACTCATGCTAATAAAGAATCAAACATCCATTTACTTGCATATACAGTTATACACACACCACCACACTTACTTCTACAAAAACTTACACATACTTAGTCTTTTAAACAATCACTTATAGAAACACATACTTATTCATACAGGAACTCTTTCAATCTCTCACTCTCACATATACTCACTTATATACACCAATAGTCACATATACTAGTTTAAAACATATGTAGTTACTCATAAAAACACTGTAGAGACAGTCATTCACTCACTAACACACCCATACACACACTCATCCACCCATGCAGTCCTGCACACATACTATCTTCAACACATACAAACAGTAAGTCACTCATTCATGCACCTATGCACTACGTAATACCCCCCATCGAACCATAAAGACATCAGACACTTATACTGATACCCAAAAAACCAACTAATAACCTATATAAACACTCATGTAGCTGCTCACCAACCCATGCAGCCACTTATACACAAAGTGAAAGACTGATACAGATATATACATATTTAAACATTACTCACTAAGCCATGTATTCACTATGATACACCTAATCAGTCAGTTACACAATCAATTTTTCAAAAACAAATCATCCATTTAGACACTTACATACCCATTTATTCTTCCATCGACCTTGAGATATACATATATAAAACATATTTAATTTTCAGAAAAACACACATTCACTGGATGATGTCATCAGTGATGTCATTTGAGATGTCATCAGTGATGTCATGAGTGATGTCACTGACCATGTCATGAGTGATGTAATATGTGACGTCATCAGCAGTGCATTGCGGGCGCGCGAGTTATAGTTAGCTTAACTAACTATAACGGGGGAATTTCAATGGTTTTTTACGAGTAAAATGTCCAGCTAACTATAACGTGTGTGAAACCTTTTGTTTTTTCATTGATATATATATATATATATATATATCAGCATGCTCTCGCAAATCCAGAAGAATCTCTCCAACAAAGGCGAGTGAAGACCCATAAATTGTGCAAAATTAATTATTTATTCGTCACCAGATATGTCCATGACGCATTTCGGCTGACAACGCAGCCTTGATCACATGACACGAATGAACAAGTGCAACCTCTTTTAAGGTGCTAGTGCTCTGAATTTCACAGTCAGCATAGAAGAAAGACAACCGTATTAATGACATTATAAATGCTTAATGACATATATATATATATATACAGTCAGTCAAAAAAAACATTGGGTTAAGGCACATTATAGTTAGAAATTAGCATTTAAAAAAATCTATGAAATTTACAGAAAAATACATAGGTTTTAGGGACGTTATAGTTAGAAATTAGCATTTAAAACACCTTTGAAATTCACTGAAAAAAACACAGATTTCAGGCACGTTATAGTTAGTTAGGCATTTCACTCGTACAAAACCAGAGAAATTTGGCCATTATAGTTAGTTCAGCTACAAAAGGTTGAAAAATTATTTTCCTCCTTCACCCTTACACCCACACTGTCTTCAATGATGCAGCGATAACAGGGCTTTCTGAGTACAACAGGCCTACCCCCAGACTAGACCATTTTATTATTCTTATAATTCTGAGGAAAATTTAATTCCTCCTCCCGGAAGACAGCCTGAAGACAGCAGTCACAGCGCTCATTCTGTCACGGCTGGATTACTGCAATAGTCTCTATATCAACATCCAGAAGAGACATTTGGTCAGACTCCAGATCGTGCAGAATGCGGCAGCCAGGCTGCTTACAGGTACACCCAGGTTTGTCTTGGTGAGGTTGGGACTCAGAATTCTTCATTGGCTCCCTGTCGAACTACGGATACAGTTTAAGGCCTTGTGTATAGTTTTTAAGCCCCTTAATGGCATTGGTCCTGACTTCCTGAAACACTTAATACAGTGGTATGTTCCTGGAAGAGCTCTGCGCTCATCGCAAGCCAAACAAGCGATCCTCCCCTGCTATAACAAGACTAGCTGGGGTGGTAGGAGCTTTTGTCACTGCGCCACCAAGGCTTGGAATAGCCTGCCTTTCCATCTCAGAAACTCAACTAAGCTACTCCCCTTTAGGAAAGAATTAAAAACATGGCTATTTACTTAATGGTAATTTTAGCTAACAGTTACAGATGCTCTATTGGTTGGTAGCGCACAGCGCCAGGACACCTTAGGGTCACAGAGCGCTTTAAAAATCCCAATAACATAACATAACATAACTATAACTTGCGCTCCCGCACTGCTGATGACGTCACATATTACATCATTCATGACATGGTCAGTGACATCACTGATGACATCTCAAATGACATCACTGATGACATCATCCACATGATAATCTGATGCACCTGCTCATACCCTAATATAACCTTTGATACACCCACTCTAAAATACAGACTACCATTTTCGAAACCATAGACACACCAATATCAGTTAGTACATACCCACTCACTAATTCTTAGGTCTACACACACATCCACTCATTTACCCATACAGTCACTCATACATGCAGTCAACCATCAATACGGCACTATCATATACACTCACATATCTATACAGACACTCACACACCGCCACTCATCCATAGTTACTCACACACCTAGTCAGTCATGCAAAGAATCAATCACACTCCCATTTACTCACCTATACTGTTATACACACACCACCTCACTTGTTCAAACATATACTAACACATACTTACACTGTTAAAAAATAACTAATACTAGCACACACTCATCCATACAGCCACTCTCACAATCAATCACTCTCACATATAGTCATTTATTTACTCCAACACTCACATATACTGCCTTTCACATATGCAGTTACTCACACATGTACCACTGAGACATCCATTCACTCACCAACACACCCATACACACACTCGTCCACCCACTCAGCCCTCCACAGATGCACTCTTGAACCCATACGCCCTGTAAAACACCCACTCACACATCTATGCACAGTCACACCCTCCCACCCACCCACACAAACACTCAGGCACGCATACAGATACTCAGACAACCAATCAATAACCCATATAGACCCTCATTTAGCTACTCACCAACACATGCAACCGCTTACACACCAACTGTCACTAACCCATGCATTCAGTAAGACACATTTAATCACACACTTATACAGTCAGTCACGCAGCTACTAAATCATTCATTCAGACACTTATACACCCACTCATTCTTCAATACACCTTGGCATATATATATATATATATAAAAAACCTATTTAAACTTTACAGAAACACACAGTCACTGGATAATGTCATCAGTGATGTCACTTGAGATGTCATCAGTGATGTCACTGACCATCTCATGAATGATGTAATATGTGACGTCATCAGCAGTGCATTGCGGGGGCGCAAGTTATAGTTAGCTCAACTAATTATAACGGCCGAATTTCTCTGGTTTTGGATGAGTGAAATGTCCAACTAACTAAAACGTTCCTGAAACCTATGGTTTTTTCAGTGAAAAAAAAAAAAAGAAAAAAAATATATATATATATATATATCTATATATCCTTTAATGAAATGCTTACAATGTGCCCTGAATTTAAAAAATGGAGGAAAACGCCACTTCAGAAGTTAAAATGAAAAAAAGAAAAAGGTGAAATACAGTTTCCCAGCACTTGCCAAAGGTTGTGACTTTTAAACACATGGTCAACATTTGAAAGCAAGAGATGGCTGCCTATGACTAAGACTCGCTACAGGAGTTGAAACGCGTCAGGTGAAAAAGTCTGCTGATGCAATTCAGAATGTGAAATAAATTGCCTTCTTTTGCCACCAACCAAGGCGTACTTCGTCCTTGGAAAGGTTTTGTTGGTATGTGAAGCGAGGGAACTCCGTCCCCGCACGCCGAGTGTATATATATATATATATATATATATATATATATATATATATATATATATATATATATGAGAAGGCTGTCAGATAGGGCGGTCCGAGTTGGGGTAATCGGCAGCCCCAATTATAAAACTCCACACTTTTCTTATGCAAAAGTAAACACGGACTCCCAGGAGATTTGCAGTTCTAAAGCTTGTTTAATAGACTGCACACAACAGTCTATTAAACAAGCTTTAGAACTGCAAATCTCCTGGGAGTCCGTGTTTACTTTTGCATAAGAAAAGATTGGAGTTTTATATTATATATATATATATATATATATACTCCACATATATATATATATATTGGTTTTCACAACTACCAGCAAAGTAACAAAAGACTACATGGGTCAGTGAGTAAGTACAACCACTCGCCAGAGGAATGTCCAGGTGAACATATGCCATTGGACAACAGATTAGTACGTAAATGCCATCCGTACACGCCAAATAAAGGGTTGAAGGTACTGCAGCCCTCTTCTTTTGACAATCTGGAGCATGGCCAGGCTTCTATTTGGATTGCCTTCTATGGTATTCTTCCCTTCACCTGCGCTTCTACTGAGTGTTTTTCTATCCCACACCTACCAACACTACTGCCAGTAACAAGATATAAAACTATTTTTTTTCTTCATATTTGGGTTTCACACTGCAAGTGACAAAGATGAAGTGATGTATATAGGTTATTAAATGGGAGTGTACCACTTTGCAAAGCAGTGACACACATGTAGACCAATGAAGGAGCAAGTGGCAACAGCATATGGGGCTGTTGTAGGTGGCATAGGAATCCTCCGGAATCAGCTTTCCAACATTGCAGTTTAATTTCATGAGGGAGTCTGTGTAACCAATATCAGACTTCATGAAGAAAGGCAACACCGCTGGGCATAGGGGATCTGAGCTGGACGTACAACCAGATCCAAGCCATGATGTCTTATAAACATTTTTTGCCAATGCATCATTAATACTATGTCAGGACTGGAGGCGAGGATTATGCCTTCTCTCTTCACTTTTATTAACAGCAGTTAATTTAAAACAACAAGACTACATTTCCCATGAACACTTGGGAAAATTGTAGTAAAAGAAAAGTGTCCAATTAGGAACAGTTCTGGATCCTCTAATCAGGTCACTCCATCTTCAACATAGTCTTTCCTCACTGGGTCTTCATCCTCTTTCTTCGCTGCTGCGCAGCCGAGATAAGTGTTTTTCCCCTACTCTGTGGGGTTACTGCCTTGTTCATTGTGTGTTTCCTTAATTACATATAATTGAATGTGTCACCCGCGTTGTTCGATGCGTGTTAATGCAGCTTAATTGCTTTGCTTCGTTTTCGTTACTTAATGATTTTATTGTCCATTGCCTTTTTCATATGTTCGCTTAACTGTTGCCGAGTTTCTTTGTCACAGCTTGACTGTGCTGCTGTGACAGCGATGATGAGATTGCCCGTTCGTTTTGTAAATTAGGGCTTCACCGCCACCTTGGATTCGTGCAGAAACTTGCAGTTTTTCTATTTTTGGACGGAGTGCCGCGTCTTTTTTACTAAAAAGCCGTGGGAGTGTTTCCGCTACTACGTGGCTGATTATGGTGCGCTCGCGAATCTCCCGCCGCCAGGGAGCGCAGGAGGCAGAGGGAAACTGCGCGCGCGTTTAAATCAGGAGGGGTTTGAATGGCACGCCGTAGTTTCCCCGCGAGCACCGGCCTGAGGAGAACGCCTCACAGAGGTGTATTGGATCGTGCCGATTGAGGAATAAATAACGGCAGATCCTTGTATTTCCACGCTCTACTGCTTTCAGGCATCTTTATATTCAACAGCAGAGTCTGTATTTTTTTTGTATCCCTACGTCCCCCTGTGGGTCTGTATTCAGGCATCCTAACACCTGTTGGCACTGTCCCAGGCCGGCAGGATTTGTATTATACCTGCACCAGATACTTCGTGCTCAGGGCTTGACCCCTAACATTTTCAGCAAGCTCTTCTCGCGCATGAGTGCAGGCTGGTACCCAGCGCCCCCCTTAAATAACGCCTGACAGTTAAGGCGCCTGAGTCTGACCCCCTGACACCATAAATAAGCCTCATCAATATAGTTTGTCCTCATTTGTCCAAATATGGAAATGGACTACGAGGAAGACTCCCAGGGAGGGAAAAACATCCTGGCAGACCTCCCTTGGGATGATGTGTTCTACGAAGCCGTGGACGCTTCAATTTATGAAGCGGTGGGTGAAGCAATGTCGCCACCCTAGAAGAGAGGTTATCGCATAAGATTGATCAAGCGCTAGCACGGCTAACCGTCCCTTAAATTGGGCCCCCAGCGACTTCCCTGATGGCAGACCCTGCTTCCCCCCTACCAAATGCGCACGTGACACGGGGGTGGACCTTACTGCTGTGACAGGCTCAAACAAGCTTTCCTAGCGACACAGCAAAATTTGCCACCTGCAGGGGACGATTTGTCAAACCAACACGACGCAGGGAAAGCTGATGCTGAGCCCGGCCCGACCTCAGGACACCTCTGACATGTTTGACCCTGACTAAATTATCCATCCCCGCTGATCAGACTGGGCCCCAGCTAATAAAGTGGCCAGTTATGTGGCAATGCGCATTAGGAAGCCCTTAGAAAAAGAGGTCTGTAACTGCCTCCGGGCAGAATGCCCTCGACCTTCCCTAGACGATAAAGTCACCCTCACCCCAGAAATTGATACCCGCATGGCTACATTTTTGCAGAAATTTATGAGGGATCCCAAAAAAAGGGGGTGGGCACAGAGGGCTATTGTGTTCTTGGGCAACGCTAACTGTGCCCTTTCCACGGAGCGTCGCCGCTCCTTGCTTATCAAGGTCGACCCCAAACTCGAGGATCTTGTGGATTCAGAAGCTGGGGCAGTGGCACAAGGAAGCCTCTTTGGGGAACATTTTGTCAAGGAGTTGGTCACGTTCGTCAACACCTTTACCTCCTGTTAGAACTGGTGGTCTCTAGTTGGCAGAGGTAGGTACCTTTGTCCAAATAGGGACACTTGCTTCTAGTCAGGGTAGGAGGCTACACTTCTAAAATAACCCCTGCTCACCCCGTGGTAGCTTGGCACAAGCAGACAGGCTTATCTCAGAGGCAGTGTGCAAAGCATTTGTGAACACATACAGTAATACAGTGAAAACACTACAAATGGACACCACACCTGTTTAGAAAAATGAGTAATCTTTACTAGACTTAACACAAGACCAATCAACAAAAATCCACAATACTGTAATCAAAAATAGACTTTAAAATGGTAGAATATAGCTTAGTTCAATTTAGATGGTAAATGTGACACTTTACTCTCAAAGTACCTTAGATGCGTCACGCAAACAAACAAAAAGGGTCGCAGGGAAGTTGATGCGCCGTTCCTTACACTCAGAGGAGTGGATGCGTAGGTTTCTTACTGCTGCGCAGGGGAGTTGAGGCTCACTTCCTAACTGTGTGGGGAGTTGATGCGTTGATTCTCACTACGGCCCGGTGACAATGCGACAAGATGGCGCCTCGATGCGACGATACGGTGCAATGCGACAAAATGGCGTCATTGATGCGACAACGTTGGATGGGATGCGTGCACGCGACTGACGGCCGTGCGGCGAACTTGGTAACTTCTGAGCCACGACAGGCCCTGCGACACGCTTCTCCGGTGATGCGACGGCGACCTCTGCGGCGGCCACACGCTTCTGCGGTGATGCGACACGCTTCGTCGGTGATGCGACGGCGAACAGCTGCGGCGGCGGCATGCTTCTTCGGCGATGCAATGGCAACTGCTGCGGCGGCAACATGCTTCTCCTCGTTGCGTCGCGCTTCCTGCTCCCAGCGACACGCAGTCTTCTCAGAGGGCCCAAACAACAGTAGAATTTCCAACAAGGGAACTCAGGGGAGCTGGTGGTGAAGTCTTGTATCCCTGAGACTTCAGGCAGGAAGCAAGCACACTTCAAGTCCTTGGAGATTCTTCTACAAGATTGCAAAAGTAAACACAAAGTTCCTTTTCTCCTTTCCTTGGCAATAAAGTAACTGCAGGCCAACCCCAACAGCACAGTACAGGGGCAGTCTCCTCCTTCAGTTTCCTTGGTTCTTCTCCTTGGCAAAGGTCCTCTTGATTCCCAGAAGTGATCTAAAGTTCTGGGGTCTGGGTCCCCCTTTTTATACACACAAATCCTTTGTCTCAGAAGGCAGAGAGTGTCTGTACCTATTCCAAACCAGTTCTGGGTGCATTCTGTCAGTGCACAACTTCTTCCTTTGTCAGTGTGGGCCAGGGTCATCAGACGCACCACAGGAGTTGGAGCCAGCATAGTGGAAGGCAGGCACAGCCCTATTCAGGCCTAGGTGCTAGTCCTTCCACCTCTCCCAATGCAGATAGGTCTATTCAGCCTAGTGCTGACTCACCCTGTCTCCTGGAGCCACCCAAGCCCCTGTCACTCACAAACCAGACATGGAATACACAAACCTAGCAGAGGCAGGCTGGATGGTTAGGCAAGAAAATACCTACTTTCTAAAAGTGGTATTTTCAAACACAGAATGTTAACACCAACTTCACTAAAAGATGTATTTTATCATTCTGAGTTCAGGCATACTAAATTTGTTTTTCTACCATGTTCCCTAGGTCAGTTAGGATTATAAGATGTTATAACCAAACTGCCCATTCTGGCCTATGGAAACAGGTAGCCTTGCAATAGTGAAAAACGAAATTGGCTGAATTCACTATCAGGACATGCCACACACATCAGGGCATGTGTTACCTTTTACATACAATGCACCCTGCTCATGGGGGTACCTTGGGCCTACCTTAGGGGTGACTAACGTGTAGAAAAGGGAAGGTTTAGGGACTGGCAAGTGGGAGCACTTGCCAAGTCGACATGGCAGCCCCAAGCTGCACACAGGCTCTGCAATGGCAGGCCTGAGTCACATTTTACCAGCTTCTTCTGTGGGTGGCTCAATCAGTGCTGCAAGCCCACCAGCAGCATTTGATTTACAGGCCCTGGGCACACATGGTGCACTTTACTGGGGTCTGACAAGTAAATCAAATAGCCAATCATGGAGTCACTAATCCATTACAAGAAGTTACAATAGGGAGCACTTGCACTGTGGCACTGAATAGCAGTGGCACAGTGCCCAAAGCATCTAGACCAGCAAAATATATAGCAAAACCACAGGAGGCAACAGCAAACAAGGGAAGGGAGACTCACGCCAATGGTGCCAGGTCTAACACCTCCCTTGCCAAGGCGCAGTTCTCCATTAAAAAGATTTTTTCCCCGGGTTTTCCGAGGGATGGGTCGAGGTAGGGGCAGCTCGACCGTCTGCACCTCCAACTAACACACAAGAGGGCAAGGCTCCAGACAGGGACAATCCCAGGACCAGTCCCGTTTTGGCAACTTCAACCCGGCAAGAGGCCGACGTGGCAAGGGTAGAGGAAATCGAGGAGCTGCAGCCTCATCCAATGCCAGTGAGTGTTCTCCCATCTTCCGAGTTAAAAGTAGGGGGGAGACTGGGAAATTTTTTCCAGACCTGGCCTTCTTTCACAGGGGACACATGGGTATTGCAGACGGTTCAGGGTTTCCACATAGACTACGTGGGCGAACCCTTCCAACAGGACAGGCCTGCCCCATCCAGTTCTTCCTACAAGAAGCCTCCTTAGCAGACGCAGAGGTCGAATGCCTCCTGGCCAAAGGTGCTATCGTCCCCTCTACTCCCCATCCCAGAGGTTTCGTTAGCAATATCTTCCTGGTGGATAAAACGGATGGGGGAAAGCGACCCGTCATCAATCTCAGCAGCTTCAATGAGTGGCTGGTCTACCCCCATTTCAAGATGGAAGGAATCCATCTCCTCAGGGATGTTTTTGTTTTGCGTCCCTCAGACTGGTTGGTGCGGCTGGACCTAAAGGATGCCTACGTAGTCATCCCAGTCTTTCCTCCCCAACGACACTTTCTCCAGTTTGTCTGGCAAGGGGAGACATACGAGTTTGCTTCCCTCCCCTTCGGCCTATCCTCGCCCCCTTGGTGCTTCACCAAGGTCCTCAGCCAGTGGTGGAGTGTTTAAGAGCTCGGGGCATTCGAATGATCGTGTACCTGGACGATCTGCTCCTGATGGATGTGTGTCCTCTACAGCCGATTCTCACACCGCCCAATCTCTTACGTTTCTGGGCTTCGTGACAGACTCCACTTCCTCCACACTCAGCTTACCGGCCAGGAAGGTCTCAAAGATTTGACATAAGTTGAGATGGGCCCTCGCCATGCATCAGGTGTCTCTCAGAGATCTAGCCCGAATAGTAGGGCTACTCTCAGCTTCCATCCAAGCCATCTTCCCGGGGCACCCTACTACCGAGCCCTGTAACGCCTCAAAGCGGTGTATTTGCGCAGAGGGTGTCCCTACTCTCACAAGGTGATCCTCTCCGAGGAAGCCTGAGAAGAGATCCAATGGTGGTTACAACACACAGTCAGGCAATTTTTGGGCCAGTGCCAGATTTAGTAAAAGAATTTGACCCCAGCACAATAGGCTGGGGAGCCAGGCGGGGTGAAATTTCTACAGGAGGGTTGTGGTCCCCAGAAGAATGGAGGTTACATATCCACTGTTTGGAACTCCTGACAGGCTCCTTCGCCATTCCCTGTTGGACGAGAGAGTCCATTCAGTCATCAGTTCTTCTAAAAATGGACAACATATCTGCGATCCGTTACATCAATCATTTAGGGGGCACGAGATCCAAAGCCCTTTCCGACCTGGCCGCCAGTTTTTGGCAGTACTGTCTGGACAATCAAGTGTCGGTCATGGCAGAGTATCTTCCCAGGCGGGAGAACTTGGTGGCGGATTTTCAATCCCGCAATTTCTGAGATTCTAGTCTGTGGAAGCTGACCCAGATGTTTTTCAGAGGTTGAACGTCCTTTGGGCCCCTTTTCGAAAAAGACCTTTTTGCTTTGAGGCTCGATCACCAACTCCCTCGGTTTTTCAGCTGGAGACCGGATCCGTTGGCAGTGACCACGGGCGCCTTCCTCCAGGATTAGAATCAGGAGACGGGATACGCCTTTCCTCCCTTCGCTATGATCACAAGAGTGACAGCTCAGATCAGAAGTCAGAGGGCGGAAGTGGTAATTCTCAACCCCTTTTGGAGATCTCAAGTCTGGTTCTGGAACTTTCTTGGGATTCTCCAATCCTACTCCCCCACTTTCTGAATCTTCTGCAAGACACTGACCGAAGTTCCACACCCACTAGTTCTGGGGAACTCATTGTGACTCATGGCATGGAGGATTACCGGGGACGATGGGAGGTCCTGGGCCTTTCGGCAAAGGCTGAGGAGCTCATGTCTAAGGCTTGGGCGGACAGTACAGTCAAATGCTACAGGTCCGCTTGGAGTAGATGTTCCCGCTGGTGTGTGCGACGGGGTCTCAATCTCTTGGATGCAGATGTAGTTCACATCCTGAATTTTCTGGCGCATCTAACCTGTAGTGGTTTGGCTTACAGGTCTATAAACACCTTTCGTTCAGCCATTTCGGCAGGCCACCTACCGCTTAATAATGCTGCAGTTGGAGAGCACCCCCTCGTGTACGAACTTCTCCGGGGTATTAGACCATCTCTGCCCCCGGAACCTCGGTACTCGGCCCTATGAGATGGGAACCAGGTTCTTAACTTGTTCCTATCTTGGCAACCTAACCATTTTCTGTCACGGAAAGAGCTGTCAGCTAAACTGGCTATGCTGCTCTGCCTTATTTCTTGTCGACGCGTGTCTGATGTGAGCTCTGGATGTCACATCCAGGATTTTTACTCCTAATGGAGTAACTTTTTTCCACATAGAAGGACTAAGTGCCACACAAGAGTAATCTCTTACCCGGAATTCCCAGATTCACCTAAGCTGTGCGTAGTTTGCTGCCTGAATGCCTATGAAGAAATGACAGAGGAGTACCGACCGCCAGGAGAACATCAACTTCTTTTTGCATTACGCAAACCATTTAAGGTGGTGTCCAATCCCACCATAGCCTAATGGGTTAGGCAAGAGGCAGGTATAAGTCTCAGAGACTTTGGAGCTCACTCAGCTCGATCAGCTATGGCCTCAAAAGCATTTGGCTTGGGTGTCCGTTTAGAGGATATCCTCAATGCGGCGGATTGGTCTTCTGACTCTACCATTAAAAGGTTCTACTTCAAGCCAGTGCTGGACATGGCTCACCTCGTGGTGAGCAAGCTTTAAACTAGCATAATCCTCGCCTCCAGTTCTGACATAGAATGAAAGATTTCCTAGCTAGTGTAACGGAAAATTTCAATTCTATTAAGGACTCGGAGGGGAGGATTATCCCGCCATAGGGTTTTTGGGATGAAGATTTCCCACCCCGTATTGGAGTAAGTAGTTCAGTTTGATTCAAAACTGTTGAGAATATTAATTTGTTGTCATTTTGTGAAATCTGCCTCACTGCTTTTGGTTTACAGGCTTGACGTATCCTTGTTCGTTGAATGACGATGTACCTTTGTCCTCGTAGGTTCTGATGCGAATAAACAGAACACATGAGTGTGATCTAACGGCTGACTTTGCGCGACGAAAGAGGATGAAGAGCCAGTGAGGACAGACTATGTTGAAGATGGAGTGACCTGATTGGAGGATCCATTGGACACTTTTCTTTTACTACAATTTTCACAAGGGTTCATGGGAAATGTAGTCTTCTTTTAAATTGGCTGCTGTTAATAAAAGTGAAGAGAGAAGGCATAATCCTCGCCTCCGAGTCCTTAATAGAACTGAATACTTGCCGTTATGATAGCTAGGAAATTTTTCATTAGGCACCACTGTAATCATCATGGACATTTTAGTGAACCAAATGTTGAAAGCAAGGGTGATGGGCAAATGGAACAATACATTTCTTCAGATCATATAACAATACTGTTATTGGTAGATGGCCTCAGTACCGTTGGTTACTGCCCCTGAGGCTTGGCACAGTTACAGTGTGATATTATAGGAGCTTAAAACCAATACCCTGGGAGTCCTTATGGTAGGTCGAATTAAAGCAACAGCGCCCCGTTATTCCCATGGAAAGTTCTAAGCCTGACCAACTGGGGGTTTGTGTTGTAACACTCCGTTTCCTTATGGGAGTTCTTTTCCTGGGTTATGGGGCCCAGATGTGTAGTGAAACCCCAATGGTATCGCACCAGATGTTGGGCATTCCTGGTCCTCACTGGCTAGTCAGACAAGCAGCCAGCTTAGGTCTGATCATCACTGGCTGCGCTTGAGTCAATTGTAGGTTACACATTAGCCCACCAGGTAAATCTGAAACATCTTTCTTCATACAACCCGGTGGTGTCTCAGTCATTTGCTTGTGGAGGTTTCCTTCACAGGGGTGGGAGAGGGGGAAAGGTAGGGGGAGAGCGAGAGAGAGGGGAGAGCAAGAGGGAGGGGGAGAGGGAGAGAGAATGTGAGAGAGAGAGCGAGAGAGAGAGAGAGAGAAAGTAAGAAAGAAAGAGAGAGACAACTCTGGCTATGGGAGATCTGAGCTATGGGGCAGCCTGTATCGCATGCAGGGAAATAATTTGGGCATGCAGCAGCTTAGCGCAACCTTCCCCTGCTGGGCTGGACACCTTGAACACCTGCTGTATACCACTCTTGGTATGATGGAAGGAATACGTACATCTCGAGAAGAAGGCAAAACCCCTATAATTATGTCCCTGCTGGGGCAGGGTCCTCCTTTACAGTTACCTTGGCTCTAAGGGTTGTCCTCTTTGGGTGATCCTGTACAGTAAAACCAACCCTCCCTCTTACCCTTATCGAGATGTTTGTGATTACCGATGTAATGCATGTGTTGTTTTGTTTTATTTTCTCTTATTATGTGTTGCAGGCGGGGTTACAGGGTGATCCAAAGGACTTTGGTACAGAAAGCAACCACAAGGAAAAGCCCCTAGGGGCTTCATGCCAATCAATGTTAGGGTCCTGGGACAGAAGCAATGGTGCCCCATTATTCCCAAGGGCAGTTATTAGCCTGAACAACTTAAGGCTTACCTGGTAAAGTTTGCCTCTGAGCGGGAAGTGTTCTCCTGGGCTATAGGGCCCAGATGTGCAGTGAACCCCCAAAGGTTCATCACTAGATGTTGTGTATTAACTAACCAGGCGGGCAGTCAGCTTATCAGATCAGGGTGGGGGGGAGGGATGGAGAGAGAGAGAGAGAAAGTGTGTGTGTCGGTCAATGGGATATCTGCACTAAGGCACAGACCCGTTCTGCGTCTCCATAGTGCAAAAAATAGGATCATGATACAGCCCAGTTACCTGAAGATCTAAAGATCTGTTGTACTGCACTGTAAAAGGACAAGATGCATAGCACTGGAGCCGATCACCATAATAACAAGCGGTTGCCTACCTGACGAGCAGAGCACACCAACCTGCCTAGAATATCTATTTTTTTTGTAAAAAATGTAATTAATTAATAGGGATGAATGAGGAAGAAAGATGTTGAGAAAGTGAAAGGCTCCCACTACTAATATCTCTGAAAGTCTGGCCCCTAACAGGAATGGGTGGTCGGGACGATTTTAAATATATATCTAAATGTGACACTGAAGATGTCATTTGACAACTAGTATTCAGAGATGTTAGACCCATTGCCTCCCTAGAAATAGCTAGTTCACAAGGCCATCTCTTTACCCATATTACCTAAAAGTCACGTAAGAAGATCACAGCTGCTTACCAGTAACAGTTAGTGCGCCTCTTAGAGTGGAAAGTCAACTAAGACCCATAAATTAACATATCAACAAAGTAACTGGATCTTAGAAGCTACTTCAGAACAAGCGCCCATACAACTAGCTAAATACTCTTGCCCTACCTAAAGAAGCACTCCTTCTTTGTCGTGTAGTTCTCCACTTCCCAGTAGGAACTGCGCGTTCATTGGAGAAACATAAATGTAGGGATGGTGTCCGACTGATTATGTGCACACCGCAGGTTATGTCGTCCTAGACACCAGCTAGCCCACAGTGCCACCATATGCACCCCTAAACCTAGACTGGTAGCAAATGGTTTTGGCAACCACAGAACAGGACTACCCTGAACTCTCCCAGGGATTGTGGTAAAGATCTAGAAGCAACCTTCTTCAAATACCAACTTGACAAAGCCAAAAATTGCCCGAAAAGTTTGTTTGAGCGGATTAAGTTACAATCCAATAACACTACTATTCAATTTCCTCTCAACTCCTGCCCTCAGCCAAACTGCGATGCCGTTGCAGACTTCTTCCTTGAAAAGTCGAGTGAGATCGAATCAGATCTAAACGTTGCCCTGATCGATCTTCCACCGTCTCCTGACTCCTCCTTACCCTGGCCACCTCCTACACCACCCTGTCCCTTCCCTAAAAAAAATGCCTCCTGGAGTCAATTCACACCCTGCCATCTTCAGCATTCTCTCAACCCTGAAACCTTCAAATCACTTCAATGATCCCCTCCCATCCATCTTCTTTAAAGAAATGATAGGATCATTAGCCCCACTATGGTCCAAGGTCATCAATGCTTCTCTTCTTCAAGGTGAGATCCCTGACTGCCTGAAGGCGGGCCTAGTTCTCCCCATTCTCAAAAAACCCACGGCAGACCCTGAAGACCTAAATAACTATCGCTCAATCACAAACATCCCTACCATGGCAAAACTCCTTGAGAAATGTGTACAATAACAACTGCACAAACAATTCCAATCAGGCTTCCGTACCGACCACAGCACTGAAACGGTCATCACGCATATAGTGGACGACGCGCTCACTTTGCATGACCAGAATGAATTTTGCCTACTAATACTACTCGACCTCTCATCTGCATTTGATCATGTCAAACATGACAATCTACTTAGCCTTTTGGAATGCAGGATGGGGCTCTCAGGCACTGTACTAAAATGGTTCACCTCTTTTCTCAACAACAGAACTCCGAGAGTCAAATCCAATCAAACTCTATCCAACCCCAGTCCCTGCACACTGGATGTGCCCCAAGGGTCCTCGCTCTCCCTCACGCTCCTCAACCTTTCCATTGAACGACTTACTGTAATCCTCAAAGCTTCAAACATCCAATATCACATGTATGCGGATGACACCCAACTGAACATGAAAATCTCGTGCCCTGAGGACATCAAGACACTCAACGTGCCCCTGCACAAAACACTAAATTGGCTGACCTCTAACCACCTCAAACTAAAAGCCCTTAAAACGGAACTCCTCCTCATTTCACCCACTAGGCAAACCCCCATTGTTGAGAAATATCTAACAAACCTTTCAGCTCTCAACTGCACCCCACACACCATTGATTCCACAAAATTCCTAGGAATTGTGCTAGATAAGAACCTAAACATGCAGGATCACATCAGAGCAGCTACCAAAGGAGCAAACTACCAACTGAGCGTCCTAAGAAAACTCAAACCCTACCTTCCCCATGATGACTTCAAATCTGCTGTGCAAGCACCAGTCATCTCATGACTAGAATATGGCAGTGCTACTCAATGCGGGCTTCTGAAACTCAGCCCCCCCCTTAGAGCTTCTCTGAATGCTGCGACTAGACTCATCACTGGCTCTAAGAAAACCAACCACATCTCTCCCGACCTGAAATCGCCCAACTGGCTTCCGTTTGAGTCAAGGCTCCAGTTAAAAATTGCATGTATGACTCACAGAACACTACACTTCAACACTCCTCTTTACCTGGCAAATAAGCTCGAATTATCGGGAGCCTCCCGGCCCTCAAGGAACACCAGCACACTGCTGCTCAAGCCAAAGAAATTTTAAAAAATGAAAACCTACAATAGTACATTCTCTGTATTGCCCTGAGAATATGGAACTCGCTACCTGTGGAAACCAGACTTATTCCCTCATCATTCGCCTTCAAAAGGGAAGTGACAGCCCTACTGATGAACACTGCGCTGAACTAGAAGTGTCTCTCCTTCTGTCCCCTATCCTGTTTAGCCGATTAATCTGCTACCTATGCTTTTGCGACAGCCTCAGATAAATGTCTACCGCTAATATGTCAGTATGTTCCGTATGTATATTTTTCTACTTTGTCTCCCACAGCGATCTAACTAGGTCTTCCACAACTTTTATGTAAAGCACTCTGATACCGCTTGGGACATGTTCGCGCTATACAAAACTTTAAATAGATAAACCCTTTCACTCAGTCACTCATGCTCTTTTTCTCTCAGAGAAGTATACAAGGAATACACAGAGGAATGTTTTCAATATGTAGTGAACTGATGTGATCGATCTCTCTCTCTCTCTTAATATATATATATATGTATATATATATATATTACCTACTGGCGGTCGCCAGTAGGTAGTTATAGTTAGGACCACGTTTCCATAGGAAATCCGCAACATTCTATTTTTTTAAATGCTAATTTCTAACTATAATGTGCCTTAACCCAATGTTTTTTTTGACTGACTGTATATATATATATATATATATATATATATATATGTCATTAAGCATTTATAATGTCATTAATACTGTTGTCTTTCTTCTATGCTGACTGTGAAATTCAGAGCACTAGCACCTTAAAAGAGGTTGCACTTGTTCATTCGTGTCATGTGATCAAGGCTGCGTTGTCAGCCGAAATGCGTCATGGACATATCTGGTGACGAATAAATAATTAATTTTGCACAATTTATGGGTCTTCACTCGCCTTTGTTGGAGAGATTCTTCTGGATTTGCGAGAGCATGCTGATATATATATATATATATATATATATATATATATATATATATATATATATTACCTACTGGCGGTCGCCAGTAGGTAGTTATAGTTAGGACCACGTTTCCATAGGAAATCCGCAACATTCTATTTTGAATAACTTTGGCGCCGGTCGACGAATCCTCGCGAATTTTTCAAAATAGGTGGGGCGCTACGCTCCGCTCCTACCCTGAAAGTCTCGGGGGGATTCGTCAAGCGGGGGCTGAGATAAAAGGGGGGTCCCAAAACGCGTTTTTCCCATGCATTTTTCCATAGGACCTTTAGACACAGCTACAGCCCGAACGGCTGAACAGAATTACTAGAAATTTGGCAGAGAGGTAGTCCTCAGGTCAAGGAAGTGCCTTTTGTAGGTTTGGTGTAAATCTGTTCAGTAGATTCTGAGAAAATAGCCTTTAAATCAATATATATATCTGAGCCAGCTTACGGTGCGCTTACGGTACGCTTACCGTACGCGTACGGTGGCGTGCGCGAGCCCGATTCTGATTGGCTCTTAGATCTTAGTAAACATTCGAATCGGCCGAAACCAGGAAGCGGCGGCCGCCATTTTCTCTCTCGCACTGAGAGTGTGGATTAAAATACAAAGCACAAAAACATGTAAAGGGGCTGTTTGGACAGCTCCAAAACACCTAGCCATGTTGACGGAGTCCCCAAAGATCCTCCAAGGCCAAAAACGGAATTTTTATTTTTTCGCTAATTTCGCCGATTACGCTTACCGTACGCGTACGGTAAAAATATATATAAAAAAAAAAAAAATTATCCACACTCTCCCCACCCCGTGTGCAAATGGTGCCCGAAGTGCACCATTTGTGCATGGCTTATAACCGGTGTGAAAAATTAAAATATTACATTTCAAATCGAAGTGCATCATATGTCCTCCATGTGCGTACATGGCCCATCTAGCGTAACGTGCGTGCACGGCACTAACTGCGTAAAGTGGGCGAGCGGTGCGCGAAGCGCACCGCGTGCTCACTGTGCGCGCACGGAACGAACTGCGTTAAGTGGGCGCGCACGCCACGAATGGCGTAAAGTAACTTAGCATTTAAAAAACCGTACAAATTCACTGAAAAAACCATAGGTTTCACACACGTTATAGTTAGGAATTAGCATTTAAAAAACCTTGCAAATTCACTGAAAAAACCATAGGTTTCACACATGTTATAGTTAGCGGAAATTTTACTGATAAAAAACCAATGAAATTCCCCCGTTATAGTTAGTGCAGGCAACTATAACTCACGCGACCGCAATCTTCTGCTGATGACATATGTGTCTTTATGAAAAAAAAATATTTGTAATATATGTATAGCTAAAAATTTATGGAAGAAGACATGGGCAAATAAGTGTCTAAATACAGTATTAGCATCAGCAGAGGATTGCGGTCGCGTGAGTTATAGTTGCCTGCACTAACTATAACGGGGGAATTTCATTGGTTTTTTATCAGTAAAATTTCCGCTAACTATAACATGTGTGAAACCTATGGTTTTTTCAGTGAATATATATATATATATATATATATATATATAAACATAAATATATATTATCTACTGGCAGTATGAAATTCCCCCGTTATAGTTACTGTAGGCAACTATAACTCACGCGACCGCAATCCTCTGCTGATGACGTCAGATATTACATCACTGATGACATATGTGTCTTTATGAAAAATAAATATTTGTAATATATGTATAGCTAAAGATTAATGGAAGAAGACATGGGTAAATAAGTGTCTAAATACAGTGATGTAATATCTGACGTCATCAGCAGAGGATTGCGGTCGCGTGAGTTATAGTTGCCTACAGTAACTATAACGGGGGAATTTCATAGGTTTTTTATGAGTGAAATGTCCAGCTAACTATAACATGTGTGAAACCTATGGTTTTTTAAGTGAATATATATATATGTATATATATTCCTGCTATGTGTTCCCTAACCTAGATGCCTAGGTTGTATATATGTGTTTTTTTTCTCCTAAAGTTTTATTGCCATTTGTAGGTATAGGCATTACATCTGCAGGCGTGGGTATCGTTTACATTCAATTACTCCATATTGACGGTGTGCTGACCCACACAGTCCTTCCTAATATAATGCACCGAGAATGTCTACTAGGGTGTATGTATGTGTTCTGACAGGAATCCCCATTGGATGATCCATCCCCATTACCTGAAGGGAAATAAAGTAGGTCCCCGTTGTTGTCACAAGTTGGGCATCCCTCACAGAGGGATCAGCAAGCAGCTAGGCGGAGGTTTCAGCGTGTAGTGACCTCACAAATGACAGCAAGTGCTCCTCTTCCTAAAACCCGGAAATGCTTCTTTATTTATAACAAAAAGCATCCTTGCTCTGAGCCGAGACCTCTAGTCAGGCCGTCATTATTCATGTTCTTTAGATAGCTGCGTTGCTCCATGGGCGAACAACAACTGCATTTGCACAATGTATGTTCAGGCCTTGCACGGGATGTTCAAGGTATTGTGATAATGTTCTTACTAAGTGGAATTTGTAAGCAATGTAGTTTCAGAGAAACTAATCCTGCATTGTCACGAGTGCAAATGTGTGTTAAAAAGTCATCGTGTGTAAAGGAAGGCAACTCAGGAAACGTATTCATATTTAAAATGGCAGCGTTTCTCCCCCGGGTCTAACTAAAACACATGACATCATGCCCAAAGTTTTCTCGAATCTGTCACTATCATCAAAACTCTTTTACCATCATAGTTTGGCCCTTTTTATCAAGGTTATACTAAGTTCATGTAGCACTTTATTGAATCGCTTTTGCACGGTTTTATGACAGTGTGATTTTTACTTTTTTATTTGAAAAATTGTAGTCATTTTTAACATCCTATTCATGTATAGTTTCCATTGAAACAAAAATAAAGAATATTGCATAATGTCCAAAGACTGCCTTGACAAGCACTGGAGTTTTGTCAAGCTTTCATTAAATCAATATTTTGCAGTGGATATGATGGTGCAGGTCACGTCGCTACTTCCAAAAACTGAAACCACCATGAATGCAAATAGGGTGAGGCATACAAACATTGCAATCAATTACCACACTTCTTTATTTTCCACTTCTTCCCTTCTCATTTCTTTCCCAACTGTCTCATTGTATTTCTTTCAACAGATGCTTCAGAAGTAAGGTGGATACTTTATGTGAGAGCATCTTGGGTACACCTGGGGAGTCTTGTTGAACAATACAGGGCCAGACTCTGAATCAACGCAGAAGCTCAAAGCACAACATTTTGCCCATTACTAGTCTTGATCTATAAAGGACTTTTAGAGAAGGCACCCACGTCTTTACAGTTTTCTTTTTGGTTGCTCTGTGTGTATCTGAGAGAGAGAAAGAAAGAGGGAGCATGCCAGATTCTGGGTTTTGTCTATAATGTAATGGAATGTGGAGTGGAGAAGGGGAGAGATATTTTTGGGACTTGTAATTTGTAACTTGTTGGACAGCAAGCATTTAGCAGCCTTACTCAGCACACATGTAGGAATGAACAACTTATGTACCTTTGTTAATGCTCTTCCTGGTAGACTTAATCTAACTGCAGATTCCTCACCTTTTGAATATTATCCAGGCATCAGACTGGATCTGGAAAATCTTCAGTAGTACCTCTGCAAGCTAGCAGGTAGCACTGGCAGCTCTGCATCGGCATTGCTCTGTGCTGGATGTGGGGTGCGTTGGCCTATACAGTTGCTTTCTTGATACTTCTGCACCCGCAGATGTGGAGCCGACCAAATTGGTTGTGACCAGTGTGCAGATTCCTAAATTGGGGTCTTTTTAAGTGAGAGTATGGGTTCACGGACAAGGAGGTGGGAATCTGAGATGAGGAATCAGAGTCTCTACCAGAAAAGAGTGCTACCAAAGGTAAGTAACTTATTTTTGTGTTAGAGACATAACCACAGAGTCCTCACCTTTTGACTAGATATCCAAGGAATGCCACCTAGGTGATGAGTCTGTGAAATCAGTCAATCTAAGAAGTCCTGAAGGACCAAGCAAGTAAACTGCCCTTCCCAGACAAATGGATCGTCCAGGCAATAGTAAAAATAATAATACTGAAAACTGGCCAAGGCAGGGATAACAACCGTGACCCTGATAGGATGACCTTGCAAGCCCTCAACAGGCTTTTTGGCCATTATGTAGCAAATCATGATGCAGAGTACGATCCAGCGTGACCTTGCCTTTCTTTACCCCAGTGAACCCGATAAAGAACTATACATCCACTCAGCCTCCATTTATAGGCAAGAGGTAGCAGTTAAGAGCTCTTTTCGGATCCAACTGGTAAAGTCTCTTCTCCTCCTTAAAAGGGTGAAATGGAAGATAAAAACACCGGAAGGGTGATGTTCTGACCAACATTAAATGGAGTCACTACCTTCGGAAAGAAGGAGGCGAGTCTGGAGAATCAGCTTGTCTGGCTAGGACTTGGTATAGAACAGTTTAACAGAAAGGGTCTGCAACTCATTGATCCCATGCACTCATATTATACCGACAATCACTGCCTTGAGGGTGAGGAGCCTGCGAAAACAACTGTGAAGGTGCGCAAAGGGCGTACACCTGATACCCGAAGAAGGTGAGAGAAGTTTTAAATCCCTCTGGGGATTAACCAAGAAAGAAGGGGGAGGCATGATATGTTGGAACCCTTTGAGGAAACTCATCACAGTGGGTGATTTAAATTATGATGGAGTGTCCTCCAACCATAAGTAGCCGAAAGAGCCAGCAGGTACCTAGTGCTTAATTTGGAAGAAAAGAAGTGCCCGGCCCTTGTCAGCAGGCCACTGCAGCTTGCACCACCCATTGGTCCCACTAGCGCTGCCAGAGACAGTACTATCACTACTAGCCATCGCACTAATAGAAGTGTGACAATTCAGACTTTAAATATGCATTAAAATAACTAATACATGTCACCCAAATTATACTTATAACTTTGGGTGGCTGGTATTAGTGATTTTAATTTAAATTTAATTATTAGCCAACGGCAAAAAAAAAACAGAGTCACCATGTGGCAGGCTGTCTTAAGAGCCTGTGTTGACAAAGTGCTGGTGCCGAGCACCGGAAACCACTGCCTCAAATTAAGCACTGCGGAGGGAGTGGGACGAAGCACAGAACAATTTTTTTTTTAAACACTTATCTGGAGTGGCCGCCCCACCGGCCGTCCTGCTGCTGCCTCTCCTGCGTCCTCCGTCAACTTCCTGCAGACTCCAGGCAATAGGAAGCCCCCGGCAGACAGGCTCCCCTGAGCCAATCACAACCCTGCAATGCAGTGTCATAATTGGTCTGAGCACCGTGGATCGGCGCTCTGAATGGAACAGGGAGCCTGTGCATGTTCCTAACCAGGTTGTGTAATGCAGCCTACTAGAACATGCAAAGTGCGCATGAACGGAATGGTCGGTCCAAGAGGGCCAAACAGATCATACGCACGTTGGGAGTGCACAGCACTCCTTCCCTGCTCTGGCCAGCCCAACCCTGCCACAAAGCCACTGACAACTATAGGAAAAATAACATGCTAATAAGGATAGTTATTATCATGGTATTTTTCCTTTTGTCGAGAGGAGCCACCACTGGTAGGTTTTGCAGATTTGGGTGAAGAACCCAGTCTGGCTGCTGGAACAGAAGATCCTCCCGAAGATCAACACACAACAAGAAGAGAAGGCCTTTGAATAATTAGTTTATCACAGTCTTCGTCTGGGGAAATCTCATGAGGTTTGTTTTTAATGTTGCCCTCACCCACTACTTAGTGGCATGCTTAATCATAGGGACGCTTCTACCCCCTGCTGCAGGCCAACATACAGGGTAGAGCACAACATTTTTTTTGTTGAAAAAACATACTCTTGGGATCCATTTTTGCAGAGGCAGTAATTCAGTTAAAACTATCTAGGAGGGTACCCTCTCTATTACTTTATTCCTGGGTCCTTCCTAAGGAAAGGGTTCTGTCGCTGACCCATTTGAGAACCCTCAACCACCACTGTATATCTTGTACAGTCTCTTCCAAAATGTGGACCAGATAGCAAAAATCACCCTGATGCTATGCCCACTGGAACTTCAGATTCTACTGCAGAGCCCGCACAAGCCATTTGGTGTACTTGACCAGTAGGATGCAAGTAGCCATTTAACACAGCAGCCTCAGAGTCATCCCTCGCTGAGATCCAGGATAGAGGTTGAAACATCAGGATCATAGTCTTAATGTCCTGGACACTCCACTCTGGAGGATAGGTACGAAACTGCACTGTGTCATGATTGCCTCTTACAAAAGGGAGCGTCTGTGAAGGAGTCAGGTCTAGCTTCAGCACATTGATAGTGAACCCCAACAATGTGATTACGTTTGCCGTAGTCTGAAGATGGATGATGATTATGAGGTCCAACCTGCCTTCAGCCGCCAGCCATCGAGATAGGGGGAAGATTGGAACCCCGACCTCTGAATATAAGCGTCAACCAACGCCATCACTTTTGTGAACATCAAAGGGGCACTGGTGAAGCCAACGGGGAGCTCGGTGAACTGAAAATGCACCAGGCCCACAGTGAAACACAAGTAGCGTCTGTGGGCCTGTAGAATGGGGATATGGAAATAAGAGTACTGCAGGTCCAACACCACCATCCCAGTCTCCAGGATCAATAACAGTCAAGACCTGTCCAAAGTGAGCCTCTTAAATTTGTCCTTCCGTACGAAGGCTTTGCAAAGACAGAGATCCAGGATGGTATGACGCCAGTCTCTTTATTTCAACACCAGAAAGTAGCATGAATATCAACCACAGCCCACTTCTGGCATTGGGACCCTCTGTTTGGCTCCTTTGGCAAAATAGCCTGCACTTACTTCTGCAACAAGGACAGGTAGTCCTCCGTCATCTGTTCTTGTGAAGGTGGAAGATGTGACAATGTCTCAAGGAATGGTAGGGAGTAACCCTGCAACACAATTTGCAAGACCTTTGCCTTAAGTTATCACCTGCCACCCTGACAGAAAATGTTGAGTTCTGTCTCTAAGAGGGTGGATGCTTGCAGACAAGGGCATGCCAAAGAGGCTTTGGGGCGGCAGCTGGAGGAGTTTGAGACTGGGCTGCACACTGCCTTTGTTGTCCACGTGGTTGGTGGATGAAAGAACTGGTTGGGACATTGTCATCTGGGTGTTGCACCAGCTGGTGTTACCACCAATAGTGAAAGCAACTACCATGGTCATGGAGGGGGCAAAACCGATGTTGTGGCTACCATGGGGGAGCAGAAACATCCAGGGAGTGTGCATTGGGCCCGTTGTTTTTGAAGCACTCCAGGACTGAATCTGATTTGACCCCAAAAAGACAGGAACCAGAAAAAGGCATGTCAACAAGGCTTGCCTGAACGTCCCTGGAAAACCCAGTGGAATGCAGCCAGATACACTGAAGAGCCACACTGATTCCATTGGCTCACCTAAGCGAGTTGGTGTGTCCAACCTGAAGGGGATTGTGAACTTGGCCGCATCACGGCCAGTGCTTAATTTGTAATAAAATATGTGCCTGGGCCCCCGTCAGGAGGACACTGCAGCTTTAATCACCCATTGCCCCTGCCTGTGCTGCCAACGACAATACCTACACATCTATAACCATAACACTCCTACGAGTGTGATAACAACACAGACTATTCCAGGCCCCCAAACCTATAACAGTGGCTTGGGCGGCCGTAATGAATCGCTTTTAATGTATATTGAATTAATTAACACCTGTTGTTCTTCTCATCCCTAAATTAGAGACAGAGCCACCATGTGGCAGACAGGCATTAGTGCCGGTGTTCACAATTAAGTGCTGGTGCCGAACATGGAAACCACTGGCTCAAATTAGGCAATGATCAAGGCCATCCTGAGTAGCCTGTGAAAAGATAACGCAAGCTTCCTCTGAACCATGGTAGAACCTGGCCAGAGTCCTATTAAGCATGAACGTAGAGGCTCAAGAGACCGCTGGTGTTAAATGAACGAAAGAGCCAAAATAGTGGCAGGAAAGACTTTCTCCACAGGTCTCTATTCATTTAGACTCCCTGCCAGCAGCAGAGTTAGGGAACAAATTTGGATGGATTTTGTTTGCTGAGGCCTGTACAACTAGGCTCTCAGAAATAGGGCGCTGGGTGAAAAAATGTGTATCACCCGAGCAGGTCGCTGGCACCTGGAAACCAGCCAATTGACAGGGAGTGCCTAAACAGGGTTTGACCCAGGTGCCTGAAAGCATATCTGTAAGAGCCTCATTATAGGGGAGAAGGGGCTCAGAACTTGTGTGGCCGAGTTGAACCACCTCCATTAAAACACTGGTCTTTACTTCCTGAATAGAAAGCTGAAGATCTAAGACCTCTGCTAACCTCCACACGACCTTGATGAAAGGAGCGCTTTCTTTAACTTTAAGGCCTGAAGTGAAACCAATCCAGTATCTGGCGAGGTATCCAGACCACTGACATTCTGAAGGTCCCCATACCACTTATCCTCCAGATAGAATTGGGCAACATCGTCCCCAAGCCCATAGCCACCATTGTCTGAGAATTTGCCAAACAAGTTATGTAGGGACCTAAGCCCTGCTGGAGGGCAAAGGCACCGTATCACAGTCAAAAGTTAGGCTAAACTGCTCCAGCGCAGTCAAACCCGCACGTTGCCTTCGTTGAAGTTGGGGCGGTGATGTCTCGGAGTTGGAGAGCACTAAAAGTTGGTCATCATTGTCCAGAGTTGACGGCGCTGTCATTGGTGGATTGCGTTTCAGAGTGGGTTGTGGTGCTGGAGGTACAGAATTCGGTCCAGAGCCCTGAGACCCAATGGCGGACCTGCTGCCAGAAGTCCAGTTAGGAGGCCCTGCTGCTCCTTGGGGCCCACAGGTGTGCCAGATAGAACCAGTAACATGCCGAAAAGCCGCAGCATGGCTTCACAGAATTCCTTAATTTGCTGTGATGTCACCATCCGCCCCTGGAAATTCCGACTGCCACAAAGCAGGAGTCAGAATTGACTCCAAAGTAGAGTGTCTTTGGGAGTGTGCCCTGGAGGCACAATGACACCCTTGCACCATCTTGGGAGATCTACAGTGGCAGGACGGAAGTTCTTTGGACTTCGACTGATCTTGGCTTGGGGCCTTGCGGTGCTTTGCCTTAAAGAGCTTCGCTTTCTGGTCCCGAATGGCCTTGCACTGCAACAAGGCACAATAACTGCAGGCTTTGAGTTGTGGTTCGATCATAGGCACCACAGGCAAACCACAACTGGGTCAGTCACAGTCATCTGTTTGCAAAATTCACAACAGGGTTTGAACATTGTAGATCTGGGAGATGACATAGTCCCTAGAACGTGGCTTCAGAATGTTTAAGAAATTTTCTCCATGAGACCAGGTGTAGCTCCGGATCCGCGTCTGGTGGTGCGGAAAGAAAGGAACTGATGTCAGCACACATGGGTGGCTCCTATGTTGGCCTGTGCACGTCACATCCGGCATGGAGTGACTTCACAGTGGACTTCTTTGTGCCACCTGCTGGCACACAGGGGTACAGGAGAAGATTTACAGGATCCAGTCTGAGCTGGGAGAGTATTCAAAAGGTTATGAATCTGCAGTTAAAAGTCTCCATCAGAAAAAAGGCAACACAAGATGAAGAACAAAGAATGAAAAACGAAATGCTACAATTTGCTATAATATGATGTGGAAACAGGCACATATGATAAGCATTAACTCTGTAAAGAAGGACTCACAACAACAATGATGTTTTCAGTGCATGAGATAAAACATCCAAATGGCAGCTTGGCGACAATTTACTGATGAGGGTCTCTGCTTGCCAGATTAAATGATGTAGCTATGGACTTTTACCTCAGCGCTATTTTATACAACTTCTGAAACCGTAATTTAATGCACTGGGATTCTATAAAACTGTGCCTTAAGGACCGCTACTCAGAAAATACGATTGTTATCAGCAGCCGACACTTTAGGGCACTAGGACTTAGGCTATCTCAATAAATCTCTGACGTCTGAACGTCTCTTCCCAGCCGTGTGTGAAGATGCAGAAAGTGATGGATCTAGCCGCCTTTATCACACATCAGAAGATAACATTCAAAGCCTCCCGTTTCCACTTTGCGGACAAATGATCTGAACTCAAATGGATCGCCAAGGAGAAGCGGTGACATTCATCAAACCGCTGTAGGACAAGCGCCACCTCATTCCACTGCAAATCATCTGCTAAGATAACAGGAGCCAATCCCTGACAATTGCCTTCGCTGACACAATAATAAATAGCACTATGAGCTACATAGAAAGAAAACCCAAAACATTCCAATTTTGGATGCGGCCCTTTCAACCATAAGAGCGCAGAGATACTGATGCTCCATTCGATGTTAACGGCAAACTGAGTGCAGATCACCTGGTACATAGGTTAGGCATAGGCTTGAATACGACTTAACAATTTCATGCCAATCAGCTTTAGGTGATATTTACAAATGTGAAGAGTGGGGCCAAAGACAAGATGCTGGATCCACATACCTAGTTTATAGGACCTCTTTTGCAAAAGTCAAATAAAATCAAAACAAATCAGCCCTCCCCTCAAAGTCGAAAACACACCACAACAATGTGTTTTATTTATATATAACATTTAATATCGGCTGTTTTGAAGTGATGCAAATGACAGATCGTAATTATACTCAATTTTATGGCATCTATATGTTTCTGGTACCCCACATTGGACGGAGGGGAAAAGGTTGTACGTCTTTGTCAGTTCTGGTCACTTAAACCACTGCAATACCCCCAAATCAGCTTCTCATGGTTGCCACATGCTTCCAAATTAGAGATCAAAGTGCCCAGAGGTTTCTACAGTGGCACGTCTGGTGCTTAAGAAATTTGCAGTTCATATCAAATTGTCAAACATGACAATTTAATTTGTTCTTCTTTCTATGTACACAACAATGTACTGGAACAGATCCACCTGTTACAAAGAAGGGTATTTCCGGATCCTACATCTGGTAAGGTGGAGTATGCCTGACCCAGTAACAAACCCTAGAAACACACACATTTCTCTGGCTCGTCAAGTACAGAGGTGAATAAACAATAGGGACTTATAGGACGCAGTTTCCCTATGTAAAATTTCTTATTATCAGATCATCCTTCAGACGATGAGAGATATTATCTCCATGGCTTTAACATTTAGGATTTGTACCGAATACCTATTAGGCAGTAAATGCATTTTGCATCACAAGCAAGAAACACTGACAGAGACCGATGGCACTTTAAGATTCCTTCCCCAGCATTTGACCCATATGTTATTGTAAAAGAGGTGAAAGGAGTTCAAGGTGAACTTTCTAGGAGTCTGAGACATTGCCAAAAAACAAAACATTGCTTCAACACCCTGAGCACTAGGAGAAACACTAGCCCAAAGAAAATGCATCCATTTGTGAGAACACTACAGAGACCTGTTAAGTTGTGTAAAAGCCTCAAGAATAAACCAGATGCTCTAAGCACACCATACAAACTATTTGACTTCTCAAAAACTTTTTCCCATGAAACATAACTCGGTGATGGGAGGAACGCATGCAAAAAGTCTCAGCCACTGGCAATCACTCGGAGGCAACATTCCAGTCCATTCGTTTTCACCCGCTATTCTACTACAGAGAGAGACCAGCTAGATGCAAATCAGCCTGGGTCCTGCTGCAATAGAAGTAGTGCAGCATGAACTGCCAAACCATGTCCCAACTGAACGGGAACACAAGCAACTTGAGAATGGTTTCAGGCTACTTACATTTCATCAGTAAGGTACAGCTCGAGTTCCATGGCACAGGCATAGGACTGTCTAGAGTGGCATAGTAGGTGAAAAAAGATGGCCTGGAATGTGGTCCAGAGCTTCCAACAGTGGTTGAGATTAAGTCAAACATTCCTTCCATCACTATGTTGCAGCAGGTGTCCTACAGGTCCCTTGACCAGGGTGCCACAGGTCTCAAGCTATAGCTCACGGACAAGGTCTAAGTAGGCTAAAACCAGTCTGGGGTTACTTGTGCAATCTTCTGGAGGGGGCCTGGCACTTTGGACTGAACGGTTCCTTTTGGAGTAGAACTAGGACTGATTTGCATATGGCTGATCTCAGACGTGAGTGGCATAATGGATGAGAGTGAAAAAGGAAGGTCTGAAATGCAGTCCAGAGTCCTCGCCAGTGGCTGAAACTCATCTCAGCATTCCTTCCATCACTAATTTTGAGGTTTATGTTTGCAGCCGATACCTCTTTGCCCTCGAACAGTAACCAAATCATGTTGATGTTCAACTGCAAACAACAAGCTTTGCGCTAGACTCAATAAACTTCAAATTTGTTTGCGGTAGCTCTCTCCTTAGATGAAAGCCAACTTGCTGAACATCAATGCCAAGCAGAAAGGAATTCTACTAGTGAGAAGTCACAGTGATAACTGATCCAGGTACTTCTAGTTCTAGTTATAAGCACTGAGCCACAACTTTTAAGAATGATAAGAGACTAAGGGGCATATCAACAAGGGCCAAGCGGAGATAAAACTATCGCCCTATTTACAAGTGGGTGCTAACATGCATTAGCGCATGTTAGCACCCGTTTTCCCAACGCCTCACTTTGTATCTCTAATGAGATGCAAACTGGGCGTCACTGGGCAGTACTGCTTGTAAATTATCGCTGATGTGCACATCGCGATATTTACAAGGAGGCCCATGCATTTTAGCAGATGTTAGATTTTGGCGAAAACCACGGTTTTCGCCAAAAACTGACGTCTGCTAAAATTCTGACTTACCTATACTTTACATTGGGGTGGATTATGCTGATACGACCACAGGGTTGTATCAGCAAGGTTATTGCAGTTTTCCATGGAACATCGCTGTTCCATGGCAAACACCGCTATCGCTGGAACATTTATCGCCATTGCGCTATGCGTTGTTAATACAGTGCTAGCATGGCGATAATTTCCAGCGATAAAAAATCTCACGCTAAGCGCGGCCAGCGATAATTATCGCTGCCACTTGATAATATGCTTAGTACCATGGAGATAAGGGGAGACAAACCAGCCCCAGGGAACGAGGGTTAACATAAGGTTTCAGGATCATTACATTGTGATACCCTATCTTCCCTTCCTCTGGCCTTCTGGATTAATGAGGCCAAAATATGTGACATGCAAAATTACTACTCAACATAGACTACTGGAGAGCTGGCGCAAACAATGTATGTGCCTGATTTTGGTATCACTGTGCTCTCTCTGAACGTGGGCCTAAATAGCATTTTATACATCCAGCTTCTGTAACTTAAAGAGACTTAAAAGACTTGCTGCTATCACTTGACAGTGTACATGAAGTCATTTTTTGTCACCCTGCCACGGATTGCCTCACAGTCACACTATCTACCACTGTATACAAGCTTTACTATGTAAACAATCTTCTTAGGAGAGTTCCTACACATCTAGTGCTTCACTCTAATTAGTACAGTAGACCCACACCTATTGGCTTTGTCAACGATTAATTGGAAGGAGGTTCATGTTCTTCTTTTACCCAATAAAATGCTGTTCAGTAGTATAAACTTCTAATTCTTTACTAATTTCCACCATTTTAAAATCTATTTTCATGCAGTTATTCTTGATGCATTTTTAAGTAGCCACTCTGTGGAAGAATTAGTCCAGGGACAGAGTACTGCTAACTTATATTATGAGGTATTTTGATATGTAATCTATCAATTAGGCACCATTAAAGATCCATGATGGAAGGGGCGGGGGTCACATAAATTAGCCAAACAAGGTGGTTTGCATTTCACAATGATTACACAAAAAATTAACAAAAAGGGTATTGCCATCTTTGGGTTTTAATAATGTGGATGAGCTCAAGTATAAGGTTAAACTTACCAACAACTGTAGCACTAAGTACTGGTTTTTGAGCAGTAAGAACTAACCCAGACTCTGGGTAAAAACTACACGTATTTGCGCGTGAAACAGGAAAGTGTTATTACTTGATTCACAAATCCATTTGAGCTTATTCCCGATTTATTTTCTCTTTAACGGACTTTATTTTTAACATAAATCTGCTATTTTTCCAAATCCATTTGGGGCATATTTCTTGGGGGGGGGGAGGTTTTTATTTTGTTAAACTGGGTATCCTTTGTGCCAAATTTTATACTTGGCAGAAGAAAGTCACCTCACCCAACAATGACATTTGTCTTCCCCGCTAACCCGGTCAATACCTTCTCATAGGCTGATGACTCCTAAATGTGTCATCAGTCATTCTGCTTCTTCATCCCCAAAATACCTAAAACTGTTCACCACTGGATGCAGTAGGCCTACTATTTGAATCTGAATGCCTGTGTGGTCACACGTACAGCATGCATTGCCACAATGAACTTTGGACAAGTTAAGCAATAGAAAATAAACTTTCAAGTAAGAATAGTAATACACTTTGGTACCTACCTAAGTGGCATCGAATTCTAATGTTTGTGGGGCCATAGTGCTCTGTTATTACTGCTCCGGGGCTCAGCACAGATATGCAAGCATTTCCAAAGACATTGTTCCCAATAAAGGTGCGAAGGCTGCCGAGTAAACGGTACGTCCGTGGGCATTTCCGGCAGTTGCTGGGAATGCAGACCCCCTGATTCACGAAATAAAAGGTGAACCACTCTCCTCGGGGGGTGCTGTTCATCTTCCATCCCTGCGGAAGGCTGCAGTTGGAGAACGACTTGTAGAGGGTCTCAAAGTCACTCAGGATGGTCTGGAAGTTCCTTTCCAGTAATTCCACGTCGTGCTTTTGTGCTTCTCGGGAAAAATATGGCGTCGTGGGTAAGTCAGGCAAGAAAAAGACTTCCGGCTTCTGTATGGACGGACGGCTGTTTAGGTACCTCCCTTGTTCTCGAATGCCCTTGTGGATTCTGCCCATGCCCGACCAGGAGTACCTCTTGGCGTATTCCTGCAAATTGTGATAGAGTTTCTGGTTAAGTCCCTCATTGTGGGTACACCGTACACACTCGGGCGAATGGCAGTACGCGTAGCCGTTCTGAAGCCCGTTGACGTCAGAGCTCTGCATGATGGAATTCACAGTGACGTAAGTACGTGGTTGCTCCCGCCCAATGTGATAACAGTACCACACAAACAGCACCAAAAGGCAAGCAACAGTAGAAAGTGCAATGGTGTCGCAATCGCGAAACAAGTGTATGCCCGTGGCGATCAGGTCGCGAAGTCCGTCCAGTGACCAGCTCCCCTCCATCAGCCACTCCGCTGACATTTTTGGGCAGCTGTTGTTAGGTGAGTACAAGGCAAAGCGATTAGTCCTCAAGTTTCTCAAAGGCACCCACACCATGCAGGTTAGTACGGATGGGTAGGCGGATACTCGAAGCAGAAAAGCATGATTCTGCGCGTCGCTTTAAAAGGTCTAAGCATTGCATGAGGAACGGGCAAGTCTTTTGTGTTCACACTTAAACCCCTCTGAGTGCATCTGACCATAGTGATTTCCGTGGGCTGCTTCTCTTCGCGGCTCAGCAGTGTGTCATCTGGGTGGTCCCGGCTGCTTCCCCCTGGTTAGTCATTTCAAAGTGCAGCTGAGAGGCAGAATCTGAAACGAACAAGCGTCACAAATAATTATATTTTTTCTGTTCTTTTTTTTTCTCCTTGCTTTTCCCGCGTCAGAAATAGAACATGCTTTGGGTGAAAACCAGTGTACATTACAGGAAGATCACATCACACAAGATAAAGGAATATAGGACTAATTATCACAGTTTAGAATCCATTAGATCTTTTTCCATTAAATATTTGAACAGTTTCCCATAACTACGTCTTGTTACCAATATATTTCTCAATGTAAGCGATGCCTTTTCCGTTTTGTATTAAATTACAAAAAATAAAATGAAATTAAGAAATAAAGTATATTCAATAACATGCTTTTACACTAAAGCACACAGACAACTGTCAGTACGATGTAGATTATGGTATAATATCAGATTACAAATTCATTAATTCATTACCTGAGATATAAAACAGTGAAGTAATTGAAATGTGCTAGGTAAAGCAATGAAGAAAAGGCAGTTTTTTTTATACCGCTTGGTGCTAGAGAAGGGAGGGGGCAGAGAGAAGCAGACAGAAGTGGCATTCCAGAGCTTAGGGCACCAAGAGGAAAGGATTTGACCTACACAGGGACTTAAAGAGGGGAACTGAAAAAGTGGAACTTTTGAGAAGTAAAGTGGGCAAAACATAATTTAGATCTGAAAAAAGGCTACAACATCAGGCGAAAGTAGGCCATTAAGGTTAGAAACCAAGACAAGATCCTGGAACAAAATGATAACAGTCAAAGTGAACGCAGGCGGCAATAAATGTGAAGTGAGAATCTCTGAGTTTGCAAGATAGAGTCTAGGTAGTCAGGAGCTGATGGCCATCAAGGACAGTTAAGAACTGCGTTATGAAGAAAAGGAAGACATTGGTTTCAAATGACAAAATATATCAAAGGTATCAATGTTATCAGCAAGTGAGTAAAGTCTAGATGGGGAAAAGGAAGAGTCCCAGCAGCGTGCCCTCGAGAACACCATTCAGGAAAAGAAAGAAATGGGAGGCAGTGTTAAACTAAGAAACAGCGTATATAGAGAACCAGAGTAGGAAAGAAAGAGAAGCCTCTTTAAAAGAAGGGTGATAACAGCCAAAAAGGGGGTGGGGGATCTACCCTCATTCTCGTTATGCAATTCCAAATATCTTTTCAGAGAGGATACATCCATGAATCACTCACATTGTGTAACGGTGCTTGAATGCCAACAAATGTATATATCCCAGTTCTGAAGCTCTGACTAATATTTGTCAATATGGGATTGGTCCCGTCAGCCAATGAGATTTGAAAATTATTATTCTTTTTTTTCTTTTCACACTATCTGCGGATCCGATCTCCAAACAATCTATGCAGCAAACATTATGCTTTTAATGGCAAACTAAGTTAATCAACCAGAGAGAAACTGTTACCTAAACAATTCGAAACTTTTACCCTACAAGGATATTGGACTACACGCTAAAAGAAATATAAAGATGAGCATAACAAGGGTTCATGTGAAAAATATCTAGGAACGTCCCCACTCTACAGTTTGGCAAAGTGAAATAATAAAACTGAGCCTCAGTTTGTTATCTGCCTTATAAAGATTACCTGCTGACATGGCAAGAAAACTTGACCAAACCCCATTGGTTGGCCAAAATAAAAACCACTTGACCAGGGTATGGTTATTTTCTGGCTAGAGCCTTGGCTCACTGTCTAACTTGACAACTAGATGGGATCAATAAGGATAGCACAAGTCTCTAGATGACACACCTTTCAGCAGGGACAGTTCATTAAACCAGGTCAGTTCACCCTTTGGAGCGGAGTGAGCTCCATTAAAATGTAATTGACTATTTTGTTTACAAGTGAACACTCTATGTCTAGTGTGCAATCATATGCCAGTACGATTTTGTATGCCATTCATGCAAAAATAAAATGGCTGCCTGGAGTCAAATAAGCATCATGGGGACTTACTCATCTTTTCCCACAAGAAAACACCGATTTCCACAGAACTCTATATTAGAAGTCAACTTCACTGACTCATCCAACAGATATCTTTATCCATATTACTTAAGTCAGTGTTCTCTGAACTTTTTGCGGTAATTAACTAACAAATACTTTCTTTTGTTAACTTGGTTTGAACCTTGCATTTAATAGGCTTCTAACTCAGGGTTTTCTAATGTAGGTCCAGAAAGGCCAGATCCCTGCCAGAATTTCAGCACAAACAGACCACGACAAACGATCCATTTATATTTATATAAATCCATTATTCCATATTAAGAACTAGGCTTGTTTTTTGGAGATTTTGAGACCTTCCACCCCACCCCACACCTCCCAGAGAGTAAGTATTGAGCTCAGGCCAAAATATCTAAAGGAAAAATGAGGTAATTTAAAGAGACCTTGCACTTCACCCTGTGGAGTATTTCTGAAAGGGTAATGTAGGAGATGTAAAGACAAAATTTCCAAAAACATGGTGGCACAACTCTGCCATCCCACAATGTTTCCTTTGTTCCTGAAGTTACCCCTGCATTTTTCTTTTTGATCAGTTTTAAAGGCCCCTAATCCCTAGGAGCTCGCCAAATTGCAGATGTGTGCACCTCGGGTTCACACAAGTGGGTGGCCCTTATGCACATAACCCTTCATTGGCCACTCTTCCATATAGTGTCACGGAGAACACGTGGCCCTTTCTGCTAACGTCCCGATTAGTGACAGCTGATTATGGCTTTTGAGGTCTTTTAGTGCCTAGTGCCAACAGCAAAGTTTACCTTCAGATGCTTTGGAAGACTGGGAATTCTTCCTGTTTACTTTTTTTTTTAAACAAATACAGCATTTGTAAATATTATTTACAGTCTACACTGACAAGCATTTGCAAACATCAGCATGAGTGAGTTTCGATGAAGGGATTCTCAAACGTTACCTGTGCATGATACATTAATATTACCCATAACTATTTGTGTATATTTACTTTGATGCAAGAATGGTATTTAGAAGATAAAGCCACAGGCTGCCCGCAGAGTATAACTGATCATTCATGTCCTAATGCTCTATCTTTGGGTAGCTACCTGCCTAGTGGGAATCCAGTTTCCTATAAAAGTAGCCGCCCATAGGCTTACCTGTACCCTGTACGCAGGCAGGAACATCTGCTTTGCATTCTAGAGAGATGAATTACTAGAACTCCTCCCTGAGGAAGGAAAGACTGAGCCATCCTGCTTGCCAGTGCATTCGAATTTTAAGTGTGTAATAGACATTAACAGAACGTGGGCATCTGTCGGATTTCCTAATTTTTAAATTATAAACTGGAGCTGTCCCAGAGCTCACTAATCTCTTGAACTTGACCTGTGGGTAGTGCTTAATTTGAGCCGGTGGTTCTGGCGTTGGGCATGGCACTTAATTGTAGGGAAACTTTATGAAAGCTGCCACATGGTGGCCCTGTATGTGTAATTTAATGATGACCAGAACAACCGTTCATTCAGTCAACATTCTTTATTTCGCAGTGTTTCCAATGCATATAAAGTACATAAAAAATATCTCCAATAAAAATATTTAAAAATATCATATAAAATGCTTCGTGAGACAGAATTACAATCACCATGAGATTATAAAGTGCATTGTACCCACGATTTTAAACACAGTCGTCTCACTTTTATCTTTCGCTCTCCCATTCATTCATGGCCCTTCTGCTAGTCAGGGAAGACCATAAGAATGATGCCGTTGTATAACAGAAAAAAGGATTAGACAGTTGTTTTATAAAATAAAGCGCCGGACGGCATGGTTTGAAATGGAGTTTATACAGAAGGGGGAAAATGTACCTTTTTCTATCTAAGTCATAAATTCTACAAACAAACAATATGTGCAGATCGGACTGGGCTGACGTTTTATCACGCGGGTAAACTTGCAGGTCATTTAGCGAATAAGTATTTTTGGGAAAGCCCATCATTAGAGGTATAAAATTCAAACGGAATCTAACCAGGATAAAACGATGTTGAGGATTAGACACAGATACAAGACATGATTTGCTAGCCTCAGTGGGAAGGGGGCACAAGAGGTACAATTTACAGAGATTTTATCACGACTCGCTTCCACTCAGTCTCTTACAGACTTCTCTTGGAAGATTTGTTTGATTATTTCTTTGAACATGGATCTACAGCTGGATGGATTAACATATAGGTCTGTTAAACCCAAACTTCCTAGGGTTTCTTTAACATGGTGCAACAAGGTAATCTTCTGTTCAAAATATTTTATTGAATTTATGATAAGGCAATAGACCAAACAAAAAACAGCACCATTGAGGTACATTGAAATTTACAATATTACATTATATTAATACCTGTACCTAAACAATGAAAATTGCAGTATAATAGGAACTAAAAAAATAGAAAATAAAAGGGGGTGGGCGTCGGGAATCAATAGCTATTTTAACACGTATATAACAACAGAGCCGTGTAGTAAACTCCAACAAACTATACTCATTATAGAATATAAACTCTTAATAATATAATGCTATATTTATCGATTGGTTTCCAGAAAGACTGATAAGTAGATGTGTTATGAACAACACCCAACATAGTTAGATCAGCTCCTTTTCTAGTAAAAATTATCCATGACCACCATGATTGAATTAATAATGACACATTTTTCCAATTGGCAGTAATTGATTTTAGAGCAAGAAGTCAAAGGGCTTGTTATTTGAATCTGACAGTTTTGTTGATAGTAATATCAATTTACAAATCAACATATTAAATTAAAGCTTATCTGATAAATTGAATATTTTTATAACATTCCAACCCTCTTCACCAAAAATATCGACAATATTACATTCAAAAAGCATATATCTTAATGAAACTGTAACCAACTTACAACTACAACTAACAATTAGATGAATTTAGTAGTTTTGCATTGAACATTTTTAATGGAGTCCATAAACAATTAAATACTATGATTGAATTAGTTTGATATAAAGATACAGATATGCATCCAGAGACACCATTTATTCATATTTTCTTCCATACATCTTGAGAAAAAGATAAATTGAATCCATTATTCCAAAAGGAAGAGATAAAATGAATGTTATTCTTGTCAAAACTATTCAATTGTTTATAATACATCGACAAAGTGTGAGATGAAGTGGCTATTGTTTGAATTTACGTTTCTAAATCAGATATGTTTACCATTGGAAAATTGTTGTGAAATGAGTCTAGAATGGCGTTACATAATAATTTGTATTTAGAAATATCTGGCGGAAGCAGGGTAAACTTTTGTTGCAGTTCTTCAAAGGATAAAAAAGTATTATTATGATATACATCTTTTAAATAAAAAAATACCTGCATTTATCCAAAATTGTATGTTTTGATTAAGTTTTATAACAGGATTATACCATAAGGACATATTCAAAGTGTGAGAGATAGATGATTGAAAGAGAGAATCTAAATCCTGCAATATTAATTTTGTAGATGTTAGTAATGCCGATCGACGTAATAGGGAGTTAGAAGAAGACATAGTAAGTAATATAGGTAGTGGAAAGTGTGAAATCAAACTGTTCTCAATGAGAAGCCAAGAAGGTGTACAGTTAAACTCTGTATTGGTGCTTTGTTTTAAAATAAATGCTTTATGATAATTAAAGAAATCTGGTAAACCAAACCCCATTACATTTTGCAATTTTCAATTTTCTAAACCCCATACGTGGAGTATTTCTATTCCAAATACATTTATTTCAATATTAAAGTGTCTAAAGACTTATAGAACTTAAGGGGAAATTGAGTAGGTATCATAAACAAAAGATAAAATATATGTTTGGAGCAATAACCATTTTAACAAGTCAAATTCCCCCCACCAAGATAAATGTAAAGCAGACCACTTGTGAATTTTGTCTTTGATATGACTAAGAATATATTCACAGTTCAAATTAATCGATTGTTTAATGGTATGAGAGAACAGGATACCAAGATATTAGAGTTTTTCCTTTTGCCATATTATTCCATTGTTGGGAAGCATATCAGGGGATCAGTGTATATTTAAAGGAAATAATTCAGTCTTGTTAGTGTTTAGAGTTTGACCTGAAATCTGGGAATATGTTTGAATTAGATTTAATGAGGGGGGGAGGGAATAGAAGAATCAGGATATCTAATATACAACAAAATATAATCAGCATAGGCTGAAGTTTTAATAGCAACATTATTGAGAGTGATACCTTTTATTTCTATGCAGTGTCTGATGGCGATGACCAGAGGTTCAAAATACAACCTTGATTAATTAAAGAGATAGACCAGTAATTTGAAACAGTTGTATATTTGTTAAGTTTTGGAAGGACAGTATTCGAAGCTTCAGAAAAGGATCCTGCAGTAGAACCTGAAATACTAAAGTGAGAAAATAAGTTAAGTAAATGAGGTATCAGATAAGGAGAAAATTATTTTTAAAATTCATAAGGTATACCATCCGGTCCTGTTGATATACCCGGTTTAAAATATTTATTAGCTAAATTAATTCCTTCTTATGTGGTTGGTACATCCAATTTTTCTCTCACTGACTGGGTAATTTTAAGTAAGCCACAGTGTTACAAAAAATTATAAATACTAAACATATCCTTGACTGGGGGATTACTATATAACTTTGAACAGTAGGCCAAAACTTCATTAACAATTTCTCCGTGAGATACTTGCAGTTTAACATTTAAGCGATGAATTGCATTATTTGGATTTTATTTTTTTTAATACGCAAATAATTTGCTAAAAGTCGTCCAGATCTATTGGCTTGAAAACAAAATTTAGCCTTATTGTTTGAAATTTGTACACCAGTTCTTCTGCATAACAAAAAGTTAAACTTGTATCCAAATTTCTGTAATTCCATGTTGTATTCATTGTCATTAGATGAAATAAGGAGTTGTTCATATTTTGCTATTTGTTTTTCTAATTCTTTAAGTTTTGCGTTAAAAGCTTTGTTTTCATGTGCTATAATGGATATAGTTACCCCTCTGACATATGCCTTAAATGCATCCCAATGGTTTACAAGAGAAGTAGAACCTTCTGGATTGAAAGAGAAATTATCACAAAATGCTGAAAAGAGTGTGGGTTTATTATTGCCATTAAGAACCACATTTCTATTCATTCGCCAGCGAGAGTGGGATTTTTGGGTAGCGCAGAGTTGTAAAACACCTGAAATGAGAGTATGGTCAGAAATATCAATATTGTGAATTGTAGGATCAGAAAATGATTGAATTAATGAGTGGGAAATTAACAATAAATCAATTCAAGAGTAAGAATAATGAAGGTTGGAGAAATAAACAGTTTCTCTTTTGGGTGATGTAGATGCCAAATATCTACCAATCTGGTTGATTTTAAAAAGGATTTTAAAATGAAAAAAAGCATTAGGTGGATGATATTTAGTTTGACAATATTTATCCAATAGGGGGGTCACAAATTAAATTAAAGTCAACACCAATAATAAGTGAAGCATTACTTATTTTAATCACTTCAGAAGTGAAGATAGACCAATAATTAGGGTCATCATTGGTTGGACCATAAATATTAATTATATGAAAAATGGTAGTATCAATTTGAATTTTTGCTATAATATATAACGACCTTCTGTATCTGAACATTTAGATAGTATTTGAATGTTTCATTTTTTTGTAAAAGGATAGCAACACCGTTGTTAAATAATATTACCCACACATCAATTATTTATATATGATAAAAGCGTATTATCTATAGGAGTTTTGTGAAGCAAGCAGATGTCAGCTTTATATCTGGCTAAATAATTTACAACTTTAGTTCTTTTAACAGAGTGTCATAATCCTTTAACATTAAACAAGACCATTTTAATTCTTTTAATATTATCCATAAACAGACAAAAAAAGAAGATAGAAAAGAGAAAGATAAAGGAGAGCTTAATGGATTAAAGAGCAGCTCCAGAAGAAGATGATAGTGAAAAAGGAGAAACAAGGACTAACATAAAAAAGACAACATAGAAACATGAATAGTATTTTAGAATCGCACACATGCATATGCAAGATTGACCTACCTAGATATAGCCCTCATGAAGAATATCGGTAAATAGGCTTAGAATGATAATACTCAAATGCATGAATTAAGCAGAAGTGCTACTCGTTTCAATGGATAGCAGAGAATGCTGCTTTAAAAAAGCAAGAAGATCCTCAGGGCCTTGAAAAGATTTTGAGATATCATCCTTCCAAATTCTAATAATAGATTGATCAAACAGACCACATGTAAAGCCACAGCTTCTCAGTCGAGGTCTAAGGTCAGAGAATTCTCTACCAATTTTAATTGTTTCCTTGTCGAAGTCCTGATGTATAAAAATGTTTTTGCCATTAACCATCAAAGTTGGAATCTCTCTTGCAGCTATTCGGATGTAACAGATGATGGTGACAGAGGACTTTAAAAATCACCTGACGTGGTTTAACATTGCTTGGGTTGCGTTGAGAAGGAATTCTATGTGGTTTATCAATTTCACATTTTTCTGGGAACTTTGACTTTAAAAGACCAGGTAACAAAGTTTCAAAGTAAAGCCTACAATCACTACCTTCAACACCGTCTGGTAAATGAATGATGCGCAAATCATACTGCCTATTAAGACTTTCTCATTCAAGTAATAGAGTATTCCAAGGCTCAATTTTTTCAGTGAGAGGCAACATACTGTAAATGTTTGCTTTATTATCCTGGATTTTTATGGAATTGTCGGATACTTTCATTGAAAGACTAGCCATGTCCTTTCAAATATTTTTAACCGCTAACATTTTTTATCTGTATTAGAGCGTATAGCTTGTAATTCTTCAAATAAAGTAACTAAAGAATGCTCATTTGTATTCACAATTGTTGACTTTACTGGTGGAGGAGAAATTGTTTTCTTACGTTTGTTAGCTGTATTATGCACATTCTTTCATTCCATATTAATATCTTCCTTGCAAAACTTTGTATAAAGGAGGTTAAACTCACTTTAAATGCAATGAAAATAGACTGGAAATCACCACGTGCTAAAGACTGTGCATCAGCTAAAACCAGCTGTGGGTGTGGTTTAGGCCTCAGCCTCACCCTTTACCCGAGATGTCTCCGTCCTCCTGACAGGAAACTCCAGCAGAACTCCTCAGGGCAGCTTGGTAGAAGGCACAGCACGATCAAAAGCCTTTCAACCAGAACAGAAAGGCACAAAAACGACCTCACCAGAAAGCGCTGGCTGTAGAAATGCAGATAAGACCCCTGGAACATGTAAGAGAGCCCTAAAAACTGCTTTAAAACCCTCAAAAATCCAGACAATACCGATAGAATTATCGGAAGGCGGCCATCTTGTTTAGCACGCTCACGCGACTCCAACAACAAGGTAATCTTATGTACATTGTCTAGGGCCAGGCAGTCCCTGATGATATTTTGGGTCAGACTAACCGTGTCTCTCTTCCAGATCGAGTGCCAAAGCAAAATAGGTGCAAGTCTCACAATATCCAAAATATATGTGGCCTCTAGCTCAGTGTGACAAATACAATTTGCACAATTACGTGGAAGTGCTAACAACCTTTTATAAAAACCCTCCTCTTTTCTTTGTAGAGGATCAGTTGCCGCTACTCCCACACCCCCGCCCCATATGATGCTACAGCAAATATTTTGCGGCATACACCTTTTTTATTACATCAATCCTCTTAGACCTCAGCTTCTTAACAAAGTTAAAAATAACCATTACACTTCTTTCCATGGCTAGGGCTCTGTTATCCACCATGTTTTACTATGTGTGTTTTCTGTCAAACACTACCTCCAGATAGGTAAAGGTGTCCACCACTGCCAGTCTATGAGACTCTACGTGAAATGCTGGTAATCTTTTGGTACGTGTCCCTGCCACCAGTATAAAAGATTTGGCTTCATTAACACAAAGGTCCAGACCTGTCAAAAAATCTGAATAAGCCACTAGAAGTTTCTGCAACCCCACCCCAGTTCTTGCAACTAATACAGCATCATCTGCGTAAAGCAGTATTGGAATAGGTGCTGCGTTGAAGATAGGTACACCTTTCGTGGCTTCACTCACGGCTGCCTGCACCCTACTAATGCATATGGAAAATAAAAAGGGAGCAAAAAAGCAGGTCTTTCTTACACACCGTTTTATCTTAATATGCCTAGTGCATTCTCCATCCCTGCCATAGCGAACGCATGCAGTAGCTTGGGCATACATCTGACGAACAAAAAGAGTTATCTTTGCATCAATGCCCATCTCTTCCATGATAGCCCATAGTTTGGTGTGGGAAACATACCCAAAAGCTGCTGATAAGTCCACAAAGGCCATAAAGAATTAATACGGTTTTGCCAGTGTATATTTTACTATAGGAGAACTTAGATTAAGACATTGGTCTGTTGTCCCGTTTCCTTCTTGGAAACCGTATTGTGCTGGTGTTAAGATATTCCTCTCTGTAGCCAAATCCTCTAATCTGTTCAGCAAGAGTCGTTCAATAAATTTTACTGTAATATCTAGAAGGGAGAGAGGTCTATAATTGAGGATTCGATTTAGCCCCCTTTTTATAGATGGGAATTATTGTCGTGGTATTCCATGAGGCTGGTGGGCCCTTAGTTACAAATGGGGTCCACATCTCTTGATGTGCTAGGAAGAAATCTTTCAGGAGCCCATCTGGGCCTAGTGCCTTAAGGGGCTACATTGCGCCAAGCCTAATCTCACCTCTGCTAAATCAAAGGCCAAGTTCGCTATAGGGATAACTGTCGGGAGCTGAATGAAGGTTCTATGGGCGCATCGGGATCCCAAAACAATTTGTTCAAAGTGAGCCACCCATTTATCCTCAGAAACGTGGGTGTCAAAGGTAGGATCGGAGTCATCTTTGAGAAATGGGGCATTAATCACTCTCTAGAAATCGCTAGAATCTTTTGAGACCACTGTGAGTGACCGATTCTCCTGCGCTTCCTCCCGCAGGCCCCTAATTCTTGCTTTCCGTGCCTCTCCATATGCTATACACAAGGCCTTCACCAGTTTTTGACCTCTTGGGCTAGTTCTGAGGGCACCATGCAGGTTTTTTAAAGTCTTGGAGCAGGTCGCATCAAACCAGCCAACTGGCGGGGTGGTGTGGGGGGAACTTTTCCGGAACAGATATTTTACCTCAACAAGTATCTCAGCAAATGCCATCATTAGGCCTTTTGGATCATCAATCAATCAATCAATCAATCAAGGGTTTGTTAAGCATGCTACTCACCTGTGAGGGTCTCAAGGCGCTGAGGGGGAGGGGGAGGGGGGGGTTCGCACCTCCGTTCGCCGAAGAGCCAGGTCATGAGGGCCTTCCTGAAGGTGTTCAGGGAGGGGGGCAAGTCTGATGTCTGCCGGGAACTCGTTCCAGGTTTTGGCTGCAATGTGAGAGAAAGATCTTCCACCTACTCTGGCTCTGCGGATGCGTGGGGTTACGGCCAGTGCGAGGTTGGAAGATCGGAGCATAATTTTGGGTACGTGGAAGTTGATTCTGTTGTTGAGGTATTTGAGTCCGGTGTAGAGCAGGCAATTGTAGGCGTGGGTGACGATTTTGAAGGTGACTCTTTTCTCCACGAGGAGCCAGTGGAGTATTTGAAGGTGTTGGCTGATGTGTTCATGCCGAGGACGAGTCGGGCGGCAGTATTCTGTATTGTCTGGAGTTTTCGGAGAAGGGACCAGTTCATGCCGGCGTATAGTGCGTTTCCATAGTCCAGTTTGCTTGTGATGAGTGCGTGGGTGACTGCCCTCCTCCGGGGGGATCCATTTGAAGGTCTTGGAGAGGATGCAGAGGGTGTTAAAGCAGCTGGAGATGACACAGTTGATCTGTCGGTTCATGGTGAGGGATGAGTCGAGTACGATGCCGAGGTTTTTGGCGTGGTCCGAGTGGGCCGGTGGGCTTCCGACGGCTGTCGGCCACCAGGTGTTGTCCCTTGCTGAAGGGGTGGTTCCGAGTAAGAGGACTTCTGTCTTCCCCGCATTGAGCTTGAGGTGGCTTTTGGTCATCCAGACGGCGACCTCCTGCATTCCTTTCTGGAAGTTGAGTCTGGCGGTGGCGGGGTCTTTGGTGAGGGAGAGGATGAGCTGAGTGTCGTCAGCATAGGAGATGATCTTGAGGCCGTGTTGTGGGACGATGGCGGCGAGGGGGGCCATGTAGATGTTGAAGAGGGTCGGGTTCAGCGATGATCCCTGTGGGACTCCGCAGGTGATTTCCGTGGGATCGGAGAGGAAGGACGGCAGTCTAATTCTTTGGCTTCTTCCGGTGAGGAATGAGTGGATCCAGTCCAGGGCTGTTCCTTGTATGCCGTCGGATCTAAGCATGTCAAGACCTTCGCTAATTTTTTTGAAATTATTAGTGGAATCACTCAATCTTTATCAATCTTATCCCATTTGAATAAGTATCCATTTTTCCTTGCTAGAGTCGCTTAGGTACTTTATCTGCTACAAGTCTATTACTCGTTGGCCATACCATGTTACAGGAGCGAGCCGCATGATCACTAAGTAGTGAAAAAGACGGTTGAGCTTGGGTAATTCTTCTAACAAGAGGTTCAGATGCTAAAATAAAATCTGTAGTGGAGCCATACTTTATGCACCCAAATCTCTTTTGGTGTATGCCCGCATCAGGATCTGGCATATTAATTATTCCAAGTTGTCAAACATCTAATGAGCCAATTACCATATTCATTATGAGTGAAATAAAGAAGTGCATCTCCCTCTGTATCAACTAATTTGCATACAGATACTGTCATAATATTACAATGCACATTAAATCACCCAACCATAAAGTATAGATATATTTTCAATGCTTTTCACAGATGTTTTTATTTAAAATTTCTTTATTCGTTTTTCATGTATTACAGCAATTGTCAAAAATGTAAATTGCATACCTGGATCTTGCTCAGTTGTGTCCTGCAGCAAATGGTAAACATCTTTACGACATTTTAGATAACTTTTAGTGAGAAATGTGTACATCAACTGCTATATCAGCATGCCATCACTCCAATTAATAGCCAACTAGAAGTACATTCTGTATCATCTATAACAACATGCTAACTCTTGGGGGTGAACAATAGGTTTGGGGGGGAATGGGCGGGGGTCACATCTCTCAGTTTTGATATATTGGGTGCAGATATCTATACTAATTAAGTGTTTGCCTTACTTTGCACTGTCCGACTCCACACCCACATGTTACTTAGCTTTAAGGCCTTTTGTGATACCAAGGGCCTGTCCATAAATATAAGCAAGACCAAATTCCTTGTTCTCAACCCTCCCAGGAAAGCGGCTGTTCCTCCTTCCCTGGACTCTGTTCCCCTTGATAGAGTCAACGAATTTGACTATCTAGGTATCCGTCTATGTGCCAATATGAGCTGGAAGGCGCATCACCAAAAGGTGTTCTTGACCCACAAGAGGGTCACAGGGGCCCTGCTCAAGGAACAACGTGCCTCAGCTTTAAAACCTATTGGGGCACTTCTTGATATATACAGGGCAAGGGTGGTGAGTGCAGCTCTGTATGGTGCGGAATTGTGGGGTATACAAAGAGTTGACATTTTGACACACCTTGAAAACAACTTTCATAAAGACCTTATGAAATTACCCCACAGTACCCCCACAATTCCCCTCCTGTTTGACGCAGGCACACGCTCAATCAGCGAGCAAGCCAGGCTACGTCCCCTTTTATATGGGCCAGGATATGGAATGTCCCTGAATTGAGTAGTTACGCAGATGCCCTGAGCGAAATCTTATCCTCATCCGGTTGGCATAAGGTAATCTGGCTCAGGGAGGTTAAGCGACTTCTCTATGACCTGGGTTTAGGAGATGCTTGGGTCAATAGAACAGCACCCTCAAAACAATTGCTCAAAAAGATCTATTGGCTCTGGGTGGATAATGAGAGGTTGTGTAACCCCAATCATTGTAAATCTGTCGCCCAGTTTTTGTTAGTCAAGGAGATCCCTTTCAGAGAACCTTATTTGGATGCAATCTCCAACCCAGGTGATAGAGCATTATACTTTAAATTCAGGGTGGGTGTTCTTCCTCTAGGTCTTTTTACGTCTACCTGGAAACCTCCATACCAAACTGTCCCTTACTGTCCCTTTTGTAATTTAAGGGTCGAGTCCATAGCTCATCTGTTGTTCGAGTGTCATGCTTATTCTGTGCCTAGGTCGAGATGGCTGAAGCCTTTATGTAGGAGCCTAGGTACAAGATCATACTTTGAAGCTTTACGCATATTGCACTCTGACGCTCGTCCCTTCTTTGCCTGCTGTTTAGCTAAATTTTTGGGTTGGGCTTGGAGGATAAGATCTGCAAGGAAACAGCTGTTACAGTAATATCCTTTTTTTTAAACTTTTAGATATCCGACAGTATATGGAATTTAATAATCATTTTATCTTGTAACTGTATTGTATTATGTCTTATTTATTGTGCGATATGTGTTGTATTGGTGTGCTTTTATGACTAACTGTCGAAATAAAGCTTTTGAACTGAACTGAACTTACTTATACCTCATATCTTTCTATTTACATTGTTGCGATCTATGCCATCCTTTACTTAGTGGTTTTGAGTGCCTCCTTACTTTGTCATTGTATACTTTAGCAAGCTTTATCTTGGTTGTATGTCAGGTTGCTTCTCGCACTTTGTCTAAGCTCTGCTTTTAGGGTGGCATCTTCCGGGGACGATAGCTCTTATTGGGTGCTATCGGTTTGTACTTGTGTTATGTTTGTCTCTTGGGGATTGTCCTGTGCCCCCAGACGCTCCTGCCAGGCGCCTCGGAGATCTGTGTGTATTGTTTCTCATGCTGTAGCTATAGGTATCTTGCGCATGCTGGTGGCTTCTTCGTGCCTAAGTGCTACTCTCTCCGCTTGCGCCCAGCATACAATGTAGTGAAACCATGCCTTCACTGATGGGGGATCAGGGGACTTCCAGCGCTTAGTAATGAAGGGCTTTGCCACGATAAGTCCCAGGTCAATATAGCGGGTTGTCACCTTATGCTTCTTGGTCCTCTGGTATAGACCCAAAAGGCACACCTCCCAGGTCCACTCCAGCGTGCGGTCAGTGCATTGCGCTAAATGTGTTGCGATAGTCTCCCAGTATGTGGCTAGCTTGGCGCAGGCCCACAGCATGTGTATGAGGTCTCATCCCACCATTCCACACCTAGGGCATTGAGCATCCTCACGGTTAAAGATTTTATTTATTTTAGCTGGCGTCATGTAAGCTCTTTGAGTTATGTTATACTGTATAAGCTGGAACCTGGTGTTCTTTGGTATGTAGGTAGGACCTTCTAGTATTGTTGCCCATTCCCGGTCTGTACTTCGTCTCTGTAAGTCTGTGTCCCAATGTTCTTTAAGTGTTGTTAGTGGGGTTGCCGCATGTGTGCATTGTGCCAACCATCTAGTAAGGTGTCGGCCTGTATCAATTATGTGCAGGTATTGCAACGTTAGGTGTGCTTTTGGTTCTTCTGTTACGTCTCCCCAAATTGACCTCAATGATATAATTAGCGCGGCATGAAGTAGAAATTGACCCTGTGGCAGGTTATATTCGTTCCCATGAGTGTCTAATGGTCCTCAACAGTTTGGATTGCCGCTTCTTCCCATGTGCGAAGTTCCGCTGCTATAATTTCTCGTTGTTGCAGCGGCGTGCCAGGTATTGGGAGAGAGGGTGCATATGTAGTGACTGCTTTGGTGAGTCACATGCTGCGCCGAAATCAGGCATAAGCCACCATCGCCAGTTGTTGGGTGGGTCCCGCTCCCCTCCTGCCACGGTGAAATAGATCCACTATCTGTGTTTGGGCGTAGCTCGGTTGATGCGAAGCAGTGTCAGCAAGCTGCTGATCACTAAGCCAGCGGGCCACCCATTGCAGCTGCGCTGCCAAATAATAGTGCTCCATGTTGGGCACTGCCACCCCGCCGCCATCTACAGGCAAGTAAAGCTTGGCCAACGCCACTCTGTTGCGGCTTCCGTGTCAAATGAATTGTCTCATGTCGACATCAAATGCTCGGAACAACGCCGGTTTAATATATACCGGCAGATTTGCAAAATGGTATTAAAGCCTTGGAAGTACCACCATTTTTATTAGTGCTACTCTGTCCATAGTGGCGAGGGGCAGCGTGCGCCAAAACGTCATCTGTGATCTAATCACCGTTACTGCTCAAGTGTAATTGCCCTTCAGGAGATCCAGTGGTTCTCGATATAGTCGGATTCCTAGGTATCGAAATGCTGTCTGCTGCCAAAGCACTGACGTGCCATTGACAGTCATCGCAGGATCTCGGGTTGACTCATTAAAGGGGTAGAGGCATGACTTACCCCAATTGACGCGCAGATCCGACAGAGTAGCGAAGTCCAAGAGTGCTTTTTCTATTGCGTCGCACAGCTGTCAGAAATTGCGCAAGTATATCCGCAGGTCATCTGCATACAAGGATACCGCGTGTATACCTTCTCCCAGGAGGATACCCCAGTCTTCCATTGTACGACATAGGGCTACAGCCAGCGGTTCAATGGCCAGCGCGAACAGCAGTGGGAAGAGAGGGCAGTCTTGTCGTGTTCTTCGACCTATTGGAATAGGTTGAGATATATACGGTACGATGTTTTTCACTGATCATAGTTATTTTCCTTATCAGATGGTCTCCAACTGAGACCATGTTTCCTGCAAAGTTATTGTATTAATAATTGATCAGCAGCCAATCGCCTAGATCCTAACACAGTAAAATGTGGAAATAGGGGGCAAGGGTAAAAAACGTAATAACATTTAGCTCTAATGTATTTGCTAATAGTGTCACAATTCTGCCCTTCACTCTGCCCCTCAAAGCCGGATTTGCTGCAGTGTGGAATGATCTATATCCCTCTGAGAATATCTGGCCTGTTTCCCAGGTTTCTTGGAGACAGAGAATATTGTATTTTATTAAAAGGCGTATCCGGTCTAAGTTTCCCATGTTTTGTTTTAAGCCAGCTACATTCCAAGTACTTGTTTTTACACTACAATTAAGTATCTCTTTCCTATCTACCCGTGTCTCAACCACTTTAATAAGGGATGTATTTGTGGTTGGAATCATGGGACCATTATTCAGTCAATCGCAAGATTCTAAATAAGTTACATTTCTGTTCTTCACCATCTCAGGGGGTCTATAGAAGTAAGCAAAAGGAAGGGCAAGAATACTTAACCCTTGGGGGAGGACGTTGGGAAGTGCCCTTAATAAGTTCCCAGCCACCCTTTTATCTTTAAAATTGAGGACTATACAATCACCCACAAAGGATTTCGGAGATCGTCCCACTCACTCGACTCTCCTTGCCATGATCAAATGCCTGGCAAAATCATCAGCTCCCTTCCTAGTTCTCATCAGTCAATGCTGGGCTTTGGTCATAAATTGTTCAGTGGTCTCCTGCTGGCCCTCCCTCAGTACTGGAGTGTCTGCCAGTACGATAACATAGGGGCAAGCGGCGGGCAGGAGATCTAGAATGAGTGGCCTCCTTCTTCCCCTTGGGGTGTCTCCTTTCTTTCGATCTCCCTGGTTGATCTCAGACGGGATATTGAGTCCCATATTCTGCGTTGGCCACTCTTGTATCACTGCAAATGATGATAGCGCTAATCTGTAGGGAGGACTTGAATATAGGGACCCTGCTACTTCCCCCTGGTTGGTAGAGCCAAGTAATTGCGTGACCGGGTGCTCCCTTACCCCATCCCCAACCAATGCCACAGGTTCCTTCAGTGAGTGTAAATTAGCAGTTACCTTCGGTCCCCCTGCCACAACATAACCATTGACCACCCTTTGTATAGATAAAACATCTAAGGTCTCCTCAATTTTCTCTAGCCTTAATATACGTGGTTTAATTCGTGATAAAAATAATTTGTCCAGTCTTTGATATGTCATCATTACTCTTGGGAAGTGTCTCGTCTGTCAATACAACCGAGTTCGCCACAGGGGGTGCTTTTGGGGCCTTGTTAGGTTTGGCCTTCGGTCCTCCCCTTTTCCTTTTGCCTGGAGGTTCTCTCAGCGGTGTTGCGCCCATTTCACCCTGGGGTAGGGAAACATTGGATGAGCTTATGGGGGGATCATCTCGGGTTGTTAGATCTATTTGAGCCGCTATAGTCATATTCGGAGATACTACTGCTAGGTCCGGTTCTCTCCTCCCTTCACCTAGAGAAAGGCGGCGTTCAGTAAAAGCAATCTCCTTTGAAAGGGCATTTGCCGCCCTCGACAATTAAGAGTCTAAAGTTTTGGCTACTCCCCCCCCCCCCCCCCCCATCTTTCCTTGCAATATCTTACACGTACCCATTTGGTTGGACAGTCCTTGTATTCAGAGCTCTACATCCACAGCTTAGAGGGCTGTCCTAGCCCATCCTCTTCTGACCGCTGACGTGCTGGAGTGAAGAGCCGCCTTCACGGCAACGGGAGGGCGGTCCCTGCCTCCAGCGACGTGTGGAATGCTGGGGGGCAAAGTCCCACCCCAGCCAGCTGTCCAACAGGAAAGCCGGTAGATTTGTATGAAAATTTGGCCTTGGACGCACTGGTGTTGAGTTGTTTGTTTGTTAATTCAATATACATTAAAAACAAGTAATACCTGCCAACCAAGCGATTCTTAAAGCTTTGGCGGCCTCGAACAGTCTGAATTGTCACACTGTAGCAGTGTGATGGTTAGTAGTTGAGTAAGTACAGTGGCAATGCGTGCTGCAAACTGCGGTGGCCTCCTGGCGAGGGCCCCAGCACATTTTGTTTAGCAAAATTAGCAATATTAAGTGTGGAGCCAGTGTGCTGCCCATTTTGGTTTCTTGCTGGCTACGAGTAAGTTCAAAGCCCTGCTGAAACTTTGCTTGTCTACCCTGCTGTCGCTTACCTCATGCTGTTTGGAAGTCTTTAGTCAACTTAAGATGATCTGAGATGCTGACATGAGGGTAAAGACAACTCTATCTCACCATGAGATCAGAGGCAGTATACCGAAGAATCAACCTCAAAAACTGCCATGTTCACAGACGTCTGCTGAGTCCTACAAACACCTCAACAGAGACAAACAGTAGCTCTCTGAGAGATAAGGTGGGCTATAGCTTTTTGTCAACCCTGTGCTACCGTATCTGCACTGAACTGCATTGGTTCTGTGTTTTTTGCTCCGTGTGTGCTCCAAGATTCGTAAACAGAAGGCGTTTGCGAACAGTATTTAAAGTTTTTAGCGAGGTGCCTGATCCTGGTTTCTGCATCTTGTATAACCATCTTGTTTATTTGACTTCCAGTTTCTCAACTGAAGTTACAATTTTCATAGTAGGATTAGCAGCTCATTGTATCATTACTGTGTCCATTTGTGTTATCTAAGCTCCTTATTTACTCCTTATACTGTAAATATAAATAATTTACTTAAGATATTATTAAAGGTTCTGTGTACCACACAACGTGTGCTGAACAGTCAGTCATCCTTTGCAGCTGTACTATTTGTGTGATAATGTAACTAGACTTGCTACACATAGCTGCCATGGGTGAGCCAGGGTGCTCATTCACGTCTACTCAAAAAGTGAAAGAGGTTTAGGCCATACACATTATGTTGCAGACTTATTCTGTTGCTCACTAGCTACCAGCAGTCCTTGTCCTCTGTGCTCAGGAGCATACGGTCTGACAGGCGCTTATCCATAGCACATGTTAAAACGTTTGGCAACCACCAGTGCTTACTTTTTAAAAGAATAAGTGGTAGATCCCAAAGTTGTGATCAGAAGCCTCCTGCGGTGATATTGAAGATTGGGGTGTCAAATACCAAAACTACATAGTCTTGATTCCACTGCATGCCTCTTTCATCCACTAGGATCTCACTCTTTGTTATCTCTGCTATCCCTCTTTGTCACTGTTTTCCGTTTTTCTTTTCTTACTTCTTTCTCCTTTTGTGTTTTCCTTTCTTTCTTTCTCTGGATCAAAGTTTTTGGCGGAAAAATATTGACTAGTTCCCAAAAATGAGTGCCGGTGAGCCCCACCTGCAAACAGCGGCGCAAATTAAGCACTGCCACCCACCACCCTTGGGCTACCACTGGGGTGTCTAGCATACGTGCTCCAAAAATGATCATACTATGTTTTGCAAACAATCCACTAGCGTCTTTGGTGCAGCAGGGTATAGTACAAAAGATTAATTGACTTTTGAGCTAATAAGTGTTCTTGCAGTAGTTTCCAAAGATTATAATTCAATGGGACCACTGTCTACAAAGATAAAAGTACGATGCAAATTTGAATCAGGTTTTCTATTTAGTTTTCCAAGTCAAGAGCGGGTTCAAACTTGTTAAAGATTCGTCTAGACGACAGTAAAAATGGTGCTGGCTGAAGATCTACAAGAAGCACAGCTGTGGGACCATTCGAGAAAGTTCACCCACTGTTTGACAGCATCAACAGCTAAGGGTGACTTTCCTTGTGATCACATTTTGAGACACTCGAGCGTTCAACAACAGGAACACGCTTCGAAGCCAAATACTGTCTATTTTAATGATAGCATGCACAAACAATCTCCTTTTCTGAAAAATAGAAGACATTAAACTTTTCTGTGCAGTTTAAAATCATACTCACAACATTCCATTCTGGAAAGGTCTGATCATTCCTGGGAGGATTTGCACCAGTGTGCACCTTCAAGAAAAAAGGAAAATGCAACATTTTAGGACCGGAAAGCCATTTATTGTTATCTATACCTGTTTTATATTCCGTAATTTATTACAGTTGCAGTAAACATGTGAATATTATTTAAAGAATCTTAAAATGGACTGAACTCACTGCTGTGCTTAGTGGGAAAAGCATAGTTAATTACAGATCTTTGCAATTCCAATAGTTTGGTATTATAACATTCAACTAAGACCAACAGGAACCCACGAGAATATAGTTTCATCATTCACGAATTGTACTCCTATGAGGATTTCTAGCTTTGTTTCCAAAACGTTTGTATTTTGTATGTATGTATATATATATATATATATATATATATATTACTTCATTTCCAATCCGGTGATAATAATCCGCCGAACAAAACAGGACACAGACCCAGAGTAGGTGCTCAAAATTAACGTTTACTCCTTCTTCGCCATGACGCGTTTCAGCTCGTCAAAGCCTTGTTCACATGACATGTCGGAGCCAATACAATAAAGTTATTTAAAGTGCCAATGCCGTTACGTAGCCACATCACGTGATACGATAGCCATAGACATAGAAACAGTAATGATACCGAACTGTAACTTTAAAACCAACTTGCAGCCGATATGTAAATAAAATACAAATATATTGTCAAACCTTCAGTTGCTCATAAATACATGTAAAATACATAAAATATACAACTAAAAAGGATTAACCGGCTTTTGAAGAAAAAATGTCGGTTGGTTACCCACATTGTCAATGATGCCAAATACAAATAACATACATGTGTGTATTCAGTAAAATACTGCTGTATCTAAATAGGTACAAATGGCAATACACAGGATTGGGTAATATATTGGAATTACAGAGACTAAGCTAATGGTCTAAAGAGTAAGTGGGCTTACGTGTGCCAAGAAAAGTGTATACAACGATACGAAAGGACAAAAATAGAAAGGGAAAATAACCCATGATGTGCAAAAAATGTGTGAATCCAATAGGCCAGATTATATTGATTTGTGAATCTCGCATATTAAAACAATAAACTTATCCAAATAAGGCTTATGTATTCCGAATCAAATAAATAAATAAATAATGTGTATGAATACATATGTAGAACTCGAAGTTAAAATAACTGAGTTTGCCCTTGGAAAAAATGATAAGGTGGATAAGGTGTGCAAAATGCGAAATGTGGGGAGAGAGGAACGTAACAATGCATCAACGGACAGATGAAGTAAAGATCATGAGTTATCCGTTGGAATAAGTAGAATGGATGGAGTTAATGGAGGACGAAATAGAACGACCTCCTATCTTATGTAGTAATCCAAGACAGGGTTATAGCAGCAATATACACAGATTACTCAAAATTGGATAAACAAGTATTGGAAAATTGCCGAATCAATAAATGTAGGTAAAGTGCCTAGTGCAAACCAAATACAATGTCTTTTGGAGAGTCTGTGCAAAAAGGATAAGGCAACGGGAAGTGCAAATGTTAGCAAAAGATAAGATATGTATAAATATGTGCAAAAACCGCAATTGTAAACAATCTTCTATTTGACAATAAATATATACATCTTAATAATAAATAAATAGTCATAGATATAAATTAATAAATACATGCATAAAATCTTTTCATCCCTGATTTGCCTTTCCTTAAGCAGTTCCTGGACCATATATATATATTCACTTAAAAAAACCATAGGTTTCACACATGTTATAGTTAGGTGGATATTTCACTCGTAAAAAGCCAATGAAATTCCCCCGTTATAGTTACTTCAGATAACTATAACTCGCGCGCCCGCAACCCTGTGCTCATGACGTCACATATTACATCACTCGTGACATGGTCAGTGGCATCACTCTTGACATCACTGATGACATCTTCCTTGTGATAGAGTGGCGGTCGCGCGAGTTATAGTTATCTGAAGTAACTATAACGGGGGAATTTCATTGGTTTTTTTACGAGTGAAATATCCACCTAACTATAACATGTGTGAAACCTATGGTTTTTTAAGTGAATTTGCAAGGTTTTTTAAATGCTAATTCCTAACTATAACGTGTGTGAAACCTATGGTTTTTTCAGTGAATTTGTACTGTTTTTTAAATGCGAAGTTATGTATGTATTATTATTTTTTTATATATTTATTTTACAATAAACTACGTATTACATTTAAAAACATTTTTTTTTATGGTTTTTCACCGTGCGTGCACGGTGCGCGCACCCCCGCGAGTAAATTTTTAAAAAAAAATGTTTTTTTCTGCCTTCGGGGTCCTTCAGGGACCCCCTGACAAAGGCTAGGGGGTCAGGAACTCTCTACCCTGCCCCCTTTTCACATTCGCCACCTTCCTTTTCCACTCTCGCACTGATAACAAACAAAATGGCGGCCGACACTTCCTGATTTCGACCGATTCGAATGTTGACTGGCATGAATCCACCAATCAGAATTACACTCGCGCACGGTGCGCGCACCGTGCGCTGCTATAGATATGTATGTGCTTTTAAATGCAATTTTCTTAGGAACTACTGAACAGATTAACTCCATATATGCAAAAGGCACAACCCTGACCTGAAGACTACCTCTCTGCCAAATTTCAAGTAATTCTGTTCAGCCGTTCGGGCTGTACCTTCGACTAAAGGTCCTATGGAAAAATGCATGGGGAAAACGCATTTTGGGCCCCCCCTTTTTTCTCGGTCCCCGCTTGACGAATCACCCCGAGACTTTCAGGGTAGGAGCTGAGCGGAGCGCCCCATTAGTTTTGAAAATTTCGCGAAGATTCGTCAACCGGCGCCAAAGTTATTCAAAATAGAATTTTGAGATTTCCTATGGAAACACGGTCCTAACTATAACTATAACTATCTACTGGCGACCGTATAGTATATATATATTAGCAAGCAGGCACTGGTGAAGAAGGAGACGGATCACGGAGATTTGGCGAGATGGTATTTATTCAGCCCAAGTTACAGCGGTGACGCGTTTCGAGCCCAGGAGCCCTTGATCATATATATATATATATATATATATATATATATATACATATATATATATATATATATATGTAGAAATCTGTCCACCATTTGCTTCTTTTAGCTAGAACCTGTACACATAGGAGCGCCAAATAATTGCTAAACGGGCCCACTCCGGAAACAATGTGGACATAGGGTGAAAATGCATCACTGCCGGCTCAAATATGCTTCTGGTGGAACACAATTCCTACTTGCGAAATTTCAGGATTTTCAGCAGACAACAGCTAATAAAACGACCACTGCAGACGAAAATGTATAACTGCTGGTAATAAATAAAAAGCAAGCGCTGGCAAAGGTAATAGGTGCTAGCTGCCAGCTTATTGGCATCTATGAAACAGTCGTTAATAATAATAAAAAAACATTTTATGTATATTGTCCATCAAATAGAAGCACTCAACGGGTTCCCAATAATCAATTTTATTCAGCTTAAATGGCAGACACGTTTTAACAACAATTATGGTGCCAATCACGATCTGGTTAAAACCGGGTACGAACCGTCGGACGGAGCATATTCTCCGTCCGACGCGTACCCGGCCGTCAAAATATACAAACATGGAATTACGATTCGCACGGAAACACCATTTCCGTACGAATCGTCCAAAACCCCGACCGACGAAAATAAACATACAAATGCGATCCGGGAAAGCGCCGACGTGACGTCGGGACGCACGCAGCCTGCCATTCACGAACCAGGAATCACGATTCGCACCGACGTCATCCCGACGGTGAATATTTTCCGGCTGCCAAAAACTGCCGGGCAATCAAGACGACGCGAACAAGGAGTACCTGTACGCGACGGACAGACATGGACCCGAACCTACGTGTCATCCCGGCCCTCATAGCAGTCGACCTCCTCTACAGGTTCGGACGCAGACGCCGCAGAAGGTCAGAACAACAAAGGGAGGGGGGAAAGGGGGGGGGGCAGGACCAGGGGCAGGCCACAAAACCCCCACCAAAGTAACACAGCACACATGCCCTGGACATACCTGACCCCCAGGCCCTGGTCACTACGAGGGGGTGGGGGCGTGTCCAGCAAAGCCAGCGTCCGCCACAACGGAAGTGCTTGACAACGCGAACCGGTAACACAGCAATACAGGTACGTCCCGTACCCACGCCTTAAGAGCGTGGGTACGAGTCGTACCACGCCCACACCTACGTCATCCCAACTATGGCGGGACGGCTGTACCCACGTGGCAAAGGCCTGGGTACGGCCCGCACAAGCATCACATAGCGTGGGGACGCATATGTACGGACCGCACCCCCACCCCCCGTATGCATGGAGCGTACCCCCACCCCAACAGTGTAAGTACGACCCGTACCCTCACCCGCGTATGTATGGAGCGTACCCTCACCTCAACAGTGTAAGTACGACCCGTACCCACACCCGCGTACGTATGGAGCGTAACCCCACCCCAACAGTGTAAGTACGACCCGTACCCACACCCGCGTACGTATGGAGCGTACCCCCACCCCAACAGTGTAAGTACGACCCGTACCCACACACGCGGACGTATGGAGCGTACCCCCACCCCAACAGTTTAAGTACGACCCGTACCCTCACCCGCGTACGTATGGAGAATACCCCCACCCCAACAGTGTAAGTACGACCCGTAGCCACACCCGCGGACGTATGGAGCGTACCCCCACCCCAACAGTGTAAGTACGACTCGTACCCACACCCGCGGATGTATGGAGCGTACCCCCACCCCAACAGTGTAAGTACGACCCATACCCTCACCCGCGTACGTATGGAGCGTACCCCCACCCCAACAGTGTAAGTACGACCCGTACCCACACCCGCGGACGTATGGAGCGTACCCCCACCCCAACAGTGTAAGTACGACCCGTACCCACACCCGCATACGTATGGAGCGTACCCCCACCCCAACAGTGTAAGTACGACCCGTACCCACACCCGCGGACGTATGGAGCGTACCCCCACCCCAACAGTGTAAGTACGACCCGTACCCTCACCCGCGTACGTATGGAGCGTACCCCCACCCCAACTGTGTATGTACGACACGTACCCCCACCTCGTATGCATGGAGCGAACCCACACATGTGTATGTTCTAAGCGTACATATCGTGAAATAGGAGGGGTGGGTGCAGAGTCCTCCCAGCAGTGCCCAGACACAGGAGGGGTGGGTGCAGAGTCCTCCCAGCAGTGCCCAGAGACAGGAGGGGTGTGTGCAGAGTCCTCCCAGCAGTGCCCAGACACAGGAGGGGTGGGTGCAGAGTCCTCCCAGCAGTGCTCAGAGACAGGAGGGGTGGGTGCAGAGTCCTCCCAGCAGTGACCAGAGACAGGAGGGGTGTGTGCAGAGTCCTCCCAGCAGTGCCCAGAGACAGGAGGGGTGGGTGCAGAGTCCTCCCAGCAGTGCCCAGAGACAGGAGGGGTGTGTGCCTATCACTCCCAGCAGTGCCCAGAGACAGGAGGGGTGGGTGCAGAGTCCTCCCAGCAGTGCCCAGACACAGGAGGGGTGGGTGCAGAGTCCTCCCAGCAGTGCCCAGAGACAGGAGGGGTGTGTGCAGAGTCCTCCCAGCAGTGCCCAGAGACAGGAGGGGTGGGTGCAGAGTCCTCCCAGCAGTGCCCAGAGACAGGAGGGGTGTGTGTCTATCACTCCCAGCAGTGCCCAGAGACAGGAGGGGTGTGTGCCTATCACTCTCAGCAGTGCCCAGAGACAGGAGGGGTGGGTGCAGAGTCCTCCCATCAGTGCCCATAGACAGGAGGGGTGTGTGCCTATCACTCCCAGCAGTGCCCAGAGACAGGAGGGGTGTGTGCCTATCACTCCCAGCAGTGCCCAGAGACAGGAGGGGTGGGTGCAGAGTCCTCCCAGCAGTGCCCAGACACAGGAGGGGTGGGTGCAGAGTCCTCCCAGCAGTGCCCAGAGACAGGAGGGGTGTGTGCAGAGTCCTCCCAGCAGTGCCCAGACACAGGAGGGGTGGGTGCAGAGTCCTCCCAGCAGTGCTCAGAGACAGGAGGGGTGGGTGCAGAGTCCTCCCAGCAGTGACCAGAGACAGGAGGGGTGTGTGCAGAGTCCTCCCAGCAGTGCCCAGAGACAGGAGGGGTGGGTGCAGAGTCCTCCCAGCAGTGCCCAGAGACAGGAGGGGTGTGTGCCTATCACTCCCAGCAGTGCCCAGAGACAGGAGGGGTGGGTGCAGAGTCCTCCCAGCAGTGCCCAGACACAGGAGGGGTGGGTGCAGAGTCCTCCCAGCAGTGCCCAGAGACAGGAGGGGTGTGTGCAGAGTCCTCCCAGCAGTGCCCAGAGACAGGAGGGGTGGGTGCAGAGTCCTCCCAGCAGTGCCCAGAGACAGGAGGGGTGTGTGTCTATCACTCCCAGCAGTGCCCAGAGACAGGAGGGGTGTGTGCCTATCACTCTCAGCAGTGCCCAGAGACAGGAGGGGTGGGTGCAGAGTCCTCCCATCAGTGCCCATAGACAGGAGGGGTGTGTGCCTATCACTCCCAGCAGTGCCCAGAGACAGGAGGGGTGTGTGCCTATCACTCCCAGCAGTGCCCAGAGACAGGAGGGGTGGGTGCAGAGTCCTCCCAGCAGTGCCCAGAGACAGGAGGGGTGTGTGCAGAGTCCTCCCAGCAGTGTCCAGAGACAGGAGGGGTGTGTGCCTATCACTCCCAGCAGTGCCCAGAGACAGGAGGGGTGTGTGCCTATCACTCACAGCAGTGCCCAGACACAGGAGGGGTGTGTGCAGAGTCCTCCCAGCAGTGCCCAGAGACAGGAGGGGTGTGTGCCTATCACTCCCAGCAGTGCCCAGAGACAGGAGGGGTGGGTGCAGAGTCCTCCCAGCAGTGCCCAGAGACAGGAGGGGTGTGTGCCTATCACTCCCAGCAGTGCCCAGAGACAGGAGGGGTGGGTGCAGAGTCCTCCCAGCAGTGCCCAGAGACAGGAGGGGTGTGTGCCTATCACTCCCAGCAGTGCCCAGAGACAGGAGGGGTGGGTGCAGAGTCCTCCCATCAGTGCCCAGAGACACGAGGGGTGTGTGCCTATCACTCCCAGCAGTGCCCAGAGACAGGAGGGGTGTGTGCCTATCACTCCCAGCAGTGCCCAGAGACAGGAGGGGTGGGTGCAGAGTCCGTCCAGCAGTGCCCAGAGACAGGAGGGGTGTGTACAGAGTCCTCCCAGCAGTGTCCAGAGACAGGAGGGGTGTGTGCCTATCACTCCCAGCAGTGCCCAGAGACAGGAGGGATGTGTGCCTATCACTCCCAGCAGTGCCCAGACACAGGAGGGGTGTGTGCAGAGTCCTCCCAGCAGTGCCCAGAGACAGGAGGGGTGTGTGCCTATCACTCCCAGCAGTGCCCAGAGACAGGAGGGGTGGGTGCAGAGTCCTCCCAGCAGTGCCCAGAGACAGGAGGGGTGTGTGCCTGTCACTCCCAGCAGTGCCCAGAGACAGGAGGGGTGGGTGCAGAGTCCTCCCAGCAGTGCCCAGAGACAGGAGGGGTGTGTGCAGAGTCCTCCCAGCAGTGCCCAGAGACAGGAGGGGTGGGTGCAGAGTCCTCCCAGCAGTGCCCAGAGACAGGAGGGGTGTGTGCCTATCACTCCCAGCAGTGCCCAGAGACAGGAGGGGTGGGTGCAGAGTCCTCCCAGCAGTGCCCAGAGACAGGAGGGGTGGGTGCAGAGGCCACCAGCATTGCCCATGGAAAAAAATAAGGGTGGAGTACCCACAGATCCAATTGCCACAATTGTCAGTCAGGTGCACAAAGACCCTGCAGTACATGTAACACATGTGTGCGAGGCTGGGAGTACACACATGCATACAGCCTAAAAGGGAACATGTCCACATGAAGTCATGTCAACAGACTACATACACAAGTACACTTATCACCAAGGATGCCACGAATGTTGCAGGTGGAGACATCGCTCTGCATGCATGGCCAAAGTTGAAGGGGTCCGTCACACACCCAGCTAATGTACACACAGCTCAGCGCTCAAAATTGGGAACACCCTGCAGGGAAGATGTCAGGGTACACAGAGGAAGGAATACACCTTGGGACAATTTCACCATGCAGTAACTGCTTACATGAACAGAGAAACCTAGCTAACACCTTGTGATGGCACACAGATACCAGGGTCCCCCCTATGACCAGCACACTACTACATTTCCCACACACCCAATACATGATCACCACCCAAAATCACGTAGCAGCCCCACCAACAGCAACACCACAAAAGCAGTAGTGTTCAAAGGAAAAAGAAAAAGGCTTTATTCAGCATTTCCAAATAACGTGTGTGTGGATCAAGTTCAATATTTACAAAGCCCATAGGGCAGTCCATGAGTCACAGCTGGATGGGGGACACAGTGGGACGCGTGTCCCCTAGCTTGCCTGCACATTCAGACTCCTTCGTCTTCCACAGCGGGTAGGGCATCATGTGGGGTGGAAGGACCAGGCACCGGAGGGACATGTGGGCGAAGGGTAGGCGTCGTGGGTGCAGGGACGGAGGACTGCACCACAGGGGGTGGGGCAGGGCCAAAGGCGGAGGCCAGGATCTCGCTGCACACCTTAGCAAGGTCCTCCAGTGTCTCCCCTGCACCCGAAGGAACCACAGGCCCCAAGGAGGGGGGGGGGGCGGAGGGATGGGTCGCAGCGCCACTGGGGGAGGGTGCGGACAGGGGGGGGGACTCAACCACCCTGACCGGGGACTCCCTTGACCGCTTGCGGGGTGGTGTCACAGTGGGGCTCAGGGACAGAGCGGCCATGAAGGAGTCCTTGCCGGATATGTGGCCAGGAGAGCTGAGGGGAGGGGATTTGGAGGGAGTGGATTGGGTGGAATGCGGACTCCCACTCTGGCTGCATGACTTACGTTTGCCCCCCGACCCAGTGGGTGTGCCTACTTCACCCTGTGTGGCGTGCCAGGAGGAGTGCGTTTGACCTTCCCTGCTGGTGTGGTGCCTGTGTCTGTTGTGGTGGGTGCATGCTGACGTCTGGGTGTATGTGGGACAGGCATGGGAGTGGGAAGTGTGGATGGGGCAGGGGTAGGGGGTGGGACGTAGCGCTGCAAGAGACCCACTGCTGCAGTCAGTGTTGAGTCGATGGACCTCAGCAACTGCCGTTGGTCAGCCTGCGATGAAAAAATGCCCTCCAAGTATGCCTCCATGTTGTGCAGCACTTGGCTGTGGCCATGGAGGACATTAAGGATCGCAGCCTGACCAACCTGCAACTGCCGCTGGATGTCCACAGACTCGGCATTGGCGGCAGCAGTGGAGACAGGGGCAGGGGTTGCGGTGCCTGGCAGGAAGGAGACATGTGGTGACCGGGCACGCTGGGAAGGGACACGAGCAAGTGGGAGGCGGCTGATGGCAATGGAGGGGGCGGGGTGCGATGTTGTGCCGCTGTCAGCTGCTGGTGCAGCCTCCGCCCACTCGGAGAGATCATCCTCGGACCCGTCAGCCTCATATTCTGTCGTGCCAGTGGACAGGTCCTCGGCCTCACTCTCCTCCGCCTCAGTACCACTCAATGTGCCAGCCACGATGTCAACGCTGGCACTGGTGCTCGGTCCCTCCGCTCCGTCTGTGCTCATGTCTCCCTCCGTGTCCCCCGACGATGCTGTGGGCAAGGTGAAGAGACAGCAATTAATCACACTCCTGTATACATATGTCGCATGAGTCCAATCTACATAGGTTACAGAGCATAGCCTGAAAAGAAAGATCAGTCACATCTACTAAACAAGGTACAGATGTAGGGCATGCAACACATAGTTGGTTGACCCACCATGCCAATGACAATCTTTGGAGAGAATGACATGAAATGGAGTTTGACATAGGAGCCAGGCCCTGGGGACAATCCAGCACTGCATCTGCACCACACAGCGGTGGCGAAAATAGGGATGAGGAGGGACCATATCCATTAACTTGAGGCACATGCTGCATAGGTAATACTGAAAACATGCCCACCATGACTGGCTCACTGCACCTTGAGTGTATGTCCAGACAAACATCACACACTGGCCAGACCTAGCAAGGAGAATTCTCGTTTTGACATGTAGGCTTGGCCCGCACCAACCACCCCCTACATGAGACAATTTGTTGAGACACAGGTGGCACTTACATCTCTTAGTCTGGGTGAAATACACAGGGGCTGCATAAATGCAAGATTGGACGCCAAATTCCCAAGGTGCGCCTGTCCAAATAATCATGTACAAATGGTCATCATCAGATGATTGTAACAAGATACACAGGCACTGGCCACTGTGACTATGAACAAGGAAAATCAGGTCAGGCTATACAGTGGACACTTGTGCTACAATTCACGTCAATATACATGGTGCCAGGGGACAATGGCACAGTGCACAACCTATGCTGTAGACACTGAGAGTGTCCACGTTTTGTGATGACACACATGACACCTATGAACATATGCCCCAGGGGACAGCAGTGGGCACACAACTCCATGGTCCTGAATGGGAATGACTGCAACACACGCCACCATCCCTGCACTATGCGTATCGCACACTCATGCACATCATGTCACAGGCCACAACATAGGACATGCGCGCTGTAAGGCCTGACACTTGAGAGACTAACACCCATGTCTGGACTCAGCATCAGTGCCAACTGACATGGAACCCACATGTACTGAACTGGACAGGGCACAGGCAAGGTCCCCAAACCTGTTAGACACCACCCCACACATGATGCTACAGGCATAGTTCGAGTGGAGAAAGCGCCAGCCTACATTACCTTGTGAAGGAGTGACTACACACCGACCAGGGAACACATTGCAAGGAGGGGAAGGGAGGCAGGAGAGCACAGCTATACTGTGGGTAACTGGATCTGCACAGCACCTTTAAACCCTGGCAGTGTATCCATGCAACTGTGCACTTACAAATCAAATGCTGGTGACACACAACAAACACACATGTACCTACCCCCTTCCTGCTGCTGCTTCTCCTGTAAGCGCCTCTCCAAGTCTGGAAATACCACCGCCAGCACACGCTTGTGGATGTGGGTCAGACGGCGGCGCCCCCGGTTCTTATGGGTCTCAGGTGAGTCCCCCAGCAGGACCCGTGCGATCCTCCGCGTCCAGCACCGGATATCCTGCCACAGTTTCCTCACCCGGGCCAGGCGCCGCTTGCGACCATCCGCACTCCTCACGGCACTGAAGGCGGTCAGCCATATCTGCTTCTTGGCAGAGGCGCCTACCTGTGAGGATGAACAAGTGACACTACATCAATACACCAGGCACATGTCACAGAGAGACATATTAGAACAAATGTGCTGTTTACAACAAGACATATTATGCATCCAACGCATTGCACCTTTGTCATAGGGACATGATCCTCTGGGGAAGGGCAAAAGCAGTACGTGCCATTGAAAGTACACAGGTGGAATGAGGGCAACGACACAATCAATGATCCAGGCTCACACTGTGCATCAGAAGGTACACCAGGATAATGTGCAGCACCTCTAAGCAGTCACATGCCACAGGCCACTGACGCTACCGCAGCAGAGTACACAGACACACACAGGCACAGGACATTCACCTGCCATTGCCAAATGCTGCGACAAACCTCACTCTGCACATGTGCCACTAGACGGGGGGGCTCACAGGTGTGGGGCTGGCTCTGCACGTCAGACACACAGCACTGCTCCCTGCTCACATCACATGGGCAGGGTATATCCATCCCTCATGCAGCTGGGGTGCTACACTCCACATATGCACCCACCCACATGACAGGGGACTTACACACACACCGATGTCCAGGGTACAAACACATCATGTGGACACTCTCAGCACAGGTACACAGAACTAACACACATCTGTGGGTACAGTCACCTGTCACACTGGGCTGACCACATAATCACATGAGGACTGCAGAGGCTACATTCCCAGGAGGACAAGACAGGCAGAATGTGGCATGCACCATGCAGTGATTGTCACAGTAAACACAATGCAAGTGAGGACGGCAGACATGCACCACAGCATGCACTGGCTGGGAGACATCAGGCATTCCCCCCCGGGACCCCCCCTACAGTACATAGCATGTGTGCCACACCTGGACACAATGCCAGAAGTCACACTCACAAAAAAGGGACACAGTCTGTGCTGGTGGACTCTGCACTCACCTGATACCCTGGTCGCCCATACAGCATGGAGTACTGTGGGAGGATCACATCCAGCAAAGCCAGGTTCTCCTCCAGGGTGAAGGGCTGTGACCTCTCCACAGACCTTGACATGGTTCCAGGGAATCAGTAGCAGCAGCTGGGTCGTGGAATACAAAGATGTGTAGGCAAGTGCTCCCTCATGGGACCTGGCTGCCTTATATCTGCCTTGCTGGCCTGTTTCATGCACAGGAGTACAGAGTGATTGGTCACTCACATTTGCATCCTATGTTTCCTCCAATCCCTTCAAACCTAGCACAGTCAGTGGGTTCTCATTGTGGTTTTTTTCTTCAGCATGATGTCAACTCCTGAAGCACATTGCAACAAAGTAGATTCATTCAAACTGACTACTGCTGTGCACCTGCTTCAAAATATCCAAACTTTAAACTTGGTCTCCATGACAACCAGCATGCATGTAGGCCTTTATACTTGTCCCTCATGTGTCCCCTATGTAATTTGGCGCTTCACACACAGGTACGGTGCGTTCCGGGGCCCTAGGGCACCCCAAATGCATAGCAACGGCCCGTACAGGCGTGTGTACGGTCCGTACCACTATGGGTGTTCTCGCGTATGCGTACTCATAGTGATAGTGAGCGTACAGGCATGTGTACGGTCCGTACCACTATGAGTACGCATACGCGAGAACACCCATAGTGATAGTGAGCGTACAGGCGTGTGTACGGTCCGTACCACCATGAGTACGCATACGCGAGAACACCCATAGTGATAGTGAGCGTACAGGCGTGTGTACGGTCCGTACCACTATGGGTGTTCTCGCGTATGCGTACTCATAGTGGTACGGACCGTACACACGCCTGTACGCTCACTATCACTATGGGTGTTCTCGCGTATGCGTACTCATAGGGGTACGGACCGTACACACGCCTTTACGCTCACTATCACTATGAGTACGCATACGCGAGAACACCCATAGTGATAGTGAGCGTACAGGTGTGTGTACGGTCCGTACCACTATGGGTGTTCTCGCGTATGCGTACTCATAGGGGTACGGACCGTACACACGCCTGTACGCTCACTATCACTATGAGTACGCATACGCGAGAACACCCATAGTGAGACGGACCGTACACGCGTGCGTACGCTCACTATCACTATGGGTACACATACGGCAGCACTCCCATAGTGATAGGGAACGTACACAGGCCCTCTTAGCGAAAGTACGGTGCCTTTCACACATCACAGTGGTGACAGGCAGCACACAGGAAGGAATAGGGCTGACATACTTGTCCATGGATGGACATCAAGGCATTGTCTGGGCAGTACTACATGTGTGGGGCACAGGTGTGAAAGGCTGTGATGTGGCAACTTACTCCTGAGTCGAGAAGGCACCAGATGTATGATGAGATGTGTACAGATGTTATGTGTGAGGGTGCAATGTGTGCCAGGCATGCCCTTGACTCCTTTGACATGTGTGCATGTCGTACTGCACACTTGGGATGAGCGTCACTGGCATGGCACGGTCAACAACACACGCAAGTGTCCCCTGATGCCCGCTACTGGGGTTACCACACCAGACAGGTCACTACCCACGGTGCACCATGTGACTATGTCATGTATGGGTGGGGGGTTCACATTGGGTTGATGTTGGTGCTCCCTCAAAAGCATCAGCTGTTGCAGCAACCAACATGTGTGTGTGTAGATTGACATGGCACACTGTTCCGCACACCAGGCCACATGTGGTATCCGATGTGAGGTGCGCATGTATGCATGGGACACAGAGTAGCGTAACAAGGACATGTCTGCATCCTCTCTATGAATGTGTGGTGAGTCATCACATGTACACCTTCATGGCAAGGTGTGTGGGCTGTCCTAGTGTAATGTCATGTGACCTGTGGCTCGAGTGTTCCGCTACTAGTCTCTGCAATCGACATCCTACTTCTGCTGATGTGTGGATGTATGTCACTCCTGTGGTGCGTCTGGCTGTTCACTTACACTGGGACACAGCTAATCCCATGCCATGGCATGTGGAGGTTCACAATCTCCGTGTGTAGCTGGGTCTTGGTAGGAGTGTCACCTGCCAGCCATACGTGTCCAGGGCATGTGGCACATACCTGACTCCGTATGTCGCATATGTGTATTGACAGATTGACATGTGCTCAGTACATATGAATTGTTGTTGTAGTGCACTCACTCTTCCTTGTCACTTCCAAATTACTGCAGAGCGCCGCCTCTTCCCCGACCAATTCCGGACTTGGCTGCCATGCGGGAGAATGACTGTATCCGGTGCTACCGCTTCCCCCAACCGTTGATTCTGGAGTTGACGGCGAGACTGGCACCACACCTGCAACCGCTGCACAGGTATCCTACGGCACTGACACCCAAGCTGAAGGTAATGGCAGCCCTACATTTTCTGGCCACGGGTACCTTTCAAAATACCATAGCTCATGTTGGTGGCATGTCCCAGAGCATGTTCTGCCGTGTGCCGCATGATTTCTTAGAGGCCATGTTGCTTCACCTGGATGAGTTCATCCATTTCCCAACCCCTGAAATGTTGACTGGGGTCAAGCGTGGATTCTATGCCCTGGGAGGGATGCCCCATGTCATTGGGTCCATAGATGGGACACATGTGGCTTTGGTACCACCACAGGCACAGGAGGTAGCGTACAGGAATCGCAAGCACTACCACTCCATCAATGCCCTTGTGGTGTGTCTGTCCAACATGGTGATTTCACATGTCTGTGCTCGTTTTCCAGGATCAGCACACGATGCCTACATCATGAGGCGTAGCAGGGTGCCTGAAATGATGACGCAGCTGCGCAACGAACGAGCATGTGTTGTTGGTGGGTACACTCTGTCTGTCCTGTATTTTGCGTAGACTTCCAGCACGACCGCTTCTCCTGTCCTACTTATGTCCATGTGCTTTCCATGTAGGGGACGCTGGCTATCCCAACATGCCATGGCTGATCACACCTCTCCGCAACCCCATCACGCCGGCCCAGCTCCGCTACAACACCGCCCATGGCCGGACAAGGCGAGTGATAGAGAGGACATTTGGCCTCCTGAAGAGCCGATTCCGATGCCTCTACAAGACCGGCGGCGCCCTCCCATATGCCCCGGCGAAGGTCTGCAATATCTTCATGGTCTGCTGCATGCTGCACAACATGGCAGTTGAGAAAGCTGTGCCACTCATCCTGGATCAAGATGATCAGGACCATCCACCCGTGGAGGACGAAGGGCTTGGCAATGGGGCTAGTGATGTGAAGGATGTGGAGCCGCAAGAGGACATCCGGACTCGGCTCATACGCGACTTCTTTGCTTAGTGGTGTGTACCAGTGTCTGTGTGTGCACGCATTGGTCCCCGTGTGGCATGTGTTGCGATGTGTGTGTCCATCTGCATGTATGCCACGTGAGTCAGAGGTGTGTGTGGATGTGTCACTGGAGTGATGGTGCCAGTGATGTATATTTCCCCAGTCATAATTGTGACCTAGCATGTTGTCATCCTTACATGTGTCGAGTACATGCACATGCAAGTGGCTGTGCTTTTTGTGGCTGACTTCTTGTGTGTCTCTCTTCCCCAGGTACTTGCACATGCCGTCTGCTGCTTGCATTGTTGTGGCACTGCTATTCCTCATGGACACGTCATCGTGTGCTGACTCAGCGTTACACGCACGGAAAAGTTTGGAAGTCTCCTTAGGGTAAGGGAGGCATCAGGGGTGTATTGGGTGTGGCAGTTGTTTACGATGTATGCACACTGCCCCTGTCGATGTTTGGTTCCTCTGCAGACATGTCGCATCACCATGGTACACATGACATGCAGCTGGGTACACCTGAATAGATGGTCAGACTTGTTGACAGTCATCAGTGATGGGATTGTGGAATGTGATGATGGCATCAATGTGTGTTACACTGCCCTCGGACACATACGGTTTGCATTGGCTTGACATGGTGTGGGACTTCCACATCAGCAGATCTATGGTGTATGGCAGGCTCTCCGTGAGCAGCAGAGGGTGTTTAGCTGTTAGCCGACACTTGTGTGCCAGTTCCATGGCTATCACGCATTTGTGCTGCAGAAGGGGGGTGCCAGTGTTGGACCCACATGTTACTCCACATGACCTGTTCATGTGTACTCCGAGTTGGCTCGGCAATCCCAAATACATGACTAATAAAGTTGTCCCTATGCCTCCAAAGTGCCTCTTCTCAGTCAATGCTGGTGTGTTGCCATGGGGCATACGGAATGTCTGGCATGGTTTACCGTGATGGTGGCTATGTGTCTATGTGTAGAGTAGCAAGATGCAAGCTGTTTGTGTGGGAATAGACTGTGTATTGTGCATGATGTCCATGACTGTGTGGGTATTGTGACATGTGCCATCCCCATGCATCCAACGTTGGCCAGGCCACCATTCTCTGCATCCACCTGACTCAAGCTTGCAGGACATGGTTCTGCCACCTGTCCACACATACCTGGGTGCCCCCCAGGACACTCCACATGATCCCGGACCTCTGCGCATGGCTGTCGCTGTACTCAATATGTCTGTCTGCGCCCCCCCCTCAGCTGGTTGGGCCCATCACGGGTGTGTATGGTGCTCCATGTCTGTCTTGCCTAATACAATGTGACCCATGTGTGTCCGGTGCCAGACTCAGGCCCCACGGTGTGGATGGTTGAAGTCAAATGAGAACTCAGGCATGGTTAGACTTTACAAGACACATGTAAGGTAATAATGCAACCAGTAGGCATCTTCTCTTCATGGTGTGACTTTTTATTTTGGTTGGGGTGGGGGGGGGGGGGGGTTTGACATGAGGGGCTTTCCGGGTGTGTGGAATCCAAAGTTCACTAGGGGAGTTGGTGTCCTTGCCATTTGAAATCCTCAGAGTCCATGCCACAGTCTTTGTCAACATTGGTCAGACAGTGACCAGCAAGTCCATGTGGCAGAGAATGTCTTTTGATGCTGTGCTGCTGTTGCTCCAGTGGGCCAGGTGCCAGGCCAGGTGTCCTGGGAGATGGTGCTGTTGCGCCGACCCTCACGGTCTTTTCCGTGGACAACCCGCCCTCCTGCGGGGACCCTCAGAAGCAGGCCGTGACGATGTTTGGGATGCTCCATCGGATGTTTCCTCCTCCTCCTCCTGATCCCTCCCTGTGGGTGGTGATGTTCTACGCCTGGTGGCACAGGGAGGGTTGCCCATGTTGTCGGCCATCCGACGGAGTGTACTGTGAATTCCCGTGAACACCGTCACGAGCTCAGCCTGTCTGTCCTCCATCCGCCGTTGGTGTTGCAGTAGACAGGCATGTTGCTCCGCATGTTGCTGGGCCTGCTGGGTCTTGATCTCCTCGAGGATGGACACAACCTGGGCCATGCCCGTGGTGTCCTGCCGGCATGTGTCCAGGATGTTTCGGACATGGGAATATACCGGTTCCCCAGCCAACTGGTCAGGCTCGCGCCTCCGCCGTCCTCCACTCCCACCACCCCTGCCCTCTTGCACCTGGCCTGCCCTTGTGGGCACATCGGGTCTCCGGGAACCCTGAGGGGTGGCATTGGCGTTGTTGCCTGCCTCCTCCTGGGTGCCCGGGACACCGTGTCCCTCCTGGCCAGCCTGGCTGCATTGTGGTGGTGGGGCAGGGATCCTGGGTGTCTCCTGGGATGTGGCAGGAGTGGGGGTGGTGGTTGGCCCAGTTGTACCTGACGCAGGTGCTGCAGGTCGTTGGACACCAGAGGGGCCAGGTTGGTCGGGGTCGGGTTCGTCCACAGAGTGGTGAGAGTCGTCGCTGCCGGTGGCTCCGTCATCACGCCGAGCCGGGTCCTGTGAGTCTTCCCCCACAGTGTTGGGGGGTGATCCACGATGTTGACCTGTGTGTTAGAGAGACAAGGTTAATTTTGTTCCATGCAACATCCATGTTTCATTGGTTTCAAAGTTGGCACATTTCCTCTGGGAATTTGGATATGTCTTGCATTCCACTCACAGTGCACTTGTGCATGGGTATGTCCCTTGGGCACAGCTTTTGCGCCTTTACCTATGTGTGGCACAGTCTTACTTGCTGCGTCAAGTGTGACTGCAGTCAGCAGTGGAGTGGGCAGGTGTGGCGAGCCATGCATTGGCGCCTTCCGTGTAGCACTGTACGTGGGCACATGGAGTTGTTCCACACACTTATATGATGCAGGTAGCTGGCGTTGTGCTCGTGCACAGGTTGTGACATGGCCCTGTGTTTTGCCATGGAGAAGAGGGTGGGTTCTGGCACTGGCCACCCTTGTCTACATGCACGCAGTCCACCTGCTGACGAGCAGACATTCCCACACACCACAAGGCTGATTTGCTCTCCCTGTGTGTCCCTTTCTCGCTCCCTCTCTGTCCCCCTCTCCCTCCCTCTGTGTCAGCCTCCTCCCTCTGTCCGTCTCCCTGTGTCTCCCTCCCTCTCTGTCCCCCTCTCCCTCCCTCTGTGGGTCAGCCTCCTCCCTCTGTCCGTCTCCCTGTGTCTCCCTCCCTCTCTGTCCCCCTCTCCCTCCCTCTGTGTGTCACCCTCTGTCACCTCAGCCCAGCTTCCTGGGCACACACTGTTAGCAGATCTTTGAATGGCCCTTGGATTGTTGATGTGAGTTTGTTTCTGATCTCCAGGCACCCATTGGGTGTAGTGTCTGTGTCTGCACTGCTGCTGTGGTGGTGTGTGCTGCCACTCTTTCACAGTGTTGGCTGTTTATTAGCTGCTGTCATGTGCAAGAACGTGCCGTCACCCCCATGTGTTGATGCAAGGCGTCCGCCATTTGCTGGCAAGTCATTCCTGTGTTGGGACACACTGTTTGTCTGGCTGTGACCTAGGCCATATGGGCAGGGGGCATTGTTGTCTGCTTCTGAGTTGCACTATGTGATTTTCTGGGCCCATCCTCCCGCCATCCGGCTTACCGTGTCATGTGTTGGTGTTTTCTGTGGCCTGTGACTTGACATTGTCCAGCTGGGTGCATGGGGCATGGTGGCGCCAGTGGCATGTGCGTGTTCATGGAGTGTGGTTGAGTCATGCAATAGCTTGGGGTGGTTGCGTGCCTGTTTGTGAGTTTGGTTGTGGATGACGTTCCCCCCCATGTGAGGTGAGTTGTTTGTGTACTCACACGGCTCTCGGAGTCGATCTACTCCGTCCACTGCCACCACCGGCAGTATGGCCATCACCCTCTCCTCCCAGGGATGGTATTCTACGCGTCTGCGGGGCGGCCCTCCTCCAGTGACGTTGGCCTGGTTGTGTTCGTCAGTCATTTTGGCTCGGACCCTCCTCCGCAGATCGTACCACCTGGCTTGGCATTCATGCTTGGTCCTTCTGGTGTCCGCAACAGCATTCACAGCATCGACGATCGTCTGCCACATGGCTGTTTTTGCTGAAATGCTGGTCTGTCTGACCAATGTTCCAAAGAGCTGTGGCTCGACTCTGAGGATTTCATCGACAAGGACCTCCAACTCTCGGCTAGTGAACTTTGGATTCTTGTTAGTGGGCATGGTGAGGGGTGTGGGTGTGGATGGTGGGGGGGGGGGGGTGTGTGGATGGTTGTGGGTGTGTGGGTGTGGTTGTGCAGGTGTGTGTGTGAATGTGATGAGGGGGTGTTTGTGAAGGTGTGTGTGTGAAGGTGTGCAAGTGTAAGGTGTAGTAAAGGTTCTAGTATGGTGCTGTAGGTTGTCTGTGGGGTCTGGCAGCAGTGAGTCTGTTGCAAAGGCTCATGGTTTGTGTGTGTGGGCCCTTTTTGTTGGTCCATTGGTGGGTGTGGCTGTGTTTGAACTTTGGGTGGGTGTGTTATAAGGAGTGGTTGTGTTTTGGGCCTCTGTTTTGGTTTTTGGCAGTTGCAGGTCAGTGAATGTGTTGTTTTAGTGGTTGTTGGACATGTTTTGTGGCTTTGTGCCATTCGAATGGTGTATTCTTGTGTTGTTTTTGTTTGTCCTGGTTGTGTACGTGCGTTTTTAGCGTGTGTACGGTGTGTACAGGGGCCATTTTGTTGTATAGTCCTGTCCTTGTGTGTAGCTTGGTACGACTCGTACATGCGCGATGTTGTATGAAGGTGGTGATGTTGGGGCCTGGGGTGCGCTCCGTACTTAGAATGTTGGGGTGGGGGTACGCTCCATGCATACGCGGGTGGGGGTACGACTCGAACGTACACGGGTGTACATACACGGGGGGTACGACACGTACACGGGTGTACATACACGGGGGGACGACACGTACACAGGTGTACATACACGGGGGGTACGACACGAACGTACACGGGTGTACATACACGGGGGGTACGACACGTACACGGGTGTACATACACGGGGGTACAACACGTACACGGGTGTACATACACCGGGGGGTACGACACGTACACGGGTGTACATACACGGGGGGTACGACACGAACGTACACGGGTGTACATACACGGGGGGTACGACTCGAACGTACACGGTGTACATACAAGGGGGGTACGACACGTACACGGGTGTACATACACGGGTGGGGGTACGACTCGAACGTACACGGGTGTACATACACGGGGGGTACGACACGTACACGGGTGTACATACACGGGGGGTACGACACGTCCACGGGTGTACATACACGGGGGTATGACACGAACGTACACGGGTGTACATACACGGGGGTACGACTCGAACGTACACGGGTGTACATACACGGGGGTACGACATGTACACGGGTGTACATACATGGGTGGGGGTACGACTCGAACATACACGGGTGTACATACACGGGGGTACGACACGTACACGGGTGTACATACACGGGGGTACGACACGAACGTACACGGGTGTACATACACGGGGGGTACGACACGAACGTACACGGGTGTACATACATGGGGGTACGACTCGAACGTACACGGGTGTACATACACGGGGGTACAACACGAACGTACACGGGTGTACATACACGGGGGGTACGACACGTACACTGGTGTACATACACGGGGGTACGACTCGAACGTACACGGGTGTACATACACGGGGGGTACGACACGTACACGGGTGTACATACCCGGGGGGTATGACACGTACACGGGTGTACATACACGGGGGGGGGGACGACACGAACGTACACGGGTGTACATACACGAGGGGATACGACTCGAACGTACACGGGTGTACATACACGGGGGTATGACACGACTGTACACGGGTGTACATACACGGGGGGTACGACTCCAACGTACACGGGGGGTACGACACGAACGTACACGGGTGTACATACACGGGGGGGTACGACACGAACGTACATGGGTGTACATACACGGGGGTACGACTCGAACGTACGGGGGCTGGGGCGGTGTTGGGCGCGTATGCGGGCACATGTCTCCATGTTTGCTATGGGTGTTCGGTGCGGACGGTGTTTTTTCCATACGGTTGTAACATCGGACGCACGGGATGGATCGTGATTCCGCGGTCGGACTTCACTTTTCACATTTGTACGGTAAATCGTCCGGGGACGTGTCGGACATATTTTCCGACCCGAGGACGTGTGGGGAATGATTCCCAATGCGATTCGTATGGTCTTTTTCCCATGCGAATCGTGATTGGCAGTTTGTACGGCACTTGTACGATTCGTACGGTAAAAAGACCGGATACGAGTCATACGGGGACATTTTTTACCGGATCGTGATCTGCGCCTATGTCTTTCTTAATGCCCTTGGTGTGGATTCACTGGAAGCACTCGTTTTTGTAGGGCTTCTTCCACTCCCTTTGGTTAGAATGCTGTCCACTACAATTCAAATAAAGCTCTGTCAGCATGGACATTTCACCAATCATGTAGAGGCAAACAAGATATTATGAACTTAGTAAGTCTTAGTAGATGTATTCCGCCACATTAGGCACAAAGTCCATAATGAATTTCATTGTGTAGTGGTATGTGGTTTGTTGAATTTTGTGGCATGATATGGGATTCAGTGGTGTGGATTGGATGTATGTGGTGTGTTGTGTAAATGTGTTTTTGAATTGAATTATGTGGTGTGTCGATAAATGATGTGGTGTGGAATTGTGAACATCCAATTGTAGCATTAAGCAAATGAAAGATGACCAGTCAACCTTTGTGAAAAGCCGTCTGGTGTGCAGGAACACGAGTCACCATATGTGTTTGTAACTTTTGATCCATTTGATCTAAAGCCAATTATAATAGTGGCTATTGCCACTGTGTAACATATTTCCTAAAAGCCACCCATGCTGTTATTAAAAAGTAGCAAAAGGAATTTGGAGCCAGGGAGTATTGAGATATGGCAGCAGACTACCGAAGAACCGATAGAAGCCAATGAATGAGAAATACGGGAAAGAATGCCTCACAGACTTATGTCAGCCGCCTTCAGCATACATGCAAAAGATCTGATTTTGATTTCTTCAGCCCAAAATGGTTTTATTTAAAAGATGTTTTCCGCCTAAAATCTCTGCTTCAATGTACAAGTCCATGAGAAAAATCAATTCCCCCAAGTGTTTTTTTAAGGCTGCCCCTTAACAATTTAAAAATACTAGCAAGTATACTGCAGCAGTCTGTGAAAAACATTTTGCAAGAAGCTCTCCTTAATGTACAGCGAGCTTCCTGCGTCGCTAATAAGTGCACAGCAGGTGGAGGGCTGAAAATATTGCTTCTGTACTAGAAACGCTACCGTTCCCGTACTCCATTTGAAGCAGCAACTGTCTGGGTGTGGAGTTAAAGAATACACAAAGGGATCATGCATCTTGGGCGTGCCTCAGGAGAATGAATGATAACTTGCTGATCTTGTTTTAAAACTAGGTCTTAAACTATAATAGAAGAGTAAATACCAGAATTTGACAATGTCCTAAACCCTTAGCTGGATGCTGTGAATTCCACTGGTGCTATACAGGCATGGCGTCCGTGGTTCCTCGCTGTTCTTATTTAAAGAAGGAAGGCAGCACTCTAGTTCTTTGTAAGACCACTTCTCCCACTGGCCTAAAGGAAGGGCCATGTGCAGCTCGGGCTTCTTCTGGGACGTTCGCTCATTCTTTTTCAGCAGCCTGTCCTTTTAGGGCGATACCACCCTGGTACAGTACTCTAACCCGTCAGTCTGTTTTTGTTAGAGTTCTGATTGGCTCTTGTTTTATTATGTAAATATTAATATGAATAATAATAAAAATTGGCAGAGGCAGCCGAGTTTTTAAAGATGTCCTTTTCGAAGACGAAATGTAGGGTCTGAGTTATGGGATCTCTGGTGAGATGAAAAAAGTAACAAAACTTTGAGAACGGTGCCTTTGTATATAAAAGCTATGTGCGCAGTGCCCTGCGTGGGGGCATTTGATAAATGAGGAAGCAATAAAAAAAGGAGTCCCTAAACTAACATATAAAAACGTACAGCATAAGGAAACTGTTGTTGGCCAGTGCTCCTATGCGCAAAACGGAATAGATGCATCAGGAGCACCAACCAATGAGGAGCCAACAACAATGCCTGAGTGAACAAATGGCAAGCAGCAGGTGGGATTTCACTCCATTTAATGATTACAGCAGGTCTTCCAGACTCGACCTAAAAAGTACTTTTGGTATACAATTTGGGTTTGGAAGGCAAAAGCATTAAAAGAATTCTGCCTTTGGAAGTTGTCAGTGTTCACACTGGCTGTAACGCCCTGAACGTCTCAGGATCGTTTAACAGACACGACAATGAGGACGCAACCACTTGTGAAGGGTTAGTTCTTTTAATGAAGGCAAATAACATACAAAGAACAAACAAAAGTTATAGTCACTGGAATCCTCCAGGCTAAGTACGTTACCAGCCCACAGCACGGATGGTCCTAACCGTCCTCTGCATATACGCCGATCCCGGCGTATGCCAACAGAGGGCAGAAATGAAATGGCCGACAATGCCAATCGGTAGGCTGTGAGGGGCACGAAGAGTGTTGGGGAGAATCGAGGAGTCAGGGAAACACCCAGCCGGGGTCTCTACCTGAAGGGAGCAGCCGCTCAACCTCTTCCTCAGACTGCACCGGGACGCGGAGTCACCTCCTGGTGATGCGTCACCGATACCCCAATCACAAGCAAGACGACTGAACCGAGAGCAGCCGCTCGATCGATCCTGTGGACTTCCGAGTCTGTAACGCGGCAAACACCTCCTGGTGTGCGTTACAGCTGGCAGTCCCTGTGTCTCTGGTCGGGCTGGGAGTTACGACTCCAACCAGCAAAAGCGCCACTGCGCTTGGACTCAGCCGAGTCAAAAAGCGAAGCTCAATGGTTGACCGGTAGAGCTTCCGGGTCCTTCACAGGTGACGATGGGGCAAGACACGGCCCAGGGAGTAACGACTCGACCTACCTCCGTTCTTGCCTTACTGGAGCACCACTCCGGAACACTGCTCTTCACGAAGCAGGTACGTCGGTGTAAACACAATATCCGACAGCCTTGTACCTCCCGGTTCCTCCCTTTATAGGGTGTGTTTTCCTTGAGTTATGTAACAGCTCTCCTGTTTACATAAGGGCGTGTTTCCCTTGAGTTATGTAACAGCTCTCCTGTTTACATAAGGGCGTGTTTCCCTTGAGTTATGTAACAGCTCTCCTGTTTACATAAGGGCGTGTTTCCCTTGAGTTATGTAACAGCTCTCCAGTTTACATAAGGGCGTGTTTCCCTTGAGTTATGTAACAGCTCTCCTGTTTACATAACCTCTCAACCGCTAAGCATCCTGGGAGATGTAGTCCGTTTTCGCTGGTTACCGTTTTCCTCCCCTCGTATGACAGGAATTCTTGACACTGGCGGAGGGGGAGGATGGGGATTCCGTGACTGTAGTTGACTACGCGCCCATGACCAGAACATTAGATACAGGATTCAATCCCTAAAAAAAAAGTGTTGTTGAAGCACAAATGTTGACAACATGCTCAAATTCCTAGCGACTTAATCGATAATTTCATGACTCCTCTAAGAACATTTGCAGTTTCGTACAATTATAGGGAGTTTAGAGATCAAATTATCTGTGATCAGCTTATTGAGAGAACAAATGATAAGATTCAAGAGGAACTTTTATCCACCGAGGACCCTGATTTAGAAGCGGGTTTGACGTTGGCATGGAGTATTTAGCATTCTCTTTTGTGCATGAAAGAGATTATTGACAGTGCTAAATCTTGTGAGATTAAGCACATTTCAAAACAATATGCAAAGCAATCGACTAGAGTAATGTATTCTAAAGTTCCTCAAACATTCCAAAATGATTTCTTAAAAAATTGTGGAAAAAGGAATGATATCCTCTGTTTTCGTTGTAGCTGTAAGTCACACCTAGGATATGCTACAGTTTGTACTGGTTTTAGGCACAGTTTTTCAAGTGTGGTAAGAAAGGGCACTTTGCTTGTGTGTGGAAATCGATTTTGGGACCCTTGCACTTAACAGGTGGCTCAGACCATTGAGCAGGATGTAAATTCAGATGAGAATAGCTTTGTGTTAGTGTTATCTTCTTCAAAACAGGAGTGGTGTGGAGTAGTGGAAATATGTTCTAAGAATGGTTTGTGAAAGAGGTAACCTAGGTTATGTGAAACAGCGGAGAACAATAATTTAATCAAATTTATGGCGGACTCAGGCTCCCCTTTCACGTTAATCAATGAGAAAGATTTGGGAAAATTGGGTGAAATTCAATTGCGCAAGTCTTGCATCAAAAGGTTTGCATAAGGAGGGAAGATAGCAGAGATGGTGGGGAAATTTGATAGCACTTTGGAATTTGATAGCAGTTCCACTGTAGGACCAATTTATATTGACAGAAATGGTTCCAATTTGTTAGGTTGGGATGAACAAAGCAAACTTAAGATTAGTTGAGACCCAAATCATCCATACATGGTGTTATCACGTCACTAATTGTGAACGGGTTTGCCATTTGAGTGCTGATGAGTGAATATCCCCAAGATTCAAAGAAGAATTGAGGAAGTTGAAGGGTTTCCAGTACTGTATAGTTATAAAGGACAATGCTCAAGCTGAAGCTCACAAAGCACATAAAGTACAGTTGAGTTTACATAATGAATCAGAGTTATAGTACCCATTGAAGGTTTGGAGAAGCTCACTCCCATAGTTTTGGCATGTAAGGCCAACAAGTCTGTAAGACTGAGCGTTGATTTGAGGGGTCTAAATACTAATACATGGGTTGATCGCCAACCATTGTCCAACATTAATGAGAAGCTGGGAACTTTAGGAGGGGTTGATTTTTTTAGCTTGTTTTGATCTGTCTGATGCTTACCATCAGGTTGCGTTAGGTATTGTTAGCGTTGATTCAAGGCATCTCACATCATGTGCAACACCTGAAGAAACATATTGCTATATTCACATGCCATTTGAATTGGTATTGGCGGTGTTCCAAAAATTGATAATTTGTTTAATAACACCATGGGGATCACATATTTCCAGGAAAACATTTTAGATTTTGATTAATAATGAGGCTGAACATGACAGCAGGTTAAGAAGTGTTTTGGAAATCATCAAATTCAGCAGTTTGACATTAAGGAAAGATAAGTGCATGTTTTTCCAGGAGGGTGTGGACAATTTGGGCCATCATGTATCGAGCAGGGCTGTTGAACCCAAAGTAAAGATCTTAATGATGATTCCAGATGTGCCTCAACCAAGTGACAGAGATCAGCTACGTTCTCTGCTGGGTCGAGTAAAGTACTACGCAACGTTTGTAAGTCATTTTGCTGACAAGACAACACGTTTGCACAAACTTTAAAAAAATACTAAGAACATTTAGGATGAGGAATGTGATGTCAAATATGAGTTGATCAAAAATGAGATTGTACATGCTTTTCCTCTCAATACTTTCGAGATGAATGATTTGTGCATTATTTCCACAGATGCAACAATGTAGGGTTAAGTGCAATACTTATGCAAAGAAGCACTGGTTGTGAGGAGATCATTGTATTCGCTTCAAGAATGTTGAGAGATGCTGAAGTTACATACTTTACTATAGAAAAATAAGCTCTGGGTTTGTGGTGGGATGTCCAATATTTTAAAACTTTTGTGTGAGGCGGAGAGTTCATTTTGAGAACTAACCATAAACCACTGGTGGATTTGTTTAGCACAAGAGGTGGGGATACACCTACCCGCATTGCCAAGTGGCAATATAGATTGCAGGAGTTCCATTACAAACTGGAGTATGTGGGAGGGGGCAAGACTTTTGTGGCTGTTTGTCCAGATTGCCACTGAAGGAGTGTAAAAACATAAAGGATGAATTGGAAATGGTGTGTGCTGTAAGCTCAATTGATGGTGCATTGAAAGGAGCTTTGTATGAACAGGAATGGTTGAGGGAATTATCCAATGACAAAGATATTCAAGATTTAGTAGGTTGTATTATCATTGGTTGGCCGGACAATAAAGACAATCCAGAAACATTCAACATTAATTCTGTATATTAGAACTTCTCAAGAGCTGTCAGTTGTTGGAGGATATGTTCGCAGGTGTGGAAAATTAGTGGTTTCATGGCATATTTGAAATAGAGTTTTGAATTTATCTCACGAGGGCCATATTGGAGTGAGTTCTATGAAACTCAGGGTGAGAGATGATTTTTGGTGGCACAGGGTGAATGCAGCCATAGAACTTTACGTTCATGATTGTTGTACATGTGTCCTCGGTGACAAATCACAAGGGACGTGTCCTTCTGCGGTCACTCCTGTTATAACCAATAACTCACCAAGGCACAAGGCAGCATTTGACCTATCAGGGCCATTTGGACTATTGGATAGTACACCAAAGTCTGCCCTTGTTTTGATTGATTATTTGACTGAGTGTCCGAAGTCTGTGCAAAGTGTAAGTCCTGGTGTTGTCATACATTTTTCCAAATAAGTATTTGTAAGAGAAGGGTCTCTGGAAGAATCAGAGAGAGATAATGACATTCCGTTAATGTCTAAAGAGATGGAAGAGTTTCTGGAATTTGTCCGGCATAAAGTATCTGAGAACTTCTTTATACCATCCCTGCATTAATGGTTTAGTTGAAAGGGTGAACTGTCTCATGTAAGATCAGTTACAACTAGCACTAATTAATAGTTTAAACCCGAGATCTGTGGTCAGCAACCTGTTGTGGGCCATAGTAAAAACCCCTCACATTAGTATGGGGTATCTCCTTTTACCCTATTTAGAGGGAGTGTTGCTGGGTCCCAAAAAAATTAAGAGCGGATGTGCGTGAGAACTCCTGATACATAACAACTTGTTAAAGGGATGGATGCGGGGTCTGCTGTACAAAAGAAATATAGTACTGTGGATGACTAACACAAGATTTTGACGCTTTGGGTTGGGGACTGGGTAAGGAACCAGGTCTCATCTGTAAATGATTTTTATGTTTTTCGGCACCTATTGGGCAATGGAAATAAAAGATCATGTGGTTGTGCTGGAGAATGGAACAGTGTGGAATAAGTGCTTTGCATCAATTGTACTTGTGTTAAAATCTGAGTAGGTAAGTTTGAAGATGGGTGTGTATATCAAGAATGAGGAGAATTTTGACTTAGGAAAGAGATTTTCGTGTTGAATGAAAATGAGCACCCCAAGTTTTAAAGATTATACTATGTAGTAGGGTTTGTGAATGTTTGGTTCTACTGTAGGTTTTATTTAATGTAACTCAGATAACAACCTTCTTTTGCACCCAGTGTTGCATAGGGTCATTTATGCCTTGATGCTCTAATATATTTTGAGGCAAATAATATTTTGTTTCATTTGTTTATGTAAACTGTGATTATCTCTTTCAGCACTTTATGAAAGAAGGGGGTGGTTTGGGTTAGAGTGTTGTATAAGTTCCCTGAAAAAGACAATTCTAGTTGACAGTTGCCGCTGGGTGGTTGATGTTGATGGAAGATAAAATGGAGGTTCCTACCTTCTTGGGGTGTGTACCTTGTACTCGGGTTTGCAAACTTTAACAACTGGCCTATATTTCTTAATTAGCAATACCAGAGCCAAAAGTCTACAACTCACAATGCTACCTCTATTATGATGTCACTAGCCTTTTCCTGTTTTTAAATGTAAACATCGGAGACTAGAATTCAGTGTGTGAAATATCCATATTTGACTATTTCTAAATATAAAAGGCTGAGTCTGGTATCCAATTTGCGGTTTCGAAGTCAATTTTAGATACTTAAAGCACATTTCTTTTAAAAATGTACTTGTCAAAAAGGAATCTAAACCTCGGCCAAAGCATGTTATACTGGCAAACATTGAAAAGGAAAGAGAAGAGTCAAGTTCTTTTTATTAAATCATGAAAATGACAATGGGATAACCTGAACCAATGGGTTTTTGGCTCTGATTTTAACAGACTCCCTGTTTCAAAACAGGACTTAGAAATGCATAATGTTTATTGACAGCAGAGTGAGATATAGACGTACGTTTCCTTGCCTGACCTAAAAAAGAGACCAGTATGGGTAAAGATGGTTCTTGGTATATGAAATGTCATCTAATCCCACCTGGCACCTTGTCATCAATTAGCACCTATTTCTCTATACAACTTGTAACTTGGGAATTCTGCACATATGAAGTGGGATGTTTTCTATGCATCTTGTCATGTTGGTAGTTATATGCACTTCTAGAACGATTTCTGGACCCTATGAAAGGATGGATAGGGTGGTATGCTCATCAGCTTAATGCCCCTGCATAACACAGTTGGAATATTTGGGACGGGACATCTCGGACCATAGCCAGTTGCTCTAGATCTGGAATGGGTGAAGCTTTAGGCCAGCTGTTCCGATCTGGCAACTTTCAGTCCTGTTGCTGGAGGATAAGCTCCTTCAGGAAATTCTTGCTACCAGATTGTGAGAATACTTTGCACAGAATGAGGATACTGCATCCTCAAAAGCTCTGGAATGGGAGGTGTCAAATGTGGTAGTTCGTGGCCACTGTTCCAGGTAAGAGTGGGTGAACGCTGATCCTTAGAGTAATGGTTTCTTCAGGTGAAGCACTCTTACATGGCCTCCAAACGAAGGCTAGGGATGGACCCTACTTCGAAGGTAGACTTGAGAAACTTCACAAAGAAGAGGCAGTCTTGAGTGTCTGATTTCTGGATTGGTCAGCTTACAATGCCAGAACACACTCCAAGGCAAATACTTTGGGCAGCCTCCTGATCTGGATCCTTGTGGTAGCAGCAGCAAAGAAGCCCCACTCCTGCTCTTCACGATGAGCTGGGCAATCTTGTGTATTCCCAACAGGGGATCTGGCAGACACTGTTTCTTTTTTATGATATTAGAAGACACTGTGTGAGCTGCTTTATCAATCACAAAGTTCCTGTCTGCATATCTCTCTATGACTGTGGGAAACATGGGAGACAGAATTCCAAAGCGTTCTGCATGAAAAATAATGTGTAAGAGCATTTGAATACCTTATCTGAATAATTGTGAACACAATTTCTCATAAGGCCTATTTTCAATTCATTCAATTGTGTATTCTACACTGAGTCTATCTTTCCCCAGCCCAAATACATAAAATGTTACCAAAGTCCTCAGCCTCCTGTGTGCGTTGTCACTGGACACCGACGAACTTCTATCACATGCTATGGGATAGTTCATCATTGACAAGAGCATTGGCCTCACAGTTTTCGTATGTTGGCCAACTGTATTGGTCTGCCTCTCTTACCCACTTGGGAACATTGTGCGCTGGGGATTTTTTGACGTCCTTGCATGCATAAAGCAGTTTCAGGGTTCTTGGACCTCGCTCTTCTTCTTGCTAAAAGAGCCCTTACTCATTTATAAGACTATGAAGTGGACTAGTAGTGATGCTATTTCTAGATAAGCACCAGAAATATATTAAAGTGCTCCAAGTCAATAAATTGAGCTGGCAAAGGAATAAGAAGGCGGGGCTAGGAATTTAACACCCTCCACTGACAATTTGAGGCTAATATGGAGGTGTGTAGATAACAATGACCTTTTCAAGAAGATGGTTAAGGGAAACATGCTTCTTATAAATTTGTGTTTAGCAACTCAAGACCAGCTTCCTGAAGTTGACAAACTGTGTACAGCAGTAAAAACGCTTCTGTCAAAACCAATATTCCAAATGAAGCGTGATCCGAGATGGTTCGATCACGAGTGCTCGGAGGCCAACAAACAACCGCGGAGAGCTTTATTATCTGACCTTAGATGCCCCCTTGAAGTAAAATTGGCCAGGCGGAGGTATAAAACCGCGATTTTTAATCGGAAAAGGGAGATTCTAAAGAATCGGTGGGAGGATCTAGAGGTAGCGGCAAATACTAAAAAGGGGGACACATTTTGGGCAGCCGTGAGGGACCTGCGGTCCATGGGTCAGCTCCTCACTCCGATAAGCTGCACCATTGCGAGTGAGTCCTGGGAAAAGCACTTTACAGAAATTTATGCTGCACCCACACAGGAGGCTGACCACCTTGTGCTGGGGCCATTAACAAGGATACAGATGACCCTACCTGAGGTGGAAGAAGCGACTGACCAGAGTTTGGGTGCTAAAGCTCCAGGACCAGATGGTCTACCCATCGACCTTATCAAATACAAGCTGGACTTTTGGGCCCCTTTACTCCTAAATGTTTTTAACAACTTAGCGTACGCCCCATTACCCAGCTCCTGATCCACAAGTATTATCGTTCCGATTTTTAAAAAGATTTTAGAGTGGTCTGAGGAAAATGAAATATTAGATCCCTGTCAACTAGGCTTCCGTAGTAAGGTGGGCACTATCGAACAATGCTTTAACCTCAACGTAATCATGGGGAAATACACCATTGCACGAGCATCCCCGGTCTATTTGGCCTTCATGGATTTGACCTTGGCTTTTAACCTTGTTAATAGATCAAAGCTTTGGTCTATCCTGCTGGCCTATGGATTGGACAAGCCCCTGGTGTATTTTCTGGCACACCTACACATCTTAAAGTGCGGGTGAGAATTGGGTGCGGGGGTGAGGTTTCGGAAGCCATTGAAGTAGGTAGAGGGGTCAGACAGGGTTGCGTCTTGGCCCCCCTCCTTTTTATCATCTACATCAATGGACTGAACAAATCCTTAAAATCCTGAAATCAAGATGTTCCAAAAATCAATGGGAGGCCTCTCCCCGTACTCCTCTATGCAGACGATGCGGTGCTTATGGGCCGCACCCCGAACTCCCTTTGCAGGTTAGTACATGGTTTTGTCAGTCGTATGGACAGCCTGGGTTTACGCACTAATTTAAAAAAGTCTTTTGTAATGTTGTGCGGCCCAAGGAAGCGTCAACTTAATACTATACTTGTGAATAATCAGAAGCTGATGAGTACTAGTTATTTTCCTTATCTTAGGGTGGTCTTTGCTGCGAACGTTCTTGGAGTTAGCATATGGCTCACGCCAGGAGCAAGTTCTCAAAGGACACCAACTCGATTCTTAGCCTTCCAAGCCCAAAGAGAACAGGTGATATTTAAGCTATTTAAAAACATTTTAAGTCTCAATGTGTGCCGACAGCCACATACGGCGCTGAGATTTGGAGTTTTGCCAACAGTACCTGCATCCAACAGGAAGAAAATAGATTTTGTAGGAAATTACTAGGCGTCCCAATCTCTACACCTCAATATATTTGCCATAATGAACTCAATTCACATTTTATTGAAGATTTTATTAGAGCGCGTCCTGCCCTCTTCTGGTTATCAGTCTGGAAAAACCCAGCAGCATCCCTGAGAAGAGAGATCATTAGTGACTGCATGGCATGTGCAAAAGGTAAAGACATACCATAGCTGTCAGGGATGCACCAGAGCCTTTGTAGTGTCAATAAGGAAATCTTTTACACAGACCCTAGTACAGCGATGAACGCAAATAAAAGTGAGCTTAGGAGCGCGCTCTACTCATTACATAGAACAGAAAGATATGAGAAGCAATACAATAAACCTCTTGTTCATAGCTACATGGTCATTGCGGATTGTACACACCAGTTGGCTAATTATATCAGACTGCCAATGAGCCATTGGGAGAGGAACCTTCTATTTCGCTTAAGGGCTGGTACCGTCAAATTTGCATTATGTTTCCCTCTTGGTTACCACCATGACCTCGAGCAAATTCCATGCCCGTGCGATGGTCAGAGCGGACAATCTATCCAGCACTTTCTGTTCTTCTGCAAATAATATTTAAAATATATTAAGTGGTTCTCAACTCCCTATTTTAAAAAACATACACCCATCAGTCTGGAACATGCCTATTTAAAATTGCTTAGCCTAGACGATGAAGAGTTGGTATTTCGCACTGGCACTTTGAGAATTGCTGCTCGAGCATGACAAACGATGTCCAATCCTTAGGGTTTATGTCTTTTATGGATGAATCGTAATGTTATTGTACATTGTATGCCGTTATGGGTGTATGATTTATTACGACTTTTTAACCTGCACGTTTTTATCTGTTTGCTGTTGTGTTTTGTGCTTTATGGATACGATGCTATCCGAATAAAGTGTATTTGAACTTGAACCTCTGGACATTCAGTGGCCCAAAATGCAAAAAATTGGAATCATCCAGTGATTTTATGGTTTCTGATCAAGTTTTTGCTATTTTGTAACACTAGGGCGTTTTCTACAACAAACTGCAAAGTGATGGAAGAAATGCATGAATTAATCTTCGCCTCTGGTAAACGACCATCCGCTTTTAGGTCGAAGACTTCCAGACTGCGCAGCTGTGTAGTTTGCTAAAGACATCTTGGGGGATATTCGGAAAGCTTCCCTGGGACTGCATTCCACCGATTGATTACTATTGGCTTTGCAGCTTTCTATTCGCCGACTTTATTTGTTTTAGGCTATCCAGGTTCAGGTCACCCCTCCCAAGGATCAAAGCCTTTTCACAAGCCTCTCATTGTATTCTTCCGCATGTAAATGTTGTTCTTATCATTTCACATTTGCTGTGCATTCAATAAAAGAGTTCAACTGTCAGGCTCTGTCTTCTGAGGAAGCTTGGTTTTTACTTTTCCTTCTTTGACTTCGAAGTGAAATAATTTGTGGCAATCTTGCTGAATTCTGGGGGTACAGGAAACTTTTTTTCTAGCACACAACAACATTCCAATGAACTGTGCAAGTATTTCAGAATATATCGGATTTAGCAAAGAACAAATGAAGCCAATTTTCAGTTAATTCTGAAGCCTGTTGGAAACAAATACTTTATTATGATCAAAACAAATAAATATACTAGGTGATGCCATTTTCACACATTATCGTTGGTGAAATGTATAGTTTTATTAGTAAAACTATAAGTGCAAATGTAATAGAAATTTCAATTCAAAATGCGTAATGGCAGTGTGCTACCACACCATGCAAACTTCACTCAACGCCACTCCACTCCACTATACTCTACTCTGCACCACTCCATGCCACTGCACTCTACTCTGCACCATTCCACTCTACGCCTCTCTGCTCTGCACTACTCTACTCTAAGCTAATACACTCTACTCTACACCACTGCAGTCTAGGCCACTCCCCTCTACACTGCACAACTCCACTCTGCAACACTGCACTCTACACCCTGCTCTGTATGCCAATGCACTCTACTCTGTACCAATCCACGCCCTGCACTCTATGCCAATCCACTGTACACCACTCAAATCTACTCTGCATCATTGCACTCTACATCACTTTATGCAATTGCTCTATGCCACTGCACTGCACTCCACCCTGCACCACTCCACTCTGTCATTTCACTCTACCCTGCACTACTCCACTTCCCTCTACTATAAAACAATCTACTCTATGCCACTGCACTCCGCACCATTATGCGTCATTCTACTCTAAGCCACAGCACTCTACTCTGCACCACTGCAGTCTACTCTACATCACTCTACACCACTATATTCTGGAACACTGCACTCTACGCCACTGCACCCTGCTCTGTGCCACTATAATCTACTCTACACCACTCTATCTATGCCAGTGCCCCCAATGCCACTCTAATCTGCACCACTCTATGCCGCTGCATTCTATGCCACTCTAATCTGATACTCTACTGTAATTTGTTCTACTACACTCTGTGCTACCACACTCCAATCTACGCCACTGCATTCTACAACGCTGCATTGTATGCCACTATACTCTACTCTGCACCACTGTACACCACTGCACTATGCCACTCTGATCTGCAGCATTTCACTCTGCACCCCACCACTCTACACCATACCACTCTGCAACTCTCCAGTCTACTATACAACAATCTAATCTTTAGCACTGCATTCTATGACGCTGCATTGTACACTGCTGAATTCTATGCCACTACACTCTAAGCCAGCATACTCCGCTACACTCTATGTGAATGCATTCTATATCTTTCCACTCTACTCTACGTCAGTCCACTGTATGCCACTCTACGCTACTCTGCTCCATGATACTTCGATACATGCCACTCTATGCCACTCTACTCTATGGCACTACTCAACTATTCGCCATTCCACTCTACGACACTCCACACCACTCGCCTCTAAGCCTTTTAGCCATGCTGAACAGCAGCCACACTGGTGTACAATGTGGCTAAAACACATTTGCAAAGTCTATAGCCCTTGCATAGGCAAGACATATTGGGTCTGTAATGCTAGTCGTTCATTATACCACTCTAGACGGATATGAGCCACATTCTAATCAGTCTTGGTCCTGCTCCAATTGGGACAGTCCAGCCCAAACGTAAGGCCAGGTCCCGTCAAGACGCACAGACTAGCAACCCCAGACCAATTTTGGCCTACTTAGGCCACGAGGTTGTGAATCAACTCGAGTCCTGTGCCACACAGAGGTTACATTGGATAAACAAACATAAAATGACAGTAGAATTCTGGAGTTTGCGCCGTGAGCCATTTAATGCCCATAATAGACCTCCCCTTTTGAAGCCTGTACTATGATTTTTTTGTAGGTTGTACATGTATACATAGTAATCCTTAATGTGTTACAATCGCACCATCTTCAGCAGTCAAACTATTTGGTAAAGGAAAGTAGAACAGGCACTGCTGATGCCTTGACACGGACAGCATTTGATGATTGCGATTTCCACCCGCTGTGCTATAAATTCCCTGGAACATTCACATCCGGCTAGAAAAGATAACATGATGATACCTTTCCTGTGAAGTCGTCACCTGCTTGTTCTGTTGCTGGGCAACCTTCAAGCATTTCTGCCTAACACAGACTTGATATTGCGAATTCTATTCAGCTGATTCTTCTGTAAAAGAAATATTGTAGTGGAGTCATAACAGTGACGGCCGCAGCAGCCACTAATGAGACGACTGCTGACACCAGGATTTCCCGCCCGTCCGCATACCTTTAAAAAATATTCCAGGCCTCTTAAATGGACATTTGGATGGTCTGACAAACTTGTCCCTGGTGCATTACAGGGTAGCAGCCAAATACAACACGTTTGCATCTTAAGACAATAAGTGCGCCTGTTTGCTTTCCAGGCAGAAATGTATAAAACGCCCTCTCGCTGTAGCTTTGCATTTTGTGTCATGCTGCTTCTTCATGCAAAGGAAAATACACCGCCCACTGTGCAAACAGGGAAAAAATCAATCGCGTGGAGGAGCCCGGACAACTCCACAACTGGTGAGTAATGCTCAGCGCCGCGCTGAACCAAGACACCAGCGGAAAATCAATTTCTTGAAGGAGCCCAGATGAATTCAAAATACTGGGCTGTGGGAAACAAGAGCGCTGTACATCTCACTCTGTTTAAATTAAATATTTTTATATTTGACGGTAGGTCTTTTCCCCCTAAGTAATGTTGCATGCAGTGTGTGCTACAGTGCTGTTGAGTAGCGCTACAAATTGTTTATTCAACCGTGAAAAGTTTCCTTGGATACCACAGCGAACCCTTGCTGTCTGAACATTTATGTAACAGAGTAGCATACAAAATTATAACAAGCATTGGCAAAGTCAAGAGGTCTGGCACTGGTTGCCAGACATTTGGCTTTATCAATACTTGTTTGATTATGATTTCTGTAAAACGTTATTGTTGGGGGATCTGCCACCCACCTATATAAAAAGAAACATTGGTTAAAAGCAAATATCTTTCTGGATCTCAAAAAGCACACGTTGCTATTTTAGTCCTTGGCAATGAAGGAAACAACTTTATGAGTGAATTTGCTTCTTGTGACAGAGCTGAATGCTGTCACTCATGGTGTAATTAGCCAATGTTTCAAATGGACTGATGCACTGCCCCATGCTTTCTGCTGAAAACATATATAACTTTATATAATATATATATACACACATATAGTATCTACTGGCGGTCGCCAGTAGATAGTTATAGTTAGGATCGTGTTTCCATAGGAAATCCGCAACATTCTATTTGGAATAACTTTGGCACCGATTGACGAATCCTCGCTAAGTTTTCAAAATAGGTGGGACGCTCCGCTCCGCTCCTTCCCTGAAAGTCTCGGGGGGATTCGTCAAGCGGGGGCTGAGAAAAAGGGGGGGTCCCAAAACGCGTTTTCCCCATGCATTTTTCCATAGGACCTTTAGTCCAAGCTACAGCCCGAACGGCTGAACAGAATTACTTGAAATTTGGCAGAGAGGTGGTCCTCAGGTCAGGGATGTGCCTTTTGCAGGTCTGGTGTAAATCTGTTCAGTATTTCCTGAGAAAATAGCATCTAAAAGCATATATATATCTATAGGCGCGCTCCGTGCGCGTACGGTAAAACTTACCGTACGCGCACGCTGCCGTGCGCGAGCGCGATTCTGATTGGTTGTTAGATCTTAGTAAACATTCGAATCGGTCGAAACCAGGAAGTGTCGGCCGCCATTTTGTCTCTCGCAGTCTGAGGGGGTGAAAAACAAAGGTGGAGAACGCGAAAAGGGGGCAGGGTGGACAGTTCCTGACCCCTAGCCTTTGTCAGGGGGTCCCAGAAGGACCCCCAAGGGCCAAAATTTCCTTTAATTTTTTTGCGAAAAATCGTGGAGTACGCGTAGCGTGCGTGTACGGTCGAAACGGAAAAATTCTGCGAACTGCGTAACGTGGGCGCGCGGTGCGCGAAGCGCACCGTGCGCGTACGGTACGCGCACGGTGAAAAACCTTAAAAAAATAAAATAAAATACATAACTTAGCATTTAAAAAACCGTACAAATTCACTGAAAAAACCATAGGTTTCACACATGTTATAGTTAGCTGGACATTTCACGCGTGAAAAACCATTGAAATTCCCCCGTTATAGTTAGTGCAGGCAACTATAACTCACGCGACCGCAATCCTCTGCTGATGACGTCAGATATTACATCACTGATGACATATGTGTCTTTCTGAAAAAAAAATATTTGTAATATATGTATAGCTAAAAATTAATGGAAGAAGACATGGGTAAATAAGTGTCTTAATACAGTGATGTAATATCTGACGTCATCAGCAGAGGATTGCGGTCGCGTGAGTTATAGTTGCCTGCACTAACTATAACGGGGGAATTTCAATGGTTTTTCACGAGTGAAATGTCCAGCTAACTATAACATGTGTGAAACCTATGGTTTTTTAAGTGAATATATATATACACACATATATATATCTGGTAGAGACGTTGTCTAGCCGCAGATTCCTTAACTTATAATATCCCCAGGCGTCAGGCTGGATCCGGATTTGTTTTTGCAGCAGCACCTCTGCGTGCCGGGGGACAGCGCCACACGACCCCACCCTGACGTCAGCGAGGTCATACAAGTCCCTCCCGACGCGCTGACGTCAGTTTTCTTTGGAGAAACTTTTCCGCGGTACAACGCAGAGCAGCCAACAACAAACTGTGAAAGTATGGGAACAGTGTGCGAGGGATGAAAAATCTGTGAATAAAGAAGGGGGATGATGCAAGACACCATCGTAAAAGACAGAATTAGACACTGCCTACATACAAGTGAAAAAGCTGTGAGAAAGAACCCCACAAGCTAAGCGAAGACCCTTCCCAAGTGCAACAAGGGAAGAGTATCTCAACAGACAGAAATAGACTATCATTACCATGTAGAACAACAGACAGAAATAGACTGTCATTACCATGTAGAAGTGTGTCGTGTAGCAAGAACGGTGCACAGAGAGAACAACAGTCCACCGCAGGAAGGTATGAAAAGAGTGACACTGCCCCTATAGTAATGGAGGTCTGAAACAGAGGTCAACAGATCCCCAAAGAAGACGACTGTAGAGGAGACCAGAACCCTGAGCCAATAGAGAAGGCAGGAGGGAGGGAAGGCAGTAGGAGAAGAAAAGAAAATGATGATGAATCTCCTGGTGAAGGTTAATCAAAAGGCATCATTTCACAGGTAAGAACCCCCTGAGAGGGAGTCAATTGTATTATGGCAATACTCAAAGGGATGCAACAATGTGAGCACCCGTGAGAGAAAAACCAATGGCAACTGAAAGAGGCCAGCAGAGAACCCCACATGGCAAGTTCCTCACAGAACGGGGAGGCTGGGTGGGCGTTAAGGAATCTGCGGCTAGATAACATCTCTACCAGATACATCATTACCAAAGGTAAGTAACTCGTACATCTGATAGAGACATCTAGACGCAGATTCCTTAACTTAGAATAGATACCACTGGGGGAGGTGGGTCTGCGACAGAACAACAGAAAGCGCCAAGCACTTGAGCTGGCAACAGAGTAACGGACAATGGGGAAAGCTGGGGCGGAACAGCCAGACAGCAACCCAAATAGCTCGGAAGAGCAAAAGATAACGGGATGCAAGACATCCCAAAACTGTCAGAAGGGCGCTACACCATACCTGTATAAGCATGAGAGGTAGAAGCGGCACCAGCCATATACCAGAACAAAAGAAAGAGAGAGGAAGAAGGACCACTCTCAGCTTAATGGCGCACTATGTGAACACCAACCAAAGGTTGAGAAGAAACATGAAGAGATGCAACCACAGCCTACCAGGCTAGCCCACGGAAGGAAGGCCGGAGAGGCTACAGCCAAGAACCAAAGGTCAAGAGTAGAAATCAGCAATGTTTTTAGAATTGCAGGCAGAGACAAGAAACACGCCAGGTGCACACCCAGTCCCAAAAGGGGGAACAGGGGCGAACAGTAACAATCTTAAGCACGCTGATGCAGGCCACCACAGAAACATGCACAGAGCAAACAGCCACAGAGACCATAAGGTGGCGTAGCTAAAAGAAGCATAAAACAGCCACAGAGACCATAAGGTGGCGTAGCTAAAATAAACATGAGGCCGCTCGACCAGGCAGCTGGAAGACCAAGGTGAGAACCAACACACGAAATACAGATATGCAGGGTGTAGACCTAGAACTTTTGACATCAGAAGAGCCTTTCCGCATGCCCAGCTGATATAATATAGGGTGAACTTAAAGAAGGAGGCACATCCGAAGGAAGGTGCAGCAGAGGCACCAAGGTACTAAGGCGAAGAAACGGAGGGAGAATCGCAGAATTGCAGACCACACCCTCCGACTGAAAGGAAAGTAACCCTTTTCCAGAAGAGATAATGATTTAGTAACTGAACACGAAGAAGGGAGCAGTTTAAAACCGGGGAACCACCCCAGTAAGTGGAACGCAAAAATGGCCTTATTGGCAATTCTGCATGCAGTACTGAAAAGCTCCCTGAAACATGGAGACTTCGGACCAGACCTTGCAGCCTCGAAGAGAGGTGAAGAGTTAGGAAGAAGAGTACCCTTGGAACTTGTATATATACATAAATACATATATATAGCAAAAACGGGTAAACCAGCCACGACTATGCAACATGGTTGTAGAGGAACACACCTGGTGCAGTAATGGCAGACGGAAGCTGCCCTTAAAGCGTGATGAACACCCCGAAAAACCTTTCAAGGAGGAGAATGAAGCAAATAAGCAAGATGACCCATGACGTATAAAAGATGACGCCAATGCACAACATTGAGCACCGTACAACGACAGATAACATTGAGCACCGTACAACGGCAGATAAGAGCAACAGAGGACGCATAGAGGCCAAGGGATCTCTTAGGCCCAGTTGACATAAATAGAGCTATTTAATAGCAAACAAGTACCCCACATGGAGTATGCACACCCCAACAACGAGGAGCACCTGTTAGGACAAGGCACAGTCAGAGGAACAATCTGTGGAACACTGCCACAGTAGCATCCAAAGGATGCTAAATGAAAGGGTAATCACCCCCGACCATGGGAAAGGAAGACCTGAGGCTTACTACCAGCCTAAAACACATAACACATCAAAAGGATGCTAAATTAAAAGGTACCACCCCAGAACAAACGCCTGAGGAACACAGACCTAAGGGGGGGAGGGCGAAGGACTGCAAGGAGGCGCTGAACAGCCGAGTCGATGTGAGCATCAAACAATAAAACCCGATCAAAGGGTAAATCAACAAGTCTCTCCCAGATATTCTCTGGGAAGACGCTATCCGGTAACCAAGCATGGCGCCGCAAGGCGATTGAACTAGCCATAGCCCAGCCTAAGGAATTAGCAGTATCCAAGGCGGAGCGGATTGTAAACTCAGCAAGGTCACTGCCATCCCGGAAAAGATGAAGGAGGTCAACACGAGCGCCTTCAGTGCTGGTGGAGAGCAAAGACTCTGCAGAGTCCCACAGGGCAGAGGTAGCCCGAGCCAGGACACACACTGTATTTAGTGACCGTAGTGCAGCACTAATGGAGGCAAAGATGTTCCGACCCCATGACTCAAGCCATCTGGACTCCCGGGAGGGAGGAAGCATTAGCCGGGGCAAGGAAGGGAAGGCAGTTTGCAAAACAAATCCCTGCACGTCTGGATGCACAAATAAGCAGACCGGATCATGTGAAGCAGGACGGCGGCGGTGCAAGACCGAACGAGCCACCGGATGCTGGCCGAACCCAGGTACCCAAAAGAGCATCATAAAGAGAAGCTTCAAAGGGCAGAAGCAGCTCCACATTCCCTGCCCCACGGTGAAGGACATCAAGTAAAGGGTCCACAGACAAGGGCGCCGAAGGGGGTTGCATGTTCAAAATTCTAGTGGCCAAGGAGACCACTCTGAGAAAAGCTGCACCAGCCTCGGTAGCCCTCCGAGGAGGGGATAGTAAGCTAACCCTCCCAAGACAGTGAGGGTGCGACCAATGCCCAACTGAGGGGAGCCCCATTGATGAATGGGGGTCCTGATGAGGCTCTTGAGGAGGTGAGGAGCCTGCCGGGTGCGGGTGCTCTTGAGGAGGCGGGGATCCTGATGGATCCACATATTCTAATGGAGGCACAGGCAAGAATACATCCAGCGTCGCCGGGTGTGAGGCGGACGCCAAACTCTCTCTGGACGCTTCCGGAGAAGAGGCAACAACCCGGCATTGATGCGGCGGCAAAACGACTTCAGTCGGCGCCGATCGAGCTTCGTCCGGTGCCGACTCGACTCCATCAGGCGTTGAGTCGGTCCCATCCGGCGCCGAATCTACGAGAAGCTCCCCTTCCGAAGAAGGAGAAGGAGAAGGCGCCGGGGATGCAAGCCTCTGGCGCTGCACCGGCACAGACTCATCCTCCACCACAACCGCCTCCGACTCCGAAGGAAGAAGCGGAGGCAGAGCCGGGGAGGCGACAAGCTCTCCTTCCGAAGAAGGAGAAGGTGCCGGAGCCGGGGAGGCAAGTCTCCGGCGCCACACCGGCGCCGACTCAGCCTCAACCACAACAGTCTCCGACTCCAAAGAAAAAAGCAGAGGCAGAGCCTCTACGGCCCCGGCTCTGGATATGCGGCCGCCTGCCCAGAAGGTCGATGCGTGCAAAAAGCGAGGCTTTGAGCACCAGCAACCACCTGCGACGCCACAGGGAGCACTACGGGACTATGCGGCGCGGCAGGGGTTCAATGGGTTATAGAGGGGTACCCAGCCGGGCCGCACCCTGACGACGCCATATGGATCGTGGAGGGGGACCCAGTCGGGCCGCACCCTGACAATATCACATCTCCGACATCCCTGGAAGGCAAGGGCTCACTTGACGCCGGGGGCGAACCCACCGGCAAGTCCGTCTGGGACCCCACAGGTAGCGGAGGCCCTGCAGAGCCGTGGCATAGGCCTCCACCCGGGCCCGAGTCGCCCCCGCACCCAGATAGGGCGGACAGAGGGGGGACGACTGTTAGGGCGCACGTCCGGAATATTTATACAGATGAAAGTGAGGTCGAGGACTTACTAAGAAGTGGTGAACGACGGCCCCGGGCCCCAGAGGGCGATCAACGACGGAACTGCGTTGAAGAGGCCGGGGGATGAGACAACTACGACCGGGACAGCCGTGCCGAATGAAGCTTAAGCCGGTGCTCCCACTGGGACTTTGGCTTGAGGTGTTGGGTGGCGTCGCAGTCCGTGGAGTCGTGGTGCTCGCCCAGACACAACATTCAGCTAAGATGTGGGTCTGTCGCGGACATTTGCCGCAAACAGTAAGTACAAGATTTAAATCCCGAAGGCATTGCACACTGTTCCAGACGCGAAGCGTCGAAAAAGGGCCTGAAAACAGGCCAGAGGAACCGCTCACTCTGGATCCGCGTTGCACGCGGAAAAGAAGGAAACTGACGTTAGTGCGCCGGGTGGGACTTATATGACCTCGCTGACGTCACGTACGTGGACCCCGTCAGGGCGGGGTTGTGTGGCGCCGTGATGCAAAAAAATTTCCAGATCCAGCCTGGGGATATTCTAAATTAAGGAATCTGCGGCTAGATGTCTCCATTAGATATGTCATGTATAAATCGTAGCTGGGATGTGCAGCAGATCATGGTGCCATAAACCATATGCCCGTAGTCTTCTAGTGAGTAAAGAACTGCATGGAGGTAACTAGCAAAGCTTTAAGTCATAAGTCATAAAAGATATACAATATGGGACCATGAATTACTGTGAAGCCTAGATTAAGTTTGCTGATACCACACAGATTGATCGCTGACCTTGAATTTAAACTTTCAAAGCAAATAATGTTTTGTGGTGGGGGGGATGGCTGAGTCAATAAAATGAAATCTGTTTCCAAATCCTGATATCAATATTGGTGTTACAAATAGTCATCTGTTTATAAATCAATATCTGACATTAATGGGTCTTACAGATTCCATTCACAAAAAAAAATACATCTTGAGATTGTGCCTTCTGTGTTTGGCCCTGTGAGGGGGATTACCAGAAGTCATGCACCCATGTGCATCCAAAACAGAACACCAATGACATATAGTTGGATAACACCATGTTCACAACAGGACTAACCACTACAAATTAACAGTGGCGGCTCCTCCGCTAAGGTGGAGGAGTGTTGCCCCACGGAGCAATTCAGAACGGAAAAATAAAATGATAAGAACTCAGCATTATTATCATTTTATTTAACCGTACTGGCTTAGTTGTATGGTGGGGCGGAGCTGGACTGTTTAGAGTTGGGGGGAGAAGTGGTAGGTACTTCCTACGTGTGCGTGACATTTTAGTCATGCGCACTTTGTATGTTCTGCATCCAGGGTGCATTACAGCTTGGGTAGAGAACATGCACAGCCTCCCAACGCCAGTCCGAGTGCTGAACCACGTCGCTCAGATCAATAACGCTGCTGTAAGGCAGAGGTGTGATTGGTCAGGGGAGTCTGGGAGGCTGTGAGCTTCCTACTGCCTGAGAGAAGAGAAGAGGACGGAGGAGAGGCATAGGCCGGCCATATCCAGGTAAGTATTTTTCTTTTTTTTTTAGTTCCCTCTGCTCGCCCTGTTCCCATCACACCCCCTCACCCGTTTGGTAGCAACAGACATAAAACATCCAACAAATTAGACCGCTCACTGAACATACATCCAGCAAAAAAGGTGTTCACAGCAGCACTCGCGTTCATGACACAGAACATATCAGAGCGAAGTCCTGACACCCGCCCAGCGTTGTCCAGTTAGAGCTGAAGGTGGTTAATAAGGTTCCCCAACAGCACCCACGACCTTCAATAAACAAAGAGTATGGTAGGCAAAATTTAAACCACAAAACTAATAAGGCACCCAATCAGTCTGGTAAGAGCTCCGCCCTTACTCACCAATCAATAGAACTTACTCACATACCACTGATTAAGAAATTAAGATTACTGAAAGTGGTGGAAAACCATAAATAGCTTCTGATAATACACCTTCACAATTCAGACTAAGTTCTGCGATGAATTCTCAAAACCAAGGCACCTAGACTTTGTTAGAGCAGAAAAGGCATTTTAATGGAAGTATGCATGCTATACAAATGGCTAACATAATCCCACATTCAATTTTGGTGTTTAAAAAAATATATTCTGTATGATTTGCTATGCACCACCATGCCCCATGCAGGACTTACCCCAAGGAGCAAGACGTGTAAAGAAAATTGGCACTTTCACTGTCAAATTGCCATTTTTGCATCAATTCTTCACAGCAACACCTGAGAAAATTATAGTATTCTAAAGTCAAGGTCAATTAAAATGTGAGTTTTATCAGCGAATGCAAGAAACCTATTGAAGATTTGCAACAAGCAGATGCCAATTTCACCCTGATATGGGCTCATCAGTGTCATGAGGATAACATGGTTGGAAACTAGTTGTAGTAATATAGCTAACTAGCAATGAAGTGCTGAGTAGGGAATGATTCAAGATGATATAGTAAGTTTGAGCGGAGTGGCAAAAGAAAAGTCTATTTTTATTCTGTGCTGAGATCTGAGCTTCAAGGTACCTTTTCTTGGCAGGGGAGGGACTCCTCGAAGAGACTGGTTTTGAACTCTTTCTAAAACGTAATACTGAGAAGTGAGTCTGATGTACACAACCTTGTTGTTCCACATTCTAGGTGGATCGCCTAGGTAGACTTGTCTTATGGTTTTTTCTCATAGGTCCACTCTGGTGTGTGTTGTGCAAAGTTATGGCTTTTAATGTTGCTTTTTACATTGCTTTGATCTCCTGTAATGGTTATATTTGCTACCAGGTCGAGTGGTGTACTGCTGTTACTGTCTTGTAGGTGATGCAGCATGTCTTGAAACACATGTAGTCCATTAATCCATGTTGTTCTGTCCATAATGACCTGCAAGTGCAGGTCGCTGAGGGCAGGAATGATGTGATCACACTTATTTAGTCGCTTGATGAGTCAGGCAGTGTCAAAAATGTATCACAGGCAAGCAGAGTACAGGCGCAATCCAGACTGGAGAGGACCAGTTTTGGACAAAGGTGCTGGTGTCTGAGTCACAGGGACTGAGTTGTATTCTATTTATAACAGAGCAGTGGAAGGAGGTAGTCTTGAAATTTTTCAGTAATGCAAAGAGTGATGGTGAGGTACTTCTAAGGAAGAATCCAATGATTTTGCAATTGCAGTGAGCTGCAGTGTAAATCCATACAGCTGTATCCAAATAAGCTAATCCTGTAGTTGTACTTGGTAGGACTATGCTAACTCTTTGTACCTGGGCCTACCCAATTCTTCCCTGCAGAGACTGAAGACAGTCCAAAATGAGGCAGATTGATTAGAACTAAGGGGCAAAAGAGATCCCATGTCATTTATCTGCTAAAACATCTGCATTGACTGCCTTTGAAATATAGAACTAAATTCAAAACACTTTGGAGTGCCTTGAATAAACTTCCCGGATGAGCCCCCCTCTTTGTCGCGCAGCGGATCACTTGGTATGTTTCCACTTGTTCTCTATGTTTTTCTTCGGCATACTTCTTACTTTATCTAAATTTGTCAAAGCAAAAAGAGTTTTCTTAGTGTGCCCCTTACTATGGAATTCCCTCTTTGTTTCACTTCGTGCTGAGACTACGTTCCTCTTCTGTAACAGATCTGTAAAGACCTGACTATTCAAACAAGTGTGTTTGTGTTAACTTCAGGACCAAGGCTTTTTTTCAGTCAGCATCAAGAAGCCGATAAACGTTCCATTAATATTTATATTGCTTTGTTTAGAACCGATAAACAATTTAGTCTCAGCCTGGGTCAGCTTAATGTAGGCACCTAACAATCGCGTTTGGATGAAGGCGTGGCTGCCTTTTAAAATATAGACTCCTTTTTTTGCAGAGGCTTTAGACCAGTTGTGTAAATTTGATGTAATGGTGAATACCCATTCTGAGTTTGGTAAGGGTGTATTCAAAGGGCTCCACGTACATGTTGAAGATCAAGATGGAGGAGATTGATTATTAAGGAAAGCTGCAAGTTACTGTAGTCCCTGCGGTCGCACAGTGTCCACATGGACGAGTTGGTTTTAACTGGATATTTAAGATCATCTCCAGCATAGTATGGTCTCATTAAACACCATATGAGTTCAATGAGTGTTGATTAGGGCTTGATGACTAATGATAATGAATACTGCAATGTGTTTGATGCTCGAGGGCAAACATTAAACAATTTCAATTACAAGATGAGAAATAAAACAGGGAAACACATTTCTTAAAACGTTTATTGCAAGGATGAAATCTCTTGAAACGGGTCAACAGGTGATGGACAGATGTTTACATCCCGTGGGAGATGCTTTATTCAGCTAGGTTTTATAGAAGATGTTTTTTCAACATTTTATCCCTGCATATCATTGTTGCTTAATGCTAAAGAAATCGAGTCATGGCTATTCCCTTCCACGCAGCAAATGCCCAGTCCTTTTCTGCTTCCATGTTAATTGTAAAAATACTTCAAAAAGATTTAAATATAGGAATACACTTGTTAGACCTAGCATCCTTGGTGTGGTTTCCCCTGAATTATTGCCTTCTGCACTCCTGTTTGCTGACCTCATTCTCGCTGGCTTTTTGGATTCTGGGCACTTTACCACTGCTTACCAGTGCTAAAGTGCATATGCTCTGTACTCAAAACATGGTAACATGGTCTTATCTACAATTGGGATATTTAATTTACTTTAATAAGTCCCTAGTAAAGTGCACTATATGTGCCCAGGGCCTCTAAATTTAAAGCTACTAGTGTGCCAGCAGCACTGATTGTGCCACTCACTCAGTAGCCCTTTAAACATGGCCCAAGCCACTGCAGAGCCTGTGTGTGTAGTTTTAAACTGCCATTTCGACCTGGCAAGTTAACCTTCCTATTTAGGTCTTGCCTGAGCCAGCGCACATGCGCTGCTCTGCGAGGCTTCTAATAAGGACTTTCAACTCGGACCACACACACTTTTTTTTTTTGCTCACACGCTATTGGCCTTTGCGTGCGTCTTTCTAAGAAAGACAGCACATAATTGGCCAAAGGCGGGTGCATGTCCCGCCTTCTCTCTCCCCTGGCCTAGGGAGCTCGGGAGCGAGCAGCAGCGCGGCCGGGTGCCAGCTGCATACCTCACATTCCTTGTAGTGCACGCGCACCGTGCTTGTTTTTAGCCAGTGACTAATAGGAGAGAATGGAACCATTGTGTCTTTATTGTGGCCTGGGTGCTGAGAGCCGAGCTGGAAGCAGCTGTGCCAATAACCCAGTTTAATGGATGGAAAGCTGATGGAATTTGTTGTAATCGACAGAGAGAATGGAGACACATGCTTAGGGGCACAGTTTGAGCATCATTTGGTGCTGCAGAGCCCAGGCAAGGCTGGAGCGGGTTCCAGGGCAGAGCAGTCTGTTTTCAAGACACTTGTTTGCATATTTGTTGCTCGGGGAGACGAACGCCTTGAAATCCGCAGTTGTTTCCCTGAGCACTCTTAGGGGAGTTTGACGACTCGTCTGCCTAGGACTGACTGCGCAGGAAAGCTATTCTAGAAAGGCTCTAATGTGCCACTAAATTTAATGTCCCGGTTTCCCTTCGTGTATGTACATGTCTGCGTGTTTATGCGCAAGGCAGCGGTGGAATGAAGGGGGGGGGGGGCCTCAGCAGCGAGGGGCTCTTATCAGAGTGACAGATCGCTGTATTGTGCCGGCTCTCTCCTCAACCCCATGATGTTATTTACATTTCTCACTTATTATTTTCTCTTCTTGTTACCGGGAGTGTGTCACTAGCCAGAGTCATTTCATGTAATACAATTATATATATATATATATATATATATATATATATATATATATATATATATATATATATATATATATATATATATATATATATATATATATATATATATATATATATATATATATATATATATATATATATATATATCTGGACAAATGTAATTGTGTGCACAAATTATGTCAGTCCCTAATGGAGCAGTGACCTAGTAAAGATAAAATTGCAAGTTATTTATGAGAATTGGTTGAGTGAAAAAATATTTTAGGTTGTCAGTGAATGTTGATGGCACTTTACAAAAATGAAAATATGGTAGAACTATTTTCACATTTCTGTTAAGACTGTAGGTTAGATACACTTATGTAATGAATTGTGAGCTTTACACACACAAACCCGCACACTTAGGACTCTTAAGATCTTCAGCGGGCTGTTACTCATATTACTTCCATGTCATATCAACAAACACTATTAACAAACTAGACATTTAACAAATCTCTATGAAGCAAATGCACACAATGCAATCCAACAACAACCGTGAAAAAAGCTCACACACAAAAGTGCTTCCTTTTCATACAGCGGTGCTATAGCGATTAATTAATTAATGGCGGCCGCGCGTTTGTTTTTCGCTTTCACTTTCCCACTTTCACATCCATCACTAGTGGGACAGGCTGCGCACCTCGTCTAAAGCTTTTTTTGGTAAACATTAATTAATGGCTGCCGTGCGTTTTGTTTTTCGCTTTAACTTACCCACTTTCTAGGACAACATACACAAGGTCGCAAAACTATTATCAAAAATTCCCCTAGCAAAAAACCTAAGTATATTGGTTTTGCCAGTGCTTACAGTCTTGCACATTATGCTGCTGGTTCAGCCACTTTGTAATCCTTCTTATTGCATGCTTTCACTTTCCCACTTTCACACCCACCACTAGCAGGACGGGCTGCGCACCTTATCTAAAGCATTTATTTTGGTAAAAATTAGTTAATGGCGGACGCGCGTTTTGTTTTTCGCATTCACTTTCCCACCCAACATTAGCCGGACAGGCTGCGCACCTCGTCTAAAGCTTTTTTTTTGGTAAACATTAATTAATGGCCACCACGCGTTTTGTTTTTCGCTGTCACTTTCCCACTTTCTAGGACAACATACACACGGATGCAAAACTATTATCAAAACCTCCCCTAGCAAAAAACCTAAGTATATTGGTTTTGCCAGTGCTTACAGTCTTGCACACTATGCTGCTGGTTCAGCCACTTTGTAATCCTTCTCATGCGTTTTGTCCAGATTTTCTGCTAAAACCGTTTTTGCATAAACTTGCGCAACGCCAGCATGCGGCTGAAATATGGTGTGCTCCTTTAGTTCACGAGCGCTCAGATGTACCATGGGAACATGGAATCCAGGAGTTAATGAGGAGGAAACATATGGCGCGCTGCAGTTCTGGAGACTGCAGTGTGAATCAGATTTCTATTTTTATTTAATAGGTTCAACTAGTCTGAAGATAGAGCCTCTCTATTTAAAAGGCAACTTCCAGTCTAGTTACCCGATTTGTTATTTTTCCCAGGAGGTGCTGATTCATGTCCTCACAGCAGCAGGGAGATATCGGAGCCAGAGAACCGATGCGCTAGGCAGGCTGACAGTTTGTAACTTGTCAACTGGGTCCTGAGTTCCCTTGCACCCGATGCTGGCACAAGTTCATTCGCGCCATGAGGTCATCACTGCGCATGTGCCTGGGCGCTACCCCTCATGTCAGTGGGGTAAACGCATAGAGGGCTGGAGATGACCATATAACACAATAAAAAAGGTGCCATTTCTGATTGATTTCCCCTTCTTACAAATTCACCGCTGTACTTAGATTTCAAGATACATAAAAAAAATATTAGTTAATGGAAGCCACGCGCTTTGTTTTTAAGTGCCTGCCACATCTCAGCACCCTAGCCCCGCTCCTCTATGCACAAAGCTTTTGTGTTAAAGAACAGAAAATGTTGTAGCATCTAGTATAATATGATGCATCGCTAAATACTTATAAGGTCCCAAAGGCTATGCCAATGCTAAAGTAGGTCCTAGGCAGCATAATGGGCATGGTGTAGCGTATTAAAAAAATAGGACATGTACTTTTAAGTTTTACAAGTCCTGGTAGTGAAATACTCTTAAATGTGTTTTTCACTAAAGGAAGGCCCATCTCTCCCATAGGTTAACATTGGGATTGCCTTAAACATCTTTTAAGTGTAATTTCCAATTGGGAGCAGATGGAAATTTGTAGTTTGGTAACTCACAATTTTAACTATTCTGTGCCCCTGCCTGTCTCTGAATACACGTCTGTGATGGATGACAGCCGGGCTTTTTTGCATTCTCTATAGACAGTCACACACAAAGGGAGCGGAGGTGTGCCATGCATATCCTGAATGCCTATCACCAGGCTGATGGGTCTACCGGAGCTAGAGTGAGAGGGAGGAGATGACACCTGCACCTTAATAGGGCTGTGCCTTTCCCCACACAAAGAGCTGCCTACTCCCAGTAGTGCATGTGGAGCCAGGGAAGGAAGGGCAGGAACCCTGTGAGGTCAAAGGTCTCTTTGAAGTCTGCCTACTTTTAAGTCCTGGGGAGACTCTGCCAAGAAGAGGAGATGTGCTGCCAAGAGGGACTGCCACTTTGCTAACTGCTTTGCTGTGTTGGCATGCTGCCTGCTGTGCTGCAGGGAGGACTGCCACTTTGCTACTTGCTCTGTTGGCCTGCTGCCTCTTGTCTGGGCAGTGAGAAGCACTGGATTTGTTTTCTTCAACCTTTTGCAACCTAAAAAACTTCAAGGGCTTGTTGGCTTGCCCCCTGTTCAGGACGTCTCAGGGCCATTAGAGACTTCATTCTGCTAGACTCCTCCAATCCGGAGTACAACTCTGCCTGATTTGCCCTCCACCAGTCCTGGGTTCTTCACAGAGTGACTCCTGTCGTTTACTGACATCTACCTGCACCAGCGATGTGCAACGACCAAGAACCGTTGTGCCTGCCTTCCCGATCAAAGGCCATCATGTTTGACTGCTTTGCCGAACCCACATTACCCAAAGGCAGTCCAGCATGCTCAGTGCACTCAACAAGGAAAGCAGGGTGGGCTGAGGGAGACCAATGTGTCTGCTCTCTGTGACTCCGACTGCTGTGCCTGAATTCTGTGCGGCTCACCGCCACATCATATCCAGTATAGAGAGGCTACAACACTGCGGATCCCGTTCCTGAGACCGACAGCATCGCTGCAGCCCCAGAGAAGGTACTGTGTGTTTCGGGAGCGAAACAATCATTACAACGCAGTCATTACAACACAATTGCCTTTATATACTACAACACATGCCATTACAACGCATGTCACTACAACGCATGCCATTACAACGCATTATAAGGTAAGTAATGGGCAATAGTATTTTTTTCCCCTACACTATACAACACTTACCCTACTGTTGCACTCACTGGAGTGGAAATAGTAATTTTTACCCCTACACTATCCAACACTTACCCTACTGTTGCACTCACTGAAGTGGGAATAGTAATTTTTACCCCGACACTATCCAACACTTACCCTACTGTTGCACTCACTGGACTGGGAAGAGTAATTTTTTACCCCTACACTATCCAACACTTACCCTACTGTTGCACTCACTGGAGTGGGAATAGTAATTTTTACCCCAACACTATCCAACACTTACCCTACTGTTGCACTCACTGGACTGGGAATAGTAATTTTCACCCCTACACTATCCAACACTTACCCTACTGTTGCACTCACTGGAGTGGGAATAGTAATTTTTACCCCTACACTATCCAACACTTACCCTACTGTTGCCCTAAAAGTATTATGCGTTGCAATGGTATGTGTTGTAATGGAATGTGTTGTAAATGTAGTTTCTAAAAATGCGTTGTGATGGCATGCGTTGTAAAATCATGTGTTGTAATGGATGTGGCGATGTAAAAACCGCGTTGTAAAGACATGCATTGTAAATATTTGCGTTGTAACGTGTCCTATTCATATCGGGACTTGCGAGGTCCCTGACGCCTACCTGCACTCTTGCAGGCGACCAGCATGGAGTCATTCTATCAGTCTCCCATACCCGATCCAGCATTCTGTCTTTATTAACTTTTGAAGCACTGCTTTCGCGCTGACACGGGGAGAAAGCCTATGTTCCGATCCCCGGGCTGGAATCTGTCATTCCACCAGAGCGACCATGAAGAACCCACTAAAAGCGCAAGGGTTCTTTCAGCACTGTAACTTCATTCATTCATTAAGTGTTCATAACGTGAGAAATTATGATTGGATTTTTGTCATTTTGGTCTGGTTATATTCAGTAAAGAATACAGTATTTTTGTAATTCAGTGTAGAGTCTTTTCGTGGTGATTGTACTGCGTTACTGTAATTTAGGTTGCACAAATACTTTACACATTGCCTCTTAAGTTAAGCCTGACTGCTCTCTGCCAAGCTACCAGAGGGTGAGCACAAGTTAATTTAGGCTGTGTATCTGACTTACCCTGACCAGGATTGGGGCTCCTGCTTGGACAGGGTGTATCAGCTCACGTAATTTCAGTGCTTTCAATCAGTACTCTGCCTCCTAAGTTGTTTCACTACGCAGGGGTTGGACACTGTGTTTTGGTCTTATTAGCACATACTCTTCTGGGCGTTTTTTCCAGTATTAGCCTTGCCACTCGCTCCTTTACATTCCTCACTTTATCTACCTTTTCTCCTTCTTCTGTCAATTTCTTCCCTGGGTCTGCGTTTTTCTTTCATTCTCCACCATGTCTGCTTTTTCAATGTCTCAACCCCCTCCGTTTCTGGATGAGAGTGGGGATCTTGTGATCCCATGGAAAAAATGGGTAAATCTGTTTGAATCGTACCTAATTGCAATTGGGGGTGACAGGTTTTCTGCGGTGCGGAAACAGCATGTTCTACTGCATAACCTGGGGAAGCAAGGGAGAAATATTTTTGATGACCTGCCGGATTCAATTGTTGAAGATGCACATGAGGGTGCTGGGGGCGAAGGGGAGGCCCAACTGGATGTGTATCAGCTAACATTGTTGAAACTAGAAGCTCAATTTGGTGATAAAATTAATATTGTATTAGAACGCCACAAATTTTTTTTGCGCATTCAAGGGAAAAATGAGAAAGTGATAAATTATATTGCTGTTTTGAGAGGTTTAGCCTCAACATGTGAGTTTGGGATGTTAACTGAGTCACTAATTAGAGATCAGCTCGTAAGGTGTACCTGTAACAAGAAGATCCAAGAAAGACTTCTCGCAGAAGCCCCTGATTTAAAACGTGCCATTGACATTGCTAAGAGCATAGAACATACAGCTTACTGTATGAATGAGATGAAAGAAGCCGTGGAGGTAAAACAAGTTGCGGAAAACAACATACACAAGATCTCCAGTAGAGAAAACAAACACAAACCTGCACCGTCCAGTCCTGAAGTACATACTGCATCAGGGAATAAGCTAAAATGCTACAGGTGCGGAAATCCCAATCATCTGGCCAACAGCGTAAGCTGTCCAGCAAAGGGAGTTTTATGCAGCAAATGCAAGAAAAGAGGCCATTTCTCAAAATTATGCCACAGTGCAAAAAACAGTGTCACCCACATGATAAGCAGCGAGCTGGAACAACAACAACCAAGCGAGGATATAGTTTTCCAGGTATCCAGTTTTTCAGAAGGTAACAGCACTTCCTACCCCAAGTGTGAGATATTGTTGGACAACGTTATGTATGAGGTTTACGCGGACTTTTGTTCCCCATATACCCTTGTTAATGAAGCCACATTCCTGGCCAATTCGGGAACAAATGTATCTAGCCTCTTACCTCCAGACATCACACCAGGGGGTTATAATCAAGATCCCATACCACTGGTTGGAATGAGACTCATGAACATTAACTTTAAGGACAGATCAACCGTGGGAAAAGTCTACATCACGAGGAATGGTTCCAACCTGCTAGGGTGGAAGCACCAAAAGGATTTAGGAATCAAACTAGACCCCAACGCACCGGAACCTGTGTACCTGATTGACAGGGTCAACGTTGGAATGGAAATCTGCAATCGCTTCCCAGAGGTGTTTACAGACAAACTCGGACTCCTAAAAGGCTTTCTCCACAAAATCAAACTTAAAGCCAATGCCAGACCTATCATCCACAAACCTAGGTCTATCCCACTGCTGACGAGGGAACCGCTTAAGAAGGAGCTGGACAGATTGGAAGAGTGCAAGATCATTGAGAGGATTGAGAGTTCTGAATGGTTGGCGCCCATTGTGGTAGCAGCCAAAGGGGGTAACAAAGGGATTCGTCTGTGTGTTGACCTCAGGGACTTGAACTCTAACATTTGGGTCGACCGACATCCCCTCCCCAACATTAATGAAATGCTGTCGGCCATCCACGGGGCCAAAGTCTTCACAGTCCTAGACCTATCCTCGGCGTACCACCAAGTCGCTCTCCACCCTGACTCTAAGCCCCTCACTTCCTTCATAACCCCGCATGGAGCTTAACAGTTTTCCAGATTACCCTTTGGCCTGGCATCTGCGGCAGCTGTGTTTCAACGTGTTTCAACGCGTCATGCAACACATACTGCAAGGTCTGGGAAATGTTCTTTGCTTCCAGGACGACATCCTGATTCACGGTTCGTCAGCTGAGGAACACAATAAGACTCTAGAAGCAGTGTTGACCAGACTTAGTAAGGCAGGTTTCACCACTCAGAAGGACAAATGTAAAATCGGGGTGGAATCAGTAGTCTATCTTGGCCACACCATCTCAAGCGAGGGAATCAAACCTAAATCCAGCCTGGTGGACTCCATCAAACTAGCCCCTGCACCCACAAACAAGGATGAACTCAGATCATTCCTGGGGTTGGCGGAATACATGTCGAAGTTCGTCAAAAACTTTGCGGATCAGGTGCATCCCCTCAGAGATTTGCTGAAGAAGGGGTCTGAATTTGATTGGAAACAAGATCACCAATCAGCTTTCCAACTCATTAAGGAAGCCATCGTTGATGCACCGATTCTGAGTGCTTTCAATCCCAATGCCAGAACTACTCTCACCACAGACGCCAGCGCGAAGGGTTTGGGAGCTTCCCTGACGCAGAGGACTAACGGCCAGGAAACAGTGATCGCCTTTGCCTCTAGAACTCTGAGAGATGCCGAGCTGAACTACTCGACAATAGAAAAAGAAGCATTGGCATGCTACTGGGCCATAAACCATTTCAAGTATTTCCTATGGGGCATCCCGTTTGTATTGAGGACGGACCACAAACCCTTGCTACCGTTATTCTCCACTAAACGTTTGGAAAATACCACTCCTCGTATATCCAATGGGTGCTGAGTCTACAAGGGTTCAACTACACCATGGTATACGTTCCAGGAAGTGAGAATAGGGTAGCGGACTGTCTCTCCAGACTACCAGTGACCAATGGGAACCTGATGGATAACCCACCGGAGGAGACCATCCTTTTGGTTGAAATTCCAGCCATCAATCCAGAGGAGTGGGAGAAATCCATGAGTGAGGACAGTGATTTTGCTACACTGAGGAATTTGATAAGCAAGGGGTGGCCTGTTAACAAGCATGAGGTGCGCCATTTTTGGCCGGTGCAAGACGAACTGTCTATTGTTAAGAACCAAATATGCAGAGGAAGTAAGATCATTCCCCTGAAAAACATGTATGAAAGGTTAATACAGATTGCCCATGAAGGTCACCCAGGGAGGAGCATGACGAAAAGCAAAATCAGGCAACACTACTGGTTCCCCGGGATGGATTCGCTAGTGGAGGACCAAGTGAAGAATTGCACAGCCTGTAGTTGTTGCGACAAAACCAAAATTGTCCGCAAAGCACCATTGATCCCCGTGGAGGTCCCTACTGTGCCATGGGAAAAGTTGGGATTGGACATAATTGGGCCTCTAAATCTACTTAACCAATCCCATAGATTCATGTTTGTTCTAATAGATTACCACTCTCATTGGATTGTAACGAGAATGGTATCTTCTATCACTACTGCTTCGTTGTTGAACTTCTTAAGAGACGCTTTTTCTAAGGAGGGCATACCAGGTGTCATAATAACGGACAACGGAGTTCAATTCACTTCAGAGGAAATGAAGCAGTTCTTGTCCACTCTGTCCATTTCACACATCAAGGCCCCGCTCTACTGTCCCAAGGCCAATGGATTGGTGGAAAGGGCGAACAGGATGCTAAAGGACACCATCCAGCTTGCTTTGAGCTCCCAGATTCCGGTGGAGGAAGCCATCAGGAAAATGCTGTGGTCATATCATACGTCACCTAATGCTGTCTCTGGAGTGTCACCGTTCATATCTCTCAAAGGGAGAAACCCGGGTTCCAAACTCACTCCCAACTGGCTAAATGGAGGAACTCCCGTGTGGGTGGACAGAGACGCTGTGTTGGTGGAAACTCACAAACATCAACAAGAGTACAAGCACAGGTACGACAAGCGTTGGGGAGTTTCACAAAAAAAAATGGAGTGAAGGCCAGTGGGTGGTTGTTAAGAAGCCATCCCTGTCAAAGTCCAAGATCTCCTCATTTTCTAAACCACTGAGAATAACTTGGGTTAACAACAATTCGGTGGTGCTGGAAGATGGAGGCACGTGGAGTATGGACAACATAGCGAGGTGTCCAAGCACCACTGGTTCCAAACCTACCTATGAGGAAGTTCATAGTCCGGTAACGCCTGAGGGGAGGGGACTCAAAGTGACACGGGTACGTAAACCTCCGAGTTGGCAATTTGACTACAAAATGGGACCTTAAGCCTTCCTCTATCTCTTGGGTTAGTTGCCTGCTGCCATGGTGGGGTTATGGTGGGAGTGCAATTTTGTATTTCTCTTCTAACCTTGGTTCCATCCTTCTGCCCCCTATCCTTGGGGTATGTTCATATGTAATGTTATTCTTGTGTATTTCCTTTGCCCCGCAGGGAGATGTGTTGTAATCTAGACTGTTTCCCTTTCCCTCTCTCCCCCCCCCCTCCTCTCCCTCGCCGTTTGGTATGCTCTGTTTTAGAATGTTGGAGCTGACGCTCCTCTTAGAATGTTGGCATCCCACTACGAGAGGCTGAAGGATCCGTACGATTAAACTACTTCTCCTGACCAACTTTGAATTGGGAGCATTTATTATTACACTCTGCTAACCAGAAAGCTCAAATTCTAACAAAATACTAGGCACATTTAAATGCCAATGCATTTAAAGATTTCCTTTTGGTTTATGGTTATAGTTTTGTTTTTTGGGGCAAAGGCATTCCATGGGCAGGTTTTCGAAACACCCTATGGAGAGGTTTTAGTGGAAAATGATTCCAGGCAGACGTGCCCCTACTATCTCATGTTTTTCCTCCGGCATAAAAGCACTTGCTCTATTGTTATGAAATAATACCGAATTCGAGAAAATTGTCATTAGTGGCACATAAGTTCATGATGTTTTTCCGACCCATTTGTTTCAGTACCAGCCATTTTGGAATCCATAGAATGGTATGCTTATTTGGTGGTTATATGGTATGTATGCAGAGGCTTATTTGTCTGGGGATTACATTATATACTTGGGAATGAAACTGACTATGCATATATCTAGCTAGGTGTCTCTCACATTCACCCCAATGTTGGAGAAGATCAAGTTAAAACCTGAGATTGTTGTGAAGTGGACAGTTGACACTCACTCACACACTTGTTTGTTTTCCGGAATAGTTCATCTAAATTGTATTATTTTAAAGCGAATGTTATTTACAATAATTTTTGGAGGTGAGATGTGACCTTGAATCACCCTTTATAGGTTTCACTTCCAGCACATAGTAGTGAGAATGTATTAGCAATATCCAAATTGGAATATGCCTTGTAGATTCTACTGGAAAGATCTTTTCTGGAGGTGGCATCCAATAGAGTTGGCTCAGCTATCACAAATATCACCTAATATTACCTCTGACCTAGAAAGCATTATCTTCACTACAAGACCTACCTTGCTGGGCACTGTAGCCAGTCTTTTCTTAGTGGTCAGTTGTCTGCACTATGGCAAAACGCTCTGTTCAATGATAATGGCAAGCCTTGCTAAAGGCTGTATAGGCTTGAAAGAGGTATACTGCCAAAACTCTCTACTTAGTGCTTAGCAAATTCTAATTCTGCAAAGTTATGAGCTAGGTATACTTTTCAGCTTGTTGATCTCTTGTGCTATTTAATTTAAAATTTGGGTTGCAGATCTTGGTAAAGGGCATGGAGTCTAAAACTTTCATCTGAGGGGACCTTTCTTTATAGACATTCTTGAGAAAGTAGTCACATTACAATTTTTCACACCTATAAATAATTTTGGAGTGATTTACTAATCTGACTGCTACTTGAAACATATAGAAAAGAGCAAGAGAGCGCTTTGCCTGGATGATGGTAATTCAGAATGCAAAGTTACCATGTATGGCATTCTTAAAACTAATACAGACAAGTTGGGTAAATTGTCTCAACAGACAATATGCACTAGATTTATCTGGTATTGTGTGAAAATGCATTAGTTGGGTCTGTAGAATTCGATCAGTTCTGGTGTTGCAAGTTATTCACTTGCTCAACATAATAAGGCTTGTGTAAGTTTGGGTTCACATTCTAAAAATGGATCAATTTAGAAGGTTGGAAACACTGCAAATCTCTTATGTTTGTGTAAATAATACATACTACTGAGAGGTCACACTTCAGCTAAGCATCAGGCCCTCTGGGTCAAGAAAGTAATTGCTCGTGGAAAAAAATCATCTTAAACAGGTTTGCAACATCTAGGCAGAAGTCAGCCAAGTAGTTAGAAGAAAGGCAGAAACTGGCAACATTTAGGCATTTGGTTTTCAAAGTACCAGGTAGAGAAGAACATGGGGAAAAACATTTGGGGATGACTTCTCAACTGTAACTCTTGATTATGTTTAAGTTGGAGGTGCATTCAGCTACTGATTTGCCCATTAGCTTTGTGGAAAAAGATTTGGGCAAAGAAAGAAAATGTCCTCAGCAAAGATATTTTAAAGGACTGTCTCTCCCTTGACTATGTTAATCACATCCGCTGGATAAAGTATGTAAGAGAAGGCCTTTGTAGCCTGGGAAGGGCGGACTTATTTGATATCCCAGAAGGCATACGTATGAGGGATTTTTCCTGGGTAAAAGAGTGGTTTTTCAGACGGTGCCGTTGTGATAGAAAGGAAAAGGAGCAGAGTAAGCCCAGTGTGCGTAGGTATATCATATTAAAAACTGCACCAACTACTGAACCATACCTCTTAGGAATTAAAACTTATCACAGTCGCCTCCTACTGACTAGATTTTGGCTTGACCTTTTCCACTACCTCTTGGCTCAACCACGTGGTGTTTATAGTGTGCAGTGTCTCATGCCCTGAGGCTGCGAGGACCAGTCTCCTCAGGACATAATGTACTTTTTAATGGTTTTTCAGTTTTTATGAGGCCCCTAGAAAGTCTCATTCCTATTCTTAAAAAGGCTTGTTTTGGGAGGGTGAGACCCGCTTTTATTTTTTTACAACTCCTCTCAAATGACACTGTACTGTACACACTTAGTTTTTTATTGGCCGCCATCAGGCTTAGGTCAAGTTGTGATTAACTTAGATAGTGGTATTCAATTTATTCTATCCTGCAATTAGATTACAATAGGTGTACTGTATTGCTTTTTTGCACACATGCAGAGTTTTATCAATTTTTGTAAACTTTTATGGTTTTAACTGAAAAACCGAATAAAGTTTAGTTGATTTGATTTACTGATTCAGCTTTAAGCAGTGATTTCTCTCTCTCTCTCTCCTACTAAGCGCTTGGTTTATGCAGAATTCCCTTCATTTATTTTTTCTCTGTGACACTTGGAAAACAAACTTCAATAATATTCATTGTGATTCTATTATTTTCCTTTTTCGGGTCTCCATTTCTCTTAGTAGTTCTCTAATCTATGTTTCTGCCCTGTTATCATTTATTCCCTCTCAGAAAAGGGCAGCCGTGTTTGTTTGGAGGAAATTTAAGATGCTTAGTAGAACATGGTTCTATAATTGCTAAAATATTTGTTCACTGTATTTACCGGATCTAGTTCGACATGCCTTGGATGTTGTTTAACAGACTACAAATATGTGTGACATTGATTGTAAAAATAGCATTCTTATACTTGAGGTTACTTGTCCTTCTTGTATTACATCTACCCGCCTTGTCCACTCAGCTGTTCTTCTGTACTGTTCTGCAGTTCGTCTAATATTTCCCCCTCCTGGACGTGTTGATCGCTCTTGCAGATGTATATTTTTCAAGAAAATCAATAAAACCTGCCCTAACATTAAGACGCATATTCAGGACTCAATGTGTAACATGTGCCTTAATGGCTCACCTTTCATTCTTCCTCCTCAGCCATGAATAGATTACATTTACTGAATTGTCCATCAAGAAACAAAGCAAAAATAGATGTTTGCCTTATTGATTACCATTTGTTTTTGCCGAAGTAGCTTTTATCTTGAAGGCAGATACTCAGAACCTTCCTTTACTTCTAAATCGTGACCCCTGTAGCTGGCATTTCTTTAATAATAATAATTTACATCCAGGTATCGGAGAGACAGATGCATTAAACCCGTGTCCAGAGGGCTGCAGGCAATTGAGAACTGCATGGGACATGAAAGCCTCAAAAACAGAATATCTTTTCAGGAACCACACCACCTCATCATAATGCAAATAAGTCTTTTGCTATCTCTGCCCATTCTCTTCACTCAAATCGGGTCAATCAAAGCCAAAGAAAACGGAGTATCCTATGGTATAGTTCATCGGCTGAAAACTCACAGGTAGAACCAATGGTAAAACACACCTTCTTCTAATTGAAACTCCTCAAGAGGACCCTACATTTCATTACCTCTTAAAAACATGCTGTGGTTGTAGGAGCACTGGGTAACTCACAACTCAACTACAACAATGTTCTATACCATGGCCTCTGCCCAATCCAAATCAGAAGACTTAAAAAAGCCCAAAATGCCACAAACCACCTCATCGATTAGAAAAAAGATAGGTGATCATTAATATCCTAATAAAACTGGCCTCTACTCTGTACCCATTTTTGATGTTACATCAATTGCAATTTTGCACCTAAAAGTGACTTTGCAACTAAAGGTGATTTATGCTTCTAAAGGTTTTCTGCACTTATGCAGAGGTGTCACTAAGCATTGTTTTACTGATGCACACTTTGTACGACTAAAGAGTCACCTTACTACCACTCTTTACCCTGTTCTAATTAATTCGGCATCTGAATGTGTTGCCACACACACCTACATTTGATTTGTGCTACTAGTCACCATAAACATGTCACCACAGTTTTGCTGATGTAGAACCAAGGGTATTTTTGTCCTTAAATGTGCTTTTACACTACAATGAAGATTTGCCCTATATGTGGTATTGCTATAGTGATGAAGCAATGTTTAGTTGCACCTAAATGTGTTTCCATCCTAAATGTGTTGTGTGTTTCTAAAAGTGTTCCTGCACTCCGGTAATTTTGAACTTCAAGGTGATTTTAATTGTAAATGATATACAACATTCTGCTTACTATGCACCCTAATGTTCTGTGTGCTCCTAAAGGTATTCCACACATCTTGTTATTGCACCAAGGGAGATTTGCACGTCAATGTGATGTCACATAAACGTGTAGTCATACTGATGCACCCTTGTTATACCTACATCTTATTCCTACATTTTCCCACCCTATTGTGCGATGCCCCAAAGCTGTACACAGCTGTCCCAAACTGTCCTGTGCTTTTGTGTAATCTTATAATAGCCATCGAAACCTAAAATAAGGAGGATCGGATCCCAAGATTCATGTAACAACACCTCAGAGATCCAATTCTGCTCCCATCCCCTAAACTGCCAGCAAATACGACAAACAATCCCCAACAGCCAATGCAGAAAAAGTATTCAGTGACAAATGTCATTATGTCAACTGGGCTGTATTTAAATTAGCCTGCCGTCTTTCTTTTTTCCCCACTAAGGACATAGCCTTCAGAACTGATATAGTAGTCTTTTATTCTTTTTTGCAAATAACACAGACATATTTTGAGGGAAAAAATCCTAAAACTGTATAATCTGAGGTTATTATAACTGGAAATGTGCGCTATACTTTATCCTGTACGAAAATGAAGAAGTAACGATACTATCCTCAGATTTCAAGCTCCATAACATCACCACATTGTTTGGTACTTCCAAAAGCCCTAGAAGCTTCTATCAGGGCTTGGGACGTTAACAATAATACAATCGCTTTCATCTCTACTAAGGTCCATAGGATTGCCCTCATCTACTTCTTCATTTCATCATTATCACTCACATACCCCTCAAAGGATGAAATCAAACAGCATATTGGCAGCATGAATCAAGGTAGTCAAAACCATAACCAGAATCAAACCTACTTCTACACTGACACAAACACAACTACAGTCAAAGACCAAAACTTCATCATTCTTTGTAGCCAGCACTACCCCTAAATATGGCCTTCCTCTGTAACACAATCTGCCAGTCAGTCCAGTTGAACCAAAACAACTCCACACTAACTTTCCACATAAGGACTAGGCCTCCCAGAGACATGATTCACTGAAAGTGCGATTACTTGCCTCATGCTTCATTACAGCCACTTACTAAGGACCACAGCACACATCTTTCCTCCACTCCCTAAAAGGAGGTGCTTGACATCAAATCTAAGCTGAGCCACCACAATGAGAGAATACAAAGTCCTCATACAACCTCATGTTTCACACCCACGAGCACACACATTCAAGGTGCTGTTCTACTCCCTGTTAGCCCTCCCTCAACACACCTCTACTCTGGAAAAGCATAACACACATCAACCCAAATCATTTGGTGCTTTCCTCGACATATACATGCTATAACTCTTCTTTAAAGAAATTGGATTATTTGGGTTGGGTGCCAACCTACCTCAACGAATGATCACAACACTTGTCAGGGTAGACAGTAAAAGTCACTAGAATAACCTGAGCTCAATCTCCTGGGAGCTATGAAATAGAGCAGATGCCTAATGTAGGGCAATGTGTAAAATAAGTAAGCATTACCAAAACAGCAATGTCAAAATCCAAAACAATAAACATCCTAAACCGAATTACAAAACTAGAGTAAAATTCAGTTTAAAAAACACACACAAAATTCAACATGGGGAACCACAAATGTGAATTTTTAAAGAGTAAGTAAATTTATTGCCAGAAAGCACAAAGTGCAAATGAAAGTCAATGGTCGCGAGAGACCAGGACCTAAGCACAATTTGAGGCTGACCTGCAATGGAGTGTGGGTCAGATACAACAAGTTGATTCATCCTGGTGCCAGATTTACCTTCGGACTTTTGTCCTTTAAGCCACAATCCACCAGATGAGTACACTTCTAAAGCCCCTATGACCACCCGGGAGGTACTTAGAGACTCACAGGGTATAGGGTAGGAAACAGCAGTTTCCCGTCCCGGGCCAGTGCCACTGGTCAGCTGGGCAGGTACAGGAAAGGCTTGCTATTGCTCGTTGTATCCCTGTAGCTTGAAAAGGAGGTCAGCCCTATGGACCTTGCAGTCTACTTGTTTGTCCTGGGTACAAGAAGGGGCAGGTTAGGCTCCTATTTGGTCACAGACAGCAGGTCCAGTCCTCTTCTGATCTTCCACAGGTCCAGGAAGGGTTCTGAAGCGGGGGCCCAAGATGCCACATTTATTCTTGGGATAAATAAATGGGTGGGAATGACTCCTGGGCACATCGTGAACAATGGGGGTTAAAGTTCCTGTGGCCAAAAATCCCAGTTTGGGGTATTTTCAGGATGGCGAAAGCCTTTGGTTGCAATAAACGTGGGTTCTGAGGGCTGGGGGGGGGGGTGGGCTGGAAAGTGTATTACGGTAATCCTAGTATCCTCCCACATCTAACACAATAATCCAGTTTGAAGCAGCCACTGTTACCCCAATAAACACAGATGCAGACGTCTGGTAAGGCAAAGCAGGGTTCATCAGAACCAGACAGTGGATACACAGGAATTGTCTTGCCATCTTGCTCTCGTCCTTCCGCCCCCATGTTGTATGTAAACCTAGCAGACCTGTGGACAGGATTTGGCACTGTAATGTTAAAAAGGATTCTGGCACGTGTTTCGTTGCGATTGATATTCACCACTGACTTCCTCAGGGCTACAAACAGAAAACATGCCACATATCACAAATCCGGCTCGTAGTCATGGTGATAAACAATTAATAATACTCAAGTGAGAATAATAAATTCTCAGTCAAATTAAAAGAAAGGTGCAAGAATCAACAGATTCAAATCTGGTGTGCATCCCACATATTGCAGTGAAATTGGAGTGCATTTACACAACATCATGCCTAACAAGCCACCATGTAAGGTGACAGCACACTAAATAAGGAAAGGGAGGTTTTAAAATATGGACAATCTATAGGGTATCCGATTCCTCTCACGTCAAGTGTGTGATGCCACAGTGAAAACATTACCCTCATAGGTTACTATTGTGTACAGACTAGCTGATCCTAATCCGAAGTGATTACATGCAGTTACCAAGTCGACCACAATAATTGTGTCGCTCTTTCAATCCTTTACCCCTAGATCAATACTGACATTTGGTCCTTAGAAAGAAACCTTTAAATAAAATCTAAAAGAAAAGACAATGTCTGTCGCAGATGTCTTAGAGTATCACCAACATCTATTGCCAGTACACACGAAGTATCCTCTTACCCAAGTGTTGTATGTTAGTCACTACCTTCCAAAAGTGAAGATAAAATTATTATATCTATTGAAAACAAAAAAAAATGCGTAATTATTCATATGCTAACTTAATATAATCCAATTTAAGAGTACAGCACACCAAAGTCTCCCAAAAAACGCACCGCATATAGTCATTCTGCAAAAGTGAATAACCTCACCATGTCCCAATCTATTTATCAAAGATATTATAGGGAACACACAAAAGCAAACCGGGAGAAGCAATGTACTGCCACCACCCAATACTAAAAAACTGTATAATGTTAACCAACAATTACACCCATCTGTTAATAAGACCCAACTGCGTGGGTACGTTAAAGACAGTTAACCACATAATCGGAAAACCAGTAGTTATAGAGATGTGGTGTATCAATCAGCGTTTAGACCAAAACCCGCAATTAAGATATCTAAAGTTAAAGAGCAGCGTGCTCTTGATATGTGGCATATGTTTTCTGTTTGTAGCTCTGAGGAAGTCAGTGGTGAATATGAACCACAACTAAACATGTGTTGGTTACTTCTACGAATGGCTATTTCCATGTTTGCATCTGACAAGAGTAAAATACTGCATATTGCAGACGACTACTGTATTCAACTTTTATCTGATTTATTGGTGCTCAGGAAAATATGTGTGTGTTTGCAGGGAAATTTTCCCGATTAGAAGGACATGGTGACTGCCTTCTTTACTTTGAAGCAATTATCTGATATGTATTTTCTTTGATAAACTAGGTACAACACACCAATTGCACATTGACACAACCGTGCCACTGTAATAAGTGTAAAAAAGGATGCTCACAGCCCCAGCCTTCCTACTCTGTTAGGTTCAGAGGAATTGTTTCCACTCATTAAGGTCAGCCTATTGTTTTTTCCTGAGAAGAATTTCACACCTTCTTCATACCTATTTAAATGCTAATCCCTGGTTGGGAGAAGTTCGACAGCAAATGCAAATTATCTGCTAGAAACGCCAGTCAAGGTAAAGGTAACTTTCTAAAGGTTAAGTTTCCTTAGTATTTATTAAAAATGAAACTTCACTAATGAATTGGATTTTTTATAAATATTTTTAAAGTTGTTTAATTATTTTTCTAGCTAGTCCCATTCCTGAGATACAGTATTAGGATTTTAATCTGTACTTTGGTTTACAACATAGGACGCCTAGACCTGCTATAATGAAAAATCGCATTGGGTGCTAGACATGGGTAAGTTAACACCAAATTTCTACATATCCTAGTTTTAAATGCCATGCAAACTGCCCTGTGGACTACAAATAATACATTGGGGTGACTTATTATTTAAACATTGTTTTGACCAGTCAAAGGGTTTATTTTGACAGGTCAACTGCAGGTTTTACACTGTTACACAATGGCACACCTGAAGCCAAGTGTGCACAGCCTAAATAGAGGATGGCAAAATAGGTGCTTCAGTCCTCTAGTGGCATTTAACTTTCAGGCCCTGGGTACATTCTGTACCATATAAAAGGAATGTAGGGGGGTATGGCCAAAATGTCAACCAGATAGGACATGCGGCGCCTTTTCTCCAGCCGGCGACCTTGGAAAGCAACGGCATCTCGCCGTCTACAGCGAAGACTGCTGGCGCGGTGACCCCGCAAGTGGTGAAGGCTCCAGGTGTGATCACTTGGCAGAACGGTGGTCAAGTCTGCCCGGGACCGCCGATTAGCAGAGGAGACGGGCGAGGCCCAGCTGTGGTACGGCCCGGCCCCAGAACGGCCCGCAATTGGTGAAGTTCGGGGGCATATCGGCTTTCATCTATGGGAGGCCAGACACCAGGGGACGACATCGCCCGGTGAGTGGAATCCTGAGTGCGATGACCAGCCCGCCCAGCACAGACGACTAGCGCGCCCCTGAGCTGCTCCCTCCTCGAAGCGCGACCCGCCATCTTGTGCCACAGCCGGGCAGGTGCGGGTTGTTGCTGCCACCACGGGCATTGGAGATCACTGCTGCCCCTGCCCACTGCGCCAGATCACAGGCAAGCACACATCTCAGGGACGGCCAGCGCACTGGGTGCCCGGTGCTGGGAGGCGTGGAAAGGAACAGAGAGTTTGCCCCGGGGATTGGGAATCGATGGCGGCGGGCAGCCCGCCCAGTGCATAAAGTGGCCGATTCACCACGGCTTTGGCGCCTATAGCTGGACCCCCTGTAATAGCACCCCGAGGTGAGCGAAGCACGCACAGACCCTGCCTCAATGTGCCGCGCAGGGAGAGGTCAAGTGCCCTGCCTTCAGCGAAAGCCTAACAGCAACCCACCTTGAGGGTATACTGGCTACCATCCCCCCATCGCCATTCCGATGAGGCCCTACGGTGGGCCCCCAGTTACACTGGTCTGCGGGGGAACTCGGCGGGAAAGGTTGGCCCGCGGCTGGGACACTTGTAGTGGCAGCGCCCGGGACAATGCTCACAGTGGACGGAGGCCCAAACTAACGGCTGTGATTGGGGTGCGCCGGGGGCCTTCGGTGCTGCGGACCCTCGGAGAGACGGGAGGAGAGGTTGGCCATCCAACGCATAGCGCGCCGACTTTGGCTGCCTCGCTCGGAGCGCTGACAGATCCCGGCGCGCTCCTGCGTTTGGAGGTACCAGAACCTTCCGGACCCCTTGCGCCCCGGGGGTACAGTAGAGTCGTGGAGGACCTGTTTTGGGTGCATCGGGGGGGTTCCTCCTGCTCCTGCCCGGTGCGGATGACTGAGAGACTGGTGGGTGCTCTCCGAGGTTTGAGTGTTAGTTAGAGGCTGGGGGACAGGGCTGCGGATTGACTTTGGAGCAAGGTGCCTCCGAGAAGGGGATTCCGGGCACTGATGACAGGAGACACTGGACTTTGGTTGGCCCTCACTTGCGGACAGCGATCTGGCGCCTGAGACCGGTGCCTACAGCTGTATGCCATGACCTCCTCCAAAGGCCGTAGGGACAAAACACTAAAAGAGATGTTTGCAAAAGCTCAGGCCAACAATCGTATGGAGGAAGCCCCTGAGACAAGCGGCGCGACTACAGGGTTGAACGGTGATGGCGGAGAACCCATCACTAAGGCTTTTCTGGAATCCTTGTTTGTGTCCCTACATGAAGACCTAAAAACACTCAAGCGGGACCTCACGGCCGAACTGAAGGACATCCGTAGGGATGTGGATGGCATCCGAGAGAGGGTTGCGGAACTGGAGGAGAAACATGACAAGAGGGACACAGAGATATCGTCCCTGCAACAGGAGGTCATCCGCATCCACGACCAACAGGTGGACTTACAGTCCCACCTAGATGACCTATAGAACCGCTCCCGTCGACATAACATTAGGATCCGGGGGGTGAAGTCCAATGAGAAGGCGGACGACATCTTCCAATACACCAGGGCTCTCTTCAACCATGTCCTGGGTAAGCCCCCAGATGCAGAGCTCAAACTGGACAGGGCGCACAGAGTAGGACCACCACGCCCTGCCACAGCCCCCCCCTCGGACATCCTAGTCTGCGTCCAGGACTACCGAATCAAGGAAGAAATACTTCAGAAAGCCAGACAGAAGCACCCCTTGTCCTTCCGCAGGCAGAGTACTGTACTATACCAAGACCTAGCAGCCCTCACCCTGCACAAGAGGAGAATCTTCCGCCTGTGACCTTGCATCTCCGTGAACGGGGAATATCCTACAGCTGGGGTCACCCATTTCGCCTGATCTTTCGGATGGACAGCAAGTTGTTCCAACTCCGTTCACTATCCGAGGCCTGCCGCCTGTTGGGTGTCGACCCCCCAGCAGAGGAAAGCGAGAACGACGGCTCTTCTTCCCGGACAGTGGACACGGGGCCCCACTGGAAACAACAAAGGAGATGACGACAACTTTGACGGCCAGACCCTACCGAAATTTCAGAGGGCCGCAAAGCAGCAATCGAGACTTTGACTACTGAGCAGGTGAAATCACAGCCTGGCTGAGGCTTGCCCATTCCTTTGCTGCCTGTTTCTACAATAGTGGGCTGCCGGCAGGGGTGAGGAGGATGCCCCCGGTTCTGATCTTTCCCCCATGATGACTCTTACTCGCTCATCTGTGGATGACAAACTATTTAGTGGTTACACTTGTTCACCCTTTTACTTCTGCTCCACATGGAAGAGTTCTACTTTGATATTTGTTTGGGGTTGTTTCTTTTGGGGTTTGGGGTCCCTTGTCCACTCTTCTATATTAGCAACTCAGTTCTACAATAATAGCTATGATTCGTTCCCAGAGAGCACAAATGTAGGCGTTAGCCGGAGCACATGGCCCTCATCATCCACTTCTGTTTGAATGACTCCCACCACATTTAAGGTCCTTACACTGAATGTACGGGGACTTATCAATCCCGTCAAGCGCAGGGCTGTTTTATCCTGTCTTGAAAGCACTGAGGCTGATATATGCCTACTGCAGGAAACGCATCTTTTACCCAAAGATTGTTACCGGCTTAAGTCCCGTAGATTTCCAACCCAGCTATTCTCCTGCAGTCACACCAAGACAGCGGGAGTTGCTATATTTGTCGCCCAGAGGTTCCGGGGTAAGCTCCTACATAAGGAGGCCGAGATCAGGGGGAGGCTACTCACGTACCGATTCACTTTAGGAGGTCTCACGTTCACAGCGGGTTCCGTGTATGCCCCTAACGAAGGACAAGAAAAGTTTTTGCACACAGCACTCACCGAGGCAACGGCCACGACAGAAAGGCGGATCCTACTGGGGGGTCATCTGAATATGGGTTTTGATAATGTGGTGGATAGATCTGGTCACCGCTCTGGGCAATCGGGGGCACTGTCACAGTCGGGGCTGACACGCTTACGAGACTTAGGCCTCATCGACCTGTGGCGTAGTTTCCATCCCAGTTCCAGGGAATACTCTTATTATTCTAACGCGCACATGACCTACGCTAGGCTGGACTACCTGTTGACCTTGACGCCACTACGTGCGCTAGTAACGACTGTAGACGTAGGGGTAGCTTCTTTATCAGATCATGCACCTGTGCTAGCCACCTTTACACTTCCCCCCCCCATGCAGCGTCCGGCGCGACACTGGCGCCTCCGCGACACCCTACTACACCGTGCCATAGTGGTAGAACAACTAAAATGCACAATAAAAGATTATCTCTCACACAATGACAAAACAGATACGTCCCCAGCCACCCAATGGACAGCGCTCAAAGCGGTCATCCGAGGGGAAACACTGGCTATCTCGACTGTCGAAAATGCAGAACCGGAGCGTAAGAGGGAAGAACTCATTCAAAAAACGAAGGAGCTCGAACAGATGCACCAGCGGACAGGGGCGCCGCGGGTGTGGCGTCAGTTGAAGGCAGTGCAGCAACAGTTGGTGGCCCTAGACCAGAACAGAGCTGAGTACGCAGCCCTCAGGTTGCGCCATGCTTACTATACCGGAGGTGACAAATGCGGTCGGCTTCTGGCCCACAAATTACGTGCGACCCGACAGAGGCAGGGGGTACGGGAGATCCGGGATGGGGGTGGTAGCTGCGTCTCAGAGGATGCCGCAATAGCCGAGACGTTTCGCAACTTTATGTCCACTTATACGCTGGTGAGCCCTTATCGTCTACTAATGATTTTGGTTATCTGGCAGCCACTGACATGTCCACTTTGACTGAGGCCCAGGCAGCTTCCCTAGACAGGGACATCCGGACTGAGGAGGTCATCGCAGCAATCTCCAGCCTTAAACTTACCAAAGCCCCCGGCCCGACGGCTTTTCGGCCATATTCTACAAAACCTTCTGTGCACTGATAGCCCAGATACTCACTAACCTCTTCAACTCATTCGCAGAACCTGGAGCCATTCCAGAAGAAATTCTGGAGGCCTCCATAGTGGTCATCCCGAAGCCGGGCAAAGATAAGACGACATGCGGTGCTTATCGCTCCATATCTCTTCTTAATGTGGACCTCAAGCTATACAATAGAATCTTAGCCGCCCGCCTTTACGCCCCACATGCCAGGTCTGATAGACCCAGATCAAGCAGGCTTTATTCCCCAACGCCAAACATGCAACAATTCCAAACAGGCACTCCACCTCATAGAGAAAGCCACTAGGACGCCAGGGGATTACATGTTTGTTGCCATCGACGCCAAAAAGGCCTTTGATAGGGTCCATTGGCCATACCTTGACCAAGTCCTAGAGCGGGTGGGGATGGGTGAGAAGTTCAGAACGCGCAAATTCAATTGCTACCAGTCTCCCAAGGCTACGGTGCGGGTGAATGGCCATACCTCATCCCGGTTTCCAATAGAGAGGGGCACAAGACATGGGTGCTCTTTGTCGCCCTTTCTCTTTGCGTTCTATATGGAGCCCTTGGCCTCCCACTTTCGCCATAACCCTGACATCACGGGGATTAAATTTGGCGGGGACACTCATGTGATTGGCCTATATGCAGATGACGTCTTGATCTCGTTGTCCAACCCGGTCCTCGCTCTCCCAGCCTGCCTCGCAGAGTTGGAGACCTTTGCACAAATTTCGGAATTCAAGGTGAATGTGGAAAAATCGGTGGCGTTGGATCTCTCCCTATCATCTCCCACCCGGGCACAACTCCATGCGCAACTCTCCATACAATGGGCGTCCAACTCTGTTCCATATCTCAGGATCCAGGTGGCTCCTTCTCTGCCAGCCACAGTATCCATTAACTACGCTCAACTACGGGCAAAGTTGTGACGGGAATTACGCCAATGGAAACATTACCCGCTGTCTTGGCTGGGTAGAATAGCGGCAGTCAAAATGACCCTGTTACCTCAGATTCTGTACTTATTTCAAACCTTGCCTCTCCGACCCCCACAGAGGTGGATTCAGCAAACTCAATCTGACCTGGCTCAATTCATTTGGAACGGTCGTAAGCCGCGGATGAAATAGGCTTTGACGGTGCTACCACCTGAAGATGGAGGCCTTGGTGTCCCTGATATCCAGCTGTATTTTCAGACGACGCAACTGCGTCATTTAGTGGAGTGGAGCCGGTTAGAATCAGAAAAACACTGGCTGTTTCAAGATCAGGCAGTAGCTGGCCGGCCCCTACAGGGGATCCCCTTCCTTAGGAAGGTGCATAGGCCTCCCAATTTATACGCGTCCTCTATCACTCGGACCACCCTTGAAACTTGGGACCGTACTAACACCAAGCATAATCTGACCACCTTTCCCTCGCCGCTTACTCCTCTCTTTGACAACCCCGACTTTCAGCCGGGACTCGACGGAGCCGCCTTCACACGTTGGAGGCCCACAGGGTGTCGCTCCCTTGGGCAATTGTTTGATCTTGCTGGGATTATCCCATTTCATCAACTCAAGTCGGACTACGGATTACCTGAGACCGAAAGGCTACAATACCTTCAACTTAGGCATTGGGCCTTACACAACCAGGTTTGGCCTTCTGCCAGCAGACTCCTCTCAACCTTTGAGAAATGGCTAGTCACCCGTACTTCGGACAAAAAACTAATCTTAGATCTATATAAGATGTTACTACATAGGAACACACACACGCACAATGCGAACCGTGAGCGATTGGAAAGGGACATAGGTAGAACACTAACCCACAAAGAATGGTCAGGGGTGTACTACAGAGCCCGCCATTCAGCATATCACATGGGCCTGACCGAGACCTTCACTAAACTACTACAGACTGGTACTACACCTCTGACTGTCTACACTCTATGGATCCCTCCCGAGAGGCGGACTGCTGGCGGGGCTGTGGGGGGCAAGGCACTCTTGTACACTTGTTGTGGGAATGCAACCACCTCCAATCGTACTGGGGCCAAATCCTTGCAGAAGTGGATAAACATTTTGACACACAAATCCCACGCTTCCCTGCCTACGTCCTCCTGGGCCTTCCAAATCCACTGACCTACCCACTAAAATCTCGCAGAGGCCGGCTGATTGCCATAGCGCTGGGATCAGCCGTTCAAAACATTCTGACACACTGGCGCACCCCCCAGATTCCTACCTTTACAGGCTGGTTATATCGACTAGGGCACGTGTTGGTTATGGAGAAGCTCACTTTGACCATAATGGGGAAGGGATCCACATTCAACGAATTATGGCAGCCATACCTGTCCCTCCTTTCCTCTGAATTCCGGGAAGTCACCTGTCCCAGGTATCTCCGCCTTTTGCGACTTTCTGACCAACGGCAAACAGACCCATAACATCTGGTGTTGCAGGATTACACATAGGTTATGTCTCTTTCCTCCTGTTTTCCTCTTTTCTTTCTCAGTGGACAGGGGAGGGGGGATTAGAGTAAGACTCCTTTATAAGTATTTGCACACTTTCCTAATTGCGTTGGGCGCCTAACCTGTTCAGCTATTTTTAACATAGCATGCTTTGACCGTGTGCCAACGGCTACAGTGCTGCCCTTGAATTGCTGACAGTGTTTTGAGAAAGTTCTCAATAAAAAGATTTAAACCATAAAAGGAATGTATAGGGAAGTTAAAGACACCAATTAGGAATATTTCAATTCAACCATATTTAAAAAGAGAACAGGTACTGGTTAGCAGATGTACGTGCACAGAGCTCTAAAACTAACAAACATATAGGGCGTAGCAAAAGGCGAACAATACAATGTGACAGCACAGAAAAGGCAGATTTACTACACCACCGAAAACTCTGTAATCACAGACCCATAACTCATCCTAGTACCATAATCTCTAAAGCTAAACACACTAAGCACAAAAATCTATTTGCTAAAGCAACCACAGAAGAACCACCACCTCTCAACCTTTCTCCTACATATCACATCAAGGCTAATTTCCTGAAGTGAAGGTCTGCGATATCTAATACAACTTACACAACTGTCCACATCCAAGCCTAGATTTCGCACTCATTGAACCCAACTCTCCTCAACCTACGTTTCTCTCTTTCCACTGTGATATAAATGGCTTCGCCTGAAGGTTGAACATCCTTCCCACCTACAAGGCAGCAATAAAGAGGTGTATTTATGGTTTCCTCTGTTAAATCAACTCATCTCATTTTACAATGAGATTTTACTGGGAATTTAAAACCTCCACTCGGAATAAAACATACACGCCACCATCCGCAAATCCATCCTGTAGGATGAAAACCTACTACAGCATTGCACCTTCCCTTCCCTTCCCAAACTAAGAAGTCTACCATGATTTTTATTATTTAAAAAAAAGTTAGCTCAATTGGTCAGATTTTTCTACAAATCCTGATATTAACATACCCTCTGTATACTAAACTGGAATCATACAATCAGTAAAAACCTGTAGTGGTCCATACCAAAAACCAACAGTAGGGTCACTCTCATTTGTTTGCTTCTTATTCAATGGCTTGCCTTCCTCTTCTTGTGTTTGTCCCTCCCCTAGAGCACAGACTCTCTACTATTCTTCTGATTTGCCGACCTGTATCATTTCAATGCTCACATTTAGTGAAATACAATTTTTCTTTGTTAAGCAATCCATGAGAGTGCAAGTGTTTTCTTACTTGTAAGCCACTTACATCCCTAAATATCTGCCCCATGTTCCTTCACCTTGCCCATGCACACCCACTCCTCCATGGCTCCCCTAGCCCCTTGCAGCCCTTGTAATACATACATTTAAATGTATTTTTTGTTTGAGGGCCCAGAAGTTGAAATTTGCTGCAGAGCGCTCTGCTAAGAGAAAACAACTTTCATACACATTTTTTAAAATGTACTGATCTAAGAAGTGTCCGGCATCTCAGATCAGGTAATTTAAAAAAAATGGCGTCTGCATCATTCTGTAGGCACGATCATGTGTGGTGATGCAAACGCATGCATATGTCATAACAAATGAATGCATCTTAAAAATGACACGTCTTTGAACAGCGGCCATGTCATTGAGCCTTTTTTTTTTCTTCTAAATAAAGTTGCACAGCATTGGCAAAAGCCAATGCACAGCCTACAGGTCAACAAGGCACCACCTATTAGAATTTCTACTTGGTTCATTGTACGATCCTCTTTTACGACTTCCTGTGTCAGAATCTCAAAAGGTATTAGCATTTGGATCAGGGCCGCTCTCTCCTAGCCCACATTTGTAACCCTCCATTGTCATGGCAGTTGTATCCTCAATCCTTTGCAGTATCTATTCACCGTAGGTGTATAATATTCAAACCGTCGTTGCAGCATGTACAATTTAGCACTTCAAATTGTTAGGGCCTCCTTTAGAACAACTTTCACAGGGACTCTATTGGCACGCTGAATAATCATCAACTGCTTCTGGCCTTCAAAGCAATGGCTGAAATTAGTACAAATCCTGAAAAGGGGACCAGCATCTTGTTGAATACTACTTATATATTTTTTTAAAACCCTGTATAATTGGGATGATGCAACAGCACTCCGAAATATCCTCCATCATCCATGGCTTTGACAATATTACTGCCACTGTCCCTCACAACATATCCAATACTGACACTTTTTCATTGAAGCTATTCATAGACTTTTATATTGAATTCTTTCAGGATATTGGTTGTTATCTGTGCATCCTACAGGGAGAAAAGGTCAACTGTTGCATGCTGACAAATGCCATGAAGAGCGTTAGCAACACTGACACTAGGGCTAGCCTTGCGTAACCCTGTTGAAGGACACCCAGTGTGCACATGTAGTCTGTAGCTTGACAAATGTTACACCTGTTTGTAGTGAGATGGAAGGACTGCACAGGATCCTTCATTGCATCACCAACCGGTCCTAGCACTTCATGGTGCAGCTGTTGTTCAGCAACAGTGAAATAAGTCTGGTTTGGGAACTTCCATTTTAGACATAAAATCTCCAAAATTCCTGAAATCCCTCTCCTTCCACCAAAGAAAAAGGGTGGAGGTAAAGAACTAACATTCTGATCAGTTTCTTGTTCTATAAATGGAACAGCTCATGAATTAGGTGGTATGGCAACTCCTTTCTGAAAACGGATATGACAGCGAGTTGTTGTGTTTGTCTTTTTGTGACAAACCTACCTCCAGTGACCTCTGTGTAGCATGTAGGGAGCTTAGATGCTTTGCTGTGGCTGTGGCCACCCTCTTTCTTGTGCCAAGATGAAGATGCTGCAGGTAATGGCTGCACATTGTTACCAACAAGGCTGTTTCTTATGATGACATCATCATCACCACCTTCTCCTATCTGATCGGGTTCTCTCTCTCAGCAGGAGCTATTTTTTAGGTGCTGTTCCCCATTGATTGAATGTTGATTTTTCATATGTGCCAATTGGCCCCCGGCACCATAATGTCCACCTGACACCCAAAGACACACTTGTCTGCGGCAAACTGTGCAATTTGGTCCTTATGCGTCTTAAGTATAAAGACGCCGAAAACAACGCAGCAGAGCATCTTTATGTGGCCTAAACTAGAAACTGATGTGGTGCATCTACATGGTTGCATGTCCTTCCACTGAGAGTGTTCTGCAACTGCATTAAGGGTGGTAGTTAGTAATTGTTTCTGGGCTTTTGAAAATATTGAAGTTGGTGGTATTGGTAGTGCTACAGGAGAGGGTTGAATAGAAGTGACCTGCACGTTCTCCGTGCCACTCCACAAAACCAGTCACTGGCTCATCTTTTCCATGCAAACTAGGCTTTCTGGAACATTATTTTTCCCTTATCTGCAATGGCAGGTCGCAGGTGTCAACTCAATGGCAAGATCATCTGAAGGGTGGCCTGGAGAAGATGGGTGAGTGGCCTTTCATTTCCTTGGAAAAGACTGTGAAGACGATGTGTCAGATGGAACAGAAGTCACAACATCCTGCCTTGCAGCAAGCTCAACTTCCTACTCTGCTCCTACCTTAGGAAGGTCAGGTCTAGCATACTATGTTTGCTATTGAGTTACCTGGGAAGATATATTGTACTGGGATCATTCAGTTTCAGATTCACTGCTCTCAGCAATGACAGCAGTCACTGCTTTGCTGAGACACATCTCCTTGAGTTTTGGTGGTGGTTTTACAGTTGTTGCTCCAGGGATGTTCCTCTGGCCAGTATTTTTCTGCTCATCAGAGAGTGCAGCAGGTACGCTGCATTGTGCACCCAGGCAGAAAAAGGATGATAGCTTCATGTCAGTGATGGCAACACTTTCTTATCATTTCGTCTTTCCAGGTCGGAGCTTCTTACTTAGGTACCATCTTCTTTGGTCAGAAGCATGACCAGCATCACTCAGGAGAGAGGTCAATTGACTCCGGTGTCAGCTGTTTCACAGACTTCTCTCCAGCTCAGTCTATTCCACCTGAAGGCAATGCTAAATAAGCAGCAAGACAGTTAGGCTTGGCCATTCTAGTCAATAAAAATATACTGAAAGCTACAAAACGATACATGGAACATCTGTGGGAGCCAAGCATGGGCTGGCAAAAGTCTAATTAATTAATTAAACATATTAATAACCGTACCCCAGATGGCCTAAACCATGTGGCTGAAAATATGGGACACATGCTAATAAATGTGAAACAAATACTTCATGCCAGAGAGAGGCTGGCAAAAATCAATTAAGGTAATTAAAAACAACAAGCACCATGTACTACAGACTAGTACAAGCAGCCAGAAGGTCAAATAAATATAACAGGAAATATGAAAAATGGAAGTTGCAGAAAACAACATTAATCAGTTACCTCACACATACACAAGCTCACATACAAAATGTGGGCAAGCACATGGGCATAAATCTGGCAGAGAACAAAATAGAAACGTCAGGCTACATGACCCTGGACTCCGGAAGCTACCCTATTCTAGCCATTAACAGGCACAGGCAAACAAAAAATTGTATAAATTCAATGGCATGCAAATAAGCAGAGAATGTAGAAAGAAAATACATGAATGGCCTCCCGCAGACTATAAACCGAAGGGTAAAACACACAACAGTATAAAGGAAAATCTAGAAAGAAAATCATAAAAACAATGCAAGAAAAATGAAGACATGTATAGAAGCACAGACTTCCAACATCCCACAATGTATGTTAATGTCAAATGGGCCTGCCTACACCCCATGGTTAAACTCCAGGCCATCCAACAACAAACAAAATCAAACACATTTCCCCAGAAAAATAAAACACTTAAACCTGCCTCCCCTCAAACAACAAACATTTTGTAAAGTACTGCACTGATTCGATTTTCCACGAAAAGAAAAACAAGATTCCAAGACTGGATGATACAGAGAGACAGCAGACGAAGGATAACTGACGATTTCCTCCAGATTCAGAATCCAAAATAACTAAGGGCTTAACAAAGAACAGGGTAGAGTCTTCAGGACAGGAAAAGGAAGTAGCTACTATATTTACAGTACTAGCCCTACTCTCTAGGAGAATTTGTCTGTAGAGGGGGAAAAAGTAGTAGCTGTGTGCTTTATACATTTCTATTTGATGTGATACATCATAGACAACCCAAAATACACTACAGGCAGATTATGTGATCACTGGTGGCTCCCCAGGCACACTACCCCCTCCAATCACCTTCCTGCTATCGGTAGCCAGACAGCAAAAGGTTCCAGGCAAGAGAACCTCACAGTGAGAGCAGGTCACATAATCTCTACTGACTTCCTCAGCTAATGTGTTCCATCCACACATTTACACCATCAAGGCAAACTCTTAACCAGCATCTCTCACCCTAGCAATATTAGCCAAGGGCAGCCGAGGGGAAGGGTGATTCCTATTTGCGTATGCTAGGGCAGGGACGGAGAAAAGGCAAGTATCTCTAGACTTCATTCCTCTGGCAGTTTAATATCACTCTTGTCATGTGCTATCACACACAGTCCACACCCCAACATACCATGCTCCAGCAATCTCCTTAGCATCACATTCAGAATCAGTCACAGCAAGCACAGTGAATGGTTTCATAGGTTCATGCTTATTAATGGAAGTTCAGAATCTTTTAATACCATTGACATTTTGTATCCACATCACTGAAAACAAACCTGACACCTACACTTCATTATAAAAGACTGGCTATCTCTAACCACCACCCCACTCTCCTTTTCCTAGTCCCACATGACTGAAGGATTCAGCACATCGCCAAGACCAACCAACCAGTAGAGGGGTTGTAGACATCCACTAAACTTCATGAACCTGCACAACCTACGCACCACTTCATTCAACTCATATGCTGCTCTTTCTGCTGGCAGCCAATCATATCAACATTCTCAAGTGCAACTAGCTTCTACTTCCCCTCAATATCGATGTCAGAACTTATCATAACAACCTCCAGTAACTCTGTGTATAATGTTTTCCTTGTACGCTTTATCACAGTGGTAATTCTTCCATGAAGACCCTCTAAGATGCCTTCCTCGGCCTACTGACCACTGCTGATAACACACATTACATCTCAATACATCCCTTAAGCACCACACATCAAATACAACACCTTATGTGCACACCAAAGGAGTGTTTCAACTCACACCCTCGTTATAAACAAAAAGAGTGGCCCCACTATCCAAGAGACGGGGTACCGTATACAAATAATGTATTTAATGAGGATTTCTCTTGGATCATAATATCAGAATTAATCCACATTCAATCATTAAAAGGTCATTCAAATACTTTCAATCAACCATCCAGTCAGGACCCAAAAAATCAATTATTAAAAAAAAATGTGTATGTATTCAAAAGCACAAGCATTACAAGCATCAAATTTGAGAATTAAATAAACATAAAGATGAGAGACAACAAGTGACAACATTAAATCATCAGAAAAAAGTTAATTCGAATGAATCAGTTTTATAGAAGTCTGTGAATTCTCTTGTAATTAACTTCAAAGTTCCTCGAATTTAACAATAAAAACAGAAGCGTCGATGTGTTTCGGTGGACAAAAAATCTTTAAAACCACCTTCTTCAGGACTCTTAATCTTAATGTCTCTCTCAAAGATTCCATAATTTAATATATGCCTTATAGTGACACTCTTCCCAATTGAAGTAGAGCATTTAAATGTTTTTCCTCTGTAGTATGTGGCCCTTATTTTCAGCCCCGATACTTGGTCACTGTCAATGAATAATACACCCATGGTCAGGATGATGTGTTCCAGATGTTAATATAACAAAGTAATCGCCAGGTCACTCGGGGGACTAATATCCACTATGGCCCCACATGGATGAGAGTGTCTATTAATCACAATACTCCTAGTTGGAGACCTATTAAAAATGGCTTCCGCTGACTTTTGAACCACCCACATCGGTTTAAGATGCACTTAACAGGGCTCTTAACAATTCTATATCGGCGTGGAATACCGTCCGTCAACGTTCGGGAGCAGAAAATAAGGGCCACATACTACAGAAGAAAAACATTTGATACCTCTTTTTCCAATTAGGAAGACTGGCACCAAAAGGCATATACTAAGTTATGGTATTTTTGAGAAAAACATTAAAATTAAGAGTACTGAAGAAGGTGGTTTTAAAGAATGTCCACCGAAACACGTCAACGCTTCTGTGTTTATTGTTAAATTCGAGGAACTTTGAAGTCTGATTACAAGACAATTCACAGACTTCCATAAAACTGATTCATTCGAATTGACTTGTTTCTGATGATTTAAAGTTGTCAGTTGTTGTCTCTCGTCTTTATGTTTATTTAATTCTCAAATTTGATGCACGTAAGAAGTTTTTAACTTTTGGAAAATGTATTGATTTATGATATGTATTTTTTATATGATAAAAATAGTTTTTAAATAAATGTGCTTTTGGATACATACAATTTTTTTTAAATAATTATTTCTTTGGGTCCTGACTGGATGGTTGATTGAAAGTATTTGAATGACCTTTTAATGATTGAATGTGGATTAATCCTGAGATTGTGATCCAAGAGAAATCCTCTTTTGATACACCAACTCACACCCTATACAGCACTTCCTTCTGGCTAACTATGCTGGCATAGCCATCGTCCTTTCCTATCCGTCTCCAACAATTGGGGCCAACCAACATTTTACAAATGATATGCATATTGTTCACAAACCTTCCTCAAGTTGCCCTTCATGAAGACCTTTGTACAGCCATACACTCATCGACAGCAAATTGGCGGCCAGATGACCTTGCAACATGAACAATGTGCTCCACCTCGTGCAGCTCATTAGAGAGGCCACGTCTATCTACAACATAAACATCCCCTTAGGCCTCCAATAAAAGAAGAGCACGCTTCAAGGCCATCAAACATCACATCAACCCCACAATTATATCTGAGCAGACCTAGAACATTAGAACATGAACAATTGTCTCGATTACAGGATAGACTGATTCTGCGACATATTCATGCCCATCTTTTGCATCACTATTTAATTCCACAAAATGCCCAAGTAATTTATGTTCCAAACCACCTCTACAGAGGACCTAATGAACATACCTGAGTCCTTAAAATCTACTTCTTCCAAACATTACATTGTTCCATCATTAATAATGATGGGGATGTCTGGAAAAGAATTTACACCGTTCCTGAGTATCACCAACCTATTTCTTCAATAAGGGACTTCCCAGAAGCCTTCAAAAACTGGACAGGTCCCACTACACCTCCAAAAGCCCAAACTGGGTAACGAAGATCTCACCAATTGCTGCCTAATAATGCATCAACCATTCTTGGGCGACATAATTGAGAAGGTTTTGCTAATCAATTTCATGACCGAATAAGATCCTCTACTCTTGTGCAGAACTACCAAGCCATCTTCAGGCCACATAGGCAGCACAGAGACATCAAACATTCATGAAAATTGCAGTGGTTTCCACAATGGTGATACCGGCCTGCTTTCCTTCTCCGATACCTTCATTACTGTGGTGCAACGAGCCTGGATAAACCAATTACAATGCAAACTTTATCTACTGACTTATTTTCATAGCTCCGAGTGTGCAACTTATCTCTGCTAATGTAGTCTGTACAAGAAGGAGGCCCAAATAGCTGTTTCTGTTTTTGTAAGCCAAGGTACTCTTTCCTTGTAGGTTGCTGTTTTTAAGACAGTTTGGTGTGGGAGCACATACAAACACATACTCACTCACACTCCACAACCCTCAAAACACATCCCCACACAAAAAGTCAGACCTATTGACATTGCTTATGATTACAGATGCCAGCAAGCAACTGTGGGTAAAGAAATAGCTTGGGGAGAAGAACCTAGATGGCCTCAAGTCACGATTAGTCAGCAGAGCTTTATCACTAGGTTTCCACTTTGATTCAACCCTTAGAACCATAACATACAATGCATAGTCAGATATGACAGCCTTGCATCAACTGACCTTTCCCCGAAGCCACTCCTCCCAGATGAAAACTACTGAACAGGAATTTGAAAGGTATTATTCAGCTTCAACAGATGTAATGCTTTGTTGGTGGGAATCCCAGAAACCACAGTATTCATCCAAAACCATTATCCATGCAGAAGCATGCCTCAAAGTTCTTTGTAATTATGAAATGATAACTTGAACACTGAGATTTCCAGTGGCTTTCCATAGATGTCAATTCATGAAAATGCTAGTGGTAGCGGAAGTGACATCACATGCTATGTGAACCCCCGCCATATGTTACAGGAAATGACATCACACGAACTTTGACCTGGTGACATCACAGGACGTGACATCACTTGCCCTTTGACCCACCCTGATGATGTCATAGTAAGTAACATCGCAAGGCATGTGACCTGAAGACATCAAAGGAAGTGACATCACATGACCTTTGGACTCCATGAAATCAAAGGAAGCGACATTGCATGACTTTAGGCTTGGTTCTATCACGGGAAGTGATGCATCTAAGTTTTGGTTACTTACATCACTTAGCAACATCAGGATAGAAAGACTGGTGAAAAAACATAACTTTCTAAACTGTACCATGCCGCTTGCATGCAGCTCTAGGATGGCGGGTCATAGCTCATTGTGGTAGATTAGGAATGTAATTTATGAACTGCGCAGTAACAACAGAATATCTGTGACAAAAGCAGTAAGCTACTGAGCTATCCACATAAAATATTGTTCTTTGCTAAGCATAGTACATGTTCTTTGCAGCAGGCATATTAACCCTCTGTGCTACTTTAGATAAGTGAAAACTGCCACTAGACAAAACTCCCATATCTCTCCAGCAGGTACATTAATAAATCATCCGACTTAACTTGGCACCTTTATTGTTGCCCGAAAACTGCTGAATATACAAGTAACTTTGCATTGCTTTTAAAACTGCTGTACTGCTACAAAACCGAACCACACTAACAAAAGACCTGTCCCCTACCCTTCCAGCCTCCAGGGGGAAACGCCTGCCCGTCACCTGATGCCGGGTACGGCCATTACAGCCTTGATGGTGTTCAAAACAATGTCTTGGTAGCCAGTCCACCAGCACTGACTGCAGTGGGCATGCTGTGGCTACACAGATGCAGTGTTCTACATTAAACAATGGCAATTAATGTGTTACTCACATTATCTAAACAATGGCTAGATAGGTTGAAATGTGTGCTCTTTAACAATCATTTCTGAAGGTTTGTTCCAGGGCTTTTGAAAATCTTGTGTCAAATCCAAAAACTGATAATCTTATCTTAGTTTATTTGTTGCTTCTGTAAGAGGTTTGCCAGGGCCTGCAGCTCATAGGAGTCACAACGACAGGCAACACCACAAGGGGACTCAGAGAGTCGAGATTCTAGTTGAGTTGACGAGACAACTAAGTCAGTCTCACTCACACAGTACCTGCCCCGCAGACCGCCTGAGGTCCGACCGTCTGACTCAGTCAGTGAGTTACAATTAAGTGAAGCAAGTCACTCATGGCCCGTTCGGGACTGACAGTCTATTCCGGAACTTGCGTTCAAGTCAGTCACTCACTCTAGAGACGAGTGACACCCAGCACCCACGCCATGCAGCAGGCACAAATCCGTGTGACACGGCCTTGGAGTACCATAGCAATGAGTAGGACAAGTTCTTCCACCACCCAGGCCCAGCTTGCAGGCCATCATGATGTCTCTGCAGTCAGGGCTTCAGCACGGCAGTGCAATCAAGGGCTGCTCACACTGCAGCTGATATTATGCCACCAGAGACCTTGTTAAAGCTGACAAACAAAGGTGGTAGGGGTAGCAACGGGTGACTTAGGGGTCCCCGGCGACCCCTAATTGAAGTCCAGGGTACCTTCAATATCTGTTGCATGGCCTGCAAAGTATCACACAGTAGCACCAAGCCATACTTGGAGTACAAGGTCAAACCTCTAGAGCACTACACTGGAAACGGAAGGGCATCAACAGAATCGAAACCAGGAAACGCATGAAAGGACAAACCAGACAACAGACCTCCTAATGTAATGTGCCAAGGTTAGAGAACAATATCCCTGGCGAAATCCGCTCAGCACCATCTCTTCTCCATATATGGAAGAAGTCAAGAACCTCCTTTCCAATCCACACTTCTTGGCTGTGTAACCTCCTTGAACCTGACGCCCCACAGGGCCCCTCAGCCCTGTTGCACCTTGCCAGGCACGACCCTGCTCTTCCTCCCCATCCTTGCCCTGGACCCCTTCGGCATTTTTTACTCCCTGATAATGTACATCGCACTTCCGATTCGTAGCTAGGTTTGAACTATACAATACCACGTACATGTATACATAAGAGAAGGTTTCGAGTGGTGCAGCATTAATGAGCTGTGGAGCTGAACTGATGGAAAACAAGAGAACCCGCTCTTCAGCGGAGGTAAGAACTGTGCGGGGAGCAATTACGAATATTTCTGTTGTTTGTATTCACGATTCCTCCTGGATGGAAGCCATTGGGAGTGCCGGGAGGATAAACGGAGCGGCACGGAGTCGGGGGGTGTCTAGATTTTACGGTGGTGTTGTAGCACATTTGATTTTTCCTGTGCCCCAATTCTGAACTCCGTACACAACAGAAAATCTAATTTCCTAGAGCTTGGCATTCCCCGTTGGTCTCGTTTCCACAAAAGGCTCATGAGGATTTACTATAACAATATTTCCAAATGTTTCAAACATGAATATCATAAGCCACAGAAGATTGCAGTGCTCACGGAGCCCAGTTGAGCGAGAAGCCTCGTCCTGCTCGATGAACGGAGGATTTTACTTGCTTTGTGTTCAGACAGAGATGTGACAACTTCAGGGCATATTTTAAGGTGGTTTTCACGTTGCCCCCGGTTTTCCGAGTAGCACAAATTACCTATTTTTGCATTCCCCCCAGAAACTTTCTGGTTCATCATGCAGGCGGAGACTTGTGGTTCAGCTGAAGGCATTGTGCGGAAAAAAAATGCAAAGTAGGAGTATTGCCATGCACAAATCCCGAATACCACCCAGGAAAGTTATATTTTACTGAACACAGTTTGTGTATAATACTAACATGCTACTTGGAATGGAGACGAGGACTTTAAATAAATAAATGAAAACAAGCATGGCGGGCGGCTCACTGGGGTAAATACTCCTCGGTGAGATATGCAGTGATCCGAGGGCTATGAGTTTGAGACCCAGCAATGGCACTTCAGACTTCAGTCTTTCCGAAGTTGGTAGACTGAGCACCATTAAACTGAATATTAGAATCGGCTTTCATTTACAAAGCTTAGGACCGCAGAAAAGAGGCAGAAAGCTCTCTAAAGTGATTTTTGTCAATACTGTATTAATTGTTACTATGAATATTAACATAGTCTTGCTTTTCAGAAATCTGCAGAGCACCAGAACTCGTACAGCTTCTTGAGCAGTAAGCAAAAGACTGCTTGATGGAAAGGGGGATGGCGGATTCAAATTATTCGTTCTAATATACACAGATAATTATGTAAATCGGACATTAGTCATGAAATAATGCAAGTTCAAAGCTGCACATGTGTGCGATATTCGTGCTTTAAATAATCATATGTAAATGTAAAATGAACATGAAAAATGCATGTACAAGGGAGAGTCAAAGACATTAAAACGCAAATTAATTTTTCACCTAGAAAGAATTACATTTGTGGGCATTTGCACACTAACGAACCCATTTCATACATAGGCTTGCGCAATTAATGTACACCCACACAGATCTGGTGTTTACTGTGCAAAAACTGGGATGAATGTAACGTTCAATGTATTATTAACATTAAGGAGCCAATTATGATGCGGTTTGGAAGGCCTCCCGATGGCAAATTGGATCAGGAACGTGTCTTTCTGACCGAATCGGAAAGGTTTCCGACCACCGATTATGATGCGAGTTAGGCGTTTGGAATATCCTAATCTGAACCCTACGGCATTTGGAAAGACCGAGCCGTACAGAGCAGACACACGCGTCTCTACAGGCAGCGTTTCCAAACGACCAATCACTATGCTGGATTCAAATCGGCAGTTGTAATCGGACTTTGGGGGCCTGTAGCGGGCCCCCCTGCACCCGGAGCCTTCCCAATCAGGCACGTGGGGGTACCCATGGGTCTCCCCTTGCCAGCCATGCACAGTGTGGCAGGCACCAGATGGTGCCCACCACAGGGTGCCCGATTTTCCCCAGCCACCCCTTCCTTCAAAGGGAGCCTATGCGTTCGGTTGGAACATAGGCTCCCATTGAAATCGATGGGAGTCCGATCAAATTGTATCTGGAAGCATCCGAGTGAGGCGGAAACCATTCCCAAACCGATTTGGTCGGAATGATTTCCAAACCGCATTGTAATCGGGCCCTAAGTGTGATGGAAGGGCCGCATGGAAAAGCAACAAAAACCTTTTTTTTTAAAGAAGTGAAAAAATGATAACGTTGTAGAATTTTCTTAACACTATGCAAGCATAATGTAGGACTTTATGCCTAAAAAGGGCAAACTAAATTGAAGCAATAATTGTTTTATGTGAGTACCATATATATACTAAAAACTAATCAATGTATTGCATACATCAGGTAGCGGTAACATAGAAATCTGTGAAAATTTGCTCAAAATCCATGTCACCCACACTCCCAACCATAACCGACACTCTACGTGGCACACTTGTTTTTTTCACCAAAGCTTTCTGAAGGGGCTCCTTTGAGCCTGAAAGTTAAACCTTCAACCAAATATGGACTTATTTATGTACAAGTAAGGCAAGTTTGTATCACACGTAACATACTGGAGTATCCTGTAATAAAAGAATGGCAGAACTCTTTTGGTTCCTGATGGACTCCGTGGACCTGTGACTTAAGCTTGGGAGGTTAATGAAGTGAATGCAGGTTTAGAACATTGAGTTCTTGCTTATGCGCTGAAAAATAAAGATGTGCATAACTACTCTCCGTTAGCGGCGTAGTTATTGCAAGTGCCCGGGCAGGATATTACAAATGGCGACCAGCAGGTTATAAGTAATCCGTAGATCAACAGTACTCTCCCAGAGTTTGCCGTGGTCCAGCAAACATCTTGTGCGTGCCATGTGTGCCGCAGTCAAAGTGCAGAATCAATGCTGGTACCTGTAGGATCTCAGCGCAACACCAGCCTGTGTAAAGCTTTCGATGATAAAGAAAGGATCATTGAAAATCTGTGAGCAAGAATCCAATGAAAAGGCTGCAAACAGAGGTACTGCGCTACTACGCAAATTAATGCTATATGTCACCTGGAGTGATAATACTCAAGGCAGATGCAACCAGGTTTCGAAATTCAGTGTATTGTGATAATCCAGTGCAGTTAAACTGTAATCTGATGTGCTGTGAAGCAGAGATCAAACAGGTGCTTAAAAAGAGACATTTAAGCAAAAGGTCCATTGAATATCATAATGTTATCTTCTTATAGAACCATTTGACTATAGAAAAACTTGTTTACTTACCGAAACAACTAAAGAGAGTCCGCATTCTACAGCCTGCTGTGAAGTGGCCCCAGAGGGAGGGCCAGGGCTGTGCTTGTGGAGCGGTCAATAAATGGAGCGGCTCACCACCAAAGCTGCAGAATGGGGGCCCACAACAACTCTACAGATCTCCATCAAAATAAAGGACTCCAATGGAGAGGGAGATCAAAAGTCCCCAAGCTGTCAAGGATAATGCAGAATCCAGCAATTCACAAGGACTTACAGATGGTATGAATGGTGCAGATTCAAGTGAACAGGGTCTACTATCAATGTCAGGAAGAACCATAACCTGTTATACTGCTGCTGCTTTCTTAAAACTGCAGACATCATTTGACACTGCCAAAAAACAGAATATTGACAATAGATGGGCTGCTTGGATAGAGGTTTTTGAGGTTTTCATAGATGCAATAGATGAAACAGATGACAAAAAGATGATCAAGTATCTCAATAACATGGCTAGTGAAAGTGTAAAGGAAGCGATAAAAAAAAGATACCACAAGATGGTGAAGTGACCTACAATCAAATCAAAGCAGCCTTGAATATCAAGTTCATTCCAGTGCAAAATGTAGATTATGAAAGATACATCTTCAGTCAAGAACGCCAGAGAGTAGATAAAACCATAAATAAATTTGTTGAGGCTGGCTCTCCTCATAAAGTACTGTAAGTTCAAGGAATTTGATGATGAAGGAGCTACACGCCTCAGATTTATAGGTGAATGTCTGAAGGAAACTCGGAGTTTAGAGCAAGTCCTCACTCACAGCTGCTCGAGCTGAAGAGTGTGCCAATCGACAAGCGACTGACATGTAGGTGCCCAGTGTGTGTCAGCCATGAACGAGAATAGTAAGCCAAAGCATAAGGAATGCAAAGCAATGTCGCCATGGAAAAAGAAAATATGTTTCAGAAGTGGATTATCGTTTCAACACGACAGTAGATGTCCCACCACTGGACAGATTTGCAATGGCTATGCAAAGCAAACCATTTTGTGTCAGTTTGCAAGGTGAAGGGAAAATTAATTGTGTCACAGCGTGAAGACAAAATGGCAGACCAAGTGCTGCATCAACGATGTTGGAGACGCTACCACAAGACCAACCAGTCACACCAACTGAGGCAAATCGACGCCAAACGAAGTCGATTGTCATCAAAATCATCGTCCAAGATCTCCTCAGTGTCGGTTTCAAGTGAAAGTGACAATGATAATTGTTCAATGACGATATTTACTTCGGAGAGGCATGCACATGTGGGACTAGTCCAATGTGAGAAAAAACACAAACTAAAGAAAGATTGACATGAAAAAGCACCAAAGACATACAAACATTGTTCAAAGATTACTCTGAGGATAAATGGGTGCTCAGTACCTTTTAATATTGATAGCAGTGTGTCGATAAGCATTATGCCCGAGGAGAAATAACGTGAATTGTCCCCATTACCACAACTTACGCAGTTGAAAATGAAGCTATATCCATGCGCTGTGTCGACACCTTTAAAAAGTCAAGGCAAATTTGTAGCTACGATGAAACACAGGAAAACAGTGGTACAAGCACCTATTCATGTACCTCAAGGTACGGTTTCAAGTACCTGTTTGCTCAGTTTTAACACCACTACTGATATGGGACTGATCTCAGTGAACTACAATATGAATCCTCATCACGAAATAGTAAGTTTCTTCACTATTTTATGGGTTAGGACAGTTCAATACTACGAAAGTACAGTTACATAAAAATGAAGATGTTTGTAATGTTGCCCATAGATGCAGACAAATTGCAGTTTACTTGCAAGAAGCTTTTGAAAAAGTATGTCATTCATTGCTCGAACACACCATCATTAAACGCTCATCTGGTCCAACACCATGGGTGTCTCCCACAGAAGTAGTTCCTAAAAGAGACAGTGAAGGAGCTGTATGCATTTGCATTGATATGCGTCAGCCCATCAAGGCAATCAAGAAAGAACGACATCCAGGTCCGCACACTGCAGACATGCAACTCAATTGAATGATGCACAGCTTTTCTCTCGACTCAACTTAATCTCACCAATTGGAACTTGAAGATAATTTTGTGTACATTATAACCTTTTCGACACACACTGGCCTGTTTTTTTATAAGCGACTGAGTTTTGGTGTATCCTCTGCTGCAGAACTTTTCCAAGACATCATTCGATGTATTAGGCAGCCTGTTGTAAATGCCTTCAACTATAGTGATGACATATTAGTCTTCGGAGCTACTCAGAAAGAACATGACAGCTCTCATTCAGGTATGTTGCTTGCTTAATTATGGCGGTTTGAATGCTGACAAATGTGATTTCCAGAAGACAAAATTGAAATTCTTTGGCCATATTGTTTTTGATGGGGTATGACACTTGATCCAGTTAAAGTACAAGCGCTATCTACTGCTAGTCCTCCACAGGACATTTCCATGTTACGTTCATTCCTTGGAATGGCCAGTTACTGTTCTAGATACACACAAGACTTTGCCACGGTCAGTGCACAAAGAATGTTGTATTTCATTGATCATGTGAGTGCGAGGAAAGTTTCAAGAGAATCAAGCAAGCCATTGAGATTGGCACTGAAATGGCCTACTTTGATTCCAGGCTACATACCATGGTTGCAGATGATACTAGCCCTGCTGGGTTAGGCGTAATCCTTGCACACCACAATGGACAGCCGAATACCCGAAGACATATATTGGTATCCGCCAGTAAGAGCTTGTCACAAACAGAACGTGCTTATTCGCAACCTGAGAAAGAAAGCATGGCAGTGGTGTGGTGTGGGCTTGTGAATATTTCCATGTGTTCTTATATGGAAAGCCTTTTACATTAGTGACCGATTGTCAAGCACTAGTGACAATATTTGGCAATCGAAAAGCCAAAATGCCTCCTCGTATTTAATGCTGGGGTCTGAGATTACAAGAATACAATTTCACAATTGTTCACCGCCCAGGAAAAAATAAAAATCCTTCCATTACAATGCCCTAGTTCCCCATCTAAGACACCTGAAGCCTACATAAAGTTCATTGTAAAATCAAGCACACCAGCTGCCATGTCATTAGAGAAAATTGTCACTGCTACTAGCCAAGATAGTTACATGTTGAAATTGACAGGCAATATTGCTCACCAATCTTTGCACAGGCACTCTCAATCTCTCACCAGTAACAGTGAGTACTTAAAATTCAGAAATGTTAGAAATGAACTATCTGTAGCTCAGGAAGGCCTCAACTTGCGAGAAAAATATTTGAAGTGGCCCATGAGGGACACCGAGGAATAGTTGCCACAAAGAGAGCTCTTTGAGACAGAGCCTGGGTTCCTTATATCAATGAAAGGGTTGAAAAGGGGTTAAAAGCATGCAATTTATGCAACTGTCTCTCATCTCACATTACTCAGCACCCTTTAAATATGTAAGAATTGCCTAAGCATGCTTGGGGGAGAATTGCTGTTGATTTCTTTGGTCCTATTGAGAATGGACATCATCAAAAATGGTTATTGTTGAGGAGTACTCCTGTACTCTTGTTTTCCATTGGTAGGATACCTTTCAACCATCACTCATGAAAAGGTTACGGAAAGATTAGATATGGCATCTTGGCGACATGGTGTGTCGCTGTGGTCTTGAAATCTGACAATGGGCCCCATTCAATAGTCGAGAGTTCAGAGACTTTCTCAGCCATCTCAGTGTAAAGCATTAGAAAAGCACTCCTTTTTGGCCCCAGGCCAATGTCCTTGTGGAACGATGTAGGAGCACTCTAAAGAAAGCTCTGCAGTGTGCTGCCTTAGAGAAACTCGACCTCAAGGTTGTTTTGAATACCACTCTTCAAGCTTACTGATCGACTCTTCACTCGACTACAGGGGAAAGCCCTGCAAACTTAATGTTTGGGAGAGAGATGAAAACCAAGTTACCTCAATGGACCAACCTCAGAACAAGACTGAGAAATACATTTGCCCAGAAGATTCTGGTTGCAAACGAAAAATTAAGATCTATGCTGACAAGTGACGTCATGCGAAAGATTCCATTGTAAAGCTGATGCATAAACATGTTCCAGTCCCAGGATCCAACCACCACCAAGTCGGATGAAAAAAATCATCATAGGCCAAAGTTGATCCAATTTAAACCATTTTATTCAGTTGATCGTTGTTTTCTTATTTAATATGCAGAAATTGTAATACCAATTTTCAAATGCTTGTACAATGCCAATCCAGGTGTTTGCGACAGCATGTGAAAATTACCAATTCATCAAATGACATGATGGATAAACCCAATTCATTTCAGGCATTTCACCCTTCCTCAGGGGTAACTGTGGCATAGAAAAAACAACACATCAGGATGGCTTTAAATACCCAATTGTCAACAGTTTTTACAAAAGGTGCCTTATGTCTATTAAAACACACAACAAGCTCGGTGCTGAAAACCCAGTGACTGTTTTGTCTACCAAACTTAAACGAAATGTGCCCCATAGAAACAATAGATTAAAAAATGAAGATAAGAGTGAAATGAAAAACGAACAGTCTCTTGCGTAGTCATCCATGTTAAATAAATGAGTGTACCAACTGCCCTTTATAACGTGATGTAATCCTCATTCAAAAAACGTGATCCTTAACTGCATGTAAAAAGAATTCATGTGATGGTTTGCCTTTTAATCCCACCAAATTTGGCTAGTGATCTGTGGCAAAGCTAACTGCTTTCTATTTTTCTTTTTAATAAATTATCTTAAGATTTTATTCATATTACGTTTTCTTTTGTCTTACTTTAATATTCAGGAGCAAGAAACTAAACTTCTCTTGAACCTTTGGAAACAGAAATTAGCAAATGGTAACACACTTAACTACCAAGAATATTCATGGGACCCCAGCAGCTGTCAAGTCCTCATTTCTTGCTGCTGCATACAAGTGGAGCACCTTTCGCTAGCTCGTATAAGCACCTATGATTGCTGTGTTTGTATCATATACTTGCATTAAGCCATAACAGTGCCTTGCTAGTAGTTAGGTATTAGTGCCTTCAAGTATTTTTTAAAAAAATTATTATTAGTGCCTTCTAGCATTTTGGAGCATTTTATCCCATGATATTACCAGTGGTGTGATTCTGTCGACTATTCGGAAGTTCAAACCATTAGGTGCTTGATGAATTCACACCTTTGACAACACATTAATGTCCATGGGTGCCAAGGCTGGGTATACAATAAAGGAGTCATATATATGCTTTACATTTGAGAAAAGGTTGTTTCTTTGTTGATACAAGACACCACTCATAAAATCACATATTCTGCATCATGGCCTTACACACTACTATAAACCATTAAGCACCAAACTACTACATCTTTGTCTCTATTACCTAACTTTCCCAGAATTTGTTATACCGGTTTTCCCACTTCTGGGATCCAACTCCCAATCCCAGCAAACCTCAGTATCATGTGGTAGCTAATGCTTGCTGATTCAAACCAAACAATATTTTAAAACCATGATGTATGTGCCTCTTAAAGTCCATCATCTCATGGAAAATGAGTATCTCAAATCCACATGTTGCTTTCCTAACTCATCCACTTCAGTGTCCACACGTCGATCTCTGCCTCAAACTCTTTAAGTCTTTTGTTACAACACACTATTCACCCCATTTAACAATACTTTAAATGTCTGGTCTCGATCGACCCCCAAATGTGACTTACACACTTTCTAAGCTTGAGAGAGTTCAGTCCCTTCAGGACCCTGCTCCATCCTTCATTTCCCTAGGTCTCCTAGACATCTACCATACTGTAATCCATCCACTTGACACTACTGAGCTTCCCATATTTATTGAGCTTACTATTATTCTAATCTTTTGGTGATATCTCTTATTTTGTACTCTCCAACAGGAGTTTTTTTTTTGTTACATGGCCACTGTCAACCAGTCTTTGGACATTCACATTTTAGTCCTTGTCATAATACATCTCAACATCTTCTCTTCATTCTCCTGAGTCGGTCGGTACATATGGTATCATCCATCTGCTCAACCCCATTTACTTGGCCCTCTAGTTCTCCTAACTCGGATCGATTCTGTCCCTTTAATGATGACATTTCAATGTTTCTACCTTTCTTTTTCCAACCTTTTCAACTTAGGATAGGGACTATCCTATCTGCAATTACAATTTGTACCCTTTCCTCACACCTTGTACCGAAACACTCTGTCAAATCTATTCTCCACACTTTACTCCTCCTTGTAGCTCACCACTATGCTTGGTGGCCTTGAACACGCTTTTCGTTCTTTGATTCACTATTGCTATTTGTGCAGGCTATCCCATCTGTTTTCCCTTTGATCAAGCTCTTCACTTTCTGTACCTCCATGCCCAGTATATTTTTCCTGTCTACTCCTGCTCCACCCCCCCTGGTATTTCAGTATGGACTTGGCTTACTTTTGCCAGTCCACTGATATTGCTCTGTGATCAGTCTGTTCTGAACTCAGACTCAGGTCGGGTGGAAGATTCAGGAAAGGAGGGGTGGTACTCTTACTCACTCTTTCATTTCTCCTGCAGAGCTGCTACTCTCCATTGCTATCCTTTGTGAACCTTCCTGGGGCAAAGAGGGTGGTACATCAGCCACCCTGTCATCTTCTAATGAACCCAGAAAGCTACCACAGTGCCTTCAGCGTTCCTTGTCAGAATGGAGCACTCCCCGCCTCTCCTGCTGTATTATCTCTTTTTGCAGTATTATCTCTTTTTGCAGCATCTCATCTGCTCCATCTCTGCTCTGCATGCAATTGCACTCTGACACTTTCCTATTCTTTCATGGGCACCTTTCTCAAACATCTGGGCTCATTCAACCTCTTCTTATTCCATATATAGTCTGTGCTTTTGTGTAGTGTTCCACTCCACACCGCCCTCTTACATCATGCTGCCAGGGCATGCTTGTAGTGATGTACACCAGTTATTTCTTTCTGTCTGGTCTACATGTATCTGCAAACATTGCCCTCCTAGACTCTACCAATGCTTAATCTTTTGAATTTGAAATGTTTTAGACTCATGTGGTTGTTCTGTTACATTCCCAGGTGAAACCATGTAGCCCTGAAAGCTTTACCGAGGTACATTACTGCTTGGTACTCATAAATCCCCATGTCATAAAAGCATTGCATGTAGCAATGCCTTATACCCACTGTGAAAATGTACTCTGACCAAGGAAGATACCTTTCTGGACAATACTTTAGCTAATGCTGCACCATCATCTACCTGACACTTCCCTTTTGTAGCTTTGCTTGTGTAATGCCATCTGTGTCATCTTAGGCTCAACGCCTCAGGTCACCTAGCTCCTAGATGCTGACCATGTGAGTAACTCAATACGCAAAATAGTTTAAAATAAGCCAGGAGCAAGGCTCAACATAATGTGAACATAATGTAAATAGCCAAGAACAAGGATACTAATAGCTTTGCCATGTTGTATACTCCTGACCTGCATAACCACCACTCAAGATATTCCTGTCGGTCTGAACGAACTTTCCTATTCTTACCCATTGAGAAGGGGAGAAATGGACACATCACATACGTAATTTAATAATACACATGCCGCAGCGGCATTTCATGTTTAACATGTGATAATATGGGGGAGGGAGGATGTTGTATCTCTTTTATCCACACCCAGATTTTGGCCTACTCACTCAGGTAAAAATCCCCATCAAGGCCTTTGCCACTGTAGGTGCAGTCGTGGTTCTCAGAGGGATTGCCTCGGGGTACAAAGTGGCATGATCCACCAGAATCAGGATAGACCTGTAGCCTGAAGCAGTCTGAGGATCCATAGGCCCAACAATGTCTATGCCATCTGCTCAAAGGATGTGCCAACGACAGGCAAGAGACAAAGATGGGCATAGGCCACTTCCCTGTCTTTCCACTGGCCTGGCAGGTTACACAATTCCTACAGATAGCGTCTAAGGAAGTTTTGACCCTGCCAGGGTAATTTTACGAGCCAGGACCAATATGAAGATCCTGTAGCATTGGGGGACCAAGCTCTAACAGGTCACCAAGATGAACAATGCCTTCCTAAGTGGGCTATGTGGCAGCCAGAGCAGATGCTCCATCCACCTCATTTGGGAAGACATTCAGGGGCTGGTATCCCAAACCCTCTGCATTTTCCCCTTCTTAGCAGCTGGCTGGGCCATTATCCCAGACTCCAGCCCTTTTTTATCTTCCATCCTGGGCAGCCATGTACCTCGTCATAGAACAGATCCAGTGAGGTAACCCCAACATCTCGACATGAGCCTTGAGCTCCGCTTGCTTCTAGGTAGTGTGCTCAAGGTCATTACCAAGCAAACAGTCCACAGGCATGGGAGGGCTCAGAGCAACATTCAGATGACCTGACCCAACCCCTAACTCAAATGGAACAAGGGTCACTGGATAGTGACATTCTCTGTTGTCATCCACCAAAACATGGTGGAATGCACTGGGAATACCCTGCTCTGGAGACACCAGCTGACTCTTTACCATAGTCATGCTGGCAACTGTATCCCTCGGAGCCTCAACACTATGCCCATTGATGGTGACCCATTGCCTATACTTTGTAGAATTTGAGGGTATACGGATCTTAGGAACCATCTCACTGTCACCCAGGGACACTAGATAACCCCACTAAACTCCCCCCATTCACTAGGACAAACTCCCCCCCATCACTACACTAGCCACCCTTGGAATATTTCCTCCAGTGGGAGGTGGTGCTCTTTTTGAACACTTGGGATGCACCTTGTAGAATCCATACTGAAATCACTTATAGCATTTGATGGGTTTAGATGCTGACTCTTGTCAGAGTAGATTTTCTTCTGGTGGCCAGTTTGGGAATGAGAACCAGACCCTTTACCCTGTGAGTTGTTTTGGGGGACTTTAGAGAACTCTGTCTTTTTATCTCCCCCCTCCTTCTGGTGGGAACCCTGACCACCCTTTTGAGAGTTCCCCCAGATACCTTCTTGGACACTCTGGTGCTGACCCAGAGGTCTGCCTCGTCAGCAAACTTGCTATCAACCAGGTATTGTTAGAGCTCTGGGAAGAGGTATCAAGCATGTGCTCCTTTGAAAATAAGTTGAACAGCCCTGGTCATTCTGAAGGATGTCATACTGCTGCTTCGTTTAGGCAACTTCCTGTGGGATCAGAAAGATGCATACTTTCAAAAGCCCAACCACCCAGCGTACCAACAATACGTTTGAACTGTAGTAAGTGAACAAATCTACCAGTTCAAGGTGTTACTTTTTGTCGTCATTACAGCTCCAAGGGTGTTCACAAAGTGCCTACCAGGAGTAGCAGTGCACATCCATAGAAATGTTATTCATGTCTTCCCATACCTTGAAGACTGTCAAGAATAGCAGCAAATACAGACACTCAACCTTGCTGCCCCTCACCCAGCCTATCAGTGCCTTACTAGCATAATCCCAAAAATCCACCAATGTGTGGGTGTATAGTCTGTGGCTGGCCCTGAACTGTTGCCTACACTTTTCAGGAGTCAACCCAAACTTGATGACCAAGATGGCCTTCATAGTTGTGTTGTACTCCCCATGTTAACTAAATGTAACGAAGTTTCAACTTACATCTACTAATTTGTCAAGCTTAGTGTGCACTCTGTGAGGGGGAAAACACCCTCTCCCCATGTGAATATCAAGAAAATATCTTGAGCTGATGCTCCAGACGCAGTGTGCACTACTTCGGCCCTCGTAAGGGCTAATCAAATCTTAGCAATGATGGATAACAAGTAATCAAACCATTAAACAAACATAACAATACAGAAAAAGTAGCATGTGTCATCCATTACTCGAAGCCAAAATGCGAATCAAGTCAATTTAATTCAACAACATAATTCTTGATAAAGTAGTTAACACTTCAAAGCTGGTCTTGACTTTCTTAAGACTAGCTGAAATGTACATCCCAATGCATTTTGGGCTGTCACAGAAGCCCTTCGCCAGGGGTATCTATGAATAAAAGAAACATCGGTTGTCTAAATATTAACATGTGTTATCTGACTTCAGGTGAAGACCTCAATTGTGAAGCACAAGACGTAATGCATATGTGTAAATTCCCCATACATCTCTATACTTGCACCAAAATGTCGGAAACAACAACATGCCGGCCCGTTCACATGTGTGTGTAAATATGAAGAATCACAGACTAATAAGCAGACCCTCATGCTTCCTCCTGACCAACACTGAGAAACAAAAAAGAGCCATCAAAGACCAGTAACCAACCACCAGTAGCGTAGTAGTACAAGTCCACGTGCGCATGCCCACGCATTAATTCTCCCGATGCCCCGAAACCTATGCGATCGAGTGTGTACCAGACATGATTATACCAAGTGAATGGTTCACATGAGCTATGTAGACTGATTACCTAATAGAAGTTCCAGGTATCCCGGAACCCACAAATATTGCCGTCTGTCTCAAAAAAGGTCTCTCGACTAGGGAAAAATTAGTTCATTTAATTAACAAAGAATACAGTGTCACCAAATGAGTAAGGATCCCATAGTAAAGATAGTCCCTTACCAACTACTCAATCCTCCACAAAATCACTGGATGAATGAATGCATACATAAGAAAAAGCCACTCGAGGTGAGTTACGAGTCTAGCTGCAAACTTTATGGAATCAGACGTACTCACCAAGGATGAGCGTCTCTCCCATGGCATGGCAAGCAAACTCTGAAACGGCGCATCAAGCGCATCAGGTGTTTGATGGCCGTTAAAAAACATAAGAGCTATGGGAAGCGAGCAAGGACTAGCAACGAAAGGAACAGCCAACAGGCTTTCCCCGCAGCTGTCCTGTGCGTGCGTCAATAAACAATAAAGTTAGATACAAAGTGTGAACATACGTGAAAAAAAGGATTAAAAACTAAAAGCAGTCCACTAGAGTCAGAATTTCACATTGTTCAAACGTCAGCTACTAACTGGGAATCAACACTCCAACTGTAACTCAAAGCAAACAAAAACACCCGATGCATAAAATGCAATCCGAAAAGTGTGTGACCATGAGAAAACATAATGTAACAGCTAAAACAATTGCGCTCGCAACGCGAAGAAATGTGATGGCAAGTGCCCGATTCAGATGAGAGTGAAACAAATTATGTGCTCAGTGTTAACAGTAGAACAAAGCTAACACCGGTGGGAGCACCGATTGAAGGTTGCGGCCTTCTCCGCGCTGGCCCCCCGGATTGGAGTAGTGGGGCGATCCGGGGACAAAGCGAACAACAGCGGCGGGCAGGGCTGGGCGACTCGCGTATCCCGCGCTTTCACTTTCGCTTTTGCGCCCTCCTTGCCCTCAAGCGAGGTAGGGTTGCGGAGCGGGGTGCGGTGGTGTGGCCTTGTCCAGGTGCCCGGCTGACCCGCCGGCTGTGAGTCGTCCTGCGGTCCAGTGGTCGCCCCCCCCCCCCCCCCCGGAACCCGTGAACTGGTTTATCGGCCCTTTCGAGGAGATTGGCACGACGGTGGGAGAGCAGGCATGTCCACCAAACAAGATGGCGACCGGGCGAAGGTGAAGACGACCCGCCGGGGCCCAGCGCCTCAATCCAACAGTATGGACCGTTACACCCTCCAGAAGGGATCACCGGAGGCATCGCGCACATCCCCGGCGGGCCCGACGGAGGCGTCTGCTCAGCCGGTGGATCTGACCCTCCGGGACGTCATGGGCGCCATCGCAGAGATGAAGGCCTCGGTGGACCAGCGCTTCGACACCCTAGCGCAAAAGATAGACTCGGTCCTTGTGGATGTGAGCCTTGTGAGGGCTGACTTGTCCAAAACCAACGACCGGGTCGATTCCCTGGCCCACACCACAACGAGCCTCTCGACGGACGTGGTGGCCCTCCAAAAGGAGGTGCGCCGGCTTGGCCAGGCGAGCGCCCTGATGGACCGGCGACTGGAGGATTCCGAGGGTCGGGCCCGGAGGAATAACGTTCGCATTGTGGGGGTGCCGGAGGGACGAGAGGCGGAGGCGGCAGATCTTTTTGTGGAAGAATTGATCCTTACCCATCTCCAGCCCCGGGGGCTGAGTAAGCTTTTTGCGGTGGAACGTGCTCACCGGGTCCCTGGGGGCAGACCGAAGGCCGGTGCCCCGCCGCGGCCTCTCATTGCCCGGATTTTTAACTTTCGGGACAGAGACGCTATCCTGCAGACCTCCAGGCAACAGGGACCGGTCAAGCTTGATAACAGGGATGTGCATTTCTACCCAGACTTTACTCCGGCGGTCCAAAAACAGAGACTGAGTTTTCTCGGAGTTAAACGTCGCCTACGGGACCTGAACCTTAAGTACTCAATGCTTTTTCCAGCTAAGCTAAGGGTGGAGGTGGATGGTCGCACGCACTTTTTTGACCGACCCGAGGCGGCTGGGGACTGGTTGGACACTCTGCCTGGAGATCGGGGCCGAGGGAGTGGGGGGGGTGCGGTTGGCGGGGAGGGCCTGCCGGATCAGAACTGAGGGGTGAATAATAGGCCTTGCTCTGGACAACATTCCTTTACCATTTACTGATCGTGTATGTTCCCCTCCTATGGAGGTCGTGTGGGGTCTGTTGGGGGCTTCCCTCCTCCTCTGGGGGACTAGTTAGTTTTTCATCTATGGGGCGACAGGCACACTGCACTTTGGGGGGGCTGTCTGGGCTCATGCAGGGGTGCAGGGAGGGGGGAGTTCTGTTGGGATGGGGGGGTGGGGGGGTGTGTTGTTTGTTTGCACCGCAAGGCAAGCCCTTTACTGTATTGTTGCTCTCGAGATGCTCTGTGGGGGACGACTGATTGCTTCTACGTATGATGGGGGGTAGGGATTTGACTGTGTTGTCATGGAATGTTAACGGCCTGGGGGACAGGATTAAGCGTGGTGTGGTCCTGCAGTACCTGAAACGTATTTCACCAGATGTTATCTTCCTGCAGGAGACACACCTTATAGGTAACTCCTTTCATGCCATGAATCGGCGGGGCTATCGTTTGGTGGCCCACTCGGGCTTCACCTCGGGCTCGCGGGGGGTGGGTATCATGATCAAGAACTCGCTCCCGTTGGAGATTGATGAGGTGCGCCATGATGAGAGGGGACGCTACACTGTTCTGGTGGGTAGAATGGAGGGTAGAGTGTTTGTTTTTATATCAGTGTACGTCCCGCCTGGGTTACAATCTACTACATTTGCGGACCTGGGGCGCCTCCTCCTGGACCTTCCGGGTGGCCTGCTGGTGGTTGGGGGGGACTTCAATGCGGTAGTGTCTGGGTCTATGGATCGTCATCCCCCTAGGGACCTCCCCCGGGCACAGGCTTGGCTGTCCGGCCTTTTAGATACATTGGGCCTGGTGGATTGCTGGCGACTAAAGCATCCCGCACAGCGGCAATACACCTTCCACTCGGGTGCCCATGGTAGCCTCTCGCGGCTTGATTACATCCTTGTCCCGGCGGCCTATGCTGGGAGGGTGGGAGAGGTGTGCCATCTGGCGCGGGGTATTTCAGATCACTCCCCATTACTGTTACATTTCGATGTCTTCCCGAGGGGGGAGGGCAGGGTGGCTCCAATCAATGCTTGGTACTTGCGCGACCCCACTATTCGTGCCGACTTGATCAAATCCTTACAGCGATACTTTGATGAGAATGTGGGGTCTGTCCCTTCGGCCATCTCCCTGTGGGAGGCTTTTAAGGTAGTTCTCAGAGGGGAGGCCCTCTCCTTTATCTCCCATGCCCGGAGGCGCGAGCGGGAGGAAGTAACCCGGGTGGAGGCCGAAATTGCGGAACTAGAGGGTGACCTGGGGAGCGGGGTAACGGACGCCAAGTTGCATGTTCTGCACCTCAAGCAGGCGGCCTATAGGGCCCTCGTCACGGAGGCGGCCAGGGGCCTCAGTAGAGAGCAACAGGGGCGATTGTATGATGTGGGTGATAAGGCTGGTAAATTGATTGCGTGGTTGGACAAGAGGGAGAGAGCGAGTCGTGTGGTTCCTTTGATTGAGGGGATGGATGGTGTGCGTGTCAATGAGCCGGAAGCCATTGTCTCCTGCTTCGCGGATTACTTCCGCGAGGTATACTCCCCGGTTTCTCCCTGCTCGGAGGAAGATTCCCATGCCCTGCTTCGGGACATCGCGCTGCCCTCCCTTACGGTGGAGGACAGGGATTTGCTGGACGCTCCTCCCACCTCGGACGAAATTGCCCTGGCTATTCGCTCGGTCGCATCCGGCAAGGCCATGGGCCCCAATGGTATCCCCATCGAGCTTTACAGGCTGCGACCGGATGCACTGGCGCCCCACCTGCGCGCGATGTTCCTGGCGGCCCACTCGCAGGGTTCCCTCCCGCCGGACCAGCGTCTGGCCACAATCGTGGTGATCCACAAGGAGGGGAGACCCCGTGAGCGGGTTACATCCTATAGGCCTATCTCGCTCTTGAACGCGGAGCCCAAAATCCTCGCCAAGGTGCTGGCCAACCGGCTGGTCGGCGTGGTGGGCGATTTGGTCCACCAAGACCAATCTGGCTTTATACCCCATCGCAACACGGCTCTGAATCTGCGACGCTTGCACGGGGTGCTCGCGCGTGTCCCGTTTGTGCGGGAGCCGGCCATCTTGGCGTCCTTAGACGCCACCATGGCGTTTGACACGCTTGAATGGCCATACATCTGGGCGATGCTGGCGAAATTTGGATTTGGACCGGGATTCATTAGCTGGGTCAAATTGTTGTATTCGAGCCCATTGGCGCAGGTGGTGGTGAATGGGCGAGTCTCGGCCCCATTCGCGCTGGGGCGGGGCACGCGTCAGGGTTGCCCCTTGTCGCCGCTCCTGTTTGCACTGGCCTTGGAGCCCTTGGCGGAGTGGCTGCGGTGGCACCCCTCTATCCGTGGTCTCCGCTGGACCCCCGAGCATGAGGACCGCGTGTCCCTCTACGCCGATGATATCCTTTTGTATCTCGCCTCCCCGCGTAACTCGCTGATTGTCCTGGTTGATGTTTTGCGCTCCTTCGGTCGTAACTCAGGCCTTGTCATCAACTGGGCGAAATCCTGCGTATATGTGCTTTCCGGGGAGGCTCCGGCCCTACCACGGGACTGCCCGATCCAGATTGCCTCCCAGGGGTTCCGGTACCTGGGTATATATATTACTTTAGACCCGGAGGCCCGCTACGAGCGGAACTTGCTACCCCCCCCTCCAGCGCTTGAAGGAGGACGTTGCGCGTTGGCGGCGTCTTCCGCTCTCGCCGCTTGGCCGAGCGGCCTTGTTTAAGATGATGTCCTTGCCGCGCTTTCTGTACGCGCTCCAGAACACTATGGACTTGGTTCCGGCGCGCTACTTCCGTGAGGTGGAGGGCCTGCAGCGGCGCCTGTTCTGGGACGGGAGGCCGCGTATTGCTCTGGCTAAATTGACGCTACCGTGGTACGATGGGGGGGTTGCCCTCCCGGACATTAAACGGTATTACTGCGTCTCCCAGCTAGCTGCAATTAATCATGGCCTTTACGGGCCCGCCCTGAACCCGGCATTTGAAATGGACAAGATGCTCCTGCCCGGTGGCGATTATAATCGAGCGCTCTACTCTGGCGCGCCCGACTCCCGTCTGACGGGACCGACGCGTGTCATGGTGCGTGTCTGGCATGCGGCTAATGCAGCTATGGGGTGGAAGGACCGTTTGACCCGGGCGTCACCGCTATATGCGTCTGAGAGGTTGGGCTCCCTGTGGACACCGAAGGGCTTCGAGAAGTGGGACACGATCGGAATCAGCACAGTGGGAGATCTCTGGACGAGGGGGGGATTCAAAACTTTTGAGACGCTGCAGACGGAGTTTCAGCTGCAAGGCAGTGAGTACTTTCGGTACTTACAAGTCCGCCACGCGCTGGGCTCCGTCTTCCCTGATGTCGCGTCCATTCCGGAGTCTTCCCCCCTGGAGGACAGAGTGCTGGATGGCCATGTCCCAGACAGCACGATCTCCCTTATATATAAAAAACTGATCAACGACAGATCGTGCCTGCTGACTAGTCTCCGCGATGCCTGGGTTGCCGACGGGCTGGAACTGGACGACGAGGACTGGATTTCCGCGGTGGCCTCTCCGAAGGAGGTGGCCATCCCGGCTCGCCTTCGCTTCGTCCAGCTTAAGATCCTCCACCGGGTTTACGTGACGGGGCCAAGGCTTCTACGTATGGGCTTTGCTGGTGACGGATTGTGTAAGCGTGGCTGTGGTGCCTTGGCAACTTTCATGCATATTCTGTGGGAATGCCCAAAGGTGGAGCGATTCTGGCGTGGTGTGCATGAGGTCCTGCGTGTGGTGACGCGTGTCGCGCTGTTGCCTGAAGCGAGGAGATGCTTGCTGAATGTGTGGGAACCAAATGACTATTCGGTCCCGCAGACGCGGTGGGTGACTCTGGGATACATGATAGCTAAGCGTGACATTGCTCAATTGTGGGGATCCCAGAGGCCCCCGGCGGTGTTGGCCTGGAAAGAACATATGGATTGGTGTATGTTTCGTGAAAAGGTAGTGTATGTGGCGAGGGGTAAGCCTGGGGCGTGGGTGAAAATCTGGGGCCCCTGGAACGCCTATCGCGGGGGTATTTGTGGGCCGCCACTGCTACCGGCTGCCTCACCAGCTCCGTCCCCCTAGCCGACCCCCTCCCTCAGCCGTGGGCATGTGGTTCCCCAGTCCCTGATCTATTCCCAGTCCCCTCTTCAGAGTTTGGCTGCTGGTTGGGATCCCCCACTTAAGGAGCACGTGCCGTCACTTTGGATGGCGGGTTGCCTTGCGGGTGTGGTTTTTTGTGTTGTTCTGTTTTGAAAAAAGGAAACCGTATTGTGGGCTTGGAGTTATGTGGCCTGCGCTATTGATATCTCCTGATCTACCGATCTGCACCGCCAAGAGACTCTTACTGTAGATATGTCATATGCTTCTGCCACTCTAGCGGCCGGCCGGATGGTTGTAGGCCCATACTTGTAACCTTTTAAAATGCAATAAACGGTTTAAAAAAAAAAAAAAAAAAAAAAAAAAAAAAACAGTAGAACATAGCTAATATCTAAATATAGGCAGACAAACAAATACGGATTGACAAAAGAAGCACCAGTGCTGTAGTTAATAAACACCTGGCATCTATGTATACCAGAAATAAAAACTCAAACAACATTTGCTAGTTGATAGAAAATCAATACAACATATTAGAGCAAATATAACCCAAGTGAACAAGCTTACATGGAATACGATACGTACTCTGAGGACGTACATAAAATATTCATGAACAGTACAGTGAGATGAGTGTAATAAGCCTTATGATCAATCATCCATATGTGAATACAAAAAAACATAATCAACCAAATATGATGTGTTATGTGGAACATATGTGAATGATAAAAGCCTCAAAGGGCAAACAAGTGATCATGTAAAACACGTGAGATAATCCAATGTCGGTTTTAGACTGGTGACCGGTCTATGCTGTTATGGAAATTACAGGAAACATGAGAATTCCCAATTGATCATTTAGGCCTTTTGGAATTGGAGTGACTCAGAAACGTACCCAGTAGGTTTCACATTGGAGTAATCTTTTAGTTAGATCAATGCATGTTTGCTGTTTGACTACCTCCAAAATCGTGAGCCGTACCTGGGCAATGGTGTGGTGACATTTATTTCAATGGCCAGCTAACGGCGAGTTCAAAGACTTGGTCCTGATGTGACTATTATGTTCAGTAATCCTTGTCCTGAGCGTTCTCTCTGGTTTTCCCACATACAACAACCCACACGGGCACTTGATAACATATATTACGCCTTGTGTGTTACTGTCTGCTGTATAGTTCAAGTTAATCTGCTTGCCTGTCCAGGGATAAAAAATTGACCTGCCAGTTAACACATTATTGCAATGCATGCAGTTTTGACATCTCACCATAACCTTATGCGTCGTTGCATTTGTTGGGTCCTAGATCTTCTACAGGCAAATATAGGTGGATGAGCAAACAAGCCTTTGAAGTCAGGTTCCGTCTGAAGTAACTCCCACTGTTTCAGGATAATCTTCTTGATTGAAGCGGATTTTGTGGAAAGAGAGTAAACAAAAACTTCCCTTCTTTGGTCTTTTTTCGATTGCTCCTGTAGTAAAGACGGTCTATTTAAAGCTAATTAATGCATGTTGAGCCGCTCGCTCTACCACTGCTTGTGGGTAACGCCGTTCCAGGAATTGTTGTTTATATTCCTTCATGGTGGAAGTACACCTGTCTGCATACGATGTAATCCGTTTGATTCTAGTGATTTGAGAAACAGGCAGGTGGTGTTTGAGCAATGGTGGGCGGAAACTACTGAACAGGAGTGCGTTGTTTCTATCGGTGGGTTTCTTGAAAACTGTGGTTTAAATCTGTGTGCCCACTAACATGATTTCAACATCCAGGAAATTGTTTCTGAACACAATGTGTGAATTGTATCCTAGGATTCTTCCGATTGAGAACCTTCAAATGATTTTCTAAATCCAACATGTCCCCTTGCCAGATTATAAAGATGTCATTGTTGTATCTGCGATACATGATGAGCTACTGTCTCCAGCTTGTTTTAGACAGAATGTGTTCAGTTTCAAACTTTGACATGAACAGATTCGCGCAACTTTGGGCCCCTAAAAAACACCCATGGAGGTACCGTTGGCTTGTAGATAAAATCTCTGCTTCCACTGAAAGTAACTGTGATATAGGCAGAAATTTAGCAATTCAAGTAAAAATACCTTGTTAGCTTGCATCTCATCCTCTCTAAGGAGTGACCAGTCAACCGCTTCTATTCCTTCAGCATGGGGGATGGAAGTGTAAAGAGCTACTACGTCCACAGTGCATAGCCATACTTGTTGGGAAGTCGTGAGATGGACTTCAGAAAGACATTTCAACAGATGGTTGGTATCCTGAAGGTATCATGGGCTAGCCTGCACCAATGGTTGAAGGACAAAATCCAAATACTGTCCAAAATGTTCGTGGATGGACCCACAACCTGAGACAATCAGTCTGAACGGAGGATCCACTAGACTTTTATTGATTTTAGGTAACATGTACAATGATGGATGCCTGGGGTATTCTGTGTATAAAAATTGTTTAGTGTTCTCATTGATCCATTCCATGTCGATGGGACGTGTAAGAATGGATGACAGTCTTCATGAACATTGACGTGGGATCCTCAGACAAAGGTAAATATGTGAGGTCATCCTGCAAATGTTCAGTAACTTTTCTCTTATAAAACCGACGGACCATCACAACCAGTGCACCACCCTATTCTGCTAGTGAAAACGACAGTAGCTGATTGCTTATTAAAGCCTTCTCCTGTTTAGACATGTTGTGATGCTTGGTCTTGAAAGTGGATATTTTCTGTAGGTCTTTCTTGACCAACGTCTCAGATCATAGCAGTGTAGCATATCTGGGGCTATATTACACATTATCACTGTTTGTGCCCGGCACACCTTTTAAAAGTTGCGCCGGGTGCCAATAGTGATAATGCGCCCGATTATGGTGTATGTGCTGCCTCCCGGGCAGCCGCGAACTGGGGGCAGCGCATTCATCTAAAAAACACAGAGCAGCCACTCCGTGTTTTCACAGTGCAGGCGGCACCCGCCTGCACTTTCAAAGGGGTTTAGAGATCCCCTTGCAGGTGGGTGCAGTGAGTGACTGCACCCACCTGTAAGGGGATGTCTGGGGGGGGTCCATGGGACCCCCTCCCCCCGCAGAGGGCTGCTGTCAGGGTGTGCACTGACAGTGTTCCACCTTTTAAATTTCACACTGTCAGTGTGCCTCCTGAGGGCATCTTTGACTCTGCGCCCGTTTCTGTAATATGGCGCGGGTGCAGAGTCAAAGAAATTCTCTCATATGCATAGGGCACGCCCCTATGCAAATGAGGAAACACGCTCTGTTGATAGCGCTAGCGCTTTAAGTGAGTGAGCTCTAACGGTATTATAGGAGGAGACGCACAAGCATCTGCGTCCCCTTCTATAATACCAAAGTGCCCCGGGGACACCGCAAAGCGATCGTAAACGCCTGTTGCGCCCCCAGGGCACCATCTGTAATACGTCCACTGGTCCTCGACCTCTAGTGTAAGGAGTGTGTCCCTTCCCACTGTGGGCATATCCCTCCATAAACTATTCCCCCCAGAACTCCTCTGGAACCTTGTGCACTCTTAGATCCACTTTATAGGCTGCAAACCACGTATCTATGTCATCCTCCACTCCATAACTGGACACCAAATCCTTGGGTATCCTGACTCTGGACTCACCAATGGACACTGCAGATATGCTGCCATCATTGCTGTTACTGGACCCCACTTATAGGGCTCTTATGTCTAGCTCTCTGAGACTCAGCTCATGGGACATCTTCCTCTCCTCTATGGCTACTCTCACCTCCTTTAGAGCTTGTTCTTTCTCCAATTTAGCAAGGGGCTGTTCCTTCTCAGCCAATGCAAGTTTTTGTGCCTGCTCCATATTGTGAGTAACTACATATGTGAAAGGCAGTATATGTGAGTGTTGGAGTATATACGTGACTACATGTGAGAGTGAGTGATTGTGAGAGTGGCTGTATGGATGAATGTGTGCTTGTGTCAGTGTTTGTAAAAGAAAGTAAGAATGTGCTATAGTATCTGTATGAATAAGTGAAGTGGTGTTTATAACTGTATAGGTGAGTAAATGGCAGTGTGATTGAGTCTTTGGGCGACTGACTCGGTGTGTGAGTATCTCTGTGGGTGAGTGGCGGTAGGTGAGTGTCTGTATGGGTCTATGAGTGCATATATCAGTGGCTGTATTGATGACTGACTGCGTGTATGAGTGACTGTATGGTTGAATGAGTGGATGTGTGTGTAGACCTATGAATCAGTGAGTGTGTATGTACTAACTGGTATTGGTGTGTCTATAGTTTCGAGAATGGTAGTCTGTATTTTAAAGTGGGTGTATGAAAGGTTATATTAGGGTGTGAGGAGGTGTATCACATATTAAGTGGATGATGTCATCAGTGATGTCACTGACCATGTCATGAGTGATGTAATACGTGACGTCATCAGCAGTGCATTGTGGGGGCGCGAGTTATAGTTCGCTCAACTCAGCTAACTATAACAGCCGAATTTCTCTGGTTTTATACGAGTAAAATGTCAGACTAACTATAACATCCCTGAAATCTGTGGGGTTTTTTTCAGTGAATTTCAAAAGGTTTTTTAAAGGCTAATTTCGAACTATAACGCAGGAGTCGCGTTTGCAGAGTGGTGCAGAAAGGGTGCTGGGCATCCGAACAGCGCTCAGGAATTCCACTGCGTAGGACTTAAAGGACGTACCAGGAGGGCTTCTTGGCCCCCAAAGTCCCTCAGGAGTAAAATGGACTTCATCCCCCAACCCTTAGTGTGCCAGGAGGTGCGTTTGCAGAGTGGTGGTGAAGGGGGGATGTGGCCTCCAAAGACCTCTTAGCAATCCCACTGTGTAGGCTTACTGGAGATAACAGGAGGGGTAGTTGGCCCCCAGGGACCCTCAGTAGGTAAGCGGCCCCCTACACATCATTGTTAGAGTTAGTCCGAGGGAGGCAGAGGGGGGGTGAGAACCCCCGCATTTAAACAATGAAGCCCCAGGGAGTTGGTGGTCCCCGGGGCTTGGGGGGGCCTGCGATGCCCCCCCACCCATTATTTTGAAATGTTCCGGGGAGGTGGTGGTCCCCAGGGCATTTCAAAATAATAGGTGGGGGGGCCTAGCGGCCCCCAGCACTCTTATTTATTTTAAAACCCTCGGGGAGGTGGCGGTCCCCGGGTCCTCGAGCAGCCCCCACATACATTTTGCACATTGCCCTTGGGACTAGGCCCGCCTGGGGGCTTATTAGAACAAAGCATGAGACACCCCGCTTTGTGTTTATTTTTTGCGGGATTCGCGAATCCCGATTTTTAATTTTTTTTAAAAAATGCTTTTTTTGGCCCTCTGGGTCCCTGTGAGACATCCCGTGAGCAGGCCTAGGGGGTCAGGGTATTTCTACTCTGCCCCCTTTTCTTGTTTTTTTACCTTTTTTCTTGTGACTCGGTTTCACCGAGTCACAAGATGGCTGCCAACACTTCTTGGTTTGAAGTGTGGTAGCCAATCAGAATCAAGCTCGTGCTCAGGAGGGTTTGCGGATCCACCGCAGCAGCCAGATATATAATAATTTCTAAATATGAATATCTCAGGAACTACTGGACGGATTTACATCATTTAAAGCACAGAGTGCACTCTGGACCAAAAGCTACCTATCTGCCAAATTGGGTGTAATTCCGTTCAGCAGTTCGAGATGTAGCCACGACAAAAGTTTCCTATGGAAATTAACATGGAGAAAACGCGTTTTGGGACCCCCCTTTTTTCTTGGCCCCCGCTTGACGAATCACCTCGAAACTTTCAAGACAGGAGCTGACTGGAGCGCCCCATTAGTTTTTAAAAGTTTGCATAGATTCGTCAACCGGCGCCAAAGATATTGGCAAAACAAAAATGCTTTTCCTATGGAAGCTAGGTCCTCACTTTAACTACCTACTGGCGATTGCCAGTAGGTAATATATATAATACACTTATGCATTGTGTGTGAGTACATATATATATTACACTTACATGTACAACCACTAACTCACCCATACAGCCCCTCATGCACCCACTTGCTCACCAATACAGCAACTCACACATCCAGTCATACAGACATACACTTACAAACCCACTCATATAGCCACTCGTACATGGTCAGTCACCCATACAGCTATTCGCCCACCTACTCTTTCACACATACTGTCACTCACACATTCACTCACTCAACTCACTCACACAGTAACTCACACACCCACTCAGTCATACATATACTAAAACATGTACTCACTCATCTATATAGTCACTCACACAAGCACACACCCATTCAACCAGACACATTTACTCACTCACCCATAATCACACACCACACACCCACTAACTCACCCATACACCACTTATGCACCCACGTATTCACCCATACATCCACTCACACAGCCCATCAACCACCTATACAGCTTCTCACATACCCACTCACTTCCCCAAACAGTCACCCATACAACCACTCAGACACCCATAGAGCCACTCAGACACCAGCTGACATGGATACACACAGTCACACAGCCACTCACATTTATCTTACAAATAGTATCGCTCATTAGTAGTACACAAAGTATACTAATTTAACATTTGTAGTATCTTAGTATATATCCTTTACACCCAGAAACTTTTAGAAAACACTCACAATCACTGGATGATGTCATCAGTGATGTTCACTAGCCATTTCACAAGTGATGTAATATGTAGGGTCATAAGCAGTGCATTGCGGGGCGTAAGTTATAGTTAGCTCAGGTAACTATAGTTGCTGAATTTCTATGGTTATGTACGAGTGAAATCTGAGTCTAACTAAAACGTCCCTGTACCCTTTGGTTTTATTTCAGTGCACTGCTAATGGCCTCACATATTACATCACTCATGACATGGTCAGTGACATCACTTTGCATGTCTTTACCACAACTATTGAAGTATTTTACAGCTAAGTATAAACTCTTTGTATGTATATATTAATTAACTGAAACATACTTGCATTTTCTTGGTAAAGGCATATGTGTGTGAAAAACAATTGCTGTAAGGACACATGAGTTGCAATGGACGTGTTGTAAAGGCATCCATCATACAACCATAATTGAGTCTTAGCTGTGAATGGAGGTCAGAAAGTTATATTGTGATATAGTAGATCCCTTATCTTTGCATAAAAGACAAATATGGCAAACAACTGATTATTTGCCTTGCAATCGCTACTGTCACTTCTTCAGTATGTCACCGCAAAACTACTCACCGTGCATGTTTGACTGTGGGTGACTGGGAATAACCTTTAAATGAGAAATCTGCCTGAATTTGAAGTGTTGGTATAGTATTTATGTGCGAGACCTCTTATTAGCAACTCCAACTGTGTAGCCTAACTCTTTGATGCTTTACATGAATATATGTGCCTCACCTGGCATTTCAAGGTAAAGTGATCATCCTTAGAATTTGAATTATTGACCCTCGCTAATGTGGCTTTATGCTATTCTCAGGTCCTCGTTCCAATAAAAAAATATCTTCCTTAAAAACAGGGTGATCGAAAATTACATTTTACAACATAACATTCAATCAAACTTGGAAGAACATTACTGCATCACAGACTTTTCATATATTTGAGCAACACACAGCAAATTCTCACATTCTAGGATTAGATTAATTCTCACCCACGCGTATTACACTGTAGTAGTCCTCACTCATCCTGACAATTAGATATTACATTATCCTAACATTCTATGAATTCAATTTGAGATCGCGGAGACTTTACCTTCAAGTCTGTTCCCCAGCAGTGTCTTTAGCACCTCAGCCAAATGTAAGAGTGGTGTGCAATGAAGAAACCAACTAGAGGCCAGATGTACACTGCATATTACTGGGTTGTTTGTGACCGGTAAAATGCATTTTCAAATGTATCAAACCTATTTTACGAGTCGATAACCTATTACTAACTAGCAAAATATGGTTTTTGAGCCACTATTAGGAAGGGGCGTCCCTTCTTAACAGCGAGTCACACTGGTATGTAGTAAAGTGTTGCAACCGTGAATGCGGTCGTAAAACAGTCACAGTTTACCACCACTTTCAAATTAGTGGTAAGCCATTCGCAAACCAACAGGGGACCACAAGGAACCCCATCTCCTTTGTGAATTGGGGGCACCAATATTTTTCCAGAACAGTCAATTGTCCCACGGACCACTGTCCACTCTGAAAAAATTAAAAGAAAATTTCTATTTTTAAATTTTCAAAAACAGCATTAAGGGAAACGGCTGCATTTAAAGAAAACTGCTTTATTTAAAAAGCAGTCACAGACATGGTGGTCTGCTGACCACAGCGGGCCACCAAACCTATGAGTGCCAGCCATTCCCAAGGGGTTGCAAATTGCAACCTGCCTCATGTATATCAATGAGGCAGGTCCCTTGCAACCCATTTGGGAATCGCAAACAGTGTCTCAGACATTGTTGTACATCAGGTTTCGCAATTTGCGAGTTGCAAACCCTGATGGGCCTGCATCCTGTCACTGGTCCTATGAGTGACTGATCTTGAAATAACACAGATCAGCAAACAAGCCTAAAGTCGCAGATAAGGGTTGCTGGCAATGACATCTTGCTGTGTGCTTGGTTAAAGGCACATTCGACTCCAAGGACCCAGGTGGAATCTTACCCATGCCCAAAACCCCTAAAGTTTTGACAAATAGCATGTCGCGTATTTACTGCCAGTAAGGAAACGCAGGAGTAAGCAGCAACTCATCTCTAGCGGCACCCTGTGCCAGGGAAGCCCTGGGGAAAATATGCCTGTCAATGACTTGTATCCAACCCACTGCTGACCTGTCCAGCCGTCAGATCCCAGAGGGGCTCCTACAAGGCAATGAACCTGAAGAAGGCCCTTTTCCTCACCTTCTATTGTCCAGAGAGAGAAACGTATTGTCTCGGGTCTGCCCTGTCATAGTCACCTCGCCAAACTCACCTCCTACTAAATTCAAACATTCTGACTCCATCTACAGAAGCCCCTGTCAGACTCTCTAACGTCAGGCTGAGCTCGTGTGCACTGCCTGAAGCACCCTTCGGCCAGAACACAGGCACATTAGGCTCTCAGACAATGCGCACAACACAAGATATCCTTGCATTCATCCACACTATCACACCAGCAGCAAATACGCCACTGCATTTACTATCTTAAAACCAACGCACTGTATTACCATGTGGTAGGGAAACTGATCAAATCCACCTACAAACCCCAAACTCCTGCAGGTTCAAATAAAGTGCCTCAGTCATATAGGAAACCACTGATAGCATATTTCTTTAAACAATAATTATACAACCTAGAAATAAGTAATGTTAATACGTTTTAAGTGCATGACATTTCACATGCTGCGTTATGGAACGAAATTAAATATCAATTATTAGGAGGGTTGTAAGAAGGGTGAGCTGCGTCCATGACTCGAGGATGTTGGGATCACGCGGGACAACAAGTAAAGACCTGGTTCTATGAGGAATGAAATCGTGTTAGGGTAGACTCTATGGGCAAGTCGCCAGAAGTGTTGGTTGGCATGCCTGCAGGGCTTACGGGCTGCCTCAGATAGCAGCAGATGGCAAGAGTGCAGACTCTCACAGCAGGATTTAGAAAATCAAGCTCAGAAATCGTATTTTCTCGTTTGCGGATTGCCTTATCCCGAGATTATCTGACAAACCAGTCATGCCATGCTGCACCCAGATGCGATGCTGCCACTCCTTGCACTGTAAACAAGGCATTGTGCGTTAAGTACATTATACCAACAGACTGCAAGTGGGCATGCATTTCCAGTACAGTTACAGAAAGTGACTTTAGCACTACGTTTACAGATATTTGCTCGTCTTGCTATTTATGCATCATGGTCATTTGTCATGCTACATTTAATCTGCAGATGTGCCATTTCTAAGGGCTGGCGCTGCCACCATTTGAAATTGCTCCCTCTCTCACACACACATTTGTTATATTTGATGAAACCCAAAATGTTACACTAAGAAGAGAATAAGAACTACACTTAAGTCCCGGGCTCCCGGCAGGTTCCACTTCAAGGATCTGGGTGAAATCCCACCTGGGCCATTCTCACCCACAGGGTTGGAAGTCTGTCCTAAGCAGTGTGACATATCACGTTACCCATATACTGCCTCTTCTGAGTAACCACACTTACCCGATAACCAAGCTCATCAGTATTGCTCATTATGATATTCGAGTCTCCTGAGCTGTGCTGTTTTGTTGTTTTCTGTTGTATTGTTTATTACTGTGTTGTATTAGTGTGTGGTTTGTAACTGTAATACCATTGTGATGTTGGTGTGACTTGCTGACATGACTTTATGTTGTTACTGTATACGTTAGTGTTGATGCCATGTTTTGATGTTTTCTTATGGGTTATTCATGGATGATACCCCAATCTTGTCATCCCAGACTTTAACCATTACTTTCTTTGCAGCTCTCTGAGTGTCTCACACAAATCAGTTACAGGAATGACTCTTCCACTCACTCAAGTTAAACAGAACTAAAACTGAGCCACATCTGCACCGACCTACATAAGCAACCACAGGCCAGATGTACAAACATTAGTAATACAAATTTCTTAATTTCGGTTCTCTCTGAATCTCAATTTGGAAATCGTATTCCTAATGTATGAAATCATTGAGTTTCATTTAGGGAATCCCTGAGGGTTTCAAATCAATCTACCTCATGAATATTAATCAGGTAGGTCGCAGTTAGCGACCCCTTAGGAATCAAAGCCATCACAAGGATGGTGGCCTGCTGAGGTCAGTAGACCATCTTGTCTGTGATTGCTTTATAATAAAGCAATCTTTTTTCTCTTCTTTCAAATGCAGCCTGTTTTCCTTAAAGGTTTTTAATTTACATTTTCAAACAGGAACGGGGCCCTTGGGGACCCCCTTCCCCTTTGCAAATGGGTTACCACCAGTTTTAAACTGGTAGTAAAGTATTACAGTTTTGGAACCAGAGTTCAGTTGCAAAACAGCAATACATACCATACCGATTCAGTATTTGGAAGGGACGCCCTAAACACTCCCTTGCAAATTGTTACCGAATCTCAAATGGAAAAATGCAATTTGGTAACAATTTATTAATCTTATTTTGCATTTTGTACATTTGGAAAAGCCTTTTTCCAGTCACAAACGGCCGAATTCTGAGAATCTGGCAGTTTGCGGCTGGAAAAATGCTTTGTACATGTGGCCCTATATGTCTTCCACATCTGTCAGACTGAAGTTTCTGCCTGCTTTTCAACCAGATTATGAGGAGGTATTCAGTCATAACCGTCACGGGCATGTATAAAGTTCTAAATATTCATAAGATGTTCCCAAATATTAATTTACAAACAGACAAGAAACTGGTTCATACACTAGTGTTTAGTAAACCCAACCACTTTAGAAGCACATATGTCTATCTCACTCACCACTATTTCTGCCAACTTAAACATTCCATTCTTGACTTAGCCACAAAAAACATCATATATCCTCCAGAGACATATTCCTACCTCTCCCAATTGCCACCCAGCTCCATCATTATTAAATAAAACAGATCCCTGTGAAAATTATTGATCCCACTATTCAAAGCCATTAAAGGAAACCCTTTAAATGATCTCTCCAAACCCTCACCTGCAATGCCCCCGTTCGTAATCTATAATCGGCCAAGCTTACCTTGTACTCACTTCCAAATCTCCATACGCCACCTCAAGGTGCCGATCATGAAGCCAGCTTAGGGCCCTCCATTTCAATTCAATAGCTGCTGAATTATGGGCATTGCCTTACACCAAGCGCTCAAAGATTGCTTGTAGAATCATGTCCTTCTGCAAGGTAAGTACAACAGACAATATCCTCCTGAGAACCACCCCCTTGTGACCATCTGCCTCTCTTCCCGCTAAAACTGAGAACTATCAATATGAATATAGAGGTCAGTTATCACCTGCAACTACCACCCAAATGCCACTCCCTCCTTCATTTGTGCCTCTAGATGTTTTAGTGCTGTTGAAGGGGAATACATAAATAGGTCTTTGTGAAAACACAGCTGCTGCTCACACTTGCAGCTATGGCTGACAAATGTGCTGAAGTTAAAGGAGACTGGATTTAACCTGGAGCGGACTGCGGACTGTGATATCAAAGTGTGAAGAATCACTCACATCATCATAAAATCCTGTGCTGGTGATATCATCACCAAGCATAAGATGTCAGTTCTCAGAAGGTTCATACCAGAAAACAGATTTCGAACCATACTACTGCAAGACATCTATATCCCTTTCATGGAATTTATGTTGATACACCTCTGTAAGATGAGGCAAGCAAAAACAGTGAGGTTGCAGTGAATACCAAATATCTTCCCCTACCACCTTTTCAGTCTACTGATCAATCACACCAACACATTATCCGTCTATTTATGATTCAACAGAGTTAGAGACTTAAGGAGGCAAAATTCAGTTTCAGTTGCTGAGGCTACGTTGCCCTTTGTTTCTTGCCCACCCACCCGGTCAATACATCCTATTTCCAGGGACAAGCTCTCCCTCCAGGCCATCACACCCACCGTTTTTTACATCCTGGGCTTTTTCTCTTACAAGTCATAGCTATACAGTGAATTAGTTTAATTGGTTAAGTGGAAGCAAAGCAAAATTGGAACACCTACAACACATTGGGTTGTCACATGAAAACTCTGGACCGGACACACAGTGTAATGACATGGGATGGGATGATTGCACTGCTTGCTCCTGAATGCCCGATAAATTGCAGGGGGTGAGAAGTATATGGTCTACAGGTAAAGCTCAATGCAAAATATAACTGCAAAAACATATTTTGAAACAATATAAACAACTCCCAAATATAAATTGTACAGTTTCTAGAATGAATGTCTTCCTATAAAAAAGTGACATGTATTGAAAACCTTTGCCCAAATACACAAACATTATATTTTAGGACTGGATTAATTTCATGTTCTAATTCTTACCTGATTCTTTATTCGGCATAGCCATAAAAATACAAGAAATATCAATACAATAATAACATTAAAAACATCTTCGTAAAAAGTTCAAATATGTACATCGAGTAGCAGCATATACAAGAAAAGTAAAGGCAATACGTGATAATAAAAATCCCAAGGTCACAGTAGGAACAGCAAAAAGTTCATGAGATAACCAGGCATGCCACATGAATAAAACACAGATCCTAAACCTAATCTTTGAACATGCTGAGCTGCCCCTTCTGTCTGCCTCTCCATAAATACAGAAGAAAGCGGGATACATCAAATATGATTGGCTGCGCTGTGTTGGAACTAAGAATCCTGGAGGTTGTTCTATAATTCCTGGCCCCCAGATTACAACACAGCGCCACAATCCATTTTCTACAATAGACATGATAATGCGGACAGTAAAAATAGGACATGATCTGCTTGACAACGGCGAGACGGCAGCCCTCATCCTCCTGGACCTCTCTGCCGCCTTCGACACCGTCTGCCACCGCACACTACGCGCGCGCCTCCACGACGCAGGGATCCGAGACAAGGCCCTGGACTGGACCACCTCCTTCCTCTCCGGCAGAACTCAGAGAGTCCGCCTCCCCCCGTTCCGATCTGATGCCTCCGAGATCATCTGCGGCGTCCCTCAAGGATCTTCCCTCAGCCCGACGCTGTTCAACGTCTACATGGCACCACTAGCACGCATCGCCCGACAGCACGACCTCAACATAATCTCCTATGCCGACGACACTCAGCTGATCCTCTCCCTCATCAAGGACCCCCTCACCGCCAAATCCAACCTCCACCAGGGAATGAAGGCCGTCGCAGACTGGATGGGGGACAGCCGCCTCAAACTGAACACAGACAAGACGGAAATCCTCATCCTCGGGTCCAACCCCTCCGCATGGGACGACTCTTGGTGGCCCACGTCACTGGGGTCCCCCCCGGCCGCCCCCGGCCCCCACCGACCACGCACGCAACCTGGGAGTCATCCTCGACTCGAAACTCTCCATGACCAAACAAGTCAACGCAGTCTCCTCCACCTGTTTCAACACCCTCCGCATGCTCCGCAAGATCTACAGATGGATTCCGACAAACACGAGGAAAACAGTCACCCAGGCCCTAGTCAGCAACAGACTCGAATACGGAAACGCCCTCTACGCCGGAGCCTCGTCCAAGCTCATCAACAGACTACAGAGAATCCAGAATGCCTCGGCACGCCTGATCCCCGACGTCCCACGCCGCGACCACATCCCCCCCCCACCTGAGGAGCCTGCACTGGCTCCCCGTCGACAAAAGAATCTCCTTCAAGCTCCTGATCCACGCACACAAGGCACTCCACAAAACTGGCCCAGCCTATCTAAACAGTCGACTCTCCTTCTACGTACCCAAAGGAAACTCCGCTCCGCTGACCACGCCCTGGCCACGGTCCCACGCATCCAGAGAACTACTTCCGGAGGCAGATCCTTCTCCTATCGCGCCGCCAAGACCTGGAACACCCTCCCCCTCTACATGCGACAAACTGAAGACCTGCTGACCTTCAGGAGACAACTCAAGACCTGGCTCTTCGACCAATAGCAGCAGCTCCCCCCCCCCCCCCCCCCCAGCGCCTTGAAACCCTCAAGGGTATGTAGTGCGCTTTACAAATTATGTGATTGATTGATTGATCAATAATTCTTTATTATCTGGGAAGAAGGGACAATTCATATCTACTTCGATAGGATGGAATCATGCTATCCTGGCTGAAGAGGGGTGAAACCCTGAAACCGGTCCTGTGGTGCTTGTTTCCAGTCCAGGGAGGACCAGGCTTGGCAGTTCGGGCTGGACTGTTCCCATCAGGCACAGGGTCAAGACTGATTTGCATATGACTTGGTTCAACCTGGAATGGCATGGTGAGCAAAAAAACGATGGATTTAGGCCCAGATCTCTGTACTGGGGGGAATGTATGACATTGTTCTGCGTTCTGTCCATCAACTGTTGTTTGAGCATTTGTCGCCCCGAGTGGGACGGGTATGCCCAGAAGTGGGTCCCGTGCTCTGCATGCCACTGGAATCAAGCTATCCTAGCTGAAGAGGGGTGAAACCCCGAAACCGGTCCTAGGATGCTTGTTTGCAGTCCAGGGAGGATCTGGCTTGGCAGTTCGGGCTGGACTGTTCCCATGAATCACAGGGTCAAGACTGATTTGCATATGGCTGGATTCAACCTGGAATGGCATGGTGAGCAAAAACACGATGGATTTAGGCCCAGATCTCTGTACTGGAGTGAATGTATGACATTGTTCTGCGTTCTGTCCATCAACTGTTGTTTTAGCATATTAGAACAAGGCACACAATAGGGAGCTAGCAGGAGTGGATAGAGTTAAAGTTGTAAAGTAGTCCATCATGCAATTCAATGCAAGCACTGGAGTGGAGGTGGAAGGATACAACCGAACAACCAAGACTATTAGGTGAGAGATAAGTATTCTACTGGGCTGACACAAGGCATGACTGACAAAGTCTGATTCCAATGGCTGAAATAGGCTGATCAAAGAAAGCCAAAGGTTGACAGGGGAGGAACAGAAGCCCACTAAGTTTATCTTGTTAACAATACGCCATTTTCACTACTGGGCTATCAAAACCCAGACCTAAAAACCAGGAAGCATGTTAGAATGGTTAAAATCCCATCAAACATCGGATTACGAGATCCATATAGCTTTATCGCAATCTGAGTTACGATCTTCAGCGGTCGCATACCCCACCACCCCAAGGAGGACTTGCAGCCTAGAAGTTCAGTTAATTTTGTCTTGTGGGCTGAGTCTCACCACACATCAGAGGTGAGTGGAAAGAGACCTCCTCTTTCCACTGCAGTGACATCAATATATGTAACTATATATTGGCATCTATACAGAGCAAACTTAGCTGAGCAGCAATGGAGCACTGTGCATCAACTGGGGATTTGCCATTTCAAAGTGACATTGCATGCTACTTGTTTATAACTTTACCATAGTCCACACATAGTTACAATGTTAGGTATAGGGAGATTACGTGATTTGCCAATAATTATTGGCAAATCACTTAATCTCCCTATACCTAAAATTTACACGATTTACAGTTCAGAGACAGGCTCCAAAGCCAGCAGCTTAGACACTACATCACACATTATCTCCTCCAGAAGCCTAGGGCTCATGGTCACTAGAATGCAAGAGACAATGTCTGCAACAGAAAGTGGGTATTGCAGAAGCCTCCTCGCTGGATATCACTGACTGAGACAATTTTGCCGCAAACCTGGAAATCACAAAACTGCTACATCCCAGGGAAGAAGGAGTTTTCCATCTGCAAACAACTTAAACCTAAAATCACAGGCAACAACCAACAGCTTTAGGTGACTCATCCTATGGCGTAAACATGTAATGTAAATAGGCTGTGTTAGCCTTGGTCAAAGACTCATCAGCGTTCATGCTTCAAACAGGTTATTTGTTTTATGGCTTTTTTTAATGTAAAAAAAACTATATTTACTCATTATTTGAGCTTTTAAGGGCAAAATAGTGCCTATTTAGGACTTATTTTCAAAGGACCGTGCTGGTTTTAGATATCTGATCAGGAGGACACCTCCCCATGTCTGCATGAAATGGAAGATAAACAGGTTTGCCCGGGACCACACAAATAGGTCAGTGTGGGAGGGTAGATTTGAACCTAGAGCTTATGGTTCCCAAGTCTTATGACCATGTTTTCACTGAAATCTGGATCCCAGTTATTACATTGGTTGTGGAAGGTCAATTCCTCACACAACACAGACAACTAGAGAGAATGTGGTCTCACGGCCAGAGCTGCAGACTATGCAGCTGGGAAACCAATGTTCGAGCCTCGGGTTCGACTTTACATCCTGTGATAGTGGGCAAATCACTTAATCCCCCCTGCCTCCCCAAAAAAGGAATGTGTTCTTGTGTAATGTAACTGGGGTAAATTTTGCGCTACATAAATCTGCAAAAAAAAAACAAAACAAAAAAAACGGTATGGCCATGCTGCTGTACCAACTTTAAAATTCGGGGACAGGTTTGAATCCCGACCTTGATTCAGCATCTTGGGATTCTGGGCAAAGCGCTTAAACTCCTATATAACTTTTTTAAATGTGTAAGGTATATAACTTTTTTAAATGTGTAAGGTAAGGTTCTTATGTAAAGCACTTTAATTTGAATGCAGCTATACAAAAATGCAAAAACAAACGATAATAGTTCAGATTATTGCAGCTGTGGCTCAGTTTCCATCTTGGAGTAGCCATAGTAGCACAGACAGATTACAAATCCTCTCATCTACTACAATATTCCCAGACACCAGTCGCCTGTTAACAGTTTGACCTGTAGGTGATTGCTTTGCCACCATCAATAATTCACTGTTTACAGGACAATGACTCTGGCTCATTCACATTCTGATCAGATTATGCAGCTGTTGGCGCCCAGTTCATAGAGGAAGAGGGCAGGCGACACCTTGAGCATACGCGCATGCAAACTTTACACTGATGGACACGGACGGCCTAACGCGAGGCCTTTATTGAGTTTGAAAAGCACTTGCAGACACAAAAACATATGTCCGCCACCGCTTTGCAGCCGCTGTTTCTTTCCTGTAGCAGTATACAGTTTCATTTCAATAAGCAGGGTGTTATTGATTGCTTGGCTGCAACTATTTTGGCAAGAATAATGGGAGTTTGCTTCTGCTCCTCTGTGTGTTTATGCGCACAACACCTGGCTAAAAAGATATTTATTTAAGAGTGCGAGTACTGTAGCAGTTCCAATGCTATTATATTCTAGTTCAGCTATAATTGCCAGTTTCAGGAGTCGCCTTTCCTGTATTACTGTTGGGGTAAAACAAACTTCACCCTCACGTCTCCACACTCTCCTGGTTACCCATCCACACAGCAACTACATTTACTCAGGTCACTGCTATGGTAGTTGCCTATTAACCCATCTTATTGTTTTTAAATCCTGAGACAAACTTTTTTTCCCTTTCATCTGAATGTTCCACACCCACATCAATGATAACGCTCTCCTCATTGGTCTTCACCCCATATCCTGCTCATTGACGCGTTACAGCCACATTCTATATGGTGCGTTACAGCCATAGTCTACGGCGCGTTACAGCCACAGCCTACGGCGCGTTACAGCCACAGCCTACGGCGCGTTACAGCCACAGCCTACGGCGCGTTACAGCCACAGCCTGTGGTCCTTTTGTTACTCCTCCAACTAAACTCCAGAGCGGTCTGCCTTTGACCCTTCTGTAGTTCTCCCCACTCCTTTGCATCTTCCCTTTGGAGGCTCAAGCATTTCGCGCCCCTGCATAGAACATCATAACTGGGCCTGCGACAGCACTCCACAAGGATTGTTTTGGAATTTAGCCAGAGGGCTGAGCCAAAGACATGGTGACCACAATGGGCATTCCGTGATGTCCCTCTACCAAGAGAAGAGCTTAGAGGTGATCTAGTTGATGATGTACGCTGTAATAAAAAGCACAACTAATTCTATCCCTGTAAACCTACTTGGTTGGCCTTTGCAATCATGAGGGCATAAGTCGGCAAAAGGATATGGTCATTAAAGGGGTTATTCGGGGGACAGGAGAAAAACAGTACTCTTTACCCAGTGTTCTGCATTTTTAACAATCACCAACAATGGACATCCTAGACTGCTGCTTTGTTTAATGAAGTCAGCTTGGATTTTGAGAGATTGTGACAGCATTCACGGGAGGTCCCCTTTAAAGAAAAGGGGCACAGTTCTCATTTTGTAACTTTTTCAAAGAAGGTTCTGTTGCCTAGGAATGTGCTTCTCCCAAGCTTCTACAAACAAAAAAAAAGTCTTGGCATAAATAATGCAAACCCCCTAAAACACTCCAAGGGACAGATTTATTGAGAATGAGAGACTAAGTTGCCAAGCACAAGACAGGTCTGGAAAACGTATGACCGCATTACGATTAGGGTGTCTCACGCACATTTAACAAGTGCCAGGCACTTGTTTCAACCCAAAGAAATACTTGACTGCGACGATTAAGGTTAAAAAGTGTCTGGTGTTTCCATAATGCGAAGACTGCAGTAAAGAAATGTACTACAAAACCACAATCTCGGCGGATTTTCTGCTGGGGAAGGATCCTTTTCACAGTCTTTTTTATCTGCAGCAGACCACATTCGTGGAAGAAAGGGCCCTAGGGGAGGCAGTGCTATGAGGATGGCATTTAAAACATAGGATGAGCCTCGAAGGCCAGCATGCCCATCGCATATTCATGCACCCACTCACTACACACGCCCAGCTACCTGAAAGTGGCAGGTGGCCCAATCAATTTCAGTCTGACCTCAACACAATTACATTATTTCATTTGAGTAATCATATAAATGTACAAAAGAATAGAGATAAAGAAAAGCATTGGGGAACTCCATACGTGGCTTTAATAATGGCAGGATGCAATTCTTGTGTCTCTCGTTTCAATTTTCCTTTATAAGGGCATGTCACTAAATTACAGCTTACAGTGATGGGGTCCCGGCCCCCCTAGAAATGTGCAAAAGGCGACAGGGGCGATAATGACAACGCTTTGCTGTATGAAGCAAACACAGATCAGTAGATGGTGACCCAGATGTATAAAGAAGAAGATTTAATGGTGAGACTTTGTAGGAAGCACTGGCATTTCTGATGTAAACAGTTTCTTTTAAAACTAACCTGATTTTTGTAATCTTCCGATTTTTGTCAACCCTTTGCTAAAATGACTGACTTCTCTAAGGAAATGAGCCCCTTTCTGTTTTTGAAGCCACAATGGTGAGAACTGGACTCTGCAGAGTAGTGAGTGGTCTTTTTTTCTATGAACACTGAGAGGAAGGCAGGTCTCCTGAGAGGAGGATGGTATAAAACGTTTGTAGTTACCTTCACCCATTGTGTTGACATAATAAACAGACTAGCAGACAGAGGAAGGGAGGAGGAGGAGGAGGTGAGAACATGCAGTAGTTCAACACCAATTGCCAAGTAAAGAAGTTTTTTAGTTAAAAAATGTATTTACTTACTATCAGGGCGCAGTGTGCATCACTTCCTCTTCAATCCCTAGGATGGTAATCTATTTACTATGTCCATGTTATCCACTGATGCAGTAAACAAGTTGCAGGTGGGAAATTAGTCCAGATGCCACCAGCATGGGTCATACATGTGGTAAACCCTAATTTTATAATGGTAAAAGTAGTGCTGAACTAAAGAAGTCTGCTCCCTGTCTGCGGGTTACCTGAAAAAAATGAAACGAGTGAAGGCCCTCGCCGAATCCCCCACGCATTATTCGATATAATTACACATTTACTAGTACCAGTACTAGTTAGATCATTTACTAGTACCAGTACCAGTAATCACCCAAGCATTTTTTGATATACTTACATATTTACCAGTACCAGTACCAGTACTAGTTAGATCTTTTCCTCCACTGCAATAAAAGTAAAAATCGAACCTTTGCCTGCAACGTGCAATAACAGCAGGTCACACTTGATGCCGGAAACTTATTTTACTTAGCATTTAATCATGTTTTTAATTATGATTACAGCTGCAATGAGTGCATTATGAAAAGCACTTCCTAGGAAATGTGTTTCGCTGTCTGCTCCGGAATCAAGAGCAGTGAAGATGCAGAACTGAACAAAACAGGACATGACACCAATTCTATATGCATAATGGAGGGTGATTTCTGAATCCATGCATACACTGCCAACTGAAAAAGAATTGCCTTCGGGTGAAACACAGGTGCTTGTGCCAGCAACAACCTCACTCAGTCTACTAACCCCAAGTCTAATGTCCCGTAAATGGAGGTAACTCAATCATATCAATGTATATTCTTCAAAATCAAGAGATGCTGCACTCCAACTTTATTCTTACATCCAATTTATTATATTTAGGATGTTCAACATTTTTCGACTTGAAGCTTTCTTTTTTTAGGCATTCTCATATATAGTAGCTTCCATTAGAATTTAAGTTCATCGGATAAGTTCATAACTTCAGGGTTCAAAACTTCCACTTGTATGGTATTGAGAGTACTCAACGTATTTCGGCTCCCAGTAAGGGCGTTTGGTGCATGAGACGTGTGGCACCGGGCTGAAGGATTACAACACCCTGAAAGTACAGGATAGTTTTTAACCCCGCATCCAAACCATATCATCCACGAGCCAAAAAACAATGATCTCCTGGAAAAGGTGAATGGTCATCTCCTCTATTGGGAGAAAGGAAGATGCCTGGTTACTGCAGCATGCAGTGGGGAATGCAAAACCCCTAAGTGTTTGTAAGGTAACATTTTGAATTGTCATTTCATGTTTCCATCTGGCACGCCTGATCCAAATATGATTTAGTCCAGACTGAGTTTTTTATGCGATTCCTATTAGGCCTAGAAATCTCTACCAAGTCCGAAGCTCAGTTTCTGTATGCATATGCTAGTCGGCATGAGCACAAAGAGAATCTTAAGGATTGTAATTCTGCTCTGCCAGCAAAGGTTTTGCCAACTGTCCTTAAGGTAGTTCAGTATTCCAAGAAAATAGTATACCAGCTTGTCTCCAGAGCAGGTGAATGGGCTCTTTCATTCTAAAAATATAATTGTGCCATCCTAACCCCAGTTTTCTACTTGATTAGCCAAGCACCAACCAGAGGTAGACATGAGTGGCATTCCTTTATATTCGGCCCTTTTGCAGGATTGAGGTGAGGAGATTCCACTAGCCACAGTCCTTTGACATTGGTAGAAGAAACTATTTGAGGATCTGATGCTGTCAGCTCGAAACACAATACAGGAAGCGCAACAGGGAAATAAGTATATCAGACGCTGGATGAAAGGCGTCTTCAGTTCTGAATTGTGTTACTTTAGTAGCAGAGTTTGACCAGACAGCTGGGCAAAGGCGGATCTAATCCATACCATCAACAGTCCTGAGGCATGGCGAGACTGCGACATTACCTCAGTATACTGTAGAAACCAAGGGGAAGAACACCCCGAAAGTCACTACATGAAGAGCTCAACTATTCCAAGCTTAGAAGAAACCCTGAAAAAAAGTCTGCACATTGCAAGTGTGAAACATCATGACTGCAAACTTGGAACTTCGGTGCAGCTTCACAATGTTTTTCGTGCATGGTATAAAGCTCAAATTGTATTTACAGTTACAAATTATACAGCATTTGCACAAATAATTGTACACACAAAATGTGTGTATTGTTGTCGGTGTAACAATGTGTCAAACACAGCGACTCATGCATCCCTCATTCACAATGCGCTACACCAATTCCGGCATTTGCCCTCCACATCGTTCCCCTTCGCGCTGCTAGACATGGCACAAGAGCTGCACAGGGGAACTGCTATGCAAATATGAGACCAATATGCCCATGTCTGCTTTGTGTACCCCTATACCAAAGCTCTAGGGCACATATAATTTTTCTATCCCAATATTAGCGATACAACTAGAATTGCATACATTTGAGTGGACAGGTCAGTAGTGGCCTGTGCAGTGAAATGCACTTGATGAAAAAATTAGTGTGAAGCGCCAGAGGCGCTTAGGGGAGGTACATGTCCCTCCCCCAAGAGGCTCAAGGGAGCTAAAACATACTGAAGATGCATGTGCAACAAGCAGTTTTCTTTAGCAGGAGCACTTGTGCTGGCAACACTGCAGGTTGCATTTGTTAATCAGGACCTGCATTGAGCAAAATGGCACACACAGTTGTAATTGGGAAACTGTTCATTGAATTATGTAGATTTGACCCTTCGATTCCAGGGCAAGAAGAGGTAATGCCTGCATCTTAGTCCAAATGTTGAAGGCGATGTGGAGCTATCATGGACTCAGTTCAATGTTGCTGCACCTTTGCAGTTAGTTCACTGCTTTCACCAACTGCCTCTATGTGGACCTTTTCAAGCAACATGGCTTGGATCATTCACTGTGCCAATTTCACCTTTTAAGAGTGTGTATCGGCCACTGGTCGATGCCTGCACTCCATCCTCAGTGCATCTGTCGGCTACTGGCTGATGCTTTGGTAGTTGAACCAGGGGGGTTCTTTTTTTATATTTTCTGGATCAGGCTGCTGGAGAACAGCTTCCCCAGCAGCCCAAGTCTTTTTTGATTTGGAAAGAAATGGCGATCAGCGCGCTCTAAAACTGAAATAAGCCAATAGGCTAATTTCACTGGATCAGTGCTTGGGGGCACATTTGAGCCCCCCAACCACAGATTTAAATGAGGCAGGTGTCATTAGAAAGGGGAGAATTTTCTCTTTTAAATGAGATCTCTCCTCGTAGATTCTTGCTTGGGGTCGCCGCAGGAAGCCGACCCCTAAGCAGGGATCCATCCATTAGACACCAGGGATAGTATTGCGGCAGAGAGAGAGGTCCCCCCACCTAGGGGCTCATTAGACTTTCTGTACCCCCAGCGGGTGGATGGGGGTATTTCCCTCCCAATCTGCCCCCCATTGACAGAAAGCGCACTGGACACCAGAAAATGGGAATGCTTAGTATTTTTTGGAGCAGGAGGGGCCCCTGGACATGGTCCTGTGTTCCCCCCAGCTCCAGGATCATTAGCCTTTCTGCCCCATTTAGGGAGGTGGAGAGGGGGTTGTATGGGGGTGTTCACTCAGAATCTGCCCTCCCCCCAAGGGGGTTAGGGGGCAGACACCAGGGAATCTTGGAATCTAGACACAGTATTTTCTGGGAGGGGCATCCCCCAGGCACACACCTGTGCTCTTCCCCCTACCCTGAGTCCCATAAGACCCCTCCCGGGGGACTAAATCTGTCCGAATCCTCCCCTCCAGAGGGGGCCTTCAAGCCCACTATACTCCACAGATTTTTTGATTGTTGTTTTTTGGGGGGGGAAGCCCCCCGGGCATGGGATTATGCTCCCCCCACCACAGGTTCTATTAGTAGTTCTGCCCCCCAAGGGACAGATGGGGGAAATTCACTCCCAATCTGCTCAGTTCACCACCAATCTGCCCTACCGATGTGGATCGGAAAGCCCACTAGACAACAGGGATTACTTTTCAGTATTTGTTTGGGGGGGTAAACCCCAATGGCATGCCCTGTGCTCCTCTGGGCCTCAATGTTTCTGCCCCTCTGGGGGAGCTGGGTGTTTTTTTTTTTTGTCCCTTTGCCACTAGACACCAGGGATTAACTCGGAGTATTTGTTTTAGGGACGGAGCAACACCAATGGCATGCGTATGTGCTCCTCCGAACTGGGCCCCATTAGTCTCAAACTTTGCGTAAAACCATGCATTTTTCTTACATTTCTGTGGAGGAAAGTTCCAATATCTGCTGAGAATCTCATATTTTCTACCACCCTGAAACCCCCCTCCCCCTCACTTGTCCCAACAAAAACAGTACCCCATGTGTATGGCTGAACCGAACACCTGCAAAAACAAATGGCCCCAAAACCAAAAATGGAGACACTGGCAACAGGGGTAGCAACGATATTTGGGTCCGGGCTGGACGGCCTCCCAGGGGAACCTACCAATCCCAGACTTTTTTGAAAATTAGACAACCAGAGAAGTCCCGGGTGGTGTGACTCGCATGGATCCCACAACTGTTTCTTACCTACAATGCCCTGCAAACCTCAAACATCGCCTAACATTGAATATTTATCTTGCATTTCTGTGATGTAAACTTCTAGAATCTGCAGGAATCCACAAAATTCCTACCACCCATTGTTCCCCCACTTGCATTGATAAAATTGCCACCACACTGGTGTGGCTGGGTCTAGTGGCCGCGACAGGAACGGATCAAACCATTGCCAAGCAAACCTATGCCTACATAAGCTACTCACATGTGACATTTATCTAAAGGATCTCTGTGGGTACCATAATAATAGGAACAGGCATTGGAAAAGACAATAGGTTTCACCTAGGCGAAATCTACTGGCTTTGTCAATGTTTGTTTTTACAAGTTGCACAGTAGCGCAAGCTGCTGTGCAATATGGCTCAAAGTAAAAGAAATAAAAGTACTATGATGCGGTCAGCATTGACGACGTAATAAGGCTTTTTTCCTTCAAGTGCTGTTTCCACAGTAAGCTGTGCTGCTGCTGTGCAACATGTAAGAAATACGTTGTGGTTAGGGTAAGGCAAGGCAATCCAAATGCGCAATTTTGGGCTGGGGAGTTTGTTTGAAAACAAAAACAATGGTGAATGGTGGGGGTGGGGGACATGGGGTAGCTGAAAGCATCAGAGTCGCTGCATTAATGAGGCCCTTTGTTTCCAGGATCAAAGATTGCAACAGGTATCCAAATCATTGCCCGAATCAGTGCCAAGGTTTGAGCTCCATTTGGGAGGGCTTGCAAATCCGAAGTGAGGCTCAAGCGCACTCGGGAGCAAGCTGGTGACCTCCAAAAAGAGAGTTGCGTTCAAAGAAGCAGAAATGTAATTATAATTAAGGTGAATGGTTCGGCATGCAGAATGTATGCAAAGAAAGGAACAGAAGTTTAGGAGTGTGTTTGATGGGGGCGTTGTGCGCACCTCTGATCCCGTGTACTCGGACAGGAAGTGCGCATAGTGCATGCCACCAACGCATGTCGGTGTTAAATAAAAAGAGTATCTGCTGGAGCCTGCAGTAGAAGGACACTGCCAACCGGAAGCAGTACTCGATCCAGGCTTCATGTCAAGAAAAAGACTCGAACCCCAGGAGGAAGAAGGATGCGAGGCGCTCGTCAATAAGAATTAGGGAAATGAGAATGACGTGGGAGCAGCCAACGGTAACTAAAGTGACGTGGGAGCCATGTTGGAACCAGCCAATGGTAAGTAAAGGTAAGTAATAGTTGGTCTCTAAGCCCCTTGCAAGATTTTTTTTTTTTTTTTTTTAATATTAGAGGTTTCACAAGCGCTGTTCAGGCAAAACCTAAAAAAACATATTGGATTAGCTGCTACTCACCAATTATGAACTATGAATAAAATCGCTCTAAAATAGAATTTACAGTATTGTTGCCACCTTTTTTATGTTTAAGTGATCAGTAAGCATTTACTGAACACAGTTAAAAAAGGTAGTTATGGTTCAACTTTCAAAACCCGAAAACCCTGAAATCCAGCCGTTATGGTATGCAACACACATCACAACTCTTCCCATGTGCCATGTCCTTTTCGGAGGCGGTTTACGGCTGTAACACAAGCTCCCATAGAAAATAGTGCAGTCACATCGTAATTAGGCGGTCGGGACCGCCGACCAGAGGTCGGTTGGTCCTGATTTCGCAGTGGTGTCGGTTGGAGGCAACTCCGACCGACTTCGTAATAGGGCCCATAGATAGGGTTGATGATGGCTTAGAGGCCAGGACTGGCAAAATGCATCCCACATGACAGGGGACCAATGTTATCAATGCATGGTACATGTATTCTGCTTTTTACCGCAGTTTCTGAGATTTAACCTTTGAAATTCATACCAACACCAACAGATAGCTAAATATGTAAATTCCTTGTGAATAGTGTGTTGATTTGTTAAATGTACAAAGTGACCAAGTTATTAGCAACCTAACACTTTTTGCCTACTCCACCCACTTTAATGATGCTCCCACCTTGACTGATATGCATAGAACTCAACATATCACAAATTAAAAATGCCAGGTGTGTGCCACATGTTGTGCAGCTCCAAGAACCTGCCCAAAGTTATTAGCAAATCAAAGAGCACTGACCCTCTTGCTTATAGCATTGCCCTTTCTCATCTCAATAAAATTGGAAATCCCTGCACTTCATTTAACTTACTAAGAACCTTCTAAAATTAGTGCAGATTCATAGATTACTGCCAAAATGTATTAGCAAACGAAAACTTTTCACCCTTTGATTTTTTTTAACCAAATGTCATACAAATCTGTGCAACTGCACCAAACGTATCAGCAAATCAAAGATTACGGCCCCCTTCTCCTTTGTTAGGTCTGCATGAATACTGATTAATTCCTGCACTGGGTTAAACTTGCTAACAGCCTGCAAAATCTCATGCAGATTCCTTAAACTGCACCAAAGTTATTAGCACAAGAAAACGTTTTCTCTCCCCTCATATTAACTCTATCCTCCCTTGATAGATCTGCACTCAAAATGCCATACCACCCGAAGACTAAAGATATGAAAAGTCTACCAAATTTCATTTAGATTTGTCAAAGAAAGCAAACCTTATTAGCAAATTAACATTTTTTGACAACTCCTCTTCCCCCAAAACATACAGTGTTGATTGCTTAAAAGCTGGGACTGACAAAATCAGACATGAAAAGGAACCAATTTGCTCATAGGCAAACATTTTTAGTTTCATTAATATTTTGCACAATACCGTTGACACGCAAGCAGCGCAGATTACACATGCTGCCTTTTAGAAGAGTTTGAGGTTTAACATTTGAAAATAACACCATTTTAGTTACATTTGTGTTTGCTGAGTTACTAATAAATTACTCAGCTGCCAAGTGGCCCTGTGTCATGTGTAACACCAAGCCATCCTGATCGTTTAGCCAATGCCCTTTGTATTCTGTGACTTGTAGTTTTGCTTTACCCATAATATGTAAAAGCCTTTACATTATAGGACTGAACAAAAGTGACAAGCACGAAATTGAGCCCTTTAGCAGCTATGTAAAGTGCAGGTTTCGGTCTGTGGCACTTCATATTACCAAAGTGACCTAAAAGCAACCAAATTAAGCAAAATCCACCATGTAGGTTTCTGAAGTACAAGCAATGTTCAAACTTTCACCTTTGTCCCACTGACACTGCTCTCCCAAAAACTGATTTCCGCTCCTACCCCCAATAAGGTTCTTTCAGTACCACCTGTTGTAATCTACGCACAATGATTTTTTGATTCGCATTTTTGATTTCAACACTAAAAAAGTAGTTCCAAATTCAAATCGTAGACAGGGTCAGACAGATCTCAGTTAGATCCAAAAATTACAAACTCCAAACCAATCGCTTTCGAAGGTGGCCATGCCACTTTTCACTAAACTACAAAACTGCAGCCCATGGAATCAGAAAGAATGCAGACAACAACTTTGACATCAAGAGATATCAGACTTTGCAAAGTCAGAAATGAGTGCTTACCCTAATCACGTTTCTTCTTTGAATTCTCGAACCTGTATTTTTTTTTTACAATTACAAATGGAGCATTACAGGTACCAGCCGAAGAAATAAAAGCCAGGCTTGCATTAGCTGTTTGCCTGTCAGCCTATGCTAAGTTATCTGGTACCATTGAATCTTTACAACCTAGCATCGAGTGTACAACGTTTTTATTACACAAGCTTAGCCTTTCAGAATTCCTGATTGCTGGTATGCCCATACCTCGTTCATGGAACTTCAATTTTTTCCTCTGCCCTCCAGTTGTTTCCTCTTAGTGTTTGATGGGGCCAATAACTCACAAAAACTATGCATACCTTGCTTAGCTTTTCTCACGAATGCTTTGAAGCCATGCCCAGAGCTCTTAAGTTTCCCAGGTCAGTGCGTGAGGGGCTTGTCCAGTCCAGCCTTTCAAATTATCTCTGTAATAGTGATTTTATATGAGGGATAAACAGGAATAAAAGTTCCAGACTACAAAGAAAAATACCTGGACTGGATAAGCTATTCATGCATGTATGTGGGAAACTTGAGAGCGCTACATGTCTCACCTGTAATTCACAAGGTTAGGATTGCGCACCTTGATAATATTTTCCTCATTAGAATCTCCGCAAAAATTACAGTTGCATCCAAAATACTTTAAAAAGCACACTTTGCGTAAAGGATTACCACCTGCATACATTTTTTCAGATTTTTGTGATTAATACTGGAATTCAAACCTTTGCAATTTCGCACACACATACTTCTGATAATTTCCACCTACTATACAAGGAACGCCTAAAAAAATAGCAATTGAATGCAAAATATTTTAATTAAAACCTTATATGCCATTCTTCAGTGCCCCAATAATTTACCGGACCTGCAAGTACTTGGTAGTTGGGCAAATGCACCTGTTAAGTGTTATGTAAAACCTAGCTGTTTACACGTCAATTGTCTGTCGTTTCAGAGGCAATGTAGTTTGTGAGATTTATATAGTGCTTCTGCCTCTAGAAATAGGAACTGTCCTCAAAAGCAAGAATACCAGATTGCCCCCAGACAATATTACTGCAGAGATTCATCTTCAAAACTGAAGCACGCCTTATTTTTTATGCCAAATACAAATGTTGCGCTACTACTAGTTTTTTGTACTTTAGCATGGCATATTATTTTATAACCTAAGAAGAGGGAGGTTTATTCATTACTTTCTCTAGAAAGAAATCACTAAATGCCACTGAGGATAAAGCTCATGGAGGAATTTCATTCACCTACGGATCAATTTGAATTGCAAAAGTTTCTTGTCTGCTGCCTTCTCATACGTCACTGCTATGCAATTCCAGACACAAAGCGCGTGGCAGTCAAAAGCAATCCGCGGGCAAGCTCATGCAGGGCAATCGGTCTGTTTCAATGAGGTAGATGCTGTCTTCAGTTCCCAGATACCTGGTTAGCATTTTGATATGTTCAGTACCTGCTGTTAAACAGTTAAGAGTTTAGCAGGGAAGTGTCTGTTCTTTCTGCAGTTCATCATACCCAAATCTCCCCCAACATGCACGGCTGCGAATTAAAACACCGATACAGTCTCTGGTGGGAATGACATTACTCTGATGTTAAGATAAAATCACCCTAATTGGTGCATATCGTAGTACGTGCATCACACCCCTAATCAGTGATGCATGCTGAGGCGTTTGCTGGAATGTCTCCCACGCCCCAGGCATCCAAACGCCCCCCTCTGGGCCACGAGGCCAACATGCAACCTTTAGTGACCCGATAGACTCCGTCTCAGCATGGCACAGCCCTCCACTGACAGCGGACAGAGACGCTTTCATTCAGCCAGAACAAAAATCAGCAATTTCGTGTGCAGCACAAGTCAAAATGACTAAAATACACCAGCCGTAATATGTACGTGTGAGCGGTATTCTACTTTCTATCGGTGTCTATTCAAGCCAATGGGTTTAAAGTTGCGAGGTTAAAAGCATAACGTATATTTTGCAGTAAAATTCCCCTTACCAACGTGCTGCAGCTTCTCTGCCTCAGAGCTCACCCAGCCTCTCACTCTGGTGCATTCGTTGGTGTCTCAGCACGCCTGGGCTGATGGGAATTGTAGTTTGAGCTTAAAGTTTTCTCAAGGCTTTGATTTAGCCGTCCATTAGGAATATACATAGAATACAAAAATACAGGTTAGAAAGAGGGCACACTGTATGGATCTCCCATCAGATTGGGCTAATTGAACTCCTATCGATTTTTTATCTCCTAAAGTACAATTTAAAAAACTACACTCCCCATAAGGGTCTAAAAAATGCAGAATGGACTTGTAAGGAAGACCATAACATGACAGGCTTTTGAGTCTCCAGGAACACTGCCACCTGCAGCATCTGAGACATAGCATTCTGTCCACACTCCGGAGATTGAGTTCAAATTAATAGCGCTTTTGTTTCTGTTCTGAGATGGATGACATAAACGACGCATGCCGAGCGAGGAACTAGAGCTAATAGAGAGATTTAGGAGGAAGTCAATGACCCAAAGGAACTGCTGCGTTCCCTCTCCACCGAGATGGTTAGAATAATACACATTTGCGGATGGGGGAGGGGGCACTGGCACTTTAGAAACCTGATGCATTTTGCGGAATATGAAGGAAGCTGACGTTTATCCTCAGAATCCTTATGTTTGACATGCACACAGGACATTTACAGTTTGCACTCGCTGCTGATGGATGCCTAATCATTAATAGCAGCTTGTAACTTGGGAACAAGCAAGACCTGTCTAATTCTAACAATTGAAACAGTCGTAAATAAGAAATGTTAAAATCTTTGTTATTTAAAACTTTTTTATATTTTTATCTTTGAAAAACGCCTGACTGTGCATCTAAACAACTTGTGCAACTTCTGTAATCCCAAAGGAAGAATTTTCCTTTTTGGGATTCAGCCTGTAACCAACAAATGAAACGGATTTCACCTGGTTTCTACACTGGTGGACAAAGAGGTTTTGGTCTTATTTGACAAATGTTACGGGAAACATCCATTACAACGCAGTCATTACAACGCACTACCTTTACAACGCGGTTGTTACAATGCAACAGCCTTTACATCGCATGCTATTACAACGCAGCCATTACAATGCATGTCACTACGAGGCATGCCATTACAATGCATTATAAGGTAAGTAATGGGGATTTTTAAAGTTTTAGGGTGGGTATGGGTTTTGGGGTAAATGGGAATAGTAATTTTTCGCCTACACTATCCAACAGTTACCCTACTGTTGCACTCACTGGAGTGGGATTAGTACTTTTTACCCCTACACTATCCAACACTTACCCTACTGTTGCACTCACTGGAGTGGGAATAGTAATTTTTACCCCTACACTATCCAACACTATGGGTTTTGGGGTACATGGGAATAGTAATTTTTACCCCTACACTATCCAACACTTACCCTACTGTTGCACTCACTGGAGGGGGAATGGTATTTTTTACATGTACACTATCCAACACTTACCCTACTGTTGCACTCACTGGAATGGGAATAATAATTTTTACCCCTACACTATCCAACACTTACCCTACTGTTGCCCTAAAAGTATTATGCGTTGTAATGGTATGCGTTGTAATTGTATGTGTTGTAATGGAATGCGTTGTAAATGTAGTTTAAAAATGCATTTTGATGATGGCATGCGTTGTAAAATCATGCGTTGTAAGGGATGTTGCGATGTAAAAACCGTGTTGTAAAAGCATGCGTTGTAAATGTTTGCGTTGTAACGTGTCCTATTCAATGTTACATATATTTTGCTTTTATATATATTGTTTTACAGGTGTCACGTCCTCTAATGTCATTGCTGTCAAATATTGTGTGATACTACTTCCTGTGATGTTTTAGTTCTCTTTCCTACTCACTTAATAAACTTGACAGCATTGCCCTTCCGGGTGGTGCTCTTACTCATGGGTCTAGTTGGTGCAATTCTGCACCAGAGTGGGCGTGTGGAGTCACTTTCTGGTCCACATATTACATGTACTCTTATGATACATCATGTGTCATAGAGAAAATCTAAGACTGCCTTTCTGGTTTCCTGTCTCTGAAAACCCTCTACTGTGGGTCTCACATAGAACACAAAATACAAGCTGCCTGAGAGGACATTCTCAAAAAGTCCTTGACACAGCAGAGCAAATGTATATCAAATAGCCACAGCTGTCTTGAAAGCCAACTCCAAACATGTATGATCATTCCTCCCCTCATTCACATGTTTCTCCAAAAGGCTTAAGTACACACTTTGGTTTGTAAAGACTTTGCTCTCCTCTACGTCAGTGGCATCTCATATCCAGGGCATCTCATATCCGTGGATGGTATCCCTGAAGAGTCTCAGACCTAATTTGAATGTCCCTTATTAGGAGCTGCCCAGAGAAGTAGCCCCAGATAGGGATGCCATCTCCCTTCTATGGACAATTACACGCTTCCTCGTGTCTCCAGACCGAACATTTCAGGGTATGCCAGAAAAAGATAATTCCGGAGATACTGACCTGACACAAAAGGTTGCTGTGGATGTTGGAATTTGCTGCACTCAGCCACGACCTGTTCACCTCCTACATCATGTGGTGAACAGCAAACGCACCCAAGCTCTCCCCTTTACTCCTGGTTCTCCCACGCCTGCTCGTAGCAGAACGTAAATGGATGTGAATTTGGGTATGGTGTATTCCCTAGAATGGAGGAAAATACACAGAATTAGACCACATATTGCCAGGTCCGTGTGCTGCTCCCCATTTTGAGGAAAATACCTCATAATCCTGTTTTTGTTGTGGGGATGCAGGCTGAAATCAGTGATTCAAACCCACAGTCATATTTCCACACCAGAATACAGGGAACTCACAATAAGGCCCCTAAGCATTGAGGCAACAACTAATTATACAAGATTTTGATGGGCCAATTCCCTGTGGTCAGTTATCAGGCTGTGCATGTCGACCCTGGCTGGAAAACGTGGAGCATGGGACGATGGCTGTGGGACAAATATCTTTAGTTACCCCAGTCTCTGGTTACTTGCCCATGGGGGGAGTAGCCCTTAGTGGTGTCTTGTTACATTTTGCCCACGTATAGCCAAAGCATGACATTGTGCATACAGGCTCAACAACTCTCTTGCATCTTCTGCACCTCAATACACCTCACAAGGATGGCTGTCATTGAAGAACAGAGCTTCAGGGAATAGGCATCACTGAGCTTGGTGTTTCAAGACCGGCCTTCAGCACCGCCTTCCGCATCGTGGCTCTCGTAAGGTTCAGTCTTTCCTGTGCAGCCAGAATTCTTTAGTTATCTGGGTCTCTCACTTCTGGGATAACATAAGGTTCTGTTCACACATGCTGGCTAGGGGGCCAGGACTTTAAGTGGCACGAAAAAACTAGGGGGTCTCTCAAAGCGGCGTGAATGATGTAAATAAGGGTGTAGATTAAAAATCCACAAGGTAAAAATCTGTGCTTAGCATAGTGTCCCGCCCAACTCGTATTTTGCTGCTTCTGTCATTGCATACAGATATATAATACAACAAGTAAAATTACACCTACAAGTCGGGGCTATTGGCTTAGCCAACACCTGTTAGTTGTTTAAGATAAATAAGCAACAACTATGGTTTCTTTGTATGTAATATTGAAAATTCTTCAGATCTGAAATGATGAGACTGTGAAAGAACTATAACGAGCCTCTGTGAAGGGTGGCACTGCTGCAGAGTTAAGATTTTTTTTCACCCTGAGTGCAAAAATGGAGAGCCCGATAGGGACCCGTCTCAACACCTGCTTTTTAGAACTGCCAGTGCTGAGCACCGGCATAACCCGGCCCACTTAAAGCCCTGGTAGGGGCCCTCACATGTTGTCTAATTGGAAGCACCAATGAGTGCCACTCTCCTCTCTCAGAGACTAGCTCTTTTGATTAAGTGACTCCTACTAGATAGTTCTTCAAAGTCATACACTCAACTACATACACAGTAGCAGTAGCCAGTCAGACAACAGCTCTCACCCATTCACCTAAGAACTCATTGCCTCTTCAGCTCTCACATCATTTGTTATTCCTGGAGGAAACACCTTGAAAGTTTCCTAAAAGCATCCAACTACTTGGCTTGCCTTGTGCTCAGCTAGGGGTGCAACAGCTGCAATCCAAAGATTCCCATATACACACTGGGAATAACATTTGGGAGTGTGGCACTAGCCAGAAAAAACAGTAGCATGGGTGCAACTCACAAACTTATTCTACCAAGCATGGAGTTGTGAATCTTTACAGATTCATATGGTAGTTTGTAGATATCTACGTGAGTTATCTACCTGATTTTAGGACCTGAATGCAATGCAAAATGTCCTACCTCTCCCGTCTGAAAGTTTTAATTCCATTAAGCACATGGGTGTGATGATTTTGTTTTTCTGTTTCTATCAATTAAATTAGAAGCTCTATACCAAAGTGAAGTCAAAACTACAATAGGATGAATCACATGTAGAAAAAATAAATAGGGAAGCCCCTATCGCCACCACAATGTTGTGAAAAGTGACATTGTAGTGGTCAAAGGGAATTGTAAATATGCCCCTAAATTCCTGGAAAACATTGTGAATGGCATGTAGGAACTCTCAAGACAGTGTAAAAATATTTTTTGAAATGGGACTCCTGGTTCACTGAAGTATGCATCCAGGCAAGGCAAGGACCACTACTCTAGTCAAGAGAAGCTAGATACACAATATAAGATAACCTGTGCTCACCCTCCTGTAGCTTGGCACAGATCAGTCAGGCTTATCTAAAGAGGCAGTGTGTAAAGTATTTGTGCAACACACACACAGAGTAACACAATGAATACATCACAACAAGACTCCACACAAGTTTATAAATATATATTATTATATTATAAACAAAACAAGACCAAAACGTCAAAAATCCAATAAGTAGAGGTTGAGATATTGAATATTAAAAGAATAAATGCAGTAAAGCGATTAGAAGCAAATACCGCTTAAGGGTTACTTGAATTTGAGAGGGACCAATGCAAATTCAAAGTTCAGGTAGACCATGATCAAGGGCATGCCGGCTACAGGACCCAGACAGGTCCTGCTAACAAAGTACCTTGATGGAGCACAGTGTTGACGTCGAAGACTCAAGGAGAGAAGTTGAGGCGGTGCCGCATCGTCGTTGATCCGAGGATGAAGACGAGTGTTGGCGCCGATACTCATCGATGGGAGCTTAAGTGCCAAACCCCTTTGAGATGCAAGCACTGCATCGCTGCCTAGTCGCGCTGTCCGTCGATGTCGATCAGTCCGTCGAGGCAATGTTGTCAATCGGACCCTGTGTCGACGTTGAAGGGCAATGAGTCAGTACGGATCAGCGCAAAGTCACCACTGAATCAATGTCTTCAGCAAGACAGCTATAGCACCCACTTCTGAGGCCCAGAACAGTAGAAGGTACCTCAGGCAATGGCAGGACTCACAGACAGCAGAGTCCAGCAACACCAGCAGAATGCAGGAAGTCTTTAGTGTTCCTGAGACTTCAGAAAACTGTAGGCAAGCCTGCAAGCCCTTGGAGATCACTATGGAGGGAAGGCAGCATCAAAATGCAGCGCACAGCAGGGCAATAAACAGAAAAGCCGTCTTTCCAGGAAAGCAGTCCAGTTGAGTCCTTTCAGAAGCACAGCAGTTCTTCTGACAGAGGTCCAGTTCAAGATCCAGAAGTATCTGATTTGATGGGGTCAGAGACCTAGTACTTAAACCCAAAAGTGTCTTTGATGTAGAAGATTACTTCAAAGGAACTCTCTGGAGTGCAAAAGGATCCCTTTCAACCCAGTCCTATCTGCCAGGCTATCTGTGGGCGGTAATTAGCCCTTTGTGTTAGACCCTCCCCTTCCTCCCTGCCCAGGAAGACCCATTAGAATGCAGATGAGTGCACAGACTGCAGATGAGCCTCAACTTCCTGTGTTTTTTCTGTATAGAAGGAATGCACAAAGTGTAGCTGTCACTCAGCCTAGACGTGTATTGGAGACAGGCTGCAAAGCTCACAGAGTTATAAGTACAGAGAAATGTCTCAATTTTTTAAAAGTGGCATTTTTAAAACAGTAATATGAAATCCAACGTCACCCGTAAGGAGGATTTATCATTACCATTCTAAACATATCAAGCATGAAAAAGCTACTCCTTTCTGATCAGGAATAACCACTTAAAAGGTGTCTTAAGGAATTCTCAATGCTGGTCTATGAGAGGAGTAGGCCTCACAGAAGTGAAAAGCGAATTTAGCTGTTTGTCACTACTAGAACATGTACATGTAAAAGTACTTAAAAGTACATGTCCTACCTGTTACCTACACATCAGCCTGCCCATAAGGCTACCTAGGGCCTACCTTAGGGGTGACCTATGTGTGATTAAAGAGGAGTTTAAGGCTTGGCAAGTAGCTTTACATGCCAAGTCGAAGTGGCAGTAAACTGCACACACAGGCCCTGCAGTGGCAGGCCTTATACATTGTTAGAGGGCTATGCAGGTGGATGCCACAAGCAGTGCTGCAGGCTCACTAGTAACATTTAATTTACAGGCCCTGGGCACATGTAGTGCATTTTACTAGGGACGTATACGTAAATTAAATATGCCAATTTGGTATGAGCCAATGTTCCAATGTTTTAGGGGGAGAACACATACACTTTAGTGCCATTATAGGCAACACTCCCCACCCACTGCCAAAGCATGCATGACGCATAAATAAGTACACAACAACACTTTTGTTTGGGAACATTTTGCTGCAGCTTTATTCCATAAAAAAGTATGCAATATGGTGGGTTATCTTACGGGCGATCCTAGGGGAGGCAGCAGTAACTAACCTATGCTGCCCTGCCCGCCTGATGAGTCAAGTTGCACTGTGGCGAACCCAATCAATGCTACGCCTTATGGAGTGATTCCCTTACCCGGATCACGTTACCCATTGGACCATCTTACTCACGCCCCTTTCAGGGCGGAGCGTTGCAAGGCAAGCCCCTGGTTGTCAGGCTTACAACAGCCCTCAGGACTAGCGGGGCGCCGACGAATTTGTTCCAGGAACCTGCCATGAGGGCTCTTGGGATTTGGCACTGGCACCCCTATTGTGCTCCTGCAGAGGTACCCTTCTGCTTCCAGATCGCCCTGTAACTCCGCCTGCAACACAAAAGAAAACAGTACAAAGTTCCACCTACTCAGCTCACCAGCCATACGCCATGTAAGTGGTAGGGCGGGAGACGGCGTGTCTGTCGCAAAGAGGGGGCCAGAAAGGCTGGGGAAGGTATAAGTACCCTCCCCCGACCCTCTAAGCACCGGAAGTGACACGTCTAGCGCCGTGCAGAAGGACCCCTCCCCGAGTCCCCAACTAGAAGGGTGATGTTTGTGCCTAATATTGGTACTAAGGGGGCCGCCCTGTTAGATTGGCTCACTGTGTGGGCCGGGGACAGTCGCCTGGTGCCATTATGGTGCCATTATAGGCAACACTCCCCACCCACTACCAAAGCATGCTTGATGCATAAATAAATATACAACACCACTTTTGTTTGGGAAAAATATTGCTGCAGGTTTATTCCATACAAAAGTATGCAATACGGTGGGTTATCTTACGGGCGATCCAAGGGCAGGCAGCAGTAACTAACCTATGCTGCCCTGCCCGCCTGATGAGCCAAGTTGCACTGTGGCGAACCCAATCAATGCTACGCCTTATGGAGTGATCCCCTTCCCCGGATCACGTTACCCATTGGACCATCTTACTCACGCCCCTTGCAGGGCGGAGCGTTGCAAGGCAAGCTCCCGGTTGTTCAGGCTTGCAACCGCCCTCAGGACTAGCGGGGCGCCAATGGATTTTTACAGGAACCTGCCATAAGGGCTCCTGTGATTTGGCACTGGCACCCCTATTGTGCTCCTGCAGAGGTACCCTTCTGCTTCCAGATCGCCCTGTAACTCCGCCACAGCTCTGGAGGCGGCCCCCGTTGCCTAAAGAGTCCCCCACCAATCCAACTAGTTTCTCACCTGCAACCTGCTATTCCTAGGGATTCCTGCATGTGCAGAACAAACAGGTCCATTCCCACCTGTGACAAGTGCACCCTATCCTTTTCAAAATATCCCTTGACGTTCATCTGGATCAGCCCATGTCTGATGAAACCATAGCCCCTTTGGTCAGTAAACTTGCGCATGGGGCTATTGACCCTTCTCCGGAAATGCTCGACTGCCTCACCTGACCAGGCCCCATGCCAAACTCTGTGCGGGACTATTTCAGACCACCATAGCTGTCTTTGCCCCATTTACTTGCTGATCTCACCTAAATCTGCCTTAATTGCCTGCAACAATGCCCCTCTGCCCATGACCGTGAGGCCGTTGCCTCCTAGGTGGATCACTAAGATGTTTGGGGGACCTCCCCCACACCCAGTCTCTGCTCCAATTTGTTGAGTAGGCTGCACCATCTCATGCTGGGGTACCCCGTCCAGACAATCTGCGTCTGGGAAAACCTACGCATCCAATTCCTGTGTTCTGCCCATTGAGCCAACCTGGCGACAAACGAGTGGCCGATCACCCACACCTTGAACCCTGGCAAAATAAACGGATGCAAATTTTCAAACGCTACTTTAATGATCCACATGTTACACACTACAAATGTCGTACTAAACATCACACAGAATCACTGCACACAATAATATACAATATACCTATTGCCACCATCACAGGTGGATGTAGCGCTCAAAACAATGAGTCTCCCAACCACCCACCTTTTTTATGCGCTCTGGTGACATGCCCTCCTTAAAAGCTGCGGTGGCCGCCCCAATCCTGAATGAGTGACTTGAATACTTTACTGGGTGGGCCTGACCGGACCACGCTAAGCAGGCACACATGATCTTGTCCACCTGAAATTTCGTTAATGGCACCAGGTCAGCATGTGACTAATCTTTTTTGGATATGGCCACCAGCTCACTTATTCGAAATGCACCCAAAAATGCCAGGCAGAATGCCGCTGCAAAGAGCCTGGCATCGAGGTGCGAGTTGGTGACCTTGTCGACAGCCTCTAGCATGCCCTGGAGTGTGGTGAAATCAATGGGAGCCCTGTTATCTGGAACCCTTACCTCTTCCCTGGCCCACCCTTTGAGGGCAGGCCTGATGAGGAAAGCCTTGGTTGGATCTTGCAACCCCCGGAGCTTGGCGTCATGGCTCACAGCCGCCAAGTGACCACATATCCACAAATGACTCTTCCCATGCTCTGTAGCCCACAGTACAAACGCTTGCACTCTGTGCTCTAATGGGGTGCAAATCCTGTCCCTGTGCCCCCGAGATGTTCAAGAAAGTGGAAAGATAGGCCTTGTACCACTGCCTGGTCCCAGGTGCGAGAGAACGTTATTCCATTTCTCTCAGTCATTGCTCCATTGCAGAATTTGCCAGAGATGTGCTGGGAAGGGGGTCGTCTCCGCTCATGCTCGTGGCCAAGCCTCCCGGAAATGGAGCCACTGAAAACGAGAGAGAGCATCAGCTGCTACATTCTTGACCCCCTCAATGTGTCTTGCCCTAAACTCCACATTGCAGCACAGACGAGCCCTAATTAGCTCCCTTAACAAACACAGAACCAGGGGGCACTTGGCTGTCTGCCCATTGATGGCTTGCACCACCGCCATGTTATCGGACCAGAATAGGCCGATAGCGCCTCGGGCCATAAATGCAGGGCAACCACTATCGGAAACATCTCTAGTACAGTTACATTAGCTGTTATATTCCTCTTGCGCCAGGCATTCGACCACTTTTGCCCACACCATTCGCAGCCCATGATTGCACCAAAGCCTTTCCTGCCTGATGCATCTGTGAATAGGCAGAGCTCCGGGTTACCAGCCCATGGGGATCTCCAAATCACCGTCCCATTAAAGTTCAGCAAAAACTCATGCCACATCAGGAGGTCCTCCCTCAAACCTTTTCCTAGTCTGACCACGTGATGTTTCTTGTGAACTTTGGCCGTTGCCCTTGCAAGTCTCCTTGCGAAAACTCTGCCCGCTGGGATCACCCCGGCTACGAAATTCAGCTTCCCTAAGAGGCTCTGGATGACACCCAAGGTGGCCTTGTCCTTGGCCAAGACAGCCTAAATATCCTGATACAAAGCCCGCACCTTCTCAGCCGGGAGTCTGTACACACCCATGACAGTGTCCAGCTCAATGCCCAGAAAAGTGAGAACCTGCGCCGGACCCTCAGTCTTCCCAGATGCCAAAGGAACCCCCAGGCGCCCCGCAAGTTCTTGGAAGCACCGTAGTGCTTTGCTGCAATCCTGCGTTCCTGTTCCCCCAATGAAAGGAAGTCGTCCAGGTAGTGCGTTACTCCCTCTAAACTGAGTGCTCACTGTAAGAAGCAGCTAAAGGCCTCAAAGTAGGCGCAGGACACAGCGCAACCCATAGGCATGCATTTGTCGAAGAACAATTGTCCCTGCCACTTGAAGCCCAACAGGTGGTGACTCTCTGGGTGGACCGGCAGCAGGCGGAAGGCCGACTCAATGTCTGCCTTAGCCAGCCAGGCCCATTTTCCTGCTCTCCTCACCATGTCCACTGCCATGTCAAATGAACAGTGCGAAACGGAACATGTTCCGTCCTCAAGCCAGTGGTTCACCGAATTGCCCTCCGGGTAGGACAGGTGGTGGATCAGACGGAAGGTCCTCAGATCTTTCTTGGGGACCCAGGAGCGAGACCACAAACAAAATTTGTAAGCGGGGGCTGATCGAATGGCCCTGCCACCCTTCCCTATGCTGTCTCCTTCATAACCTTGTCCTGCACCACTTTTGGAAGTTCTCTAGTTGACCTCAGATTATCTGCGTCTCTGCAACCTAGTGGGCCTCAATATCGGATCTTGAAGCCCTCAATGAATCCCTCTGCCAGGAGCATTCTTTCTTTTGTGTTAGGGTATGCCCTGAGCAGGAGGAAGAGGTTGTTAATGATGATTGGGGAGGGGCCCTTAGCAGTAGAAACCCTGACCGAGAGTGTGACAGATGAGGGGGCAGGATCTGGGTCCATTGTGTGAGGTGGAGATGAGTCAGGGTGGGGTGGAGGGGCGGCACTTTTGCATCAATCAGGCTAACTGTCCTGTCTGCTGGAAGGCATGGGGGGGCCCTCTCGCTTGACGCGGCATGACACTGCTGGGTGATTGGTCCCACACTTACTGTAGCTATGTGCAAACTTGCACGCCTTTCCCCAGGAGCAGGGCCCTGCATTGTAGAATCTGCATGTGCCAGAATTAAACCGGTTGCCCCCTTTTTTCTGTCCCCCGCCTCCCTGACCTCCACGAAAGGGCTGCCCGAAGGGGCATTTACCTGACTGCCTCTGTCCCTTAAAATTGGCCTGCACTTTTTTACTCTTATTCGTGCTCACCTTGGGGTCCACAGGTAAACTTCCCAATGTGTTCTATCCAGAGCTGGACTTCTTTTTAGTCCCATCCCAGCTCTGGACACATAGCCATTTTCTTTTGGAAATCTCGCCCATAATTGTACCACCCAATCCCCCCTGACCTAACTGCCTCATTGTGGATTGAACGGGAGTACTAAAACAGCGCAGGACCCTGTTCCGGATATTTCTCCATCACCACCGCTGACAGAATTGAGAAAGCTTCCAACCAGTTCTCAATCGTTTTCTCTGGCCAGGCCTGGTATCTTATTTTCTGCTCATCATCCTTCCCCCCCATCTTCCTAGTATCCAGCCCATCCAACGAGGTAAAAATGTCCACAAACTCCCGTCTCCCGTCTCCAAATCCCTTCCTTGGCCGCTAGTGGCACCTGCCAAGCCAGAGAGCAGCGTCCCGAGGGGTGCAACTGTGATGGGTGGCAGCGATGCTGCTGCTGGTGCTGCTGTTTTGGCTGCCTCGGTTGGTATTGAGGGAGTGCGGACATCTTGGGAGTTGACCAGCGGGGCTGCTAACCCGCCTGACACACTGGGACTGGGAATGCCTGCTGACATCACCTGAGGGGAGGGTGCAGCCAACGGTTGCCCGCCAGCTGCTAGGTGGCTGCTGCCGGCCACGGCGCTACTTGTGACCTGCGCTATTGTAGGCTGCAACTGATGCTCCTGTTGGGACCCAGGCGCTACTGTGGGGGCGCCTGACCCGGGAAGTTTCTGTGCGCTTGCACTGCTGACCTGATTCCCCCACACCTGCACAATTGATGTTGCCCCCACTTTCCCCTGCGCCGTCACAGACATGGGTGGTGGCACAGTGTTACAAAAATGTGATGTAAAGTCCGCCATAATGCTCAACATGGAGTTCATTATCTTACCCAATTTTTCAATGTTCTAGCTGCGGTAGGGTTCTAGGGGCATGCGGGTAAAACCGCAGGCCCTGCTTCCTGAGGAGGGGAAGTTACTCTGACCTTCGGTGCCAGGGGCTCTGATGGGAACTCCCTGGTCATGGGCCGGCGAGTCCGTTTGGGCCTTCCAGGTCCCAACTGAACTGGTCCTGCCAGGGAGACACTAGGTTTGTCCGCTACAACGTCAGAGTCTTCCTGCTCACGGGTGTTAACGATTCCCTTAGCCCACTCCACACCTTTAGCCTTTGCCATCTCCATAAAGTTCTCCCAGATTGCCTCTTGTGACGTGCTGGGTTGGGACTCCTTCACTGTGGTGGTTTGAGAGAACAGGCTGGGGGGATCTTTGGCTATCCATGTTTTCGGACAGTAGTGCAGAAACCTCTACGCAGGTCCTGCAGGGATAGAGAATCATGAATATATGTCCCCACAATGAAGGCAACGACGCTGTGCCGCGGGATCCCATCACCCTACTACCCCTGGCGCTAGTCCCAACCCCAGCGTTCGCCAGTACTTACTTCGCCACTGGATTCATGGCTAACCTAGCCTGCTGAAGCGATTTCCGGCAATTCTGAAGAGAGATAAGTATCGGTTACGAGTGTGACAGTTTTGCACGTGCTGCTCCGGGCCCTTGAGCCTGGACCCCTTGCCCCCAACTTTGCCCCCGCTTCTTTGCACGCAACGTGGCTTACCTTACGTGTCCTCGTCACAGTGTGCGATTGTGGGGACGGGTATCCGTGATTGCAGCCAAGGGAACTCACTACTTGCTGCAAATAAAAGCGGGAGGTTAGGACACTTAGTTGCCTCCGTGGGATCAGCGCCCGAGGTACTGGACCAGGGGGGAGTGGGGAGGGGGATGGGTGGCGGTTAATGTTACCTATTTGCAAATCCGCCGTGAGCTGCTGGTGCCCGAAGCGACCGTCTACCGAGAGTCTGTTCCACTTCCTGGAAGGAACAAAGGTTATCACGGCCATCCAATAACAATGAGGTATCAACACACCCAACCCCTAGCACCCAGCTTTGTCTGGGACAGGCGCTATCCTACTTACTGCTTCTAAATTGTCTAAGTGGCCCGGTGGCCTCCCGTCAGTCCTTGCCGTTCGGGTGCGTGTAAGCCAAGGCTCCTCGAGTCTTCGGTTGGCCCCATCACACAGGCACTGCATCTGGCGGCTCAGCCCGTTACCGGCAAGGTACGTTTGATAAATGGGCTCAAACCCACGGGGGGACTGCGATGTGGAAGCGGCGCCAAAACCAGCTGACCCCTCCATAATGACCGGGCAGAGGCAGGGAGCTGGGGGCAATGAACGGCTGGTGTGCCTGACTAAGGCCAGCTCATGTTCGCTCGCTGCCAGCCGCCCCACTGTACCATGCTACCATATGGGGAGGGGGGCGCTGGTCCCAAGCCGGAGCGATGGTGAGTGGAGCTGGTCGGTAATAATTGGGGGGTAGTTGGGTAAGGATCGCCTGATCTGCGAGAGGCTGGGAAAACTCCCCTTAATTTTGCCCCTGGGCCACAACCACAGCTGCAAGAACTGACACCGAGCCGGCGGGCCTCCTGCGGGGCCGGACCACGGAGTATACAGCTGCGGCAGGGTCCCACACGGGCATCGCCACGAGGTGGGACGGGGGGGGCAGTGCCTGCACTCGCCAGCCTCAGGACAAACTCAGGACGGCGTATCCAGGAAGACCAACACCACGACCAGCGAGACGGCGTGTCCGGCACAAAGAGGGTGCTAGAAAGGCAGGGGGAGATATAAATACCCTCCCCCAACCCTCTAAGTGCCAGAAGTGATGCGTCTAGCGTGTCGTGCTGAGGGACTCCTCCCTGAGTCCCCAACTAGAAGGGTGATGGTTGTGCCTAATTGGCACTAAGGGCACTGCGTGGGCTGCGGGCCGTGGGCAGCCGCATTTCACTGGTAGCCAGTGGTAAAGTGCCCAGAGTCCTAAAGCCAACAAAAACAAGGCCAGAAAAATAGGAGGTGGAAGGCAAAATGTTTGGGGTAACCCTTCAAAAAGGGTAATTTCCAACACAACCCCCCCACCCAGCTTCAAGCCAGAATAGCCTAATCAGTTCCTTGATGGACTTCCCTGCTTAGGGAGATAGAACCCGGACAATGGCCTATAACTGCTGGGCACTTGTCAGTTCTATGCATCTCTGAACCCAGTTAGATCCCTTTGTCTATGCGCTCAGGTGGCCACTGAGCTAACCCATGGTTAATCCCTCTCCTTACCTTTGGACCCCATCTGTGCAGCACCTAACTTTAATCTGCTCACAGATGCATCCCAGTAGGCAGATAGTACCACAATGGCCAAAAAACAGTTGTTGCCCATTCTGCCCCTTTGGTCTGACTTCTGTCCCCGTTCCAAGGAAAACTCTGTCCACAACAACAGGTACAAGCAAAGGCAACTGACAGCTGTCAGTGTCAAGGGCCAGGCCCCAGGCCATCCAGAGGTCTCTGTGGTTATTCAGAGTGGGGAGCTGTAGCCCCAGGTGCCTTACATCATTTCTCCAGTACACCTCCCACCTGTTCAGGAATGGTGTCCTGCAACTGGTCCTCCAATACAGCATCTATGCCCTTGGGCTGGAGAGGAGTCAGGGGCGAGTCCTTCCTTCCCCTTGCCCTCTGTCCTGGCTTCTGTACCCTCCTCTGGGGAGTGGTACTGCCAGAAAACTAAACTGTTAGTGCGCTTGTGGCAGTTGCCCTGCCTAGTTCTCCCACCAGTTCAGGGGTGCTTTCCTGCAACTGTCCCTCCAGTCCAGTGTCTATTCCCTTAGTCTGATCATGTGCCTGGCAAGCCAGGACTTCCAGAGGAGTACACATACCCCACCCAAAGGAAACATACTCTGCATCTGTTGTGCAAGAGTCTGCCTGGCGAATGTCTCCTGACCCCTGTCCATGTGACAGAGCATAGAGACCCTCTGGCCAGAAGTGGCTTCACCAGGGTCAATCTTGGGGTGCTCTGATCTCAGAGCTTGCAACACCTGAATCACTGGTCCTCCCACTGGAGACTATCTCCCCCTCTTACCACTGCATTTGGGCTTCTGCACCCTCCTCTGTGGAGTGATACTGGCAGAAACCAGAACTGGTTGGGCGCTTGTGTCAGCCACCTCCCAAGTTCTCCTGACACCTTAGGGGCCCCCCTCAGTGGATGTTATTCCGGTACAGACTAGACGCCCCTGCTGGTGCCTCCCCTAGGAACTATCCAAGCTCCGGGGCTGAAAATAGGGCACCCTGGATCTCTGCCCCCACCTCTCCTTCTCCTCTGAGAAGCGACATGGGACCCTTTACCCTCCACTATACTGGGACCTGTTTGGGTTACTGTGAACCTCTCCCACCCTTGCCTGGAGGGAGCTGAGCCACTCCCTGTAGGATCACTCCCAAATACCTTTTCAGACACTCTGGTACTCACCCAGAGGTCTGCCTACTTTACAAGTTCCCTGGGGCCAGATAGCTCACACTCAACCAGGTGTTGACGTAGCCTTAGAAAAAAATAACTGAACATGTGCTTTTTGGCAATCAAATAGTACAGCCCATCAACAGTGTTTAACATGCTACCCTTCACCCAACCCTCCGGTGCTTTGTAAAATACCCCACAAAATCCTTCCAGGAATGGTGAGGCAGTTTCTGAATTCATATTTCGTAACCAGGGTCTCCTTCATAGGATATACCTCAACCTGTCGCCATCTTCTAGGGGCAGTAGGACGTTCCTCCCACCACCAGGAATAAGACTCCATGTGCCAACTCAGGGATCCTGTACACCTCTAGAGCTACCTCATATGCCTGAAACCACTGGTGAATTTCAACCCCCTCCTTTAGGTCAGGCACCAAGTCTCTGGGTATGTGGACTGTATCTTTAGCACTGGACTTCAGTACTTTTGCTGCCACCAATATTGTTGTTGCTTGACCCTTTCTGCAGGGCTCTGATTTACAGCTCCTTGAGACTCAGTTCATGAGCCCACAAGACCTTTCTCTCTTCCATTGCTCTCTCAGCCTTAGCTTCCTCAATGGCAAGTTTATCTCTGGCAAAGGCCCTTTCAGCCACAGCCATTCTCTCCTCAGCCAGGGCTTTGTCAGCCTCAGTTCTTCTCTATTTTGTAGCCAGTTGGGCCATCCTCAGTCGCAGGTCCCTCTCAGCCTGTATGTCCATGAGCTCCCCAGGGACAGGGTTTGGGAGGGGACAGTGCTCACAGCAATAGTTTCACAGGGCACTCCTTCTCTATGGGGTCCCGTCTCTCCAGTAGAGCCATTGCCCAGTCATTTTTCTGCTCCTCTTCCTCCTTGGGCCACTGCCCTCTTGGGGTTCTGGTTGGGAATTCTCTACAAGGCTCCAAGGTTTTAGATCGCTTAGAATTCCAAAGGGGCCCTCATCCTCTGCCTCTATCTCAGAGTCTGTTGGTGCTGCTAGCCAGCGTGCCTCCTCATAAGCATGCAGGGCTGTCTGAATTTCTTGTTTGGTAGATCTCTTTTCCGCAGCCAGCCCCCTCTCTTTGCAGAAATCCTTCAGCTCCTTCATAGTGTAGAATGATATGCGCATGAAATCCAGGGCCAAACCTTCTGTCAAAGTACCACAGGTGCAACAGCCAAACAAAGTTCCAAGCTGATAGAGGTAAATTAGGAGTAGCTCAGAAAAATAACCAATTGAGAGAAAAAGGAGAAAACTTGAAATGGTCATTACTGGGAGCTGTAGTAAACAATGAGTTACTATATGGTATTGCACAAACACAAGTCCTATCCTCACCGCTGATCACCAATGTTAAAAATGTTATTCCTGTTTGGAAGAGGTATTCACTCAGGCCAGGTAGGGACCACCACTCTAGTCAGGGTAAGATAGATACACACTATCAGATAATCTATGCTTACCCTCTCGTAACTAGGAACCGACCAGCCAAGCATAACTGAAGAGGCAATGTGGAAAGTATTTGTGCAACATACACATACAGTAACACAATGAATATACTACAGAAAGACTCCCCACAAGTGTTTAACAATACATTAATATATTCTGAACAAAACAAGACCAAAATGACAAAATTGCAATAAGTAGAAGTCGAGATATTACATTTTAAAAGAGTAAATGCAGTAAAGCACTTAAAAGCAAGTAGTGCTAAAGGGTTACTTGAGGTCCGAGGGACCAGTGCACATCCAAAGTTCAGGCTGGCCATGATCGAGGGCAGGCCGGCTACAGGACTCAGACAGGTCCTACTAAAAAAGTACCTCAGATGTAGCACAGTGGCGAAGTCGAAGACTCAAGGAGAGGAGTCAAGGAGGTGGCGCTTTGTCATCAATCTGAAGATGGAGGCAAGCATCGGCGCTGATCCGCACCATCAATGGGAGCTTTCTTGTCGAACCCCTTGGCAATGCAGGCACTGTGTCGATGTTGGGCTTCCCTGTCTAGTGATGTCGAGCAATGCAGTCGGTCGATGGCTTAGGTCGTCGATCGGTCCCTGCATTGGTGTCAAAGGGCAATGCGTCAGTTCAGATTGGTGCAAAGTCATCACTGTGTCGATTTCTTTAGCAAAATACCTGTAGCACCCACTTCTGAGGCCCAGAAATGGAGAGGGCACCTCAGGCAAGGGCAGGACTCACAGACAGTAGATTGCACCAGCACCAGCAGAGTTGCAGTAAGACTTGTGTATCCCTGAGACTTCAGAAAACAGGAGGCAAGCCAGCAAGCCCTTGCAAATCACTATGAAGGGAAAGCAGAGTTCAGCTGTCCTTCAGTAGAGTCAGAGAGCAGCAGGCAGCAGGGCAACACACAGAAAAACAGTTCTTCCAGAAAAGCAGTTTAGTTTAGTCCTTCTTAGGCAGTATAGCAGTTCTTCTGACGAAGGTCCGGTTCAAGATCCAGAAGTGTCTGATTTGATGGAGTCAGAGACCCAGGCCAGAACATATACCCAAAAGTGCCTTTGATGTAGGGAATGACTTCAAAGGAACTATCTGAAGTGCACAAGGATCCTTTGCAACATAGACCTGTCTGCCAGGCTATCTGGGGGGGAGTAATCAGTCTAATAAAGTGAAGATATATCCATGTAACTTCCTAAGTATTTATTAATACACCCACCAGGCAGTCAGATGGACACTACAGCTGCAACTACTGAGATCAGAGCGTTCCCATGTGACATGATAACATTCTTAAAAGTGAACACTCAAATAAAAGGGGAAGTTACAATACATCTTCCCTTTATAATGCAAAGAAAAAGAAGAACAAGAAAAAGGAAAAAACATGGTAACAAAGGCAATTATACACATAAAACAAACGTAAACATCACTACTTAAGTTCATAATCCAAAAGATGTGGAGGTGGCCTTCTGGATCTAACAGAGCGCCCAGGAGTTCGGTGACAGTTTGGACACATGCTCTCACGAGCCGTTCATGCTCTCCACTAAACTATTCGCCTGAGGTGAGCAGAGAGCAGAACGATGGAGAGTAATGGAAAGGTCTTTCAAGAAATCAGTCATCACTTGAGAGGTAAATTGTACCCCATTATCAGAGACCAAAACATCGGGTATCCCTTCAGAGACAAAAGCGTCCTTCAAAAATTCAATAATATTTTTGGTGACAACAGAACTCGATAGCATGCAGAAACCCATTTAGAAGTGTAGTCAACTAAAACTGCAACAAATCTTTCTGTGGGGCCTAACACTTCGAAAGGTCCCACAATGTCGATGGCTAATTTGGACCAAGGTCATTCAGGAAGAGCCACAGGGGAAAGCGGTGCTGCGCAGACTTTCCTGGACTTATCATTGGCAGCACAAATGGTGCAATCCCTGACAACCTCCTCAACATTCTTGTCAACCTCCGGCCACCAGAAGGATTACTTGACTCTTGCCCAGATGGCCCTCATGTGCTAAATTAACAATCTTTTCTCAGAGAGAAAATGGAGGGAGTAACCTATCACCCCTGAACAGCTCACCATCAACAATGTTCAGCTCATCACGAACGTTCCAATAGGGTTTGGCAAGAGTTGGAACATCAGAAAGGGCAGGCCAATCATTAACAAATAAACTCCATAAAGGGTCCTCTGGAATCGTCACAAACAGCAGCGGCTTCACATTTCTGCCTGTTGAGGGCACATTCCCTTACCCAAGACACAGCACCATCGGAGGGGAGAGCTACATTATTTTTCAATTGCCATTCTAGAGAGAAAATCTGCAGGGATATTTCTGAGACCAGGCAAATATTCAATGGTAAAATTATACTCCCAGAGTCCCTCTATCCATCTCTTGATACTGGGAGTAGTGCTCTCACCATTCCTGCACCCACACATATGTACAAGGGGTTTGTGGTCAGTGCGGACTAGGAACGGAAACCCTCACAGGTAGAACCTGAAATGGCTGATGGCCCATGAGCAAGCCAACGCCTCACGTTCAATCACCGAATAACGCTCCTCTGCACCCTTCAGTGATCACGAGGCAAAACCAATGGCTTTCTCAGAGCCATCAACCAACTGGTACAGGAAAGCACCCAAACCTCACAAACTGGCATCAGTGGTGAGGATGGTTTTCTTTCGTACATGTCCCAGGGTAGGCATGCTTGCAATTTCTCCTTTGACATTCTTAAAAGCAATTTCACAGTCGTTAGACCACTTGAAATCAACTCATTTTCTTAGTAATAACCTTAAGGGTTGTACAACACAGGCAAAATTGTAAATGAACTTGGAGTAAACCTCAGACAAGCCAAGGAAAGACCTAACCTGGTCCTTGTTAAAGGGAGCTGGGGCCTGCAAAATTGCTTCCACAAGGTCAATTTTGGGACTGATACCCTCACTAGAAATGGAGTGTCCAAGATAAGACACAGAGCTGACTCTGGATTTATATTTCTCACTCTTGAGAGTGAGCCCTCGTTGTTTGAGTCTTGATAAAACTTTGAACAATACTTCATCATGTTTTACTCTATTCTGTCCGAAAACCAGAATGTCATCTTGAAAAAATAGAACAGAGTCAATTCCAGAAAGAACATCCTTTATGATTCTTTGGAAACACGCAGCAGCACTCGCTAACCCAAAGGGCATCCTCACAAACCTATAAGCACCCAAAGGTGTTACAAATGAAATTAGAGCCCTGGAGTCCTCATGCAGCATGACCTGATGATAGGCCGACGATAAGTCCATGACACTGAAGAGACAGGCACCTCCTAACTTCGTGAGGGCTTCATTAATGTTGGGCAGGGGTTGCCTGTCGACCCAAATGCAGTTGTTGAGGCTCCTCAAGTCTACACACATCCAAATCTTTGTGCCTTTGTCCTTGGAGGCCAAAACTGTAGGGGCCAACCACTCTGAGGATTCAATCTCCTCTATGACACCCACATGGAGTAACCTTTCCAGTTCCTCTTGTAATGGCTTAATCATGAGATCAGGAACTTTACTGACTTTGTGTACAACAGGGGTTGCACTGTCTTTTAAAATAATCTTGTGCTTGAACCCTTTAAGGACTCCAAGATTTTCATTGAAGACCTCAGGATACTTTTCAGTAATGTCTTGATGATTACTGTGGGGTGTTAGTAGCATCACTTGGTTGGGAGCATTCGGATTGAGAATGATTCCTAGATCTCGTTGATGTCACCACCCTAAAAGATTGTCACCACGTTTAGCAACATAGACCTTGCCAACAGATTCTCTGACTTTGAACAAGGTGGTTTGAATAGAGAATATGACAAGGTCAATGCTTTGCCCACCACAAGCCACCGGTTTGATGTCAGGAGGCAAGAGTTCGATATTCTTGAAAGCAGGAGTGGCATCCCACAATTTGTTACTAACTAAGGTGTAAAGTGAACCAGAATCGGCACACACAGGTACCAACACATCCCCAATAGTTATATCACATTTTGGCATGGAAAGTCTATCATTGTCAACACTTTTGACATCGTAAATTGTTTCCTCAAGTGTATCTGTGATGCAGTGAATGCTTAGCTGTGACAAATCTTCTTCATCAATCACGTTAACTCTTGCATGCCTGCACATCCGGGCATAATGTCCTTTTTTACCGCAGTTCTTACAATTGGTACTTCTGGCAAAACAATTTGGATAGTTTGGTTCATGATTGATGCTTCCACATCTTGGACATTTTGCCTTGCATCTCTGCTCCAACTTGAGACGAATTTAGGCTTGTGTGTTTTGTTTTGTCCCTTTTCCAACTTTAAAGTAGGTTTGGACACAGTGGAAATGACAGCCTCTGCATAAGGATTATCTGAGTCACCTCTTATGGAGTTGGCACCGGCATCTGTGCTTACGCTACTAATACGTATTTCCTTTACCCAATGGGAAGTATGTTCTATACTTTCTACGATGGCGATTGTCTCTTTGAGGTTGGGATTTTTTGGATTTTGGGATCATTTGTGCATCGCACCAGTTGGTCTCGAATAAGGGAATCTGATAATTGTTCAAAATCACATGTTTGGGCCAGGGATTTTAATGCGGCCACATAGTTGCCCACTCTTTCTCCCTTAGCTTGAGTGCGCATGAAGAATTTATGCCGCTCCATCACAACATTGTGTCAAGGCCCAAAGTGTGTTTGTAATAGTAACATACTCATTTCGTATACATCATGAGGTTCACCTGCTTCTCTGCCTATCGGTATGGGGTCAAGGCTATCAGAAATGTTTCTCCCTTCAATTCAGAGATTGTGGAGTAACACTCCTTGTTTCCTGGCAGCAGAGAATTCTTCTCCACCAATGGCTATAAGATAGGAGTCGAAATGAGATTTTTCATTTCTTCGATGGCAGGATTGGCTCACCGTGTTCACTTAAAAATTGAGGTGGTTGGCTCATACCACCAGATGTTGACATCCTGAAAGGGAAAAGTAACTTATCGTTTTGTGACAGCTGGCAGTGTCTTCCTTGAATTTCAACGTACATCGTGTGTGCCATGGAACAACAGCTGTCTTTGTCATTTAAAAGTAGAGACAGTAGAGCTGACAGTTTCTCTCTGGAATACTTCGCACTGAGACTGGGTGTGTTTACACTGGGAAAAAAAACCTGTCACTTTCCAAAGTAGTGGAGAAATGCACTGGCAAGTAGTTCATGCGGCAACTACATGACGTCAAAACGTGTCCATAATGCCGCCTCCGGACTAATCCACATATTCAAAAGAATGAAGATCATTTTGGTGATGCAGTTCTAGTTGTTTTTATTGTGACGCGGGCACGTTTACGTCAGAGCGTCAACCTCGGGAACCGCTGTTGAGTCACAATGCCGGCTCGAGATCATGGAAACACTTCTCAGCGCGTGAACTGCCTTGCAGTAAGTTGTGTGCTTTTAAAATGACCGCTCAAGCACTCAAACGGCAACTAACGAGTTCTGCACTACAACAAAACATCCAGAAGTGTGATAAATGAATTCCAAATACAATTGCGCATACTTTTGCTAGCTGCGCTCCGCAAATCACTTCACAAATATGTGGTAGTTCCGTGTTTGTGCTAAGGCACATAAATCTTTAACGGAAAACCGGGATAATAAAGATAATTAAATAAACAGAGATTTCTTGAAAACCCATGCGGGGTTCTTCAGTGGGTGTATTTCTTCCGAATCGTCACCAGTAATAAAATGAAGATATGTCCATGTAACTTCTTAAGTATTTATTAATACATCCACCAGGCAGTCAGACAGACGCTACAGCTGCAACTGATCTACTGAGATCAGAGCATTCCCATCAGACATGATAACATTTTTAAAAGAGAACACTCAATTAAAAGGGGAAGTTACAACACAGTCCTTTGTGTTGGGTCAGGCCACTAACCTTTGAAGTGTAAACGTGAAACCCTCCCATTCCTCTCTGCCCAGGAAGACTTATCAGAATGCAGATGAGTGCTCAGAATGCAGACGAGCCTCACCTTCCTGTGTTTGTGGCAGTCTTGATGGAATGCACAAAGTGTGGCTGTTACCCAGCCCTAATGTGTATTTGAGACAGGCTGTAAAGCGCACTGAGTTATAAGCACAGAGAAATGTCCACTTTCTAAGGCACTTCTAAAACAGTAATGTGAAACCCAACTTCACTAGGATTCTAAACATATCAAACATGAAAAAGCTACTCCTTTATGGTCAGGAATAACCACTTAAATTGTGTCTCAAGGAATTCCCAATGCTGGCCTATGACAAGAGCAGACCTCACAGTAGTGAAAAACACATTTATCTGTTTGTCACTACTAGGACATGTAAAACCTAAAAGTACATGTCCTACCTTTTACTTACACAGCACCCTGCCCATAGGGATACCTAGGTCTTACCTTAGGGTGACCTGTGTGTAATAAAAAGGGAGTTTAAAGCTTGGGAAGTAGCTTTAAATGACAAGTCGAAGTAGCAGTAAACTGCACACACAAGAGCTGCAATGGCAGGCCTGAGACACAGTTAGAGGTCTAGTTAGGAGGGTGGCACCAGCATCGCTGCAGGCCCACTAGTGTCATTTAATTTACAGGCTCTGGGCACATGTATTGCACTTTACTATGGACCTATACATAAACTAAACATGCCAATTGGGTATGAACCAATGTTCCTATGTTTTAGGGGGGAGAGCACATGCACTTTAGCACTGGTTAGCGGTGGTAAAGTGGCCAGAGTCCTGAAGCCAACAAAAACGAGGTCCGAAAAAAAGGAGAAGGAAGGCAAAAGATTTGGGGTAACCCTCCAAAAATGGCCATTTCCAACACATATTATGTGTCATAGTATACAATAAAACCTCAGTAAAATAACTCTCACCTCAGTGCCCTTAACGTAAAGCTGTTAAGGATGCCAAAGTTAGGACATTTTACATTATGTGACAGAACCTGAGGTGAGGATTATCCTAGGTCAAAACTTAGATGCTCCCTGTAAGGGTGGTGAAGACACTGCTTTAAAGTAAAACTTTTAAAGGTCGACTCTGTGACCACTGCAGACTTCATAATTGCTTCCAGACTTACTCCTGATTACACACACTTGGATGCCGTATCTCCTATAACAGAATGAGCTGAAAATATGTCCACATTTATTCTAGAAAGGTTAAACTATTTAACAAAGGAAATCAACAACTGTTTTGCCCTAATGGATCTGAACTCACATATTTTTCCTCTTACCTCTTCAGGCAATGAACAATTCAAAGCTTGGAATCGTGTGGAAGGGATGGATAAGATACAAGCCTAGTCACCTCCCAGCCCCTCTGGACTGACCACCACTGCGTCCACTTCACCTTCAACACCACCAGCGCACCCAAACCCGCCCGACGCCCGCCACGACGGAACTGGAGCAAAGTCACAGAGGAGCACCTAAGCACCACCCTCTGTCATTACCCCCCCCATCGCCGAAACCGAAACCAGCGCCGCAGCCAGAGAATTTTACCGCTTGATCTTCCACTGCGCTGACAAGCTCGCACCCCTCCGCCCCCGCCAAACAATGCCCGCTAAAAGCCGCCTGGTTCACCACAGAACTTCAAGAAGCCAGACGCTCCTGCAGATGCCTAGAGAAAACCTGGCGAAACCTGAAAACCACAGAAGCACGGATCAACCACAAGAGCGCCCTGAAGGAATACCACCAGCACATAAGAGACACCAAACAACCTTCATAAGAGACAAAGTCCAGACCAACGCGACCAATGCCAAGGAACTGTTCAACATCATACAGCAGTTCGTAAAACCCACCTGCAAAGCCACGGACGTCACACCTTCCCAGGAACTCTGCAACAAGTTCAGCTCCTACTTCCATCAGAAGATCAAGGCCCTCTATGACAACTTCGGCGAACCAACGATGAGCACCACCCCTCCTACCCACCACCGCCGACAAGCCGACCATCACGTCCTGGGATCCCGCTACCGTCGAACTCATCACAGCGACCATGAAGAAAACACACTCGCACCGCACATCTTCCACAAGGCTGCCACCGTCATCACACCCAAACTAGGACGCACCATCAATGCCTCTCTCAGATCAGGCATCTGCCCAGACGACTGGAAATGGGCAGAGGTGAAACCCCTCCTCAAGAAACCATGAGCCGACCCAACGGACCTGAAAATCTACCGGCCCATCTCTCTCAATACCACTCACCTTCCAGCAAGGCCCCTTTCAGAGCATTCGCTTCTACGGGACAGGCACGCACAGCGGATCCTAACGCTGCCACGTAGCCTCCCACAAACACTTCCCCTACCGACCGGGGCCAGGGGCAGGTCGCCCTGCCCAATTCATCACCTACACTTCCTCCCAGCTTCGTAGTCTCCACGGCACGTCGCGCCTGCCTGCCCTTACTCGCTCTCTTATATCCTCACTGGATTTGTCCCCAGCCTTCCCGCCTTCCCGTCCTCTTCCCTCCCCTATCCCCCCCCATCTTCCCAGTACAGATTCTAACCCTGTCGCATCTAGGTCCCTCTCTGCCTATTATCTTAATACCCGGTCGGCAGTGGCCCACTCACACGAACTTTCGGTACTGCTGGACCTTCACGCACCGGATCTCCTCTTCCTAACTGAGACTTGGTTTAGTGATGACTCCCTCCCTGTTTTACTGGCCACCCTCCCTGCCCCTTATTATGCTCTACGAGCAGACCGCGCTGACGGTCGAGCTGGGGGCGGCGTAGCAGTCATTACCCGGGCTGACCTCCCCTTCCAACTACTCTCTGTGCCAGAGATCGCCACTACAGAACACCTCGTTATCCGTACTACATCTACCACTCCTCCTCTCACCTGTGTTCTCACTTATCGTCCTCCGCAGTCACCCTTGCAGTTTCTCCCCGACTTTCAAGAGGTACTGGCCACCCTTACGGTCAATAACTCCTCCATCCTGATTTTGGGAGACTTTAATTTCTGGCCATCAGACCCAGCAGAATGCCCCTCCTCGAAAGAGTTTTCAGACACCCTTCTCTCTCTTAATTTTGTCCCACATGTTCACCTACCCACCCACGTTAAGGGACACATCTTAGACCAGATCTGGTCCCTGAATTGTCCGGTGGATTCCCTGTCCATTTCACCCTGCACCTGGTCTGACCATTGTCTGATCTCATTTACCCTTCACATCAATCCCACTGTTAAGCCCCCGCTCCTTAAGAATGTCTGGGTCCGCTCATGGAACCGAGTGGAACCGGAGCACTTATCCACCCTGCTGACCTCATCCTACCCCACTCTGCAAGGCCTATCTAGCCTCTCTCAGGCCACTGCCATCGAACACTGGCTCTCCTCAGGCTGCGATTCCATTGCCCCACTGAAGCGGGTGACCTCAAAACGGGAAAAAGACGCCAACCTGTGGTTCAACAAGGAGCTTAAGACTACTAAACTTGCGGTACGCCGAGCCGAGCGTGCCTGGAGGAGGAACTATTGCCCCTTACTTAGATCCGAGTTCACTACCATCTTAGCTCAATATAAGAACGCTATCCTGGCTGCCAAAATGGCCTATTTCTCCTCAAAGATCCTAGCAGCAGAGAACCAACCTAGGGAAATTTTCTCGATTGTCCACAAACTAGCTTTTTCTGATAGGACATCTCTTAAGCCCTCCCCTTCCCTGGACCTCTGTCTTTCCCTCAACAACTTCTTTATTGAAAAAATTGCCATCATCAAAGCCAATATTCCCTCACCCCCCCACACTTTTGTTGACCCTCAGTGTCCTCCACCCAAGGGCCAACTCAACGCTCTTCCCCCGCTGACTAAGGAATCCTCGACTTCGATAATTCCCCTTGTCAAATCAGGATCTCCATTGGACACCTGCCCCGCGCACCTTCTTCGTCACATTTATACAACCTGTCCAGACCCCTTTCTTCACTTTCTTAACACTTCTCTCTCCCAAGGGGTTGTAGCCAGCTCACTGAAAACAGCTGTTATTGTACCCATCCTAAAAAAGCCTGGCGCTGACCCTTCGGTCCTCGCCAATTATCGCCCCATCTCACTCCTACCATTCTCGGCCAAAGTGCTCGAACGCCACGTTACCAGTTCTTTGAGCACCTTTGTGGAGGAGTGTGGGGTTCTGGCTCCTCGCCAAGCAGGCTTCCGCCCCGCTCACTCTACGGAGTCCGTAGTACTCTCGGTCCTGGACAACCTCAGGGAGGGAATGGATACCAACCAGGCTCAGGCTCTGGTTCTCCTCGATCTCTCCGCCGCCTTTGACACAGTAGACCACACTATCTTGCTTTCCCGTGTCAGGGCGGCGGGGATCGGGGGTACAGCCTTGGTGTGGCTGTCCTCCTTCCTGAGGGACCGCACCCAGGCTGTCCGACTAGGTGATTTTTCTGCAGACCTTTCGGAAAGTCCAGTGCGGGGTTCCCCAAGGTTCTTCCCTCTCACCTCTTTTGTTCAACCTCTATATCGCCCCCCTTATCTTTTCACTGCAGCGAATGGAGGTAAGCGTATTTAACTATGCGGATGACCTCCAACTCGTCTTTAACCTATCTTCTTCTTCTGCCTCTATTTTAAATTTCCAGACTATTATGATTTTTATCCAGGACTGGATGAACCACAATCACTTGAAACTCAACCCAGATAAGACCGAGCTGGTATTGACAGGTGGTTCCTCCAGTCCTTGGTCTTCACTGTTTTGGCCCCCTTCCCTAGGCTCTCCCCCGGTTCCTTCTACCTCAGTCAAAACCTTAGGCATCAAACTTAACTCTCAGCTCACCCTTCACTCCCAGGTTAGTTCTGTGGTATCTTCCTCCTTTCTGTCACTACGGACCATTCGTAAGGTATCTTGTTTCTTTTCCTTTGATGCCTTAAAACTGATCATCCTGGCTATGGTCATTTCCCGCCTGGATTATGGCAACGCCCTGTATGCAGGTATTCCTGCTTATAGTTTAAGGCGTCTGCAACTGATCCAGAACCAGGCGGCACGGTTGGTGTTCAACCTTCCTAAATCCCACCATACAACGCCCCTACTTAAATCCCTACACTGGCTTCCTGTCCGTGAACGCGTCCAGTTTAAACTTGCTTCCATCATTTTTCAATCTCGACTGGGCGCGGCACCGGCCTTTATTTCAACTGAAATCGTTCCCTATGTTCCTACCAGGGAATTACGCTCATCCTCGCTATTCCTACTGACAGTCCCCCGCTTCCGGAGGAAGAAGTGGGGAGGATCGAAATTTGCGACCCTTGCCCCAGCTCTCTGGAATTCTCTTCCTTTAGAGCTCAGATCCCTAACTATCTATCCCCAATTCCGGAAAAAGCTCAAAGCCCATCTATTCTCTAAATCTTTCTAAATACCTCTTGCTATTTTTCTGTTCCTTTCTTACCTCTCCTGCTTTTTACTCTGGAGACCTGTCTGTAAACAGCGCCAATAAACCGCTGGTGAAAGCGCGCTCTACAAATACTTTTAAACTCAAACTCAAACTCAAACTCTCTCCTCCTGTTTGCGGCCAAAGTCACCAAGAGACTTGTAAACGCACAGCTGATCGCCTTCATAGAAGAGAACATCCTGGACGCCTCCCAGTCTGGATTCCGCAGCAACCACAGCACCGAGACAGCGCTCCTCGCCGCCACCGACGACATCCGCATGCTACTTGACCAGGGACACACCATGGCCCTTATCCTCCTAGACATCTCCGCAGCCTTCGACACAGTTTCACATCGTACCCTCGCAGCCAGACTGCACAACGCGGGAATACAAGGAACCACCCTCGACTGGATCCAATCCTTCCTCTCCGGCAGAACCCAGAGGATCCGACTCCCTCCCTTCCTCTGCAAACGCACGGAAATCAACTGTGGGGTACCCCAGGGATCATCACTCAGCCCCTGCACCTCTGCCTGGGACAACACATGGTAGCCCCCCACCCTCTGGAGCCCACCCACCCCTACAGACCACGCTCGAAACCTCGGCATCATCCTTGACTCCTCCTTCTCCATGGACTGCCAGATCAACGCCGTCGCCTCTGCCAGTTTCAACTGCCTTAGCATCCTCCGTAAGACCTTCAAGTGGATCCCCACCGACTGCAGAAGGACCGTCACCCACACACTCATTACCATCAGACTGGACTACGGCAACGCCCTCTATGCCGGAATCAACAAAAGTCTTATGCACAGACTCTAGACTATCCAGAACGCCGCAGCCCGACTCGTCCTCGGGACACCACGCCATGAGCACATGACCCATCACCTACGAGGCCTCCACTGGCTCCCTGTCGAGAAGAGGGTCACCTTCCAACTCCTCACCCAATCCTACAAATCTCTCCACAACATCGGATCCAAATACCTCAACGAGAGAGTGTCCTTCCAGGTACCCAAAAGGAACCTCCACTCCAGCGCCCTGGCAGAGGTCCCCCGCATCCGCAGGAACTGAATCGGCAGGAGAGCTTTTTCCCACATCGCAGCCAAAACCTGGAACGAGCTCCCGGTGAACAGCAGATGCTCCCTGACCCTGCACACGCTCAGGAAGGACCTCAAGTAATGGCTCTTCGACTGATCCGGAGCCTCCCCCCCACAGCACCTTGAGACCCTCACGGGTGAGTAGCGCGCTATATAAACCCCTGATTGATTGATTGATTGATAGTCGAGGTCTTAGTTCTCCTGGATTTTAGAAAAGGTACACCTTCAGGAGTAACAAGTCACCATTGCAAATCCAGATATTTAACATCTGGTACCTTTCTTCAAGACAACAGGTACAGCAGCATATCTAGCTCAGCTAATAGCTGCTTCCTCAAAAAGTACATGTCAGAATGACATTACCATTACATTTTAAGAACCTTATTAACATCCTAAAGAGCAGTTCCAAAGGAATTGGCATCCTAACACCTCTCAAAAGTTTCTTGATCAGTGTGTGTCTAGCGAAGAGGGCGGATATAAAGGAGGACTGTTTGCATCAACACAGATAACAGGCATATAACTCTTGCTTGATGAATGAGAGAGATGCCGTTGTGAGAAAAGCTGTTCTGTAATTTCTGAATGAGAACTTTGATATTTCAACTAGGAATATGTAGAGAAATGGTTATTGAGTTTATCCTGAATCCCAAAACCTCTATTTCCCTTGTTGGATTTAGCTGGAGCTGCGGAACCTTGATAATAATAGCCAGACAGAGAAGTACGTTCACCACAATAGCCAGTTGTGAAGGAGAATGGACTGATTCTGAGACATGAGTATCATGTCGCCTAGGTAAATTATCAGAGGAACACCCAAAGAGCTGAGATCCTCCACCATAGATTTCATGAGCTTGGTAAAACAGCAAAGGGCTGACTAAAAGAAAAGGCAGAAAACTCATAGGTCTTATTGCCCAAGCGAAGAGAAGGAACCTCCGATGAGGAGAAAGCACTAAAACTATCTGTTGTACTTGATTGTGGTGCAGACAGACCACCCAGTACCCCTGCCTTTGTGCACCCTTGAATGCCTTCCATCTCCATCATGAAATCCATGTAGAGAATGAAAGAATTGAATTCCCTCAAGTATATCACCAAATGGAACCCTTTGTCCTGTCTGAACTAAAAAGATGTGTGATAAACCTGGGTCTCAATTTGAACTTTATGGTAATGGTGCCTTTGCATAGCAGGTCTTGTATTTCCGTGGAGATTTGTGTGCATACCTGACTCAAAAACATAAACCGCAAATGGGGTGATCTGGATCAGTGACAAAATTCTAGCTGTAAGCCTGAACCCTCTGAAGTCCATCTATAGTCAGGGCCTGCCAGTTGAGGCAACAGGCCAATGTCTTACCCCCAACTTTATGGACTTTAAAGGAATGATGCTCCTGGCAATCCAGGTTGTAAAGCTCAGCCACGTCTGGTGCATCATCTGAATTGACCTCAGTTGCCTCAGGGCCAAGATGTGAAAAAGGAAGCAAAGTGGTTCTGACCCCAAGTGCTGCAGTGTATTTGTCATCTTGGAGGGCCTTCCTAGGAGACACAGTCGGACATGCACCCTCTGCTATGGCCAGCCCATCCATAAAGGTCTTGGTTGAAAATGTTATTAGTGGGTAACTAAGCTTTATCCTTTACTGAAAATGTAATCACGAACCTGCTCAATTCTTTGACAAAATGGTTTGCGAAAGAGGAGGCCAAATGCTACTAGGCCGGCTTTCGAGGACGCAGTAAATATGGTGCAGTTTGCATTACGTAGCAAGCAGATGGTCACCTGGGCTCGGAGTCTCACATGTCCAAGTTCCCTGTTGAATTAGGGTCTTTGGACCGCAAAGACAGATTCACGTTCTTTAGTAATGGCCCACAAAGGTCCAACAACATGTGGTGGTATGACCACTAAGCACAGTCCAGGATCTCCTTCGAGTCTTTGGAAAATCTGATGAGGAATATGGACTTGTTGGCGTTTATTTTGGGAGCGCAGGCAATTTTTATCCTTAAGGAGGGGTGAGGGTATTCTGCCTGCAGCCGGCTCCTAACCTCTTTCTCAACAGGTCAGCATAGCATAGTTTGGATATGTGCTGCCACCCTGGATGGAAGTGTCCAGTCAGTGGACCTGGGGTATATGTGGTCCACAGGGACAAAAATGTCATCCAGTACATTCTTGTGCAGGTGCGGGCCTTCAAATTGGGACTTCAGAGGTCTCCATGCCTTTTCTGCTTCCGGGATAGAGAGAACTAGAATCCCTACTACTCCACCACAAAGTCACCAGAGTCCCCACAATCGCTGTGAGGGTGTCAGAGTGGTGATTCTGATTCTCCTCATCACATGGAGGGAATGGACTGTGTATTTTAGAAAGGGAAAATACGTTTATTGGTCTTGACTCCAATCCCTTGCACCTGGCTAGGAATTCCCTTTTTCAACTGCTCAAAAAGGGCATCAAAATCCATATTCATCTTCCACTTGGCCTTGATAAGGGGTGCTATTCCTCAAATACGGGTTCTCGACCTGATGGAACTTGCTCTTCTATCCTCAAACTCATGGGGGCTGTGGCAGGCCCATTTAGTTTTATAGTAGAGCAAGGAAGTAGTCAAAAAATTAAAATACCCCCGACTTTGAGCCAAAGCTCTTATGGCACCAAGCAAACAAAGGAAGTCATCACCACCCTCACCAGAAGGGCTCTCTTGTCTCTTCCATCCATGTATCCATCTACTCATCCTTCCATCCACCTGCTAATATCCTCAATTTCACCTTTATATTCTGTCATCCATTCAATCTTTTATCTATCATTCAGTCTTTCACCAGTCCGTCCGTCCACCTATCCATATCCAAACCTATGCATCCATCTCCAATCCTATCCATCCATCCATCCACCCACCCTTTCACTCATCCATCTCACCATCCACCCTTTTTGTCATCCATCCTTTCACTCCATCCATCCATCCTCCCTTTCACTCATCCATCCACACTTTCACTAGGCCATCCAATCATCCATTTTTTCACGCATCCTTCATCCCAACTACTCATCCATCCATCCATTTACTCTTTCATTCATCTATCCACTCACTCATCTATCCATGCTTTCACTCATCCGGCCATCCATTCACCCTTCCTTTCACACATCCATCCATCCACCCTTTAATCCTTCCATCCACCTTACCTTTCACTCATCCATCCACCCTTTAATTTATCCATGCTTTCACTCATCCATTCATTCTTTCACTCATCTCTCCATTCTTTTGCTTATCCATCCACCCTTCCACGCTGCCATCCATCTATCCATTCTCCCTTTCACTCATCCCATTCATCCATCTATCTACCCTCCCTTTCACTCTTTCATTTATCCATCTATCCACCCTTTCACTCACACACCTATACACCAGTCATTTTACTCACTCAACCAACTTCTCACCCTTTCACATTAATTAGAGCCTTTTTTCTGCCTAAGTGCAGACAAAAGAGATCCATCATGAAATCGATCCCCCCAGTAGTAGAGACTTCAGTGCAAGTGCTGCTGCGTCTGCAACCTGTTCATGCACTTTTGGACTAACAAGTTGAGCAGGGCTGTTTCTTGTCCAATTTTGTATTAGATTCTTCAGCGTACACATGCTGTTGGGAGGCCATGTAATACTTCAAGATAGTACTTTACTTTACTTTAAGCAACTTTATTCGGCTGATCATACAACCATGAAAATATACAGACATAAATGCGTAAAATATGAAATAATAATAAAATACTCACACGTTTGGTAAACATTAAAATGATGCATCACAAAATAAAATCCAGATAAATCCCTGTAGACATAGTTTATATAAAGTGCATAGTGCCTCACCATCGTGCAGCAGCACATTAGAGTCAGCTTGCAACCGTACATAATGTAAATAAAGTGCATAGTGCTTCGCGATCGTACAGCAGCATATAGAAACCGTCTTACAACAGTACAAGCTTCCTCATCTGAGAGTCATTGGAGGAAGAGGCAGGCCAGGACACAATCTCTTAAATTCCTTGATCTCAAAAATGGGACCAAAAATCTTTTGGTATATAATTTATAGAATTTACAAACGAAAAGAAAATGGACCATTGAGTGATTAGCACCATTGTTGCACGGGCATACAGTCGCATCTAGATTCGACTGGTGACCCGTAGGGAAACAGAGTAAGATAGTAATGGAAGGGCTCGGGCAGAGCCCGAATATCCCTGCACATGAATGAGCAGTGGCGGCCGGCACAGGGAGGAGAGGTGGCAAGAGCGGGAGGGCGGCCAGTGTGGTGTAGCGGTCTAGTCTGCGACGCACACTGCGTGTGACGTCAGCGGACATCCTGCAGCGGCCATGTTCCCCGCATCGGCATGAGCGCGCCGATTTCAACCAGGCAAGGAGCTCCCGATAGTGTGTGCCAAATAAAGGAAGATACCCCACCAGCCTACGCCTCGTGTATTGCTTGTCCCATGGGACAATCCACGATCTTACAATGGCGACGAGGTGGTGGTGAAGGAGCCCTACAGCCACCCAGTACCCTAGACGGAACAAGCACAGGCAAAGACAACTCAAAGGACACTGTTGGGAGCGCGGCAGAGCAGCGGAGAGCGCGTGGAGCGAGGAAGCAAGCGCCTTTTGGACACATCTGACGGAAGTGTGCCCGGTGAGTGGGCGTGCACCTGCAGACTGCGCCACGTGCGACAAAACAGCGCTAATCGGGCCCCGAAGGGGGGGAGGAGACCCCACAAACTGGCAGATGCCAGTGCGGACCAGTCGGGCGGTGGAGAGTCAGGCCCTGACGACGCAAGGGAGAGTGGAAGCGCCCAGGTGCTCACGAGACCTAGAAATTTGGCCCCAAGTCGGCGATGCCACAGTTCTGGCGGGAAGATGAGCGTGCAAACGTTCTCACTGACAAACCCAGTGCCCTTCCTGGCCAAAGTCGGAGAACCCGAGATGCCGTGGGAAGATTGGAAAAGGTATTTTCTAAACTATCTATCGGCATTAGAGGAGGAAGGTGAGACAGCATTCACGAGCTCGAGGAAGAAGAAGATCCTACTCCATCATTTGGGCCCGGCGGGACAGAGAGTATACGAGGACCTTGTAAAGGAGGTGTGAGATGCGGCAGACGATGACGTATTCCAACACGCCATTGAGGACCTGAATGCCCACTACCATCCAGCAGTCTGCACAGCTATTGACCGATACAATTTCTACCACAGAGCACAAAACAAAGGGGAGACGGTCGATGAGTATGTGGCGGCTCTGCAAAAACTAGCATTGACATGCAAATTTGGGACCTTGCAAGAAGACCTGATCCGAGACCAGATCATCATGCACACCGTAAACTCGTCCATCCAAGATAAACTGTGGGCCAACGGCGACGCGCCTTTGAAAACGGTCGTTGCCATGGTAAAGAAAGCTGAATTGACTAGGAGGTGCGCGGAAGCGGCCAAACGAGAACGCCAGCCAGAGCTGGCGGTGTGCAAAGTGGAAGATCGGAGGGTCACGGACAGCAAGGCGTCGACGGGACAACAAGGCACGAGGAACTACAGACGGGTCAATGCCCGGGCGGCGAGATCCCAAGGGCAGAGACAAGGGAGCACGAGTGCGTGTTACAGATGCGGGAGTAGCAATCACGCAGCCAACGATAAGGGCTGTCCGGCCTTCGGTGCGAAGTGTGCATACTGTGGCCTGTTTGGGCACTACAAAAGGGTTTGCCGAAGGAAATCCCCGTGGCAACAAGTGAAGTATGTGGTACAAGAAACAGACAGAGGGATAGAAGAGGAGAACCCAGAGGAGGACGATGAAATATTGATAGTAGAAGACCAAATACTGGGCATAGAGAGCTCAGTAGAAAAGAAGCCGAAGTGCGACATGTGTATAGGAGGAGTACGAGTCACCATGGTGGCGGATTCGGGATCGCCCTACACGATCATAAGGAGGAAGATATGGGAAGAAGATTTCGCCCAGTGTACAAAGTACCGCCTGCGACCGACGGACATCCATCCAGTAACGTTTACAGGGGAGCCTATACCCATGGTAGGGTATTGCCCTCTCACGTTCGACTTCAAGGGCAAGATGTGCGAGGGAAAACTATATGTGGCGGAGAAAGGACCGTCAGTACTGGGCTGGAAAGACCAAGGGGAGCTTGGAATAAAACTGAACCCAGGAGGGCACACGCAAGTGCTCATGACCGAAGACAGTCCGGACCAGGAAGCGTGGCAATGGAAGGATGAATTCCCGGAAGTCTTCAAGGACTCAATAGGGCGCCTAGCAAAGTTCACGCACCGGATATGCCTGAAAGACGGAACTCGTCCAGTATCGCACAAGGTGCGTAACATTCCTTTCCGGACTAGGGCAGCGGTACAAGAAGAACTGCAGAGACTGGAGGACAATGGGGTGATAGAGGCGATTGACAATGCGGAGTGGCTGGCGCCCCTGGTGGTGGCGCAGAAGCCGAACGGGAAGGTGAGGCTATGTGTGGATCTAAGGGAGCTCAATAAGAACATCGTGGTGGACAAATTCCCGCTCCCCAGGATCAATGAGATGCTGGCCAAGACCCAAGGAGCTAAATGGTTCTCTACCGTAGATTTGACGTCGGCGTGCCATCAGATTGCCCTGCACCCGTCATGCAACCACTTGACGTCCTTCATCACTCCGTTTGGCTGCTACAAGTTCTTAAGGATGCCCTTTGGCCTCGCCTCGGCGGCAGCTATCTTCCAGAAGCTCATGTAGCGGCTGTTTCATAAGAAAACTAGAATCCAATATTTCCAAGACGATATCTTGGTCATGGGGACGTCACAGGCTGATCATGACAGGAGGCTGGCGGAGGTATTCACGGTACTGAGGCAGAATGGGCTCACGGCCCAGTGGGACAAGTGCAAGTTCGGTATGGACAAAGTTACGTACCTAGGGCACGAGATCAGCCAGGAGGGAATAAAGCCCAAAGCGTCCAACGTGGCAGCTATCAAAGACGCACCCAGGCCCTCGAACAAAGATGACATCCGGACATTCTTGGGCATGGCGGAGTTTTACAGCAAGTTTGTACCACACTTCGCGTCGAAGACCCACCACATGAGGTCACTGCTCAAGGACAAAACCGCATTCAGGTGGATGGAGGAACAACAACTGGAGTTCGAGGAAGTGAAGAGGCACATCAGTGAGGCTGTGCCCATTCAGGGTTTTGACCCCACGGCACTCACAGTGTTGACCACGGACGCCAGCGATCGGGGCCTCGGGGCGGTACTTGCACAAAGGACTGTCGAGGGTGCAACCAACACGATCAGCTTTGCATCCCGCACATTGGCGCCCAATGAGAGTAAGTTCAGCGTCATAGAGAAGGAGATGCTCGCTGTGGTGTGGGCAATGGAGAGGTTCCGCCAATTCCTGTGGGAGGAAGGTTCGTACTGCGCACGGACCACAAACCGCTGGTAAAGGTCCTCACTTCCAGTGGGCATGAACACGCCACTCCTAGAATCGCCAAGATGTCGCTGAGACTCCTAGACTACGTATACGATGTGGAGTACCTGCCAGGGCGCCAGAACAAAGTGGCCGATTTCCTGAGCAGGGCGGCGTCCAAGGAAGTCGTGGAAGCCCTGGATGAAGGCGGATGGGAGGAGTATGCCGTGGCGTTCACCGGAGATCACGAGAAGGCCATAAGCGGACAGGAATGGGAGACGGAGTATGAAAGGGACGAAAGGACGAGAGCGGTTAAAGCATACGTCACCAAGGGATGGCCAGACAAGAGACTCCTGGAAGAAGAGTTGAAGCAATACTGGGAGGTCCGGGAAGAGCTGTCCATAGGAGATCAACCCTGGTTCTTGCTGCGAGGGAACAAAGTCGTCCCTCCTCACGCGCTGAGGCCACGCATCGTCGCTATTGCGCATGAAGGCCATCTGGGGATAGTGAAGACTAACGGGAGAACAAAAGAAGACTACTGGTGGCCAGGAATAGACATCGCGGTGGAACGACACGTGAGGGCCTGTGAGCAGTGCAACAACGCAGATAAGACCCAAAGAGTGCTCCGCCCGCCCCTGGGTAGTTTTGAGTGCCCCGAGAACCCATGGGAAGAGCTCTCAATAGATGTTCTAGGTCCCATACAAGACTCTCAAGGAAGTCAGAAGTACCTCATGGTAGTCATTGACCGGTACTCCAAGAGGCCGGAAGTCCATGTGAATAACAACGCAGAAACAGAAACGATACTGGAATTTCTCACGGATGTGTTCATTAGGTAAGGAATCCCCAAGGCAATCCTAAGCGAGAACGGACCGCAATTCACCTCGGCCAAGTGGGAAGCATTTATGGACAGGAATGGCATCACCGCCAGACACACGCCGATCTATCACCCCGCGGGAAATGGAGCGGTGGAGCGATTTAACAGAGTGATAATGGGGTCGGTGCAAGCGGCGATCAGCCAAGGAGCCAATTGGGAGAAGGAGTTGAAGCGGTTGTTGTGGGCCTACCGAATAACACCCACCTCCACAGGGTACAGCCCCTTCCGTGTGCTTAGAGGGAGAGAACCCTTCACTAAAGACAACGTGGCGTGGAAAAGACTAACAGTACAAAGCCATTGGTCCCCCGCAGTGGTACGCAGGAACCTGGAGAAGGCGCAGGCAGCGTATACAGAATACTATGACAAGAGACACAACACAAAGGATGTCGCACTGGAGAAGGGTGAGTGGGTGAGAGTCAAATTGCCCACGCAAGGAAAAAAAGGAGACAGCAAGTTCACGTCTCCGTTCCAAGTAGTAGAACCCTACTCACGGTCAGCACTGCTAAGCGACGGGAAGGTATGGTCCCAGGACCGAATGGCGAGATGCAAACAGACAAGTGAAAGGGAACCCGGAGAGGAGTCGGGGGACAAAGGGGCGGCTAGTGCCCAGAAGGACTCAAGCGTAGCAAGGAGGAGCTCTAGCGTGGGAGGAGTCAGCCCCTGGGCTGAAGCAAGTCAACTAAGAAAAGGAGATAGCCCAGGACCTGAGCCACACAGCCCGGAGAGACAGGAGGCGAGAGAAGAGAGTGAATCAGGACTTGGGGAAAATGGAGATACGGCCTACCAGGAAGGGGTTGAAACCACCCCAGGTCCAGGTGGGCGCAGTGCGAGGACTCGGTGTGGGAGAAGAGTAATGGTGCCAAGGAGGTTCGAGGAGTTCAATATGGACTACAAGTAAGACTGTTCCTAAAGGGGGTTTTGTTGTGCTGTTGTGGGTGCAAAGGGTTGAAGTAGCTTTAGTGTTCACGAAGGGGGAGATGTGGTGTAGCGGTCTAGTCTGCGACGCACACTGCGTGTGACGTCAGCGGACATCCTGCAGCGGCCATGTTCCCCGCATCGGCATTAGCGCGCCGATTTCAACCAGGCAAGGAGCTCCGCTCCGGCGCTCCCGATAGTGTGTGCCAAATAAAGGAAGATACCCCACCAGCCTACGCCTCGTGTATTGCTTGTCCCATGGGACAATCCACGATCTTACAGCCAGCACAGCTCTTACCTGTGCTGGCCGCCACTGTGAATGGGCAATACTACAGTGATAAGGCTCAAATTGGTCGAAGTGGGGAAAAAAAAGTAGGGGAACTGTGGGCGGAGAATCAGAGGGCGGGATTAACCTGGGGATTGGATCAGTGGGCGGAGTTAGAGGTGTGTCCAGGATTGGCAAAACATTCCAATCTTTAGTATTTGTTTGGCATTTCACTGACCAGTTACAGCTTATTATGTTATGTAATTCAACCAATGGATACACAGGATTATTTAACGATTAATATGAGTTATTGACATTAAAATAAATTCACAAAGTGGGATATGTTTCTAATCACAGAATGTCCCAAATATGCTTAAAAGTGGAAGCACAAGCCATTTGTTTCCGAGCCATGGATTTTCTGTTGTCAGCAATATACACAGAGACAATCAATTTTACGTCTGTAAATCACTGTATGGGAAATGTTACATAAGACAAAGGACTACAAGGTGTAGGAGTCACATGACAACCATATTAGTAGGCAGTATAGTTTAATAGTGATTGATCTGGAGAAACACAAACTCAGAATTTAAAACTTAATACCATGTTTGGGGGTTCACTTTAATAATCATTATTGATTTCTATCCAAATGAACACTTTTTGCAACATTCGAATAATCAAAGGCTTAGGGAAAAAAAACATAAAGCTCTAGTTTATACCTTGCAGTTTGTATGCAGCTCTAAGATGAAAGTTAATAGCTCACTGTTCTTTGTTAGGATTTTAATGTATAAACTGCAAGTAGCAAAAGGATCTCACTGACAAAAGCAATAACCCACTGACCTATTTACAATATGTGCACTTTGTGATGGGCATGGTACATGTTTTTAGCAGCAGGCACATTAACCCTATCTTTCCATGAGTCAAACCTTCCACTAGACAAAATTCCGATCTCGCTCTAGGAAGACGTTTATTCACCAGAGTTATCATGACATTTTTATTATTGCCGAAAAATTTCTGTAGCCCAGCAAGGAGGCAGCAATGCTTTTAAACCAATAATATAAAATGCCCCCACTCAAAGTCATCACCCTTTGTGGTCACACCGGTCGCACTGCCCTAGAGCCAGCTCTTCTCAGGGGTCCTGTGACCTCAGTGACAGAGTCACTGTTGCTCTAGGGTCTGCTACTTCGTAGGCCTGCCTGCAAGACTGGAGGTGAACTTCAGCATAGATTGTGGTGGGCAAGCCTTCAAGGTGAACCCACACTTGCCACTGCTAGGGTCCACCTGCTGGTGTTAAGACACCAGGGCATTTCCGTATTTGCGGGGCCTTCTAAGGTCTAGCATGGGAATGTGCTCCCTCAGGAGAATGGTCTGGGGGACTGGTCATGAAGGCTGAACCTGGTTCCCCAGTTCTAAATTTGGCAGCTCTGAACCCAGTGCTACATCCTCTCCCTCACTGAACACCATACTGCCCACTGAGAGGAATTCACACTGCCTTCAACTACAATCCAGTTTGACCTGCTATAAACAACTGGATGCGACTCACTTCAAATTACGCACTAGGCAAGAGTAATATGCTCCCTAAAGGAAAAAGTAACAACATCCTGGAAAAAGCAAACACTCATAGGGAATGAAAGATTAAATAAAGCATATGAAATGTAAGCAGAAACAACATGGTGAACTTAACGCTTTTACACTCACTATTCAGAAATCAGTGAGTGCTTCTGCCTGAAAATTACAGGGCCCATTTCAATGTCCATTGCTTATATGCTTACAAGAAGTAAGCAGTAGGGTTTAAAAAGACCACATTTGTGAATACAAAGCCGCCCTACACAATTTGTTTTCCAATCCACCCATCAACCAGGTATTGCAGTACCTCCAGGTTTGGCACACCTCCCCACCGGGGAAAAACAGCGCTTCACTGGCAAACTCAGTAAAGTGACGCTAATGTTTTTGGGGTTTGAATAAAACCGATCTGGCCACTTTAAGAACACTCCGTCTTGCTTTATTTAGTTATTGATTTTTCATATTTTGAACCTTTTATTTCCGTGGCTGCACTTTGGAATAGGAAAATGGCAAAACGGCATTTCCAGCAAAAGTGGTTTTCTTTCTTGCATCCATTTCACAGGGGAACAAATGAAAGACAGGAAGAAAGAGAGGGTGAGAACCATTTCTTGAGTCACGGTTTTCGGTAAGTGAGGAGGCGCTAGACAGAGAGAGGGAATAAGAGTAAGAGTAAGTGCCACTCAATAGATAACTTGTATCAATAAGATTTAAGAACACATCCCAGAGCTTGAAAGGGGGCTGGTCAGCTATATGATATGGCAGTCAGGGTGCCAGCCAGAAGACATAGAAAGGAGGGAGTGACTCCACTGTCCAGGCCCTTGGACCAAGAATAATATTGTCTTGCTTCTCTGGAGCTCCTTGGTCCTGAATTTACACCCGAAACAGTATCAGGTAGGAGGACTAGGGGTATCATATGCACACTGTCGCCCACAATTGGCTATGTGTGGGGTGCACATGTGTCCTCTCCAGTGGACACGTTTGCTTCAGCTGAACGGAGCCAACTACATTCTAGGGCAACTGAGAATAAATAAAGAGCCAATAAGACTGCCAGGCCTTAGCAAAGAGCACACATTAGGTACAATACCAGCGTATCAATGGAACATCTTAAACAATCACTGCCTAACCATTGAGAGCAGCCAGAGACACAGCAAACGGGGATCTGAGTCAGGGCCGGACTGGGAACCAAAACCGGTCATGACAAAGTGCTCGGCCGCCCCTCCCCCCACCCCCCCTTGGGGGTGCGGCCGAGCTCTTTGCCAGCCTGGGCCGGTTTTCGGCCGATTTTGTTACAGGGCCGATTTTGTTACAGGGCCGATTTTGCAGCTATATGCTGCAAAAACGGCCCTGTAACAAAAACGTCCCCCAGGGGCCCAAAACCGGCCCCCATCCGTGCGGGGAATTGCCCGGTGCTCGCTACGACCAGTCCGGCCCTGAGTTGAAAGCAGCAATGGAAAGAGGGCAAGCTGGCGGTGCAGGGCAGTTTTACCGCTGGAGTAATTGTTGCTTGGTTAGGGCACACCTCATGATTTATAGTTTTTTTTTTCTACATTGTTCATGGTTATTGTAGTTTTAATCTACTTTAGTATCGAGATGCTAATTACAGTTATGATCCTCGCCTCCAGGCCTGTCATAGAATTGCAGGTTGCAGATCAGGCCTACCCTATGCACCAGAGTTTTACCATGGATTCCATTCTAAAATACCCCCTCACTTTCATTCTTCTGCTATCTCCTCTCTTCGCATTAAAGTTCTGTTGTATGGCTGTAGCTACTGATTGTTCTTTCTGTCTGCTAAAACTATTGTAAATCTGTTATGTTCTACATGAAGTGCTCGGATCACACTCGGCTGGGTTCACACTGTAACTTTAAAAAATAAATAATTAATGATAAATTAAACGTTGCCAGTGCGCACTAGTTACTGACCTGCTAAATTACAAAAAGGAGTGTCACTAAGTTGATTAATTGTACCTGTTATTTACAACACCATAAAATGCAATACTGTTGAAAGTCCTATATAATGTAGTCTGTTATTGGTTGATCATGTGTTATTATTACATAGAGATGGAGAATTTTGTTATGGAGCAGTCAAGTGAACATTTATAGAAAGTAATTTGGTGGGATTCCATTTAATTGCAATGATTATTCCAGCTGTGTATTTCTTAAATTTTATACAACCTATGTGGGACACAAAAGGAATTCTGCACATTTTCCACATTTGTAAAAGCACTTAGACTCTGATTTAGAGCTTGGTGGTCAGAATACTCCCCACAAAATAGACCGGATACTCAGCCCACCAAAACCCTTGGTCCACCGGCCTCATTTAGAGATGAACAGATCCTGAGCATTACGTTGATGGAGCCCCCACTGGCCCAGTCAACAGAACAATAGCCCGTTTAATTAGGGCCGTCCAAGGAAGGACACTACACTGCCCACCCTATATAGGGTGGATGGTAGAATTCTTTTTTTCCTGGGGAGGGGTGATACCCCGAAACTGTCACTGGATACCTTTTTTTTGGTCCAGGGAGGGCCTGGCTTGGCAGTTCGGGCTGGACTTTTCTAATGGGGAGCAGGATCAAGACTGATTTGCATATGGCTGGGTCCAAACTGGGGTGGCATGGTGAGCAAAACAATTATGGATTTAACCCAGATCTGTGACTGGGAATGAATGTTTGACAGTGTTAAGCATACTGTCAACCATCTTTTTGTGTTGCTAAAAGTTGCCCTTAGTGGGGAGGGTATGCCCAGGCATGGACCCCATGCTCACTGTGCCACTGGATTCAAGCAAGCCTGGCTGATAAGGGGTGATACCCGACACCGTTCCCAGGACGCTAGTTTCAGGGCCCGGAAAGGGCTTGGCTTGGCAGGTCGGTCTGGACTGTTCCCATGGGGAGCAGGGTCAAGGCTGAATTGCATATGGCTGGGTCGAAACTGGGGTGGCATGGTGAGCAAAGAAACGATGGACTTAATCCAGATCTGTGACTATGGGTGAATGTTTGACAGTGTTCAACATTCCATCCATCATCATTTTGTGTTGCTAAATGTCTTTCACCCCCCAATTTTGAATTAAAGCTTAATGCTTTGCGTTTACTTCTTTGAGCCATTTAATCAGTGCACCGTGTTAAATATATCTGGCTTCTGCATGTTTCACAGGATTGGTAGTGTGCTTGGGGAGGGTGGTATTTTAATGCAGAAGCTAAAATGAAAACCAGAGCATACATCCTTGGTCAGTGCATTGAAAACATTTGTTCCACATAGCTAAAAGTCTTTATTCATTGTCATCAATTCCTGAATTAGTTCATCCACCCATTTCTCACTCCTCCAACTACTCTCATTGAGCCTTGCAGCATGTCTCCAAACTCGATCCACCCATTCAAAGACTGTACAAGTCTCTATAATTAAAAATGTTTTGTAAAACGCACCACATTTGCAAATTTTTACAAATATTTCCTATGGAGAGACCCACCTCCCCCAAAGTCCTCTTGCACTGCTCAGGCTCATTCGCATGCGCCCCATCCAGTATGAGGACAGATTTTCAAAATGTGCTTTTGATTTCATGTCTGGCCCTGAATCCGTCTGCGAAAATCTAAAACATGGCTCAAGCATGATAAGTGACTAATGTACAAAACTTTTTTACAAGGTGCATTTGAGAGTTTGAAGAGGTGCCTAGGATCACAGCCTACTAACCAACAAACTTTTTTTTTAAATTCACAAAGTGGAATAGATCCAAAGGGGCCAACTTGGACTCACAAAACATTGATACATCTCCTAAAGAATTGCTATTTGGAAGGGATGTCTACAACATGCCCCTTTTAAATAGCAATTCCTTATGGAGTCGTAATCAGTTTTAGAAGTGGTAATAATTTACCACCTCCTAAAATAGGGTTTGTACCTAAACGTTTTTATGGGTGCAAACGGTCCAATTCACTGTTTGTGACCGTAAAAACGTTTTGTACATCGTTTGATAATCTTTACTTACTTTGCACTATGAAACAGAGCTTCAACCATGAACATAACTCACACACAATGTGTTCCATTTATGTTACAAAGATTAATATTTACCAACTCTTTTGGTAGCTCTCTATCTCAGTATGAAATAGGATGGTCCTCGGCTGTTAACTACAAACCAGTTAATTTTTTTCTTTTATATACAGCTTTATTGGCATAACAAAACAGACATCCAATAATACTGCAACTTTTTAAACACTTTTTTTAATGTATATGTAAGAATTCCAACACAGCCAATGAGGCCCCTAGTTTGAGCGAACAATTTCAACAGATGTATCATAAAAATAGAATACAACTATCCTGCCAATCTCTCCTGTCCCCCACTCCACATCTATTAAAACAAAGAAAAAACATCTTGACTCCATCAAACATAACGTTCATCATTATAGTTCTATATGGTCTCCCTTTTGCTGTGGAATGTCAGAATTTCTTCATTCAGGAGTTGGTGTATCTGATGGACCGGCACTAGGTTGATTCTTTTATATTCTGCCCACCTATTCCATGTTTACGGGTGCTTTGGGGGGCAGCCACTAGCTTTATAGATTGCAATCTCCATTCCCATACAGTTGTCTATTCCCCTTTTCCACACCGACAGTGACTGATGGGCCACCACCTTCTTCCCTGGCTAGGCTGTGTTTAGCGAGCGTCAGTCCCAAACTAAGCAAGGATAATTTATATTTATTCCCACCTACATCATCCATAAGGTGAGGAAGGGCCAACCGGGAGCTACGCTGGATCTGCCAGGACAGGACCCCACCCAGACATGTGACCACTCCCTGCCAAAATCTCTCAAAATCTGGGCAGTTCCTTACTGTGTGGACAGTGGTGGCTGGTGACATTTGAAAGTGGTGGGGCGTAAACCAATTGTTAAACTTCACCATTGCGAGCGAGCGTAGCGAGCGATCCCGAACCACCTAAGGGGGGTTTGGGGGGGTTCTCCCCCCAAGAAAATTTTGAAAAATGAGTGGGCAAATGGTGCATTTTCAAGCAAATTTGAGAAAGCAGGGAGGTTAATAAAGCAATTGTGAAAGTGCAGTTATTACATTAATAGAGATGTCATATAACATAGGTAGACGCTTATTCAGTATAACCACAAAGCTTCATAATAGACTTCGCGATACAATGCATTTCAAACAGGTTGCAAACTAGCAGCATTCAACATATTGTTCACTTTTTGTAGATAAAATCAGCACGTCTATCTCTAAGAGCAGCAAACTTTTCAATAACTTGAATGTTAAAGTCTGGTATTCTCTTAACTAGGTCTCTCTCTATAGAGAGCATAGCTAAAGCATTCAGTCTTTCCTGAATCATGGTGTTCCTCAAGAATGTCTTTATTCTGTTCAAAGTGGAAAAACATCGTTCCGCCTCTGCTGTTGTCATTGGAGTGGTTATGACTATTTTTGGTAAAGCTACTGTCTCTGTAAGTGACTTTTCCATGTTAAGGTTCCGAATCAAAGCAAGCAAAGAAATTGCACCAGTGGCCTGCCGATATACACTCATACTGTAGAGTACAGTTAATTCAGTTCTCAAATCCTCTTTGTTGAGCATAGGGTAAGCTTCCACAGCCTTATTCAGTGCTTGCTCAGGGAAGGAGTTTTCATATTTTGCAAACAAATCACTTTTCAGTAACGTGGCACTGACCAAATGGTTTGTAAAAGAAAAACGTCCCTTTGCCTGCACAGTTATAGTGTCACATATCTCTTTTGCAATTCGGACCAGACTGCTGATGTTTTTCCTGCGGTTGGAGAAAGTAGAATCATTTGGCAGTCTGCTATCTAAATTGTCAACCCCTTCTCTGACTTTGTTAATGTAGGTGACAAAGTCAGTGGTAGCTCTTTCCACACAGACAGTATCTATTTCACGTTTTTGTAACCTCTCATATAGTACGTCAACATGAGGCATTAGGTCATGAAACAAAAACAGCAAAAACTGGAACTCCCTGTCTTGCAGTGTTCTAGCAAAGCCACGGGCCTCACTCCGAGTTTTATATTCAAAGTCATCATTGGCTTCTATGGTGTCGAAACATTTTTCAAGGTCAACCCTATGTTGGTATATTAGGCAGTTTGTACGTATGTGAAAATTCCAACGAGTTGGGCCTCCCTTTGGAATCCTTCTGTTGACGATCGTATGAAGTACCTCCGTTCTTTTGGGGGAACGTGAGAAGAATGCTGCCATTCCTCCTACATCCATAAAGAATATCTGTGCCTCAGAGATCTTTCCTACTGCTTGTTGCATAATCAGATTAAGTTGGTGGGCATAGCAGTGCACATAATGGGCATTAGGGTACACATCTCTAATTTTTTTTTGTACTCCACCGGAGGTTCCACTCATTACTGCAGCACCATCATAGCTTTGTGCAATCAGTTTTTGTTTTTGAGGCTGCTCTGGAAAAATCAAGTTTAGTTCTTGTAGAATAGCTGAAGAAATGCTTTCTGCACTAGAGTCTTTTAAATGTGTAAAACCATAGAACCTCTCCACAACTCAGCTGTCATTGTCAAGGTACCGAAAGATCAGTACAGACTGTGTTTTAGTGGCCACATCAGTGGTGTCATCAGCCTGAATAGCCACAAAGTCGGTGTTTTTCAACTCTTGCACGATATTGCTTTTTACATTCTCTAGCATGCACTCAAGCAGTTCATTTTGTATTATTTTAGAGGTGCCCTTGAAGACTGTAGCACTTGCTAGATGTGCTTCCATTTCACGGTCTATGCTTGATATTAAATCCACAAGGCCTCTGAATATACCAGGTTTTGCGGAACTTTGAGATTCATCATGCCCTCGTAATGCCAGTTCAAAAGCTCCACAGAAACTAATGCAATCAATGATTTTTGATAGTCTGTGTCTATTCCTATCAACTGCTTCATTGTGTTTCTTTATTGTTTTGCGGTAGGCATCGCTTATGTGGGCTTCAATCGGTGTGTCTCCCAACATTCCCAGTCTCGTCAGGTTTTCCATATGTATTTTTGTGTGTGCATGCTTCTTTACTTTATCTGACAGATGTTTCAAGTCTTTCACTCCTTTTTTTGTCCAAGGAATTTCACCACCAAACAGCAAGCAGGGGAAGCAGAACAGAGTATTTGTTGAAGTACACCCTGTAAGCCAATCAACTTTTGTGTACCAGGTGTTTGAGAAAGAACGTGTGTAAATCTTCCCTCTGTCTTGGGAACTTTGTTGTAGGTTTAGGTTTAGCCGGTGGGGTCCTAGTTGTTTTACAATTAGTTTATCTTCACGTTTCAGTCCAATGAACGGCTTTGCAAGTAGTTGCTCTACTGTATTCATGGTGTTACCAATGTTAATTTTACCTGTCAATAATCAAGTACAACGTATGAGGTTAGGTGCATGTGGAGGCCACCCACCATGTAGACAACTTACATAGCCCTTAACTACTAGAATGTAAAATACAGCAGCGGTTTCCTTACCTTAAACGCTGGGGTTGTTGACTGTTGTAGAGGCGCAAGTGCAGCAAAGGAGGTTGGTGCCTCTTCTTCTTTGCTTTGAGGCTTTACCAGATGCTGAAAAGCAAATATAACAAAATGTAGTTGTGTCACCCAAACACATAGACTGTTAATCATAAAGAACCACAGGCCTCGGATCATACATAAAACAAATTCATCCTGTGACTTCAGTGTCAAGTTGTGCAGACGTTTTGTACCTATTGCACAATACACATTGTCTTATTTGTTAAGATAGGAGTCGAAATCTTAGTGACAATTGGAATGTTAAGAAATCTGTTTCGGAATCGATCCAGGCAACAGATGCCCAAAAATATGCTATTGTGGGTGTAATTTATTCTTTATTGTAATGCCCATTTATTTTAAATAAAGCAATCTTTTACTTTTTAAATGCAGTCCGTTTTCCTTAAAGGAAAATGGGATGCGTCCAGAAAAGAAAATGAGGATATAGGTACTCCCTTGCCAAATCCCCTTTTGCCGTACATTATCATAATATGCAAACTTCCCTGAGCAGTTGCATGCGTGAAAATTGTTTGCGAGGTATGGCCTTGCATACAAAGTAAAGGACATGCAAGAAACCAGCTCAATGCTTTTTGTATACAATTTCTAAAGTCGTGCAGAGCTCTGCATTAGAGTATAAACTAGCACATACTAACTGAGCACGCCGTGAGCGTGTTGCACTGCTAGGTGAAATCAGCATTTTCTCTTCTACAGTAAAGTGGTACCCTTCACATGTTCCTCACACCTCCCCATTTCACAAGTTTCGAGTATCGTAGCTGAGTTATTTTAAGACTTGATTACTGAATGGGATTTAAAAAAACATCTCAACTACCCCGTTATTCTGATGAGTAAAGCAGTTTTACTGAGGCGTGTTTACTGTTTCTTTCAGAACGTGTATTCCCCCCCCTGCGCCTCCTACGAATAAAATCAATGTCTGCACAATCTAAACCCGACATTCCTATTTTTAGAAAATGCAAATCTACCAATAGAGGAACTGGCAGTGGCTCTGAAGGAACCATAATTTCTACCACTCAGCACACTACAGATATTCAGGGAGACAGAAGGACTTCAGACAAGGGGAAGGCATGAACATTTTAAGGAAACAGCCAAGAGATTCCTTTCCATGTCTGAAGGTTTAAAACGTAAGTCCCCTATCTTAAACATCACCTGCCACCAACCATCAGTCTGTCATCCTGTGTTATGCTCTACTGTGTGTGGGGGTATATTATACATATACCCCCAGCCACCGGTACCCTTGCACTCTGATGATGGATCCTCAATCAGGAGTACTCTCAAAGGAGGGAGTGCTGATTTCCTGCTGCAATGAGGACAAACACAAGCCCATGCCTGAAAAGATCGAACAAAAAATGGATGCCAAAGCTGCTTTCCCATGAGATGATTGTGGACCCTACAACCTGGGTGTCAAGCTGGGTGTCGACCGTGGGTATAGTGCAAATATCCCAATGTATTCACAGCCTAAGAACCAGTGACACAGAGGCATTAACACATCCATTCAATGGAGCAGAACACGAGATTCCAACAGAGAGGTATACCGTATTTAATAATGTCTCTAAATTCGAAATCACACCAAGAAACGTGGATGAAAAGTCTAGACTACTGAATGAACATCAATCCATAACAAAAAGTTCTAGTCTTATTGTCAACTGCAAAGCCAGTTTTCCAAATGAGAACCAGCCCGGACCTCAGAATCGGGGTGTTGGTGATGCTGTCCGTAATATGTGTGTTTTTCCTAGTGCCAATATACAGCGCTAATCCGCGCCAGATCGTTATATTTGGAACCCGTCAAATAGTAATACGCTGGAAGATAAGAGGAAACACAAAACTGCAGATAGACGTCTGTTATTTTACAGCGCTTACATGCAGCATTGGCAAAAATGTTGATATGTGCTGTATAAAATAGAGGCTCCTAATATACAGTTCGCGCGTTTCATACCGAGGCTCCTCCGAGGGCAGTTCCCAGTTCCGTGAAACACGTGTTTGCAGCAAATGAGGAGTTTGTGACAGACAGTGTTGCGGATCACACTGATTTCTACAAAATGCCAGAGCATATTGTAATGCAAAACGGCACGACAATATCATAAAATACCCTACCTAATTTTTCATTTTATAGCAACACTCAAAATCACATACAATAAAGGTTGCTGCTTGTAAAGCAATGCCGTTACCGTGTGCGCCCCGATAAAGTAAGATTCGATGTCCCACTAGTAGATGGCACTCTCTGGCTCAAAAATGATTCCCGGAGAAAAAAATACTCCAGTGAGGCTTTCTGATATGAACGGTTTGTCAAGAGCCTGCATGAGCAGAGCACTGACGCTCTAAGAACTGGCCGTGCTTCAAAGAAATGCTATTGATCTTTGAAATATTATGTATATTGTAATTGAGCCTTCAGCGCAGTAAGAAACCAGGGTGCCTTAAGACAAAGGAGATCACTTGTGTTTTTTCTCAGTCAGTGTCCAAGATCCTAAGGGCATTGATGTATGCCACGCTTTCCCATGTGCACAGCACTTGTCAGGCGTGTCAGAAGTGTCCCTGACGGTGCCAAGCCGCAGCAGCAAATAAAGCAGTCTTGGTTCCGGTTCAGCATGTGTCTGCTTTCCCTCGCCAGCCCCCCCTAAAAAAAAGCTTTGCCCCGGGGGTAGTTTAAGTTAAAGAGCAGTCACAGCTCAGATGTTGTGCGCAGTTATTTCTAGTCATAAATACATATTTTCACACCTGCGAGTGCACACAGGTCAGAACGGTCATATTAAGGAAAAGCAGTCAGCATGTTCAAGACTTACAGATGACTGAAAGGTAGATGATGCCAGTATTATCAAAAACACATCTTGCTGTTTCATCCCTGCAAGACTATTTATCCGTGTTCAAGGTCTGCCTGCAAGACTATTTTTCCATGTTCAGGGTCTCACCCGTTGAGTTCAAAGCTGCCAACACTTCCAGGTTGTACTGTTGGCAACCAGTCAGATCTTACCATGAGATCTGTGAATGGGCGCGAACAGAAGGCGCTAGCTTTTCCTTACTAGTCAGGCCTACAGCAGAGATCAGGCCTCTCGCACACTAACGGTAACGTACGTAACGCTCGCTCACACTCACAGGCCTGATCGGATCGCCGCTGTACCAACAGTCCACAGCATACCCCCAGGGGCCTGGCAAAGAGGGCAGAGGAGGCCTGGCAAACAGGGCTGAGGGGTACCTGGCACAGAGGAGACCGTGGCTCAGAGGCCTGAGGGGCACTCTTGACTCACAGAGGGCTGACCCCGCTAGCCTGCGCATGAGAGTTCTCTTGTAATAACTTAAGACTTTCAAAACTGCCTCTTTTACACCCGTAGGCGGCACCAATGTAACTCCTAAAGCTACATACCTTACGTCAGTCATTTATGATTTTAAAGTAAATTCACGCCCGCCTACCTTGAATGTAATTTTATCGTAGCTAAAGAAAATGGGGAGCAGTTGATCCGATCCAAGAAATGATCGACGATGTCTCGATGAATGATGAATGAATCGCGTCAAGGACGGTGTCTCACAGACAGTCTAGTAGTAGTCTCTCAGTCTCTTGTCGACTCTCTCCACGCGCTAGTCTCACTCTCGACTACTGAGAGTGAGAGGAATTTGCCCAGCAACGGCACAATGGCCAATCACTGCATGGCTCAATAATAAACCATGACACTGATTGGCCATTGCTACGTTAGGCACTGGGCGGGCCCTCCCACCCCTGCGGATTGCAATGCAGTGCCAACTCCAACTCCAAGTAAGTTATACCCCCTCGGCTGCAGCAGCCAATCTGGACGCAGATGCTGCTGTCGTAGGATGGGCATGAGCAGGCAAACTCGCCGCTCATTTTGCTCCTACTGCGATCTGCTGTTTTAGCCACCTCCCCAGTCACCTTGTGCTTGTTGTAGCAAAGCCACTATGCGCATGCTGGGTTCCTGGCCGAGGAAAGGCAGCCGGCCAAACCCAACACGCGCACGCCATGTGACCACACGGCGCACATTGTACGAGGCCGCGCCCCATTGAAAATCAATGCTGCCTGCCCCCTGCCCTGCCTAATAACGGACATGGAGGCCTGGCCGAGTTGTTGTCACGTGACGTGACACCGCAGCCGCGAGTGATGCGAGCGCGCCGCTTTAAATTATTAATACAATTTCAACTTTGAAAGTTGAAATTGTATTAATAATTTAAAGCGGCGCGCTCGAAAACGTACACAAATAATTAAGTGGGGCAACGCCCCACCGCCCCAACGCAAAAACCGCCACTGTGTGTGGATGAAGGTGCCCTCCTCAGCACTGCAATGGAGACATGCTGGGAAGGGAATCACCCCTGTACTTCATAAACCAAAGGAGTCTGGTGGTCTAATCGTTCAAGAGAGACTCAAAAGACATGCAAAAAAGAAAGAAGAGAAAGCCTTAAAGTACTGTTTGACTAAGAAGGATTTCCATCAATAACCAGTGACTGGTCAGTTTCATCATCTGGATATCCAACCTTCCCACCACTATAAACCTCTCCACAAAGAGGTATTCACTGTGGTATGGGTGTCAAGCAGATCACCGAAAATGAAGGAAGGAGGAAAAAAGAGAACAGCAAAGATCACTGGCTCGATCAAGACATATATCAAAAATGATATGAAAAGGGTGCAGTGCAAAAACGTGAGATCTAAAAGTGGATTTAGAGGAAGAAAGGAATATTTTATTTGGAGTATTCCTACTAATCCTTAGAATAAAAGTTGATGCAAAGACAGCTTTTAATATATAGGCTGTACTGCAATACGGTCGACATGTTTCAGCCTTCCTGACTCAGTGGTCAATGGCTTTCCTCAGGATCTTTTACCATGTTCGTATTGCTACTGCAACAATGTGTGTGACAAAAATTAAATTGTAAGTGCATTAAATACAACCTTTGCGGTGTACATCTCTTCGTGCAACCGGTGTATCTGTATTACCTATACACAATGAAAGAGAAAGGGAAAAAAAAGCAATGTCTATCTTGAATATTTCACTCTCTTGATATAACAATATATATTGGAATTGATCAATATAATGTCTCCAAGTGCTTACCTGTTTTGCACTAGGAGTAAACCTCACCTCACCCGGTAATAACTCAGGTTGATGGAGGCCCCGCCCTGTGAATAGAGGGAATATCACAAAGATAACCATAAGTGAGAGAGTCATAATAAAATCTCCCATTTATTAGGCTCAAGTGGTTATTTGTTTAACAGATCACTTTATAGATCCAAAATAGGAATTCCGTCCCGACACTCCTCAGAAAATGCTCTCCAAAACGAAGAAATAGTTACATTGTAAAACCCAAGTCGTTTGCTGCTCCTAACCATAATAAAACAATTGTGAAATTAAGGTCTGAGTCAATGGTGTATTCAATAGATCTACGTAAACAGACTCTGGTGTAACATCTCGTAGTTAATCTCATATTTAAAAGTTTGTTAAACTATTTATTTCAAGTTTGTTAAACTGTTCTTTTCAAGAAAGAGAGAGTCAAAAGGCCGTTACTACGTTACTTATGAGACAGAAATGAGAATCCATTCCAAAAAAAGGGGGGCTTACCTCTCCGTCGGTACCTCTGGGTCTGCCTGAGCCGTTTGCGAGGTAGCCATGGTTCTTGTTGACGGTCTTTTAAACGTCTGAGACGTCGGAATGCGCGCGAAATCACGCGCATATCTAACGACCAATCCCCACTGAGTGACGTCATCACCAGGGGGTGTGTGTTGTTTTGTTAAGAACTACAAAGTGACGTGTACATCACAGGAAACGGTAGTTCGTTGGTTCTTATAAACATTTTGTCAATAACATCAAGACAAAAAAACGGAATTAACATATCCACTCCAGAATTTGATGGTATCGCAACTGGTCATAATGAAATTATCGCCATCTAACTCAGTTGCATCTCGTACTAGATGTTTGCGGGACTACCGGGTTTCCGAGGCTGGAACCCGTGGTTGCCAACTTGGTGCTCTTTTTTGGAAATAGTAAAACTTTATTAGGTCAACGATTAGAAGCACACGCACACCAAGTGCTGATCAATATGATGAATTTGAGATGTATGGATAACCTCGAGTATCTATTATTAGTGGTAGACCTTGCTCGCACGACTGGCTTATAGTTAGTAGACCTTGCTCGCACGGCTGGCTTGTTGTCGTTGTCGGCGAGATAATACAGTCTTGACGTAGCTGGTGTCTGTATAAAACACCAACAAGTGGGTTGTTAAAGAGGCTGTAGATGAAATGTATCATAGGGAAGACCATGGTATTCCGTCATTTAGGCCAGTGATATCACTATGGATTGTAAAAACCCATCTTTGTTCTTTACGGAATAGAAAGTGGGATACAACACTCACATGGGACGGCACATATGGTTTTTCTAAGACCGTCCAGGTGAAATCATTTGCTTGATGGTTGGCCTCAAGAAAATGTCTTGTTAATCTGGTGTTCGATTTCTTGCACCTGAATGTGCTTTTGTGCTCGAGCATCCGTAATCTGACTTTACGAGTAGTCATGCCTACATATCGGCATTTACACGGACACTCAATCAGATAAATCAAATTGTCACTGTTGCAGTTTGTAAAAGTTCTTTGTTCCCAAGGTTTCATTGTGCCGATGTCTATGGGCTTTGAGTGTTTAGTTTGTGGGCAGATGGAACATGCACCACAAGGATGGTGTCCCTGAACCCCTGGTAAATCCCATAATGTTCCGATTTGGCGTGGTTTCACTTCTTGAGGTCGAGTATGAACCAATTTATCTCGAAGATTCACTCCTCTCTTTAGAGAGAATAGAGGTAACTGTATCTTTTCTTTACATGAATTCAGGAGCCGCCAATGTTTCTTGACGCTTTTCTGGATGCCATTAGTTAAGGTACTGAAAGTATGGACAAAAGTTAATCGATCCATAGGGGGTTTGTCAAATGGAGGTTCTATCAAAGCCTCTCTATTATTATTAGTGGCTCGTTTGAGAGCTGTTTTTATCAATCTCTTAGGATACTTTTTTTCCACCAGTTGTTCTGTAAGATTCTGGGCATGACACTGGTATCTGTCTAGTGTGGAGCAATTCCGTCTCACACGTAGAAATTGCCCATATGGTAAATTATCTCTTAGGGATTTAGGATGCTGGCTGTCGTATCTAAGGAGAGAGTTCTGGGCCATAGGTTTCCTGTAAAGTTCACTTTCCAATCCTGTAGGAGTAACAAAGATGGACAAATCCAGAAAGGCCAGTTTTTCTTTATGGACTTCAACTGTAAACCTCAGAAAATCATTTTGAGTGTTCAGCCATTGTAAGAAAGCAGAAATGGAAGTCAGATCCCCTCGCCATACTACAAAAATATCATCAATATAGCGCTTCCATACTCTAATTGAATCATGGAAGGGGTTATCAGAGTTAAGTACATGTTTCTGTTCGAATGTGTGTACGTATAGGTTGGCCAGACTTGGTGGTGCAAAAATGCTTCCCATGCTGGTACCTGAGACTTGGAGGTACACTGTTTCTTCAAATTTGAAGAAGTTCTCTTTCATTGCTAGATGTGCAAGTGTCATAATGAAGTGAACAGGAGTGATAGAATCCAAGTCTGTGTCATTCAGGATAGAGGAGATGGTGTCCAGAGTTTCGTCTTGTGGAATAGATGTATACAATGATTCTACATCAAATGATACTAAAAAATCTCTTTCTGTATCGAATTCCACTGTAGGTAATAGACGCAGGACATCTTTGGTGTCTTGTAAAAAGGTAGGCATTTTCTTTACCAAAGGCCTCAAAAAATGATCTACAAAAGTAGACAAGGGCTCCAGAAGCGATCCTAGGCCTGATATTATGGGCCTTCCTGGTGGAGGACGTTGAGTTTTGTGTACTTTGGGTAAAGTGTAAAAGTATGGCATCACAGGATGTGAAGTTTGAAGAAACAGTGCCTCTTGTGTAGTAATCCAGCCTTCTGCTAATGCCTCTTCAACTGTTTCTGTGATTGGTTTCTTGATTCTTTCTGTTGGATCTTCTTCAAGGGGTCGATAGAATCTTCTGTCCCCTAGTTGTCTCTTACATTCTTGTCGATACACCTCGATCTCCTGGATGACAATGGCTCCGCCTTTGTCGGTGGGCTTTATTATGATGGTCTGGTCTTGTGTAAGGGCTTTCAACGCCAGTTGTTCTTTCTTAGGTAGATTGCTGTATTGATTCCTCTTCTTTTTATTTTCACACAGAGTTGTAATCTCTTCTGTTACTGCTTTCTCGAAAGTGAGGACTTGTGGAGGTACACTATGTGATGGAGGACTGAAAGTAGGTCGCTTCTTTAGGCCTGTGTAGATGTCTTCTGTTGTAGTTTGAGAGAGATCTTTGTTTTTGAAGAAAAATGTAAGCGTATCTTACGGAAAAATTTAGCCAATTCGCATTGTACTTGAAAATCATCTCCATCTGTCGTGGTTACAAATCCAAGACCTTTGTTGAGAACAGATGTTTCGTCTGTAGTCAGGACCTTCTTGCTTAGATTTATTATTAAGTTGTCTCTGTGCTCGTTCCCGGTTGTGGTTGACTCTTCTTGGATTGGCTGCGTGTACTCATTTGTTGAGGCATGGATGTTGACAGATTCCAATGTACTTGCGCCTGCCGGCCTCTTCTTCTGCCTCTGGACCTTCCTTGGCCAGACCCTAAAAAAGGCAGGTAACTGGGGTCATGTTGATGCATTTGGAACGGACCTTGGTTTACGGTTTACGGTTTATAATTTATTGCACAGTTAATTAAAACCAATGCGATACAATAACACATAATAAAATTCGTTAAAAATCTACAGCATAAATAATTCATCTGTGTAAGTTAAATCAAATGTCCTGTTTTGCTGAGTTAATCATGGATCAGGTTTTGGTAGTTTTTTTTCCACTACTTTTAAAAATTTCACAAATCTACAGCTCAGCTGAGGGTCCTGTGCTGAAAAGCAGGTTAGCACTGCATTCCTTCGTGTGCGTACCCCCTGTAGAATGAAATGGCGTTTCAGCAGGAGCTTCCTTTCTTCGTGCAGTTCCTCACACGAGCATAGCAGGTGCAGCATGTCTTCAGCCCCTTTGCCGCATAACCTGCATAATGTGCCTGCTTTCGATCTCAGCCAGTGAGGAAGATGTAGGATGCATGGTAACAAGCCCAATCTATATCTTAAAAAGCACAGTTTGATTTTTTTTGTGTAACCTAGGGCAAGGTAAGGCTGGGAGGCTTGTGTCAGGTATGTATTTAATACCATCCATGCATGAGATCTTTTTGATAGGATGGCTTTATCCTGAACCCATGACTGTAGCTTGATCGATTTTTTCACCAGTTTGTTGAGTGTTTTATGATCTACAGGGGACGCCCAGAGCCCTGCCAACCCGGTGTTCCTTATGCTTTTTTCAAGGTGTTTTGCAGCTGGTGAGTTTTGGGTCTCCTCTAGCTCTTGCCATAGATATTCGTTCAGCGTCCCTTCGGTCGTTTTTCCTATTTTTTCCCAGGAGCAGATATATGCCCCCTGTCGTGCCAATAGCTGTGACCGAATTCCAAACTCCAGTCTTATCTGTGCTGGGGAGGATCGCCTTGGAAGGCTGAAGATGATTCTGTATGCCGACACGATTGTGCTGTCAAGTATAACGGCATCTCTGCCTCGATGGACCTCACTCCCATATGTTAGTGTTGGTAACAGTTTGGCACGTATAACATGTAGTAAGGGGGACAGAGAAGGGCCGGAGAGGTTGTTATTTAATGTTTTTAAGGCAATTGCCAGAACAGTGCCTTTGCCTCTTATGCTAGCCCTTTGTTCGCTAAATTGGCCGCCACTGTCAATCTTCACGCCTAGATATTTATACGACGAGGTGTCTTTAATTCGGGTGTTTTTCCAGAACCACGAGAAAACTTTCTTCTTTTTGTTGTTTCTGATTGTCATTGTTTGCGTTTTCTCGAGGTTCACTGTTAAATCATTTAACTCAGAATATTTCTGGGTCATATTCAGAAGATTTTGAAGCCCAACTCTTGTGTGGCTTATTAACACCAGGTCGTCTGCATATAAGAGGCATGGTAAATTGAGGCCTCCTAATTTTGGCGAGTGTGAATTGCAGTTGTTTAGTAGGGACACCAAGTCCCCCAGGAACAAGTTGAACAATGTGGGGGCCAGCACGCAGCCCTGCTTGAGGCCATTATTAGTTTGTATCCGCCTTGACAACATTGAGCCGTCCCCCACCTTGATCTGAATCCAAGTGTCTGTATGTAAATTAATTAACAGCTCCAACAAGCCTTTTGGGATACCCCAATCATTGAGTTTTGTCCATAGTAGGTTGCGATTAATGTTATCGAATGCTGCTTTGTAGTCTATATAGCAGAGGTGCAGAGGCAGTTTTTTTGTCTCTGCCTTGTCAATAAGCATACCCATCGTCAGTATGTTTGTTGTTGTCCCCACTGATTTAACAAAGCCTGTTTGATTGACAGGTATGAGAGATTTCCTCGTAGCCCATTCTTTTAGTTCTTCCAAAATTAGACCTGCGAAATACTTCGCATCGTTATCGATTAGGGCAACTAACCGATAATTTTGAGGAAGGCCCCTATCCCCCGCTTTGTATATGGGGGCAATAATGGAGCCCTTCCAAGTATCTGGCAAGATGTTTGTGTGTCTGATCTCCCGAAAGAGAGGTTCAAGTGCCGCTGCCCAGTAATCCATATCTTGTTTGAAGAGGACAGGCGGGATCCCATTTGGACCCGGAGCGCCTTCCCTTCTACCTTTCTTTATTTGCCGCTTTATTATGGGTACCAAGGAAATATAGTCTGCATCTCCCGCCCTGTCCTGGTCAATTGGGCACCATTGTAACCTATTGCCGTCGTCCTGGGCTCGCACAGGAAGGATTGTTCATGTTCTGATTGGCCAACAGATCTCGGTTAAAATGGTTTTCGAGATATGCTGCCCAAATTGCCTCTGTGATGTTTGATGATATCTCCGTTTTTGCAGGGTGCGTTAATGAATTTATTGTTTTCCAAAACCTTGCACCATCATTCTTTTTTATGTCCTCATGAAGGGTTGCCCAGAGTTGTTCCTCTAAGGTTCTATTTGCTTCCCACCTAAATTTTTTTAATGAGGCTTTTAGTTCAGAGAGTTGATACAGCATCCTTTTGTTGTTGTGATCCTGCTGTACTATTCTCCTTAACTTGGAGATTGAATATTTTATTTCTTTAATTTTCACTCTGTGTGATTGAGGGAGGGTGCCTAACTTATTTGTCCTTGTGCACAGTTTAGATTTTGTTGCATATTGTCCCAAGGTGGTAGTGAACTGCACACATTTCACTACTTCATTAGAGCCCATGCACTCCAAATGGTGTTGTTTTGCCAGTCCAGTCAAAAATTCGCCCATTGCGGTCGAATACTTGATCTTTTTAAAATTTTCGGTATAAATGGACTCTTTGGGGGCTGTCGAGCGCTCGTAAGTTGGCTTAGCAAGGTCCATAATGATTTCCTGAGGGCAGTGATCGCTATCTGTTTGGATCCCAATCTGATAGGATATTACAAATCGGAAAAGTGGGAGTGACATGAAGGTATAATCTAGCGTGCTGTTCGCTTTTTTTGAGTGAAAAGTTGAAGCTGGCGGGTTGTCCCCTGCAAACCTGCCGTTTAATGCCCTTATGTTGAAGTTTTCTAGTGCCTCCAGTACCTTCTTTCCCAATTTTGATTGAGTGGCTATTAGTGGCTTGCTTTGTTGTGGTAGTGCCCAGAATGTATTTTGTGCCGTAGTACCTTCCTCTTGTGTTGTTCCCATAAGATTGAGGTGGAAATCCCCAGTGAGTACTAAATTCCCTGTTTTTTCCCCCGTAATACACTCTTCAATATATGCATATAACTCCCTCGCTGCTTTTTTCTTTCCTTTGGGGTGAATATAAGCATTAACCAAAATGCAGTTATTAGTTGTTTTGCCTTGTCCTGTTGTCAAAGTCAGGTTAACTGCGAGTGCAGCTGTCGCCGAGTGCCCGGTTTCTTTGGCCATCGCAAAGCTGGTTGTAGCTACATATGTTACCAAACCTCCTCTTAGATGACCATACTTAGCTAAGCTCTTTGCGCCGGAGAAGAAACGTAGGTATCCTTGCAGATGTGGGGGCTCGGCAAGCCAGGTTTCTTGTAGCGCTATTAGATCAAAAGATCGAATGTAATCTATGAAGTCTGGGTCAAGCATTTTGGATGCTTGGCCATTTATGTTCCAGGAACATAAGCGCAATTGGTCCTGCAAGTTCTCCGTTATTGGCCACTGCACTTGTCAATTGCTGTTTGTTATGGTTCTCACAAACCGTCTTTGTTCCTGCCACCCATTAGGAGCTTGTCTTCCCTGTCGTACTCCGAGAGTGAGTTCGCTCGACCCGTTGCTGCCAGTACGGCTTGGCCCGACAGCACCCCTGAGAACCGAGATTTTGCTACCTTTTGTATGCACCCTCGGATTCGGGTTTCTCTCAGAGCACAGTACATCCGGGTATCGTGGCTTTGTAAAGGGCTTCAGCATGATGCCCCAGTTTTTAAAGGTCTCAGATTCCAGAAGGATCTTTCGTGCCATGTCTGCCGAGGCCCAGGTCGCCTTCGTTGCTTCTTTTCCTATACCATCCACAACTATGAATTCGATAGTCTTCAGGTCCGAGCTTACCACAGATGACAATGGAGGAATATGGGCCAATAATCGCAAGATATTGCCTTTGTTGAGGATGTCGTGGCTTCCTTTGGAGGTAAAATCCGGGATGAACCATGTGGCATCCGAGGCTTCCCCTTGATCGATAGCACCTCCAAATACGTTGTCCTTGTTTGGTGTTGCTGGCCGCTTCGTGTTGCTAGCTGTATTTGCTGGTACCCGATAGCCCTCTCGGTTGTGTTCCCATACTGAAATTAGATCTCTTGCATCATTTGGCGGATCAGAGATTACGCGGCGTGGAAGCTGTTCGTTTAAAGTCAGGATTACAGGGGCAATTGTTGACATTGTTTGGTCCACCTGTAGATATTTTGACACCGTTTCTTTGGTAATGGCTGATATTTGATTTTCGGTTAGTCCTAGATCCTGTCTTCCTGTTTTGTCTTCCCTTGGACTTATAGGGGCTTTTGGGCTTTCCATGGGTTTTGTGCAAGGCCAGATGTTAGGTATTAGTCGGTTCCGAGACCCGGAGTCGACCAATGTAGTTTTGGACCCGGAGTGTAAGGGCGCCACTGCTTGATTGCTTTGTGGATCAGCTGCTGTCTTCACTAAGGTTTTATTTGCTGGTTGGGCGATGTCATCGATAATGCCGACTCTTTCTTCTTGTTCGTGATTCAGTGATATTGCTTCAACCAGATTGCTCGAGCTTTGTTCTGCAGTTTTAATTTGCCCGAAAAGTTGCCTAAAGCCTTCACGTTTGGAGCAGAGCTTCTGTTTCCTCCCTTTGTGTTTTTTCGCTCTCCTCTGTTTGGCATTTGATTTCTGGTTTGTGTCCGCGTCGTCTTCGACACCTGCTGATAGAGATGTTATATTCTCAGTCCTATTTTCCCCTGTGTCCAGGATTTTCGCTACCGTTTTTTGATGGTCATGCCCACCGATCATTGTTGTTTCATCGCGCCGTTTGGCGGCAGTATCTTTGCCGATGGTGGCGTCATCCACAGCCACCCCTATTCGTGCAGTAGACTCTTTGCCGGGTCCTTTTGGTTTGTGGCAGCCCGGTGCACCACTGCTGATCTTCTGGCTAAGTTCTGCAGATTGTTTAAGATGTCCGCATAAGTCTGACATTACTGTTGGCAGAGTGGCCAGTTTGTCAATGATTGGGCCACATTCACAATCAGTGTTGTTTCTCCTTTTGGTATCCACATGTTGGTTCAGTTTGCTCTGAAGTAGCGAGTTTAGTGTGCCCAGCTTCCCGTCTATTGCAACTACAAATACTGCCAGCGTATCTAACAGCGTTAGTTGGGCATCCATTTTCTCCAATTGATATTGTGCTGCGTCCACCAGGAGTTGTACTGTGTTGAGGAGACTGGGCCATGCGCTTTCTTGTCTGGCCTGAGCTAAATATGCATCCTGGTTCCCATCACACTCTTTGGGCCCCGCTTCTTGGAGCACGGGTGACACTTTGAAGAGTTGCGCTGTTTCTGGCCCCTCCGTTCCTGATGTATTTGTCTGCTGGAGGACCGTTCCACATTTTGGTAACTCACTGGTCAGCCTACTTGTGCATAGGTCTATGGGATATGCCGCCATGAGATCCTCCCACTCCTCTTTCTTTAGATAAGAGGAGATTTCGATCACTTCTGGAGTGCAAATCTTCTGGCTTCCATCTTTTTTTCCCGTCCCTTCTGATGCCTTAGGTACTGGTGTTGCTGCGTTGTTTTTTATATCAAGGACTACTAATGAGGGTTCCATCCCCGATAACCTTGCTGGAGCGGTTTCAGGTTCCTCTTTCCTCCTGCCCTCTTCATTATTGCTTATACCCTCGTGACCCTCCTGGCCTAATTCATTGCTCATGCTGACTTTTTCGGTGTTAGTGTTAATGTTAGCGATATTCTTTTCCTATTTTAATGGTAACAAAGCCGTGGCTTCCTTTGGCCGATGTATTTGTATTAAGTTGGCATCTATGGTCATCTCCCGTCTTACCGGGATGTCTGCCATCACAAGCTTTTGCCCCGTTTTGAGATTATTGCGCTGAGGTGTTGAAGTTTTTTGGGGTATTATTATAGATGTTAAGCTTTTGTCTTCTCTGCTGTTGCCGATGCTGTTGCTGTAGCTGTCGTCCAGTCGGCCCTGACTGTCGCTGGGATGGTGGTTTAAAGTTGGTTGGAGCGGTTCGAGAGGTGACTGAAGGCCTGGTACTTTGTTGATCTTAGAAAATATAATGTCACCTGGATTCTTTAAAAAGCAAAATTTTGTATAGATTTTAGGCTGAACCAAGGTTGTGTTCGGTTTTTTCCCCCTTTTTTGCTCGTCATAGATCTTATTTGTTTGGGTGTAGTTGTAACAATATGGGCCTGAGCTGGCTCCACTGACACGCTTGAAGCTGTTAGGTCAATTATTTCTGGAGGGGGGGACTCCTCTGTAGGTTTGGACATATCTGACTGTGCCTCAAACTCCCCCTTAGATGATTTTGTCCTTTGTTTCCGCTTATTTGGACCTCCCTTATGCGTTTGGCTCCCTCGGACCTTACCAGATCTCATGTTAGATTATTGAGCCTGGGTTGTGAGGACCGACAAACGGTGGAAGGTAGCAGGCGGAAGCTGGGTAGGGGTTGGGTTGCCCCCTGACCGTGATGTGGTTGTCTCAGTGGGAGCACTCTAGTCCTTTAGCTCCCCTCTCCCCTCGCACCAACACACCAATACACCGCTCACCGGTTTGTCCTTGTCCTTGTGTGTGTTCGGTCCCTCCCGGGGTGGCTGCCCGCCTCTCCCCCTTGCTCAGACTCTGTTCCCGTGTGCCTTGCACCGCAGCAGCCCCCCAGCGGGCTTTTCCATGGACACCCCGCAGACTGGAGACCAGGGGCCAGGCTACCGGCTGCCGGATAACGTGGGAGGGCGGGCGCTGGTTGTAATGCTCCGGACACGGGCTCCGGGCTCCGGGTAATCAGCTCGCCTGCTCCTCGCTCACTGCTGCTGATTGCTGATTGCTGACTGCTCGCAGGCGTGGAGAGTGGCGGCTAGGCTCCACTTGCTGCTGCTGCTACTGCTCGCTGCAGCTCCCTGCTGGACACCAGCGCCTCTGCGTGCTCATTACACGCTGCCTGTCGCTTCTGGCACGGCTCTGCCTGGATCTGGTGGTTTTCAGCAAGGCTCTGGCCGGCCGGTTACCAGCCGACACTCCTGGCACTCCTGGTACTCCTGCTCCTGCTTGGACCGCAAAGGGCACCGCTAGGGGGCTAGAGGAGCGCTGAGAGAGGAGCAGAGCTGCTTGCTCCTCTGTGCTCCGTTGCCCTTGCCCTTGCCCCCGCAAGTCCGCCCACTGTGCACTATACACTGTGCACCAAACACGCACCAACCATGTCCCAGCTGGAGCAGGCTCCTGCTCAAGAGGAGCAGGGGGCGGCGGCGATGTTGACAGCACTGGGTAGGCTGGCGGCGGGCAGGCTGTAAGAAATGTGAAAGGGCCACAGGAGTCCGTGTAGAATGCAGATACCGGTCGCCGGTTGTCCTCAGATGCCGCGGTCGTTAGTTACCGGCCTCGGCCTCGGGAGCGGCGGCAGTTTACAGCAGCAACCTCTCTCTGAGATTCGCGTGTGTCTGCGGTATATCTGTATTACCTATACACAATGAAAGAGAAAGGGAAAAAAAAGCAATGTCTATCTTGAATATTTCACTCTCTTGATATAACAATATATATTGGAATTGATCAATATAATGTCTCCAAGTGCTTACCTGTTTTGCACTAGGAGTAAACCTCACCGGGTTAGGAGCAGCAAACGACTTGGGTTTTACAATGTAACTATTTCTTCGTTTTGGAGAGCATTTTCTGAGGAGCGTCGGGACGGAATTCCTATTTTGGATCTATAAAGTGATCTGTTAAACAAATAACCACTTGAGCCTAATAAAAGGGAGATTTTATTATGACTCTCTCACTTATGGTTATCTTTGTGATATTCCCTCTATTCACAGGGCGGGGCCTCCATCAACCTGAGTTATTACCGGGTGAGGTGAGGTTTACTCCTAGTGCAAAACAGGTAAGCACTTGGAGACATTATATTGATCAATTCCAATATATATTGTTATATCAAGAGAGTGAAATATTCAAGATAGACATTGCTTTTTTTTCCCTTTCTCTTTCATTGTGTATAGGTAATACAGATATACCTGTTGCACGAAGAGATGTACACCGCAAAGGTTGTATTTAATGCACTTACAATTTAATTTTTGTCACACACATTGTTGCAGTAGCAATACGAACATGGTAAAAGGTCCTGAGGAAAGCCATTGACCACTGAGTCAGGAAGGCTGAAACATGTTGACCGTATTGTAGTACAGCCTATATATTAAAAGCTGTCTTTGCATCAACTTTTATTCTAAGGATTAGTAGGAATACCCCAAATAAAATATACCTTTCTTCCTCTAAATCCTCTTTTTAGATCTCACGTTTTTGCACTGCACCCTTTTCATATCATTTTTGATATATGTCTTGATCGAGCCAGTGATCTTTGCTGTTCTCTTTTTTCCTCCTTCCTAAGTTCATTTTCGGTGATCTGCTTGACACCCATACCACAGTGAATACCTCTTTGTGGAGAGGTTTATAGTGGTGGGAAGGTTGGATATCCAGATGATGAAACTGACCAGTCACTGGTTATTGATGGAAATCCTTCTTAGTCAAACAGTACTTTAAGGCTTTCTCTTCTTTCTTTTTTGCATGTCTTTTGAGTCTCTCTTGAACGATTAGACCACCAGACTCCTTTGGTTTATGAATTATTGGACAGGGGATTGAGTCTGGGTTTGGTCTTTAAATAGTCCCTCGGACCCTCTTCACTCAAATTTGTTTCTTAATCACCCCTGCACGTCAGAGCCGGTGAAGAATTAGGTACACACTGTGAATGTACTTAAATTGAATTAGCCGGTGCTGTGCTGCTGTGGCCGCTCTTGGGGAAACTCAGAATCTCCATCCAGTCTTCATTCTCCAAGTCACCCACATCGGCCTCCCATGTTGAGCGTAGGGCCCTAAATGTGTCTGGTTGGTTAGAGATTAGTGTCTGGTAGATCTTTGAACTTTATGGTCACCCAAGTCTACCATGAGAAATTTACCCTCTAAAGAATAACATTCTGGAAGATCCGGCAGTGCATTTATGTATGGGGTCAGTGCATGGCGGAGTTGGAGGAACTTGTGTAACTGGCTGTACTGATATTAAGAATGATATATTGACCATTGGCTCCATTTTGCATAATTGACTAAATTTTCTGTGCTGACTCCATTCTGTGTAACAGACTCCATTTTCTGTGTTCACACGTAGTTGCAAAGTTGGAAGGGCATGTTATCGATCTTCACTTGTTTTTGCTCCTCACCGTTCAGAGTGAACTGGAACATGTTGTGTGGGATGCGTGCTTGGTAGCTTTCAGGGAATGTGTGGAATGTACAGCTCTGTCTCAGAGTCAAAATACAGGAGCCTGGCCAGCTTCTGTCTTGACCTTGACACAGACCAGTACGGTGAGCTCGGTTATTCGCAACAGAGGAAACGGGCGAGGTTCCTAGAACCTTCGCCTCACGTTGAGTAAAAGCTATTAAAGGCTGGAAGTCTTCGTGGGCAGGTGGGAGCTCACTTACAGGGTAGACGTACTACTGTAAGACAAATGGAACTTGAGTCCCGATCGAACTCCTTCCTGGGCTGTTGAAGGGCTCCTCCAGCTTGAGTCCTTATTTTGTGAACATAATTTCTAAGTTTCCTTGATCTTTTCTACATGTATATATGCATCATTTTATTCTGGTTTTGTGCCTGAGTTACTTGAGATTTGGGAGTCTGCATTAACCAATATATTTTGCCTTCCTTTCTAAAATATTGAATTAATAAACATGTGTGTGTCACTTTAAATGCACCTGAATTTGTTTTCTTGCCTCGCCTTAAGAGAGTGCTGGGTCTTGATTTATCGCCTCGTCTTTTGGGAGTGCTGTTTTATGCGTGTTGTTTAAAGGTGCAGTAGTGCATTTGCCTCCTTTTGGGAGTGCAGGGTTCAGGTGTGTTCTATTGTGTCAAATTACAAGCACTGCGTATTTGGCATCACTTGTCAGGATACGAAAAGAAAATTAAAAGGGAAAAGAAAAATGTTTTCCATAAAAACAAAGGCAGATTCCCAGATACCAATTGAAATACCTGGATGGGAGGTAGTCCCATATGGTATGCTTGCCTACGAGTGGGCTCATTGAGTGAGAATTGGAATGTGTGTTTAGCTGACGCTGAGCCAGCACAAGTGGTTATGTGTTTGCAAAAAGGGCATGTTGAGAAAGGGAAAGAGTTTAGCATGTTAGGGTGAAGAGGCTGGATCCTCTTGTGTGCTTATCGTAAAATGCATGAAAAATGTGTTCAGGGGGTCGGAGCTTGGCTCGCATCAAGAATGGCAGCCTGAGCTCGGCGCTCCGACTCGCAGCGTGACAATCCGACTATGATCCTGCCCCTCGCTATCTGAAACCGAAGCTATCACAGAGATCTAAGTGTCGGAACGGCGGCGCTACCAAGAGCGGTGGTCCCTGGCCCGGGAAGTGCCGCAGCAGCGGAGAAACTGCGGACGAAAAGTCACGCTGCGCTAGGCCTTGGATCCCCGGCTGTTGCGTGGGCTGGGGCTGACCCTACGTGAGTCTGCGTGCGGCCTGTGGCGGAGGGAGGAGCCGGCTCGAGGTGCCGACCTTGCGACGCAGGCAGGGGGTGCTGACTCTGGAGGTGCGGTGAGCAGTGTGAGAGGGGGGAGCTCTTTCCCAACGGCGGTGGCAGCCTGAATGACACGCTGAAGAACGTTCCCTCCGTGATTAAATTGATCGGCGCCCGGAGCAGCTGAGGAAAGCAGCGATGGCGCAGGGGCTGCTACGGTGAGCGACGAGAGCGCAGCTAAGTTGAGCGCGCGCCTGAGGTGGAATGGGGCGACCCTGATGCAGCTACAACGCGCCCAGATTGAACAGTTGCGACCATAGCCTGGGCGGCTGGCGGAGTGGCGCCGGTGAGAGCTCGGCAGTGGGGACTGGCAGGACAGCTGGCAGCAGTTCGTTGCAAGCGGCGGAGCGGCTGCGCCGGGACGCTCAGCTGGACGACGGCAGCACTGAAAGGCCGGAGTGGCTGAGGTTAGCTAGCAGCGGATGGGGAGCCACTACTGGGGTTTGCATGGCAGCAGACTGGATATCCTATGGGTCGCAGTGATTGGCATTGGCCCCTGCAGCTGGAGAGGGCCTGAAGCGACGAGCAAGCACCAGCTGGCGCAGACCTGTGGAGTTGACGCTGGGCTTGCCCTACAGTAGGTTATTTGGTGTGGCGGCTGAGGAGCTACGGAGGGCGCGACACCTAAGCCAGAGGCTGCCTGTGGTGACCTGGGATAGCTGAGACGTTGGCTGCGCGGCGCGCGCACCGTCCCTGGCGCACTCGGGGCTGACCCTTGACCTGGGCTGAGCTGCAAGACGTGGCATAGATCAAAGGTGCCCAACAACATGGGCAAGTCAGATAAGTCGCAGCCGAAATTGACTTTTGAGCAAAAACATGCTAAGTTGCAACCGCCGGCGGCGGATGATGTGGGCGGAGCCGCGGCCCCACCGGCGGAAGAACAGGATTTGCGTGGTCTGCTACTTTCCATGGAGAGGGGTTTGCAGTCTGGCATCACTTCCCTTGGCGCCAAGATCGATGCGCTTTCCTACAGAATGGATCGCATGGGGGAGCGGCTCGACAAGCACGCGGAGAGGCTGGAAGAGTCGGAACAGTGCCTGGGGGAGGTCGAAGAGGCACAGTCCTCGCTTGACGCGGACCACAAGCACCTAGGGAGACTCATACAGGTACTGCAGGATAAGACCGAAGACCTGGAGGTGCGCATGCGGCGCTGTACTCTGCATATCACGGGCCTTCCGGAGTCGACCGTGACGGGACGGATGGAGTGCTTTGTTGAGACACTGCTGACTGCGCTTCTTGGCCGGGAGGTGTTCTCTGAAGTATTTGTGGTGGAGAGAGCGCACAGATAGCTTGGGCCGAGGCCCCCTCCGGGCCCACCGCTGAGACCAATTATAGCGAAATTATTGAACTATCGCGACAGGGATGCTGCCCTACGACTAGCGCAAGAGAAAAAGACACTAGTGTACGAAGGGTCGAACATTTTCCTCTATCCTGACTTCACTGCTAAAGTGCAGGAGGCGAGACGACAGTTTGCCCCTGCTAAAAAACAGCTCCGCGAACTGGGTCTGGACTATGCTATGCTGTACCCGGCCAAGCTCCGAGTTAACCGACAGGGGAAGTCGCACATTTTCACGGACCCAAAGGCATTGCACAGATTGTTGAAGGACTGGCAGAAGGAAAGCCGGGGCCGCCCGGAGAAGCGACAGCGGAGTGAGGAGACGGAGAGCACGCTGGAGCTGCAGGACTGACGTGGATGGGCAGGCAAGCATTATCGTTGACTGTTCGGCTCTGTGGTAGAACTGCAAAGAGGGCCCAATAGCAGGTTACGCGGGGTGCTGGGAATGTTTTGCGGAGTCGAGATTACAGACTGATGTAAAGCAGTGGCATGGTATGCATAATGTCTCCTGGCTCCGGCTCGTTATGTAGTTAAGTATGTTGCAGCATGCTGGCGGCCTCTGCCATGCGCGAGCTATTTACCTTGCTGGCGGTACGAAAGGGGGGAGTGATAGTAGTATGTGCAGAAGAGCGCTTCAGATGACGCCGACAGGAGAGTAGTGAGTGGAGCCGGTTGGGATGGCAGGGCTGTGATGGGTTTGCTGCGGGGGGACGCCGGGCGGGCGGTTACAGCAATAGTTAATACATACTACGGACTGAGCGATCTCCACCTGCGCGTGCACTCCACCCATTGCCTGGGGGTTAAGTAGTTTTGGGTCGGGAGTTGGATGGGGAGGGTAAGCTCTAGATGGGGCGCGGCAAGGCCACGTTGGGGGGGGTCTGCTGTGGGAGGTGGGGGGAACAGGGCTGTATTTCGTTTTTTTTTGGATTAAGGGGTCGAACTGTCCATTCGCTCTGCATGGGTCTCATCCACGCACTCGTCACACACGACTTACACTTGTAGACAACAATCGGCAAAGAAGGGTCAGCTATGGCTAGTAGCACTACAAGGAATAGTATGCACGCCTCCCTGAGAGCGATGACCTGGAATGTTCGGGGTCTCAACGACCACCGGAAGCTGCGCAATGTGTTGCACTACCTCACTCGACATAATGTAGACATTGCTTTCCTTCAGGAGACGCACCTCCCCTGCTGTAGTCACATGTTACGTGTGAGAGGTCTGGTGGGTAATTCGCACGTGGCCGGCTTCACCACGCACGCCAGAGGGGTGATAACCTGGTTTAACCCTAAGTTAGGTGGCAAGGCACAACTGCTCTATGCGGATGGTGGGGGCCGGTTTGCACTGTCGCGATACCAGGGGAGGGGAATGGACTTATTGCTGGTTAACGTGTACGGACCTAACTATGATTGCCCTGAGTTTTACTCAGAGCTTGTAAAAAGAGTCAAGGATTTTGACTCAGCCTCCATGCTGTGGGGCGGGGATTTTAACATGGTTCTGAATCCCGGGCTGGATAGATCTGGTGGCCCGACCCGACTGCAGACTGCTGCGGCTAAGGCAATAAGTAGGGAGATGCTTTGTATGGCCCTTTCAGATGTGTGGAGGGTACTCAACCCTGCAGAGGGGGGATTCACGCATTATTCTTCCTATCACACCCGTATAGATTACTGGCTGGCGTCTTCACGACTTATGGCTCAGGTTCGCGCGTGTCAGGTGCTGCCGTGCACCCTAGCGGATCATTCTCCCCTATTGCTCACGCTGGCCATGCCTAGTAAAGCTGTGCCTCCTTTTGGGTGGCGGTTCCCCCAATATTCCCTCCTCGACCCCTTGTTTAAAGAAGAGCTGGCAGAGGAGATCTCCTTGTTTTTTTAAACCAACTTAGGCTCTGTGGACAGCTTCCAAACGGTGTGGGAAACATTTAAAGTTTATATCAGAGGGGTGGCTATCGCTAAGCATTCCGGGGTGCTACGCTCAATACGGCAGCGGTTAGCATTGCTGGAAGGCAGGTTGCGGGAAGTAGAGACTGCACAGCAGTCGGATGCTTCGGAGGACATTGCAGACCAGCTGAAGGCGTTGCTAGCGGAGTACCACGAAGCGGCCGACTCGGAATTGCTGCATCTAGGGAAGTATGCCACTGCCAGAGTATACGGGAAGGTGAGAGGCCTAGCTCAGTGCTTGCCAATATATTAAAAGCGCGCAGGTGCAGGGCGATGGTCACTAAAGTCCGATCGGAAGATGGGGGGCTGTTGACTGCAGAGGCGGACATCGCCGCACGCTTTTAGTCGTACTACGCTAACTTGTATGCATCCAAACAGGCTAACATGGACGACAACATACAGGACTATTTGGATCATATCCAGCTACCCTTCCTCTCAAATGAGCACAGGGAGTTTTTGGCCCTGCCTATTGAGTGGGATGAAATCCTTGAGGCATTTGCCGGTATGAGGGCAAATAGTGCCCCTGGTGCGGACGGCCTCACGGTGGCCTTTTACCGCTCTTTTATTGATCTATTGCTCCCGCATCTTTCTGCGCTGTTTGACGACTTATGCGTTACCGGCCACATGCCCCCCTCCATGAGGGAGGCGATACTGGTGGCCATTCCCAAGCTCAGCAAGGACTTGGAGGAGTGAAGCTCGTATCGACCGCTATCTTTGCTGAACGTAGATACTAAGCTATTTGCGAAAGTGTTGGCCATGCGACTCGCGCTACTCACTTCAGAGCTGGTTGCTCCGGAGCAGGCGGGGTTCGTGCCGGGCAAAAACCTCACATATAACTGAGGACGGTGTTTGGCGTACTGCAGCACGTTAGACAAGACTCGAGGGCTCTCGCGGTTTTCCTCAACATGGAGAAAGCCTTTGACTCGGTGGAATGGCCCTTTATGCGACAGGTCCTGACCAAAATGGGATTGGGCCCGGTCTTTTTGCAAATGATTGGGGTGCTTTATAAGGGCCCTACTGCGAGGATTAAACTGGGAGATCTGGTCACGGACGCTATACCGATAGCCAGGGGGACGCGTCAGGGCTGCCCCCTTTCCCCCATGTTATACGCACTGGTGGCGGAACCACTGGCGCGGGCCCTGCGTGAGTACCACAACCCGAGGGGCGTTAGCTTTCCATCGTATCGTATAGTGGTCTCCACGTATGCAGACGACACTTTGCTCTATGTTAGGGAGCCGGAAAGTAACTTAGCGCCAGTGTTGCGGGAGGTGGTGCGGTTCGGGGCGCTGTCCGGGCTAAAGGTCAACTGGAGCAAGTCCATTGCTTTCCCGTTGATGCCGTCCACTGCCCCGTTTGAAATATACTACCCACTGCAGTGGTCGGATGATCCGGTCAGATACCTTGGGATACAGCTGCACCGGGATTCTGACGTAGTTTTTTCTGAGAACTATGGGAGGGCCATTAGTAAACTGGAGGACGACGTGGAGACATGGATAGACCTTCCCCTGTCACTTATGGGTCGGATATCCATCGCTAAAATGGTAATGTTGCCCCGATTTCTGTTTTTGTTCTCCAATATCCCAATAGTTCTGCCTCGTACCTCCTTTGCCAGGCTGAATAGGTCCCTGTTGCGGCTGGCTTGGGCAGGGAAGCAAGCCCGAGTGCGCTGGAGCGTTCTGACGCTGCCGTACCATATGGGGGGCCTAGGGGCACCTGATATGGAGCTCTATTACAGGATCGCACAGGGGGCACAGGGGCATGCCTGGGTACACGGCGAGGATACGATTCCATATCTGAAACTCAAGAGGTTATTTGCAGCGCCACTTCCCTTGCCCGCGGTCATGTTTGAACCGGCCAATCGCAGAACTGGTTTCTTAGATTCATTAAACGCTACTCGGCATGCTTGGAACTGGATACTTGGGCAGACTGCGGGAGCGTTGTTATATTCTCCGGCCATGCCCCTTGAGTGGGTGGTTTGGCTGCCCCCTTGCAGGGACGGTAGTGTTGTGCGGTCCCTGCGGGGATTAGGCATACACTTGATGGGTGACTTGTTTAAGGACGGTGTTGCCAAAACGTGGGACGACGTGGAGTCAACATTGGAGAATTACACTCCGTTACAACGATTTCAATTTCATAGGGTCAGAGGTGCATGGCGACAACATCTAGGCGAGGATATGGCCGAGTCCCCTGAGGTTCCGGAATTATCGTATTTACTGAAGCACAAAAGCCCTCACAGGATGATGTCCAAGCTATACAGCATTGCTATATCGCAAAGATCCCAAAAATATACTAAAGCTCGTTTGGCCTGGCAGAGAGACCTGGACACAGTGATAGACGATGCCGCGTAGACATATTGCTGCGCTGGTATACGACGGATATCACTGCACGGCAAGCACAGACTTATACACTTCAAATTCATAAATAGAGTATACTACACGCCAGAAAGGCTGCATAGATATGGCCTGCGCGAGGGGTCGACATGTGATAGGTGTGCGCACCGGGAGGCGGACTTCATGCATTTGGCGTGGAACTGTCCCGGCGTGGGCAAATTTTGGGAGGCAATATTTCATCAGATTGGAGAGATAGCTGAACTGGAATTGAATCTGGACCCTGCGGTGGCTCTGCTGGGACACTCGAGGTGGCTCCCAAAGACGGCGCGTAGACTGGTAGACATGGGCATGCTGATCGCCAAACGCAGGGTAGCTATCTGTTGGATGCGGGGCCCTTTGCCCACGCTGGCACAGTGGAAACGAGACGTGCTCTACTGCTGTACGCAGTCGGAGACGTATAGCGAACTGCTACCCCCGAGAAGCAGGCCAAAGAACTTTTGGGGACTGTATGCTGAATACCTTAAGAGGACTGGTGCGGGGGAGAGGTCTGGGGTGGGGGAGGTAGAAGAGCCGTCCCTGGGCGCGGTGGGTGCAGGTGTGAACTGAGTCAAGACCTATTGCAGTTGGTGGAGCTCCGACCATTGATGTTGAAGAGGGGGGCGTGCGTTCCAAGGTATACTTCGAGAATTAGTGAACATGAAAGGCCGCCTGGCACGCATAACTGTGAGCGCATTGGTTGGATGTAGGAGGCTTGTTAGGGAGTGTGACATGTACAGGCATTGACAGTGTGGGGGAGGTCCTGGGAGCGACTGTTGGGACTTTCGACAGGAGTGGGTGGGGGGGTCTACGGTTATGTTTGTTGTGGTAATTTAAGTAGAAAAACTTTGCTGTTCCTCAATGGGACCAGGCTATGAGGATCGACGAGATGGGCTACACCTCTTGATAGAGTTGCCAACTTACCGGCTGAGAACACAACGATGCCCGGCCCCCGGGATGTGGGATAAGCTGCATGGCGTAATGCTTATAAGACATGTACAGCCGGCCTCCGGGTTGTAGGCGAGTAACGGTGTATGCCTGCGCTACTGTTCATAAAAAAAAAAAATATATAAAAAATAAAAAAAAAATGTGTTCAGCTGCAGCACGAACATGAAAAAATAGAAAAATTGTTTGTTGAAGCCAAAAATACCTCTATGATGTTAACTTGTCAGAATAAGTTATTACAAGATAAGTTGGAAACTTACCAGACTGTGGCAGAAAAGGCTGCAGTACGTATCGCACAATACAAGTATAAGAAAAGGAGGGGAAGGGTTAACAAGAGAAAAATAAGTTTAGCTATTGCAAAGGTAGGAATCGACTGGGACCCTGAAACGTGGGATGGGAGTATTTGGGATTCTTCAGAGTTTTCAGACTCTGGAGGAGAGTGTAATCAAGCCAGTAGTCAGGGTGAGTCGGAAGAACGCAAAGTGATTCAGGCGCAGCCCATACATCGTTGGAAAATACAGAGTGGTCCAAATTTTCCACAGGGGGTTGCAATGGATTCCATGGAGGATTTTACTCAGCAGGAGATTAATGACATTTTAGACAGATTCCGACAAAGACCTGGAGAATCTCTGCTTACATGGATGGTGCGGTTGTTTGATATGGGCACCTCTGGGGTAATGCTGGATCACTGAGATGCAATGAAATTCTGCACACTCAGTACTGATCCCACAGTGCAGGAGCAGTTTAAGAATTACGGGGGCAATAATCAAACTAACCTGTTACAATTGGCAGTGGTTGGATGCAGTCAGAAATACCCGACAGAGTCAGACTGCCCAGTGAACGATAAACCCTGGTATAAATTGAGAGATGTTATACAGAGGCTTAAGGAGGAAGTGATGAAAACTGCTATTTTTCTGGATAATGCACATAAGTTGATGGATGGACTTTTAACTGTGTCAGCGCAAAATAAAATAATCCATTTGGCTCCCCCTGCTTACAAACAGGTGATGATGACTCTGCTAATTATCAAGTAGCAAGCAGTCTGCTCTACCTATCTATTTTGAAGAACACAATTAAGTTGTTTTATAAATGTGCCACTCTGGCTAAGCCATGCGCTCAAACAATAACATAAATCAAGTTATTTAAACAACATTTTCTTTTTGTTTTACTGTTATTCAAAGCAAACAAATAAGTGCATAGATCATGTGTTTACACAATAGAGTATGTACAACAATTGCTGTGGCCTAAATAGTGGTGATTCCCATGGACTGCCTTTCATACACAACATTCATACATTCTCATACTCAAATAGACTCATTCAAACCGTGAACACACACCTAACATTCATCTCAGATTGTACATGGTTATAATTCAGGGTCCCTATACATATGCAACATTGAAGAACCTTTTTTCTCATAGAACAATTAATCAGACTGGTAATAATTTGGAGCAGGTGATTGAGGCAGTCCATGAGTTGGGAGAGCTGGGGGACTGGATAAAGACTGAAAGAGCATCCAGGTCTGGGACTTGTACAGACAATAAGAGGCTGTCTAGAAGAGACATGTTTTTGGCTTTGTTGAATGATGGAGTTAAGAAGGAGCAGATAGATGGAATAGAGACTCAAAGGCTGTGGGAGATGTATCGGAAAAGAGGATTGGACAAAAAGGAAGAAAGCAGGAGACTGAATAAACAAAATAAAATTCGAAGAAAGCCAGAGGTGGATGAAGAGGAAAAAGAGGGTGAGAGAGCTGCCCATTTGAGTACGAAGGAAGGGAGAGTCTCAGAGAGTGAATGGCTCAGTGAGAACTGGTGGGGGGAGGAGTTCTCCCGAGAATATGACAGGTTGTACCCGGATTTGACCTGGGCAAGGGTTGACAGATTAAAAGCAGATTAGGAAATAGGTCAAGCTCCGGTACAGAGATGGGCTCGCAAAGACAATAGACCTTATGTTGACATAGAAATTCATTGGAAACATCGTAATGTTCAGAAGGCCCAAGCCATAGTAGACACCAGAGCGGAGGTCACTTTGATATGTGGAAAATCCCAAAAAGTTTAAAGGACAGTATTTCACAATCAAAGGCTTAGGCGGAAAAGAGACACCAGCTGCGCAGACAAAGGTCCAAATGAAAATAGGGAGAATACCAAAAAGAGAGTACACTGTATTGATTGTTTCCCTCTCTGAATATATTATTGGAATTGATATCTTGAAGAGAATGACTCTGTATTTGGAGGATCGATACTATCAATTTAGATCAAAAAGGTACATTTCAGTTGGCGCCGTAAGAGTGGGTCACTTGAGAATTCCCCCAGTGAAGGTGCCCCAGGCTACTAAAGTAATTAATTTGAAACAGTACAGAATTCCAGGAGGGCATGAGGAGATCAGTGCAACCATACAGGACTTGATAGAGGCAGGGGTGGTGACTCCAATCACTACCGCATGGAATAACCCCGTGTGGTCTGTGCGCAAAAGTGACAATATTTGGCGCATGACAGTTGATTATCGCAAATTGAACAAGCACACACCTCCTTTGACTGCCGCTGGCCCAGATACTGTTACATTAATTGAGAAAATACAGAAGCATCCTGGGACTTGGTATGCGACTATTGATATTGCCAATGCTTTCTTTTCTATACCAATAGCCCCTGAATGCCAAGAGCAATTCTCGTTCTCATGGAACTAACATTCAAAAAGCTCCCTATGGGGTACTTACACAGTCCTACTATCTGTCACCGGATGGTGGCAGAGCATTTAGGTGAGGTACTATTTATTCCTGGAGCACAGCTTTGCCATTACATTGATGACATAATGATACAGGGAGAGACACAAGGGCAAGTGCAGATTCAGTTGGACAGGATTGTGGAGCATTTGCAGAGTAAAGGGTGGGAGATAAATCCTGTAAAGGTACAAGGACCCTCTCAAAATGTGAAGTGTTTGGGTATTCAATGGCATCAGGAACACAGAGAGGTGGTGCCGCAGGTGAAGCAAAAGATCAAAGTATTTGCTGTGCCACGAAATAGGAAGGAAGCCCAGCGGTTCATTGAATTGTTTGGTTTTGGAGACAGCAGATCCCCACTTGAGTCAGATTTTGGCCCGTTTGTACAAAGTTACGCAAAAGAAAAATGCATTTGAATGGAGAGAGCAACAGGAAATTGCGTTTGAATCAGCAAAAGAGGCTATACAGCGTACTTTGGATCTGTGGCCAGTGCGGGAAGGGAATGTCGAGCTGAATGTGACAGTGCAAAGTCGGTATGCTAATTGGAGTCTTTGGCAGAAGCAAGGAAAAATGAGGGTGCCTTTAGGATTTTGGACAAAGAAATTGCCAGATGCTGGAGAGCGGTACACTCCCTTGAAAAACAGTTGCTTGCATGTTATTGGGCCCTGGTGGACACTGAGCAATTGACCCTAGGGCACAATGTGAGTTTGAGACCTGAGATTCCTTTAATGCAATGGGTGATGAGTTCCCCCAAGACTCACTGAATAGGACATGTGCTAGAAGCCACCATAATCAAATGGAAGTGGTACATACAGGTTAGGGCCCGAGTAGGTCCCAAAGGCACTGCACTGTTGCATGAGCAGGTGGTACAAGCCCCAATGGGAGATACAGAGGTGTTGCATGATGTACCTGAGATACAGGTGTCTCCTGTAAAATGGAGTAGGCCATTTGAAGAATTGTCCTTAGAGGACAGGAAGCATGTGTGGTTTACTGATGGCTCAGCCAGGTATGCAGGGGCTAAAAGGCACTGGAAGGCGGTGTCATACAATCCTGTGACCAAGAAATAGTTGATCACTACTGGAGAGGATAATATTAGCCAGTTCACAGAACTATATGCTGTGTATCAAGCTTTGAAACAAGAATTGCGGGGAAAATGTCATATATGCACTGACTCGTGGTCCACTGCCAATGGGTTAGCCACTTGGCTTCCCACGTGGCACGCCCATAACTGGATGATATATTCAAAGGAAGTGTGGGGTAAGGAATTGTAGAAAGAGATCTGGACCATGTTGCCACAAAGCACAGTTACCGTGTATCATGTAGATGCTCACTGTTCCACCGACTCACTCAACAGTTGGTTTAATTCATTCACAGATGAAAAAGCTAAGATTTCGGAGGCCGAGGTGGCAACGCAAGATTCTGACCTGGTTGGGATTGCGAAATGGGCACATCAGAAGTGCAGACACTTTGGAGAAAAGATTACTAGCGGGTGGGCAGAGAATAGAGGGATACACATTTCCTTAGATCTGATTAAAACCTCCGATCTCACAATGTCCTATTTGTCAGCATACCCAACATAGACCAGTCCCACAGATAGTCAGAGGACATCTAGGCAGAGGAAAATTACCAGCATAGATCTGGCAGATTGATTACATTGGGCCCCTGACGACTAGTCAAGGATGTCGATATGTGTGCAGGCTGTAGACACATACTCTGGATATTTCATAGCATTTCCATGTAAAGTGCTACTCAGTTGAACACATTGAAAACGTTAGACTTGCTGATTTTGTATTATGGAATTCCATTACAGATTCAAAGTGACAATGGGTCTCATTTCAAAGGCAAATTGGTGCAGCCTTATTGTGTACAACACAACATTGAGTGGGTCTTTCATATTCCGTACTACCCGCAGGCTGCGTGTCTGATTGAGCCCATGAATGGATTGTTGAAAGATCAATTGAGAAAGTTGTCTGATGGGTCATTGAAAAATTGGAGAGATCATTTAAATGAGGCATTGCAAATACTGAACAATAGACCCCTAGTAAATGCAGAAACCCCTTTGATGCGAATGCCAACCCCAGCCTTGCAGATTCAGCCTCATGTAGCCACCAATACCATCCTCTACTGGGAGACAGCTCCTGTAGCTCTGGCTCCATACCGGGCAACACCGGAATACGCAGGTCTTGATCTGCATGCTTTGAAACTGTACAGACTCAAACTAAGAGATCTAGCACTCATTGAGACAGGAGTGGGAATCCTGATTCCCCCGGAGCACTTTGGCTTGATTGCCCCTCGATCTGGATTGGCTCTAAAGGGCATTCAAGTGCTGAGAGGGTGTCATTGATGCAGACTATCAAGGTGAAATCAAGGTCATCCTACTGAATAGTGGAGACTCTGATTTGATAATACAACCTGGAGACATAGTCGCTTAAATAGTGATCATACCAGTATACGGAGGGATAGTCAAGAAGGGGACTGTCCCAGCCCTTCTCATCATGCGTGGGGAAGGAGGGTTTGGCTTTACTGACAAGAATCCAGGAGCCAAAGTGTGGGTAGAATCACCAAATAGTCAACCCGAACAGGCAGAGGTTATTGCAACAGGAAAGGACAACGTCCTGTTAATCATGAAACCAGGGCAGGAAAAATGGGAACATGTTACTTGCGAGAATGAATAATACCTGTTTGTTCTCTGTTCTTTTAGATCACAGCAGGGTGTGTCTGTGCTCTGCTTGCGCTCGCTGGAGTGTGTTTGGTCGTGTTCGAGTGGGGCCGGGAGGGACCGGGAGCCCCTCGACTCCGAAGTTAGCAGCTGACTGTGCAAATCAACGGCACTACTTACTCGAACTGACAATGTGTGGTCCTATCTTGCACAGACAGTCCTCAACAGGTTGAACTTTTGCATGACAAACATGAAAAGCACCATGGATATTATTTCCACATGCCTCGTAGCTATACCTACCCCCGTCGATGTACCGTTGCAGACATGCAATGTCACAAATGCAGACGGGGCAGTGGAGGAAAATGATGTGTGTCACCTTATGAGTTGTGCCGATTTTGTCCAGAAACTACTGATGATACTTGGAAAAATCTAACACAAGTGATAACGTTTAATATCTCTGAAGGCGACATTTGCTACAATCTAACTTGTGACCCCATTACCATTGATAAATGTGCTCAAATACAACTTGAAGGAACTGAGTCACAAATGACGTGGGAACAACAAACTCTATGCAAAAATCGAAATGAAAGTACATGCAAAAATATGCAAAATAATATGATATGCAAAAATGTAGTATCTGCTGCCAGTCATTTCAGGCATGTTAAATTGCCTGTAGGGTGGTTATTCTCATGTGATAATATTACATATACGTACATTCCAGCAAATATCACAGGTGGACCTTGTGCCTTTACTAGATTAGGCCTCATGATCTTCCCATTAGATCCATCATCACATGTCCGGAATACGAGAGAAGCTGTTCAACTCAGTCAACATTGTGATTCTGAAATTCATTTACTATCTAAGTATGAATATATTAGTTTAGCTGCTTCAATATTAGGAATTCCAGGTCTAACGATTTATAATTCTAGGGCTGTTAGTGACTTAACATGTTTGATGGTGACAAATATTAATCATACATCAGTTGCTTTAGCAGAATTATTATGTGACGTGCGGGGGCAAGAAAAGCTATTACAGAACAGAGCCGCAATTGATTATTTACTCTTGAAAAATGATCAGGTATGTTCAGATTTTGAGGGAATGTGTTGCTTTAATCTTTCAAATCATTCCAAGTCAATTCAGTCCCAAATTGAAGCTTTACACAAGTTAGCTAAAGATGTCAAGCAGGATGTAGATAAAGGGTGGTGGGGTTAGCCTGTTAGAACTCCCCCTCTTGAGGCGGAAAGCCGAGAGGTTCTTGATTGCTCTCTTGCCCTGTTAAAACCTTTTGCTTGCTGCTCTACTGCTTGATTAACGAAGCTTTTACTTTATTCTGTTTTTAAACTGCGTCTCCATTTGGCATTTGTGCCTCGTGTCAGTAACAAATCCCAGAGATTGCAATCAGCATTTCTACTTACCAAGGTGCTCTTCCGACCAGTCGCTGCCCGGGCTGCCCTCAGCTGAGCATTGTCGTCGAGTGCTTGGTCCCGGGGAGGCAAACCTGGTTTTGGCGGCCATATTGGGGGTATTACAGCGCGCCGACGCGCTCTAGTCTTCTATAAAAGGGGATGACGTCTTCTCCGCGCAGCGGACGCGCATTGCGGACGGGCCGGACTCAGGCCGGAGTCAAGCCAGAGTCCTGCCCGTCTGCGCCCGTCAGCGCTAAGGATGCGCCAGGGGCCAGGGATGCTGTCCGGTGTGCTAGCTCTCCGCCTACTAACCGGCTGTACTCAATCAGCACCCTTAAATCTCTTAGACCCCCTCTGTTAAAATGTCATCATAAATTTTCGCCTGGCCAACTGCCCCGCAGCATGACCTGTAGATGTCTAAAGGACTCCGGGAAGGAACTTTCGGCTCCTATCACTGACTCCTTCAGGAAAATTGAGATACAGGAGCCTCCACCCCCCTTGAAAGAATTAGGCTTTCTCATTAACGCCCGTTCCCTGGTTAAAAATAATTTGGCCTTTAGAGACTTTGTTTCTCTAAGGAAACCCGCATGGGTCTTTGTAACTGAAACATGGAGTTCGGACTCCGCAGGCCCCGATCTGGTTAACGCCCTCCCTGACGGCTATGCCATAGTAAGACAAGACAGAGAGGGTCGTAAAGGTGGGGGAATAGGTATAGTCTATAAGAACACTTTCACCTGCCGTATGGACTCTCTTCTTTCCCCCAAAATTCTTTTCAGGCTCTGTTCTTTTCCCTTAGTTCCTCTCCCATAGAAACCTTTTCTGGTATTCTCATTTATAGACCCCCTGGCCCTAGATCCGCGTTTGGCTCCGACCTTCTGGAAACTATAGAGCCTTTTCTTAACGGACCCTCCCTTACTATTCTTGGGGATTTTAATTACCATTTGGAAAATAGCAACTCCAGTGAAACACTATCCCTGGTGGATTTGCTGGCCTCTCTCAATCTCTATCAAAAGGTACTATCCTCCACATATATTGCCGGCCACACGCTGGATGGAGTCTTCACGAATGACCCTAGGTTGGAGGTAGGTCCCTCTTTTCCCCTTTCTTGGTCTGATCATAAGGCAGTCTCTATGGAATTCACTCCCTGTGCCTCTCTCGCCTCCAGAAAAGATATAAACAGCTGGGTGCAGAAGAGGAGCCTCCGGGGGTTGACTGACCATTCCCTGGGTCCCCTCATTGCCAATTTTAAGCCTCTTCCCTCTCAGGACACTGACTCCTTGGCACGAGAGCTTGCGAGTACTATCGCAATGGCATTGGACACCCTTGCCCCCCTCAAAACTCTATATAGTGCCAGGAAACGCCCCTCAGCGCCCTGGTACTCCGACTCTCTCAGAGCTCAGAGGCAGGCCTGTAGAAGGCAAGAAATGCTCTGGTAAGCTCAGTCCGATACGGAAGCTCGGACTAAGCACAGACATCTTCTCAAGAGGTATAAAGCGGCGGTGCTGACCGAAAAACAATCCTATTTCTCTAACCTTACCTCGTCCCTTACCTCCTCTGGAGACCTGTTCAAAATTGTAGACTCCCTTTCCCTGATCCACCACCCTGACCCCATAGTCCCCTCACAAAATCTTTGTGATCAAATCTCTTCCTTTTTTCATTCCAAAATCTCAGACATTTACACAGCCCTTCAGACAGATAATCTCACTCGGGCTTCCTCTCCTGATTCAACGAATATTACTCTTCCTACTGAAACTTTCCCTAGTTTTACCCTTCTCACAGTCAAGGACCTTGATAAACTCTTGGATTCCCTTAGGTCAGGCTCTCCTCTTGATCCTTGTCCACTCAAAGTCTTGAAAAACTGTAGGGCAATTCTAATTCCCCCCCTGCTGGCAGTTATGAACAAGGCTATATCCAGTGGTGTCTTTCCAGCCTCCTGGAAAACAGCTATCGTAAATCCTCTCCTAAAAAAGGCCACTCTGGACCCCAGGATTTTAAAGAACTTTTGTCCTATCTCCCTCCTTCCTGCTCCGGCCAAGATGTTGGAAGCTCATATGAATTTCCATCTTAGCGCCTTTCTTGATAAAACCTCCCTGCTGGACCCTTCTCAGCATGGTTTCAGAAAGGCGCATAGCACTGAGTCAGCCCTTACAGTGGTGGTCAATAATATCCGCGCCAAGGTCGATAGGGGTCCGACCACGTTGCTGATCCTGCTCGACCTTACAGCTGCGTTTGACACCCTGTCCCCTACCATCTTGGCCTCTCATCTCAGTGAGATGGGAGTGGAGGGTCCGGCTCTTGGTCTTCTTACCTCCTTCCTTAACAACAGAGAGCAAAGGGTTAAATTGGGTGACTTCCTCTCCACCGCCAAGCCCTTGCAGTGTGGGGTCCCTCAGGGCTCCTCTCTGAGCCCCACACTTTTCAACGTTTATGTGGCCCCACTTGCTAGGCTTGTCAGGTCTTTCGGATTGGAAGTTCTTTCGTACGCTGACGACACCCAAATCATGGTTTCCCTGTCGCAATCTGTTGGGTCCACGGCCCTAAACTTTAGGAACTGTATGGGGGCCGTGGCAGGTTGGATGACGTCAAACTTCCTAAAGCTGAACGGGGAGAAGACTAAGATCCTTGTGTTCGGGGGTAACAAGGAGGTTTGGTCAGCCGATTGGTGGCCATCAACCTTGGGACTATGCCCCCAGCCATCCCCCGTAGCTCGAAATCTGGGAGTCCTATTTGACACCTCACTCGCCTTTGACAAACAAGTGAACAGGACTATTTCCACCTGCTGTGGGGTTTTAAGGGTGTTGAGAAAGCTCACCCATTACCTCACCCCTGACGCTCGGAAACAAGTCTCTGTAGCCCTTGTATCCTCACGCCTGGACTACTGTAACGCCCTCTACCTTGGGATGAGCAACAAACTGGTTCATCGGCTGCAAGTGGTTCAGAACGCGGCAGCAAGGTTTGTTGTCAATGCTCCTAGACGCTCCTCAGGAACTGCAATCAGGAAACATCTTCACTGGCTTCCGGTGCAGGCCAGGATTAAATTCAAAACCCTGATTATCATCCACCGCGCTCTTCATGACACAGGGGCCCAGGGCATTAGGTCTCTTGTGTCGTACTATACCCCAGGTAGGGCCCTGCGTTCTGCCAGTCAGATGCTGCTAACCGTTCCTCGGGTTGCGAAGGCAGAGCTTTTTTGCTCTTGCCCCCGAGCTCTGGAATGAGCTTCCCTTTGTCCTCAGGAATCAGGAATCCGTCATCCTATTCCGTAGAGGCCTTAAAACGCTGCTCTTCTCTGAAGCTTACCCTTAATGCTCTCTTTCTTTCTGTATCTTAGACCTGGCTGATTGTTTTCCATCAGTTGCGCCTTGATGCCTCCGGGCTAAGTAGCGCATTATAAATTCCTTATCAATCAATGGATTGGTTGTTTGGTGGAATGTACTGATATTAAGAATGATATATTGACCATTGGCTCCATTTGGCATAATTGACTCCATTTTCTGTGCTCAAACGTAGCTGCAAAGTGGGGAGGGCATGTTTTCGCTCTTCACTTGTTTTCGCTCCTCACCGATCAGAGTGAACTGGAACATGTTGTGTGGGATGCGTGCTTGGTACCTGTCGGTGAATGTGTGGAATGTACAGCTCTGTCTCAGAGTCAAAATACAGGAGCCTGGCCAGCTTCTGTCTTGACCTTGACACAGACCAGTACGGTTAGCTCGGTTATTCGCAACAGAAGAAAGGGGGCGAGGTTTCTAGAACCTTCGCCTCACGTTGAGTAAAAGCTATTAAGGGCTGGAAGTGTTCGTGGCAGGTGGGAGCTCACTTACAGAGTAGACGTACTGCTGTAAGACAAACAGAACTTGAGTCCCGATCGAACTCCTTCCTGGGCTGTCAAAGGGCTCATCCTCCTTGAGTTGGCAAGGGTATTGCATGATAGATCGGTGAGGTGTTCCTTACTTTGTGTACATAATTTCTAAGTTTCCTTGCTCTTTGCTACATGTAAATATGCGACATTTTATTCTGGTTTTGTGCTTGAGTTACTTGATAGTTGGGAGTCTGCATTAACCGATATATTTTGCCTTCCTTTCTAAAATATTGAATTAATAAACATGTGTGTGTCACTTTAAATGCACCTGAATTTGTTTTCTTGCCTCGCCTTAAGAGAGTGCTGGGTCTTGTTCTATCGCCTCGTCTTTTGGGAGTGCTGGTTTACATGTGTTGTTTAAAGGTGCAGTAGTGCATTTGCCTCCTCTTGGGAGTGCAGGGTTCAAGTGTGTTCTATTGTGTCAAATTACAAGCACTACACTGGCTGCGTTGTAGCTAGAATTCTGTCTGGAGTGTCTGATATGACTTAAGGACCGTGCCTTGCATGACATCCCCTAAAGTGGAGATCCCGGTAAGATCTAATTTCCGGAATCTTGTCAATGCGGCAACCTGTGGGAGCATAGCTCCACACCATAATGGCGTCTGTTCAGTCAGTCTGCTCCACCACCTCATCCGTCTAAGAGTTGAACGGCACAGATGCAGGACATCATTTCTGGTCGGGGAAAGATGAGTGTTTTCCCCTCTCCATACAAGTATAATTGCAACACACCCATTGCGGTTTTATTGAGCGCGTATGCTGGGTGATCCTGTGTATTGTACCACCAGTCGTTTATAATCTGGAGGTGGGCTGAAAAATAATATGACTCAATATCGGCTGCTGTTATGTCCTCACAGTATGTTGCTGAGGGTCACGCGGGGTGTACACCCGTCCAAAGAATGGCATTTAGGATGGAGTTTGGTTTGCTAATCCACTGTGGGGCGTCATAATGGAAGTTAAGTAGTTGGTAGAGGAATCTGGGTAATGAGACCATCTTAAAGATCACCGACTGTCCTGTCAAGGACAGCGAGAGCACAGACCATATCTTTTTGTCGTCTTTTAGAGGATTGAATACTGGTTCCATGTGGCAGTCGCAACTGGGTATATATAAACGCCTACGTATTTGAACCCCTAGGTGGCCACCCGTATGCCCGCCGGCCTGTCAAGTCTATGTGGGTCAGGATCCACTACATATACCATGGATTTTTAGGTGTTTGGGTAGAGGCCCAAAGTTTCACTGAATATGTGAATTCTTTAGCACAGTGTTAGATTTGGGGAAATCTAGTTGGCACAGGTAGGTACTTGTGACAAATAGGGACTCTTGCCTCTAGTCAGGGTAAGGGGGTACACTCCAAAAATAACCCCTGCTCACCCCCTTGGTAGCTTGGCACGAGCAGGCAGGCTTATCTCAGAGGCAGTGTGTAAAGCATTTGTGAACACATACAGTAATACAGTGACAACACTACAAATGGACACCACACAGGTTGTATTCTAAAATAAGTATTTTTATATAGCCTTAACACAAGACCAAACAACAAAAATCCACAATACTGTACTCAAAAACAGTCTCTTAAATGTTATAAAATAGCTCAGTTCTCTCAAGTTGTAAATGTTACACTTTACTCTCAATGTACCTTAGATGCGTAGCGCAAACAAAACAAAAGGGTTGCAGGGAAGGTGATGCGTCGGTTCCTTACACGCAGGGGAGTGGATGCGTCGGTTCCTTACTGCTGCACAGGGAAGTTGATGCTCGCTTCCTTACTGTGTGGGGAGTTGATGCGTCGATTTCTTACTGCTCTCCGGTGCGATGCAACACGCTGGCACCTCGATGCGATACTCTTCTCCAGTGCGATGCAACAAAATGGTGTCTTGTTTGCGATGCGACAACGTTGGTGTGATGTGACACGACGGCCCTGCGACGCGCTTCTCCGGTGATGCGATGTTTACCTCTGTGGCAGCGTCCCGCTTCTTCGGTGATGCGCCGCGCTTTGGCGATGCGATGATGGCAGCGGCGGCTCGCTTCCTAGGCGATGCAATGACAGCGGCTGCGGCGGCGACACGCTTCTCATTGTTGCGTCGCGCTTCCAGCTCCCAGCGACACGCAGTCTCTCAGAAGGCCCAGCACAACAGCAGGCACTTCAGTTCCCAGCAAGGGAATTCAGGGAGAGCTGGTTGGTGAAGTCTTGTATCCCTGAGACTTCAGGCAGGAGGCAATCTCTAGTTCAAGCCGTTGGAGATTCTTCCTCAAGTTGATAGAAAGCACACTCAGTCCTTTTCTCCTCTCGTTGGCAATGAAGCAACCACTGCAGGCCAACCCCCAAACACACAGCACAGGGGTAGTCTCCTCCTTCAGCTTCTTGGTTCTTCTCCTCAGCAAAGGTTCGTCTTGAGTCCCAGAAGTGATCTCAAGTTCTTGGGGTCTGGGTCCCAATATTTATACTCCTTTTCTCTTTGTTCTCTGGAGGCAGAGAGGCCTTTGCCTAGTCCAAACCAGTTCTGGTCAGTCCTGGAGCACTTTGTTGACATGTCTCCTACTTTCCTTTCACAGTGCAGGGCAGGGACATCAGACACACCACAGGAGGTGGAGCCAGCATTGTGGAGGGAAGGCCCAGCCCGATTCAGGTCCCAGGTGCAACCCCTCCCACCCATCTAGATGCAGATCTCTCTATTCAGCCCTGTGCTGACTCACCCACTCTCCTGGAATCCCCTAGCCCTGTCACTCAAACTCCAGACAAGGAATACACAACCTAGCGGAGGCAGGTTTGGATGGTTAGATAAGAAAATGCCTACTTTCTAAAAGTGGCATTTTCAAACACAGAATGTTAAAACCTACTTCATTAAAAGATGTATTTTATCATTCTGAGTTCAGGCATACTAAACTCGAATTTCTACCATGTTCCCTGAGTCAGTTAGAATTATAAAATGTAATAACCAAACTGCCCATTCTAGCCTATGGGGAAAAGGTAGCCTTGCAATAGTGAAAAACGAAAATGGCTGTAATTCACTATTAGGACATGCCACACACACCAGGGCATGTCCTACCTTTTACATACAATGCACCCTGCCCTTGGGCCTACCATAGGGGTGACTAATATGTATAAAAGGGAAAGTTTAGGGACTGGCAAGTGGGTTCACTTGCCCAGTCAGCATGGCAGTACCAGACTGCACACAGGCCCTCAATGGCAGATCTGAGACACACTTTACAAGCTGCTCCGGTGGGTGGCACAATCCGTGCTGCAAGCCCACCAGCAGCATTGGTTACAAGCCCTGGGCACACGCAGTGCACTGTACTAGGGTCTGACAAGTAAACCAATCAAGCCAATCATGGAGTCACTAATCCATACATCAATTTACGATAGGGAGCACCTGCACTGTGGCACTGAACAGCAGTGGCACAGTGCCCAAAGCATCTATAACCAGCAAAAACACATGAGGCAACAGCAAAAAAAATGGAAGGGAGACCCACGCCAATGGTGCCAGGTCTAACAAACAGCCTATGTCTCCTAGTGTCTGGCACTGTAACAAAGAATAGAACATCATCTGCATATAATGAGATCCTGTCTGACTGCCTGTCTCCTCACTCAAAGCCTCACACTTGAGCATCCATCCTCACCTAATCCGCCAGGGGCTCCAATGCAAGAGCGAACAGCAAGGAGGATGGGGGCAACCCCGCTGTGTTCTCTGCTGTATAGAGAACATATGCGACTGATCTCCCATCACCCGCACCGATGCCGTCAAGTTCATATATAGCAAGCAGAGATATGACAGGAACCGTGGGCTGAAGTTAAGGTGCTGAAGGAGGAGATATAGATATGCCCAGCTCACAGAATCAAATGCCTTGTGTATGTCAGCAAGAAGAAACATCGCCAGCTCCTTCAGTCCATTGGACAACGCCAGCACATTATAAACTCTTCAAATATTGTGGCTGGTCGCCCTGCGTAGCATGAACCTGGATTGGTTGGGGCGGACCAAATCCGGGATGTGAGTGATTAGTCTATGTTCCAGAACCTTGGCTAATACCCTTAAGGTTCAAGAGGGAAATTGGGCCGTAGGATGTGGGATCATACGCTGGGCGTCATGGTTTGGGAGAGACCACAATCTCTGCATGGTACCAATTCCGTGGCATAACCTCCATGGCCGTTGTGGACAGCACCAAGTCTAGAAGGTAAGTTTGAAGCTTGGGTATATATATTTTGAAAAATTCACAGGGGAATCTGTATGGCCCAGGAGCTTTGCCCGAGTTTATATCAGCCACAGCCGCGGTAACTTCCTCCTCTGTGCTTCTTAAGATCCAGCAACACGCGAGCTGCAGGGGATAGGGACTGAAGTGGGAGTGCCTGTCCAAACTCTTCTATTTGTGTCTCTGAGATTACCTTGTTTCTGCCATAGAATCCTTCGAAATGGGAAGCAAAAGTACTCTCTATGACACCTGGATCTGTAAGTGAGGTACCTGCCTTGCTCTTAATTAGGTCAAAAAGGGTGTGCTCTGGAAGTACCCTGGCATAATCTATGGAGTAATTGACTAGTTTTGTACACCACTGATAAATGCGGCTCTGAGATGCCTGTCAGGCCTGCCACACCTCACCCATCATGTCCTGGTGTTGTAATAGGCCAAGTTGTCTATGCACTGGCTGGCCATCGTGTTGGCGACTGCACAGATCCAGCACTGTGATTTCTGTCTCAAGATCAACTATGTCCAGCAGTCTGCGCCAGCACTCCCCAGTACAATAACTGATATCCGACCCCCTATGCATGGGCTTCAGGGTCGCTCATAAAGTCTGAGGGGACCTCACCATCCCTATATTATTTGCAAAACATCAGTCAATGCAATCTTCCATATTTTTGCGATAATCAGGGCTCTGAAGATGCCATGGCGACAGGTGCCAATGGAATGCCGGGCACCGGTGTCCCATCCGAAGACTCAATGCCACTGGAGAGTGATCCAAAAGTCCCCTTAGGAGCACCACGATATCCGTCACCTGGTGTAAATTATTGCCGGGGACCAAAATATAATCTAGACGAGTATTAGAGCCATGTGCCACTGAATAGAAGGTATACTAACCGCGGAGGGTTTCTGGGCCCGCCATACATCTATGAGAACCAGTGCTGTGATAAAGGAGGAGAGCGGCCTCTTGCTCGATGTCGGAGGAGGCCCCTGTGGGCACCATCTATCCACTGCTGGGGTGATGACTCTATTCCAATCCCACCAACACCACAAGCCTGTCTGGTAGCTCCCGCCAAAGCCCCGTCAATAGTTCGACAAGGAAGTGTCCAAGGGGGGTGCAGGGCATATACACTTAGCAATGTAATAGTTTCTCCATAAAGCGTCCCCGTAACTGTTGTGCATGTACCATATTTGTTAACCCATGTCTTAAAATGTTAGAAGGGGACTGTCTTTTTAATCAAAATCCCAGTACCCCTGGAACCTCGTGTGAATCCCGAGTGGTAAACTTGTGTGTATATCCCATTTAGCCAAGTGGGGGACCTTGTTCTCTATAAGGTGAATCTCATGTACAAGCAGGACGTGTGCTCCATCCTCTTGGCCTGCTTTAGGATCTCCGCCCTCTTCAACTTACCTAGTAGGCCATTTACATTCAACAACACTAATTAGATTAAGTCTGATTAACAGGTTTGCAACTGGGCACAGATGGTTGGATCATGTTGCAGTGTCTTTCTTCTGGGTATGTGAGGGAGCAGGTATCTGGCAGGCACCAAAAAAGAAGAAAAGTCAAGCATGACAATAGTAGCAACACCATCAAATAATAGACTATTAGTCCGATGCAGTATTCACTACACAAACAACTGATATGTAACACCCCCTACCCCATTCTCCAAGTATCTGTTGCGGATTGGGATGCTGGCAGACCCCAACGGGGGTCTGTCCCAGCCCATAACATAACGTGTATTTATTAAGCCTATGTTACCCCGTGGGCAGCTTGGCACTGAATAACAGATGTTTATTGCTACTCACCTCAATGGTACACATTTTATCAACCTCAGAAGGATGAAGGGCTGGCTGGACACACTTGGATTTGAACCTATGTGCATGAGGTCAAACACAAGCCCATACAATTAACGCATTAGTCAACTAAGCCACCATACTCTGCCCATCCCATTGAATCCCCCTACATAACATTAACATATTATCAGAAAGGTGTTAGCTGCTGTTTACTGTCTTTCGTGGCAACCTACAGCATTATACACCTCTAGGATCAAGGATAGCGCTATCTAATATGGTTAGCCCCCATTGTCACTTAGGAGATCCTGCATTAGACGCCTGAGAAGTTAGAGAGCCCCCTGTGGCTGCCGGTGCATTGCCCGTCCTCCTGGGAGTTCTCCATGATGACCGGGATCGGTGGCGATGAGTAACAGGGGCCTTTTTGTTCTTATTCTGCTTGTCGCCCTGAGAAGAGTCAGAATCTAGGGGTGGTGGTGTGTGGGGTTTAATCTGGATCCTTTCATACTTCCACTGAAATACCTCCTCCACGGAGTTGATGAAGAGTGTCTGAGACTGGTATATCACTTTGAGTTTTGCACAATACTGAAGCATGTATCTGATATTTAGCTCACAGACATGCTGCTTTGCCGCTTGAAAGACTGATGCTGTTGCTGTACTAGCCTAGTGTAGTCTGGAATTATCATAATATTATGTGATTGGTACATAATCTTCTCCTGTGATCACGTATGTTTTAGAATCGTGGCTCTATGTATATAATTCAGACGTTTCACAACAACTGGTCTGGGCCTCGCTCCCAGAGGAGGTCGGCTCACCAAAGCCCTGTGGGCATGCTCAACCACAAAACAGAGGGAAAGGGCTCCTGCTGGCAGCATCCCACAAAGCCATTGATTCAGGAAATGCTCCACGAGGTACCCTCACAACTCTCAGGGATGCAACAGAATCGTCAACCTTGGAGACCAGGACCCCACAATCCTGTCCACTGCATTGGGGTGGTCTTTTCTTAGTAGCATCACCTCCGAGCCCACAGAACCTATCTTAGCTGTTAGGATATCTCGAGATTGGGGGATAGCGGCCAATAGGGCTTGATTATCTGGGACTGTTACCTACTGGCCATCTGGCGCTGGCTATGGCAGGGGACAGCCAGGTTGGGTATATTTGTCTAGTGTACTTTGTTTAACTGCTGGTGGCCCGTTGTCTTTAGTCATGCTGCACAGGCGGTCTAGGGCGTGCACTCCGTAAGTTCGATCTACCTTTGACCCGCCTGATCCCCACTGCGTCTCTCTGGAGTGGCATGGGCAGACAGATCTGCAGCTCACCAAAGCCACAGGCTTATGTGGCCACTATATCAGGACAATCACCAGGCGAGGCTCTAATCTACCATCAAGGAGAGGGACACACCATGTCACAACCGCACCAAAGCCTAGTCCAGCCATCTCTGCGACTGATGCATACACCCTCTATTTTGCCTCCTAAGGGGTCTGGTATATAAGTTCTTGCTCCCGGGAGTATCTGCCGCCTCCTCACACCCCTGTGGCGTCGACGTCCGTGGTCTGGCAGCTGGCTACAACTGTGGCTAATGTGTCCCCAATAGGCTGAAGCTCACCCACAGGTCACCCTTACCCCTGCCGCTGTGTGGGGTTAGGGTCGTTTATTTGTAGGACTGTGGCGATTAAACTAGTGAGGGCCTCCTATTCCGCCACACCACAGGTCTTGGCAGTCTGGGGATGGTGTGGTCTCATGGGTCTTAGTGGGCCGTGTGATGGGCTCGGGTGCATCCAAAGTCAACGTGTGTCCTATGCCTAGTGTTCCTTAGCCGTGGGCCTGGCCCAGTACTTCCCGCTCCGGGGCCTTGCGTCTTGCCCCCAAGGATCCAGGGCTCCTTATCGCAGGGATTATGAGGCCTTGAGGAGCCGCTCCTCTCACCAATATCTGTGGGCCGCCCGTCGGCTCCTTTGTGCAGGTGCCGTTCTTGTACCATGAATGCTGCCACGGCCCACTTGTTCCTTGTGCCCTCCATTTCCAGGTCTGGTACGCTGATCAGGGAATCTGGGGAGATCTCTGAGTAAGAGCCCTCAGGTTTGTAGTTCTCTGCGACTGAGGGCCATACCCCTCTAGAACCTCAGCCACACTCTCCTTTCCGCGTCACCACAGCTGGTTCCCGCCGGCTCCAGGCCCCATCTGGCAGGAGCAACTGGCCCTACCTTGCCCACAGCAGCTCGTCCGTGTTCAGGACATCAAATCGCACCCATATTGTGTTGCGGGGACTCCTCAAACTCTGATTGTGGTGGTGACTTCTTCCTCGCCTGTGCCCTGCAGGATCATGATGGATGGTGGCCATGCGGCGCTGAGCTAAGTTGCGGCCGTCATGCTCTGCGTACAAGCTACACCCTTCACCTTGATAATCTTGAATACTGCAACTTTTATTACTCAGGCCTGTCTATGAACTTTTATGCCTGTTCAGTGGAATGGAAAAACATTTATAGAGCGCATGGCTACCCGGAAGCATCCCAGCGCTAAGAACCGACAGCAGGAGAACCAGAAGGGCTAAGGAAAGAGCAAAGTCTTTATTTGCTTCTGGAAAGCCATGTGGTCAGGGATTAAGCGTAGGTGAAGAGGCAAGGCATTCCAGAGTTTGGAGGCATTGTAGGAAAAAAGTCTGCCACCACTTCTGGACCTCTTGATCCTGGGGATCTCAGCCAGATGCGGATCATCTGATCTAAGTTTACGCTTGGCTTTATATGGACGAATCATGGTGGAAATCGACTGTGGACCGAGTCCCTGCCTTGCTTTATGCACTAGGCATAAGGACTTGAACTTGATTCGTTCCTGAACCGGGAGCCAGTGGAGGGCGCAGCGATCCGGTTCGGCTGACAGTCTATTAGAGGTTCCCGTTAGCACTCTCGCTGCGCTGTTTTGTACGGATTTAAGTTTCTTGACTGCTGAAATGGGAGCGCCCAAGTACAGGGCGTTCCCTTAATCCAATCTGGAGAGTATTAATGACTGGACCAGTACTTTCTTGGCTGCGGAGGGAAGAAGGGGCAGGACCTTTCAGGCCATTCTAAGTAGGCCATAACAGAGGGCTGCTGTTTTCCTGGCTTGCGTCCTGAGGCTGAGGTCCTGGTGATGCAGATTGGGGTGTACAAAATCTCCCTACTTCCACGGATAGAGTAATTTCACAGTTACACGCACATACACTCATCATACACTAGGGCCCATTTCACTAACATACACTCAAATACTCCACCAGCACTGAACCTGTGGAAAACTCCTAAATACCCCACATCTACACTGAGGTCGAAAAGACCTAGTTATTGTAATTGTCCTGAGTCATAATCTAAACAATCTATACAACGATAATCAAATAGAATACTCAATAATTGACAAGAAATAATCACCAATACCGTATTTAAAATTATGATTCTTTATCTAAAATTAGTCAAAAGAAATTAATCAGAGTAAAATCATTTTCTCATAATTACCTATTCTAGCTAAATGTCAGAATGGGTCATCAGGACAAGTCTCTCAGTAGAAATCTCCCGAGTCACCGTCCTCACAGCATCGATCCTCACCAACGCAGGTTTGGGAAGAAGTGGCAAAGTGGCCTCCCACCCTCTCTAGGCTAACAATATTTATAATGAAACTTGCAATATTATAGAAACATTAAATGTTCTACACGTCCGCCGAACCGCTGAGCAGAGCGAGCAGGAAAGTATGTAGCATCGCTACATTTGGAAAATCTCCGCTCAGAAAAAATCACAAAAATAAAAAGACAGAACAGGAACTAAAAAAATTATCCTTCGACATCCACATTTCCACGGAACTAACATGATGACTTCAGAGTCCATTCAGTTCATTCTTTATGGCTCCTTTGTCCTCCAAGGTTATTCAGACGTTTCTTGGTTCTTGGAGACTTGCCCAGCACTGCTACTGTCCTCACGGAAAGTTTTAACCAGGCGAAGACTGTGGTCAGATGATTCAACCATATTCAGCAAGGCCCTCTCATCACAAATCTCTCACTCGAGGCCAGGCTGCAAACGGCGGACATTTTATGCTAGGCCAAAATGGACCATCTTAATTAAAAGAGACAAAAACAACATTACCACAGCATAGTGATTAAACAGTGTTAACCCCACTAATACCCTTATGTGTATGTAATTATCTAGCTTTTGCAACACAGAAAAGCATTAATTCAAAAGCGTTTCGTGCTTTAAAATAAACAGCACTCAGCAACGTTTATTTAATAAAACATGCACATTTATTAAATAGCAATACAAAAGCATTCCCTCGTGTCGGTTTTCTTCTCATTAGTTCATGTTGATGAGTTTAAACATATACACAAAACAAATAATTAGTGATTAATAATTAGTAATTTTAATTATGACAAATAGACAAACCAGAGCTTAAAAAACCCAATAGATTTTCATCAGAAAATCCTGCTCCAGCAATCCCCCCTTTGGTGATTTCATCACCAAATAACCCCAAAAAAAAAGAAAATTTAGTGAATTTTAGTCCCATTTTAGGAGAAATTGGAAATATCTTTTTCCTCCTTACACAACACTACACACCAGACACTCTTTCATCATCCCTCTTTGTTTCTAAATAGACACTCTCCCTTAATTCTTCTAATTCAATTTCTTGTGGTTCTCTTTTCAACCTTTTATTTCTCTTTTCATTGTTTCTTTTAATTAATTTCTTTTTCCCTCCCCTGTTTTTACAACACAAACACACCAATCTCAATATCAATAAAGCAACAATTATACAAGTTAAAGGAAACAATATCTTACCTATAATAGTACTACCTATTTTTGCAATAAAACTCTTAACAGCAACTATTTTATTAGCTATTTTAGTCCAAATACTTTCAGCTTCAAGTGGTACTAATTCTTCATGCAAATCAGTAATATTTTTGATATAGACCTTTAGGTCTCTGCTTTCGTCTGGAATGTAAGTGCAACAATGTTGAACTTTCAGCATTCCACAAACTCCACCCTCCTTAGCCAATAGAATATCAAGAGCAAGTCTATTTTGCATAGACATGGCACGTACGGCAATTAGTTCCGTATTCACCAAAAGAAACCCTCCAGCGGTATTTGTCGATAAGCGATCCACCACTGTTGACAGTTTCCGAATCCCATAAGCATTCAAAGAAATTCCCACTGCTGGAATCAAAGCTCCAAAAATGTCTCCCACTATTTCAGACCAAGTTTCCCTCTTGAAGCGCATTAGTAAATTAATATGTTCTACATCTTCTATTTTATCTAAATGAAAAATCTTTGGAAAAACCAGGCCCACATAACACGTGCCATACCAATGGTCAGGCAACTTGTAATAAGCCTTGTTCCCACAAACATAATACACTCCTGGAAAAATTGTATCTTCTCCACCTCTGAAACCCCATCCTGTTGCAATGAAGTATGTATCATGACATTCACTAGTCCCAACAAAATATGTATCATATTGGGATTTCCCTCTTGTAATGCACAGCTTACCCTTCTGTGGTGCATCTAGAGCTAAAGTTGGACTAGCTCCATTTCTCAATTCTTTTCCCATCTCAATGTCCCAAATTGTCTCACTCACTTTGTATTTCTCTGCTTTTTCATGCATGCTCAATCTCCTTTCCTCCACCATATTTAGGAAAGCTTTCTCCTCTTCTTCCAAACTACAAGTTAAATTATTCTTAAAAATGTAATCTAATGTTAATTCTTCTTTCTCAATAAAAATCTCACCAAAAATGTTAGCTTCTTTAGCTGGATTCAGCTCTTTGTTCATTGGCAAGTGCCCAAAAATACTATCTTTGTTAGACATCCTATAATCTATTTTCCCTAGCAAATAAAAAACACTACTTAATACACTACAAGAAATTCCATACGTAGCTGGTAAATGGTGATAAGTAACACCCTCTGAAACGGATGCAGGTAATTGCATACAAACGTAGCAATCCCTAACTTCCATTGTTTTCACATATTCGTATAACATCTTTGAAAAAACATTACTAGAAAAATCATTAATTGACCTATCTTTATGCATGTAAGTATTACTAATTCTAGTTGGAACTACTTTTTGCAAACTCTTCTCCACATTTGTCTCATTCTCAGTATGTATTTCAAATGTACCTATTGAAACTCTAAATGTAACTAATAAAGCTAAAATACCCCATAGTAGCATTAATAATCCAGTACAGCAGCAGCACATTCTACACCATCTTCTTAAGAAGGCACATCTACTTTGATTATTCTCTATATTAGCCATTTTACTACTTTGACCTTGTCTTTTGACTTAGCCTCTACTACTCCACTACTGAAATTTTAGAACTTTGGATTACTTCAGACAGCTGAATTTCAGACTTTCTCCTTATCACTTTTCTCCAAGTGATTTCTTCAATTCACTCAATTTGGATATTCATCACTTTTCACTCCTTCTTCTTCAGCAACATCAAATTGTATCAGATCATCAACAACATCCTGTGCATCCGACCCTTCTCCAATGTCAGTCAGGATAACTTTTAAGATTCCAACAGATTCTTCCTTTTCCTCAACCACTTTTCTCAAGATCCCCTCCGGATTGTCTCGATTCACTGTTTCTTCTTCTCCTTCCTCAGACAGTGCTACATAAGACCATTCCAGTGATCTGTACTTTTGGTTGGGTCTTCTAATTCTCTTTATCTCCTCAGGTTCTCTTGACTCCTTTTGCTCCTTCCTCTTTACTTCGTTTTGACTCGACACTTCATTCACTTGTTCAGCTTTCGATGTATTCCCTCTTATCAGTCTGTATCTCAGCCTCTTTACTCTGTTGTTAGGCCAAAAATCTCCTCTCACAACCTTTTTCGGTCTTGTTTCTGTATTATTTCTCTCTCCAATCCAAGTTCTCTTTCTCAGAACTCGACCCTCTGATTTTCCATTCTCACTTTCATCCGATTCTGTTTCAAATGCCTCTTGTTCTTCAGCAGTTTTCTTTCGCTCCACAGTCTTTTTCACCACTATTTGAGACTTCCCTACTTCTTTCCCTCCTCGGGTCTCCGACACGCATTCTTCTTGCTGTCTACTTGTCCCTTCACCTAGCTTGTCAAGAATGTTCCCTACACCTCCTCGGGGGTCTTCCGCAATCTGTCCCTCTCTATCTTCTTCTGACCCTACTTCTTCAGGTATAATCTCAAGTGGTTCTTCAATCTCCTCCTCCTCTGATTCAGGAGTAATTTCTGTGTAACTGCTCTTTTCTTTTCCTTTTCCTCCACTGCTTTTTGGAACTTCAGGCTCTCTTACAGAATCTGATCTCCTTTCTGAGATTCTCAATGGTTCTCTTGAAGTCTTTTCTGCTTCTTTTCCTGAACTTTGATTTTTTCTCACTGGTTCTGGGTCTTCATCATCACTGGAATCTGACTCTTCAAAATACTCTCTACCAGTCCCATCTTTTGGATTTGGAACTCTCAGAGTATGACTCGCATGTACCCAGTTTTTCACACCAGCACACTTCACTGCAGTTGTCGTAGTTAGAATGACTTGTCTTGGTCTTCCCCACCTTGGAACCAAGCAATTTCTTCTTCTGTGAACTTTAATCCTCACCCAGTCTCCTGGACTCAGATCATGAGCTTGCTTCTTCTCAAGTGTGGTAGCTTCTTCTCCAATCTGGTGAAACACAGAATGAACTGCGTCAGCCAGGCCTTTACAGTAATCCAAAATCATGTCATCAGTTATTGTCATCAACTTATTGACAGGTACATATGCATGTCGCATTGCACGTCCATTATGATTTTGTGCGGACTTAAACCAGTAGTTCTATCTGGAGTAGATCTAATAGTCATTAGCACTAGAGGCAAGACATCCGGCCATTTCATACCAGTGGCTAAACACATCTTACCAATCCTGTTCTTGATTGTGCCATTTATCTGCTCAATAACACCAGAAGCCTCTGGTCTGTATGCACAATGTAGCTTCTGCTGTATGCTCAATGCTTCACAAATCAAACTCATGAGTTCATTATAGAAGTGTCCACCTCTATCAGACTCAATCCTTACCGGAAATCCGTACCTAGGAATCAATTCTCTTAACAGTAACTTTGCCACTGTTACTCCATCATTTCTCCTAGTCGGATAGGCCTCAACCCATCTTGAAAACAAACAGACTACCACTAGTACATACCTCAGTCTGTTCACTTGGGGCATTTCAATGAAATCAATCTGCATTCTTGTAAAAGGACCTCCTTCTCTACCTATTGTTCCCAGACTCACCACTGTCTTTTTCCCAGTGTTAAATTGCTGGTAAATCAAACATCTTTGACAGATACTTTCTGCAATTGTCCTGAACTTTGCATTGTACCAGGTTTGCTTAAAAGACCTGATCATTGAATCCCTTCCCAAATGTCCCTGGCCATGATACATCCTTGCCATTGCTGACAGCATGGAGTTCGGCATTACTGGTCTGCCATCTCTATAGACCCAAACATGGTCTGTCTCTCTTGGGGCACAACCTGCCTTAATCCAATCTTTCTTTTCTTCCTCCTCTGCCTCATCCTGCAACTGTTTCACTTCATCCCACGTCTCTAAGACATTAGTAAACATCACAGAACAAAAAGACATTTCACCTTCTCGTTCCCGATTAATTGACTGGTTATTCTTGGCGCAATATTGAGCAATGTCATTTGCATAACGGTTGCCAACTGTCACAAAATCATCTCCTTGTCCATGAGCAGCACATTTCACAACTGCTAATTCTTTAGGCAGCTGTATCGCCTCAAGTAATTTCCCAATCACTTCAGCATTCTTTATTGGAGTCCCACTCGACGTCAAGAAACCTCTTTGCAGCCAAAGTTGGCCAAAGTCATGCACAACTCCAAATCCATACTGACTATCAGTCATCACAGTCACTCTCAAATCTTTCCCAATTTCACAAGCTTTTGTCAATGCCACTAATTCAGCAACTTGCACAGATTTCACTCCTTTCAATGATGATGCTTCCATTACTTCTGAAACCTTACACACTGCATATGCTGCACATAGCACACCCTCATCATTCCTCAGGCATGATCCATCCACAAACAACACATGATCACTCTCATGCAAGGGAAGATCCCTTATGTCTGGTCTCGGTTTTGTACAGTAATCAAGCACATCCAAACAATTGTGATCATCTTCTGTTTTCACACCCACATTTTCAATATCCGGCAACAATGTCGCTGGATTTACATTCACACATCTCTCAAGAGTCACATTTGATGCTCCCAGAATGACTTTTTCATATTTAGTCAACCGACTATGTGACATGTACTGAGTTCTGCTTCTTGTCAAAAGAATTGCCACATTATGAGGTACGAATACCCTTACAGGATATCCCATTATGATTCCCTCACTCTGTTCTTGGCTTCTGCATGTTGCAGCCACAGATTTCAGACAACCTGGTAAACCTACAGCTACAGGGTCAAGTGTCGATGAGAAGTACGCAATAGGCCTTCTCAGTAATCCATGCTTCTGAATTAACACTGAAAGTGCACATCCATTTCTCTCACTGCAGTACAATTCAAATTCTTTTTCATAATCTGGCATACCCAAAGCAGGGGCTTCACACATTCTGCTTTTCAACTCTTCAAATGCCGCCATTTGTTCTCCATCTAGTTCCAATGGGTCTGTCATCTCACTTTTTGTCAACTTAATCAATGGCTTTGCTATCAGCGAAAAATTAATTATCCACTGACGACAATAACCCACCATTCCCAGGAACATTCTCACTTCCCTCTGGGTCTTTGGGGGCCTTCATTTCCCTGATAATTTTGATCCTGTCATCAGTCACTTTTCTCAGACCTTTTTCAATATTGTGTCCAAGATAATGCACCTCTTTCTTGCAAAATTGCAATTTGGCTGGAGATACTTTTAACCCTCCATCTGCCAGATGATTCAGTAAAGCTATAGTATCTACTTCACAAGCTTCACGTGTCTTTGATGCCACAAGTAGGTCATCAATATACTGCACTAGTACTGAGTTTTCAGGCATGATCAAACTCTCCAATGACTTTTTCAATAACTGATTGAATATTGAAGGACTCTCTGTATACCCCTGTGGGATACGACACCATGCTAAAATACGCTGGCCAAATCTAAATGCAAAAATCGGCTGGCTGTCATGATGCAATGGAATTGAAAAGAAAGCATGACACAAATCAATCACTGTATACCACTCAGCATCATGTGGAATCTGATACAAAATCACTGATGGATTTGGCACAATAGGACAACATGCCACCACAATTTGGTTAACTTTTCTCAAATCTTGTACAATCCTGAACTTCCCATTAGGCTTCTTTAGCCCCATTATCGGTGAATTACACGGACTACTCAGTAGTTCTCTCAGAACTCCCTGCTGAATCATTTTCTCAATTATAGGAGTTATTCCCTCAATTATTTCTGGTGTCATTTTGTACTGAGGAATGTTAGGATAAGTAATTCCCTCTTTCACTGAAATTTTCACAGGATCTACATTATTCATCAATCCCCCATCCTCTCCAGTAAAATCCCAAACTGTCCTTTTCACTGTGTCTCTCAGCTCTTGAGGCAAATCTTCCGGATCAAACACAGCATATGCACCAATTAACTCACTCTCTCTATTTTCTAGAGTCATTCGGTACAAAACATCCTCATCTGGTGTTTCAAAAGCTATTCCATCCGGTGTACAAAAAATTGTACAATTCATTTTACAAAGTAGATCCCTACCTAACAGGTTCACTGGACTTGTGTCACAGACGATAAATCTGTGCATGTCTGAAAACTTCCCTATTTGTACTCTTACTGGTTCAGTAAGACGTGTCCTTATTTGTGTATTGGCTACACCAACTACTTGGATTGCTTCATCCGAGAGAGGAAGATTTCTAATATCTGTCGACCTGACAGTTGATCTTGTCGCACCTGTGTCTACCAAAAAAGTAACACCTTCTTCATTTATTTTTCCATCCACAAATGGTCCTGCCTGGTCTATTTCTAAAGTTGCACCAAGTATGCACTCTTCCTCCTCTCTTCGGCACCGTCAATAATCACCCTCAGACTCACTCCCTTCATTTTTTAACAAGTACTGTTGTACCTGATTAGAACGTCTTGGTTTGTTTACCTGCTCATCATTGTAGAATCCCGAATCCGGATTATACTTTTGTGATCCTCTATTCTGCGGCAAGGGCGGTTTTGGCTCTTGACTCTGCTGTCTCACAACTTTCTGTTGTTGCTGCTGTTGATTATTCCCTTCGTTCTGCACCTGTTGATTTAAGGATTTTCCCTCATTATTCACTAATGGTGGATTGGTACACTCAGATCTCCAATGTCCCAGTTGGCCACAGTTGTGACATGGGAACTTTTTTTTAGCTTCCTCAAGATTCCCCTTTCCTTTCCCTGCATACCTAGGTCTATTCCCTGCATTATTTCCTGCATTATTCGCCTGTTCCACCAACTGTGCTTCCTGTCTTTCCGCAACTTTCACTTGTGCCCACATTGCTTTCTCTTTCAGCTTTCTCTGTTTTGCTTCAATCTCATCACTGAAGTATTTTGCATGTCTCAGAATCTCATCTATTTTCTTACTCTGCCAATCCACAGTATGCTCACGAATTCTTTCACTAATCTCAGGTCTCAGGCCATATACAAATCTGTATACAAAATGACTCAAATCCTTGTCACCCAGGTGTTCATCTCCACTGAATTGTTTAAACGCCAGTATCAGCCTCTCGTAAAAAGCATGAACTGATTCTTTTGCTTCACGATGTGTTCGATCTATTTTAACCCAGTCTGTCTCTTTTGGAGGTACTTTATTTTTCAGGTATACGATCACCTGCTCATATTTTCTCATTACTTCTGGATCTGGTGCTCCTGTTCTCTGATCTCTTGGATATTCCTCAGTAGGCCAACTCACAACTATTTTACACTCAGCCCACAAGTCTGCTGGAACAATTATATCAAACAGACTATTCAGGTCAATCCACAGCACTTTTGACAATTTCACAAACCTGTCTACCTGCCTATACCACTCGACGGGCTTTTCTCTCAATCGAGGGAAATCATTCGTAAATGATAAAATACCCTGTCTGGTCCATGGAACATGTACATATCCTCCTCCAGGTATTTCTCTCATAGGATAAGTATCCACTTGTTTTTCTTTTTCTCTCACAGGAAATGCTGAATAAGTCCTATCTCCTGATTCTTCTCTCTTCTTGTACCACCTATCCTTCCACTTCTCAACATCACCCCATTTTCGCAATAAAGCGATCATCTCTTTAATCTGTCCTGTTCTACCAGTACCATTCAAATTTTCAATATCTTTATCCGTGAAATCCATCCTGTAAGACTTTTGCAAAACTTTCACTTTATCAATGTCAACTCCATAGTCATTTGCTATTGCTCTTAATCTGTCATGTGTATTTCTCGCTCTCCAGGTGATATTTTTACACATAAACAACAATTCACCATCATGATGATTTTTAAGAATTTCTGTTGGAACTGTCCCTGCAACAAGCTCTTCTAATTCTACACGTAACCTAGCAACATCAATTGCTTGTGAATCTTTATCCCTCTTTTGAAGAACTTTCATCCATTCATTCAAATCTTCAACTGTTATTTCAGTAGATTTTCTCACTGGAACCACTTTCTTCTGCGGTTCTAAAATTGGCATCCCTGAACAACTAGCTTCACCAGCATCCAGTCCTGAATTAGACTGTACCTCTAATCCTTCACTACATGTGTCATGTCTGAATTTTCCTGTCCTTTTTCCTGAATCTCCTGAAGGACCAGCCAAACTTGTCAACCTATTCCCAACATATGGAATAACCAAACCATTCTCACCCGTCCTCTGCTTGTCAAACACAGGCATAACCGGACCTATGGTTACAGGCACCGTAACAGCGTCTAGATTCTTTGTCAGCTCTTTAATCTTTTCAGTCAATTCCGATGTAGTTCTGGCTAATTCTCTCGTATTTTCGCCACTGCTTCTATTCTCTCTTTCCCTGAAAGGATTACCACTTCTTAACTCAGGTGTCACATTTTCTGTCTCAATAATACGCACTGTATCTCTTATCGGAGAAACAACTGGTGTACTCTCTTCTGGTTCTGGTCTATATGGAGGTGGTCTTTTGTAAATCATGTCATTTAAAACCTCATCCTCATATTCATTAACTCCATATCTTCTCACTTCTGCCTCAGGAACCCTTTCTGTTCCCTCTTCAACTGTTCTCATAGGATATAATCCCTCTGACATACTAGCATCTCGCCATCTCGTCATTCGATCATGATGAGTTTCACGACCATGTCTCCTCCCGAACATGTACCTATAGTTGCCTCCAGACCTCTGTTTCTCTCTCTCATGTACTTCCTCTTCCCATTCCACTAAAGCCTCGAACTGTGTCGGCCTTGCTCTTGGGTCAAGACATAACATCTTTTCCCGTAAATTTTTCAACACGGCCAGATTAAATGAACCATGTTCTGGAAATGCTAAAACTCCATCTTCCTTGGTATACCTAACCCAATTTTCCAACCATATACAGGTATGATACCCATATCTCGCAGCCATGAAGGATGCAGGCGTTTTCGATGGAGGTAACAATTCACCCTCTCTCGTTTTAACATCTTTATCCTTGTCGAACCAATTTTTAATCTTTCTGAACAACGATTTTTTCTTTTTCTCTTCTTGGTAATACATTTTAACGTTTACCAAAACTCTCTAATCCCTTCCGTAATACAACTGCACAATATGTTTTTTTCCCACCAATAACAGCGCGACTCACACTAACGCACCAATCCTGAAGCGTTTACGTCACTAGAATAGCTCTTCCAATCCTTGCGCGGCTCACACCAACGCACCAATCTCAGCGCGAGCACTATTCTGATCTAATATCCAATCAGAGCGCGGTCTGTTTGACGTCAGCAGTCGCTGCAGTCGCTTCTGTCTCCTGTCTCTTGTCACTCGTCTACCCCTCCTTTACAAAATTTCTCAGTAGACTCCGTGTCAAATTTCTACAAAATCTATTAGTTACAACATATAAACATCTCCATTGTCTGCTTCGCTAACCACAGAATAGTAAAGAAAATCTATTTCACAAGAATCCCGTTGACACAGTAGTACATCCCTCTACTCTGCCCTTCTAACATACATTCATTAATTGTTTCCTCTAGGACTTGTCCAAAGAGTCTTACAATCAACTAAATATGAGCATTCACGCACATTCATACAAGAAAATATATAGTACATACACACAGAATCCTGCTTTTCCCGAGAACAGCGAACAATCTGCTCCACTACAGAATTATAACACACATTAACCAAGCAGCTTACCTCTACCCAGTTTCTCAAACAAGCTCAAAGAATACCTATTACTTCTCCCGCGATAAGCTTTAACGGCGAACCTTATGGATCCCTGGGACTTAAAACCAGAGTTTCACAGATAACCTTCACTATCATACGCACTCCTTATATACCAGAAATATTTCTAATAGTAACATACGATAATGTCACTGATTCCGAACCCAGACAATGTGACGCGCAACTTCGATTGTCACACGTTTTCTTTTCCCTGCATACATACAGGACCAACAATCCCGTCTTTCCCGAGAGCAGTATATACTTCCCTCTGCCCTACTACGGAACTGCTACTAGCTCCCAAGTTCCAGAAGCACTACATATAACTCAACATGACGACTCCAACATATAGTATTAGTACATATACCAACATCAATCAATAATCAATAAGCTAATGTACAAGCAATCTAATCAGATCAAGACAATCATCAATAACCATCCTCACTCTGCTACCAGGAAATTGATGCAGATTGGGGTGTACAAAATCTCCCTACTTCCACGGATAGAGTAATTTCACAGTTACACGCACATACACTCATCATACACTAGGGCCCATTTCACTAACATACACTCAAATACTCCACCAGCACTGAACCGGTGGAAAACTCCTAAATACCCCACATCTACACTGAGGTCGAAAAGACCTAGTTATTGTAATTGTCCTGAGTCATAATCTAAACAATCTATACAACGATAATCAAATAGAGTACTCAATAATTGACAAGAAATAATCACCAATACCGTATTTAAAATTATGATTCTTTATCTAAAATTAGTCAAAAGAAATTAATCAGAGTAAAATCATTTTCTCATAATTACCTATTCTAGCTAAATGTCAGAATGGGTCATCAGGACAAGTCTCTCAGTAGAAATCTCCCGAGTCACCGTCCTCACAGCATCGATCCTCACCAACGCAGGTTTGGGAAGAAGTGGCAAAGTGGCCTCCCACCCTCTCTAGGCTAACAATATTTATAATGAAACTTGCAATATTATAGAAACATTAAATGTTCTACACGTCCGCCGAACCGCTGAGCAGAGCGAGCAGGAAAGGATGTAGCATCGCTACATTTGGAAAATCTCCGCTCAGAAAAAATCACAAAAATAAAAAGACAGAACAGGAACTAAAAAATGTATCCTTCAACATCCACATTTCCTCGGAACTAACATGATGACTTCAGAGTCCATTCAGTTCATTCTTTATGGCTCCTTTGTCCTCCAAGGTTATTCAGACGTTTCTTGGTTCTTGGAGACTTGCCCAGCACTGCTACTGTCCTCACGGAAAGTTTTAACCAGGCGAAGACTGTGGTCAGATGATTCAACCATATTCAGCAAGGCCCTCTCATCACAAATCTCTCACTCGAGGCCAGGCTGCAAACGGCGGACATTTTATGCTAGGCCAAAATGGACCATCTTAATTAAAAGAGACAAAAACAACATTACCACAGCATAGTGATTAAACAGTGTTAACCCCACTAATACCCTTATGTGTATGTAATTATCTAGCTTTTGCAACACAGAAAAGCATTAATTCAAAAGCGTTTCGTGCTTTAAAATAAACAGCACTCAGCAACGTTTATTTAATAAAACATGCACATTTATTAAATAGCAATACAAAAGCATTCCCTCGTGTCAGTTTTCTTCTCATTAGTTCATGTTGATGAGTTTAAACATATACACAAAACAAATAATTAGTGATTAATAATTAGTAATTTTAATTATGACAAATAGACAAACCAGAGCTTAAAAAACCCAATAGATTTTCATCAGAAAATCCTGCTCCAGCACTGGTCCCGCCATACCCCCAAGCTCTTGATTTCCGATTTCGTGATAAGGGCTGGGCCCATACATGATGGCCACATCTGGCTGGGGTTGAAACGGAGGGAGTTACCTAAGATCATATTCTCTGTTTTTCCTCCATTGAGCCTGAGTTGAGAGTCATCCATCCAGCTTGAGATGTCATTTAAACAGGAATGGAGGGTGTGGATTTCCTGTTCAGCTGGGTGTCATCGGCGTAGGTGATTATTCGGATTCTGTAAGGTTCTATTCTGGCTGCTAGAGGGGACATATATACGTTGAATAATGTCAGGCTGAGCGAGGAGCCCTGGGGCACCCCGCTCGGCAGGTGTATGGGTTTGGAAACCGTGCTTTCATTAAACACCTGGAAGGTTCTTTCCTCCAGGAAGGAGGATAGCCACTGGAGTGCCATGCCATCCACACCTATATTCCTGAGACGCCGGATCAGAGTCGAGTTATTCACCGTGTCAAAAGCGGCGCTCAGGTCAAGGAGTATAATGGCCACCGAGCCTCCAGAGTCCAGAATCTTCCTCCTTTCTTCCACCACTGCCAGAAAAGCGGTTTCAGTGCTTTGGCATGGACGGAAGCCGGTTTGGGAGGGGTGGAGCAGGCTATGATTTTCGAGAAACCCTGGAAGAGTTAGATTTACAGGTTTCTCTGTTACCTTACTAATGGCCGGAAGAAGGGATATGGGGCGGTAGTTGCCCAGATCGGCCGAGTCTAGATTGTTTTTTTTAGTAGAGCTCTCACCCTCGCCTCTTTCCACCTGGGGGGAACTATTCCCGTGGTAAGCGAGGCGTTGATCAGTTTTATCATGTTAGGGGCTATGATAGGAGTAACCTGTTTCAAGATGTTCAGTGGCGCTGGGTCAGCCGGGGAGCTGCTCTTTACCGTGGACAACAGGGAGTTAAAGGTTTCCTGTGTCACGAGTGGGATATCCTTTAAGATGAATTCTGTTTGGGAATTCGTCTGAAGTTGAGGAGGGAGATCTTCCTCGATCTTAGTTGGAAGGGATTCAAGGATAAGCTGAACTTTATTATTAAAGTATTCGGCAAGTTTGTTGCACTGTTCGCCTGAGATATCAGGAGCTGCTCTGGGGGGGGGGGAGCTCTGAGAAGATTTTTAATGATATTAAAAGTTTCTTTGGAGGAGTTGGACGCTGCTAAAATTCTGTTTTCATAATAAGAGGCTTGAGCTTTCCTTAGTTCTGCTTTATAAGCAAGAATGGCTGACCTATAGCCCTGTTTTTTTGACGGTAAAAAATCTTTCCTCCAGTGTCTTTCCTTTACTTTACATTGTTGCTTTAAAATGCGTAATTCTGATGTGAACCATGGTGCATCTCGAGGCCCTGCTGACTTCTTTATCCTAATCTTTGGAAGGACCGTATTCACCCACTCTGCTCAGTAGACCTCTGGGTCCCCACCCACAGTTATATCAAATTTTGTATTAAAACAAGAAAGACATGTTTGACAAGAAGTGTTGCATTATTAGACATGACGGTCTAACTCCATCCCATTGCATTTTTTTGCTGAAGCCTTTCCTTTTTTCATTCGCCCTTTGCATACATTACCACGATCTGAGCAGGGCTTGGGGATCCATCTGGTTCCAGGTGAGTTCATTTTTAGAACCCTAACCACTTAGTTTAGCAGCGAATAACAGACTTGTGTTTATACTATTCCCTTGAAATTCAGGTTTCATTGGCTTTAAAGCTATACACATTCTCCTGTAATTTATTGTTCAATGATAGGACATAATGTATGTTTGAAATAATATTCTAACTTTTTTTCCAAGTTTATCTAGATGATGAATGTGTTATTTCTGAATGTTAACGCTACAGGCCCTTTTTACAAAGCTAATTATGCCTGTAAATTCAAATTGCAGTTTGAAGTGGCTCAATCTTGAGTGCAAGGTATTCACAAACGTTTACTTTGCAGGTGTAAATCCGTTTAATCAGACATAAAATAAACCTATGATCTTGTAATATTGTTTCTGAATAAATAACACTGCTGCAATTGGGAGTAGGTGTTCCACGTGAGGTTGCCCTGCTGTCCTGGAACATTTGGGACCACCCACAAACTTGAGAGTCTCAAACCTTTCTCTGACCAACTCCCACACTAGAAATTGTCTAAGGTTTACTACTCCCAAGGGCATGAGTAACTTCCTTCTGAGAGAGGGAAAAGTTCCCAAAACTACCCAAAAATCTGTATGAGCAAAATAAAAAAGCATGAACACATTGGCACTTCCCCATAAACACTTAGGTGTCAATTCACAAAGGGCCTCCACACCTGTGGCGGAGGCCACGCAGTCGGGGCGGGGGCCCCATAGTCGCAGTGGCAACTCCACAATAGGTAACTGCATTACGGAGGTCCCTCCATGAGTGCCGGACCCCCACCGCCACTGCGGGGCCTCGGCCACGACTGCGGAGGCTCTTTGTGAATCGGGCCATATAAACAGTTGTGCATGGGGTAAAGCCTTCACATAGTGGCAACTGTTGATTGACAAAAGAGTTTCTAAGGGAATGGCTGGTAACTTGAAACTGATACAGGGTTCTAGACCTAAGATTGGTAATCTTTATAAATGTTCTACTTGCATTTTAACAGCTGTAGTGTATTTCAATGTACTGCAGAAATTACATTGCGCTTATGTGCCTTATGTAATAGAAACCTTGAAAACCTTCAGTACTTGTGTATTACATGTTCTGTGAGTTACTACTCTTTCTGTAACATATATGTATTTTTGGGCGTATTCTTTGGTTTGCATTGCCTTCCTTTGGCCACTCCATGTATACCCACAAGACAATCCAGGTTTCTATGTGTATTTGGAAATGTTTTTCCCTTAGCAAATCAGTTGAGCCTATGCAATGCGTAAGAAGCGCCTAGAGGGGCCTATACATAAACTGCATTTTGTAATATGTAAGATAGTACTATTAAGGTACTACAAAATGCTATTTACAAACCTATGTGCAGAGACCTTCGTCCCTCCCATCTTTTTTCTGCAGAGCTCTTCACCACAATGCATCAATGATCTCTGCACACATAGTTGAACTTACTCCTAAATAGGAGGGACTCAGGGAAATTTAAGAAGGGGGTTTAGGGAGGTATACACTAGTACAAACACAGTAATTGTTTCCTATTTTCTGGCCACTACCCTTGATCCCACCAGTGCTTAATTTGTAAAATCACAATTGCCAGGGTCCTGGCCAGGAGGCCACTGCAGCTTGCACCACCCAGTGCCCGTTATCGCTGTCAATGACTGTACTAAAACAACTCTTTCACCTGAGTGCAATAGTTCAGATTATTCGAGGGCCCCAAAACTAAACGAAAGGCTGGGGAGGTAGGTATTAGTAATTTGCTTTGTATATTGTATTATTAAACAACCGTTCTTCTGCTTATCTCTAAATTAGATAAGCAGTGTCACCATGTGGCAGACCAGTTATAGGTGTGTTGTTGACAATTAAGTGCCGGTACCGAGCACCAGAAACCACCGGTTCAAATTAAGCACTGCTGGACTCTGCCCCATTCACTACAAAGTAGCAGACATATGTGTGCAGCTATCTCAGCTATGTGTCGGAGATCTCCAGACGGAGGCTTGTAATTGTATTTTTTAGCAAGTACAACGGTAATACTACTTTACATTACTACAATGCAGTTACATTACCAGAATGCACAGGCGCCCCCCGCGCCTAGGGGAGGGGCGCCCTTAGTAGCGCCACGGGACTGAGCTCCCAAGGTGGGCTTAGTGATGAGGGGGGCTGACCAGTGACGTAGGGTTGGGATGGTCTCTAACAGAATCGAAAGTGAATCCCAAGCCCGGGGGTATTTAAGGAGGTGTCCGAGGGGGCCCGTCCTCTTTGTCTCCCTGGACACCTGAAGCCGCAGGAGCATCGGCAACCACCCACCCACCCGGCAATAAATAAAGCGGAGCACTGACAGTTAACAGCAAAGGAGATGGCACAGCAATAGAGCTTCAGTGACTAGAGGGACCCCAGGAGGGGGTAGGATTGCGGTGCAATAGATTTGGCGGGGTGGACGGACTGGCCAGCCGGTGGCCCTCGGCTCCACTGCCATAACCTGCCACCTATGGACTGAGGTGATTCTTGGGGAGGTTGCCTGTGTGCAGGTACCCCGGAGGGCTGGCGCTTTGCGGTGCTCTGGATTTCAAGTTGATTTTCAAGTTATGTATCTGTTTGCTGGGGCACGTTGGGGCCTTCCGGCGCAACGTGTGCAGCTGAGTGTTATCTGTTGGCTGTAGCGCATTGGGGCCTGCCAGCGCAATGAGCACAGCTGGGCGTTCAAGTGTATGGTCTACTTGACGCAATGCTGAATGGTAATGCCAATGGTAATTTCTTACTGCCCAACATGTGAGTGCTGATAAAACGATGTGATGTCATGTATAATCTGATGTGTGTATATATATATATCCAAGTAGGATATCTATACTCTTGTAGTGTATTATGGTAAAATTACCTGATTTGGAGTGAATAAATTCTACGCCTTGGACAATATACCCTGACCATGTGAATTCTTGAACATATCTGTGCATGGCAGGGATTGGGCGGGGATCGATGTTTGGAGGGGGTGGCGAGAGAATGTCCCTTTGTGCGCGCACTATACAGTTTGTGACTTTGGCCTGCTCTACTCCCGGTGCTTTCTGTCTTTTTCTCACACAACAGAAGTAACTTATACAAAGCATGATGGAGTATTGTTTCGAATGATAAATACACGATTTAAGATACACAATAAACGTAATAAATTGATATAAATGGGAAATAACTCTTTCTTTTCATTTGAAAACATTTTGCTCAGAGAGCGAGAGCCTGGAATGAAGGGTAGTAGTTAGCACCCAGCTGTCTGCTGCTATTTATAACCCCATTAAATGTTGCTCTTCCCGTTTTGTGATCTCCTGAAAATACCCCTTTGAAGAGCTCGCGCGGTTTTGTCTGACTCATTGGGATGAGTCATCCGTGTAGAGCCCGCCTGCAGCCCACTCTTTCAAAATGTCAGATTGGAAGAAACGTGCGGAAGCCACAGCGGTAGTGACTCGCTCAGCTCGTCAGATCATCTTGCTTATATTAAATGGCATTTGATATGCTTTTAATTAGTTCTTAGTTTTCTGGAAGAATAGTTTATCTATTGCTCTTGCGTAGTACTAGAACGTCATCTTCGACGTGACGCAAACAGAGGTTGTCCTTTGTCAGTTTGAATTTTAACTTTTGTTTTGCAGCCATGTGCCGATTGTAGATTGAACCCGCTATCGGCCCGCTATGAGCCCTGTGAAGACTGCTGAAACCTGCCCCGCACGGCAGGGGGCATCGACTAGAGTGGGGGGCATTGATGGGTCCTGGCAGCCCATCCTGCTTTGCACGCTGCCTCGTAAACCGCAGCCTACCCTGGCACCGCCGGAGTGAGTGGCAGGATTGTATCTATTTATTGCTTTGACTTTGTTTTGAACACCCAGGCCCCCATTGCAAGTGAGGTGTAACTGCCCATTTGGTCAACAAACGCGTTTCTGGATGCATCAGGAATTACACATTCTACGGGAATACTGCATCCTGGTTGGACATTTCACTTTCACCTGCTGAAAGCTGGTGAAATCTCCTGGAGGGAATGGACTGAAGAAATCTAGAATTACCATAGGGATGAATCAGGGGCCTGATGTACACTTTATTCGGTGTTTGCATGCATTCATTATTATTATTATTTTTATGTTGCATTTACTAATCCCATTTTGTATTCCTCTTTGTATTCCATGTTAGTAAAGTTTTATTGACTCTTAAAATGGGATTTCAACCTATACCGATTCTATATTTGGAAGGGGGCGTGTTGTAGGCGTTCCTTCCAACTACTGCATTGGTCTGATATGTATCAATGTTCAATGTTTTATGACTGAAATCTGAACGCAAAACATTGAAAACCCTCGGACCTCCAAGTTGAAGTGGTAATGCATTAAAAAAAGACCCCTTCCCTTTGTGAATAATAATTTTTTTAAAGTTTGGTGGGGGAGTAAGCAGTGATTCAGGGGACCACCATCCACTCGTAAAACTTTAGAAAAAAAGTAATCTTTTTTGAGTATACATGCCAACATTCTGAAACCGAAACATGGGAAAGTTTGGAAAAAAATAGGGGGATTTATTTTTCCCATTGACTTACAATGAAGAGCACGAGATTTTGGGCAGGAGACAGCAAAAATAAAGCCCCTTTGGGCTTAAAAATCGTGAGTCTTCTGCCTGAATCGGGTCTGTTAGCATCTAAGGCATGGGTACTCACAAACTTTCTCTCAGGGCCAAATTTACAGTGTGTTTTGTGGCCGAGGGCCGCACCGTGGCGGTGGGGGTCATTGGGGGAAGGGGCGGGGCTAGAGCAACAAAAAAACCTGTGACCATGAGGTGGAACACAGGCCCCTTCAGCGGACGCCTTCGTCCACTGAGCCACCGGACCCGGCATACACATCTCTCTCTCTCTCTCTCTCTCTCTCTCTGTCTCCCTCTCTCTCCGTCTCCCTCTCTCTCTGCCCCCTCTCTCTGTCTCCCTCTCTGTCTCCCTCCCTCTGTCTGTCTCCCTCTGTCTCCCTCCTTCTGTCTCCCTCCCTCTGTCTCCCTCCCTCTCCCTCCCTTTGTCTCCCCCTGACTCCCTCCCTCTGTCTCCCTCCCTCTGTCTCCCTCTGCCTGTCTTCCTCCTCCCTCTGTCTGTCTCCCTTGTATCTCTCTGTCTGTCTCCCTCCCTTTGTCTGTCGCCCTCTGTCTCCCTCTGGCTGTCTCCCTCTGTCTGTCTCTCTCTGTCTCCCTCCCTCTCTGTCTCCCTCTCTCTGTCTCTCTCTGTTGCCCTCCCTCTGTCTCTCCCTCTGTCTCCCTCTCTCTGTCTCCCTCTGTCTTCCTCTCTCTGTCTCCCTCTGTCTTCCTCTCTCTGTCTTCCTCTCTCTGTCTCCCTCCCTCTGTCTCCCTCTCTCTCTGCCTCCCTCTCTCTCTGCCTCCCTCCCTCTCTGTCTCCCTTCCTCTGTTTCCCTCCCTCTGTTTCCCTCACTCTCTGTCTCCCTCCCTCCCTCTGTCTCCCTCACTCTGTCTCCCTCCCTCTGACTCCCTCTCCCTCTGTCTCCCCTCTCTCTCTGTCTTCCTCTCTCACCATCTCCCTCTCTCTCCGTCTCCCTCTCTCTCTATCCCCCTCTCCCTCTGTCTCCCTCCCTCTGCCTCCCTCCCTCTGCCTCTCTCCCTCTGTCTCCCTCTCTCTGTCTCCCTCCCTCTGACTCCCTCCCTCTGTCTCCCTCTCTCTCTCTGTGTCCCTCCCTCTCTGTCTTCCTCCCTCTCCCTCCTTCTGTCACCCTCTGTCTCCCTCCCTCTCTCTCCCTGTCTTCCTCTGTCTCCCTCCCTCCCTCTCCCTCCCACTCCCTGTCTCCCTCTGTCTCCCTCCGTCTCCCTCTCCATCTCTCTGTCTCTCTGCCTCTCTGTCTCTGTCTGTCTCTGCCTCTATCTGTCTGTCCCTTCCTCTATCTGTCTCTGTCTGTCCCTGTTTCTGTTTGTCTCTGTCTCTGTTTGTCCCTGTCTCTGTCTCAATCCGTCGTTCTCCCTTTCCGTATCTGTCTGTCTCTGTCTGTCTCTGTCTGCCCCATCCCTGTCTCTGCCTCTATCTGTCTCTGTCTGTCCCTGTCTGTCTCTGTCTCTATCTCTGTCTGTCTCTATCTCTGTTTCTGCCTTTATCTGTCTCTGTCTGTCTGTCCCTGTCTCTGCCCCTATCTAGCTCTGTCTGCCCCTGTTTCTATCTGTCTCCCTCCCTCTGTCTCCCTTTCCGTCTCTGTCTGCCCCATCCCTGTCTCTGCCTCTATCTGTCTCTGTCTGTCTCTATCTCTGTCTGTTTCTGCCTCTATCTGTCTCTGTCTGTCTCTATCTGTCTCTGCCTCTATAAGACCCTGCCTCTATCTTTGTCTCTCTCTCTCTGTCTCTGTCTGTCTCTACCTCTATCCGTCTCTGCCTCTATCTGTCTCTGTCTCTGTCAGTCTGTCCCTGTCTCTGCCTCTATCTAGCTCTGTCTGCCCCTGTCTCTATCTGTCTCTGCCTCTATCTGTCTCTGTCTCTATCTGTCTCTGCCTCTATCTGTTTCTGTCTCTATCTGTCATTCTGTCCCTGTCTCTATCAGTTTCTGTCTGTTTCTGTCTCTCTCTACTGCCCTCTGTCACCCTCTGTCACCTCACCAGACTCTCACACCCTGCTGTCCTCTGTTATTCTTTGTCACCTCACCCCTGCTTGTGTGGCAGCTGAGACAGCTTCCCTTCCCGGGCACACACACAGCCCCACCCGAGTACTTCACAGGTCTTTAAGAGACCATTTGCATGATAACGAGGCTTTGTTGTATTTCACCTCTTCTTAGCGCCCCTGCACCTCCACTCGGACTATTACTTGAATCGCCCGGCCCCCACAGAGCAGAGTCTTTGTTTGCTGACACTGTAAAAAAAGAAGAAAAACACTGGTACATGTATGCAAGGTCCGCGGGCCGCAAATAAAGGCTTGCCTGGCCGCTGGCGGCTCGCGGGCCGTTCTATGAGTACCCGTGATCCACGGGAAAACTGGCTGCATTTACAAAATAAGTTAATTTGATTAAAAAGCAGTCAAAGGCATGGTGATCTGCGACAATTCCTGTGATAGCCCCAATTGTAATGAGTTGCAATTTGCAACAATGTCATTACTATTCTTTAGGTAGGTTTGATTCCGACCCTCTATGATTTGAAATTTTACAAACCTATAGTATATAGGTTGATTTGTAAATTCCTTTACTGTGCGCTAAACATTTTGATACAGTGTGCAAACAGTATTTTGCGACCACTTTTTTGTACATCTGGACACTGGTGATATAACCAAATACATTTGTATCATAATTTTGGGTGGGTAAATCAACATAGCATTCCCAGACTCATGTTATAAAAAAAATGTATAAATAAAAAATACATAAATACACAGAGGCGCTTCGGTAAAGCCCTCTTCATCCATTGGTCGATTCAACTGTTGTTTCACATTGTACTTTTCCCACTGAGACAACTGAGCTCATCCACTTAAACACCCACCTAAGAAGAAGAGCACATCATGGAGGAGATGGGCAAGGACCTCACGGCCCTGCATGCACAGCAGTTTGCTTCCCAGGAGGTGGTGCCTGCAGCTTTTAAGCACACCACCATCTCTTGCATTGTGAGAGGCACCTCATGGAGGAGTAGGGCCAGGAATTCAAGGCCCAGCCTGCGTAGCAGTTTGCTACCCAGAAGGTGGGACCTTCAGTGATTTAATGTGCATCACCATCTTAGGCAGTGCGGGACATGAGTGACATGTCCGGGCATTTCCTGGGCACAGACATACCTTAAATGGTCCAGTCTTCGACCATGATGGCCCAGAAGAAGCTGGGCTGGTACACCTCTCTTGGTTCAATGACAGGGCTGATGTGATAGTTTGTGAATGGATTATGCCCCCCCCCCCAACCAAGGTACTCATTATTTTGGTACTGTATCTTTCTTTCGTGTTTGTGTGCAGTTATTATTTACTTAAAAACTCTGCCCATCGGCCAAAAGAAAATAAAGTAGAATCATATTTACAGTGAGAATACTTGTGCTGCTGAAAGCCCAAATAGGAATCTCTCAGCTGGCAAACCAGATGCCCCCTCTACATGTGCAGGGGAGGCATGTGTAAACTCTAATTGGTACCTACGCCTTAATAAATTAAAGGCCCTAGTCCATACTTGCATTGCGTGGTGGAGAGGCGCAATTACAAAACTAACAAACCACCAAGAGGAGACCTCATTAACCACCAGAGTGAAGCCAACAGCGTCAACAACTACAGTAACCACAGTGGCAGGCTCACCATGTATGTTGTCTTGTGATCTCCCAGTCACCAAGGCACAAAATCAGCTGACTGTGTGTCTCTCTGTGATTAGGGCTGAGGGGGGATATAAGTGGTGGACCCCAGATTGAAGGAGAATCCCAGAAAAAGAAAAGAACGTCCGACTATGGTTGAGCACTTCAAATCCACATGTTCCATGTATTTAGATGAGGTGCAAGTACTCCCAGCATCTGCAGTCAAAGGATGCCAATATTGGAAGACAGTTCATAAGTATGGAAGGTGCACTCTATACAAAGTCAATCAATCAAACCAATGAAATCTATCAATCTTCTTTTATTAAAGTTGTCATTAAAAACTGGCACACAGCCAACGCGTTTTGTTCCCTGATGCCAAAGGGAACTTCGTCAGGGCTTGAGAATACAAAAGAAGTTTCAATATTTAATATATAGAATATAGTTTCAATATTGTAAAGGGATAGACGTCTCATCAGAATTGAACACATGTAATGTGATCTCGAGTATAGTCAAGGACGCACGTAGCTCATTGAAAAATGTATATATGAAGATAGCAAGAGTCCCACAGTTGGCTCAAAGTCAGAGAAATAACAATATTTATGGTTCCTACAACAGAGTCTTCATAGTGCAGAAAAGTGAATAACGGCATGCTAACCAGCCTAGATGACCTATGCCGGTGCTACATGCATCCTTGACTACAAAATACTCAGATCTTACAAAGCAATATGAATGCATATCTGAACTCTCTGAAAAAGCGCATCAACATCTTGACATTGGATGATTTTTATAGACATCTACTACGCAGACCAGATCATTTGCTCTCTCAGCCCATACAGAAACCTTATCCACCTACTTTCCCCTATTTCGCCTCTTATGCTAACCCCATGGCAACACTAGAATTGAGACAGGTCTTTTCTTGCTCACTGCAATCAACCCCTAGTGGACCTCTACCTCCGGAGCCGATCGCCTGCAGGTTGAACACTAAGAACTTTCAGGGGATCCCCTCCTGGACTAGTGAAGACTGGTGCTGGGCTCACTGAGACCGTCACCGCTCGCATCTCTGCCCTTAGATAGTGGGCAGTTGAAATAGATGCACCGGGCAAACCAGCATCACTGGAGTTGCCTGAGCTGGTAAATGCTGTGACCCATGAGCAGGGGGCCGTGGCATACATGAGTTCTAGCATAAAGCCAATACCACTGACCAAATTCCACGACTGGCAACAGTGATGTGCTACTCCTCCCCAGTTGAAACAAGCATGATGATCGTTGGACTGTAGGCTCCTAATCAAGCCCTTCCTGCATGAAAACCTACATAATTCTAGCAACATTAGTGGCCAACCGTTTGCACTGCCAGAGGAGCACTGAGGCTTTTAATAGTCCTCAACCTACGGTGAGTTACCCCTAATGAGACATGTATGCCGTGAGTGTCTTTGTTGGTGGAGACATTGTTCTTATTATTTTTATTTTGGTGTATCATCACCCTGACTCGGGTAGTTGGATCACTGGTGGCCATATTCTCTATTTTCATTCGTATCTCTCCCGAGCAATAAATGGAGCCCTCTCTCACGCTTAATAAAAAGACAAAGACATAGGAATACCCAGCCCAGTATCTACACAGAAACTGAAACAGGACTTCACTCACTTCTCTAAAGGGGCAGACATCTTGGAATTAGGCCCTTCCATTAGGGGTCTAAATCTACTCTGTTCCTTATCACCCTAGAACCTCCCTTCCCACTGACCTCATCTGGAACTATCCCACACCAATGCACTGAACCTCCTACTATCACCTGCTGCGTGATATTCAAAAATCTAATATTTTTTACCAACTGTCGCGCTCAATGGAGGAAAGCCTTATTCTTCGTGCTCAAGGTCACCTCCACCAAGAAGATTCCACACAGCTTCAAACTTACTATCTCCCCCTCATCTGTGTTCAATGCTGATACCACCATCAACATTTACAATAATGCTACTGCACTCATCCAATCCTCTAATTGCAATCTGAAGCTCTTTGATGATCTCTTTTCCTACATCAAAGACATGATAGACAAAGATGCTACCCCATCCTTTTATCGCTGCTACCGACTCCCACCCTACTGAACATTCACCCCATTCCACCCACCCCTTTTCTCACCTTATCCCTGCACTCTCCTGTCCCTCATACCCACTTTCCAACTCATGACATCATTACCCAGATTGCCTCCTCCCCTCGCAAGAGTGATTACCCTAACCCAATTTGCCACATCACAGCAGTACAGAATACTACCTCCTCACCTGAGAATGCAGTTCCCGCCACTAGTCCACATCTCAATATCAACTCCCCTCCCCAAACTGTAAGCAGACTGGATCTCAACTCTGATCTCATGAGTGACCATCAACTCCTTTTGCGATCAAGTATCCAACATTATTCTACTAATCACAATTCCCCCACCTCCTTGGACAAGACCCCTCCATGACAGAGCTCTCTACAGACAGGATCTAAACAGGACTCACTACACTTCTTCCAATCCCCAAATCCTTCGCCCACCTAACCCCCAATCTGTACAGTACTGCACAGACATTGTCCAAAAACCCTCCCCCATATCCAGGGGCTGATGCAAACTGCCAATATCCTCCTTCATCCCCAAAACCTCTCACGCATTCCCTCCAAATCAACCTAACAGTACCTCGACTCTCTGGTCAACGCTTAATGACCTAAAACAGAATTACATTTGATGAGGGCTGACATCTAGAACCTACTACATATGACCTCTAAATTGGAACATAAGGTTAAGAACCACAAAAAGCATCACACAACAGTCAGTGTCTTTCTTGTCAATTTCAATATTCATTGGAAAGACACAAATGAATTACCCCTTTGGTGAATAGCTTCAAATCCTTCCTTAATGACCTCAACTTGGTTTAGGCATGCAACAAGTCGACACATAACAAAGGGGCCACACAAGACCTAATAATAGCAAAGGAGAACACTATCCAAATTTAGTCCAGTCTACCATGCGACTGGAAAGACCACCATTGCATCATGATCTCCATCGCAGAAAGAGCTGTTATCTCCAAAGGACAACCATATAAAGCCAAATACATTATATCTCCATTCACTAACATCTCTGACACACAAGACCTTACTGATCTCTCTTTTGTTATTTAATTCAGAAAGGTATTACCCATATACTTACATCCATAGCTTATTCGTTCACTATACAATATCAATTACTGTCATTGACGTCACGATACATGTCCAATTTCAAATATAAATTCAGGTACTGATAAATCTAAGATACAGAAAAAATTCAGTGTACCCCAATGTCTCAGAGCCTTAATACAGAGAAGAAATTCATATACTGACAAATCGAACATAAATATAAAATTCATTGTGGCCCAGTCTCTCATAATCCTAATACATTACCCTACCCCAAGCAGCCAATTTGTTATAGGGACCCAAAGTTTCATCCTCCACCTTCTGGCCTGATGTCCCCTGCATTTGTAAAGTGCTTGTTCCAATTTATAGATGGCAATTAAACGGGCCAGCCACTCATGGAACCTAGGGGGCTCAGAATCCTTCCATCTGGTTGCGATTATTAGCCTGATGACGGTGACTGAGATAAATACAATACTAATCTGACCTTGATCCAACCCTGTACTGTTATCATACCCCTCCATCATACGTGAGGGAGTTAAGCCCACACTTAAGCCCAGAATCTTCTCCCAGAAATCTTCTGATTCCCTTTTTAACAGAAATAACTTTCAGCAGCCATAAAACATATGTATCTCCTCTGCTGGTCCGGTCCAACAACTGGGACATTTATCATCCTCCCTTTTTCCCCAGTTGAATAGTTTGGCAGGGGTAAAATATAGGTCAAAGATCGTTTTGAAGTGTTGCACCTTTAAATTAGCTGATAAAAGCGTTTTTTTTACCACCTACAATGACATATCTGTTATAATCCATTGACTTCCAGGTTTGTATAAGGGGACGCTTGATGAACCATGTTGTAGTCTCTTCCTCTTTCCCTGCCCCCCTCCCTCTATCCACCCCTTGGAACATTCAATCAATCAATCAATCAATCAATCAGAACATTTGTAAAGTGCACTACTCACCAGTGAGGGTCTCAAGGCGCTGGGGGGGAGGGGTGCTGCTACTGCTCGAATAGCCAGGTCTTGAGTAGCCTCCTGAAGGTTAATAGGTCCTGGGTCTGCCGTAGGAGGATGGGGATGGTGTTCCAGGTTTTAGCGGTGAGGTGGGAGAACGATCTGCCATCGGTAGTCACTCTTTGGATGCGGGAGACGGTGGCGAGGGCGAGGTTGGCGGTGCGGAGCTGGCGGTCTGGGATGTAGAAGGTGAGTCGTCTGTTGAGGTATGCCGGTCCGGTGTTGTGGAGTCCTTGTGTGCGTGGGCGAGGAGCTTGAAGGTGATCCTCTTGTTGACGGGAAGCCAGTGCAGGTCTCTCAGGTGGAGTGTGATGTGGCTGTGGCGAGGGATGTCAAGGATCGAGCGTGCAGAGGCGTTCTGTATGCGTTGTAGTCGTTTCAGGAGTTTGGCCGAGGCTCCTGCGTAGAGGGCATTTCCGTAGTCCAGCCGGCTGCTGACGAGGGCCTGGGTGACCGTTCTTCTTGTTTCGTCGGGGATCCACCTGTAGATCTTGCGGAACAGGCGGAGGGTGTTGAAGCAGGAGGACGAGACGGCGTTGACTTGCTTGGTCATGGAGAGTGTTGAGTCGAGGATGAACCCCAGGTTGCGTGCGTGGTCGGTGGGTGTCGGTGCTGCTCCCAGTGCAGTCGGCCACCAGGAGTCGTCCCAGGCCGAGGGGTTGAAGCCGAGGATGAGGACCTCCGTCTTGTCTGAGTCCAGCTTCAGATGGCTGTTCTTCATCCACTTGGCGACGGCTTTCATTCCTTTGTGGAGGTTGGTTTTGGCGGTGAGGGGGTCCTTGGTGAGGGAGAGGATCAGCTGGGTGTCGTCGACGTAAGAGATGATGTTGAAGTCGTGCAGTCGGGCGACGAGGGCGAGCGGTGCCATGTAGACGTTGAACAATGTCGGGCTGAAGGATGATCCTTGGGGTACGCCGCAGATGATCTCGGTGGCTTCGGAATGGAAAGGGGGGAGGCGGATGCTCTGGGTTCTGCCGGAGGGGAAGGAGGTGGTCCATTCCAGAGCCTTGTCTCGAATCCCTGCGTTGTGGAGGCATGTGCGTAGGGTGCGGTGGCAGACAGTGTTGAAGACGTCTGATAGGTCCAGGAGGATGAGGGCCGCGGTTTCGCCGTTGTCCAGCAGGATCCTGATGTCATTGGTGGTGGCCATGAGGGCAGTTTTGGTACTGTGGTTGCTGCGGAACCCGGACTGGGACGGGTCCAGGATGCTGACCTCCTTGTGGTAGCTGGTCAGTTGTCTGTTGACAGTCTTCTCAATGACCTTCGCCGGGAATGGGAGCAGGGAGATGGGCCGGAAGTTCTTGAGGTCCCTCGGATCCGCCTTGGGTTTTTTGAGTAAGGCGCTGATCTCGACGTGCTTTCAGCTCTCCGGGAAGGTTGAGGTATCGAAGGAGATGTTGATGGCCTTGCGGAGATGGGGTGCGATGGTGGCTCTGGCTTTGTTGAAGATGTGGTGTGGGCATGGGTCTGATGGAGAGCTGGAGTGGATGGTGTTCATGATTTTGATGGTGTTGTCGTCGTTTATGTTGGTCCAGGTGAGCAGGGGATCGATGTGGGTGGTGGCCGTGTGGTCAGAGGTTTTGGTGGGTGTCAGGGTGGTCAGGTTGTTGGAGCTGTCGTGGATGTCTGCGATCTTGCGATGGAAAAAGGTGGCAAGGGAGTCGCACAGGTCTTGCGATGGTGGGATGTTGTTGGTGTTGGAGCTGGGGTTGGAGAGTTCCTTCACGATGTTGAAGAGCTCTTTGCTGTTGTGCGCATTGTTGTCTAGGCAGTCCTTGAAGGAGGCCCTTTTGGCGGATCTGATGAGGTGATGGTGTCTGCGGATGGCATTCTTGTGGGCTGCGTAGCTGTCTGGCGTCTGTTCGCGTTGTCATTTCTTCTCTAGTTTGCGGCAGGTTTGCTTGGAGGCCTAGAGGTCTGCGGTGAACCAGCTGGCTTTCTTGTTGGTGCGACTGTTGGAGGGTTTCTTGATCGGGGCGAGAGTGTTGGCGCAGTCGTCGATCCACTGTCTGAGGTTGCGGGCGGCGGTGTCGGTGGGGTCAACGGGTGGGCTTTGGGCGAGGGTGGTGTTTAGCTGGTCTTCGGTGACTTTGCTCCAGCTGCGGTAGGGGATCTAATGAGTGCAGTGGTGCGTGTTGGGTTTCCGGATGGTGAAGTGGATGCAGCGTTGGTCGGTCCAGTGGAGTTTGGTGGTGTGGCTGAAGCTGACGTGGGAGCTTGCGGAGAAGATGGGGTCAAGTGCGTGGCCGGCAGAGTGGGTGGGTGTTGTGATGAGCTGTCTGAGTCCGAGGTTGGTGAGGTTGTCAATCAGTATGGTGGAGTTGGTGTCGTTGTTGTTCTCGCGGTGGAAGTTCAGGTCCCCGAGTAACATTCCTTCTGTTGAGCCAGAGGCTACCTTGAAATATTGACAAGAGTAGCCTGACTGGCAAGGTATGCTGGTTGCTGTGCCCTTGCTCTACGCGCTGAGGTGGTAGAGTGGAGGCCGTAATAAAGGATAACTTCACAACTGGGGTTGTTCATGTTCATCAGAATGCCATTTGGACTCGCTTCAGCGGCAGTGGTGTTTCAAAAGATAATGCAGCACATTCTAGAAGGGGTACCCAAAACCATGTGCTTCCAGGACGATGTCTTAATTTACAGAGCAACATCTGATTAACACGACTCGTCTCACAGAACAGTTCTTGAGAGATTCAAAGAGGCGGGTCTTACACTAAAAGAAGGTAAATGCCAAATCAGGGTGGGAACTGATGACTACCTTGGGCACACCATATCAAGGGATGGATTTAAACCCAAATTAAGCCTCCTTGATGCCGTTGAAAAAGCCAATGCCCCCACCACCAAACAAGAACTATTACCTTTTCTTGGTCTAGCTGAATACATGGCCAAATACGTCAAGAACTTTGCCGATATTTCTAATGATCTCAGGGAACTCACTAAAAACCACACGCCTTACAAATGGCTAGATAAGCACCAGGTAGCCTTTGACAACATAAAAAAACTATATCAAGTGCCCCTCACTTATGCAATTTTGACCCTACCAGGAAGACCATCCTAACCACCGACTCCAATAACAAAGGTCTAGGCGCAACCCTTCCTCGGGTCATTGGGGGGAGAGAACGCATAGTTGCCTTTGCATCCCGCACTCTCAACATCTCAGAAAGAAAATACTCTGTAGTAGAGAGGGAAGCACTAGCCTGTTTCTGGGCGATGAAACATTTCAAGTTCTACTTATGGGGGATAACATTCACAGTTCGCACCGATCACAAGCCTTTCATCTACATGTTTAGTTCTAAAGGTACAGCTAACAGTACACCCAGAGTAGCTAGATGGGCGTTAGGCCTGGAAAGCTTTGTTTTTAAACTTGAATATGTCGCAGGAGACCTCAACACAGCAGCTGACTTCCTCTCAAGAGCACCATTAGACCTGGTGGAAAACTTTGAAACATTTGAATTTCCCATTTTACAAGTTACACTCTTCTACTGTAAATAAAGATGAATGGATCGAGAGCATGACCCAAGATGCTACTCTCACTTGTCTACAAGAATACACTCTACAAGGATGGCCAGCTTCCCGTAAAAGTGTTAGCCAAGAACTATCAACATTTTGGGAAATCAGACACGAAATCAATTTAAACAATGATTACATCTGGAGAAATAACAAAATCATACCTCCGGAAGGGTTGAAGCACTAGATAATAGACTTGGTTCACGAGGGCCACCTAGGAAGAAGCCTTACAAAAACCAGACTCAGAGAACACTATTGGTTCCCCAACATGGACTCTATGGTCGAGACCAAAGTCAAGAACTGCACTATTTGCGCCAATAGTGACAAAACCAAACACACCCAGAAGGCACCTTTTCCCCAGTTTCTATTCCGGGCAAACCATGGGAAAAACTGGCACTGGACATCATCGGCCCGATCAATAAGAGAGGTGTCACAAAAAGATTTGCATTTTTTCTGACTGATTTTCACTCACACTGGTTAGTCATCAAAATGGTGCACCAAATTACTACCGAATCCCTAATCAATTTCCTGCGAGATACTTTTGTCACTGAAGGCATTCCGTCCACTTTGGTCATGGACAATGGCGTCCAATTCACCTCATCAGCCATGTCCAACTTCCTAACTAGTTTAGCCATAACCCACCTCAAAACTGCTCTGTACTGTCCTCGAGCTAATGGCTTAGTCGAAAGAGTAAACAGAATGGTAAAAGAGAATATACAGCTTGCGTGTATTAACCACCTACCTGTTGAACGCTCTATTCAAGATATGCTCTGGGCATATCACACCACTCGCAACCTGATCACGGGCATATCCCCCTTCTCATCTCTCAGGAGAAGAAAACCCAGTACTAAGTTCTTCCCTAACTGGATTGGGGGGGAAGAAGTAACAGAACACTCTGATGACAACGCCAAATCCAGAATAGCCTCCCATCAAGCCAAATATAAAGATCGGTATGATCAAAAGCATGGAACCAAATACCGGGAATGGTCTGTAGGCGACTGGGTAGCTGTGAAAAAACCCACCCTTGCAAGGGATCACGACTCTGAGTTCTATGAACCCAGAAGAATAGTGGAGATCAAAAACAACACAGTGGTTCTTGAGAATGGGCAGAACTGGAGCATGGACCGTTTAGCAAAAAGCCTGAGCCCAGAGAACACCACTCACGATAGCTCCCAGACCTTTGTTGGCCCTGGAAACGGGACAACTCATCAAAGGAGCCGCAACAAAAGACCTATTGTTTCACCCAAATGGCATAAATACTTTATTATGCAATAATGTTAACCTGTTATTCTTTCCTTGTTTTATGGGGGGATGATGTGTTATAATCCCTTGCCTTCCATGTTAGTATATGGGGACACTTGATGAACCATGTTGTAGTCTCTTCCTCTTTCCCTGCCCCCCTCCCTCTTTCCACCCCTTGGAACATTCCTTCTGTTGAGCCAGAGGCAGCCTTGGAATGTTGACAAGAGCAGCCTGAATGGCAAGGTTCGCTGGTTGCTGTGCCCTTGCTCTGCGCACTGAGGTGGCAGAGTGGAGGCCGTAATAAAGGATAACTTCACTTACCTGATTCCAGTCTTCATTGTAACAATATCTATATCTATATCTTCATTCTCTAATCTGCTGGCCCATTTCATCTCCGTTTTCTCCATACCATAAGGAGCTTCCTCCATCATAATATCATATAGGTGTTTTATTTTACATACAGATCCCCCCAAGGTTTCAAACAGTGGAATCTTAACACTTGAGATTGCCTGCCTCCGTTTACCAAAGAATCCCCTAATTTGTAGATATTTGAACTAGTGTCTATCGGGGATTCCATACTCTCTATGCAACTCGGGAAAAAGATATAGTTGGTCTATTGCCTGAATATCTCCCACTGTCCTTAAGCCCAGCTGTTCCCCTATAGCAGGGGTACTCACAAATTACAGTGTGGTTAGTGGCTGAGGGCCGGACTGGTAGGGGTGGAGTCAGTGGGGGCAGGATCAGTGGGGGGTGGAGCTAGAGTAAAAAAATAAACCTTTCGAAACATCTGTCTCCCTCTCTCTCTGTCTCCCTCCCTGTCTCCCTCCCTGTCTCCCTGTCTCCCTCCCTGTCTCCCTCTCTCTCCCCCTCTCTCCCCCTCTCTCCCCCTCTCTCCCTCCTCCGTCTCCCTCCCTCCTCCGTCTCACTCCCTCCTCTGTCTCCCTCCCTCCTCCGTCTCCCTCCCTCCCTCTCTCTCCCTCTCCCTCCCTCTCCTTCCCTCTCCATCTCTCTCCGTCTCCCTCCGTCCTACGTCTCCCTCCGTCCTCCGTTCCCTCCCTCTCTGTCTCCCTCCCTCCCTGTCTCCCTCCCTCCCTCTCTCTCCCCCTCTCTCTCTCCCCCTCTCTCCCTCCTCCGCCTCCCTCCCTCCTCCGTATCCCTCCCTCCCTCCCTCCTCCGTCTCCCTCCCTCCCTCTCTCTCTCCCTCCCTCCCTCTCTCCCTCTCTCCCTCTCCTTCCCTCTCCGTCTCCCTCTGTCTCCCTCCGTCTCCTTCGGTCCTCCGTCTCCCTCCCTCCTCCGTCTCCCTCCCTCCTCCGTCTCCCTCCCTCCCTCCCTCCCTCTCTCCCTTCCTCCCTCTCTGCAAAAAAATCGGGAGAATGGGGCCTTGAATCGGGTTACTGAAAATAATTTCATATATAACAACAACCCATTTGTTGCAAACATTTCCAACTATATGCGCTATATCGATGATATTTTCCTAATTTGGACTGGCACACAGGAATCATTGGATGGGTTCGTTGGTTGGCTCAACGAAAGATCTAATGATATCAAATTCAGCAGTGTATCATCAAACGAATCGATTACATTTTTGGATGTTAAGGTAGTGGCTTTTGAAGGGGAGCTAGAAACCACACTTTTCAGGAAACAGACAGACAGGAACAAGGCATTACATTATACCAGCAACCATCCTCGGAGTCTGAGACAAAATTTACCTTATGGTCAGTTCTTGCGAATTCGTAGGAACTGCACAAAAAAAGAGGAATACTTCATGCATGCCAACAAATTAAGAGATCGCCTTCTGGAGAGGGGATACCCCAAGAAACTACTCAAACACTCTTTGAAGAGAGCTTGGTGGACACCAAGAGAGACATTGTTGGAGCAAAAAACTAGGAACAAGGGCAGTAGACCAGTTTGTGTAACAACATTCTGCCCTAATAGCCACCAACTCCGGAAACTCATCCTAGGTAATTGGCATTTGATTAAGGACCTCCATGAAGAATTTTCTACCCCTCCAATGTTTGCATATAAGAAGGAGAAAAGTGTAGCCAACTATATAGTCCGGGCGGCTCTACCAAAACAAGAACATCGGACTTTAAGGAGCATGCTGGATTTACCGCCAGTTGTTGGTCACCACAAATGTGGAACATGTATATGTTGCGAGCAAACCATAGAGGGTGATGTCTTTTCATTTAATACTACCCACTGGAAACATAACACGTTTAGCAATTGTAAAACGAAGAATGTTGTCTATGCAATAACTTGTCCTTGCCCAAAGCTGTATATTGGGAAGACAACCCAGGAGGTCCGACAATGTATCATCCAGCATAAATCAAGGATTAGACGACGAGTGGAAAATGCCCCATTAGTCAGCCACTGGGCCACAATGACACACAGTGAGGTGGATTTGAAATGGACAGTGTTGTCCAAGATTGAAAGAGACCCGCGTGGAGGCGATTTGGAAGGCCAATTAAGCCAACGTGAGGCATTACTCATTATGAAATTCAACACGGCGATTAACGGCCTGAATGAAGTAGCAGAGATATTCAGACCATTTGTCTAATCGGAGAATAACATTGTCCAGATGTACCCACTGCCGTTCCTGTTCGTTTTGCTGTTCCAATATAACAAACAATGTACGGATTCCCTGTCAACTGAGTGCGTTTACAAAAGTTTGCTGACAGTGCCAGCTGACATGCAGCCACCCAACCCCTGGTCCTTATGGAATGCCTTCCGCTGTTTGTCACGTTAAAAATTGTTTTAGCGTATACTCAAACACATAACAAACCCCCGAAAAAAACCCTCAAAAAAACTCCACACTTTCGTTAGAGTGAAATTCAAACCACATTGCCCAGCAGCCACCTGGTTTTTGTGGACAACTACGCGATTTCAATTCTGTTTGGTTAAAGCGCCTTTACTCTTTAGTTTTCCAAACATTTTTAAGCATTTGTCTACAAGTCCTCGCCACCCTTCCTACTATTTTTCCTATACTTAACTCGAAGGTCGCCAAGTAAAACTACATCTACCAGCAATCTTCGGGCTTCCGGTAGTTGGTTTGGTTTAAATCGTCATCATTTCCCACAATGCAAAATGAACCTCACCAATGGATTGACACGGACATCGAGCTATGAGAGGTGAACTCCCGGTAAGTGTTCTGGCGACTAAGGAAAGAACACTAAGGGTTAGGAAGCTTAGAGGACTTCAGTATGGATTGTGAAGTAGTCTTTGCGACGACTTATACCGCTTTGTTTGTTTTTAGAATCCGGCGCGGGCACCCCATGTGAGACGAACAAACGAACTCACCTAGGTAAGCCTTTCTATTCGCAAGGCAGGTTGAGTTTCGGCAAATGAACGTGAATGACGTTTGTAGTAATCGTAGTTCATTTTTTGATTTTAGCAAAGCTACAATCAAACAAGCATTGTTAGCCGGAAAAGAGGGCACGATCCCCTGATCCGGTAAGTTGAGCTAGCACCCCATTTTTGTCCAAAAGTCTGTTGTTTGTCCTGTGTTGTATGTATAGCCTGATTTAGTTAAGCAAGAAACGATAATGCAAATGGTTTTTTGTTTAGGTTCCTCATCATTTGGAACGATTTGGATATATTTCAGGCAGATAGATCTCCATTTCTAAGGTGGGTGATGTTAGGTCTTGGTGGTGCATTGTAGGAATTCTGAGCTGCAGTATAATACCTAAAACGTATTTTTTATTGTTTATTGCAGAAATTGGTTGGTCCTGAGGAGAACCCAAAATATAGTGGTTCGAAACGCGTCGACCAGTTCGGTCCTTGTGTTGCACCGTCCATAAAAATTTTTTTTCTCTTCTTGTGTGTTTCAAAAATAATACTGGAACTTTATTGTTTCAACGGAAAAGACAGAACGTTTTTTGTTGTTCAAATTGAGTTGTAATCAATCTACCAGAGAAGAAAGGTTGCTACAAGGACCAAGTCTTTTAGAGTGTGTGTATAGTTTGGTGTATGCATGAGTATATTGGCCATGATTGTTTGAGGAGTGCATGTATGTTTGTTTTATTAACTTAGGGGATCATGAGTATTATGTTGATGTATTATATGTTATGTCAGATAGGGATTTGTACATAAGATAAATGCGCAATGAAGCAATGTTATAGCGCAAAATTATTTTGAAATGTGAAATTAATTAAAAACATTTCCATCGACTAAAAAGGAAATTCATAAAACCCTCCTCTCATGTTTCATTTCATTTTAGGAGTTATAAAAGCATTAGGTTTAGTCAGTCTTAGCTTGAACTTTTTGTTCTGTTTTGCTAGTCAATTGGGCTCAGTTCAGCTGAGTGTTTTGAGCCAAAACCCGGTTTTGTTTTTTCGCTTGAATCGGGTTACTGGCATGTATGGGCGTTGGAGGTGTGCTGCTGCAGATTCCGACATTTGAAACGCAAAATGCACGTTTTTTTCCTTACCTTTCAGAAACATTGATCACAGTGGCAGGCAGAGAGAGGGTGATGCAAGTGTTCTGCACTGGCCTGGCAGATTGCTGGCAGTGCATACATCCCCCCCCCGTGTGGCATCCCGGCGGGCTGAAACAGCTTCCAGGTACACACACAGCCGCCCCCGAGTACTTCACAGGTCTTTAAAAGACCATTTGCTTGTTGATGAGGCTTTGTTTTGCTTTTTCACCCTTTCTAGAGCCCCTGCATCGCCACTCTGATTATTGCTGGAAGAATTAGCACTCTACACAATACAAGCCCTGTCAGCTGAAACCCCGAGGAATCGGGTTTTTGCTTGCAGGAATCGGGAGGCGGGAGACTAGCCTTGAAATCGGTAGTCTCCCACCTGAGTGGGGAGGGTTGGCATGTCTGGGTACGATGTCTGCAAGGTCCGCGGGCCGCCAAGAAAGGCTTGCCGAGCCGCTGGCGGCCCACGGGCCGTACTATGAGTACCCCTGCCCTATAGCATAATTGAACACTGGGGTGAGAAAGGACGATCACCAAATAGGTGTATTCCTTCTCAATACCCAAGTGTTTTTGGATTTTCCCCCAAGTTTGCCAGGCTTTCCTGATGAATTGAAATCATACCTTTTTAAAGTAACTCGGTTGGAGCTGGCGAACCAGCAGCGCTCTAGCCTCCTCCCCAAGTGCCAACTCATAAATAGTTGGGAGGTCCTCAGCCCCTACAACTCTATCTCTACCATCCTTTTCAAAAAAGAGTATATTCATTTACTGAAGTAACGCTGCCCAACAATAGAAAGTGAGATTAGGAGCAGACCAGCCACCCTGTACATGTGGCAAAGTAAGACATTTCACGGATCTCCTAACCTTACCATATTGCCAAATGAAATTACTGAATATAGAATCTAGTGCTTTGATTATTGTCCCTTTAATTTCCACTGGAAGTGCCCTCAATAAATATAGTATCTTGGGAAGCATTACCATCTTGAGAACATTGATTCTCCCTATGATGGTCAGATGGAATGAGTTGATCCGCCTAAGGTCCAAAGCTATTTTATTGATCATTGGATCAAAATTAATTTGTGTGATCCAATCTACATTCGGGCTGATCCTGACCCCAAGATAGGTAGCCATAGGTACTCACCGACTATCCTGAAAAAGTGATATTTTCGGTACATATTATTTGAGTCTTAGACTTATTGAGTAGGTACCCCGACTCCTTTCCAAAAATGATAGCCATGGCTTCAATTTCTTTTAATGCCTTATCTGGGTTAGATGTTAATGCCGCGATATCATCTGCGTATGCTAGCACTTTGGTTTTGAACCCCTGGGTTAGCGCCGGAAAGATGGCCTGATTCCCTATAATCTGTTGAATAAATGGATCGATGTATAAGGCAAATAAAATTGGGTAGAAGGGACACCCCTGCCTTGTTACTCTTGCCACTCTTATAACATCGGATTCTTTACCAATCAACTGAAGCTTTGCATATGGTGCCCTATACATTACTTTAATTGCTGTGGTGACCTGGGGACCGAATCCCTTAGCAGCCAAAACTCGCCATAGGTATTCCCATGCCACCCGATCAAACGCCTTTTCTGCGTCCAGGAGGATCATAGCCAGACTCCCGTTGTATTATTTGGTGATGTCAAACAGTGCCACGGCTCGCCTTATATGATCTGTTGTGTCTCTACCAGGTACGAAACTGTGTTGCCAAGGCGAAACAAGACTGGCCATGATGCCCAAAGGCGATTTGGTAGAATTTTTAAATAGATTTTAGCATCTGCATTAATTCAGGAGATAAGTCTATATGAAGTAGGCATGTCGGTGGCTTATCTTTCTTTGGGAAAATAACAATATTGGTACCCCTCCAAAAATCCGGCGGGCTTCCAGTATATTGCACCCCTAAAAATAAATCCAGCAACAAGTGGGCTAGCTTTGCTTAAAAACTTTTGTGTAATTCCAGTGGTAGCTTACCTGGGCCTGCTGCCTTTACCGCGGCCAGCTGCTGTATTGCTATTTGTACCTTGTCCAATACCAATTCGGATTCCAGCTTGTCCCTCTCATTCCCCCCCAGCCTCCTGCCCTCTTTGTTTTGAGACCTCACCTGTGGACTTCCCAGAGGGCCCTGTTCCTCCTCCGTATAGAGGTCTTGGTAGAATTTATGGAACACAGTGGCTATGTCCGCTGAGTCTGGATATGTGACCTCTCCACTTGTTATTGTAGATATCTGGCTCTTTGTCGATTTTTGTCTTGTCTTTAGAGCGAGAAGTCTCCCTACTGTTTCCCCATACTCATATCTCTCGACCCTGTGAGTCTGATACCCTGCTGCTGCTTTCTGGGAATAGTATGAGCCTATCTCTGCTTTAGTCACGATAATATCTAAGTGAGTCGTGGCCACACCCACCCCGCAATGTCTTAACAAGATGTTCTCTTTCTAAGTCCCGGAGCTTGGCTCGCATTTGCTTACTCTTCCGCTCCTGTTGCTGTTTTTTGTGCAAGAAAAAGCTGATCATCTCCCCCCTCAGCCCTGCCTTAAACGCATCCCACACCATATTGCGCGAAGCGCTATACCTATTCATATTGAAGAAGTCTATTATCCACTTTTTAAAGTGTCCAACAAACTTCTGGTCTACCAACAACTTCCGGTCGAATGTCCATTGGTACTGTTGCAATTGTATTTGCTGTATCTTTATCTCCAAAATCAAGGGATTATGATCTGACATTATTTTCGGCAATATTTCTATGCCTGCCCCACCCAAAATCTGCTTTGAGATGAAAAAATAATCCAACCGGACATATTTCTTGTGTGGGAACGAAAAATAGGTGTACCCAGGGTCTGAAGGAAACTAAGAGTCCCATGTGTCTATTAATCCATGGCTTTTCATAAATGATGCTAAGGCTCTATATGCTCTGGGCTTCCGTCCTTGATATCTGCTTAACACAAAGCTCCCAGCTCCCAAATGAATATTAAAATACCCACACATAATCAGGGGAGTGGGCCAGGATGCAAGCTCTAATTCCAAATCTTCTAATATCTTTGGCTCATCCTGATTTGAGCCATAGACCGCACTTATCGTTATTACCGATTCTAGCTCAGCCAGAGCCCATCTGCCACCAGCGTCACCCAATCTCCGTTTGACTGATCCCATTTTATTCTTGGCTAAAATGGCCACCCCTCTGATGTTGGAGCTTTGAGAAGAACAGGCCAATAGGGAGTACCCCTTTACCGTGATTAACCCCCTTTTATCCCATGGTATATGCGTCTCTTGGATACAGACAATATCCTTAGTGATAGATTTTATTATCTCCATAACCCTAAGCCGCTTGTTCCTATCCACTAGGCCCCCTATGTTAACAGAGCAAATAGTAATCTTACCCATTTGGTCTTAATGAATGGTCCTGGAGGGAACAATTTATTCCAATTTCTGTCATTGTCATTGTCTTTATTAGTTTACGATCTTGCTTAGATACCATACTAAATGCCTCTCTGAATTTTTCACCCCATTTTTCCACTCTTCTCCCCCATGCCCCTAGCCAAAAAGAACCCTTGACCTCCCACCCCTGACCTCCCCATTCCTCTGCCCTCCCTGCCCCCTCCCATCCCCCCGTGCCCCCCCCTCACCCCACTCCTCGGGAAGAATCCAGACCCCACATCGGTCTGTTAGATGATGAAAAGCAAATTGCCAACACTGTGAACTGTCATGTAAACTATATTACAGTTGTAAGGAGAAACAGAAAAGGAAAAGGAAAAAGCAGAAATCAACCTCCCCATCAGCTGGGAATAGAGGTCTCCTGATACCGAGATTACATCTTAACCTTTCCTGACCTCCCTTAGTCTGAATTTATCCCAAACCATTAGAGTGCGCTGGCTTCAGCCCTACCAAAAACTCTTTGGCTTTTATTTCAGATGTGAAAAACCTTATTGCACCATGCCAGACTACTTTTAAGGAGGCTGGATTATTCAGAAATACATTGGCACCCTTATCCTGGAAGGGTTTGATTAGCTGCCAGAGTCACCACTTCTCTCGACGGTGGCGTGACAAAAGTCCGGTCTAATGAAAAATGAAACATCTCCTACATTTCTCCTGGCCTCTGGCCTAGCTTTTTCAAACACTGTCTGCCTTAAGAGAAAGTTCCTGAAAAAGACCAGAACAGCCCTCGGCTTGGTCCCTTCCCTGACAGGATGGCTCAGGGTAAAAGGTGTCCTATGTACTCGTCGAACCTCTAGCTGCCAGTTCCAGTCCGAGAGCTCCGGGAATGCTTGCTGAAAGAGATCCAGCATATAAGTCCTAATGTCTGTTCCCTCCTTCCCTTCTGGGATTCCCAGGACCCTCAGGTTATTACGCCGCCGGCGATTCTCACTGTCCTTCCATTGAATACACATTATCTGCTTCTCTTGATCTTTAGATTGTGTAAGTTTGTCAGCCACCTCTGTCTCGACATTGCTAACTCTGGTTTTGAGCTCTGTAAGGCGCTCTCCTATAGTATTGCAGGTCTTTGACAATTTTCTTACTGCGCCCTGTACTTTCCTTGCTGTACTCTGGGCTTTGCTGGCATCCGCCCGCGTCTCTTCCCGGTATTGCATAATCATTTAGAGTACAGTTTCTAATGTCGGGGAATGTAAGCCGAGGGCACCCTGCGATGTTGCAGTTTGAGCGGTGTTTAACGAATTAGATAATGAATAGTCCCATTTCAAGCTAGCGTCCCTCTGCAGATGATGCCCGGTTTTCTTTCCCCGTCCGTCGAGCTGTCAAGAAGAGGGGGTCCCCAGCTACGTCTGGGTCACTGTCATTTTCGCTTGAGCGATAGAGGATACTGAACCGTCAGCCGACCATTCAGGGCCGTCAGAGAGGGAAAAAAACAGTCACTAGGATCTATCTCAGCCTACATATTCGCGTGTATAGTGCCTTGATCCTGGGACTGATCTATGAGATCCACTTGCTGTGCTACTTTAATGACTGGGGGCCCTTTACCCATTGTATGACCCGTTGACTCTCCTCCCGCTGTCTGCCGTGATCCCTCATTCTCATCATCCTGATTTGAAGATGGTTTATCATGTCCCGGCCCCCCCTGCTGATTTATGCCCAATTATTTGTAATAGTAGGGTTCAGTACATCTCTGACTCCCTGAGTGTAGCTCTTCCACTGTACTTGTATGGAGACCGGCCTCTTTAATAGCCGCTTGTACCCTCCCTCGATACAATACTTGGGAGGATCTTGTTATCTCTGCCTCTGTAGCTGTAGCTACGGCTTTCTTTCCACTAGGAGCACACAGCATTTCCAGCACTTTAGCACCCGGCAGGCGTCGTCCTGACGAAACCCTGCTTCTCCCTTTCCCTGTTGCCGGCTCCTTCTCGGCGCTATCACCACTACGAGAGGCATCTGTTTGGCCCCTTGTCTCCCTTTACCGCCAGCTGAATCTACCGTCGGGGGCACAGCCAGCTTCCTTTTCGTGGCACTGGCAGTTTTGGGGTCCATCCGTGCGATCGCTTTTACTCGGCAACGCTGACAGCCTGTGTAGGCGAGGACCAGCTCCGTCAACCAGTCGGGCACCGCCCGGCACTCCGATGGCATCGCGTTCCCCGGGCTGCTTTCAGACCCTGATCGAGAGTCGGCGATGGTACTGGGGATCAGGGCGTCCTGGGTCATTAGGCTCCTGCCAGTATGTAAGACTTTTTAACTCTTTTTGTCTCCCTTGCCTTCCCGGTCCATTTTCATGGTGCTATGATGGCAAGTACGATACAACGGCCTCAGATGGCCGCCATCTTGCTTCCCGCTCTCTGTAAACCTTACTGATCTCTATATCAGCTCCATGACCACCATCATAGACACCATTGTTCCCAAACAACTAAACATGAGGCTCCTCCCGCACATACTGCAGTCCCATCCTACACACTGGTTGCAGGGCACCTAGGGATACAATGCAGGCCCCCCTCCTCTATTCAATTAAGGCTTGGCCCTGGAGGATGGGGTCCCCGAGGTCAAAAGCTTCAATGAATTGTAGTGGGCCCTGAGGCTGAAATTAGCCAGAGGAGGGGTGGGCACATGCCCCACCACTGTGGCCCTCCTCCTCATTAAGTGTGTGAGTGAGTGTATGAGAGGTTGTATAGGAGTGTTAGTGGGTGCGTGAGTGCTTCTGTGGATGATGTAATGAGTGATGTCATTTGAGATGTAATGAGTGATGTTACTGACCATGTCATGAGTGACGTAATATGTGAGGTCACAAGCAGCATATTGTGGGGCGTAATTTTTAGTTAGCTCAGCTAACTATAACTGCTACATTTCATTGGTTTTACATGAGTGAAATGTGAGCCTAACTATAACGTCCCTATAACCTTTATTTTTCTGTGTGAATTTCTAAGATTTTTTTAATTATTTTATCATAACTATAACGTCCCAGTGAATATCTATCTATCTATCTATCTATCTATCTATCTATCTATCTATCTATCTATCTATCTATCTATCTATCTATCTATCTATCTATCTATCTATCTATCTATCTATCTATCTATCTATCTATCTATCTATCTATCTATCTATCTATCTATCTATCTATCTATCGATCTATCGATCTATCTGTCTATCTATCTGTGATGAAGCTTGAGGTAGTTGTATCACTTATAGAAAGAGATGCTGATTATAGTATATTTATTTAGTCATCTGTTTTATTGGTAATTTCATGAATAACAATTTCCACATCACAGTGCATAGAGTTTATTACACAGGGATGTCTCCAAGGTATATCCAATTCACTGCTACTAAGATATCTCTGATAGCCTTTAGATACCCACTACATCCTGCTGACATCAGAGTCCAGTGTCTTTTTTTTCTCTCTTATCTCAATCCCCTTTCCTGATTTCTACCATTGTGTATGTGATCATTGGTGGAAGCAGTGAGAGACGGAAGAGTGCATTGGTTCTGTTGGAGCCAGAGTACAGTGTTGGTGCTTTCTGACAGTGAAACATCAGTTTTTAGGTCTCGGCTAGCGTGGCTATGCACATGCGCAGCTCGCTTGGCGAGATTTAATGATTCTGAGGGAATTCTGTAAAGGGCTTCAAGCCCCGCCCCTCTTTCCCATTGGCTGGCATCACCGTTTATGCTAAACGGTGGCCAGCCATTGGGAAAGAGCACTTTGTGACGTAGACTTATCCATTTTTCAGACGTTCCACTTGGACGAGCTCGTCTGACTTCCTTCCGTCGCAAAAGGTTTCTTATCTTTATGGGGTCATGTGTTTCAAACACATGGCCCCATAAAGACAAGCTCCGCCGCGTGTTTAGTTTTGCATCTCGCTAACCCGTGACTGCCAGGCGAGCGCGCACTCCAGCCATCATAACCCCTCTCCTCCACTACCCGACACCCCCCGCGACCTCCCCCGTCTCGGACAGGGCAGCCGACGATAGTAAATTTTGCTGCTGCAAAACCGGGATCACAGGCAGCTCCGCCAATGCACCTCACTCCACTACGTATTGCTACAGTTATACCAATATTTCTCACACGGAGTGTGGTTCTCTCTTGCAATGTTCACTAGTGTTTTATACTATTGATATAATGTGTAACGTAACTGGTGCACATGGAAAGCACTCCAATACCTATGGGTCGAGTTCGCGCTATATAAAAACGTATAAAAAAATTAAAAGTGGTCATCCTAACACTGCTTTGTCAATGCACGTCACATAAATAATGCCTCGTTTCACTATAAGCATCACGTAGGGCATAAAAAGGTCTTCTCGGGCGCTTCACTTCAGTAACTTTGTTTATACGTATAATCAGTTCCCTCAGAGCTCTCCCAAAGCACCTCAGTTTACAACCTCAAAATTCTATCGTATAGAGAACACTCAGCTCCGCAAATGCACCTCACTGTAATGCCTTCTGCTGTTAATATACTGTGACCACACACTAGTTATAGAAAGACCTTCACGTTTGTGCGTACACTCTACGCTCTGCACGGTCTGGGACTTCCATTCTGGCTCCGGATAATCTATACTGCATTATAAAGATGAAACACTCATGGTGCGCCACGCCTCACTGCTGATCATTATGGCCGATCACACTTTACATGGGTACAGTTGGTGGAATCATCCGTGAAGAATTCCTTCTCTAAATTTGTGATCCAACCAAACTAACGCATCTTTTACACTCTCGATGTGATGTTGACGTGGGGATCTCCACTTAAAATTTATTTCGGGGGTAGTGGTTTAGCGACGACATCCTTCATACTCCCTCTTAAGTTCATGTGCAGGGGGCTTTTCATCAGCCTATCAAGCAGCATGAGGGGGTTCTCTTCTTTCTACCCCGCAAGGCAGTTTACGTGTGTGGTATTTTACAACACGTGTGCCCTTTCGGTCATCTTGAAGCGAGCAAGGGTACCTTCTTCTTCCCAATTTAAAGCAGTGATTGGCCGTGATACTCCCAACACGTAGACCGTGTAAAAGGCTTCCCTCTTACAACCTCACTTTAAGCAATGTTGGGTAACTTTCCTCTTACGTTTTACCCAAAGCAATTTGTTAGGGCCCATCTAAGCAATGTTTGGTGTAAGGAGTGTGTGCGTCTGAGGCTCCCTCTTCCTGCTCCCCAATTCTCCATTCCTCCCGGCAGTTTGGCTTGACGGCAGACTTTGAAGCAGGGAAACCAGGTTTGAGTCTTGGCGGGAGACTCAAACATCTTGTGATTCTGGGTAAATCACATAATTTCCCCATTCCAAACAATGAATGCAAGTGTCCTTCTGTGATACAACTATACCCCAAGTTCGCATTATATAACACAGTACTGCAAAAAAAACCCCAAAAACTAAATTTACCACGCGCACTTTTTGAAAATCCGATCATGTCTCACATTTTATTAAGTTAAAGCCATTTGCTTTGCTATACAATACCATTAGCAAAGCACATGGCTTTAACTTAATCAAAGGCGGGACCTATTGCATTTTTAATGCTTGTTTTCCTTGCTATGCTGGTCCACAGGCTACCTCCATGCATCCGGTGTCCAAAGGAAACCAGGAAAACCAATATTTGGAACACATCAATGTTGCTCAGTTTTGCTGCCTTACTCTTGTTCCCTAAGAGCGACAGTTCTGAGATCAGAGAAGAATTGTACTAAAAGTGGAGATGTCCACCTGGTACTGATAATATCTCCTAATTTGGACATGAAAGTTATCCCCCTCTTCTTCCAAAGGATTTATAAGCTTAACATATAAAAACAAAGTCCCTGTGATCAGTTAGTCCATGGGTCGAAACCATGGCTGCACTTGTGTACATACCTCTAAATGTACACCAAGAATTTCCAATGTATCATGGCGATCTTTTGTTCATACGTAACATTGCTGCAGTGATGCAGGATTTTATACCCAGTAGATAGCAGATAACATGCCAGCGCAGAAATGTTCCTTAGGAGTAACTATAGGTTCCATTAATGTAGATGGATGACTTTCAAGGGTTTCTGGTGAGTTACCACCTGTTACAGACCCAGTAAGAATGGGCTCTCCCATGAAGGGCCCTAGCATGGTACACCCCTCATCAAGAATAAAACCAAAAAACTCTAGATCACTAGAGTAATGTAAAAGGAGTTAACTGCTGTCTACAGGTGGCTGAAATAGTACATGTTATAGACAATGAGCTCTGTAACCCATTCACCTGCTCCTCAGGCTTCACCACTGCAAGTCATTAACCCACAATCCATACTATAGAAAACTGAGTTACTGGCTGAGGTGGGTGAAACCCTACTCAAGCAACAACCATAACCCCAATCCCTGTCGGGATGAAATATAAGCAAACCCCAAATTAACCTGTACTAAACCCTCTGGTAGCTTGGCACAAAACGTCAGGCTTAACTTAGGGGCAAAGCATAAAGTAATTATGTAGCACTTCAAACAGAAATAAAGTGAAAACACAACACTCAACACAAGAAAAGTCCCACACCACTTTAGAACAATAAAGTATAATTTAATAAATTAGTTGAGACTAAGCAACAAAAATCCAATCAGTAGAACAGGAAATATGCAATTTCGAAGTTTTAAGTGAAGGTATTGTCTAGAAGCACAAATCTCTAACTGTGGTTATCTGGTTGCACAAGGACAAAGCAAACACAAGGAGATGATGGACGGAGCGCTGAAACTTTCCAGACACACACCTCCAGTCACATATCTGGGTTGAATCCATCATCGTTCTTTAGGTCACTTCGCCACACAAGGACAAAGTCACAAGTTCAGCCCAAGTGCTATGGAGAGTTGACCAGATAAATGGACCAAGTTAGGTTCACTGAGCAAAGTACCTTAAATTCTGATTGCGGAGCATTGCGAGATCCTCATTCAAGGATGAGTTGCACAGTGTCAGTTCTGAGGAAGCTGCGGGGCTATGATGCGATGTCCTGCATCGTCGTCGAGGATACCGTCAACGTGGAGCTTGTGATGCAACGGCCTGCTTTCAAGATGCGTTGCTCAGTGGCAGTTCTGAAGAAGCTACGTGTTGTGATGCAAAGTCCTACATCAGGGATGTGCTGCACAGTGGCGGTTCTGAAGCAGAGCTGCGAGGAACTGCATAGTGCTACATCGGTTCTGTGCACACCTCGACTGGCAGAGTACCTTCAGGCCCACGTCCAAGGGTCCAGGACTAGGCTGGCACCACTTGGGGTGTATGACTCACAGCAGCCAGAGTCCAGGTGCTGGGTTCAAGGTGGTTGGAGACTTTTCTGTCGCTGAGTCTTTGATAAGGAGGCCTGCCAATTAGCTCTTGGAGTCACTCTGGTGGTCCAAGATTCAAAATGTGGGTCCCGCTCTTTTCACTCAGGTAGCAGGGCAACAGGGCAAAAGAGTAGCAGTCCTTCTTGCAGAGCAGCACAACAGTCCTTCTGAGTCTTCCATAGGTCCAGAGGTGCAACGAAGAGTTGGGGCTGAGGTTCCACTATTTATACCTGATGCCCATAGTTGAAGTGGGAGAAGGTTCTGGAGGTTTCCACCCCGAGGTTCTTGGGATTTCCTGCCTCCCTGCCCTGGCCCAAGCTTATTTAGGATGACAACAGACTCCTGTCAAACCATTTGTGAGGGTGCCTAGGCAGTGCCTTTTGGATGTGCAAGTGTGGTAGGGGACAGCTCCCCCTCATTAAATCAGGGATTGCCCATTCTGTAAATACCTATGCTCTTTTGTCTCACTGTCTGGGAGAAATATGCAAAGATCTAAAAGTGGCAATTTCAGATTTGAGACTTAAAATCTAACTTCACCATTAAAAGGGTTTTAAATTACAATTCTTTAGACACAAAACTTGACCTTACCATCTACTCCCAATCGAACGTTACCAATTAATAAATGTCATATTGGAACCCAATGTTATCCTATGGGAGAGGTAGGCCTTGCAGTAGAGAAAAACAAATTAAAGAGTTTTTCACTACCAGGACATATAAAACTTTAAAATATATATCCCACTCTGTAAATATATTGCACCCTGTTCTCTGTGATGTTTAGGGCCTAACCTAGGGGTGGCTTCTATGCATTAAAAAGGGAGGTTTATCTTGCCAGGCCAAAATGACAGTTTACAACAGTCATACAGGGCTGCAGGGGTAGGTTGCAACATGTTTAATAGGCGGCTTAAGTGGATGGCCAAATTAGTGCTGCAGGCCCACTAGTAGCATTTAATTTACAGGCACTGTGTATAAAGTACCACTTTACTAGGGGCTTACAAATAAATTAAATGTGACAATTCAGTGTAGGTCAATTTAACCATGTTTAAGAAAGAGTACACAAACACTTTAGCACTGGTTATCAGTGATTAAGTGTGCAGAGCCCTAAAAGCCAACAAAAACGGGTTCAGAAAACAGGAGGGTGAAGGCTAAAGGTTTGGGGATGACCCTGCAGATAGCGCCAAGTCCACTACATTCATGCTGTGATGTGAAAATGCCCAAGTAATCTGGAAGAAGTTTCCTTTTGGGTCACTGGCAGAACACACCAGCTTGACGCAATCTGGCCTTTACTCTAACCCTCAAGACAAACAAAGAATTATGACAATGTGCCTTCTGAAAATGAAAATTAATCCAAGGGGAACCACACCAATCCTGCCCCTTGATTCCTTCAAAACAGGTGGGCCAAAAACACTCTTCACTAAGGAAGGTGAGTTAAAATTGATAATAATGGGGGCGTGGCCAGGACGTGAATGGAGTGAGACGTGTACTGCTGTGTCTCCGCTCCACAGCGGCCTGTTAAAGTTAATGACCCCGGACGCTAGATACACCAGCCACTGCAGAGTGCCCGGCCCGATGTCGGGGCTGGGGTGGGTGCCCTTGCCTACCAGAAAATTGCTCTGTGAGCATCAGAGGGCTCGCGAATCGTTGCTGCGAGGAGCCACTGCCGAGCATACCGCTTCCATCTTGCTCTTGAAGCAGAGAGCAAAAAATCTGTCCCCCGGCCCTGCCCCTGGACTCACTGATTTGCCGCTTTCCACTGAGGACCTTTCGATGGGAGCCGGACCTCAGAGGGGTTTCCGCACCCCCAGGCCCCGTAGCTCTCCATTCCTGTGGCGGCGGGGGCTGGGCGAAGCGCCGGAGTACCCTGATGAGCTGCCATCCATGTGCCGCGGACTAGAGCTGCGTGATGTGCTCTCCGGACGACGGGGCAAATATCGTGTGCCTGGCCCATTGGTGGAGCGCGAGTGAGTGCCCCTTCCTGCTTTGAGCCTGCTTTGGGACAATCGGAGGTGATACAGACTGCCGCTGGGAGGGGCCGCACCCAAGCACGCTGCCGCCATCTTGTCCCTAGTGCAGTGCGCTGGAGTCTCTGCTCCTCGACTCACCGGCCTGCTGTTTTGTTTGGGGAAACCGCCAGGGGTGGCCGGACACCGAGAGGGTCACTGGACTTCCAGGCCCTGAACCAGGGGCCCTGCACTCTGGGGCGTGAGAAGAGGAAATCGCCAAAGCCACAAACTGGGCTACCTCCCGCGCGCGGGAGACTGGAACCGTGACGTGTGCTCTCAGGACGGCGCCTGGCCACATCAGACCTGTTGGGGGGCCCTCGACCCACAGAGGATACTGCTAAGGTTGGTTGAACACCCTCTGGCCCCTGGGTAGGGAGGAACTGCACACCTGAGGTGATCGGAGTAAAGTCCATCCATAAGATACCCACTTGACTGCCCGAGGGGCCTAAATTTGCCTGGGACTTGTGCCTAATTACCTGGAGGTGGTGGGGGCTCCCTTACTTTTGAATGGTTGCTAGGAAAAGCTGGCTGGACCTGGGGTGGCCCTGACAGATGATCACAGTGCTTCGGGGAGGCCTACAGTTCCAGCGGAGGCCCGCCCTGGTGTTTGGACAAATGGATTTCCTCGCGTGAGGTCTGAACAACGCAAATTTGCTGTGGTTCGAGTTCTTGAGACCCCCCACTTCTCCTGATTCCCTCAGTCTGTTGTCTGGGGCTCCCCCACTGACCCTGCCTCAAGCAAGGGAAGCCACCCTCATTAATCTGTCTCAGGTGCGGCGCGCACTGCATCTACGGTAGGCCAGGGCCAATTCTGGTGATTATATTGGTACTGGGGGAAGGACAGCAAGCTGTATCGGGGGCTCTGGCAAATTGTGCATACCTGTTGAAGTGATGAGTGGGGAGATCTGGGCTCGGTGGACTCTCCCTGGGGACCCACCCTCGTCCTTTTTCCCCCACATATGGTCCTCTACTTGTCTGACTCTCACCCGCCTGAATCCCATCTGACCCTGGCACATACTTTGCTGCATTGCCTCCACGCTGAAGCGATATCTAAGTCATGGTTGCCGCGGCGCCGCCAAGAAGCAACCTCCAGCTATGCCCAAAACCAAAGCAAACAAGGAGCCGGATCCCACCCCGTCTAGAGATAATCCAATAACCTCCCTATGGTTAAAATACAACTCGCAGTCACAGCCTGCATCCAACGCCTCGGACCTTGCAGCAAATACCGATTACGCAGGCCTACAGGAACTATTTCTTTCAAGAAATTAAGGCCGAAATAGGGTCGCTTAAGCAGGATTTTAAGTCTGGCTCGCAAGATATCCAGAGGGACGTCACGGAAATCGGAGGAAGTGTTGATGACCTCGAGGGTACTATGGATGCAAGGACGGAAGATCACGACAGCCTTTGGGGAAGGATGGCAGGGCTGGAGGATCAAAACATTAGTCTGCAGCTCAAGCAGGAGGACCTTGAGAATCGAAGTCGGCGTAACAATCTACACATCGGAGGAGTCCCCCATGGAGCAGAATGCAAAGACATCATGGCCTTCACAGGGGACCTCCTTCAGGCAATTCATAAGAAGGAGGGGACATCTCTGCCCACCCTGGACAGAGTGCATCGAGTCACAGTTCCCAGAGGCCGTCCAGACTTCATCCCGGACATTCTCACGCATTTACATTTCTTTGTTGAAAAAGAAGCCATCCTGAAAAAGATCCAGGGAGCCATGTCCCTGTCCTGTAATGGCTACTCAATCCAAATCTTTCAAGAAAGAGCCCCTGCCACTCTCCTGAGGCAAAAGGACTTTAAACCAGTCACAGACAAGCTTCGAGAGCTCAGTATCAAATACCAGTGGGGCCATCCATTTGCGTTGATCTTCTCCTGGGAGGGCAAGCAACAGGCCCTCCGATCGCTAAGTGAAGCGAAACAGCTCCTTTGCCTCCCGTCGTATCCTGAGGACGGGGGCCCTCCTTCTCCGCATATGCGCTCTGGAGGACCTTCCCGTCTGGAGTGGTCCACTGTCCTGCTGCCCAGGCGTGGGAGGCACCTCCGGGACGGGGACTCCTCCCAGGCTAAGCAGGACATCATCAACCATATCCGGACTTTGAATGATTCTTCCCCACAACCTCTAACTCCTGAGCAAAAGGAATGATTCACGCAGAAAATCTTCCTTGTTTTAAACCGTCAAGGTTCAACATGGGTCCCGGGAGTCTCGACATGCTGGAGGAGAACAAACTAATTGCAACGTGCCTAAGCATCCTAGAACACTATGGGGATGGAGAACCCCGAGGTGGACTAATGGGTAAAACCAGCGATGATCTGAGGCCCCCGGTCTCACCCCTGTATACTTTGATCCTGGCTACTTGTCCTCCCAAAGGTGGCTGGGAATCTGCGATACTCGTTGCAGCGGGTCGTTGGAAGCGGAGACTTGAGAATCTGCCTGCGCCAGCCACCTCCCCCACATTTGCAGTGTCTCTTTGACTTGACTTCTTCAGAATGGCCCATCCTGTGGACATTGACATTGACCTCGATTGGCCCTATTGGCCACCCCCTGTTGAGAACACTACCTCCACCTTCTTCTTTCCTCCCTGTCAATACCCGTTGGATGCGTCTCACATAAAGGGGACATGGGCGGGTACCCCCAGCCTAGGGAGGTTGGCCACTGCTCTGGGGACAACCTATCAATCAATCTGCCTTACAGACACCTCTACCCACCCTTCTTCGCCAGTGCCCCCCAGATTTGTCGTTGGGATCACATTGGCATCCTTAACATGCTTGACACATATAAACCCTTACTGGGCCGACAATGACTAATCTATTTAAACTCCTCTCGCTAAACGTTAGGGGAATTAACTCCCCTAATAAGAGACGTCAGATCTGGCGGTACCTACTCTTCCAGGACCCTGATATTATATTTCTACAGGAAACCCACCTTCTCTCCACCGACACTCGACTCATCCTAAATACCCAACACAATACTGGGCTTGCTCCTCATCAAAAACGGCCGGAGTAGCCATACTACTGAGAGCAGGCCTAGTTGGGACCGCCCCTAAGGTGATAAGAGACATTGAAGGGCGCTATCTCAAAATCCAAATACATTGGGGCATCCGACCTTTGACCCTCCTAAATATTTATGCTCCTAATCAGGCCCAAGATATATTTGTGCGCTCACACTTATGTGACCTGCATAAACCTTCAAGAGAGGCGGTTATCCTTGGGGGTGACTTTAACCTGGTGTGGGATCCTGGCTGGAACTGTAGCGCACAAATCAGGGTACTGGTGCTATGTCAGCAGCTCTTAAAAATGTCATTACTGACTTAGGGTTATTTGATGCCTGGAGATATCTACACCCTTACTCCAAAGACTTCTCATTCTTCTCCCATGTGCACTGCTTCTATTCACAAATGTACTACTACTTTCTCTCCCTTCCTCCCCCTGCTTCAATTTGTAGCCACTGCAGAGATGTCCAACATTTCAATATCTGACCATGCCCATATCTCGATATCACTTCAGCCTCCTAATCCCCGGCATAACACCCAACCTCGATGGAGATTGCTCCCCCAGGTCCGCCGCAATCCAGTTGATTTAGCAGCGATCCGGAAGGAGATCAAGAGATTTTTTATCACTGATACTTCAGAAGCTGTCAGATGGGGTGCTTTTAAAGTGACTGTCTGGGGAGTAATCTCCTCTATTCCGATAGCCCGATCCCGGGATGCTCGCCTTCTCGAATTGTCCCACTCAGCTGATATCAAAGCCTTAGAGCGAAAAGACCACCAACATCCCTCACTTCACAACAAAAAGCAGCTGGCTGCGCTGCGAGGTCAGCTTTGCTTACACCACACTGAAAAGGCAGAACACCTCCTACTTGCTCTCAAACAAAAATTCTACACAGGGGAGCTAAGGTTGGAACGTGCCTCGCGTGACGCTTACGAGCCCAGGCCGCGAGTGCCCACATTTCCAAACTTATACAAGCAGATGGCACTTGGGCCACATTGGAAGCTGACAAGGGCTTAACCCTCTCAAATTTCTACAAAGATCTACATGCGGATAAACTCTATTCCTCAGAGAAAATTACGTCTTTTCTTGACTCCTGCCCCTGGGAACCTATCAGCCCCCACCACATGAACATACTAGATAAACCAATCTCGCAAGAGGAGATAGCAAAAGCCCTTAAACAGCTCCTAATAGGGAACACCTCTGGTTCTAAGGGCCTTCCTGTTGCCTTATATCGCATTTTTTATCCGCAGCTCCAAGCCCACCTCCTTCATCTTTTTAATAAATTCACAGACGCCACTGGCCTCACTCCAACAATGTCAGAAACTGAGGTTTCTCTTGTCCCTAAGCCGGGAAAAATCCCCTTTCTTTGCACTTCGTACCGCCCCATTGCCCTCCTATATTCAGACGCGAAGATCTATACAAAGATCCTTGCGAACCGCTTGGAACCCTACCTGCCCGATATCATAGATACAGATCAGGTTGGATTTATTCACCATCGCCAGGGTGCGGATAACATCCGTCGCATTGCGCATCTTATTGAAAATGTCCAATATAGGGAAATACCTGTCTGCCTAGTGTCACTAGATGCTGAGAAAGCCTTTGACCAGGTAGATTGGTGCTTTCTTAGGGAGGTCTTGCGGCGAATAGGACTAGGTCCCATCATGATCTCTAGGCTGATGGCCCCATACACACAGCTGACTACACATATTCATTTTAATAGCCGTCTTACCCTTCCCATCTCCATACACCGAGGCACCAGACAGGGGTGTCTTTTATCTCCACTGCTATTCGCCCTGGTAGTTGAATTTCTGGCAATTGCAATCAGCCGTTCACCAGCCATCGTGGGCATTTCCCTTGGAAGATATAAACACAAGATCTCTTTAGTTGCGGACGACCTCCTTCTCTCTCTAACTACTCCGTCCTCATCTCTCCCAGCATTAGCTGCACTCTTGTGCTTTTTTGAGGACACCTCAGGCTTCAAGATCAACCTAGCCAAATCCCATGCCCTGAATCTCATCCATGATCTACAAAATGTGATCCCTCTGAAATGGTCTGAAAAGATGATACGATATGCAAACGTGGACCTGGCCCCCTTGCTTTCCTCCTGGACTCAAGCCAACTGGCCGAGTTATAGACGCGCCATACGGGAGTAGATCCACAGATGGTGTAACCTCCCTCTTTCCTGGCTAGGACGCATTAACACAGAAAAATTGTCACTCCTCCCAAAGATATTATATTTATTCCAAACTCTCCCTACCCCAATTCCACAAATTGATATTCAGTTTATCCAACGTGACTTAATCAACTTTATCTGGGGCAAGTCTCGCTTATGTTTCTCTAACAAGGTCTTGTGTTGACCCGAGACCGGGGGGGCCTAGCATGCCCCAACCTCCTTGAGTATTGTTGGGCCTGCCACCTTTGCTACATCTCGGAATGGGTGGTTCGGGAGAGCGAAAAGCATTGGTTCCACATGGACCAGGCGGTCGTAGGTAGGCCTCTGTGGGACCTAGCCTGGCTTCCCCACCGGGCTCGCCCCCATTGTGCACACATACCCACTCCCATGAGAACGGTTTTAGATATATGGGACAAACTGGCACTATCTTGGGCCTGACCTCCTTTCCTTCCCCTAACACCCCCATAGCACAAAACCCCATTTCCCCCCCTGCATTGCAACCTCAAGCCTTTAGCTCCTGGACAGAAGGCGAATGCCGCATATTCCAGGACCTATACCAGGGAGAAAAGTTTCTCACCTTTGACCAGTGCAAAAAATCATTCCACCTCACCGGCAGGGCACAGATGCAATATTATCAACTTCGACACTGGCTACTCTCCCCCACCTATACAGAAGGGGCGACCAGACAACTTACTGCCTTCAAGACTTTAGTCCGCAACTTTGAGGGCGCGAGAGGACTGATCTCTCACACCTACAATGCAACACTCACAGCAACTCCAACCCCACACTTACCAAAAAAAAGTGGACTATAGATCTTGGCAAGGAGATTCCCCCAGATGGCTGGGACTGACTGTGGTGAGACATCCCCAAAATCTATCAAAGCATCCAGCAGCGCGAGTCAGCCTACAAGCTCATGACAGGTTGGTACTTTACCCCTGTCTGTATCCAGCAGATGGTACCTGGCTTTTCCCCAACCCGCTGGAGCCAGGGAGATAGAGGCGACTTCCTCCACATTTGGTGGTCTTGTCCCAGTCTGACGTTATTCTGGAAAGAAATTCTTAGCCATATACACAGTGGGATTCCCTATCCCTAACTCTCCGATAGTAACCCTTTAGGGCATCAGACCCTCAACACTGGTAGCCATGACTCATTCTGACTGGCGCTTAATAATACAAATGTTAGGGGCGGCACGACAGTCCATTGCTCTTTATTAGAAGAAACCTAACCCTCCTCTTATTGCCACATGGTTTCTCCGCTTAAGGCAAGTTTTTGTCCTTGAGTTGCTTACCACGCATATCAACCACACAGACACTAAATTCAGTCGCACCTGGCAGCCACTAATCCAGCATTTCTCCCAGAGAGAGCGCTCCTGCTTGGTTCCCCCTCCTTGGTTCCCCCTCGTCTGAGAGCTTTACAGCTCTTTGACAACACCCTCATACCTTGTTCAAGAGGTGTACACCAGGCCTCTACTACACCATTAGACTGATTGGGGCTCCCCCCCAAAAAGGCTCTAATCATCCTTCCCAGTGACAACCTGAGCGCTTCCTTTCCCCGCTGTTCCGTCTCCCTGGGTTCCGCCTTTCCCTCCCCTTTTTGGAAGTTGAGTTGTACATTCACTACTCCCAAAGTTCGCTAACAACAATGCATAGCTCTTCACATAGGAGCAAAATATTACACAGACATGCACATGCCTCATTCACTTCGCTTATGCACTGGGGTTAGGCCCATAAACCCCCCACACCATGGCTCATCAACTCATAGAGGTCCCTCTTTTACTATAATCTTCATCAGTATCTCAAGCAAAGGAAACAGCGTATTGCTCCACCTTTCCTGTTCCCCCACCCTTCCTTGGTTCATATGTTCCCCCACCCTTCCTTGGTTCACATCTCAGCTTTTGATCCTTGCAGGGCTCCATCAGTGTACTGTGTTATTTGGGATGTATTTTGCCTTATGTCTTCTTTTGATTTTCCCTGTTCAACTTATATTCAATAAAGAGATTAGGAACAAAATTGATAATACATTTTCCTTCTACAGAAATGAGGCCAGGTCCATTCCACCCCACTCTTAGTTTCAACACAATATCCTTTGCACACAAAAAGGGGAATCCTCTTTTGTGAGCCAACCAGTCTAACACTCTGTTACCAAGTTCTGCGCTGGACTCCTCCTGTCCACGGTACAGAGGAGGAACTCCAACAAGAACGGCCACATAGGGGCAAGCTGCAGGAGGTTAATTAATTATGACAAAGAAGGGTGCGATTCTGGGGTTCCTGCCTTTCCGACCCAAAAGAGGAGTATGCCCTACCTTGGATGACAGATGGAACATCGTTCCTCATGTGTTTGGGGGGGACAGCTCTGGGTTTGTATTTCCGCTTGGTACAACAGCAGGTATCGATGACTTAAACTGATTCACAGGATGACTCTCAGCTAGGTTCTTGGTCAGGCCAGCAGTACTTAAGTTAACGCCATTCCCCATTGCAGGAAAGGAAAGAGACCCCCCCTAGAGTTGCATGATTAATGCCCAAGGCAGGAGCAATAGGACAGGGATTCCCTTATTGTCTGATGTCTCTAGAGTGCAGAGGTGTTTCTATCAGCTGTTCAAATTTCAAAAGCCTGCTCCATCACCAGTAAAAGCTTAGCTCCGAGCAATCCTTAATCTTTCCACAACATATAGCCAGAAATGTTTCCTCGCTAACCTGCACCGAGCGGGTAACCTCAGAGGAACCCTCCACATGCACAGGAGGAGTTGGACTTATGGGGGTAACTGTCTCTGCAGGCAGATTTAATGTGATCTGGGTGGTCAGGGCTGATTTTGCTGACCGGGGGGCTGTGAAAACCTGAGCGCGGGGTCTGTTCCCCTCCATGGCCCCGCTTTGGCTTAGCAGACTGCATTGAAGATTAAACATCAGATAGGCCCAAGTCAGCAGAAGACAGGTTCACAGCATCTGTGGAGCTAGTCGTTCCTCCCGGGGGACCAGCTTACACACTTCCTTCTCCATAACCCCTTCTCCTCCCACCCAAACTCACTCAGGGTTTCTGTAACCTTTTACTCCTGCTTCTGCCCGTCCTTCCTGGCCACAATCAGTGAGGTGATTGCTTCCTACCACTGGGTTTGGGCATAGGTGATCCTCACTGAGAACTACCTCATACATGTCGGCCTCACCTCTTAAGATCATTTCACTGAATGCCAATGGCTTGACACAGTATGTTAAGAGACAGAAAATATTTCCCTACCTCCCCTCCAAGCGGGTTGACATAGCTCTCAAACAGGAAACCAGTGGCCCTGAGCCAAGGCGGAGAAGGGCCTGGGTGGGGCAGGTAATATATCATGGTAGGGAGATCCCTCCTGACTCCAAGGCAAGCTCTCATGCATCCAGGTCCAGGGATTCAGAAGACACTTCCCTGCAAGGTAGTGTTGGCATGGAGGGATGTAGAGGACAGGTACACCCTCCCTAAATTGCACATAAGTGTTAACTTGCTGGGAGTGGGCTCCATCTATGCCCCAATCTGGTGCAAGAGGGATTTTCTACCTTGCCTTAACAGGTGTGTAGGGGTCATGGGCTCCACTTATGCAGCTTTGGGCGGTGACTGGAACCTAGCATGTGATTATGGGTGGCACAGGCCCAACTTACGTGCTACACAACGGTGACAGAGCAGTTCTGAGAGACATTTTGGAAGGTAATGAGTGTTGGACATATGGGGCTTATTACACCACTCAGACAGGGAATACCTTTATCTGTTGCTGGTACATCGTACACACTCTAGATTGGACTACTTCCTTACTTCCCATCAACTGATGCCATAATTCTTAGACTGCAACATTCTACAATGGTCCCTTTCAGATCATGCGCCAATCCATCTGTGTGTAGACTGTGGGATGGACAAACCAGTTCCCAAAGCATGGCGCCGAACACCTCTTTCTACAAAATGCCTACAGAGAAAGCCCTTTCGAGATCACATGTTACTACCTACCTGACTAAGAATTCAGGTTCAGTAACCTCAGCACAAACCTTGTGGGTTGTGCCAAAGCAACCCAGGTGGGCAAATGATGAGGGATGCAGCCATGGCTAACACACGCAGGCAGAGCCAGCAGCTGGCGCTTGAGGATGATATTAGATCCAAGACTCACGTATACACTGTCGTCCAACAGACGATTACTGGAAACTTCTAGAATGGAAATGAATAAGCTGTACACGTCCAAGGCCAAGTACATGGTATACTGCCTCAGAGCCTGACATTATGAACATGGGGAGAAGGCGGGTAGGCTGTTGGCCACACAACTTGGCCAGAACGAGGTGGCTATGGCAATCCCAGCCACACGGTCCATTATAGGGCAACTGGTCAGACATCCTCACGAAGTACCCTCAGAGTTTGCAGAGTACTACCATACCTTGTTCAGCTCCGGACTCTCAGAAGATAGGGAGAGGGAAGATAGGTTCTTCCAGAATCTGTGCTAGCCATGTTTGAAAGAGGAGAGCCTAGCGCTTCTAAGTGGGCAAGTCTCTAAAGAAGCCCTATCCAATGTAACATAGAACTCAGACTTCCATGGTGAGTTTTATAAGTGGACAAAACAAGAAATTATAGACTCCCTTTATGTCGCATACAAGAGTCGAGTGAATCAGAAGTTTACTTCACCTATCTAACAGGGCTCTGATCGCTGTCCTCCCAAAATCGGACAATAACCCGCAATTTTGCAGTAGTTACTTCCCGATATCCCTTCTCAATGTGTATATAAAAGTTTTAATGGGGATATTTACAGCCTGTCTTAAAAATTAAATTCCCACATGGTTCCATCACACTCAGGTGAGCTTTGTGCTGGGTAATATGTCCCACAATCACCTATGTACAGAGTCATCTATTGTGGCTTTATCAATACCTTAAATTCAAAGTCTTTGCCCTCTCTCTTGATGCCAAAAAGACATTCAATAGGATCGAGTGGTCCTGCCTGTTTAATACCCTCAGGAAATTCGACCCAATGGCGACTTCCTTGCCAAAGTGCGATGGCTTCATGAGGTCCCAACCACTCAAGTTAAATGTGGGGGGTTTCCATCAGACGTCTTCCGATATGAAGGGGCAGACATCAAGGGTGTCTCCTATCACCTTGTTATTCCTCCTAGCGATAGAACCCCTTGCAGCTGCTATTCCTCATTCTCCTGACATGCTAGAGGTCCCTACTCCCATAGGCTCCGCCAAAATAATTTTATATGCAGATGACGTCCTCCTCACACTTATGAACCTGCGCCAATACCTTCCGGCCCTTATGTCCATTATCTTGAATTTGCTGCAAAGTCAACTGGGACAAGAGTGAGGCTCTGCCTCTATCATGGATCACAACTGCAGCATCTATTACTGCCTACTTTTCCAAAGGAAACCGTAAAAGCTAAAATACCAAGGGGGCTATCTCAATAGGGAGCTAGAGAGGATGGTGCCCAACAAAATTGAACCCCCAATTGCCCAGGCTAGGGCAGACTAAGTGAAATGGACACACTTGCATATGTCTATATGGGGTTGGATACTAGTGGTGAAGATGGTAGTGGTACCTAGATTTACTTCTAGGCATGCTACTGTTGTTGGTAGCTTTATCTAAACGGTGATCCATTGATCAAGACATCAAGGGCTCTGTCTGGGGCACTATGAAGCCCTGCTATGAATGCCCAAATTAGTGGTACAGAAGTCAAGGTGGTGTCAATCTTCCCATCAGTAGAACATTATTACTCATTCCCAATTGGCTGAGGTGCACTTGAATGCTACCTCTACACTGGTCCAGTTTTTTGCACCTTCTTTGTTCTTCTCACTTCCCTTTCCCTCCCTATGTTCCCATGGTTCCCACCCACTACTTCAGGCCTTCCCCCATTCCCTCCCCTCCCAATAGCTGTATGTATGGGGCGATGGCACCTGGGGAATGCATAGCATCTGATGCCTTGATGGGCATCTCGCTGATTTGAGACCTCCATAATCCTCAGCTCGCGCTAACTCCACACTCAGGCCTAGACCTTTTCGAATAATTTGTGTGTTTTGCATACTTTGTTTTTGTCTCTTCTTCATTTCTGATAGCGGATTAGATAAGGCAGATATTTTCACCTGGCTAACCTTGAGCAAACTCGGAGCTCCACTATGTCCACAACGATGGCTCTTTATCTGGATCTGAGGCTGAAACCACAAATTTACTAACATTGCATTGACAGTGAAGCAGATTTTGCCGCACAATAACAACAAAGAGAAGTAAACTGCAAACCATAAAAGTTTATTAGCAAATTAGTAAATTTTCAATCTCCAATTCAATCAATTAGGCAGATATTGAAATTCACCTGAATACAGAATACAAAAATATAATCCACTTAGTTCAATTAGTAATGTGAATATTGGATTATTAAAGGCAACATATTCAAATCAAACAAAGTCGCATTTCCATAAAGGAAATGCCAAGATACTAAACTAAGTTTGTGGGCAGGTTTGGCAAATTCAGGAGTAGTAGGTGTCAGTAAATATAGCATCAAAAGAAGACCCAAATAAAGGTTCCAATTAGAATGAGTAGGAATGTACTTGCCCGTAAGAGTCTCTCAATGAGCAGAAACACAAGGAGCATTGGTCTCAAGAGAAGGGAAAGGAATCCCAACGCCATATCTACAAAGGGACAAGTGATCTAACTAAACAACAAGCTTTACACAGTTAAAACATTATTCAGGTTCCAACTAGGCAAGAACCAATCAAAACCCAATGTTCTCTCAGTACTTGGAGTCAGCCTCCTTCTCACGGATAATTAAATGCCATCATGTTCTCTCATTGCGACCCTCACAATATCTCACAAAGGAGTATTCACCTCCTCTGTTTCTCATCCTATGCAGATGTGGAAATCACTGTCCATACCAACTAATTGCTACTCTACGTCCTTCAAAATCTAAGCTAACAGAAAATGACATTACTAAATCTGCACAAAGTGAGCCTAGTGTCTGAAACAGCACAAGTGTTATGCACAACAAGCAGAAATACAGTGTTTATTTCAAATGTAAGTCACCCAGGCCTACTAGTGTTAATGTTAAATTGCACATATGCTAATTAAAGTGAATCAATATATATGATTCATATAGTCCGCTTAACCTAACCATAAAAGAACCTGGAAAAAAAAGTGAAATCACATGCTTAAATAATGTATAAATCATGTGAGCTATGGCTATGCCGGTTACAGAATAACATATTATTAAGTGCAAAGAAATAGTGATGACAATGCACCATCACTTCCATATTTTACCTTCAGTGCATGATATGTTGCTACATGATAATTGATTGTTCTCCACCATAGGGCCTGTTTCTCGAGTATTCCCAGTTGTAACTCTCCTATCAGAATGATATTTATTTAGTCATATCCAGCAACTTGTAGTTTGAGGCATTCACAGTGACACTGCAACTCAAAGAGACATTGGTGCAAGCCACCATTCATGTTCTATAAGGGACTTTGGCGAGTGCCTGTTTGCTCAGTTTTGCCACCTCTGCTGACATGGGATTGATATTCCCCAACTATAACCTCTGTGCTCAGTTGCAGATCATGATCCATTTCCCATTGTTGTTCCATGGCCTGGGAAAACTCAAGAAAATTAAACTACAGCTTCACATCAATGAGAATATTCACTCTTTTGGACAGTGACACCGTAGAGTTGGTTTTCATCTGCAAGTAGCTGTAGAGGAAGAACTGGAAGCACCTTTGATGCATGACATCATTGAATGTGCTACCCGTCCCAGCCATGGGTTTCGCCCATAGTGGCAGTGCCAAAAAAGGACAGTAGCAGGTCCATGCGCATCTGCATTGATATGCGCCAAGCAAACAAAGCCGATGAGAGGGAAAGACACCCTGTTCCTCACATAGCGGATATGATCATGTAATTGAATGGAGCCAAAATATTTTTCCATCCTGACCTTAATAAAGGATACAATCAACTCGACTGGAGATAAGCTGCAGGCACATTACCACCTTTTCAACTCATGTTGGTTTATTCAGATATAAGAGACTGATGTTTGGATGATCTTCGGCTGCTGAAATATTCCAGGATGTTATTCGCCGAGTTATTCAACCTGTTGCACATGCTTTTAATTACAGTGATGACATACAGTTCTTTGGGAAAACATAACAACAACACGACTAAGCTCTCAACCAAGTGTGGCAGTTACTTACTGATGCAGGTCTCACTCTGAAGTGCGAGTTTTACAAAACCAAACTTTTGGGACACAGATTTTCAGATGTGGGAATGACTCCAGACCCGGACTAGGTGAAAGTGCTGTTATCCACTTGCCCCCTCCACCCTCACCCCCAAGTATGTTACCATTCTGCGGTCCTTTCTTGGCATTGCCAATTATTGCTCGAGATACATTCACAACTTTGCTACAGTGAGTGCCCCATTAAGAGACCTCACAAAGGGGAATGTACCATTCCAATGGTCTGTGGAATGTGACAAGAGTTTCGGAGACATTAAGCATACAACTGAGAATGCAACTGAAATGTCTAATTTGACCCAAACTTACATATTGAAATAATGGTTGATGTGAGCCAGCTACGGGTAATCCTTGCTCAACACATTGGTCATCCGAATGCTCATAGGCACATTTTGGCCTATGCCAGTCAGAGTCTGTCTGAGACAGAACATGCCTACTCTATCCCGGAGAAGGCGAGTTTGGCTGTTGTGTGGGCCTGCAACCATTTTCATGTATTCCTTTACAGAACACAATTTTATGTTGTCACAGACCATCAGGCCTTACTCACAATTTTCAGAAACCTGAAGACCAATAAATCCCCTTGCATTGAGAGATAGGGGTTACAACTACAAGAATAATACTAGGAACTTGGGCACAAACAGGGGAAAGATCAAAAGCTTGTAGATTATTTATTAACGCGAGTGACAGTACATCATCACAGTTCGACATTCAAGCCAGCTGAAGCACATCTCAACTTCATGGTAAGATACAGCACATCAGCGGCTCTGACAGTGGAACAAATAATTGCTGCCACAAACATTGATAAAGACATGATCGTTATCAAAGAAATTATTGCCACACAATCATGGAGAAGAAATATCCGGCCTTTTGCCAATCATGTTGAATTTCAAAATTAAAAAAATTACAGGATGAGCTATCAGTCACCCATGAATTTGTGATCCTAAGAGACTTGAGAATTGTCATACCTCTAAAGCCTAAGACAGCTGGTCAGTGAGATTGCACATGAAGGACTATGTGGTATTGTAGGCACCAAAAGAGCCCTACAAGATCGCCTTTGATTTACTCGGCTAGATTAGTGAGCCAAGAAGGGGTTGAAGGCGTGCCACATTTGCAAGTGTTTATCTCCTGAGGTGTCACAGCACCCAGTGACAATGTCTTACCTTCCTGCTCATACTTGCTGCTGACTTATTTGGGCCTTAAGGAAATGGACACCATCTAATGGTATTCATCAATGAATATTCGCGTTTTCCTTTGGTGGAAGTCCTATCTTCAACAACTAATGACAAAGTATTAGAAAGACTTGATGACATCTTTGCAACGTGGGGCATTCACAAAATTCTCAAACCTGATAACGGGCTGCCCTTTAATAACAGAGAGTTCAAAGAATTTGTAGTTTGTCTCAACGTTGAACACCTAAAGAGTAAACCCATCTGGCCCCAAGCCAACGGTGTAGTTGAACGATTCATGGACTCCCCCAAGAGAGTCATTCAATAAGTGTCTATGGAAGGAATCAAATTGAACCAAGCCTTGTGTCAGGTCTTTCTGGCCTATTGAAGTACTGGGAATTTTAAGCCCAGCGGTGCAGGGGAACACACCCTATGACTTCGGGTTCTTCCTGTTTCAGACCTACAGAAACACAGAGTCTTCTGGGTGAAGTCAAAGATCAGTTTATTGGCTGCAGACCAATTACAGGTATCCTAGAAGTACAACAGCGTGTATGTTCTCAGGAGACTGCTAAAAGTTACAGAAACGGGCTTCACCTTAAATACAAAATATCATGCTTCAGGCACACATTCCTTGGTTTACGATATGGCCATATGAAGGTATACATTACAAACGAAAAAGCAGAGTCATGATGACCATCCCACATTCCAGTTAAGCCAGCCCGCAATTATTTACCCAGCAAGGCTCAGATCCCACATCAGATATCGATAGGCCCCAATAAACATGAGCATCTCCTGTTTGGAAAACAAGCCATAAAGCAGGAATAGTCAGGTGCGAAAGAGATTAGCTGGAGGCTCGTGTTTAATGTAAAGGCTTTATGATGTGTCATGCCCTGATGCTAATCACAGGTGGCCGGAGGACGGGGAGCTCGTGAGACCGGACTGACCTGGGGCAGCGGAGCCAAGCTGCCCAGGTCACAGAAAAGTCAAAGAAAGGCACATGTGCTCTAAAAGGCCCGTATTTGCTTCATGCTATGTAGCCTATGTGAGGGCAACCATAAGATGGCCACCGCTCTAAGATGGAACCCACGTAGTGATGTATAATAACGTATACACAGTGCATTCATAGCTAAAACGTTACACAAAGCACTTGTACATACCGCATTAACCATTCGCGGTTCACTAATACCGGGATAGACAGGGGTAGGGCCCTGCCTCCTACGCGGTCCCAAATTCTAAAGCACGACAGACCCTCCTTTTGCCCTTACATAGGCAATAACTATACTCATTTCAATCCGAGTCTAGGTCAATATTCACGAAGTCATGGAGATGTTGCTGTAGCATCATCCTATTACTTAGCTCGTCCCTCGATACAGGTTTCCTTACACATAATGTAGCACAGAGGCCACATATCGCAGGAGCACACTGTATGCACAGACAGAACAGGAAAAGGATGGCTAAGATCATTCCAATGACCATCAGAACTTTCCAACCCCAGGCAGATATCAGTTCCCAGAACCACCCCACCAGTGACCAATCTCCTTTATCCACGTGTATGGACTCAGATATTTTATGTCGTTTGGAGATGGCTTGATAAACTGTTGGAGCGTTGTCTGGTATGAAAATGCAACAACTAGATTGGATAACCTTACATACCCCACCGCGGTCTGCAAGTATGACGTCTAGAACCATGCGGTTCTGCAAAGTCATGAGGCGATCTGCTTGGAGCTCAGCTGTCAAATTACCAAGGGCACCAGCCGTAACATTAACAGTGGATTCAACCACACGAGTCAGCTGTCTCAGGTTCCTACTATTGACCATAGGTCCCCAAAACGGCAGGAAACCCAAAAAGAAATCTCCCACTTCCTGACCGGCAGTATCTTCCTTACTAATTACGCCTCTCACAACTCTGGTCTTGTGATAGTCAGAGGCGGCAGTAAATGTTGGCGGTAGCAGATTTGCAATATAACATGTGCCCGAGAAATCAGGGGGCAACCATGTATATGCTCGGTCATTGCAGATAAAATATGTACCCTTGGCAGCCAAAAACGCAGGGGACAACTGTGACGGAAAAGTGTACGTTTCAGTACAGTCACTTCTTCCCAGTTGAGCTCTAGGATTCTGACCATTACCTTGCAAACAGAACCGACCTATGTGGGGTACGACCCAGATTGGGGATGAGATTTTTCGCTGTCTTTCACCCAGACTAATACTATACCCCATTGCGTTCCACCCTACATAAGCTCTCAATTCTTCCTTGGGTATAGATGAGTATGCGTCGATATCTCTGCTCATATCGGCAACTCCTTTCATTAAAGCTTTGTTATTGGGGCTAGGTCTGATGGAACGCGGTTGTCGCGGGGAGTAGGCGTCTAATGCGAAGAGAAACATTGTCTGGAATGCCCATGACGATCCATTGTAACTAAACGGCAGCACTAGATAGGGAATACCCTTATTAATGGTATGTGGCATTAAACCACACACCCAGCAATTGGTTGTATTCATGACTAGTTGGTGCTGGTGCAGGAGCTGAATAAACGAGTTATTCACAAACTCTGATCGTCTAGCTTGTTCGTGTTCAGGCAGAGGGTGGAAAGAGTGTGAGGAGAAAGTAGGAGGAGGTATAGGCTGTACAGTGGGTGCAATGGGCTCTTGAGAGGAGAAGAATACAAATCCTACAGTAAACACTACCATACTACATAATACAAACAGGCATAAAAATACAAAACGTTTGCTCTTCATTATTTTACACATTCTTGCTTTAAAGTTCATTTCCTCAGCGGGTCTCTCCATCTTGAAAAACTCCATCCTCTAATCGTGCCGCTCGCGGCGGGTGAGTATCTTCTGCTAAGGAGTACGCCTGTCAGTCCAGGGAACGCCCTAGACCAACCAGAACCGTTGACCTAACGTCTTCGGCCTGTACCCCAAAGTCTTGGCACCGCGACCCTGCGGCTGAACCCGGATGGTGGTTCGAAAAACAAAAATCAAGAAAGTCCTTCAGATGGGAGAGCTCTGGTATCAAAAACAAAAGGGTAAGGAAAAAGAATATTTATTTGTCCATAGGCCTTGGTCTTAGATTATAGTGGAGACGGCCAGGTACTGTTTGATCTTGAAACAAGAGTTCAGGCTCTGTGGTGTCCAATCGAATTGACGGTGGCACAGCTTCTTGCAAAATATTGTCACTCTGTTGTGCTGAAGTTGTGCCTTTTATGCGTGCATCACTGAACGGCACAAAACGAGGTGCAGTGTCTGTTTCAGAGTCAGCGATACCCTCCTGGACCCACTGGTCATACGGCAGAGGCAAAGGGATCCTTTTCACGTGGGCGCCGTGGATCCAGTTCTTCATCCCCTTTACTCGAACAGCTGATCTTGTAGACAGAAGTACGAGATGAGGGCCGATCCAACGAGGCTCATCATTGCTTTTGCGCTGGAAATTTTTCACCAAAATCCACGTGCCTGGGTCGATAGGGTGTCCTGGAGCCTCAGAGGCCTGGGGGAGAGTATCATGCACCTGTTGGTGTAAAACACGTAATTTAGCCGTCAATTCATACAAGTAATCAAGCAGTACTGGATGTTCGATTTCACTGAATTTTGTCGGTCTTGGCACACCCCATACATTGGCCGGGCGGCCAAAAACGACCTCGTAGGGACTAAGTCCCACTCGTGAATGCACGGTCATTCTGGTGGACAGGAGTGCTAGAGGCAGAGCGTCAGGCCATTTAAGACCTGAGCTCGCCTGGATTTTGGCCAGTTTGAGTTTTAGAGCGCCGTTGTAGCGCTCTACTAATCCAGCTGATTGGGGGTGATTTGCAGCGTGAAACTTTTGCTTTATACCTAGTCCCTCACACACATTCTTCATCACTTTACCCACAAATTCACTCCCATTATCACTCCACACCATTCTTGGCATTCCAAACCTAGGAAAAAATTCCTTCACAAGGGCTTTGGCTGTGGATAGAGCAGTGTTGTCTTTTAGGGGACACGCCTCTATCCATTTTGAAAAAGCGCAGACAACCACCAACACATATTTCAGGTTGTTGCACCTTTCCATGTGGATAAAATCTAGCTGCAAAACTTCAAATGGATATGATGGAGGCGCAAAATGACCAGCTGGAGTTGGGGTTCCCCTACCAGGGTTGTACTTCAAGCATACCATACAATTCTTGACCACATTCTCTGCGCACTTAGGAATTCTAGCATTCTGCCATACTGGAGCCAACAACTTACAAATTCATTTCATACTGATATGTGCCATCCCATGTGCCATAGTATCCACTGGAAGCACATATGCATCAGGTAACAACCATCGCCTATGTTCTGACAAATCAATCCAACAACCATTCTCATCCAACTTACCCATACTTTCTCTCCACTTGCTCAACTCTTTCTCTGTGGCTTCAGCTTGAAGGGACTTTACACTCTCTATTGTGTTTTCACACATTACAACATCACCAACCCATCTGGCAGGGCCTGCAACATACATTCGAGTCTTCACATCTTTTGCTGTTTCTTTCACGACTTCATCAGCAAACGCATTACCACGACCAACATCATCCGTGATTTTCTTGTGCGCACTGCATTTCATAATCGCAACTTGCAACGGTAGGGTCAGTGACTCAAGGAGATCATTCACCAACTTGCCATTCTGAATCTTAGCTCCATGCGAAGTCAGGAACCCACGTTCTTTCCATAATCGCCCAAAACTATGAGCCACGCCAAAGGCGTACTGGCTATCCGTATATATGTTCACTCTCATTTCTTCAGACAACACGCATGCTCTCGTAAGGGCAATCAATTCTGCTGCTTGAGCCGAATTTTGTGGCACACGCGCAGTTTCCACAATCGTGTGCAAAGTCGTGATAGCATATGCAGCAGTCGTATCACCGTTTGGAAGCTTAAAACATGAACCATCCACCCATGAAGTACCATCACACTCAGTCAGGGGAGTATCTTTAAGATCTACTCTCCCTTTCGTCTCTTCTTCTGTTCTGAACAGGCAATCATGTTGCTCAATCTCATCTAGGTCTGCTGGAATTGGCAATAGTGTAGCTGGATTCAATGTGTTGCATCTCTTTATGTGGATATGGTTTGCTAACAGTGTCAGCTCATAACCAGATAATCGCGCACTAGTTAAGTGTTGTGTCTTGGTCCTGTTTAACAATGTGTCCACAGCATGTGGAACCATAACAATCAATGTATTATCCATTACTAGGCCAGCAGACTGTCGAATAGACATAGCTGCGGCGGCTGTGCCTCTCAGACAACTTGGCAATGCCCTCGCTACCGGGTCCAAGGTTGACGAAAAATACGCGCATGGACGCGGTCTGTCGCCAAAAGGTTGTGTTAACACTGATAATGCGCAACCATCTTTCTCATGAACATACAATGTAAAAGGCTTGCTGTAGTCAGGAGTACCCAACACAGGAGCTGAACACAATGCATTGCGCAATTCCACAAAACTTTTCTGACACTCTTCAGACCATGGGATAGGATTCGGTGTGTCTTTGCATGTTAATGCTAACAAAGGTTTTGCCAACAAGGAAAAAATAGGAATCCAATGCCTACAGTATGAAGTAATGCCCAAGAAAGCACGCACTTCTCTCTGTGTTCTTGGCACACTCAACTGTGTAATGGCTTGAATTCTTTCTGGGGTCAGTTTCCTTCCCTCCTTCGATAAGAGATGACCTAAGTAGGTCACTTCTTGTCGACAATGTTGCAGCTTGGAGAGAGACACTTTGTGATGGAATGCAGACAAATGACGCAACAATGAGAAGGTAGCGTTTTTGCAAATCTTTTCAGTATCCGCGGAAATTAGTAAATCGTCGACGTACTGAATGAGGATAGCGCCACTAGGTAAAACAAGTGCATCAAGCTGCGCTTTTAAAGCCTGACTGTATATTGATGGACTTTCACAGTAGCCCTGGGGAGCGCGTTTAAAGCGGAAGCTGTGACCTCCTAAACTAAAGCCAAAAATGTCTCTGCTCTCCTCTGCAATTGGGATGCTAAAGAAAGCATTCTTTAAATCGATCACTGAGAACCATGCAGCGGAGGCTGGAATCATGGTTAACAAGGCAGTTATATCAGGGACAACTGGAAACTGTGGCACAACAATCTTATTAACCTCTCTAAGATCAATCACAAATCTGTAAACAGGTGGCTGTGAAGGGTCCGTTCGTTTTAAGACAGGTAAAACAGGACTATTGCAAACGTTGCCCCTTGTCTCTTCAATTACACCCTTTTTAATCAAATCACTGACAATTGCTAACAATGCTTTCTGACCTTCATTGGAGATCTTGTACTGGGGAATACGTGGCAATCTGACATTGGCTTTTAAAGTGACCACATATGGCGGTATTTCCAAAAGACCCACATCATTGGGACCAGTAGCCCAAAGGACATCCGGAAGGGATGACAATTCAGGTGGCATTGCATTTTTAGACAAATACATCGGGGAAATCACTTTCTTGCCTAATGTAAGTTGTACTCCTGAGCAGTGGTGGCTGGTATTAAGGGGCGTAGGGGGCGTTGCCCTACCTACCAGCATCAGGGAAAACTAAAGGGGGGAAGAGAATGAACACCGATGTGGCACTGGAGCAGTTTTAAAAGAAGTGCTCACTTGGTGCTCCTCCGTGAACTGAAACGATGTAAAATGACAAATGAAATCCTTTTTTTGCGCTCGTCTGGAAGTGTCTTCCTGGCTCTGCCCATGTGCAAATCTGGGCGAGGATTTTTCCTCGCCCTCGAGGCACAAGCGAGGAGGCGGGTGACATCCTTGTGGGAGTGGCTCCATAAAGCGGCAGAGCATGGTTTTAAAATGGGCGCTAAGGAATTGGCCCAGGGCGCGGACAGTGGAGCGCCATTCAGGATAATGGGAAGGGGCAGGGCTGGCGCACAGTACAGGCGACCTTAGGGGAGTGGCTATACCTTAGATTGGCTGTTTGGCAGCTCCTCCTATTCCAGGGACACAATCAGTTGCTGGAAAGAGAAAGGCGCCTGAACTGCAGCCGTGGTTTCAAACGAGCGCGCAGCAGCAGGTTGGTTTACTTTTAAATATCAAGTTAAGTTACCGCGAGCTGAATGGGGGCTTGGGGGGGGAGGGGGGGCTGCCATTCATTTTTATAACAAATCAGTTTAGTACGAGTCTTCCTGCTTCTTGATTATTTGAGATGATCATCATCTTTAGCACAGCCGATGTGTATCACAAGTCGGGCTAGTTTGCAAGACACGAGAAGCTGAAGGAATACAAAAAAAAGGTTGTTTGGCACGCGTGTCACTCTGGGTGCCGGTGGCAGAGGGCGGGGCCTGCTCTCTGCCAGGGGACAGTCCTGCAACAAAAGGCGTGCTGTGGTGGCATCAACAGGGGGCCGGCAAATGCCCTGCAGGGGGTGGGGGGGGGGGAGAGTGTGTGTCTACGTAACAGAGTTTGTTAAGGCATCACTCACGCAGAGCGAAGGTGAGCGAAAGTTTAAATCCTCGCTCCCTCCCTCCCGGACTATTGACACCTTTCCTCAAAGACCCATGTGCCCACTGCCAACGCAGAAGAAAAGGCCAGTTATAATTTCTTTTGTATTGCATCAGGGCCCATCGGGGAGAATAATTATCATATGCAATTCACAAATGACGCTACGAGCAGTGACGTGATGCCATGCCCTTATAATAATCTGTACTTAAAAGGTCTGGGGCCTATTTTACAGAAACAACAATATAACATAATCACAAGGAAATATGAAAACACATATTTGGTTTTACTTCAACGATCAGAATAATGCGTGACTCGCTAATGTGATGGAGGATCAGGGGTGCAGTGCAGTGCCCCAACGTCACTCATCCAGAGAGGTCATAAGGTCATCCAAGCCTCTGTGACGCAGACAAACCATCGGGCATCTTTCTTGGGCTGGTCTGCGAGGGCACGGGTCACACCTCGTCTTCAGGATATCCACGGAGGGTACATGATATAGAATTCATCTATAGATGGTTGACTGTTTGGAACAGACGGTGGTTATCGACAAAAACTGTCATTGCTGAAGTCCTCAAGGAACAGCGCTGGACAACCATGACTCTGAGAGCTGGGCCTGGGAGCTGGGCTTCCCCTTCCCACTCCTATACATAAGCATGACTCGGCCACGAAGGCATCCGCTCTAACCAGGCCAGGTTCACTTTCTCTCAGGGAGGAACATTGTGGGAGGGGAGCAGTGTTATTTCCGAATGATTGTTACTTCATACATAGAAAGTAAACCTCCCGACTGCCACGTAGAATGTTATTGTTTTAGGAGTACAGTTTCATAGGCGAGAGTGATCAGGTCACCTTTATGTGAAGTGTCCTGCAATACAGACAGTCTGAGCTCAGAGAGCACTCAGAGCAGTAAAGGGCACAGGGCAGAGGCCCCATTCACCCCAACTTCTTGTGATTTCACTTCTTAATTACGTATTTTTGTTTGTGTCATGCTTTATTACAAACTGCACATGGAAACGAAAGGGACCTTTATAAAGCCTAAAGTGATTAGTTTCCTGTTGGTTTATGTGCCTTTTTTTTCAATCCATAAATAAGAACAGATTAGAGAAATAACCCTCAGATGTTTGCTGTGCTTTTGCAACTGATAGCGGCGTTTGGGGGCACAAAAGCTGAACATCAAAGCCAAAGTAGAGCTAAGTGAATAAACAAACACTCAACCTACCAGGTTCCTAAATTTATCCTTTGCTTTCTTTCTACGCCGTACATTTTGACCAGGATTATTAATTACTGCTCACCATGGTAGTGCTGGAGTCTGGAAAAGTAAAGGCCAAGTGACTCACAGAGACTGGTGAAGTATGTATAATAGAACTAGATAAAAAGAGTCTAAAAAAGAACTGGCTAATTGTGTGTTACATATTTGATCAATAGGACCTCTGGACACGTTTTAATAGTGTCTCAGGGAAATGGTTAATAGAAACTGCTGCTTAGTGATTCTGAAGGAACTGTTTAATAGTGGGCTAGGGAACTAGCTAATAGCGCTCCATGTAGTTGGTAAATAGTGCCTCAAGAAATTGGTTAATAGATACTAATCGATCTGGTGGTTAAAAGTATCTCAAGAAACTGGGTGATAGTGTCTGAGAAAACTTGCTAAAGTGTCTCTGCAGAACTGGTTATACGAGTATCATGCAATTAGTTAATAGTGTCCCAGGGAATAGTTTAGTAGTGTGTCATGGTGACATTACACTTATACCCAACTTTTACGCCCCACTACTTTCAAATGTCACCAGCCGCCACTGCTCCTGAGGGAGAACAATATAGCGTTGCATGCAATCTTTTTAGCAAATCTAATCCTAGCAAATTTTCACCACATCCTGTCGTTAGGATGAGGGGTGCTTTTAGCTCACAAGGTCCAACAGAAAGTGACATAGGACTAGAAATCGGATTCCTAACTGGGGCGCCAGAAAAACCTACTGAAACATTCATTTCGCCAGACAAAGGCGCGCCAGGGAGTTTTGAATGCATAATTGAACTCTTTGCAGCACCAGTATCCAGCAGAAAGGGCTCCGTTACATTTGCTGTAGTTACTTTAACATAAGGTCCGCTCTGATCCACTGGCACTGAAACAACTCCCTATCTCTGTCTACGGCTGTCCTAGTAATCATTATCTTCTACATTGTCGTCTTCTGCATAATAATCATTATTGTAGTACTGAGCTGTATTACCAGTCGCGTTGGCTTGCTGATCAAAGCTATTTATGGTATTTTGAGGCGGAAGAGGACGCGCGTTGTGGGGAACATTTCCACGCCCTCTGCCTCTAGGAGCTTGCTGACCACCTCTACCTCTTGCGCCATACGCATTACTGTTACGCCGCATTAATTTAGGGCAACTATATTTAAAATGACCTTCCTCTTTGCAATATGAACATTGGTTGGGACCTACAGGGATTCGTGGTTGATAATACCCATTCATTTGCTGATTATTCTGAAATTGTTGGGGCTGCTGATAGATACCTTGTGTTTGCCTATAACTATTCTGTCCTCCACGTGGTGGATAAGCCTGCTGCAAGAGGACCTTTGTTTTTAGTTCTTTCGTTTTCTTATCTGTTCTATCCTTCTCATCTTTGTCTCTATTCTCATAATACTGTGCAGTAGCCAGTATTTGCGCTGAAGAGGAAACAGCCCAAGAACTTTCTGAGCCTTTTAAATTTTTACACAACTCGGGAAGTAGATTCTGCACAAATTTATCAACAAATAACCGTTGGCCACCTTCAGTGCTCATGTCTTGACCACTGTGATCGATAAACGTTTCTTCAAACCTGGTGAAGAAATCAGACACTGTCTCATCTTTCTTCTGCTTACATGTGGATAGTTTATCCCAATTTACGCGCATCGCAGGCATTATAGTTTTCATGTAGGTAATAATTCGACCAGGGAGTTCTGCTACCAAAGGATCAGGTTTCGCGCCACCAACTTGGCCAGCATCTGCAGCAATGATATTAGCCCATGTGTTACCCAATTCTGCAGCGTGATCTACATTACGAATGGATCCCCATAAAGGCTGTGGAACCACATTCCCAAACAGCATATCTATGTCAGCCAAATTCATTACACAAGATTCTGCAGTTTGGGATAACTCCTTATAATACCCTGTAGGGTTTTTACGGGGGTCAGGCAATGTCTGCATAAGCGCTAAGACCTCAGAACGCTTCCAAGGGACATGCACCCAAACACGCTGAAAATGTGCCAAGACAGCTGGATTAGCATTTGGATCAGCAGGTCTCCAAACTGGAGGAACCTCACGCATTGGATATTGGCGTGCTTTTACCTTCTTCCCCACAGGGAAATCCTGCTCAAACAACGATTGCTGACAATCACCATTTCTGAAGGACAGTAAAATTGCAACTGCTTTATCTACATTGGGGCCCACAATTGTACCTTTTTCAAAATCAAATCGCACTTGACACAATTCCTGTGGGTTTGGGTTTGCACCTTTATCCTCCAATTCCTCACAGAGGAATTCACACATTTTGTCAAAGACATACCTCTGTGTTGGGGCATCCCATTGGTGAAAAACGGTAACAACTGATTCCACATTATAGAGTAAAGGGAAACCAATCCACCTACGCGCCAGATGATCTAACACCTCTTTCTCGTCAGGACCAGGCAGCTGACTGCGCAATTGTTTACGCTGTAAACCAGGAGTCGCGCTCGATGACCCAAAGAGAGGCGACATTAGACTAGTAACTACATTAGCTAGTCGTTGTCGTGCTGAAGGAGAAGTTGAGGCGAAAACGGGGGGATAGACCGGGGGTAAGAAAAACAGATTCAGATACAGGTACCTGGGTAGTGTAAGAAGGAGCGCCAGGGGAAGCCGCTGGCGTGTTAGGCAAAGTCGCAGGAAGCGCGGGGGTAACAGGTAACAAGACTGGCGGCCCTTGAGAGGGCTGCACTGCAGGGATAGGAGCCAGCTGAAGAGGAGCTGGCGGCTGCGGGAAGGCTTGCAGCATATTTACTGGAGGCTGCGCATTTACAAGCTGTGGAGGTGCTGTGGCATTTTGCGCATATGGGGGTGGTGAACTTAACAAATGGGACATTAGGGAATCTTTCTCTTTCTCTTTTGTCTCATCTTGCACAAGGGGTGACAAAACAGGGTAACATTTATCGATCCCTAGTTTGCGCTGTCTGTGCAATTGCTCATTCATTTGTTCCTCCTCATTATCTTTAAATTGTACAGCTGCTTGCATCACTGACATACCTCTTTCTCTCTTATTTCTTTTCGCTAGCTTAATTTCCTTCTGTTTGGCTTCCTTTCGCCATAGGCGGAAAGAATCAAACATCGCCGGCCGGGCTTTCTTTTTAAACAATTTAACTTCCAAATTATCTAAGATATCTGTATCGAAACTACCATTTTGGGGCCATTTTAAAACACCGTCCTTTCTGGTGTATCGGATCCATACTTCATTATATGCAATGGGGCCCACGCCATGTTTTACATAAAGCTCATAAGTTGGAGTTCCAATTGGAGGAACCGGACATGAATCCTCTAACTGGAAATCCCTTCTACAACTTAAACAAAACCAATTACCAAATACATTAGCACCAGGCATCTTCGCTCACTAGTCTAGTTCCCAACTTCAAAGGATTATCGATTACGATAGTCTCGTGAATACACGAGTCCTCTGGCTTTGGGGTTTGCAAACTCCAAATCAAAATAATCCCGAAGGATACCAAATTCAAACTGGGAGACGCTCCACTTATACTTAACCTAATATCGATGATCAATGGCGTCACCAGAAGACTCTCTCGATTGTTTCGCTCTACCAAAATCGTCAAGGGTCCAAAACAGGGCGATTAATCAGGGCAGCAGTCCTTCGTAGCCGTCGGGATGCGGAGAACCTCGCAGAAAAGACTTTCGGACCACGTCGACATGCAGGGGTCGATGAAGTGGCGGCCTTCCTCCAGAATTTCCACACAAAGCTCCTCACAAACCTCTGGCTTGGACCGGTACCGCTGAAATCGCGCCGAGTTGGGCGCCAACTGAAGTACTGGGAATTTTAAGCCCAGCGGTGCAGGGGAACACACCCTATGACTTCGGGTTCTTCCTGTTTCAGACCTACAGAAACACAGAGTCTTCTGGGTGAAGTCAAAGATCAGTTTATTGGCTGCAGACCAATTACAGGTATCCTAGAAGTACAACAGCGTGTATGTTCTCAGGAGACTGCTAAAAGTTACAGAAACGGGCTTCTCCTTAAATACAAAATATCATGCTTCAGGCACACATTCCTTGGTTTACGATATGGCCATATGAAGGTATACATTACAAACGAAAAAGCAGAGTCATGATGACCATCCCACATTCCAGTTAAGCCAGCCCGCAATTATTTACCCAGCAAGGCTCAGATCCCACATCAGATATCGATAGGCCCCAATAAACATGAGCATCTCCTGTTTGGAAAACAAGCCATAAAGCAGGAATAGTCAGGTGCGAAAGAGATTAGCTGGAGGCTCGTGTTTAATGTAAAGGCTTTATGGTGTGTCAAGCCCTGATGCTAATCACAGGTGGCCGGAGGACGGGGAGCTCGTGAGACCGGACTGACCTGGGGCAGCCGAGCCAAGCTGCCTAGGTCACAGAAAAGTCAAAGAAAGGCACATGTGCTCTAAAAGGCCCGTATTTGCTTCATGCTATGTAGCCTATGTCAGGGCAACCATAAGATGGCCACCGCTCTAAGATGGAACCCACGTAGTGATGTATAATAACGCATACACAGTGCATTCATAGCTAAAACGTTACACAAAGCACTTGTACATACCGCATTAACCATTCGCGGTTCACTAATACCGGGATAGACAGGGGTAGGGCCCTGCCTCCTACGCAGTCCCAAATTCTAAAGTACGACACTATCGATGATCTCCTCTTTCCACAACTGGTGAAAGTCCAGCCCCTGCCTGGTTTCCAAGAACCCTCATGAATATTCATTCATACTGTATGAGTCCATTGATGAAGTTATAGGACGCTATTGTTCAGGAAAAACCCTCCTTCTGCACCCAGGACTAGAACTAGGTAAAGATTCAATCCTAAAGGATCGTTACTGTGTAGTATAAGGGAGGTAATGTAGATGAAGGTGTATGATATTACCCGGGCCTATATTAGGGTACCTATATGAAACGTAACAGCAATAGGACACTCATGGTTCTAGGCCAGACAGGAACTCCGTAATAGATCGGGAGGTGTCAGGGTGTAGTCAATAAAGAGTATGATGTACTATTCAGTGTGTGAGTGTATGCTGAAGAATAAAGTAAGGTTTGACCGCAGCCCCAGTGTGGCCTAATTCATCTGCATGCTCCATGGCTGGGGAAGACGTTACAGCTATTAATGCTGCTTTTATCGGTTTTATTTATTGCTTATGGTCTACGCTATTGCATATTTTGCATCTTTTGAAAAACTTAAATAAAGGCAGTAAAAAAGAGCACTTTAAACAGGTGGACAGGATAGTAACCATTATATCTGAAGCATGATGTCAATCGGATCACCTATGCGCTGCACAGTTGTTTTGATGTCACGTTTCTGTCAAATGTTAGTCCAGAAGGGTTTTAGACCAAATGTCAAATTTAAAGTGGCTTCTTACAGCCTGTCTGCAGAAACGACATTACGCTTGATTCACAAAGCTTTTTCTATGAATAGCTGCTTCCCAGATGTGGCGTAGGGCACAGTGCAGGGATTGACACATGAGCAACATCCACCAAATTCGCTCAGTGTCCTGGAGGCCAATACCGCTTCATTCTGACCCTCCATCTAATTAAGAGGTAGACTAGTTGGTTGGTTTCTGTCCGCAGAGTTTACACAAGCGACGCATTTAATTGAAACCTTTCCCCAAAGGCGCATCAGCCACGGGGCTGTTGCCTACACTGTGCCAGAAAGCGTGCTCTATTTATGGCAGTTCTTTTTCGTGACAATCATGTAAACCATTTAAAGAACAAGGGCACCCAAAGGAAATCTGTCAGGGACCTTGGGTAATAATTAGTTACAGGAAACAGTGGTCCCTGAGAAATAAATGGTATTTAAATACAATGAATATAGCCTCAATCAGTGCTATATTTGCGCCAGTGTTCAGCCGGACAGGGCATCTTTAATCAATGTTATTTCAGCAATAATACATAGGAGTTTCTGTGAAGGTGACCCCTTGTATACCAGTTGTTTCGCTGCCTAAGTATTTATTAACTGAAACAACCATGAAACTGCCTGAGTCTTTTGTACCTCACTGTTTATTTGATATGTAAGTCCTTGGATACAGGCTTGTATCCCACTGTCAATTGACTTACATCCTATGTATTATTGCTGAAATAACATTGATTAAAGATGCCCTGTCCGGCTGGACACTGGCGCAAATATAGCACTGATTGAGGCTATATTCATTGTATTTAAATACCATTTATTTCTCAGGGACCACTGTTTCCTGTAACTAATCATGTAAACCATGGCAGTTGTGGACACGAAAAATGCAGGAATCTCTTTCATGAGTTGGGAGAGACTTTCAATGTCTCAGAAACAAACTCCTGCTTGAATGGATTGTTTATGTAAAGAAACAACTGTGGCTGGTGGGCTGTCGGGACATTAAAACTTCACAGTAAGGGCCACAGTTGCTTCTGCAGAAGTTTGGAGGCCTCAAATATCATCCATAAAGGTAAAAAACTCAAAATATGGTTGGCAGAACACTGCCGAGGCACAGTATTGGGGGGTGGGGAGGGGCTAACATACATGGATCTATATGAGCATTTCATTAATGAATTTCAAAGATAAACAGGTGCTTCCTCGTGGAAAAAAAAGTTTTTTGATTTGCAAAACCTTTTTCGGTGAGACTGGAATGATAGCTCCACCAGAGTCCACATTTGTGCATCTTTGTTTGGCACCCCTCATGCTTTATACACGAGTTCCCTTATCCGGGTGCAGAAGTCAATCCCCGGTGAGGGGAGCTCCACCGTGCGCCAATGTTGAGTCAATCAGAAGGGCAATAGTGAAAAAAGAGTGGGCATGCCTAGGACCGCTCCAATGAGCCATTAATCCTAGGCTCACAACCTGAATCTATGACCCCCCCCCACCTCCGCCAGCGCAGCACACACTCCGCACCAGTAGCCCTGGACTCAGAGGCGTTGCCCTATCATATGAAAGTATGGGCTGAGGGGGAAGCCACACCTTTGACAGGTTCGGGTCCTTGCCCTTCCCATTTTTCATCATTGTGAAGGACTGTAGTAATTTGTGTGTAAGTATTTGAGTGGTAAAACATTAGCATCCAAGATGCCATCTTGGCCTCGATTCAGTCACTGTCATCTTACTCCCATAGATCGAGATCTCACATTTCCCTCAGCTTCAAATTGGAGTTAGGACAGTTAATGACTGCAGAACGGTATAGTCGTGAGATATCCCTTCGCCCCTAAGGTTTTAAAAGTTTAGTCTCCAAGGGTTTAGAGTCCAGGAGTGCTGCCAACGTGTCCCCATAGCTCCTAGGTGCATGTCTCAAGTGGTAGTACTTTAAAAATCGAGATTTGTGGGGGTGGAAGCCCCCTACGAGGTCCTGAAAGAACCAGATGCTATTGGCCCCCCACACATCACCCAAAGATGAAAAGCCTGTTATGTCCCACTTCTAGAAGCCTGCCAGCTTCACTATCTGCATGAGACAGGTACCTCACCATAGCGAAGTCACCGCGGCGGATTTTACGTACTACTACATGTGCCTAAGCGCCTCCTGCCAACACAAAAATGGGATTCTAGTTACTGCTCGGAGCATTCTGAGGATTGCCTTGCTGTATAATACTTGCAATTGGTCAAACTTGTATAGGAGGTCTTGTTCCAGCCTGTTTGGAGGTCTTCACTGTCCCTGAATTTACAGTGTTTGATGGACACAAGGTGAGAAGCGCAGTAGTAGAGCTGTACATCCACAACACCCAGCCCGCTATCCTAAAAGGCTTGTCTACAGTTCGAGAAAGAGACCTGTGGAACCTCCCCTCCCGAGAGGAAATATTGATTTGAGATCACAATTCCATGTACAAGATCTATGGGAGTTGAAATGGGTAATTTTGTAGTACATGGAGAAGGCATGGCAGTGAGCTCGGTTTAAACAATATGCTTCGGCCCATGATTGAGAGGGTAGGGAGGCCCATAAGGTCATCTCCCGCTTTGACTTGTCTTAGAGAGAAACTATGTTTAATTGGGTTTAATTTGGTTTGTTGAAATTTCCGCGCTCAGCTATTTGAAGTGTGCATCTGCAAACTGAAGAGGTTTCAAGACCAGAAGTTAGATGCGACTTTCGCCAATGGGCGCAAGATGGATTTTCCTGGAGGCCAGAGGCCTCGCCATATACTTGGAGGACATACTTGGAGATTCTATCTCCATCTCGGTTAACCCCCTTTATCTAAGGATCCACACAAACCAATGCTGCAAGGGGTGTGACCACTAGCGAAAACACCAGAGTGAAGAGAGGGCACCCTTGGAATGTGCCCTGTCCCTCTACAAATGGTGCCAACATAGTTCCATAGTGACCTGTGCCCATCACTCCATATAAAGGACTTTTACAAACCTGCAAAAGTGCCTTCCAAAGTAAATTTTCTTTAGCACCTGGTGCACGAAGGGCCAGTGGATCGAGTCAGACACCTTTTCCATATCCAACATCGATAGTGCACGATCCCATGGGGTATTGTGTGCCTGTACAAGGACTAAGTGAAATGCGTTGTAAACAGTGTCTGGTGTTGCACATAGGGAGGAACCCATTCTGGTCATGGTGCACCAAAGAACACACCACCCCGGTGAGGCAAATTACGAGTATTTTAGCTAGGATTCAATGTTAATGAGTAATATAGGATGATAGGATGGACAGTGCTTATTGGGTTTCAGTATGACTACAATAGTAGCTCCTCGCAAGTCATAAGATATAGAAGACCCTGTTGTAAAGACCTCCTCAAGCATACTGTGAAGGTGGGTGGGGTGGCCAACAAGAAGAACTTTTTTAAGCACTCCACAGGCCAGCCGTTGGGGCCAGGGTCTTCCCCGAGTACATAGCCATTATTGACGTCATTATTTTCTCAACTGTGGTAGGAGCATAAAGCATGGATTTAGCTGTGGGTGATAACTTAGGCATAGGTAAGTCATGTACTATTGGAAGGGCACATTCAGTCACATTCACGTGACTTACAGTAAGAAGCGAACGTCTCCGCAATGCCTACTAATGCATTCACCAGCCTACCATCCTTGGCATAGACAGAGGGAACTGTTCTATTTACTTGGGCCTTATTGGCAAGGCAGTATAAAAGCTTGCCTGCTTTATCACCCATATCGTAAACTCAGCCAATCCATCCTGTATGGGCAGAGTTAAGCATTCTTTGCTTCAGTTTGGTCCAAGCAAGGGCTCCGGCTATGGCTGGAGACAACTGACAGCTTCTCAAGGGTCACAATGCGGCCTTCCAGGTCCAATATCTCCTGGAGTCTACCCCGTGATTAATTTTTGGTATCGGACATTTCGTCTCACCATATGACCATTTCAAACGCCTCCCAGAGTGTGACGGAGGAGGACACTGATTCGGTATTAAGGGTAAAGTAGTCCGCAATGTTAGTACGGAGGTGGTCCACTAGGGCATTGTCCCTCAGCCACCAGACATTAAATCGCAATGTCCCATGAGGCCCTCCCCGGGCAGCCCAAAAGCTCAACTCGATTGAGGAGTGGTCGGACACTCCACGCAGCACATTGTGGGTACCTTGCACTGTCCGCAGTGTATCCACCAAGACAAGGAGATATCTATCCTAGGAATAGTAACAGTATTGAATATCAAATGGGTGTTGTCTGCACAGTGGCTCAACCAGGCCAAGAGTATTATCCCACTGAGAGAGCCGTGTATGTATGGTGGAACAGACAAACGAGTTGCAGTCATACTCCAGATCTACCACGTTAAAGTCCCTCCCACAATCGTTGTGCCTGGAAGTGAGTCTGCTAGTATTTAGATCAGAGTGGAGGGGCGTAGATGGTAACCAGTGTCAGGGGTTGGCCTTCCATTGAGCCTGTAATGGTGACATAATAACCTAAGTCATCTGTGTGTGTTGAGTTCATCACTAAAAGGAAGGATTTCCTGAGAAGAATTGCAACTTCCCCGGAGCCCCAGGTGAAGCCGGAGTGGTAAACTCAGTCATGTCTGTAATGCCCTGGAAGCTGCAGTGTGTGCCTAAAAGATGTGTCTCTTGGAGAAAAGGTATAGCTGGGGTATGTCGCTTAACATATAGCATGACTGCTCCCCATTTTATTTTGTCATTTATGCCATTATCATTCCATGGTAGTACTTGATAGGCACCTGGAGTGTCACACAGTGGTGGCTGGCATCTATGGGGATGGAGGGGGTGGCGGGCGTGGGCGCTTAAAATAATATAAAAGCAAAAAACATTATCAGTGAAAATAAATGATATAAAAGTTAACGGAATTAAAAACAGAAAATGGAAACGTTGGAATTGGGTATGCTCCGGCCACCAATTGGAGTGCAAGTGCTTGTGTTTGCCTCACTCCTTCAAGAAACAATGTACTTGTCCCCGCACCAGCAGGACTCACGATGAGTAGTTTGTCAGTCCAACAAGGAGACATGCATCAAGGGGGACAGTCATGAAAGAGTGGGGGTGGGTTAGGCATCAGGCTTGGCAGTAAAGACAACGGGGTCCCTGCAGTGGCTTTTTTTTATCTTTGTGAGTGTAGTACCCCATCCAGTCATGTGAGGCAGGGCTGTGTCACGTGCTCCCTATGGTTTCGCCCCCTCAAGGTAATGAGGCAGCTGTCATTCCACTAATCTATGGCTTCGCATTGCGATCAAAGGGAACGCCACTGGAGGCTTGCTCCTCATCGCTTCTGGAATTGTCACATTTTGCTCATGACTTACGAGAGCATGCCTCCAATGACAGCATGTTCTCTCCAAATTGGGTCTTCCAACCCTAAGGAAGGATATGCAATTTGGTCCGCCACATTGGGTCCAACATGGAGGACAGGGCGTTCTTCCACCAACATCCAAGCATGTTCCAGGGAGTTAAAGAAGTGTGCTCTCTCATTGAAGAGAACCTTCAGCTTTGCTGGGTAAAGTAGCCTATAGCGTAGGCCCATAGCACTTACTTTTTGTTTAGCCTGATCAAAGGTGTGGTGCTGCTGCTGGATGATGCAAAAGTAATCCGGGAAGAAAAGGATTTTCTGTGAGTCAAATATAAGTTCTTGGGGTTTACTGGGTTGGCTATCACATGACTTCCCCGTCCCGGTAGTTCAGAAAGCAAGAAATCATTGTGCGAGGTGGGAGGCCTCAGCCCCAGCACTTGGTGTGCAAGTTCTATTAAAAAACAATGCAAGAGTTGCCCATACGGCATTTGAGTTTTAAGCCCTTCTTTTTTTTCAAGATTGTTTCAGGGTTGGGTTCCTCTGTCTGCTCAGGAAACCTCACACATCGGAGGTTATTTCTCCTTGTTCCTTCATCCGCATCCTTGGTGTGCATAGAAAGTTCATAGGTCATTGTTTCCAATTTCTGAAATGTGTCTTTCAGGCCTGTGATTTTGTCTTCAAGTTGTGATATCCAGCTCTCGGTGACCCTCCTGGCTATGTTCCGCAGGTCTTGTCCTAGGAGCGTGACATGAGTGTCCTCTGACCCTATTAGCGTCTCCAGGGTCTACTTAGTAGTCATGATGGCCTGTAGAATGATTGTGGTGAAGTAAAGCCCCAAGGTTCAACTCCATTCTTAGTAGGCCTCAACTCCATCTTAGGTAATGGAAGTCGCCATTTTCTTCAGCTTATGTAAAATAACTGTCATGTCTGCCATTGACGCAGATGTTGTCTGCCCATATCATTCTAAGAACTGTGAAAGTGTCAAGTCATTCAGACAATGGCCTAGATATCATATATGATGCAACATCAAGTCTGGGACAATTGTCAAGTTATCACAATATCAAGGGCAAATAAAAGCAAACACAGACATATAGTCAACATAGTGTAGTCTGAAGTGACATCCATTTACCTTATATGTTCATAAGGATACATCTGGGATGCACATAATCTATGTAGACATTCCTAAATTTAATGTCAGAAATGTCAGTCTCTGCTGAGATGAAATACATAAGGACTGCCCCTTGATCACTTGTCAGGAGAGGTCCTTTGTCCAGATTATCACACAAGATACTGCCAGAGACAGTCTTGACTGCTGCCAGCGCACCAAGAAGATTCTGCATCACATAATCACATTTGATTTAGCTGGTGAGTTCAGTACAGGAGAAAAGACGCTGAAGCTGCATGTGCTTTCCTTTTGCAGGTAGCTCCAACTTCACGCCTCACTGATATCCACAACTTTTGCTGTCAACAAGGTATGCAGTTCGTTGCTTCTCCCCAAGAAAGTCTGTATAGCAAGTTCTGCTTTCCATGCTCTCCTAGTGTAATGCATAGAAGTAGGTTTTAGAGTGTTCAATTTTTGACACGTTAATTATAGGTTCATTTTATTCTCATTGTTCACAACATGCCTATTTGCTGTTTTTAAGATACTCTGTGTGGTTGTTTTAGATGTGCTGAGAAACAGATTCACCTTGTTGCAATAAATGCTTTTAGTTAAAATTGTCTATTCCTCTTAGTACCATTGATGTGTGAGATATTGTTAATAGTAAAATAGGTTTGTTTCTGGAACCACGGTGCCCAGATCCCAGTTTTCAGATTGTTAGTAACCCAAAGGCAATGAGGATGTAGCCTAATGGCTAGGGTGCTCAATTTCAAATCTGGGGAACTGGTTCGAGTCTTGGCACTGACGCTCAACATCCTGTGATTCTGGGCAAATCACTTAACCTGCCCGTTCCTAACAAAAAAGAATGTGTCCTTGTGTAAGCAACTGGTGCTCATGTAAAGGGCTCTGATAGCCGATACATTTGGGTCAAATTTACGCTATATTAAACTCAGAAAGCACCCCCCCCCCCCAAAAAAAAATATGTATTGGGCAGGGTTCTGCGGGGCTACAATAACTTGCCTTTCACATTCAGCGCTAGTGCCTTGAATCAAAGTTCACCTGTGTCACCCGTGGGTGGGAAAGCAAACCTTGTAGAACTACCCCAGAGATGTAGTTCACGCAACAGTGGGAGCCTTCATAGATTTGGGGGGGGGGGAGCTGGAGGGGGGATCTCAGCCACCGCTTTAGCTCCAGTTGCCTTGTGGACTGACGGATCATATTGCACCGCAAGAGATTTAGCAAATCTAGCAAATTTCTCCTGTATTGGGGCCGCTGTGTGTTTGCCGCTTTTCATGTTGAGTTTTCAGGAGTTAGATGCATGATCAAAAGCATTGAGATCTACTAGACACTTAGGGTAGGAGTATGCCGAACGCTGGGATCCACCAGTCCTGGACCCCCAAGCAGAATGAGCAGTCGCAGTCTCCTCTCTGATAGGGGCTGCCTCATGCAGGCCCGCTGTGTTCACCAGGCTCCAGAGGATTGATGGATGATGAGGTAACTCAGAACCTGATAAACTTGTTAGAGGAGCAAGTCAACCATTGGAGGTTGACCCTGGCCAGTCTCCCACCTCTGAACCAGGTAAAAAGGTGAAAGGTAAAGAAAGGAAAGGGGGTAAATCATTCCTGGGTTGGCCGCTCTCCTGCGCAGTATAGCCTGGGCCCCTAGTTCCGGCTGGGTAGGGAAGGTAATAGTTCAGCCCCAATCAGGGGGCAAAGCAAGCAGCCGCTACTGGCCACCCCAGGCCCACCAGATCCGCCTAAAGTTCTAGTCCCTTGTCATCCACAGCTGCAGATCCAAACCACCAGAGGCTTACTGAGCACCCTGTTTGAGCAGCAACCTTGGCCACAGCTCCGGAGGAGGTAGTGGCCCACTCACCTCATGGCCCCAGATGATGTGATGCTCCCACAAGGCAGACCATACGCTCTCTGGCGCCACTCCTGGCCCTCAATACATAATGCCTTTATGTAAGTGCCCCCTTCATATTTGCCCTAGACACGGCATGTATCTCTACTGGTATTGTCTTCCAAGGTCTGATATCTAAAACAAGCACAATTGACCATTAAAGGAAGCCCAAAACAAACATCCCACAATATGCCCAAAATGAGCCCGGCCTTCAAAATTAATTAAAATGCTTTTAAGGGGAACTAAAACCATTAAAAGCATTTTATCCTCACAAATTCAGAAAACAAATATTTAACATGTGTTAAAATCCCCACTCCCTATTCTTTGCCAATCGTTAGCGAATGACATGCAGACACCCAAAATGCCTGAGTATAGGAAGAAAGTCTTTAAGCCCATAAACTGTGGCTCCTAAAGCCGCCGTTTTCCCGAAACGATTTCTTCATTTGTTGAGCAGCAGCAGTTTGCCATAACAGAGTTCAGTATACCTTTTTTTAATATCATCCAAAATATAAATGTATAAATTAATGTTTTCATGATTTTTATCTGTGAAGAACTTCGAATGATACATGCAATTGCTTGTGGACACCGTATGCACTTTTGTAGGTGCACTTGCTTCCAAACACTTTTCTGTGCTCTAGTCTAAGATGGCCACCACCTGCCATTGCCTAGAGATTCTTTTTTAATTATTGGGCAAACACATGGCTGGCTAATAAACACCTCCTTCACACTATTTATCCAGTCGCCAGTCTCATCAAACAGAATCTCTGCTTTTTAGTCAGAAGCTGGATAATTAGTGAACTTTTCAGCTAAATATCCAGCTTTTGGTAAAATAGCTGTATGTTTGTACTATTTTGCCAGCTAAATAGCAGAGATTTCAAACTATTTGGGGGTGGTCGTATGCATAGTCACTTCCTATTTCTTAAGAGACTTGCAATGTGAAATGAGAGACAATAGATTTGCCCTGTCCAATTTGCAGTACATCTGGAATGCAAAGCCATGGTTGGATAAATGAAATTGCTGCCAATTGGTGATGCCCTGTCACTATTTTTTGGTTTGTATAACACATATATTAATCTGAACTGCATGCATGCATACAAATAGTGTGATTTACATGTTAAGGTTTACATAGTTAATGGGGCCAGATGTACAACGAGTCGTTATTAGTAAGGGGCGTTCCTTCCTAATAGCGAGCGCAACCCCATGTACAAACGTTTTGCGACCCCTTACTCTTTGAAAATGCAGGAGAAAATATTTTTTAAGGGCAGGCAGTTTCATTTTTTTGTTTTAAAGGCATCCCCTTTTCCTTTAAGGAAAACAGCCTGCATTTTTTTTTTAAACTGCTTTATTTAAAAGCAGTCCCAGACATGGTGGTCTGCTGAGCCCAGCAGGCCACCATACCTGGAAGGGCCTGCCATTCCCAATGGGGTCGCAAATTGCGAGAGGTTCATTAATATTCATGAGCCTCTCAATTTGCGACCCCATTGGAAATCGCTAACAGTGTGTTACACTGTCACGATGTCCCGTCCCCAGACCAGGAGGAAGAGGGATGTGGTAATCTATTTCCTCCTTACGTTTCCCCTGTGTTTTGCTTACAGTCACCCATGGGATCTATGGCAGAGGATGACGGTGGTCCCTTTAACTCAACACATTTCCAGGACACCGCCCATTTCACGTGACCATGCCACATGGTCCAATGAGCTACGTGGCAACCGAGGAGGCGGACTTTTTTCCGGGGTTTGAAACAGCTGAGTGTGTGACCTGGGAGTTGGTGGACGATGAGGGAACAAACCAGACACCTAGGAAGGAAGGAAGGAGCGACTCCATCAAGCCGGTTGCTGAGTCCCCGGAGGAGAACAGAGGAAAGACGCCACCAAGAGCAGCCGATGCCTGGGGCCAAGAAGTGAAGGAAAGGAGGAGGAGCGTGGCTGCTGCAGGTACACAGCCTTATCCGCAGGTGGTTTGGGAAGGGGGAGCCTAGCAAGGACGGATCTCTAGTCAGGGCAGAGGAGGGTTAAGGGACCCCGCGTAAGCTATCCCCGCCTGAGTGATTTTCGCGTTCAAGCACAGCGATTGGCACGGTGGTACGGTGTGGTGGTGTCCTTCCCTCACTCCTCTATCTTTTGTCACAATAAGCAGAAGTTGAACATAGTCCCTAAAATGAGTATTTCTTTCTTGCCATTTCCATGCTCCTTAACGGTGCTGATCTTTTGAACGGGGACGGGGTCAAGTCCACAGCCTTCCTCTGACTGAAAGACGGTAGAAGACCCGAGAACCTCATTGTGTGTCTTTAAAGGAACAGTGAATAAATACCTTTCTTTTGCACTGCATATTCTCTCTGCCTCTAATTGCCCATTCACATACACACTGTTGTACATCCAAAATAGCGCCTCGCAAATTGCAAGTCGCAAAATACTTGCAATTTGCGAGACGCTATTTTGGGCGTCGTACATCTGGCCCAATGATGCTTATGCTAAGTGAGCCATAGTTAATGTAGGCCTCAGTTTGAGTGACTCATGTTAAAATATTGTGTATTGCTGTCTATTTTTAGGTCAAGCTAGACAGTGCATGCACTGTCTCTTCGAGTCCTGCTGTAATCTGTCTCTGTACTTCTAGTCCATCCCGTTTCTTGGCAATGCTTTTCATTTGTCTATGTCAGTGTCCTTTTAAAATCCTTGCTTGCTAGTGCTCAGTCCTGCCTCTTTGTCCCTCCTTTCCCTCTTCTGTTCCTCCCATAGAGCAAGGACTTAGTACTGTCTCATTCCGCTATGTTTCTTTATCTGTTCTTTGGGGGACTATTTTTTCAATTGGCTTCCTGCTCTGTTACTGTTTGTCTGTATTTAGCTTCAGAACCCTAGCTGCTTACATTCAAATATAGCATTATTCCTCCCACCTCTTCTTAATGCCACAGTTGTGTTACTGCTGCCTTTTTTACTGCTGCCTCCCCCACTGTGGCTCTTGATCTGTGGCTTTTTGCACGTTTTGATCTCCTTCATCATTTGAGCGTTTTTCTAGTAGGATACTCGCTTGGTTTGGGCTCCCCTTTAAAGGGGTTTGGGCTTGTTCATCATTCGTTCAAACACAGCTGCAGATGACATGACTCATCCTGACTCTGCAGGCAAGGTGCAGAGACACCCCTAGGCCACCAGGGGATGCTCCCCTGCCACATACAGGAACAAATGATTTACTGTCCTGTCCATTGACATTCTCGATACCATCGGGGGAACATTGAAAACCAGAGTGCCTTCCCCCAAACAGGATCAAACAACACGATACAGTCATTCTGATTTAATACATTTGTTAGAGTGACTGCTAGACTTCATTAACAGATAAGCGGAGCACAAAGCTACTGCTCCTCTGAGGCAGGCCTTTTATGCGGCATGTTTTCAATAAAGTGCTCAATTCACGAGGAAAAAAAGGTTAGAGTTTCAATGCACCTAAAAGAGACTGTCATGTTGATACAAACTCAAGGGAAGCTGCCCCTGCTCTCTTTCTTGTGGAGAAGTGCCCCCAGGGACACCCTGCCGCAGATAACAAGGCGTGGGAGCATCTCTGCAGGACGCCACCTATGTGCTCTCTGGGCAGTAATCAAATATATTTTGGGTGACGGCGCATGCTTGTGTTTCTGCCTGTCTTATCTTTTTGTATAACTAACAAGGACTTGTCACAGGGGATAAAACCACTAAAAAGAAATATTAATGTATGAAATGATCACTTGAAGGTAGGTGTATTTGAAGGAAAAATTTAGTAATTCGACTCAATTATGCTGCATATATAAGAAGGCCTTTTCAGGGACCATTTTTAGAGGCACAGCGTAGCCGCTTCCAGCTCTCGAAGCCTTCTGCTGTCATTCTAGATTTACAGAATGTCCAAAAAGTGTCTAAATCAAAGCACTTTCCAGCTTGAATTTTGGGTCACATTCTTGGGCCCTGGGAGCAGTTCTAATCGATGTTGAAATTTGGGTGTTTGCTGTAAGTAATGTTCATCTTACAATTAACAGTCAGCTTGATTATAGTTTCTGAAAGTTTCGCCACTTGGAGAAATCAAAGTGGCCACAAGGCATCAGTTTTCTCTGCAGTTCCTGGGATGTTGAATTGCAAGATTGAAAGAAAGTAAACAAGGAAAATGAACCAAAGAAAAATTGAATATTTATCTTTACTATGAATGCACTTTTCACGCATTCCATTACAACGCGGTCTTTACAACGACCGTGCTGTTTCAACGCAAACCATTACATCGCAAGTCGTTCAAACGACTTGCTGCAGGGAGCTCTCTGGACTTGGGAATAGTGTTATTTACTATTCCTACTCCAGTTTGTGCAACAGTAGGGAAGGAGTTGGATTGTAAATCCAACACCAGGGCGCCCCCTACAGCAAGCCGTTGAAACGACTTGCGATGTAATGGTTTGTGTTGAAATGACGCGGACGTTGTACCGACCGTGTTGTAATGGAATGCGTTGTAGCGCATTCGTAGTAAAGGATGTTTCCCAGACAAATGTACCCTTAATTTAAATTGCCCTCCTTAAAAAGGACAATAGAAAGAAAGGCACTGTATACACAGGGAATATTTGATAAATACAGTTGTGTGAAGGTGCAGTTTGAGAAGGATGCAGGAATCATATATATCACTAGAGCAATGGAGTGTTTAGAACGTCGTTGAAGATAATGGAGACGTCCTTTGTACTTATAGTCCTTGTGTACGAGAAGCAAGGCTGTCAGTAAAACATGCACAGTTACTGCCAGCCTTGCTTCTTGTAAGCAAGGACTATAAGTACAAAGGGCGTATTTACACACCGCGTGTAGGTTTTCAAAACACATAAATGAAAGGCATTGCCATTTACAATGCCAATAGCTAAAACACTGTTCTGTGGGAGAGCTTTTTTTTTAGCTCTCGCCTACGCAGCGCGAATGCGCTTCTTAGGAAAAAGACCTTTAGCCATCGGCACAGCTTTGCGGGCAAAAACGTGCACGCGTTGCATTGCTTCCAATGGCAACACGTGCACGTCTGGCGATTCCCTTGCGGGAGCGAGCTTTCAAACCATATGTTTGTAATTAACTCGCTCGCTCCCGCAAGGGAAACAGGCCCAGGCTCCCTCCTCTATCCCCTCCCCCTGCTGACGCTCGAGGTGCGTGTGCTTTTTTTTTATTGGGGCGTGTGTGTTTTGGTTTATTTATATCCACACGGTCTTTTGGTCTCATTGATTAGGGATGATTTCAGGCATCTGTGTTTGTATTTACATAATGAGTTGGCTATCTAAAATGCATGTTTATTCAATGACTTTTCTACGAAGGAATGCATCTTAATTGAAATACCCTCACTCTGTATTTTTTTTAATTCTTGCAATTATTAAAGCCCGATATTTGTAAGGCTTGGATTTTTTAAAAACAATCAATTATTATTTTTTAGCTTTTATAATGTGTACTAAGGTTGACAAAGCACATCAGATCGCGTTGCACTGGTACATTACATGTTATTTCTGTATAATTGCATCTATGCATTTGTGTGACAAAAGCAATTATGTCTAGATTAATTGTGCAATTATATATTTCCTTGCATTGTTCTGTCGGCGTATTTGAACCAATCTCGGAACAACTTGCACATCTGGAGAAACTATGCCCTGATGTCTGATATATGTACTTTGCCAATACATTGTGTGTAGTAGATCGTACACCAATATGTTTATTGACGGGCTGTACGACAAATACATCAATTCAATGCAATGACATTCTTCGCACGAATAAGGGTTTTAGATCAGGTCTAAAAATTCAGGTCCCCACCCTATTCCATTGGTGCAATATTTTTAATGGTGTTTAATTAGTAAGTCTGAAGAAGTTACCACTGTCATATTATTATATCCCTCCCCAGTCCATCAAGGGCATAACACAAAGTGTAGTAGAGACGGAGTTCCATGTACACACATTGCTATGTTAGCATAAACGTCTTAGATGTAAAACGCCCTCGTGTCCTTTTTGCTGCTTTTGCACATGACACTGCAGGTAGCTGTTGTTATAGTATTATAAGAAAAACTGCTTGCTTGCTTTATCTTCACATGAGAACGGTCTGTTGTTCACCTCCCTAGACGTGCACTGCGACCTTAGTCTGAACACGGTGTGCAGAAGCCGTCAAGGTCAAATAACAATGTATGCTTTTGAATTCATGTTGATCGGCCCACGCTCTAGCCATACCATGCACACAGCTGCAAATATCAGAAACTCTGGTGCCTTTAATATTGCATTTTGCATACATGATTAGGACACTTTGGAGAAGACCTTTTCCAGACACAGAGCAGAGCTGATCCTGTGATGTGATTCACCTAAGCTGATATTTATGGTATGGGGTTCCCCATTCAAACCTAGAGACCTTCTATTAGTTTCATAATACTAGCTTACTTATGAAGGGAGTGTGGCTTTGTTCCATTATCATTTATAACATGATTTCTCCCTTCATTTTCTATGGTATTGTAACAATGCTGATGGTTTTGTTTTTAATCATTTGTCTGCTTATGTTAGCCAAAGGGCACGTAGTTAAAAATAAACATTTTAAACTTTACTGTGTCTCTGATTACTCTTGTTGTGGACTGATATGAGAATAATAACGAAAAGGTGTTTCTGATTCCCACCATCCCTGAGAGTACTCTAAGTCGCTTGTTCTGGGTTGTCTAATCATTGGTAGCTTCGAGATGATACAGAGAACGAATGAGATACTGATGCTAGTCGGATAGGGGTTCTGGGTACTGAGGTGAGTTTTTGGTATACCACCATTCACTAAGGTCCTGGTTTCCGGCGCATAGTTCTGTGCATGAGCAGAATCCCTGCAACATGGCACACCTAAAGTTTGTTCTTGTGATTGAGATGCTTTAGTAGTGCTTATATTAGTCCACGATGCCCTCACTCTTGTTTCCGGATAGCGGGAGTGATGGTTTTAATCTACCTAATAGTTAATATATAGGTTCTATCAAGCTTATCAATTAAAAAGGTTTCTGCTTTATACCCTTTTTGTGCTACTGTTAATATAGATTGTTTTTCTTCTCTTGTCCTTATGGCTGAAGTTGCTATTGCGGCGCATAGCCACGCACCTCTCCGGCGTCATTTGACGCAGTTCGGTGGGCCTGACGATGGGATGTCTATTATCATTGTAGTGAGTGCCGATGCATCATATCCCTATCAGTTGTTTTACTCTTGGGTTACTTTGTCGGCGGTGAATGCGGACGACAGTACGTTTCACTCTTATACTCCTACAGTTGTCCCGGCGAATTATACGCCACGCAGGAAATTCCGGTTTCTGCTTGGCAGCATCATATTTGGTTCAATGGCGCCCTCCCCTTGTCCATTCCAGGGGCCACTTGGCCAGTACTGGCCGGGTTCACACCACATCCACGTTATTTGCATGCCACGGTGGATGAGTTACGTCAACTCCATACCGCCCTGATTACGGTACATCGGGCTTTAGTGCAATACGTTTCACGCAATGTCCAGGTAGGGGCACCTGTTGTTGCGGGGCAACCAGCTGGCCCGGCTGGGATTACTATTAGTCCCGTCATGGTTAATTTGGTAATGGGCAAGTGCCCCCAGAATAATGACGATATGCCTTATTGGCTTGCTGAGAAATTTGACCAGCTGGAAGCCGTTTTTCCGAATTCTACTCCTGTGGAAAAGCACAGGATACTCACCATTAGTTTGCAGAAAGACTTAATCCCAGAGGTGGCCGATTGTGATAACGGGGGTAAAGTTTATGCGGTAGTCTACTCGAAGTGCTCTGGCACCCCGTCTATGGCCGTACTGCCCTCCGTGATCAAACGCGTTCAAGATCAACACGGTCCGGAGGCAGCGCTCGAGTTGGGGATGAGGCTTGTCGGTGTGTTCGACGTAGTTGCCACTCTCATCCTTGGTAACGTCAAGGGAGATGCGGTTCACTTTCAAGTGTCGAATGCACTGCGCCTCATCGACGACGTCGATAAACCCCGCGAGTTGCCTAAAATTATTGCGGATAGGACCATTGGCCGCAGTAGTTTAGGGGTTAAGCCTTCTGTTCAGACAACAGCTGCACAACAGCAAACTAAGATGGGCTCGTCTTTTTAAAGATGAATGTCCAGCTTTTCTGAAACAAAATTGGAAAGCTACGAAACAGGGAAAGCAGCAACAGAAACAGGGGTCTCGTCCCGCGTCGCCTGTACAGGCGACTGGGGAGCACACATATGATTTGCGCGATCGCACTAGGATTAGGTCACCTGATAGATTTCAGGTTGCTGAACAACGTTCTCCTCATTCTTCACAGGAAACATCGGTCTCACAGTCCGGTGGAGGAGAACGTGGCAAAGGTCGGGGTGCCCAACAATCACGTGAGCAGCCCCGTCAGCCTGACGGTAAAGGCAAGCAGGACGAATTTGCACGCCAACGAACCCCGTTTGAGAAGAAGAAAGTTGCTGCATTAACAGTGAGGTATGCCACAGATAGTGAGAACGCAGCTTCGGAACCTGACATGGGCACTAACGCTGCTCGACAGAGCAGCGGAGGTTACAGTGGTGCGGCTAGCACTGCGTCCATATCTGGAGGCGACAGCAACTGACACATTTATTACTGTAGAAACTGCTGATACTAAAGTGGCTCCCTCTGACAGACTATATGACATAGTCATTTTAATAGAAGGTGACATACAACGTACCATTAAAGGGATTTTTTGGGAAAATCTGACCTCTACATATGACATTCTGTTAGCAGAGGCGGACTGGCCCCCAGCTTTCGTTTTGGCCAATCCCAGAGGGGAGGGGGTAATCCTCCCATCCTTCGCGCACACTGTGCCGAAGAATCAGGCTCAGAACTTTGCAGAAGAGTGGGCTCAGGTACTTGCTCCAGCTTTGTACCATACTCAGGTTGGGTGGGATAAATTGTCACCAAGCCACAAGATTCAATTACGGTCTATGCCCCAGCCACAACCCCAATATCCCATGCGCCGCGAAGCTAGATCTCACGTCGCAGAAATCCTTGAACAATTGGAATATCAAAGTGTTATTGAAACATGTGTGTCACCCATGAATAATCCTCTATTCACTGTAACTAAACCTGATGGGTCGTACCGCCTAGTTTTGGATTACCGGCACTTAAACTCTCATTGTCGGACTTGTGCTGTACAGAATACTCACAGTTCTGCCCTCATTGATAGTCTCGTGAGAAAAAGGTTTAAGACCACACTTGACATATCCAATGGCTTTTATAGCCATAATCTGTCCTCTATTAGTAGTCAATGGACAGTCTTTACTTCAGGCGGCAAACAAAAACAGTTTAAAAAATTAGCCATGGGCTATAAAAACAGTCCAGGTGTCTTTGCCGCACGAGTCGTCTCTCTGTTAGAGAGCAAAGACCCTGATGCGTACTTGTATGTTGATGATATCTATCTCACAGACGACGAATTATGGCCGCATCTGTGTCACGTTGACCACATCATTATCATGTTTGCGGACTTCGGTTACAAATTCAACTTTGCAAAGTCACACATTGCAGAGTATACAGTGTTGTTTTTGGGCTATGAACTCAACAATGAAGGTCGAGGATTAGCCCCTCACTTCCTGGAGAAGTGGGCATGTTTGCGTGCTCCGACAACACTGAAAAAATTACAATCTTTGCTGTGTTTTCTAAATTTCGGGCGTACTTACAATCCCGATTATGCCCAGCGTATCAAGCCGCTATATGCCTTGGTACAATCTACTTTTTCCAAATCAAGCTGGCTGCCAGAACATTGAGCTATCTTGCAATCTTTGCAGGCTGATCTTCTAGCTTCGAAGTATTTACTGACACGTGATAACCACACTAACTTGGTGATAAGAATTGTGCCTGGTGCAGTGGGTTTCACATACTTAACTTTCAATGAGAGCGACACAGTCCCCATTGCTTACAAATCACACTTGTACACTTCAGCTGAAATGCGCTTTTCCACTGTCGAGAAAGTTTTGACTGCAGTGCAGATGGCGATTCTGAAAGAGAGAGCGCTGTCACAAGGGAGGCGCATGTTGGTTGGGACACCTTATCCTGCCCTAGAGGCAGTGACGAAAGCCAGTGTACCTAATTCTAAAGCTTTACATCCACGTTGGATACAATGGGCCACTTCCTTGACATCACCGGATGTCACCTACATCTTTGATGCCTCATTGCAGACTCAGGAGTATTTGCAGTATGAATTTGTTCATCCAGCTCCTCTGTCTTTGTGCCCACTTGAGGATTACCATTGTGTCATTTACACTGACGGTTCGGCGCAACCGGCGACAGAATCTAAGCATGCATATTCAGCGGCCTGCACAATTGTGGCTGGTACTTTCGTAAATGGTGAATTCAAGTATGATGCCATGCATACACAGTCATTGGGTGATTGTACCGCCCAGTTGGCAGAGCTACGTGCTCTGGTGCTCGCACTGGAATTTGCTGATCCTCGAGTTACAACTCTTATAGTGAGTGACTCATTTTACTGTGTTCAGTCTTTTAACGCCAATTTATTCTTTTGGTCTCAAAATGAATATTGTGATTCCAAGGGTAGTACAATCAAGCACAAAATGCTTTGGGTTCGAGTAGCAGAACTTAAACAGAATCTGCTTCTCGTGAATGTAATTCATACTCTTGGGCACCAGCGAATTGATGTCCACGCTGTCGGGAACAGCTTAGCTGACGAAGCAGCGAAAACAGCAGTGGCAACATATCTAGTAGCAGCTGTTACAAGATCCAAAAGTAAGATTGATGATGACTTCTTGGCAGCTATTGCTGCAACGGAGAAGGGAAGTACTAATTACCCTTGAGGTTTCCCTTCTAAATACTCTTATCATTTAAGTCCTGATCAAGTTCCCTATGTGAGAATTAACGACGCTGGTGACAGATTGATTCCCAACGCGGACTGCAGACTTTCCTTGATAACAGCGGATCACAAAGGTATGGCTTCTGCACATGCCGACGTTTCAGCAACTGTTACTCTCTTACAACAACGTTACTGGCGGCGCGGATTGTATAAACAGGCTCGTGCTTATGTTCTTAATTGTGACATCTGCCAGCAGACTAAAATTTCGACTGCTGCGCGCCCACCACAAACACAGTTGTACATATCTAATAAACCACTTGGGAGTGTTTATTTAGATCACTATGGTCCTTTCTCCTCTGATACTGCGTATAAGTACATCTTAGTTGCAGTGGATTCGTGCACACGTTTTCTTTGGGTATGGCCACAATGGAGTGCTGATGCTCGAACTGTCATCAGGGATTTGCGTGTCTTTGTGGGAATTTTTGCATGTGGTACTCTTCATTCTGACCAAGGTCCTGCGTTCGGCTCTAAGGCGTACAAAGAAGCCATGAGATCTTTGGGGGTCCAAGTCAAATTTTCGTCTCCATACCGGCCTGAGGGCAATAGTGTTGTGGAGCGAATGAACCATAACTTAAAGCAATCCTTGACAGCTAGGGTTTTAGGTACTGGCCGAAACTGGTTGGCCCATTTGTATAGCGTTCAACGTGCACTTAATAATCTCCCTAGAAGGTCTCTGGGTGGGCGGACCCCTTACGAAATGCTCTTTGGCATAAAAATATTTGTTCCGGACCTTGATGGTTAAGACATGGCGGCATCAGCCGCACCCTTTGACGTAGATGATCACTGTGCTGTATTACAGAATCTACAAGAGACCAGAGACGGTCTTGCAAAGGAACACTTGCCCTCCATGACTGATGCTGCGCTTCAGATTCCGGTAGTCGACTGGCTACCTCGAGTTGGTGACCTGGTCCGTGAGAAGGTGGAGAACAAGAAGGAGTTTGGCCCCTCTTATCATGCTCCAGTACCAGTGCTTGGCGTGCAGGTTACAAGAACAGTCATTTTACCTCCACTTCCTGGTTGCAAGGATAACAGGTACATCTCCATTGACAATGTCAAACTACAGTGAGTGGCCGATTCTTCTTAGTATGACTCCAGCGGTCTCTGGTCCAGCAATGCTGAGAAATTCTGTTTTGGCTCCGGCAACTACCACCAGGCCTGACATTGCCATCGAGATGCATACAGTTACTAATCCTTTATTGCCACCACCGGCTGGTGGTCCAACTGAAGATACTGAGTCTACTTATCCCACAGATGTGTCGTTGCCTGGTTTACAATCAACTGCAGTTGACCAGTCACATTTTTCATTTGACACTAACTCTATGACTTCCAATCCCCCATTGAAAATTTATATTTTGCTGCTTGGTTTACAAGACACTTTTTAATTCCCCCTTGGACTTACATTTGGCTGGTGCTCATAAGTATATTTATGTTTATGTCCATTGGATTTGTGGTGGTATTTTTTCGTCTAGTAAATGGACACTATCTCACCGAAAGATCTGCAATTAGATTAATTGATGGAACTTTGGCCCCCCCACTCCTCATCGCACATCATGAAAAGGGACCAGACTTTTGTGATTATTACTGCCTGGCCTGTGTTGGATGGGATTGTATGGGATGCTGTTAAATTTCAAATTCATGGTCCCACAGAGGTGATTAATGTCCCCAATGTACTTCGTGTTTCTATGGGAGATGCTTGATAATATGCCCCGAAATTCATTACATTGAAGTCAGATCACTTCCCTTGGTGCATGCGAAAGATTGAACGTAGGCCTGAACCTGTAAGCTCGTGGGGGATGGGCGTACAATACACAAGAGAACGAGCGTAGCACTGACAATCACATTACCCACAGAGAACATGTGAGCGCTATATATAATTGCGGTTCATCCCGTTTTGTGGTCCAGTGATATTGTCATGGAGGTTTGGTGAAACAAAGAGGCGGAAGGCGAATGAAGAATGTTTTAATTGTCACCCAAAAAATTGCTTGTAACCTGATTACTTGGCATTTTTCCCCCTTAACCTAGGACTCTCCGTCCTGTTATGGTAATCACCTGCCTTCTTCATTGAATAGAAACGGCAGGAGCGCGATGTGAATAACTCTGTAAAAATAAGTTATGGCTGTATTGTAGCATTTATATAGCGCTTTTTACTCTGTGTGACACCAAAGCGTTTACCCGCAGACAGGAGGCGGCTACTAACCCTTGCGGTGTGTGTGGCTGGAAGGGTGTTACTTTTGATTGGGCCTAAGAGAGAAGTGTTTTCATGTCGTGCGTAAAGACCACCAAGGTGTGGTTATTGTACATTAATACATTATGTACAAGTACTTATTATTTATTATTATTCTGATTGCCCTAAGTGGTACATGCCCTGGAAGGATGAGAGCACACGTCTACCATTCTAGATATACAACTAGTTTGCAATGACTCTAGAGATATTTTTTCACTTTCGGGCATTCTATTACAAAGTGACAAGTGTTAGTTGTCTCCAAGTGCAAGTTTTTGACTTTACCAGTTTTAGATGGATGATGGGTTGAAGAGGCTTTCTGGGCAGGATTTGATCCTGTGATGTTGAGGCTGCACACAGATTTTAGCAATGGACACTTTGCATGTTGAACTAGCTTGCTGGCTTCCCAACAATTAATGATGCCTACAGCAGGCGCTTTGAACAGCAGATCTATCTCCCATAGTGGCTTGAACATTAGACTCTGATATTGCAGATGAATTAATATCGAACACCAGTTGAAGATCGTCTGCATAGTTAAAAATTCCAACATTTCTTTCTCTCAGAGAGCGAATTAAAGGAAGTAGGTAAAGATTAAAAAGGAGCGGGAAAAGAGAGGAGCCTTGAGGGACCCCACAGGTAATATCTCTTTTGTTAGATGAAAAATTGGCGAGGCGCACCGCGTGGGACCGATTACTCAGAGAGGAGGAGAGCCACTTTAGTGCCAGACCCTGAATTCCGGCATTACTGACACGGTCGATCAAGATACCATGATCGACCGTGTCAAATGCTACTGAAAGATCCAAGAGAATCAGGGCCCGGGTAGTGCCTTTATCCGCCCTCCCTCTGAGCACGTCCATGACCGTAAGAATGACCGACTCGGTTCAGTGTGCGGGTCTGAATCCCGCCTGGTGGGCATCCAAGACCTGGGAATGTTTAACACAAGAACTGAGGCAGTTAGCTACATGCTCCACGCTTCTTCTTAATATATACTGCCCAATGCTTGTAGGCAAGAAAGTGGTGAAAACCTTGTGTTTATTAACCACATAAATGTGTAAGCGTACATTGAATCGTAGTGAATGTACAACCCCTACAGTAGCAACAACAACGGCAAAGGCACCTGTTCGCTTCACATGAACACCTGAAACCCCCCATGTGTCAATGCTTCATCTCACCGTGTCACTGCATCCCAGGGGGGAATACCTTTCCACCCTGGGAAAGGTAGGGGCATATTATCAAGAAAACTGCCGCTAAAGTGGCGATAATGGGCTTGATAATATGCCCTTGAGAATGCCCATAGAAGCCCACGTTCTGGTGTCAACATGGGCTTCTATTGGAATTCTCTGCGGCATATTATCAAGCCCATTATCGCCACTTTAGCTGCAGTTTTTTGCAGCTAAAGCGGCGATAATTTTAACGCCGTGCTTGATAATATGCCCTGTAATCTTTTAAACGTCACCCTGTTATGCAGCCATATTGACGTATTTACTATGAATCTTCTGAAGGAAAGCTGCTGTGGGGACGCTTTCTACTCACACCGGATTCCATGAATCATTTCAAACAGGCTACTTTCCCAGGGTTTCAGATCTGTCCTCATGAACACCAGGATCACAAAGACCCCTTGTTTCCCTTTTAAATGTGTATACCAGTAAAGCCCCTCCCCCTTTAACCCTCTCTTTGTTTTATTTATGAGGGCGACCACTCACAACTCCCACCTTCTCTCTTCTCCTCACTCGAGCCCTCTATATACCGCTGAGTTTATTCCTTTCATCTTCTCCTTCAAAAATGTTTTCATTTACCCCTTTCCCCAACTTATCTACCTATAAATTTCACCTGCCTTTTTACCCCTACCTGTAGCCTAGTATGCAGGCCGCTACCTATATTCTAATACCACTACCTATATCTTAGTACCTACATCCCTGTCTGTAACTTTGTCCCCCCCACTTCTACTCTAATACCTTTACACTAATTACACACGTCTTTCTTAGCTTTAGTAGTCTTTCCTCTTTTTCTGCTCTCCTATATCATTGTGTGCATTGCAGTTCCAGTGCATCACAGCACAGTCATTGTAGTTAATCACTTGGAAACACATTTCCTCATGTTTCTTCAACACAGCTCGTTACCCTAATACCACACCTGTGTTTCTAGGCTTTAATAGTCTTTCCTTTTTTCTGCTTTCCCATAGCATTGTGTGCATTGCAGTTCCAGTGCATTATGGTTATTGTAGTTACTGGATGGTACTTTGATTCTGGTGTGAAAGATGCAGGTGGACATTGAGGGCCACGGTGAAATGTTTCCCACTGCTCATGGTGCTCATATATGACAGTTCCTGGTTGGCGAAAACTACCATTTGCAAAATAACATGACTTTAGCAATTTGTAAACATACCTTCCGTCAGTAGTTTATGTATTATTTTCCAGGACTTTAATTTGTAAACTGTTTATCAGTCTCTCTTGCTGCTTCACAGACGAAGCCATAGGCATTTTTCTTTATGGAGGTCCACAAAAAACACCAGTACCCTTCCATACTTTCCACAAATACTGCAGAGGAGCTCAAACTAGTGGGTTTTTCTGAGTCTTTCATTGCGTTTCCAAATGCTACATAAACATGCATTTGCAATGCAACAGGCCTTGCATTTGTCCTTGCTTACAAGAAGCAAGGCTAGCAGTAACTGCTCCTGTTATACTACCAGTGTTGCTTCTCGTAAGCAAGGACTAAAAGTACAAAGTGAGTGTTTACACACTGCTTACAGGTTTTCAAAACACATATATAAAAGGAAATATCATTTAACAATGCAAATAGCTAAAACTCTTGCAAATGCAAGACCTATTGCATTGCAAATGCTGTTTCTTGTTTCAGGAGCAAAGCTGCAGTAGTTACAAATGTTTTGGTTTCTCTGAGAATGTTTTACTTGAATGTGTTCCATAGGGAGTAAATAGTGAATTTCTACACCTGTGCTTGGGAAATGCTGACCACTTATTTTCCTGCTACAAGATACTTCTTGAAGGCTGTGCACCACAAATCTTCCATTGTGTGATGCCTGGTAAGGAGGCTGAAAGCCCCTTATCATGAAATGCCAGATTCTGATTGGTTCTCTTTATGGGAACCGTATGGGGCAGGGGATCGTTCTTCAGTGCAAATAATTGTGAGATTTAGCATTGAGCCCTACAGCAGGAGGATTATCAAAGATAGTCAGCACATAAATGTATTTGTTATATAATTCAAATCAATTCAAAATCAGCAAAAGCAAAGCAACATGGTAAGAGTTGTCATAGAGCAAAATCAGACAGATTCAGTTTCCCATGAAGGGCAAATTCCCTGATCTGCTAATGTACAGAAAATCGGGACATTCATTAGAAGTCAAGCAGAAGATGTCAGCAAGTGAAACCTCTAAAAGTCAGAATTAAATAAAGATTCAGTAAGGTAAGCGAGAATGGATTTGCTCAGGAGGCTTAGGGCCAGATGTATCAATATTGGAATTTGTGATTCCATAATAGCGAATTTTACCAATTCGCTATTATGGAATCACAAAATACAACGTATATATTTTTCACAATAATAATTGCGATTCCTACATATTCCTTATTTGCGACTTGCAATTTGCGATTCGCAAATAAGGAATGGCTTCCAATTCAGGCCCATAGGAATGAATGGGAATTACATGTGCGATTTGCGAGTACCCAATAGGTACTCGCAAATTGCGCATGCAGTTTCAAGGGTGCAAGGGTGCCAAATGGACATCCTGTTGCACCCCTGGCATATGCATGTGTGCACATGTGGCGCACATACATTATGTACGCCACACAGCACCTTGAAAAATGCAAAAAAGTGCAATTTTCATGGAATTCGCATATTACCACCAACTTGAAGTTGGTGGAAATGTGCGATTCCTTAAAGGCAGGTCGCAATTTTTTTGGCTTCTTGCATTTCATTTATCGCGCACTCCTGAGGCGGAAGCCGGGAGCTTTTAGAATTGTTTAAAATCCCTTCTATGTCACGGAAATAACTTGTTGTTTTAAAACTCACCACACGCTAGCAAAGCGCCAGGTGCACTCACTTCTTCCAAGCACAGCGAGCAGCGGATCTAGCGCTGACTCGTAACCGAGCCAGTCTCGGACAAACGCCAATCTCGCCGAGGACTGAGGCCACGCCCCCTGAAGGCCACGCCCCCCTGTCGCAGTACTTAAAGCGCTGACCACTAGCGCCTAAGTCAGACTATCGCGCACTCCTGAGGCGGAAGCCGGGAGCTTTTAGAACTGTTTAAAATCCCTTCTATGTCACGGAAATAACTTGTTGTTTTAAAACTCACCACACGCTAGCAAAGCGCCAGATGCACTCACTTCTTCCAAGCACAGCGAGCAGCGGATCTAGCGCTGACTCGTAACCGAGCCAGTCTCGGACAAACGCCAATCTCGCCGAGGACTGAGGCCACGCCCCCTGAAGGCCACGCCCCCCTGTCGCAGTACTTAAAGCACTGACCACTAGCGCCTAAGTCAGACTATCGCGCACTGCTGAGGCGGAAGCCGGGAGCTTTTAGAACTGTTTAAAATCCCTTCTATGTCACGGAAATAACTTGTTGTTTTAAAACTCACCACACGCTAGCAAAGCGCCAGGTGCGCTCACTTCTTCCAAGCACAGCGAGCAGCGGATCTAGCGCTGACTCGTAACCGAGCCAGTCTCGGACAAACGCCAATCTCGCCGAGGACTGAGGCCACGCCCCCTGAAGGCCACGCCCCCCTATCCCCCTACATCATGTGCTGTCACCGGAAGCGCAGCGGGAGCGCCGTTTGCGCGCCGAAGGCGCGCCTAAGGCAAGCCCGTCTGCGCCCGTCATCGCCACGACATCGCCAGTCGCCAGTCCCCCTGGTCTAACCAGGCCCCACTTGCTCATACGATACGACTGTGAGGAACTCCTTGGCATGAACCCTAGCCAAAGATGCTCTGATGCTACTGGCATCCTGGGCCACTCGCAACTCTACTGCAATCAATGCCATTTTTCCACCTGCATGCCTACTCGCGTGTGGGGAGGCCGTGCCAGAACCAGAACCCCACCTCTGTCGATACTACAGCTCAATGTCAGATCTCTCTCTAAACACCATCTAGAGGTAAATTCACTCTTACTGGATGAAAGTCCTGACATCCTCTTTCTCTGCGAAACATGGCTACGAGACGGCGTAACTACCATCCCTAACCTGACGCTCCCAGACGAGTTTCACCTAGCCACCATAAACCGTGAAACTCGAGGCGGCGGCATTGCAGTCATCTATAAAAAGCACCTCACCTGCTCTTTTACCAAAGAATCTCTCCCAGACTGTGAATGCGCCCAATTTAAAATCAGCATTAGCCCTCAGTCTACGATATCTGGTCTATACATATATCGCCCACCAGGCACATCCTCGAGGTTCATTGACGCCCTCCTCGAAACGACCACGACGCTCATCACCAAATCCGCCAATTTCATGATTCTAGGTGACCTTAACCTGCATATTGATTTAACTAATGACCATACAATCGCTAATCTTCTAGCAGATCTCTCGGCACTGCAACTCAACTCTCTTATCTATGCTCCTACCCATACAGCCGGCCATACCCCAGACCCGATTTTCACCAACATCCAAGAGGCAGTTACAGAGACCCCCACCCCTATGGGATGGACGGACCACTACCTCATCAAACTAATGGTCCCAGCACCAAAACGTCAGTATAAAACTTAATCCAACCGTCGCTTAAAAAGACCTTGGCACAAACTCTCCATCCCCGCTCTTCATGAAACCCTAGGAGATTTCCACTGCGAACCCAACCAGGAGATAGATACGACCTATACCTCGTTCACTAGCTGGATTACTAAGGGGCTTGACAATCTCATCCCAGCCAAGCTGACTAAAGGACGTAACACACCCTCTAATCCGTGGTACGATGATACCCTTAAAGCGATGCGTAAAGACTGTAAAAAAGCCGAGCGTCAATGGAGGAAAAACTTTGACAATCAGGATAAGGCTAATTATTTATCCAAGCTTAAAATCTATCACAAAGCCATCAGCATTACCCGCGCTACTTTCTACGCTGACAAAATCAGCTCCAACCCGAACCCAGCTAAAGTGATTTTTAAACTAGTCAAAGAACTCCAAAACCCTAGGTCGCCCTCTCCCAAAATCTCATCCAACGAACAATGCGAGCAGCTGGCCACATACTTTGTTGAAAAGGTCCCAAAAATGTATGCGACCTTTCTGCAGAACCCTCCTCACTCTGAAGAACTTAAGACACCAGCTTCCACCATCACCCCTCTTACCCAAATCCCTGCAATCACGGCTGCTGACCTGACCAAACTCTGCAAGGAAGTGAAGTCTGGCTCCCCAGCTGACCCTATGAGCCCCTCTCACTTCCTGGACTCGCTTGACTTTTTCCTACCCTCCATGCTGGATATCCTCAATCTTTCCTTCACCTCTGCCTCTGTACCCATAGCTTGGAAGCAAGCGTGGGTATCACCGATAATCAAAAAACCCACCCTGGACCCTTCCAAGCCGGAAAACTTCCGGCCAATATCCCTCCTCCCCTGGATATCTAAAATTGCAGAAGCCCATGTCAATGGCATCCTCTCGAAACATGTGGACCACCACGGAATCCTGGATCCATCCCAAAATGGCTTTCGAGCGGGCCTTAGTACTGAATCTGCTCTAATGGCCACCACCGAACATCTCCGGACGATTTTAGACTCCGGTCAAAGTGCTGCGCTGATCCTTCTAGATCTCAGCGCAGCCTTTGACACGGTTTCCCACGACATTCTTCTGAAACGTCTGGAGATGGCCGGCGTGACTGGCCTCGCCCTTGCATGGTTCAAATCCTTTCTTAAGGACAGATCCTTCAAGGCGTCAGCCCCCCCATTTCTCTCTAAATCCCATCCCATAGCTCAAGGAGTCCCCCAGGGCTCAGCGCTGAGCCCCTCCCTCTTTAACTTATATGTCCAGCCGCTTGCGGTAGTGGCCAAAGAGTGGGGGCTCACACTGGTTTCATACGCCGACGACACCCAGCTGGTCGTCACCCTCTCGGAGAGCCCGTCCATCGCGGCATCCAAGTTCAGAGAGGGCATGGCAGCGGTAGCACATTGGATGACGGATAATTACCTCCAACTTAATGCTGGGAAAACCGAGGTGCTCCTCCTTGGCCGAAACACCAGCCTATGGAACGAGCACTGGTGGCCGTCATCCCTTGGCACCACTCCACTCCCTAAAAAGTGCGTAAAAAATCTGGGAGTCTGGATGGATGCTAACCTTAGCTTCCAGTCACACACTAAAAAGGTGGCAGCCACCTGCATAGGTCTCCTAAGGAACCTCAGGCCTATACTCGGACTCTTTGACTCAAAGGCTCGCCAGCTAATTATCCAGGCAACCATCTTGTCACGCCTGGACTACGCGAACGCTCTCCTCCTGGGAGCGAACAAAGCAGAAACGGCTAGGTTCCAACGAATCCAGAACGCGGCGGCTAGAACGCTGGTCGGTCTCCCACGCAGATGCTCAGCCAGAGCCACCATCCGCAAACTCCACTGGCTGCCCGTGGAACACAGAGTTAAATTTAAAGCTCTCATCACGATCTTTAAAATTGTCAAACAGGGAAATCCCCCTCTGCTGCGAAACCTGGCCCGACCCTATGTTCCTGGCCGTGAACTACGCTCCTCTAACCAACTTCTTCTGGAAGTACCCAGAACTAAGCTCTGCCGCACTGGAGGTCGCTCCTTTAGCGTTCTCGGTCCCAAACTTTGGAACGATCTCCCGCTCAGCATTCGTTCCTTAGACTGTCTCCTAACCTTTCGCAAAGCAATCAAGACCCTCCTCTTTCCTGTTCTCTAGGGCTCTTAGCTACTCCCCCGTCTAGTAGGTGTGAGCTTGTCTCTCAGCGCCGGGACGCCCCATTGCTGGGGTAGCTGTCGCGCTTCACCAAACCTAGAAATTAGAAAATTAGAAATTAAGGAATCACAAATTGCGATTCCTTAAATGCATTAGCAAAATATGGAATCACAATTTTTGTGATTCCCTATTTTGCCAATGCCTTTTGGGATGATACATCCCAAAAGGCTTTTTCCTGTTCCCAAACGTGCCGATCCTGCAAATCGGCCCGTTTGAGAACCTGAAAAACACTTGATACATCTAGCCCTAAGTCCCTAAGTCTTTGAGCAGAAGCACAGACGTCTAGTCTCAAGAGAGTAGAAAGGGTCATACAAATTTAACTAGCTCAGCAATTTACAATTTGAGTTTGTAAATTTGCTAATCTGCTAATAAACCTTTATGGTTTGCAAAGCAAACTCTCTGTCATCCTCATGAGGCTGCTTTTCTGTTAATGATGTATTGTTAATTTGTTGATGTTAAACCTCAGCTTATACTTGAGTTTGCATTAAGAATCTGCACGGTGCAAACCTCATCCCGCTGCAACACGTTTCACGCAGAATCATCAAACAGAACTGCAATTATTAGTAAAAACATAAAAGTGTATTTCCTATGGTAACACTGACTAGTCATTAACTGCTGAGTCATCGCCTATATTAATCCCTATTTCGATAACCTATACATAGCTGCTAAATTCATCCAGTGCATGCATGACAAATTAGTCCAGTCCAAGTTTCTTCCTAGAATTCTTTACTTGTATTTGTGTCAAACGTCTAAGATAAAAGCGGAAATGACCTAACTAGGCACACGTGAACATGGGAAACATGGCAGCCTCTTAAATGTAATCGAAAGCGAAAAGAGAACATTCAGCATTATCAGCTACTGTAGCTATATCAAATTGCGTGCCCTAAATGCTACAAAACCCAGTAAACACCTCCACCTTGTGGTTTTTTCTTTTATGACACTGTATTGAGCTGCAGACAGACGTATTTATGAAGCAACTAGGTTTGCCTTCGTGTTTACTTTGAACACCTTTTCTCAAAGATTAAATATAAATAGCACTGCTATGGTACTGTTATTCCGCGTGCTGAATTGAATGGCTGACACGAGAGTCGTCTATCACCCTGTGGCAAAATTATGAACTGCAGTCTTGTAATTAAGAACATGTAATACCAGACAAGAAGTCTAGGAACCTTTGTATATTGTGAATAGAAAGAGAACTTCATTTGCGGCTGCTTCTAGTAAGTTATCTGAAGTTAGCACAACTAAAGTACCGTTTAGATCACAATATATCGAGGTTTATAAGACCTAAGGATCCATTGGAGGAAGTGGGCCATGTCAGCCGTGGAAACAGTGGTGGCTGGCATCAATTGAAATTGGTTGGGCGAGCAAATGTGTCAAAAAGGTGCTGACTCGGGAAAAATAAACCTTGACATGCAATGAACTAAAACTGAATTGCCAACATACATTACATCAACGTTTTAAAGTTAAAATGTTCAACTTTAAAATGTTAATGCAAAGTATTGCGGTGATTTAGCTTACATTGATTCCAAAAAAGTAGATACATATTCCTTCCCTGGCTGAACGTCCTCCACTAACAAGTCCAGACGCTGCTCTCATGCTGTTAACCGGCATGAGAGAAGCTACAGGATTGGTTGAAGCAAGCTGTCTCAGAGCCCTCAAAGGCAATGGAGGCCTGGTCTCCACCAAACTGCCTTAGACAGCTCGGGTTGGAAAGGTTTAAAATTATCATGTCAGGCTGGCGGTCGCAAAACAGCATGCCAAAATGACATGTACATTTTAAACTGCTGTAGTCAGCCACCACTCCGCCCTGCTGCCACTCAGAAATAGTGGCCCTGCCCCGCCCTCACATTCATTTTGGGCTAGTAGAGGAAAAATAAAATGGCAATAAAGTCATTTTATTTAAAAGTTTAAAATCCTGCACCCTCAGCGTGGGGCGATGCTCCTCCACCCAAATGGAGAGGCCGCCGCTGGGTGGGTGGCCTCCAAAGAACAATGTAGGCCACTAGCACTTACTATTTATTTATTTATTTATTTAATTGAGCACTGTACAGGCACGCAGACTGCTATATCCCTGTTCTTCACCGTTCTTCATTACGTAACATAGTAAATAGAACTCGTGCATTCATTGTGCAGAGTGGTGAAAGTGAGAGGGATCTGAGGGGCAGGAGTGCTCATACTTTTCTAATTTAAGAAAAACAGTTCCCCTACTTTTTGTGAAAATAGAACTGTCCTGGGACAGTTAAATCAAGAGTTGAAATGCTTCAGCTGAATTGTAAGGCAGGTAATCTCCCGTACTGTGTAACTGAGGGACGGGCTGGCAGCCAAACAAGCCTTGTTACCAGGGTGCCTGCTTGCCTGAAAACAATGTAAATGTGCACAACTGGTTAATCTGCAAATGTAAAGGGTGCCCGGAAGCCAGTGTTGGCTTTAATTGCTAAAATCATTTGAAGATTTTCTGATGACACAGGTGTATTCTTTTTGAGTGGTATTGAACGGGGTAAACAACCTTTTCAATGAAGTTGTAAGTAAGCTGTGCCTTTACCACAGAGCTTTTACCATACATGCATTTACCAAGTGTGAGAATCCAGCCTGTTATTTGATGTCTACTAATGTAAGTGGGCACCTTGCAATAGTCCAGACAACCATTATGATGATTTAAGAGGTTTTAGACAACCTTAGAAAGCTCTCTAGGTGGTAGCTGTGAAGAGCCGCCTTCAGCCTTTGTCCAGAAGGAGTGTAAAGCAGCTTGTTGTACCAGAATGCAATCTTACAGTGTAGATTAAGTGAAAAAGAACCCCACCAAATATTTATAAAAATATGTATTTATTATATAATATTCTCTAGTACGTTCCAATATTTCCTACATGGAGATAAACACAATGCACACAATACTTTAGCAAAGAAATAGCACAAAAAACTCAGTGGCCCCAGGGGGAGGACCAAAGCATATACTAAGAAAGTGGCATAAGAAACACGACTCGAGTCAAGACAGTGTCGAGAGGACGTAGAAGTGCTGGGACCCCTTGGAACCACCTGCGGTGATTAGATAGGGACCCCATGGAGAGCTTGTACAGTGTGGAAGCACGACTGCGTGCTCCATACAACTCTATTTAATATAATCATTGGATTGAGTCCTCCTGAACCTAGTTCTCCCTAAGAAACATATCCACAAAAAAGTCAGAGTTAACACTTCTGCGTGGTACTCCGTGAACATAAACAAGTCTGTAAAAGACTAGAAAGGAAATGGAGAAGGGATTACGATGCATCAAGCAAAATGAAATATAGGGATGCTATTACACTCTACCAAGCTGAAGTTAAATCTGCTCAATCCACTTATTATGAGGAAAAAATCAATCTTGCGGCCAATTCCCAGTGGGAAATCTTCCATATTCCAAATAATCTTCTCAAGCCACCTTCCCCAGATGCCTCCTCTGATGGCGCCCCCGCCCGCTGTAACGAACTGGCAGAGTTTTTTCACAAGAAAATTTAGGATATATACATTACCTTTCCTCTTGCCGCCTGTCCCAGCAACCCCTCGCTCATCGACACTGCCTCCCCCCGCACTGAGTATCTCCTGGAGGAAATTCCCCTGATGGATCTGAAGTCCTTAGTAAAATCTGGCTCCCCCAGAGACCCAGCATCACCTCACTCTCTGAGCTTAGCCGCTGGAACAGTTCTTCCAGTGATACTGGAACTGCCTAACTCTTCCATCTCTACTGGCCTAATCTCTCCACTGTGGAAATGTGCTATGGTGAAACCACTGCTCAAGAAGCCCAATCTTAGCCCCGATCTTCTGGGAAACTGCCGCCCTATCTCCTTCCTCCTGGGGATTAGCAAGATCCTTGAAAAACATGTCAACACAGTCTTTTCCACGTTTTTAGAGTCCCACAACCTTCTGCACTCCTCTCAAACCAGATTCCAGCCCCAACTAGGGACAGAAAATGCTCTTCTAGTGGTGATTGAAGAGATCAAGAAAATTCTGGACCAAGGAGGTACAGCGGCTATCATCCTCCTTGACCTCAGCGCTGCTTTTGACACTGTCAACTAAAACATCCTGATCTAAAGACTCAGGAATGTTGGAGATTCTGGTGGTGTTATCACCTGGTTGCAGGCTTTCCTGGAAGACAGATCTTTGAAGGAGACAATATCTCCAAGTGTATGTCTCTTGGCTGTGGTGTTCCTCAGGGATTGCCCCTGAGTCCCACATTGTTTAATGTATATATGAGCACGTTGGTGAAGTTTGTTCTTTCATATGGTATAAAGATATTCACATACGCTGATGACATGAAACTAGTAGTGGCTTTAAACCATTTGGAGAATTTGTCATCCTGCTTAGGACCCTGTTTGGAGAAAGGTGTCAAGTGGATGGAGCTCTCCTGCCTTAAACTGAATGGAGAAACCATTTTTTTTCCAGGAAATTTATATTTTTTTTTAACTAGCAGTTGTGTTTGCAGTGTGGTGGAGAAAGGGGACTGGGCATCAGACTTGCATTCAGGAATCCCGCAATGTGGGCCTTACAGGAGGTATCAGGAGGGCTCCTTGGCCCCCAAGGGCCCGCAGGAGTAAAGTGGACTTCATTCCCCAACCAGTAGTGCACCACAAGCCGTGTTTGCAGAGTGGTGAAGAAAGGGGATGTTGCCTTTGCAGAACTGATGTGGCATTTCCCTCACGCTATCTTGGTGTATTCTAATATATGCCGAAACAGAAATGGAAGTGATCAAAACAATTCTGTCCACAGATTGACAAAGCCAGGAAACATGTTAATAAAACTGTTTTTGCTTTCCTCAGAGACCATAACATGGGCACTTTCTACAACAACAATCTGCGTTTTGACATGCATTGCATATATAGAGGTGATGGAGTTCACTACAGACAAAGGGAACAGGGTTTTTCTAGGCAACTTGAAACTTTGCATACAGTCTTATATGTAGCTATATAATGCACACTCTCAACACTCAGAGGCCCAAAATGTTGTTAATTTTTTTGTTAAAGGATTTTTGGGGGAATTTTTTAAATTCGTGGTGATGTTGTGATGATTGCGATTACGTCGCATAATCACAAAACAAAAGCAGAATTTCAATGACCACCACCACATTCAAAGATATTAACTTAAAAAATTCAGTCTAACTATTACAATAGACATATTACTAACCACATCACTGCTTTAAAAACATATTTGTACCCATATTTTTTTAGTACGTTTTTTAAGAAATGGTTTAAACCCTACTTCCCATTTTTCTTGATTTCACTGAGAATCGCGATGACTCCCGTAACTGCAATGATCGTGCCTTTTTTAGGGGGTGCAAAACACATATATGCACACATTTTACAGTATTTTAGACACTTTACAAATCTTGGAAGCCCATGTTGCTTACCATCTCTGCGCTTTCATAGAGAAGTCAGAGTTTCTGGACCCATGTCAGGCGGGGTTTAGACCAGCAAACCACTGAAGCAGTGGTCACGTCGGTGTTGGACAAATTGCGAAGAGAAGTGGATAAGGGGAACACACAAGCTCTGGTGCTACTTGACCTGTCGGCGGCCTTTGACATGGTGCACCACACATTGCTGGCTGACCGTATCAGGACCACGGGTTTATAGGGCGCAGCGTTGAACTGGATAATATCATTCCTGAAGGATAGATCCCAATCGGTGAGACTCTTCCCCTATTCCTCTAAAGAGGTTAAGGTGAGCTGTGGAGTGCCCCAAGGGTCTTCTCTTTCCCCCCACTTATTCAATATCTATATTCAACCTTTGGTCAGATCCCTTAAGATGATGGGAGTGAATGTCTTCAACTACTGCTGTTTGCGATCAATGATAGCGATGCAGCTAGGCAGCACTTTCAAAACACCATGCTATTCATCTGGAGATGGGTGAATGATAACTATCTGAAACTTAACTCGGATAAAACTGAGATAGTCCTCACCAAGAATAGAACTGCCTGTTGGAACCCTGTGTTGTGGCCAAGTGAGATGGGTTCCCCGCCCACTCCAAAAAGGGCAGTATAAAGCTTGGGGGTGCTCATTGACGAGGTGATTTCACGATTGGGATAATACTGTTGCCACCTGTTCTTTCGTCACAACATGAAGAAGTATTGGTGACTTGAACCTAATTATTGTGGCCTTACTCGGCGTAATAAATCCCGGCCTGCATATTCACTTGGAAATCCAGTTATTTGAAGCAATTGGAAACTGTAGAATCAATCTGTCCAATAGATGTATACCGATTCAAAACTTTGCATCCTTAGTCGTGATAGAATCATCACTGGCTAAGTGCCCTGAAGAAGTCTTGGGTTATACCCTCACGAAACATGTGTCGGCTGGGCAGTGTGATTGACAATAAACAGATGAGTGTGAATCATCTGAGATGTTCCACGATCAATTTTGTTTGTGTATCAAAGCATATGAAGATTGATAGCTGTTATGTTTGGATGTAAACTTTAATGGCACCAATTGTGTGATACTTTATTTGTGTGTGCACAGGCTTATTGAGTACTGTATTCAGGATCTTTATTGTCCTGTGTTGAAGGGTTTAGGGTTTTCCCTTCTGCACGTGGCACCACATTAACTTTTGGGGGTTTGAAAATAGGCGCCATCTTATACCGCAGCAATATAAACCCGTTGAGCTGTAATCCTCTGAACCTGGCTCAGGAGGAAATGAGGCGAGCAGCTATGAACCCTTCACCTGCTGCAGCAACTACATCTGGAACGTCCTCAGCAACACCTGCACCGGACATTAGGCCAGAATTTGCGTTTCTTGAACAACATTGTGTGAAGTGCAAGAAACTAATATGCTTCGGTGAGCAGTTAGTAAATGCAGTTTGTGCTGTGCAATGGAATCATCATTGTTAATTTTTTTTTTTTAGGAATGATACATAATTCCAAAAGTTTGCTGTTTTATTCATTCTTTTTTTTGTTGATTTTTTGAAAAAAACACCAAAAAAATACAAAACTGTTGAAAAAAAAATATATATATATATATAAAAGAAAAAAGAAGAAGAAAAAAAGTTCTTATCAGAACTACCTTATCTGGTTAAAAAAAGAACTATAATTGCATGGTAATGTGTGAAAGTTTGGTTGAATATATGTGTAGAGCATGATTGAGTGAAAGAATGCATTAGTAGTGTATGGTGAATGTATAAGTGCAGATCTATAAGGAAGTACTGCAGCATGACACTGCAAGCTCTTTAGCTGCACCGCGCTGCTGCACTTCCGAAGCATAGGGATGTGACATATTTACATAAATATGTCGCAGCTCTGTGCTTCTTCCTGCACTGGAGCACAAACAGCTGCCAAGTGCTACTGCAGGCACCCTTGCATCATGGTGCAAGGATGTTTGTGTCGTGGAGAGATTGTTTTTGTATAGGAAGGGACACCTTCCTGCACAAAAATAATAATTAAAGGCATTTTTGTCTTTCAATGTGTGCTGTGGAATGCAGCATGCATTGAAAGATGAAAAAACGAGGTGTACCTGTATTAGTAGCTAAGCCACTCTATAAATACATTACTAGTAACTGGAATGATTACAGTGCTGCAAGTACAATACATGGTCAATTTATGAATGCTGAGGTATTGGCGGAGTGATAGGAGAAGAAGATACTGTTGGTATTGACAGAGTAAAAGGATATGTATAGTGGTGGATAAGTGATGGAGAAGTATATGGAATAGACATGAGGATACCTAGACGGTATAGTTAGTGCTGGTAGTTAACAGTAGGGTAAGTTTATAAGTTGTTGTATGTTGGCACAGAGATTAAAGAAATATATGGTTCTGTCAGGATAATTGCAGGAGTGGACAGAGACTGATAGTCTGATTGGGGCAGTACTAGAATACTACTTGGCTTATAGCAAGGGTGAATCAGTACTCTGCTGGGGGTTAGAGGCCTGCATGGATTGTGCACATTTGATTGTACCACTGCGTGTCTTAATACCTGAGTCATTCTACAAATACATGCATAGTGGCTGGATACTTACTCTGCTGGTAGTTGACTGCAGGGACAGTTTATAAATGCTTCTGTGTTGGCACAGAGATTAGATAAGGACATCCTTCTGACAGTATGATTGCAGGAGTGGACAGAGACTGACAATCTAATTGGGGCACTGCATGAATACTACCTGGCTTGTAGCAAGGGTGAATAAGTACTCCGCTTTGGGTTAGGGGCCTGCATACATTGCGCACATTTCACTGTAGCACTATGTATCTTAATGTTTGAGGCATGCTACAGGTGTATGGATACTGAGTAGATAATGAGAGTGCTGGTAATTGACAGGAAGGTGAGTATTTAAGTGCTTCTGTGTTGGCACAGAGATTAGATAAAGACATGATTCTGTGAGCATTATTGCAGGAGTGGACAGAGAATGACAGTGTGATTGGGGCACTACATGTATACTACTTGGCTTATTAGAAGGGCGAATCAGTAGTCTGCTGGGAGTTACAGGCCTGCATAGATTGCACACATTTCACTGTAACAGTAAGGGTCCTAATGCCTGAGGCATTCTACAGGTGTATGCAGTGACTAGATAGTGAGAGTGTTGGTAGTTGACAGGAAGGTAAGTTTTTAAGTGCTTGTGCGTTGTGTTGGCACAGAGATTGGATAAGGACATGATTCTGTCAAGATGATTGCAGGAGTGGACAGAGTCTGATAGGCTGATTGGGACACTGCATGAATACTACCTGGCTTATAGCAAGTGTGAATCAGAACTCTGCTGGGGGTTAGAGGCCTGCATAGATTGTGCACATTTGATTGTAGCACTGCATGTCTTAATACCTGAGTCATTCTACAAATGCGTGCATAGTGGCTGGATACTTACACTGCTGGTAGTTGACTGCACAGAGACTTTATACGTGCTTCTGTGTTGGCACAGGGATTAGATAAGGACAACCTTCTGACAGTATGATTGCAGGAGTGGACAGAGACTGACAATCTAATTGGGGCACTGCATGAATACTACCTGGCTTATAGCAAGGGTGAATCAGTACTCCACTGGGGGTTAGAGGCCTGCATAGATTGTGCACATTTGATTGTAGCACTGTGTGTATTAATACCCGAGTCATTCTACAAGTGTATGTATAGTGGCTGGATACTTACACTGCTGGTAGTTGACTGCAGGGAGACTTTATAAGTGCTTCTTTGTTGGCACAGAGATTAGATAACGACATCCTTCTCACAGTATGATTGCTGGATTGGACAGACACTGACAATCTAATTTGGGCACTGCATGAATACTACCTGGCTTATAGCAAGGGTGAATCACTACTCTGCTGGGGGTTAGAGGCCTGCATAGATTGTGCACATTTGACTGGACCACTTTGTTTCTTAATAACTGAGCCATTGTGCGTATTTAGAATTAGGATCTGTAAAAGAGAAGAAAAAATAAAGTTATAATATATAATCTTATAATTTTTACAACACAACATAATTTTACCATTATATAAATTATTTAGTATGCCTTTTTTGCTGTTCTCAGAATATATTGGATTTCACTATTAATAGTGATTTCAATGTTACTCATCACATAACAGCGGGCAAAAAAACACAACAATCAATAAGATTGTTTAAAGAAAAACAAATCTGTGTCAAAAATATTTTAAACATAGTCAACTATCTCTCCACATTGCATATAAATAACATCCTGTATAACATAGTATATAATGCAACTCTCGTATATATAAAATGCTTCTTTCTAACAGAATTTTCTCAATATAATATCAAAGAAGATAAACAATAACTCAATCAACAATTCTTTATAATTGCCATATACTCTAAATGATGTCATTTAAAATATTTGCTGACAGAATATCTCTAAAAAACTGCTTAATTTATATTAATATCTTTCCTGTAGGCCAAATGACATTACTAAAATCCTTCATACTGAAATTGTCAAAAATATTGGTATTAATACATATTAACATATCCCCAATAGGCCGAATTATGTTGTTAGAACTTTGGCTTTATAAATATTAGGTATGAATTTGGTAATTCCTTAGGCAAACGATATTTAAAGACCAAATGAGCATCATTACAATATCTCCATCCTTTATTGCATTTTAAATAGACTTTGTAATGTCCAGATGTTGTTGCAGGTCCATCGTGGAAAATAATTGCTACTGCTACAAAAGTTCTTCCTGATATTGATAGTTGACTTGCTACAAAATCTTTAATTAAAGTTTCCAATTTTCTTCCATCACCTGTACAATGTTGTATCATTAGAATTATATATTGTCCAAATCTTTCTATAAATAATGTTGATTACATTTCTGATTTGCACTGGCTACACTCCATATTTTGATTTGCTGCTTAACTAATTTGTTGAAAGATACTGCTTTACAGTCCGGTATTGTCAAATATATGAATCTCTCAGTGTGTATGTTAGTGGTAGAAGTAAATATACCATTTTTACATTGATGTTCCCATTTTTAACGAAGTCCAAATAGATTATCAATTTCTATTCCTTCATCTTCCAATACAGCAAGCCTATACATTAGAAATTCCTGAGCATCTTGTTGCACATTCTGTGTAAATTGCGTACAACCACTACATATATCCAGAAGATTCCGAATATCAGAAACACTTTGGATTTTACTTTTATCAGTTTTCAGTTTTTCAAAAATAGAATGCAACAAAGAACAAAACCATTTTTCTCGATGCTCCATAATTTGCTGTTGCAGATATTCTAAAGAAAATACAACATTTACCACTACATTTGGATAGCAGTTGATACCTGAACTATTTTCTAATTGATATCCAACAATCTCTTCAATAGTCTCCTTGTGCTTTTTGCTTGGAATCTCAACATTATCTTTTTTTTCCTCTCTTTAACTTCACTACAGATATTCTCATATATCCATTTTCGACCAACTACACGCTTTTCATATACAGGATATTCACCTAAATTGGGAGCATATAGTCTTCTTAACCGATTATACTCTCTTACACAATTTGAATCTGCACTAATCTTTCTCTCATCAAAGTCAATCAAATACAATCCAGATAAAGTTCTGACTCGTGACAAAGCAACATATGCCATACCCTCTTTAAATATGGTACTCCAAATGTTTACCAAAGCACTGTCTACACTTTCCTTTCCTTTACTTTAATTTTACTCATTTATATAGTGCAAATGAATCATCCCCGCAGGGATCTCTCGGCGCTTAGAGAAATGACTGTTCATGGTCAGAGTTTCCTAAAACAGCCACGTCTTTAAGAGTTTCTTAAAGCAGGATATCTCGGTACAGGACCGGATCTTCTCTGGTAGGGTGTTCCAGGGACTGGGGGCCAGATAAGAAAAGGCTCAACCCCCCATTTTTGCTCTATTTATTCTGTGTGAACACAAGAAATTACGGTTGCTAGATCTTAGATGCCGTGTAGGTTTGTACAGGGTAAACTTCTTATTGAGGTAGGCTGGGCCATTCCCCTGTAGAGACTTGAAGACCACGCGTAGCATCTTAAAGATAGCTCGTTTCCTAATCGAAAGCCAATGAAGTTAGCTCAAGAGGGGCGCAGAAGGAGTGCGGGCCGGTTTGTTAAGGGCGAGGCGCGCTGCAGTATTCTGCACCACCTGTAGTCTGGATAGTAGGTCTTCCCTTATTCCGACAAGCAACGAGTTGCCATAATCCAGTCGACTAACCAAGAGTGACTGGATAAGGGTTGTTCTTGCCAAGAGTGGAATCCAGGAAAAGATTTTTCTTAGCATCCTCATGGTTCCGAAGCAGGTACCTGACAATGTCTTCACCTGCTCCTCCATTGATAACGTATTATCAATCCTGATGCCAAGATTCTTAGTCCAATTTTTGGGGGAAGGAGCCTCTCCCAACTCCAGAGGCCACCAGTTGGGAGACCAGATTTCCTCGGCCTTCCCGAACAGCAGTATCTCTGTTTTGGATGAGTTGAGCTGTAGGAAGTTCTTCTTCATCCACATTGTGATGCTAGACATGCAGCTTTTACATTTTTATTGAGTGGATACAATGTCATCCTCAATGGAGACAATCAGCTGCGTGTCGTCGGCATACGAGATGGTCTCAAACCCACAGCTTCTGATAATTTCCACCAAGGGGCCACATACACATTAAATAGGATGGGACTCAGGATAGATCCCTGCGGAACTCCCTTGTCCACCAGTGTGGCTTATGATACAAAGGTACCCAACTGAATGCTTTGGGTGCGCTCTGATGGATAGCTTTGTATCCATTTAAGAGCCTTGCTCTGACACCAATCCCTCACAGTCTATCCAGCAGGATCCTGTGAGAGATGGTGTCAAAGGCTGCCGACAGATCAAGAAGGACTAGGATCACTGGGGTCCCCCTGTCCAATGTCATCCTTATAGTATCCGTGACCTCCAACAGTGCGGCCTCGGTGCTATGCGAGGTACGGAATCCGGACTGGGAAGGATCCAGAAGGTTATTTTGTTCCAGATGGCGAGACAAATGCTGGTTTACCAGTGACTCCATTACCTTCGAGCAACAGGAGAGAAGAGAGATCGGCCTGTAGTTTTGTAGATCAGTCAGATCCGCTAGCACCTTTTTAAGCAATGGTTTAATGCGTGCGCTTTTCCACTTCCTAGGATACTTGGCAGTGTCTAACGAGATGTTATAGACCTCTGCCAACACATCAGCCAAGACCGGGCTGAGTTCCGACATGACGGTCGGTGGTGCAGGATCTAATGGAGATCCTGATTTCACAAGGCTTAATAGGGAGCCCACTTGTTCCCTCATGACATGAGGGAAATAGTCTAGCCTAAGAGGGTTTAATATTTCCTGCAAAGGATCTACAGGAGGGTCTACTTCCACCCGTTCGAAAGAGCAATAGATTACATCAATTTCAGCCACGGCCCGTATAGGGTTTGCTACCGGGGTGGTGACGTAGGGCGGGGGAGGGCCTGGGTGGGGGGTTGTAAAATGCGGCATACGGACAATTTCAGGTAAGTAACGAAAACAAAAAAAAATGAATTTCGTTGTGCACGCTGCATCGCATTTGGCGATGCAACTTGCGCAACAAAATTCGTTTTTTTTTCTCCGTTTTTCGTTTTTTTTTCCTGGAGGATCCTGACTCAGTGGAGCAGAACTTTGACTATCTTGAGAACTGTCTCTAGCAATCTCAGCTGCAATAGTAGCTTCTTGATCAATTTTTTCATTCAACATTTTGAGATAATTTACAAAAACTGTGCATTCATGCCTTGAAAGAATCTTCATTGCACTCAAAATCTTCAAGTAATTCCAGTTCCGTGCACCAAGGTTTGAAGGGTTGTAAAATTGCCAAATAGTACAATTCTCTTTAAACAGGAGTATCACAGGTCAGTTTCCAATGATTAATCAAATTTCCTTTAGTATGTTTCACCAAACATCCTTCTGAACCAATCACTTCATATTTTCCTTCATTTATATTCTCTGTAGTATTTCTCTTAAAACTGTAATATTGCAGTACTTCATAGAGACATATGTTCTCAAGATGAGGACTTCTATTTGGATAGTATGTATCCAACATTTTTGTTTTGACTATATCTGTGTTTTCCGGTTCATTTAATGCTAAATATTCAATTTCCTGGATAGGTTGAAGTACTCGATTTCGCGTTGCAGCACAACCTAGACTAACCCAAATAATTCCTCTTGACTTTGAATATAAACTTGCAGACGATAACCGATCCGAACATTCGTACGATCCAATTTCTCGATGTGACAGCATCTTCCAACTAAAGCTGTACAATTTCTTACTGAGACTCTTCTCGTGGGAAATTTCTTCCCACATTTCTTTCAACTCCGTCTTTTCTGATTTTGTTATGTATGATGTTACATACCGAGCCACAGCAATGGAACTATCTGCAACATACTGAATATCCATATTAGCATTCCACATTGACAGAATAACTGGATTATAATCATTTACATCATTCGATTCTTCACTTCTTCTCAAATTGTATGTATTTGTGGGAGAGTTTCTCGTGATGATATGTCCCCCTGCTGACATGAAACTGTTCGCTCTTCTTTTGGCTATTACTGGACGTGGAAATCCAAAACGACATTTGGTATAAAACTTTTCCTTCGACTTGTATTTCCGTCGACAGTATTTCCCACATCGATGACTTTGGAATCGTAACACTAGTTGCCTTAAGGTGTTTTCTTCTGTTCTCTTAGGTATAGCACATGTAACATAATCTTCAATAAAAGATAAAACAGTGTCATCCGAATCAGTTCCAAATTTGGGTGCATCCTTGATCCATAGAAGCATATGTATATGAGGAGCACCTCTAGCTTGATACTCCTTTCTCCCCAAAAAATCCATAACTTCTCCAAGAGGAGGATTCTTTTTGTCGCAGATAAAAGACATCATAGCTTCAAACCTATGACTGAAATATCTGCATACATTAACAGGATCCAAAGAACACAATTCTCCAGGAGTCTTGAATTCAATGTTTTGAATGTTTGAATTTGCTTCTCGAAGAAATTGAAGTAAATCATCCCATGCGTATTCAGCACAGCTTATGGTAAGAAACCACGTTGGAGTTTCTAAATTCCTTAGCATGCATTTAAGTTCTCCATGACGACGACACCAATACTCGTTAGTACCACGCTGACATGCCATCAAATTAATCAGTTGAGATTCCAAATGATAATCTCTCTGATGTACTTTTTCCGTAAATTCCTTTTGCAGAAACATTTTGAAGATGTACTCCTGTTTTTAATATATGGTTGACTGCATATGAAAGTCCAGACAAGTCACTCTCAAACAAAAGATGAAATATATATGGGATACATTGTCGAAGTCTAGGATCTTCTGCATACAATCTTGTTGTCCGATATTCTGATGCAGGAATCTGTATTGATCGTTCGTCATATCATCCACCTTTTCCAGTTGGGAACAGCTGGGGAAAACAACGGGCTTCCAAAGTCTTTTCCCAAACACTTAAGGGATTCCCCTTCTCTTTCTTCATTTGGAATAATTCAATAGTATTCCCCAACACTTCTTTAGAATGTAAAGGATGTACACTATAATGTTCATACATTTCTTCAGTTTTTGACATGTCCACTTACTCTTATACACTAACCCGAGCGATTGAGGAGCGGATGTAAAGTGAGGACCCTACCTCGAGACTGACCCGACGTTCATTTAGAACTAATTGGAGAACCGGTGTTCGGATCACATTTAAAAGTACCAACAGTCAAGTTTGCATAATAGTTTAAAGGCAGTACATTAAGTGTGCCGTCTACCCTGCAGCGTATGAGAGAACTATGGAAGAAACATTTGTTGTATAACCCCTGTCCTGAAGAGGCCATAAGCAATTATGGCTGAAACGTGGTCACGTCGACAGACATTGGATGGAGGAGTCACTAGATTTGTAGTGATTCTTAGATTTTTGTAGGGACACTCAAACATTTGGGCCACTCTGCCCTCTCTAGTGTTCTTTTTCTGACTACCTCCCAGTGGTTCACCTGCAATTCAGAGGGGGACACTTTGGAATTATTTGCTTTTGGGTTACTGTTTTTTGTATTATGTCCTTTGTGCATTGTATATAATTGATGTTTTGTGTGTTTCTCTTTGAATAAGCGCCTGTTTTTGTGTATTTTTGAAAATGATACTTGATGTATTCGTAATGAATATTTGATACTCTTGAAGGGGTAATTAAATGTACTCTTTTCGTGAAAGTTTTTTGTATTATTTCCTTGATACCTTTTTCTCTTGTATACACTTTCTCAATCTGACCACTTGACATTTCGCTCTCATCTCCTAAAAGTATTTCTTCTTCTTCAACATACACATTCTTGTACAAATCATTGTTTTTTATAAGATACAATGTTGCCTTTTGCACTTTCCTGACATCCACTAATTCTTGCCAGATTTTCTTACTCTTAGTAGGAACACCATTCACTAGAATAATTATTGGTTCACTTTCTTCTTTCTCTACACCAATAGTTTCAATATTTTTCTTTAAATCTAGAGGTAAATATACAACTCTTCCTTTTAATCTTCTCTGTAAATCTGTGGGAGGCAATTTACCTGTTTCAGGCTCCATACGAACAATAGCCTGAAACGGGTGCACAGATTGAATCAGAATACACTCATACGTGTTTAAATCCATCAGTTCTTGAGGAATATCTACCAACTCCAGATCATTATGCACAGCTCTTCCTGGCATTTTATTATCCTCTAATTTGTTATAACAATATTTACAAATACGTTAATTAGTACCCAAATCAAAGAAATCCTCTACCATCAAATAAGTTTCAAATTCCTTCCACTTATCATTATTTTCTTTTTCACTTTTTAAATACAGATCAACAGTCCTAATCTGATTCTTATAGTGAGTTCGTCGACAACAAATACATGTATAATTTGGACTTTCACATGAAATTACCTTAAACTTTTAAATTTCTTCTTCAAATTTCTCTGTAGTAATCTTTTCCATGTTTTCTTCAGTGCCTACTTCTATCAATGTCTCACTTTATCTACTCTCTTCTTCAGGACCAAAGTAACGAAACTCTATTTCATCACAAACTTTTTTTACATCTAATACTGACCCATGCACAAGTGCACTCTTTAATTCATTTAAAAATATTGCTGGACTTTTTGCGTAATACAATCTTCTGACTGACTTCCGCATTTGAGAATGATGCACTGCTAACATTCTAAAGTGATGAAAAACACTTTGACATACTTTTCTAGCCAGAGAATGACCTTGCAAACCAGTATTTTTTGTCACTCTGCAAGGATCTAGACCTTGCAACATCTTAATCACTTGTTTAAGAGTTTTTCTACTATAAACTCATAAGAAATTCCGAAAAATATCAATAGATTCCTGACGTATACTGCATATGCTACTACAATCCCAAGCATACACTGGGGCTTTAGTACGTCTCCCTAGAACTTCATCAGCTACCAGTTCCTCTACATTTCTAGGAACCATTTTTTCTTTTTCAATTGGACAACCGTTTTTAACCTCATAAGCACGACCACTGGTATCAACTGCATGCAACAATGTATTGGTTTGAAAATAACTCTCTTCATTAAAAAAAGGCTCGGAACTTGAACTGTGTTTCCATTCACCCAAAAAAAAATCACAAAAGTTACTTCTGTTGATTAATCTTTTCCTTTTACTTTTGGCCTTCATAAAAGATATTGGCTTATCTAATGATCGAATTCTATTTAATACTAAAATGAATAATTTCCTTTTCAGTTCAAAAGCCTTTTCAACAATAGTTTCAATCTGTTTTTGCTTTTTATAATATGCTGATCTTTTTTTATATTTCCTCACATCTTTCAACAAATTAAAGATAACTCTATTATAAAACATTCTTTTTCTTATTTCAGTAAATTGATTCTTTCTCCTTTTACCATATATGTTTTCTTGAAAACTTAATTTTCCATTAATCTCTCCTTTTTTTCTTGTTATTGTTCTTTCTTCTAGAGGCATTGTTTCTACTTTCCACATTGTGCACACTGTTTCTAGGCTGTGAAAGTCTTTTAATACATTCTTTGGTTCTCTTACCTCAGGATTTCTTTTTACTCCCACATGTTGTTCTTCATCTACATGTTGCTGTTGTGTTTTCTTCAAATAATACTCCTTTTTTGTTGTTTCCTTCTTTCTGTTTTTTTAGTCATGGTGACTTTTTTTTGTAATGATGATGAACACTACCTGTTTTGAAAAAAATATATAATATTATTAAACTAAATCTATAAAATAATTTATTGTATTATTAAACAAATATTTATATGCTTTGTTTAGAAATCACAACCCATTTTCTGCAATACAGAGGTAGTAGTTTGAAAAATGAAGGACAAAATAAGTAGTGTTTATGTGTTTAGAGGACTGCATGAATACTGGATAGGTGTTTGTAATATTGATGTATTACTACCAGGGTCATTGCGTAAGTACATAAATACTGACTGAATGATTAGAGTACTGTAACAAAAGAGAATGCTGAATTTATAAATCCCTAGGTTTTGGTACAGTGATTACATAAAGGCATAGTTCTGTTAAGATGATTGCAGGAGTAGACAGAGAATGACAGGCTTATTGGGGCACTACATGAATACTACCTGTCTTATTGCAAGGGTGATTTAGTAGTCTGCTACTGGTTAGAGGCCTACATAGATTGTGTACATTTCACTTTAGCACTGCTTATCTTAATGCCTGAGTCACTCTACAAGTGCATGGATAGTGACTGGATATTTACAGTTGACTGCAGGGAGAGTTTATAAGTGCTTGTGTGTTGGCACAGAGAATCGATAAGGACATGCCTCTGTCAGGATGACTCCAGGAGTGGACAGAGAGTGACAGTCTGATTGGGGCACTGCATGAATACTACCTGGCTTATTGCAAGGGTGAATCAGTACTCTGCTGGGGGTTAGGGGCCTGCATACATTGCACACATTTCACTGTAGCACTATGTGTCTCAATGCCTGAGGCATTCTACAGGCGTATAGACACTGACTAGATAGTGAGAGTGCTGGTAGTTGACAGAAGAGTGAGTTTTTAATTGCTTCTGTGTTGGCACAGCGATTAGATAATGACATGCATCTGTCAGGATAATTGCAGGAGTGGACAGAGACTGATAGCCTGATTGGGGCACTGAATGAATACTACCTAGTTATTGCAAGGGTGAATCAGAAGTCTGCTGGAGGTTACAGGCCTGCATACATTACGCACATTTCACTGTAGCACTATGTGTCTTAATGCCTGAGGCATTCTAAAGGTGTATGGGCACTGACTAGATAGTGAGAGTGCTATGAGTTGGCAGAAGAGTGCGTTTTTAAGTGCTTGTGTGTTGGCACAGACAGTAAATAAGGACATGGTTCTGTCAGGATGATTGCAGGACTGGATAGAGAGTGACAGTCTAATTGGGGCACTACTTGAATACTACCTGGCTTATAGCAAGGGTGAATCAGTACTCGGCTGGGGGTTAGGGGCCTGCATACATTGCACACATTTAACTGTAGCACTATGGGCCATATGTAGGAAGCCTAATACCGGTCGGTAACGGCCGATTTTCGGTAAATATCCCGTTACCGACCGGTATTTAGTCTTTTGCTATGTAGGGGGATCATTTCAGGATTCGGTAATTTACCAAATCGGTAAAATTACCGAATCGGTAATTTTACCGATTCGGTAAATACCGAATCCTGAAATGAGATGTAGGGGGAGTGTGTCGTTGGTGTGAGGATTCGTTATTTACCACCAACTAAAAGTTGGTGGTAAATGACGAATACATGTAAAAAGGCATTTTTTGGCTATTTGAAGTGTGCAATGTGGCAGACATACATGCCCTTAGGGCATGTATGTGCGCCACATGTGCACACATGGACGAATGAGGGGTGCAACAGGGTGTCAATGTGACACCCTGCCACCCATGGTGATGCCTCCCCCATTACCGATTCAGTATTTACCGATTTGGTAATGGCAACTGGCTTCCCATTCATTCCTATGGGCATCCAGGCCCATAGGAATTAATGGGAAGCCAGTTGCCATTACCGAATCGGTAAATACTGATTCTAAAATACACACAGACACCGAATCGGTATTTATTTACCTACATTACATTTACCGATTCATAAATACCGAATCGGTAAAATTCGGTATTTAAGAATCGGTAAATGTAATTTACCTACATATGGCCCTATGTGTCTTAATGCCTAAGGAATTCTACAGGTATATGGACACTGACTAGATAGTGAGAGTGCTGGAAGTTGACAGAAGAGTGAGTTTTTAAGTGCTTCTGTGTTGGCACAGCGATTACATAAGGACATGTTTCTGTCAGGATAATTTTAGGACTGGACAGAGACCTTTTTGGAAATATTTGGTGTAATTCCATTCAGCAGTTCGGGCTGTAGCCGTCTCTAAAATTTCTTATGGGAAATAACATGGGGAAAACACGTTTTTGGACCCCCCTTTTTTCTTGGCCCCCGCTTGACGAATCACCCCCAAACTTTTAGGATAGGAGCTGACCGGAACGGGCCATTAGTTTTGAAAATTTTGCGAAGATTCGTCAACCGGCGCCAAAGTTATTGGGAATAGAATGTTACGATTTTCCTATGGATAATATGTCCTAACTATAACTACCTACTGGCGACCGTCAGTAGGTAATATGTATATATATATATATATATATATATGTGTGATCAAGGCCATCTTGTGGCCGAAACGCGAAATGGCGTGCTGTGTGGGTGCTGACATTCATCAAAATACTATGAAGCACGAGCTGGTGTCCGTGTGCTTTCTTCCTCGCCGTTAGGAAGTGGGAGACAGCGTTTGGACTTTATATATATATATATATATATATATATATATATATTCTGCTCCAAAGGTTGTCCAGCAGGTGAGTAGCACTCGATCAGTAGCTTTATTTGTTATAGGCAGGGACGAGGATCCGCTTGTAGAAGCCGCTCCGTAATGGAATTGCCTGACGCGTTTCGAAGCTCCATATGCTTCTCTTCAGAGGCTTGAATGGAGGCAGTGTGTGCAAACGCTGAACCCACTTCGCCATTTACATATTGCCCACCCACCAATGGGAAGCTCGAATGAGACTGTGCATTGTGGAAAATGTGGTCCGAATAGCACACAAATCTTGTCCTGTATGGACCCTGCAAGTGGACTCATCCTCAATCCTGTTTGCCGCCGCTGGCCCACATTGCTGATATGATAGTTATCATGTCGGGTGGCCCCCATAACATTACGGGGTGGTGCACACTCCGCCGCAGGACGGCCGCGTATTACATTCTGCTCCAAAGTTTGTCCATCAGGTGAGTAGCACTAGATCAGCAGCTTTATTTGTTATAGGCAGGGACGAGGATCCGCTTGTAGAAGCCGCTCTGTAATGGAATTGCCTGACGCATTTCGAAGCTTACGGAGCGGCTTCTACAAGCGGATTATCGTCCCTGCCTATCATAAACACATTCACTGGATGATGTCATCAGTGATGTCATCAGTGATGTCATTTGAGATGTCATCAGTGATGTCATCAGTGATGTCACTGACCATGTCATGAGTGATGTAATATGTGACGTCATCAGCAGTGCATTGCGGGGCGCAAGTTATAGTTAGCTCTACTAACTATAACGGCCGAATTTCTATGGTTTTGTACGAGTGAAATGTGCAACTAACTATAACGTCCCTGAAACCTATGTTTTTTTCAGTGAATTTCAAAGGTTTTTTAATTGCTAATTTGTAACTATAACGTCCCTGAAACCTATGGTTTTTTCAGTGAATTTCAAAGGTTTTTAAAATGATAATTTCTAATTATAATGTTCATTAAACCTATGGTTTTTTCAGTGATTTTAAATTATCATTCCATTTTCAACCTGTTGAAAACAGGCGATATCGCCAGTTTTCCAACAATAGCTTCCGCAAAAAAAAAATTGCCCCAAATGAGAGCAATAACGAACGCAAATAATATCTAGAGTAGGCGTTTCTGTACAAAAATAAATCAAAAACACCACTTCCCGATATTTTCAACGAGCAGCCAACTCTGCGGTGCTATCCAGAAACAGGCGATAAACTGCGTTAGCAGTAGGAATGTACCATCTGCCTTTTACTGGTGTAAAGTAGGACGACTACCTACAGTTTGAAAGGGAGCTTAGCCCAGAATCACATCTGAAGACCAACACATGTCATAGAGCTACTGATCATGCACCTCCGACACCCAAGAAGGAACCAAAACCCACTGCCACCACCCACAGAACCTCCCCCCCGACCACCCCCTTACTACCATTGCGGCAGCGCACAACAGGACTGTGGACCTTCCAAAAACGGCATGGCCCCTCAGCCACACAATAGCTGAATGTTGAGAGATGTGGCAACCAAACATGTGTGAAGGACACAAGTCACCCACCAATAATAATATCCATAATACCAAGTGTAGTGGTGATGTGCTAGACACACCTCACTATGCAGAGCACAAACACATTGCTCCCAGTGCGGCCCGCCCGGACCACGCATCATCGCAGGCTGCGTAAACGCTGAGCGCCAGAGGTACCACTAACTCAGTGCACCACAAGTCAACAGCACGTGGCCTTATTAAGGCAGAATTTATTAGACAAAAGACATTGCTACCAGTGCGGCCAGCCCGGACCACGCATCATCGCAAGAGTCCAGTAGGCAACTAACTACAGCGGCCCTGAAACCTACACAATATCTTTTTAGTATCCTTGCTTCAAGAACTTCTTTTATATCAGTTATAGCTTTCCTACAATGACCAAATTCATCTTGCAAGTCTAAATGAACACTGAATGGCAGTCTACATTGCGGACAGCAGAGCTCATATTTCAAATTCAGTTTTGATTCATTAATTGCAGAGTGAACTGTACTCTATGTCCTCCGATTTTGTCAGGAGTAAGTGACAAAAAGCATTCCTCGATGTCTGAGCTGACTACTGCCTTCGATCTACACTTCGGACAGCAGGGCTCACAATTCAGATCAAGTCGCAATTGCAGATGACGCAGTCCAGTAGGCAAGAGACATTGCTCCTAGTGCGGCCGGCCCGCACCACGCATCATCACTGGCTGCGCACACGCTGAATGCTTCTGATGCCCCTACCTCAGTGCACCACAACTAATGGACCCTTTATGATAGAATCTTTTGTGTATGATTTCAGATCTGCTGCCCCTACCTCAGTGCACCACAAGTCATGGACCCTTTATGATAGAATCTTTTGTGTGTTATTTCACATCTGGTGCCCCTACCTTAGTGCAGCACAAGTCATGGACCCTTTATGATTGAATCTCTGTGTGTGATCCAATGATTAGTGTTGTACTTGTTGCCAGCACCAACCATTCCCGAAGGGCTGGCTTACACTCACCCCACACACATCCAGCACAGACGTCACTGGACATGTGACCCTGGTAATGAAAAGGAGTCGAGCGCACGTGCCTGTACCCAGTTCCACTATCTATCTGTGTCTATGTGTTCATTATGTATGCAACATGCTGCCCCTAGGCCTTACCACATTACATAGTGCTCTGGACAGCATATGCAACCATCTTACCTTTGACAGTGAGGGAAAACTTTAGTTATGTAACTTTGTCTCGGTCATTATACAAGTATGTACGTAGAGACTGCATCATTAGAGTACTGCAAGGAGAGTGTATACTGAATTTATAAGTGCGTGAGGATCGTCGGAGTGACTCTATAAGTACATATGTTGGCGCAGCCTAACTCCGACAACAACCTTGTCTTGACGGTAGCACTCCAACACGGACACCCATTGCCACTCCCTCACTGCTGGTATATACCCACACCACACCCATCCAGCACAGGCGTTACAGGACACATGACCCTGCTAATATAAAACACCGGGCGCACGTGCACTACGCCATTTTAGTTGAGCTTTCTATAGCCCAAAGCTAATTAAAAGTAGCCTAAACTAGCCCAATATTGCTACTTTAGGGAAGGAGGGGCAGGGAGAGCATCAAACAGGCGGTGAATGCATTGTAATTGATGTTGCAGCAGTATGTCAAGTAAATATTTGTGTAATAAAGTGCTTTAACACACTACTTTGCTGGAGCGGTGTATATATATTTATAATCTGGCAACTAGCACACACCAAAATTTTACCACACAACCGGAAAAATATAGCCCAATTGTGCGTGATCTAGCCCAATCTGGCAACACTGATGCCACAGCCACTCCCTCACGGCTGGTATACACCCACACCACACCCACAGGACACGTGACCCTGCTAATATAAAAGACCGGGCGCACGTGCACTACGCCATTTTACAGTTTAGAGTACATGGCCTCACTTCTCACTGAGTTGGTAGCACCGCAAGCCCTGAGTGGGTGTACAACCTGTGATGATGATAGGTGCACTGGTATGTCCTCTGCCATGGCCATATCAAGACTCAGTACCCAATGTGAGACCTATTACCTTCCAGAACGGAGCTGCATGATGTGGAGGGTGCCGTGACCGTGGAAAGGTGAGCAGTGAGGCCTGGGTGCGCAGCGGTGGACAGATACCTCTGGGCGGCGGGAGTGGAAAGGATGCAGCAGCCTGAATGCAGAAAGGCTGCACAGCGATTTAGGCATACGCAGTCATATATACCCTGCCATTACCCTTTCTTATTGCATTTTGAAAACGTTTTCCAATAGCAAGACAATTTTTACAGTCGGCCAAATGTCCGTCGCTCCCACATCTGTAGCAAAGTAGTTGAGTATTTATTTTTTCATACTTTGTACCCTTATATTTACCATCAAATGTTTACGAACTTTCCTTTCTCTGTTTTTTTTTTTACAGAGGTAAGGTGTGTTGGGAGCATCGAAGCATGCAGACACGAGCGTGACATTCCTCTCACAGCTCGTGGCTGCCTCACGTTGCTTTGGAAATGTTATGTTTTGAATGTGAGAAGGTTGGGAGGTAGAAGTTAACGGGGCTCAGTCATTCTTGCTGCTTACAAAACATGTTCTGAGGAGTAAACCACATCAAGCGAATTACCGTCACTGTCTTTTTATTCCTTCATACTGATCTTTCCTACAATTACTAATTCTGTACTATCTTTTCAGAAGTGGGAGCTTGAGGGTGCACTATGTCCCGGCACATGGTTGGAGACTCACTGGTGACACAAAGGTGAGCTGTGAAGATTTTCTCCAGTGTCACTCTCTCACTCTTTCTCTCTCTCTCTCTCTTCCTCTCTCCTTTGATGGACGCATGATGCACAATCTTAGCTTGCTTTTTATCTAACAGACTCTGATTCACAAATTGACGTCCCCCCCAACACCACCAGAGTTGAACACGTGTAGAACCTGCGATGATGCGTGGCCATCCTGGCAATCAACACCCATTTTGAAATGTGAGCTCCGTTGACCGCGTGTACTGAGGCTAAGGAGGTTCCTTCGGCACGTCGTCGACTCTCTTCGACACACGCCAGTGGCGGAAGGTGAGCAGAGAGGCTTGTTTGCGCAGCCGCGGGCACTCACCTCCGGCCAGTGGGAGTGGATGGGGTGTAGCAGCCTGGATGCGCAGCGTCAGGCAGTCAGCTCCGGATAGTGGGAGTGCATGTGGTGTAGCAGCCTGGCTGCGCAGCGACTGTTATACACCTCTGGGCAGTGCAAGTGTATGGGCTACAGCAGACTGGGGACCATAATATCAAGAACGGTGATAACATTATCTCCGCTTTAGCAGCAGGAAACTGCAGCTAAAGCGTCAATAAGTGGCTTGATAATATGCCCTTGAGAATTCCCATAGAAGCCCAGGTTCTGGTGTGAAGGACATCAAACCTGGGCTTCTATGGGAATTCACAAGGGCATAATATCAAGCCCCTTATTGCCGCTTTTGCAGTAGTTTCCTGCCGCTAAAGCGGTTATCGCCGTTCTTGATAATATGGCCCTGGGTGCGCATCGGCTGTTAGACACCTCTGGTATGCAGCAGCCTGGGTGCGCAGAGCCGAAACAGAGAATTACAAGTGTGCAGTTGTATATAGTCTGCAATTACTAATTCTATACTATCTTTCAGATAACTAAACTTGAGGGTGCTGTATGTCCCGGCACATGGTTGGAGACACACCGGTGACACAAAGGTGAGCTGCGAAGTTTTTTTCCAGTGTCAACACTCCCTCTCCCCCTTTCTCTCTCTCTCACACTTTCTCTCTTTCTCTGTCTCTTCCTCTCTCTCTCATTCTTTCTTTCTCTCACTTCCTCTCTCTCTCTCTCTCTCTCTCGCTTCTTCACATGGTTTGTCTCTTTTCCTCTCTCTCACACTGTTTCTTTCTCTCTTCCCTGTATCTCACTCTTTCTTTCTTTCTTAATATTTCTCTCTTCCTCTCTCTCACTCCTTGTCTCTCTCTCTTCCTCTCTCTCACTCTTTCTCCCTCTCTCTTCCTCTCTCTCTCTTCCTCTCTCTCATACTGTTTCACTCTTTCTCTCTTCCTCTCTCACTCTTTCTCTCTCTCCTCTCTTTCTCTCTCTGTCTTCCTCTGTCTCTCTCTTTCTCTCTCTCTCTTCTCTCTCACACTGTTTATCTCTTTCTCTCTTCCTTGTATCTCTCTCTTTCTTGCTTTCACTCTTTCTCTGTCTTCCTCTCTGTCTTACTCTTTCTTTCTGTCTTCCTCTCTCTCTTTCTCTTTTGCTCTCTCTCTTCCTCCCTCTCTCACTCTTTCTCTCTCTTCCCCTCTGTCACACTGTTTCTCTCTTTCTATCTTCCTAGTATCTCACTCTTCCTCTCTTTCTCTCTCCTTTGCAGGACGCATAACACACCATCCTATTTTTCTTTTTGTCTTGCAGGCTGTGATTCACAAATTGTCGAGGGATGGCACGCCATGGCTGTACATAGTTTTATTTGTTGTTGTTTTCTTTTAATAAAATATTTTACACAAATAGTTTTATTTGTTGTTGTTTTGTTTTAATAAAATGTTTGAGATGTAAATCCATACATGACTAAGATTCTTATTTGTCCAACCTCTCAAGCTTCTTTTTTATTTAAACTGCAACACCAGTCGATTTGTTAGGCTCCACATTTAAAAAGATTCCTGTCACATTTGTTTGTGGGGGTGAGCGGGGATGGCGGACAAGCAGCTGCTGCTGGGGGATGTCGGAGTACTGTTGGGTGTCCGACCTACATCATCGTTGCCTCCATTGCATCTTTTCTCAGAGATCTGCAAACCGGCGGCCTCGTTTGTAAAAGTGCAGGCCCGAGAAGTCGCACCGGAAGAGCTGCGAGCCCAACAGTGGTTCGCAGAGGGAGACTTGTGGGCCCAAGAAGGTTGTTGACGGTATGCTAGTGATGTGGGAAGAGGGTGCATTACCTGCTGATGTGGGGAGAGGCAGCGTGAAAGGGGTATCTCTCACAAACAGAGCTCCGGTATGTTTTCAGAAATGCCTCGGACAGATGCCAGCTGACGGACTGAATCACAAAATGGCTTTTCAATGCTCATATAGTAAGACTTATAAACAGTTCGTACCCAGGTTCGCAGAGGGAAAACTACGGCCCATCCGCTTGACTCACAGAGGCAGAACTACGAGCTGTCCGCTCCCAAAGGAACAGCAGCGTAGTAACTCGCAGAAGTACAGGTACAGCAGCATACTAGCTTGCAAAGGTAGACAGCTGAGAGCCAATGGACTGGCTTCTAAAGGCATACCTCCGAAGTGGTGATGTTGGGCACAGGGAGCGTGAAAGGGTTATCTTCCTACTAGTGTCCTGGAGTGGAAGTCGTGCTGCCTGGCGCTCACCTGTTTCTCCTTTATTGTTAATAAATCTTAAACCTTCACTGCATCCAAATCATCATTACACAGAGCTCTGCTATATTAAATTGCCCCCGGAACCTTTCTTTTATATTTTTACTCGATGCCAGGCACAAGATGGCTGCTAACACTTCCTGGTTTCAAGTGTTAGCAGTCAATCAGAGGACACTTCCTGCTTTGAAGAGTTAGCAGCCAATCAGAGGCAAGCTTGTGCTCGGGAGAAAGGCACGGACCAGATATATATATATTTTTTCCCTTTAATATCTCAAAAACTACTGAACGGATTTACACCATTTCAACAAAACCACGCTTTCTGGGCCAAGACCTTTCTCCCAGGCAAATTTGGTGTAATTCTGTTCAGCAGTTTGACCTGTAGCCTAATCTAAAGTTTACTATGGAAAATCCATTGAGAAAACACTTCAGCTTCAGCTGTAGCCTTGCACAAAGTTTCCTATGGGAAATTGATTTTTTCACTCTTATGTTTTGAATTTCTCACAGATTTACCCTCAGTGCTTAATTTGTAAAATATGAAGTCCAGGTGCTCATATTTTTGTAGGAGGCCACACCCATGTCCTCTGGCTCCACTCACTTCATTTACTTGCTCCACCCACTTACTCCATTGGCTCCACCCACATCCTCAACTGGCATGGCTGACAGCCACATTTAATACCTGATCTGAATTCCTACCTTGGTAATGTGATGGTTTACTTCATACGTGTTGGTTTTCATGCTGCTTGGAAAGAATATCTTAATAAATTCAAGGCAAAACCGCAAAAGAGACTGGATGTCATGACTTTTGGAACCAAAGATAATGAACTTTTTCTGACCATTAAAGTCCTAACTCCAAACTAATTCTGATATCACTATCTATTTATGTTGTATTTTGTGTCTCCCCAGACTTGACCCTAAACTGCCCCGGACCAGCCTATTACTAAAAAACAGTAGGATATATGACATTATGGAGCTCAGAGGTACAAGCCCACTATGAAGGCATCTATCACATTAAGAATATATTGAACTCTGCTAGAGGCACAATATGCACCTCCCTGGCAGATGCACAACCTGTAACTGATTTATGCACATCATTCACTCTTGTAATATGCCCAATATTGTAATTGTATTTATACAGCACTTCCACCCCTGACGATGCGTCAAAACACTTTTCGAAGAGCAGCATGCGACTCCGGAACACAAAAAGGATTAGTGGTGGGTTATTATAGGGTAATATATGTTAATTTGAGCGATGGACATGTGAGTCTGTTAGTTTCATTGAATGAGATAGTGGAGGGGTAGAAGAGGGAAGCGTCTAGAAAGTGTATTTCAGGAGATCATAGTAATATGAGGTTTGGGATCGGCTGAGGGAGGGATAGAGGAGGGGAAAATCTAGAAAGGGTTATTAAAGAGCTCATAGTAGTAAGATGAGGCTTGGGATGAGTAAAAGGACAGATGGAGGAGGGACAAGTCTCTAGAACGGGGTTTACTCCCACAAGTGCATTGTAAATAGGCATAAACCGAACATTTCTTACCCCAATTGGCATCCCTTAGCCTTAGCCCTTACAATAATGCTCCCAACACACAACGGTGCCTTTTGCTCCCTAACATGAAGGTAATACGCAATGATGTAGCTGTCAAACCCCTACCAGCACAGAATACAATTGACAACAGACTGTAAAGAGGTCTATTTGACAGGGTGCATAGAGGAAGAGACAATGGACCAAAATCATTTGAACGTTGATACCATCCTGTTTTATTTTCATGTATAGCAAACGCGAAATTTTAAGGTTAATAAACACAACTGTACAAAATGCACTACACACAATAATACAAATGCACAGGACACTAGAAACAGCCAAATACGCTCTGCGCGTTTTGCATTCTGTCATTTTTTTAAACTTAATACACTTAATGATTCAATACATTTTGTAACAATCAAACCGTAATCTTGCAACTGAAAAACGAAAGAAAATCACAGTAAGCCTATATATTGGTATTTGTCTTTTTTTAAAATTTTTAAATCAAATTAAAAAAACACATGAATGTGTCTTACACTTAAGAAAAATAATTAAACCAACAGTACCTGTGGCCAAATTGCATTCTGGCTGCGTTGTTCTTCAAAATAGGAACAGTGCCATGCCAGAGCAGAGTTCTAAAACCTCTTTGTGGCCAAATTAGCTTCCATGTATTGGGGGCGAGGGAGGGATGCTGCAGCTCCTTTTTTTTTTTCAACAGTGTTTTATATAGCGCAAACTTGACCCAAATCGGGTATCAGAGCGCTTTACATAGCACCAGTTGCATTACATGAGGACACATTCATTTTTGTTAGGCATTTTGCTTAAGTGCTATTAGTAAAATAAAATACAGCATTTTGGATTTGTGACTATTCCAACTATTAAGATTTTTGTAATGTAGAAGGAAAAAGGGATGCAGTCTGCAAAGTGTTTGGATTTGAACTGCTACATTTTCCCGAAGTTAAAAGCATTGTTCTGTATTATGTCACCACTCAAGGTTATAATGAGCACTGCAACGAGGTAGAGGTGGCCTTTCTAGGAGTGGCATATGGGCATGTCGTTGCTGACTCAAGGTAATACACTGGCATCGGACCTGTCCCTTGCACGTACACAGAGTCACAGACAAGCTCTTAGGTGAAAATAAACATAGTGATCCACCCACAGGTAAGTGTAGTATGTCAGAATCTCCCACAATAGATATGTATCCCACAATGGTGGAGAGTACACATTAGTTGTTAAAATACCCCTCACACACCAAATTTGGTGTGTGAGGGGTATTTTAACAACTAATGTGTACTCTCCACCATTGTGGGATACATATCTATCATGGGAGATTCTGACATACTACACTTACCAGTGGGTGGATCACTATGTTTATTGATCTATAAGCTAAACTGAAAGCATATTTTCTGGAAATCCACATTATCTTTCTCAGTCATGTGATAATGAAGTCTGACATTCTTAGTAAAACATGAACATCCAACAAGGGCAGAGACTGTCAGTTGATTCCTTTGTGTTCTACTGCAGCTTCCCAGAGTGTTCTAAAGAACAACAGTCCTACTTATGACAAATGTATTGCACACCTAAAGCCATCTTGATTGGAATAAAGTGGTAACTCTTAAAACATTTAATTTAAAAAGGAACACAATGAGGGGGTTGATTTTGCCATAGAAAGTATGATTAGTGCTGCAGAAAGAAAAATTAGGGCTCATTTTGAGTGACTTCTCAAATTCTCTTCCATTTCATTAAATAATTCTGACATGCAGACTGAAACATGTACTTTCAATACCAGCAGCAGACTTCCCTGGTGAGCAGTAGCTTTACTACAGTGATCTAATGAGCAACTAGAGCGCTAACAGTCTTACTTATGAAAAAAGTATGGCACACCTGAAGCCATCTTGATTGGAATAAAGTGGTAACACTTAAAACATTTAATTTGCAAAGGAACAAAATGAGGGGGTTCATTTTGCCATAGGAATTATGATTAGTGCTGCAAAAAGAAAAATTAGGGCACCTTTTGACTTCTCAAATCCTCTTCTATTTCATTAACAATTTCTGACATCCAGACTGAAACATGCACTTTAAATACCAGCAGCAGACTTCCGTGTTGAGCAGTAGCTTTACTACAGTGATCTAATGAGCAACTAAAGTGCTAACATTCAGAATTTATGGCAAATGTGTGACATATCTGAATACCTTCTTGATGGAATCAAAGTACAAAACTGAAAGCATTTCCTACTGAGGAGACTGCAGTAAATGAGGAAATTAGGAAACTTCATAACAAATAAGTCTCCCAAGATGGCCACCAGAGACAAAAGAGCCCAAATGTAGCACAAATATCACCCAGATGTAGCCCAAGTATAGCCCAATGACAGAATGCCCCAGAGTGTTCTTAAGAACAACTAGAGCGCTTACTGTCTTACTTATGACAAAAGTATGGCACACCTGAAGCCATCTTGATTGGAATAAACTGGTAACACTTAAAACATTTAATTTGCAAAAGAACAAAATGAGGGGGTTCATTTTGCCATAGAAATTATGATTAGTGCTGCAGAAAGAAAAATTAGGGCACATTTTGACTTCTCAAATCCTCTTCTATTTCATTAACAATTTCTGACATCCAGACTGAAACATGCACTTTTAATACCAGCAGCAGACTTCCGTGTTGAGCAGTAGCTTTACTACAGTGATCTAATGAGCAACTAAAGTGCTAACATTCAGAATTTATGGCAAATGTGTGACATATCTGAATACCTTCTTGATGGAATCAAAGTAAAAAACTGAAAGCATTTCCTACTGAGGAGACTGCAGTAAATGAGGAAATTAGGAAACTTCATAACAAATGAATCTCCCAAGATGGCCACCAGAGACAAAAGAGCCCACATGCAGCACAAATATCACCCAGATGTAGCCCACATGTAGCCCAATGACAGAAGTGTGCAAAACACTTTTTATTTTTTGTGTTTTTGCAGTTTTATATAGTGCAGACATGTCAGGTATTGGAGTGCTTTACATGAGCATTGGTTACATCACACAAGAACAAATTCATTTTGGTTGTAGACATGGGGAGATTAAGTGATTTGACCAGAATCACAGAATGTCGAGCTGAAGCAGAAACTCCAACCTGGTTCCCCAGTTGCAAAGTCTGCAGCTCTGGAAGTAACACCACATCCTCTCCCCTAAGTGCAACATTTAATCAAGTGGTCAACTGGATGAAAAAAACATAAAGATAACGAATAAAGTGCTTTGTCGCTATTTGAAAACTCAGAAAAAATGTCCTCATTTTAGTTTTTTAGAGCACTAACCATAATTTTGATGCAAATAAGACCCTCTCATATATCTAATTTCTAAAGGAAATGCTCTAGGTATTACAGTTTTGATTGCATCAAGATGACGTCAGGCGTTCCACACTTTTGTAATAAATATAGAATGTTAGCAATCTAGTTGTTCATTAAGATACTGTTGAGAGGCAGAGGCCAGGGGCACGGACTCTGAAAATTGAAGGCAGGTAGGAGGGTGCAGAGGCAACAATTTGACCACACTGGGCAGGCAGGAAGGGCAGTGGCAGCACAACAGACTATGGAGGGCAGTGGAAAACGGGGCAGGGGCAACAAACTAACAATACAGGACTGGCAAGAGAGGCTGTGGCAATATAATAGACCATTGTGGGCAGAAGGAAGAGGCAGTGGTAGTACAACTGGTGCAGATCGGAGCTTCCGAATCCCCTCAACTTCCACGGACGGAGTGATTTCGCAGTCACACGCACACACACATATCACACGCTGGTGGGGCCCATTACACCAACCTTCATCCTACCACTCTAATTAAAAAATAGAACAGTGCAAAAGAAGACAGTGACAATTATCTGTCTACATAAGGGCCAACATGTTTCTGCCTAACGGGTATTTAATCCCTTGGCATTCGTCAGGGCCTCTGCTCGTATAATAGTTGCACTCCTAATAGTGAAATATAGAATTCACCACCATCACCAAAAACAAATTATAGTAAAACTGGTTAGAAACGGTACAACCTGTAACAACCATGGACATTAACCCTCCGATTCACAATGGTTACTATGAAATCTGTGAAGGAAAACGTTATATCATTAGTACTGTATTCGATGCATCAGTCTCATGTGCATAGTGTGTCACCAAACCAACCAATAATGTGTGTCAGAAAATTAATTTTTATGCTTACCCTTTGTGGTAGGGCAATAGACCTCACCTCACCTGGACACTGCTCAGGTACTAAGAGGCCCCGCACTACAAAGATATAGGGAAAACAAAAGAATGTGGCAAAGTACTGTAAAGAAATTTTTTCCGCTTTATACCCTGCCTATGATCATTCCTATAACCAAATGCCCTGTATCTAGAGGCAAAACATGTGAGGTAGATAAACACCCCAAACTCAATGTACTAAGCCTCAAAATGACCCAGAAACTCGACTAAGACACCAAACTTTAAGGAAGATTAAAACTCCTTTGTATGCTTATTCAGGAATTTTACAACATACTGATCTACAAAACCTGTGATTTGCTAAAGTTTACAACATAGTATAGCTAAAAATATTCTGAAAATATTCTGTGGTAGCTGCTCACCTTTCCGTCGGTACCTCAAGCTCCCATCTGAGACTTGGGGGAGGCACCAATCTGTAGGAGATGCTAGTATAAGTAGTCTAGTGAGGGTTTGTTAGTGAAGTATCCCTCCACCTTTAAGATGTATACTAGATAGTGGCGATCTTATCATGTTTCCCTTCAATTGGTATATATTAGTGGCAAGGACACTATTATCAGACATTTATTGTGAAGTAAGCCTTCTTGGTCTTTATTTTCATAAGAAAACTAAGGACACTACTTTACGCTCGAAATCTCGCGAGATCTCGCGAGAGGAAGTGCTCAGAACTACCATATGATGTCATATCGGCCATCTTTGTAGTTCCTAACACTATGATCTGGTAATCATTAAACCGTGATTATTCCTCACGTGCATATGATGTTAGAATGCCCCCAGTGTTGTGAGTCACTGCGTATTTTTCTCCAAAATAAGCCTGATTGAGCTTGTTTTCTTAGGAACAGGAGCGCACTACTTAGCGCTCGAAATCACGTGGGAAGATGCGCTCCGAACTACCCGATGACAACATATCGGCCATCTTTGTAGTTCTGAAGGCTCCAACCTGTATATCATAGAATCACGATTGACCATATGTTGTTTTTGAAAAAGTACCAGTATTTGGGCAATGACAGCTGCCCAATGATGTCATTTCGGACATCTTTGTAGTGCAATGACTGCAACCTATTGGTCCGTGATATTCCAATGTTGTTTTTGGGAACACAAATGCTCTAAGTAGTATGCCATGAGTGGCCTCAGAGTGTATTCAATGGGCATAACTATGCAGATGCTCCAAAATCTTAAAATGTGGGAACCATCCTAATGGTTGTGCATAGCTATATGTCACCCTCCAGTGTATGTCAGAAAACTCCCATAATCAAACCTATTTGTGATATTATGAGAAGAGTGTGAGCAAAGTAATTCAGGCATGAATCAATATGTACAACATGTTTATATAGACACACCCTATTACAGTCAGTATATATCATCATTTAATCCTCCTGTATCTGTCCGAAGTTTATAAATCCATTTTTGCTCTTTTCTAAAAAGGTAACCCGACTTATGTGACTGGGTATATATGGCTTCTCCAGGACAGTCCATTGGAAGTCCGTTTCTAGATGTGCACGCTCCAGGAAATGTCTCGTAAGTTTAGTGTTGTTTTTCTTGCAACGAAAAGAACTCTTGTGTTCCAACCTCCTGGTGCGGACTTTGCGGGTCGTCATACCCACATATCGTGTGGAGCAAGGACATGTCAGCATATAAATCAGATTGGTACTATTGCAATTACTATAGTTACTCTGCAACCAAGGTCTCGTGGTGCCTATATCTATCTCCTTCGTATGTTTGGTCTGGGGGCAGACTGAGCAAATGCCGCAAGGGTGATGCCCGACAGCTGGTGGAAGGTTCCACAGTGTTCCACCAAGTTTCCTAGGGAGCTCTTTTGGGCGTGTGTGAACAAGTCGATCCCGAATGCTGCTTGCCCTTTTGAACGCAAACAAGGGTTGCGCGATTTTCTCTCTCCCATGGTTCAGAAGGCGCCAGTGTCTTTTGACAATCTTCTGGATGGCATTGCTTCTAGTATTGAAGGTGCTCACGAAAGTGAGTCTAGTCAGAGGTGGTTTAGGGATTGGAGCTTCCAGGAGGGCCTCCCTATTGTTGTTAACCGCTCTCTTTTTTGATCTTTTTATGAGTGAATTAGGATAGTGTCTGTCCCGTAATTGTCCACAGAGATTCCTAGCATGCACCTCAAAGTCCTCTCTATTGGAGCAGTTCCTGCGAACCCGTAGGAACTGGCCATATGGTAGATTCTGGCGCAGGGACTTCGGGTGGTAGCTCTCGTAAAGGAGAATTGAGTTCCGCGCCATAGGTTTCTTGTACAGTTCACTCTGCAATCCTGCAGTAGTGACATAGATATACAGATCTAGGAATGCAATTCTTTCCTTATTTGTTTCCATGGTGAATTTAAGAAACTGGTTTCTACTGTTTAGCCATTGGTGGAATTCATTGACGGAATCCACCGTGCCTCTCCACACCACCAACACGTCGTCAATATAACGCTTCCACCACCCAATAGAGGTTTGGAAGGGGTTGGTGGGTGTCAGTACGTGTTGTTGCTCGAACTGGTGCACGTATCAATTCGCCAGGCTCGGCGCGAAAACGCTGCCCATACTCGTGCCCGAGATCTGGAGAAACAGCTTGTCCTCATACTTGAAGAAATTCATTTTCATGGCTATAGTTGCCAAAGCCATTATAAATGGTACAGGGGTGATAGTTTCACATATACTATCCCTCAGGATGGATGTTACGACTTCCAAAGTCTCATCCTGAGGGATAGAAGTATACAATGATTCTACATCGAAAGAGACCAGGAGGTCTCTTTCAATATCATAATCAATTTCTGGAAGGACACGCAAGACATCTTTAGTGTCCTGCACATATGTAGGCATTTTCTGTACAATTGGCCGCAGAAAATAATCGACAAAAGTTGACAACGGCTCCAGGAGAGACCCTATTCCTGAAATAATAGGCCTACCAGGCGGTGGCCTCTGTGGTTTGTGTACCTTTGGTAAAAGGTAGAAATACGGAGTGGTTGGGTGTTTAGCAACCAAATAAGTCGCCTCACTTTGAGTGATCCAACCCTCAGATAAAGCTTCTTCAACCATATCCTGTATCTGTTTAGTCACCTCTTCTGTAGGATCTGTAGACAAGGGAGAGTATGCCTGTCTATTGTTTAGTTGTCTATAGCACTCAGTCTGATAATCCGTGGTGTTTAAAATAACTATAGAGCCGCCCTTATCTGCAGGCTTTATAGTTATTAAATGATCCTCTGAAAGTGATTTCAGTGTCATTTGTTCTGATTTGGTAAGGTTGTTAAATGACATGACTGTTGTGCTCCACAGTGAAGCAATATCACCCGCAACAGCTTGCTCAAAGGCTAAGACCTGTGGAGGAACCGTGTGAATAGGTGGCTGGAACTTAGATTTTGGTCTAAGACCGGTGTTTGTGTCGCAATCAGCATTAATCTGATCCTTGAAGAGATAGTGTAATCTAAGTTTCCTGAAAAACTAACTCAATTCGCATTGGAAAGTGAATGGGTCCCCATGATTCGTCATGACGAAACCCAAGCCTTTATTCAGTACTTGTTCTTCAAGTGGAGTTAGTATCTTGTTAGATAAGTTGACTACGAGGGATTGTTCGATGGGCCTGCTTTCTGGTTCTTGGCAGTTTGGCTCCGTGTACCTGCATGTGGGCCTGTCTGGTCTTCCCATTGTACAACTGTGTTTTGTGCTGCTCGCCTTTTGCCTCTTGGTCGGCGTGGGCCAAACCCTAAAAAATGTTGAGAATTGTAGGCATTTGGAAACCCTTGGAAATTCGGCGGAGGTGGAGGTACAGGGTAAGGCTGTTGGTTCGGTGGAAAACCCCAAGGGGTGGGTGGCCACCATTGCTGGTATGGATCAATATGTTGATTGCCATATGAGTAGGGTCTGTTCCCCCTACGTCTCCCACGTTGTGGAAAGCTAGGAGCGCCCGTGTTGGTGTTGTCTGGATCACTACTGTCAGACCCTGAACTAGAGTAGTTAGACCCATAACGTTTTCCATTGTTTCTGTATACAGGTGGTGTGTACGTATCGCTCATATAGGGGTACACACGTTCATGCTTCCATTTACTCAAATCTTTTTTGAATTTATCTAATTTTGTTTGCAGAATAGTCTCCTTGAATTCACCTGAGTTTTTGTTCGATTCGTCCTGCTGTTTTTTAAACAGAATCGGTGTTACTGTTGTTCTTATTGCTGCTTCTAAAACCTGTATTTCAACCAAGATGGTATCGGCTATTCTTTTTGCTGTGCTAATAATCAATATTAGCCAGTCTCTAGTACATCTCCATGCTATAAGCGACCAATCCTTCAGGAAGATCTTATCTTGTAAGAATAGTCGAGGAGCATTGGAGACCACTAGACCAGGCGGGGCGCAACTAGCCCTCAGATATTCTGCCATGGTTATTCCATGGACCAAGGTTCGGGCATGTGTCTTTTTTAAAATCATAACTTTGGCCCAATCATCTCCTGTACTAGGAATGGTTGTTGAAGGTATGTTCAAGACGCTGGGCATACTATCCAATATAGAATGATAGATGGCATCATCATACGCAATACCACTAATTTCTGCCATTTTAGTGTTGGTAAAACTAGTTTGTGAAAAAACTAGTTTGTGAAAAAGGTGTCAAAAGCGAACAACTGAGAAATCGAGTCTCAATCACCACTAAGGTCGGGGGTCGACCGACTCTCAATGATATGTAACAGTTCTACAGCTGGTAACTGTCAAAGAACCATCTAATCGTATGGTTATATAGTCGGACCCGCAGCCAGACAGCTACTCCAGAACAGATTAAACAAAACCATTTAAAATAGGGTCCAAGGGATATATATTTTAAAGACCCACACCTGATTTTATCCCCAGCACCAACTGAATGTATAACACACGAAACACAGGGGGTCTAACAGCCAAATTTGAGAGGCTACACTGTCGATACTGAGTCAACAAGATCTCAAAATATCTTTATCGCACACACATAACGTATTAATAAAGATAAAGAAGGAAAAAAGGGCTAACACTACATGCATAGAGGTGACCGGTACATCATCGATTATTCGTAAAATGGCTGATTAATCCACAACAGATTGTAAAGGGTTTCCATCAAATTAGACTCAATGATCAGTCCTATCATTTGGCCAAACCCATGTGCAAATGAGGCTGGTCCCCTGATCAGTGGGACACTCAGCTCCGCACCTTATTGTTGTATCAGAATTTGGTCCACCAAATACACAAACCGTCCATGATGACTGATCTTTTGATGGTAAAGTAAGAAGAAATAGTGCAACGAACAAGAAAGTGATTTAAAATAGGATGGAATGTCCTCCTTCTAAATACTTTATTCTACGGACTGGACACGCCTCCTAATTAAAAAATAGAACAGTGCAAAAGAAGACAGTGACAATTATCTGTCTACATAAGGGCCAACATGTTTCTGCCTAACGGGTATTTAATCCCTTGGCATTCGTCAGGGCCTCTGCTCGTATAATAGTTGCACTCCTAATAGTGAAATATAGAATTCACCACCATCACCAAAAACAAATTATAGTAAAACTGGTTAGAAACGGTACAACCTGTAACAACCATGGACATTAACCCTCCGATTCACAATGGTTACTGTGAATTCTGTGAAGGAAAACGTTATATCATTAGTACTGTATTCGATGCATCAGTCTCATGTGCATAGTGTGTCACCAAACCAACCAATAATGTGTGTCAGAAAATTAATTTTTATGCTTACCCTTTGTGGTAGGGCAATAGACCTCACCTCACCTGGACAGTGCTCAGGTACTAAGAGGCCCCGCACTACAAAGATATAGGGAAAACAAAAGAATGTGGCAAAGTACTGTAAAGAAATGTTTTCCGCTTTATACCCTGCCTATGATCATTCCTATAACCAAATGCCCTGTATCTAGAGGCAAAACATGTGAGGTAGATAAACACCCCAAACTCAGTGTACTAAGCCTCAAAATGACCCAGAAACTCGACTAAGACACCAAACTTTAAGGAACATTAAAACTCCTTTGTATGCTTATTCAGGAATTTTACAACATACTGATCTACAAAACCTGTGATTTGCTAAAGTTTACAACATAGTATAGCTAAAAATATTCTAAAAATATTCTGTGGTAGCTGCTCACCTTTCCGTCGGTACCTCAAGCTCCCATCTGAGACTTGGGGGAGGCACCGATCTGTAGGAGATGCTAGTATAAGTAGTCTAGTGAGGGTTTGTTAGTGAAGTATCCCTCCACCTTTAAGATGTATACTAGATAGTGGCGATCTTATCATGTGTCCCTTCAATTGGTATATATTAGTGGCACGGACACTATTATCAGACATTTATTGTGAAGTAAGCCTTATTGGTCTTTATTTTCATAAGAAAACTAAGGACACTACTTTACGCTCGAAATCTCGCGAGATCTCGCGAGAGGAAGTGCTCAGAACTACCATATGATGTCATATCGGCCATCTTTGTAGTTCCTAACACTATGATCTGGTAATCATTAAACCGTGATTATTCCTCACGTGCATATGATGTTAGAATGCCCCCAGTGTTGTGAGTCACTGCCTATTTTTCTCCAAAATAAGCCTGCTTGAGCTTGTTTTCTTAGGAACAAGAGCGCACTACTTAGCGCTCGAAATCACGCGGGAAGATGCGCTCCGAACTACCCGATGACAACATATCGGCCATCTTTGTAGTTCTGAAGGCTCCAACCTGTATATCATAGAATCACGATTGACCATGTGTTGTTTTTGAAAAAGTACCAGTCATTGGGCAATGACAGCTGCCCAATGATGTCATTTCGGACATCTTTGTAGTGCAATGACTGCAACCTATTGGTCCGTGATATTCCAATGTTCTTTTTGGGAACACAAATGCTCTAAGTAGTATGCCATGAGTGGCCTCAGAGTGTATTCAATGGGCATAACTATGCAGATGCTCCAAAATCTTAAAATGTGGGAACCATCCTAATGGTTGTGCATAGCTATATGTCACCCTCCAGTGTATGTCAGAAAACTACCATAATCAAACCTATTTGTGATATTATGAGAAGAGTGTGAGCAAAGTAATTCAGGCATGAATCAATATGTACAACATGTTTATATAGACACACCCTATTACAGTCAGTATATATCATCATTTAATCCTCCTGTATCTGTCCGAAGTTTATAAATCCATTTTTGCTCTTTTCTAAAAAGGTAACCCGACACATCACTTATGTGACTGGGTATATATGGCTTCTCCAGGACAGTCCATTGGAAGTCCGTTTCTAGATGTGCACGCTCCAGGAAATGTCTCGTAAGTTTAGTGTTGTTTTTCTTGCAACGAAAAGAACTCTTGTGTTCCAACCTCCTGGTGCGGACTTTGCGGGTCGTCATACCCACATATCGTGTGGAGCAAGGACATGTCAGCATATAAATCAGATTGGTAGTATTGCAATTACTATAGTTACTCTGCAGCCAAGGCCTCGTGGTGCCTATATCTATCTCCTTCGTATGTTTGGTCTGAGGGCAGACTGAGCAAATGCCGCAAGGGTGATGCCCGACAGCTGGTGGAAGGTTCCACAGTGTTCCACCAAGTTTCCTAGGGAGCTCTTTTGGGCGTGTGTGAACAAGTCGATCCCAAATGCTGCTTGCCCTTTTGAACGCAAACAAGGGTTGCGCGATTTTCTCTCTCCCATGGTTCAGAAGGCGCCAGTGTCTTTTGACAATCTTCTGGATGGCATTGCTTCTAGTATTGAAGGTGCTCACGAAAGTGAGTCTAGTCAGAGGTGGTTTAGGGATTGGAGCTTCCAGGAGGGCCTCCCTATTGTTGTTAACCGCTCTCTTTTTTGATCTTTTTATGAGTGAATTAGGATAGTGTCTGTCCCGTAATTGTCCACAGAGATTCCTAGCATGCACCTCAAAGTCCTCTCTATTGGAGCAGTTCCTGCGAACCCGTAGGAACTGGCCATATGGTAGATTCTGGCGCAGGGACTTCGGGTGGTAGCTCTCGTAAAGGAGAAGTGAGTTCCGCGCCATAGGTTCCTTGTACAGTTCACTCTGCAATCCTGCAGTAGTGACATAGATCGACAGATCTAGGAATGCAATTCTTTCCTTAATTGTTTCCATGGTGAATTTAAGAAACTGGTTTCTACTGTTTAGCGATTGGTGGAATTCATTGACGGAATCCACCGTGCCTCTCCACACCACCAACACGTCGTCAATATAACGCTTCCACCACCTAATAGAGGTGTGGAAGGGGTTGGTGGGTGTCAGTACGTGTTGTTGTTCGAACTGGTGCACGTATAAATTCGCCAGGCTAACATCATATGCACGTGAGGAATAATCACGGTTTAATGATTACCAGATCATAGTGTTAGGAACTACAAAGATGGCCGATATGACATCATATGGTAGTTCTGAGCACTTCCTCTCGCGAGATCTCGCGAGATTTCGAGCGTAAAGTAGTGTCCTTAGTTTTCTTATGAAAATAAAGACCAAGAAGGCTTACTTCACAATAAATGTCTGATAATAGTGTCCTTGCCACTAATATATACCAATTGAAGGGACACATGATAAGATCGCCAATGTCTAGTATACATCTTAAAGGTGGAGGGATACTTCACTAACAAACCCTCACTAGACCACTTATACTAGCATCTCCTACAGATCGGTGCCTCCCCCAAGTCTCAGATGGGAGCTTGAGGTACCGACGGAAAGGTGAGCAGCTACCACAGAATATTTTTTGAATATTTTTAGCTATACTATGTTGTAAACTTTAGCAAATCACAGGTTTTGTAGATCAGTATGTTGTAAAATTCCTGAATAAGCATACAAAGGAGTTTTAATCTTCCTTAAAGTTTGGTGTCTTAGTCGAGTTTCTGGGTCATTTTGAGGCTTAGTACACTGAGTTTGGGGTGTTTATCTACCTCACATGTTTTGCCTCTAGATACAGGGCATTTGGTTATAGGAATGATTATAGGCAGGGTATAAAGCGGAAAACATTTCTTTACAGTACTTTGCCACATTCTTTTGTTTTCCCTATATCTTTGTAGTGCGGGGCCTCTTAGTACCTGAGCAGTGTCCAGGTGAGGTGAGGTCTATTGCTCTACCACAAAGGGTAAGCATAAAAATTAATTTTCTGACACACATTATTGGTTGGTTTGGTGACACACTATGCACATGAGACTGATGCATCGAATACAGTACTAATGATATAACGTTTTCCTTCACAGAATTCACAGTAACCATTGTGAATCGGAGGGTTAATGTCCATGGTTGTTACAGGTTGTACCGTTTCTAACCAGTTTTACTATAATTTGTTTTTGGTGATGGTGGTGAATTCTATATTTCACTATTAGGAGTGCAACTATTATACGAGCAGAGGCCCTGACGAATGCCAAGGGATTAAATACCCGTTAGGCAGAAACATGTTGGCCCTTATGTAGACAGATAATTGTCACTGTCTTCTTTTGCACTGTTCTATTTTTTAATTAGGAGGCGTGTCCAGTCCGTAGAATAAAGTATTTAGAAGGAGGACATTCCATCCTATTTTAAATCACTTTCTTGTTCGTTGCACTATTTCTTCTTACTTTACCATCAAAAGATCAGTCATCATGGACGGTTTGTGTATTTGGTGGACCAAATCCTGATACAACAATAAGGTGCGGAGCTGAGTGTCCCACTGATCAGGGGACCAGCCTCATTTGCACATGGGTTTGGCCAAATGATAGGACTGATCATTGAGTCTAATTTGATGGAAACCCTTTACAATCTGTTGTGGATTAATCAGCCATTTTACGAATAATCGATGATGTACCGGTCTCCTCTATGCATGTAGTGTTAGCCCTTTTTTCCTTCTTTATCTTTATTAATACGTTATGTGTGTGCGATAAAGATATTTTGAGATCTTGTTGACTCAGTATCGACAGTGTAGCCTCTCAAATTTGGCTGTTAGACCCCCTGTGTTTCGTGTGTTATACATTCAGTTGGTGCTGGGGATAAAATCAGGTGTGGGTCTTTAAAATATATATCCCTTGGACCCTATTTTAAATGGTTTTGTTTAATCTATGTATTTATCTAGCCATTTGCGACATCATAAGCCATTAATGCATATTAATTATAAGCGCAAAACACAATACTATCACATAAGCAACATCTATTTCTGTCAGTTTGCTCACCAACTTAGTTCACTTATTATTTTAGCCATGCAATAGCATTCCCACGTGTAATTCTTCTGTTAATAAGGTTTGATTAGACTTAACATGACACATTTTTTTAGTTATTAATTAATCAGTAGTACTTTTAATTATAACATGTGAAAACGAAACAGATATTTGGTTTTTAAGTAAAAACCCTGCTCCATCAATCCCCCCTTTGGTGATATCTTATCACCACAAAAATCAAAACCCCAAAAATCAATTTCATTTCCCCTTTTTGAAGAAATTCAAAATGTCTTCTTGTTTGTTTTTAAACCCTTGTCTCCATCTCATCCTTCTTTTTAGTTTCTATATACATGATTTCTCTTAACTCTTCTAATTCTATTTCTTGTAAATCTCTTTCTGGTTTCTTTTGTCTCTTTTTAACATTTTCTTGCTTTATAATTTTCTTTTTATTTCTTCTATATCTACAACACATACACCCTAGTCTAAGAATCAATAATGCAACAATTACACATGTTAATGGAAATAATACCTTACCAAAAATGGTACTACCTATTTTAGCTACAAAATTCTTAATAGCAATCATCTTATTAGCCATTTTAGTCCAGATACTTTCAGCTTCCAGTGGTACTAATTCTTCATGCAAATCAATAATATTTTTGATATAGACCTTTAGATCTTTGCTTTCGTCAGGAATGTAAGTGCAACAATGTTGAACTTTCAGCATTCCACAGACTCCACCCTCTTTTGCCAAAAGAATGTCAAGGGCAAGTCGATTTTGCATCACCATTGGCGTAAAGCAACCATTTCAGTATTTACCAAAAGAAAGCCTCCAGCGGTGCTTGTTGACAAGCGATCCACCACTGTTGACAGCTTCCGAATGCCAAAGGCATTCAAAGAAATTCCCACTGCTGGTATCAAAGCTCCAAAAATATCTCCTACAATTTCTGTCCATGTTTCTCTTCTATAGCGTGTTAATGGATTAGTTTGTTCAGCATTGTTTACTCTATCCATTTGAAAAATCTTTGGAAAGACCAGGCCAACATAGCACGTGCCAAACCAATGGTCAGGCAAACGGTAATAAGCCTTGTTCCCACAAATATAATACACTCCCGGAAACACGGGATCTTCTCCACCTCTAAAACCCCATCCGGTTGCAATAAAGTATGTATCATGGCACTCACTAGTCCCTATGAAATAATAATCATACTGGGATCTCTTCCTGGTAATGCACAATTTGCCTTTCTGTGGTGCATCTATAGCCATAGTTGGACTGGCTCCATCTTTCAATTCCTTTTCTTTCTCAGTGTCCCACATTGTTTCACTCATTTTATGCCCTTCTGCTTTCTTGTGCATGTTCAACCGTCTTCTCTCAACCATGTCTAGAAAATTCTTCTCTTCTCCTTTCAAACTGCATGTTAAATTGTTTTTAAAAACATATTCTAAGGTTAATTCTTTAGTTTCTATAAAAATCTCACCTAAAGTGTTAGCTTCTTTAGCAGGATTCAGTTCTTTATTCATAGGCAGCTGCCCGAGAATATTATCTATATAAGACATATTATAATCTAATTTCCCTAATTGATAAAATATACTAATCAACACACTACATGAAATTCCATACGTAGCCGGAAGATGATGATAAGTCACTCCTTCCGAAACAGAGGCAGGTAATTGCATGCAAACGTAGCAATCCCTTACTTCCATTGTCTTTACGTATTCATACAATAATTTTGAAAAAACATTGCTAGAAAAATCATTAATTGACCTATCTTTATGAATATGTACATTACTAGTTCTAGTTGGAACTATCTTCTGTGTACTCTTCCCTATATTAGTCCTGTTCTCAGTATGTCCCTCTAAAGTGTCTATTGTTACTCTAAAAGAGATCAGTAGAGCAAGCACGCTCCAAAGCAGCATTAATAATCCTGTACAGCAGCAGCACATCTTGCACCATCTTTTCAAGAAGGTACATCTACTATGATTATTCTCAGTGTTAGCCATCTTGTTAATTTGACCGTGTCTTTTGACTTAGCCTCTTCTACTCCACTACCGGACTCTTCAGGGCAGCAAGTACCCACCAGATTATTACAATCTATTAGTTCTTAATTTTACTTCTTCACTTTCTTCTTTTGGATCTATTCATTTTGGATTTTCATCACTTTTCACTGTTTCCTCATCATCATCAAACTGTATTAGGTCCTGAACATCCGTCTCTTCTCCAATGTCGGACAAGATAACTCTCAGGATTCCCACAGCTTCTTCTTCAGCAACCACTTTCAGCAAAGCCTCCTCTGGACTCCCTTGACTGTCTGCCTCTTCTCCTTGTTCAGGCAGTGCCACATACGTCCATTCTGGTGACTTATACTTCTGGTTTGGTTTTCTGATTCTTTTAGTTCCTTCAGATAACTTTGTTTCCTCTTCCTTTGTTGGATTTTGACTTGACACTTCGTTCACTTGTTCAGCTTTCGAAGAGTTAAGTCGTGTCAGTCTATACCTCAGTCTCTTTATCTTGTTGGGCCAAAGATCTCCTTTAGCATTTCTCTTTTGTCTTCCTTCTTTATTGTTTCTTTCCCCAATCCAAGTTCTCTTTCTCAGAACTCGTCCTTCATGTATCTCATTTTCACTTTCATCAGATTCTGTCTCAGTTGCTTCTTGTTCATCAACAGTTTTCTCTTTTCCAACTGCTTCCTTTTCTCCAACAGTCTCTTTTTCCACCAATTGAGATTTCCCTACTTCTGTCCCTCCTCGGATCTCTGACACGCAATCTTCTTGCTGTCTACTTGTCCCTTCACCTAGCTTGTTGTCGATGTTCCCTACACCTCCTCGGGGTTTTTCCGCAATCTGTCCCTCTCTTTCTTTTTCTGTCCCTTCTTCTTCAAGAATTATCTGAGGTGGATCTTGTTCAATTATCTCATCTGATTCAGGTGTTACCTCTGTTGGGATGTTCTTTTCTTTTCTTCCTTTCTTTTTGTGTTCGTCACTGTCAGTTGGAACTTCAGGCACTTCTTCAGATTCTGGACTTGTCTCAGGAGTTTGCAATGTTCTTTTTAGAACTTCTTCTGGTGGGATGAAGATTTCTCTTGACTCATTTTCCCCACTTTCAGGATTCTTTTTTCTCCTTACTGCCTCACTATCTGCATCATCACTGGAATCTGATTCTTCAAAGTATTCTTTTCCAGTGCCGTCTCTTGGATTTGGAACTCTCAATGTGTGACTTGCATGTATCCAGTTTTTCACTCCAGCACACTTCACAGCAGTTGTTGTGGTTAGAATGACTTGTCTCGGCCTTCCCCACCTTGGAACCAGGCAATTCCTTCTTCTGTGGACTTTTATCCTTACCCAGTCCCCTGGGCTCAGATCATGGGCTGGTTTCTTTTCAAGTGTGGTGGCGTCTTCTCCAACCTGGTGAAACACAGAATGAACTGCGTCAGCCAGGCCCTTACAGTAATCCAAAATCATGTCATCAGTTATAGTCATCAGCTTGTTGACTGGTACAAATGCATGTCTCATAGCACGTCCCATGATAATTTCATGTGGACTCAAACCTGTTGTTCTGTCTGGAGTAGACCTAATGGTCATCAGGACTAGAGGCAAGACATCGGGCCATTTCATTCCTGTGGCTAGGCACATTTTGCCAATTCTGTTTTTGATAGTACCATTCATTTGTTCAACCACACCAGAAGCCTCTGGTCGGTAAGCACAATGTAGCTTCTGCTGTACACTCAATGCTTCACAGATCAAACCCATGATTTCATTATAAAAATGTCCCCCTCTGTCTGATTCAATGGTTACTGGGAACCCATACCTTGGGATAAACTCTCTTAACAGTAACTTAGCCACTGTTATCCCATCATTTCTTCTTGTTGGATAGGCCTCCACCCACCTGGAGAACAAACAGACCACCACCAGGACATACCTCAATCTGTTGACTTGGGGCATTTTAATGAAGTCTATCTGCATTCTTGTGAAGGGTCCTCCCTCCCTGCCTATTGTTCCTAGGCTCACCACTGTTTTCTTTCCAGGATTGAATTGCTGACATATCAGACATCTCTGACAGAGACTTTCTGCTATCAGCCTGAATTTTGGACTATACCAGGTCTGCTTAAAGGCCCTTATCATAGCATCCCTCCCCAGGTGTCCTTGGCCATGATACATCCTTGCCATTGTTGATAGCATGCTATTTGGCATGACTGGTCTTCCATCCCTATAGACCCACCCATGATCTTTTTCTCTTGGTGCACAACCTGCTTTCACCCAATCTTTCATTTCTTCATCTCCTGCCTCATCCTGCAACTGCTTCACTTCCTCCCATGTTCCCACCTCATTAGTAAACATTAAGGAACAAGAAGACATTTCTCTTTCTTTGCTCCGATTAATAGAATGATTATTCCTTGCACAATATTGTGCAATGTCATTGGCAAATTTGTTACCAACGGTGACAAAATCATCACCTTGACCATGAGCAGCACATTTCACGACTGCTAGTTCTTTAGGCAGCTGTATCGCCTCTTTTCCAACCACTTCAGCATTCTTTATGGGAGTTCCACTTGAGGTCAGGAAACCTCTTTGCAGCCATAGCTGGCCAAAATCATGGACAACTCCGAAGCCATACTGGCTGTCAGTCATCACAGTCACTCTCACATTTCTTCCAATCTTGCAGGATTTTGTTAGTGCTACCAATTCTGCCACCTGAGCGGATTTAACTCCCTTCAAAGGTGATGCTTCCACAACTCTTGAAACTGTACATACAGCATATGCAGCACTCAGTGTTCCTTCATCCGTTCTCAAGCAAGATCCATCCACAGATAACACATGATCACTCTCAGGCAGTGGCAGATCTCTTATGTCTGGTCTTGGTTTTGTACAGTAATCAAGCACATCCAGACAGTCATGATCAACCTCATTCCTCACTCCCACACATTCAGCATCAGGCAACAGTGTCGCTGGATTTACATTCACACATCTCTCCAGGCTCACATTTGTTGCACCAAGAATGACTGTCTCATATTTAGTCAGCCGACTATGAGACATGAACTGGGTCCGGCTCCTTGTTAAAAGGATTGCCACATCATGAGGTACGAATACCCGTACAGGGTATCCCATTATGATTCCCTCACTTTGTTCCAGACTTTTGCAGGTAGCAGCTACTGCTTTCAGGCAACCTGGTAAACCTACAGCTACTGGGTCAAGTGTTGCTGAGAAGTAAGCAATTGGCCTTCTCAGACGTCCATGTTTCTGGATTAACACTGAAAGTGCACATCCATTTCTCTCACTACAGTACAGCTCAAATTCTTTTTCATAATCTGGCATTCCTAGGGCAGGAGCTTCACATAGCCTGTTCTTTAGCTCTTTAAATGCTGCCATTTGTTCTGGGGTTAATTCTAATGGGTCTTTCACCTCACTTTTTGTCAATTTAATCAGGGGCTTGGCAATCAGGGAAAAATTACTTATCCACTGACGACAGTAACCAACCATTCCCAGGAACATTCTTACTTCTCTTTGTGTCATTGGAGCTCTCATCCCTCTGATAATTTTAATCCTGTCAATGGTCACTTTTCTCAGGCCTTTCTCAATATTATGTCCCAAATACTGGACTTCTTTCTTGCAGAATTGCAATTTAGCTGGAGACACTTTTAATCCTCCATCTGCCAAATGGTTCAGTAAAGCAATAGTATCTACTTCACAGGCTTCACGTGTTTTTGATGCCACAAGCAGGCCATCAATGTATTGAACCAAAACTGAATTTTCAGGCATTGTTAGGCTCTCCAGAGATTTCTTCAGCAGTTGATTAAATATCGAGGGGCTCTCTGTATACCCCTGTGGGATTCGGCACCATGCCAAAATCCTCTCTCCAAATCTAAATGAAAAAATCGGCTGGCTGTCATGATGCAACGGGATTGAAAAGAAAGCATGGCACATATCGATTACTGTATACCATTCTGCATCATGGGGAATCTGATACAAAATCACTGATGGATTTGGCACAATGGGACAACATGACACGACAATCTTGTTAATTTTCCTCAAATCCTGTACTATTCTGAACTTTCCATTGGGTTTCTTCAGTCCCATTATTGGTGAATTACATGGGCTGCTCAGTATTTCCCTTAGCACCCCCTGCTGAATCATTTTCTCAATTATGGGTGTTATTCCTTCAATTATTTCAGGTGTCAATCTGTATTGTGGAATGTTTGGGTAAATCACTCCCTCTTTTACGGAAATTTTTACTGGATCTACATTTCTCATCAGACCCACATCTTCTCCAGTGAAATCCCAGACCGCTGCTTTTACTGTCTGTTTTAATTCTGGGGGTAATGCATCTGGATTAACACAGCATATGTTCCCATAGCCTCACATTCCCTGTTATCCATTGTCATTCTGTATAGGACATCCTCATCTGGTGTTTCAAAAGTTATTCCATATGGAGTACAGAAAATAGTGCAATTCAGTTTGCACAGCAGGTCCCTACCTAGCAAGTTCACAGGACTAGTATCACACACCACAAATTGGTGCATTTCTGAAAATTTCCCTATTCTAACTCTTACTGGTTCCGTAAGATGAGTTTTGATCTGCGTGTTGGACACACCAACTATTTGGATTGCTTCATCCGAGAGAGGAAGATTCTTTATATCAGCTGACCTGACAGTTGATCGCGTAGCTCCTGTGTCAACTAAAAAAGTAACACTTTCACCATTGATTTTCCCATCTACAAATGGTCCTGCCTGGTCTATTTCTAGAGTTGCGCCAAGTACGCTCTCTCCTTCCTCTCTTCGGCACCGTCAGAATTCTCCCTCAGAGTCACTTCCCTCATTCTTCATCCAATATTGAGATACAGCGCTTGCGCGTTTTGGCTTGATTACCTGCTCTTCATCGTAGAACCCCGACTCTTGACTGTACTTCTGGGATCCTCTTCTCTGTGGCAAGGGTGGTTTTGGCACCTGATTCTGCTGCTTATCAGCCTTCTGCTGTTGCTGATGCTGACCACACCCCTCACTCTGCACCTGTGAATTCAATGATGGATTGTCATCATTAGTAGACGGTGGATTCTTACACTCGGATTTCCAGTGCCCTAATTTTCCACAATTGTGGCAGGGGAACCTCTTCTTGGCTTCCTCGATATTGCCTCTCCCTTTTCCTGTACTAAACCTGGGTTTATTTCCTGGGTTATTTGCTTGTTCAACCAACTGAGCTTCCTGCCTTTCTGCAACTTTCACCTGTGCCCACATTGCCTTTTCCTTCAGTTTCCTTTGTTTTGTCTCAATTTCATCACTGAAGTATTTTGCATGTCCCAGGATCTCATCAATCTTTTTGCTCTGCCAGTCTACAGTATGCTGCCTTATCTTTTCACTGATTTCAGGTCGCAAGCCATACACAAATCTATATACAAAATGGCTCAGATCCTTGTCACCCAGATGTTCCTCTCCACTGAACTGTTTGAAAGCCAGTATTAGTCTTTCATAGTAAGCATGGACTGATTCTTTCACTTCCTGATGTGTTCGATCTATTTTTACCCAGTCTGTTTCCTTGGGGGGTATCTTATTTTTCAGGAACGCCATAACCTGTTCGTACTTCTTCATAACCTCCGGATCTGGAGCTCCGGTCTTTGGATCTCTTGGGTATTCTTTAGTGGGCCAGTCTATGACTATTTTACATTCAGCCCACAGGTCTGCTGGCACAATTATATCAAACAGACTATTCAAGTCGATCCACAGCACTTTTGACAACTTCACAAATCTGTCGACCTGTCTATACCACTCGACGGGCTTCTCCCTTAGTCGAGGGAAGTCATTAGTAAATGACAAAATATCCTGTCTGGTCCATGGGACATGTACGTACCCACCTCCTGGATCTCCCTCATGGGGTAGGCTGTCACTGCTTTCTCTTTTTCTTTCAGGGGGAATGCTGAGTAAGTTCTGTCTGCTGCATCCTCTCGCTTTTTATACCATCTATCTTTCCATCTCTCCACATCTCCCCCTTTTCTCAACAAAGCAATCATCTCCTTAATCTGCCCTGTTCGGCCTGCATTGTTCAGATTCTCAATGTCCTTATCTGTAAAATCCACTCGGTAAGGCTTTTGTAAAGCTTTTACCTTGTCCATGTCTATCCCTATTTCACTGGCTATTCCTTTCAACCTGTCATGTATGTTCTTTGCTCTCCAAGTGATGCTCTTGCACAAGAATAAAATTTCCCCTTCCTGATAATTTTTCAGCGTTTCTGTAGGGATTGTTCCTACAATCAGGTCCTCCATCTCCATACGTATCCTAGCTACATCAATTCCCTGGGATTCTTTTTCTTTCTTCTGCAAAGCCTTCAACCAATCATTCAAATCCTCAGCAGTTATTCCCATAGATTTTTCTGCACCCCCTGGTTCCGACACCCTTTGTGGTTCTAGGATTGATCCTCTGTTCCCTTCCATACATCCTGAGTTCAAACTTGAGTTAGTCTGTACACCCAATTCTCCTCCACATACGGTATGTCTCCACTGATTTCCTCCCGTTCTCCATTGTTGTTCTTCTGCTCTCATTTCTGCCTGCTCTGGAGAAACCATCAATCTATTGCCCACATATGGAACCGTCAAACCACTTTCGCCCGTCCTCTGCTTGTCGAAAATCCGCATAACTGGACCTATTGTCACAGGCACCGTAACTGCCTCGAGATTTTTAGTCAGTTCCCTGATTTTCTCTGTCAATTCAAAGGTAGTCCTTGCTAGTTCTCCGGTCCTCTCATCCTCAACTTCATTCTCCCTTTCTCTTTCTCTTTCTCTTTCTCTCTCTTTTTCTCTTTCTCTTCCCCTCTCTCTTTCTCTCTCTCTTTCTCTTTCTACTAGAGAACAACCGCTTTTCAAACCAGGGGTGGTACCCTCTGTCTTAATAATCCGCAGGGTGTCTCTCATTGGGGTCACTGCTGTTCCTACTTCTGGCTCTCGTCTATACGGGGGTGGTCTTTTGTAGAGCATGTCATCTAAGACATCATCTTCGAACTCATTCGCCCCATATCTCCTCGGTTCTATATTATGTTCTTTTTCTGTACATTTTCTCCCTTCTGACTCTTCGTCTGTTCTCATAGAATATAATCCCTCAGTCATACTGGCATCACGCCATCTTCTCATCCGGTCATGATGGGTTTCATGATCATATTTCCGCCCAAAAATGTACCGGTAATTCCCTCCACTCCTCTGCTTTTCTCGTTCATGTACTTCATCTTCCCATTCTGTCAATGCCTCAAATTGCGTAGGCCTAGGCCGAGGCTCTAGGCCCATCATCCTTTCACGTAAGTACCTGATTATGGCCAGATTAAATGAGCCATGCTCTGGGAAAGCTAAAACTCCATCCTCTCTGGTATATTTTACCCAGTTATCTAACCAAATACAGGTATGATACCCATATCTTGCAGCCATGAAGGATGCGGGGGTTCTTATTGGAGGAAGTAACTGTCCTTCCCTAGTTACAATGTCCTTATCCTTGTCGAACCATGTTTTTACTTTACTAAACAAGGATTTCTTCTTCTTTTCCTCAGCGTGGACATACATTTTCTTGTTTTCCGCAACCCTCTTGTGTTTTCTACAACTGTACGATCTCCTGTCCAATTGCACTGCGACTCACACTAACGCACCAATCCTGGAGCGTCTACGTCACTAATTCAGTCCACAAATCCCAGCGCGAATCACACTAACGCACCGATCCTGGAGCGTCTACGTCACTCTGTATGTCTCCCAATCCTTGCGCGGCGTACAGTAGCACACCAATCACAGTGCTTCCACTGTTCTAACCCACCGTCCAATCACAGCGCGGTCTTCCTGACGTCAGCAGTCGCTGCAGCAGCTTCTGCTCCTGTCTCCTATCCCTCTCGTCTACCCCTCCTTTACAAGACTACTCGGTAGACTTTGTTTCAATCTTTACGAGGCTGTTAGTTACAACATACAAACATCTCCATTGTCTGCTTCGCTAACCACAGAACAGCAAAAGACCTTTCCCACGAGAATTCTGTCTTTCCCGAGAAAGCTTACCTCTGCCCTACTACAGAATCGTTACTTCCGTTGATAAAGTAGCACATCCCTCTACTCTACCCTTCTAACAAGCATCAATTATCTGTTTTCTCCGGAATGCCTTCTCATTCACGCACTTTCATACCAGAAAATTGTAGTACATTCACACAGAATTCTGTCTTTCCCGAGAACAGCGAACAGTCTGTCCTACTAAAGAATTATATCATACGTTAACAAAACAGCGCTTACCTCTGCTCTGTCCTTCTAACAAGCTCAGAGAGTACCTATTACCTTCCCAGTGTTAAGCGTTAACGGAATGCCATAAGGATCCCTGGTACCTAAGACCAGAACTTCACAGATAACCTTCGCTATCATATACACTTCTTTCACACAGAAAATACGTTTCTAATGGCAACAAACGGCGATGCTATCTCATTGAACCCAGACAATGCGACGCGCAACTTCAATTGTCACACGTTTTCCCCTGTCTACATACAGGGCTAACAATCCCGCCTCTTCCGAGAGCAGCGCTTCCCTGTGCCCTACTACGGAACTGTCTCCGACTTCCTACATCCCAGAAGCCGTACACACTACACAAAACTGAATACGACTTCAACATACAGTGTTAGTACAAACATCAATCAATAATCAATAAGCTTATGTACACGCAAATTCACCAGATCAAGACAATAGTTAACCATCATTCTGCTACCAAGAAACTGGTGCAGATCGGAGCTTCCGAATCCCCTCAACTTCCACGGACGGAGTGATTTCGCAGTCACACGCACACACACACATCACACGCTGGTGGGGCCCATTACACCAACATTCATCCTACCACTCTATCCGTGCCATGTATAAGGGGAAAACCACTTTGCTGTACCTAACCGATCTGCATATACCTTGAGGTCAATGGCATCAACTAGTTGCTTTTAAATCTAGTGAAAACCCAACATCATATTATTCTCTATATTCAATAAAACATGACAATAAAATAACCACCCGACACAGTGATTCAAACAGAATAATCGTTTATCTAAAATTGTATGAAAAGCCAATTAAATGCAAAATCATTTCTCTCATATTTACCTATTCTGGCTAAAAGTCAGATCCTAAGTCAGAACCGGTCCTCAGCAAAATAGAGTTTCTATCTGTCATGTAGAGTCACCGTCCTCTCCGTCAGCATCGGGACCTCTGATCATCAGTTCGGGAAGAAGTGTCACTAGACCTCTCTAGTCTACTAATATTTATACTAAAAGTTACATTCCAAATGTTACAAACATGTTATTAAAAATGGATGAACAGCGGAAATAATGTCGTCTTGATACACCAAGGAAAGTTCTCACGTATTGATCGTCTCAAAAAATGAATAGAAATAAAGATTCCATAACTAATTTGTTACTTCTACGGATGTCTCTTTTGGATAAATTGTATCTCATTTATAGGATCATTATGAGTTCATAAAGTCAGTATTCGATTTGGCAACATCTCATGTTCAGGGGCTTTTCTGGCATCCGTCCCAGATTTGTCATCATGGTCATGGCTTTTCGGTTCACCACGCAGGCAAGGTCACAAGCAGCGCGAAGCCTTCTTGCAAAATTTCTATCAACTCAAATGTAGGCTGCGGGTGGTGGCCATTTTATAGCAGGCCACAATAGTCAACTTAATCAAAGAAAACACAAAACAGAATTACTGCACGGAAATGATTATACAGTGTTATTCCCCTACTAATACCCTTATGTGTATGTATCTATCTAGCCATTTGCGACATCATAAGCCATTAATGCATATTAATTATAAGCGCAAAACACAATAACATTACATAAGCAACATCTATTTCTGTCAGTTTGCTCACCAACTTAGTTCACTTATTATTTTAGCCATGCAATAGCATTCCCACGTGTAATTCTTCTGTTAATAAGGTTTGATTAGACTTAACATGACACATTTTAATAGTTATTAATTAATCAGTAGTACTTTTAATTATAACATGCGAAAACGAAACAGATATTTGGTTTTTAAGTAAAAACCCTGCTCCATCACAACCATACATGCCAACAAACCCGATTCAGCCAGGAAACATCCAATGTTTTTAAGCTCAAATGGGCTTTATTTGATCTGCCCTACAATCTCCTCTTTTTCAATGTAACTGAGAGGGGAAAAACCAATACCCCAGTTTCTTTCAAAATCTCCCTCTTACCAAGTTCAAAATGTTCTCAAGTATGGTACATTGGATCATGGAAGGCAGGAGGAATTGGGGTAGGGAAATGGACTCGGATTACAGAGGACAGGAGGGACATGGAGAGGTGCACCAAACTGACCCTACAGGGCAGGCATCAGGGTTTTCAGCAGCACAATACACCACACAGGGCATGCGTGATGGGAGTGCAGCACAACAATCCATAGAAAGCAATAGGGAGGGGACAGGACCATGCACATGGACAACAGAGAACAGAGGATAAAGAGGCAATGGTAGCTAGCTGACCATAATGGACAGACAGGAGAGAAAGCTGCAGCATAATAGACCATAAAGGGCAGGAGGGACGGATCAGGGGCATTACAATGGAACAGACAAGCCAGGAGGGAGGGAATAGGGGTCTGCACATGGAAACAGAGGGCTGGGGGCAAGGGGGCATGGCAGGATCAGCAAGATGACCATGGAGGTCAGGCAGGATGGGCACTAGAAGCAAGACACACCATGGAGAGCAACAGTGAGACTATGATGGCATACACACAGACCATGGAGGGAAGGTGGGGGGGTCAGGGGCAGCTAGCTGACCACTCAGGGAAGGTGGGAGGAGCCGAGGCAGCACAGAAGACCATGCATGGCAAGCGGGAGGGTTAGTGGCAGCACAATGGCTATGATGGGCAAGAAGAAGGGTGCAGGGGCATGCACAAAGGACCGTGGAGGATAGAAGGGAGGGTCAGGACCTGGGCACAGACAAGAGAGTTCAGGGGAAGGAGCCTCACAACAGACCACGCAGGGCAGGCAGGAGGAGCCGTTGCAGCACAACAGACCAGGGAGGGCAGAAGGGTGTGGCAGTAAAATGGACCATGGAGGACAGGAGGAAGGGGATAGGGGCATGGAATGTGGACAGGCAGGGTGGAGGTGGCAGGGACAGGTTACAGTCATCTGACAATGCTAGGCAGGTGGGAGGGGAGTGGCAGCTCAACAGAACACTCAGAGTAGATAGGAGTGGCAGGTCCATGGAACATGGTGGGTAAAAAGGATGGAGCAGGGGCATGCACAAAGACATCGGAGGGCAGGGGGAAGGAGAATAGGGGCCGCAAGCTAAGAACAGAGGCTAAGCAGGAGGTCAATGATGGGGCATAGAATTGGGCAATGGAGGGCAGGAGGAGTGGACGGGTACATCATGCTAAATGGAGGGCAGTGGCAGCACATCAGACCTTGCATGGCAGGAGGGAGGAGGCTAGTCCATGGATTCAGACAACAGAGGATAGGGAGGAGGTGGATGGGGCAGCAAGTTAACTGTTCAGAGAAGGCGGGAAGGCCAGTGGCAGAACAACGGCCACACAGGACTGTAATAAGGGAGCAGTGACATGGACTTGGACAATGGATGGCTAGGAGGAGGGAAGGCAGGAGCAGCAAGATTACAGGGACGGTATAGTTAGGCTCAGATTTCACTCATACACAACCAGTGAAATTCAGCAGTTATAGTTACCTGAGCGGACTATATCTTACGGCCCCGCAATGTACTGCTAATGACCTCAGACATTACATCAGTCATGACATGGTCAGTTACATCACTCATGACATCTCTAATGAGCTGTGAATGGAATGGAACTATAATCGCTAGAACTTTCTTTAGGGATAGTGTGTGTATATTAACACCCCTTTGTTTCCTTTTCTTTCGTGTAAGAACCATTATAATACGCAACGTGCCCAGATTAATATGGCCGATAGCCTTTCACTTTAAAGTAATATGTAGTCCATTGTTTATGTTGATGTTTGCAATTCTAAGTATGTTTATTATGAATAAGTCACGTTGATGAACATACAGGTGTGGCGGTCACGGGGCAAGATATGCTGAAATGACAATGTGTGCATATTAGCACTTGTTTTCTTTTCTTTATTGTATAAATTCCTGAATTTTCACATCGTGACCAGGCCAATATGGCCACCAGCTTTTTGTATTACAGTAATGCACTGCTGATGACGTCAGATATTACATCACTCTTGACATGGTCAGTGACATCACTGATGACATCACTGATGACAGCTCAAATGACATCACTGATGACATCATCTACGTGATCATCTGATGCACCCCCTCACACCATAAAATACAGACTACCATTCTCAAAACCATAGACACACCAATACTAGTACAGCTACAATATTCTGTGCACTATGCATGCAGACCTCTAATCAGCTACATAGCTTTGATACAGTCTTTTAAATACTCAGTTAGTAGCTATGCAGTCTAGGAATTCTTCTGTCTGTCCCATGCACTTCTCCATTCAACCATCCAGCACTATTTACGTATCCTATCACTCTGCCAATACCTAAGCACTAATAAATTTAGCATGCACTCTCTTTGCAGCACTGAAATGACTCCAGTTATTAGTCATATACTTAAGGAATGGCCTAGCCACTAACATAAGTGCAGGTACAATATTTTGCACACTATGCATGCAGTCCTCTAACCAGCTACATACTATTGATACACTCTTCTAAATACCTAGTTAGTACCTATGCAGTCTAGGCATCCATCTGTCTGTCCCATGCATTTCTCCAATCACCCATCCAGCACTATCTACCTATCCTATTACTTCACAAATACCAAAGCACCTATAAATTCACTATACAGTCTGTTTGTAATACTGTAATTATTCTAGTTACTAGTCATGAACTTATGGAATGGCCTAGCTACTAACACAAGTACATCTATAATATGTTGTTCACTATCCAAGCAGACCTCTAACTAGCTACATACTATTGATACACTCTTCTAAATACCCAGTTAGTGCTCATGCAGTGTAGGAATCGTCCAGTCTGTCCCATGCACTTCTTTAATCACTTATCTACCACGATCTACTTATCCGATCACTCCACCAATAAGTAAGCACTTATAAATTAAGTGTTCACTCGGTTTGCAGCACTGTCATCTTTCCAGTTACTAGTGGTATTCTTATAAAATGACCTAGGCACCAACACAAGTACACATAAAATATTCTGTACATAATCCCTACAAATCTCTAAGCAGATACAAACTATTGGTCCACTCCATTAAATACTGAAGTAGTACCCATGCAGCATAAGATACCTCCTGTCAGTCTCATGCAATTCTTCAATTACCTATCCAGCACTATGTTCTTATTGTATCAGTCTGCCAATACCTAAGCACTTATGGGGCAGATTTACAAGCTCCCTGCGCCACTAGTACGTCAGTTTTTGTAACATAGTGGTGGCACCAGGCACTCCTTCATATTTACAAGGAGAGGAAAAGCCACCCTGTGTGGTTTTTCCTCTCCCTGTAAATACGACCCCTTCATGCACAGAACTTTGCATTGAAGGGGCGTCCCATAGGTGTTGCTGTGGGTGTTCCCACGCAACTCCCATAGAACAAGATACATCTCCAGATTTATGAGAAATTGTAAACCTGGAGATGTGTGTGAATGCTGCGCCATCCTAGAGTTGGTGTAGCAAGGCGCAACAAGGAGAATTGTTTTCATTTCTCCTCATTTTTTCCTCTTTCAATGCATGCTGCATTCCACAGCATACATTGAAAGAGGAAAATGCCTTTACTGATTGTTTTTGTGCAGGAAGGTGTTCCTTCCTGCACAAAAACAATCTCCACATGATACAGACATCCTTGCACCATGGTGCAAGGGTGCCTGTGTCACCGCATGGCTGCAGTTTGTGCAGCAGTGCAGAGGGAAGCACAGAGTTGCAACATATTCATGTACATATGTCACATCCCTGTGCTTCGGAAGTGGTGCAGTGCAGCAGCTTAAGAGCTTGCAGTGTCACGCTGCAGTACTTCCTCATAAATCTTCATCTATAAATTCACCATACACTACTAATTCATTCTTTTAGCCAATCATGCTGTATACATATATTTAACCAAACTTTCACACATTACCTTGCAATTATAGTTCTTTCTTTAACCAGATAAGGTAGTTCTGATAAGAACTTTTTTTTTTTCTTCTTTTTTCTTTTGTATTTTTGTAATTTTTTTTAACAATTTTTTTTTTTTTTCCAAAAATGAACAAAAAAAGAACGAATAAAACAGGAAACATTTGGAATTACTTATCATTCCAAAAACTAAAAAACTAAAAAATTAACAACGATGGTTGCGTTGCGCAGCACAAACTGCATTCACCGACTGCTCACCGAAGCATATGCGTTTCATACACTTCACGCAGTGTCGCTCGAGAAAGGCGAATTCTGGCCTAATGTCCATTGCAGGTGTTCCTGAGGATGTTCCAGATGTACTTGCCACAGCAGGTTAGGGGTTCAAAGCAGCTTGCCTCATTTCCTCCTGAGCAAGAATTGAGAGGAGGTGTGGTCCGGAGATGCTTGTACATAGAAGCAGTGGCACAAGAGTATTTTTTTTCACTGCCTCTTGACAGGACTCGGTCACAAATTCTGCACGTCACCTTTCTCGCATTTACTTTCTTCTCTCCAGGTGGAAAAGTGAAGAATTTCCACACGACAGATTCTGGCCTCTGTGGACGTGGTGCCTCCTGGAAGAATTCTTCTTCAGAAGATACTTTCTCCTGCTGCTGCTGCTGTCCAGATGCCATTTTGTTTGACATTTTTTGAAAAACACCTAAAAAACACAAGCAAAAAGGGTTATTGTAGGAAAAGAGATGTCTCTCTGAAGATGCTCCACCAAGAATGATTAAAATGGGTGGGGTCCTTCAATAGTTACAGTGGAAAATGTTATGAACCAATGAAATCTTTTTTTTTGAGGTCACATGGGATCCGCGCACTCTGCGCTCACGAAGCACGCACCCGACACGACTTCGCGAAAAATATATTTAAAAATAATATACGTTTATTATAAGTACAAATATATTATTTTTATGAATATCTTAGATAGTCTCTTGCCCTAATATGTATATTAAACACACATACATATCATTTTAGAACATAATAATTTTTCGCGGAAGTCGCGCACCCAGCGCGCCCCAGCACGTGCATCACTTCACGTGGGACCCACCACCGTGCAAGCATTGCGTACCGTAATGCACATGTGTCGTGAATGTGCGGGAGCAGGAGTCGCGGACTGGTCGCATACCAATCACGCACATCACATAATATTAAATGTATATGATGTAACTGAAAAACACGCAGCCGTCGCACACCGTATGTGGATCCTTCACGACGTTTCTAAAATGGCGGCTATAATCCGCGCACCCACCGTGATGTGTACGCTTTGGGTGCGCGAATTAAAAAAAGAAAATAATATAAATATAATAAAATAAAAAATAAAACAAAAATATTAAACAATATTTCAGTTTTAATTTTAATTTTTTTTGCAATTTTCTGAACAATATATAATGTTATTTAATGAATAAAATATTTATAAATAAACAGTTAAAAAACTGTACAAAATCAGTACAAAAAAATAGGTATAACTACTATTACACTTAAAAATTAGCATTTAAAAAACCTTTGAAATTCACTGAAAAAACCATAGGTTTCAGAGACGTTATAGTTAGAAATTAGCATTTAAAAAAGCTTTGAAATTCACTGAAAAAACCATAGGTTTCAGAGCCGTTATAGTTAGAAATTAGCATTTAAAAGACCTTAGAAATTCACAGAAAAAACCATAGGTTTCAGGGTTGTTATAGTTAGCTGGACATTTCACTCGTACCATAGAAATTCCTCCGTTATAGTTAGTTCTGCTAACTATAACTCGCGCGCCCGCAAGGCACTGCTGATGATGTCACATATTACATCATTCATGACATGGTCAGTGACATCACTGGTGACATCACTGATGACATCTCAAATGACATCACTGATGACATCACTGATGACATCATCCACGTGACAATCTGATACACCTCATCATACACTAGTATAACTTTTCATCACTCACTGTAAAATACAGAGTACCATATTTGAAACCATTGACACACGAATACCAGTTACTACGTTCCCACTCACTGATTCCTAAGTCTACACACACAACTACCCATTCAACAACAGAATCACTTATATATGCAGTCTCTAATTAATAGAACACTATCAAATGCACTTATACACAGGGCCGGCTCTAGGGCGGTGCGACCGGTGTAACCGCACTGGGCGCTGACTTTAGGTGGGGGGGGTCATGTTTGCAAGTATATAATAGTTTTAAAAGTACCTTCTCAGCGTTCTGGCCTCCAGCAGTTGTCAGCCGTCAATACAAATGTCAAGATAACTCTGTGATTCATTTTCTTCCTACAGAAAGATCGGAGGTTTGTCTAGTGGCAGCTTTGAGTCATGGTAGGGTAGCGCAGATGGTTAATGTGCCTACTGCAAAGAACCTCAACAGCAGATCACAACATGCATATAATTTAAATAGATCAGTGGATCATTGCTTTTGTCTGAGAGATCCTTTTATTACTTGCATTTAATAAGTTAACATCCTAGCATAGACAGTGAGCTATTAACTGTCATCAAAGAGCTGCATGCAACCTGCAAGGCAAAGATGAGAGTGTTATGATTTTTTACCCCGTCTTTCATTATTCTAATGTTGGAAAAAGGATTAATTTGGATATAAATCAAATCTGATTAAAAAGACCCCCAACTATGGTGTTATGTTTTAAATTATGAGTTTGTGCTTCTCCAGACCAAGCGCTATTAAACTATACTGTATACCAGTGTGGAAGACATGTGACTCCTACACCTTATAGTCCTCTGTCTTATTTAACATTTCCAATACACTGATTTGCACACCTATGATTGACTGTCTCTGTGTAGTGTGCATGTGATGTAAAGTGCTCTGAAAACCCTAAACTGGTATAAGTGGCGCTATACAACAAATTAAATGCATCGGAGGGATGGAGTGGTAATGGAGACTTGAGGGGCACTGTTAAAGGGTGCTAGTGAGGGAATCCATGGCAGAGGTGGTCACTGGGGGGGGCGCCAACAACCATTGTCGCACTGGGCGCCACCATCGCTGAAGCCGACCATGCGTATACACATATATAGACATTGACACATCATCAGTCATCTTAGTCGGTTATGCGGTCATCCTACTCACTCATGAAAAAAATGAATCACACTTACATTTACTCACTTACACAATTATACACACAACACCTAATTTATTCAAACACATAGTAACTCATAGTTAATATGTTAAAAAATCACCATTACAATTATATACTCATTCATATAGTTGCTCTCACAATCACTGACTCTTATATATAGTTATTTATATACACCAACTCTCACATACAATGCCTTTTATTTTTTACTTTGTTGAAGATGTATAACTAAAACATATATTTGCTCACCAACACACAAATAAATACACTCAGTCACCCAAACAACTGTTACCACATGCACTCCTAAACCAATACACCTAGTCAATCAACCATTCACACATCTATGCATAGATTTACACACACCCCATTCAACCACACACAAACTCAGTGTCCCATACAAATTCTCACCCAACTAATCAATAACTAATATACACACTCATGTAGTTAGTGACCAACTGATGCAGCATGTTATACAACAACAGAGACAGTGATGCACACATTCACATAGTTTAGTTACTAATCCATGTATGAAGTGAGACACTTTTAATTACTCACTTAAACAGACAGTCAGACAGCTACTAACTCCTCCATCCAGACAGTTATATATCCACTCAATCTTCAATACAGATTGGTATATATAATACATATTTAAATTTCAAACTAAACTACATTCACTGGATGATGTCATCAGTGATGTCATTTGTGATGTCATCAGTGATGTCATCAATGATGTCACTGGCCATGTCATGAATGATGTAATATGTGATATCATCAGCAGTGCATTGCGGGCGCTCGAGTTATAGTTAGCAGAACTAACTATAACGGAGGAATTTCTATGGTTTTGTACGAGTGAAATGTCCAGCTAACTATAACACCCCTGAAACCTATCGTTTTTTCTGTGAATTTCTAAGGTTTTTTAAATGCTAATTTCTAACTTTAACGTCTCTGAAACCTATGGTTTTTTCAGTGAATTTCAAAGCTTTTTTAAATGCTAATTTCTAACTATAACGTCTCTGAAACCTATGGTTTTTTCAGTGAAAAAAAATAAAAAAAAATAAAAAAAGAAATATATATTTATATATATATGTAGAAATCCCCTGCTCATGCTGCTGCGCTGCAAGGATAGCCTGCACTCTAGGTTAGTCCAAGATGATTCTTTATTTTACTGCTGACACGTTTCAACCAAATGGTCTTTATCAAAGCTGGGGAAACATTGTGACAGTGTTCTCTATATACAGAGAGAGTCACTGTTGCATAATCAGTGAACATAGGCAAAAGACTTCAGCACTGTTACATAATGTGTGCTCATCAGTATTAGGAAAAAAGACTTCATAATTCCAACATAAAAAATGTTTCTCCCTTAAAATAAATAAACCTGGTATCTCATCATGCAAAAATAATATTAAACAAATTACAATAAAGAAAAAATGCAATGTAAGAGATAATGCAAAACTATGCAAGTGCATGTGATCATTGGTAATGCAGTATCTCTCAAGAGTGCCCGGACCAGAGTCCAGTGAAGGAGAATGTCGGTGATCTATGGGAACACATAAGGGAGGCGGGGGGGGGTCTGTGGGGGGAGGGGGATGGATCATGGCCAAGTGGCAATGTTAATCTGTGTAAGGTGGAATAATACCTACCCCCATGGTGGCTCAAAGCTAAAGACTCCTCATATGTAAGAGCAGGACTACAGTATTGCAGAGACCCCGACCTCCTGGATGTGAGAAAAAAGCAAGGATATACAGCATGAGGATGGGATAAGGCCAAGGAAAAACAGGGGGAAACGACTGATAATCACAACAGGGAGAGCTATCCCAAATGTACATGTAGCTCCTCATCCTGGTTGAGGCCTTCCGGGCATTTGCTGCTGAGACTGATTATGTATCGGGATTCCAATCTTCTGAGGGCCCGTTCCCTGTCTCCACCTCAAGTATTGGCCGGGATCCTGTCAATTCCCCAAAAATAAATTTTGAGATTCTCAGCATTCATGGAGCCATGAAAAGTGTTGCAGTGTCTTGCCATGGGATATGTCGTGTCATTGTTACGAATTGCCCTGAGGTGCTCCAGGACTCTTTTCTTCACAGGAAACATCGTGCTCTCTACATTCCTCATGCCTAATACCCATACCAGCACATAAACATAAAAGTCACTGTTGCAGTTGATGAAAGGCTTAATCTTATGTTGTTTACCCCTGGGCAAGGTAACAGACTTGATGTTAGCACTGTGGGTGCACACCTTGCACTTGCCGCATTTATAGAAAACAGGGAGTTCCCTCAACCATGTGCTGATTTGCAATTGGCCTGAATCAATAATGGTATGTACTAGCATGTCTTTCAAAGAGTTGCTTCTGCGGTATGTTATTTGTGGGCTGGAACTAACCAGTTTGCCTATGGCAGGGTCCAACTTGACCAAATGTCAGTGTTTCCTGACTATTGCCTGCCTCAGTACAGCTTAAGTTGTACGTAGTTATGAGCCTGATCTCTGGTTTGGTGTCCATATGTGGTTTGAGTTTCAGAAAAGTCGCTCTCTCCACTCCACTGACCTTGCGTGTAGCATCTATTTCCTCTGCAAGAAACTCTCATCCATCCTCCTTTCCTCATGCTTTTAGGCTTCTAATGTACTTGAGTATAGGTGGGTGGTGGCTTCTGGCATGCAGGATACTGTGGCCAGCTGTCTCCTTTCTGTGATGACTAGTCTGTATAGTCCCATTGAGCACTTCAACCCCAACATCTAGGAAATCAATCTTGTTAGTGCTGGTTTTGCTGGTGAATTTGAGGTTCAGGTCATTGGTAGATATGATATCCAGGAACTCACCTAAGATGGGTTGGAGACCGGCCCAGATGAGGAAAATATCATCAAAGTATCTGGGCCAATGGACCAGATGCTTAGTGGTTTTGTCAAACGTGTCAGACCAGACACATTTCAATTCCCACCACCCTATGAACATGTAGGCGTAGCTCGGCGCAAAGCAACTGCACATGGCAGTTATGTTATGAAGTTTTATAGAGCGCACAGCTGCCCCAGAAAAGGGGCGTCCCAGCACTAATATCAGACAGAAAGGGAGGCAAGCGACAGAAGGAGGCCTAAATTGAAGGGAAGAGGTGGGTCTTAATAGCTTTACGAAAAGCCAGGTAATTATTGATGCTGCGAATGTGTATAGGAAGTGAGTCCCAGAGTTTAGCTGCCAGTGTGCAGAAAGAGCGCCCACCAGCTCGTACTCTCCTTACCCGGGGAACAACCGCCAGGTGATGACCTATCGAGCGGAGTTGGCGAGTGGGGGTGTATGATGAAAGCATGTTGGCAAAGTTGCCAGGAGAAGAAAAATTCAAGATCTTAAACGCAATGCAGAGAGACTTAAACTCTACTCGTCTGGCCACCGGCAACCAGTGTAGCCGACGAATAGCGCTGGTGGTGGAGCAGGTTCTAGGAAGACCAAAGAGAGTTCTGGCAACTGTAGTCTCACAATCTCAGACTTGTTGGCCCCCAGGTAGAGTGAGCTGGCGTAATCCAGTCTCAACAAAATGGAAGCCTGGACAATAACCTGCCTGATGGATGGATCGAAAAAACCCAACAGCGGTTTGAGCCCCCGTAGTATACCAAAACACGTCCCTGCCACTTTCTTAGTTTGGGCCTGGAAGCTGAGAGCTGAGTCGGCCCAGACACCTAGGTTTTTCACCACCTGTTTGGGGGCGGGTGCACAACCCAGGGTAGCAGGCCACCAGCGTTCACTCCACAGCTCAGGATCTTTCCCTACCAGCAAGACCTCAGACTTGCTAGCATTGAGCTGGAGGCAGTTGGCAGTCATCCATCCCACGATAGCAGCAAGATCGCTCCGAAACTTATGAGCGTCCTGCACACAGTCATCGGAGAGTGCAACTACCAACTGCGTATCATCTGCATATGATGCTACTGTGAGCCCTCTACTCCTGGTTCCTGGCCACCGCTGCTAATGGTTGGACATATAGGTTGAGAAGCGTTGGGCTCAGAGCTGAGCCCTGTGGCACACCCTGTTTAATAGTATGAACCATGGAGGTGAAAGGGGGGCCGTTATCTGGAAGGTCCTTTAAGAGGCGAATCAGTCCAGTTCAGGGCTCACAATGCCTGCCTCCTCCAACCTTTGCAGTAAGATCTGGTGAGAGACCTTGTCGAACGCGGTACTGAGATCCAATAAGATCAGTACCGAGGTACGTCCCTCATCCAGTGCTACCCTGAGATGTTCAGTCACCGCTAGAAGCGCAGACTCTGTGCTGTGGCCCGGGCGGAAGCCATTCTGAGATGGGTCAAGTATGTTATTCTCTTCCAAAAAACCTGTCAAGATGGAGTTTATGCAGTCCCAGTGAGTTGTCTATACCATTGCTTACTGAACAAGAAATAGTTACTTTCCAGGCAAAAATGGAGCATCTCAAGCAGAATGTTAGTGTGGTCAAACGTGGCTATGGGTCTGTCCCTAAAAAAATGTTTGCAAGCCTGAATCCCCAGATCATGCTGGATGCAAGTATAGAGTGAGACCACATCTACTGTACAGAAGATGTATTCGGACTGCCATGGAATGCCAGAGACTTTGGATATAAAATCCATACTATTGCGGCAGTAGGTGGGTAAGCTGCAGACATAGGGAAATAGGAAATGATCTAGATAAATGGAGCCATTCTCCAAGAGACTATCATTGGCTGAGATGATTTGCTTACCCGGTAGATTGGTGCTGTGCTTGTGGACTTTTGGCAGCATATAAAAAAAGGGACTAACAGGTTTCTTGACTGTTAAAAACGAAAGTTCCTCTTGATTTAAAAGCCCCAAGGTGTGCCATTACATATATATATATATAGGCACAGCGTTTCTACAGCTTCCTGCATCTCGACGCATCCAGTGTTTTGCTCGGAAGAGACTTGCTTCTGCTGTGCCCCCTGTTTGACCCTTGGATACTGATATCACCGTGGCGCTGACTGTTCTCCTGACGACGTGAGTCTGCTGAGTCCGTGTGGTCGGAGGACCGAGGGAGCTGCATCTCTCACTACCGGTAAGGAGACCTTTGCACTTGGTGTTATCTTGAATAGGGAGTCAACAGGTCACGGAATTTCCTCCAATAACACATTTGCAACTAACGGAGCAGGACCCACGTTATCACAGTTTAATTATGTTTTCCAGCGATGCCATTCGTAATAGGGAATCAGCGGCGGATGCCCTATTCCTTAATCTTCCTGAATCTACAAAGGAATCGAGCAGTTCCAAGCATATTGCAGCAACCAATGATGTGAAAACACTATTAAAGACACTAGAGAAACTACTTAAAAGCGAACTGTCTAAGTGGTGGGAGAAAAAGTCATTAGAAAAATACAGAGACGCCAATCGTGTACCAAGGGGGCTACGTGTGCTCATTGCTCCTACATTCGAAAATCCTAACCCAAGTATGCTACAAGAATGGGCAGAAAACAACTTACAAGCATCAATCAATATGATTAACATTCTGATTAAATATGCGGAATTTAATCGCAATGCCCTATTAGTGGAAATTGATCGCATTAGTGGGTTACTAGATGCAACTGGTCAAATTGAGGCGATAAATAAGCGGAAACTTGACATTGACACACGAATGAAAAAACATGAGGATGTGATCAAAGAAAGAAAGGCCTTCAAGTTTGCCCGTGACCAGAATGACTACACCACTGGTAGAATTTTTACATTCGCACGCAAATATGATAATTACAAAAGACAAGCATTATCTGGCGGTGGCACACGTGACAGACAAGGAACCCCTAGTAATGAGGCCCAAATTAGTGATGGCGATTCAGATGTAGTGTCTCTGACCACTAATAGTGACTCGGAAGATGGTCAACCGGGTACATCGTTGCCCCTTTCTTCCAATATTCCTAGTTTTTCTCTAGTTGAGGAACTGAATTTTGTGAGCGAGGACCGGAGGTACGCCTTGCGCCCCCGCAAACCTCAATTCGCGCAAGGGGAACAATCAACCAACGCAGGAGGGAGAGGAGGCTCAGGCTCCGCCAAAACTTTCTCAAGAGGGAATTCGCGAAGAGCCTGGAAGAAATAACAAGCGTCACTAAGAATACTGTCATTAATCTAACTGATACAGTATTATCATCAGCAGAATTGCAGCTCTTGTCCTTAGGCCTCTCTTTCTGTCCCAAACATCGTTTCTCCTACAATCAGACCAGAATTGATTTATTTAAGTTTGTAAGAAAAATAATGAAACCTATGGTTTTTTCAGTGAATTTCAAAGCTTTTTTAAATGCTAATTTCTAACTATAACGTCTCTGAAACCTATGGTTTTTTCAGTGAAAAAAAATAAAAAAAAATAAAAAAAGAAATATATATTTATATATATATGTAGAAATCCCCTGCTCATGCTGCTGCGCTGCAAGGATAGCCTGCACTCTAGGTTAGTCCAAGATGATTCTTTATTTTACTGCTGACACGTTTCAACCAAATGGTCTTTATCAACGCTGGGGAAACATTGTGACAGTGTTCTCTATATACAGAGAGAGTCACTGTTGCATAATCAGTGAACATAGGCAAAAGACTTCCACACTGTTATATAATGTGTGCTCATCAGTATTAGGAAAAAAGACTTCATAATTCCAACATAAAAAATGTTTCTCCCTTAAAATAAATAAACCTGGTATCTCATCATGCAAAAATAATATTAAACAAATTACAATAAAGAAAAAATGCAATGTAAGAGATAATGCAAAACTATGCAAGTGCATGTGATCATTGGTAATGCAGTATCTCTCAAGAGTGCCCGGACCAGAGTCCAGTGAAGGAGAATGTCGGTGATCTATGGGAACACATAAGGGAGGCGGGGGGGGGGTCTGTGGGAGGAGGGGGATGGATCATGGCCAAGTGGCAATGTTAATCTGTGTAAGGTGGAATAATACCTACCCCCATGGTGGCTCAAAGCTAAAGACTCCTCATATGTAAGAGCAGGACTACAGTATTGCAGAGACCCCGACCTCCTGGATGTGAGAAAAAAGCAAGGATATACAGCATGAGGATGGGATAAGGCCAAGGAAAAACAGGGGGAAACGACTGATAATCACAACAGGGAGAGCTATCCCAAATGTACATGTAGCTCCTCATCCTGGTTGAGGCCTTCCGGGCATTTGCTGCTGAGACTGATTATGTATCGGGATTCCAATCTTCTGAGGGCCCGTTCCCTGTCTCCACCTCAAGTATTGGCCGGGATCCTGTCAATTCCCCAAAAATAAATTTTGAGATTCTCAGCATTCATGGAGCCATGAAAAGTGTTGCAGTGTCTTGCCATGGGATATGTCGTGTCATTGTTACGAATTGCCCTGAGGTGCTCCAGGACTCTTTTCTTCACAGGAAACATCGTGCTCTCTACATTCCTCATGCCTAATACCCATACCAGCACATAAACATACGGTAGATTGGTGCTGTGCTTGTGGACTTTTGGCAGCATATAAAACAAGCATTGGCATAGCCAATAGGTCTCGCCTTTGGGACCTTATAAGTGTTTACTAGTGTTTCACTAGGGAGCAGCATTGTTTTCAGGCTAAAGTTCAAAGCTTTGGAACGTTAAGATTTGGGTCCTAATTTTGGTTCTTGTACTTAATAAAAGGGATTCTGGGGCAATTACTTTATCGCTCTCTGCCTACAATTGTAAATATGTGTAACTTAAAAGTATAAAATTAAACATGCTGTGGGTGGAGTTTTGTTTGAGGTTCTTGCAAACATATACATCTTCATTTCTGTAATCCAGTCACAGTCGCATCTGAACCCCATGTACAATAAAACTGTGTTCTGTAAAGTTGTCTGCAGCTCCTGTGGGCTAAGCCTGACCTGTACCAAATTTCCAAAAATAAATAAGGTAGAAAAACAGCCAAGTACATATTTAAATACAAAAATAGATCACTGCATTGTGAAAACTCTTGAACAGCATAAGGCCGACTCACAAAAACATGTATGAGTCCGCAAAGTAGCACAGCTGGAGGACTCGTTAACATACGTTTACACGCCCTTGTGAATGGGTCCTGAAATGTCCAACGCCCTGTTAGTAAAAGAGCAAAGAGGGTGCGGTCCTATGTATCCACAATCATTTTAGATGAAATTTCCAAAGTTGCTCCTATTTTCATTGCTCGAGGGCCTATTCACAAAAGCATGAAAGAGAGTGTTAAAGAGTCCTATATTCACAATTCCAGAATGCCTCGGTCAATATGCCTCCATATGTTTGATATTGCAATGACTGGTGAATCAAAATGGTTGCCTATATTAACTCTAAATCTCTAGAGTTACTGCATGAGGTTCAGAGAGAACACCTCAGAAACATAAAGAGGCAACCATTGGCCTCTGTCTCCAAGCTCAGCTGTCGAGCACTAACTCAGAGCTATTCAGAGTCAAAAGCATCCCCCCAAGACACTCCACATACAGACCCCAAGAGCTCTGCTCTGCTCTGAGCAGCACAACTGTTCATGAGACGGCCCCTGGATTACTACAGTAGAGGACAGCGTTAAAATGTTGGCACCGCCAATAGCTATCTTGTCAATTTTGGTGTAGCGTGGTTGAACTTTATTGGCAAATTATTGCATACGTATGGCTAGATAGGTTGTGGGGGGTTAAAATATTCTTCACATTTTCTGCCCCCCCCCTTCCCACCCCCCAAACAAACACATCTATTGTTGTACCTCATTCCACAATCCGTACAGAGGTTAGCATGGCACATTGGGCTATTTTTATGAGCATGGAATCCTGGGGGGCATTATGAGAGAGATAAGAATGGGAGGTGTCAGAAGTGGAGATTTAAATGTTATCTCTGACATATTGGACAGGTGGGAGTGAAATGGCCTCGTGCTGTGATTTTACTACTGTCTGTTAAAAACACGATCCCCGCTAGAAATACAGAGATGCGCCTGATCATATGTTCCTGCCCCTGATATTTCTTTTTTTCTTGCTTCCAATAGGCACTGGAAGTTGGGGTGCGGGGATGCTGGCACCCCCAAAAATTAACATGCGTGAGGTCCTAAAGTGACTGAGCATTAAAGATTACATTTATTTTGTTTTGATCTTGCCACATTTGCTGTCCGTTCAAAGTCAGACGTCAAATGGCAGTCTAGTCTCCTAACAAATTGTTACTTAGTCTTTTAACATGGAGACTGGTGTTTCTTTTCTTTCTCTGACTACGAAGTGTGGGGATTTTGTACAGTGAACTAAGTGAGAGTCTTGCTGGTGTGAATTAAAATACTGTAGGATGTCATTTTATTCTAACACACAACACAATTTAAATACCTATAAATGAACTGCACGAATATTCCAAAATAAACAGTTAGAAAAGCACAAATAAAGTGTTGTTTCTAATTCTGAACTATGATGGAAACAAAGATTTTAACAGAATGAAAACGAATCAAGACACCTTACTTGGTGAAGGACAAATAACAAACATTTGCTGAAGCCCAATTTTCACACATTATCTTTTTGCACAGTATAGTTTTATCAGTAAAACTTGTGTGTCTGAGCAAATTTAGTGTTCACTTCAATGGAAAATGTGCTGTCTCTAAGCGACAGCGTGCTACCATCGGTGCCTAATTTTGCTCGGCACCGGCACTTAATTGCCAGCTCAGGCACTTAATTGCCTAAACCTGCACTTATGACAGCTGCCATATGGTGGCGCTGCTTGTGCAATTTAAAGATAAGCAGAACAACATTTGTTTGTTAATTCAATATACATTAATAACAACTAATACCTGCCACCGCAGCCATTCTTAAAGTGTTGGCGGCCTCGAACAGTCTGTTAGTTGTGTAAGTACAGTGGCAATGTGTGGTGCAATCTGCAGTGGCCTCCTGACGAGGGCTCCGGCACGTGTTTTGTTTTACAAATTAAGCCCCATTCTTTAGTAATATATTTGTGACAGTGTGCTCCACAAATGCAACACCAGTTATATACTCCGCCTTCACCGTTCTCTTGCTGAATGGGCGTGGCTCACTTGTGACACTTGTTCTTTGTGTGATGCTAGGAGTTTTCAGCATCAGTGATGTAACATTGATGGCAGCACCCCCATTCTAAAATTTCTTCCAGCACCAGTGGTCACAAGCTGGACTGGCATGGGTTTTAAGGGGGTGCAAAAAGAGCAGAAGGAGGGATATGTCTGTAGAACAGAAATGCTGAGCAACACATGGCGTTTGTATCAAGCAGTGAGTGAGCCAGAGTAGCCTGGCAGCTTGCATCACAGAGATCAATGTGTGGCTAGAGTGTTAACCTCAGGGCAGTTCAGGAGAAGTGGCAAGGGGGAGGCTACAGGGCATCAAGGGGCACATCTGTCATATGCTGCCCAGTTCTGAGGTCCTCAGAGGAGATGTAATAAAATGTGGACTGCTGAGATAATCCCCAGCGACCACGTAAAGGCAAAGCAAATGTGTTCCTGAAAGCATGCCCACAACGGCGTTGTGTCTATTGTCCATTTTGTGGGAGGTGGTAGGCGGGAAGACACACCACCAGCAGTGAGAACAAGACTGTAGGCAGGAGTGAATGGGGACTCACGGGTAAAGGTGCACAGAGGGCACATCATTTTATTCTAACTGGGAGATTTGAGGGCAGCCGACCAATGGTTAGAGAACAAGAAGTGCCACTGAGAGGCTGCAGGGTTTGGGGGGGCAGGAAGGAGAGGGGAGGTCAGGGAAGGGGGTGAGTTAGATTCAGGGTGGTAGTACTGAATTTGACTTTGGACAGGTGTGAGAAAAGGAGGTACCACCAGTGGATAATTTATAAAACAAAATAAGTGCCGGCGCTCTTGTCAGGAGGCAGCTTGCACCAGCCCATTTCTCCGGTTAGCGCCGCCTAAAACAGGGCTAACTACTAGCCATGAAAGTGGGAAGAGGATGTGGTGTAATGGCCAGAACTGCCAACTTCAGAAATGGGGAACCAGGTTCAAGTCTTAGCGTGTGCTCAACATCCTGTGATTCTGGACAAATCACTTCATCTCCCTGTGCCTACCATAAATGAACGTGCCCGTAACTGGTGCTCATGAAAAGCGCTGGTGTTGATTATTAAGTGCTGAGCACTGGAAACCATCGGCTGAAATTAAACACTGGGTACCACTGAGAGGCAGTGCGAGTGTCAGGTGCTGGCACAGAATATACACAATTTCAGTAATGGTAGAAGAGAGGAGACTGCTCACCCAGGCTAAGCAGAAGTAAAGGGCACTGAAGGTTGGCAGCTGGTGCAGTCGCCACTACTGACAGGAAGAGGTGGGGCAAAGCCTGAGGCAGTTCCCCTCACACAGGACACAGTTGGGCAGAGTTGAGGCAGCCTGCCGTTCAGCATAGGTCACTGGTCAGTGAACGAGACTGTGCTGTCAGAAGCGGGGATGGTAGTCCTAAGAGTGTGTGTTGTCTTTTAGTGCCAACGGGGGTGAGTGAGTGACTTGCAATTGGTGTTAATTAGTTTAGTGCTTGTATGGTCAGGAGTCAGTAACGTCGGGTGTTTTGTAAACTTGCATATAGTGCAGTAAGGGAATCTTACCTTCCAAATTGGGTCAATTTCTGTTACCATTAAACTCTAAATCAGGCCCTAAATGTTATGTAAAGCAGCACATTGTGGCAGCAGTTCTAATGTTCCAGCTTGCCGCAGTGTGTGATCCTCTGCAATTTCCTTTGCATCCCCATTTAGGAGATGTGAAACATACAAAAAAACAGCACTAACCAGCGGAATGCACTTTTCAAAAACATAGACATTTTTGCCTGGGGTTTTATCGAGTGGGAGAGAAAAAGCTGTTGAGATAAATATGCTCTCACTTTGATTTGGAAGAACAAAGCGCTTCCCGGCCTCGACAAGAATAAGAAGCGCTAAATAAATGCTGAAATGCAATACCACAGGTAGATTCTTAAATTGAAAAAGTGGTGCTGATGTCTACTGGCGAAAAATGCAGAATCTATTTAAACAAGTACCCCGGCTCTGTTAATATAGTGGTGGAATTTAGAAGAGGGGCCTGTGTTGGGTGAGTGGGAGGGTGGGGGGGAGGTCGGGTGTCTCAGATTTCAAAAGTGAGGTCAGCGGCGGGAAAAGTCGTCCTTACATAATGAAAGTTGCGCCGTGAGTGTGCACAGATTTACAGGTCTGTAACTATTCCCAGCAGAAAGGCGAATTTTATGGCACCCCTGGAGCAGTGGCCTCTCTGAAAGGACATTCTGATAGACATTCTCACGAAACACTGTAAAAAAAACAGCGAAGACCTTAAGAAACATAAGACATAAAAGCGCCGAGATACGGCAAAAGTGAAAGCAGGGGTGTGCGCGCTGCATTTGAAGTAGTTAAAGTGATCGGAGACGCGATCGAGCGAGCAGAAAGGAAACTGATTAGAAGGGAGGGGGTAGTGTGAAAACAGCGGGGAGAGAAGGGAGGGTGTAATAAAAAACAAAGGAGCCAAAGCTATAGAGAAGGGAGGGGGGAGTGGGAGCAGCTGTGCACGTGCATGTGATCGTGCACTCAAGGTTTAGGCCAGCCAAAAGACTGTGGGTAGCACTTCGAAAATCCCACATACAAAATGTCTCTTCGAGCCTTTGGCTCAGCGAGACCTAAAAAGGGACTAACAGGTTTCTTGACTGTTAAAAACGAAAGTTCCTCTTGATTTAAAAGCCCCAAGGTGTGCCATTACATATATATATATATAGGCACAGCGTTTCTACAGCTTCCTGCATCTCGACGCATCCAGTGTTTTGCTCGGAAGAGACTTGCTTCTGCTGTGCCCCCTGTTTGACCCTTGGATACTGATATCACCGTGGCGCTGACTGTTCTCCTGACGACGTGAGTCTGCTGAGTCCGTGTGGTCGGAGGACCGAGGGAGCTGCATCTCTCACTACCGGTAAGGAGACCTTTGCGCTTGGTGTTATCTTGAATAGGGAGTCAACAGGTCACGGAATTTCCTCCAATAACACATTTGCAACTAACGGAGCAGGACCCACGTTATCACAGTTTAATTATGTTTTCCAGCGATGCCATTCGTAATAGGGAATCAGCGGTGGATGCCCTATTCCTTAATCTTCCTGAATCTACAAAGGAATCGAGCAGTTCCAAGCATATTGCAGCAACCAATGATGTGAAAACACTATTAAAGACACTAGAGAAACTACTTAAAAGCGAACTGTCTAAATGGTGGGAGAAAAAGTCATTAGAAAAATACAGAGACGCCAATCGTGTACCAAGGGGGCTACGTGTGCTCATTGCTCCTACATTCGAAAATCCTAACCCAAGTATGCTACAAGAATGGGCAGAAAACAACTTACAAGCATCAATCAATATGATTAACATTCTGATTAAATATGCGGAATTTAATCGCAATGCCCTATTAGTGGAAATTGATCGCATTAGTGGGTTACTAGATGCAACTGGTCAAATTGAGGCGATAAATAAGCGGAAACTTGACATTGACACACGAATGAGAAAACATGAGGATGTGATCAAAGAAAGAAAGGCCTTCAAGTTTGCCCGTGACCAGAATGAATACACCACTGGTAGAATTTTTACATTCGCACGCAAATATGATAACTACAAAAGACAAGCATTATCTGGCGGTGGCACACGTGACAGACAAGGAACCCCTAGTAATGAGGCCCAAATTAGTGATGGCGATTCAGATGTAGTGTCTCTGACCACTAATAGTGACTCGGAAGATGGTCAACCGGGTACATCGTTGCCCCTTTCTTCCAATATTCCTAGTTTTTCTCTAGTGGAGGAACTGAATTTTGTGAGCGAGGACCGGAGGTACGCCTTGCGCCCCCGCAAACCTCAATTCGCGCAAGGGGAACAATCAACCAACGCAGGAGGGAGAGGAGGCTCAGGCACCGCCAAAACTTTCTCAAGAGGGAATTCGCGAAGAGCCTGGAAGAAATAACAAGCGTCACTAAGAATACTGTCATTAATCTAACTGATACAGTATTATCATCAGCAGAATTGCAGCTCTTGTCCTTAGGCCTCTCTTTCTGTCCCAAACATCGTTTCTCCTACAATCAGACCAGAATTGATTTATTTAAGTTTGTAAGAAAAATAAAACTAAAAAAATATTTTCAATTGAACACTTTCGAAGGTAAATCTTCTGGTTCTGTCAAGAAAACCACCGCTTCATTGGGACCTCTACAAGTCAAAGACATCCCTAATCTACAGACATTAATTGATCTGAGTAGCGAGATTGAAGGTGATGAATCAGCTATGGCCACTCCTGATACTATCCGGCTTAAGACAGCTTCCAGTCCTTTTCGTCCCACCTCCACTTTTCTTCCTCTCATGCCTAAAGACGCTGTCGATGTCTTCAGTGACCGTGTGATTACTGAGCTCAAGGCATTAAACAGGAAGATACCTTTCCAATCACGAAAGAATGATTACCGTAACAAACAATACCATGCTCTGATTTCTAAATTGCAGTGCAATCACAATCTTGTCACCAAGAAGTCTGATAAGGGAGGCAATACAGTTCTATGGTCCTGTTCTGATTATTTAGCAGAGGCAGAGCGACATCTCTCGGACACCTCTTGCTATAGACATTCGTCCAAATTTGAAATGAAGGCTGCAGAAGATACAACTCGTAAGAAAATCCTCCATTGGAAGAGAATTGGTCTTTTGTCTAAAGATGAAATGAACTTTTTTTGTATTGACCATCCAATCACTCCTATGTTGTACTTTTTACCAAAGGTCCATAAGAATAAGACTCCTGTCCCTGGTCGCCCCATAATCTCTGCACAGGGCAGTATGAATGAGAACTTATCAAAATATCTTGACTTTTTTCTGCAGCCCCATATGACTTCGTTGCCATCCTTTATCAAAGATACTACGGATTTTTTGAATAAAGTTAAGGATATCACATGGTGTTCAGATTACCTACTGGTAGTGATGGCTATTGAATCCCTTTATACAAGTATTGATCATACAATCATGAATGCTACAAAATACTTCTTGGAAAATAGGGATATCAACATGTTGGAGCATAACACTATGCTTCTAGAGATGATTGAATTATGTCTATCCACAAACTTTTTTCTTTTTCAGAATGACTATTTCCATCAAGTGCGCAGGGTGGCCATGGGGGCTTGCTTCTCCCCCAGCTACTCATGTCTCCATGTGGGTTGGTGGGAGAGCAATGTCCTCATGGTCACTCACAAGCGTTGGTGGAGTCATGTAGTCCAATATTGGCGGTACATCGACGACATATTTTTGGTATGGAAAGGTTCTGAGGAAGATGCTATGATTTTTGTTAAAGACATCAATGTGAATGAGTTGAATCTTAAATTTACTGTTTCCATTGACAGCTCCTCTGTAGAATTTCTAGATGTCCTGGTATATATAGACAATGACAGACTCTGCACTAAGCTACATAGAAAAATAACTGTTGGGAATTCTATTCTCCATGCTACAAGTGCACATCCTCGGCATTTAATTAACAGCATACCCTATGGCGAATTCATCCGCATTCGAAGAATTTGCAGTTCCGAATTGGTCTCCACTGAATGCCAGAAGGCAGCATTTATTAGATTCTTGGAGAGGGGTTATAAAGCTCATCTCTTGACCCTCGCCCTCAACAAGGCCAATAGTAAACCAAGGGCTAATTTATTGCAGCCCAGTACTAAAAATGTAACTGTGATCTCAGAACCTTCGGTACAGCCAATACGTTTGATCACTACGTTTTGTACTCAAGAAAATGCCATCCGCAAGATTATCTATTCAGAATGGCCTAACGTCCTAACAGATAGCATTCTTGGCCCTATTCTTCCTAGTCTCCCATCTATCACCTTTAGAAAGGCTCCTTCAATGAGAGATGCCCTTGTTAGACCTATGCTTGCATCTAGTACCAAAGGCACTTGGCTAACCAGGACGGGCTTCTTTAAATGCAATTCTTGCCGAGCATGCACTTTTGCAACCAATAGTACGCACTACAAAACAGCTTTCAGTGACAATGAGATAGCTATCCAAGGGCATTTAACTTGCTGTACAGAATATGCTATTTACAAACTCAAGTGCACTTGCAATTTAGAATATATAGGCAGCACCAAACTTCCTGTGCATAAGCGTATTCTCCAACATGTAAGAGCTATCGTCAACAGTGATCATAATTACCCAGTTGCTAGACACTTCAAATCCATCCATGAGAATAAATTAAAGGATTTGGAATTCACGGTCATTGGGTCAGTTGCCAACCCCGGACGGGGTGGTAATCGTGATAAGTTATTGAGACAACAGGAGTCTCATTTTATTCTTGCTCTCGATACTAGAGTTCCCAATGGCCTTAACATGAATGAAGATCTGCACAACTTTTTATAATTGCTGTTTTGCACTAATTTTTTCGCTTTTTAGATTCATTGTCTGTCATGTCCTATTGTACATCTGAAATCTAGTCTTGACATGTTTTCTCATATTGACTTGCTGCTATTGCTCTTTTTATCTGTTATATTGTATAGCGCTATTTTTGCACTGTTCGTCCACCAGCACCTTAGTTTTTAGATTTTTTACAGACTATTTATTATAGGGGTACTTTTTTATGTATAGAGGTCATTTAACTAATTATAAAGTATATGGGCCCGATTCACAGAACTAACTTAAGACAAAATCCTAAACTTACTACCATTTTGGTATTCACAGAAGGCACTTACTCATTTTGGTATTCACAGAAGGCACTTACTCATTTCGGTATTCACAGAAGTTAGGAGTCCTAACTTTAGGACTCCTAAATGCCTTCTGTGAATACCGAAAGTCTTAAAATTAGGATTTTTCGCAGTTTAGTAGTAGTATAGTTAGGACTCCTAACTTTAGGACTCCTAAGTGCCTTCTGTGAATACCGAAATTCTTAAAATTAGGATTTTTCTCAATTTAGTAGTCCTAAGTTTAGGACTCCTAACTTTAGGACTCCTAAATGCCTTCTGTGACTACCGAAAGTCTTAAAATTAGGATTTTTCTCAGTTTAGTAGTAGTATAGTTAGGACTCCTAACTTTAGGACTCCTAAATGCCTTCTGTGAATACAGAAATTCTTAAAATTAGGATTTTTCTCAATTTAGTAGTCCTAAGTCTAAACTTAGGACTACTAAATTGAGAAAAATCCTAATTTTAAGAATTTCGGTATTCACAGAAGGCATTTAGGAGTCCTAAAGTTAGGAGTCCTAACTATACTACTACTAAACTGCGAAAAATCCTAATTTTAAGACTTTCGGTATTCACAGTAGGCATTTAGGAGTCCTAAAGTTAGGACTCCTAACTTCTGTGAATACCGAAATGAGTAAGTGCCTTCTGTGAATACCAAAATGAGTAAGTGCCTTCTGTGAATACCAAAATGGTAGTAAGTTTAGGATTTTGTCTTAAGTTAGTTCTGTGAATCGGGCCCTATATTTTTTTAGACATCTTTTTATCATGAGATTTTAGCTATTTATGAAGTCCGGCAGTTTTCATTGTTGCACTGATATTGTTGAAATTTTTTGGTTTAGATTTTACCTTGACACCAATTGTTTTATCTATTGTCTTTCTGACTTTCTGATGTTTTTTAATTGGTGACAATATTAGCTTCTTAGTCTATTGTTTATGTACATTTTAGTGGGATACTTGCCTGTCCTAAAATAATTTTGGGATGGTTGTATGTATCTACATGTTGTGTCTTATGTTTAGTTATATTTAGCTACCTCTCTATGTTATTTTACCCCTTAGGTGATTTTTGGTCTCATTCTTTTAGTGTCCGTAGTTAGGTATATAAATTGATATGATTTGTCAGATGCATGTTATGAGTTTGTGGTGAGCATTCTTCAATGGACACTTGTCCTTGATTCATTAGATTCTTGTACATTTAGGTACTTATTGAAGCGGTCTAAATGCACTATGTACCAATTTTGATTACCGCCATTTTTTTACCTATCTGTATTTTTTGACATCATTCTAACACACATCACCACTACCATTTACTTAATTTACTTTTTTTACATCTGCCAGATTCACCATTTTGTGTTTTTTTCGGATGCTTTGAGACCTTATCTACTGATAGCTTTAGTCTGTTTTTCATTTTCACTGTATTTTGGTGCTGTCTCTCTATTTATTTCGCCATCATACTGCGATGCATCATGTGATCAAGCTCCCTGCGTGGAGCGAAACGCGTCATGGAGGACACTGGTCCTATGATTTATTGACATTTGATCTTTTGGGAGAAATAAATACCTGCTTCATCCACTCTTTGCTTATTTCTTACGGAGGAGAGAGGCCCGTACCTTCATTTTTATGCTGAAGCGAAGAGCAGAGAGGGACTGTTTCTATATATATATATATATATATATATATATATGTATATATATATATGTACGCATGGCGGTCGCCAGTAGGTAGTTATAGTTAGGACCAAGTTTCCATAGGAAGAGCATTTTTTGTTTTGCTTATAACTTTGGTGTCATTTGATGAATCTTCATGAATTTTCCAAACTAATTCTTTGTTCATATCAGCTCCTATGTGGGAAGTTTATGGGTGATTCGTCAAGGGGGAGGCGAGGAGAAAAACGTGTTTTCTCCATAGGAAACATTAGACAAGGCTACAGGTCGTACGGGTGAACGGACTTGCCCCAAATTTGGCAGGGAGAAGGGTCTTGGTCTAGAAAGCATGCTTTTGTTTATTTGGTGTAAATCCGTTCAGTAGTTTTGGAGAAACATTGAAATTTACAGATATCGATATTTGGGAATTCTGCCATCTGATTGGCTGAGGCGTTACTAGAACGAGCTTGCTGCTTATTGGTTGTGAGCGCTGCGAGCGGTTGCAAATAGGAAGTGTTGGCTGCCATTTTGTGATTCCATTGAAGCGAGTAAGGGGAAAAAGGGAGAAAAGAGTAGTAAACAGGAGGAAGGAGCACTGTAACCTCTGTGGGGGAGTGCGAAGCGAAGTAGTCACACCTACCGGTCTGAAAGTGCGGTGTTTCTCAGAGTGACATGGTGCTGAGTTGAGATGCTGCTACAGTCGGGTATGAAACCTAGAGCCTAAGCCGGGAGGTCATTGCTGTAAAGTGATGTGCTCTGGTGTTTGTAGGATACCCGTGGAAGTAGTGTTAGTAGGCGTTTATACCATACAGGGAGTAGGAAGCGAACTACTGAGCTCTACCGTGCGCATATACTATACCGGAAGTGGGAAGCGAAGTACTACGCCTACCGGTGTCAAGACTCGGGGATCACACCGAGCTGATTGTTGTAAAGTGATGGGCTGTTGGCGCAATAGCATACTGGCCGCTGTAGTATAACTGTAAGTAGTGTTAGTATGCATTTATACTATACACGGAGTGGGAAGCGAACTACTCACCCCTACTGGTCTGAAGACTCGGGGATTAAACTGTGAGCTTATTGATGTAAAGTGATGTGCTCTGTATACTATTTCAATGTAAGTCATAGTACAATGTTAGTATGTAATGATACTATAATGTAAGTATGTAATGTTAGAATGTAGGGCTGTCATGAGGGAAATCTTGGGGAGTTTGTACACGGTGCTGGAGAAGATAGATGCCTTGGTGTCTGGTCCTGTTGGTGGCTGTTTAAGCTGTCTTCTTTTCCTGCAATAAATATACTTATTGGATCCACTGCTGTCTTCCTATTCACTACATAAATTTGGCGATGAGAAGGAGAAGGTGAAAAAAAGGCAGCACTCACCAAGATTTTGCGCTTGCTTTCGCTGTGCTGAAGACCCATTTTCTTGGTGAATCTGTTTCTACTCATCCCAGGGTCGTGTGCTGAAGACCCGTTTTCTTGGTGAATCTGTTTCTACTCATCCCAGGGTCGTCGGCTGATCGAACTATGTGTATTTTTTGATTTTGGGCTTCCTCTGCCTCTTCACTACACTCTGGTTGCTGTACCGCACGTGTGCAAGTAGTGTTAGTATGCGTTTATACTAATTCTGTAGTTATGCATTAAACAAAGCATCATGGTCCCATGGAGCGCCACCTCCCAGGCGCAGGTCATACAATGTCCTGGGGTGTACAAGCGCGGGACATTTATGTTTGCTATTACAGGGTGGGAGCATTGTTTGCACCCTGTGATAGTAAATTCTTGTTTGCCTCGTTGAAGCGAGAGGAGGAAAACCTCATATTGTTTCAATAAAGTGGAACCGGATGGTAAAAATGGAGGAAAAAAAAAATGAAGCGGGGTCTCACCCGTTCATTTAAATGAGCCCACTGGTGGGTAATGTTCCGGGGCCAATCCTATTATTATATTGCGGGGTCTCTGCAGCACTGGGGATCTTAATCTCACATGTAAATTAGGCGCGGGAGGGCACTGAGAAGTTTAGCAGACTAGGGGATCGACACCTCCCCGAGTATTGTTTACGAATTGTTCGGGTGGCTTCAAGGCCAACTCAAGACCGGGGATCGGCAACCTCCGGGGCTTTATTTAAACATGCACAGTGGGCCTCGCCTGTCCTTGAAGCCTCGGTGGGCTAAGGCAGTGCCTTATTGGTTCTGAAATCACACGGGCAGTACTCATGGTATTATAAAGTGATACACTCATAGAACACTAACCGTTGTACAATTACCCAGGGTTCATTTATGTAATAGTCTGTTGGTTTATATTTGGTAGGAGAACCGGAAAATTAAACAAAATTTCCCTTATAACCTACTATCAACCGCCGATTTTCAAAATAAACTACAGACAAGTGTTGTCAGAAAAAGAAGACCCATACACTCAGTTATTTATTGGTAAAAAAAATAACTTTTATTAACACAACACAAATAAATGGAAATGTAACTTTATTCGAACAACAGTAAAACATGAAAGAAGTGGGTGGGACTCCTCCGGAAGCAGCGTACAAAACCTGCAAGACAAAAAAGAAACATAAGTATGTGTGCCACGTCGAAGAGAAAAAGAAAGGTAGTGAGAATGAACGGAGGAAAGTCAGAATGGGACAGAGAGCGAGTGGGTGGAAGGGAGAAGGGGAGGGAGAGTGAAAAGAACAGAGGGAGGAGGAGACAGAGCGCCGATCTATTGCACCCAGCCCTCACTGTTCACCTCCCATCACCCGTGTGTCTGGGACGCTGGGGTCCGCGAGAAAGAGTGCGGTCCAGCAAGTCCTTAAAATGAAACACAGATATGAATGATGCCAGAGATTACATTATTATCTATGGCAACATCGCTTGCCTGCACCTGTGCACCCAGGCTGCTGCACCCTTGCCCCTTTCTCCGCTCTGTGCTCAATTGCAGCTCCGGCGCGCCGAAGCTTGACTGCTCACCTGCCACAACTGGTGTGTCCAAGGACGTGCCGGTGCGAGCTCCAACTCCGGGGTGCCGCTATCAGGGTGGCCCAGCAGGTCTCTGGTGGAGGACGGTGTCTTGATACCACGGTGGAAGGCATCATAATGCCCAGGGCATCATCACGGGGTGAGCACCCGCTCCGCCCATTTTGGCTCCTCTAACCCAGTGTCTGAAAAGGGAGAAAAAATATAATTTTGGAAACGTCTTGAGGTAAATGAAGGTTTCTTTCAACGTTAATAGAGAACACCAGTTGAGTGCATCCTTCCTTCTTGAAGTACGATCTTTGAACTGTTAGTTGTAATCGTGGTTCAAAGAGGAGTTGGAGTGCACGAGAATACACAAGGTTAAATAATAATATGTTATGGCAACGTTCACATACAAAGGAACAGAGCGAATGGTATAAGCATAATGTGTGCATGTACACTTAGTAATCAGCTCACTACAGTGCCCCAAAAGCCAACGCCACGTGTCTGTAGGGCAGCGGTGCCCGCTGGCTCAGGCCTACAGTACGGTCCAGCAGGTCCTTAAAATGAGAGAGATGTGACTGAATGAGGTCAGAGATCACATCGGTACGCAGGGTAACATCGGTTGTTCGCACCCTTGCACACAGACTGATGCACCCCATCCCTCCCGCAGCACTGCGCTCAACACGTGTCCGTAGGGCAGTGCTGCCCACTGGCTCAGGCCTACAGTACGGTCCAGCAGGTCCTGAAAATGAGACAGACATGTGACTGAATGAGGTCAGAGAACACATTATTAAGCTGGGCAATATTGTTTGTTTGTACCTGCGCACCCAAGCTGATGCACCCCACCCCTCCCGCAGCATCACACTCAATTGCAGCCCCTGTGCACCCAGGCCCCACTGATCACCTGCTGTCATTGTTGTGTGTCCAAACATGACGGGCAGCAGTGTTCACAATTCAGGTGCAGTGTTGATTGCGAGGATGGTGTACGCCTTATGGATCCCTTTTTTTATTGCGCATTGTGATATGCGAGGTGGATGCGGCCATATCACCGGAGGCAGTGTAGAAGAACTGGGACATGTGGCGTCGTCGTTATCCTATTTATACGTATGCAAAGTGGGCTGGGCTGGGCTCGTGTACGCCAGGCAAGCGTAGGGGTGTGAATAATAGTTCCGGGGACCTGGGAGTTGTTCAGTTCCTGCCTGGCCAGGAAGTTTACTTAGGTGTGTTTCTGTTGCAGTTTTGACGTCACAGAATGCGCAATTTTCATTAATGTAGCATGTACCGGGAGGGCGGCAACTATCGCTAATGAGATGCTGTTCGAAAACATTGAATGGCCAACATCACATGTCATTGTCAAGGTTGTGGCTATGTGCAGACACTCATGCGAATGGTATGCGGTATTATTGAAAGTGTTGCTATCGCGAAGTGCACACATGTGAATGTGATCGGATGGAGGGAGGATCAGCAGTGAGGCTACATCATAAATAGTGATAATGTTCATTATAGTCAAGCAATGCATGCCAAACGTGAATCTGAAAATCTCACATATGACACAATACTATTCTGGTAAAGCCTGACAACAGAGAATACAGCAATACAAATGTACACATTACTGTTTAGTGTTTGTCACATGTGATCTAGGATGTGCACTCTGCCCAAGGCTGATGATACCCCTTCGGGCCAGCAATACCCAGGCCGGAAGGCAGCACAATAATATGCACACACACACACCAGGGGCATTGTGTAACACACATTTGATTTTTGATGTAACGTTTGAGATGCATGGCCATCACAGGTGGAAGGCTAATGTACAGACCATTAATATTGATCAAGATGATCGTTGCATGTTGTGTGTAGTAGAAGATATGTGTACACAGCAAAAAAACTTTTCAAAAATGCTCACTAAGCAGAAGGTGTGTGTCTCATCAAACGCTGTAGAGAGAATGACTAAAATGGTGGGGTCCTCCAACTGTTACAATCGGAAATGTTATGAACTAATCAAATGCTTTTTTTAAGATCACATGGCAATCGCGCATCAAGGGCACAAGGAGGCCGCACCCGACAAGATGTTGAGAAAATATATTTATCATAATATAAGTTTATTACAGTTAGAAATATATAAATGTTTAAAATATTTTAGATTATCGCTTGCTCTCATATACAGTTTAAAGTTATTTAGATATAGTTTTGAGACATAAAAAAAACGAGGGAATGGCGTACCCGGCGTGACACCATATGTCTATGACGTAACACAGGGCCTGGCAGCGCGCACTCGTTGCATACGCAACGCGCAGCAGGCACGACCCCATACGTACATGATGTAATGCGGGCCTGGCAGCGCGAACTCATACGTATATAATGTTACGCGGGATGCGGCGCCACAAATCCTTAGGATACGAAATGCGCATCCTTTACAAGTTTAGCAATATGGCGGATAGGATTCGCGTGGTGATGGAGCTTGGTACACTACTGGTATGGGAGTGCAGTCTTCTAAAAAAAATAAAAAGATATACATATTTTTTGGGGAAGATATAAAACATTACTTAATTTTTAAAGTAAAAAAAAAGTATAATAGAGTTCCAAAATATTACAACAAAATAGAAAAAATATAGGTTTCATAAACATTAAAATATGAAATTAACATTTAAAAAACCTTCGAAATTCACTGAAAAAACCATAGGTTTTACAGACGTTATAGTTAGGAATTAGCATTTAAAAAACCTTTGAAATTCACTGAAAAAACCATAGGTTTCAGGGACGTTATAGTTAGGTGGACATTTGACTCATATAAAGCCAGAGAAATTCGCCTGTTATAGTTAGTTGAGCTAACTATAACTTGCACACCCGCAATGCACTGCTGATGATGTCACATATTATATCACTCATTACATGGTCAGTGACATCACTGATGACATCACAGATGACATCTCAAATGACATCACTGATGACATCATCCACGTGATAATCTGATGCACATACTGATGCCCTAATATAAACTTTGATACACCCATTCTAAAATGCAGACTACAATTTTTGAAACTATACACACAACAATGCCATATACTACATACCACTCACTGTTTCCTAGGTCTACACACACATCCAGTCACTTATACATGTAGTTACTCATCAATACAGTAGTATAATATACACTCATACATCTATACATGCAGTCACACTCCGCTGCTCATCCATAGAGTTACTCACACACCTAGTCAGTAATGCAAAGAATCAATCACATATCCATTTACTCATGTATACAGTTATACACACCAAGTCCGTTATTTATAGACACACCATATCACTTATTTATAGAGATACTAACACATATTTACTGTCTTATACAATTACTGATACAAGCAGAAACTCATTTATACACAAACTCTTCAAATAACTTACTCTCATTGATAGTCATTTATATACTCCAACACTCAGATATAGTGCCTTAAAACATATGTAGTTAGTCAGACATATACCACTGAGACATTCATTCAATCACCAACACACCCATACACACAGTAAGTCATCCATACAGCCCTTCCCAGATGCGCTTTTGAATCCGTACAACCAGTGAATCACCCACTCAGACATCTATGCACAGAGTCATACAAACCCCACCCACCCATACAGATACTCAAACAACAAATCAATAACCCACATAGATACTCATGTAGCTATTCAGCAACCCATGCAGTTGCTTACACACCAACTGAGAGACTAATACAGACTTTCACACAGTGTAGTCACTAACCCATGCATTCAGTAAGACACGTTCAATCACTCACTTATACAATCAGTCACACACCTACTAAATAATCCCTTCAGGCACTTGTAAATGCATTCATTCTTCAATACACCTTGGCATAGATATATATGAAAAATATTTAAACTTTACAGAAACACAAATTCACTGGGTGATGTCATCAGTGATGTAATTTGAGATGTCATCAGTGATGTCATCAGTGATGTCACTGACCATGTCATGAGAGATGTAATATTTGACATCATCAGCAGTGCATTGTGGGCGCGCGAGTTATAGTTAGCTCAACTAACTATAACAGGCGAATTTCTCTGGTTTTTATATGAGTCAAATTTCCAACTATCTATAACGTCCCTGAAACCTATGTTTTTTTTTGGTGAATTTCAAAGGTTTTTTAAATGCTAATTCCTCACTATAACATCTGTGGCTGGGGCTTACTGGTGGTAATAATAGGGGCTCTTGGCCCCCAATGATCCTCAGCAGCCAAGAGAACTTCAACCCTAAACAAGTAGGGCACCAGGAGGTGCATTTGCAGAGTGGTTGCAAAATGAGACATGCCTCCAATGAGCTCTCAGCAGCCCTACAGTGTGGGACTTACAGGAGGTAACAGGAGCGCTTCTTAAGTAACTTCAGCATCCAAGAGGACTTCCTGCACAATCTAGTTATTATTTGCTAATTAGTTGCAGCCACAGATATCACTATCTTGATTCTCCTAAATTTATCAACAACTACTGAATGGATTTACACAAAGTAACTGAAAGTGTGATCTTCGAAACCAAATCCACCTTTCTGCCAAATTTGGTGTGATTCCATCTTGTAGTTTGGGCTGTAGGAGTGATGACATGTCCTACAGGGATTCACATGGGAAAACACACTTTTTTTATCCATCTTTTTCTCGGCCCCCGCTTGACAGATAACCCCAAAACTTTCCATGCACAACAAAACTTACTCTAACACTTTTATTGGATAATCTTGTGAAGATTTGTCACACAGCGCCAAAGTTATAGAAAAGACAAAAAACATTTTTCCTTTTGAAGCATGGTCCTAACTATAACTACCTACTGGCAACTGCCAGTAGTATATATATATATATATATATATATATATATATATATATATATATATATATATATATGAACAATAACAATCTGGAGACTCAATTGCACCGCAAAATAACAGCAGGTAATACGGTTCTGCACGCCACTAGTCACCATCCTGACCATCTGATACACAGCATCCCCTACGGGGAGATGCTGCGGATCAGACGGATCTGCAGTGTAGAATCAGAATGTATAGAGGCACAGTTGTCTAGCAAAATGAGGTTTTTGGCCAGAGGATATGCTGTGGAAACAATTGACACAGCAATCAGAAAAGCCAATTCAGTTTCCCGTCATGTAACATTGGCAAAAGCCAATGGGCAAATTAGCACATCAGAGGAACCCTCAGCAAGTACAGAACCTCCCTGTTAGACCTGTCGGCCCTTTGGGTGGTCCCTCCTCGTCATTATTTATTTTGTCCCACTTTTGCCTCAAACCCTGTTAGTATTTTTCCTTTTTGGGAACCACCAGACTTTTTAGTATTGATGCAGATTCAGGGAGCCATTTTATCTACCCCTGGAACTTCTGTCTGAGGGCCTGAAACACAAAATGGTGGCCACCCATTGTCACCTGTGACATCACTGGAACCTACTAGAACCTTCTGCAACATTCTGGAACCCTGTGACAGTTGGAGGCGGTTTAGAATGTTGGGAAGCTAAGTCAGAGTTGACAGTTGGAGGGGGCAGTTGGCACCTGACTGGTGAGGAGAGAGCAGCCGAAACCTGAAGGAGGAAGGAGTGAGGCAGCAGGGGTGGAAACTTGTGCCTGGAGTGGGGTCCATAAACCCACCCTTGATACTAGTCCCTACTGACTGAGCCCAGCCTGGAGCCCTGTGTGGGAGAAAGCAAGAGAAACCATCTTAAGGACCTAGACAGCAGGAACAGGCCTTAAAAGTAAAGAACAGCAAGTTCCTGACCTGGTTACTGGTAACTTCTTGAAGTCCGACGTCGAGAAGCCTGGAGACCTGGAGCCCGAGGTGGAGAAGCGGCGCTGACTGGAAAGCAGACGTCGTACCCGGAGCCGCCAGAGGTCGAGAGAGGGTGCCGACGGAGGTCGTGGAGAGTACCAGAGGTCGAGGAGGAAGTCACCCGAGGTCGAGTGTGCGGCGTCGACGGGGGAGTGAAGTCCGCCCTCCGGAGTCGCCGGAGACCGAGGTGAATCGTACCGGAGGTCGGGAGTGGAGATCGCACTCCGGAGTCGCCGGAACCTGAAGAGAATCGTGCCGGAGGTCGGGAGTGGAGGTCGCACTCCGGAGTCGCCGGAACCTGAGGAAAGGAGCACCGGAGGTCGGGAGTGGAGATCGCACTCCGGAGCCACCGGAGGTCGACATCGAGCCGAGGCCGCCGACATCGAACCGGAGCCACCCGAAGTCGACATCGAGCCAAGACTGCCCGACGTCATCGAACCGGAGGTCGACATCGAGCCGAGGCCGCCGACATCGAACCGGAACCGCCTACTGACGTCGTCAAGAACTGTCATTGCGCCGAGGCCGCCGACATCGAACCAGAACCACCTCACGGCGTCGACACGACTCCAGCGGCATCGGAACTTCATAAAAAGGGCAGTAAGTGGAATAGAGGGCACCTAAGGCCCTGTGAAGCCCTAAGAGACCATCCTAGAGGCTAGAGAGGTGCTGGAACCAGCTTGGTTGTGCCAGGGGTGAGCTGAGACTAATACAGAGGGGTTGTGTAGTGTGGGAGAGCCAGATCTCTAGATTCCCCCTTGAACTACCTCAGTTTAGGCCTCAGCCTTGTCCAAGCCAGGGAGTATACCCCTCAGGCCATCCAAATCTCTACAAGCTGGGATTGGGTCAAATTATCCCATAGTACCTCAGGAATGTGAACTGATTTTCAAGTGTCACTGTTGGCTTTTATTATTTATTGAGAGCACTGTATTTATTGTATTCATCCTATTTATTGCCTCACAGTATTTATTGCCTTACAGTATTTATTGTTTCACAGTATTTATTGTCGCACAGTATTTATTGTCTCGCAGTATTTATTGCCTCGTAATATTTAATTGCCTTTTATGTAATGCACTTATATTTATGACTTGATTATTTATGATCTACCTTATTTATTGAATCGTTAAGATAGTATTTATTTGACGTACCCTACCACAGGAAAAGCCTTGTGTACTGTGATTGTATTATTATTTATTTAATCAGCAACTAAGAGAAAAGAAGATAAAGAGATATATTTTCAGTATAATTTTTAAGGTGTAGTGTCGTTTTTGGAACGGATGCACGCATGGTTATTGTGTGGGTATGACGTATGCTTAGCACGGTGCCTGATCCCTGACCACTCGAGCCAAGCTACCACAGTGTATGTCTGGGAGAACACCACCACCCTTCCAGTGTGGGAGTGTTTTTCTAACACTCCCAGATTGATAACCGCCTATAATCGCCAACACAGAGCATTACGCATGATTTTTAACAAAAACTGGCCTATTGTTCAAAATGACCCAATCATCGGTCATCTCCTTAAGAAAAACCCTGAGATAACATTTCATAGGGCTAGATCTATGAGTGATATGCTTGTTAAAAGCAGTCCTGAAATTTGCACTAATAACACCTGGTTGCAATCCACTAAAGGCTTCATTAAATGTGCTTCATGCAAAGCCTGTAAATTTGGTAGGAACAAGACTTGCTACACAACACCCTTTAGCGATATCACTATGCCCATCTCTAAAAAATTGACATGTAAATCTGACTTTGCGGTGTATGTGCTGGAGTGTACGTGTGGCCTGCAATACGTTGGTAGTACCAAGTTGCAGGTTCACAAGCGTATACTCCAGCACATGCGGGCCAACAGCAACAACGATGCAACATACCCGGTCGCAAGACACTTTAAAGAGGCACATGGTAGCTGTCTAGACTTTCTCAGTTATTTTGTGGTGGACATGGTTCCACCATTACGCCGAGGGGGAGACCGTGAGGTACAGCTTAGGTAACTCGAAACAAAATACATTCTCGAGTTGGATACCAAAACCCCGAACGGCTTGAATTCTAGTGAAGACCTCCTTACTTGCCTACATTAAATAGCACCATGATACTCAGTAATGGCAGATGAACAATCAACATAAAGTAATATACATATACTGCATTATACATTTTTTTCAATATTTTTGTATTTAAGACATTTCAGATAATACTGCAGATATGTTATGAATTATGGAACATTCTTTTAATTCTTAATATTTTTTCCCCTTTCACCAAACCCCTCCCTGCACTATGCACTTTTTATAGGTGATCCTGTGGGCAGATTAGTCATACATGCTGGTAACATCATAGGTAAAAATAGAATTTTTCTTAGTGATATTATTATTATATTTGTGGATTCCCTCTGGTCAGGGAGGAGAATTTGATTCGCAATATATAAGAGAGCTAGCGAGCTGTATAACAGTTAAAAGCAGATATTTTATCTCAGCAGGCAACAGTCAAACAGTAGTTCATCTATCCCACAGCCATACTAGTCAGAGGAGCAAGTCGGATCACTTGAGCAGTGACACAGCTTGTGCAAATCAGGTTCTTTGAGGGTCCAAATGAAGTATTATACAAATAAATGAGCAGTGGTGACTTTATCGAGACTATGTTATCAATCTAAGGGGGTTACATGCATGCAATTTGCACTTGCGTTATTTGCACATATACACCCGCCATTTGCACTTGCATAAACTTTGCACATTTAGGACCATACTTAGCTACCTCAGTGTATTATACAGACAGACGAGCTGTGGTGACTTTATTAAGACCACGGTATTAACCTAAGGGGGTTACATGTATGCAATTTGCACTTGCGATTTTTTGCACATTTGTATCCGTCATTTGCTCTTGTACAATTTGCACATTCAGAACTATACTGAACAGCAGAAGTGTGGGTATTCAAGAAGAATCACTATGCTTGGTATTTATTGTTCCTGCAATAATTAGATACGGCCTGCTAACTCATGACTATTGTTTTGTAATCTGACAGGCTGGTGAACATTTGTTTCCCCTTTGCTCTTATTTTTTTTTTTTTTTAATGAAAAAACAATAAGTGTGTTTTTTGATAATTGTATTATCAGCCAATGTGTGACCTTGTATATTGCTAAATGTGATGTTTTAATATCAGCATTCGATGTATTGATACAATGTATATGTTTTTTATGTCTATTGGCTTAACGATCACCTGACTTGCACCAATGCACTTTATAAACCTATGGGCTGCCTGAGTCAGCGTCATGTGATCAAGGCCTTTCTGAGGCCGAAACGCGTCATGGCGGTGCTTGACATACCTGTGGATTAACTTACTTGCACCGATACTACTGGGTCCGCTTCGTCCTTTTCTATTACCTTGAATATTGCGGCGAAGTTCCTGTATATATATATATATATATATAAATATATTTACTGAAAAACCATAGGTTTCAGGGACGTTACAGTTAGAAATTAACATTTAAAAAACTGTAGAAATTCACAGATAAAAACACAGGTTTCAGGGATGTTATAGCTAGTTGGACATTTCACACATATAAAACTAGAGGAATTCTCCCATTACAGTTAGTTGAGGTAACTATAACTCATGCCCCCACATGGCACTGCTGATGACGTCACATATTACATCACTCATGACATGTTCAGTGACATCGCTGATGACATCACCGATGACATCTCAAATGACATCACTGATGTCATCATCCAGTGACTAAGCATTTCTAAAAAGTTTAAATATGTTTTTATATATATCTATCTATCTATCTATCTATCTATATATATATATATATATATATGCTCGCTCAAAGGTTGCCCTTGTAGTGGGAAGCACTCCAACGCTGTTTGTAGTACAAAGACTTTAATGGTATAAGGGGAAAGGTATCACCAAAAAGCGTAGGCAGTTCAACGGCGTCCTTCTCGCCTGACGCGTTTCGAGGTCAATTCTAAGATAGATAGATATATATGCCAAGGTATATTGAAGAATGAGTGGGTGGATGAGTGTCTGTATGGATGATTTAGTAGGTATGTGACTGACAGTATAAGTGGGTGATTAAACGTGTCTTACTGAGTACATGAGTTAGTGACTAAACTGTGTGAATGTCTGTATCAGTCTGTCAGTTGGTGTGTAAGCATCTGCATGGGTTGGTGAGTAGCTACATGAGTGTCTATATGGCTTATTAATTGGTTGTCTGAGTATCTGTATGGGTGCCTGAGTGTCTGTATGAGTGGGGGGTGTGTGACTGTGTGCATAGATGTGTGAGTGGGTGATTCACTGGCTCTACGGGTTCAAGAGTGTATCTATGAAGGGCTGTATGGATGTGTTGTTGAGTATTTAGATGTATCAGTGGTACATGTGTGAGTAACTACATATGTGAAAGGCAGTGTGAGTGTTGGACTATATAAATGACTATAGGTGAGAGTGAGTGATTGTGAGAGCGGCTGTATGGATGAGTGTGTGCTTGTGTCAGTGACTGTATAAGAGAGTAAGTATGTGTTAGAATCTGTATGAATATGTGAGTTGGTATGTGTATAATTGTGTAGTTGAGTAAATGGGAGTTTGATTGATTCTTTGCAGGACTGACTATGTGTGTGAGTAACTCTATGGGTGAGTGGGGGTGTGTGAGTGTCTGTATTGGTATATGAGTGCATATGATAGTGCTGTATTGATGAGTGACTGCATGTATGAGTGACAGTATGGATGACTGAGTGATGTGTGTGTAGACCTAGGAATCAGTGAGTGGGTATGTAGTAAGTGGTATTGGTGTGTCTTTGGTTTCGAAAATGGTAGTCTGTATTTTAGATTGGGTGTATCAAACGTTAATTTAGGGTGTGAGGAGGTGCATCAGATGATCACATGGATGATGTCATCAGTGATGTCACTGACCATGTCATAAGTAATGTAATATGTGACGTCATCAGCAGTGCATTGCAGGGGCGCAAGTTGTAGATACTTCAACTAACTATAACAGCCGAATTTCTCTGGTTTTGTACGAGTGAAATGTCCAACTAACTATAACGTCCCTGAAACCTATGGTTTTTTCAGTGAATTTCAAAGGTTTTTTAAATGCTAATTTCGAACTATAACGTCACTGAAACTTATGTTTATTTTCTGTGAATTTCTAAGGTTTACTTAATGCAAATATCCAACTCTGCCTACATGGGTAGGACATGTGCAGAAAGAGGAAGAAAGGTGCAGAAAGAAGCGAGAGAAATACAGAAAGATGCAACAGAAGTTTAAAAAGAGGAAGAAAGGTGCAAAAAGAAGCAAGAGATATACAGAAAACCAACTGAGGTGTAGAAAGAGGCCTTGTTGCAAAGTCATCCTGTGCCCTGGACACCCCCCCTAACTTTCTGCTGACTGGTACTGGTGGTAACTGACTCTGACTGACCTTGGGCCCTGTCTAACCAGGTCCTCAGCCACTGCTATGCTGAAAGACAATTAGAATACCATGAAAACACCTACATACATTAGGGTATGCTATGGGTTGGGGTACCCCTGTGATTGGCATGAACTCCCCTGTAAAGCCCTAGTACAGAATAGGGCAGAAGGATTACAACTACCTCTAAGTCCATAGCATATAATAAGGCATGGCAGTTTAGAGGCCAGCAGCCCTTTTCTGCACTTGCATGTGTGCACTGCTGAGCCTGAGGTTAGTTTAAAAGTAGCCTTGTGTGTGCCGAAAGAGGCAAGAGAGGTGCAGAAAGAAATAAGAGGGGTGTAGAAAGAAGCAAGAGCAGTGCAGAAAGAAGCAAGAGAGGTGCCGAAAGAAGCAAGAGCTGTGCAGAAAGAACCAACAGAGGTGCAGAAAGAGGCAAGAGGGATGCATAAAGAGGCAAGAGAAGTGCAGAAAGAAGCAAAAGAGATGCAGAAAGAGGCAAAAGGGGTACAGAAAGAGGAAAGAGCAGTGCAGAAAGAACCAAGTGATGTGCAGGAAAAGGGAAGAATGGTGCAGAAAGAAGCAACAGAGGTGCACAAAGAGTCATGAGGGGTGCAGAAAGAGGGAAGAGAGGTGTAGAAAGATGCAAGAGAGTTGCACAAAGAAGGAAGAAGGGTGCAGAAAGAAGCAAGAGGGGTGCATAAAGAAGCAACAGAGATGGAGAAAGAAGAAAGGGAAGTGCAGAATAAAGCAACAGAGGTGCAGAAAGAGGCAAGAGGGGTGCAGAAAGAGGCAACAGAAGTGCAGAAAGAAGCAACAGAGGTGCAGAAAGAGGCAAGAGAAGTACAGAAAGAGGCAAGACAGGTGCAGAAACAGGCAGGAGAGGTGCAGAAAGAGGGAACAGGGGTACATAAAGAGGCAAAAGAGGTTCAGAACGAGGGCAGAAGGTTGCAGAAAGAGCCAAGAGCAGTACATAAAGAAGCAAGTGATGAGCAGAAAGAGGCAACAGAGGTACAGAAAGAGACAAGAGAGGTGCAGAAAGTAGAAGAAATGAGCAGAACGAGGCAATAGAAGTGCAGAAAAAGAAAGGTGCAGAAAGAAGCAGCAGAAAGAGGCAAGAGAGACGCAGAAAGAAGCAAAAGTGGTGTGCACACCGTTAGTACCAATGTAATACCCATATTTAGCAATAAGTAACAGGTGACCATTCTAGGTTTGCAAAGGGCCTTCCACCACTCTGTATCACTTGTCGCTGCATTTTTGGTAACGTTTGAGCCATTTGAGCTAGAAACAAGGTTTTTTTGTTCATATCTAGAGATTATGCAGCAGATGATGGATTATGTGGCAAATGCGGAAAATGTATAATTGTGCAAAAGTCAGTGCAGCCAAACAGTCACATAATTCCAGTGGCCCTGCTCATACCTCTGAATAGGTCCAGAAGTGCTCCTCAGTGGTTCCTTCTTTTTTTTGTCTCATTGAGTTTATAGTTTAGCTTCTTTGGAAATGAGGAAGACTAAACCTGAGGTTACCACTCCACAACACAGACTACCATACCACGTAATTACTCTCCATAACTGATATTCTCACTATACATAATTCCTATACACTAAATATCACATACTTTCTATCCACACCAAAGTCAAAGTCTATCCACATAATTTCACTGCACATCATAGCACATAATTCCACTACACACAACCTACATCCACTCCACTCCAAGACAGATTAGTAAAACACTTTTACATTTACAACGCCTATAGCTCTAACTCTCGCAAATGTGAAACCTGTTACATTGCAAATGCTTCTTTAACTAGTAGTCACGTTTGCAGAGAGGCAGAGAATGGGTCTGCACTCCCACTTCCACTGCATAGGACTTACAAGAGGTACCAGGAGGGCTTCTTGGCCCCCAAAGTCCCTCAGGTGCAAACTGGACTTCATTCCCCAACCCTTAGTGTTCCAGGAGGCGTGTTTGCAGAGCAGTGGAGAAAGCGGGCGTGGCCTTCGAAGACGTCTTACCAATACCACTGTGTGAGACTTACTGGAGGTAACAGGAGGGGTAGTTGGCCCCCAAGGACAATCTTGCGGGCCAATTACCCCTCCTATTACCTCCAGTAAGTCTCACACAACAGCATTGCTAAGTTGTCATGGCAGACCACCCCCCTTTTCCCACACTCTGCAAACACGCTCCCTGACGCGCTCTTGGATGGGGATTAAAGTCCACTTCGCTGCTGGGGGTTTTTAGGGGTCAACTAGCCTAACTGTTATCTCCAGTAAACCCCACACAGTGGGATTGCTGAGAGGTAGACAAAGGCCATGGCCCCTTTCTCCACCACTCTTCAAACGCACCTCCTGGTGCACTCTTGGTTGGGGTTTGAAGTCCCCTTGCCTCCTGAGGGTACCTGGGGGCCAACTAGCCCTCCTGTTATCTCTAGTAAGCCCCACACATCTGGATTGCTGAGAGTGGTCTGAGGCCACGCCCCCTTTTTACACCACTCTGCAAACACGCCTCCTGGCGCACTGCTGCTTGGGGGATAAAGTCCACTTTAGTCCTGAAGTCCTCAGGCCACAAAGGGACCTCATCACACCACCAGCAGTGCACCAAGAGGCGCATTTGCAGAGTGGTGTGAAAAGAGGCGTGGCCTCAGACCACCTCTCAGCAATCCCACTGTGTGGGGTTTACTGGAGGTACCTGGTGGGCTAGTTGGCCCCTAAGAACCGTAAGTATTCAAGGGAGCTTAATCCCCCAATCCAGAACACGGCAGGAGGCGTGTTTGCACAGTGGTGCAGGGAGGGGGCAGGGCCTCTGGCGAGATGCCGGCTTTTTTTTAATTTTGTTTTTGGAAGGGGGGCAGTGTGGCCCCTTCCCTTAATTATTTTTGGGCCCTGGGGACCCAATCCCCCAGGACCTGAGCATTTTTGTTTTTAAACGGGAAGGGGGCGCATGGGCCTGGCCTGTTTTTTTTTTCTGCTAGAGGAGGGCCACATGGCACCACTTCCCTGGGCCACTTCTGGCCCTGGGGACCCCATCCCCCGGGACCTGGCCTCAGCGTTGGGGACCGTGGGGGAAACCCCAATGCCCCCACAGTCCCTGCTGGCTACCTGCCTCCTGCGGGAGCCCGCATTTTTTTTTCGAGAAGGGGAGCTGCTAACATGCAGTTCCCCTTGTCCAAAAGCAATTATGCTTTGCTTCTTGGAAGCGAGAGCAGGTTTCCTGCTCTCACTTTCAAGAAGCAAAGCAGTGTTTGCTATGGCAGGGGGGAGCCATGCTCCCGCCCTGCGATAGCAAACGGCAATGTTCCGGGGGTGGACACCCCGGGACATTGTAGGAGCTGGCCCTGGGGGTGGCGGTCCCCAGGGCCATTGAGGGCTCCAGGAGGGGGCCCCTCTCCCAACATGTAAATAGCCCCGGGTAGGTGGTGTCACCGGGGCCGGGTGTCCACTACAGACCCCTGTATGTTGTTTATTAAATGCCCGAGGAGGTGGTGGTCCCAGTGGCAGCGTGGGGGGGACAGGAGCCCTAGGGAGGTGGCAGTCCCCGGGGCTTGGGGGACCTGTGAGGCCCCCGACCACAATTAAACAAAGCCCCGGGGAGGTGGCGGTCCCCGGGGCTGCGGACGGGCTGTGTGTCCCTCGCATAATTAAAGAAAGCCCGAGGACGTGGTGGTCCCTGGGGCTTGGGGGGCTAGCGAGGCCCCCCACCCCTAATTACACAAGCTCTGGGGAGGTGGCGGTCCCGGGGCTGCAGAGGCCTGCCCGGCCCCCGCATATATTTACATATTGCCCCCGGGAGCTGGCCCACCCGGGGGCTCATTAAAACAAAGCAGGCCTTGGGGGTCAGGGTGTTTCTACCATGTCCCTTTTTCTTTTTTTTCTCCTTTTTTCTTGTGACTCGGTTCTACCGCATCACAAGATGGCTGCCAACACTTTCTGGTTTGGAGTGTTGGCAGCCAATCAGAATGAAGCTCGTGCTCGGGAGGGTTTGTGAATCCTCCTCGGTGCTCAGATATCGATATTTTATATTTTTAAAATTTCTCTTTCGGGAACTCCTGAACGGATTTACACCATTTTAAAAAAAGCACGCTTTCTGGACCAAGACCTACCTTTTTGCCAAATTTGTTGTAGTTCCGTTCAGCAGTTTGGGCTGTAGCTTTGTCTAAAGTTTCCTACTGAAATTAACATGTGGACAACGCATTTTGGGTCCCCCCTTTTTTCTCGGCCCCCGCTTGATGAATCACCCCCAAACTTTCAAGACAGGAGCGGACCTAAACTTGTCATTAGTTTGGAAAATTTTGCGAAGATTTGTCAAACGGTGCCAAAGATATTGGAAAAAGAAAAAACGCACTGGCGATATACTTATAATATGTGTGTATACACACACACACACACGCACACACACACACACACACATTAGGCCTGGGAATAAAACTCCGCTCTGCTCTCGGAGTTTGTGGAATTCAGCAACTCTGCAGAGAACGCAGAGTTGCCGAAAAACTCTGCACTCTGCAATGGAGTGGAGTTTTTTTGGTTTGGCACGCTCTAAATGACATTTTACACGCGTGGAAGCGACACTTGACGGGCGCCTATGCGAGATTTTCAAGTTAATCGCGAGCGCCACGAGATTTGCAAGCCACCTGCAAGCTCCTTTGTGATTTTGCGAGCCTTAACACGGCTTTAATCCGCACCAGTGACTTTCAACTTTTGTTTAGTGACATACATTTTCGCGAGTGGGCTGAACTACAGCTGCAACCTGGGAAAGAGTCTGTCCTCGAGAAGCATCTAAATGTTCCCAAAAGGACAAGTCGGAGTAAAAAAACCTTCTCAAATAGACCGTATGTGTACGATAGGGAAGCGCACACACAGTAGGCCCCACCAAGCAAAGGCCAATCACAGGTCTAAAGTCCAGCACTACCCGTAGTGACCCCCACAAAGAGATGGTCACCAACTGCCATCATGGCGTAACAGGAGCAAAGAGCGACTCACTGCTGCAGCCTGGTCACAAGTAGTTGCAGTAATCAGGAGAGCACTCTACTGACTGGTCACAGAGACCCAAAACTATACCTTGCAAGGCGAGGACACAAAAGGATCCTCGTGGTCAATAATCGAGCAGCAGCCGAGCACGACCACAGCCCTGCCCTCAGACTCGCCCACGAGCTCCGTTGTCGCGGGTCCTTCGACGGCCGCATCAGGCTGTCATTGTCACGGGCCGTCAGAGTGGTGCGGATCAGTATGGCGCTGCAGGGGGCTGGAGCATATTCCCCTGCACCACAGCAGCAGCTGAGAAATGGGATCAGGCGGCTCCAGAGCTTAAAGGTCGAGCAGCCATCTTGGTCCTCGTCTAGGCCACACCCCCAACTGCATTTAGTTTAACTGTGTCATAATCATTCCTTCATTTCCTTTTCCTCCCACAACAGATTGAGGATGGTTAGCTGCTTGTTTCCCAGATGAATAGTGTCTTTGTGTAGTGTTTGTCTTTGCCACACCTTTCCACTAATCCCCTTTTCCATCCATTCATCAAACACCTAACACTTTTACCCTAGGCTGTGTGATTTATTGAGATGTGACTTTATAATTTACACCATTAATCAATCACACACTTGGTGGGGTGTATGTGGTGAAAGCAACACCAACTCAGTGCAGGATCTTCAGTTCTACTTCTATTACAGAAACAATAGCCCACATTTGCCCCATTTACCCATCCACTCATAAAGGTGATCGATATTTTTGATATCAAAAAACATAATTTGTCAGCATCATCATTCAGGCATTGTATTGCTCAAACGCTTAACCTTGTCCCTCTCACGATTTGAGTTTTTACGACTTTCGTTTTAATTAAAATACAAGCTCACCATTGCTCTGAGCAATTTAGTGCTGCATGTTATATTTTCACATTCAGGTATTCTTTGTTGTGTAGTAGTCTGGTCTCAATTGTTTGTAAAGCTATGATATCATAATATATATAACCCAGTAACTCAGGTATTTTTTTTATTTTGTTGCCTGCGATGACTAATCCTTCTGATTAGTCCTACAGTTGGAGTTTATGGTAGATCTTTCTTCAGAATTTAACAACAATACCTAACATGCACCCAGGCTAGGGGGGCTGTCACTCTCTAACCTACTGTATGCTGATGACGTCATGCTAATTAGCCGAACTCCAATCGGACTTCAGCACCTGCTAAATACAACTGTCACCCACGCAGCATCTAATGGTTTAACCATCAACCTAGATAAGTCAAGCAAAGCCTGCACCCCAAGAGATTACCTGACTGCATCCATAAATCGCCTAGGCCTGAAGGAGCTCTGGGCAACTATGGGAACGCAGAACAGCTTCAAGTCTTTGGCAAATAAGACAGTAAAAAGGCTGTCAGTACTAGTGGACAAAGAAGCGCTCAGGGGAAGGTCTCACGGTTGGTGTGTTATGAGAAAACACACAAAACTTCCCTCACACTGGTACATCAAATATTGGCAATACGTCCATAGAATTAGAAGCACCCACAGGCCAAGAGTGTAATTATAAAAGATTTATTTGTTTCATTTATTTATCAAAATATATTTTTTTCATGATGTTTGTATATCCATTTTTTCTTTCATTTTTATATATCATACAAAAAGTGGCACAATGATAAAATAAAACACAACCTAAGCCCAGCACACAAAATAATTAGGGCGTACATGAAAGGACCTAAATCAACACATAAAGAGAACTACAATAATGACTAACAAAAAAACTCAGCAAGACAGTGAATGACAAAATACAGTGCAAAATACAAATAAGAAAAACAATAAACAAGGAAAAAAGCGCCGACTCGCGTTTCGGAGATCCCATGCAACTCAGCAAGCTCCTTCTTCAGGCCACAATGAGTTAGTTTGTTTTGAGGAAAAACCATAAACTTAATTTATGACCATAATTTTCAGGTTAATGCCGGACTTCATTCACATTAAAACTGTTGGTCTGTGGGGGGAAAAGCATATAATGAATACTTCAAAAAAATATATAAGGTTTAAAAATAGCAGGCAGGAGCAAAGAACCATTCCAAAGAATTCAAGAAAAGTAAGAAAGTATGAGAAATGTAACCAACACCGAGTCAAAGTGTGTAGAATTATATATATAGCGACCAAGGGCCAGATGTAGGTCGCTAAATACCGGTCGGTAACCATGAAATTCGGTAAATTTCAGGGTTACCGACCGGTATTTAGCCATTCCTAATGTAGGTGATGATTCGGCAAATACCGAATCTGTATTTACTGAATCTGTACTTACCGATTCGGTAAATGCAATGTAGAAAGCACATAAAAGAGTGCTTATGTGCATTAAGAATTTGTTAATTACCACCAAGTTCATGTTGGTGGTAATTAACAAATTCCTTTAAAAATGTGCTTTTTAATTTATTTTTAAGTGCCATGTGGCACACATCCATGCCATTAGAGCATGTATGTGCACCACATGTGCACACAGGCACATTTCAGGGGTGCAACAGGGTGTCCTTTTGACACCCTGGCACCCTTAAAATACCTCCCGGTATTTCCGATTCGGTAATACCGAATCGCTAATACAGAATGGCTTTAGATTCATTCCTATGGGCCTCCAAGCCCATAGGAATTAATGGGTAGGTATTCCTTATTACCGAATCGGTATTACCGATTCGGTAATAAGGAATATTAAGGAGTCGGTATTTTTTACCGATTCATTACCTACATAAGAAATACCGATTTCTTAATACCGAATCGGTAAAATTCGGTATTAAGAATTCTGTATTTGTGGATTACCTACATCTGGCCCCAAGTGAAGACTAAAGAATAAGGAGAATCAACAAAATAGGGAAAAGGAAACTAGAGTGAGCCAAACGCCACCGTCTCAAATCGCATGAGCAAGACCTCCAAAGGTAAATCATATACAGAGAAGTCCACATACTTGTAAAAAGATCCAATGCAAGAATTATAACACTGGACAAGTACAGTCAATTGGTCTCCTCCATAGGGCAATCGTAGACTGAAGAAACAAGAACAGATCAGAATGAAGACAATGTAAAAATACAGAAAATGAAAAGAGACGAAATGGTAAAGCCTAAATTCTAATATACTAGCAAACTAAAAACAGCTGGTAAATAAATTGCTGCTCAATACTAGAAGTAGGCAAAAACATGAAAGTGGCAGAATATGTCTATGTTATAAGCTATGACATCAGAGTTGTCCAATATACTACGGGAAGTTCCTATAGAGCTAGTTGTAACTACTGTGGAAAATGCTCTAAACCAAACGGTATGCTAAGATCACAAAGGAAATAGGATGATAATGGGAGGGGATACATATTCACAGAAGAGCTGAAGAATTCACAAATGGATAAACATACATATCAAAAAAATCCAGTAAAGTGTGTAAACACTGATACGGTAAGGTTATGCTAACATATCTGAATGAAGAGAGTAAGCATAATGCAAAAATATATTACCTATAGACAAAAGAAATAACAAAACAAAATGTCTCTTCTAGTGTGGTTAACCCACCAAGTGACATTGAAATAGAGAAAGTGATAGATAAGTATCCTAACAGCTCTATACTTGCAATGGTTCCCCAAATTCAGCAACCTAATCCCTAGGGCAATACTTACATAGGTATAGAAGGCTGTATGGGGAATACGGTGGAAAAAACAAATAATGAGATAAAAACAGTGGAGTTAAAATGTAAGGTTGAAAAGCCAATCTTGTAAGTATGGGCGCCGACACAAGCAGATGGCCTAAAAGTATAAAGAAAATAAAAAATAATAAGGAAAGTATAGGGGACTACCTCTACTGAGGATGAAAAGGCCAAAGTCCATAGATAAAAATTAGCAAAAGGATTACTTACGGATCAAAAGATCGCAACCGCTCGAGATTGAATAACGATCACGGCAGGTAGTTTGCAAAGTGGAATTAGAGACCGCGGGTCACAACTCCTTGTAGATACTCGGTCTGCATGAACACGGTCTGCAACGTATAACACAGAACCGTGAGGGGAAAATAAATGTCAAATCTAGGGCTGCAGCAAAGTACTAATAAACAAGTAAAAGTGGCAGCCTAAATAATGTACTTACAAACTTGCCGCCATCCAGACTTCAGCAATTCGGGGCCTCAAGATAGAAAAGACAGCTGTAATCTATGAAGGCTGGGGGCGTGCTACTTATAAAGAGAGATGCATTTGAATTAAATGGCCACATGTGCAGTTGGAGAAATATCAACATGATGGTAAAAGGACTACGGGGTAGGTCCTACACTAACGCTCTAAATGCTGAACATAGAGAGAGGACTAAGTAAATATAGATGGCCGCCATGATGGAGAGGTACTGATGTTAACAGCATAGTAAAGAATACAAAAGAACAAAGCAAATAGATTAAGATGACAAGGAATATGAAACCAAAAGAAATGGATTAATACTCAATGAAGGGGTAAGAATAAATGAAACAAGGGGATACAATTATCTAATAAGTAATAGTGAGGAACAAAAGTAAACCGTCAGGTGCATAAAGAATATGGAAAGTAGATGATCAACATGCAGATAGAACAAAGAGGAAAATAGCATAAACATATAAATATCTAAATGAGATAACAATAAAGAATCTAAATGGTAATGGCAAAAAACAGAAATAAAGCAAAAATTAGCATAAAGAGAATCAAAAAGTGAATAAATAACAGACGAAAAATAGGTCTCCAACATGGAATAGTGGAGAGAATGAAACATATGCAACTAATAACTGTCAGGAGAGCTAGATACAACTTCCAGCCGAGGGGGAACCGATTGCCCAAAGGGAAGCCACTACAATGCAGAAAAGGAGATACAAGATTCATATGATAGCATTCTCCCAAGGGAGGGATTCATTGAGCCCTTTATCATATGTCTGCAAAGTGTAGATCCAAAATACCTCCCTCTTTCGTCTCAAGGCATCAATATTACTGTCCTTAGGGGGAAATATATGTTCTAATATAGTCCAGCGTAAATCTTTCACAGAGTGCCCAGCTCTACCCAATGGGCAACCAAGGGGGCTCCAAGACGTTTGTTATGAATGGCTGATTTATGTTCACTGAACCTCACTCTGAACTCCCTACCAGTCTCACCAACGTAACCTTTGTGGCAAGGGCACAGAATGAGGTAAACTACATTGCTAGTATGACAGTTATTCATATTCTTAAATATAAAGGTCCTCTTACCCCATTATGAGCTCATTAGAGACAATAGCAGAGTCACAGGCATGGCAGTGACCACATTTGTGCGTACCCATGACTGGGTTAGTGCCTAAGATGGATTTCTGTAAACACTTATTGTTCTGTGGCTCCCTTGCTTTAACCAGAGCATTCCTCAAATTGTTGTTACGACGGAACGCAAAAATGGGTTTGAGGAGAGTACATTTATGACTGCCAGAATTAAGAATGTGCCATTGAGTGTTAATTATCTGTCGCACTTTATGATCAAGGTTAGAGTGCGTGGTAACACAGACAAGTTTGCTATCAATTTTAACCTCTTTAGTCTGGAGTAAGGCCATTCTGTCAAAGTACTTGGCCCTTTTATAAGAGTCTTTGATAAGTGTATAAGGGTAACCTCTGTCCAGAAGTTTCACCTTCAGTTGCTCCGCGTGTATATCAAAGTTCTGTATGGTGGTACAATTCCTGCGTAAACGCAGGAATTGGCTAAACGGGATGCGGAATTGGCTAAACGGTTGGTGTGTGCCTCAGAGTTATACAAATCCTGGCCCGCAAAATTATCTGTGTGCTGGCTTCAGCAGGAAACTAAAAGAGAAATATCTCTGGTTTACACTGGGAATTCTTCCTGCCCTGCCACATCTTCCACAATGGAAGTGATCGGCAGAAATAATTAAGTGCCGCCTTTGCTGGAAAGCAGAAGAGAGTATCACGCATCTACTATGCATCTGCTGCGGATTGGACTCAGAACGACGCTTGTTTTTTAAATCAATCTTCATCAAGAGGATAAGAACCTGCAGGCAAGCAGTGAAGGCTTGTTTTGGAGGAGGAGACACACAGCTGGCATGCCGGTTTGTACAATTCATGGGGGCAGTAGAGGAGAAAATGAAGAGATCCCGCATACCGTAAACAGCTAGAATCAAGGGTTCACCATTCCCTGGAATTGGCATTTCTTTCACTGGGGAACGTCTGATACAAAAAACTCTCCTCTCACCATATTGAGAACTATTGGGCACTTGATAGACCACGGTCCTGTTCCATCTCTATTATAAAACGTGACCACAAGCCTGATAAATGATACTATTAATTTTGCTACTTTTAAATATAAATGTAACCCATAAACTTTATTAACTCATGTTTTTATATCACATGTTTGGGACTAAGGACCGATCCAAAGCTCATCAGATGAAGAGACACTCTGTCAGAGCAAGGCACAAGTCGGCTGAAAAGGAAACGCTGGGCTAGGTCAAACTGTCCCATAGCTCTTTTTTTTTCTCTTTTTTTTGATGTTTGCATAAATGTTGAAATTGTAGTGTACGTTTTATGAACGTTCGCCTTGAGCAATTCTTTTTTGTAAAGGTTTTTATTAACTGAATAGACTTACTTACTTACTTACTTACTTACTTACTTACTTACTTACTACAGTTGGAGTTTAGCCGGGGAGTGGGACCTCACTTCTCCTTCACTGTACACTAGCCACTAGCCACTACTATCATGCAGCCCTCACTTAATCTATTCAGACAAGAGAACTATGGAGTGTTGTTGTTGCAGGCAATATAGGCAATGGAAAGTGGAAATTTGGAACCCCTCCTCCCCTTATTGGTAAATATAGTTGCAGACTGCAGAGACTAGGAGAGTAGTAGTAGGAAAAGGGTACTATATAATTAATTATTACATGCTACAAGCTGATTTTAAAAACAGGCTTTTGCTGAGCTATAAGGCAGCAGTGTAAAGTGAAACACGCAAAAAAAGATTTGAAGCATTAATAACAATATTTATTACACCAAGTACAATATTAATATTATATAAACCCACCCATTCAACCCTAAACTTGGCCACCCCTCTCCCCAAACAATTCTCCCCCTCCCAAACCAAAGTCCAAAATGTCCGAAAAAAGTAAAAGTATGGTCCAAACTGTCCCGGTCCCAACTCCCATACCACCCACAACAAGTCCCACCCACCAAAACAAAGGTTAAAAATGGGGCTGAAGAGGGCATTAATGGGGGCCCAAGAGCTTTTTAAGGTGCCCCTCCATCTTGATTTGCCTGGTTACCATGTGGTCCAGCCTGAGCCTAATGTGGTGGAAGTTGCGTTCAGAAATTGAGGGGGACAGTCAGTGATGGAATGGCAAGTGGCTGCCAGGGGACTGTAGCACTGGTGTTGAGAAGCTGGAGGTGGTGGGGGCTGGCTGGGGTCCTGGGCAGCATCCCCTTCCTCCTGTGCCACCTGCCATCGGAACGCATCATGTATCGTCTCTAGCTTCTGCTGCCGCAGCCGGGCTGCTACATCCTGCCAAGTTAGATGACCACTGACAGCAGGAGTAGCTAGAAAGAAAAAAGAGTAATTATAAACAATGCTCTGTGCAAAAAAGTGTTTACAATTATGTAGTGGGTGGTTCAGTAGCAGTACATTGCTGATCCCCTAGGGCCATCCGATTTGATGTGATTAGAGTCACAGCCATTACCCACACATGCCTGACAGAAAACTAAAGGCAAATGACAAACACACTAACTGTCTGAAAGGAATTAAGGCAGAATATAAACACAGCACACCAGTTTCAAAAACTGCTATTTTTCTTTCTTTTCAAGGCTTACCTAGCAAAAAAAAACTAAACAGACACTTTGCGTGGCAAAATAGAAATCAATTACCTCTCATTAATAATAAGGGAGGCATTATGTACCATGGAGTACAAGTGTTCTCTCTCTTGTTGTGCTAAATTAATGAAGGCATGTTAGCTCAGCTGGTGCCCTAGTCGTACTCGTTACTAATCATACTTTGCTACTTTCTGCAGTCTGTAGGTGTGGCAGCTGTAATAGACAATAATCTTATCCCAATGGCCCTGCTCTTCTCCAAAATTCCTTTCAATCTTAACCTGTCTATAAGGCAGATGCATATTGTTGATACATGTCACGTATCAAGCATGCGGACATTCTGTCTGCCGTATGTAGACAATGGGAAAAATGATGCCCTGCAGTACAGGGAAAGGATTAAGGAGCGAGTATATACTGTATTTGACATGTTCGTCACAGACTATCCCATACTTGCAAAAATCAAAGCAGTTACTTCGCTCACTTTACTCCCTGGCCTCACCCTCCACCACACTTTATAATTTATTTTCCAACAAATACATATGCTTGTCAGTAAGGAAAGGACACCTAAATTACTCAACTGCAGGGTAAGTTAGATAGATTAGGCGTAAGTAGAAGTTTTACTGATCTTCATCATGTGCCTACACTTTGGCTACTGAGTCACTTTGGTTGACAATGTTTAAAGGGAAGAATCTAAGCAGGCGTAAATCCGCTATGGAAGCCATGATGAAAGATATCACTTGGCTAGAAAAATGTGGCACATGCAAAGAATGGATTTTTAAACATTTTTAGAAGGCTGGGACAAAATGTGGGAAAGAATAAAGGAGTGAAGTACTAGGAAGTAACTTAGTGGCCTCGGGGAAAGAAGGGAAACACACCTTTGTTTAGCATTGCCAGGCATTGAAAACTTTGTAAATGCCACATTAACTCAAGTACTTGCACATTGCACAGCCAACACTGCAGTGAAAAACTGAGCCTTGCAGTGGTTAGGTCATCATGAGTGGCACTAGCAAAACGCTTTGGGTAGGGACTGGGGGGATGATTGATGATGGGTGGGATACAAATATCTGCCATGCTTGAAAAATTAATATGAGTCAATGGAGTAGACAGAAATACCAACCCTTTGAATCATAGCGTTGATAAAACCATTCTAAGGAAGTAAAATAGGAGAGCATGCCCCAATCCAGAAGAGCTCCCTTGTTTCTTCATCCCAGCAACTATCCATTCATCATTTCATTGTTCTAGTATTCCTCACCCTTGGCTTGGATACACACCATTTAAGCTTTACATGCATTTTCTCATCCAGTCTTGCACCATTGAAAACTATCCACCCACATGTATCCAATCATCCAAACGTTGCTCTCAATGCACCATTCACCAACAACCATTTGCCCACCCAAGCATCCTTTCACCCATTCACCCATCCTACTTGAACCCACCTAAGCATTCCTTTCACCCACCTAAGCAGGCATCCTTTCACAGCGTATATTCTTTCCTCCATCCTTCACCCAGCCATATATCATATAACCCACCTTTATGCATCCTTTCACCCAGGGATTCACCCATGCATCCTTTTACTCATATTGCATTCCACCCATCCTTTGTCCTTCCATCATTTTATCCCTTTTCTATCAACCCAGTGTTGTTAAACTCCATTATGAACCTTTGTCTGCTGAATTTCAGATAGGAGAGGCCATTAGGTACTCAACTCCTGCTGTATCTGCTAAAGTGGGGGTGTTCACAAGTCAACACTCCTGCAGTGAGTATATTACTAATTGTCAATCAGCAAGCAATGTGACTACCCAACGCCCATCTCTGTCAGCGCTGGAACCCCCCCTTCATCTGCCTCATCCGCTTCACTGGTGCCCTTGCTGCTGGCTCCGGGACTGGTTTTCTGTGCAGCTAAAAGAATGTACACAATTGATTTTAGTTACCAGATACCCCTCCCCCATTGTTTTCATTTAGCAAAATACAACCACAATACACCAGTACAGTTTGTTTACAGTATATTCTATCAAATTTAAAATATCATGATGGACATTTTGTTGGTTGGCAATATTTGAAAAGCCAGACAGTCAAGCCAACCTAATACATTTTGTAATGGGAGGGGCAGAGCTATGAGGAATCTGAATCAATGAAGCACAATGAAGGGGTGGAAAATTGATCAACCAATGACATATGGTCTTGGTTGGCAAATGCAATGAGGCCATCCTCATACTTCCAGCCATGCTACACTGTCATTAACTGCTGGTATACTATGATAATAATACATACGCAACATTGGAGGGCCCACCATGACCATGGGCTCTCTCTTGTTTTACTGAAGCCTTATCAACAAACCTGCATACATAACTTACTGGGGCATGCAATCTTCACAGTACACTAGTAGTACTAGACCTAAAAATGGGTTCCCTGCGAGGGCGTGGCCAACTGCCTGTCATGATGGCTGCATCTTGAGCGAGCTCCATCGTCCCGCCATTTAAATGCCCACATATCCATTAAAGTATTCACGTACCACACTGCCTGATGGTGTAAGGAAGCCCAATCGTTGCTCCTGAGAGGTCGACGACCTGCTCACTTTCCGTGTGTGATTGGTTTGCAGCAACTGTGGCCGCGAGGCGCGGCCTAGCAAGTAGCGGACTGTCCTATGGTATGGTGCCCGGCGAAATCTTGAGGAGGCCGGTGCCGCCCAGAGGGCTGTCTGATTGCAGAGGTAACCGAGTTGGAGCCCTGGAAACAGGAACCTGCCCGGAGCCGATGAATGGGTGGCGGTGAGACTCTATCACCCAGAGTGAAGAAGGCAGCTGTGTTTTCTTGGCGTAGCACAGCCTGAATTGGCAGGGCTCTGCCCAGCTGTGAGCCGAGGCGGGGGCCGAGCACTGGCTCACCTGCAGAGTACGGCAGCTGTCGCCCAGGACCCGAATGTGCAATCTGGGCAGCGCTGCTGCAGGGGCGCCGTTGGCTGGTGAACCCCATGCACTGATCGGCTCACCAGTGTGGGGCCCTGGAAGGCCTGTGACCTGGTGAAAGACTGTGCTGAAAAGGCTGAAATGGGAGCAGGCCCTGCTGTGGGATATAGGTAGGTGTGCGGGAGACAATTCTCCCTCGCCGTAGTGAGTGAAGCCTCTGCCTAGGCCATAAGTGGAGGATCAAAACCAACGAAGGCCTATAAACTGATTTGAGCTGGGGTTTGGAAGCAATCAGCCTATAAACTGCTTGAAACTTTCAGTGGAGGCCCACTTTGGATTGGAGAAATTGCCCTCCCAGGGGCACTGATCAAGTGCTGTTCTCTCCAGACTGGTGCAACTACACTTGACACTACTCAAGGGCTACCACCTGTGAGTGGGCCATGGACCAAAGAAAAAGTTGGCCAATTGGTGCCGCCTTACAGAATTAGGAGTTGGTCTGGGGCCCAAGTGGTGTACTATGGGTCCAGTGGGCTCCCCCCTAAACTGGTCCAATGGAGTGAACAATGGTACCCTATTGCTGAGGTGCGGTGGCCGTGAGGTGTGGACCAAGTTCAACATGATGTCGGTTCACAAGGGGTCCATGTCATGCATCAAATGAAATTGGATACATTTGCACAGCCCAAAGCGGATGCCCCAATGGCGGGAGGTGGTGAGCAACAACAACAACCAACTGAAGAAGTGGAAGCCCTCACTCTTCACTGTCTCCGGACCAGGGCTATTAATTTTACATAATGATGCTGAGATAGCCTGGGCCCTTATAGCGATCCAATTGAATAGCTACAGAATGGTAAAAACTTTACATGTTGAACTTTGGGGATGTGGTGAGCGGATGGTTCGGCTGTGACACACTCCCCTGCATTTCGTAATGAGGAATGGGGTACACAGGCACTCTGCACTGTTGGGGGGATGAGCAGTTCTTCTGAGTCCACGATGCATGGAGGCAGGGAGGGGGTAGGTTGAAGAATGTCACTGAAGCTGTATGCAGGCTATCTCTGTTGACTACCTGCAAAGAGGACATATTAAGGGTGGTCAATAAATCTCGCGTTCCATGTACGGTGGTCTGGGACGATGGTGCATAAAGCCGTTCGTAGTATGTAGTGAAGGCATTAGCTATCCCCTGTCTGTCTCTAGTAGGTTGTCCACATAAATGGACAAAGGTCTGGGGGCGCTGGAATGAGAGCAGGGGAATGCTTTGTTTGCCTGTCAGTAGAATTCCCCACTTGTAGGAGAAATAAGGTTAAAATGGGTTAGTTTTGCCACCAGGCCCCAAGAGTTGGGAGTGGGGTATGTTGAACGGAAATGCAAAAGCAGAATCTCCTGATATTTATAATGCCATGTATTCTGAAATCTGTTGCCCACTGTGCTGTATACTACTGTCATGTGTTTCAAATCATAATAAAAAGATTGACAAAAAAAAGATATTTAAGGCGAGAGGGAACGCTTACTGATATAGCAGAAGAAAGGAAGCTACAGAACAGACAGACTAGTACAGAAAGTTTGATGTCAAGTACAGTAACTTGAAATAGAAAATAAGTAATTAGGAGAATGCAGGGATAAGAAGAATTTAGGAAGCAAACAAATAGAACGAAGAGGAGTTGGAAAAAACTAGGAGACTGGCACAGTAAAAAGAATAAATAATTTTAAATGTAGTGCAGTAAAAGTTGGGGAAATAATAGTATTAACAACAGGAGGACTTACTGAACCATCTGCTGGGTGACTTGTGGAAGAAGTGGAACCTCCAGCTCTCTCACCCGCCTCGCTGGATCCTCCAGGCCCATTCCTCTTCTTGCCCCTGGATGCTAATGTACGAAATAAAGAAAACAAGATTAGTGGTACAGTTAATAATATTCGCCACAAAAATATTTTGACAGGGAAAGGCAAACACAGTAGCATTGACCTTTTCTAAATCAGATTTCCTATAGTACTACTAGTATTGTGGACCTATTCCTAATTTCCTAAACCTAACCCTATTCCAAATTACTTAAACTACATTTTGCAACTTATAAATTATCTTTGCTTCTCATCTCATTCTCAATCTCTCAGTCTCAAGCCCCTTTGACGGGCCAACTCAGTCGACATCTTATTTCAATTATTAGATGCATGCATACTACACATCACTGAGAAATTACTTGGGGTTAGGACTATACGAGCTACAAAAGAATAAAGGCACAGAGAAGTGAGAGAATGCGCTACCTCATTAATACTAATAACTACAAGGACAGAGGGAGTCTCTGCATGACTTCTTAAATAAACAGCGCAAGCGAGTGCCAACAAGTAGGAATAAGTAGCGCCGCTGAGCACCTCTCTACTTTAAGATGTCATAATATTTATAACATAAATTTAACTTACCTGAGCAGGAGCAGCATGCTTGCTATTTGGGAAAAAATATTAGCATAGATAGAAGAACACGACAAATAAATTATTATTACTCACAGAGCCCTGCAACCTCACACCCATCAGGTCGAGAAGGTTGTGGTCCCTATCCAGGATATCAGCTCACCAGTGTGTAAGTTGTTGTTAGCTGCACCGGACCCCAGAGCAGCGGCACACAGCCGGCGTATCCTCTTGCCAGTGCTGCCTACACAACCAGAGGGCGTACACACTGCCAGGCCTGCTGCCTACTGCCAGGGTGGAGGGGAGGTGGCGCTGAACATAAAAACAAGTGCAGGCACCTCCACCTCTGAAAAGATTGCGTGAGGTTGCACCCCTTCACGGCACAACCGACTGCAAGGTTGGCGGCCATGGCTGGTGGTGCTGGTTCAGGGGTGGGGGCCTGGCGCTGCTGCTTCCCTGCTCTTCCAGGGCGCTGGGTGGGGGGAAGAGAAGAAAGTAAAAACATGAAGGAAAAAGAAGGAAGGAAGGAAAATATAAGAAAGTAAAAAAATAAAAAAGTTGAAAAGTCACTTGAAAACACAAAAGACACAGGTAAGGTAATACATAAAAATGATGGCTACGCTTAAACCGTGTGATGCTGTTTGCATGTCATTCCCGTCCAGCTTGCAGAACTCTTTATAGTGCTGCAGAGCTTTTTTCCACTTCGCAGAGTTCCGCATACTCCGACTACGCAAACTCCACCTGGGCCTAATAATATACATACATACATATATTTCTGGGCTAACTCGTGTCATCAGCTATACCAGAGATGAACTCTATTAGGGCAACAAAACTGATGTGTTTGCAGAGGACAGATTTATATGATGGTCTGGAGTTTTTCTCCCTAATAGTGATTTAGACTTGTCAACTCTAAGCTTTGGTTCAAAGGCATTTTCCTCCAGTTCCTTCAGATTATCATGTCAAATAAAGAGACATATTGTTTAATGCTGTAATGAAGGAATTGTGCACCGTGTTGGGCCCAGTCTAGCACATTCATTTGCCTTATCTCCCACCGCAAACAGTGAACATTGAGGATGTTTGAAACAGGAATGAAGATGTTGATAAATGCTATTGATGTCATATAGAAAGATGTCTTGCCTTTTCCATAGAGAGCTGTGGTTGCAGCAATGCTCAGATTTTTGTTTAGCATGGACACTAAACCATACTGAAGTTATAACATTATCACATTTAACACGGGCAGCATTAATACATTTTGTTTTAGGGTTTCATTTTCATTTAATCAGACCCTCCAGCATTTTGTGATTTTGCAATTCGCAAAGTAATCTACAAATCAATTGAGGAGCGCGATGATCGCAATATTTATCTGTTTGGCCGCAAAATAAGGCCTTTGTCAAGTGGTGCCCTCTTATTGGCTGTAGCACACACACATCACTACCTGATGCCCTACAGCCACAATAGCTGCCTGTTTCCTCCTGCCCCATTAGGGATTACAGAAGTGTCAATGGCCACTGCTCATTGACATGATTGTGCTCGTTCAGAGCTTGCATTATCAGCCACACGCGCGCGACAGAATAAAGGAGAAAACAGTGCTGTGACAGAAAGATGAGAAAATGAAAGTAGCACTCTGTAAAGTGGAGCTAATGTGTTTGAGTGTGATTGAAACCAATCTGGCCATTTTGTGGCTATTTGTCTTGTTTGAAATTTGTTTCTCTTTCTTTTGTTTCTCTGTCATGAGGCTGCACTTTGGAAGGGAAAAATGTCTGAAAAAGACGACATTTTCTGCAATGTGTTTGTTTTTTTAATCCATTCCACGAGGGTACGAATGAAGGAAAGGAGAGGAAAAAGAGGGTAAACGCCATTTCTTGAAGTCATGGTTTTCAGCAAAGAAGGAGGAACGAGAGAGAGAGAGACAGAACGAGGAAGAAAGAGAACAAGCATTTGCAATGCAATAGGTCTCGCAATTATCCGAGTTTGAGGTATTGGCATTGTAAATGACAATGCCTTTTTGTTTTGTTATGCTTTTTAAAACCTAAATAAAAGGCGTTGTCATTTACAAAGCCAATAGCCTAAGCTTGCGTAAATGCGAGACCTATTGCATTGCAAATGCTTGTTTATTTTATGTTGTGCGTGCAAATTCGTTTATTTCATGTTTATTTATTTCAAAACAGCACCCTGCGCCTAGCTCCTCCTGTGACGCAGCTGGTGTACTTTGGGTGCTAACTCAGATCCCCCTTCGCCCTTCGCCAAACACCAGGAGCTTTGCTCCCACAACCGTGTGGCCTGCTCATGAGCAGCCAACAATCGGAGGCCCCCTAGCCCCCATTGGCTAACATTGGGCCTCAGCACTCTGCACCCGGCCGCCCTAGTGCCGCTGAGGGTGTTCTGAGAGTGCATCCTCGACCCTGGGGGAACCCAGGCTCTAACCCCAGAATACCAACTTCCACAAATAACTACTTACCTGTAAACCGATAACTCAATTTCCTCCCATGGGACTGCTTCTCTTTGAAATTGTTCTAAATGTGGAGTTGGTTTGTATGAAAACTTGAATAACTGCAAATGTACTAACAGTGAATTACTTACATTTGTCTAGGAGATGTGTCTGTGGCATATCACACTGATTAGCAAAAGTAACTTGAAAAAAGTAATCTAAAAAGTAACGTACACAGTAATCTAGAAAGTAACTGAAAAGTGATTTGGAATAATTGACTTATCTCTAATTCAACCAACTGCATTTGAACCTCTACTGTAAATAACTGCATAGGATTTTGCAAAGTATTATTTCACTTACCTGCACCAGCTTAGCTCTAGAAATAAAATAACGAAATAATATTTTTTATACTAACAAATTGGTCTGAGTTCAGTCTTTGAGTGTGTGACATCATTTGCTGCCTGACTGTGTGCAACAAATTCTTGGCACTACCCTCTGATAAAGCCTTACTGCACGCCCACACTACCACAAATAGAGAGTAAGGTGGTATCTACTTTTACGTCTGCCACCTTTGGGGTTCCACTGTACTCTGTGCACCTCATTTTGATATAGTATATACAGAGCCAGCTTCTTACAGCTGGTCCACAGGCAAGATGTTTGTGAGATCAGAGCCTGATAAAACTCTTAAGTTGGAAATTAATTATTGTGGAGAAGCAGGACAGTCTGGAACCCTGATTTTTGCTGTTTTTCACATTATCTGTCTGGTTTAAACAGAGTCCCAAGTGAAAAAAGTCCATAAAAGTTTTGTGTAGTGCCGTGGATGCAAACACTTTTATAGCATTTCTTTGTGGCTTTGCAGGTGTAATTACTGAAGGAAAGATACAAATGTTCACTAATTATTTCTATAATTTCTTCTCCACTATAAATGATGGAAGTGACACTTAGCAATGTGTTGAATACATCATGGAGGTAGAAAGCCAGGGGAACAAAAATATTGTATAGGCTGGGGAATGTCGCAAGAAATATTTTCTTTTCCAAGATGATGTTGGGGAGGACAAGACCACATCACCTTTCCCCATATCAGCAATATATCCTGGAACAAGGTGGAGGCAAATAATATTCTGCTTATACGGACACATGGCTCAGCGAACGGATACCAGTCCCCAAAACATGGATGATCCAATTCTGGTAGCAGCAGACAATTATATGGCTGCTAAATGGTTTCCTAACAGGCAGTGTGCTGTGCTCCTGAGAAAATGGTCCAGAAAACAATACAGGATAGCTTTGGATGTTTGTTGATGGCCTTTAGGATTCTAGCAATAAGACATAGAATTGAGAGGTCCTTATGGCAGAGCAGAATACGTTTTGAAACTGAGCTGATATCACTGGAGTGAGTGACTGAAACAAAGGTTTGGTGTCCACTTCAAGGACCTTCCGAATGCGCAGTCACTGGAATACATCACTCATGACATATGTACACAACTGTTGGCATGAATCATTCCCCATCTCTCATCACAAATTGTTTTTGGGGACTGCTGTACTCATCAGTATTTTTAACAATGTTGTTATTTAAAACTGATAAGAAATTTCATTAATGATGTCATTTAGCATGGCGTGAGTGATGTAATATGTGAGGTCATAATCATTGCATGATGGGGGCACAATTTATAGTTAGTTTACTAAATTATAAATAGTGTATTTCAGTTGTCTTTCATTATTTTAATGTTAGTTCTTGTCTCAGCTCAACACCTAACAATAATGTCATTTTAACCATTGTTTTTTTTCAGTGAATTTTTTTCTTTTTATCATATTCTAAATTGGTCCAGTGCTCAACCTGCATGGGCGTTCAACCCCTGCTGTGCACAAAGTTTGTCTACCAAAATGTTACTATTTTAATATTTGGAAGCTGTCAAGCGACTGAGATGATGGGTCATGTAAAAAGATGTGGAAAGGGTTTGCTGTACATATGCAAACATCTCCCTCTTTAACTATTTTTTGTCCCCTTTAAAAATACATTATGCCTCAAAATACTAAGACCCATACCTTCTCTCATATTTTTAGTCCACTGATTTCATACCTACATCAACATCTCAATGCTCGTTTACTTCAGACTGCTCCTCAAGAAAAGCTTTAGATGTAACCACTCCTCCTCCAATAAAATGCCTTTCAGGAATGCCTCACCTTTGTCTTGAATACAAACTGTTAGCACACTAATTGTTCATTAGAATTCTGTGATGAAGCTGCAGGCTGCAGTAAATCACTAGGGAGTTAACTGACAGACTGTTGCTGGGTGTTGAAAGTACATTACACTCTGCATGTCAGAATGTTTTACTGAAATGGATTGTGAAGATAATTAGGAACTCATCAAAAATTTGTCCTGATTTTAGCTTTCTAGAGCACTAACCATAATTTCTATGACAAAAAAACTAATTTTGTTCATTTACTGAGGTATCCTCTTTAGGAAATGCTTTCAATTTTACAGTTTTGATTCCTTTTAGGTGACATCCTTTATATCATATAGATGACATTCAGGTGTGCTGTACTTTTGTTATAAATACAAAATTCAAGCCCACTCTTTGTTCATTATAAGAATGTGTTGAATCTGCACTAGAACAAGGGGAAATCAATTTTACAGTTTTAATTCCTTATAGATGACATATTTTATTCCATATAGATGAGATTCAGGTGTGATGCACTTTTGTTATAAATACAGAATTCAAACCCACTAGTTGTTCATTATAGGAATGTGGTGAATCTGCCCTAGAACAAGGGGAAATAAACTGACAGGGTACTGCTGGTGGTGGAAGTACATTTCACACAAAGCACCAGACCTTTTTTCTGAATTTGATGAAGAAAATATTTCAGTATTTAAAACAAATGTGTTCCCATTTTAGTTTTCTACAGTAATAACCATAATTTCTAAACAGGAAACCCCCTAACCTCTGTAGGTAATTCTTTCAGGTTTACAGCTTTGATTCCATCAAGATGGTGTTCGTGTGTGCAACACTTTTGTCATAAATATAGAATGTTAAGCTCTAGTTGTTCATTAGAACACAGTAGTGAAGCTACAGAAGAACACAAGAGAATCAACTGGCAGACTGTTGCTACTGTTCCAGTCACAGTACGTGCAGGTACAAGCAGTGGGGCTGGATCGGGGGGAATTTCGACAGACAACGATGAAAATGAATTATTAATTTAATTCTCCCTCGTGGTCATCTGTAGAATCCCCCACAACATGGTCCCACCGCCTCACTGCTCTTACCTGCATGGGTCAAGGCTGTGCTGTTCGAAGTACAGTTTATCTCAGAATACCTCAATTTGTTCTCACATGGCTGTGGAAGAAACTGTGAATGTGCAGAAAATGTGTTCTCATTTTAGCTTCTGGAATACTTCTCATCACCGCTCTGAGTTAATCATGAGAGATATTTGTTTTCTTTCAAGCATGGTTCATCAGGTTCTTGAAGAGTATCAGCATTTTTCACAGGGTAAAATCACATTAATAAACATTACAGTTCTTAAACTTAGTATGGAACCACCAACAAGCCACTTATATTGTCAGAAAAATCTGTTATCATCATTCAGGGCTGCCTTCCCCCCACATATCCCTGGAAGTCAGGGTTTGCTCACCTTGTCCCCGTTTGTATTTGTATTTCATTTTATGGAGACGAGGACCAGGTCCTAGAGACCTGCAATGAGTGCCACAACATATTATTATTGTTGTGGTCACTAATCAAGATTGGCCAATGCTCTTTAAATTGGGCCCGTCAGAGCATATCTGGGCATCAACTGTCCTGCTATCACTAACATATTCTAAAGGTTAACCCCTTCATGGTAAACCTGAGCACTTCTTTAAACGTAATTTTGTTGAAAACTACTGAATGAATTTAAAGCATTCCTAGAAGCCAGTATTTTAATATAAAGGGGAGGGGGTGCGCAGCACACCTCTGCAAGCCTTCCTAATGCCCGATTACCCCCAGCGCCAATACATTATTATTAAGTGTCAGTTAAAATGTACCATTTAAAACTTTCAAAAAGTTCTGAAATTAACTAGTCATACTTATCTCAAGAGACTATAACTCGTGCCCTAAAATAACAAAAACTTGCGCCCCCTTTCTTGCACAGTATTTTTATCAATGATGTAATTTCAGATGTTGTAATGATGTTACCAATGATGTCATAGATGTCATGATTGATGTAATATCAGCGGTAATTCCGTCACTGAGCCTGCGCTGGGGTAGTGGGGTCCCTGGGGCCCATAAAGTGGCTCCGTGGGAGGGCACGCGCCCCCTTCCGTTTCAGATATCAATCAGCCCTGGGGTTGGGATCCCTAGAAAAGACTAAGGGGTATATTCACAAGAACGTGTGATAACTACCACAAGAGTAGCGTAACGCAACTTTCAATATCACAGCCCATCGCGGGATAATAACCCCATTACAACGTGGAATTCACAACAAGGCTGGAGCATGCGATAGACACCAGATAACGCGGCAAATGTCAGCATCTAAATCGACCCCACGCTGCAAAAATGTGAAACGCGAACCCGAAAAATCATGTGATGAAGACAATCGCGGTACACAAATCAGCAAAGACCAGCCACAGGCCTGGAAATCCCACGCGTCTGGTGGGAAAAAGCAACATAAAAGCAAGAAAAAAAAGCGCCCAAAAACATTTCAAACTGCGTAGCAACATGGATGCACCCGGACCGAGTGCAGAGGACAAGCCGAACACCACAAGCCCCATGGAGGACCAGCCAGGAACCCCGCGTTCATGGAAGAGCAAGGTCAAGAGGAAGAGGAAGACAGGGTTCAGTTTGCAGGAAGACCGGATCCTCGTCACGGAGGTGACCGAATACCATCACCAACTGTTCTGCACCTCCACTGCGGCACTGGCAACCCAAACCGAAATATGGTGGCCATCGTTACCAACGTCAATGCAGTCAGTGTGTCAAGGAGGTCACTGGAGGAGGTCAAGAGGCGCTGGCATGATCTGCAAAGGCAGACCAAACATAAGCTCGCCGACAACAGGGAGGCAGCAACAGCGACTGGAGGTGGGCCTCCTGTGACACAGGAGGAGCTGGATGAGCTGGAGCAAATGGTGGCCACAGTCAGCAGTGAGGAGATGGTGGCAGGATTGGGGGGCCTGGACACAGCATGATACGACCTGACCCAACAGCAACAGGGTGAGTAACGACCAAGGACAGGTAGAATGGGGGAGATGGGCACAATGGCACACATGCACAAGTATGCGTAGCACACTGGACACCCACAATGACCGTGGAACATGTCCCTGATTGCCTTGGCACACTGCAGCACACATAGAAAAGTGCACAGAGGGCCACCCCAATTACCAATATCACATCCGACCCATGCACATGTGCCGAATCCAGCAAAGCAGCTGCTCTGTGACCCACACTGACTATGCAAGGAACACTGCATGTCTGATAACATGGCAGCAGCCAAAAAAAACGTCATGACCCACAAATCGACAGGGAGGTAGCCCAGTGCGGATCACATCCATAAAGGAGCAGGTACACCCTGACATGTCCACGTGCACCCACAACCCATGCCTTACAATACACGCAGCAGACGAACAATGCACCAGGCCACAAAATCTGTCCGAGAGCACATATGACAAAAGTCAAAAGCAAATCAGGCCCCCAAAAGCACACAATTCAAAGGCACTCCGCCTCAAAGGGAGAAGGCCACACGAAATCAGAGCAGCAGGGGCAACTCCCCCACAATGCAGCACACACACATAGCAATCACAGGACATCAGCAACAACGGCAATGTGGTACAATGTGCAACACCAGCACCACAGGACAGAGCCCACAACAGGTTCTGCTCGTGCGTAGCAACTGTCCACTCACATCTGGTATTGCCTGACACAGTGTGATGATAATGAAAGGGTACCACCACACATCTGTCATATAGTCGGAAAACACACTGACTGCCATTGAATAGCCAGGTCCCCCAAAACATTCATAATGTACATTGGCATGCAGTCTGAATGTAAACATATGCAAATCAACAACATACATGTGAAACTCTGCTAACCTGCATCTCCCCTTAACATTGCAGAGGGACTATCAACACTTACTGCAGAGCAGAACACAAACCCCATCATTGATGATGTAGAGGACAACCTGCACATATGTCAAGATACCCTCCAACGGATACTGGACAGCCTCTGCACCCCACCCCCAGAAGCAGGGCAGGCCAGCTGCCTCGAAGTAACCCCACCACCTGCACAGACCACACAGCAGGAAACACACACCACCACGGCTGTCTCCCAGGACCCCCCGACCAATACATGGAGCACATACAACATGTGTGGTCTTCCCAGGTGGATTTGGCTGAACAGCTGTGGGTGGGTTTCGAGCTCATGGCAACCAAACTCGATGTCATACGTGGGTGCCTGAGTCCCATCATGGACCACATACAGTCCCTATCGGACACCCCCTGTCCGCACCATGCTCCGCCACAGACCTTGGCTGACCCCGCTGGTGCCATAAATCGGACACAAGAACTGTGTGGGCAGACAGGCAGCAGCCATTACAGCACAGAGTTGGGACAGATGCGGAGATCAATGGAGACCATGGAGCGGATGCAGGCTGGAAGGATGTCTGACATGGATGGACACTAGCGAGTAGTAGCTGGGGACTTCAATGCCCTGCAGTACTTAATCTTTCCATTGCTGCCACTGAGCCGTTTCCAGATGACTGCAGCGGGAACATCGACACACACAGCTCCGACCCGTGATGCGTCCGTGGCACACAGTGATACTGGCCCATCACTTTCACAGTCTGATGTGTCAGTGGCACACAGTGATGCAGCCATCACCCCGCCACACACTGGACACACCGGACACAGAACTCGCATCAGGGGAGTAAGAAGGGGATATGAACTACTGTGTGGGTAAGGAGGCAGTAGCAGCCATCACAGCCGGATGGCCTGTCCCTGCCTGGTTATGACCAATGCATCATGGCCTGGGAAACACCTCATAGTGACCCTCGGAACACTCTGCGACTTTCACCCGGACCCCGAAACGGACTGCCATTTCTTCATCACTGGCCAATTACACAGCTATCCTGCTGCAGACTGCACTCTCCCTCTTCCCAATCACTGTGCAATCCCCAAAGGACTCTGGTTGGCATACCACTGGGCTTCCATGTGATGTGGGCTTGGATGGCCATGTACAGCCCCAGCTCCCGCAATCACCTGAATGTGAATAAAACATTCTAAATCACACAGATGTGTCATCACTATGTTCACTCACGAATGGAGGTATGGCTGGATGTAGGTACAATGATTGCACATGAAGGTACACCCTGGTAACTGACATCTATGCGCATGTGTATCCCTGAGACACATGGTCAATTGGATGACTGTGAATGTGAGTACTAGCTGTGTCCCCATTGCACATCAACAACAATCTCACAACCCCCAACGTAGGCAAACGTCCATGTATTAATAGGGCTGTGTGTAGGACTGGCCCAAACGAAAGCAGGCGAGGAGTGGTGTCCTACAGCACATGTGACACCAGAAGTTCACGTCGCATACCTAATCACACACTTCTGTGTGGACACATTCTGATGTGATATGACATTGCTCCACATGGTCAGGGGCTGGACACCATACTCACATTGCTGAAGTCACGTAAGTGCACATGGCGTCCAGCACCTATCCAATAACAATGTCTGGGATCTGCATAGTGCTCTGCCTCCGGAGTGCGTCGATTGTCTGCTCTGCTGACAGTGATCAGGTGAGAGGGTCCGACAGGTTCACATGTCGTGCTACATTGCCATGTCTGTGCTCTCCTCCAGCAGTGTGTCCGAATTTGCAACGTTGCCAAACGACGTTGTATTGCACCGGGCATGGACCTGCATCACCTTGCACAGGTGTGTGTACAAACGCGTTGTTCCATGCACATGCACATGCACATGCATCCAGAGCCCAGACGTAGGCAGACGTATCCTCTGTTGTGGTGGAATGTGTGAGCTATCCCCACGATGCAACAAGTTATTGGGACATGTGCTGTGGGTGACAATCGGATGTGGCTGCAGGAACGTAGTTACTCGTCCATGAATGCCTGTGCAGCTTCATGTGCAATGTGTTCCAATAGTACGTCATTGTCGTGTTCAAGGAACCCCAGGGTGAGCCAATCCATGAAGTGGTGTCGGGCAGGTGTGCTCAGCCCACGCCGTTTCACCAATCCGCAACACAGCCCAATAGGGGAGCGCCTCAATTTGGTCACTGCACACAAGGAATTGTGCAATCTCCCATGCACAACTACCAATACATACGCAGTATGTCAGGGCATTCCATGCACGGCTGTTTCGGTTACACTCCTGCTTGTGATCCAACAGGGGGCGCAGACACAAGTCATAGTTCAATTCATCAACAGTTGTGTTGGATAGGCAGACATCTATGGGACACTCGAATGTGCATGTGCGGCAGTGGAACCAGGGATGGACACATGTGACGTAGGCAATGCGGGAGCTGAGCCAGTAACTGATCCACAGCACTGCCAGTGGCACTGTGCCCAGTAAATGCAGCATACGTGCACGGTACTGTTCCACGTGATGGGGGTTGTGCATGTGCCCGGTATGGCCTGCCATTGCATTGGTGCGTCTCGTGGAACCGGCACTCTTCTGAACTGTGGCAGTTGTGTGGAGGATATGCCACAGCTCTGAGCAATGATTCGAATGTGTGTGCATAGTTGGGGAGAGTGGGTTGCTGTTTCCGTGAGTGTCAAGGGCATCCCATGTGGGGGTACCACAGGCAGGGGCTTCTGTGTGTGGGGTGTGGATGAGTCGGATAGTTCATTTGCAGAATGCGTGGTGTGGGAGTCGGCCTCGTCTGCCATGGCATCTCTCTCAGGGTGTTCCAGGAGCGTTCTGGACCAAGGTCAGAGGTGCAGGTGTCCTCCCGCCTTCTGCATTGGAACAATGGAGCTTTCATCCCTGATGTTTGTCTGACTTCTACTTAGCAGCCCTACTCCAATCCAAAATGTGCCCGCTACTGCAGAAGGCCACATAAGGCACCATGTATGTGCCATCGTCCCAGATGAATAAAGAAGGGCTTGGAACCAAACTGCCTCCATTGTTGGATGTGGGGGGGAATGAATCTCATGTTTGGAGGAGAACACCGCGGGAATAAACCTAGTGACAGGCAATGTCAAAAGTCTGCTAAGCAGTCTCATTGGAGAACAGACTAACATGGTATTCACCCGATCCCACATTCCAGAAGTCACGCTGACAAACACTGAGCATGACGGGCCACATTCAATTTGTACAGGCACTCAACATGGACAGACCTGAGAGAACTATTTCCTAACTGCTCAGATGTAGGAGGATTGATGGCAGAAAGTATGAAGCCTGGGGAGACCGTGACTGTCTTTCTAGACAGAATGAGGGGGGACAAGAGACAAGTCAGCCATGGACTGATACGGGTCCCCAGGTCACATACTTCTTTAACATCCTCAAACAGGAGCTGCTCATCAAAATACAGAGTGGATTTGACAGTGTTGTAGGGCTAGACACCAAACCCTGGTGGGAGATACACTCACACATATTACATTATTACAGAAAGTACCAGGAAAAACAGGAGGAAGCCTAGAAAGACACCTGCCAAGTTGGTCTAACACAAACTGAAAAAGACCACCCTTGAGGGGTCCATGTTGGGCACATTGGCATCTGTCTTGAAGGGGGCCCCACTGCAAAACCCCATAGGGTTTTAACCTAGTTATAATGGCAGAGGTCAGGGAGGTTGGCAGCAGCCAGACCTCAGAGAATGTTATTATTAACGGGCCACATCGCTGACCCATGTAGGTTAAAAGCATATCATGAACAGAAATTGATAAATCTGGGCCAGACCCCGCAAAATCTCCATTCTCCAAACCAAGTCCAAGGTAACCCGAATGCACCTTACGCTCTGCTGCAGGGAGGTCGAACAGCCACTGCACCACCACAACAAATACATGGCAACAGCACCAACAGACAGGGACCCCAGCTGAACAAGGACTGCAGGAGGAAGGGGTAAGTGTCTGGAGAGGCAACACCTTTACAAAATCTCAAAACCCACCAATGCAGTAATCTCAAGCCCCTAATGTAAAACATTTACTTCATGCACACTTCAAAATGCATTCTAAGCATTGGGAATTTAGGCCTTTACTTGCATTTGGGAAACTCAGGGCTGCTGTACACTTTGTCATTTGGGATTCTGCACTCGAATCTGCCATTCGGGTGTCTGAAGGGACCTAGGCCCCACTTTGTTGCTGGTCATCTGGTCAAGGGCAGTCTGATGAGGGCGCAGTGCGGCTCCTCATCCAGTGCATAAAAGCAGACACCGAGGTCCCCTCACGTAAGTCCAATTGGGACAGATTCCAACAACCAGATCAAACAAACCCCTCTTGGGCTCTGGCCTGGGACCAAAATTCCCTCATGGTGTCTGGTCCCAACTGCAGCCAATAGCCTCCAGGCCAATTAAGGCTCCTTTTTGAGTTTCAAAACCAAGCAATGTTCCCGTGTCAGGAGCTCGTTTTCCCGCACACTTGGGATGACAAAGACCCCATAATGTCCAGAGCACACGCACAAACTCCAAACAATCGCAAAGCACCACATGGTGCCAAGTCAGTAGGAATTTTCAAATAGCTCCAGGCGTTGCACTGGACTCTTCATTCAGCAATAGTCTACCTCCTCCTTTCCCTCAAAGTGTTTAAAACATCCAGAGCTTTATCTTCATTTCATATCCCTCCAAAACAAACACAAGTAATGCGTTGCTGGCTAGAAGTCCCTGGCCACAGCCGGGAGCAGCAGGCCCAAATATCCTGGATAAGGATGTTTCCAGAGGGAAAGGTGGTGTCTGGAAGGAGAAAGTCTGTAAAATACCATCACAGCTCCATGTGAGGTACTCAGAAATATGTTCACTGCCGTTTCCAGCCTAGCGAGCCTAGCGATCAGCTGACACACAGAAGGACTTGCATGTCTAGGGGAGTAAATAGCCCAATCTCAGACACCCCCAAATCAGACAGACATGGGGGATGTGGGACAGCTCTCCAACCCCCTCGGGTACACAACAGTAGAAACAAGCAAACCACATGGAAATCTAGGGAAATGCATAAAAATCTATAAAAAGAAGTCCAAAGCTACCCTAAAAAAAATCTCAAGTAAAAGGGCGCTGTCAAGACATCTGGCATTATTTAGGAGGGTCCCACTGCACACCGGACTGGAGGAATGTACAAATGACCCCAGAGCATGTTGATATTGCTAACAACACCTAATTGCAGCATGCCCCCTCTTCATAAATTGCCCCACACACTTGTAGGTCAAAAAGCACCCAACACACACATTAGGGAACGTCGGATACTGGAAGTCTAGCGACGCCCATAAAATATTAGTTAAAACAGATGAGATCATCCACACACTCATGAAGACCACCCTTTAACGGACATCTTTTTCTGTCATGGTGAGGGGGGAGAACCGATGACCTGTAGCACTAGAATTAAGTTAATGCGACCTGTGAATAAACAGCCTGTGTTTTAAAAAGTAAAAAAGTAGAAACCCTGACTGGGGCCACCTTCCGGTGCTCCGCTAAAATAGCACATATGAATATAAAAGCACACCCCTAAAAAGAAAAGCAAGGAATCCCCCAGAATGATTGATGATATATGTAAGGATGCAAATGTTTTCGGATCTTAACAAATGAACAGCTCTTATCCAATAGGCCTGCAATCGAGCCACCAACGTGCACCACCCTTACAGAGGCCCACCATCTCTTTGGCAACCACTTCTGTAATCCTAACAAGACCCATGTGTACAAGTCAATGACCACAAACTTTTTCCACATACATTTTCCACTAACATTTTGAACTCTTCCATATGTGAAGAAATCCCAGATTGCGAGAGGACTACAGACATCCACCCTGGATCCATCCCCAAGACTTGCAAAGTTCAAATAGTTACGTATTACTGTACAATTGTATACCTTCTGTTTACTGTGGGTGTGGCTGCATCCATACGTGCCAAAGATATGCCTAGTCAAATAGAGTCCACCCTGATATTTGCACAGCGCTTGCGTAGGGACCTCTCCCATGTCACCTATAATTACACTGAACCCAACACTAGCATCCCACACACACTACACAGCACACTCTTACACAGCATATGGTATCAGCACATGACCACCATGGGCGCCCAGACATCAGCCAGGTCATGTTACGTCTGTGTACTGATACCGCACACAGTAGGCGCAGACAGGCTTTACTAGAGTAGTAGTGAACCTGACCCATTATGAGGCAAATCCCACAGCGCTGTACCTCTTCATCGAGCCTAGCAATTTTCAAACAGATCTAGATAGGATGTGCAGGAGGGGCACCATAGGGGAGGACACTGTTTCGCCCGAAGACTTTACAGCAGAAAAGAGATTCTTGGAGGTAGCAAAGCCACGGCACCACTGCACAAACATGTCCACCCCTGCTTCTGTCTGTGGTCCCAGGGTGGTCCTTAATGTGCCTTAGGCGGCCTTCTTTAATAACAGATGGATGCCAGACATGGAGTTAGTGTGAAGGGCTATCTACCTCGATGATATGAAGGGAAATTAGTCTTGTTGGTAAGGGTTAAACACCAGCATAGATAACATATGTCAGGGAATATGGGATACTGAGATAGATAGGTACAAATGGTTAGAAGGGAAGGATCAGTCCCAAATTGTACAGAAACCTACACTGTATTCCTTGTGTTTCAGAGGTCAAGGAACTATTCCGCTCAGTACAAACGAGAGCTGTGGCACAATTCTGCACATACCAGTCATGCAATGGGGCACCTCCATGCTGATGGATACTTACTGGCAGTGCGGTAAATGTGCCTACACCCAGCTCGTCCCCTGATAGTGGGGTCTATACTTCTTTGCCATCATACACACCCTGACCCTGGTAATTTCTAGAGAAGATCTGTCACAGTTGTACCAACACGTGCTACAGATGAAGACAACTCTGTTGCATCAGGCTCAAGAGAAAAGAAATGCTGAATATTTTGGTTGGCTGAGTTCAAGGATATTCTGGTGGAATTCAGACTATTTCTAACATGCACGTAAATGAGGTAGGGTCCATACCCTTCTTCACCGTGCAGACAAAAGCAAACGCCCACTCGTTGCAAATAACCAGATGGGAAATATTGAAAATGATGAACATTACTGAACTTGGCCTTAATGCAATCAAGGAAGAACAAAGAGCTGTCCATCTCATGGTAATGCACGAAACGATACGTGTTGGACTTGATGACTGCAATGGAGGGAGGGGTGTGTGACAAGATTGGTGCGTCCTGTTGCACCTTTATCCTAGGAAATGACATGGTCAGCGGGACTTTGACTCTTGCCATCCAAGCACTGCACTATTTACAAAGAGACATGTGTGAGGAGGGGGTTGCCCCTTAGCAGGACTAGTATAACAATTGGTTTTCTTGGCTCCCCCGGTGGTTGACTGGTTTGTGTATATCATTGTTGCCAATTCTCATATTCATCTTGTTTTTGTAAACTTTCATACAAGTGGGGATTTCCTGCTGTAAAAATGCAATCCTCAAATTGGGTAGAGTGTAAGTAACTAGGGAAGTAGTAATAGTTAAAAAGGAAGCACAACAAGCCCCTAATAATGTGATTGTCATTAAGTATGTGGTAAATGACGTAGTTGAAAATTCAACTTGAGGGGGAACGTTAATATTGATGTACAAAATGATACATGTGTGCATACAAATGAAATGGAATCACTGTTGTCAAAATCACCCGAAATGACCTCTCCATCAACCTTGAATCAGAAATACATGATCAAAGAGGCCCTGCAACCTTGGCGTGAGGCATATGATTGACAGATCACAGGTGTGGTGACACGTAACTAACAGAACAAAAGCACAAACAGGAAAAACCCAGATTAATCCCACAGATAGTCAACGACACCACAATGATCCAGGGAGATTGGCCTTATTAAAGCACCCATGGCTGAAGGGGTGCGCAGTCCCAAAACACCATAAAGTTAGATGCCACATGAAGTTAGGAACACTCAGCCAATCAGGACACAGCACACATGGCACATGCAAAGATCACATGCTCCCCAAGCTGGACATCTGGACACATTACCCACTGGCCCTCGTGGTGTCCAAACATGGTTGAGGCTCACCTGCATTTGTTATCAGGTGGGAGTAATTTGCGACTCCATAACTAGGCCCACATTCCTCTTCCTAAGCGGGATCTTTGAATTGTAATATAATGCTTCAAGAAAAGTACATAATGGCGCTCAAATCAATTGTACTTTGAGTCAGTCCTCAGACCAGTTTCTGTATGCTGTACTTCCGGCCGCAATGTATAATTAAACCAACTGTTCATGTTTTGCAAAATGTCTCTTGTCTTTGTATTTTTAAGGTAAAATAACATTCAAGCAACAAGAGCTAGTCGAATGGAGGAATGTACAAATGACCCCAGAGCATGTTGATATTGCTAACAACACCTAATTGCAGCATGCCCCCTCTTCATAAATTGCCCCACACATTTGTAGGTCAAAAAGCACCCCACACACACATTAGGGAACGTCGGATACTGGAAGTCTAGCGACGCCCATAAAATATTAGTTAAAACAGATGAGATCATCCACACACTCATGAAGACCACCCTTTAACGGACATCTTTTTCTGTCATGGTGAGGGGGGAGAACCGATGACCTGTAGCGCTAGAATTAAGTTAATGCAACCTGTGAATAAACACCCTGTGTTTTAAAAAGTAAAAAAGTAGACACCCTGACTGGGGCCACCTTCCGGTGCTCCGCTAAAATAGCACATATGAATATAAAAGCACACTCCTAAAAAGAAAAGCAAGGAATCCCCCAGAATGATTGATGATATATGTAAGGATGCAAATGTTTTCGGATCTTAACAAATGAACAGCTCTTATCCAATAGGCCTGCAATCGAGCCACCAACGTGCACCACCCTTACAGAGGCCCACCATCTCTTTAGCAACCACTTCTGTAATCCTAACAAGACCCATGTGTACAAGTCAATGACCACAAACTTTTTCCACATACATTTTCCACTAACATTTTGAACTCTTCCATATGTGAAGAAATCCCAGATTGCGAGAGGACTACAGACATCCACCCTGGATCCACCCCCAAGACTTGCAAAGTTCAAATAGTTACGTATTACTGTACAATTGTATACCCTCTGTTTATTGTGGGTGTGGCTGCATCCATACGTGCCAAAGATATGCCTAGTCAAATAGAGTCCACCCTGATATTTGCACAGCGCTTGCGTAGGGACCTCTCCCATGTCACCTATAATTACACTGAACCCAGCACTAGCATCCCACACACACTACACAGCACACTCTTACACAGCACATGGTATCAGCACATGACCACCATGGGCACCCAGACATCAGCCAGGTCATGTTACGTCTGTGTACTGATACCGCACACAGTAGGCGCAGACAGGCTTTACTAGAGTAGTAGTGAACCTGACCCATTATGAGGCAAATCCCACAGTGCTGTACCTCTTCATCGAGCCTAGCAATTTTCAAACAGATCTAGATAGGATGTGCAGGAGGGGCACCATAGGGGAGGACACTGTTTCGCCCGAAGACTTTACAGCAGAAAAGAGATTCTTGGAGGTAGCAAAGCCACGGCACCACTGCACAAACATGTCCACCCCTGCTTCTGTCTGTGGTCCCAGGGTGGTCCTTAATGTGCCTTAGGCGGCCTTCTTTAATAACAGATGGATGCCAGACATGGAGTTAGTGTGAAGGGCTATCTACCTCGATGATATGAAGGGAAATTAGTCTTGTTGGTAAGGGTTAAACACCAGCATAGATAACATATGTCAGGGAATATGGGATACTGAGATAGATAGGTACAAATGGTTAGAAGGGAAGGATCAGTCCCAAATTGTACAGAAACCTACACTGTATTCCTTGTGTTTCAGAGGTCAAGGAACTATTCCGCTCAGTACAAACGAGAGCTGTGGCACAATTCTGCACATACCAGTCATGCAATGGGGCACCTCCATGCTGATGGATACTTACTGGCAGTGCGGTAAATGTGCCTACACCCAGCTCGTCCCCTGATAGTGGGGTCTATACTTCTTTGCCATCATACACACCCTGACCCTGGTAATTTCTAGAGAAGATTCTGTCACAGTTGTACCAACACGTGCTACAGATGAAGACAACTCTGTTGCATCAGGCTCAAGAGAAAAGAAATGCTGAATATTTTGGTTGGCTGAGTTCAAGGATATTCTGGTGGAATTCAGACTATTTCTAACATGCACGTAAATGAGGTAGGGTCCATACCCTTCTTCACCGTGCAGACAAAAGCAAACGCCCACTCGTTGCAAATAACCAGATGGGAAATATTGAAAATGATGAACATTACTGAACTTGGCCTTAAAGCAATCAAGGAAGAACAAAGAGCTGTCCATCTCATGGTAATGCACGAAACGATACGTGTTGGACTTGATGACTGCAATGGAGGGAGGGGTGTGTGACAAGATTGGTGCGTCCTGTTGCACCTTTATCCTAGGAAATGACATGGTCAGCGGGACTTTGACTCTTGCCATCCAAGCACTGCACTATTTACAAAGAGACATGTGTGAGGAGGGGGTTGCCCCTTAGCAGGACTGGTATAACAATTGGTTTTCTTGGCTCCCCCGGTGGTTGACTGGTTTGTGTATATCATTGTTGCCAATTCTCATATTCATCTTGTTTTTGTAAACTTTCATACAAGTGGGGATTTCCTGCTGTAAAAATGCAATCCTCAAATTGGGTAGAGTGCAAGTAACTAGGGAAGTAGTAATAGTTAAAACGGAAGCACAACAAGCCCCTAATAATGTGATTGTCATTAAGTATGTGGTAAATGACATAGTTGAAAATTCAACTTGAGGGGGAACGTTAATATTGATGTACAAAATGATACATGTGTGCATACAAATGAAATGGAATCACTGTTGTCAAAATCACCCGAAATGACCTCTCCATCAACCTTGAATCAGAAATACATGATCAAAGAGGCCCTGCAACCTTGGCGTGAGGCATATGATTGACAGATCACAGGTGTGGTGACACGTAACTAACAGAACAAAAGCACAAACAGGAAAAACCCAGATTAATCCCACAGATAGTCAACGACACCACAATGATCCAGGGAGATTGGCCTTATTAAAGCACCCATGGCTGAAGGGGTGCGCAGTCCCAAAACACCATAAAGTTAGATGCCACATGAAGTTAGGAACACTCAGCCAATCAGGACACAGCACACATGGCACATGCAAAGATCACATGCTCCCCAAGCTGGACATCTGGACACATTACCCACTGGCCCTCGTGGTGTCCAAACATGGTTAAGGCTCACCTGCATTTGTTATCAGGTGGGAGTAATTTGTGACTCCATAACTAGGCCCACATTCCTCTTCCTAAGCGGGATCTTTGAATTGTAATATAATGCTTCAAGAAAAGTACATAATGGCGCTCAAATCGATTGTACTTTGAGTCAGTCCTCAGACCAGTTTCTGTATGCTGTACTTCCGGCCGCAATGTATAATTAAACCAACTGTTCATGTTTTGCAAAACGTCTCTTGTCTTTGTATTTTCAAGGTAAAATAACATTCAAGCAACAAGAGCTAGTCGAAATAATCCTTCTGTAACCTCAGACACGTTAAAGGCAGCTTTCTAAAAGTTTTCCTTTATTTTTAATAAAATGTGAATTCACTTTTGAATTGTGTTTTTAATAATTATCAAAAATAATGCGCTAATTATTTTTCTAGCTGGCCGCTTTCCTGAGTTAGCCGTATGAGTATTTTAATTCGAACTCTGGTTTTCTACATAGGACTGCGAGGCCTAATCAAGTGAAAAAAGCTTCTTAGACCTTGTCAGTGCAGAGACATTGTGAGGAAGTGGTTTATTATTCACAGTAGATTGAGGTCCATCACAACTAATAAGGGCCCTATTTTGTTAGTTTCAGTTATAGGATTCAGTATTTTAAATTTGAGTTCATTCCCTGGTAGCTATGGCACAGAGCAGACAGTCTTAACTTTGGGAAGATGTGTAAAGCACTCCAATATATAAAAATAGAGAATAACTTAATGAGATAAGTGACTCCAAAGCAACCAAAATCTAATAAGGAGAACCAGAGATATTAATTTTGAAAGATTTAATTAAACATGGTACTTAAATGCACACAGTACCAATGAAAGTGAGTGGCTGTGGTAGACTGGGACCTAGGCTTGATTTCAGGATAACCATGCTGGAGTGTGGGGTGGGTACACCAATAAGGTTCAACCCAGTCAGAGGTTTTACCTTGGGGATTAGTCTTTTTTCTGGAAGTCAAGAACTTTCAGTGGAACAAGGCAGCAGGCTCTATCTGAAGAAGGCTCCATGACGTCAGATAGGCAATGGATGAGGTTCCATTGCAGCTGTTGGGGGAAAAGTCTTAGAGTGGAAACCTTACATTTTGTGTCCAGAGAAATCCTCTCACTGCTGGGATACTTTTATCTCCTTCACCCTGTCAAGATGTTTACCTTTGGACGTAGTCTCTTTTTAAAAGCTCAAAATCTTCCAGTGGAGTAAGACTGTGGCCTTTGTCTTTTGAGGGATCCACAAGGTCGGATACATTCTCGCCTAGGTCCTACTGCAAAGGATTTGCTGTTGCAGAGAAACTTTGAGTGGGGCTAACCCTCCTCTGCAATCTTTCAAGATTGTGCCTCAGCCTGATAGGCTTGGTAGGTTTGTCCCTGCCACCTAGAGGTTTTGAAGTCCAAAGAATATTTAAGTTTCCACCTCTACCCATTCATGTTAGCCTATTGTGTGCTCCTAGAGGAACTTTCACACCTCATTTACATCTCATTCTAGGCTAAGCTCTAGCTAGGTGTAGCTGGTGAACTAATGCAAATAACCGCCCTGAACCCCCCTGAAATCCCAGGCAGGTAAAGAGTAGATTTCTTAAAGTATCCATACTGCTAAGACTGTGGTCTGCCCGTCTGAGTTTGCTTGGTGGTCATTTAAAAATTTGGCTGGCAGAATAGTCTCGGCCTGTGGGACATTCAGTTATCTGCCATGCCAATGGAGAATACTCCATCTGCTAAAATATAAATCAAGCCTTAAATATGAATGAGCAAAATTATGGTTGGTAACTTAGTTATCCATGAATAAGTGCCAATTATTAAATGCAATTTGATACACCCTAACTAAGGAACCTTGATCCTGTTCACCTAATCTTTGACTTTAAGAGTATCAAGATGTTTTTATTTACGAATGTTAAGAACTGTACATGTGTACCTCCTTGAACAGATCAATATTAATGCTTTTAGAATAGATTGATGCATTATAATGTTATGCTTCTTATACATGATACATTACCAACATGAACATAAAGGATAACAAAATAGCCCCACTGAATATTCTAAAATTTCATTTGGTGTCAAATAAAAATGTAGCATGTCTACTGGTGTGGTATTAATGTCCTATGGTATATGTTGTGTGTGAACTTTGTCAAACATTTGAATACCTAATGGTACCCTGGCACTGAGACTAAAGGAGAAAAGAGGGCTGTACAGTCAATGTTAGAGTACTGTTTAGGGAACAACCATGATTTTAATAGTATTTTCGAAATGAGAGGAGGTGAATCTGCGTTCTTAGTATGAGAGGAAGAGATTTTCAAAGCTCAGCGGCAATGACTGAAAAACCTGACCTCCCTGTCTAGTCAGACAGAATCTGGTTATGGCCAGCATTCGGGCTGTAAATGATCTCTGTCTGACTGTAGCAGATCTAGAAAGAGAGCCATTGATTGGAACACCCAGGTTTATAGTTCCTCAAGGGTTTGGTTACTTTATTGCATAGGAACATTCTGATGTATGTCATTATCTTTATTAGAACATTGGAATGTGGAGCACTCCATTGTAGACAATGGAGTGCTCCATGCTTCTACGGGCCGGTAAAGGCCCGCAGATCAACATTCCAATGTTTTACAAAAGCCTCTTGAAGCTCGAGGGGATTTAAATCTCCTCGAGCTTCGAGAAGCCTTTGTTTAATTTGTTAGAACATTCTGCCCTCTAGTGGCAGAATGTTCGAATTGCCTTATAGCCCTTCGTAGCAGGGCTATACCGCTATTAAAGTCCCGCTGCTTTTGTTAAAGTCCCTCGCCTTCGGCTCGGGCCTTTAACGCTGCAGCGGGCCTTTAATAGCCGGTATAGCCCGCTACAGCGGGCTATAAGGCTATAATGTATTTCATTCTGAACATATAACTTGCCCACTAGGGCCGTATACTGAACCAATGTATGATTGAACTTTAGGCTATACATTATGACTGTCCCTAGAGAATAAATATGCACCATTATCGTCCTGTTTATACAGTGATAAACACCATGAAGTCCTTTAAATTAATGGGTGGTCCACTTGGGCTTGAACGTATAAAGCATAGAATTCGTACCTGGCACAAAGTGGACACATGTGTTTGATATTTTGGATACATATACTATCGTAATGAATACAATATAGAATGAGGCAGATTAGCTTCTATGCTTCCTGCCTCCCTTGCATAATTGTCTGTTTTGGTTTGAATTGGTTCACCCCACACATCAGTTGATAGATTATATTCTTTACTGATTCACCACGTCATCATCTTAGTTATTATCAATTATTTATTGACATTCTGAGTGCTCCTTATTCATGGTTTGATCAAATATATACAATTTACTTTGCATGGCTAGATGCCGTGTTTCTTCTGTGTCTATGATTGTATTTTCATCATTCGAAATTGAATCCAAATCATATGTTTTTTATTGTACAGAATTAACTAATATAACCAGACACATTAGAAGCATATTACAATATGAAATGTCGTTTCTCGCATTCACACTCATCATGATATTGAGCAAGCATGCTTTTACTGTCTGTCTATGTAAATAGTTTGAAGGAAACTAGGTACGTTTTTGGCTTTACAGAACAGAGCAGAAACGTGCAGTTATGTTTTTTATTTAAGTTATGATCAGGACCACAATCCATAACTCGCACAACAGCCATGTAAACCATAGCTCGCATGCTAACTGCAATGCCCTTAATGCAACAGATGCAATTACAAATTACAAATAAGCTCCCGTTTTAGATTATATATCACATTATTCTTACCACTAAGAAAGAAATCACTATGAATGTTTTAATTATTTATTGGTTTAAATATGAGTTTTTATTTAACAACATTCTACTTTTATGTGTTGTTATTTACTTGTATAAATATTGTGGGGTCATGAGCATTGTATTCATTTATGAGCTGCAAGGTGGAATACTGAATATATTTAGGTTTCATCGCAATTAGTATCTGTTATGAAGTTGTTTTCCTTGAACTGACTTTTAGCACTTCAAACAGATGATCCAAGCTGTTGCCAGCGAAAACTTAGGAGTGTTGTCATGTAACAAGGGAAGAGGACAACTATTCAAGCCAAAATCAGCATGTCCCATGCCCCCTAGCCTCAGTGAACACCCACTGGCTGGCACCATCGACATGCAGCCTCTGCTGAATTCCTAGTGGCTGACATTCAATGACGCTGTCGTCTATAAGCGATCCTCTCTTTGTCCAGGTTTTGGAAAGCAAATTGGGCAAAGTAAAACTTATTGCATTCATCCCTGCTTTTCAAATCAGCACCTTAAAACTAGTTGAGGGTGCTTAGCAGGCTTTGACATGGTGATGACCAACACAGGAAGAGTTCCAAAACTCCCTCTTGCTATCAATCTTGGGACATGGAGGTGCAAATTTAATAAAGACATTCCTACTCTGGCACAATTTTAACTCCATGTGCTACATTTTCACTTTATCATGTACTAGAGCCATGTATTTCAGGCGAGGAGTAGAGCCATGATTCTTTGGGGGACACACACACGCATACACTCCACACACACACCACACACACACATGTAAATGTAAATGTCAAGGTACTTATAGAGCGCACTGTCACCAGATGGCCACCTTGCGGTGTCGCCTTTGCTGTTTCCTGGTGCTGATACTCATACCGCTGTGGAACCCCTCCTGGCTTTCCCTGTGAAGTGTCCACTCCTGGGCACCCCCAGGGTGCAGCCAGGCATCCTTAGCGCTGTTGGGGCCGGTGTGGAGGCTAAGCAAGCTATTGCCCAGAGTTGCAGCGTGGGACCCATGATTAGAATAGGCACCGAGGCGAGAATAGACAGGTCCGAGGAAATTGAGCCTGAGCCCCGCCGAGGCGGGAATCGAACCCTGGTCCCTGGCCAGAACTCTGCTTCAGGGTCTGCCACTCTAACCATTGAGCCACACTCCACATCACCCCCACACACTCCACACACACACACTGCACAAACACACTCCACTCTACACACACACACTCCACACACACTCCACACACGCACACTCCACACAAACACACACACACAGTCCATACAAACACTTAACACACACATTCCACACACACATTCCACACATCCCTCTGTGTGGAATGTGCATGTGGAATGTGTGCCACAGATGAAACACTTTGTAAGAACCACCATGAATCCTCCACAAGTACACCATATGCATCAGAATCTGATCATGGTAAGGAGCAGGCTCAATGATGAAGCAAGCCACATGAGTTAGGGTTTGATGTCTTTCGAATGGCCCCTAGAAAAGTATAATTAGTAGACCTGGTCGGCACTTTTAATTCCATCAGCGGAATCGGAGGCATTTGGAAATTCTGTGTTACTCTTGTAATGCGAAATTACTGATAAATTCTACAGTTCATCCTGCAGAATTAATATGCAGTGGTTGGTTTGTTTCTAAACAGAGCTGGAAGAGGGAGCTGTTCCATTTATGTCTAAAAATCACTGCAGATTAAAGTTTCATCTGCAGTGGCTGTTAAACATAAAGGCACTTCTCCCTCTTGTGACCCTGTGTAAAAACCACTGCTGGGCATACCTTTCACGATTCATTCCCTATGCTCTCGTGCCCACCACCAGGGGGCTAAATTGTGTGGCTTTCCAGTGTTATAATATGCTTCTAGACACTTCCCTGTATGCATATCCTGACTTCCAGGAATTTTGACACTATTTGGGAATTGACATCCATTCCCAATCCATGCTGGGTTTTGTGAAAGGCAGCCTGCTCATGCTTGAAGCCAGCCTGCTAATGTTTGACACTCTGTTACCTAGAATTCCCTGCTCACTGCTTCGCCTCCACCCCTGCAGGCCAAGGATGGGTGGAGGGATTCAGCTCACCTGTGGCTGGCTGCTGCTAGCCTGCTCACACCTGATGCATGTGATTACTGTGAGCTCTTTTAAGTCCCAGCTCCCTTCAGGCCAAGGTTGGTCATTGTAGCTGTGTACCCGTGAGGCCGACCCTTGTTTCCAGTGTTTCCTGAGGTTTTGATAACCTTGTTTCCAGTGTTTCCTGAGCTTTAGGTATTTCTTCATTCCTGAACTATAGCTATCCTTGTTCCTGAATTAGCACTGTTTGCAGTGTTACCTTGACTCCTGAGCTTTAGTAATTTCCCTGTTCCCGAACCAGCACTGCCTGCTGTGCTACCTTGACCCCTGAGCTTTAGTAATTCCTTGTTCCTGAACTAGCACTGCCTGCAGTGCTTCCTTGTCTCCTGAGCCTTAGCTCAATTATTGTTCCTGCTCCAGCACTGCCTTCAATGCTACTTTGTTTTCTTGATTCCTGAACCTGCACTATTCTAGTATACCCTTGTAGCCTCCCCTTCTGTATATCCTTTCCCAGTCCCTGCCTTTCTTCTCATTTCCTTGGTTCCAGTTCCTAGTTTGCTGTCTTTCTATTCCTGCTGTCTTGCTTCTATTTACCTTGTATGTTTGTTACTTGCTTTCTGCCAAGTGTGTCCTGGGATTTCCTTTCTTTCCTATTAAGCACACCTCCTTGCTAGCTCTTTGTATATCGTGCTTGTGTTTAGTTCTATCCCCTTGCTGTTACTACTTTGCGTGTTCCTGTTTGATCGCCAGGATCCGTGGGCACAGCTGACTGCCTAGGCGGTGTTTCTTGCTCACTGCGGCTATTGTCTTTGAGTTACATTTATAACATCACAATAGGTATAAGTTCCACAGACCCTGCCTTTGCATGCATATCCTATATGTCGGTATTTGCAGTCAGTATCTGTAACAGCAATTGTGGGTGAGAAACTTACTGAGCTTCAGTCTTACTGTGTGGAGTTCCTGAGTGCTTTACTCCACATTCCCCTTTATTGTTAGTGTTGTTTCATATATATGTCTTGCGCATTCATCCTGGGTGTAGTTTTTCTGAATACTAAATCCCCTCATGAGTACCTGTCCTTTCTGAGTCTTAGCCATCTTGTTCCTTCATGGCGGCTTCCCCTTTGGATCCCTTTTTCTCCTCTGAGTCCATGTGTGATCCTGGGAAGCACTGTACTCCTCTTTTCTGTGTAAATTTTCTATCCAGTTCCCAGTCCCGGACAGTCCCTGGCAATACCCCTCGACGTCCTTACATACTCTGCATTGATTACTACAGGCTAGCAGCTATGCAACCATTGCTCTTTCATATGTCCAAACAAGAGGATCTCTGTTTCATCAGCATTAAATAGCAAGTGGCTTTCTCTCAATAAATGCAGAGTAGTACAGAGACAAGCTTTAAATGGCTCAACTATACTGGAGGAAGATGATTAAACTGGCAGGTGCAGTTCAATGTCATTGTCATAAGGGATGGTCATAAAACTGTGGGATTCTGTTTATTTGACCTGCGGTGCTAAATAGATGTTGAATTATATGGGACTCAAAGAAGAGCCCTTTGGCACCCCAAAGGCAAGCTTCTTTTCTGATGATAAACATGGAGCAAGCCCCACTTCTTGTTGCCTCCCCTCTAGAAAAGATTTTAGCCATCTCCAAGCAGTCCTGCCTATGGCACACTCAGAGCAACGCTGTACTAAAATGGGTTGTGAGACTGTATCAAATGCCATAGATACATCTAGTAAAATGAGGGCAGAACTTTCACCGTTGTCCAGTTTGGTTTTATTAGTCTCTATGATCTCCAAAAGAGCTGTGGACCTGCTGTGCCATTTACAGAAGTCTGACTGTAATGGAAGAGAGAGTTATCTTCCATATAAGAAGACAGCAGTTTTAACTCATTTTTCAGGATTTTGGAGGCTCCAGGGAGCACATAGAGATAGAAATTGGACAAGAGCTCAGGGTAGGTGAATGACTTATTATTAGAAAAGGGACCACATTGGTCCTTTTTCCAACAAGGTGGTACTGTCGTCCAGAGAACAGATAAAATGTTGTTTGAACACCGGGGGGATAACTTCACTAGCCATGCTAACAGTTGGTAAACATGGATCACCAGGTGACCTGGACATTGTGAGAGGGCACTAAGGATTTGTTCCAGGGAAAAAGGCCCAAACTTAGGAAAAGAGCAGGAAATTGTATTGGCCTGCTGGTATTCACTACCACTGAACTCAGGAGATACGGGATGGATTTCTAAAAATCTTTTCCTCAAAGACTGCGAGCTTTAGGTTTCAAGAAAGATTTTACAATTTTTGCTGAGTCACTTTGTTGCACAAAGAATGTGTGAGCGACTTTAATTGCCTCATGATAAAGTTTCAGTGTTGTTTTGTATAATTCTTTGGCATTCATGTCAGAGCCCGACTGCGAGACTTGTTTCAATATTTTTACAGTGGTGATGGGCCAAAAGGGCCTATTTTTTTGCCCAAAAAGACTTTGATGGGTGGCTTTGCTAAGCCAAAACTCGATGGCTTCAAGACTTTTGCCCATAGTCCCTATAAGTTGAGGGGCAGAGGCCGTTAACGCTTCAGCAAGCTCCAAAGACTTGATTTTATTTCATGCAAAATGTTCAAAACTACATTTGCCACATGTTTTAAAGACTGCACAACTACTGCCTCAGCTGAAAGGCATCAGAAAATGATCCGACCAGCTGAGTACTAACTGTGGTTTAACAGTGAGTGATAAATTGGAAAAGATTAGGTCTAATGTAGGATCAGCTTGGTGAGTGGTGGCTAAGAAAAAGGGTTGCAAATTGAGACCCCTATAAGATTCAGTCAATGACTGGCCACCCCTGTCCATCTACCCTGGCATAACAAAATAAACAGAGAAGATGGCATTCAGCAAGATGGAGATGCAAAATTCTCCGCCCCATCAAATTATCAGCCGTGAAAAGCAGCACATTTAAAATGATTACGAACACAGTGGTGTAGCTAGAGGGGGGGGGGGGTCCGCCCAGGGTGGCACTGTTTTTGGCGACAGCAGGAGTCGTGTCTGTCGACTACCATCCTCCGCCCCCGAAAAAAAGTTGTCTTTCAGCAGCTACCCACCCACTCCGCTGTTACCTTTACCCAGGCAACAGATGTAGGCTCTGCCCCGGGTGGCAGTATGTCTAGCTCCGCCACTGTCCGTACAATAACAGCAAGGCCACCCTATACCTTGTTCTCCCTATCTTGTTCAATGGGAATGCTTGTTCTATGTACGGGTTAGAGTCAGGCTGCAGCCAGGTTTCTGTTACAAACATGGTGTCGAGATGGACAACCGACAGAAAGAGACAGCTATGGCGGGCGTGTTTGGGCAGGGACTGAACATTATTCATACATGCATTGAACCTCCTCACTGCACCAGGGACGTGTTGAGGCAGAGAAGGTAGCTTAAGAATGCTCTGCTGAATAGATTCTCTTGTGGGAGATGAGGTGCAGGGTGAAAATCCCTTCACAGGAGAGGGGAGACCACATAGAATGATTTGACACTTACCACATGGGACCAAGCTAGCCGACTTACCTAGTGAAAATCAGTCACAATTTATTGTAGAGAAAGCAAAGCCTCTCAAGAATATGTAATTAGCCCCTTGCTGGTTACATCAAAACGGAAGCCTGGTTGAATTGGCTATGGAATGGACACAGACAGTTGCAACTGGGCTTGCATTTGGAGCACCAGGGGTGGTTTCTGCCATGTGTGTTCTCTGCACGCCTGCGCTGCTGCTTCCTTGAAATAGATAATGTGAGGAAGGTGCTTGATCATCCAGAGTAAAAATGGACACCAACTATAAGCATGCCCTTTCCGCAAAAAGAGTAGAAACTTTCCAAAAGAAAAGTAAGAGCAGATCTGGTTCAAGAAGGTCACATTTTTAAAAATTGTATTTTTTAAGCCCCTTTGTTTGAAAATCACCATAAAATCAACATAAAACAAGCCAACAATTGGACAATGACCATGCAATAAATCGGCCCTTTAGTTTTCCCACCCAGAACCAAATGAGAAGCAAAGACAGAATAAAAGATAAAAACAATCAATATATTTTTTAAAGTATTTTAAAAGTGCCCTTTAAGCAGCCCACACTCTTCTTCAGTAGCAGCTGCTACCGGACGTGGATGAGGGAATGAAAAAAAAGGACTTACCTGGAACGGCCGGCCATCGTCTCTCCTCTTCCATCTTCCTTCTTCCTGTCCCCAGTCCTGGCCAGCAGCAGAAGCACCTAGCACACAGGCTCCCTTGAGCCAATCCTACGCTGCAATGCAGCATTGTGATTGGTCTGAGCGCCGTGATTAGGCTATAAGACGGGGACAGGGAGCCTGTGCATGTTCCTCACCAGGCTGTGTAATGCAGTCTTGTGGGAAACATGCAAAGTGCGCATGACTGTTTGGCCAGCACAAGAGGGCCGGCCAAACAGTCATGCACACTTAGAGAGTGCAAACCACTCCTCCCCCTGCTCTGGCCAGCCCATCCCCTCCATGCAACTAACTGCAAAAGGAAAAATAAAATGATAATAATGAAACATTAATATCATTTTATATTGCCTTTTGAGCTGCGGTGACGCTCCTCCGCCTTAGCGGAGGAGGCACCACTGCCTTTGTTAACTTAAGATGGGCATCCCTGCTGTGGCTTACCTGAAATAGATCATGTGAGGGAGCCGATTGATAATCTAGAACCACCCCCACTGTTAAAAATTGTGTCTCTAGTTGGCAGAGGAATGTACCCTGTCCAAGTAAGGACTACAATCCTAGTTAGGGTAAGCTAGATACACATTTTAAATTAACCTGTGCTCACCCTCTGGTAGCTTGGCATAGAGTAGGCAGGCTGAACTTAAGAGGCAATGTGTAAAGTATTTGTGCAACACTTAAATTACAGTAGCACAGTGTAAACACCACAATCCCTGTGTCGGTTCTAATTCATGCAGTTGGGTTGATGCATCAGAGTTGAGCCTTACAGCGGCATCTCAAGATCGGTGCTGCGTCATCGAACCTCGCAGTGAAGACCCACGTTGTTGTCGAATCATCACTGCGTTGGAGAACACTGCATCAGCTTAAATTGGCGCAAATGTGTCACTGCCTCAATTTTTACAGGAAACAGCTGCAGATCCCACTTCTGAGGCTCAGGACTGGAGGGGCGCACCAAAGGCTAGGGTGGGACTCACGGGTGGCAGAGTCAAGAGCACTAGCAGAGTTGCAAGAAGTCTTTTGTGACCCTGAGAGTTCAGAGAACAGGAGGCAAGCCAACAAGCACTTGAGGAAACTTGTGTTCAAGTATGTGGAGAACAGGTACAGTCCTTCTCATTCCCAGGCAAGAAGCAGCAGGCAGCAGGCAAACACAGCAGAGCAGGTAGTAAAGTGGCAGTCCCTCCTACAGTATAAAAATCGGCATGCAGCAGGGCAACACATCAGTGTAGGTAGCAACGTGCAAACCCTCCTATAGCATAGCTGCTCTTCTTCCAGGCAGAATTTCCTTGGTTCCAGCAAAGTTCTGATTTGGTGGTGACAGGGGTCCAGTACTTATAGCCAAATGTGCCTTTAAAGTGGGGGGACATCAAAGAGGCCTTTGAAGATCACAAGATCCCTGTGTTTCCTGTTCTGGTTCCAGACTCACTACAGGGGGTGGGTGATGCAGCTTTTGTGTGGGGACAGGCACAGCCCTATTTAGGTGCAAGTGTCAGCTCCTCCCTCCCAATCTATCTAAGGAAGGCCCATCACCTGGTGATGGACCATCAGGATGCAAATGTTATGCCCCAGCTCCCTTTGTACAACTGTCTAGAGAGAATGCATAAAGCCCTGCTATCACCCAACACGGACGTGTATTCAGAAACAGGCAGAGGCACAGAATACTTAAAGCAAGGAAATGCTAACTTTTTAAATGTGATTTTTCAGAATTACAATTTAAAATCCAACTTCAGCATAAGTTGTGATATTAAATTGTGAGTCCATAGATACCAAACTCCAAATCCCCATCTTTTCCCAATTGGAAATTACACTTTAAAAGATATCTTAAGGAAATCCCAATGTTGAAAAATACATTTTGCAGTTTTTCATTACCAGGACGTGTAAAACTCAAAAGTACATGCCCTACCTTTTAAATACACTGCACCCTGCCCATAGGGTTGCCTAGGGCTTTCCTTAGATATGACGTATATGTAATAAAATAGAAGGTTTGGGCCTGGCAAGTAGGTGAACTTGCCAGGTCAAAATGGCAGTTTAAACTGCCCACACAAGCCCTGCAAGGGCACGCCTGAGACATGCTTAAAGGGCTACTGAAGTGGGTGGCACAATCAGTGCTGCAGGCCCACTAGTAACATGTAATTTACAGGCCTTTGGGAAATGTGAAATGTAGTGCACTTTACTAAGGACTTATAAGTAAATTCAATATGGCAAATAAGTGTAAATCAATTATACCATATTTTAAGGAGATATCACATGTACGTTAGCACTGGTTAGCAGTGTTAAAGTCCCCAGAGTCCTAAAGCCAACAAAAATAAGGTCTGAAAAAAGGGAGGAAGGAAAAAAGTTTGGTGGTGACCCTGCAAAATTGGCGAGGTCCAACACCTACCCAAATAGTGCTTCTGAATGTAACAGAAGAAGGAAAAATGGCAACCAACAACTAGCTACTATCTGCAAAAAGAGTAGCTGACTGGAGAGCATCTTGAAAGAAAAGTTGACTCAACTTTTGTGGAATTGTCCACCGTGCACTGCTGTATTAATCAGCTCACAGCACCCTGCTATGCAAATGATAAAACATATAACTGGACATCTTTTTCACACCGAGATAGCACTCCTCCAACTCAAATAACACTTATGAATGACTAAAGTGCAAAGAGACAATAATGCCACTACATTACTACCCTAGTAGTTATATCTTACACCACATCACCCAAAGAACACAGCTCAATCTGACCCTTCTCCTAAATTGTAAATTTACGGTAACAAATTGAACCAGCTGTATGTTGAAATATTGACAAGAGAAACATCACACTGCCAAAATGTCTTAGTCAAAATATCAAGGACCAATATATCAAGACGGTAAACACATATATTTAAGTATATATGTGTACGTATATATTTACTATTCATAACTTCCTATCTACGTACCTTGAAGATATATAGTCAAAGTGCCTATTTGCGAAGTTTAGTAAAGCAAACCTACACTTATCTATAAATACTAACCTTGTGGATATTTTTGTCCTCAATATTTTGTCCATGATGTCTGGTAGCATAATATTCTGGATTCAATACTAATGGCAATAGCTATTTAACCAACATTGTAGCTCACAACTTGTTTTTTTTTGTTTGAATTATACATCACTGAATAGCACTTCCTATTCCTTCATTGATGTTCATCATCCACCAAACAAGGACATTCTAGGAAAGGAATGTGTAGGCATGCACGTGGATAGCCATCAGCTATAAAAACAACTTCTCAAGCCCCATCATTCCTGATCAAGCCTTCAAATCACCTAAAATTCTACAAATTTATTTCAGCACATCATCCATCTCAAAACTGATTTTCTAGCTGTGAGAAAGTGGATTATTAGTGTTGTGGATGGTATGCCACCACAAGTAATAATGTCACTGTTCTTGTTATGTCCAGCCAAGTTTTCAGAAATGTAAACCTGAGCTGGTAGCCGTGGTTCAGAGCAGACATGTTTCACTTAACAAAAATATGTAACGCATTTAGGAATACCAGAATAGTTAAAAAGCTGAAAGTGCAAAACAGTCAACATCCAATTCTAATTAAAACAAATTAGAGAATCATTTAATGAACAAAATGACACCAAAACAACAAAGTTCCAGGAACGAGAACCGGAGATGTGCATTTGTGAACTGTTAAATAAAAATGGCAACAAAAAAGCCTACACGTCAACCACAGTAATCTGGATGCCTGGGACCTGGGAATGATTTGATGATGACCACAGTGCAGCAAGGCTCGGATACAGAAACCAGGTACACTTCAGTCCAAAGTTTTACTTTATGACTTAGTCTCTGAAATGAAAGTCCAAAATCCTCAGCAAATCAAGGGAGCAGGCTGTGGCTAAAAAGGGCTACTAAAGGCCAAATAGCCATTGAGCGAGGTCCTGGAGAAGCCATTAACTTTTACTGGGAAATCTCCAATTGGGAGAAATAAAAAAATTCCCACAAAAGGAAGGTCCCTCGCTGTCCAGATATTTGTGGTGCTTTTGTCTGGTGAAGATTTCTATGTTCGGACTTACCACTTTTTTGGAGCCCGGATTTCTTCAGTGGTTGAAGGCTACAAGCTATAGGAGCACTCCATGAGGCCGGATACCTTCACCATGACAGCCTACTGAAATGGATTTGCTGGTGTGGAAAAGCTTCAAGTGGGAGGAAACTTGAATATTTTTGCCAAGCAACAACACACCTTTGTTGGATTGACTTGGCAGGTTTGCCGTGGTACTCCGGAGGTCTCTCGAGCCAAAAAGTGTTTAGGTCTCTGGTTTTTCAGGATGTTAGGAGGGGTACATTTTGACACGACCAAGGGTCCCAGGACATCAGGAACCACACTTGGGGGGCCAAGATTCACTCCAGCAGAAGACCAGCAGATTCCAAGGCAGGACCACTTAGAGCCGGTCAGCTGGACTCTTCAGGAAAGGTGCTTCTAACAGTTTGTTGTGCTCCATTAGCTTATAGGAAGTCAGCCAACCGGCCTTTGGGGTCCACTTCTTTGTCCTGGGTCCAAGATGAATCAGTTCCTGCCTTTCAGGTCTCCTCCCTGTTCTCAACAGCAGATGCAGTCCTTCTTCTTTCTTCCACAGGTTCAGTAATGTTCTGTTAAGGGGGGCAGGCAAGGTTGCCACATTTATGCCTGCCACTATCCTGTGGTTGTAGGTGACTCCTGGCCCCTCCCAACCAGTAGTGATAAGTTCCAGGGGTAACTCTACTCACTTTTACAGCAGTTCCAGTGTGTCCTACTGTAAACAATCCCTCAGTGCCTCTCTCATCTTAAATCCACCATGGCAGAATTATTCTTCCTCTGTGCAGAGCCTTTGTGCCCACTCCAGATGTGTGGCCAAGGAAATGAACGACCCCTCCTCTGTAGTCACTTTAAACCAGTTCTGGGGGCAGCCGATCTGCCACTCGGTTGGAGTCTGTCTGTCTGCGGCAGCAAAAGAAGGGATAGGCCCAGGTGTCAGCTACATCTGCCTGTGACAGGGTAGCCTTTTGGAAGTTAATGATGTTCCTGCTCACAGTCCAGATGGCCATCCTGCCAGAGGAACAGAACATGACTCCCCACACCCAAGGCATTTGTCACAACACTGGGAACAAGTAAGCTCAAACCTCATCAAGGGGTCTTTTCAGCTCATGGGTAACAACTGGAGCTCAATTAAGGAGTTTCCAAATGCTTTAAGCTGGGAAAATGTGACTTTCTGAAAGTATGTTTTCCAAAACATTCATTACAAATCTGACTTTACCAGTGAACTGGACTTGTAATAAATATTTCAAAAAGTTCAATCCTGAATTTTGTAACTGTTTCTTAGCCGTAGATAGCAATATTAAATTTACTGTTGTATCCCGATGATTTTTAGGTCTCGCCTTGCTATCGCGTAAGCGATTGCAAAGCGAGACTATAGGGGCTTTTAAAAGTGCTCCCAAAAAGCGGATTGCATTGCTAGCACGCGCACAATCACGCGCTTGGTGCCGCCATGCACTCCGCTTTTTGGGAGCACTTCAAAGGGTTCGCTCCCCCGCCCCCAAGCGCGCGCGCGCGCCACACTCCGCCGGGCTTGTTTTAATTAACTTCACACGTGGCGACCATTTCCTAAGCGCCGTGCTTTCAACTTTAAAGCGCCATCTCCCCGTAGGCTGCCCTCCCTCCCACTACCAAACACAGGCTGCCTATGGAATTCACCTTCAACTAGTGTGGCGGCGCGCGGTAACTGTGCGCACAGCCGAGGAGTGCTCTGGCAGGCTTGGCGCCTGGCTCAGCTGTTGTTACAAAGTAACAAGTTACACGCGGGCACGGCGCACTGAACGCCGCTCGGGATTTCGCATACAACTTTATTTAAGGCGTGTCGAATCGGGTCCTCTTTCCTGCCGCCCGAGGCGCAGTCAGCACAGTTCCCAAGAAAAGCTTTGGCGCACCGTTGTGGGAAATTTATTAATCACAGAGTCGAACCCACACTGGCAGCTGAGTGAACTTGGTCGCTGGATTGGTTCTTCAGCTGCAGCCTCAGCCTGTACATAGCACACCGCAGCCCTTAGGTTTAAAGCATGCACTGAAGCTGTGTTGTCATGGGCGGGGCCGCACGGGAGAGTCCGAGTTGTGGGCACCAGCTACCAGAAGGCGTGTTACCGCTGAAAAGAAGTAAGTGCTGCTTGCAGTGCGTGTTCCTAATTTTTCAACTGAAATGCTGTGTGATTACTTACTTTTTTCCGAAACAAGTGTTAATTATCTTCGAGGCCGCTTGTGAATGTCTTCTCTGTCCCTATGTTTTGCTAGGTGTTTTTAGCAGAAACTGTTGTTGCACTGCTCTCTCTGAAGGGTTCTGTTTCTGTAAAAATAATTTTTTTTCCTGTTGGAACAGGATCATCAATCAAGTAAAGTTGCTGTGGGGGCGGGGAGCGAAGCCCGGAACGAATGGTCCAAACACCGTAGTATACAGTTCCCAGCAAACTCTATGGTTCTTGAGTTCAGCAGGTTGCTCAAATTACATTAATTTGGAAAGCGCCTGTGAGCCCTCCAGACTCCCTTATGCTGCAGTTGCACTTTGCCGGGCTGCCTTCTCCGCCCTCTCTCTCACACATGTGCCTGCCCTGGACTTTTCTTTTAATAATCAGCACTGTCGCTTTGTTCAGTTGGACTAGCCAATCCGGACCGGTTATTACTACATACAGCTCCTAGAATACATTACGTAGTTAATGAAAGTGAGTCGAGCAGGGTGCGTGTGTGTGTGTTAATTAGCAAATTCCTTTTTGGCAGAGCGCTATCAGGCAGCTGGTGCTGGTTGTACGGTGTGTCAGATTATAACAAATAGTGACTTACTGTGCTATGGCCAGTCTCAGACCTACGTTGCCCGTGCAGGAAGAGTGTGTAAGTCAAGATCTACTGTTGCACTGACATGCTATGCTATGAAAATATTTTTGCTGACGCAGTCACGTTGCTCAAATGGGTGTAATTTCAGATATTGGTTTCCCTCATCTTATCTGCTTGATTTTTCTCGTGAGAAAGTGTCACTCATTGTCGGTGAAATGTCACTCATAATTACTCTAAAGTTATAGAAATGTCACACATACCAATCTGAAACCTTGGCAGCTATGCTATCCTCTTCACGCCACACCCAGCCCTGCTCACTACCAAGGTACAGGATTAGCAGAGTGGGCCAGGTCACTGGGATACTCGGTTTTCAGTACTGGCTTCTTTATGATACATCAGTCAATTCTGGCAACTGTACTTCTGGTTCCGTTTAATTAAACCAATTTGATGAACGAACGTGACACCGACTTGTAAAATAAAGATATAGGACTGTTTCGAGGCGTCATTGAGTGGTCTGGTAGTTCTACACACCGCCTACAACAAACTTTTCCCTGCACAGTGAGGCTGACAGTGTCACCTGTCAGGCTTGAAGCTAGTCGGGCTGGGGCAGAGTCAGTCTCATGTCAGGCAGTGGGGCCCTCTTAGAGCTGCGATAACAGAAATAACTGCGGATTTCGGAAGAAATATTGAGTCAGCCGAAATTGGAGGATTTGGTTAGCACCACCTCCAGTCAGTTTCTTACAGGTCGTTCTGGCTGGTTAAGGGTCAGCCTCATGCCAAACGGGTGTGAAATGCCAGTCGGGCTTTGGAGGAGTCAGCCACATGGAGGCCGCCCCCTGCCGGCCTTTCACAGACTGCAGCCTCGCAAGGACCATCTCCCAGCTGCTGGCAGGAGAGACCAGTCCGTCTCGGCGCCCCAGGGCATCTCTCCAGAGGGCGCCTATTTATAATCTACAAGCAGAACATTTTTAGAATAAAACTACAGGGCACGAGCCAGGGTGGTTAAAAGCTATCCTTCCCTAACCACCCTGAGGTCTGTGGTGAGTGGGTCTGTGCCAAGGGCAGGCTCAACTGGCAGATCTGTACCGCAGACGGAAGGCGCTGCCTGGTGATACGGAGAAGGGGGGAGCACTTGATAACAAGCATTTGCAATGCAATAGGTCTCGCATTTTCGAAACTTTGACCTATTAGTATTGTAAATGACAGTGCCTTCTATTATTGCACGTTTTTTAATCACATAAATAAAAGGCATTGTCATTTAAAATGCCAATAGCTCAAAATCTCGCAATTGCGAGACCTATTGCATTGCAAATGCTTGTTTATGTAACAGCTAACCCTGCTACAGTGAAAAGAGCTTTTGGGGCCTTTTCCCTGAAAGGACATCTTTAACAGAAAGACGGCCATCGATCCACTCTGCAGAACGTTCAAAACACCGCAGCCAGACTGGTCCTTGACATCCCCCGCCACATCACATAACACCGCTGACAACTCCACTGGCTCCCAGCCAACAAGAGAATCGCCTTCAAGCTCCTCACACATGCCTGCAAAGCTCTTCATGATGAGGGACCAGCATATGTGAACCACCGCCTCAACGTTGCTCTGCCCAACTTGCCCTGACCACTATCCCACGGATTCACATGACCAGAACCGGAGGAAGATCCCCCTCCTACCTCACCGCAAAGACCTGGAACACCCTTCCCCTCCACTTCAGCCAATGCCCCCTGACCCAATTCAGGAAGGATCTCAAGACCTTGCTCTTCGACTGAACTTCCATGCCCAGACGTATCAACAGCCCCCCCCTCAGCGCCTTGAGACCATCCCGGGTGAGCATCTGTGCTATACAAACTCCTGATTGATTGATTATTAAACATTTACATATCCTAATTTTAAATTCTATGAACCCTGCCTTATGGGCAGTGAGGCCTAATTAATGTCGGCATTAATATTTAAAAGGAAGGTTTAGACATGTCAAGTGTTTTTTTTGACAGGTCAAATTCTCAGCTTTAGAACTGCACAGATAGGCTACAGTGGTGGGCCTGCCGTCTTGTTTGCACTGTCACTCTAATGGGTGGTACAGAAGGTGCTATTGTCCACTAGTGACATTTAACTTGCAGGTCCTGGGCCACTTGTTACCATATACTAAGGCCTCATAGCTAAATTAGATTTGGCAACTATAAATAGCCAATTTTGAGGTCATAGCTCATGAACTGGGACCTTTTTAGCGGAGTCCTACTAAACAGAGTCAAAAAGCCAGCAGTGCGGTGATCATGCAAAAAGAAACATTTTCCTACAGTCACCATCTGTTATCCTCCTTCATAAGTCAACTAACTGAATTCCTTATCTTCCACAGGCTCACTTCTGCCTGCAGGATTTTCTTGGTGCTTCAATATCAAAGGGAACAATCCAAAAACACCACTGTGACTGAATGTGCAACTTTCCTCTTACACAACACTGCCTGAAATTCATACATGCCAAACGAGCAAACCTTAAAAGCCTACCAAAAAACTGAAATTCACCAGTTATAGTTTAGTCCCCTGACCATAAATCCCCCTTCCTTCACTGCTTATAAACTCACATATTATAGCACTCATGAAAAGTGAAATTGCATAATTGATGACATCACTGATGATCTCACTGTAGACATTATCCAATGATTGTGAAAGTGTACTGTAGGCGATGTAGACTGGAAGTAATTCAGCAAGCTACACCTGTACTTAGATTTCTATGGCCAATCAAGTGATAATGCCCATAACTTTTCACAACATGCACGAGATATAGCATACCTCCGAACTCATCCACATTTGGTGGATGTCACTCTGTTTTTACTGGTATTCTCCCTACTAACAAACAAAATGCCTCAATATACTTTAATCGGTCCCCACTTTTCAAAACCTGAACACCCTACAAATAGTTTTTGTTCTGAATGGAATCACACTCTTAAAGAACTTCCATAACCTGTGATTTCTTTTGTATACATTTCTAATAACATTTTACATCTTCCATGTGAAAAACACATAATACATTTCCACGAATATTTGTAACTGAAACCCCCTTTCCACTGGCTTTAGCCCAGCCTAGGTTATAATTGGCATTGTATACTCAATTCCGTTCAGCAGGAGGGGATGACAGCCTTAAATTGTGGTATCACCCCAGGTCCTTGTAAGTCACCCCATCCGCTTTTCCTCAGTTCATTCGTACAGCCTCAGCAACTTATAACGACATGGATATCTACTGTGGTAGTGCATCTGGGGGCTTAAGAATTCAGTGAGCATTGCTGCCCAGGCCTTGAAGTCATCTGAAAGTTTATAGTCTCTGCATGTTTTATGCATGACCTCTCATCAGCATTCCCCCATTCAGCCATTACTATAGTCCAGTCTTTCATGTCAGGTGCGGCTGGAGACATCAAGTGGATAGCAATTTTACACTTAGCCATGGCCAAGTTGCAGAAGGAACCTTCTACTGAGTTTTTTTTTTAACTGGGATCAGCCTTAACAAGCATTGACTCACCTCCCTAAGAATAGCCCTTGAGGATTGCCTCCCAGTAATCCGCAAGCTTCAGGCTCAGAGCAGCGAGGGCACGAACGGGGTTCTGCTGGGTATATAGCATGAAGCGTGTCCGGGATGAGGTAAACCTGGTGCACCACATTATACTGAAGTAGTTTAAACCAGGCATTAGTGGAAGTAGTTTTCACCCCCTCATGGATCTTTTCCCAGTCTTTAGTTGAAAGGGTTGCTTCCAGCACATCCTGCCTCTTGGCCTGCACCGGCAGCGCACCCTTAGGTATATCCTCCCTCAATGACCTATAAATGTGTGAGATTAGTCTCTGGCCACCAGCCATTATTAGCAATGTTCCCAAGGTCTGAAATGCCCTGGGGACCTCGGGGAAGGTCGGCGGGCCGGTGCCGCAATTTTTGCAAACTGCAGGAACTGTCCTGTTCCTAGCTGGAATATTTCAATAGCGTCAGTCAATATAATGAACCTGTCATTTGGGTAGAGGTCTCATAGGAGCTCACATCTTCCGTCTCACCATTTGTCGATTACCATAGTTCGAGCAATGTGTTTAAATGGACGGAGCCTCCAGAGGGGCATGACTGGCATGTGGGGGTCTATTTCAGTACAATCCTTCTTCCATGCTCCACACACCTGCTGAACCACATAAGGCAGCATGTTTGGGACTCTTCCCCTGTTATTAAGAGTTTGGACAGAGGGACGTTGTCACAGGTACCCCTCAGTAGCTAACTCTCCCAGTTCTCATGCTCATCAAGCCAATGGAAGGAGTGCTGCAGCTGTTCAACCAGATAAAATAGTTCTAGGTTGGGCGAATCGAGACCTCCGTATTCCAGGTGTGTTTGAGGGTGGCTAGACTAACCCTCTTCCTCCTTGAGGCCCACAAAAGCTCAACAACCAATTTATCCAGCTCCACATTTTTTTATGGCTCTCAGGCAGGGTCCCCTGGAACACATTCAGGCATCAAGACCGTATTATCATTTTTACCAATGCCATCTTCTCCTTCTAGAAGACATGGAGAGTGTTCCAGAACTTCACCGCAGGCTTCAGTCCCTCCAGCACTCTAGCCTATATTTGCAGCCTCCAATTCTACAACTTCATGGGCAATTCGTATTCCCAAGGTATCTGGCCACATTCATTTCCCAGGGGAGATCTAATTGTGGCAGGTCCTGTTCCAGTGTACCGTCCAACTGCCCCATCGGGAACAAATTTGATTTTGACCTATTAACATGTAACACAGAAACTTCACAAAACTCATCAATGGGCCGCCAACTTTATTGGGACCTAGTATATTGGTTGGCGTAAATAAAGTAACGAGTAAGCCGCACATAGGTAGATCACATGGGTATTCTCCCCTATCTCCATCACCCATCCCCACAGTGTCTGGTGTAGGCTGCACACCAGTGGCTCCATCACTAAAGTGAAGAGCAGGGGGACGGGGGAAGCCCTGTTGGTCCCTCTGTGGAGGTTAGAGTGCTGTGACACAGTTCCCCTCACTCTTGCAACTGGGGCTCCATAGAGTAACTGCACTTAGCTGACATGCGTTTCTTCTACACCCACTTTCCATATGAACTTCCACAGGAAATCCCATGACAGGGAGTCAAATGCTTGCTCTATGTCTAGTACTGCTAATGCACACTGGTCCCCTGCCAAGCCGGGAGCATGCATAACCAAGAACAGTCTCCTTAAGTTGCAAAGGGTGTTCCTACGGGATATGAACCTACATTGGTCTTTGTGGACCAGCTTTGGGAGGGGCACCATCAGCCTAGTTGCCAATACGTTGCTAAGAATTTTCAATTCAACATTAAGCATTGACAGAGGGTGGTATGAGGACACCATTGTAACATCCCTATCAGACTTAGAAATCATTTCTATAAGTGCCTCTCTCATAGAGGCAGGTAGCAGTATCTTCTCATATGCCTCATTGTATATATCCACCAAGCGATCTGTCACTCTCCCTGCCCTGATAAAAGTCGTCCGATAGGCTGTCATGCTCCGGGGCTTTGGTGGTCTTCAAATAACCTGCAATTGTGATTCAAGAGGTTGACAGACATCATTAGCCATTGATAATGCACCTTTAACCAGGATGTATGGACAACTCCCCGTAGTTTGGCAAAATAAACTACATACATTACTGAGAACAGCAGATGTACAACCTTAAAATCTTTGTTGCAACTACCCTTTGAGTTACACCATCTCTTAGTGGGTCAACCCTATATTTCACATTATTTTACAAGGTGCAATGCCTCTTCCACTACTTATAAACTTTCAGTTTGCAAAGAATCTGCCTTTAGCAGCGTATGTCATATATCTTTGATCCACACATCCACTGGGAAATAATCATTTGTGAACATAAGTTTTCGCTTTTCTAACAGATCTTTGCCAATGGCCTTTGTCTGTAAACCAGACCTTACTTTGGAATGTGGCTTTGCAACCCACATAATGTAACTATCCTTTACCTTGTTCAACATGAAGTACTCACTGCACCTATACTTTTAAGTGTAGGGTTGGGTATAACTCACATAATTGGCTCTAGCGTAATTAAACAAAATTACAGCAAAGTTACACAAGATTGTACAGAATTACAGGAAGAGCATAACCCAGCATTTAGCGCTATATATCTTAGCGTATAATGCACACTCACGTCCAAAATGGACCAGTGAAGGAAGTAACCCGCTTTGGGCCACTCGGGTCACCTCGCCCACCTCTCAGCCTTCCATACCAAATGAAGAGTCGGAGGAACAGTGGAGAATATACCAATAATTGTTTTATTCAGATACACTCAGAGTGGAGCTCTTTCTGCATAGTTTTGAAGAGTGGTACAGAGGGAACCAAAGATCAACAAGCAAAACAATACATTATGTTCCTTTCTTGGTTGCCTCAAAACACGCCCACAATGGAATTTTCCAGGCAGAAGCAGCTGGACAGTGGAATACAGAAAAAAAGGTTTCTGCTCTCATATCTTCACAACTCAGCACAGTCCAAGGCTGTTACACCCTGAGCCATGATCAAACTACCAGACAGGTGGGGGAGGGCCTCTATCCAGTGGGAAAGCTATTTATTGGCACTAACAGTTCATTATTACAGAAACGAAACTCAACAGAGGCTTTTCTTAGAAACAGTAAAGGATTAGTTTCGATCATCATTCAAAATAGCGTCTAAACAGAAAATGCTGCAGCGAATGCTAACTTATATAGGGCAGTGTGTAAGCATTCAGGGGTCTATTCTAACACCAGAGAATGCAGTTTGAGCAAAGAAAATTGTGAGCGCCCCAACTTCTTTGATCCTGCTGTAGAATATTTGTGCCAAGTTACTCATAACTACTTGGACAGGCGTAGTTGCATGGTTTTCAGTAATTTCGCACACAAGTGTACAGACATTCTAGCACACGTACTTTATTAGAAGTTAATGGGAATGTTTTTGAAGTACTTTTCACTGGACCGAATGGAGCGAACGAACCCCTACTAATGAAAAATATTGACAGCTCTTTCAAAAGCATTGTGAAGGTCACTTCGTTATTAAACAAGTAAGAACATCTACCACCTGAAGATGCAATTAGGACCACAAGGACAGATTAAAACGGCTTATGTACAATCCATGTGAGGCCAACCATAAATCATTTTAGCCTTGAAAAAGTCCCAGGGCAGCGCTCCAGTGAGAGGCGAAACACGTCTTTGCTTCTTTGCAATAAAATAGAGGCTTTGATTTGTTTTCAATTGCTTCAAAATAAACATATGTAACGATTAGTACATAATCTCTGAACACTATTTTACTCAAGGAATATCAAACCACACATTTATTATTATTGAGAGTTTCTTACTTTATATTACTTACCTTACACCTCGCACTGCCCTCCACTGCCCTCCAGCATGTGGTGGCTTCTGAAGACCCACTTCCACCAGATGACCCTCTTCCACCAGATGTCAACTGGCCCAAACAGTAAGACCGTGATTCATACTTTACTATAGTGTCACTGTGTCACTGCTGAGTGGAACCCAATGGCAGCGCGTCAGGCAAATTACAAAAAGTGATTTATATTTCTCAGTTATTTTAAGTTTTATCCCCCCAAAAAGCTACAAGAAATGTAAAAATATTTTTTTTAAATGAGTTCTTTTCAGAAGCAATTTTATTGGTTTAAAAATAGAAAAAACATGTTATTTTGTTTGCCATGTCTGTCCTTACCTGTCAAATTTTGTAAAAAGGGGTCGCAGTGTATGCTACGACGGTCTGGAAATTCAATGATATTTTTCAGCAGTCTACAAAAGGGATTAGAACACAGGGATTACCGTGCAGACAGGCCCTGCGTCCAGTCTACCTGGCAGTGACTAACCACCGCTGCTCACGGCCTTTGGACGTGTGCAACAGGGGTTGCCAATGCCTGCAGGTCTTGCACCCAACCTGCTGTGGGGCAGCTATTCCCCACTGCAAACGGCCTTTGAGGGGGTGGCATTTTTTAATATTATTCATGGGAACCACAGTATTATCACTTCTGCAGTCACATCACACAGTATCTCCTGGGGGCTCGCTGGGTGCTGCATTAGTACATCAGTGCGGTGTGCTCACTGTCCCTTAAAAGTCCTTTTTATTATCTGAAATTAGAGCCTGGTGACTGAGTAATGCTCTGTGGTGGCATCTGCTATGTTTAATTCAAAGATGCTGCCCTCTAATCAGATTGTTTTTGTACCATGTGACAGTCACCTTAGCATCAAAATGGCCTAAATGGGGAAAAAGCTTTCGAATTTTAGTATTTTTTTGAAGTTGTTTTTACTTTGAATACTTTCTTGCGTACAGTGGAACCAACCTCTTTTTCTGAGGGTTATCCCCTTTATGTCCAAACTCAGCCCCTCATTAAATGCTAACTTGTCGAAAATGGATGAAAATATATGCACCAACTCACAAAATGATAACTTTCTGAGTAAAGTTCTAGCTTTGTGCCAAGTTTGATGAGAAATCATTCAGATTTTCTTTTGAATTGGAGAACTAAGTTTCCTATTGTATTAAAAATGGAAATCCCGGGGGGAGGAGCCTAGCGCGCAACCAAGATGGCCGCGTAGGCTTGTGGCTCCCGGGGGCCTCCGCAACCTCCCACGTCTATCCTGTCATAATCCTGGTTTTGTAGACGGGCTTTTGTCTATGATCTTGCGCTAGGGTGCCACTCGTTTTCCAAATCGAAATCGGACTCCGGGAATCGGACTGGTGGCGATCTGAAGTTTGCGGCCTTCTCCGGCCTTGGTCCCGTACTCGAGTTGGTGAGGTGCCCGGGCGCGATGTGAACAACAGCTGCATGCCAGTCTGGGCCTGCCCCGGACCCCGTGCTTTCACTTTCGGTTTCGAGTTGATCTGCGGAAACTGACGTCGGGACTTCGGGTAAGCAGCGCCGAGGACGGAGTGCATGGCCTGATTCTCGAACTGTAAACGGGCCTATTTCAGTTGGTGGCCCGGATCTGCTGCAGTGGTCGCCTGGCCTTCCTCCGGGTGCTGGAGGGTGCTGACCTTGGTGGTCGCTGATGATGGCGGCGAGAGTGGACGGCGACAAGCTGAAACCCAAGTCTACCCGGAGGGGAGCTTATACCCAGGCCAACAACATGGACCGCTATGCGCAGCCAAAGGGATCCCCTAGTGGATCACATAAATCGCCTGAGCGGCCCAAGGAGGCCCCGGGCGCATCGTCCGAATTGACTCTGCTGGATGTCATGGGGGCCATTGAGGAGATGAAGGCGACTGTGAACCAGCAATTTGATACCCTGGCTAATAAATTGGACTCGGTGTTGATTGATGTGAATTTGGTCAGAGCGGACCTGTCCAAAACAAATGACCGGGTTGACTCATTGACTCAAGCGGCGTCGAGCCTAACTGTGGATGTGGCCGCATTGCAGACGGAGGTGCGAAGGTTGCGGCTCGCCAGTGACCTGACTGATCGTCGCCTTGAGGATTCTGAAAGCAGGGCCAGGCGGAATAATGTCCGTATTATTGGGGTGCCCGAACGATCGGAGGAGTCTGCTGCGGATCTTTTTGTGGAGGATCTAGTGGTGACTCATCTAGCACCCAAGGGACTGAGCAAGTTCTTCGCTGTGGAACGGGCCCACAGGATTCCGGGTGGTGCGCCCAAGGTGGGTGCTCCCCCGCGGCCTATCATTGCCCGACTTTTTAATTTTCGGGATAGAGATGCTATCCTTCAGGCATCGAGGGTGGCTGGGCCAATAAAGTTTGAGAACTCTAATGTTAGCTTTTACCCAGACTTCACGCAAGCGGTTCAAAAGCAACGGTTGGGTTTTTTGGCCATCAAACGGCGCTTGAGGGACATGGAGCTGGAATATGCGATGCTATTCCCGGCTAGGCTGCGGGTTGAGTTAGAGGGTCGCTCGCATTTCGCCGGAGGCGGTTGGAGAATGGCTGGATGCCCTACCTAGGGGTCGAGGTCGGGAAGGTCGGATGGCGGAAAACGGAGAGTGCTCGACGGAGTAGGAATAGAACTGGGATCCTGGCTATGGACCGGACTGGTAACGTTTTGCACCTGTGGCTGCACTGGACTCCAGTTTGTAACACTTTGCCCTTTGGTATTTGGAGGTTGCGGGGGGCTTGCTGGGGCCCTTTCCTCCTTCTGGGTTTTTTTTTTTGTTTCTTTGTAGTGAGTTTCATATTGGGGCGACAGGCACACTGCACGTTGGGGGGGCTGTTTGGGCTCACGCAGGGGTGCAGGGAGGGGGGAGTTTTGTTGGGGTTGATGGGGTGGGGTTGGGGTTTGTTTGTTTGCATCACAAGGCGGGGTAATGTTTTCTGTTGTGTTATTATGATTGTGCTCTCCGGGAGGGGGATATTTTGTGCTGGGGGGGATGGGGGGTAAGGGGTTGAGACTTCTTTCATGGAATGTGAATGGGCTGGGGGACAGGATAAAGCGGGGGGTGGTCCTGCAGTTCTTGAAACGTATTTCGCCTGACATTGTGTTTCTGCAGGAGACGCACCTCATAGGGAACTCTTTCCATGCCATGAACAGGCGAGGATATCGCCTTCTGGCCCATTCTGGTTTCACCTCTGGCTCGAGGGGAGTGGGCATTTTAGTTAGGAGCTCTCTCCCGTTGGAGGTGGATGAGGTGCTCCACGACGACAGAGGGTGCTACACTGCGCTGGTGGGGAGATGGGAGGGTAAGTTGATTTCGCTGGTTGCTGTCTACGTGCCGCCGGGCCTGCAGACGGCCACCTTTGCTGATTTGGGGCGCCTGCTACTTGGGCTTCCGGGGGGGGTTTGGTCTTGGGGGGGGATTTTAATACAGTGGTTTCCGGAGTTGAAGATCGACACCCCCCTAGGGACCTCCCTCGGGCCCAGAACTGGCTGGGGGGCTTTCTGGATACCCTGGGACTGATAGATTGTTGGCGGTTGAAACACCCTGGACAAGCACAGTATACTTTCCACTCCGGGGCCCACGGTAGTCTTTCGAGGCTTGACTATATGCTAGTGCCTGCGGCCCAAGCTGGGATGATTGGGGAGGTGCGACACTTGGCCCGCGGTATTTCTGATCACTCCCCTCTTTTGCTACACTTAGATATCGCCATGGGGGCGGTGGGGAGGGTGGCGCCGATCAACCCCTGGTACCTACGAAACCCCACGATCCATGCAGACCTGGTTAGGTCCCTGGAACACTATTTTAACGACAACGTGGGGTCGGTGTCTTCCGCCGTCTCCCTTTGGGAGGCCTTTAAGACGGTGCTCCGGGGCCAGGCCCTGTCTCTCATCTCCCATACCAAAAAATGCGAGGCGAAAGAGGTGGTTCGACTAGAAAATGAGATCACCGAGTTAGAGATCGATTTGGAGCAAGGTGTTCCGGATGACAGACTGCATGTGCTGGGGCTTAAACAGGCCGACTACAAGGCGCTGGTTACTGAATCTGCTAAGAGTATGAGCAGGGAGCAACAGGGGCGTTTGTACGATATGGGTGATAAGGCGGGGAAGTTGATTGCCTGGTTGGATAAGAAGGAGAGAGCGAGTCGATTGGTGCCGGTTGTTGAGAGGGTGGATGGTGTGTGTGTGAGGGACCCCGGTGATATTGTTGATTGCTTTGCGGAGTATTTTCACGGGGTTTACTCTCCGGTCTCTGAACGATCGGAGGAAGACTCTCGCCTGCTGCTTAAAGACATTGCTTTGCCATCTCTATCTGATGAGGATAAATTATTGATGGACGCTGCCCCGTCGCCGGATGAGATTGCTTTGGCCATTCGCTCTATTGCTTCTGGTAAGGCCATGGGTCCTAATGGCCTTCCCATCGAATTATATAAGTTGCGCCCAGATAAGATTGCGCCGTATCTCCGGGACATGTTCCTCGAGGCACAGGCGGCGGGCTCCCTCCCCCCTGACCAACGTCTTGCTACTATTGTTGTTATCCATAAGGAAGGGAAACCGCGGGATCGGTGTACTTCTTACAGACCTATCTCTTTGTTGAACGCGGAGCCCAAAATCCTTGCCAAGGTACTGGCCAATCGCCTGATCCGGGTCGTGGGCGACCTGATCCATCAGGATCAATCCAGTTTTATACCCCACCGCAATACCGCTTTGAACCTGCGGCGACTGCATGGCGTCCTCGCTAGAGCGCCATTCATGCGTGAGCCGGCCATTTTGGCGTCCCTGGACGCTACCATGGCGTTTGACACCTTGGAATGGCCGTATATTTGGACAGCATTGGCGAAGTTTGGGTTCGGCCCGGGGTTCATCGGTTGGGTGAAATTGCTTTATGATAACCCACTGGCACAGGTGGTGGTCAACGGACGGGTGTCAGCTCCTTTTGCTTTGGGTAGGGGCACGCGACAGGGATGTCCGTTGTCGCCTCTTCTCTTTGCGCTTTGTTTGGAGCCCCTTGCGGAGTGGCTGCGGTGGCACCCTTCGATGCGTGGCCTTAGATGGACGCCGGAGTACGAGGATCGTGTCTCCCTATATGCGGACGATATCCTCTTATATCTTGCATCTCCGCACAAATCGCTCATTGTATTGGTGGATGTGTTGAGCTCCTTTGGTCGCAACTCCGGATTGGTCATTAACTGGGCTAAGTCTTGTGTGTACGTTCTCTCCGGGGAGGCCCCCCCCCCTTCCGCGGGGGTGCCCTATCCAGGTTGCGCAGTTGGGGTTTAAGTATTTGGGAATCTTTATAACCCTAGACCCGGTGGCCCGGTATGAGCGGAATCTTCTCCCCCCCTTCAGCGCCTAAGGGCGGATGTGGCGGGTTGGCGGCGGCTGCCGCTCTCGCCGCTCGGCCGGGCGGCGTTGTTCAAAATGATGTCGCTGCCACGCTTTTTGTACGCCCTACAGAACACTGTGGACGTAGTGCCGGCCCGCTATTTTCGGGAGGTGGAGTGTCTTCAGCGTCGATTGTTTTGGGATGGGCGGCCGCGGATCGCTCTCGCCAAACTAACCCTACCGTGGTACGATGGGGGGGTCGCTCTCCCTGATATTAAACGATATTATTGGGCCTCCCAGTTGGCTGCTGTCAATCACGGGATGTATGGGCCTGCTTTGAACCCGGCTTTTGAGATGGACAAATTGTTATTGCCAAGCGGGGATTATAATCGAGCACTATACTCGGGGTCCCTTGATGCGCGATTGACAGGCCCGACGCGGGTCGCGGTGCAGGTGTGGCATGCAGCCAATGCGGCGATGGGGTGGAGGGATCGCTTGACTCGGGCAACGCCATTGTATGCTTCCCGGCGTTTGGGTTATCTGTGTACTACGAAAGGCTTTGAGAAATGTGACATGATTGGTATCAGCAAGGTAGGGGATCTCTGGACGAAAGGGAAATTTAAGACGTTCGACATGCTGAAAACCGAATATCAGTTGAACGATAGGGAATACTTTCGGTACGCTCAGGTTCATCACGCATTGTGTTCCGTATTCCCGGACGTTGCGGCTATTCCGGAGTCCTCCCCGTTGGAAGATAGAGTATTGGACGGCTATGTGCCGGATAGCACCATTTCGCTGATTTATAAGAAGCTTATCAATGATGGAATGGGTTTGCTGACCTCATTGCGAGAGACATGGACTGCCGACGGCTTGGAACTTGACGACGAGGATTGGGTGTCAGCGGTGGCCTCCCCGAAAGAGGTGGCTATCTCGGCCCGCTTGCGTTTCGTCCAGCTTAAGATACTTCATAGAGTGTACGTCACGGGGCCTGGTTTGATGCGTATGGGGTATTCGGTGGATGGTCTGTGTAAGCGAGGCTGTGGACTACTGGGGACTTTCCTCCATATCCTGTGGGAGTGTCCGGAAGTGACTCGGTTTTGGTGTAGAGTGCATGCGGTGTTAGAAGAAGTCACGCATGTTGCCTTGTTGCCGGAGGCACGGAGTTGTTTGCTGAATGTCTGGGAGCCGACTGATTACAATGTGATGCAGACGCAGTGGGTGACTCTGGGCTATATGGTAGCGAAGCGTGACATTGCACAACTGTGGGGCTCCCAGAGGCCACCAACGGTCTCAGCGTGGAAGGAACACATGGACTGGTGTATGTTCAGAGAGAAAACGGTGTATGTGGCGAGAGGCAAGCCTGGGAAGTGGATTAAGGTGTGGGGTCCCTGGAACTCCTATCGTGGAGGTATTTGCGCCCCGCCCCAGACGCGAGAGATGGATGCTGCTCTGTCTCCCTAGCCCGCGCATTCCTCTATGCTCCTGCGATATGTGCATTTGGTTTCTTCTGCCTGCCCCCCCCCCCCTCTTTCTCCCTGGGTTTGTTTACCCCTTCGATACGGGGAGCACATGTTACTACTATTGACCTCCTCTGCCTTGTGTGTGTGATGTTTTTCGTTTTCTTTAAAAATATGAAACCTTTCTTTGTTTGTCTATGGACTGCGGCTGCGGCTGGCTGAGTTGATTAGCACTCCAGTAGCTCTCTTATTGCTTCACCGATGTGGCTGTTAAGATGTGTCTATGCTTATAGTGTGCATTAGCGGCCGGCCTGTTGGTTGTAGGCCCATACTTGTATGTCTCTGAAACTGTAATAAAGGTTTTTCAAAAAAAAAAAAAAAAAAAAAAAAATGGAAATCCCACATTTTTGACTACCCATGTTCTTGGCACATGCATGACAGATCAGCGTGAAACTTTCCGTGAAAGAACCAAAGCAGATGAACGTTTGTTTTCGAAAGTTTCATGCAGATACGGTAAATGGTATCAACGTTATTAAAGAAAAAAAATGTCTTTCCTACAAAAATGCTAACCTATACCATGGTGTAATTCCTTTGATAAAAAACAGCTGAGCAGAACCACATCAAATTTACAAAATGTTACAACTTTACTCAAAAGATTGAGCTGCTTTTTTTTTTTAATCTGTGAATCTGGATCTGAAGATCTGTTAAACAGTAACGTATAAGCCTATCTGAGAGAGCTTTCCTCCCATTGGTATTTTGGATCTGCTGTTCTGCAGCCAGATGAGTAGATCTGAAAGGATCTGATTGGCTGTCCGCAGCACTGAATTTTTTGCCCACAATTACAGGACTCATGGATTTTGTATCCAAATCCTGAAAAAGGTTAAGAGCACACACGTTGGCATGGTGAATACATCTCTGCTGATCAAAATTACAAAAAAATCTTTATTTAATTGTGGGATCTGGGGATCCAAATGGGCTTCATGGATCCCCTCCCCCCCCCCCCCCCAAAAAAAAAGAAAAAAGAAAGAAGGGTCTAGCTGGAGGTCTGGTTCTGCAGATAACTGACTGCACATGACAAAGGCCATGTTCACCATTCATTGGCTACCTTGAAAGGGTTTGTTGCAGGACCTGGCCGAAGGGTTGGCTGCCTATAACAGGAGAGGGCGAGGGGCCTGCAGCCAACCCCTTCTGTGAAAGTTCTTTGACTGCAAAGCATGCCAGCATCCAATCCCCACTGCAGATGGCCAAAGTGTTGATCGCCCTCAGAAGGCAGAGTGCATGGATCATTTGGATGTCTTATAGGATAAAAACCTTTTATGGAAAGTTTTGTGCAGATCTATCAAGTGGGGTCAAAAAAGTGGCATTTAACGTGACATTGACATTGTTTACTGCTATAGGATTCTTTGATCCTCAATATTGCTAAACTGAATAGATATCGGACCAGACTTGGCATGAATGCAAAGCTTTACTAAAGGAAGGGCCCTTACTTGTTTTGGTATAAATTCATTCAATGCTATTCAAGGAATTAACGCATTAAAAGTGATCTAGTTTGGGTATTAAGAGGTTACAATTAAGGGAGATCTGAAATGTTTATCTGCAGATCCCACATCCAATTAAAAAAAAATAAAGGCTGTTCTTTGATTAAGGGAGTTTTTTCTCTCCTGTGCAATGCAGGTTTATGAGCCTGGCTACAGATTCATGAATCCCCGGTGCTCTGATAGGCTGACATTCATAGAAAAAATTCTATTGTGGCCACCATTACCCAACACATTGCATTGAACATCATGCAGAAAAGAAAAAGAATAAGGGCATTAGTGGAAAGGGTCAACCTACCCTGAACCCCAGGCTCCTGTGAGGAAGGACTGAAGGAGGCCCCTGACATTAATCATTTTGTAAAAAATAACATGTATTCCACGATTTGGCTAATCCTTTGCAGGATCCATGAATACTGGACCTTCCCTGATTAATGTGGACCATTCAAGGGTTTCCCGATTCACAAATACGACACAAGGTTTGTGATTTTTAAAATAAGTCAAAAAGAAATAATTCAGGGCACTACCGCTGTACATGGCCAAATGCAAAGGTTGGGCACATGCGTTGTCTTAGGTGCATGGCCAGGTTGCCCTGGCACTACATGAGATGTACCTGCTTAGGTTAGGTTCATGTGCTGCAGGTAGGCTGCTGGTAGTGGGTTGGGCTCCAAACCCCACTGTGCATGATCAAAGGGTATGCAATGATGTGGTTGGTCTCTTGTTGCAGTTTGGGTATGAGGCTTGGCATGCAAGCCAGGCCATCTGGCAAACTTCCATTGTGCAGGGCCGAAGGCCATATACAGCAGAGGTATGCAACTCTTGGCATGGGTTGAGCGACCGAAGCGGTTTGGGCACAGGGCCTGGCAGCAAGTCCTGCACTCACTCACCTGTACAACCAAGGCCATGCACTGAGGGGCTTATCTGCCCATGGCAGGTTGGGTGCAGGGCCTGGCTTCAGTCACACCCTCCAAACAGTTCACATCCCCAGTAAGCCCTGAACCCTATTCACTGTACGAAAGTGGATTATTATTTGGGCTCAAGGAATAATAACTCCAATTTGTCAGGGCGAACTCTAAAGTTACTAAATTAACTCAAAAAGCACCAAACCAATGGTAGTCTACAGAAGAGGTAGGGTGGGACTTAGGCGCGATTTCAAGCCAACTGCAATGGTCCGCAGATTGTATTTTACCATCTAACTTTGACTTTTTTAATGGAGCTTAAAATACTTCAATATGGCAAGCGTGAAGCTGTATCTGCGGAAGGTGTATCAAAATTGTACACCCTGACTTCCTGAGGATGCTCTTGAAGTCTCAGATGTCCAAATATATTCTAAGTTAAAACTAAGAGCAGCTCGACTGGGTCACGTCTAAGGCTCCAAGGACCTCAGAGACAAAACTTAGGAATCAGGAGTCACTTCAGTAGAGGCCAGCAGCCAGGTCCAGTTGGTACTGGTCAAATGGTCAATTGTCAGGAAAAAGGCCTCTAGAAGCTTGTTGTGTTCCTGTAATTTCATAGGAGGTCAACTGACCTTTGGAGTCGACTTACTTGTTCTGGATACAAGAGGGAGCAGGACCTGTCCTTCTGATGACATCTCAGGCCAAAAGAAGAGGGTCCAATGTTCTTCTGATCTTCAGAAGGTACTGAACATGTTCTGAGGAGGGTTGCTGTGGGGTACCATCTGTATGGTTGGCACTAACTAGTGGGTGGGGATACTCCTGGCTCCTCTGCAACCAAAGGGGTAAAAGCTCCCATATGCAACTGTACTCACTTTTTCCGCAGTTCTTGGTTGACCTTCTGAAAACAATCCCACATTGCCCCTCACTCCTAAAATCCAAGATGGGGAAATTCTTTCTCCCTTGTGCAGAGCTTTTGTGTCCACCAAGTGGTGTGGCCTGGGAAATAAGCAGTCACCTCCTCTGTGCCCACTCCACCCAAGTTCTGGGGGTAGCCTCTCTTCCACTTGGCTCGGAGAATGCCTGGCTAGTGTGGACCTTGAGGACAATGCCTTTTCCATCTGCAGTTCTCTTCTTACACCTAATTGTGATTGGGAAGGTATCACCTCCTTTCCTTTCGAGTTAATGGAGTTCCTCCCCAACTTTATTTCCTGCGCTAACAGGGATCAAATGCCCCGCACACACTAAACCCTGTCACCAGACCTAAACCACTTTTCTGCTTTATGAGTAGTTTTCACACCTCATTAATGCCAAAAACGTGTTGGGCATCTGTGGTCAGGCTAATGAAAATTATCCCGTAGGAATTTCAGGAAGAGAAAAGGTAACTTTCTGAAAGCTACTTCTTTTACATATTTATTTAAAATTCCACTTCACCAATGAATTGGAGTTTTAATAAATATAAATGACTATTTTAGCTGTTTACAGTTAAAAGTTACAGATTAAAGAGGACCAAGACTCAGAACTGCAATGAAAAGAGCTTTTGGGGAGAGTCACTGGAGGATCATGCCAACTTTAATTTCCTACATGTCCCACTTTTAAATGTTAGGCACCCTATCTTGTGGGTCACAAGGTGTATTTAGGGGTGAGTTATTAATATTTAAAAGCAGAGTTTACCACCTGTCAAAAAGAGTTATTTAGACACGTTTGACAGCAGGATTTGAAACTTTTTCAGTCAGGATACACAATGCAGGCCTGAAGCAATGCTTTACAGGTCAACTCTATGGATGGCATCACAAAGTCATCAGTCAACAAGTAGCATTTAACTTCCAGGCACTGGGCATATTTTCTACGCCATCTATCGGGATGTGTAGAAAAGTTAAGTATGTCAGTCGGAGTATTGTTTAAAGGGGAAACACAGGAAGGAGTGACCATATAGGAAAGGCAGATTTGCTACATCCCCTCTCCCCTCCACAGGGAGCAAGGGTAGACAAATAAATCCCTTAATGGACTTCCATGCACAGACGATAGAGCAAAGAAAGTTTGCCCCATCTGCAGTGGCACATGTCTGTTCCATGCCCATCTGAACCCACCTACACCCCTTTGCCATCATCTGTCTTAGCCACTTACCCTTTCCACGGAGAACCCTTCTTCTCACCTGTCAAATCCACCTGTGAGATGACTAACTCTAGACTGCACATAGATGCATCCCAGTATGCAAACAGTTCCACCATGACCAAAGAGGGCATGTGGGCGATTCTGCCTCCAAATTTATACTTTTATTCCCAGTTTAGGGCCAACTCTGCCCAAAATGGCAACAACCAACAGAGGACACTGCCAGGTGTTAGTGCCAGAAGCCAGGCCACTGGCTATCCACTGATAGGTGGATGCTTCCTTCCTATTTCAGGGCTGGGCCTCGCTTATAGTCATTGAGATGGCAAGGCGTCCCCCACTTGCTCTGAGGTCCCTTGGGTTTCTTAGGTTTCACTGAATAGGGGTTACAACCTCAGGCTGCAGACACCCTCTTTCCACTTTTACTTTTGCTGTCCCCAGAGGCCCTTCAGCTTAGAGTCTATACCCTCAGATTCAGTACTTGCCTGGCAATCCATAAATTGCAGTGGGGTCAGCCAACATCAAAGGTAACATACTTTGTCTATGCCATGTAAAGGCCTGCCTAGTCCAGAAATCATTCTCCTGTCCCTGTGACACTGCAGGCAGCAACTCCAAGACAGACATGCCTCACTAGTGCCAGTCTTGGTGTCCTCTCTTGTTAGAGCAGGTAACACCTCGACCAGTGGAGCTCCCACTGTGGAAGACATCTACCTCCTTCCCCTTGCTCCGCTCTTGGACCTCAGTACACTCTTTTTAGGGACAGTAACCCCCAAAATATATTATTGTTTGGGGGCAGCCACCCCGTCTCTTTTCTCGCCTGTGGGAGCTTATTGCTATGGATGCAGTCATTAGGCAAGCAGGGATACACAGCTACTTTCCTCTAGACAACTATCTCCCTCCACTCCAAGGAGACCATAGCCACGTGGTGATCATACCTCACCTTTCACATTCCTTAACTTATAGACTTCTCTCTGCAGGTACTATTCTGTGTAGACCAGCCTTTCCACTACCAGGGTCTGGCTTGCACAGGTATTTCACAGAGCAGGGACATGGACTCAATTCACTGTGACCAACAGATAGCCCTTCCTGACACTCTGGGATCACCAGCTTACCTGTGGGGTCCACAGTTCCACCAAAGGGACACTAGGGCATTTCTACCCTTTTCTCCTCAGAATAATCTCCCCTTAGCGTTACACTAGCCACCTCTGTAGATTACCCACTATTGAATGGCTTACTGGGTATTAGGCATATTCTTCTCTATGCCCTGGCTGATGACAGTCAATGAACCTTCCCCTTTCATAGATCTCCCTCCCAGGTTCCTCCTTTTCTGCTTCCTTAAATTGTGTTAGGACTCTTTCCCCCTGTCAGATGTTTGGGGGGCCCTAAGGCGTTCTCACTTTAAATGTTCTGCTGGGGGCTAGAACCACCCTCCTTGCGGACATCCCCTGGTACCTTTTTTGACACTCTGGTGCCAAGGTTCCTAGGGCAAGTGAACTTGGAGTCTATTAGGTGCTGGCACAACTCTGTAAAGCTTTTTCTCAAGATGTGCTCCCACATCAGATTCTACATCCCACCTTACTCATTTACTTCACTACCCTTTTACCCAACCATCCAGTGCCTTGCTTGACAGGTATACAAAACCCTCCGAAAACTGGTGTGACTGTTACATGCTATTCCTTAACTTCAGGTGATACTTTTCTGGAGTTAGACCAGATTTACATGTGAGGGCCTCCTTTATGGGGACATTCTTAACCTGGTCATTTGCATCTAGTACCAATAGTGTAGCTCTCCCAATAATAGAACTGTAAACCACAGGCTGAATCTCCAATCCTCCTCTAAGACTCTAGGCAAGAGCAAGGCCACCTCAAGCTCCAAAACGTTCATCAATGACATCCTCCACCATAAAACTAGGCACCAGGTCTTTTGGGGTATGGAGCTTATGTTTATCTCTCCTACGCACTTCTGAATCACTGCCACGATCGTTACTAGACTCCGATTCCCTTCAGGACCTTCAGTCCATCTTGCACTGGTTCCTCTCGTGGGTCAGCAGGCCCTTCTTCTCTTCTATGGCCAAGGTCAAATATTTCTCCGCAGCAGTCAAGGCCAACTTTTTCTTCCCAAGGGCAAAGGTAGCCATCTGCAGGTTCAAGACCTTCTCAGTATGCCTGTCCTCCAGCTCTAAAGGGTGTAAACTGATAGAAGACTCAATACTCTCTGCCCTGAACAACAGAGGTGTTAGAAATAGGGGTCTCTAGTTGGCAGAGATAGGGACCTTTGCCAAAATAGGAACCGTTGCTTCTAGTTAGAGTAAGGGGGATACATGCTTTAGATAACCCCTGCTCACTCCCTGGGTAGCTTGGCATGAGAAAACAGGCTTATCCCAAAGGCAATGTGTGTAGTATTTGTACTCAAAACACACAGTAATGGAGGGATAACACCATAAATGGACACCACACCAGTTTATAAAAATAAAGTATCTTTATCTAAACTCATCAAGACCAAAAGATAAAACATTCAACATACAGACAATAAGTATGACTTCAGAACAGTTATTGCATAGATAAAGGTTGTAGAAAACAATTAGCTCCACCTGGAGCTATTGCGACATCGTGACAGCAATAAATCCAAAGTATGGCACTGACCACGAGGAGCGAGGCATTGGACACGGAGTCACTTGGACCCCCAAACAAATAGTACTTTGGAAACAAAGTCAATGATGATGCACGTCGTCATGGAGGTGAGGCGCCGAGGTCGAGGCTCCCTGGCTGCCACGTGGGAGGCGATGTGTCATGTCCAGGACGAATGTATGATGTTACAATGCATACATTTAACAACGCATGCCTTTACAACGATATTTTTACATCGCAACATCCTTTACAATGTATACATTTACATCGCATGCCACTACAACAAATTCTTTAAAACTACATTTACAACGCATTCCATTACATCGCATTATACCTGTACAACACATACCATTGCAATACATGCCACTACATTGCATTTAAGGTAAGTGTTGGATAGTATAGGGGTAACAATTACTATTCTAACTCCAGGGGGTGCAACAGTAGGGTAAGTGATGGATAGTGTAGGGGTAAAAATTACTATTCAAACTCCAGGGTGTGCAACAGTAGGGTAAGTGTTGGAAAGTGTAGGGATACTATGTGTTGTAATGGTATGCATTGTAATGAAATGCGATGTAATGCCTGCATTGTAGTGACATGTGTTGTAGTGTCATGCGTTGTAGTGACATGCAATGTAATGGCTGCGTTGTAGTGACATGCATTGTAAAGGATGTTGCGATGTTAAACTGCGTTGTAAATGTAGTGCGATGTAATAACTGCGTTGCAAAGGTTGTTTCCTGTCCAGGACAGGGGAAGATGGTTGCGTCTGTGGAGAAGCGTCAGTTCCAGTGATGATGTGAAGTTGGTGAGTTTATGAAGTCACCCTGGGCGGTTATAGGTGCCGCAATAACAGGATGCAGACGCTGGCGATGATGGAGTCAGTGCGAGTGCTACTGTTGGGAAATGCTGATAACTGCAGGCTTCGACAGGCATCAAAGTGCGTCGGAGCAGTGGTGCAGGCCGGGCGCTGCGTCGTTCACTTCATGAGCGGTGCCCTGTGCCTCGGTGCAGGTCACGGCATCACAGCAGCATCGCTGACGGTATCGGAAACAGGGTTTCTTACTCCTTTCCAGTTGCTTCCAGCTCTCAACAGCAGGAACAACCTCGAGAGGCCCACAACTGGAATAGGTACCTCCTGGCACGTCAGAACTCTCACCAATAGTGTTCAGGGGAGCTGGGGGTGAGGTCTTTGTGTCATTGAGACTTCAGAACAGGACCTTGGAAATTCTTCTTTAGCAGGTTCACAGCAAAGTTCCAGTCTTTGTCCTTTCCTTGGCAGAAATAGCAACTGCAGGCCAACCCCACAAAGTACACAGCAAAGGGTCAGTACTCCTCCTCACAGCTCTTTAGCTCTTCTCCTTGGCAAAGGATCCTCTTGAGTCCAGAAGTGATCTAATATTCTGGGGTTTAAGGTCTACTACTTATGGGGGACGCTAGGGGGCGGGCTGACAAGATGGCTGCACCTTAGTGAGGCTCCGTCAGCCCTGGATGTATCATTCAGAATCTATCCTGAATCCGCGGGTCTAACTCGCTAAAACTGCTTTATACTGCTGAGGAAGACTAACGGAGGCAGCACGGGCCATTTGCGGTGAGCCTGAAGCTGTGGTGACCCTGTGGTGCGATGAACTCCTCTGCAGCTTGTGGGACGTGCCTCTGCTGGCTGGGCCGTGGCTTGGGGGGATGAGCTGTTGCCTGCTGAGCCTGGGGGGCCCCGCTGGGTCGGAGCAGTTGCCATCGCCCTTCGAGACTGCGGAGCTAAGCAGGCAAATACCCTGAAAAAAACAGACCCGGTGGACCGACGGAGGGAGTGCGGCCTGTGACCGCTCCTGCACACGCGCCCCATACGTTGCAGAGGAACTGCCCCGGTATGGGTCATGACTTCGCAAGGCCGGGGATCGTGGCCTACCCTGTGAGCATGAGGATTGGAGAGTTGTGCTCCCGCACCACATTGGCGATAGACCGGGTGGGAGTTGCGGTGGCAAGTCAGAATGGAGGTAAACGGTCGCCGCATCCGAACACTCTCAGCCACACACCGCACGGAGGTTAGCCAGGTGCAGGGGCTGGTACGTGAGGCTGAAGGGTGGGGCCTACTCCGTGCGCTCTGCCAACACATTGCGCTCAGCACACACAGGTACTGCGCATTGACTTCATTACCTGCGGAGCCTGCGATGCAGTTCTGTGGTGAGCTTTCCTGAGCCCTATAGTGCAACCCAGGATGCATGCCTGCTGCTCCCCAGGTGGGGAGACTATGATGCTGCAAGGCGGCTCCCACTCCTCACGCCTGCCTGCTGTGAGAACCGGTAACAGGTATACATCCCCCTTGCACATCACCTGGAGACCATGTGCGAGGGGCAACCTGATACACAGGGCTGAGATTCTTGGGTCTACATCGCTTTGCCTGACGTTGCGCCATCCTCGTTGCTGGGGTGAAGCCTTGCCTGCTCCAGCTCGGAGCTGCACACAGAGCAACCCCCCCAGTGAGCTCGGCCCTCGAGGGGGGGCACCGCAGGGAGCCACAGTGACCTTATTGCTCCTGCACAGCGCAGCACACGAGGTCCGCCCGGGTGGGACACCACGGCCTTGTAGACGCCGCGCAAATGACGGCGACTATCATCTACACTGCCAGGGCGCAGAGTTGCAGCGGAGGGGCAACCCGGCCCTTACCCGAACATATCCTCTCCTCCATTGCACAGTCCCCCAGGCTGAGCATGTCAGCGTCAGGACCCTCAGAGGCGGAAAGCTCCCCAGAGACTGTGCGCCAAAAGAGCTGCAGCGATGGTCCCCCCTTCACGCGTCGCAGCTGGACGGAGGCGTCATCCAGGGCATCCCAACCCTGTGACAATCCTCCCACCCCACACGGTCTGGACGTGGTTGTGCCACCCCTGCCGTAGCGGACAGTCAGAAGAACGGCTGCAGGTAGGCGGGAGAGCCCGCCATCTGCTCAGTAGGGCACGACAATGGGGAAACCAGATGGCAGACAGCCTAAGCTCAAATTTGATGCATGCAGGACACCCAGAGGGAAGCCACCCGATCCGGAACAAGATGGCACGGGCCAAGCGAGCCAAGGCACAGACGAATTGGACATGAAGACACTGCTCCAAACAATGAAAACAAGCTTTGTCTCCATTGAGGGGAAGAGGGACTCCATGTGCGCCAGAATGGACCAAATAACCCAGAGATCGAAAAACAAGATGGGAGGGTAAAGGAGGCTGAAGCGCGTATCTCGACTCTTGAAGATGATCATACGCAGGCTGCGGGACAACTCATGGACATCGACAATTTGCTTAAGGTAATTGCAGCCAAAAATGAGGACATTGAAGCCCACTTGAGGCAGAACAGTATCCCCATAACTGGCATTCCCGAGACAACTAATACTGGAAGGCTTGAAGATTATGTGGAGCGGCTGCTCACCACGTGCTTCAGTCAGGAGGCCTTCTCCAGAATGTTGGTCATAGAGCGGGCGCACCGCACATTGGCACAAAAGCCCCCACCGGAAGCTCCGCCCGACCCATAGTCGCGAGGCTACTCAACTATCGTGATCGCGATACAGCTTTGCGAAAGGCGAGAGAGCTGAAAGACATTGTCTTTGAGAACAATGCCATATCACTGTATCCTGATTTCACTCTAAACGTCCAGGAAGCACGGATGAAATTTGCTCTCATCAAAAAGAAACTTCAGCAGGAAGGAGTGGAATATGCAATGCTCTACCCCACACGTCTGCGGCTCACGTATGAAGACAAGCACCACATTTGCAACACCCTACAACAGGCGGCGGACTTCTTTAAAAAAATTGTGCTAGGGGCCAAAAGAGCGGAACGATCCCCGACGAGTGGCAGTGATGGCCCGGCGCATCATGAAGAGGACTGGGAACGCTGGCCACGGGCATGCATGTTATTGGCTTTGTGTAGCCATGTTGGCATTGCCGGCACAGCCATTTGCTCCATTATGCAGGTAACATCCCATAATGTTAAAGTATTGCCTTCTGTCCTTACTCCAGTCTCTATGTAGACGGCGAGGATCCGGCCGGATATTGACTTGGCATGCCAGGGCCCCTTTCTGCACACTATTACAGTGCAGGAGGAGATGCCATGCCCCCGGGACACACGTCTTCAGGGGAGAGCCCCTTTCCCCCAGGCATGGGGACTGTATTGTTAGGCTGTTGCCATTATTGTTTTGTTGGGGGGACACTACCGTTCTTAGTCACTGAGAACCCTGAAGATTATTTACTATCTGATTTGCAGATTACCTGCACCTGCCTGTTCTTGCATAGCTATCTCCCTATGTTGCAGATGATATGTAACCCCATAGCAGTACGGTGTAAATTCAGGGAAAAGGTGGCACAAATGTTACAGATGATTTTCGATGCATTGGGGGGGTTCAGAGGGAGGGTAATGTACACGGCAAGTTGGGGTCGCTGTTGTGGGGGGAATGTTGGGGTAGTAGATTAGGCATTACTCAAATTGTGATAGATACCAGGATACTCGGATACAGTACACACTGAACCACAAGTACAGGACCACAATGCTTATGTACAAATGGGATACTAGGCAATGGCGGATGAGGAACAGATGACTAATACTATAGCGTCCCTGGGTCTCCTTACTTGGAACATCAGGGGACTGGGAGACCCCAGAAAAAAACGGCACACACTGGCCTACCTCGACAGGCATTGCATCAGCATTGCCATGCTGCAGGAGACGCACACCCTCCCCTCCCAACAACCCCAGTTTGCCTCCAGATGGGCCTCTCATAGGTACTTTTCCTTGTATTCTGCCTATTCCAGAGGCACCGCAATATTAATACAAAAAAAGCGGTGCCCTACATTAAGGAAGGCTTTCTACTGAACCTACAGGGAAGGTTCTGCATGACATGGGGTAGGCTTGCTTCTGCTTCCATCACACTAGTGTGTAGCTATGGGCCTAATACGGACAACGAAGACTATTACATTGCCCAATGGGCACGGATAGTGAGCATAGGCTCGACCCATCTCATTTGGTGGGGATATTTCAATCTCACATTGCAACCCTCACAGGACCGCTCCCACCCGCTCCCGCACCACTATTCCAGAGCGCAACATCAACTCCAGAAAATAATCACTGACAACTTGCTAGTGGATATCTGGTGTCACCATCACCTGGCACAGCGCGAGGGCACATATCACTCCGCTGTACACAACAACTGGCCCCGGTTGGGCATGTGGATCACCTCACAAGACATCGCGCTACACACCCTCTCCTCGCGTCATTTAGTGCGCACTTACTCGGACCACTCCCCGGTGCTGATGTCAATACACCCCCCCCCTGGATTGATGCCCCAACCTAGGCAGTGGCGACTGCAACCCACAGCGCTCCTTGAAGTAGTGTGTAAGACCAAACTGGGGAAAACACTAGAAGAATTCCTGAGACTCAACATCGACTCAGTACCCTCCTTAGCAACTGTGTGGGAAGCCCTGAAGGACACTGTTAGGGGTCATTGCGTAGCTAAAACGGGAGGCATCCTCAGAGATATTCTTACTTCAGTACCACGCCTGGAAAGTCAGATTAAACAGCATGAAACAAACATACATGCGTCAGGCGCAGGCCCCACTCTTACCAAGATACGCAAGCTCCTCACAGAGTACCAAGCTGAAGCGGATACCACACAGCGCGTAGATATGGTGAGGGCGAGTGCCCTGGTAGGGCGCTTGCCGAGACCATTCACCCACCTAGAAAGGCGAATCACATACTGGCCATCTGGGACAGGGAGGGGGTGACCGACCAAGACACTACTGCCATAATGCAGGTATTGACAGCGCACCATCAAACACTATACACGACATGCGCATCATGCCAAGCTGAGACTCCACAATATTTACAGCAGATAGAACTGGCCTGTCTCAGCAACCAGCAGCGCGAATTCTTAGCTTCCGACTTTGAGGAGGATGAAATACGAGCGGCTATTGTGAACATAGGGAATGGGAAGGCTCCCGGACCCGATGGCCTCGGCATAGAGTATTATAAGACAAATATTGATGTGCTGGCCCCCTTCCTATAGGTGGTTTATGAGGATGCGGCCCAAACTGGGACGCTTCCACCTACCATGCGGGAGACAATGTTGGTCTCACTGCTGAAACCAGGAAAAGCCCCCAAATCCACGGACTCATACTGACCTCTGTCCCTCATAAGCTGTGACGTTAAGATACTAGCCAAAGTGGTGGCCAATAGGCTCACGTTCTTGATGGATAACCTCATTAGGCCTGATCAAGCAGGTTTCATACCTGGGCGATCCACTTCGCGCAACTTGAGGACCCTTTTTTCCATTCTGCACGAAATCGACCGGGAGGAGCAGGCGGTGGCCATCTTTTTAGACGCCACCAAAGCGTTCGACTCCCTGGAATGGGGGTACCTATTTTCGGTTCTAACCCGCATGGGATTTCCTCCGGGATTCCTCATGTGGATCAATTTGCAGTACCACCTACCCAGCGCCTCATTACTCCTAAATGGAGAACGCTCTCCTGTCTTCGACATCTCCAGGGGCATGCGACAGGGGTGTCCCCTCTCACCCCTGCTATTTGCGTTAACCATGGAACCGCTGGCAGCCATGCTATGACAGCACCACAAACAATATGCGCTGGACTACCCCACGAGGCCTGTCCTCATTTCGCTCTACGCGGACGATGTCACGCTATATGTGCGAGATCCTGCAGAAGGACTAAATGCCATGATACGGGAAATAGATCAGTTTGGGGCCTTCTCAGGTATCACTATAAATTGGGACAAATCCCTAATAATGCCGCTCACCAGCTGTACCACCCCATTCCCAATGGACTACCCACTGCAGTGGTGCGATGACAAGGTCTGCTACCTGGGCATCACCATTACCAAGGACAGAGAAGAGCTCTTGCGAGCAAACTATGGAGTGGTCCTCACTAAGGTAGAAGACTTAATCACTAGATGGATAGCTCTCCCGCTCTCTCTCGCTTGACGGGTAGCCTTAATGAAAATGGTCATTCCGACCAAATTTTATACTTGTTCACAAACATCCCCTTTCCCCGTGGCCACCCTTTTTTTTACTAGGCTGAAGAGCCAGCGTATCCATCTGGTATGGGGCGGGAAACAGCCTTGGGTCAAATGGTGCACCCTCACATTGCCGTATGCTCAGGGCGGGTTCGTAGTGCTTGACCCCGAACTATACTATCTCAGCGCTCAGGCACACTTTGCAGCGTACTGACTCGAACCTCCACCCATTATGACACACCTGGCGGTCGAACAGGGACTCATGGCACCTATACCGCTCACTGGGTTCCTAGGCTCTGACAACAACATCACATCTGGGGGAAAACGATCCACAGTGGCTTGCACTAATAACACTTGGAAAGCTATAGCCAAATGGTCCCAAACTCCAATGCTATACACCCCGCTCCTTCCCCTGCGGGATCAACATAACCTAACAGTCACGTAAGAAGGCATATGCAAACGCATGCTCCTCAAAAGTGGCATAAACACTTGGGGGGCTATGTACCACCTTGGACAATTCAAAGGAGCAACAGAGTTATTTGGCGACACCGCCCCCACCACCATGGACTGATTCCTATACATCCGCCTGAGACAGGCCGTTAAAGCTGCAACCCCTACGTTCCCGGAGGAACCCCCCACACTACTCCCACTGCACCAAATGCTACATGCTAGGACACCTCACGCTGTTTCCCACATATATAAAGCTGCTGTAGGGACGGGAACGCACAACACCCTGAAGACAAAACAGGGATGGGAGGCAGAATTGGGCCATCCTATTACAGAGGAGGCCTGGACATATAGCTACCAACAAACCGAAAGCATCACTGCTAACAGCAGGTTTAGAATTATCCATTTTAAATTCCTCCACAGAACCCCTCCAAAACTGCACAAACTGCAATTACGAGACAGCAACAGATGTGACTGCTGCAGGCAGAAGGGTGCAGGGTTTTTACATGTTGCGTGGGAATGCAGGCCCATTGCGCTACTGGACTGAGGTGGGGATTGCTTTGGGCGATGTTGGAAGGGGCGATCTCAGGGGGGTTACAGAACACGTTCCTGACCACCCCGTGACCCACCTCTCCCAGAATCAGGCCGGGCACCGGCGGGGAGCCCTTCCAGGAAGGGGTCTCGTACTTTAGGATCGCACTCGCTGAGCTGGCACTACTTGACAAAGGGACACCACACAGTAGGGTTCAATAAACTGAGATCTTTATCTAAGATTCTTTGGATCTTTATGATCCGCAAGGTAGTCTTTGGTCAATACAACAAGCTTGGTAATTCCTTGATAAAGGGGATTGGGGTAGCGGGACAGTTCTAGGTTCAGAGTCACTGCCGAGTATCCTTCGCACAGCTCTCAATCCTCATGCCGGGGGACACGGTACAGGCTTGGGTCCAGCCGGACCAGGGTATTCTCGAACAGCGACCACGTCCGCAGGGCTCCGGTAGGAAGGAACTGTCAATCGGAGATCTTCGGGGAGCCGCGATTCACTCGGCAGGCTCCGATGGTCTTAGAGTCAGGAGGAGCCGCGAGTCTCTCAGCAGGTCCCGATGGTCTTAGGGTCAGGGGGAGCCGCGAGTCTCTCAGCAGGCCCCGGGGTTCGTAGTGTTCTCGGGAGCCGCGACGACGTCAGCAGGGCTCAGATGGTTTCCAAGGATCAGGTAGTGTCCTTCTTGGCAGGTTCGTCGAGCCGCGACCAGGTCCGCAGGGCTCTCTTAGTTCCAGGTCTTCTCCACCCCAGTCCCCTCAGCACCCCCTGTTATATGCCTCATTCTCTTTGAAGTCCGGCGTCCACACAGAGAGGGGTCTTGGCTTCTGGGGGCGGTGTTGGGATTTCCTGCCGCTCGGCTCTTTGATCCTTTCAGGTTGGCCTGGGAGGGACTCCAGACACCCAGCATGCGGGGTGCCAGCTCCCTGGGGGTCCGGAGGGCGATCGAAACCCTCTGTTGAGAGGAGGTCAGAGGTGTGACAGAGACTACTCCTCCCTGTCTTGCTTGGGGGGGGTTCCCTCTCCCTTGGCCGGGCATGGTACGTTCAGGGTCTAGGTTTCGCTGGGCCCCGGGCCGGCCATCGGGACATGGTGGCCAGGGGTCTTCGGTGGCTACGGGGTGGGAAGGACGGGCGGCTATAACCCGGGACCTGGGATGGTGTATGGGTTGGGTCTGGGGGCTAGTGGTCAAGGAGGCCCACGCCACGAGGCCGGGCCCCACACGCGTCCCCCCCAGCTGAAAGTCGGAGAGAACTACCCATCCTCTTGGGGGTTCTCTTCGCTGAGGCGGAAGAATCGGGACAGGCCGTCAGCGTTGGCGTGGTCAGTACCTGGGCGATGCTCTACTGTGAAGTCCATCCCCTGGAGGGAGATCGACCATCGCAGCAGTTTGGGGTTTTCTCCTCTCATTTGCATCAGCCACCGTAAGGGTCGGTGATCTGTTTGGACTCGGAAGTGGGTTCCGAACAAGTAAGGCCGTAGTTTCTTTAATGCCCAGACTACTGCGAAGGCCTCTCTCTCAATGGTGCTCCACCGTCGTTCCCGGGGTAGTAGCCTTCGGCTGATGAAAGCTACAGGCTGGTCTGGGCCTTTCTCGTTGAATTGTGAGAGGACGGCCCAATCCCGTGCTCCGAAGCGTCCGTCTGGACTACAAACTCCTTGGAGTAATCGGGGGCGCGGTTTTTAGGGCGTCGAACGCCTCTTGGCAAGGGGAGGTCCATTGTACTCTCTTCGGCTGTTTCTTGGAGGTTAGCTCTGTGAGGGGGCCTACTATGCTGCCATAGTTTTTAATGAATCTTCGGTAGTAGCCGGTTAGGCCTAAGAAGGCCCGGACTTCGGTCTGTGTCGCCGGGGGCTCCCAGGCCAAGATGGCGTCGATCTCGGGCTGGAGGGGGGCAACCTGCCCGCTCCCGACCTGGTGTCCCAGGTAAACCACGGAACCTTGTCCAATTTGACATTTGCTGGCTTTGACGGTTAGGCCCGCTTGGCGCAGGGCCATCAGCACCTGTCGGAGGTGCTGGAGGTGTTCGGTCCATTGGGAGCTGAACACCGCAATGTCGTCTAGGTACGCGGCGCTGAACTCTTCCAGCCCGGCCAGGACCCTGTTGACCAGCCGCTGGAAGGTGGACGGGGCATTTTTCATTCCAAAGGGCATGACTCGGAAGCGATAGTGCTCATCTGGGGTGGAGAAGGCGGACCGCTCCTTGGCTGCCTCGGTGAGTGCAATTTGCCAGTATCCGCAGGTCAAGTCGAAGGTGCTGAGGTAGTGAGCAGCCCCCATGCGGTCAATGAGCTCGTCTGCGCGGGGGATAGGGTGAGCGTCGGCTCGGGTGACCGCGTTGAGCCCCCGGTAGTCCACACAGAACCTTAGTTCGGGGGCAACCCCCGGGGCCACTGCTTTTGGAACCAGTACCACGGGGCTAGCCCATGGACTGTCGGAGGTTTCGACCACCCCTAGGGCTAGCATCTTGGCTACCTCGGCCTGGATGCAGGTCCGGACCCTGTCAGGGACGCGGTAGGCACTGTGCCGTACGGGCGGGCTGTCTCCGGTATCCACGTCGTGGACACACCAGTCGGTGATCCTGGGGGTGAGGGAGAAGAGGTCTGCGAATTGCCTCAATAGCTGGCGGCAATCGTCGTATTGTTGGGGGGTGAGAGAGGAGGAAAGTCTCACTCCTTCTATAGAGCCATCCTTCTCTTTCGTGCACAGGATGTCCGGGAGGGGCTTGGTGTCCTCCTCGGCCCCATCGTCGGTGGCCAGGAGCAAACTCAACTCCGTCCTCACGAAGTGAGGTTTGAGGCGGTTCACGTGGAGGACCCAGAGGGGGTTCCGAGGGGACTGGACGTCAACTAAATAAGTAACTTGACTCTTTTGCTCTACAACCTTGAAGGGTCCAGTCCATTTGTCTTGGAGAGCGCATGGTTTCATCGGGGCCATCACCAAGACCTGTTGGCCCGGCTGGAACTCGACCAGAGTGGCATTCTGGTCATACGAGCGCTTCATCTCCTCCTGGCTAGTCTCGAGGTTTGCTTCGGTGAGCTCTCGGAATTTCCGAGTCTGGTTGCGGAGCGCCAAGATGTATCGGAATACATCTTGGGGGAGCCCTCGGGGGACGGTCTCCCAGCCCTCCTTGACCAGGCTCAGGGGTGCCCGGACGGGGTGCCCGTAGAGCAATTCGAATGGGCTGAACCCCAGGGATTTTTGGGGAACTTCCCGGTATGCGAACAGGAGGCAGGGGAGGAGAACGTCCCACCTGCGACGGAGGGGCTCTTCGAGGCCCATGATCATCCCTTTCAGGGTCCAGTTAAACCGTTCCACTAGACCATTGCCTTGGGGATGGTACGGGATGGTGAATTTGTACGATACCCTGCATTTCTGCCATAAGGTCTTCATGTACTTCGAGATAAAGTTAGTGCCGCGATCACTCACGACCTCGCGAGGGAACCCCACGCGGGAGAATATCCCCATCAAGGCCCGTCCCACCACGGGGGCCGTCACGGTTCGGAGGGGAATGGCCTCGGGGTAGCGGGTGGCATGGTCCACCAGTACGAGGATGAACCGGTGGCCTTGGGCGGTCCTTGGGTCCAGAGGTCCCACGATGTCTATCCCCACCCGCTCGAAGGAGGTACTAATGACGGGGAAGGGTTGTAGTGGCGCTTTGCGCTTTCCGCCACTTTTTCCGCTGGCCTGGCACGTGGGACATGACTTACAGTGGGCTTCGACATTAGCTCGCATCTTGGGCCAATAGAAGTGGGTGACTACGCGATGATAGGTTTTGTCTTGGCCCAAGTGTCCTGCCAGGGGTACATCGTGGGCTAGGCCCGGGAGGAAGTCTCGGAAGCGCTGGGGTACCAGCAGTACCCAGGCCGATCCTAGCTCGGCAGACTTCTGCTCACTGTACAGGAGGTCATTTTCCCAATACACCCAATGGGTTCCGGACTTGTCGCCCGCCGTCTGGGCTTCGGCCTGCTGCCGGAGTCCGATGAGGGAAGGGCAGGTGGCTTGTTCTCTGCAGAACTCTTCCCGGGAGGGGCCCCCCTCGGAGCGCCATTGCGCCAACTCGGACAGGTCACCTAGCTCCTTCATTTGCTCGGGGTTCTGATATAATGGCCCGTTGTCGGGGATGGGCTCCCCTTCCGGGGGAGGTCATCGGGCTCGGGTAGCCTGTCCCGTCCCTCGGGGATGGCGGCTGGGTTCAGGGTTTGGGCCTCACCTCCCTCGAGGGGAGGCGATCGGGCTGACATGGAGCGCGTGGTGGCGCACACCCATTCGGGTAGGCCCATCATTCCTAGGTGGGCCCTTCGTTCCACCTGTCCCCACAGGGAGCTCTCGAGGTCGTTGCCCAGGAGGCAATCTACGGGCTGGGAAGTTTGGACGGCCACTCTCAATTTACCGGTTACTCCCCCCCATTCGAAGGGTACCAGGGCCATCTCGGAATTATCCGAGGATATAACTGGACAGAAGATGTCGGGAAGTATCTGGTCTTCGGCTACCAGGTGGCAGTGGACCGCGGTGACACTCGCCCCGGTGTCGCGGAGGGCCTCGATGCGGTGCCTGTTGACCGTCACCTGCTGTCGGTATTTCTTGGTGTTGGCGGGTAAGGCAGTTCCGGGAACCATTTCTCGGTCTCCTAGGGAGACCAGGGCCATGGCTGCAGGCTCCCACTCCTCGGTGTCCTCTATCTCCTCCCCTAGGGCCACGGTGGCCATCTGTCAGGCTGGGGGAGCGGTCGCTGCGGCCCGTTGGTACCTGGGACATTGGGGGTCACTGGCGTAGTGACCAGTCTGTTGGCATCGGTAACATGTGATCCTGTCTCGGGGTCCCTGCCTCGCCGGGGGCCCCGTGCTGGCTGGAGGTGGTGCTGGAAAGTGCGGGGGTTGGTTTCTGGGGGGACTATGCTGGGGGCCTGCCTGGAATTCCCTCTGTCTTCCCTGGTTTCCCCCACCCCTCTGGCGGGGAGGTCCCTGACTGTGGCGGCCGTAGTCTCCCACGGGGCCCCGGGGGGCCCGGGTGTTCACCCAGCGGTCAGCTTCAACAGCCAGTTTCCGCGGATCTGTGAGCTTGCTGTTGAGGAGGTGCTGGCGTAACTCTACAAAGCAATTTGCGGACAAGTGTTCCCATGCGATCAGGTCGAACAGCTCCTCAAAGGTGGAGACCTTGCTGCCCTTGATCCACCCGTCTAAGGCTCGGCTGTAAAAGTTCACGTACTCCACCCACGTAGTACCGGGTATCTTTTTGCAGTCTCGGAACCTTTGCCGCTACATCTCGGGGGTGAGTCCATATCTCGCTAACAGGGCCTCCTTCATGTGGCTGTAAGAATTTAGCACAGTGGAGGGCAGGTCCAGCAGGGTGTCTCTCCCCTCGCTCAGGAACCGGCCCCACAAGCCAGCCCCCCAATCCTTCTGTGGGACTCGGTGGGAGGTCATGGCGACCTCGTAGGCCTTGAACCATTGCTGGATGTCGTCGTTCTTGTAATATTCTTTCACCACATCCTTGGGAATGTGGACCTTTGGTTCCACCGGGGGAGAGGTCCCTCGATTCCCCGTGGGTCTGGATTCCTCATTCTTGACCTTGAGCTCGATCTCTTTTAGGCTGCGCTCATGTTCCAGTTGCAGCTTTTTTTCTTTGTGCTCTCGCTGGTGTTTCTTCTCTTCAAGTTCCCCTTGTAGGCGTAATTGTTCCACAGCTAACTTTTTCTCGCCTAATTTTAGCTCTCCCTCTATCTTTAGCTTGGCCAGTTCTAGTTCGTGGCTGCGGCTCCTTTCCCGGTCTGCTAGTTCTTCTGGGGATAGGCCACCCTCTGGGACGTTTTTCCTTACCGGGGTGCTTCGAAGCTCGTTCGGCGGCTCCATCCGTCGACCGCCACCTTCAGTTTGGGGAAGGGAATCTCCGGACTCTACTCCGGCCTGCAATGCTTTCTGGAAATCTTCTTTGGTGCTTAATCCGGTGGTAGCGATTCCAAGGTCTTTGCAAAACTGTTTTAATTCTCGGTGCGTATACTCTTCCAACCGGTCCTCTCGGAACGTAGAACTCGCGTTGGTTCCTGTGGTACTCATGGCGGTTCCTTCTTCCATCTTTGTTCGGTAGTGCGTCAGCCGTTTACTGTACGATCTCTAGGTGTTGGCTTGGATCCCGTCGCCTGCCACCAAATGTTGGAAGGGGCGATCTCAGGGGGGTTACGGAACACGTTCCTGACCACCCCGTGACTCACCTCTCCCAGAATCAGGCCGAGCACCGGCGGGGAGGCCCTTCCAGGAAGGGGTCTCGTACTGTAGAATCACACTCGCTGAGCTGGCACTACTTGACAAAGGGACACCACACAGTAGGGTTCAATAAACGGAGATCTTTATCTAAGATTCTTTGGATCTTTATGATCCGCAAGGTAGTCTTTGGTCAATACAACAAGCTTGGTAATTCCTTGACAAAGGGGATTGGGGTAGCGGGACAGTTCTAGGTTCAGAGTCAATGCCGAGTATCCTTCGCACAGCTCTCAATCCTCGAGCCGGGGGACACGGTACAGGCTTGGGTCCAGCCGGACCAGGGTATTCTCGAGCCGCGACCACGTCCGCAGTGCTCCGGTAGGAAGGAACTGTCAACCGGGAGATCTTCGGGGAGCCGCGATTCACTCGGCAGGCTCAGCTGGTCTTAGAGTTGGGGGGGAGCCGTGAGTCTCTCAGCGGGCTCCGATGGTCTTAGGGTCAGGGGGAGCCGCGAGTCTCTCAGCAGGCCCCGGGGTTCGTAGTGTTCTCGGGAGCCGCGACGACGTCAGCAGGGCTCAGATGGTTTCCAAGGATCAGGTAGTGTCCTTCTTGGCAGGTTCGTCGAGCCGCGACCAGGTCCGCAGGGTTCTCTTAGTTCCAGGTCTTCTCTACCCCAGTCCCCTCAGCACCCCCTGTTATACGCCTCATTCTCTTTGAAGTCCGGCGTCCACACAGAGAGGGGTCTTGGCTTCTGGGGGCGGTGTTGGGATTTCCTGCCGCTCTGCTCTTTGATCCTTTCAGGTTGGCCTGGGAGGGACTCCAGACACCCAGCATGTGGGGAGCCAGATCCCTGGGGGTCCGGAGGGCGGTCGAAACCCTCTGTTGAGAGGAGGTCAGAGGTGTGACAGAGACTACTCCTCCCTGTCTTGCTTGGGGGGGGTTCCCTCTCCCTTGGCCGGGCATGGCACGTTCAGGGTCTAGGTTTCGCTGGGGCCCCGGGCCGGCCATTTGGACATCGGGACATGGTGGCCAGGGGTCTTCGGTGGCTACGGGGTGGGAAGGACGGGCGGCAATAACCCGGGACCAGGGGTGGTGTATGGGTTGGGTCTGGGGGCTAGTGGTCAAGGAGGCCCACGCCACGAGGCCGGGCCCCACAGGCGATATGGTGGGGGGGCAGCTTGCTCTCACACCAGAAATGGGTCTTCTGGGATAACTCCCAGGGTATAAAGGTCGCATTAAGCGCTTCCTGGCGATGGGCCTCCTCGTGGCCAAACGCAAAATTGCATGCAGATGAGGAAAGGGCAGGGCCCCCAAATTTAAGGACTGGTTAGCCGACTTCACGTATTGTCAGGAGCAAAATAACATATATGCTGAGTTGCTCCCCATCCGCTCGCAGCCCTGCGACATATGGGAGCCCCTTACTAGTTACCTGCTGAGAGAGGTTGCGGGGGACATGGAGAACAGTTCTGCACCGGCTCACACTGATTGTCATGCTGGGACAGATGGGCCACAGGTTAGCGGGACTGACCCTTAGCAAGACTACTGTGAAAAGGTCTTGTTTTTTTTTGTATTGTCTCCACTCCAAGCCTATGCTTAATTCATGTACCGGTCCTGTATGGCCAGACCCACATTCTGCATTGTACTGATGTATCCACGATGTATGTAACAATGTAATGCCTATCACACACTGTCACTGTTGTGTTGATGTATCTAAAAAAGCTAATAAACTATTTTTTTTAAAAAGGTCTACTACTTATACCCTATTTTGTGTTCTCTTTGTGCAAGGGTCTCTGAGCCCAGTCCAAACCAGTTTTGTCCTAACTGGTGAAGTCCAAATACAGGGGGTGGAGACAGCATTGTTCAAGGGAGACACACCCATTTCAGGTGCAAGGAAATCTCCTCCCACTACTTTAAATTCAGTCAAGCCCCATTCAGCTCAGCTCTGAGTCCTCCAGGAAGGGGCAGGCACACCTCACCCCCCCATTAGCTCTCCACAGCGAATGCACATCCCCAGCCCCTGTCACTCCAAAATGAGAGAAGCAATCCACAAACAGGCAGAGGCACATAGAATGGTTAAACAAGAAAATGTCTACTTTATTGGCATTTTCAAACACATAACAACCTTTACTAATGCATGTGTTATTACATTCTGAGTTCAGAGAGCCTAAACTCTATTTCTCTATCTTGTCCCAGTGAGAAGTTATACTTGTAAGAATTTACAAAGTACCTCCCTTTTTATCCCAGGGGACAGATAACCTTTCAATAGGGAAAAAACTAAATTGACAGTATTTCATTATCAGAACATGTCACACACAACAGTACATGTCCTACCTTTCACATACACTGCACCATGCGCAGTGGGGTATCTTGGGCCTAACATAGGGGTGCCTTACATGTAAGAAAAGGGAAGGTTAGGGTCTGACAAGTGGGTGCACTTGCCAGATCGACATGCCAGTTTACAACTGCGTGCAGACACTGCAGTGGCAGGTCTGAGATACTTTTTCAGGGCTACTCATGTGGGTGTCACAATCAGTGCTGCAGGCCCACTAGTAGCATTTGATTTACCGGCCCTGGCAAACTCAGTGCACTTTACTAGGGTCTTACCAGTACATCAAATATGCCAATCAGGGAGAACCAATTATAATCACAATTTACACAAGGAGCACTTGCACTTTGACACTGATCAGCAGTGATAAAGTGCCCAAAGCATCTAAGCCAGCAAAAACTAAATCCAGCACAGCATCAAAAATACAGGAGGTAGAGGGAAAAGTCAGGGGAAACCATGCCAAGGATGACAATTCTAACAACAGGTAATGCCCTTCCTTGGGGAGAAGCTCCCTCTGGCAGTGTGGCACACCTCAAATTTACCCTCATTGTCCTCTGAAGTGGACAGTAGCTGATGGTCCGCCTTCCAGGCTTTGTGGGCAATCTGATAATCTTCCTTGGATTCCCTGTTCAACTTCAGCCTTGCCATTTGCACATGCTCCTCAGCTCTGCATGCTAAGGCTCCCCATGTTTACCAGATACACCTCATGTTGCCCAGGACTTAAGGTGCAAACACTGAGTGCAAGAATACATTTATGAAAAATCAATCAAAAATGACCCAATAAGCAACAAAAGTCAACTAAAAATCCAAAACGTTTTGCTGTCAATTTAGAAAGGGATTTTTACTTTTAGCCTAAAAACTGTATGATGCAAAAAGGAGTTCCATCTATTTAATATGCCCAAATGTTTTACTTTTTGGACCACCCAGTTTTGGACTTTTTTACGATGGGTGAGTTTTACTACAGTGATTTACCCACTCTTATCACATGACAAATGGACTGCATGTGTTTTCCACTAGTGTCCACCTTTTAAGATAAGGCCACTGCTACACAGCTAAGGTAAGGGGCACTTGACTGGTCACACAAGAACACGTGCACATATATGTGCACTCCTGTGGGTTGCTTGTGTGAGACTACTGTTGTGTGCAGCCCAGTAATTGGACTCTACAGGGTTAGGTATTGCCCCGGGATAGGCCTTATAATATTAGTGGGAACTTATAAGTAAAGGCAGTACGATTTACTGTTTTGTCTACAGTGACACTTTATTATAGACATAGGGGGAATCTGCCTTACAGTGCACTTTTGCTTCCCTTAGGACTGCAAAGACCCCTGAGGAATCGAACAGGGTTGGAAAAGGTGCACCCAGTTCATATTTAATATCCCAAGACCATACATGTATATGTTATGGGTCATCAAAAATTGACATGTTTCTCTGGCTCATCTCAGCATCAGAGCTTAGTCCTTTTAGGTTCCTGTGGGCCAAGTTAATTACATTTCTTCCCAGCTGAGAAACAAGGCCGTCCCACGCAAAAAGAGAAATTAACAGTGCTTTCCACTGCTCTTGTGAAGGATGAGGTGAGAATGAAAATCTGCATCTTTGAATTACCTGTTACGCCGTACAATGGCTGGGACAGCCCAGAAAGACTGAACAAAGGAGCAGATGTGTCCAGTGACTCCTGGATGACACCATCTTGAACAGTCTCAGCATGCTGTGCAGGAGGGTTAGGGCAGGGGTGGAGAGGTGGAGAGGTGATGTGGCACCCTGAATTGGCCTGGGCTACCTGGCTTCTAGAACCTTCCACCCGCCTTTTAAAAACTCCTGCACAAGGGAGAGAAAATACTGTTGGTGCTTTTTTGTGCTTTTTGTCCTTTTTGCTGCTGGACCCTGGGACTGCGACAACCTTGGAGAACTGGATAGACAAAGCCCCTAATGCTGAAATCAACAAATAACTCTACTTCCAGTTGATCCCCGGACCAGAGGGTCTCTCCAAGGGCCATCATTGAGGCTGGCCCCCTTATGCCCCTGAGGACTAGTTGGAGAGAAGATCCTGACTTCTGCACCCAGAGACAAAGACCAGGAAGAAAGCTGGTGCAAGGAGCCAGTGGAACCAGATCCCTGCAAAGTACACCATCTTGGAGGCCTATTGAAACTGCCTCTGGTGGCTAGAGCTCACCACTAAGAGTAAAAGGAGCCAGGATCGGTCAAATCGGCTCAACTGGGTCCAAGTTATGGCTGTTTTAAGGTTGATGACTTTTGACCTCCCAGTGAAGATCAAGCATGTGAGGCTCCCCCACCCAGTGAAAAGTACTGGGGATGGGCCAGAGGCCAGCACACAGGTTCATTATATAATTTAGGGAGGGGACATGTGTGGGGCCCTCTCCCTCTTTTTACATGTGCCCCTAGGGCCCCCTCTACCCGGGGGCCAATGCAAAGTAAAGGGGAGTCCCTTTGTGCCTACCCTAATAGGAGAGGCATCACCCCGCTCCCCGTGCCATGTCTGGGAGGAGCAGGTGGTTACTACATACAAGCACCCTGCCCACACAGAACAAGCAGGGGAAAACACAACTGCCGGCTCCTGCACCAGCAACAAGGAGTGCAGGTCGGGCATGGCGCAGGCTGGGGCAGATCTGAGTGGGCTCCTTGGCTGACCCCAATGTAGGAGGCATGTCTGGGGTATCCTGGGTGGGACTGTGAGCCCCTGCCCTTAACAAAAAAAAGTGAAAACAACAATAAAAGACACATGAACATCCAGCACAGTGTGAGACCCACTGCAAAAATACTCACTGCTTCCCAACAGGATCGCCCCATAATGCCCAGCAGGGCTAATTTGCATATGCTTTTCTCTTCTTGTGGCGGCCCCAGGAAGACAGGACCACCATCAAAAAACTTAGAAAGTGTTGTGGGGGCTACAGGAATCTCAGCAGACCCACCCCGAAGCAAGTCTTAAAATTACCTTACATTTGTGGGGACGAGGAAATGATGACCCCCTTACGATTGTCCTTTTTCAAGCACTCCTAAGTCGGCAGTCTTTGCTCTATAGGTGGGATTGCAGTATTATCTAGGGGCTGGTTTTATGATTGTATTTTATGTGACTTAAAGGTGTATAAAAAAAGATACATGTAGTGTAGTGCACTCTAAAGAGTGGGTCAGTGGTTGCATTTAATGTATAACATTTCTCTCTAGGGTTTATTTTCATGGCTGTATTTTATGTGGCCTGAAAGTATATAAAAAACACACAGATGCATTATTTCATTTTAAAGTGCTTTATTGATATACTAGTGTTGACATTGATTACTGATCAAGGTTGATATACCTTATTTATACTAATAATTGCATTTACAAACACAAAGATGGTGGTTTTAACATGTGGTTTGTTCTTGTAATATGGGGAACCCTTGATAAAACCAGAAGGCCTGTTTCCTTACCCAAGTTCAATAAAAGATGGGGCTCCTGTATCACACAACTAGCAGGAGAATTTCAACAACTGACCTGCCCGATATGCCTACGTATACTGCAGATAACTTCCCCCCGCATTCTGCAGACTCAGGGGAAAAAGAAAAGTGAAGTCCTCGCATTAACATCATGAGCACATGTTGTTTCTTTCCTTTCAGTTCCAGGTTGGAAGTGATTTTGAAGTATGTTTCCCTTCCCCCTTTCTCCCCCCCTCCCCTATCTTTTGTTTGTTTTAAGCATGCCGCACCGGCCAGTGCATGTAGGTGCAGGATACTGTAATCTGAACTTTAAATGCTTCTGCGTATTCATCGCTGGGCACTGGATGTAGGCGAGTGCTATTGTTTCCTCCCCCCCCCCCCCACCCCCTTTTCCCTCCGAAACTAATAAAAAGTTAAAATCCCTTTTGACTTTGCAATGATCTTGCTGGGGTGAGACAACCTCTCCCAGCTGTAACGGGCCCAGGAGAGGTGGGCTGCTCCTGAATGTGCTTAAAAGCGTGATTGGCATCCCGCAGCGTGGGTCCTCATACAAGCAGTTCCCTGTGTGCACCTTTGACTTTGCCACCAGCTGTAAAGCGTCTAGGGCCTTTCCGGAGCATGCTTAAATGCAACAACTGCATCCCACAGCACGGGATGCGCCTGGGTGAAGACTGGATCAAGACAGGCTCGTCTTCGGCCGTCATCGGCCGGAAGAGGCTGGGCCACCCCTATTGGCTACTCTGGTTGCTGCTCCACAACAATATTGGTGATTCTATCCTGACCACATTGCCTTTGTTGCTGGGTCTGACCCAATCATTACTATCTGGTTAAAAATTATGGGCAAGCACAAACTGGCTGGAGGAAATGTCAGTACTACTGTCCAACCCCAAACTGGTACAACATTACATTAATTTGTGGCTCGAGTGCTGATTGTATTCGCCAAGGAACTAGATCTGGTGGTGAGGCGCCTGTCTCTTGATATGGGGGTGGGGCTCGGTACCCTCTTACCGAGTGGGGTAAAACCACAATCAGGCACTTCTGAGGTGGCCTCTGTAAGATGCTGCAGCTCACCCACTCCTGAGACTACCAACCAAGCTCCACCACTGATAATGAATAGGATGTCTACTGATGTGCTTGGAAGTAATCATTTTTGTGAACCATCATCTACGAAGAAGAGAAAAACCAAGCAAGGGCCTGTACCTGGTCACATCAAGAAGCAGGGGTCCACTGCCCACTCCTCTGCCAGCTAATGTAAAACAACGGCTCTATTCCTCCGTAGGCTGAGTTGTCTTCAATTTCCAGTCATAGAGAGCCAAAACTGGATTAGGAAAGCACCGTAGACAAAGTTAAACTATTGTGACATCTTCAATCGCTCCTCGGGTGGGCAGGATATGCTCTCTGGAAGGGGCCATCTGGGTATTATCTTACAAGTTAAACTTATTGCTGGCTCCTCCAGCACTCATGCAACTCCACGGCTGAGTATCCACCAACTAAAGGGCCAGTTGCTTCAATACAAATTGCAACCCAGAACAGAGGTCCTTGTTGGTCATGGAAATATCAGCAAACACCTACTCGAGCCCTGGAGGCAGGGCCCATGCCCATAATAAGTTGTAATATGTTGGGCAAGTCCAAAAAGGACAAGATGAGGTTAAATGTACAAATAGACCTAATTCCCAGGAATAAAAGTCTCAGTATCGTACCACATGCACCCAGACAATCTTGAACTTGCTACCTAACTGCTGTACATATGTAATGGTCCTGGTTGGAGCATCGCAACTTTCCTCCAAGAGGGATGAATCATACCTGGAACTTAACCCTTTCTGTGCGTCAGACAGCCGGGAGCCGCCCGACATCATGGGTGGCATGTTCGTCGGACGTCTCCCAGCCGTCCTAGCACCCACCCACGGGCCGCCCATCTCTGTGCCCTTCCCCTGCCTCCCCCACCCCTCCCTCCACGTCAGCGCACGCTGATGTCATTGGAGGATTCCCAACGCTGTGGAAGCCATTTGCTTCCAGCACGTTGGGAAGAGAGGAGGTGAGTTTCTCCTGGGGGGGGGGGAATTTAATCAAAAGAGGCATCGGGGGAAAGGAAAGGGGTTTCCTTTCCCCCGATGCCTCTTTTGTGCATTCCTGCGGCACGATTGTGCGATTGTGCAGCAGGAATGGCCACTAGATCCAGGGATTCTTTTTTTTAAAGGGTCAGAATGTTTTAATGTTTGGGGGGAACAGCCCCTTGGGCAAGGGTCGCTTCCCTTATGGTGGTATGAATATTGGCGTTGTCTGCCCCCAGGGGGGGCAGATTTCAACATATTTTTTTTAAAAGCGGCCTACTGGACCACCAGGGAGTATTTTGTGGGGAGTTGCCCCTTGGGCAAGGGTCGCTCCCCTTTGGGGGCCATGTTTTTGGCTGTCTGCCCCCATGGGGGGGGGAAGATCTCGCCTGTTTTTTCAAATCTAGGGCCCACTAGGCCACCAGGGATTTTTTGGGGGGAGAGTGACCCCTTGGGCAAGGGTCGCTCTCCTTTGGGGGCTGTGTTTCACCATGTTTGGTCCACTAGACCACCAGGGATTTGTTTGTGGGGAGTGACCCCTTGGGTAAGGGTCGCTCCCCTTATGGGGACAATGTGTTTTGGCTTTGTCTGCCCCCCCTGGGGGGCAGATTTCACCATGCTTTTTTAAAGTGGCCCACAGGACCACCAGGGAATATTTTGTGAGGAGTTGCCCCTAGGGCAAGGGTCACTCCCCTTTGGGGATCATTAATGTGGCTCTTCCTTCCCCCCTGAGGGGCAGATTGGCTGATTTCTTTTTTTGTATGGCCACTATGCCACCAGGGGTATTTTTTTTTAATGTTGAGGAGCGGCCCCTTGGGCAAGGGTCGCTCCCCTTTATCGGAGGATAATTGTGGTCATTTCTGTCCTCTTTGGGTGGCAGATTAGCAGTATGTTTTTTAGGCCCATCTACCCCAAGGGGGGCAAAAGCCACTGGACAACAGGGGTTTTTAATAATTTGTGTTGGGGAGTGGCCTCAAGGGCAAGGGTTGCTCCCCTTTTTTACGGGGTGAATATTTTATTTATACTCTTAAGCCCACCTTCCCCTTAGCTTGGCTGGTGGATTGTGTGTGGACTGGTGCATTATTTGCATATGTGATTGTAATGTTTTTTTTCTCCTTTTTCTTCTAGTGTAAAGCTTTTGATTCCTGTTTGCGGTTTCGGCAGTGGTTGTTCTGCAGTTTTGAGTATTTGCATTTTTTTGGTAGGAAAAACATTTTTGTTGCATTTACTCCAAATGAGTATTATTGTTATGCATGACTGAATGTTTTTGTTAGTGGTGTCATAATGGCAGCATATTTAGTTAGTGGTTTGAGCATGAAATTCTTTGCGATGTGTTTTACATTGTCTTATGTGTAATTTTCTTTTCTTTTTCTTTTTAGTGGGATATTCTTGATCCTTACTGTGTCTGTGCAGAGTAGGCGGTGGTGAGTCTAGCTGCTTCTGACAAGTGAGTCGTATAGTGTTGGAGTATATAAGTCTTTGTGATAAAGCTACATTTTGTTTACTTCTTGTTTAACAAAGGGTTTGTTGTTGTTGACTTGTGTGACAAGTTACCTTTATTAGTAAGTATTATGGCTTGCCGTAGAATGACTGCTCAGCAGGTGGTTTGTATGCTTCTTGAATCTTCCTCTGAGCAGGATTATGAGACTGACAGTGCGTCTGAGGGAGAGAAGGGAGGGGAAGATTTAGGCAGTGAGTTTTCTCTCCACATGGAATCATCGGATGATGAAGCTACTCTCAGTGCGGATGAAGCCTGTTTTAGAGGAGGACACTGATGTGCTGATGGTGCAAGCGGAATCTGGATTGCAGCCTGGGGCTGCTAGGCTTCCTACTGTAAGTGCTGGATTCTGGGTTGATCCAAAGTGGTGCAGACGGTGCTGCCTGCCTTTAGTGGTGATGCAGGGTGTAGAGTGGACTGTGAATTTTTTTGGCCTATACAGTTTTTTCAGTTGTTCATGGATGATGTATTTTTGGGTGAGATTGTTGAGCAGACTAATTTGTATGCTGAACAGATTTTGAGGGACAACAGTGCCAGACTTGGGCCCCACTCTAGAGCTACCCAGTGGACTCCCACGAATCTGGATGAGATGAAGAAGTTTTTGGATTTGACCTTTTTGATGGGCTTGATAAGGAAGCTGTCCCTGGCTTCATATTGGTCTACCAGTCCCTTGATGGCAATGGCCATATTTCCTGCAATTATGAGTTGTGATCGGTATTTACTTTTGCTTCAGATGCTGCATTTTGTTGATAATGCTTTGGCGTTGCCACGAGATAACCCTGACTGTGACCGTCTTTTTAAGATTTGGTCTGTTCTTGATCACTTTGTAGATCGATTTTCAGAGATCTATACTCTAGGCAAAGAAATATCTCTTGATGAGTCTTTGGTCCTGTTCAAGGGCCGTTTGGTTTTTAGGCAGTACATTCCTAGCAGGACGGCACGTTATGAAATTAAGATGTATATGTTGTCTGAGAGTAGGACAGGATATGTCTATAATTTCCAGGTGAACACTGGTAGGGATTCCACAATTGACCCCCCTGGTTGTCCATCCACTTTTGGAGTTTCTGAGAAAATTGTGTGGGATCTTGCTAGAGGACTGTTTAACAGAGGCCATCATTTGTACCTTCATAACTTCTACACTGCTGTGCAATTGTTTAAGGAATTGTTCAAAGTGGACATTTTTGCTTGTAGCACAATCCGCCCTAACCGTAAAGGTTACCCAAACGAGCTTGTTTTCAAAAAGCTTCAATGGGGACAGTGCTGTGCCTTGCGTAGTGAGGAACTGCTAGCTGTGAAATTTGTGGACAGGAGGGATGTGTACTTGCTGACTAACATTCATGATGAGAGTACTTCACCTGTGACTGTTTGGGGTCAGGCTGCTGAAGTGCACAAACCTGTGTGCATTGTAGACTACAATAGGCACATGGGTGGTGTTGATAGAGTAGATCAGAGGTTGGAACCTTACACTGCTATTCGTAAGGCTTACATTTGGTATAAGAAGTTGGCCATCCATCTCTTCAATTTAGCAACTTTCATTACTTTTGTTGTGTACAAAAAGTGTTCTCCTGCGTCAAAGATGACTTTTGTTCAGTTTCAGGAGTCTGTGATAGGCAGCCTTGTTGTTGTGGAACAGGCAAGTGTTCCTAGAGTTGGAGTGGTGGAGGATGTGGCTAGATTGAAAGATCACCATTTTCCTGATTTAATTCCTCCCACACCCAAAAAAACACAATCCCTGTAAGAGATGTAGAGTCTGCTTGCGAAGAGGTGTGCGGAAGGAGAGTGTGAGTATTGTAATGTACTGGGCCCGCGGCTGGCGATGTGAATGGTTTTGTATGTGTCACACGTATGAAAGGTGTATGAATGGCCTGTAAAGCGGTTGGTGCCTTGTCGGGGCTTTACAGCTCATGAGTTGTGACTCAATGGTTCAGTTTATCCTCCTTTCAATTATTAACAGTGTATTTCATTTTTGTGAAATCTCTGGTTCCTACAACTGTATATATTGAACCATCACTCATCCTCATGCCAAATCCAATCAGTATGTCTGTGTGCTTGAAGAATAGGTGGTTGTGCAGAAATATTTGTCTTTTCTGTCTTTCTCAAGCAGGGTGTACCTTGTCCCTTTTTGTGAATGTTATAATTTGTTGGTTTCATGGCTGGTGGTGTGAATAGTCTTGTGTGTATCACGTATGAAAGGTGCGTGAATGGCCTGTAAAGCGGTTGGGGCCTTGCCGTGGTTTTACAGCTCACTAGCTTCGAGTCACTGGTTCAGTTTTTTGTCCTTTCAATTATTAACAGTGCATTTCAGTTTTGTGAAATCTCTTGTTAATAACATTTTATATACTGAACCATCACTCGCCCCTGTGCCAAATCCAACCAGTGTGTGTGTGTGCTTGCGGAATAGATGGCTGTGTAGTAATCTTTGTCTTTTTAGTCTCTCTGCCAAGGTGTACATTCCATCTAAGAATAACCTACCAACTGTAGATATTGTCGTAAACTAAACACCTATGGGAGTACATTGTGATGTGATAACGACGATGGCAAAATGAAAGATATCAAGTCTGATGGAAAAGATAGAAACATCGAGAGTGGTCAGATTGAACAGAAACGGAAAAAGGAAGCTGAGAAACTAAAAAAGAAAGCTAAGGAAAATCAGAGAGCAAAAGAGATAGAAAAGGAAAAGGAATTGGCAAGCAGTGAGAATCTTGACCTATTGGAGAAAAAGGCTAAAAGACTACAGACGATTAAAAAATTAAAAGCTGTGGCTAATATAACTGGGCATTCAACAGGCTCCCAACCCAGAATCTCAAATATATTCAGCCCCACAATTAAAGAAAGACAGCAGAATGGCCCCTATAATGAAACTGTATCAATCACAATGGATCAACAAGGATTACAAAATAGGACCATGACTGCTGTAGATGAGGTTTTAGTCCCGGCAGAACATCTAGAACAGGGAAATATGCGGAAAGTGAAAGGCAGCACTACAGCAGCACTGTCGAATATAAACCAACCTACGAAGGAGTATGCCTCGGCAGAAGTTTCCGATGGCTCTGAATCGGAGATCTATGAGACAGGAATATCAATTTCCAGTGAATACAGTGAATACAGCAAATCCAGTGAAGAGACCGATCTCGTCAAAAATCCTAGACAGGAGGAACTGGACAAAAAAGTACTTTTACCGACAGAAATCGGATCTAAAAAAACTCTACTTTGTGACTATATATCAACAAAGAAGACCGGGAGAAAAAGAAGCAAACCCAAAAGGCACCCAAATATAATTCAGGATGAAACAACAGACCCTGGGAGTAATCCAGAACAAAAAACAGTGAGAACCAAACTGTCACGCAAAAGTCCTCATCGCAAAACAAACGCAGAATCTGAAAGAAATAAGAATATTTCTTTTGACAATCCGGATGACGATGAGCAGCTGAAGCATAGAGAACCTACACTGAGTGAAGTCTTCGAATCAATTAAAAATTTTCATCAAGATGTAAAGAAAGATAGTCAAAGAAACCATGTCGCTATTCAAAAATTGGAAGGTGCTATAAATAAAGTTGGCAATACATGTCAGGAAATCTCTGATAGAATGTGTTCGGTAGAAGTTCGCGCAGAAAACCTGGAATCAGACGTTGGCAGATTACAACTCCAAGCAAAGGAGCACGAGGGTATAATCAAAGACCTAATGACAAAGGTTGAAGAAAATAGAACAAGAAGGAACAATCTTCGATTTCTTGGGATTCCCGAGGGCTCGGAAGGTAGTGATCCAAGAAACTTCATGATCAATTTACTGAAATCTTCTGTCCCGGAACTTAACTCCTGGGAAATGGATAAAGAAGTATGCCGAGCACATCGCTTTCCACTGACATCACCAAAACGGCCAGAGAAACCACTTAAATATCCGAGAGCTTTCCTAGTCAACTTTGGAAACTTTGTGGTACGTGACACTATATATGATCTGGCTAGGCCAACGGCTCAAAGAGAATATAGGGGCTTTAAGTTTTTTGTAAGACCAGATTTTGCACACGCAACAGTTGAAAGACGATGGCGAATGAGACAGCTGTTTGCCCCTTTTGAAAAGCTTGGAGCAACAGTCTACCTGCAAAATCCGGCACGATTAAAAATAACATATAAAGGCACAACAAGGAGCACTATATATGATCTGGCTAGGCCAACGGCTCAAAGAGAATATAGGGGCTTTAAGTTTTTTGTAAGACTAGATTTTGCACACGCAACAGTTGAAAGACGATGGCGAATGAGACAGCTGTTTGCCCCTTTTGAAAAGCTTGGAGCAACAGTCTACCTGCAAAATCCGGCACGATTAAAAATAACATATAAAGGCACAACAAGGAGCTTCACAAGTGAGATACAGGCGGAGGTCTATCTTAAGGAGGTTGAAGCAAGAATGAAGCAAAACAATGGTAACTGAACAGAAGAAGACATTTAGTGTCGACAAACTATTAACTACTATTATCTGATATAAGGCTGACACTCAGTATGATTATATAGTATCAGGCCAGGTAGTAGGCTCAGGCGTGTGGAACACACGGCCATCAACAGCTGGGTGAGTCTAAACCCAGGATGCCTCGAAGGGTGGCAGGAGGGGGGGTGGCAAGAGGGGGGGGGAAGGGAGGGGGGGAAAGGGGGTTGGATGGTGGATCTGGGGGGAGAAAATAAAAAACCGAAGAGAGTTCGTACTGTTAAAGGGATTTCGCATGAAGGAGGAAATTTGAAACAAAGGATGGGTTCTTATTATGAATTCAGGTATCCGGACAGGTTGATGTTATGGAAGTATTTAAAAATTGGCAATGCCTAAGTTAAGTATTGGATCTCTTAACATAGGAGGATTAAATGATTGGAAAAAGAGGGGGAAGCTTGAACAGTATTTAAATATGATAAACTTAGATTTAATATGTCTACAAGAGACCCACCTACCGTGGAGCAAAAAACACTGGTTGAATTTTAAAGGCTATGAATTGTTGTCATGTACATCCCAGACTTCTATGATAAGAGGCGTAGCCATAATTGGCAAAGTGGGGTTAGGGGGGGCCAAAAGGTGTAAGGCGGATTCACTAGGAAGATGGGCAATATGCGAAATGAACTTAGGTTTCACTATTTGCACAGTATATGGATCTAACACAGATGACCCACAAGTTTTTAGCCACATTGAAAATGAATTAATCGATTGGCATACCAACATAGTACTATGTGGAGATTTTAACATTTCTGCGAATTTCACGGATGGTAGTGCATACATAGGCAGGAAGCCAAGGGTGTTTAGAGCAATTATGTCAATGATGCAGTCACATGGCTTATACGATGTGTGGGGAAACTTATCGACCGGAGATCCAGGGTTTACTTATTATTCACATCCTTATAATAAATATTCGAAATTGGATTATTTTATGATCTCGAATACCTTACTTAAGAGTGTTCAAATAAACAAGCTTCCCAAAATCATGTCAGATCACAACCCCCTAGTCCTAAATATGGTCATTAATAGATCATTCAAGGTTCCCAGACCTTGGACATTTGATAAAAAACTATTAGCGGATGTCGACTACATCACTCATATGAAAAAATGGTCTCAGTCCTTTTTTGACGCTAATAGGTATAGCGCCTCACGGGGAGTGGTGTGGGATAGCTTTAAGGCAGGAATAAGAGGAGATACCATAAGCTATACCACCAACGTATGGAAAAAGGCTAATAGGGAAAGGGAAGCATGGATGGGAAAATTGAGCGAGGCAGAGACACAACATAGACAAGATTTAATTACAGGTGATCAATCTGTTGAGAGCCTACATAAAGTAAACTCCTTAAAAGCTGAGATCCAGAAACAATTAGCAAGAAAGGCGGCAGCATACTATCAGGCACAGAGATCATGCCTTTATGAAACCGGTGAGCAAGCAGGTAGAGCTCTTGCCCTGCCAATCAGGCAGGTTGCAAGTAAAAACATTGTGTCACAAATTGAATATCAGGGCCAAATATACAACAAACCTGGTGAAATTTTGGAGGGGTTTAGGAAATTTTACCAAGAACTATATCAGGAGGAAGCGGTTGGAGGGCACACGAATATAAGTTGGTTAGACATGGGCAGTAAGCTAAATTTAGGCCAGATCACATTACTGGAACAAGATATTACATTGACGGAGATATCGGAAGCTCTGCAAGATCTTGCAAGTGGAAAAGCGGCGGGCCCAGACGCCATACCGTTAGAGGTATATAAAAGTCTAAGGGAGGAAATAACACCACTGCTTTTAGATCTATTCAATGGTGTTATGAATACCGGAATAATACCTGAGTCTTGGCAAGAAACCAATATAATAATCTTTCACAAAAAAGGGAAATCAAAGACCAACCCGGGCTCCTACAGACCAATATCACTGATTAACAGTGATAACAAGCTATATGCCAAAATTATGGCCACTCGTATCGGGAGGGTTATTGCGTCCCTGGTCTCCCCCTGGCAGCATGGATTTATCCCAGGAAGAGGAACTACAAACCATATTAGGAGAGCTATTACATTATTTGACATTGGTGCTGCTAGGGGAGAGAGGGTCGCAATGATCCTCCTCGATGCAGAGAAGGCATTTGATCGCGTTAGATGGAGTTTTCTATGGAAGGTTATGGAGGCAAGGGGATTTGGCCCTAGAATTTGTCAAGCTATTCGGGCTATGTATTCATCACCCACGGCTAGAATTCAATCAATGGGGGAAAGATCAGATAGGATCAATATAACAAGGGGTACGAGACAGGGCTGCCCATGCTCTCCAATCTTGTTCGCGCTTTACATAGATCCCTTAATTACACAAATAATGAATAGTGCGATTATTAAACCAGTAACATCAAATGGGTTTCACACAAAAATTCTCGCTTATGCGGATGATTTAGCAGTTATCACAAAAGAGCCAGAGCTAGCTATGAGGGAGGTAGTTAACATAACCGGTCAGTTTGGAGATGTGTCTGGCTACCGATTAAATGTTGATAAAACTCAGGTATTATGTTAAAAAAAAATAGCCAAGGTGGATGGAAGATATGTAGGATCTGTAGTTTACCTGGGTATAACAATAAATGCAGAACCAGGTAAAATAATTGACGATAATTACACCCCTCTTTTGAAATCTATGGAAACAGACCTAAAACGAATGGACTCATTACAGCTGTCACTGATAGGGAGGGCTAACGTTATAAAAATGACAATGTTTCCTAAGGTGCTCTATAAATTAAGATCAATCCCATTTAAAATTGATGAGAAAATTATTAGGAGGATTGAGGCCATTTTCTTGAAATGTTTATGGCAATATGGCAAAATAAGGCGGTCAAATAGATATATGTCATTACCACAAGATAGAGGTGGTTTGGGACTGCCAGATATTAAGAGCTACCATCTTGCATGTCTCCTTACAGACATGGCTATTCTACTCCATCCGGGGGGTCCAACCCTCAGACAGGCGGCAATACCATCAATTTTTCAGCTATTGGTAGGAGGTGAAGCCGTAGGGCTTTTATTAAGGCGAACTCAGAGGAGTTATTTCAAGGAAATTGGATACAAGACGCTTGAGGATGTATGGTATATTTGGAAAACTGTTAAAAAAGCTCTAGATATACCTACCATCCATTATCGCACACCACTTTGGAACTCAACACTTTTTCCAAACTTTAGTAGGGATGGAACGTGGCGTCATTGGGAGAGTCATGGTATAGTGGAGCTGGGGCAAATAATGATTGGTGATCAGTGTAGAACACTTGAAGAACTTACACAACACTATTCACTACGAGGCTATCAAGAATTCAAATACATGCAGATTGTAAATAGAATTAAATCAATTAGGCCATGTATCACTCTGCAAGGGAAATATGAATTAATTGAGTATTTGAAGTCAGGGGGCCATAGAATTAGAGATATATATAAAATTTTCAATGATGCAATAATAGATGATGTCGGCAAAATCGAAGCTGCATGGTCTAAAAAATTGGGAGATCCCGAAATAGACGTTGATAAGGCGTTAGCTATGGATAAGAGGTTCTTACGCTCCTCGAATCTCAGAGCCCAACATTACAAAACCCTATTTAATTTATACTACACGCCCGAAAAACTATTTTCGTGGGGGAAAGCGACAGATAGCAATTGCCCCAGATGTGGAAAAGGTACAGCAGATCTTATACACATGTTCTATGGCTGTGAAAAATTGAAATCAATCAAAACTGAAATAACACGGTTTTTAGAGGGGCTACTTGATGTTAAAATTAACCTATCCCCGACCCTGATAATAATTGGATGTGACGTGAAACTAAATATAAGTATTGAGGCTGAAGCTCTAGTTTTTATCTCTGTAGCAGTTCTTAGGATTCTAATTAGCGCAGCCTGGAAGGATACAGAAGCCCCAACTTTTCAAATGTGGTTGTGTAGAATGTTGGGTATACATAATATTGAGGAGGCATTATATGATTTAAAGGGAGCAAAGTTAAGGGATGTGGGCAAGCGACTCTGGGCCCCAGTGGCTACATGGAGGACAGCAAAATTAACCACAAACGAATGATATACTGGCTGTATCGATATTTAACATGTCAATTTAATTTGTATTGTTTGTCACTGTTTATTACTCTTTCTGTTTTTGTATTGCATGAGGGTATAATGCTATGTTTCTATTTTATGTATCTATGTACCCATTTAGTAATATGTATTTGCCGGTACGAACTCTCAAATAAAATAAATTTAAAAAAAAATAAAAAAAAGTGATGTCTCTCTTGTGGATCCCAACAAGTTATCTTACCCACAATGTCCAGCAAACCTCAAAATGTCTGTCACATTTTCCTTGCATTATTGTGCCAAAAGTTTCACGCTGCAGAAAGAAACAACAAATTCCCTACCCCCCGCCTTTCTCCAAGTATCCCAATAGAAATTGTACCTCACTTGCGTGGGTGGGTCAAGGATCAGTAATAGGCAAGGACCCAAAACGTGGGAATGTTTTCCTACCCAGAATCCCCTTCAAACCTCAAATTTAGCTGAAAAAAATCACTTTTTCCACACATTTTTGTGTGGGAAAGTTGTGGTATCACAGGGCTGACACAAATTTCCTACCACCCAGTGTTCCTCAGGGTCTCCTGATAAAAATGGTGCCTCACTCATGTGGGAAGCCCAAGTACCCGCGACAGGCAAGGGCCCAAAACGCAGTGAGGCGACAACAAAATTGCCTATCACAAAACAACGTTTTGGGCACTTGCCTGTCGCTGGCACTAGGCCTACTCTACAAGTGAGGTACCATTTTTCTCGGAAGACTTTGGGGAACACGGGGTGGGTGGAAATTTGTGGATCGACGCAGATTCCAGAACTTTGCACCACAGAAATGTGAGGGAAATGTGTTTTATTTGATAATGTTTTAGGTTTGCAAGGGATTCTGGGTAACAGAACCTGGCACGAGCTAGTCAAGTCACCCCATCCTGGATTCCCCTGGGTGTCTAGTTTTAAAAAATTTATAGGTTTGCTAGGTTTCCCTAGGTGCCGGCAGAGCTAGGGTTAAAAAACTGCAGCTAGGCACTTTGCAAAAACGAGGGTAATTTTTCACTGTGAAAATGTGATGTGTCCAGCTTGCGTTTTGGGCCGTTTCCTGTTGCGGGCACTAAGCCTACCCACACAAGTGAGGTACTATTTTTCTCGGAAGACTTTGGGAAACCCAGGGTGGGTGCAATTTTGAGGATCCACACAGATTCCAGAACTTTGCATCACAAAAATGTGAGGAAAATGTATTTGTTTTTACCATTTTTTAGGTTTGCAAGGGATTCTGAGTAACAGAACCTGGTGAGAGCCAGTCAAGTCACCCCATCCTGGATTTCCCTGGGTGTCTAGTTTTCAAACATGTATAGGTTCATTAGGTTTCCCTAGGTGCCGGCAGAGCTAGGGTTCAAAAACTACAGCTAGGCAGTTTGCAAGAAAAGGGTCCTTTTTGGAAGCACTATTGACAGGAGCAAAAGGGAAAAATCGCCTTTTGGAAAATCCTGGCCAGCGGGTGCCTGGAATCCGCTGCTCCTATGACTATTAATATTACCGCTCCTGCTTGGGTTGACCACTTTTCGGGACTCTATGTATGTGACATGTGGGGGATTGCCATGAATGTGAAATGGAGGAAACACACAGGAAGTGAAGTAAGTATACCTAATGTTGAGCCTGCCAATGTGGGAGTGTTTTGCCATGAATGCATCTCGGTTGTGACACTGGTACCAGTAGGGTAAAGTCGAGTGGACAGTGTTCTTCAAGGGGCGGTCTCACTGAGGCAGGATGATAGCTATTTTTGTCCCAATACTGTCAGTGAAGTTGCTAATGTGATCAATTGGATTAACCCAGGGAAAGCGTCAGGGCTGGACAAGGTACCGAGGGATCTGTTCAATGCCAATAAGGATATATGGAGGCCCAATTTTGCCCTGTATTTTAACATCATTATCGATGGGCTACCAATGCCCCCTATGTGGGCAGGAGCTGAGCATATACCAATTTTGAAGAAGGGCTTAAGGTCCGTTCCCTCTAACTGTTGGGCAATTAGCCTTATTGACATCTCTCAGAAACTTTTCATCCGATCATGCTGGGAAGATTGCATGATTGCATTGAGAACGTGGGCCTGTTGACCCCCTTGTAAGCCACGGATCAAGTATTTTGTTTGCAACTAATGTACTGGAAATATGACCCAATTGGGGTGGTTGTCTTTATGTAGTCTTTGTAGATCCTCGGTCATCCTTTGACCTTGTCCCAGGGAAGGCCCTGTGGATGGTTTTGACTGATATGAGAGTCCTAAATACCTTGTAGATTTTATTAGTGGGCTCCACTTGAATAATTATGCACAGGTTAGATGCAGGTCCTTTGGGGAACTTACAGTGCTCATACTAGAAACTCAGGGAGTAAGGCAAGGGTGTCTTTTAGCCTGACCCTGTTTTTATTACACATTAATGATCTTGTGGCCCAACTAGAGCTGTGTAAGCATGATGCCTCGAGTCTGGCCAACAGGAAGGTCCTGCCTCTCCTCTTTGCAAACTTCATCTTACTGGTCTCAAAATTCCCTATGGGTATCCAAAATCTGTTTGACCAGGTTGTTTTCTCCTGCAGGTAGAGAGGGCTGGAGATTAGTCTTAATAAAACCAAGCATATGGTTTTAAAACCCCTGTCCTATGACCCATCTACATCAGGTTCCTAATGGCGTCCCTCTAAAGAGAGTTCATAGATTTAGGTACACACTCACTGAGCAATTTGGTTGGTCATCACAGATACAGAATTGTAGACTCCGGTTAGAACACTATACAGGGTGCATTTTGAGGGCCCTACAGAGCTCCACTTTCCTCCGGATATCCCCGGTCCCTCAAATGTATGATTTACAAACCTTTGGGGAGTCATTGTACAGTGGGGAACAATGGGGCACTAGAATGTAAGCGGCAAGGAGCTGGAGGAGTATCATTTTCTTGTTTCCCTCCAGTTAGAATTAGGCAATAGACCCTTCACCCATACAGTAGGACTTAGACCTCTGCTGTACTGGAGGAGGATCTGGGCTTTTGCAGATTTAGTGTTTTATCGGATGGGTTTAGAGGAAAAAGTTTTAAAGCTCCCTGCGGCTGTTGGGATCCCATGGTTTGGGTTTATTAAATACAGTTTGTTTGAGTTTGGGTTGGAGAACCTTTGGACGATTTCAGAGACTGCATGTAGATTACCAAAGTCTCTTCTGAAGGGGGTATACTGGAGGCATGCGGATGGCGGGTTACACAAGAATGGAAGGGTGGGCTCTCTGACATCAGCCTTCCTTGAGTTTAAAAATGCCTACTCTTTGGAAGAGTAGATGGGTGTGATTGAGTCCTCGCTCACCAAAGCCCTGTATATAACCTTTCATATATTTGCACAGACACTGCCAAATGGCAACATCCCTTTACTGAACTAGACATGTCTTGTCCCTTTTGTCCCAAGGTTAAATAATGTATTGCTCATGTTGTCTTCTTCTGCCTCATTATCACGCCCACAGGAGGAAATGGATATTGGCGCTGTGTCACAATACGGGGGGTAGGGACTTTAGGACAGCTTCTGAGATAACTAAGAGCAAACACAGCAGAGCCGTTCATATTTGTAATTTCCTGTTTCCTGTTATATATGGGGAGATGCAGACAGAAAAAGGTTGCCCCTTAAATACTCCTATGGCTGTATACTAAGTTAGCACGATGAAGCTGTGCAATCTTAATACTGTTAAATGTAATTTAGGCTATGATGGGAGGATTATAGTGCAGACTATGTGTGTGTTTATCTAAACAGACTGTCGTTGTATGAATGTTATGCGTATTGTCCACCACAATCTTAGCAGAGTCTATGTATTTTATGTGTTTTATGAACTTAGCTGGTATTATGGACAATGTTTGCACCTTACCAGTTATGCTTCTGTGGATTTCTTATTATTATGAAAAAACAATTTCTTGAGATGATTTTAAATGGTTTTATAGCATTTCTGTTTTATTTTTTATGTGCTTTTATGCCTAATCTGCTGATAAAGAAAATGATTGTTTGACATAAGAAATGTGGTCATTAGTTGAGAGGGGTGAAAGTCCCATTCAAATAATAAGCACACACCTTGTCAGTGTGAACCACAAAACGTCACTAAATTAACCTGTGCTTACTTCTCTGGTAGCTTGGCACTAAAGCCGTCAGGCTTAATTTAGAGGCAATGTGTAAAGTATTTATGCAGCACACAAACAGTAATAAGAGGAATATACAACACACAAAAAAATCCCAAACCTATTTAGACAAATAGCATACATTTTAATTAAAAAAATGATGCTAGATATTGTTTTTAAACATTTGTTAGTGAAAACAGCCCCAGAAACAAAAAGTGCCACCTACAACTATCTGGTGCCACTAGACTGCGTAAAAGTCACAGGTTTTTCCTGATCGTGATGAACCTCAGGCCTGATCCGGGACCATGTAAGTCCAGCTGAAGAGTTATTTTCTCCAGTGCGGAGCAAAGAGTTCTGTTCGCATTGGCGGGGGTTGCAAGGATTAGCCTTTTGGCAGTATGAGCAGGCCGAGCATCTCGAGCGGTTATTGCTGTAGTGCAAAGAGGTAGTCATTGCTGGAGTTTCATGTTAGATTCTCGTTGCGTACTGTCACTGTCAGCATGAAGAGCAGGTCCTTCTGGAGCTTCATGCTGGCGGTCGTGACAGGTGGTTATTGCTTGGCACAAAGTGGTCACTTTTTGTTGGTGGGGAGACCATACTTCAGAATTTTCATCTTTGCATGAGGAAGACTTTACAATGATGCCAGCAAAGGGTCCAAGACTTAGTGGGCACCTCTTGGGGATTAGGACTCCTTCCAGCACGGATAAGCAGCAGGGCTCCAGCAGGTCCAGGCAGGTCCAATGATGGTGCTGGTCAGCTAGGAAGTTGCAGGAAACCTCTAAAAGATGGTTGGGTCCCTGTAGCACACACAGGACATCATCCACTGACCATTGGGGTCACTGTTGGTATTCTTGGATCAAGGCAAACAGGTCCAGTCTTCCATCATCAGACAGCAAGGCAGTCCTTCCAGTAGCAGGGCAGTCCTTCTAGCAGCAGGGCAGCCCTTCTTCTTAATCTTCCACATATCCTGAGTTGGTCTGATGAGAGGTTCTGAAGGTCTCATGCTTATGTCTTGTGCCTGGTCTGATGAGAGGTTCTGAAGGTCTCATGATTATGCCTTGTGCCAGCTTTTGCATGGGGGAATCTTCTGACCGTACCCCATAAACTGGCTCAGGTCAGTTATTTTCCTTCCCCTGATCTTGGCTCTAAACTGTCTGTGGTGACAAAGGCTGGGCAGGCCTGATGTCAGTTACCTTTGTGTGTGCTGTAGGCAGGTTCCTTTGAAATGCAATCAGGACACGAGACAGCTCGTCCCCCAGCCATGCTATTAGGAAGACCCACTCCCCTTACACCTAGGTTCCTTTATCTCACTGTTTGGAAGCAGTTCACAACCCCCAACAGCACAACTATTCATGCTCTTGTGACCCAGGACACTAGCAGAAAGACACATTTGTTTTGCTCAGAAAAATGGCAACTTTCTAAAAGTGAGTTTAATCAAAAATGGACGAACCCAGTGGTGTTGGTACGATCACTGGCAAGCAGTGCTTGGGAACCCACTAGGTGAGTAAAAGGCCCCTCACACACCAACCTGGTTGGTGTCATGCTTCATCATAGGGGCCCCAACCGGGTGGCCGAGCGCCTCCCGGTTGTGCTGCAACGCCTGACTACAGCGGAGCTGGTGTGGTGTGATAGTGTGATGTGGTGAAAGATTAAAAATACCTCTGAGAATCCTTGCCGAGGGAAATTTATTAATGGCGGCTCAGGATATATTAAAATTAAAAATTATGTGAAGCAACTACGAAAAGGATTCAATTTCTAATAGTTGGCTATGTGGTTGGTCTACATGTTTCAGCCCACCTCAGGATGTGCGGGGCTTTCTTCAGGACCAGGAAGTGCAGTGAGTGGCAAAATAGGGCCACGTGAATAGTGAAAAATAAAAAGGGTAATTTACCTACACACTCTCTAAGGTGTGTGGAAGCGGTATCAGCTCATTGGCAGACACCGCAGCGAAAAAAGACCTGTGGGAAAGAAGAACACAATACACAGACACAGATAGCAAATGATGCTAGGATTCGCAACAAATATAAAATGCAATCTTTTACTGACTGTGAAAGGATCAATGTTGGCAAATGGTCGTACAAGTGGCAACACACACTCTGTGACATGCGGCTATTGGCTGGTGCTCCACGATGTCAAGTGATTGAGCGGGCGGAATACACCCTCAGTGAGCTATCAGTGAGGCCAGCAGGGAGCATGTGGACTGTCCTCGTGGGGTGCCTGGATGGTGTAGCAGGCAACTAGAAACGGTGATGCCGTGTAGCCACTGGCTGGAATAGTCGGGCTAGATCGCAACGAGTGAGCGATGGTGCGATTAGCATGTCAATAGGCTGTGCGTGTACCAAGCTGCGTGTAGGGTACAATGTACAGTAGTGGGGCGATTACCCTTTGGTGGCGCGCTACAAATGAAAAATAAAGAATAAAAGAGAGGAATATTACACTATGGCTGAATATTGATCGCTGATCAGGAAGGGGAGGAGTGCGCTCCTCGTAACACAGATTCTGCGAAGGAACGAAACAAAGTCAGGAATGGGCATTTATAGCAGTAGATAGCCCGGCAGAGCCAGCAATAAACAGCGCGCGTCACCTTACTTGGTCAGAGAGCAGCACCCGCTAGGCACCTACTGTGGTCTCCCGGCTCCTGGATGGTGTGGAGTCTAAGATTAATGGAGAATATAAGGGGACGGGGGCCATTGCGTACGTGCTGAGAGTCCGGTGATCGCGGGAGGAGCAGGGCAGTCTGCGCATGTGTCAGAACGGAATGCTGATTGCCCGCGAATGCGGGATGGAAGTGCTTGGGGCGCGTATGTGTCCAAAATACTACTCAGGCGTGCATGTGCAGAGAACCGAGAGTATGAACTAGCAAAAGGAAACGGAGTGCTAGAGGGGCTAGTTATGGTGCTGAGACGAGGGTGTTTAACAGCAGGCTGGTATTTGGGCAGTGGCTGTTATGCCTATGGGTGAAAGAGCCATGCTGGATAATATGAGGATATGGGTGGTGTTAAACGGGAATTCTCATGCTGTGAATACTGTTGGACATGCCAGAGATTGCAGGCACAAGGTTAGGGTCTCCTCAGGCTATTCCAGGGGATATTATCGTTCAGCCCAGTTATGTGGCTAGAAAGGCGATAAATCCATCTTTGCTCTTGTTCAAAAAGGCGGCTCTCCAACCATGTTCTTACATCTACAGAAGTAGCCATCCTAGAAAAAGGCCTCGGCTTTGCTCCTACAACCAAATTGGATAAATTTAAATTACATTGTGAACTGGTGGAATTCTTCCGCAAAATCAAACTCAAGGCCTTTTTTGAAAACGCCCCCACCACCACTGATCTGGAAGACCAGGGGGACACCACCCTCAGAGTCAAGTCCACATTCATGCCTCCACCTTGCTCCATACCACCTGAGATCTTGGTATATGAACAGACAGTGTACAAAGAAATAGAAGCACTTAAAGAACCACACACGTTCCAAAACACCAGCAAAACAGAACGTATGGCTCTTATGTCTCTGAAAAACAACTCAGACATTGTCATCAAACCAGCAGATAAAGGGGGAGGCACGGTCATACTCAACAAGGATGACTACCATCAAGAATGTGAGCGCCTACTAAATGACACCAAGAATTACGAGTTACTCACACACGACCCCACACCCACCTTGAAAATTCGCATAAAAACCATAGTGGACGATGCGGAACACTCTGGCCAAATATCAAAGATCGAGGCTAAATTCCTCACTACTACACAAGGCAAAATTCCATATTTTTACACAGTCCCAAAAATCCACAAAAACAAAACCCCCCCTCCTGGACGTCCCATCGTTTCAGGCATCGGATCCCTACTAGAACCTCTATCACGATTCTGTGACCATTTCCTGCAACCACTGGTCCAATCCACCAGCACGCATCTTAAAGATACCAAGGACCTTCTAGGACTGCTAGCAGACATGCATTACGACCCTAACACCTCCTTTCTCGTGTCACTCGACGTGGAAAGCTTGTATACAAGTCTCCCCCAAGATGACACATTGAGAGTACTAGAAGAGGCTCTAAAAGACTCCAACTGGCAATACAGAACCCCACCTTCCTTTGTACTGAAATGCGCCACCTTGGCGCTCAAAGAGAATTACTTTGAATACCAGGGTAAGCTCTACTTACAGAAGTACGGCACATCTATGGGGAGCGTTTTCGCCCCCAGCATAGCAGGCTTGTATGTATTCCATTTTGAGACGAAACACCTTCTCAATAACAGCACACCACGCATTCCCCAAATCAAGTTTTATAGGCGATACATTGATGATATCCTCCTGATTTGGGAGGGATCACAAGAATCCCTGGCCTCATTCTGCGAATGGATCAACACGTGTGACCCTAATCTGAAATTCACACACAACGCAGACAGGCACAAGACCACCTTTCTTGATTTGGATATACAAGCAGCCTCGGGAGGCCTTATTAGCAAGACGCACTTTAAACCAACAGCCCGCAATTCCCTACTGCACTTCACCAGTTTCCATCCCCGAGTTCTCCGTGAAAATCTCCCGTATGGTCAATTCCTCCGCCTCCGTAGGAATTGCAGTGACATCAAAGATTACAAGACACAGGCCACTGATCTCTGCCAGAAACTGCACCAACGAGGCTACCCACATAAAATAACCAAGGCAGCCAACAAAAGGGCCAGGAATCAAAATCGTGATGGCCTTTTGGACAACTACATCAAGGAACCCACCAATCCGCCACTGACATGCGTAACTACCTATAACACAGTGACGCACAAAGTTGCCCAAATCATCAAAAGAAATTGGAAAATACTTAACACGGGCAAACTCAACTGGGAACCTCCACTCCTATCTAACAAAAGAGCCCGCACCATTAAAGACACTGTTGTATCCACGAGACCGCTACTCCTTCCCAGGCCCACCACTACGGTCCTCAACGCCTGGGGTCTTCCTAACATCAAAGGACATTTCCCCTGCGGCAACTGCAGCGTCTGCCATATCACAGAAACAACCAAAAGCCTGAACCTTGAACCCGGCAAAACATGGGAACTTCGCAAACACACGAACTGCAACACTGAAAATGTGGTGTACCGAATAACGTGCCCATGCAATCTCGTCTATATTGGCATGACCACCCGGAAGGTGAAAACTAGAATTTGCGAACATCGCAGCACAATACGCTGCAGGAAAAACATCACAAAAATGACGAATCATTTCTTGGAGAAAGGCCACACCACCAACGACATGAGATGGGTCGTCCTTGAAGCCCTGGATAACAACCTACCCAACATTCAGAGCCGCCTTTTTGAACAAGAGCAAAGATGGATTTATCGCCTTTCTAGCCACATAACTGGGCTGAACGATAATATCCTCTGGAATAGCCTGAGGAGACCCTAACCTTGTGCCTGCAATCTCTGGCATGTCCAACAGTATTCACAGCATGAGAATTCCCGTTTAACACCACCCATATCCTCATATTATCCAGCATGGCTCTTTCACCCATAGGCATAACAGCCACTGCCCAAATACCAGCCTGCTGTTAAACACCCTCGTCTCAGCACCATAACTAGCCCCTCTAGCACTCCGTTTCCTTTTGCTAGTTCATACTCTCGGTTCTCTGCACATGCGCGCCTGAGTAGTATTTTGGACGCATACGCGCCCCAACCACTTCCATCCCGCATTCGCGGGCAATCAGCATTCCGTTCTGACACATGCGCAGACTGCCCTGCTCCTCCCGCGATCACTGGACTCTCAGCACGTACGCAATGGCCCCCGTCCCCTTATATTCTCCATTAATCTTAGACTCCACACCATCCAGGAGCCGGGAGACCACAGTAGGTGCCTAGCGGGTGCTGCTCTCTGACCAAGTAAGGTGACGCGCGCTGTTTATTGCTGGCTCTGCCGGGCTATCTACTGCTATAAATGCCCATTCCTGACTTTGTTTCGTTCCTTCGCAGAATCTGTGTTACGAGGAGCGCACTCCTCCCCTTCCTGATCAGCGATCAATATTCAGCCATAGTGTAATATTCCTCTCTTTTATTCTTTATTTTTCATTTGTAGCGCGCCACCAAAGGGTAATCGCCCCACTACTGTACATTGTACCCTACACGCAGCTTGGTACACGCACAGCCTATTGACATGCTAATCGCACCATCGCTCACTCGTTGCGATCTAGCCCGACTATTCCAGCCAGTGGCTACACGGCATCACCGTTTCTAGTTGCCTGCTACACCATCCAGGCACCCCACGAGGACAGTCCACATGCTCCCTGCTGGCCTCACTGATAGCTCACTGAGGGTGTATTCCGCCCGCTCAATCACTTGACATCGTGGAGCACCAGCCAATAGCCGCATGTCACAGAGTGTGTGTTGCCACTTGTACGACCATTTGCCAACATTGATCCTTTCACAGTCAGTAAAAGATTGCATTTTATATTTGTTGCGAATCCTAGCATCATTTGCTATCTGTGTCTGTGTATTGTGTTCTTCTTTCCCACAGGTCTTTTTTCGCTGCGGTGTCTGCCAATGAGCTGATACCGCTTCCACACACCTTAGAGAGTGTGTAGGTAAATTACCCTTTTTATTTTTCACTATTCACGTGGCCCTATTTTGCCACTCACTGCACTTCCTGGTCCTGAAGAAAGCCCCGCACATCCTGAGGTGGGCTGAAACATGTAGACCAACCACATAGCCAACTATTAGAAATTGAATCCTTTTCGTAGTTGCTTCACATAATTTTTAATTTTAATATATCCTGAGCCGCCATTAATAAATTTCCCTCGGCAAGGATTCTCAGAGGTATTTTTAATCTTTCACCACATCACACTATCACACCACACCAGCTCCGCTGTAGTCAGGCGTTGCAGCACAACCGGGAGGCGCTCGGCCACCCGGTTGGGGCCCCTATGATGAAGCATGACACCAACCAGGTTGGTGTGTGAGGGGCCTTTTACTCACCTAGTGGGTTCCCAAGCACTGCTTGCCAGTGATCGTACCAACACCACTGGGTTCGTCCATTTTTGATTAAACTCATATATATTACAGGGGATACGGATGCACCCTTACCTCCCTAGCTCTCTCATTGTTCTCTTCATTTATTCGCAGCGCACAGCTGCAAGAGCCTCCTCTACTGACGACACTCGCTTCCTTTCCCCCCCCGCCCCCATTTTTTCACTATGGCTGAAAACCCAGGTTTAGGGTTCACGTTGGACGACGTCAGTAGCATACTTGACAATCCCCCCCTACTGGCAGATTTCAATCTGGCATCATCCATTGCCCAAACAGCAGATTGGGAAAATCTCAACGAGAAAAAACGCAACAGAATACGCACTATACTCCACGGAGTCATTCTGACCGAATACCTACGGAACAACACCGCACCTAGGGGCCTAATTGTCACCAATGCCCCACGAATCTTCCTTGAAGATCCCACCTTTCGGAAAGATTGGGCCCAAACAGCATGGAGATGTACCCGTGACTGGATGATACTCATCATCCAAACATCCAAACGTCTCTCTGATGCCTTCCTCATCGAAATACAAGCTACAGAAACCCATTTCAAAGCTACACTTTCCTCATTTAAGAAAAAATTGGACGAAACAAACAAAGAAATCAACGAATACAAAGAAGGCCTTACACAAAGTAAGATTAACAAATTCCAGAAGGATCTCAAAAGGTTCTCTTACGCCAAGACGTACCCCTACGCCGAAGCTGATTATCAACCACCTAACCGTGCAGACACAACAGGCACTTCATCAGACGATGACTGATCCGCAAGTAGTGGCTCTAGCAACAACAGCTACCGTAGACGCCAGCAAGGTAGAAACGGACAACCTGGATGGCAATCACCCTGGACCCACGGCCCCCAGGGACCCAACATGGCTTATCCACCTATGTACCAACCTGTACACCCCCAATTCGGATACGGCTGGAACCCGCCTTTTGGACCCCCACCGCCATACCTGAACCAAAATCATCCACAGGCTTTTTTAGGAAGAGGCCGACGAGGACGCGGAAGGAGATGCAGAGGGAACACAGTACACTGGCAAGACAACCCGCAGCAAGGTGCCCAGACAAGGAGCCAAACCAGAGACCAACAACCAGGCCCGAGCACGCGCTGAGTCTTGTCACTAACCTCTCCAACCATGTTCTTACATCTACAGAAGTAGCCATCCTAGAAAAAGGCCTCGGCTTTGCTCCTACAACCAAATTGGATAAATTTAAATTACATTGTGAACTGGCGGAATTCTTCCGCAAAATCAAACTCAAGGCCTTTTTTGAAAACGCCCCCACCACCACTGATCTGGAAGACCAGGGGGACACCACCCTCAGAGTCAAGTCCACATTCATGCCTCCACCTTGCTCCATACCACCTGAGATCTTGGTATATGAACAGACAGTGTACAAAGAAATAGAAGCACTTAAAGAACCCCACACGTTCCAAAACACCAGCAAAACAGAACGTATGGCTCTTATGTCTCTGAAAAACAACTCAGACATTGTCATCAAACCAGCAGATAAAGGGGGAGGCACGGTCATACTCAACAAGGATGACTACTATCAAGAATGTGAGCGCCTACTAAATGACACCAAGAATTACGAGTTACTCACACACGACCCCACACCCACCTTGAAAATTCGCATAAAAACCATAGTGGACGATGCGGAACACTCTGGCCAAATATCAAAGATCGAGGCTAAATTCCTCACTACTACACAAGGCAAAATTCCATATTTTTACACAGTCCCAAAAATCCACAAAAACAAAACCCCCCCTCCTGGACGTCCCATCGTTTCAGGCATCGGATCCCTACTAGAACCTCTATCACGATTCTGTGACCATTTCCTGCAACCACTGGTCCAATCCACCAGCACGCATCTTAAAGATACCAAGGACCTTCTAGGACTGCTAGCAGACATGCATTACGACCCTAACACCTCCTTTCTCGTGTCACTCGGCGTGGAAAGCTTGTATACAAGTCTCCCCCAAGATGACACATTGAGAGTACTAGAAGAGGCTCTTAAAGACTCCAACTGGCAATACAGAACCCCACCTTCCTTTGTACTGAAATGCGCCACCTTGGCGCTCAAAGAGAATTACTTTGAATACCAGGGTAAGCTCTACTTACAGAAGTACGGCACATCTATGGGGAGCGTTTTAGCCCCCAGCATAGCAGGCTTGTATGTATTCCATTTTGAGACGAAACACCTTCTCAATAACAGCACACCACGCATTCCCCAAATCAAGTTTTATAGGCGATACATTGATGATATCCTCCTGATTTGGGAGGGATGACAAGAATCCCTGGCCTCATTCTGCGAATGGATCAACACGTGTGACCCTAATCTGAAATTCACACACAACGCAGACAGGCACAAGACCACCTTTCTTGATTTGGATATACAAGCAGCCTCGGGAGGCCTTATTAGCAAGACGCACTTTAAACCAACAGCCCGCAATTCCCTACTGCACTTCACCAGTTTCCATCCCCGAGTTCTCCGTGAAAATCTCCCGTATGGTCAATTCCTCCGCCTCCGTAGGAATTGCAGTGACATCAAAGATTACAAGACACAGGCCACTGATCTCTGCCAGAAACTGCACCAACGAGGCTACCCACATAAAATAACCAAGGCAGCCAACAAAAGGGCCAGGAATCAAAATCGTGATGGCCTTTTGGACAACTACATCAAGGAACCCACCAATCCGCCACTGACATGCGTAACTACCTATAACACAGTGACGCACAAAGTTGCCCAAATCATCAAAAGAAATTGGAAAATACTTAACACGGGCAAACTCAACTGGGAACCTCCACTCCTATCTAACAAAAGAGCCTGCACCATTAAAGACACTGTTGTATCCACGAGACCGCTACTCCTTCCCAGGCCCACCACTACGGTCCTCAACGCCTGGGGTCTTCCTAACATCAAAGGACATTTCCCCTGCGGCAACTGCAGCGTCTGCCATATCACAGAAACAACCAAAAGCCTGAACCTTGAACCCGGCAAAACATGGGAACTTCGCAAACACACGAACTGCAACACTGAAAATGTGGTGTACCGAATAACGTGCCCATGCAATCTCGTCTATATTGGCATGACCACCCGGAAGGTGAAAACTAGAATTTGCGAACATCGCAGCACAATACGCTGCAGGAAAAACATCACAAAAATGACGAATCATTTCTTGGAGAAAGGCCACACCACCAACGACATGAGATGGGTCGTCCTTGAAGCCCTGGATAACAACCTACCCAACATTCAGAGCCGCCTTTTTGAACAAGAGCAAAGATGGATTTATCGCCTTTCTAGCCACATAACTGGGCTGAACGATAATATCCCCTGGAATATCCTGAGGAGACCCTAACCTTGTGCCTGCAATCTCTGGCATGTCCAACAGTATTCACAGCATGAGAATTCCCGTTTAACACCACCCATATCCTCATATTATCCAGCATGGCTCTTTCACCCATAGGCATAACAGCCACTGCCCAAATACCAGCCTGCTGTTAAACACCCTCGTCTCAGCACCATAACTAGCCCCTCTAGCACTCCGTTTCCTTTTGCTAGTTCATACTCTCGGTTCTCTGCACATGCGCGCCTGAGTAGTATTTTGGACGCATACGCGCCCCAACCACTTCCATCCCGCATTCGCGGGCAATCAGCATTCCGTTCTGACACATGCGCAGACTGCCCTGCTCCTCCCGCGATCACCGGACTCTCAGCACGTACGCAATGGCCCCCGTCCCCTTATATTCTCCATTAATCTTAGACTCCACACCATCCAGGAGCCGGGAGACCACAGTAGGTGCCTAGCGGGTGCTGCTCTCTGACCAAGTAAGGTGACGCGCGCTGTTTATTGCTGGCTCTGCCGGGCTATCTACTGCTATAAATGCCCATTCCTGACTTTGTTTCGTTCCTTCGCAGAATCTGTGTTACGAGGAGCGCACTCCTCCCCTTCCTGATCAGCGATCAATATTCAGCCATAGTGTAATATTCCTCTCTTTTATTCTTTATTTTTCATTTGTAGCGCGCCACCAAAGGGTAATCGCCCCACTACTGTACATTGTACCCTACACGCAGCTTGGTACACGCACAGCCTATTGACATGCTAATCGCACCATCGCTCACTCGTTGCGATCTAGCCCGACTATTCCAGCCAGTGGCTACACGGCATCACCGTTTCTAGTTGCCTGCTACACCATCCAGGCACCCTACGAGGACAGTCCACATGCTCCCTGCTGGCCTCACTGATAGCTCACTGAGGGTGTATTCCGCCCGCTCAATCACTTGACATCGTGGAGCACCAGCCAATAGCCGCATGTCACAGAGTGTGTGTTGCCACTTGTACGACCATTTGCCAACATTGATCCTTTCACAGTCAGTAAAAGATTGCATTTTATATTTGTTGCGAATCCTAGCATCATTTGCTATCTGTGTCTGTGTATTGTGTTCTTCTTTCCCACAGGTCTTTTTTCGCTGCGGTGTCTGCCAATGAGCTGATACCGCTTCCACACACCTTAGAGAGTGTGTAGGTAAATTACCCTTTTTATTTTTCACTATTCACGTGGCCCTATTTTGCCACTCACTGCACTTCCTGGTCCTGAAGAAAGCCCCGCACATCCTGAGGTGGGCTGAAACATGTAGACCAACCACATAGCCAACTATTAGAAATTGAATCCTTTTCGTAGTTGCTTCACATAATTTTTAATTTTAATATATCCTGAGCCGCCATTAATAAATTTCCCTCGGCAAGGATTCTCAGAGGTATTTTTAATCTTTCACCACATCACACTATCACACCACACCAGCTCCGCTGTAGTCAGGCGTTGCAGCACAACCGGGAGGCGCTCGGCCACCCGGTTGGGGCCCCTATGATGAAGCATGACACCAACCAGGTTGGTGTGTGAGGGGCCTTTTACTCACCTAGTGGGTTCCCAAGCACTGCTTGCCAGTGATCGTACCAACACCACTGGGTTCGTCCATTTTTGATTAAACTCATATATATTACAGGGGATACGGATGCACCCTTACCTCCCTAGCTCTCTCATTGTTCTCTTCATTTATTCGCAGCGCACAGCTGCAAGAGCCTCCTCTACTGACGACACTCGCTTCCTTTCCCCCCCCCCCCATTTTTTCACTATGGCTGAAAACCCAGGTTTAGGGTTCACGTTGGACGACGTCAGTAGCATACTTGACAATCCCCCCCTACTGGCAGATTTCAATCTGGCATCATCCATTGCCCAAACAGCAGATTGGGAAAATCTCAACGAGAAAAAACACAACAGAATACGCACTATACTCCACGGAGTCATTCTGACCGAATACCTACGGAACAACACCGCACCTAGGGGCCTAATTGTCACCAATGCCCCACGAATCTTCCTTGAAGATCCCACCTTTCGGAAAGATTGGGCCCAAATAGCATGGAGATGTACCCGTGACTGGATGATACTCATCATCCAAACATCCAAACGTCTCTCTGATGCCTTCCTCATCGAAATACAAGCTACAGAAACCCATTTCAAAGCTACACTTTCCTCATTTAAGAAAAAATTGGACGAAACAAACAAAGAAATCAACGAATACAAAGAAGGCCTTACACAAAGTAAGATTAACAAATTCCAGAAGGATCTCAAAAGGTTCTCTTACGCCAAGACGTACCCCTACGCCGAAGCTGATTATCAACCACCTAACCGTGCAGACACAACAGGCACTTCATCAGACGATGACTGATCCGCAAGTAGTGGCTCTAGCAACAACAGCTACCGTAGACGCCAGCAAGGTATAAACGGACAACCTGGATGGCAATCACCCTGGACCCACGGCCCCCAGGGACCCAACATGGCTTATCCACCTATGTACCAACCTGTACACCCCCAATTCGGATACGGCTGGAACCCGCCTTTTGGACCCCCACCGCCATACCTGAACCAAAATCATCCACAGGCTTTTTTAGGAAGAGGCCGACGAGGACGCGGAAGGAGACGCAGAGGCAACACAGTACACTGGCAAGACAACCCGCAGCAAGGTGCCCAGACAAGGAGCCAAACCAGAGACCAACAACCAGGCCCGAGCACGTGCTGAGTCTTGTCACTAACCTCTCCAACCATGTTCTTACATCTACAGAAGTAGCCATCCTAGAAAAAGGCCTCGGCTTTGCTCCTACAACCAAATTGGATAAATTTAAATTACATTGTGAACTGGCGGAATTCTTCCGCAAAATCAAACTCAAGGCCTTTTTTGAAAACGCCCCCACCACCACTGATCTGGAAGACCAGGGGGACACCACCCTCAGAGTCAAGTCCACATTCATGCCTCCACCTTGCTCCATACCACCTGAGATCTTGGTATATGAACAGACAGTGTACAAAGAAATAGAAGCACTTAAAGAACCCCACACGTTCCAAAACACCAGCAAAACAGAACGTATGGCTCTTATGTCTCTGAAAAACAACTCAGACATTGTCATCAAACCAGCAGATAAAGGGGGAGGCACGGTCATACTCAACAAGGATGACTACAATCAAGAATGTGAGCGCCTACTAAATGACACCAAGAATTACGAGTTACTCACACACGACCCCACACCCACCTTGAAAATTCGCATAAAAACCATAGTGGACGATGCGGAACACTCTGGCCAAATATCAAAGATCGAGGCTAAATTCCTCACTACTACACAAGGCAAAATTCCATATTTTTACACAGTCCCAAAAATCCACAAAAACAAAACCCCCCCTCCTGGACGTCCCATCGTTTCAGGCATCGGATCCCTACTAGAACCTCTATCACGATTCTGTGACCATTTCCTGCAACCACTGGTCCAATCCACCAGCACGTATCTTAAAGATACCAAGGACCTTCTAGGACTGCTAGCAGACATGCATTACGACCCTAACACCTCCTTTCTCGTGTCACTCGGCGTGGAAAGCTTGTATACAAGTCTCCCCCAAGATGACACATTGAGAGTACTAGAAGAGGCTCTTAAAGACTCCAACTGGCAATACAGAACCCCACCTTCCTTTGTACTGAAATGCGCCACCTTGGCGCTCAAAGAGAATTACTTTGAATACCAGGGTAAGCTCTACTTACAGAAGTACGGCACATCTATGGGGAGCGTTTTAGCCCCCAGCATAGCAGGCTTGTATGTATTCCATTTTGAGACGAAACACCTTCTCAATAACAGCACACCACGCATTCCCCAAATCAAGTTTTATAGGCGATACATTGACGATATCCTCCTGATTTGGGAGGGACCACAAGAATCCCTGGCCTCATTCTGCGAATGGATCAACACGTGCGACCCTAATCTGAAATTCACACACAACGCAGACAGGCACAAGACCACCTTTCTTGATTTGGATATACAAGCAGCCTCGGGAGGCCTTATTAGCAAGACGCACTTTAAACCAACAGCCCGCAATTCCCTACTGCACTTCACCAGTTTCCATCCCCGAGTTCTCCGTGAAAATCTCCCGTATGGTCAATTCCTCCGCCTCCGTAGGAATTGCAGTGACATCAAAGATTACAAGACACAGGCCACTGATCTCTGCCAGAAACTGCACCAACGAGGCTACCCACATAAAATAACCAAGGCAGCCAACAAAAGGGCCAGGAATCAAAATCGTGATGGCCTTTTGGACAACTACATCAAGGAACCCACCAATCCGCCACTGACATGCGTAACTACCTATAACACAGTGACGCACAAAGTTGCCCAAATCATCAAAAGAAATTGGAAAATACTTAACACGGGCAAACTCAACTGGGAACCTCCACTCCTATCTAACAAAAGAGCCCGCACCATTAAAGACACTGTTGTATCCACGAGACCGCTACTCCTTCCCAGGCCCACCACTACGGTCCTCAACGCCTGGGGTCTTCCTAACATCAAAGGACATTTCCCCTGCGGCAACTGCAGCGTCTGCCATATCACAGAAACAACCAAAAGCCTGAACCTTGAACCCGGCAAAAGATGGGAACTTCGCAAACACACGAACTGCAACACTGAGAATGTGGTGTACCGAATAACGTGCCTATGCAATCTCGTCTATATTGGCATGACCACCCGGAAGGTGAAAACTAGAATTTGCGAACATCGCAGCACAATACGCTGCAGGACAAACATCACAAAAATGACGAATCATTTCTTGGAGAAAGGCCACACCACCAACGACATGAGATGGGTCGTCCTGGAAGCCCTGGATAACAACCTACCCAACATTCAGAGCCGCCTTTTTGAACAAGAGCAAAGATGGATTTATCGCCTTTCTAGCCACATAACTGGGCTGAACGATAATATCCCCTGGAATAGCCTGTGGAGACCCTAACCTTGTGCCTGCAATCTCTGGCATGTCCAACAGTATTCACAGCATGAGAATTCCCGTTTAACACCACCCATATCCTCATATTATCCAGCATGGCTCTTTCACCCATAGGCATAACAGCCACTGCCCAAATACCAGCCTGCTGTTAAACACCCTCGTCTCAGCACCATAACTAGCCCCTCTAGCACTCCGTTTCCTTTTGCTAGTTCATACTCTCGGTTCTCTGCACATGCGCGCCTGAGTAGTATTTTGGACGCATACGCGCCCCAAGCACTTCCATCCCGCATTCGCGGGCAATCAGCATTCCGTTCTGACACATGCGCAGACTGCCCTGCTCCTCCCGCGATCACCGGACTCTCAGCACGTACGCAATGGCCCCCGTCCCCTTATATTCTCCATTAATCTTAGACTCCACACCATCCAGGAGCCGGGAGACCACAGTAGGTGCCTAGCGGGTGCTGCTCTCTGACCAAGTAAGGTGACGCGCGCTGTTTATTGCTGGCTCTGCCGGGCTATCTACTGCTATAAATGCCCATTCCTGACTTTGTTTCGTTCCTTCGCAGAATCTGTGTTACGAGGAGCGCACTCCTCCCCTTCCTGATCAGCGATCAATATTCAGCCATAGTGTAATATTCCTCTCTTTTATTCTTTATTTTTCATTTGTAGCGCGCCACCAAAGGGTAATCGCCCCACTACTGTACATTGTACCCTACACGCAGCTTGGTACACGCACAGCCTATTGACATGCTAATCGCACCATCGCTCACTCGTTGCGATCTAGCCCGACTATTCCAGCCAGTGGCTACACGGCATCACCATTTCTAGTTGCCTGCTACACCATCCAGGCACCCCACGAGGACAGTCCACATGCTCCCTGCTGGCCTCACTGATAGCTCACTGAGGGTGTATTCCGCCCGCTCAATCACTTGACATCGTGGAGCACCAGCCAATAGCCGCATGTCACAGAGTGTGTGTTGCCACTTGTACGACCATTTGCCAACATTGATCCTTTCACAGTCAGTAAAAGATTGCATTTTATATTTGTTGCGAATCCTAGCATCATTTGCTATCTGTGTCTGTGTATTGTGTTCTTCTTTCCCACAGGTCTTTTTTCGCTGCGGTCTCTGCCAATGAGCTGATACCGCTTCCACACACCTTAGAGAGTGTGTAGGTAAATTACCCTTTTTATTTTTCACTATTCACGTGGCCCTATTTTGCCACTCACTGCACTTCCTGGTCCTGAAGAAAGCCCCGCACATCCTGAGGTGGGCTGAAACATGTAGACCAACCACATAGCCAACTATTAGAAATTGAATCCTTTTCGTAGTTGCTTCACATAATTTTTAATTTTAATATATCCTGAGCCGCCATTAATAAATTTCCCTCGGCAAGGATTCTCAGAGGTATTTTTAATCTTTCATCACATCACACTATCACACCACACCAGCTCCGCTGTAGTCAGGCGTTGCAGCACAACCGGGAGGCGCTCGGCCACCCGGTTGGGGCCCCTATCATGAAGCATGACACCAACCAGGTTGGTGTGTGAGGGGCCTTTTACTCACCTAGTGGGTTCCCAAGCACTGCTTGCCAGTGATCGTACCAACACCACTGGGTTCGTCCATTTTTGATTAAACTCCTATATATTACAGGGGATACGGACGCACCCTTGCCTCCCTAGCTCTCTCATTGTTCTCTTCAACTTTCTAAAAGTAGCATTTATTAAATTGTAACATGCCCTCTGATTTTACCATTAAAGAGGATTTTGAATGTAAGTTCCCTCTCGTACACTAATAATTTTAGAACCATTAGGTGGGACTTGGTGCTAAAAAATCCATAAACACTTGAAGTGGTTAAGGATAGTGTGATTGCGGACTATGAGTCCTTATCAAAACTCTTTCCTGTGTCCAGGATTGATGAGTTTGCTACGAGTCACAACTCGCTGTCCATATTAGAGAGGTACTGGGAAAAGAAAGGCGCAGGGGGAAAACTGTGCCAAACCCTGATAGTTGGTATATTGGGGAATGTAAATCAGCCAAGAGTGAGCTTATTGTGGTAATCAAGTAAAAATCACACCTAGATATAACAACAAGCATTGGCATAGCCAATAGGTCTCGCCTTTGGGACCTTATAAGTGTTTAGCCATTCAACAATTAATCTTGTTGCAGTAAGGATATTGTGCCGCATAACTAAATACTTATAAGGTCCCAAAGGCGAGACCTATTGGCTATGCCAATGCTTGTTTACTTTGTGCACAGTCATGAAGCTTTTCTGCCACGACAGCCCTGATCAGATGATCAGCAGTGTTACTACCCAATACATATAGTGAGAAACAAAAAAGAAGGACTAATGTGGGTCCAGAGGCGCCATCTTGTAAAGGCAAAAATAATCATGAAATATCATGAAAATGATCAAGCAAAATGTGCGAGCAAACACAAAACAATACTAAGTGTGCAGCTAAAACACAAAACAGTTTTAAAGATGAGAGGATGTGGCCTAACGACTAGGGCAGTCGACCTTTGAGCAGGGGAACTGTGTTTGAGTCTCGGCAGGGACGCTCAACATCCTGTGATTCTGGGCAAATCACATAATCTCCCTAACAAAAATGAATGTGTCCGTCTGTAATGCAACTGGTGCTTATGCAAAGCGCTCTGATACCTTGGGTCGAGTTCGCGCTAGATAAAACTCCCCTAAGAAAGTGAGCAGCCAAAAATGCTGATAGGTCCTCAGCTAGTTTTTTGTTGTTGATATATATATTCACTATACCCTATTTTACACTAGTATTTCTATAGCACCTTCCTACCTCTTGTCGAGGCACCAAAGCACCTTCAAGAGGGCCAGATGAGTAAAAGCTTATTCACTAGTCCATGGATGGGAGAAGGCTGTTAGCTGTGGTAACGCGTGCTTGAGTTGAATGCTGGTATTGTGCATGAGACCGGGAGTGAGTGCTCCAGACCTGGTGCAGTGGCACGTATGCGAGTCTTATACATGTGCCTGTATAGGAATGTGAGGTCAGGAATGCAAGGGCCAGTATAAGCCGGACACTGGTCTCAGTATCCACTGAGCCTGTTTTTGGAAAAGCTGGGTCTTACTTTCTCTTCCGAGCTCTCAATGGTTATTGCCGGCCCTCCTCTTTGAGAGTACATGCCAACGCTTGCGGTGTTTTTTTGCAAGCGGGATAATTTGACACGGGGCTGTCCTGGACCCAAGGCTTTTTCTTTGGTTGCATAATTTGAGTTTGGATTGTAAGAAGATTGTTCCCATCACCTGGACTGTCCGATGTGCAAATCTAACACACTGAGCACCCCCCAACCCCATGTCCCCCCTAACATGGTCCTAGAAATGTGATGAATGTTACACTTTACAGTCCATATGTGCAAATATATGTCCAAAGGGGGCGCTGCTGTTCGTGAGCTGTGCAGTCTAACATTTAATTTACACCACAGAGCTAGCCTTCACATCACAATGTTACACCCATCCGTTTACAACCACTGCTTCACTGCTTCGATGGTTACACGGTCGCTACACTTGCCCTTTAGCCCACTTCGAAATGCCTCATTAGCCCGCTGGGCTAGCCTGGCCCTGGGACTGTTGCAGCTATCTGGTGAAACGCTGCAGGATTTTTACTGTAGTGGTGAGAGTTTTTTTTTGCAAAAACAGGTTTTGTGAGTTTGTTTTGTGTTGCTGTTTATTGCCTGGGAGAGGATGTGACGTCAGGACCAGAGCTGCCAACTTTGGAACCGGGAAATCGGGTTTGAGTTGCGTTGTTGTCTCAACACCCTGTGGTTCTGGGCAAATCACTTGACCTCCTGGTGCCTTTGAAAGAAGAATGTGGCCTTGTGGAATGTATGTGGCTTTCATGGCTGATGTCTGTCTATCAGGATAAAGTGATTCGCCTGCAGCAGATGAAGGGACGGCACTCTGCTGTCGACATCCGATGACATCAAAGGGTTGACCACTTGTCCACCCGTGGGCCTATCAAAGCTCTTCAATGTTGCTGCCGGGAGGACTCCAATGATGGGGGTGGAGGACGAGTGGGGGGGGGGAGCGTTGCTACAGTTTTCCCACTTCATGCTCTTGAAAGTTGTTGGATACCCTACCAATACAAGAACATCACGTTTTGAAACATTGTGATGATTTCTGTTTAGTTTTTCGGTAGACAGCGTAAGACGCTCTGGGACTATCACTTTACTTCTGAGACGGTGACGAGGCCATGAAATCAAAACCACCTCCATCATGTGACGTGTAGAACAAGAAATGCACGATTCGACCACAGCGTGTCGCTGTCGGCCCACTTATGAAAGTGTCAGGTGAAACCATACAATACAAGCGCGCAAGGCAGCAGGGGAAGGGGAGTGAGGAGGGGGCCTGCGCCTGTTTCCCTTGCGGTAGCGAGCAGGAACCATATGTTTGTAATTAACACATGGTCTGAAAGCTCGCTCCCACCAGGGAATCGCCAGACGTGCACACGTTGCCATTGGAAGCAATGCAACGTGTGCACGCTTTTGCCCGCAAAGCTGTGCCGATGGCTAACGGTCTTTTTCCATGCAGCGCATGCGCGCTGCGTAGGCAAGACCTAAAAAGCAGGACCGGCTATCGCCGAGTGTTAAACAAAGCTAAAAGGGAATGGGAGAGTTCATTATGGACAAACCCGCATGAAGCACTCTCAAATAAAGATAATAAGTCCTTCTGGATGACAGTTATGGTTTGCTTAAATGGTCAGAAACCCACTCTTGACTTCTGTATTCAGCCCCAGGAATGGATGGCTCATTTTGAACAGCTTCATTCTACCAAATGTGACAAAGCCAAGGGTGACTTTATGGCTATGAAAACGAATTCCATCCTAAAGCCTAATAGTTTGATATTTTCATTTAACAAAGCATTAAAATCCATAAAATACCTGCATTCCTAGTCGTGCCACGGAACCAGATAGATGGCCAAATGACCTGTATAGGGAAAATCGGGAAATCTGGGGGCCATATATTAACCTGTTGTCCAACACAATCCTAGCTGGTATGGAGATTCCCCCTTCCTGGAAATTAGCGGAAATTCTTACCATCTACAAGAAAGGGGACCAGGCAAATCCGGCCAATTATAGGCCCATAAGCCTGATTGATTCTCTACGAAAAAACATTTTGCTACAGGTCCTGGCACAATATCCAAGATTGGATAAGCAACGAGAGTGTGCTTTCTGATTCGCAGCCGGTTTTTAGGTCAAATGTGAGCACTGTGGATCAGATTTTTCGCTTTGCCTGCATTTACTGTAGGGAGATGATAATTGGCAAGGGCAAACTCTATGTTGCCCTTGTTGACCTTCGCTCAGCGTTTGATTTGGTTCCCCGTGCCAAGTTATGGAGGGTCCTTGAGGAGATGGGGGTACCCGCTCCCTTGCTGGACATCTTAGTGAGTCTACATGCTGACACACTTGCTCAGGTGAGGTGGGGGGAGGATGGGGCCCTGACACACTATCCTTATTGACCAGGGGGGTCAGGCAGGGGTGTGTTCTGTTGCCCACTCTTTTCACGTTATACATAAATGTTGTAATTGGCTTCTTGGACAGGGATGACTGTGATGCACCCAAGATAGGAGGGCAGAGGGTCCCTGCACTCCTTTTTGTGGTCGACACCTTGTTAATATCCAAGTCACCGCAGGGTCTGCAACAATTCCTGAACTCTTTTCAAATGTTTTGCGTTGAGCGGGGCCTGGAGCTTAATAGCCCCAAGACCAAACATTTGATTTTTACTAGGCAGATGTTGACCCTTTGTAAGAGGAGGATGCCAGTTGGTGACACTTCCTTAGATGTGGTGCCAAGTTCCAAGTATCTAGGTATTAAACTCACAAATAATCTAATTTGGGTGCCACAGGTGGAAAAAGCACATTTGTCCTTGGTTCAATGCACTGTATGTTGGCACAATATACAGCAAAATCCTCATCTAGAAGGGTGGCTCTGGCACTGGAAATGTATAATGTAAAGGCCCAAGGGGCGGCTTTATATGGTGCAGAATTGTGGGGTTGTTCACATACAGAGAGCCAGTCCATAGTGGACCAGAGGTTTATAAGAACTTTATTGAATCTTCCTGTAAGCACTCCACTGACTCCATTATATTTAGATTTGGCTCAAAAGAAAACTGCCCACAAGATTGAGAGTAGAATTCTGATCTACTGGTTTCGGCTATGGACAACACCCACCCTCGAATCCTATCAGGAGGAAATCAAAGAACTTTTGGTCCCACAATGTGAATGTAAAGATCCATGGCTTTGTGCTATTAAGGCCCTACTTCAAAGGCAGAATCTGGGTAAATATTGGGTTTTGCCAGAGAGTATGTGTTTAATTGGCAAAGCCAGCATCAAAGCATTTTTTTAGGAGAGTGTGACAATTGACAACGTTATGCAGTGCAAACGTTCCCTATCTGTGACCTTCACTGATCGAAAACCAATGGCTCTTTATGAAAGTACCATCAACGAAATTGTCCCTCTATTAGCCAGGAAACACCACCTCCAGTTTAGGTATGGTTCTCTACCTGTAAAATCCTTCACTGGTAGATGGGAACAGGATAGTGGTTCGTACGATGATCTGTATGTAGGCTCTGAAGGGTGTTCCGTATTGCTTATCCATGTTTTGTTCTTCTGCTCCTTTTACAAGCGAATACGTGCAAAATGGATTGTTTCCCTTTGTAAAAACTTGGATAGTAGTTAGTACCAGGAAACATTCAGATTATTCTAGTGTGATAACAGCCAGATTCTGGTATTTAGCCTGGCCACATTTTTTATGGCTTTTTGGATAAAGTGACTGAAACTTGCCTAGCCACTTTTTAACCTATGAAATGGAGTATTTGATGTCTATGATGCACTGTGGTTGGATGTGCAATATTGTTGCAGACCCTAATTTTGGTCACTGTATTTTTCATGCACTTTAGATAGTGGTCCCGTGCTTACCCGTGCTTACAAAACCTGTGTTTTATATTGCTTTTTTAACTAATATTCAGATGAAGCTTTTTATATATCCTCATAGTTTTATTTATTGTTATTTATATTTGTACTTTTATGTATATATGTGAAGTTGCTTGTCTTGTTTATTTATAATTTTATGATCCATAGTGATCAAAATAAAGTTCTCTGATGATGATGAATATGTTTCTTGAAAGAACGTTGTGCCCTGTTCATGAGTGGAGTGCATTTCTCTTAGGGTGAGTAATTTAATTGAGCTAATTGGCCTGATTTTCAAAGATATTTCAAGACCTATGTTATGCTTTAAAAAAAATACTTAGTCTGTGTCTGGTTGAAAACCATCAGCTCTTTCAGTTTGAATATAATAGTGATTTCCCTCCTGTCAGATTCTCTTCCAATTAACCAGGCCAACTGTGGTTATCTGGTCACGCAGGACTGGGACATTTCACAAGTTTAGATCAACTGTGATGGAGCGCTGTTCAGGTGTAAGGACCAAGTTAGGCCTATTGAACAAGAGTACCTTAACTTGAGGTTGTGGAGCATTGTGAAATCCTGCATTTAGGATGCATTGTGCAGCCAAGGAGATGCGTCGGTTTCGAGGAGCTGCTAGGCTGCAATGCGAGGGCCTGTATTACCATTGAGGTTCATGTCGATAAAGGCTCTAAATGCAAAGTTTGGAGCTAAGGATGCGTCGGGCAGCCAGGGAGAAGCCTTGTTTTTGAGTTACTGTGATACAGAGTCCTGGCCCTGGGAGATGATGCATCGATTGTGGTTGGGCTTGCATTGTGCAGCAGAGGAGATCTGTAGGTACTGCTGGTTCCACAGATGGCCTGGTAGAGCACCTTCAGATCCATTTCCAAGGGTCCAGGACTGAGGTGGCACCACTTGGCAGTGTTGAACTCACATTAGCGGAGTCCAGATGCTAGTTACAAGAGACTCTGCCCTTGATTCACTCTAGTCGCACTGGGAAGAGGTTGCAAGCCCAGTATTCTCACACAGGCAGGAGGCCAGCAGGGAAGGCAGTCCCTCAGGACAGCAGTCCAGTAGAGTGGCAGTCCTTACAGTTGCACAGCAGTCCTTCATTCTGGCTGTCTTCCACAGGTCCAGATGTGTACTGAAGAGTTGGTGTCTGAGGTCCAATATTTATACCTGTTGCCTCTCTTGAAGTGGGAGAAGCTTCTACAGGTTTTACTTTGCAGTTCACAGGTTTCCTGCCTCCCATGCCCTGGCTCCAGATTAACTGCAGGGGGTTTACAATCCTATGTGTGAAGGTAGGACACAGCCTATTCAGGTGTAATTGAGGCTGTGCCTAACTCCGCCATCCCATCCTGCCAATGATGGCCTATTCAGGCACACCTCAGCTCTCTATTTGGTTGTGGCTGTGTAGGAGAAATACACAAAGTCCAATTGTCAACTACACTCAGTCATGTAACCCAGAGACAGGCTGAAGGCACTAAGGGCCAGATGTAGGTGGCCAAATACCGAGCGGTTACCGACCGGTAAATAGCCATGTACAATGTAGGTAACACCAAACACCATCGTAAACCAAGGAATCGCTAAAAATAAGGGAAACCAGTTAGCGATTCCTTAATTTGCGATTAGCATACACTGAAACCCTAAATACCAAATCGCAAAATAAGAAATCCTTAAAAACTCGCAAATCGATGTACCAAAAATTGCTAATACCGATTTTTCAATTTTTCGGTATTTAGGAGTCGCAAATTACCACTGACTCAAAGCAGGTGGTAATCAGGTGCACTGCATTTAAACAACCCTAAAATGCAACAGTGTGAACACTATGTTATTGCAAGGCGGCTTCGGATGCAACCAGCAGGACTGAGGATCTGGAGACGGGAGGAACGCGTGTACAGACTGCACGTTACATTGTTCCAATTGACTGAGGCTGAAATCCATGAGAGGTACAGGCAACACCCCCAAACCATCCTAGACCTGATACAGGACCTGCACCCACTCCTGGAGCATCAGACACCAAGGGCGCACGCTATACCAACACATGTTCAGGTGCTCTGTAGCCTGCACTTACTTGCATCAGGTAGTTACCAGGGGGTGATAGCTGTGGCAGGTGGTGTATGACAGAGTTGCCTGTCCCATTTTTTCAACACTTTCCTGGATGCCATGATACAAAGAATGCATCACTACATATGCTTCCCCAGCACACAGGCGGAACTGCAGAAAACCAAGATGGATTTTTATCAAAAGGCACAGTTCCCACATGTAATAGGGTGCATTGATGGGACACACATACCAATCTGCCCACCTGCAGCTACAGAGTACATATATTGGAACCGCAAATCTACACATTCTATCAACGTGCAGGTAATTTGCGATCACACCATTACCGACATCGCAGCCAAATTTCCAGGGAGCACCCATGACTCCTACATATTCAGGAACAGTGGGATCTGCACACGTCTGGCTGGGTGCAAATTTGGAGAAGGATACCGGCCAGGTAAATCAATGTGACACACCCTGATGTATACCTTGGATGAATGTGTCGGTGACTGTTATTAACAACACTTCCTTTCTCACTCAGGTGATAGCTCATATGCCGTGCGGGAATGTATCCTGACTCCATATCTCAAACCATCTACCCGAAGTGAGAGAAGATACAATGTGGCACATAGATCTATGCGCAATGTTGTGGAGCGCACATTTGGACTCTTAAAAAGCAGGTTCCGCTGCCTCCACAAAAGTGGAGGTGCACGTCAGTACAGCCTCATCATCTGCTGTAAAATAATAGCAACATGTGCCATGCTGCATAACCTTGCCACAAAGAAAGGAACAGCAGTGGAACTAACTGACTCCGAGGATGAGGGTGAGGATTGTCCACAGCCAGAGCACAGCGCAGCAGGTGTGGCAGCAGCACCAGATGGGAGACACAGACGGGCTGAGATCACACGCAACTATTTCTGAGTAAGTAATGAGACACAGCCAGTAACTGTAATTGCGTGACGGTGTTTAGGCAATAGCATAGCAATAGCATAGCACACCGCCTCAACATGCCATGCCAATAATCTATGGGCATTCCAAAGGTGAAATGGGTTACATCACCCATCTCTCAATGCCAGGTGATGGCTGTCATTATTTCCTGCGCCCACGCACAGCACTGCCGCATCCCCTGGGCACACTGTCCTCACTGGCGGTCTGTCCTGTGGCAGCTCTGTGCCTTTCGCTGCACCTCCTGGACTCGGTTATCGGGGGTGCGATGATGCTGCGGCTAGTTGCCTCTTCACTATCCCCCATCCCCTGCACCTGTAGTGCCTATTTTGTTGGTTTGTAGCACTTCCAGTGCACTGGTAACTGTGACCAGCCCCCTTGCCATGTCACGGCTGCAGTGGGCCATCTGCTCCTGCATGGCCACCGAGCGCCTGCAGAGCACAGAGGTGGCAGTGGAGAGGCGGTTCACCGCCTTAGTGTAGCTGTCCAATTTCTGCCGGTCCCTGCGCCTCGCCAAACGATCCTCATCCAGTTTGCTGCACAGCAGCCTCACTGCCTCTGACATGTCCCTCATGCCCTCAGCCACAGTATTGTTCATGCTATTTATGCCCTCCTTAATTTCCAGCATGTGTCTGTTCATGTGGACCATCTGCCGTTGCACTGATCTAAGTGCTTTGCCTTGCAGACGCTGTACCTTGAGCATATTCCTCTCGAGACTGGCGAATACGCTTGAATCCTCGTCCTGTGCTATAGGACTGGCTACCCTTGCTCTGCGGCGTCTGACACCTGTGTTGGCACGCTCGGTGGGGGACTGTGTGCCTGCACTGTTGTCATCCTCTACCAGCGTAGAATGTTGGCCTCCCATGCTGTCCTCCTCGGACACCTCCATCTGCTGGAGGCTAGCCACTGTATGCTTCCTGGCTCTCATGGTGGTGGAGGTGATGGTGGCGGTGGTGATGGTGGTGATGGTGGTGGTGGTGGTGGTGTGTGCTCTGCAGGCAACAAGACCTCCTCCTACTGTGTGTTGTCTCTCCTGGGTGCCTTTCCTGTGTCCCCTTCAGCAGCCTTGCGCGATGGCCCGCCTGTGGAGACTGAATGTACATGTGCTCACTTGTCTGGCAGCATTGGCGTAATTATAAATTTCATGACTGCCAATTAAACTGACTGTCCTCAGCTTGCTAATTGCTGATGTGTGTCACATCCCTTTGGGTTCAGTGGACTGACTGTTATGATAAGTGTTACTTCTGACTACATGTCCCATAATGCATTGCTGGTTTTTAGGAAACCATGTACTGGAGTGGGAATCATACTGCCTCATTGGGGATTGTGGTTTGGGGTTAGGGAGTGGGGGGCACACATTGCTGTGCATGCATCTTACCTTGCCTGTTGCCAGCTCTGGCTGGGCTGTCTGCATCTCCAATCCCACTCACGCTCTCCGGCTGAAGGGTGGACTCCACCAAAAGATCCAGGGCAGTTGGTACAGCCGCTGTAGATCTCCCACCACCTGTCTGCTTGGCTTGCTTGAGCCTATCAGCCAACCTCTCTTTTACACGTTTTCTGAGGTCATACCAGCGTTTTTTTAGTTCTTCAATTCAGCGCTGGGTTACGCCAATGGCATTTATCCTCTCCTGGCCTCTTTTGTGATTCAGGGACGTGCAGGGAATTTTTGCCAAACAGCTTATCATGGTCCTTTGTCACCTCCTATATCAGCACCTCTAGCACCCTCTCGCTGAATTTGTGTTTTCTTTTGCGCCCTCCTTCTCCTGGTTGTCCATTTCTGGTCTGGGGTGTCAGCAAGAACTTTGCAAAGCTGCTTCTGTGTTGTTTGCTGTGCTCCCTACCTCTCCAACAGCTTCAGGATCAGTGCAGCTGCATGGGTGTGGCCACTTCCTGGTTGTGAGGTCATCAGGAAGCACAGGATTGGCTGATTCACCAATTTGCGATTTTTCAAAATACCGGAATCGCTAATTACTGGAATCGGTAAATTTTTTCGCGATTTTTACCGAATCGCTAAATTTTACCGATTTATTTATTTATTATTATTTTTTTTAATATACATCGGAAATACCAAGTTCTTAATCGGTAAAATTTGCTATTAAGAACTTGGTATTTCGGTTTTACCTACATCTGGCCCTTAATGGCTGAGACAGGTAAAATCACATCTTTCTAAAAGTGGCCTTTTCAAAATTGCAATAAAAAAATCTGAATTCACCATGAAATGGGATTTTTCTTTACAATTCCAAAGACACCAAACATGAACTCCTACCTCTTCCCATTTAGAAGTTACAGCATATTAAATTAATAAGGTAACTCCAATGTTATCCTATAGGAGATGTAGGCTTTGCAATAGTGAAAAGCTAAATTAAGAGTTTTCCCTACCAGGACATGTAATTCTTAAAATTACATACCCAGCTTTTTAAATACATTGCACCTTTCCCTGTGGACTGTCCGGGTCTACCCTAGATGATGCATATGTATTAACAATCATTGGCATAGCCAATAGGTCTCGCCATTGGGGGCCTTATAAGTGTTTAGCCATGCTGCGCTAAGTCCTGGCTTACTCTTGAAATTCGGGAGTAAGTCTGTAATACTATAAGAGTATACCCCAGTTGCATCTATGGTAATCCTGCCCTAAGTGTTTGAATATATGACTGCATGCACGAGTGTGTTTGCATGCCGCTCTTTGATGGACTGTGCTAGATTACTATTGTGAATTATGAACTGCACAGAAACAAATGGATCTCTGTGACAAAAGCAGTAACCCACAAAGCTATGCACATACAATACACTTCTGTGATCTGCGTGGTGCACATTCTTTGCAGCAGGCATATTAACCCTTTTGCGCTACCATAGATTAGTAAAAACTGCCACTCGACAAAACTCCAGCTCATTCCAGCAGGAACAGTAATCCCCAGAGATATTTTGACAATTTTATTGTCAGAGAAAACTGCTGTATATACACAAGGAATTTTGCAGCTGCATAACTAAAACCAGCTCAAAGAGCAGCCTACAGTGACCGTGTTGCCAACTTTAGGATTACAAGGCGCGTACAGAGTAATAAACACTCCGATGCCTCGTCAGGAGGTATGAGACGCTACAAAACTGCTAAAATACAATCCTGACAACGGTACCAACTCGCGTGCCACCCAGTGCTTGAAATGGAAAATTAGAAGTGCAGGTATTATTTAACAGAGTACCTGCTTGTTTCTGAGAGGATCCGGTACTCTCCAATTAAAAGTATTCAGTTTTTCTTGAGAAGTGCAGGTACTCTCTCACACAATAAAAAAGTGCAGGTACTTAGTACCGGACAGTACCGGCCCATTCAAAGCACTGATGCCACCTTCATTTAAATGGCTTCACAAGTTTCTGGGAAGTGATGTGGTCTGGTGGCTGAACTGGAGACTGTCAATCGAGACGACCTGAGTTCTGATTCCAACAGCATTTCCACGTGTGACCCTGGACAGGTATCTGTCCCCTTCCTTACTGCCTTAAAAAAGGTGATCATCCACAGAGTAAAGGTTGCTAAAGGAGGCACTTGTCTCTGACAGAGGACACTTCCACTGAAATATTGCAACTAATGTTCAATTTAGAATGGACAGAATTTGTAAAGCACAAGACACGAGGGTTGGTAGAATGTTATGTTAGGGTGCTTGGGTGACGCCCGATGCATTCATTATATGCCAATAGCCAACACAGTGATGCTGAGAATGGCAGCATAGGTGACATCAGTGAAGAGTTTGATGAAGCAGTTTTGATAAATAAAGAAATTCTATAACACACTACGGACACAATCAACCCCCCCTTTTCAGGTGGACCCTGTCCTGTTATTTCTGAATGTTTTCTTTAATACTTCAGTTTTTTACCTTCATTACCTTCCTGTGTTGATTCTCCGCTCTGCACTGCAGCCCAGCTGAACTCACACTAGGGCCCTGAAGTAGTAGATTGTTGCAGACGGCACTTAATATTGAACTGGAATAAACACACAGACCGTGCTTGATGTAGACCCTCGTGTCTACAATAACTGTGCGTTCACAAAAAGAAAAACATGCGAAGCACGCCAAAGACTCAGAAATGCCAAAAAAGGCACACAGTAGCATCGAATGTGTTTTGGGCTAAAAACAAATTGATATTTGGATGTGCGACCATACCTTCAGTGAGCGGCCCGCTGACTTGAGTACTGGAGTCCGGTCATCTCGAGGACTCCCCTAGTGGCCACCTCACATTAATGCACCAAAGAGCAATTAAAAAGGAGCACTCCACTGGTCGGCAGAACTGATTAGACTGGGCTGCTCCACTAAAACAAGCATTGGCCACGCGCGCGGCGGGAAAAGCGGGAGTTGTGTGCGCGCACGGCCAATGCTTTCCAAAAAAACATGGAATGCGAGCTTGAAACAAGCATTGGCCACGAAAGTCATTGCGATCACGATCGCTGTGAAAGCGAAAGTGATCGCGATGACGCGCTAAAGGCGTTCCTGAGTGCTGCTGGCTGGCCTAGCCATGGCGGCTGCGCGCGTGCACGCTCACGTGCACGCAAGCGCTAGGCCAGCCAGCAGCACTTAAAAAACTCACATACAAAATGTCTCTCCGAGCCAGCGCATGCGCTGGGCTCAGCGAGACCTAAAAAGGAAGGTGTGAGCCTGGGAAAATGGTTATTCTGCCTGGTTGAAATGACACTTTAAAACTGCACCCACAGGCAGCTATGCCACGCCAGAGACACATGTAAAGGGCTACCTAAGTGGGTGACACTATCAGTGCTGCAGGCCCACTTTTGTCACCCTAAGTGGGAAGGGTATGCCCAGATGTGGGTTCCGTGCTCACTGTGCCAATGGATTCAAGCTAGCCTGGCTGATGTGGAGTGATGCCTCAAAACCGGTCCCAGGATGATTGTTTCTGTTCTAGGGAGGACCTGGCTTGGCAGTTCGAGCTGGACTGTTCCCATGAGGAACAGGGTCAAGATTGATTTGCATATGGCTGGGTCTAAACTGGGGTGGCGGGTGAGCAATGGATTAAACCCAGTTCTTTGTGACTAAGGGTGAAAGTTTGCTTTGTTCGGCATTCCGTCCATCAATAGTTCCTTTTGCTGCAGGCCCACTAGTAGCATTAAATGTATAGGCCCCGAGTACATGTGATACCATTTTATTGAGGCCTTTTAAGTAAATTAAATATGCCAACTGGGGATAAACCAATGTTACTAGGTTTTAAGGAGCGAGTTCAAGCACTTTAGCACTTTAGCACTGGTTAGCAGTGGTAAAGTGCATAGAGCTCTAAGGTCACTACAATAATTCTGCGCAATTCTGCTTTTAAACATGCACCTTGCCACCGCCTTGTGTTCCCTGCACTCTGATACCTTTTCAGGGATCGTCAACTCGGGTGATCGGTGACTCTTGGAGCCATGCCACAATCCTTCATGGTTGCCTCCACAGCTGTGACATGGCCTGCTAAGTGAAGCCTTGTGCTGAGTGCTGTCTTTATGGTGCTACTGCTAGTTCCTGTCTGAAGCCTCCGGTGCCAAGCAGGGGCTCCTAGCCACATAGGGACGCCTATGGGGGTGCCCTGCTGGGGCAATCTTTGAGGGCCAAGTGCTGTGTGGAGGTGGACGGGCGTCTCTGGGCCTGCGATGAGGACGGGGGCTAAAGATGTCCTGCAGCCTTCCCCCTGACTCCTGAGGTGAGCTGAAGTTGCGGTCACCGGGGAATACACAGTACCTGCACCCTTCAGATGTGTGAGGCGGAGGGCCCTGCCGCTGTGTCTGGGGGCTCGCCACATTGAGGAGGGTGGTTAAACATACTAGAACTGTGTATTCTGCCTGATCCCCCCGCGGCTGTTGGAGGGGGGCCTGAACTGACCGCTGTGCTCCTCTGTCAGTCCCTCGAGCATCTGTGGGGGATTGCATCTCATTGCTCTTCTTGGTTGGGACGAGGCCGGATCCCTGTGTCTTTTAGACCTAACTGGAGTGGGGGCTCCAATATTACATATTCCACTTGATTCCCGGTGCCGGCCAACTCTATGGTGCTGTAGCTCATGGGATTGCCTGTGACTCTGGGCTGCTGCCTCCATAGCTGGGGTGATTTGTAGCAGTCCCCCGTGGGTGCCTTATTGCACCAGCTAAGGCCCCTTCTGCCACAGCAGGTGGATTCCCCCGCTGTACCGTGGTGGTGCCCCTCTCTGTGGTTCTGGGGATCTTTGACAGCATAGGTTGCGGAGGAAATTGGGGGTGTTGGCCCCCTGGCTTTGACTGCTTTCTAGAGACAGTGGCCCTTCATACACAATGCCCCCATTTTATAACTCACATTGATATAAGGATTGAGGTACAGTGTATGGATTTTTTGAATGTCCTCCAGAGCCTTCTTCTATTTCAGCGAGTGCACATTTACAGTTCAATGCTTGTAAACAATGAAACTGCGATTACCACCATGGATAAGACTGACAAGACCTACCTCAAACTTCATTTTGAGCAGCGAAAAATATCTAGGCTGCACGAGGATCGGGCGGAAACACTGGGGAAAGATGCAGATGCGTCTGGCCGGAGCTGGGTGGAGACCTGCAACAAATCTTGACTGCTATGCAACTCAGACTCACAAAGATTGAATAGAAAACTATGCCCTCACCTACCGCATGGACAAGACTTACAAAGATTGAATAGAAAACTATGCCCTCACCTACCGCATGGACAAGATGTTAGAACACATTGATAAACATGTCGAGTGCTTAGATATGGTCGAGATATGTTTATCGGAGGCTGAGGATGAGCAAAGCTCAGTGGTGTGGCACAGAAGCAGCTGGAGAAGACAATCACATTTGTGCAGGCCAAGGCAGAGGACCAGGAGGCCCACACTAGATGGAATAATATCCATATTATAGGGCTCCTAGAATCTACAAATGTGGGTACTATGGAGACCTTTGTAAAAAAGCTCCTTGCAGATCTTTTGGGGTGAGAGACATTCTTTTTTTTTAAAGAAATTTTTATTAGGCAACTTCATTACGTACAATATATACAAAACAAAATTTCAGAATTTTATAGAATAGAATACAGTGCTGAAAATAATAATCCGAGGTTTAGATAACTCACAGATAAATAATACATTTCAATTAGTCTGATCAACAACAGAAAAAAACAGAAAAAATCTAAACTAAAACCTGTTTTTCCAAGAGGTAATTGGCATCCAAATTAGAGCACCACGTTGTCTAGCCTTTTTGCCTTTAACTGCATAAATTGCCATTTCTTGGTTTGCTATTCCCAAAAAGCGAGTTATCCAAACTTGGAAATTAGGAGGATCTATGTCCTTCCATCTGGTAGCCAATATGAATCTATATACTGCCATACCCAAAAACAGACACATCTCTTCCTCCTTAGTATGACTCAAAGTATTGTCATGCCCAATCAAAAATAAAGTAGGAGACACCTGGACTTTGTGGCCAAAAACCTCTTCCCAAAAATCTGATATTTTAGTTTTAAGCAAGGTCAGTTTACTGCACTCAGAGAACATATGTATTAAATGTGCCGGGCCCATCCCACACCGCGGTCATTTATCGTCTGTTCGTTTGCCCCATGTGAACAGTTTTGCGGGTGTAAAATATAGGTTGTATACAGTCTTATAAAATTGTGCTTTAAGAGTTGCTGTTAGAAAAATCTTATCAGCGAGGGAGAGAATCTTATCCAAATCCACATTTGGATTATTCAATTTAGATGCCCAGCATGTTTCTGTTCTTTCCATGTCGTTTTGACATTGTTCCATCAACAACCTATATATTATACTTATACTGGTTTTTTTTCCCCCTCTGTCAATAATTTCAAGAAAAGAAACGGTCTTCATTGAAATTTGTGAAACCTTCGCGGAAAGAATGGAATTTATTTGAATATATTTAAAAAGATCGGAAGTCGGGATATTAAATTTAAGTTGAAGGTTGGAGAATCTCGTACTAGATGGAGCATCTAAGAAATCCCCCACTGATAATAACCCAAGGGCCTACCATCTTTTAGCAATATCGTCATTAATTTGTCTGGAAAAAAGAAAAGAGTGCCATAAGGATGTATCTCTATTAATTTTTGAAATATCAAAATGTTTACAATTTTTTTTCCAAATACTCCAAGCATTATCTATAATTTTGAATTTAACCTTCTTAAAATAGGATGGTTCAATTTGTCGTAGCAATAGTCCTTTTGCATTCTCACCTACAGCCAACTCGTATATAGAAGGGATACGTATACTAGCTGTACTATAGGACAGAGGGCTAGCATTGAGTAGCGGGAACATCCCTTGGAGGAGGCTAGTCCAAAAATATTAAGTTATATTGGGAAGTCCTAGGCCCCCTCTCTGCTGTGGGAGAGATAGAAATTTTGAGGATCTTCTGATCTTGCCGCATCCCCAGATAAATTTAGAAATTAGTGTTTCCAGGATTTTAATAGTCTTATCCTCAGCTAAGATGGGTATCGCGCGAAACAGATACAAGATCTTTGGAAAGATGTTCATTTTAACAAAGTTAGTCCTTCCTATAATTGAAAGATTAAGGCTGTTAACCCTCAGTAACTCCTTTTTAATATTTACAAGCAAGGGGTCGTAGTTAAGTTTGTTAATATTTTCCATCTGTGGGGATATACAGACACCCAAATATACTGCGTTAGATGTCTTTTGGGGATCATTGAATAAGGTGCTTTGAGTGCATATGACAACAGTTTTTTCAGTGTTCAAAGAGTATCCAGACATATCTCCGAAAGACCGAGTTATTTTCTCGATTTCTTCTAAAGCCTCATAGGCATCTGGTGTCAAAATCGCCACATCATCGGCATAGGCCAATACCTTAGTTTCGTAGATGCCTGTTTTAATTGGTGTTATGACCATATTTGCCAATAGTTTCTCGTTCAGGGGATTTATATATAGGGCAAATAGTATTGGGGAGCAAGGACAGCCCTGTCTTGTACCCCGTTGGATTTTAAATGGTCTCGATTCTAAGCCCATCGTCAGAACTTTTGCTGTCGGATCTTGATACATGGCTTGTATTGCTTTGATAAGCCCAGGCCCAAAGTTATTAGAGTCCATTATTGCCCAAAGACATTCTTTTATATGTCTGTTGTGGAGCGCACTCACCATTTGCTAGCCTCTAAGCAAATCCCTGGGGCTAGGACCCAATCGATTATAGCAAAACTGCTTAATCATTGAGATTTTGATGCCACATTGTGTAATACCAGGGAGTTACACACCCTTTGGTACGAAGGTGCAGAACTCTTAATATTTCTATTTTACACCACAGGTCCAGGAAGCACAGAGACAGTTTCTACCAGCCGAAAGGAAATTACAGGAACTAAAAATTTGCTATGCTATTTTTTTACCCCACTTGTCTATGGGTGACAGTTGATGGAAAAACAAAGATCTTTGGTGGCCCTAAAGGCTTGCAGAAATATCTCAAACAACATGAGCTGGCAGGCAGTAGACAGATGTCACCAAGGGCAGAACACGGGGAGTCTGAGACCTCTTCTACTTTAGATGAACCTGGTTGATAATGATTTACCTTTGAGCCTTTGCATGCCAAAAACCCTAAGGGTTTGCTCATTATCTGCTAATGTGTTTTGCATAGCTGTTTTCTTTTGAAGATGCTAGGATTTCAATATGTAGTTCTGATGTTATGTTATAATATGTATGACATTTGACTTGTATGCAGAGTCATTGGGTGGGGTAACATATTCCTGATGGTCTGCTGCACGATCAACGCAATGTCTATCTTGTATGTGGCCCCTCTGTGACTTTGTGTCATGAGGGTGCTCGGCGGTCATATTCTGCCTCCATGTGTGTGCTACATTGTTTTCATGGGGTTTTGTTGATTGGGAGATTGGGTGGGACCGGGTAGGTGTGCTTTACCATACCACATGTTGGGGGGCATGACGTGGGAGGGGTGGATTTTGGCATTACACATTAGTAGTATGGCATAAACCATGGTATATACAGGTGCTTTAGTTGCAGCTTTTCCAGTTTTTCCTCATTACACGATGCACAAAAGCCTGATGGGGTAGGGGACATGACTGCGTCTACTAGGCACTCTTCATTGTTGAATTTTCTCGCTTGGAACATTAGAGGGCTGAACAACAGTAGGGAAGTTCATAAAGTGTTCTTATATTTACAATGTCATCAGATAGATTTAGTCATCCTACAGGAGACACATCTTGCTCCTAATAGTGGACTGCTCACACAGAGATACACAACAGAGGCATGCTGTGTGGCTGGTTTCACAACCCATGCCCAAGGGGTCCTGATTTGGGCCAAAGGAGGCTCCGGGATACAATTGCAGGAAATTTGTGTAGACCATGGAGGACGTTTTGTGGTTGTGCGATGCCACAAAGACAATTTTGAGGTGTTATTCTGATTGGGGGTCTACATACCTAACTATGGCGATCCACAGTTTTATCATGTACTCCATGCTAAGCCAGCCTGTTATGATGGTTTACCTCAGATTTGGGGCAGCGACTTTAACTCCATGTGTGCGCTACATTGTTTTATTGTTTTCATGGGGTTTGCTGATTGGGAGATTGGGTGGGACCGGGGGGCTGGTGTTCATTGCCGTGTCATATGTTGGGGGACATGACGTGGGAGGAGTGGAGTTGGCATATCGCATTAGTAGTGTGGCTCAAACGATGGTGTATACAGGTGCTTTAGTTGCAGATTATCCAGTTTTTCTTCATTACACGATGTAGAAATGCCTGATGCAGTAGGGGACACAACTGCTTCTACTAGGCACTCTTATTTGTTGAAAGTTCTCACTTGGAATGTAAGAGGGCTGAACAACAGTAGGCAAGTTCATAAAGTGTTCTTATATTTACAATGTCATCAGATCGATTTAGCCATACTACAGGAGACACGTCTTGCTCCTTATAGCGGACTGCTCACGCAGAGATGCACAAGAGGTACATGCTGTGAGCCTGGTTTCATAACCCATGCCCAAGGGGGTCCCATGGGTTACAATTGCCGGAAATATGTGTAGACCCCGGATGAGGTTTTGTGGTTGTGCGATGCCACAAAGACAATTTTGAGTGGGGGTCTACGGACCTAACCATGCTGATCCACAGTTTTATCATATAACCCATGCTAGGCCAGCCGTTTATGATGGTTTACCTTGGATTTGGGGCGGCAACTTTAACTGCGTCCAGTCCCCCTATTTAGATAGCCCTTGGGGCCTGCCTCAGTGACCCTCGCTGGCAGCCCGTGCTATAGTGGATGTGGTCAACCTTTGTGGTCTGATGGATGTGTGACGCTGCCGTTCTCCATGTCCTCCATCACTCTACTATTCATGATATACATAAACAAACTGACTGCTGGCTAATTTCATGCAGTTTGATGCCCGTTGTCCAGCACTATGAGCATTTACCTCAAACATACTCTGATCACTCACCGGTGCGATTAGTTCTTGTGTTGGAAGACCCACTTCCGCGTGCGTTCTCTAAGCGCTTCCCACAATATACTTTGTTGGACACCGCGTTCCATCAGGAACTGGTGCTGGAGATTGATAGTTATTTTAATACGAATCTGGGTTCAGTGTCAAACTTTGCCACTATCTGTGAGGCTTTCTAAGTTTACATCTGTGAGGTTACCATCTCGAAACATGCAGGTGTGCTCCGCTCAATTCGAGGCCGCCTTGCAAGGCTAGATGGAGATTTGGCCACATTGGAACTTGCGCATGGAGAGACGGTAGAGAAGGTGCTTTTGAGAGATGTCCGAGCCAAGTTGGTGAGTACAATGGGCTGGCTGAAAATGAGGTTAAGCACTTGGGCAGGTATGCTACAGCTCAAATGTATGGTGAGGGAGAGTGACATGGTGCAAATCTGGCCACCCTTGTTCAGCCCAAGTCCCAAAGATCGTGTAGTATTAACTGTAAAAAACAAGTAGGGCATGCCTGTACACAAGTCCGGTCAGGTGTGAGATCGGTTCAGCTGATATTATACCAATCTTTACACTTCGCGTACCAAACTTGATGAACAAGCTGTAACTGACTACTTAATGCACATAACCATGAAGTGGTTGACTAATGATAATAGGGTGTGGCTTATGGCCCCTCTTCATCCCACCGAAATTGTTGCTGCATTAATTGTTGCTACTGAGTGGGAAGGCACCGGGCTCTGACAGTTTAATGGTGGCCCATTAAGTTAAACGCATTCCACATCTGGTCATTCGTTTCAAAAAGATGGTCCATGATGGTCGTATGCCTCCGACAATGCATGAAGCGTTACTTGTCACTCTGCTTAAACTGGGTAAACCAGCACATCAATGTTCCTCTTATTTTTTAAACATGGTGATAGCTCCTATTCTATTTTTCGCCGCCTACGTCGAGCACCGATCACAGTTCCTAAACACACTTCACTATCCAAATATAGTGACTGCACCATTTTTTAGTGCACAGTATGACATCGTTGTCCTAGCACTAAGCATGCCTGAAAAGAACGGTCCGTTTGGTGCAAACCGTATCACTAATTTTATCCATGTCACTTCTGTTCTAAATTAACATGCCTGGCCTCGTATTTACAGTGTTTTTCCCTTCTCTCCCTTATTTTTTCCCAACAAATGTCATTTGTATGTAGCATGAAAGGCAAATTGTTTATAATTCCAAGACAAACATGATTTATATATTTGTCCTGAAGATGATGCCATTTATTTTGTTTTTCGGCATCGAAACGTCGTCGACACAATAGGATCATATGTACTGAATATGCTTGTGAATGCTATATACAATGGTCACTCAAATTATAATCAAGTCTGTTCACTGATTATAAGTATACAGACCGATTTGCTCGCTGTTGCCTATATTTGTTGTTTTGTCTTGTTCACTGTAGGTCACGGGCTGTGCCCCCTTGACATTACTTTCTGATTTTGTGCATCGCCAAATAAATTCCTGTCTGGCTGGACAAAAGACATAAATACTATTTAGTTTGTGTCTATCCTTATCTTAATCCCCCAACTACTAGGGTCCACTATTTTTTGTAATAAACTGGGTAAACCAGCAGATCAATGTTCCTCTTATTGGCCTCTTTCTCTTTTAAACACGGATACTAAACCTTTTGCAAAGGTTATGGCCAATCGTACTGCGCCTTTCGTTTCCAATATTGTGGGGCCGAAGCAATCTGGTTTTATATCGGTTCAGTCTGTCATATAAAACCTCCGTACTCTTTTTGGGGTAATGTCACGCATTGACCCTGATGTTTGCGCCACTTTGATTTTTCTTGATGCATAAAAACCTTTCATTTCTGTTGAGTGGGGATTTGTATTTTGAGTATTGCAACATGTGGGAGTTGGCGATGTCTTCCTACAACTTGTCCGGGTTCTCTACATGGAACCGACAGCGCGTATGTGCCTAAATGGTAGGGTATCGGCACGGTTATCTATCATGAGATGCACACGACAAGGATGCCCCTTCCCCCCCTTCTCTACACGCTGGTTATGGAGCCCTTGGCCTGTGCGTTGCAAGAGTACCACTCTCATCGTGGTATTCGGTTTCCGCATTATAAACTTATCTTATCAGCGTATGTTGACGATACGCTCTTATACATTCGTGACCCTGAACATAACCTTTCGTTTATTCTCAGGTAGGTGGTGCACTTTGGAGGCCAATCTGGGTTACGTATTATTTGGGACAAGTCACTTATGGTTCCACTTACCTCTATTACAACTCCGGTGTACCTGGAGTTTTTGCTTACTTGGTCCATTATTTGGGTGCTGAAGCGAACTGCGTGACAACTACTGGAGGGCTGTGCATCGCCTTACAGAAGCGGTAGACGGTTGGAGTCTCTTTCCCCTTTTGCTGTGTGGTCGCAAAGCCATTATGAAGATGGCAATTCTTCCCAGAATTTGTTTTTTTTTGCAAATATTCTAATTTTCTAGCCTAATGCATTTTGGGGACCATGCGCAGCATATTGGTGAGATTGCATGGGTTGGTAAGCAACCGTGGGTGCATTGGGATACAATCCCGCTACCATACGGAATGGGTTGACGCTCCAGACCTGGAGGATTACTGCAGGGCAGCACAATGTATGTTTGCTTATTTCTGGCTTCATGGACCACTGGAACTTCCTAATTCCAGCCTAGAACGAGTTGCAGCATCTCCAATATTGTTGCCCCAAATGCTTATTTGATAGGCCGGTGAGTCAGTTTCATGAGATCGACCTTGTGGGTACCATGCGGAGACTTTAGTGGAAATTGTTGGACCTGCTAAAAAGACCCTTGTTTTACTCTCAACGACTCCCTCTGGAGTGGTGTCATTGGTTCCCATTGTGCAAGAAAGAGCCGCTATGGAGGTACTCCATGGACTCAGGATAAGATTTATGGGTGATTTCTTTGAAAATGGAGTACCTCGCGATTGGACACAGGTTTGCATGCAGTACGAGGCGTCATCTATGCTAGCACAATTTCATTATTACTGGGCACGCCACATGAAGTGCACCTTAATAGATGATTCCCTTGTGGAGCCATTATATTTTATGACTGTTACCTATCTCTTACAGGTGGCTTTGCCAGTACGAGCAATTGTAAAGCTATAAATTTTTCGCAAGAAGCCAGATGGCCTGATATTCCCAGGGCCTACTGCGATTGGAAAGAGGACTTGAGCATAGAGAATAGCAAAGCACAGTAAGCTTATTGTTGCTCCATGACTCGAACTCTCTCTTTAAATGGTCGTCATAGACTGGTGCATTTTAAATATCTTAATCAGGTATATCACACACCGACTCGATTGTTTCAGTATGGCTTGCGTGAGAATTCTAGGTGCTTGCGTTGTGGTCTGGATGGCACCGGCTTTGCATGTGGCTGCATCTCTGCAGGAGATCACTGGGGAGTCATTCACAGTTACTCCATTGATAGCTCTATTGGGCTATGTCAAAGACGTTTTGAAGACAGCATTTCATTGGATGAAGGGTCTTGTTCCCACCATGAAGGAGTGGCACACTGATACGGTATATTGCAATACTCAATCAGACAGTTATCAAGACTATATGCCACACCATAGTAGTTCGAAAGATATATGGGTCCCATACCAACTGTATTTGGAGCTTGGGACGAATGCTACAAGTGGGGAGTATGAGATGAGAAATGCTGAATGATATATGCCTTGTGTAATGTCCTTATGTGTTTGTATATTTGGAGCACACCGACATGTATGCCGTGTATAGTTGTAAATACAAATACGGCTGTGATCCCCTCTCTTTGACACTGGCCATTCACTTGCAGTGGGGCACTTTTTGTTACATCAGGAGGAGACTAGGTGGTATGTGTTCTCCTTATGATGTAATACTATTTGTGATTGTCTCAATGTGCCTACTCCGCCCCTATACATTTTATTTAAGCTTCATGTGCCACAATGGTATTTATTAATTTGTATTTTTGTAGTGCCAAAAAGGACATAGCTCATTGTCTAGCTGTGAAAGTTTGATAAAATAAAAATAAAGTTCAAACAACAAAAAACACTCTCTGTTTAGGTCTGTCATTATCTACAACCATTTGATTTTACTAAAATAGTATGTATAATATACTTACTGAAAAGGGTTTTCAGCTATCTTTCTTCACCCATTGGTCTATTGTTGTGTCATTCTGATTTTGCTTCCGCCCACTGCAGCGTACAGTATGGGGCAATGCGTCAGCCTACTGAAGCCTTCATTCATCGTCACTTTGAGTGACTGCATTTACGCTCTTTCACAAGGTGAACATTCACAATCAAGGGGTTTCCTTTAGTGCCAGTGTTACCTGATGTAATAGTAGGGTGCATTTGAAATGAGAGCAGGGCACATTCCAGCTTTCTCAGTGCCTGTCTCCTTCCAATGCTGTTGTAAATTCCTTTTGAAGTGGACTTCTGCTATTTCACAGTGTGCCATATTGTGTTTCTGGACCTGGTTTCACCAATTGTTAAACTTTGTCCAGGAAGAAAACCAAACTTTTTAGCACTTGTATTAGGTTTATGTAAACGTAGGTGGTGTGTTATTTGGGTTTTAGTATTCAATATTTTAAACCGTGAACCCGCTTTCCTTCCTTCTTTCCATCCTGTTTTTGGCACTTCTTTTTTCCTTTTTTTCTTTCCTTTTTAGTTTCCATCTTTCCATATTTGTTGTCCCTTTCCTGCTTTCTTTTTTGTCTTTTTTCCTTCTTTCTTTTTTGCCATCTTTTTCTCCTTTCCTTTTTTCTTTCAATCTTTCTTTACTCTCTTCCTTTCTTTCTTTTTACTTTCTTTCTTTTTGTCTTCTTTAATTTTTCTTTTCTTTTTACTTTTTTGTTACTTCTTTCTTTCACTTTTACGCCGTTCATCCTCTTTCCTTCTTTCTCTTTTTTGCCTTCTTTCCTTATTTTGCATCTTCATTTCTTGCTTTCTTTATTTTTTTCATTATTTCCTTCATTCTTTCTTGCCTTCTTGTCTTGCTTTTTTCTGTCTTTCTTTCCTTCTTTCTATATTTTTTGCCTTCTTCTTTCCTTGTCCTCCTTTGTTGCCTTCTTTCTTTCTGCTATGCCTTCTTTCTTTCATTCTTCCCTTCTTTATTTATTTTTCCTTCTTTATTTTTTATATTCTTTCCTTTTTGTTTGCATTTTTCTTTCTTTTTATTATCTTCTTTATTTAATTTCCTTCTTTCTTTTTGCCTTCATTCTTTCCTTCTTTTTTCTTTATTTGTGCCTTCTTTCTTTTCTTCTTAATTTCCTGCCTTTCTCCTTTTTCTGTCCTTCTTCCTTCCTTCTTTTTGCCTTCCCCTTCCTTCATCCGTTTTGATTTCCTTCCTACCTTTGTCCTTCTTCTTCCTTCCTTTGTCTGTCTTCATTACTTTTTCGTTTGTCTTTTCTCCTTTTTTCCTTCCTTCCTTTCTTCACTTCTTTCTTACCTTCTTTCACAAAGGCGAGGCTAGCAGCCAATGCCATACCGATAACTTTTCTTTATGTCTATGTTAGCCAACACCTTTTAATTTTACTAAAAGTATGTATAACATGGTTACTTATAGGGGTTTTCAGCCAGACTTCATCCATTTGTCTGTGACTGTGTCATTCATATGTTTCTTACACCTACTACACCATGCATCAAGGGGCAATGTTAGCCCACTTCAGCCATCGACTGACTTCATTATGAGTTATGGCATGCTACCCTTTCACAAGGAGAACATCCACACACAAGGTAGTTCCCTTCAGTACCAGGTGTACCATGAAAATGTGCACTTGTTTGTGACCTATAAACACACTTTTGACTGTAGCCACTGTTTTTTTAGATTTAATGAGGGCCTGGCAGTTCCCCAAAGAATAAAGCCAACGCCTGACCTATTGACTTTGCCAATGCTTGCTCTAGATGGTACTAGAATTATATCATGTTAATTAGATTAACAAATAACAACATACTTGTATATCAGTGTATCAAATTTTGGCTCTTTACTGCGTAGAAAACCTCACTGCAATGATAAATCATAAACACACCACAATGTTTTAGTTTTTATTTAGATTGATAATCATTTTTTTGTCAAAACTTGGGCATGACACCTTTGAAATATGCCAGTGTGTGTAATGCGGTGACTTGACTGCTTGAAAAGGAAATTGTGATAGGTTCAGCACGGGACTCATGCTGGCTTCGGCGACATTTCTAATGCAGGGATCACAACTGGAACCAGTTCTCAGTCATTTAAAAATATAGCAAGATCTGTATTAAGGTACACTAAATATTCAAATTTTGAAGGATGTTAAAAAATATTTCATCACAAAACAGTTGTAGATTTTTTTTTATAAAAACAGACATGTACTGAAATGAACTGCCTTTTTGGCACACTTGTGTTCCTTACCTTACAAATTACAAATACACATTCAATATTTTCTTTCCAAAAAAACAAACAAACAAACAGCAACTGCATTAGCGGTATATTTTACAAATTCCCTTTCTTCCTCTAAACAAAAAAATCCACAATGATGCATCTGCATATGTGTAAACCATAAAGACAGCAGATAGACAGAAAGTATATATATAAAAAAAAATGGCTGCCCAACCAGTCCTTAGCTGTAACACTTCTGTTTTCATGCAAAAATTATTTTTGTTATCCACTGAGATGCTTTAAAGACCATTTAGCTGAACAGATGTTGTATCAGAATACTTGAGGAGGTCCACTTTTACCAATGAGCAGACCATCATGCACCTCCAGGAAAAGGGATATGATGTCTGTTTTTTCGGCAGTTGCAACCATGAGATATATTATATATCATATAACATCATATCATATCACAAATCTCAATGTCGACTGCGAAATCACATTTTTGGTTCTTCTGTGAGCATTTTTTCATAACCAAGCAAATATTCAGAAATATTTACATTGGATGGTGCTATCCCTTTGGTGCATGAAAGGTGTTATCGCTTTTGTGACCTCCAATGACAACAATTAAATGCGATGGTTGACCTCAATGGAACATTATTAAAAATGCCCGCAAGGGGCCTGTTTGTCTCTGTACTATGGTAAAGTAGTGACATAGAGGCATCCCATGGGCAGAGAGGCCTCCCTGCCAACTGAGTGGTGCTATTCCAGGAAGGCATAGCTAATGGGATGATAATACAGGCTAGGCAGGAGGAGCACTGGTGTAGGGGTGTCTAAAATGATGGTCAAATCCATACCAGAATTTCAGCTTAACTCTTTACTTAGTAAATGCTTCCTATATGAAATTCCACTCCACCCAATCACAAGTGGGCCAGTGTTGCCACACTTTGATTCTCTGGGTGCTGCCACACTATACCTGATTGTACCGGGTAAAAAAATCCAAACAGTTACATTTCTTTGGGAATATTTTCCTGCCCTCTGCCAGAGTATGTTGATTTATACCCTCTCCCATGGCCGCAGACGGTGCAGGTAAGCGTGGTGAGGCAGGAGGGGGGAAGTCGACAGATGATGGAATAGGGAACATAAAATATATCCTATTCTGTCATCTGTCGATTCGCCCCGCCCTTCGCACTTACCTGCACCAGCCGTGACTACTCTTCCACCCTCTGTAACATCCTCCCTCCTCCACATTAGCCCCACTCACATTTTCTAGCTCCTAAGAGCAAATAGTAATGATGAGCGATGACACCCATGGAAAAGGGAATATCATATGGAATTCAGTCTAGTACAAACTTGTCTGCACATTTGTTCCCCATTCCTCAGGGATAAAGTAATAATTGTACAGTGCTGGTGGGGTCTTAACATGTGGTGCTGTTTTGTACACCCCCATCAGCACTGTGTAAATTGTAATTGGGCCCTAATATTCACAATATTTAAATATATCAATGTGAACCTCTAGCATTGCTCTGTCCCTCATGAACCCCAGCAGGTGTTATCGAGTGGCATACTCCATCCACAGTGACATCAGTCAGTCTGGCAAAAGGGGCCATATTTTTTAGAAACATGTTTCCATTTTGAGGGAACTTAGAACAATTAAATACAGATCCGTTGGAGGCTAATAGTTGCTTTTTACTGTATGAGTTCCTCAGTAATGTGTTGTAGCAATAAAAGTGAGATTGGTACAATCAGATTTATGGAGAGTGAAACAATAAAATTCATAGGATTGATTGATACTGCAGGGATAAAGACAATGTTGTTCCTAGAGCTTCAATGAACAAAGAGTAAACTATATACATAAATATATATAGCTGTATGTACATATGTGTGTCTGGTTGTGTGTGTGTGTGTGTGTGTGTGTGTGTGTGTGCATGTGTGTAAAATTCCTTGAGTGGGCACAATGCCCGAGCCATTTTGGTACAATAGTCAATATTTTGTGTTAGATTGTAGTCTTAGTAGAACATTTTCATATCATCACTAGGAAAGGAAAAGAACTTAGCCCAAGCAAATGTCTACTCTATTTTGCCTGGTTAACTAGTTAATTTGTGTGAAATCAAACCTTGCAACCTTAGCTAACAGAAATATACAATCAACTGCATATCATTGTTAACTGTTTACATGGCATACAAACCAAATGCTGTGACAAATTTACTCATGTTGTAAACACATTAGTTTATACTACATGATGTCTCCTATTCAGGTGAGTAATTGACTGTTTGACTTCACAGTGCATCTGGAATTAAACACTGCTATTAAAAAGTAGTCCTTTTAACTGTGACCTTTCATAGCATGACTCACTATCACCACTTTACCATCAGTGGTCTGGTAGCCATAAGGCCATTCAAATTGGTAATTGACATACAAAAGTGCAAGTGGATTTAAGAGGCTCAGGAAAATTACATTAGAGTGCCTCAAGATGACTATATAATTTCTATAACAGCTTTCTCTGCATATTTGCTTTGGGGACTAATGGATTGGGCACCTTCGATGGTAAGGTAATGCCGTCAGAGGCAAGGTTGGCTGTGGTCAGAGACTACTTTAAAATGGTGACATTAAATTGAGTATAAGCACTGTTTATATGTAAGGTCTTATCTGTATAATACAACCTCATCGAATGTTAAAGTCCGATGGCACATATACTATTGAGAGACCATTTATGATTTGGTGCCCTATAACAGCATCAAATTCTTTCATAGGATGATAACTCGGAAACTTGTAGTAAAATGTTTCCAATTCAACCGAAGGACATTGCTTCAAAAGTACAATTGTCATGCTCCTTATCGGCAAATGATTGTAGGTTCTGAATGTATTGATATTTTGATTACTCTCACAATGCAAAATTTCCCAACCACCTCATGCATCAGTTGATGTTATAGGTTCACTTTTTGTGATAATATATTGAATTAATCACTGCTTTAATTCCCACCAATGATGATATTCTTGATGTTTGTCACTCCACATATTTCTTCTGCAGCCCTGTAAAAATGTTTCTGTGTTTTTGTCATATGTATTTAAATGTAATAAATACAGTAAATCTTCAATAAAGGAAAGACAATAAAAGGTCTAACGGATAAATTTAACTCCACGTAGCTGCTGGAAAATTTACCGAAGAAAGTTCTCTTATATTTTAATTTCAAATATTGAGCAAATGTCTCGCAGCATCCTTTATATTGAAACTTCATATTCTCTTGTTTCCTATAAAGAGAGAATACAATTGTTCATATTACCGTTATTATACACAGGAAATTCACAATTGGCATATTTCAGTGCAGAAATTCTCAATGAATCCTTTAATTTATTAAAGAATTGACAATAAACATTGGAACACATATTAAAACATTAACGAGGAAGACTAAAGCTAGGTTCAAATCCAGATGAGATAATGTCCTGATGATGGTTATAAACTGCCGCTCCACCATTAGTCGTGCATGGTAGCGGTCTTCATTAGATTGCATGTGGATCAAGCGGAAAAATGTCCCCAAGATGAAACATAAGATCTTTATAAGCTTCTCTTTGAGAGGGATGTCGTTTCTGGAACTAACATCACTGTTCCTAGACCCATGCCATACATGTAACTCTTTTGTAACTTGAATAATGAAATAATATTGTACTCAATAGACACAAATTTGCATTTAGAAACCCTATCTAGTTAGTCAATCATCCTCATTTTCCTATGTTTATGACACAGACTTCCTTTTTAATAGTAATCAGTATTTGCTTCATGAGGAGACAGTCTATGATTTACTACCCTCAGATGTTGCTAAGATAATTGGTCTGAATCTGTACATGGGAACCTGTGTTCTTGAGCCAATAGTAATGTCAGTGAAAGGAACTAATGATAAGAAAGTTGTCTCAGAGACTGTTGAGGGCAAAAATATTGTGTGGCCAAAATGTCATTGCAAAAATATTGAGGACAAGAATATTGAGAAGATAAGTATGGGTTTACCATTTACCATTCTTAACTCCACATATATAAATTTAAAAATGTGTGTGTGTGTATATATATATATATATATATATATATATATATATATATATATATATATATATATATATATATATATATATATATATATATATATATATATATATCTATCTCACACAGAAGAAACCAAAGGTAACAGTGATGTTATAGTTAGGCTCAGATTTCAGTCGTACAAAACCAGTGAAATTCAGCAGTTACAGTTACCTGAGCTAACTATAACTTGCGCAATGCACTGCTTATGACCTCATATATTACATCACTCATGACATGGTCAGTGACATCACTGATATCTCAAATGACATCCTGTGACTCTAAGTGTTTTGTTAAAATATCTGAGGCTAAATACTAAGCTACAGCATAAGTTAAATTACTAATCTCTCTGTACTAGTAACTAGTCATACTATTTTGAACATTTCTTATCTGAGTGGCGATCTGACTCTGTATTAGTGTGTGAGTGTGGGATTGGATGTCTGAGTGGCAGTATGGGTGTATGCGTGGGCGTGTGAGTGGCTGTATGGATGTGTTAGTGGGTATGTGAGTAGCTGCATGGTGAGTGAGTGGCTGTGTGGGTGGCTGTTTTGGGGAGTGAGTGGGTGTGTGAGTGTCTGTCTGGATGAGTTAGTGGTTTTGTGAGTGGCACCATAGGTATGTGAGTGGGTGTGTGAGTTGCTGTATGGGAACGCGAGTAGCTGTTTGAGTGTGTGTGTAGGTGAGAGGGTGTGAGTGGATGTTTTGGAGAGTGAATGCCTGTGTGAGTGGTTGCAAGTGTCAGTGAGTGGGTGTGTGAGTGGTTGTATGGATGTGTGAATGGGTAGGTGTTTCTGTGGGTGTGTGAGTGGTTATATGGGTGAGTGAGTGGCTGTATCAGTGGCTGTATGGGTACGTGAGTGGGTGTGTCAGTAGCTGTATTGGGGAGTGTGAGTGGCTGTATGGGTGAGTGTGTCGGTGTGTGAGTTTCTATATGGGTGATTGAGTGGGTGTGTGAGTGGCTGTAATGGTATATGAGTGAGTGTGTAAGTGTCTGTATATCTATATGACTGGATGTGTGAGTGGCTCTATTGGTGAGTAAGTGGGTGCATTAGTGGCTGTATGGGTGAGTTAGTGAGTAGTTGTGTGAGGGGCTCTATGGTTGAGTGATGGATTGTGTGACTACTGGTATGGGTCTGTGAATGGGCAAGTTATTAAAGATTTTTTAAATACATATATATATATATATATATACATGGAGGGGCCGCAAATATGATAGATCTCAAATCACAGATATGATTGGCTGCCACCACTTCAACCAAGAAGTGGTTGCAGTCATCTTCGGCCTCGGCCAAGTACCAAGAAAAAACATTTTAAAAAAAGACAAGGGTACAGGGTAGGCATACCCTGACTCCCTAGGCCTGGTGTTGGGATCCCACAGCGACCTCACCAGACCCAAAATATAAAAAAAAAAAATAACATTCCCTAGAAAAAAACTAGCTCTGTTTTACGCACTTGTTTTTACTAGCACCCCGGTTGGGCCAGATCCCTGGGGGAATAAATAATTATATGATGGGGCGCTTAAGGAGCCAGTGACCCAGCCCATGGGGCCCGGCTGTGAAACACAAAGGGGGAGGGGTCCGTAAGGCCCTAATCCTGGCCTAATTTTGGCCCCAGGGAGCCATCCCCAGAGGTCCAGCTGCTTTTAAATACAGGGAGTGGGGCTGTGTGGCACCTCTCTCAGGCCGATTTCAGCCCCGGGGACCCTATCCCCAAGGGCCCAGCCTTAAGAAAAAAGGGGGAAGGGGCAATGCAGCCCCCCTCCCCTGGCCGCATCCAACCCAGGGGACCCCTTTCACGGGGCCTGGCCATGCAGTTTATGATGAAGGGGCCATGCATCCTGCCTCATGGAGCCATTATTGGCCCTGGGGACCCCATTCCCCATGGTCGGCTCCTGCTATGTCCCGGGTTGCCCACCCCCAGGAAATAGTGTTTCTCGGCCCACACTGGTGCAGGCAGGGAAACACGTGTTTGCTCTTGCTTAGCGGGAACAATTTCAAAGCTCCCGTCAAGCGAGAGAAAACACTAAGGCAAAAGGCTGTGAGCGGTAGTGTTTGGATTTAGGTATGGTAATTAAATATTACTTTACGTTAAAAAAAATCTAGAAATTCACCGCAAAATCCAAAGGTTACAAGGATATTATAGTTAGGTTCAGATTTTACACATTCGAAAACTTAGAAATTCGCAGTTATAGTTATACTTATCACAATAAACTATAACTTGTGCCCTAAGATAACTATAACTCATGCCCTCACGTTGCACTGCTAATTACCCCACATCTTACATCAGGCATAACATCTTCTGTGACATCATTGATAATATCACTGCAACATTTGCAATAAAATTATTGATGAGGAAACTGTGCATGATAGGGGGGTGACGGGGTGTGAATTTCAAAAAAGATTGTGAAATCTTCACACTTGGGCTCCTGGAATTGCATGGGTACATATTGTTTTGCACATAGAATAGTTTTCCAAGTAATGCATGGAATCCTGTAACAGTCACCAGTCATTATTGCAAAACATTCATGAGTACCATTATGCATGCATGAATATGCAAGTGATATATTTTAGTACGCAAAGAAGACTTAAGTAAGTGCAAACGCACTTGCTAACTATTTTCTCTTTTTCTTCACAGGACAGATAAGTTTCACGTGGAGAAACTATTACCCTTACACCCCCATCATCATCATCATGATACTTTATTTCGGTTATTTGCAAACCATAAAAGACACATAAAATATACAGTACATTATCACAGAAAGCCAAACATTTCACCAGGTACAAATGCAAGGGAAGGAATACATTAACAATATAGGGACAAAGAAAGGACAGAGTTTCACTGGTCCAAGCATTTTCTCAATCTAATGGATAATTTTAAAAACTCCTTGAGTTGGAGGATACTGTCACTGTGCAAAAGCTGCAAGTAGAAAAGTGCTGGCCTGATTTGTTTAAAACCAAGTTTTTTTTAAAAGAGTTACTAAATATTGTTTGCGTGGAAATTCATAAAATTTACATAAAAAAATAAAATGCAGCATGTCCTGCGGAGACTTTCCGTCGCAGCCGCAAGGCGCTGCCGATTTGTTAAAAATAACACACTTAGGTCTAATAAGCAGGTGATGGAACAGGTTAAACCTAAATCTGGTCAGTAAAAATTTCTCATGTGGGGTCAAAGACCCTTCCAAATATGGCTCGATAGCCACGGTAGTCTTTAACATAGCAAACTTCCTCACACTAGGTTTCTGAAGCTCCACTTCTTCTCTCACGGTCCTCCTATCCAGCAGAAATGCTTGTTTAATGAACTCCAGGTCTCCCTTTGAAATTAGACGTGGATTGGTAAAAAGTTCAGAACGTCCAAGTTTAGCGAAGTTTGATTTTAGATAGCTTAACCAGGGGGAGCACATTGCCTTGTCCAGGGTCATAAAGTCCTTCACAATTAACAATTAAATGTGTTAGGGGTATGTCCTCATTTAGCCATAATTTGAGCCAAAAAATCAAGGGGCGTAGGGAAAGCAAATCGCATAAATATTGCGACCCCAACTCCTCATGTACAACGAGGTTAGACGTACCAATGGGGACACACAGTAGGCGTTTCATAAATGAATTTTCTACAATCTGTAATTGCTCTCCACCAACATACCCCCAGATTTCGCTGCCATAAGATGCAGTTGCCACGGACTTAGCATAATACAATTTCAGCATAGCGCAAATGGGTTTTTTCCCCAATTTAGCAGCAAAATTAAAAATAGAAGCATTAACCCTCACCATTTCTCCTTTTTTTTTGCAAGATGAGGTTCCCAGTTTAATTTTGTATCAAAGAGAACTCCTAGATAGGAGAATGTTTTAGTTGAGGGGATTATTTCTTCACCAATCCTAAATAAGAAGGGTATTTTTGGTTGCTGACCAATTTGTAAAACAAATGATTTTGTATTATTTACCAGAAGGTCTCTATCTCTCATAAACGAATTAAAAACTGTTAACAAAGATTGAAGTCCCTTCTCTGTTCTAGAAATTAAAACTGCATCATCTGCATAAAGAAGTATTGGAATTCCATGCCTGCCTACTCTTGGGCAGTCAGCACAAACATCCTGTAACACACCATCTAACTCATTGATATAAAAATTAAAAAGAAAAGGGGCCAAAATGCAGCCCTGCCGGACACCCTTTCCAATGCTAAAATTATTTGTTACTCTCAGATCTTGGGAGTATCTCACGTTAGCTCTGGTATTACAGTGTAGGTCAACCAGAAAGTCAACCAGACTGCTATCAAACCCCTTTCGACCTCATGGATTGCCACATATTTCCCCGATTTACACAGTCGAAGGTGGAGGACAAGTCCATAAAGGCAAGATGAATGGTGCCTTTTTGTATTATGGTATATTTACTTAATATCAAGAAGAGATTGAGGCATTGACTTATTGTCGAGCGGCCTTTGCAAAAACCATACTGCGAGGGAGGCATAATATTCTTTTCCTCCACCCAGTCTGAAAGTCTTTGCAATACGATTCTTCTTACAATCTTAACCATAGAGTCTATCAGAGAAATGGGTCGATAGCAGTGTGGGCTACCCTTGTCACCCTTTTTGAAAACCGGGGGGGCAATTGTGGAAACACCCCATGATCATGGACATCCTTCTTTTGCAGCAGCATTAAAAACAGACTCTAAAATGTGTGCCCAGAAATTAGGATCGGATTTAAATAAATCAGGGGGAATCCCATCAGGGCCGGGAGCTTTCCCGCCTGTAAGCCCCAAAATGCCCTCAAAAACTTCGCCTCTGTTAAAAACAATTTGTACACCAGTATTACTACAGGCAGAAGTCATATTCGTGTCCCCTGTACAACAATATAACTTCTTAAAATGCGCTTCCCACTCCTCCTTGGATATGTGACTTTCTAGGCCGTCTCCCGGATCCTGAGCCAGGAACGGTTTCTTCATCAGTGCCCAAAATCCAGTACTACTTCGAAGGGTGGCAGGATCTAAAATCTCTAACCACGCCTCTTCCCTAAGAGATTCCTTATGTCTAGCGATAATATTTTTATAGGTCTTTCTACACAACTGGACATCAGCTTTAATCCTAGGTTTTGACGCCAATGCTGCTCTTAGATTTCTGGCAGCTTTTGAACATTCCTGATTAAACCACCTAGGTCTTTTTTTGGGATCCGACTTTTTTACAGCTACTGATAATAGTTGAGACACCTTAACCGTTAGACAATGGAAAGCATTTAGGACAGTATTTGGGATTGCACCCTCTTGTGTGCATACCGTAATTTTGTCTGCACATGTAACTTTGATTTCATTGTACAACAAATCGAAGGGAACCATAGACCATCTCAGCCGGCGTCTGCCATCTGTGGTATTCACCCTACCAATAAGGGAGTCTTCTCTTTCTTTAACTATCAGTGGACTCCTCATAAGAGCAGTGAGGGGGTTATGGTCACTGAGTTCATTAGCTTCAATAGAGAAGGATCCCACAAAAGACTGCATTACAGGTGTTAACAGAATAGAGTCTATAAAGGTTGCCCTACCGTTCCCCTTAAATGTCGGGGTATCAAAGCACTTATTAGGGGTCATCAAAGCCATCATAGGTGTTAGGTCCAACTCATTAAGCATGTAGTTAAGGTATTCCCCCTCAGTTGAATGCTCGAAATTCTCACAATGCGAGCAATTAAGTTCAGTAATCATTTTAAAAAGAGGGTCACCACAGGGATGCACATTGAAATCCCCCACCACCATGAGATTGTGAATACAATCCTTCATAGAGTTACTAATAAAGGTATTCAGTGTTACTATCTGACTAGAGTTAGTACTTACATTAATAGCATTATAAAAATTTACCAGGCCGGCCCTGCAGTTATCTCCTGTTAAAACTAACCCAATAATACTAGTATGGGTTGTTGTGATTCTCCGAACCTTACAACAGAGTGCTATAGAAATAAACACAACCAATCCCCCTTTAGGTCTGCCCCTAGTAGTCGCTACTGCCGGGACATAGTAGGCCTTGTACCCTTCCAGGAAATGATTGCAATCAGTTGACCAGGTTTCCTGCAGACAGATAACTTGATACTTCTTAATGTACTCAATCCAATTGCAGTCCATCATTTTTGTACCTAAACCCGCAATGTTCCAAGAAATTATGTTGTTTGAATTTATAACAGCCAAGGTACTCTCCTTACATCCCAGATCCTCTGATCTCCGAATTACCTGGCCAGCAGATACCTCATGTCAGTCACATAACTCTAATCCCGAGAGGGCATCAAATCTATTATGAGTTACAATATTGAAACCATTCCCTCTCTGGCTACCAACATTGTATACGTATGCTCCATTGGGAGGCATTGACTGTGAGGGTATACATGATCTAAGAGGGCCAGGGGTCGGTGGATTTCTAATCAGGTGGGAATAAAAATACCCCAGAGGGCGTATACAAATACTATTAGGAATGTGAGCCAATGCAGCGGCTCTTAGTAAGACTGTGGCAGCATGTTGGGGATGCCTAAAATTGACGATAATACAATCACCATTTGTAGCCTTACTAGATGGTCCGATCCAATTCACCCTTCTTGTTGTTATTATGTGGTCGGCAAATTTAACAGGAAACCCACAGTTCTTATTAAGCCAAAAGACCGTCCTATTCTTTAAAGAGTCATGAGTTTCCTCATGGGCCTGATATGCATGAGACTCAATGGGAGGGACATTTGTAAGTACAACCACATAAGGTGCACAATCAGGTGGGAGATTGACATGGCCAATTTTCTTTACATGACTGTGAACTAGCATGTCCTCAGGAATTCCAGTAACCCTGGTGTTCTGCATAATTGGTGTATTGGGAGCAGATAGGGCAGACTCAGCAGCAACTAAAGTATTCTGCCTATTATTTGGTAAATTATTTAGTAAATTGCCTCTGCCTGTTCCCATATCCTCCACAATTAATTTATTATTTTCTACATCTGAGTTTCCTGATGCTACAGCCAAATGCGATTTTATCAACCCACCTAATCTTTCCACTTCCAGAGCCATTATATCTAATTTAGATAACAAAGGTTGCATCAACTCAGTGATTTTTGCCTCTATTTTTTCTTCCAGAGAATGAATTAGAAGAGTAAATGGTTCCAGATCAATATTAGAACTGGTTCCACCCATGCCACTACCATCCTCTGGGTCCTTTAGCACTGCCCCACTATTGGGAGCTCTGTTACTCTTTCCTGTTCTAGGTTTACAGTTCTTCCCCCCACGCTTAACTTGTACCTTCCTGCACAATCTTACTGGTCTATGGTGGGGTGATAAGAGTGGTGTCTCTTCCTCTGATAAGTCAGGTACTATTTCTAGGTGATCTACAATCTGATCTACATGTACCTGTACTTCAGTAGTTACGACCGCCCCACTGCCCCCTTCCTGTCTATCTGTGCCAGCTACAATAACCAAAGGAGAGGGCAACTCTGCAGAAAAGACAGAATTGTTACCTCGCCCTAGAGAAGCTCTGCGAGTATTGTTGATTTGATTAACCTTTTGAACAAGATAGTTGTCCATGGAACCAGCCCCCATTACGGGTTTATTAGTCTTGACCTTAGCCATATTATCAAACGTAACAGTAAACCTTGAGACAGTACAGGTTACCGGTGAATGAAACAAGCGGCTAACTTCTAGTGACACATACAGTTACACACAATAAAACCCACAATATAGTGAATGAACAAGCTCCACAGCGAATAAATACAAGGTCCGTGGCCCAGCCCGGCCTCCTCTGGCCTCTGAGGGCCACAGAGGGCCCGCCCTTTGCCCGGGCTTCGCCCGGCGCTTGTCCCGCGTGCGTTCCGCGATGCGCGTTGCAGCAAGTCAATTTATTCCACCTGTCAAGGGCGGGACAAGGAGGCGGCTTCAAACCCTGGAGGATTATGGGCAGTGTAGTCTGCTTTCCTCTGAGCCTCGGTCCCCCCCCAGCTGCGAGCGTTTCCCGCGAAGCGGGAAACGCGAGTAGTGGCAATAGCAACGGAAATTCACAGGGCACAGGGCACCAGCAAAAGAACAATTCAGGAGCGTGGCTCTCCCAGTCAAATCAGCAGCAATCCTCACAGGGACGGTGTCCAAGGGCTCCCGCGATGCGCGTTGCAGCAAGTCAATTTATTCCACCTGTCAAGGGCGGGACAAGGAGGCGGCTTCAAGTCCTGGAGGATTATGGGCAGTGTAGTCTGCTTTCCTCTGAGCCTCGGTCCCCCCCAGCTGCGAGCGTTTCCCGCGAAGCGGGAAACGCGAGTAGTGGCAATAGCAACGGAAATTCACAGGGCACAGGGCACCAGCAAAAGAACAATTCAGGAGCGTGGCTCTCCCAGTCAAATCAGCAGCAATCCTCACAGGGACGGTGTCCAAGGGCTCCCCCATCATTTTGGCATGTGGTCACTTCCCCTTCCCTTCCTAGATCGCGATTTACTCCTGTCTTGATAGGAGAAATTAATCTCTGACCTTTCCAGGGTGGGAAATAGTTGAGGATGAGTTTGTGAACACCTGAAAATGTAATGTGACTTTAAGGGACTTCAAAAACTTACAGGGCATTCCTGACCTGTGACACCAACTTCACACTTTGGGCCCCATTATGATTGCGGACGGCCCGTCACTGCCAGCCATGCGGTGGCGGTACTTCCGCAACCATAGCGCGATTTTCCGCCACATTGCGATGGCGGAGGGAATCGCGCTCGGACCGTTGCGGACGCAAAGATCGTCTGCCACGGGTCCACCAAAAGCAATCTAATAGATTCCCTGGTGGAAGGATCAGGTAGACCTGAATTGTGGCGCTGCCTACCAGGCACCGTCCACCAAATCAGGATGCTGGCCATTGCAGGCCTTTCCATGGCGGCGATGCTGCCATGGAAAGGCTGGTGGGGATTAGTGACGTTGCGGGCCCCCTTGTTTTGGGGCAGGTGAGGGTGAACTTGGGGGGTACCCATGGTACCCCCTACATTTCACAGCACTACGTGGCAGGCACCGCATGCACAACATGCTGTTTTAGCATTGCGGTGGGTGCTGCTGTCAGCAGCACCTGCCGTAATGTTAAAAATCAAGATCCAACCGCCATGGTGGTGGTCGCATCCTGATCGGGTGTGTGATACCGCCACATGCATGGCGGACAGTCCCGGTATACACCAGGATGGCTGACGGACTCCAGTCCGTCCGCCATCCTAATGACCCCCTTAGTCCCGCCCTTTCTCGTAGATTTACTCACACAATAATCTTTATGGAAGTAAATCCTTTTAAATACGCACAATAAACTTTTGAGAATAGAAAAGGTGGTTTTGCACTTGTTAAAAGCCCTTTTGTGCATGTAAGTGAATCTGACACGTGCAAGCAGTTGTAGAAATCAAGCCCATCGACTTTAATAGGTCAGTTATTACACAGTTGATCAACAGATTTATAAGCCAAACAACTTTTAAAGTAAAACTATGTATGTGTTATAACTGGGAGGTAATAAAAAGGGTAGTGCTTAATTTGAGACAGTGGCTGCTGGTGGCAGTCACCTGCACTCAATTTTGGGGACCAGCACTTATTTTTCCTCATCAGACATTTCCGTAGAGCAAGCAAGGGAAAACACACACAGTTTAAAGACGGAAAAAGAGAAAGACGAAAATGAAGTCACCATGGGACTATGCATGAACCTGCAAGAACGAGATAAAGGGTCAGAGACTGTCTGCCAGTGGATGAAAGAGGCCTGAGGACGGATTCATGAATACACAGCATTGGTATTCGGCGCACTGACATTATATAGCACTAGTCGCGGATATCTGGGCTGCGGTTTGGGTACCGGCGCTCCTTATTTTACAAGTCAAGTACAGAGAAAAAATGTTTTCAATTAGCACTAAAACAAGTGCAATGTCCAGTAACCTGTGCTAACGTAGATCATTACTAGGCATCGATCTCCCACATTGTGTGACCACTGAATACATTCCCAGTGGACACATATTTGCATCGACCTGTACCCACATTTAGGTAGAAGATGGCACCGAATCTACGGGAGATGAATTGCTTTCCTCTGGAGAGTGCAACTTTTGAAGAGCAGCTGCAGAACTGGAACATTAGAAAATGCCAAGGATTACCGCAAAGTGACAAATCGTGCTAATTTTAGAAGAAAATTGCCTAGCTCATTCTGTGCACACCATGTGGGATAATGTGAGCCCTCGTCAATGCTGAGCCTAGTAATAATAGCTCTTCCACGGGGCACCAAGATGAACCATTCAAAACCCCACCGTGTAGGAACCATGCAATTTGAAGTAATGACATCTGTTCTCTTTTCCACGTTAAGCCGTCGGGAGATATTTTCTTTAAATATAAGATCTTTGACGTGCTCGATTGAGAAACTGAATTTAATCAAGAAATGTTCTGAAAGCTGAATGATATCCTACCGATCTGCCCTTTGTTGGCATAATTCTGTAGGCATTGATAACGTGTTCTCATTCCACTTGTATTTCATACTGCCTGGTTGGAATTTTCTGCCCATGATCCATCGATTCTCCTTTGTCAGTTTCCCTCTCAACAAACAATTAAATGATCATAAATGTTCAAGCAATGACAGACAAGTGCCTGACATTTTCCCTGTATTCCTGCTAGCATTTATCACATAGAGTATTGGTCTGTGAATCTGTGCATGCTGGTTGTCATTTCACTTGCCTGAAGTTAAATATATTTTATTCCCTTCAGATCTCTCAAACACCTGCTTATCATGTAACATATTTTTCAGCATGGAAAAAATTATTGATATCTTCCCATGGCGTACCCGTAGGTGTTTTTGCCTTTTAGACTCTGAATTGTAACCTCTGCTTGATCCTGAGCCCTGGTGAATAGGTCTCAAACACAATATAATCAAGTCAAGTCAAGTCAAGTCAAAAGATTGCTTTATTCTGTTAAGAATTTTAAAACCATCAAAGCACAGGACAATGTTTCATAGTGCAAATAGTTACAGTTACAAAAGTCAAATAAGACCACTAACGCAATACAAATTAAAACACAATTTACACCATTTCATGAATAATAAATAATACAATACAATTGGCGCATAATCACAATAAGAAGTATATCATCCAAATGATTCTACAATTTTTACAAATCCCATAAAACCATTACTGCTTCATCAGACCACATTCTCCAACTATTAAAAACAATACTAATAAGATATGGGGAGGTTACTAAAAAGACTGCGCCCTATTTCTACACCTAATGGCCCCTGTAATGTAGCTGGCTACCCCGAAGCATACCAGTGGTGACCCAAGCATTTGCAGATAAGCCAGTGCGGGCCTCACTTGCTCGAAATTACAGTTCTTAAAAATAGGAAAAATAAATTTCTTGCGCTGCAAAGAGTAAAATTTACAAAAAAATACCAAGTGCAACGTGTTTTGTTCTGAGGTGTTATCGCAAGGACAAGGCCCCAGCGTTCCCTCTTTGAAAAAACCCTTAGGGTAAGCCAAAAGCCAGGGAAGCATGTCATGCTTAAACCTTATTAACAAAAACAGATGAAATAGTTTGTTTATGTAGGTCAGGTATGGCTGGATCTCTCTACCTATACTTAGCGTGACAAACCTCCTGACTGCCGGCTTTCCCAATTCACCTCCTTCCCTCAGTAACATCGCTCTACTCAAGAACTGAGTCTTAAAGGCCTTTATCTCCGCTTTACTCAACGCACTTGGTTTGTCAAACAATTCGAGGCAGCCAAGTGACACCAAATTGAATTTAATATATCGAAACCACCTTGCCCGGCTTATCCGTCGAGGACCGTGAGCAGATGGAGGCCTCCCTGTCTGTCGACGAGATTGCTACCGCGATTCGTTCCCTTCGCTCGGGCAAGGCTATGGGCCCCAACGGACTGCCGATTGAACTGTATAAACTACGCCCGGATAAAATCGCGCCCTTCCTCCGCCGTATGTTTCTGGAGTCGCTCGAGCGGGGTTCCCTTCCCGACGACCAGCGTCTGGCTACCATAGTTGTGATTCCCAAGGACGGTAAGCCACGAGACCGCTGTGCCTCATATAGGCCTATTTCCCTACTAAATGCCGAACCGAAAATCCTTGCCAAGGTCCTCGCTAATCGCTTGCTGAGAGTTATATGTGATTTGATACATCCGGATCAATGCGGCTTTATCCCGCATCGTAATACCGCTCTCAACTTGCGGCGTCTCCATGGCGTCCTCGCTAGGGCGGAGTACTTCTCTGAACCGGCCATATTGGTTTCCTTAGACGCTACGATGGCCTTTGATACCATCGAGTGGCCATTCCTTTGGGCCGTCTTGGCGAAGTTTGGCTTTGGGGAGGGATTTATTAGTTGGGTTAAGCTCCTCTATGCTGGACCAATGGCTCAGGTTGTTGTCAATGGGCGGGTTTCTCGGCCCTTCGCTCTCGGGAGGGGTACTAGGCAGGGGTGCCCATTGTCCCCTCTGCTCTTTGCTCTCGCCTTGGAACCGCTCGCTGCCTGGCTCCGCTGGGAGCCCTCGATCAGAGGGATCCGGTGGGCCCCGGGCTTCGAGGATCGGGTCTCGTTGTACGCGGATGACATTCTTTTGTACCTCACCTCGCCGCGGAAGTCGCTCAATGTGCTTTTTGATGTTCTTACTTCCTTCGGGAGTTTGATAATTAACTGGTCCAAATCTTGCTTGTATCCTATCTCCGGTGGCCTTCCTCTCTTGCCGCCTCGGCTTCCGATCCAAACATCTCAATCCGGCTTTAAATACTTGGGGGTGTACGTTTCGTTGGATCCGGCGGTCCGCTACGAGCAGAATCTCCTGTCTCCCCTCCGGCGTTTGAGGGTGGATACGGCTCGGTGGTGTAAGTTGCCCTTGTCTCCACTTGGTCGCGCAGCACTGTTTAAAATGATGTCCCTTCCCAGATTTCTTTACGCACTCCAGAACTCCTTCGATATCATTCTGGCGGCCTACTTTAGGGAAGTGGAGAGTTTGCAGAGGAGACTGGTTTGGGACGGTCGTGCGCGTATCGCTTTGGCAAAGCTGACTCTTCCCTGGTATGACGGGGGCATCGCGCTTCCTGACATTAGAAGGTACTATTGGGCCTCCCAGCTGGCTGCCATTAACCATGCTACGTACGCTCCTGGTTCGAACCCGGCATATGAGATGGATAAATTCCTGCTTCCCGGCGGTAACTATAACAGAGCGCTTTACTCTCGATCTGCCGGAGGGACCCTCACGGGCCCTACTAGGATTGCGGTACGTGTGTGGAAGGCAGCGAATGTAGCTGTGGGCTGGAGTGAGCGTTTAACGTGTGCTACTCCTTTATTCGCCTCGGAGCGCTTGGGAAGCCTCTGGACAACGAAAGGCTTTGAGCATTGGGATACGATCGGCATTAGCAGAGTGGGGGACCTATGGGTTAAAGGCGCGGTTAAATCCTTCGCGGCGCTTCAGAGCGAGTACGAGCTTAGTGAAAGGGAGTTCTTCCGCTATGCCCAGGTTCGGCACGCCCTACTCTCGGTCTTTGGGGAGGGGACCGCGGTCCCTGTTTCTTCGCCTCTCGAGGACCGTATACTCGACGGACACGTCCCCGACAGTACTATCTCCCTGATTTATAAAAAACTAATAAATAATCGGGCTGATCTCTTGGTGCGTCTTCGGGAGGCGTGGACGGGTGATGGGGTTGAGTTGGACGACGAGGACTGGCAGTCTGCGCTGTCATCCCCTAAGGAGGTTGCCATCCCGGCCCGTCTCCGTCTGGTCCAGCTTAAGATTCTCCATCGTGTCTATGTGACGGGTCCCCGTTTGGTCTCGATGGGGTTTTCTGACGACGGGCTCTGTAAGCGTGGCTGCGGGCTCAGTGCCACCTTTCTCCACATCCTCTGGGAGTGCCGCGATGTTGCGGAATATTGGCGCCAGGTGCATGATGTTATGAAACGAGTCACTGGGGTCGCTCTGCTGCCGGAGGTGCGCCGATGTGTTCTGAATGTGTGGGAGCCCAATGACTATAATGCGGCCCAGGCTCGGTGGGCGGCCCTTGGGAACATGATCGCAAAGAGAGATATTGCGCAGCTTTGGGGTTCCCAACGGCCTCCCACCGTGTCCGTATGGAAGGAGAACATGGACTGGTGCATGTTCAGGGAGAAGACGGTGTATGTGGCTCGTGGTAAACCGGGGGCGTGGGGTAGAATCTGAGATCAGTGGAATGTGTATCGAGGGACTATCTGTTCTCCCCCCCTGGTGGATACGTCTGAGGTTGCCTTGTCCCCCTGATCCTTGAGGGTTCCTTGCTTAATTTGTTCATCTGTGTATAGATTTGGTTTTCCCGTGGCCCCCCCTCCCTCTCAGACCCCCCCCTTTTTTATTGGCCACCCTAGGGTGGTTGGGTGTGGAGTTCCTCGACTGTGGTTAGACGCCCTTTCAATGTTTTTCGCCTTGCTTTTTGTTTTTCTATATTTTTGTTGATATTTATGTAAAAAGGGTATATCCTGACGTCCCTTAGGTGCAGTCTGATCTCCTGTAATTTAGCGGAGCCCCTGTGGGCCAGTCATTGTTTTTTGAACTGCTTGATCATTTCTGAATACTAGCGGCCGGCCCAGGAGGCTTTTTCTCTGCACAATAAAATTTTTAAAAACCAAAAAAAAAAAAAAAAAAAAATAATATATCGGAACCATGGGATAGACATGGCTTTGTCAAGAGACAAACAGTCTTGAATAATAAGTTGATTTAAATTCGGAGGTTGCTGCGCCCAAATTCTCAACCAACCTAATAATGGAGCCACAGAAATTTGATCAATAAGATAACCTGCCCCCAGGTCTTCGTGTATATTAAAAATAGGAGCAGATGGGGGGAGTGACAACATTTTCCGAAGAAAAGCATTTTCTATTGTTTGGATTTCAGTCGTAGCCTTGTAACCACATACCTCGCTACCATATAGGGCCATAGGAACACACTTAGCTCTATATATCTTCATAAGAGCGGGTAGGGGTTTACACCCCAAACGTTTTACAAAGCCCAACAGTGCTCCTGTCGCCCTAGCAAGAATGTTCTTTTTCTGGGCACGTTGCATGACCCAAGATCTCCTGTCATCAAAGACAATCCCCAAATATGGGAAGGTCTGCACTTTTGTGAGCTCCTGCCCATTACAGTAGAATTTAGCCTTTTTCGCCCTCCCACAACCAATTGACATGGAATGTGATTTTTTAAAATGTATTGTTAAGTCTAAAGAGACCATAAAATCATGAAATCAGTTTAAAAGGGCTTGTAGGCCTCTCGCGGTTCTTGCCAGCAGAACCGTGTCGTCGGCATACAATAATGCTGGAATCAATTTTGAGCCGGCTCTGGGAATATCCTTAGTGGTTGAAATTAGAGCCACACCCAGATTATTAATGTAAAGCGAGAAAAGCAGGGGGGCAAGAATACACCCCTGTCTTACCCCTCGCTTTACCTGCCATGCTTCTGACAGACTCCCATCTTCATTGTAGCAGACGACTGCGGTAGTGTCCTCGTGAATAACCGTCAGGAATGCAATCAACACAGGATCAAGCCCCAATACCACTAGGGAGGCCCATAATTTTTGACGATTTACAAGATCGAAAGCAGTGGACAAATCCATAAATGCTAGATGTAAGTCCCCCTGCTTGGCGACCGTGTACTTCCCAATGATGAGATGTAAATTGAGGCATTGACCCACTGTGCCCTTTCCTTGTCTAAACCCGTATTGTAAGTCGGAGATTATGAGTTTATCTTCCAACCAATTTGTTAATCGAACGAGAACTACTTTACCCATTATCTTCAGGGCAGAATCCAAGAGAGAGATGGGCCGGTAACATGCCGGATCTTCTCTTGACCCTTTTTTAAATAATGGAACTATAACTGCTTTGCCCCATGACGTAGGAGCACCCGCCTTTGATACTGCGTTAAAAACAGAAGTTAAAATCTTAGCCCAGTACCTTGGATCTGCCCTATAAAGGTCCACGGGGACGCCGTCTGGACCTGGTGCTTTACCTTTTGCCATTGACACAATGGCCTCCAGGACTTCATCGTCCTTAAAATGAATTTTTGAGGCCTGTTTAATATCCCCGTAATTTACTGGATTAAGTTGATGAATCTCAGAATAAAGACCACTAAAGTGGTCCACCCATCTATCTGGTGGGATAAGACAGTCTTTATTTGTATTCTCCAACTCATCAAAAAGTGAACTATTAATCACCTTCCAGAATTGAGTGCTATTTTTCAAAACACTTGCCTCTGACAATTCATCCCATGCCATATTTCTTAACTGGATTTCCCTTGCCTTTATAACTTTTTTATAGGACCTTCTTGCCTCTATAATCTTACTTGAGTCTTTTCCACTTTCTTTCAGTGCCAACAGGAGGGCGGTATGAGCACTAGAGCAGGCATGATCAAACCAATTTTTTTGTTTCTTAGGCCTTGGTCTACCGTGGCAGGTTAGGTTACCCACTACCTGTTTTGTTATTCTCTCGAAAGCGCCAAGGATTTCCACTGGTTGCGACTCTGTCGACAAACATAGACTTAGATCCTCGTTATTACTATTATACGAATTCTCGAGGAAATCAGCCGGGGTGATAAGATCCCATCTCAATCGTCTTCCCTGATCTTTAGAAACTTAGTTTAAATTAGAAATCATAGGCAGATTATCCTTCATCAGAGCCTTGACTTTAATTTCCATAGTGAGAGGATTGTGATCACTTAAGGCATTTTGGGTGACACAAAAGGCACCTATTAAGTCCTTCAAAAGACAAGACACAAAAATATAATCAATCGTACTATAATGGCCTTGTCCGGTGAACGTAGGGGTAGGAGACAAAGATTCTTGTACAGGGGAAAATAAGTGAAGGGCAGATACAATACTCTCTAAGTACATCCCACCCTTCAGTGTTCAAAATGGGTAGCCTCTTGAGGGCAAAGATCATAATTAATATTTTCAAAACAATTGAGATGACATACATGGATATTGAAATCGCCAAAAAGTAAAAGAGAATAAGGTGTAACATTGTTTGCATCATACTCGTCCAAGAATGTAAACAGTGTTTTTAGGTGCTCCAGTTCATCAGACCTAGTGAATGAGTTATAAAAATTCACCACTAATAAAGACGGCAAGTTGGCACCTTCAAGTTTAACCGCCAAAATGTTTGGAGAACTAGTCACTAACAACTCTGTACTGTATAGTAACTTGAGGCTAAATAATAACAAAAGACCCCCCCGTGATCTCCCCATAGTGGAAGGCACGGCATTTTTATTAAAAGACTGGTTCCCATCCAAATGATAAGGGTCTTTAGCCTCCCACGTTTCTTGAAGGGCAATTACATAGTGGGTGGAGAGAAAAGCCTTCCAATTTATATCGCCTCTTTTAGATCGCAGGCCAGCAATATTCCATGATAAAGTCATAATTTTATTCGTTATTGGGATTCCCCCCCCCATGCCCCATCTCTTGTGTCACGGTATTCTCCAAATTCAGTGAAAGGAGTTGAAGATCAACATCCTCTCTATTTACAGGTACCGTAACAGTCAAATTACCAGTTACAATAGGAGGAACTATTTCTCTCCCTTCCACTTGAACCTCCTCAGTGGTCGTCTGGCTAGTTCCTTTACCACAAGCTATCTTTAGGGGTAAAATTCTGTCTCCAAAGCCATTAAAGTCAATACTGTCTTTCACAGCCAACACCGTGGAAAACAGAAATCCAGAGTCATTTGAAAAAAACGCTCTAAGTTCATTATTATGGGCCTGAACTCTATCAGCACTGAGTTAATCATTGACATCTAAAGTGCTAAGGGCCTCATATCTATTACTAAGAACCAATGTACTACTCGCAGGGACAAACTGAGAGATGTACCCTCTATTTCCAGTAAACCCCGAATTGTGAGGTGGATAAAAAAAAAACAGCGGGAGAACATTTACATAGTCCTGATGTATTCTGATCGACCCTGCCTGCCTCAAGATGTGGTCTACTAAGTCGGGAGAGCTAAAGCTCACTACAACGCAGTCACCCTTCAACGACTTATTGGTCTTCCCCACCCATGGGACCCTTCTTACCATTTTAAAACTTTCAAAAAGGTGGCTCCCTAATACTGTCTTGCCAGCTAAATAGTGAAGGGCTTTATTTTTTAACGAGGACCAATGCTCTTCCCTACCATCACGAGTTTTCGGAACGTTTGCCAAAATTACAGTATATGGACAGGCCTCCGGCGGCAAGTACAGAGGACGCTCCCTTGAAGGATACTCAACAAGAGGACTTAGTCGCCCTATCGGGCCCCTAGGCCCCGAACTATCACCACCATTAGTTCCTAAAGCAGGTGGAGGAGGATTTATAGGGCCTACAGCAGGGGTCGTCATAGACTCAACCAACTCAGAAACTCTAGTTGCTACTACACTTAAAGGGTGCATCTCAGGTGGATTTTGCCTTGGCATCGATGCATTCTGGCCCGCTATATGACGTTCAATGAGGACAAGTCTGTCGTCAATCTTATTAAGTCTATCCATGACTGGCAATATAATCGCTCTCAATCGCTCATCCATAAGTTTTAACAGTTCGGCCATCTTAACCCCCGTGGTATCTACTTCCCCCTGGTCAGTACACTCATTACACCCGTGACACTTGTCAACCTGGACAACCACGCTACCTTCCTGTCTGTCCAACCCATGAACGGAATCTTTGTTCCTGGGTTGTTTGGCTTGTTGCCGACTTCCTTTGGGGGCGTTATTAGCTTTTCTTTTCCCCTTAGCTGTTTTAGTAACAGCAACAGGAAGGACCTGTATCTGCCTAGTACGTGTGACTGGTGGTGAAGGAGGGAGGCTAGAGATATTCGTAGAGGCAGGAGAAATTACAAGGCTAGGCTCTAACACAGACCCAATAGGGAAATGACATACAGCCTGTAAGGCGCCTAAACTTAAGGTAGTATCACCAGGTTGTTTTACAAGATTAATCTGGGTTAATGGCTCCAAAGATAACCTCCTTTCCACCATTTCAATTTCCCTGGAAACAACGGTTTATGCTTTTTTTAAAAAGGCATCTAATGTCCCCGTACCCCCCATTACAGGGCACTTACTATTGCTTTTAGCCATATTATATAATGGGCAGGAGCAATGATCAGGACTCGCTATATAACGACTAGCAAGAAGACAGAAGCCTCCAAGGAACAGCACACCTCCACTTCTCACTAATCCTGATTAAACTTGTGTGTTATATATAATCATTTTGAAATAGCTTTCCAATCCACACCAGCACAGCAACTGTTAGTGTAAGAGTAGCTTTACTTATGGGAAGTGAATGTGCTGACAAGGTGAAGTATGAAGTGTTAATACTTAACTAAATAGGCTGCTATATTGCAGGACCCTTCTTTTTCCTTTGCATTTATGTATATACATGAAAGCTTTGGAAAAATGTGCGTTATGTTTGCCCATAGCTTATTATTGTTTCTATCTGAGTTTGGGCAGTCACAATGTTGCTGCCTCTGCTGATGTGTACTCTGCATCTGCTAAAGCAAGCAAGGAAGAGACTGCCTGGTAACATGTATTCATGGTGACAGAGGAGCCAACAGCAAGTGTCTCTTTTCTTATAACCTTTGTGGAGGTTGGAAAAGATGTTTGCTAAAGCGTCGCATGACCTGCCACTACACGTAAGAGCCTCATTCTCACTGGAATTCCACAAGAAGCTGAAAATCTAGATTTATCAAGCAGTCCCACCAGGCCCTAGGTGTGGCTAGACTACTCCTGGTTGATAGTGCCCTCTGCCAATCTGCATAGCATAACATAATCTTGTGCCATCTGATGTTACTCCCCAGGAAAGCTCTGCAAAGTACAATTTGTTTATTGGACTATCTGTGATTTGAGACCTGTTGAGAATAGGACGATTAAGGGCATTGTTTTGAGCTTGACGGATGGGATACTCCATCAAAACATGAGGGGACATCCTTTGTGACAGATGATATTGTCTGCCAAATCTAAATAAGGCCCTAAGAACTGTACAATTATCAGATTCAGATTGGAACTGTGTACCTATTTTTTAAACTCTCAATAACTCTGAGTGGGTGCATGAGCAGAAGACAGCACCGCTTAGAAACATAAAAGACCTAATTTTGAGTGTCTCTGGAAACGTGTTGTTGTTTTACCACACCTGTAATTAATAATAGCGGAGTTAACAGTAATTGGTGGCGGGGAAAATACAGTCCATTACAAGTTGGACTCCGAGGTTCCTTTTTTTTTTTTTTTAAATATGTTTATTACAAGGATTTTTCCCCATTTTTTACAGAGCACAACGTCATGTTAGAAAGTAAAATATACAGAATACAACATGCAATCAAAAGCCCCTGTTGAGATGAAATCAAAACCAATTATACACCAAGATTTTGGCTAATTAGACAGATATCCATAATAAATCATTGTACACACAATACAGAATAGAGAGAAGGTAGTAACTAGCCACATGTTTCCTGACTTTCCTTCCAATTATTAATAGGCTCCCATATTTGTAGTCCTAGTCTTCTTCCACTTTTACCCTTCCTTGCATATATCCCTTTCTCGAGGTTATAAACCGAAAGCAATCTAGCCAACCATTGATGAAAAGTAGGTGGGGTTTGATCGAGCCAAGCCGAAGCGATACAAATTCGCAAAACTGCCCTAGCCAAGAACATAAAAAAACATGCTGGGTCATCTGTGCCATCGCCATCTATACCAAGCAGGATTCTTGATGGAGTGAGGGTAACCTCGATTCCCAGTGATCTCCCTAAGAAAGCTTCTACGACTCGATGGAGTGGATACAGATGTGGGCAAGTGGCAAAGACGTGCACTAACTCGGCGTCTAATCGATCACATCTAGGACAGGTGGTGCCCGCTGTTCCTCCCCACTGCGCGATTCTAGCAGGTGTATAATATTGCGAGTAAATTGTTTTATAGTGCTGGGCCTGAAGTGCAGCCGAGCAAAGGGTATTACGCCCTAATTCTAATGAGAGATGGAAGCACCCATGTCCTATCCCAAGTTTCTCGGCCCATTTACTTTGATATTTCGCAAGGTCATCCTCTTTACCCGCAATCAATTCGGCATAAAGTCTTTTGATCGTACAGCTGGCCTTACCCTCAATAATTTCCATAATTGCATTTTTCCCAAACCCAGCAGACCCACCCTTTTTGGTTATTAGAAAGCTCCTGACTGCAAATAATTAAACAAAATTCTAGTCTCAACCCTATAGACTGACTGGATATCAGCAAACTGCCATATTCCATTCATACCCATTAGATCCCCCACCTTCGTTACCCCTCAGCGCCCCCAGTCTGTAATAACCGGATCTGCAAATATTTCCCCTGGGAGGGTATGATTCCAATACAACCGGGTATATGCATGAAACCTCCCTAATCCACATCTTTTCCTAAAGGATGTCCATATCTTGTGTGCAGCGATCAGCGTCTTAAACTTTGTTCTTTTAAAATAACTTGGATCTGTGTATTTCAAAAAGGCTTTCTCTGCATCCCCTCCAAGTAATAACGAGTAAATAGCTATAGAGTCTAGATTATTCTCTGAATAAGGGCCTCCACCCCCTAAAAGTCCAGACATGTACTGCAAGGCTGCTGCCCAGTAGTACATTTTCAGATCAGGACCAGCCCAGCCTCCCCTGTCCCTAGGGAGTGCCATATATCGTACAGCCCTTCTAGTCTTGCCTTGTGCCCATAAAAATCTATTTATTACCTGTTCTAGTATAATGAACCATTTTGCCTCGAATGTAAGTGGGATTGCTCTAAACAGGTAAAGAAACTTTGGTAAGAGGATCATTTTGATGATATTTGTACGCCCAACTATAGAAAGGTGAAGATTATGCAATCTATCCAGATCTTTTTTTGCTTTATTTATTATTGGTTCTATGTTCCTATCCATCACTTTATCCAGATCCGCCGAGATGTTAACGCCAAGATGAACTCCAGATCCCACTACTCGACTGTCCGAGCATTCTGTCTTCTCATTCCTAATTATCTGCGTTTTGGGTCCATTCAGGGCATATACAGAAACTCCGCCAAAGCATAAGGCTTCCATCTCGACCTCACTTATGGCCTCAGTGAGTGCTGGAGTGAGAATTGCTACGTCGTCGGCGTATGCCAGGATTTTACAATACCCACCTTGGGTCTTTATAGGGGGATCCTGTTATTCGCCTCCAATTTACGTAGTAGAGGGTCTATATACAATGCAAAAAGCAGTGGCGAACACCTGTCTCGTGCCCCGTTTAATCTGTAGGGGCATTGTATATCCAGCATTCACGCGGACTCGAGCTGTAGGAACTAAGTACAATGCCTGAATAGCCTTTATAGAACCCTCTCCACATCCAGACCATCTCAGAGTTGACCAGAGATAGTCCCAGGAGACCCGATCAAATGCTTTTTCAGCATCCAGTAACAAAACTGACATCGGATCTCCTGTAGCCTCTGTGGAATCAAATAAGGTAATGACTCTGTGGATATGCTGCGTCGTACCTCTTCCTGGAATAAACCCATGCTGAGTTGTACTAACCATTGTATCTATAACCTTTGATAGCCTAGTTGCCAAAGTCTTAGAGAAGATTTTGGCATCAGCATTCATCAGCGTAATCGGCCTATAAGACCTTGGTTCTGTGGATGGCTTCCCCTTTTTTAAGATAACTACAATATCTGCTCCTGCCCAAGTGTTTGGAACAGATATCCCTAGCTGAGCCTGTTGTAATGTGGTAACCAAGTCAGAGGAGATTACATCCTGAAAAGTCTCATAAAATTCTATCGGGATCTGGTCGGGCTCGGCTGCCTTACCTGACGATAGGCTTGCTAAAGCAGCAAATATCTCTTTTGCCTCCAGGGGTGCGTCTAGGACTTCTATATTATCCTGAGAAAGATATGGAGCAGGAATATCGCTAAGATATGATCAGATTTCTGAGGGGTCTTTTGGCTGTTCTTCGTCGTATAGTGTTACATAAAACTGTCTGAAAACCTCGCGGATTCCATCCGGATCCGTGAACAGTTGCCCAGAGCCATCAGCAATCCCTTTGACTTCACCTAGAGCTGCTTTTTGCCTTGCACGAACTGCTAAAGTGTGGCCCACCAATTCACCAAATTCGTAACACTGTTCTCTTCTTGCTAAGTATGTGGCAGCCACCTTACTAGATATGTTCTCCTCTGCCTCAGATTTTGCCCTAGCGACTTTAATAAGTGCCTGGTCCAGGGGTGCACCTACTGCCGAGAGCGAGGCCAGATTATCCTCGGTATCTACAAGAGCCTTGGTCAGTTCTGTAACTCTTAATCGCTCTTGCCTTTGTCTAAACAAACTGAAGCTTAGTGTCTCACCCCGAATACCTGACTTAAAGGAGTCCCAAGAGATTCCTGAGGACGTACTACCTCTATTAATTTCCTAGTATCCTTTAATCCAGTCTTTCATAAGTTGTACGTAACCCTCATTCTTTAGTAATACCCATTCAAAGGTCCATATCCGTTCGTTCCTAATTTCCCTTGCGGTGTCTAGGGAAAAAACTAGAGGATTGTGATCGGAGATAACCCGAGGCAGTTTTTCAATCTGGGAGTTTGCCAGCAAACAATTAGAAAGTAAGAAATAATCCAATCTAACACTAACCTTGTGGGGGGCAGAGTAGTAAGTAATACCAGAATCGGTGGGCTTCAACTTTGCCCAAGCATCTACTAATGCATTATTCCTTGCTAGACTTAGGATTGCACAACACACTCTCTTCTTTCGACCCTGATATCTCTCGGTAGGGTCCAAACCCAAACCTCCTACCCCATTGATATTAAAGTTCCCACAGAGAATTACATGTGAAGCCCATGTAGCCAGTTCTAAATCTAAAAAAGCGAATATCTCCGGGTCATCTTCAGTTGATCCATATATTGACCCCAAAGTAACCCAGTCTCCACCTATGAAACATTCTATTAAAGCCCATCTACCCCACTGGTCCTCAAGTTTTTTCCTGACTACCACATCTTTTAATCTGGACAATATAGCCACCCCTCTAGTTTTAGCCCCCTGCTTTGAATGAGCAAGCAGATGAAACCCCCAGCTGTTCCAGTAGGAAACCCTTGGTCCCCTCAATATGTGTCTCCTGCAGACAGACGAAGTCTGCCCGCATTGCTCTCAACAATGCTGCTACTCGTTGCCTCTTAAGGTGATCGTTCAGGCCACACACATTAAATGTAACTATTTGTGTGCACATTAAAATACATCTGGTGCCTGTCCTAGCCAAATATCCAGCAACACAGTAATCATACTTTTATTATTGTCTTCTAGTCCTCCAGTATCCATCTCCTCCACCTTTTTATTTTGTGTAAGCCAACATGTATGATCTCTGTAATTCCTCAAGTGCCTAACTGTGCTGTGCCCTCTGACTGTACCCGTCCCCACTCACCCCCAGTCCCCCTCCCTCAGAGTTCTCCCACCCCCCTTACAGGCAAATAGGTCAATCATGACCTATGTGTGACAGCTATGAACCCATAGGAAGTCGCAATCCCCCCTTTTATATCCCTACCTAGTGTGCTTTATGCTGTTGCTGTGCTGTGCCCTCCCTAAAGTATCAAAACTTGATCCAACACTACGTCAGCTTAAAAGCCACCTTGAAATATACATGCTATGCTATGCTATCCCAGTACAACCCTGGTGCCCCTGTGATCCTTTTTTTTCTTTTAACTCTGTCAGAAATGCTTGGGCCTTGATTTCAGAGAAGAACATCCTGACTTGTCCGTTGACCAGTACTTTAAGACGAGATGGAAATAATAAGAAAACTCGCAGCCCAAGCTCTGTAAGGCAGGAATCAGCTGTCTCAACTACCATCTCCTCTCAACGGTAGCGTGACAAAAGTCTGGACGGGCAAAGAATGTTGGCCTCGGGTTTTGCCTTGGCCATAACCTCCTGTCTGAGAAGGTACTTCCCCACATAGACCAGAATAGCTCTGGGTCTATCACCCTGGGATGCCACATACCCTTTCCTCTGAGTCAAAGGGAACCGATGTGCCCGTTGCACTTCAGCTTCCCAATTCCATGTTGACATTTCCGGGAAAGCCCCCCTCAGTAAGGCGATGACAAATGCCCGGACATCCTGCACTTCTGCCCCTTCCGCCACTCCCAACAGTCTGATATTGTTCCGCCTTTGACGATTCTCGAAATCTTCAATTTTCCACTGTACATCCTCCGCCACTTTCTCTTGCGCTTCCTTAAATGCCTCCCATTTGCTGACATCATCCTTGAGTTTCCCCGTCCTTTCCTCCACCTGGGAAACTCTGCCCGCAATGTCGGCATATAGCTTATTCATTTTCCTTAGTAACCCCTGTATTTTTTTAGTCGCCTGTTTGGCCCTCCGACTCTCTGACCTGGCCTCCCCCTGCATTTGCTTCAGGGTAGTATACAACAAATCCATGGTAGGGATCTGTGATGGGCTATCAGTGTGCTGTTGTGCATCCGCACCCCCATCTTCTTGATACAACTGAGATGTGGGGGAGTAGTCCCAGTCGAGTTTCTTGACAACATCTACCTGTGATTAGCTTCCTCTCAGCTTTGATTTAGACTGGGATCTATCGTTCTGTTTCTGTAGCTTTATCCTCTGAATTGCTGATGCCCTCTGTACTGAAATACCTTCTACAGCGGAATACTCCGAGTCTGAATCCCCTGTGTAACTTCCCCCACTGGATAATGATGACCCTGTATCATCATCGAGGGAGAAGAAACAGTCATCATTAGGAGAGCCAGGAACTGAGCCAGGGAAACCCACCTTCTTTAGCTGTTTAGGAGCAGTCAATCCGGTAATTGCTCGCGAGGATGGAGTTAATTGCGACCCCGCAAGATGAGACTCTCGCCAAGTAACAGTATTTGAGCTAGCCTGAACAACTACTCCAGATCTAGATCCAGCATCAGTGTTGAGAGAAACATGCTGTGTCCCTGAGCCACGCTCCATTGTTACTCGTACCTGTGCCTCCAGGACCGCTTTGAAAGCCGCTTTGAATGGCGCTTCAGATGCAGATACTCCCTCCTCAATCTCAGTCTCAGGCAGAGCAGTGAGGGCAGCCAATTCACGCTGGGTGACCAAGCATTTATCCGCAATCACTCGTGTTTGCTCCTCCAACTCCAACTCATCCAGCCTGTCATTCATATGCTCACCACTCGAGTCATTTTGTCTCTCCGGCGGCCCAGGAACGCGTTGAATCTGAGTCTCATCCGATACAATGTATCCATCCTCACTCGCCTCGAGGTTCCCTGGAGCCTCCATGCTGTCATCGGTGTGCTCACAGATCGGCTTACTTTGTCTTTCCGCCGGCCTAGGAGCGCGTTGGGTCTGTGTCTCGTCCGGGGTTACAATGTATCCATCACCGCCCACCTCAAGGTTCTGTGAAACATCCGTCGCTGCAATGGGGAAAGATTCGTACAAGGTAGGCTGCCGGGGTGCATTCTCTTTAGTTCTAGCACCACCGTTTTGCCGATTCTTAACCCCTTTCCGGGCGGCGGTTGTGACTTCTTTTTCTGCAGTAATGCGGTTGCTGCCTGCATCCTCCGGGACCTCTGTGTTCTTAGTGCCCATCCTTCGTGCCTGTGCTGTGCCTCTCAGGTTCAGGGCCGGAGCGGGAGTCGGCGCCGCCGCTTCTTTTTGCGGGTCTTTAGGGATCGAGGATTCCTTCCGCTCTTTCAGGGATTTGGGGCCCCTCGGCGCCATTCTAATCTCTGGGCCCCCTAGACTCTGGAAAAAGCGGGCCTTTAGCAATTTTACCACGTACAGGATGAGTCGCTGTGGAAGCTTGTCCTGTCGAGTCTCGAGCCCCGGTAACCTATCCAATAAGCGCCCTAACCAAACAGAAGCGCTCAGCATACTACAGCATCTTGTGACTTAGGGAGAGGGGAAGAGTGCGACCGCTCCCTACGGCCAGTCAGCGGCCATCTTGACCCCGAGGTTCCACTAAAGAAATAAGCAATTACTGATAGAACTGGTCATTCCAGTTCAGATTCTCCTGGTAATTCCTCCATTTGTCCTTGACTTTCAATCAAAGATTTCGGTTGCTTTCAGTAACCAAACTCTGTTTTCTAATCTAAAGTTAACAGATATGCAGTCTTTCTGCAGCTCTCATAATTCCAATGAGGCTGGTAAGTGCCTTTACAAGGATAACTGACATAATATTGGAATCAACAATATTGTGTGACAGAAATATTGTGTTAGAAATATTGTTTACAAGAATATTGATTTCCTATCCTTATAATGAAAATGCCTCCACAACAGAGGATTTCAATACCTCAAACGGAGAATCGCTTTCCACGTACCCAAACGAAACCGCTGATCCACCAACCTTGCCCTCCCCGAAAACCTGCACATCCATAGAGCCAGAGCAGTGGGAAGAGCGTTCTCCTACATCTCAGCCAAGACCTGGAACAAGCTCCCCATCGACATCAGACTCGCCCCCTCCCTGAACACCTTCAGGAAGGTGCTCAGACCTGGCATTTCGACTGAACAGAACTGCTGTTCTCTCCCCCTCCCCCCTGCAGCGCCTTGAGACTCTCATGGGTGAGTAGTGCGCTTATAATTCCCTCTTTGATGGATTGATTGAAATAAATCCATGTTTATATATATATGGTGATTATGCACGGGTGCTCAACCAATATTTGCGCTCCACCCCTCACGGGCACCAGGTCTTGTGTTCCCAAGCGAATACCCATATATATGTGTATATACATATACACACACATAAATATATATATAGTGCTCTTTTTATAGGTGTCAATTAAAACTAAACAAAAAAATAAATATAACGTGATCAAGGCCAGAGATGGCTGAAACGCGTCCTGTTACTTGTTATGGAGTAAAGCTGAATTTTCTATTGCATATTTTCCTGAGTGATCGTCTTCCTTAGGGAAAGGAATTTGGTGATTATATATATATTTTTGTTAAATGCAGCACCTGTTGTGCGTGTAAATTTGGAATCTATACTTCCTCATATTGCAAAGCCTTCTCAACGAATCCATTGAATTGAAAGGACATTACACATGCAGAACTGATTATGCAGTGTACGTCCTGCAATGCAGTTGTGGCCTACACTATGGGGGTAGCGCAAAATTACAGGTACATGCCAGAATTTTACAACATCTGAGAGCTATTGTTAACTCTGACCCAACATACCCAGTGGCGAGACACTTTAAATCCATTCATAACAACAACTTAAACTGCATTCAATACTTTGTTATAGAGGCTGTACAGGCAGGCAAAAGAGGAGGTAACCGTGAAAAAACCTTATGGCAAATAGAATCCAAATACAGCTTAGAAGTTGATTCTAAAACCCAAATGGGTTTGAACACTGGGGATGATTTAAACAATTTTCAATGAATATGATATATTGTCTTCATCGAAAAAACAGCTGGAACTGAGTTTTTGAACCGATTTTTTTAATACATGCTGCTAAATCATGTGCTTTGGGTTTTGTTTCAGCAATATGGTCCTAAGCATGATAGATAGTCCCCACTGAATCTTAATTTGTATCCTATTGCGAACCTCTCTGTTCTTTGTTTATATGTATATATGTTTTTTAGCACCCTGAAGTTCCAAATTGGTAAACTACAGTTACTCCTTATGTATAGCACTTTTGTTTCAAGGCACTTTAGACACATTGCACTTTCGTTTTATTATTATTATTTTCATTGTAGCACGTAGGAGGTTTTACACTGTAAAGTTAATGAGATTTTCTTTGTGCATCTTTTGCAGATCTCTTCAGAAATATTGTGACGCGAATGAAGACAATTTGAACAACTGAGAATAGAAGTCGATGAATGCGTATAATTGATAGAGAGAACTGACATCCATATAAAATGACAATACCTACTAGGAGGATGAATGTTGAAAGTTGTACACCAACTGCAGAGCTAAGAATAATATGAAAGTTGGAGCAGTAAATCGAGAGACCTGTGAGAATGGGGATACACAAGTTGTGAGGTGCACTGGCGCCAAGAAGGAATTTTCACCCAATATCACTAGGAAGGCAACACCTTGATAGAGATCACAATATGCCCACTAGGGCAGAATTGTAAGTACGATGCATTTTGGGAGGCAATTAATTCCATAAATCTGATTGCACTGATAGGACGTGACAATGCTTATTGGCTTGATTATGTATGAATCCTAATACATGATTTTTTCCCATGGTTATAACACAAAAACCTTATTTAATTGAAGTATAGGTCGCTTAAACATAACATAATAGAGCGCATTAAAACATCCAATTACATGGGCACGGCATGATCTTATACGCAACCGATAAAGTTGTTACTGCTTTGAATGAAAAAACTATAGTGAACAAAAGAGATATTTGCGCGTACTACAATGATGTAGAAAATTGACCTATATACGTAATGTAATACTGTTTAAAATAAGTTGATATCTTCGATATGCTGATAAGTTCAACACATTATCCTCAAAACATTTTGCATCCAATATGAATTTAATATTAAATTTATATAAGAAAATATAATGGTTTTTCTGTGATCTATGAAGTCTGTTCACTATGTCTATTACATCAAAATAACACGTGATGTTTATTTAAATCAAGTAGGAAACTTGCTCTCCGAAACGCGTTGAGTTGCATTGGCAATAAACCTGCTTGAAAGAATTTTGGGCTGTGGTGTGTTGTTTTATGGAGACGGAGAAGACAACACGGTTTTGGAATATATATTGTAATTCACCAGCTGTGCTTTTGAGCTCCTCTTGCCATTTAGCACTCTTTTGTCTTTTCATTTCAATTACTCACGATAACTCTATGTTGTCAATCCGAGTGTTGCTTTACCCGTTGTCAAGGGTAACAGAGACTCGGGAATTAGAGCCACTCGGATTGGTCTTCCTACAACGAGCCCTCTGATTGGCCGATCCTTCAAGCAACGGACGGTTTTTATCTCACACGCCACCAGCCCCGCGTTACCTTCAGGTTAGCTTCAGGTTCATTCAAGCCTAGGTTCCCCGACGGAAAGGTAGGCGTGATGTGTCGGTCTGTGAACGGTCTGTTTCACTAATTGTTTTTTTAAGTTTCTACGTAGTTTGGACAATTACATGTAGGGCGGTTCTGTGCCCTGTTTACTTATTATCGAGATGATGCGAATTCAGTTTAGTATTTACTTTAACAAAAACTAGAGACAAGCTTTCTTTCCACGTCCTATTAATAAGGAATGTAGATCCTTAGCGGATTATACCTTGGTTGTTTTTTATTTATTTTTACACTGTGTTATGTCAATCAAATGAACATGACACACATTGGTGTGTCTTGTAGTAAGAGTCCGTTCTGATCAAGTACTTTGGATTCTTTTTCTAATTTGTAAAGTTGTCAGTCTCCCTTTGAGAGGGTTTTTATATCTCACAGATTGTTGATTATTCGATAACATTAGCATTGAACACTCGTTCATGATATGTAGGATCCAGATTTTGAGTTTCTTGCATCATTTTTTCAGAGCGGTGTTCCCTTCCTGAGCCGTTGCCAGGTGGAGGTTATGGTCCCACCCAGTTTTCACGGGTGAGTGGCTATGTAGTAGATACGTAATTACACTGTGTGTTTCTGTAGTACTTTTCACTAAGTACCACTATTTTCTGATGTACTTAAATTCAGATTTTGATTTTCTTTGTTTAGGTGAAGTTGAGACGCTATGCTGACGCACACCTATCAAGCATCTCGTGTGTGTTCGCAGTATCCTTTTTCTGTGTAGGAGTCACACAGCTTCCATTTTGTGCAGTAGCTTGAGTGGTCCTGATGAAAGCCTAGCCTTGTTAGGCGCTGTGGCTGAAACAAGTCGACCATCATTTTTTGTTGATTCACCATAGTCTACACTGTTGACTGTTGGTGTGCACTATTTTAATCAGGGTCTGGGACGGCTGTGCAAATTCTTTCAGCAATTTTCTTCATTTTTCATTTGCCGTCCCTGAACTAGTTTTAATACACTTTCCTCACTGCATCATTTTTCTAACAGCACTGCACCCCTCACTCATACGAATTAGCTCATCATATGTGGATTTAGTTGATCCTCTAGTGTACTAATAAAACATCCCTGAGCTCCTCCCTCTCAGAGAGGGGGTTGTAGCCCCCAGAGAAACTAGGATTTTTCTCTGGGAGGAGAATCCCATATGATGAAGCATGTCACCTAGGGTGAGTGAGGGATTACGTCCTCAAAAGGGATTGCCCTTTGACTTATTCAACTGGGCCTAGTCCGTGCTTTATACTTCACCTTATTAATTTATTTTGTTAAGACCTCAGGGTTTCTTACTGTTTTTTAGGTACCTCCAGTAAGTGCCACACAGCTGGATTGCAGAAAGGTGGTCCGAGGCCATGCCCCCTTTTTAAACCACTCTGCAAACGCGCCTCTTGGTGCACTGCTGCTTGGGAAATTAAGTCCACTTGTGTCCTGAGGTCCTCAGGACACAAGAGGACCTCATCGCCCCACCAGCAGTGCGCCAAGAGGCTATATGTATGCCGATCATATTACCGTAAGTACAATGATCCTTTAAACTTCCCGCTTTTGAGTACATTGTTATGTGATCAAGAACACAGCCAGTGTCCGAAATGCGTTTGAGGCATCACAGTTTCATTTTGCAAATAAAATCACTAATATTGGCAACAGCTAATTTCGGAGTCCGTGGTCCTGTTTGTGCGTGCATGCGCGGGGATACTGCTAGCGGATATATAAATATGCACACATATATATATACACATATATATCCAGCTTTAGAATCTTCACTCATCGAATGAAGGGGACCGCACACAGCAAGGTTTCTCGGTAATATTTTATTTCATATCCGAGATAGCAGCAGGACGCGTTTCGGCGTTCGCGCCTTTTTCAACTTGTATTACAAGGTGCAGTTGATTCGAGTAATTATATATCCGGATCACTGATTCTAGTTCCGGTTCACTGGCCATGGACAAAGAAAAATAGAGAAAAGACTTAACAGTATTTTTCAGTCCGTATAGAATTACAAAAAAACGGTAATCTTATCACCTAATCACATTCAAATTTCATGTTATTTAGTCTAAATAATATTTACATTTCATATTAGATTCATCAGTAAAAATGTAAACAGACAGAATGTAATCATGACAAATACGATCATTTCTGAGGCAGTAGTAGCATTTTGCATGGGTATCCTTATTAAATGTAAAGCAGTCAAAGCAAAGCAACAACAACACAAAATTGAGCCCTGTATGGGCATTAGTTACAGTGTAGCAAAATTAATGATAATTAATGGGTCCCCAATTATCCAAATATCTGTACGCTACCCTAGATGACATGCCAGTTCTTCCTCTGTGTTAAGACCATAAGGAGTGGTAGTTTGGAGGTCAATAATGAAGCGGGATTCTAATCTTCTCAGTCTAAGTTCCCGGTTTCCTATACGGTCACTAGTTACAACGTGGTCCAGACAAAAAAATGCTAGTAAGTTTCTATCACTGTTGTGGTATTGGGCAAAGTGTCTAGCCACGGGATATGAAGGATATTGTTTTTCGATGGCTCGTGCATGTTCTAGGATGCGTTTTTTAGTGGGGTGAATCGTGCTGCCAATATATTGCTTTGGGCAGGGACATGTAAGGCAGTATACACAGAAGGGTGTGTTGCAAGTTAAAAATGTGTTAATGTGTCTGGGTTTCTTCATTCCAGGAACATTGTATGCTAACACTTTTTTACTGTGGCTGCACGCCTTGCATTTAAGACAAGGAAAAAAGCCGGTAACATTGCTGATACGTTGAATAAATGGTGTAGGTTCATAATGACTCTGGACCAGTTTATCTTTTAGAGATCTGCTTCTCCTAAATGTTATTTGTGGATAAGCTGGTAGGGAATCACCAATGACTCCATCTGATTTCAGGATATGCCAGTTTCGACATAGAATCTTTCTCAAGGTGTTAGTCTCATTGGAAAAGTTTGTAATGAACCTGCAAGTATCTTGTTCTGTCTTATCACTTATATGATGGGTACCCAATAAGGATTGCCTGGGAATTCTGTTAACCTTGCTTAAGGTTTTTGTTAGTAAATTGGGGCAATAACCTCGTGATCTAAATCTTTCAATGGCAGCAGATGCTTCATACTGGAAGTCAATTTCACGAGAACAATTTCTTTTTAGACGCAGTAATTCTCCATAAGGGATACTATTTTTTAATGATTTTTGGTGACTGCTATGTGCTTCCAGTATTGAATTCCCTGCAGTCTCCTTTCTGAAAAGAGTTGTACATATTCTCCCATCCTGGACAAAAACCTTAAGATCTAAAAAGGGAACTTGTTGCGTGCTGAGCTGTCCACTTAGATGGAGATTCAGGGTGTTATTGTTTAGTGCTGCAATATATTCTTCAGCCTCACTTTTAGGACCTTTCCATAGGATAAACAAATCATCTATATATCTATACCATAAGATGATATTTTTAGTCCAGTGATTGTATGTATCAGCCCAGGCCACCTGCCTCTCCCACCAGCCCACGAATAAATTCGCGTAACTGGGGGCGAAGCAGGTGCCCATCGCTGTGCCTTGGATCTGTCGATAATGTTGTCTATCGAATAAAAAGATGTTATTGTTAAGGCAGAACATAATGAATTCAATGAGCATGGTATTGTGTTCGGTGAATTGAAGAGATCTTTCTTTCAAGAAGTATTGCACTGCATGAACACCATGTTCATGTTTTATGTTAGTGTAAAGACTTGTGATGTCAAGGACAATCATGAGCATATCAGGTTCCCATGGTGTATCAGTGATGTTCCTAATGAAATGTGTCGTATCTTTAATGTGGGAGGATAGTGTCTGTACAAATTCTCTCAAGAAAAAATCAATGTATTAAGACATGTGTTCTGTCAATGATCCTATAGAAGATACAATTGGACGACCTGGTGGTCTAACTGGGTTTTTATGCAATTTAGGCAAATGATAGAAGGTAGCTGTGATAGGGTATTGGCATGTTAGATACTTAAATTCATCAAAATTAAGCAGATGGCGATATAGCCATTTTTGAATCAACATATGATATTCATCAATACTTTCTATATACTCCAATTTAGCAATTGGGCAGTAACATGTCCTGTCTGAGAGTAATCTCATAGCTTCCTCCACATAAAATTTCCTAGTCATTAGCACCACATTCCCTCCCTTATCAGAAGGTTTGCAGATTAAATCAGGGTCATCCATTAATTGTGAGAGGGCAGTCCTTTGTCTCCATGTCAGGTTGCTGTGTAGGTTCTTATTTTCTGTAAGTCTCATTTTCATAAGATCTTTCTTGACAGATTCCTCAACAATGTCTATAGTATCATAAGTAGACATTGGTACAAAAGTTGATGTTTGTTTGAAATTGGTTCTTGGGGCACGTTGTTCAATGCCAAAACTTTGGATGCAAGAGACGTCATGGACACATATATATATATATATATTATCTACTGGCGGTCGCCAATAGATAGTTATAGTTAGGAACTATTTTCCATAGGAAATCTGCAACATTCTATTCCCAATAAGTCTGGCGCCGGTTGATGAATCCTCTCAAAATTTTCCAAACTTTTGGCCAGCTCCACTCTGCTCCTACCCTGAAAGTTTCGCGGTGATCCGTCAAGCGGGGGCCGAGAAAAAAGGAGGGTCCCAAAACACGTTTTCCCCATGCAATTTCCAATAGGATCTGTTGTCGCAGCTACAGCCCGAACCGCTGAACGGAATGACACCAAATTTGGCAAAGAGGTAGTCCTCAGTTCAGACTCGTGCCTTTTGCATAAATGGTGTGAATCTGTTCAGTAGTTCCTGAGAAACTTAGGGTAAAAAAGTTAGTGATATCTATGGCCGGGGAGGATCCGCGGACCCTACCCGCACCGTAAGCGCACCCTCCCCGAACTGAGCGCGCACCATCCCGATTGCGCACTGAATGCTAATTGGCTGTTGAGTGTCTGTCTACATTCGAAACCAGGAACTGTTGGCGGCCATTTTCTGCCTCGGTAGAAGCGAGGCTGAAGAAGCAAGGGGAATAAGTGTGTAAAACATATAAAGGGGGCAGAGTGGAAATACTCTGACCCTCTAGAGGGGCTTAGGGGGTCCCAGAAGGACCTTTCTTTAAAAAAAAAAACGGCGAAATGCGCGCAGGGTGCGCACATCCTATCGCGTTTGTTGCACGGATCCTCTCGCGTTGGGTGCGCAGATCCAAGGAAAAAAAAATTGAAAAAAGACAAGAAATCATTGGTTGTATGACAACTTTCTACACTGAAAGGTAGGGTGTATATTTCTGTTTTTAAACACATGATTCTTATTGCTTAACAAAAACTGATTGTAAGGAACATTATATATGATAAGCTGATATGTTGAAAAGTCAAAAACACTTGCTGTCTTGTTTAGCAACATTGTGTGCTGAACTTGTGACCTGTGTGCTCAGTCCAGTGTTCCATGACCTGTTTCTATGGTAACAGGCAGAAGGCAGATTGGGGGAAGGGTTGAAATGTATTTCATTTGGAAAGGGTTGAAATGTTTAACCAATAGAAATGTGTGTTTGCTTTTGAATTTATGTGTGAAGGATTGTGATTTGATGTTTACATGTATATGTGTTGGAAATGAAAGGGAAACATTGCCATTCTTTGTTTTTGCTGAGAGGTGCACAGTGCAGAGATTCTGTATAAGAAAATCTGGTGTGTGACTGATATCTGGTGTGTGACTGATATACTTCTTAATCTACAAAACAACTTGAAAGGTGAGTTACTTAATTGTGAGGGGATGTATGTAGACTATTTAGATTTTAATCAGACTAATGTATGTCTCCTGCTAAAGTGTAGGGAGTACTTTTTTCTCTACAATCTTATTGACAGTGTGTGTGCATGTAGAAACCATTCTGTGATAAGCATTTGTGTTTTTCATGTGTTTGCAGACAGATAACTGTGCTGTTTTTATATTTTGGTAGAATTAGAAACCAGTCATTGTTTATGAATTTGTGAAATGAGTTATGTTTCTATACTAAAATGTAGTACTCCTTCTAGATGAAGAAATGTGTTTTGGTATAGTGCAAGGGATAGTGTTGTTTGTCTAGAATCACACATTGAGTATGTGTGCATTTGGGAACCACTGTGAGAGAAGCATTTGGTAACATTGTGTATTTGCTGACAGATAACTGTTTTAAAACCTGTCATGTTGTCAAGTTTTAGTAGCATTAGAAGCCAGTCTTTGCTTATGCATTGATAAAATAAGTCATGCTTTGACACTAATGTGCTGTACTTTAATATGTAGATTATGTGTAGTCTCCTTACCCCTTGCACAGTAGTGAATGAGTTTTTGTAAGCTGCTAGGGATAGTGTTGCTTGTCTAGAATCACACTGTGAGTCTGTGTGCATTTGGGAACCACTGTGAGAGAAGTATTTGGTAACATTGTGTAATTGCTGACAGATAACTGTTTTGTAGTCAAGTTTTAGAAGCGTTAGAAGGCAGTTTTTGCTTATGCTTTGATTAACTGAGTCAGGCTTTGACACAAAAGTGCAGTCCTGAAATATGTAGATTGTGTGCAGTTCCCTTATCACTTCCACTGTAGTGAATGAGTTTTGGTAAACTCCCAGGGATAGTGGTGCTTGTCTAGAATCACACTCTGAGTCTGTGTGCATTTGGGAACCACTGTGAGAGAAGCATTTGGTAACATCATGTATTTTCTGGCAGATAACTCTTTTAAAACCTGTCATGTTGTCAAGTTTTAGTAGCATTAGAAGCCAGTCTTTGCTTATGCGTTGATTAAATGAGTTAGGCTTTGACACAAAAGTGCAGTCCTGAAATATGTAGATTGTGTGCAGTTCCCTTACCACTTCCACAGTAGTGAATGATTTTTGGTAAACTCCTAGGATAGTGTTGCTTGTCTAAAATCACACTGTGAGTCTGTGTGTATTTGGGTAAGGATTGTGATAGAAGCATTTGGTAACATCGTGTATTTGCTGACAGATAACTGTTTTAAAACCGGTCATGTTGTCAAGTTTTAGTAGCTTTAGAAGCTATTCTTTGCTAATGCATTGATAAAATGAGTCAGGGTTTGATACTAAAGTGCAGTACCATGCACTATTCTCTTCACTGTGTCAGAACTGAAAATGTAACAGTTTTACCCAGGCACTGTCCTTGCAGTAGTATGATGATTTAGTCAGTTTCCAAGTACTCATGTTGTGAACCATACATTACCACATAGACTGCATCAAATGTCTATGCAATATGCATGCAGTCTTCTAACATACTATACACTTGTCTTTCACACCTTCAATTCCCTAGTCAGTATCCATACAGTCCAGCAAACATCCTGTCACTCCTTTTGCACTCCTCTAGTGACCCATTCAGTACCAAGTACTAATCCATTCACTGTCAAAAGCCAACCACTTATAAATTCACCCAGGCACTCTCCTTGCTGTACTCTAATCATTCCGTCAGTACCCAAGTACTCATGCAGTAGGCCTTAGCACATAGACTGCTTCAAATGCCTATTCACTATGGATGCAGTCCTCTAATTACCTACACAGTTGTCTTTCACACCTTCAATTCCCCAATCAGTATTCATACACTTCTAGCAAACACCCTGTCACTCACCCAGTGTGTCTCCTTATAGTACTGTAATCATTCAGTCAGTTAGCATGTAGTCTTTTAGTGAGGTAGGCTTTAGGGCATGAACTGCTTCAAAGCAGTATGCACTATGTATGTAGTGTTTTAACCATCGTCACACTTGTGGTTCAGGGCTATAGTTTCTTAGTCAGTTTTTATATAAAATGTGTTTGTACAGTAATGGAATAGTATAAATTTGAAAGTTATTAATATACATTTATTTGTGATTCTTTTTTACACATACTGTTTTTCAACGTAAAAATAGAGAAATTATGCCAGAAAAAAAAAGAAAAAGAAAAGAAACTCAGAAAGGAGCAGGAGCAGGAGTGTTTCTCATCCGTTTGCACTCTTCTCATGCAAGATTGTTCGGATGAATGGTCCTTAGGTGTTTCATCATTCTTGCCGTGCCTTACGAGTATTTCTTGTTAGGATCCCTCGCGACAGAACTCTTTTGCAAATCTTGCACGTGACCAAGGTGGCATTGGTCTTTGTTTGCCCTGTGGGAAAAGTAAAAAATTTCCACACCACTGAAGAAAAACGTTGTGGGCGTGGTGCCTTCTCCAAAAATGTATCTTCAGATTCGGTGAATATTTTAAAGCGGCAACATTTACAGTTTTTGTAAGTTAAACTTATAAAATTTTGTTAGCCGTAAGCATTTTATGTATCTGTGATTTGTATCTTGTGGTATTTTGCTGAGAATAGCATGTTGTTTTTTTTAAACAATCTTTCTGATTGTTTTTTTTTGCCTGCTGTTAAGTGATGAGTACGATTGAAATCACTATTTTTAGTGAAATTCAATATAATTTCAATATAGAACAGCAAAAAAGGCAAACAAATTACTTTGTGGAAATTATGCTGTGTTGTGAAAAAAGTATTATTACATGTTATAATTTTTTTTCCTTTTCTTTCACAGATCCAAATATTAAAATAAGCAATTTATATGAATTTAGATTGCAATGAAAATCTGAAAAAAATGGATACCATTTTTTAGTCCTATTACTGTGAAGGAAAGTTTAACTAGGTCTCAATATGCAGAATGAGGAGGTCTGCAAGAAGCTACAAAGTTGAAACACGTTTCTAAAAACACTCTGTTTATACCTATGTAGTTTTGAAATCTGACCATAATCAGATATCATGTGACCTGCAAAAAAAGAGATTTGAGGGGTTCATAATATTTCCCATTGTACCTATTGAAGGACCGCAATCATTTCAATCATTCTTCTTTGAACATCTTTGCAGACAAAACTCTGTGCATACCTTCTATCATTCGCAAGGAATTTTAAAACTGGAAATATGTCACTTTTTGTAACATAGTTATTGCGCAAGACACTCTTTCATATTTACAAAGAAAGAAAAAGGCACTCTGTGCACTTTTTATACTCCATGTAAATACAACCTCATTATGCACACCAGTTTGCGTTGAAAGGGTGTTCTATAAGTGTTGTTGTGCATGATTGCACTGAATACTCATAGAACAAGACACATGTCTAGATTTATCATAAATCATAAATCTCGATATGTGTGTGAATGCTGCACCATTCTAAAATTGGTGTAGGAAAGCACAACAGGGAGAATTGTTTTCATTTCTCCACATTTTTATATCTTCAATGCATGCTACAATGCTCAGCATACATTGAAAGAGAAACATGCCTTTACTGATTGTTTTTGTTCAGGAAGGTGTGTCTTTCTGCACAAAAACCAACAGCACATGACACAGATATCCTTGCACTACGGTGCAAGGGTGCCTGTGTCACCACATGGCTGCAGTTTAAGCAGCCGTGCAGAGAGAAGCATAGATTTGCAACATATTTATGTACATATGTTGCATCCCTGTGCTTCGGAAGTACTACAGCACACTGCAGTTAAAGAGGTTACTGTGTGATGCTGCAGCACTTACTCATAGTTCTGCACTTATACATTCACCATACGCTACTAATGCAATTTAGCTCTTTTTTAAACCAGGAAAGTTAGTTCTTACAAGAACTTTTTTTTTCTTCTATTTTTTTTTTTTGGGGGGGGGCCTTTCTGAACAATTGTTAATGTTTTTTGGTTTTTCTGCCAAAAAAAAAACAGGAGGAACCAAACAATGAACTTCAGGGAACAATAAAAAAAACACAAAAAAACTAGCAAATGTGACTTTCTTGCCGGCGGCAGATCAGATCGATCGACTGCTCACCGTAGCACAAAGTCGCATTGCACTTAGTGCAGAGCACTTTTAAAAATTGAAATTGAGGACGGATGTCCAAATTTTGGGCTGATGGATGCACTCTTGAAGTGCTCGGCTGCGATGAGGTGGAAGGCGCAGGAGCAGGAGTGTTTCTCATCCGTTTGCACTCTTCTCGTGCAAGATTGTTTGGATGAAGGGTCCTTAGGTGCTTCATCATACTAACCGTGTATTTCTTGTTAGGATCCCCTCGCGACAGCACTCTTTTGTAAATCTTGCATGTGACCAAGGTGGCATTAGTCTTATTCTGCCCCTCGGGAAAAGTTAAAAATTTCCACACCACTGAAGAAAAACGTTCTTTGCGTGGTGCCTCCACCAAATATTCATCCTCAGATGTATGAGGAGATGCAGGTGATGCCTGCTGCCCTGAAGCCATTTTTAGTTAAAAAAAGTTAGAGCTAAGTGTAAACTTAGTCTACAAAAATCTTCTTCTCTGCAAAGCGATGCTCCTCCAAAGAAGGTCAAAGAAGAATGATTGAATTGGGTGGGGTCTTTCAATAGTTAGAAGAGGAAGTGTAATGAACCAATCAAATCTCTTTTTTTGCAGGTCACATGGGATCCGCTCACCCTGCGCATACGCAGCACGCACCCAGCGCGCATCCGCGAAAATGAATTAAAAAAAATTATAGGATTAGATGTAAAAATATATTAGTTTTAAGAATAGTTTAGAGTTTGTCTTCAATTATTATTCACATGAAATACATATATATATGTTTTTTTTAAATGTTAAATATTTAGCGGGTTCCGCGCACCTACCGCGTCATAGACGCAGATGACGCATCGTGGAAGCGTGTAAACGTCGCGTTACGTACATGGAACGTGTTGCGTATAGGCTGGGAGTCGCGTACCTGTCGCATTGCGATCGCGCACTAAACACGTACTCAACGCATACCATGCGCGGATGCTAACGCGTAGGGATCGAGAACGGTGCGCATAGGGTGCGCGGATCCAAAAACATGGAAAAAATATATATAAAATAAAGTTTTGAACATATAGTTAAAGAAATATTTTAAAAAATATGTTTGAAAAACCCAATAAAAACAAATAATGTTTTGTAATTTTTAAAAGAATTTGATGATAAAAAAAGAATTTAAAAAAAACATAATTAATGAAATTGACACCCTGAATTTGAAAAATATAGAAATCCAATGAAAATCATTAAACATGATATCTTTAGAGATAAGTTATTGATAGGAATTAGCATTTAAAAAACCTTTGAAATTCACTGAAAAAAACATAGGTTTCATGCACGTTATAGTTAGGAATTGGCATTTAAAAAACCTTTGAAATTCACTGCAAAAACCAAAGGTTTTAGGGACGTTATAGTTAGGAATTGGCATTTAAAAAACCTTAGAAATTCACAAAAAAAACATAGTTTTCAGGGTCGTTATAGTTAGCTGGACATTTCCCTCGTACAAAACCCTAGAAATTCCCCTGTTATAGTTAGTTTAGCTAACTATAACTCGCGCCCCCACAATGCACTGCTGATGACGTCACATATTACATCACTCATGACATGGTCAGTGACATCACTGATGGCATCACTGATGACATCTCAAATGACATCACTGATGACATCACTGATGACATCATCCACGTGATAAATTAGTGCATCTTCTCACACCCTAATATAACCTTTGATACACCGACTCAAAATTTAAGACGGCCATTCTCAAAAGCATAGATACTCCAATACCAATAACTACATACCCACTCATTGACTGTTAGGTCTACATACATCTCCACTCACTCACCTGTACAGTCACTCACACTTACAGTCACTCCGTACAAGACTATCATATGCATTTATACACCTATATAGACACTCACACACCGCCAATCATCCACACCTAGCAGTCATGCAAATAATTAAACACAGTCCAATTTACTCACCTATACAGTTAAACACACTCAAGTTCACTTACTCATAAAAATACTAACACATTCTGACGCTCTTATACAATTACTAATACAAGCACACACTTATCCATACAGCCACTCCTGCAATCACACACTCTCACATATAGATAGTTATATACTCTTACACATATACACTGCGTTTCACATGTGTAGTTACTGACACATGTACAACTGAGATATACATTCAATCAGTAACACACCCATACATACACTCACCCAACCATACAGTCCATCAAAATTGCACTCTTAAAACCATGCACCCACTGAATCACCCTCTCACACATCTATGCACAGTCACACACACCCTACCCACACAAACACTCAGGCACCCATACAGATACTCAGACAACCAATCAATAACCCATATAGACACTCATATAGATATTCACAAAACCATGCAGCCACTTATACACCAACACACAGACACATACAGACATTCACACAGTTTAGTCACTAGTCTGCAATAAGATACATTTAATTACTCACTTATAGAGTCAGTTACGCACCTAGAAAATCACCCATTCACACACTTATACACCCACTCATTCTTCCATAGGCCTTTCACTATAAATATATAAAACATATTTAAACTTTTCAGAAAAACACACATTCACTGGATGATGTCATCAGTGATGTCCTCAGTGATGTCATTTCAGATGTCATCAGTGATGTCATCAGTGATGTCCCTGACCATGTCATGAGTGATGTAATATGTGACGTCATCAGCAGTGCATTGCGGGGGCGCGAGTTATAGTTAGCTGAACTAACTATAACAGGGGAATTTCTAGGGTTTTGAACGAGGGAAATGTCCAGCTAACTATAACGCCCCTGAAACCTATGTTTTTTTTGTGAATAAATATATATATATATATATATTTTTTTTTTTTATTTATTTATTTAGCCAATATTAGGAAATGTATTGGAGTCTGGGAGTGATAGATACATTTTTACCACTCCAGTTTATGCAACAGTAGAGAAATTGTGGGACTTCAGAGGGGTTAATATATTATTTCCACTTCATTCTGAGCAACAATATGGAATGCATTGTACTTCGGATGGGTACGATTTACTATTCCTACTCCAGTTTGTGCAACAGTAGGGAAAGCACTGGACTTTGGAGGGGTTAAATTTACTATTCCCACTCCAGTCTAAGCAACATTAGGGAACGTGTTGGACTTTGAAGGGTTACATGTACTATTCCCACTCCAAACTGTGCAACAGTAGGTAAAGTGTTAGACTTCGGAGTGGTTAAATGTATTATTCCCACTTCAGTCTGAGTAACAGTAGTGAAGGGGTTAGACTTCGAAGGAGTAAGATTTACAATTCCCACTTCAGTCTGTGCAACAGTAGGGAAAGCGTTGGAAATTGCAGGGGTTAAATGTTCTATTCCCATCCAATCTGAGCAACAGTAGAGAAAGCGTTGGACATTGGACAGGTTAAATATGCTATTCTCACTGCAGTATTTGCAACAATAGAGAAAGCTTTGGACTTTGGAGAGGTAAGATTTACTATTGCCACTCTAATCTGTGCCACAGTAGGGAAAGCATTGGACTTCGGAGGGGTTATATTTTCTATTCCCACTCCAGTCTCAACAAGAGTAGGGAAAGCTTTGGACTTTGAAGGGAAATAATTTACTATTCCCACTCTAGTCTGTGCAACTGTAGGGAAACCGTTGGACTTTGGTGGGGTTAAATGTATTATGTTCACTCTAGTTTGTACAACAGTAGGTAAAGCATTGGACTTTGGAGGGGTTTAATTTAGTATTCCCACTACAGTCTGTGCAACACTCGGGAAAGCGTTAGACTTCAAAAGGGTAAGATTTACTATTCCCACTCCAGTCTGTGCAACAGTAGGGAAAGCGTTGGACTTCTGAGGGTTCTGATTTACTATTCCCACTCCAGTCTAAGCAAACAGTAAGTAAACTAGTTCACTTTAAACACATTACAGACTTGAATAACCCTATAAATTTAGAAAAAATATAATGTATGTATAAAAATAAAACAATTATCCAAGTTACAAAATTAATAAATAATTGTTATTTATTTATTTCCTAAATAACTTTCCACCCTATAACTCCACAAAGCTAGCAACCCACACCTAAAATAATATGAAAATATGTAAGTATAACACAATTTACATAATTGGTAAATAATTACATAATTATCAATTAATACTTAAATGTTCATTATTATTTAATTAACTTCCCACCCTACAAACCGAGCAGTCCACACCTAAAATATAACTAAAATATATAACTATTACAAAATGTACATAATTATTGATCAACTTAATATTAAATTATACATTAATAGTTATTATTTTGTAATGTTTATTTAACTTCCCACCATATACTCCTAAAACCTATCAAACCGCAACTAAAATATAACTAAAATATACTAATATTAAATAATGTACATAATAAATAATCAATTCAATCATAATACATTATTCATTTTGTTTTCCTTTTTATTTTTGCAGAGCAGAGGACATAACAATATTATAATAGGGTTGGTCATCAAGAAAGAGAAAAAACAAAAAGCAAAACAAATCCACATTTTACACAGATACACATTCTATACATTTAACAACTGAGACCCTTAAAACAAGGATGGACATACCCTAAATAATCAGTATCGTTTAAAAGAGTTCGGAAAAACCATAAATTCGTAAACATCAAGAAGCATTTACATCTTCCCATTAATATAAGACCCTAAAGTGACTGTGCCAAATTATCATCAATTATATAAAACAATAACAACTGGAATCCATTGATAGGTATCTAAAACCTTCTAACTGTGCAAACATTTGACATTATCAAAGTACAATCATATTTCCCATAGTATATAGGGGATTAAAGGGCAATGTGCTAAAGTGCTAAGTTTTTATCACTATATCCCAATGGCAAAAGCAATCAAAACCTTTCAATTGTAAGGGCCCAAAGTGCAATGTGCTAAAGTGCTAAACTTCCATCGATACATTCCAATTATCAAAAAACTTCCAAACTGCTGTAAACTTTTTTGTTGCCCCAACCTGTTTAGCACATGCTTCTTCGAATCTCCTTATCCTTAACATTTTATTTATCCATTTAGGATAAGATGGAAACTCTTCCGATATCCAATTTTGGAGAATTAGAGAGCGTGCTACTATAGAGCAGATTGTGATGCATGCCTCTTCGGCTTTGGTCAGATCTGACCTTACTTTAGAAAGCCCGAAGAGAGCCACTTCTGTCTCGGACCGATCTTTTTTTTAATAGCCTGGCTTATTGCTGCGAAAAATATAACTCCAAAAAGCTTCAAGCTTCGGGGATGTAAAAAATATCTGAAGCCAGTCTCCCTCACCGAGAGACTGGCATCGAAAGAATTTATTATCCACTTCTGCATGGCACTTGTTTAACCTTTTCGGGGTGTAATAAGCCAGCCACCATGACAAAAACGCCATTCTTTTAAAATTGGCTGTTCTCAGGGCCTTACTTCCTACCTGGGCTATAGCCTGCCATTCCTGGTGAGAAAAGGAGCAATTGGTCTCCCGAGTTATTTTACCCAAAAATTCATCAACCAGGGGGAGTGCCTTACGTTTTATCAACAAAGAGTACCAGTTTCCTACCCCCTTTAATTTCTCTTTATATAGGGCATTGACCTGGTCGATTGGGACGCCACTTGGCAGGAGATTGTATTTTTTAATAAAGTTTATGGTCTGCAAGTATTCCAGGAACCCAGGCTTGATTTGGTTACCAGTTTTACTTAGAACCTCATCCCAAGAAATCACTGTGGGGCATATTATCAAGGACTGCGTTAAAATTATCGCCGGTTTAGCGGCAGAAAACCTCAGCTAAAGCGGCGATAATGGACTTGATAATATGCCCTTGAGAATTCCAATAGAAGTCCATGTTCTGGTGTGAACATGGGCTTCTATTGGAATTCTCCATGGCATATTATCAAGCCCATTATCGTCGCTTTAGCTGCAGTTTTCTGCCGCTAAACCGGAGATAATTTTAACGCCGTCCTTGATAATATGCCCCTGTATTAGCAATTAAGAAATGGCCCAGATCCTCAAAGCCATTGTCCTTCCATCTCTTAAGGCGACTGGAATGAATTTGTAGACCAAAAACCCTGCATTCCTCTAACTTCAGAAAGACAAACCCAGAAGAGTTCGCTTGTTTAACCCCTTCAGTGCCCGCCCCTTTCCCCGCCCTGTGCCGGCCGTTGTATTAGCGGGCGGGGTCTATGACGAGCTGGACTCGTCATGGGCACAGCGCCACCGCGGCCCATGACGAGTCCAGCTCGTCATGGGCACTGAAGGGGTTAACAAAGGACTGGAGTCGATCAGAATAGTCACAAATCGTCTTGTAAAGGGACTCTTTAGGTAGTTTAGATGTATTTAAAAAGATTGGAATTTCTGTGCCAGACTCACTGATCATTCTTTCAAAAAAGTATGTGTCTATCTGATCATTGGGTTCCAGTAGACGTGCTGTAAGGTCTAATATAGCTGCCTCCTAATAGGTTTGCATATTTGGTAAGGCTAAACCCCCTTGATTTATCACCAGTTGTAATATGGGCAATTTAACCCTTGAGGCCTTTTTATTCCAAATGAATTCCCTAAACATACAGTCAATTTCTTTAAAATAATTTTTAAGGGTACATTAATATACAGAAATATTAATAGGGGCAGAGTGGACATTTTTAAGAGTGCTACACGGCCGATCAAAGTCAATGGTAACAGGGTCCACTTGTCCAATAGGGTTTTAATTTTATTTAGCATGGCAAGGTAATTCAAACTAAATAATTGTTCTATGTGTTAGAGACAGAGATACCCAGATATCTAATTGGCTCTTCTTTCAATGCCTGGATTCTTTAATTAGTAGGTAAGAAGTTACAATCCGTATTAAGCATTAAAATCTCCGTTTTATCTTGATTTATTTTATAGACTCCTATTTGTTCAAATTTACTAAATTCTAAAAGAACTTCATCCACAATCTGCTTGTCCAGGCATAGGTACATAATTATGTCAGCCGTGAAAAGTTTCATCTTGGCCATCCCTTCGATTGGGGCTCAAATCAGGGGATTTCCGCGGATTCTTGTAGCTAGGGGTTTGATGAAAAAAGTTAAAAGTAAGGGTGACATCGGACACCCTTGTCTAGTTCTGTGGTTTATTTCCACAACCGCTATTGAATCTTCATTCACTATAACCCGGGCTTGGGCACCTTGATAAATATTTTTCAACATATTTAGTACTTGGGCCGGGATGCCGAATTTCCCTAGACCAAAAAAAAGTGCGTCCCAATTATCCAAGTCAAATGCTTTTTCAGCATCGACCGTAGTAATAAGAGTGGGTATTTTATTGTTAGTCGCATAATCAAGAGCTTGAATTAAAAACCCAGTATTAGTGGACATGGACCATCCTGCTACGAATCCAGTTTGGTCACAATGAATTACTTCCTGTGCAATGGGGGTAAAGCGGTGTGCCCAGATTTTCATCAATTTTCTAAAATCCGCATTGAGAATACTAGTTGGCCTGTACGAATTAACATCCTTGCCGTTTTTCCCCTTTTTAACAAAGCTAACTAATATGGATTCCTTGAACCTTGGGGGAACACAACCTCCCCGTTTGATATTATTAAAAATGTTTGCCAAGAAAGCGGTCAACTATTAAAAAAGGTTTTATAAAATTCAATTGGTAGACCATCGACTCCACAGGCTTTAGCCCCTGCAATAGACTTTACCACATTTATAATTTCTTCATCAGAAATGTCTAGCTGGAGCTGTTCCGTCTTTGGTCCTGAAAGAGTAAGGAGATCAACCTTCTCAAAATAGTTATTAATTTGATTCGTTCCAGCTTCATATCTAGTCGTATATAACCGCGAGTAGTGCTCTAAGAAAAGCAATTTCTTCTTTATCCGTTAAAGAAGTTCTTGTCTTTGGGTCAATGATTTCAGTGGCTGCTTCCTGTTTAGTTTTGGTAATTCCGGCAAGCATCTTGCCGACCATTTGACTCTCCTCGTACATTCGCTGTAGATATGTTCTGTAGCTGGCAAACTCTTCTAATATAAAAAACTCCTTCAACTCATATTTGGCCCTATCTATCTGGGCTCTGGCATCCCCTGTCCCAGCGGGCTGTGTATATCTTAGTTTTGTTGCCTCTACTACTGCCTGCTGAAGTTTAAAGATTTTCTCTTTCCTATATTTAACTTGAGAGGCGGAGAGAGCAATCATTTGGCCGCAGAGGGCTGCCTTAAACTCCCCCCAAACTGAAAACATTTCTGCCGTGTTCTCATTTATCTAAAAGAATTCGGCAATCCACTGGGGGTCCTGCAGGAGGAGACGATCCATCTGCCACCTGGATCTTGGCCTTCTGCATACCCCAATTTCCACTTCGAGTTTAATAAGAGAGTGGGCAGAGAATGGATTAATATCTATGTCAGAGGTTGTATAGCCCAGGGATTGTGATATTAAAAAAAAATCAATTCGGGATGCCGTATGAAATTGATTCGAATAGCAGGAAAATTCCAATTTGGATGGATTGGCGTCGCCTCAAGGGTCTATCAAAATATGTTCCTGTCTTAATACTTCTATCACCTTTTTAGTTTTGGGTTTAAGCTCTTTTTTATTTTTATTCAAAGTATCTTTCTTTAAATCCTGAATAAAGTTCAAATCGGCACCCAAAATGATTTTCCCAGGTACCCCCCCTAAGTATCTCACTAATCTTAAGTAGAGCTGTGATGTCATCTACTAGGGCTATGGAGACTCCCGCCTCTCCGTAGCAGAGGTGACCCAGGCGCCACCGACTAGAGCAAACTTCACAGTGGCACGAGGAAGAGCGACTGCGGGAGAACGCGGAACGCCAAGTTGAGTTTCTTCCGAAGCGGCGCCTTCAAAGCCTTATATCCCATGGGCGCGATGAAGAGAAACCGCGAATAGATGGATTTGGTATACAAATACCAAATGAGGAGGAAAGGCAGCAGGAGGCAGCGAGACACCGCGGAAAAGCAATTAAAGGCTTTAATTCAAGAACTGAGGCAGCGGAACGGCTGAGGAGGTACATGGACGAGGACGGGGAAAGGCAAGTTGCCTTTGCCTCGACTGCCTTGACTGGTAAGAGCCTCTGAGACAGCAAGCACTCGGCTTTAATCCTGTTGTGCCTTGCGAAACTTTGTTAAATTAAGGCACAGTCCGAATACCTAGCAGCAGGGACCTGCAGGGACCTGCAGGTGCACAGCTGCAGCTGGAGCACTAGGAGACTAGGAGACGGCTGCCCCGGTTAAGAAAGTCTTCTGTGCTGCTGTGAGCAGAGTTGAAAGGGTGTGAACAGGACAAGGAGTGCTGGTATCGCATTGAGGAAGTTAGCAGAGGGGGGGCTATTGGTGTTTGGTGAATCTGTTTTCACGCCGCAAGTATTGTATAGCAACAAGGGTGGAGAACTCTATAAACTGATACCAAATGGGTAGACATCAAAAGCAGGCTAATGCGGTAGCCAGGGTAGAGGTGGCTAATACAATCGAAGGGGGCTTCTTCTGTGATAAAAACCCCTATCTCTACGAACCAATCTGAAGTAATTTCTAGCTCAGAGAGCTCCACTGAAGATCATGTGGGGCTGCAACCAGCGACACACCCCTTGCAAGAGCTACCGCCACCACAAGAGGAGATTCCCACCCTCGCATCTAAAATTCTCGTGGAGGTCTCCAAGGGACCGACCAAGGGAGTAACTGGGAGTGCGACGTTCACTAAAAAGAGCATCCAGCCTCCTGCGACTCAGGGTCCATCGCCGACTAGTTCAGCCTCTCCGGTAGCTCCCCAGGACGATATAACTTTCAGTCTCTTTGAAGGGTTGCATATCACTCCACCTCATGAGGTTACGCGCCTGGCTACGACACCCTCCGTGATATCCCCAGTGACTTCTTTAGCAACATCCTCAGCATTAGTGGACCTAGTGTAAGGAGATCAAATCTTCGTATAGTAGGAGTCCCTGAGGGGAGTGAAGGGACTAGTACCCTCCGTTGGGTGGAAATCTTTATTAAACAAAAAGTGCTCCCTGACTACGCTGGGGATCTTACATTAACCAGGGCTCACAGGGTTCCAGCCCACCCTTTTCCAAACTCTAAGTACCCACGGACAATTTTAGTTAACTTTTCTGATTACAGGTTCAAAGAAAAAGTTCTAATGAAAGCCATTCTGTTGAGACAATTTGTTATTCAGACATGTTAGTAGGGACGGCACGAAGACGCATAGAATTTGGGAAATTACTATTGCTATTTAAAGCTCAGGGGGCTCAGGCATCCATCGCACAGCAGTCGAAGCTAAGGGTGTTGTTTAAAGGGAAGTTTCACTTATTCACGCGGGTAGAAGAAGCCCAGGAATTTCTGAAAGAGATTACTGCTATAAAATGAATTTGCTTTCAACTTTGTCCACTGTGGAAAAATCTCTTCACTTGTTTGGGTGGGGTCGGTCACTGAGGGTGCAGGGTCAGGGCACCCCATTAAGAGAAAGGGGAAAATGTGGCTTGCGGGGCCAGAGGGGACCACATTTTTGGGGAGGGGGGGGGGCGGTAAAGCAGCAGTAAAAGGAGCAGTAGCAGGGTCTTGATTGGAAAAAGGGTCAAGATTGTGAGAAGTATTGATGTAGTCAGTATGGTTTATAGATACATGGTTAAAAAATGACAAGTGCTGTATTCTATCAATTAACGTAAATGGGATATTAAACATACAAAAATATGGAGCTATAATTAGAAGGTTAGCTTCTTTTTCACCACAGGTATTATTTCTGCAGGAAACACACCTTAAATCTAATTCACCAAGATTATTTCTTCCTAGGTGGAATTTGCATGCCTTTTTTGCTTCGGCAGGACTGGCTAAAAGAGGAGTAGCGTTATTTTTCTGTAGGGGTCTTCCCTGGTAATTCGGCCAAATTAGGAGAGATCCCCAGGGAAGATGGATATGGGTTGAGGCCAAGTTAAATGGTACTATATTACATTTTATTAATTATTACGGTCCCATTGTAGATGACATCACAGCTCTACTTAAAACGATTCATTAATTGTTATTGAATTATTACTTTATTAACTTCCCACCCTATACCCCACCAAACCCAGCCTCCCACACCTAAAATATAACAGAAATATGTGATTATACAATTTACATAATTAATAATCAACTAAATAAATTATACATTAATTATTAACTAATTAACTTTCACCCTATACCACTACAAACATATCATCCCGCACCCAAAAAATATAAGTTGAATAAATCAGCATTACATAGTATACATAATGAATAGCAATCACATACTTCCTTAAAAATTATTAATTAATTATCACTTAATTAACGTCCCACCCTATCCCCCTACAAACACAACAACCTGCTACAACGCTATAAATTACTATTAACAATTAAATAAAACATTCTAAATGACTTAAGATTACAAACTATATTTAACAAAATTATTAAGAATCATACAAACAATATTAAAACAAAATTAATATATAAACTAAAACACATTACATTAATTAAAAATGATGTTATGTAACTAATTTTGAAAATGATATGAATAACGCTATTTTTAACAACGATATTGCTTACCTGAAATACCTATATTCTTGACAACGATATTTCTGCATCACAATATTTTTGATCTCTTCTCTGTCTCCTGATATTTACAACTTGATATTTTATTGAAACTCCCTTTACAAGTTCCCAGTGGTGACTTATTTCTTAGAGCGTGGGAGTGTTGCCCAGCTATATTTGGTCCCCCTAGACCTCGAATTTAATGTAAATAAAATTACAGTTTGAATATTTTTTTTCCAGCCACGGGCGCTGTGTATTTTATTGCCCACGAACCACCGGTACTGGCTTACTTAGTGATGAGTGGATGGGGCTTAAAAATACAATACAGGCTCACGACAACACACACTCACACTTGAAAGTGTGGATGTCAGGTTGGCCGACTGCCTTTCTGCGACCAGCCCCTGACATGCGCACTAGAGGCCTATCACCATCAGTGCATAGTGAGGGGTGGGCAACCACAGCTCCCTGCACTCAGAACGAGTGCTGGGCTCACACGCTTGACTCAATCCTGGTGCTGCTCTCAGCAAGGGAGCAGCATCTGGATTGGCCAGGACTTCGGCACTAATCATTTTTGCATTCTAGGTTGTTCTGTTTTACAGCAGTTTCAGTGGTTACTTATCACGATTGGCAGTGCAGTGGTTTGGACACCTACAGGTAGTTCACCTACTCTTACTTTGTTATATTTGTAATACGTAAGGTCTAAACTCAGCTTCTACTCCTACAAAAAATAGAAACATATTTTAAGCCATAACCACACCCTATGCACCTAGCAAAATTACGCAACATTAAACCTAAACAGCAAGCGTTTCTTACTCAAATCATCCCTATGCACTTTCTTTATGTGCATGCGGCAGTCCTTGCTATCCCCGATGTTCTTAATCCCTCATTCCCTCATTGTTTTGCAGCATGTGCACCCTGTTTCCTTTCAATAGTTCACACCCAGTGTCTTATTCTTAGACCCTGAGCAATAATTGACAGCTTTTAAAAGGTGCTGGTCTGTAACGCATATGGTGTGCACTGCACGTGCTAATTTAAAACCGGACTCTGCTACACTTTTGACCTTAATGTTGTGTTAAATAGTTGACGTTCTGAAGCTATTTACCACCCTCCGAAATGGTATATGGTTGCATTCACAGAATCTTCAAAAGCATATTCAAATTTTAAAGCAAATTCTACAGGGGGTGCTAGAGGGCAGTGCACAAGATAGCTGCCTGATAGGTGATATCTCCCAGCTCACATAAAACGGCTGCTGACATCGACCCCAGCTGGTCCACTGGAACTGCTGACATATAGTATGAGCATGCTGTAGCACTGATGTCCGACACTATGGCGATTGTCCTCCAAAAGTGTGTTTCGGAGGCATATTTTGGCTTGATGGATTCACTTGCGGCCTGACACGAGTGTACTGAGTAGCAACGGTGCCGGGTGAGGAAAGGGTCTGGGCACCGGAAGACTTCCCCAGAGCGTCGGGATGTCTGCGATGACTGAGGCCAGTGGAGTAGGCATGCAGTCCCTAACCCCTGGGCAGATAAGCGGGATGCAGCTTACTGGTGAATAGGCCGTTGCTGAGCCCACTCACTCACTACCATAGACGCAGCATTGTAACTGGTTCTTTGAAGGGGGACACCAGACAAATCAGGCCATCATTTAAAAGAGTTGCCCTGCAAATGTTCCTTGCAATTCTGGCTACTGAATACTCTGCATAGACACCGGCGGGCTTAGTCCTCCTAATTAGGGAGGAAAGAATTTGTTTGCCTTCCGCAAAGCTCTTAAATGTCCGTCCCTTTCATGACATAATTCAAGGACAACTATAACTTAATACCAAACTGGCACAACCTCAGCAGCTGTCTTAGAATGGTCCGAACGTAACTCCAGGGCAATACTATTGTGATGGATGCTACAAGGGGATCACGCCTTCATGTACATCATTCTATAGATAACCAGAATAGAACTAGGCCTCCTCTGAAAGTACCTTCAAGGTATACTAGTAAGCTAGTCAGCCCAAATTACCTCTTAATACAACAAACCCTATTTGGCCAGTTTTAGGAGGGGGGCCAAGGATCATCTCACAACCCAAGTTACCTCAGCTGCTATCACTGACTCATCTAATTATATCGAAAAAACAATACAGTAATAAAGACGTTCTATCTCAAATTACCTTCCCTATATAAAAAATCAAGAAAAACACAATGCTTTCCAAATTATATAGAAAATGCCATTGATATATTACTGGGTGCACAATAATCCTAAATATAATAGACACGCGACTGGAAATCATGAATGGAGGCGAAAAAGCTTATTCATAGATATGAATGATACTACCATCCTTAAGTCACCTGGGAGAAACCACAGGTGAAGTTCACTGGGGCACTTCATTAATTACAGCAACCCATTTTAAATAGTAGTTTCCCCTCTTATAATGCAGCACATGTTCGTGCATGCCTAGAGTAAAAATCCAATGTATCTCTCTACTCCTACAGTAACAGGTACTATCTACTCCTTTAATGGTTTTGATTTTTTCCAGTATGACCCACTTAAGACTATTTCCTCTGATCATATATTCAGTGCAATGCTGTACCATAGGGGCCTGTGTTTTTTTTGATCACAGACTGCTTAATTATGTTTGCTGAACCTATAGCGAAATTTTGGTCCTGTCTCTCTTACCTCACCACGGCCACACAGGCATCAAATAAAGTATACCATGTAAGCTGTTCTACAGTTAGTCATATGCCTATGTTACGCGTGCACCCATATAGTAAATATTAAAAGTGTTTAATGCTCCATTGCAGGCATGGCAGTGTCCACAGCGGGGATTACCAATCACTAGGACATCCTCGTGATGAATATTTGTTCAAAGGTGGTACGAATCCATCGTTCTAGATTTATCTAATTTCTCTCTCAAATTTTGATTTCTGCAAAAGGCAGAAATGGGTCTCGGTAGCCTGAGTTCTTCATCACATAGCAAATGTGCTGTGCACCTTGATCTGCAGCAAGCAGTGATAGAAGACATTGCCTGTATAACTTGTAAGTTATACAGGTAATATGTAAGCTGTTGAACAATTTTAATTCAGTATGAAACGGAGCATTTGTATATGATTCAATATTTTAAGTCTACACTTTCACAATTGCTTTATAAACATTCTTGCTTTCTCAAATTTCAAATTTTCTTGAAAATGCACCATTTGCCCACTTCTTTTTCAAGATTTTCCTGGAGGGAGAACCACCTGAACTAACCTTAGGCTTGCAGTCTACGCTCACTCACCACAGGGCACTCTTTCGAAACTTGAACGCTCACCACTTTCAAATGGCACCAGCCGCCACTGCAAGCTCCACTACACTTTCAAATGGCACCAGCCGCCACTGCAAGCTCCACTAGAATTAAGTGGCCGGTTTAATAAGGGCCAAAATATCACAACTCCTTGTTTCCTAGCTATGTTGTAAACAGCTTATGCAACAAGTCGTACTCGAAAGGAAGATAGTGCATCCTGAAAAAGACGACTCAGTTTGGTTCTATACAGGCACCTCGCTCTGTTGTGTACAAGGTTCTTTATAGAGCCCCTGGAGGCAAATACACAGCTAGGAAAGGGGGTGAACCATGCAGTGATATTTTAGAGGAACGGGAGCTCAGGAAAAGAAACAATAGATTACCTTAAATTGGAAGCGTTTTAATCAAGGATAATAATTCTAAATAAACAAGGAGACAAGCTCGACCATGTTGAACATATTATAACTCAAAAGCTTTTACATCAGCCAACTATACCCTGTGATGCTATATTAAGTAGTTCAAACAGCAGTGTCCTATTGTGTCAGACCAGTCATCTCATTTCAAAAAATAGCAATTTAGTCTGATTTGAAAGCTCGGACAGAGATCACCTATGAATGGCGGAAGCTGCAGACTTCTTTGCACTTCCTCAACGTTTTGGACCTCGCTTGAACATTTCAGAGGATATGCCTTTACCTTTTAGGCTGAGAGTGGCTCTTTACTGAGAGATCCTATTCTGTCCAATACACTTTGGAGACACAAATTAAACTGTTTTTTTTTTTTACTGGAGCAGGTGGCCACATTATTTTGCCCTTAAAGATAATCACTGTCCTAATTATTTGTCTCCCTCATTAACTCTGCAAGTCCGAAAACCACATCATGAAGTCTGCATTAGTCACTTGAAAAGACACATTAACTGCACACCTGTAATTCTGACTCTCAGAATCCCTAATGCACTTCAGCAAATCACAGTTGTCTTAGTTTGCTTTTGAATGCGGTGGTGCCATTAGATTATGTGCAGGGAAGACATGGACTGTAATGCAAGCAACGAAAATTGGCCTTCCTAGTCTCTGGTTGTGTAGATAATTAGGATGCATTAGGACCCTCACATCCAGGAACCACGCTGTGACTGCACCTGCTGCACCAATTACATCTTCTCCCCTGGTTATGTTACCTACATGCCTTCCATATTGATCTCTACCTAAAATGTAATATGAATTCATTACCCCACTGTGCAAGGGTATGCAAATAGAACCGAATGAAGATGTAATTTCCAATCAGATTAAAATCCACATAATTCATTTACTAAATAGATTTATCTAATGGATTTAGAATTTTGTATTCTAAATAGCGTTTTTTAAAATTGATTTTTGTTTAATTTTGAGAACATAGCAACACACATACTTTTTTCTCCTTTGAGATTGTTAGAATTACATAGTGTCAAAAAGCTGTACTTGTATTTAATACGTTTTTGGAGGTTTCATGGAGGATTTCAATTTGGGCATCGCTGCATTATGGATTGCTGAAAATGTACTCAATTTGCTTTTGGTCAACTTACATTTACCCCAATCCAGTTCTGTAATTGCAACAGGAACATGTAATTGAAATAGACATACATGATCTCCTACTGAGTTATTCAACACTGTGGTCCAACCCTCTAGGTTATTTGCTGCCAGATATACGCTTGCAAATGTTTGGGTGATGGCAATTAAGTACCATTGCTGTCTAAATGAATTCACTCTTCACATTTTAAATACTATTGTTAGAAAAACTAAGAAAAAGGTGACTTTCGAGGAACTTACCCCTGTCTCATAGATTGGGTTGTCAAACTCTGTTTCTACGGTAATCTGGCTGTACGGGTGAGAGTACATAAGTGGCAGGCGTAAACTAGAATAATACCGACACCTAAACAAAAAGAAAAACATTGATTTTATTCCAAAATCACCAAACATTGATATATCTCACCTTTATAAAGCATAGACTACCCTACATTCTATATTCATATCATTAAACAAGCACTGATCTAAAGGAATAGAACCAAATTCTCTGTTAGGTTATGTGACCGAACAAAAGAACACTTTTAAATTGTTTATTTTCGAGTTGGTACTTAATTAGTCAATGCCTAAACTTCATGGGTTACCTGATTACAATTGCAGAGAACACAATATGACAAGATTTTTCTTCAACCTTTGCTCCAAGTTTGTACATATATTTTTTACCATGATTTGGCCTTCTGAAGAAAGGATATTGCACAGTATACCACAATTCTACTGTTTCGTTATGTACTGTGCTACACATTAAATCGATTATCTTTTTCACCATCCCCCGTTTTTCTGACAGACAGCACCTATGAATGGTACTTTCAAAGTTTGGATGAGGGTAGGTGTTTGCTGATTAAAATTTATATTGGCCTTGGGGCTCTTTGTTGGGAATTCCCACAATCGAAATTTCAGATATCAGATGAGGAAAGACCTTGGGTATTGTGGGTGATATCAGTCTTAAAAAAAATAAAAAAGATGAGGCCTTTCCTCCCTCAGAGTGCCTTGAAGAATATTCTTTCATCATGGAGGGTGGTGGAAGCCGGACTGGTTATTTTCAAACTCACCTTGAGGCAGTTAAGTTTCTGCATGGATTTGTGATAAGCCTAAGGTCAGAATCCTTCATCTTGTGCAAAGTTCAATATAAATGGTTGTGCAAGGAAGCTCAAAGGGGAAGTGGAAAGTCCTAGGTTTTCAACATTTCTGATTGGTAGTCCTGTGGTAAAGACACAAACTGATATTGTGACCTGCCTTTAGTCACCTGTATAGTCCTCTGCTGTTATTTCAGCATTTCAATTTTGTAATAAAATGATAGTAAACTGTTGGTTAATAGAGTCTATTTGCTCTGTAACTGGCCACTACAGAATTTCTGCGCTATGCCTTAGTGAAATGATTTACCAATTTTTTTACAAGTTTCCAAGGAAACATACTCCTCTTATATATGCCCATTTTCAATTTGACCTTCTAGCTTGTTATTCCTATGTACAATAGTTTGCATGGGAATCTTAGATCATATAGTACTGTTATATTTTGGGGAACCCATAGAGTCTGTAGATTGACAGTAAAATGCAGCAATTAAAACGTGAAGGGCAGTTGGTGTATATAGGTTTCAGATGGGATTAACACAGTACAAGTCAAAAGGCATTATATGAGCTTCCACCCACGTGGAGATTGCAGAGTGTTTAAGAATATCACAGCACCCTGCCAAGAACACTGTGACAAGGCCCATTTAAATATCTTCTACTTTTTTCAAGTGCCTACCTGCATACTCTTTTATCCCTTTCTATTAGAAAGTGTGAAGTTTAGACATGGGGAGAAGTGTTACCATCATGCCTGTCTTGTAGTTAGACTGACATATTTTCTTTTAATTTGTTATGGTTGCTGTCATGTTAATATGGATACTTACAGTAGATACTAAAATATTTAAAGGTGAATCGAGATGGCACATATATCACCATACTTATTGTATTTTGTTGGGACTTTTCAGGCACTATAAAAACTCATGTATTGGGTTGTTTGTTGACTGGGGTGTGAGCCCTGGTCAAGCAGCAACCATAGTTCTTGTCAGGGTGAGGCACGAGCCAACCCTAAATTAACCAGTGCTCATCCATCTGATAGCTTGGCAGAGAGCAGTCAGGCTTAACCTAGAGGCAATGTGTAAAGTATTTGTGCAATGCTTCAAACAGTAAAACAGTTAAGAAACCATACAAAAAGTATACCACACCTGGTTAGTAAAATAGAGCAAAACGTAATACATAAAATGACCAAAATGGCAAAAATCCAATCAGTAGAACCAGAGTTATCAATTTCTAAGGAATAAATTGTAAAAGCATGAATTGCCAACCGCGGCTTTCTAGTTGCACTGGACCGGGTCAAAGTCAAAATTTTAGGCTGACCACGATTGAGTGTGGTCCTCATAAAGTCCTAGATTAGTCCTGCTGAAGTTTTACCATCTCAGGTTTTGTGCCAAGAGTCCCGTTTATGTAGAAGAGGGCCGTGAGAAGCAAAGAAAGCATCACTGAGGCAAAGAGCAGCCTTGCTGTCGGTTGTGCAGGCTGGAGCTTCGCATTGGCAGTACCCCTCGGGCTCATGATACTGCTGTGCGAAGAGCCGGGCTGGCGGCAGCTTGCGATGATTTGCGTTGCGAGCAGCTTGGGTTCCGGTGCAAATGGGCCTGTTTGCAGTCACAAAGAGCCCAGAATCTTGAATTAAAAAAGCCTGTTGAGCCACACCAAGAGTCCAAGACCTGAGGGGCACCACTTGGGGGGCCTTTTATGTCCCTGAGGCTCAGATTAGGAGGCCAGCAGACTAGCCCTTTGACTCACGCTGGGGTCTTATGCTCAAGATGGGTGGCAGGTCCAGCTCTTCTTCCCCTGGCAATAGGGCAGCAGGTCATAACAGCAGCGCAGCAGTTCCTTGTAATGCAGCAGGCCAGAAGAGTGGCAGTACTTGTAGCAGCACAGCAGTCCTTCTTCCTGGCAGAGTAACCACAGGTCCAGAATTGTGGTGGTGTCTGAGGTCCTTCTTTTATACACAGTTGTGCCTTTGAAGTAGAGAGAAACTTCTAGAGGCATGCCTTTGACGTGCACAGATGCCCTGCTTTCCTTGCCCTACCTCCAGAATAACTACAGGGGGCATGTAGCCCTTAGTGTGGAGGCAGGACACAGCCATATCAAGTGTAAGTTGGGCATTGCACAGCTCCTCTTCCCATCCTGCCAGTGACGGCCCATCCAGTCACTCCCAAGCTCCCATTGTGTGTGGCTGTCTAGGACGAATACACAAAGCCCAACTGTCACCTATGCGCAGTCATGTGACTCAGAGACAGGCTGCAGGTACCAAATGGCTAAGGCAAGAAAATGCCAACTTTCTTATGGTGGAAGTTTCAGAATTGTATTTTAAAAATTGACGTCATCCTTAGTTAGGATTTAAAATTAGGATTCCAGAGACACCACACATGAACTAGGTATCTCTTCCCATTTGGAAATTACACTCCAGGACATCTAAAGCTAAAGTACATGTCCAACTAATTTTTAAATGCATTGCACCCTGCCCTTTAGGCTGTCTAGGGCCCACGCTAGCTATGACTTATTTGTATTAAAATGAAGGTTTGGGCCTAGCTAATGTTTTTTTTTGCCAGATCGGAATGACACATAAACGGCAAACACAGGTTCTCCAATGGTAGGCCTGTCTTAGACCTGGCATCCTTGGCGTGGTTTCCCCTGACTTTTTGCCTCTACCTCCTACATTTTTGATACTGTGACGGATTTCATTTTGCTGGTTTAGATGCTTTGGGCCCTTTGCCACTGCTGATCAGTGCCAAAGTGCAAGTGTTCCCTGGTTAAATTATTACTGTGATCGGTTATTCATGATTGGCATATTTGTTTACCAGTAGGTCCCCAGTAAAGTGCACTGAGTGTGCCAGGGCAGGTGATTCAAATGCTACTAGTGGGCCTGAAGCACTGATTGTGCCACCCACATGAGCAGCCCTAAAATGGTGTCTCAGGCCTGCCACCGCAGTGCCTGTGCGCAGACTGTGAACTCCCATGATTGTCCTGGCCGGTGTACACACTGACCAGGTCTGACCCATCCCTTTTCTTACACATTGGACACCCTTATGGTAGGCCCAATGTAACCCCCTGGGCAGGGTGCAGTATATGTAAAAGGTAGGACATGTACTAATGTGGGTAACATGTCCTGATAGTGAAATACTGCCACACTCGTTTCACTATTAAAAGGCTATCTTGCCCATAGGCTAACATGGGGAATGCTGCGTATCATATTTACCTGCATATCTTCCCATAGCGGCAAGATAGACATATGGAGTCTGGTATCCCTGAACTCAGAATTTGATAACGCATCTTTTAGGAAAGATGGTCTTTAAATTCCGTGTTGGAAAATAGCACTTTTTTAAAAGTAGCTATTTTCCTATTCAGCCTTTCTGTGTGCCTCGGCCTGTTTGTGTATTGACTGTCTTGTTTGTGAGCGACAGGGGCTGGGTTGGCTGCAGGAGGCTGGGTGAGTCAGCACTAGGCTGAATAGATCTATCTGCACTTAGAGTGGTGGGAGGAGTTGCACCTGGGCCTGAATAGAGCTGTGCCTGCCTTCCACAATGCTGGCTCCACCTCCTGCGGTGTGTCTGATGGCCCTGGCCTCTCCTCACAAAGAAAGAAGACATGCACTGGCAGAGGGCACCTAGAACTGGTTTGGACTGGATCCTGGACCTCTCACACATGTAAGAACAAATACTTTTGGGGTATAAAAGTAAGAGCTGAAACCCCAGTAAAATTAGACAATTTTTGCCAACAAGACGAATCCCTGCCAAAGAAGATCAGCTGAAGAGACTGGAAAGGAAGACTGCCCTTGCTGTGTGTTCTGGGGCTGACCTACAGTTTGCTGTTACTACTAAGAAGGGGACAGGGGACTTTGCTGTGTGCTCAGTTCCCCCCACCTGCTTGAAGGAAGGACTTTGCTGTGTCCCAGAAGAAGGATCAGTCTCCAAGGGCCAGAGAAGAGCTGGCCTCCTGTTGGAAACTCAGGGCTACAAAAGTTTCCAGGAAATCTCTTTCACCATTGCTGTGTGCGTATTCCTGTGCACAGCCTGTGCCTGCACGAGACCTGCTTGGTCTCCACTTGTTTGTGACCTTCAACTCTGCACCCCGAATTACGAGTGGCCGCGCTTTGAGGAGAAGCGGTAATTCTCTGTGCACCCGCTTTTCACCACCGCTGGCCCGAGTTCGTGCTGCCAACGAGAGCATCTGCGTAGCACTGCTGTGGAGAAAGGCAGCGTCATCAAAAGAACAGGCACGAGGCAGTGCTGAGGAAGTGACCGCGTTGTAACCACGATTGGCTGTGAGGCGTCCTTGGGAGAAGAACGGTGAGAATCCCTCGCCGACATTCACCGCCGCTGGCCAGGTTCTGTAGCATCATTGCTGAGGCCGCGCTGGGATTGGTCTTCACAGGCTGGGCCTCCCGGTGACACAGAGGCTCATCCCTATGGCGCCGCGCCAGGATTGGAGGAGACGTGGGGCATCTCCTAGCAATGAGGCCTCCGCGCCCCCCCTGAGGACGAGAAAGCCTGTGTCTGAAGCCTGAGCCGCGCAGGAAGGACGTTGCTCGACCTGGGGCCGGCACGGGCTGGGAAGCCTTCCCCTCTCTCTCCGGCATGTGAAAAGATAACCCGCATTTCCAAGTTGACAGTATTACCGCATTACAAAGCGGTAGTTGACTCGCGCGCCTTTTGTGACACAGGGGTGATTTGCTGATTCCCGCATTTCCAAGTTGGCAGTGTTACCGCCTCACAACGCGGTGGTTGACTCGCACCCACACAAACCAGTGTAGCACATTCCGTGCTACAGTGGGGGCATTCTCTTTGATACGAGCACCATTTCCTTGATTAACCCACGCTGACAACAAAGGCTCACAGTCCATTGAGCCGACAAGTATTTGTTTCTTCAGTGTGCTACAAGGACCTGTTTTAAGAGAACTTTACCACAAAGCCTGCAACTTTATTGACATAAAGAACACTAGAAGAGAACCTTTGATTTTGCAGCAACTTTATTTATGTATGTTGGTTTGTGGACATTTTTGATCTTGCCTAAATTAGATAAAGATATTTATCTTTTTATAACAACCTGTGCGTGTTAGTGCAAATACTTGACACATTGCCTTGGGGATAAGCCTGTCTGCTCGTGCCAAGCTACCGGGGGGGGGAGCAGGGGTTATCAACAGTGTGTACCCCCTTACCCTGACTAGAAGTAAGGGTCCCTATTTGGACAAAGGTACTTACCTCTGCCAACTAGAGACCCCCATTGGTGTTCAACGGTGAGGATTTGTACTTGTGTTTGTACTTGACCCACAGTGATTGGCTAACATCACTAGTTTAGCGCAGATCACTACGCAACCACATACTGACGTTTTTTGGTTCTAGTTTTTGAGTACGCTTAAAAGAAAGCGTCATGTCTCAGAAGGGGAATGCAACAAGTGAGAAGGCAGAATTGGAATTTCTTATTGAGGATCGGTATTCTTACAAGGATTTTGGATGTTCCATAAAGAGCAGCTCTAGGAAGGATGCGCTGCAAGAAGTCTTGAAGGCCTGGTGGGAGACCACAGAGGCAGAGGAGGCAGATGCTGGAAATGAAGGGGGGTACGCCAAGAAATGGTTTTGGATCACACAATCTGCCAGTGGGCAGACCAACCTCTAGGGCTGGCAGCAACCATTCCAGTAGGGGCTTCTCCCCAGAGGAGTTACAAGAGAACCAAAGGATCAGGGAATATGAATTGGAGATCATGAGGCTCAAAGAGAAGGCAGAGGAGAGGGCTCCGGCCTTGGAAGAAAGCAAGAGCGCATGTGCCCTGGAAGAAAAGAAACTTCTTTGGGCTCATGAGTTGAGCATGAGAGAACTGGACATCAAAGCCAAGCAATTGGAGTCCAGTTCCAATGGTGGCAGCGCACAGCCAGTGCAAGGGGGTAAAGTATACATACCCAAAGATATAGTGCAGAATGTCAAGAAGGGAGAACATATTTATGCATGGTTTGAATCATATGAGGTTGCTTTTAGAATGCATGAGGTTCCTGAAAAGAACTGGGGGGGCGGGCCTTTGGAAACATTTTGAGTCAGCAGGGACAGCAGTGTTAACACCATTAGAAAAGGAGGGTGCCGTGACTTATGCCAAAATGAAGGAAGCCTTATGCCTCAAGTATGGGCTCACCCCTGAACAGTACAGAGTTGCGTTCAGGAATTAAAAAAAGAATGATTCAGGCACTTTGGTTGAATGTGTGAGAAGTTACAACCGCGCACTGGAAGGTTGGATGAAGGGCAGCAAAGTTACTGATTATGAGGGGTTGTGCCATCTAATTAGTTGGGAGCACTTGAGCAGCCTATGTGTTCCAGAGCTGCGCCAGCATCTTTTAGACGGCAAGTTGACTGACCCAAGTGAGCTTGCCAAGGAGGTGGACCGCTGGACTAGCACCAGGGTCCACAGGGGGATTGTGGGTATCACAGCCAAAGGTGGGCAGGGTCCCCAACAGAAGAGTGGGGGGGACAAAGTAATCAAAAGGAGTTCTCTAAAGGGCCCCAAAACAAGACCGAGGGAAAGGAGTCCCAACCCTACCAAGCTAAAACATCGCAGCCCCCTAAGGGTGGGCACCATGTTTAGGGTCCCCCCAGGTGTTACAACTGTAATGAGAAGGGTCACATTGCCTCTAGGTGCACCAAGAAGTCCCCAGCACCCACTGGTGCTCAGACACACGGTTTAGTGAGTGTAGCTTTGGGGGACGAATACGTTTCCAGTGAGGGGGAGGAGCAAGCAGTCATGACCCTTGTCTCTTTCGAAGACAGAAAGATGGTCCAGGAAACCTACTTGCCTGAGAACACTAAAAAATACAGGCAGTGGGTGACCATTAATGGGAGGAGGGTGGAGGCTCTGAGAAACACAGGAAACCCGTGTGACATCTGTGAGGTGTCAGTGGGTGTATGAGGAGCAAGTCATTCCCAATGCACTTCACCCTGTAGTTGCGGCAGACAACTCGGTGCGCCTCTGCAAAGTGGCGCAAGTTCCCTTTGAGTGGAGGGGGTCTCAGGTTCCTTGAAGGTCGTTGTTTGTCCATCCATGCCTGTAGACTTTCTGACCTGGAGACGTCCCCATGGAGTGAGGTGGAACGCCAGGCTCATTTGGAGATGTTGGGTCTGCCTGAGTAGGTTTGTGTGACCACTCGGTCAACGACAGCCAGTAGGGGGAACCAAGCGAACCTGGAGCCTGAAACAGTGGCCCAGGTACCTGCCAGGGAGAGGAGGGGCAGGGGTGTGGGAAACCAGCCCCCATAATTCCCACGGTCCAGGAGGAGGTGGAACCTGAGGGGGATGCCCTGGAACCTACAGGGGAACAGGTAGCCGAACTGAGAGATCTGCCTGAGCTGACCCATTGGCAGCAAGAAGGAGGTTCCTCCAGGGAGGAGTTCTGCAAGGTGCAGAGGGAATGCCCTTCTCTCATTGGTATGCGGCAACAGGCCACAGACCAGGCAGCAGGTGGCGAGTCCAAGAATCATCTCATTTACTGGGAGGATGGGTTACTCTATAGTGAGCCTAAGGTCGCTGAGCCTGGTGCAGCTCGTGTTCTGGTGCTACCTGAGCGCTTCAGGACCTTCCTACTGGGTCTGGCTCATGACGTGCCTCTCGCAGGTCATCTGGGGCATGACAAGACCTACCAAAGGCTTATCACCCACTTTTAGTGGCCCAAGATGAAGTCACACATCGGTACCCATTGCAGAACTTGCCAGACTTGCCAGGCAAGTGGCAAGAGTGGAGGGAAGTGTAAGGCTCCCCTCCAACCCGTTCCCGTGGTGAGCACTCCTTTCGAGCGGGTAGGCATCGACATTGTGGGGCCCCTGGAACCCAAGACAGCTTTAGGCAACATGTTTATCTTGGTCTTGGTGGACCATGCCACCAGGTACCCGGAAGCTGTCCCTCTCCGGACAATCACAGCCCCTGTGGCGGGCCGTGCATTGATGGGGATCTTTTCCCGTGTGGGGTTCCCCAGAGAGTTAGTCTCCGACCGGGGTACCAACTTCATCTCGAAGTACATGAAGTCTTTGTGGGAGGAGTGTGGGGTAACTTACAAGATTACCACTCCTTACCATCCACAAGGGAATGGGTTGGTTGAAAGATTCAACCGAACCCTGAAAGCATGATAATGGGCCTTGCAGAGCCCATGAAACGGAAGTGGGACGTCTTCTTACCATGACTGTTGTTTGCCTACAGGGAGGTGCCTCAAAAGTGCTTAGGGTTCAGTCCCTTTGAACTCCTGTATGGCCACCCTGTTAGGGGACCTCTCAGTCTGGTGAAGGAGGTTTGGGAGAAATCCCCTGGAAAGACCCCCCAGGATGTGTTCAGCTATGTGCTGGCCTTCCGCAACCAGTCTCAGCGCTTCAGGAAACTCGCTCAGGCAAACCTGGAAGCTAGCCAGGAAGAAATGAAAAGATGGTATGACCAGAATGCCACTCTGGTCGAATTTCAACCTGGGCAGAAGGTGTGGGTGATGGCGCCAGTGGAGCCTTGCGCGCTACAAGACAAGTGGCCTGGTCCATATGAGGTGGTGGAGCGCAAGAGCAATGTAACCTATCTGGTTGACTTGCACTCTCCCAGGAACCCTTTGAGGGTCCTACATGTGAACCGCCTCAAGCCACACTTTGAGAGGTCTGATGTGACCATGCTCCTTGCTACAAATGATTGGATGGAGGAGGAAAGTGACCCTCTTCTTGACCTGTCAGCCAAGGAGCAGGATGGGTCAGCGGATGGGGTGAACCTCTCTCCCACACTGATCCCAGAACAGCAGAGGGACTGTCGCCATGTGTTGGGTCAGTTCTCCTCCCTGTTCTCCCTGACAACAGGAGTCACCCATTGGTGCGTCTATGATGTGGACACTGGGGACAGCCTACCTGTGAAGCAGAAGTTTTACAGGGTAGCTGACAAGGTCAGGGCCAGCATCAAGGAAGAAGTTTCCAAGATGTTGGCGCTAGGGGTAATTGAGCCCTTAAGCGGACCATGGGCTAGCCGAGTGGTCTTAGTACCAAAGGCTGCTGCACCCGGTGCCACACAGAACTCAGGTTTTGTGTAGACTACCATGGGCTCAATGCGGTCACCAAAACTGACGCACACCCCATCCCCAGAGCTGATGAGCTCATGGACCAGTTGGGCGCTGCCCAGTACCTCAGTACGTTTGACTTAACTTCTGGGTACTGGCAGATTGCCTTAACTGAAGGGGCCAAGGAGAGGTCAGCCTTTTCAACGCCAGAGGGGCACTTCCAGTTCCGTGTGATGCCCTTCCAGAGACTGGTCAACCAGGTACTGTCCGAGCTGGAAGAATTCAGTGCTGCATACCTGGATGACATTGCCGTGTTCAGCTTCACTTGGGAAGAACACTTGCAACACCTCTGTGAAGTATTTAGGGCTCTGCAAAGGGCAGGCATCACTATCAAGGACAGTAAGTGCCAGATAGGGCAGGGATCTGTGGTGTACTTGGGATACCAGGTAGGGAGCGGCCAGGTGGCGCCCCTCCAAGCAAAGATTGATACCATTCTGGCTTGGGAACCCACCAAAACCCAGACAGAGGTGAGAGCCTTCTTAGGACTCACCGGGTATTATTGCCGATTTGTCAAGGGATATGGCACCATTGTTGCCCTCTTGACAGAGCTGACTTCAAGGAAGCAGCCCAGGAAAGTGATCTGGACCAGTGCCTGCCAGACCGCGTTTGATGCCCTGAAAGTTGTCATGTGCACGGCACCTGTGCTCAAGGCGCCTGATTTCTCCAAAGAGTTTGTGGTGCTGACAGATGCTTCAGAGCATGGAGTGGGAGCAGTACTCTCACAACTGAATGACAAGGGCTTGGACCAACCCGTAGCCTTCATTAGTAGGAGGCTACTTCCCAGGGAACAGAGGTGGAGTGCGATTGAAAGGGAAGCTTTTGCTGTGGTCTGGGCACTGAAGAAGCTAAGGCCCTACTTGTTTGGGACTCACTTCCGGGTTCAGACAGACCACAGGCCTCTCAGATGGTTAATGCAGATGAGGGGTGAAAACCCAAAACTGTTGAGGTGGTCCATCTCCCTACAGGGAATGAACTTTACGGTGGAACACCGCCCTGGTACAGAACACACCAATGCTGATGGTCTGTCCAGGTCTTTCCGCCTTAGTGATGAGAACTCCCATGAGGGTGGGTAGTTCTCCCCACTCTTCAGCTGGAGGGGACACGTGTTAGACCTGGCATCCTTGGCGTGGTTTCCCCTGACTTTTTGCCTCTACCTCCTACATTTTTGATACTGTGACGAATTTCGTTTTGCTGGTTTAGATGCTTTGGGCCCTTTGCCACTGCTGATCAGTGCCAAAGTGCAAGTGCTCCCTGGTTCAATTATTACTGTGATCGGTTATCCGTGATTGGCATATTTGTTTACCAGTAGGTCCCTAGTAAAGTGCACTGAGTGTGCCAGGGCAGGTGATTCAAATGCTACTAGTGGGCCTGCAGCACTGATTGTGCCACCCACATGAGTAGCCCTAAAATGGTGTCTCAGGCCTGCCACCGCAGTGCCTGTGCGCAGTCTGTGAACTGCCATGATTGTCCTGGTCGGTGTACACACTGGGCGGGGTGCAGTGTATGTGAAAGGTAGGACATGTACTAATGTGGGTAACATGTCCTGATAGTGAAATACTGCCAAATTCGTTGTTTCACTATTGAAAGGCTATCTTGCCCATAGGCTAACATGGGGAATGCTGTGTATCATATTTACCTGCATATCTTCCCATAGCGGCAAGATGGACATATGGAGTCTGGTATCCCTGAACTCCGAATTTGATAACGCATCTTTTAGGAAAGATGGTCTTTAAACTCCGTGTTGGAAAATAGCACTTTTCAGAAAGTGGCTATTCTCCTATTCAGCCTTTCTGTGTGCCTCTGCCTGTTTGTGTATTGACTGTCTGGTTTGTGAGTGACAGGGGGTGGGGGTGGCTGCAGGAGGCTGGGTGAGTCAGCACTAGGCTGAATAGACCTATCTGCACTTATAGTGGTGGGAGGAGTTGCACCTGGGTCTGAATAGAGCTGTGCCTGCCTTCCACAATGCTGGCTCCACCTCCTGCGGTGTGTCTGATGGCCCTGGCCTTCCCTCACAAAGAAAGAAGATATGCCCTGGCAGAGGGCACCTAGAACTGGTTTGGACTGGATCCTGGACCCCCACACATGTAAGAACAAAGACTTTTGGGGTATAAAAGTAAGAGCTGAAATCCCAGTAAAATTAGACTACTTTTGCCAACAAGACGAATCCCTGCCAAAGAAGATCAGCTGAAGAGACTGGAAAGGAAGACTGCCCTTGCTGTGTGTTCTGGGGCGGACCTACAGTTTGCCGTTACTACTAAGGAAGGGGACGGGGACTTTGCTGTGTGCTGTGTTCCCCCCCACCTGCTTGAAGGAAGGACTTTGCTGCATGCTGTGTCTCAGAAGAAGGATCTGTCTCCAAGGGCCTGAGAAGAGCTGGCCTCCTGTTGGAAACTCAGGGCTACAAAAGTTTCCAGGAAATCTCTTTCACCGTTGCTGTGTGCGAGTGCCTGTGCACAGCCTGTGCCTGCACGAGACCGGCTTGGTCTCCACGTGTTTGTGACCTTCAACTCTGCACCCTGAATTGCGTGTGGCCGCGCATTGAGGAGAAGCGGTAATTCTCTGTGCACCTGCTTTTCACCGCCGCCGGCCCGAGATCGTGCTGCCGATGAGATCATCTGCGTAGCACTGCTGTGGGGAAAGGCCACGTCATCACGAGAACAGGCATGAGGCAGTGCTGAGGAAGTGACTGCGTCGTAACCACGATCAGCTGCAAGGCGTCCTTGGGAGAAGAATGGTGAGAATCCCTTGCCGGCATTCACCGTCGCTGGCCAGGTTCAGTAGCATCATTGCCGAGGCCGTGCTGGGATTGGCCTTCGCAGGGCGGGCCTCCCGGTGACACAGAGGCTCGTCCCTACGGCGCCGCGCCAGGATTGGACAAGGGACGGGCGTCTCCTAGCAACGAGGCATCCGCGCCCCCCTGACGACGAGGAAGCCTGTGTCTGAAGCCCAAGCCACGCAGGAAGGACGCTGCTCGACCCAGGGCCGGCACGGGCTGGTAAGCCTCCCTCTCTCTCTCCGTCATGTGAAAAGGTAACCCGCATTTCCAAGTTGACAGTATTACCGCATTACAACGCGGTAGTTGACTCGCGCGCCTTTTGTGACACAGGGGTGATTTGCTGATTCCCTCATTTCCAAGTTGGCAGTGTTACCGCCTCAGAACGCGGTGGTTGACTCGCGCCCACACAAACCAGTGCAGCACATTTCGTGCTACAGTGGGGGCATTCTCTTTGATACGGGCACCATTTCCCGATTAACCCACGCTGGCAACAAAGGCTCACAGTCCATTGAGCATACAAGTATTTGTTTCTTCAGTGTGCTACAAGGAATTGTTTTAAGAGAACTTTACCACAGAGCCTGCAACTTTATTGACATAAAGAACACTAGAAGAGAACCTTTGATTTTGCAACAACTTTATTTATGTATGTTGGTTTGTGGATATTTTTCATCTTGCCTAAATTAGATAAAGATATTTATATTTTTATAACAACCTGTGTGGTGTTTCACTGTGTTACTGTGTGTGTTAGTGCAAATACTTTACACATTGCCTTGGGGATAAGCCTGTCTGCTTGTGCCAAGCTACCAAGGGGGTGAGCAGGGGTTATCAACAGTGTGTACCCCCTTACCCTGACTAGAAGTAAGGGTGCCTATTTGGACAAAGGTACTTACTTCTGCCAACTAGAGACCTCCAGATCTAAAAGCCTGGGACGTGTTAAAGGGCTGTTTAAATGGGTGGCCAAATCAGTGGTACAGGCCTCCTAGTAGCATGTAATTTACAGGCCCAGGGCATATGTAGTGCCATTTTACTAGAGACTTACAAGTAAATTAAATATACCAGTTGGGTATAAGCCAGTGTTACCATGTTTTAAGGAGACAGTGCAAGCACTTTAGCCCTGGTTAGCAGTGGTAAAGTGCAAAGAGTCCTAAGGCTAACAAATAAGGAGTTCAGCAAAAAGGGGAGGAAGAAGGCAAAACGTTTGGGGATGAGCTTGCAGAAAGGGCCAAGTCCAACACAACCACATCCATCCTAAAGCCAGGGTAGACTAATCAATGCATTGACGGGCTTCCCTGTTTAGGCAATATAATTTGGACTATGGCTCTGTACAGCATGGGCATGTAGTCCGTTAAGCACTCTCTCCGACCTCTCCAAAAGGGACGGATGGGTCCCAGACTATAGTGACAAATGCAGTCCAGTTGTGCTCCCTGACGTCACCATGTTGCCCAACCAATGGGGCAAATCAGCAAGCATGGAGGAAGTTCAAAGACAGCTGCTGGGAACTTTAAATGGGGAGGAAGAATCGTGAGGCGCGTGAGAACCTCTACGTCGGAAGAGATGACACATCCAGACAGGAACACGGAGAACCAGCGAGCGGACCGGGAACCCGAAAGCGGAGGCGGACCAAGGTGAAGCCGGAGCGGAAAGACAACTGGACATTATGTGCCTTCTGAAATGTCCAGGGGAGCTGACGGATACTATGGCCCCAACTACTACAACTCAGGCAAATCCCGTGGGATGTGGCGCATGCACTACAGTGGTGGTGAGAGGGAGTTCTGATACGCAAGGCTCACAGAGCATATACACAGCATACAGGGTCTGAACACCCGGGTGAAGGTAAAAATAAAGAAGCGGGAAATCAGCAAGTGCATATGGAGGAGCACAGAGGTACTCCTTGCTGAAGCGGAGTTGTACCATTCCAAATGGCGCTCACAAGAGTAGTAACAGGGGACTTTTGGGGAGAAGGAAAACATACCTAGTATAACTGGCACTACTGATATGTTGTCCATCCTTAACTTTGAGGCTCTGGTACATCAGGTTACCCTGAGAAGACATCCGGGAGGAGAGTCTGAAGAATCAACCGGGAAGTGACAAATGAGAACCTAACTGGACAGTTGGCCAAGACAAGAACAGGTATTCCCCCATAGAGCCAATAAATAAATAAATAACCGGAACTACTCATCCAGTGAGTCAAGAGTCTTTGTATATCAGCACGCCCCCCATTACTACAGGGCATTTGTCAGTTATACACTTCTCTAAATTCAGTTGGACCCATCTGTCTATACTCTCCTGAGCCACTGAATTGACCTACGGGGAAACCTTTTCATCACCTGTGGACCCCATCTGTGCAGCACCTATCCTTCATTTACTCACAGGTGCATCCTAGGCGGCAGAAAATGCCACAATGACCAACAAAGTGATGTGGCCCAACCCACCCCTGGGATCAGACTTCTGTCCCCAACCAAAGTAAAACTCTGTCCATAAGGACCAAAACCAACAGAGGCCACTGACAGCTGTCAATGTCCAGAGCCAGGCCCCAGGCCATCCAGGGTTCTTTGACCTCTGAGGTGTTTTGACCCGACTTACACTCTACTTCCTATGACATCAGAGGTGGTTTCCAGGCACTGGCCAATCAGCCTAGGGTCTGTACAGCGAGGCTGAACAGGGAGCAGTGGTGAGTACTCCTTCACCATGCCCTTCTATCTGGGCTCCTGAAACCCTCTGCCTGGGAGTGGTACCCCTAGAAAACGGAACCATTGAGGTGCCCCGAGCGGCCTCCGCTTTCTGTTCCCCTGGCACCAGGGCAACTCACTCCCCAGAATGCAGTCTATGGGGCTCCATAGGGCAGAGAAAGTCCTGCCAATGGGCCTGAATTACCTTACACACCTGGCTGGTGTACTGTTCTCGGAAAAATAGCCTTTCCACTACCATGGTCTGGCTAGCCAAGGTGTTCCTCAGAGCAGTGACTGGGACCCCATTCTCTTTTACCTAGTGGAAGTAACAACTCCCACCCTCAGGGATCACCAGCTCATCCTCAAAGTCCACCTTCCTGCTAAGGGAGATCATGGCATGGTCTATGACCTGCCCCTGGAAACTACGTAACCTTAAGGCCATATGGGCCTGTAAAGTTTACAGCAATGGGTGGTTACCTAGGACAGACAGAGTCTCCCTGATTGTGTCCTAGGTGAGAGCAATCAAAGCAGATTGGTTGGAAATGGAGGGTTGTGGGCAACTGCCCACAAGAACCACCTCCCTGTTTTTCTGAAACAGCATGGGAACCCTTTCCTCCCCCCTTATTCTGGGACCTGTCCGTATCTCCCTTGACCTCCCCCTAACTGTGCTGTGGGTTCCTGAACCACCCTTTTTGGGATCACTTCCAGATTCATTATTTTGGACCCTGGTGCTGAGCTAGTGGTCTGCCTCCTCAGCATGCTCCCTGGGATCGTTGAGCTTACTATCAACAAGGTGTTAGGAAAGATCTGGAAAACATAGCCTGAACATTTGCTCCTTTGCAATCAAATTGTACAGCCCCGTATAATCTTTTATTTAACTGACCTTCACCCAACCATCAAATGCCTTGCAAAAGGAATCCACACGAGCAACTCAGGTCTTTTGGGCCAGTTTATCACTGTCTCTAAACGTCTGTCTGTTCTTCTCTGGGATCACACCATACTTTCTGTGAAGGGTTTCCTTCATGAGGGAATACCTCATCCTTTCTCTCTTCTCTAAGGTCAGTAGAGTTTCCCTCCCCTCACTAGGGATGTGCCTACACAGACTACACCCCCGATAGTCCTAAGGGATCTTGTTCATCTGTAAGACAATGTAGATTTTTCACAGCCTGATGGGCAAAAGAAATCTGAATTTTATTAAAGAGGCTAAGATTATGCAAAACTCCTTTATTGCCTACTCGCAGCAGCAACAATTGAAAGAATGCAGAACTTTAAAATATTCTAACAAAATATACAGTCCAGCAACATGCAGCCATCTTCCTTCTTTGTTGCTGCTGCTCACAAGATAAGTACTTTCAGATATACTCTCCTGTATACACCTTATGGTGTGACTCATTAGTCAGCCTGGGTGGAGTTTGCGTAGTTCTGCTACGTGGAACTCCGCGAAGTGACAGGAAAATTCCGCTGAGCGGCAGAGTCGGTTACCTCGGGTCATTTGCTCTGATTTTTAGTGCTGGGTGTTTGTCCCGCACTGTAAAACTTAGCGCGAACGGCATCTAACACAGTGCAAGAGGGAGCTGCTTCTTTCTGCAGATCAAGTAGAAGTTCTACTCGAGCGGCAGCTTCCTCAATGAGAACAGAAGGTTTCTCAACACGAGCTGTAGCAACCAACTGCGGCCGCCCTCACTGAGAAATCTCGCTGGCTAGCGTTGGATTTTCCGCGCTCGTTCTCACCAACTTACCATTGCCGAGCCCCAGTGAAGAAAAAACTCTGCATGCTTTTTCGGAACTCCGTGAGCTCCACGGGGCGTGGAGTGCAAAAAACTATGCAAACTCTGTGAATGGAGAAGAGTTCACTGCCCAGGCTTACTTATTATCCCCCTCTGCCCAATCCCCTCTGCCAAACCCCCTACCTTGAGGGGGGACATTTTTATACAGTTTTTTCCCATATTGGATCATTTTATGTGAGTTTATATTTTACCTACATATATATTTATATGCCTTTCATTTATGATCAATTTTAGAATATGACAAACCTTACAAGGCTGGTGGCGCAGGCTCTTCCGTTGCTGCCACACACCCCCTCTGGCTCCGTACGAGGCTATCTCCCACTGCTTGGGGCCCGGGATGACGCGCATCACATCAGACTCTCACGCTGGCAGCCCCACACTTCTCGGTCATCCCCGGTGCAGCACACTTGTCTCCGGCTGCACCAACCTTTTCCTTTCCCTTTAAACTTTGTTAGAATGTTTTAAAGTTCTAAATTCATTCAATTGTATCTGTTGTGAGCGGGCAATAAAGGCGTTTTGCATAATGTTAGCCTCAGTGTCGTGATATAAAATCTCATAAGGCAGTTGTCAGTATCATTCCCCACAATAAAGTCAGGCACAAGACCTTTAGGAATATGGATCCTATTTTCTCCACAGGGCACTGCAGGTATGCTGCAACCATCACTGTTAGACTCCACCTGTTTAGCTGTGATGTCCAGCTCTCTGAGACTTAGCTCATGGTCCATTCCCATTTCCGACATGGCTAGTCTCTTCTTTGACATGGCCCTCTCAGCCTCTTCCTTCTCTTTTGCTGCCTCCATGGCCAGTTTCTTTTCTTCCATCTTAAGTCTAACCATCTCTAGCCTGAACTCTCTTTCCTCCCTCCTCTCTTTCAGCTTCACTGTGGACAGGCTGCAGGAAGAGACACTGCTCTTGGCTCTGGCAGGAGGCTCTAATCCAGGGGCCAAGTCATTCCCCTCAACTGCAGGCTGAATATCAAGAAGGCCCTTTCTTTGTCCATCCATGACATCATTCCCCTCGGAGGTTTGATTCTGCTAAACAGTGTTAAAGTGCAAGTGTTCCCTGTATAAAGTGTAATAGTAATTGGTTGTCCATGATTGGTATGTTTGCCTTGCTAGTAAAGTCCCTAGTAAAGTGCACTATGTGTGCCAGGGCTGGTAATGCAAATGCTACGAGTGGGTCTGCAGCACTAATTGTGCCACCCACACAAGTAGCCTTAAAAAGGGAACTCAGGCCTGTCATTGCAGTGCCCGCGCGCAGTTTGTTAAACTGCCATGTTGTCTGACAAGTGCACTCACTTGCCAGACCTTACCCTTCCCTTTTTATGCACATCAGACACCCCTATGGTAGGCCCAGGGTACCCCCTGGGCAGGGCACAGTGCATGTGAAAGGTAGGACATGTACTAAGGTGTGTACTATGTCCTGACAGTGAAATAATTTCCATTTCTTTTCTTCACTCTTGAAAGGCCATCTTGCCCAAAGAATAGAATGGGAAGGTTGTGTAATATGTTTTCCATCCTATCTTCCTAAAGGCTTAAGATGGAGAGGTGAAGTTTAGTATGCCTGAACTCACAATGTAATAACACATCTTTTTATGAAGATGGTTTTTGCATTGTGTGTTTATAAGCCACTCTTTTAGAAGTGGCTGGGTTTTTGTGCTCTAACATTTCTGTGTGTCTCTGCCTGGTTGTGGATTGACTGTCTGGATTTGAAAGCGATAGGACCTGGGGAATGTCTTGACCCAGGGGAGGAGGTGAGACAGCAACAGGCTGACCTGCATCTGGAGTGTAGGGGGAGGAGTAGCCCCTAGAGGTGAAGAGGCCTGTGATGCTGCTATAAAACAATTGGCCCATCTCCTGCTGAGTGATTGAGAATACAGACCCCACTAATCATACGAAGAAGGTGCCACTGGCAGGGAGGCACACAGAACTGGTTTGAACAGGGGTAGATGCCCCCTGAAACACAAAGACTTCAAAGCCATTGAGGGGTATAATCATGAGAGCTGAAGCCCCTGAATTTTGGAGAATGGCCTGATCAAGATTGAACAAGACTGGAGCCACTTCGTGGTCAAGAGGAGCCTTTGCCAACTAAGAAACAACTGAATAGACTGAAGGATAGGACTGACCATTGCTATGTGTTCTGCGGCTGGCCTGCAGTTTGCTGTTTTAACCAAGGAAAGGCTGAAGGGACTTTGCTGTGTGCTGTGTCCCCCTGCTTGAAAGGACTTTGCTGTGCTGTGTCCTGAAGTAACTTATCCCCAAGGGCCCAAGGTGAGATAGCTCCCTGTTGCGGAAACTCGGGAACACAAACTTTTCCAGGATAGTCTCACCGGCGCTGTGTGCGTGTGCTTGTTGCAGCCTGAGACCCTCGTAAGGTGTGCCCTATGATCATGGGCACTTGGAGTTCAAGCGAGGATCAGCTATGCTGGGTGCATGTACTTTTTGCAGCCTGAACCTTTTGTGAGGATTGTCCAATTATTGTGTGCACCGGAGTCCAAGTGAGTCTCCAAGACGGTGTGTGCGCGTGCTCTGTGCAGCGGGAGACCTTCGTGAGGATTGCCTTTTTATTGTGCACTTGGAATCCTAGTGAGTCTCCATGATGCTGTGTGTGTGTGTGTGTGTGCTTTGTGCAGCGGGAGACCTTCATGAGGATTGCCTTATATCGTTCACCCGGGATCGAAGTGAGTCTCCATGACGCTGTGTGCATGTGCTTTGTGCAGCGGGAGACCTTTGTGAGGATTGCCTTGTCATTGTGCACCCAGCGTTAAAGTGAGTCTCAGTGACGCTGTGTGAGTGTCCGTCGTGCAGCCTGAGACCTTCGTGTGGACTGCTCAGTGATCATGCACCCGAAGGTCCAGGAAGTCTCAGCGACACTGTGTGCGTGTTCCCCTTTGGCAGCCTGAGATCTACGTAGCAGTAGTGGCCCGGACCGGCACTCCCGCAGGAGCAGAGCCACCGGCCCGAGCTCGCCGTTGCCAAGTCCCAAAGATTGCATCGGAGGCCCAAGTCGCGAGACGAGGAGAGGAGAGTGGGTTCGCGCCCCAAGGTAACGTGTGGTGACTCCTGGGGCGGGGTGCGGGCTCTGAGGGAGACACTCTCGGCCTCTTTCTCATTTCAGCAGCGCAAGCCTCTGCTTCGGCTCGTATTGCGGCCTGTTTTGCCAAGGGAGTGGCAGTACCAGGGCCGGAGTATGAAGCTGCTCTTTTTGTGTTATAACATACCCATGGGTGGGCACCTGGAGTCCAAGCGAGGATCAGCAATGCTGTGTGCGTGTGCTTTTTGCAGCCCTGAACCTTTTGTGAAGATTGTCCAGTTATTGTGTGCACCGGAATCCAAGTGAGTCTCCACGACGCTGTGTGCATGTGCTTTGTGCAGCGGGACACCAACGTGAGGATTGCCTTGTTATCATGCACCCGGAAACCAAGTGAGTCTCCACGATGCTGTGTGCGTGTGCTTTGTGCAGCAGGAGACCTTCATGAGGTTTGCCTTGTATCGTGCACCCGGGATCCAAGTGAGTCTCCACGACTCTGTGTGCATGTGCTTTGTGCGGCGGGAGACCTTCGTGAGGATTGCCCTGTTATCGTGCACCCAGAGTTAAAGTGAGTCTCAGTGATGCTGCGTGCGTGTCCATCGTGCAGCCTGAGACCTTCGTGTGGAGTGCCCGGTGATCGTGCACCCAAAGCTCAAGGAAGTCTCAGCAATGCTGTGTGTGTGTGCCCTGTGGCAGCCTGAGATCTTCGTAAAGTAGATGCCCGGACCGGCAGCCCCGCAGGAGCTGAGTCGCCAGCCCGAGCCCGCCGTTGCCAAGTCCTAAAGATTGCATCGGAAGCCCAAGTCGCTGGACGAGGCGAAGAGAGTTGGTCCCCGACCCCCCAGGTAACGTGTGTCGACTCCTGGGGTGTGGCGTGGGCTTGGAGGGAGACGCTCTGGGCTTCTTTCTCATTTCAGCAGCGCAAGCCTCTACTTCGGCTCGTATCGCACCCACATTGCCAAGGGAGTGGCAGTACCAGGGCCGGAGTGCGAAGCTGCACTTTTTGTGTTATACCATACCTGTGTGAGGGGCAACTGTTGTTAGAGGCTACCTGCGATTCAGCACGAGTGGCGGAGAGATCGCCTGAGGCACCGTGATCGGTGCCGAAGTGTATTACGGATTACTCTATTTCTGCATAACGGAGTACCTGATTGTCGTATTACAGATTGCATGATTTCTGCATAACGAAATACCCAATTAGAGTATTACGCATTGCATTATTCCTGCATAACAAACTACCTGATAAGTGTATGACGCATGGCATTATTTCTGCATAACAAACTACCTGGTTGTCGTATGACGCAATGCATTGTTTCTGCATAATAAACTACCTGATTAGCATATTACGCATTGCATTATTCCTGCATAACGAACTACCTGATTTGTGTATTAAGCATTGCCTTATTTCTGCATAACGACGTATCTGGTGGTTGTATTACGCATTGCATATTTTTACATTGCAGCATACCTGGTTGTTGTATTGCGCATTGCATTATTTTTACATTGCAAAGTGCCTGATTGTGGCGTACGCATTGCATTATTTGTACATTGCAAAAGTGCCTGATTCTAGCATTACGATCTGCATAACATGGGGTTAGGATTACAGTAGACTGTTTAGAAGTGCTCATTAATATCGCCAGAGCTTACAAGTGCTGGCTGGCCTCACAACCGGCCAGAAGGAATATTACAAATACGCATATGTTAGATCTATATTGTGTGGTCTTATTGTATATCTGTTTACATACAGTTTATACTAGTTTTTATAAAACTCGTGTGGAGTCTATTTGTGGTGTCATCATTGAGTTGCTGTGAGTGCGGTTGCAAACACTTTACACAATTGCCTTGAAGATAAGCCTGGCTGCTCGTGCCAAGCTACCAAGGGGGTGAGCGGGGCTATCTCAAGAGGTGACCTTCCTTTCCCTGATGTGGAACCGCGGGTCCCTTTGTGGCCTAAGGTACCTACCTCAGCCAACCAGGGATCCTGGTCTAACACTCTCCCACATCTAGTTGACTTTATTTAATCCCAACGTGTACGTACAGAGAACACTATAGCATATCAATTAAAAGGTCAAAAATGAACCAACATATTTTAAACCTTTTATGGAGAAAGAGGAGTTAGTTTTGCATACCCAATTTGGTTCTTGTTTTTCTGAGCATTGAGCCTTCTCTTGTGTCACTGAGCAAACCTTTGAAAGGTTCCAGGCATTTTCCTTGCAAGTACAATTCTGTGAATGTGCTGTGTTGTGGTTTTTGGAACCGACAGCAGGTGTATTGTAATGTAAACCGATGGAGCGGGATCTATAAAGCAGATTCAAGCGTGACTTCCTAACATTACCAAGCAGTTTATAGACACTATTGATTAGAGTTGATGAGGCGTTTCAGTGCTCAGGAACACACGCAAAGTAGTTCCCCAGATTATAAGGCAGTGCATGACTCATTTAATGAAAGCAGCCACAAACCTTATCCATCATATATCACACTTTAGAAAAGAAAACAGTGACACAGTAAAAAGTTTGATATTTTTTGAGGCTTCACTAACCGCTCAAAGCTGAAGAGAGGTAAACTGAGATTGCAGGACTTATTAACAGCTCAGCAGGCTAATGCCTCCACTCCCGGAACCTGTGCTTGTCATCATGGTCACAAGCTTGAAACCCGCTGGCTTCGCCTAGTTTTTCATCCTACCGAGGTTACCAAAATAAGTACTACCGAGTTACATAATAGTTAACATTATATTACAATACCAGCACCAAAATCTGTTTGCGCAGGGATCGCTATTATAAGTGGTGTGATATTTATTGTACCCTCTAATAATCAGGTGTGATAAATATCTCACCATTTATGACATTCTGGCCAATCACACCTACTGGGCTTTATCAAGAAGAAAAGGCCCAGTATTTACCCGGGCACATGGATTTTGGTGCAGTAAGCAGAGGAGAGGAGTTGGCCTAACGGCTAGGGCGGTCGTCCTCGAATCTGGGGAACTGGGTTTGAGTCTCGGCAACGACGCTGAATCCCTGTGATTCTGGGCAAATCACTTAATCTCCCCCTGCCTAACAAAAAAATGTATGTGTCCTCATGTAACGCAACAGGTGCTATGGAAAGCGCTGTGATACCCGATTTGGGACAAATTCGCCCTATATAAAACTCCGAAAAAAAATCTGCATGTTATCATCCAAAAAGCCAAACTAGGAGATAAATATAGTAAAAAACACCTTGCCCCTTTATGTTACTGTAGAATATAATTAACATCTCTATAAGTGTTAACTTCAGTGCAATTGAATAAAAAATATTCCTTTTGTCTTTCTGATTCAGCCACGTTGTGTGCATTCTGATTGCTTTTTTCACATATCTTGTAATTATTGATGCTGTTATAATAATGGATATTGAGGAGTGTAGCTGGACGCCATGCAAGATGGCCGCTGCTCACTAGTGCTCCTTGCGGCTTCGACGCGATGCCGGCTGATGGTAGCTTCCAGACCCCTCGTAAATGCATTTTTCACTTCAACTAGGCATCGTCAGGCAGACACAACAAGGGAATGTCAAGGTTTTCCACCTCAGCGATTCCCTGTCTTCATTCTGGAAGCCCGCTGTGAGATGCTCATTGGAGGCCACCATTTTCACCTCTCCGACTGCTCCTGAGAGAATTTCTACCACACTGAAGCTTGGAAATCTCTTTTCCTTGCAATGTCCTCAGGTCTCCAACTGACTTCCCATAGTGGTCCCTTTCCCCAAATTCCTCCCTGAGAGCATTATTTGCTTCTAACGCTGGCTCACCTTGCATGTTTGCTTATCCTCATTATGTTTTACCACGTGGTGTCCTTCGCCTGCTGTTTAAAACTTGATATTTGTTCTTCAACTTGAGACAATAGTCATGTAGTATTACTCTCACAGCTCAGGTTCCTGCCATTTCTTCTTGGATACGTCTGTGTGATTGACTCTTTTCCCTATTTCATCCTACTGGCTTTATGGCCTTATATGTGGAGATATTGTAAAATGCAAAGTGGCAGTAAATCTTCCCCTGCTTCAAACCTTCAAATTCCCTTTGTGTTCTAAGGTCTCAGTAAGAAAACACTATTCTGGCCTCCTCAGTCCCCATGGAGAGTGTTTAGGAGGAGCTGAGAGGGGGCTTCTGGGCAATATGGACTTTTGGCAGTCACTGCCGCTCTCCCTGATGGGGAGGGTAGCGCTTCTTAAAATGGTGGCACTCCCCAGGTTGCTGTATTACTTTCGAACGCTTCCGGTGTGGATCCCTGCGTCGACGTTTAAGAAACTTCAGCAGATGATAACTGGGTTTCTCTGGGCGGCTGGCAGACATCGGGTAGCTTTGCATGTGTTGATGCGGCCGCGAGGGGAGGTAGGGTTAGCAGTCCCGGACTTGGAAACCTATTATTTGGCTGCCCAGCTGCTGTGGTTGACCCAGGCGGTGGCTCGAGAGTTCAGAGGGGTGGGGGCTGGGACGGGGGAGCGGATTCCTGCCCACCTGCTATCTAGAATAATATTACAACAGCCAATGCGCCTTGGGGATATCTCTAGCGAGGTGCAGACCTTGAGGTTGTGCTGGAATAGGAGCCAGCGGAGGGCGCGGATCACCTGCCCGTATGCGCCGGAGATCCCACTATTAATGTGTCGGCAGTTGCCCCATGGGGGTAACTGGTCGGCGCTCGAGGAGTGGTGTGATGCGGGTTTGACGGCGGTGGGGGATCTGTACGAAGACAATGTTTTGTTGCCCTATGAGTCTATTCGAGAGCGATTCGATCTCCCTCGCGGGGATTATCTCCTGCATGCGGGCTTGGTGTCGGCTATACAGCGACGGTGGAAGGAAGGGCTGTCTGAGCCTAAGACATCTATGGCTTGCCAATATGTGGTGCTGGTGGCTGGGACCATTAAAGCCATTTCTTGTTTATACAGACGGATGACTTGCGAAAAACTGGCCCCCCTTATAAGGCTGAAGCAGCGGTGGGAGGAGGATATTGGAAGGGAAATACCTGATAAAGTGTGGGCTGAACTGCTATAATGGCCCTGGAAATGCACTAGGAATGCTCGCTTTCAACAGATCCAATTTTTTATTTTGCATAGGGCTTATCTTACTCCAGTCGGAATCCAACGTTTCTTTCACACACTTGCGGCGCCTTGTCCCCGGTGTCATGAAGAAGGAGCGGACTTCCACCATATGTTGTCGACCTGTCCCCGGATCGGGGCTTACTGGCAGGAGGTGTGGACGTTGCTGTGTGATGTTACAGAAAGGGAGATTGAGTTTGGTATCGATCCGTGCCTATGGCATTGGTTTCCCCACACTTCGAAGACAAAAATAACCAGTAAATTTATAGATTTGGGGCTGGTATTGGCCAAGCGGGAAATTACTGCTCACTGGAAGGCTCAGCGAGGGCCCAGGATACAGAGGTGGAGGGCAGAGTTCACTCGGTGGGCGGGGTGCGAGTCGGTTCTTCGGTTGCAGGCGGCTACCCGAGCTCACAGCGATAGGACGATGGACTCGGCCCGGGTCCGGGGAGCCTTGACAGAATCACTGAAAGCCACAGACTCTGATGCAGAGTCGGGCTCGGGTATGAGCGAGGCGCCCACCCCTGGGCCTGGTTAGACAAGAGCTGCGAGGGTAGGAGGGAACCCAGTTAGGGTGTTGGTGGCCCCGAGTCAGGACACACCGGGGAGTGCCCTGTAATGGTAGGAGCTACTATTCTGAGTGTGAGAACTGAGCGCCTTGTTATGTATTTAAACAATAAGTCATGCCGGGGGAGGTGGGGGGGGAAGGGGGAGGGGAGTAAATTGGTAAAGATATTAGGTCAGCTGCACTCCTACGGGATTATGAGATGGGGCTCCCTCATGCTTGTATTGTTCTTCCCGGTGTCCACTTTCACCTTGACCAGGAAATGGGGGGGCGGAACTGGTGGGCGGAACGCTGCAAGGATTAGTGGTGGATGCGGGTGGTGTGGTCCGGGCATCAGGGGACACCGATAGATGCGGGCGAGCACGGATTATTATATGTAAGGACTGTTTCCCAGGTATGGAGGCTTGTGACTGGATGGTTACTGAGGGTGACACGAAGATGCCTGATGCACCTATTTGTAATTGTATCCCGTTATTGAAATCTTGAAATGCCAATAAAAATATGTTTAAAAAAAAAAAAATGGAGAGTGTTTAGGAATTTGGAAGAGAGCGCTCTCCTTTCTCCCATGCTACTGGAGCCATATCAAAGAAGCCTAGTGACTCCACTTCAGTTAAACAGCCCAAAAAATTATTTTGATTCCCCCCTTAATCACCTACTGATTTGACTCTGGAGTATGTTATGGATGCAATTTGGGACATAAAACCATGTATGGCCAATACCAAATGCTCATTACAACAAATTGAGGATAAATCGTCCTCTCATGATCAACACATTTTTACATTAGAACAGAGAGTGAGCAGCTTTGAGGAATCCACTCCTGATATATCTCAAATGGTTAAAGACATTTCTCAACCTAAATGACTAACAGAAAATTTGGAAAACAGGAATAGAAGGAATAACCAATGTCCTTTTGGTATTCCAGGAGGTTCCAATATGATTTACTTTCTGCAAACATCGATCTGTACAATTTTAAGATTACCTACTACCTCCCCTCTGACTATACAATCAGCTCACAGTCTTGGTCCTCGGTCTTCCTCAGGCCCCAACTTCCATCCCAGAGAAATCATCATCCTATTTCTGCAATTTTCTGAAGAAATACCAATACTTTCAGTGGCTTTAAAGGGGAGATCACTTCAGTGGTCAGATCATAAGGTGTTTATCACACAGGGTCTTTCTCCTGCTGCAGCAGCTCGTTGGAAGCAATTCCTGGAGCTATACCCCAGTTGAGATCCATGAACTTTAGATATTGATTACTTCACCCCCCCTCTTTTAAATCACTTTCAAGAACAAATCCTACTTTTTCAAAAGTCTGCAAATCTACAAACCTTCATCAACTAAAAAAACCCAAAGATATGCATTTAGGAACATTTGCTGATACATGGCTGGTCATAATATATCATTGTTCCTAATGTTTTTCTTTCTTTTCTAGGTGAATGGTCTTTGCTAATTTTTTCCCTATTTACTGACAGTTTCTCCTCTCCACCCTTTTACCCTTCACTAGATAGGAACCTTATTTGCATCCCCCATATAGTTCCTTCCCTTATGTTCTGTCTCCATCATTCCAACCGTCCTCCTTCTTGTTTCCAAGGTAAATCCAGTCTCTTTGTTTCAATATATAGAGCCTCGTGTACATATAATATTATTGTTACCGGTTTGTTTACAGGTCCATCCTACAGGTCCATCCTAATTGTTTAGAAGTTTTTGATTTTGCTTTTACACGTATTACTTCCTTGGTTTTACCCGTTTCTTTCATCGAGGTTGAAAATGGCCTGTCTCTCTCAAATGTTACACTGTCCCTTCACCATTTTGGGCGTTCTCTTGCCTATTTTCCTATTTCATTGTCAGAAACAGTGGTTCCTATGGAATAATAGAATCATATAAAGATAATAAGGTGCACAAATGCAATGGAAGGGTTAAAATGATGTCAGAGGGCGAAGAAACCACATACACCTATGGTTTTAGGTTGATACAATCATATTTTATATTTTACAAACAAAATTCTATATATAATGAAAAAGAAAAATGTGCGTAGTGTCCCCAGTGGGAAACAGGAACCTAAAATATTGGTGACATAATTGTGACAGTATTTTACAAGGTTTCCAAGGTATTTAAAAAAGTCGACCATTTAGCAACTCACACAATATACAGCAGCTATATACAATAATACGCGCTGTTAATGGTTCGCTTTCTTTTGTTGTCGAAGACGTTTCAACCCTATACGTGATCTAGGGTCTCATCAGGACCTATGGATTTAGGGACATCTGACGGGTAGAATGCACAGCCGCGTGAGGTGTACGTGCCAACAGTGGGTGAAGGAGAAAAAGGAAACCGAGATACTAACACGGACACCCAGCCGGGTACCCAAGTGAGAGTGAAGGATGGCACTCTATGGGTAGCTGAGCACTGTTACTGTGTTGATGATACGCAGAGACGTGTATGAAGACGGTGATGAGGAACTCTGGAGTTGTTGTTAATCACAAGCGGTGCTGTCGCACTGACCTGTGAATCACGAATGTTGAATATGGTGGTCTGTACCTACATATGGTATGTAGCCTATCTATAGAAGCGAGTATTTTTCAATGAAGACGAATCCTTCAATACTTTTCTGTCCTCAAAGCGCGTGATAATACACTATGCGGGCAGCACAACAGCGTCAGTCTGTCTGCTGTTGGCCAAATGGTCATTTGGCCAAAAATGTGCGTTGTGTCCCCAGTGGGAAACAGGAACCTAAAATATTGGTGACATAATTGTGACAGTATTTTACAAGGTTTCCAAGGTATTTAAAAAAGTCGACCATTTAGCAACTCAATACACAATATACAGCAGCTATATACAATAATACGCGCTGTTAATGGTTCAATTTATTTTTTTATCGACGACGTTTCGACCCTATACGTGATCTAATTTCTCATCAGGGCCTATGGATTTAGGGACATCTGACAGGTAGAATGCTCAGCCACGTGAGGTGTACGTGCCAACAGTGGGTGGAGGAGAAAAAGGAAAACAAGATACTCACAAGGACACCAAGCCGGGTACCCAAGTGAGAGTGGAGGCTGGCTGGCTCAGATCCGTCAGGAGATTCGGATCCTAGGGAAGGCACATCAAAAAGACAGGTGTCTTTTTTAGACAAAGGCAAACAAAAGCCACGAGGAAAATTCAAACCCCAGCCATGGGAGATGAAGACTTGACGTCAGTTTTACAAATCGTAAAACCAACATCTGTTGTTAATTCATCCCAAAGGCAATTGTCCCACAATGAAGAAACAGTGTTATAATTGGGGCTCAAATTTGTTCCAAATAAACCAATGGATTTTACTGGACTGAACTTAGAAGCTATTGAGTTCTGCTGTAAGATTCGGCTCAAGTCATTCTTTTCTGGTAAAGACTACAAAAGCAATAAGGAAGCATCAGGACTGTCCAACAAATCAAAATTTGCGCCACCTACTCAGACTGTTCCTAAAGAATTTGTGGCTTACGAACAGGTGATCCTGTCTGCAATTAACCAATTGGAGAAGAAGAAACCTTTTCTCAAAAGGAATATAGGAGTGCCCACACAAGAAGTCTGAAAGAAAGCCTCCCGTATGGACAGCTGTTGCGGATCAGACAGACCTGTTCAAGGAAAATTGATTACGAATATCATGCAGCCATCTTTCGCGAACAGATGATAATGAGGGGTTATCCAAAACAATTGCTAAAACATGCAATAAAAAGAGCGTGGTATACACCTTGTGAAGAACTCTTTACCAAGAAAGAGAAGCCACCGCTAGAGAGATTAGTGTGCATCACAACGTTTGGCCCTGACACGAATAAGTTTAAGCAAATTGTCCTAAAGAACTGGCATTTATTAGAAAACCTGGAATGCTCTTTTCTGAAGCATTTGTTCACCACGAAGAAACACCAGAGCATTGGCCAGCGCATTGTAAGGGCAGATATTTTCCCTACACAATTGAAAGGGAACCTTCGCTCGCAATGGCACCTTAAACCTGTCACGGGACACCATAAATGTGGAAATTGCTCCGTGTGCGAAATGACAATAGAAGGATCTGAATTTGTCCACAACTCCATCAGATGGCGTCATTCAGAATTTTCAAATTGCAAGACAAAAAATGTGGTTTATGTTGTTCTTTGCCCCTGTTTGAAATTATACGTAGGCAAGACTAATCAGCAGGTGAACCAACGCATCACACACCATCGATCACAAATAAAAAAGAAAGTATTGACAGCACCCATGGTCGAACACTTCATTGAAAAATATCATACTGAAAAGGATTTAAAGTGGACAGTGTTAGACGTTTTGAATACAGCACAACGATTTATGGATATTGACACAGCCTTAATCCAGAAGGAGGCCTATCTTATTTTAAAATATAACAGTGCGGTTACAGGCCTAAATTGTGTGATAGAATTGTCAAGAACATACCCTACATTTTTTATAAACCACATGTCCCAGAATGCCCCTGTGGTGGAGTCACAGTATTCCCCTAGTCAATATTGCCATTGACTGTTTGGTTGTAACTACAATTCCCATGAGGCTCAGCACAGTGTGATGCGCTTATGTTCTGACAGGAAATGCCCCCACCCCAGCTACGATGCTGGCTGAATGAAGGCTGCAAGGTGCAATCAAGTTGCCCACTAGTAAGTCGTACAAGATCTTAATATAATATACCCGTGCGTAAACAGCGGTCTGCTTCATTTTAGTAATTGCTATAACTCTTTCAGGAATTCAAGACGCTGTTGAATCGTTACCCGTGAGAGGAGCGAATCTCCCGTGTTTAAAAAGGTACGCGTTTCTTATGTTGCTTTAAGCTATTAATAGCTGACAGCAAACGCGAGTTACCAAAAATAATTCCAGGCTCCCCGGACTTTGATTTGTTACAGCTAACCATGAAACGTCGAACCATGTCCTTTTAATCACCTGAACTCTTCGCCCTGTTTTCAAAGCAGAGCAAAACCAAAGGGGATGATGGACGGAGTGTTGAACATTGCAAGCACTCACCCTCAGTCAACTGATCTGGGTTTAATCCATCATCATTCTTTAGCTCACTCCGCCACCCCAGTTCAGACATGGCCCAAGTCTAGAGCACCGTGTCTCCAACATCCGAGACCCCTGCTCTGACTTTGATGCAGGCTCTGCTGTGTGGCTGAATCGATTCAGCGCCTGCTTCGCCACCACATTGACCCAGCATGCCTAGATTTTCCACGCATCATACCTGTGTGCCAAGTTTCCATCGCATTGCCCCGCCGTAAGGTGCCACTTTTGGAATTTGGTGCATTGCTTTCGCCTCACAGTAAGGAATTGGCGCAACACTTCTGCTGCGTGCAGCAGAAATGACATCTCCGTTCCCCTGAGATTCAAGAATCGAAGCATCACTTGTGTTTTCTAATGATTCCCTCCTCTGTGGCAGTTTTTCGTCTCAGATTTTGCCACATTAGAGGTACTTTGTGCTAAAACCAACTCATCCAAAGAGTTCTATGGACTAACTTGCTCAAACCTTTAAATAGTGATATCTTTGTGTATGTATGCTGGATTTTAGTTATTTTGGTCTTGTTTGGTTTAGATACAGATTGGTTCTTTTTCCAAACTGGTGTGGTGTCCAATTGTTGTGTTTTCACTGTGTTACTGTGTATTTTATGTACAAAGGCTTTACACATTGCCGCAGAGATAGGCCTGACAGCTCGTGTTAAACTACCAAGGGGGTAAACAGGGGTTATCGTGGGTGTGTAACTCCTTTACCCTGACTATGAGGAAAGGTCCCTACTTGGACAGGGTGACAACTAGAGAACCCCATTTCTAACAATTACATAAACTGTATTTTTAGTTGTGCTCAACTTTCAAATGCCATACCTCTGTAAGTTTAATGTTGCTTTCTCAATAAACATTTTTTTTTATGAATAGACCGTTAACTTTAAATTGCTTGATTAGTTAAAATCTTTGCAATGGTGCACATACTAAAATATTCAATACAGGTTAGTGATTGTACAATCAGAGATAATTCAGTTACTTGTGTTTCCCTGTATACATTACATATTAAAACAGTAACTAAAAGGAGGCGTTTTTGGGGGCATATTATCAAGACATGGCGTTAAAATTATCGCCGCTTTAGTGGCAGAAAACTGCCGCTAAAGCGACGGTAATGGGCTTGATAATATGCCCTTGAGAATTCCCATAGAAGCCCATGTTCTGGTGTCAACATGGGCTTCTATTGGAATTCTCTGCGGCATATTATCAGGCTCATTATCGCCGCTTTAGCGGCAGTTTTCTGCCGCTAAAGCAGCGATAATTTTAACGCCGTGCTTGATAATATGCCCCTTGGTTATCTACAGAGAGCATTTTCCACCTCCTGCGATAAGGATCAGTCCCTGTCTCTGCTTAGTGATGTAAAATGATATAATACTGTGGTCCAACCGACTGTCACGCCCAGTCAATTGAGATTATTGTTTGTGCAATTCCGCGGTTCTGTGCAAAGCTGCTGCAAGTATAATTATAAATTACTATAGCTCAGTGTGCTTTTTTGCAATTCAGGTACAGATTTAAACACTCCTATAAGAGTTATCAATTATGTTCAATCTTATAAAAGAAATCAGTTATTAAGTTTATGAAAACTTAAGAACATTGCTGATTCCCCGCTGACGGATTATTATAATTTGTTCCTGTGTGGTTTCCTGTTGTTCTGTCTGAATGTTGCTGAGTCCTTTCATTGTGTCTATGGTTTTTAGTCTTTGTTCAACTATACTAAGGAACTTTACCATACGGCAGCTCAGTTGTACATCCGCGCCAGAGAGGCATCCAGATACCGCATGCCTACATGTCCGTATTTTTTTAAGATTAAAAAGTGGCCTCAGCAATGCTCTCCGATCGTGTAGCAGTTCCTTGCATATGTATAGCAGGTGGACAATGTCCTCTCGCTCTTCCTCCGCACAACCTGCAGCCTAAAAATGAAGAAGGTGTCTTTCATGGTGGGAGATGGACTACTGAAGGTAGTAAACCTAAGCGATATTTTAAATATTTCTCCTTGGTGATTTTGGAGAAACCTGTACCTAAGTAGAAATGAGGAATTGCCCTTGTGTAGATTTGCAGTGTGGATCATCCATGGGCCCTCGCTGATAGTGCTGATTTCTCCTCCAGCAAGGAGGATCTTTTGACCATTTTGTTCACAACGTTTTCAAGCTCTCATGGGTTCCTGAGGTCTCAAGAGACGTTGCAATCTAGAGGGTCTTTCAGGGACAGCCTGGCTGCGCTCTTCTCCTTGAGTGAAAATTCTTGCCATAGGAGGGCATTCAGTGTTCCGGGTTCCCCTCTTTTAATTTTGTGCCAGCATTTGACGTATGTTCCTGTGTGAGCTAGGCCTTGCCTCTGTATGCCAAACTTAAGTCTTAGTTGGGCTGGAGCTGTGTATTAGGCAGATTTAATATCATTCGGAGTGTTCCGGTTATGGTACTGTCTGATGTGGACTCGTCTCTCCCTCTCATGGCTTCACTCCCATAAGTGAGTGTCGGTATGAGTTTTGCCAGTATTGCTTGGATCAGCGGGGAGAGGCTTGTACCAGCAATCTTGTTTTTTATATATTTTGTAATGCTACTGCTATGCCTTTCAGTTTTATAGCACCCTTTTGTGCAGTGAGCGTTCCTTTACTGTCTCTGGTGATTCCCAGATATTTATATTCTTGGACAACTTCCAGCTGTGGCTTCGCTAATAGTCAAAGATAAGCTCCCTTGGTTCCCCCTCAATTAAGACTCATGTCTTTCGATTTGTCCAGGTTTATACTCAGACCATTCTCCTCTGAGTAACTTTGTGTCGCTTCTAATAAGCGTTGGAGGCCAACTGGGGTGCGACTAAAGAGTATTAGATCATCCACATACAACAGGTTTGAGAGCACATGTTTGGGGAATGCAAGTTTTCACTTGGCTTATCTTGGTGGCAGACTGGCCATGAAGAGGTTGGACAGTGTTGGTGCTTATACACAGCCCTGTTTCAGCCCCATGGTGGTTGGAATTTTCCTTGTTAAGTATCATCCGGCCCCCATTTTTACTTGTACCCACATGTCTGAGTGCAGGAGGATTAGTTGCCTCAAAAGAGGAGGTGGAATATTTCATTTAGTAAGTTTGCTTCATAGAATGTTCTGGTCAATTTGATCAAATGCCGATCTGTATTCAGTGAAGGATACATACAATGGCTGTTTAGCCTCTATACTAGAATCAATCAATAAACATATTTACCTATTGATGCTTGGGGTGTTACTAGGAATAATACATCTATCATGTGTTATAGAGGTTTAAGGGTTGCTTTATTTTGAACCCCAACTCTGTTCAATCTACTATTGCGCTTATTTCAGAAAGATAGGAATAATCTTCACTTATTTCACCCCCCTACATGTTTGGGCATAGGTTGACCTTATGTACTCTCATGATGAAAGGTCAGCAATCAAGGTCAGCAATGATTGAAGTAGTATCCAATGCGATTTCTTGCACAATAACCAAGGCCGCAGTAAAAAAAAGCCTGGGAGTTACAAGGACTCGATCTGCATCTCTCCAACACAGAACCAAAGTAACTCAATGGGCTTGCCTCCTGTTTTTAGTCTCGGACATCAAAGATTTTCAACCATCCACGTACAGCTTCTGGACCCCGCCCTCTGAGAGCCTTGCCCTGCCAAGGGGTGCCAATCCAGTCCAGGACCCTTGGAAGTGGGCATAAAGTGTTGCAGCTTCTGAAATCGATGCATCAAAGACATTGCACAGATCAGAACCGGTGCATCTCGTTCGATGCATCGCCGCTGCTGCACGGACTGCGGACCTCACATCGCCAACCTCATGGTGCATTGACTCCAGGTCCCAATGCATCCCTGACTTTGCAGGGCTGGACACCGGCATATCACTTTGTGCTGTGAGATGACCTACAACCCAGAGGTTCGACAATGATGTATCACTTCATGTTCCTCGCATCTTGACCCTCAACGTATCTTCGATGTTACACAGCTCAGGACTGACACATTGCCTTCATTGGAAGGATCAACAATAACACATCACCTCCTCCTGCTCCTCGAATCGTTTTCAACATTGACACATCCGAAGTACTATTCAGAGGACCAAGGCTGGTCTCTATATCTGACCCACACTCCATTGCGGTCGACCAGAACTTTTGGGCTTGACCCGGCCTAGCGTGATCAGATTGTTCCAGTTGGAGCTTAATACTTTTAAGCACTACATTTCAGTTTATTCTTTAAAAATTCATCACTCCGGTTATACTTATTGGATTTTTATCATTTTAGTCTTGTTCTGCTCGATAAATTAAGCTTTATTTTTCTAACTAGGTGTGGCATCTTTTTGTGGTGTTTTCCCTGTGTTATTGCTTGAAGTGTTGCACAAATACTTTACACATTGCCTCTTAAGTTAAGCCTGATTGCTCTGTGCCAAACTACTAGAGGATGAGCACAGGTTAATTTATGGTGTGTATTTTACTTACCTCGACTAGGATTGTAGTTCCTGTTTGGACGGTATACAGAACTCTGCCAACCAGAAACCCAATTTATAACAACACATTTTCATATTTTCCAAGGTGTGACGAGCTTTCAGCTCTTAGGAGAAAGCAGTTCAAGTAACACAAACAAGGCTTGGTTTAAAAGTTGCATTTAATGTAGTCCCTTCGAGCCTCCCTCGTCTGTGTTTCTGTGTTGATGAGTGCTGTAAAGGAAGTCATCATTCTGGGTTGATGTAAAATTGTAGTCCTTCTTCCATGTTTGGTAAATGTCCAGGTTTAGTTTTTAAAAATCTGGCCACCCTGCAGTGTGTAGTCAGTTGTGTCGCAAATGTGCCATTAACAATAAAGCAAGCATGGAAAATGGTCTCCCCTGGATCTCTGTTGAGTGGTAAAAGAAAGCCATATTTGAGGTGTAATTGGCCACTAACACATCGGGACCCTGGTGCAACTGTACCTATTGAACTTTTGGTATGGGTGGTATGTATCACTAGGGCCCAACCGAGCATAAACAAGATACCTCATTTTCAGTCCTCAACAACAGCACTGGAGTGGACACATTGCTACATGCCCAGTGCTACAGAAAAAACTTAGATACATTAATTATAAATGAATAAATAACTTTTCATCATACCTTGTGATGTAGATGTATGCTCCTCCAAGCAGTAACGATATGATAACGACTGGGATGAATATTGCTAGTGCCATGTTTCCTCCTTCGAGAGATGTCTCTGCTGCCGCTTCAGCTACTGGAAAAACAATCGCAATCATTAGAGTGTGGTCAGGAGACAAGCATTTTATCACTTAACTTGTATTTCTTTGCCTCCTTATCCACATACGTTCCCTCAGAATACGGACTCCAATACATCTGCTGTATCTAGGAGTGCAATGCCATCTTAAAGATTTTGGGAGGCCCGGGTAAGACTATGTTGGGGGTACCTTTTTGGAACAACATTGAAATGTATTACACATTTCCTGCTAATTCAAACCCACATAATCCCAAACTTTACCTAATTATATATTAAACTTTCAGAAATAGGATCACAAAAAAATAATGTAAATATGTCTTGCCCAGGACCACAAAAATCCTTAAAATGACACTGGGTAGAGAGAGCCAGAGTAAGAGGTAAAGGCACAGAGAGGGAGAGTGGTTGAGATAGTGAAATAGACATAGTAGTCAGAGGTCAAATTGACAGAATGTTTGGCTTGGCTGTGCCTCAAAACAACTCTGTCCGCGTGTACAAAGAATAGTTCGATTATTTAATTGTGATAGCCCATTGCCATATGTTGTTTTGGTGGATCCTAAGTGCTGGGCTTATCCCATGCCGTGATAATACAGATCGCAAATATTTCTGCTACAAAATTACTGAATGAAGCATGTAAACGGAAGAAATAGTGACCATATAATAAGATCTAGCTTCCAAAATATCAAAATATCTACCTGAATCAATCTCACCATATGGCGAAGGTCCTTAAAGTTCCTAGGTCTGTTGTTAGAATGTTAATTTAACACAGACCTACAATAAGTGCGAAGTACTTTTGGACAAGATTCTGACTTTTTTTCCCATCTGGATTGTTTTGTAGTAGATGTACTGGAACAAACATTGTCACACAGGGTGCCACCAGTGCTAAAGCCGGACCTCACTGTTCCTTTTGGCCGATTTGTAGACTCGTCTCTGTCATTCTGAAAAAAATGTAAGGATTGGAATACGAGTCCTGAGAATTAACCATCGGCTGCGAGTCATTCAAGCATTCGTCAATCACGTTTTTAGGTTTTTGTAGCTACAGCGTGCATGCGCTGCTCGCTCTGCGAGACTGCGGTAGTAGAATATGGGAGACAAGCTGCCCCCACTCTCCGCCCATATTTTTCATTGGCTTCTGTCTTTGTCCTTCGTACATGCTGGCATGTGATTCCATAATAGGCTTGTTAGTCCTGCCTTAGTATGGCTGTGACGTCATTGGTATGCTCCCATGGCTACTGGCCCCTTTACTTCATTGTTACATGGTGTGTGTACTTATTTGCTGCAGTAATTTAGATCAAATCATTCGAAGAATGGTGACTCATTCAAGCGCTTAACTAAAGCGAGGACTCAGAATTACATTTCCCAGAAACCACAGCGCTGAAAGACTGGGAGAGCTTGAGTGTCAATTGGCAAGGTTTAGAGAGGATCCGCGCGGCTCCTCAAGTAGTAGGGGAAGCCCAAGAGCTTCTACAGAGGAAGGAGGTTGGTCTTAAGGAGCGCGACTGGGTGACTTATCATGGGGACATGAAGCATAGCCACAAGCAGCTGGTGGGAGCGTGAAGAGCCACGCCCAGGACACCGAGGATGCAGAGGGAACATGGTAAGCATGGCAAATATTTACCTACAGGGAGCCAAAAGCTCTCACAAGGCTAATCAGTATAACATTGACAGTAGGCAGGAGTTTCTTGTGGTAAAGTGTCTAACTTGTAGCTCCCTCCAACTATGACATCTTTCACGTATAGAAGTTTGAAAACAAGGGTATGTTGGCAGTTATCTTTATTGGCCCGTAGGAAGCATTGAAGGAACCAATGCAGGGCCAGAGACATAATGTTATATCTATTTGGATGTCTATAAAATGCTAAGATTTGCAAATTTGTAAGCATGATGTCAGGGGAGTTGCGGATCCCCTCATTCTTAAATTGGCCCCTTATGCCAAGGAATAACCACTATCTGAGAAGGGTAACAGCTAGAAGTGGATATCATCATGCCATGAATGCTCATGTTATGCCAGGAGTCGCTACTATTATGCCAGGGAGAGTATTATTCCAGAAGTGAGTGCCATCGTGCAATGGGTGTTAAGCCAAAATTTGTATCGGGGGCTGCTTTATACTAGGCGCCGTTAGGAGATAGGACAACTCATTACCTTATGCGGGCCACGAACAACCGCGCTTTCATCACTGTGCACGCAGGTCTTGTGTGTGGGAATAGAACCATGTGCACAGGGACAGAGCTGGTGACTGAATTGAACATTCAACATCTCAGCAGGCGTAAATGTGGAGTGTGATTATCCATATAACCTGCATTATCTGTACTAATGAATATATGCTTAATTATATTTCCATAAGCTTATTTGAGAATACATGTGTAATTTCTATATGCCTGCCCCTATATTCTAGTATATATGCATATGGAAATAAGCTCTCTCTCCACCACTAGCCGTGTCTAGAAAAATATTATGTGCCAGTGATGATTTAAAATTGAGCATTCAGCAGAGGGTGCAATGCCACGGTCTGTGCACGTGGAGCTGCGCGCATGTCTTTGAACCGTAAGTTTCACTTTTGATAGCCTCTGCCGGGAAATAAAATCTTAGGGTCATCAAGACACATATAGCGGCTTTTTCAGCACATAGTGCCGAAAAAGCAACGATTCTAATATCGCACAATCATCAAGCCGTTTTCCGAACGCCTCACCTTGCATCACTAATTAGATACAAAGTAGGCGTTCCTCACATAGAATCCATGTAAAACATCGCTGACACAGCATCGCGATATTTACAAGGATGCCCCAGAGCCACGAAGCGCCGATAATAGTTGCGCTAATGCCCCTTAACACTGGATCCTAACGTCTGGTATTTTCTTGACTACACTATGTGTACATTTGGAGGTGTATTCTAGGGTTGAGGCCACAGGGCCCTATCAGCATGCTCATCTCCAATTCTGCTGGATTATCGCTGGTTTTCCAGCAATATTGCCCCATAACACCGGCTATCGCTGGAAATATTATCACCAAAGCGCTAAGCGTTGTTGATACAGTACTAGCCTGGCGATAATTTCCTGCAATAGCTGGCGTTAGTACAAAATGCGCTAAGCGCGTTCAGCGATGATTATCGCTGAGGCTTGCTAATATGCCCCTTAGGGTGGAGAGCGCGTGTCATTGGGTGGCCCCTCGTGTGCAGACTAGTTAGTACACACCACATCTGTGCATGTATGGGAGGCAGGCTGGAGTGAAGGTTGGGCAGGACGGACAGGGCAGAAGCAGGTATCAAAGGGCAGGCAGAGCTGTTCTGCTCGGTAAGTGTCATGGCTAGTGCCTGCAGTACTGGAAATGTAAGTGTTTATATCTTGAACTCGCAGCTCGTTGTTAAGTCTGTAAGGTGACCACTGGGCGCGATACCAACAGGCAACAATCCTGGGGCTCCCTTCCTTGTACAGATTCTTTGCAAGTGTTTTTAGTTAACTTGGAGCGGTTAAAATGAAAGACTTCAACTTCCAGAATGCATTAGGTTGATAATGTAAAGCACAGGATTAGTACATGATGTCATTGATGACGTAATCATCATGTAACATTTTCTACTGTACTATAAGGGCAAAAGGCAGAGAAAATACAGGAGGTACATACAAGCTCTTCATTTACCAACATTAAATTAAAAACGTAGATAAAATACTTATTTTTAAGCTGTTAAAGCTGCTGCCAACCTTCTTTCCAAATTGCGGTGGAATGCTTCAGTCAATCCAAAATCATTTTGGGATTGTCAAAGTTTTTTCCAACCGTTTTACAAAGGTAACCCGTAGTTTTGTGCTCGTATTTTTATTACATACGTCATGTTTCATTGTATACGATTCAAGCCTTTTAATATTAATAAATCATAGTCAATTTATGTTTAACTTTTGCGTAATCCGAGTTTGGGAGTAAGTGTGACGGGTGAAAGACCTAAGGAGGTGAGCATTAAAATGATAAAGGGGCAGAAAAGTGAATTGCTGCCAAGTGGCCTCACATCATTGGTCACAACTTCAGTCGGACTGGCTTAGTTTTTATCCTACGTAGTGTGTTTGTTATTATGGGGCATATCAGCAACGAGGCGATAAAAAATTATCGCCGCTTTTGCGTCCGTTTTCGGGCGAAAAGCGGCGATAATTTTATTGCCTAATCAGCAAGGTCATGCTATCGCGTGAAACCTTGCATTAGCGCCCGGATTCTTAACGCCCAGCTTTGAATCTCTAATGAGATGCAAAGTGGGCGTTCCTGACCTGACATGACTGGAGAAATGTTGCTAAGCGACATTTCTCCTATCATCAAGCCCCACGCTATGAAGCATAGCGGCAAGAAAAGTAGCGATAACCCCTGTTATCACTACTTTCCTTAGGCCTGCTTCAGGACTGACTTAGTCATGATATCCTATGGAAGGTGGATATCATGGCTAAGTATGTGAGGCCCTATCATCAAGCTAACGTCACACTTCGTGAGATTATCGCTGGGTTTCCAGCGATAATCTCACGTTAGGCAGTTAGCGCTAGGATTTTTATCGCTTTTGAGATAAGCGTTGGTAATAGCACGCTATCTCAGCGATAAAAATCCCCGCTAGCCGGCGATAATTATCCTAGTGCTAAGTGCGCTTAGCGATAATTATTGCCGGTTGTTGCTGATATGCCCCTACGTTTTTGCGATGTTGGTACAAAAAACCCAGAAATGCTGTGTGTGAAAACTCCAGGACTTGGTGTAAGTGCATCACAGAGCGTGTGGCCCCTTGCGACCTCTGGAAATTAAAATGGGGGCAGGGGTGGTAGGCGTATACATTGCATATTCCGTGAATGCCCACGAGGCAGTAGAATTAGAGTGCCTACCTAGCTCCGTGCCGCCAGGGCATCGTATTTCTTGTATTGACATTTACTTGACAACTACTTTGTTAGAGTTATAGTCACGGGCCACTTCCATTGAGCACTTTAACTCTGCCATACCTGGTGACAGTGAATTGTATTAGAAAAGTCCAGGAGGCATGATGTCATGAAGACCTGGATAACAACCGTAAATAGACCATGGATTCTTTACATCACATGTTGGCTTTATATTTAAAAAAAAAACATTTTTATTTGCTTTTTAAATTTTCCTGATTAGTATGTATTATTTTAAATATTGTTACATATTTTAATAGCAATATTTACAGAGGGACACCCATGTATATATAGGGGCATATCATCAAGGAGGCGATATAAAATTCTCGCAGCTTTTGCATCCTTTTTAATAATTTTATCGCCTTATCTGCAAGGTCACGCTATCGCGTGAATCCTTGCATTATCGCCTGTTTACTAAACGCCCATCTTTGCATCTCTAATGAGATGCAAAGTGGGCGTTCCTGCCCTGACATAACTGGAGAAATGTCGCTAAGCGACATTTCTCCAATTATCAATGGGCACGCTAACCTGCAGAGCGACAAGCAAAGTAGCGATAACCTCTGTTATCACTACTTTCCTTATGCCTGCTTCAAGACTGACTTAGCCATGATATCCTATGTAAGGTGGATATCATGGCTAAGTATGCCTTTCCCTATCATCAAGCTATCGCCAAACTTTGTGAGATTATTGCTGGATTTCCAGCGATAATCTCACATTAGGCAGTTAGCGCTGGGAATTTTATCGCTTTTGAGATAAGCGTTGCTAATAGCACGCTATCTCAGCGATAAATTCCATGTTACCCGGCAATAATTATCCCAGCGCTAAGCGCGCTTAGCGATAATTATCGCCGTTCCTTGATGATATGCTCCTTAGAGGGGCTGACAACTTTCAAAACTGATAGAAAGCAAAAAAGTAAAGATTCCGAAGGGAGTTCTATAACATCAGAACATTCTAAAGTAAATCCTGAATAAGAAAGTTTTACGCACTGCTGGTTAGTTACTTAGATGAATAGAGAGTTCCAGGGACAGATTGATGCTCCATGGAGGACTGGTCTTAATGCTTAAACTATACATTTATAATTGTCAAGTTGCAAGGAGTTTTTACTTCTTAGGCATTATTTACTCCCAGATATGATTAGTAGTTTAGCAGTTGTTGAATTGTTTTCAAGTCAGTGGCTTTATGAGCCAGGCATCTGGTTTTGAACTTGATTCTAGCCAGTGAAGCTCTTGAAGGACCAGGAAATGGGGTCAAACTGCAAGCACTTCTCAATTCAGTGCTATGTTAAAGAACAGCAGTTGTGGCAGCACCCAGGATGATGTGACGCATGGCTAAATACTTTATGGCATATTAACATGGCGGGGCTATAAAAATATCGCCGTGTTTTTGGCCGAAAAGCGGCGATAATTTTATCGCCTTATCAGCAAATTCATGCTATCTCGTGTTTTGCTGACTTAGCGCCCGTTTCCAGCACTCCTAACTTTGCATCGCTAATGAGATGCAAAGTAGGCGTGGCTGTGAAACCAATCAGGGACAATATCGCGAAGGCAGCTTCACGATATTAACAAGGAAGTGCAGCGATTATTTAAATCGCTTTAAGTATGCCTTAACGCAGGAATTTAACGTCTGTTAAATTACTGACTAAGGCATACTTAACATGGGGGGTGGATTCTGTGGCTAAGACCATAGGCCCTATCATCTAGGATATCGCCGTTGATGCACACTATCTCTGGAATTTTTATCGCCTCGGCGATGCGCGTTGTTGATAACGCGCTAACCGGGATATAAATTCCAGAGATAGCTGGCGATAAATATGCAAGCGCTAAGCGCGCTTTGCGATATTTATCGCCGGCCCTTGTTAATAAGCCCCTTTATAAGGTCCCAAAGGCGAGACCGATTGCATTGCAAATGCTTGTTATTGTTTTTGGGGGAAAAGTCGACACAGCAAAACAAGTAAACTATCGTTTATAACATACGGTGTGAATATGCTTTCCAATGCTAGCTGGCAGACATAATTAAAAATACAATACAATAATTACGAGGTTGCAATTGGGTTTTCATTATTTCTCAGAGAATAAACGGGCTATGTATAACTCTACAGTTTTTTACGAGGTGTCCGACCTTCGTTTATTCACTTTTTCTATCATCTTGTTAAAATATACAAGTGTGGCCAGACACACTATTACACCTTCCAGAGAGATACGTAATGCTGCCAGTTTCCAGGAGTTAAATAAACGTATATTCTAGTGGGGAAGAAATGTCCTTTAAAAAAAAAAAAAAAATCAGAATATTCTTTAACGCCAACTTGAAAAATAATTCTAAACAATCCACAAGGTGGCAGCATGCGATTGCAGAACAAACAATGCGTTTTTCTTTGTGGGATAGTAAGATAGTTTGATTTACGCTTAAAGAAATTTGGAAAATTGGGTAAACAGATATTAGGACCACTGAGTAAAAGTTCTTTTCTTTCAAGGGTAAACTTTTTTTCTAAATATGATAGTTACCGATAAACACATATGTCTAGAATCTCATCATTTATAATGTAGATTTCCGAGCCTGTAGTATTCTTAGTCTTGTTGTGGTGCCAGTAGATTCGTGGCAGTATGCTCTATACGCATTGTTGTTGTAAAAGCATTTATATAGCGCTTCATACCACTGAGAAGGCACCAAAGCGTGTCAGTAAATATTAAAAAACGTGCAAAATGTATACGAATCGTTCTTTTAATTTGTCCATAACTTAAAAGTCCAACAACAATTTGCGTACAAGTATGACAGAATTCCATAATGCATTGTTTTAAAAAAAATACCTGATATTTATATGTACTATAACAATCTGCAATACAACAATAGCTTTTCCACGCTTTATTTTCTCGTTTTACTTATGTCCAGGGCAAATCTATAACACTAAATACAACTTATACCATTAAGTAAAGAATAAATCCTTATTGAGCAAAAATCTCCTGTCTTGAGGGAAAGCAAACATACCCTGTAGTTGCCTCTGAGAGTGTTGGGTTCCTTGGTCTGTTACTCGTAGTAAATGAATATGGAACTGGTGACAGAAACATAGTATGATACATTTGTCTGGTGTACTGCGGACACAACAACTGGCGACGAAAAAAAAGAAATCAGCATGCTGCTGCAAGCCCATCTGTTGGACTGCCAATTTAAACTGTGCCCTGTGGTGTAAAGCCTGTGTCTAGGCTGTGGAACAACAACAGTGTTATCCAAAACCTGACTGGCACCTGCTAGTTGGCATCCCTGTTAGTGAGTCAGTGAGCGTCTGCCTGCCGCGAGAGCTAACAAGAGACGGACGGAAGGCAGCTCGGGACGCCACTGTAGGAGTCAGCAGAGAGGCAACCGAGGTGCTGATTCGCCTGTCCACTGCAGCTGTGGGTGGTCTCAGGCCCTCCATTGCTTGTACTGGACAGCGCGAGACTTCCCCCGCCACAGCGGTCACACATTAGCTGTGTGTGTGTGTGTGTGTGTGCAGAGACATCAGAGACAGTTTAGTTTCCCCAAGAGAGACTACAAACAGTGAGTGACCTGCAGACTCCTGCAATACGGGACACGACGGGGCATATTTACAAGCTGGCGATAATTTTATCGCCTAATTAGCAAGGCCACGCTAACGCGTGAAACCTTGCTTTAGCGTCAGGATTCCTAACGCCCAGCTTTGCATCTCTAATGAGATGCAAAGTGGGCGTTCCTGACCTAACATGACAGGAGAAATGTCAAGCCCCACACTATGAAGCATAGCGTCAGGAAAAGTAGCGATAACCCCTGTTATCACTACTTTCCTTACGCCTGCTTCAGGACTGATTTAGCCATGATATCCTATGGAAGGTGGATATCATGGCTAAGTTTGTGAGTCCCTATCAGCAAGCTAACGCCACACTACGTGAGATTATTGCTGGCGATAATCTCATGTTAGGCAGTTAGCGTGCGGATTTTTATCGCTGAGGAGAGAAGCGTTGCTAATAGCACGCTATCTTCCACGATAAAATTCAGAGTTGGCCGGCGATAATTATCCTCACGCTAAGAGCGCTGAGCGATAATTATTGCCGGTTGTTGCTGATATGCCCCGACATTTCCCTGTGTGGCCTAGAGAGAAGGCACGTAGGTAAATGAAAAGGACCTAGAATGCCCAAGTGAACTCCCGATGTTGGTACGGACTAAGGGGAAGATTTACAAGCCCCTTGCGTCGCTTTTCCTATGTTAAAAGTGACGCAAATGTGGCACAAGAGGCTTGTAAATTTGCCCCTAAATGAGAAAAGACTCAAAGTTGCATAAAAAACATTGGCAAAGCCAATAGGTCGTGCCTATGCGGGAGCTATTGGCTTTGCCAATGTGTTTTAGCAATGTTGTACACCAGAGTGTCTGCTGTTCAGCATGGCTAAAAGTAAGTAGGGCAAAGAAGAGTGGCGTGGAGTGGAATGTTATGAAATGGAGTAGATTGGAGTGTTATGAAATGGTGTAGAGTGGTGTGGAGTGGTGTTCCTTAGAGTTGAGTGGCGTGGAGAGGAGTGGAGTGTCATAAAGTAGCGTTCAGTGTTGTAGAGTGTCATGGAGTGAGTAGAGTGTAGTAGAGTGGAAGGGAGTTGAGTGGCGTAGAGTAGAGCACAGTGTCAGAGTTGAATAAAGCGTTGTAAAAGGGAATGGCATAGAGAGTAGAGGAGTGTGGTAGAGCAGAGTGGAGTGGCATAGAGGGTGCTGCATAGAGTGAAGTAGAGTGTTGTAGAGTAGAGTGGTGTACAGTGGAGTAGACTGTCAGAGTGGAGTGACATAGAGTGGAGTAGTGTGTCATAGAATAGAGTGGAGTTGCATAGAGGATTGTATAGTGGAGTAGTTTCGTAAAATGGCATAGAGTGTAGACTGCTGTAGAGTGGTATGGCATAGAATAGTGTTGAAGAGCACAGTGGCATAGAGTTGAGTGGAGCAACGTTGATTGCAGTGACATAGAGTGGAGTGGTGCAGCGTGCAGTTGAGTGGGGTAAAGTGCTATGGTATGGAGGGCAGTGGCATAGAGTAGATTGTTTCAGAGTAGAGTGAAATTGGCTCAGAGTGGAGTGGTGCAGGGTAGAGTGGAGCGGTATAGAGAAGTGGCGCAGAGTACATTGGCATAGAATGCAGTGTTGTAGAGTGGAGTGGCGTGGAGTGCAGTGGCGAAGAGTGAAGTTTTGCACAGTAGAGTGGGGCAGAGTGCACTCGCTTAGAGTAGAGTGATGCAGGGTAGAGTAGAGAGACGTAAAGTGCAGTGTCAGAGTGTAGTGGTGCACAGTAGATTAGAGTGGCGTAGAGTGCATTGGCATAGAGCGCCAAAGAGTGGCGAAGAGTAGACGGGCACACAGTAGACTGGCGCAGAGTTCGGTGGCAAAGAGTGCAGTGCTGCAGAATAGAGTGTCGTAGAGTGAAGTGGTGTAGAGTGGAGTGGCGTAGAGTGCAGTGGCATCCAGTGGTGCAGAGTAAAATGACTTTGAGTGTAATGGTGTAGAGTAAAGTGGCATACAGTGTAGTGATGCAGAGTAGATGGGCATAGAGTGCAGTGGCGTAGAGTGCATTGCTTTTGAGGAAAGTGGCGTAGAGTGCAGTGGAATGGTGTGGAGTGGCGTGGTGTGGAGTGGTGCACAGTACAATATAGTGACGTAGACTGCAGTTGCAGAGTAGATTGTTTCAGAGTATAATGAAGTGGTGTAGAGTGCAGTGGAATAGAGTGTTGCATAGTGCAGTGGCTTAGAGTAGATTAGAGTGGCTTAGAGTGGATTTGATGAGTGTAGAGTGCAGTGGCGTACAGTTCAGTGGCATAAAGTAGAGTGGCAGATAGTGCAGTATTGCAGAGTATGCTGCCAGAGTGCAGTGGTGTATAGTAGAGTGGTGGGGAGTGCACAGGCTTAGAGTGCAGTTGCTAAGAATAGAGTGGCATAGAGCACAGTGGCATAGAGTAGAGTGACGTAGAGTGGCATACAGTACAGTGACACAGAATAGAAAAGAGTGTTGTAGAGTATAGTGGCATAGAGTGATTTGGTGCAGAGTAGATTGGCGTAGAGTCCACTGTTTTTAATTACAGTGGTGTAGATTGCATTGACGTAGCGTGTAGTGGCAATACGTGCAGTGTTGCAGTGTATGGTGGCATGGAGTGGAGTGGTGTGGAGTGGTGTAGAGTGCAGTGGCGAAGAGTGCAGTGGTATATAGTAGAGTAGCGTTGGGTAGAGTGCATTGGCATTGAGTCGAGTGGAGTAGTGTAGAGTAGAGACACATGCAGTGGAGTGGTGCAGATAAGAGTGCAGTGACGCAGTGTGGAGTAGAGGGGTGCAGAGTACAATGCTATTGCGTGGAGTGGTGCAGAGCAGAATGGAGTGGGGTAATGTGGAGTATGCTTGCTGAGTAGCATATTGCCATTACAGTCAAACACATGTTCAATTGAAATAGCCATTACTTTTGCACTCACGTTCAGTGTTACTGAAAAAAGTATGTAGCGCACCAACAATAATGTGTGGAAATGGCATCACCAAATGTACTGAGTTAATTATTAGCACAGTTCATTGACAGACATTTATATTTTGATGGGAACTAGAAAAAAGAAATAACATCTGCACAGCCTTCATCAAGCAAACTCTCACTAGCCAGAATGTTTGTCACACAAATTCTTTCACTTTGAAGTCAGAAAAAGAAATAGAAACATCAAGTTCCCTGGAAGACACAGGCAGATATTAGACCTGTGTCTTTGAATGCACAGCAAACGTGACAAGATAACAATAATATTTAAAGGTCTGTGTATGGAAGGTGAGCTTGTGGAAGAATACAGTAAACATGTTTTCGGTATAAGGAGAGGGATGAACTCGAGCTGTACAGCCTAAATCAAATAAAGCCAGCAAATCGAAAGCCAGAAAAAGTGAGTTACAAACCACAAAGCCAATGGTAAGCAAAGGGTGCAATGCATTCCAAGGTCAACTTTACGAATGTCCCCAAGATGTCTTTAGCAAACCAAACAGCACAGGCTGCGACCTACTAAAGACCTAGAGCACCTTTGGAACCTCCTGACTATGGTGCCCATTTTGGAAAGGTTACTGCATCAAGGAAAGATAGTGTACAAAGGAATAGGAGGGATGCAATTCAAAAGCAATCTGAAGTCCTTTCTTTTTTCTTTTTCGAATATATTTAATTGTTTTTCTGCACATCCAAACTAGCATATTAAACAAAGCACACACAGTCCACCCCAATAGCACCCCAGTCTCAGCAAGTGACTCCACCAGCACCCCCACCCATCTGAACAGTCAAGACGGGGAATGATGACCCTAGTAGCATCCTATCCTCAAGCACTCATGGGGCACCCCCACTCAGGAGCACCACAATTTCCCCCCCGGCATGGCGACATCTGTGTCATATACTAGTTCAAGATACACTCTTCATGATCCCCAGACTTTGCCAACTTTGCGGGTACAAACACAACTCTCAAATACAACTCTCTCAGCCTCCATATAACTGTTTATTTCCCCCGCCACATTACCCTCATAGGCACCTGTGCCCTTCTTCATGTCTTTGCCAAATCTCTCTTCTCCACAGCAAAGCCCAATGCACAAAACCACAATTGCTTTCGCGGAATGTCAGCTTCATAAAGAATGCCCAATATGATAAAATGTGGTGCCCTGGGTATGGCCACAGTCAGTACTGCCTCTGTTTCAGTGATGATATCCCCCAATTTGCAATCACTGTGGGGCAGTTCCATATCGTATGTAAGAACGTGCCCTCCTCTGCACCACAACAGAGGAATGTGTGGCTGTCCGCCCTCCCCATTTTATATAGTCGGTACAGTGATATTAGGCTCTATGTTGGATCTTAAACTGCATAAGCAGCTGTCGAATTGTAGGGCAGTTTCTCTCTGGGGGGCGTTAAGGCTGCCTTCCAATTGATATATTATAGGGGCTCCACCTCTGCTTTGCAGCTTCCCCGGAGCTTCCCCAGTTGTCTAGTGTTCTTTTGATTATGGTATAACTGGCAAATAGCTTTTTAAGGAAGTGAATCCATAAGAACCCCGTCAATCAATGGGTGGTGTGTTCTGGGAGATCTGCCCCCTTGGTCCCCTCCTCTCTCGAAACATGTGCTAATTGCATGAAGCTGACCTATTGGGGAGTCATCAGGGAGTATCCCTTCTGCCATGCCTCAAATTTCTTGACCTCCCCTCCATCCAACATGTCCCCCAGCATTTCAATCCCAATCTGTTCCCATCCGTGGAAGCCCTTGAGCTTACTTGTTTCAGACAACAGTATACCCCTCCACAGAGGGGTCACTAGCGTAACTTTTCCTTTCCGCCCCATCACTACGGTGGCTTCATCCCAAGCTCTCAGGGCAACCTTGGTGGGTCTGGCAGGCTCCTCCTCTTTGCTTTCCCTTGCACATAATGAATGAAAATCTGCTGCTGCATCACCTCTCTCTCAGTCCTATAGGCCGGATCATCCTCGTCCTGTGGCCCCAGTCATTAATGACATGCAAGTGCACAGTTCTGTGGTATGCACGCTTGTCAGGAAGTGCCAAACTCTCATTTTAGGGCGACCTTCACAATGTCTTTAAAGAATTTTGGGGGGTACCTTTCTCCCAGAGGAGTGTGTGAATCAATTTCTTTAGTCTGTCAAAGTAGCTATCCAGCACCTGGAACAGAGTGTTCTGAAGCACATAGAGAAGTTTGGGCGAGGTAACCATTTTGTAGAGGGCAGTTTTGCCCATTAGCATTAATGGCAGCGCGCACCATTAGTCCACATCTCCCTGGGGATCCTGGAGAGCCCGGTAGGTTGAGTTCCAGAAAGTGCTCTCTGGTCCTCCTGATGTCTATACCAAGGTATTTAAAACTGGAGGTTGTCATTCAGCAATTACCCGTCACCCCCTCCAGAACATCACAGTCTCCAAGTTGACAAATAACAGAATTCGCCCCGTTTATGCGATAGCCTGCATAGGTCTCATACAGGCGTTAAACCGAAATGGCTGCCAGTATCGATCAATGCGGGGTTGTCAAGATATACTAGAGTGTCTTCTGCGTACAGTGATATTTTCCTTGGGGCATTCATTATTCTGGGAACAAAAGGGGGGGCGATGGGCATTCCTATGTCGTAGGCGTATCCAAGGCAAAGGTATCCGAAACCACCCCATTCACCCGCACTGCTGCAGTGGACCCCTAATAAAGAAGAGCCACTTTCTGGCAGAACCAGGGTCCAAACCCAAACCTCAGCTGGATTCATAACAGGTATCTCCAATCGATGGAGTCAAATGCCTTCACAGCGTCCAGGGAAATTATTGCCCTGAGGTCTCTATCAGCTCTAACCCAGTCCGATCACAGGTGTAGTCATCTCAAATTCAGGTGTGTTGCCTTCCTCGGCACAAAACCCGTCTGGTTGGGCAGTACCATGTCCAATATCACCCCTGCCAGGCACCTCGCCAAAACCTTTGCTAGAATCTCGCCCTAAGTGTTGAGCAATGAGATGGGCCTGTACGAGGAGCAAAGGTGTGGTGGTTTCTCCGCATTTGGGATAACCACAATGAAGGCATGGCTGGGGTATGGTGGCAAAGCACCCTCACCTCTTGCTACATTGAACACATTTAGCAAATTGGGGGGGGAGAGGCCAATCTCTTATACAGTTGCAGCGTGAAGCCATTGGCACCTGGCATTTTCCCCGACTGCATAGCCTGCACTGCCTCCCTAGGTGCCACCATAGGATACAATAGGAACTGCTGTTTTATAGTCAAGTGCTCTGATAGAGAATTATAACAGCCACCATTATTTTAAAGGCATGTTTGTCTCTGTCGCTGTGTCCTGAAAATGTAAAAAGATAGTAAGGGTAGGGTAGGAGTACCCTGACCCCCTGGCCTTATGGGAGGATCGTAGAGGGCTCCTCCCCAGGCCCAAAAATAAAAAAAAAGATTTTGCCTCTGCGCGATCCAGCCGAACTCCAGCAGGAGTCAGTGCAGCCCCCGGATGCTCCCTCTGGACTCCCACATAACTTACATCACTGTGATGCACTCCTTATGACCTCACATACTACATCACTGATTACATCTGAAATCTATGGTTGTGCAAGTTATACTCATGTCAGTTACACATAACTGCCAAATTACAGTGTTTATTTCTGTTTTTAATTGGTAGAGCATTTTCAGTGAATTTAAGAGATGCGAAAACAGTAAGTAGACATCTGGCAATTATGGGAGATAATGTGCCTTACTGTTACTATTCTCACCTGAGATATACCTCACAAAATGAATGTCCCTTTAAGCATGGTATACAGCACAAAAGATACTTGCTAAAAAAGGAAAAAGAAATCAAAAGCGACATTCAACAATAACAGGTGTGATGAGAAATACGAGTAGACAATTTCCATTCTGTAAGGATGATTTTAGTAGCTATAGCCAGAAGAAGATCAAATATTGGTATGTCATTGCCATCACGTTTAAGCACTCAGGGAAAGCCAGTGTCTCAAAAGAACGAACTGAAATTTAAATCAATCTTTATATTAAAGAACTTAGAGAGTTAGTCCACAATTTTTCCTCAAATTGGCTTGATATGGATTCAACTGAAAAGGCGTTCAGCAGTTCCAGGGGCAGAACTGCAGTTCTAACAAAGTTTCTTGTCTAAGTGCAATTTGTACAGTTTATCCAATATCCAATACAACAGGTGCATAGTGAGAAAAGTTTGATTGGCCGAGTGAGGGAATAATTGTATTGCTTAAAGCCTACACATATTGTTTCAAACCTCTTCTAACTAAGGGTCTGAATGTAGGAAACAAAAATGGGCAGACCATTTCAATTAGATTAGGGAAAGTGTTTTGATGTGTCAGTGTTGATAACTTTATAAATTTTAGAAGCAACCTAGTCAACCAAATACAGAGCTTAAAGTGAGAGATCATGCCTGGGTAAGTAAGGGGGACTAATCTAAAGAGCTTACTTATGATTTTCAAAAAACCATAAATGTCAATATTGTCGAGAGAAAAGTTTGCTTGGAGCTCAGCAAATGAGAATGGGTTGGAGTCATTTTTATAGATCTTTAATTAGGCATATCCCATCACTAGACAATTTTGGGCCATGTTTAGAGACATTTTCTGATTTAAGTTTATTATTATTCCAAGGGGGAAAGAATTTGAGTTAGAAATGGAAAATGACATGAAATTGTCAAGTGTTTTCAATGCCTTGGTAGTGTTTGCAAAGACTTGCCTTGAGTGAGGAACCAAATGATGAGGCATGATGAGGATGGAGGCAGTGTGGGAGGGGGCGCACATAGATCATTGAATGTATAACCAATGAGGATTAATAAAATTTGCAACTTTTGGGGTGAGGAAGGCGGTCTGATAATGTAACTAATTCAGAAATTTACATCCACCTTGTATATAATCTAGCCAAAGAGATTTGTTATGTAATTCTAGCTCTTTTGTTATTCTATAAGAAAGTAGATATGATTTTATCCATGGTGGAAAAAAGTGTGTGAAAGGAAAATAGGTAGCATGCATGTGAGGAAGTTTCTAAGGATTGTAATCAGCATTTTCAAAGTTTCTCCTCTGCCCCACCAAGATATATGTTTAGTTGAACAGGACAAGAGGAGCTCTTTTATTTTCTCTGTTGTTCTTAGTTCATTATGCCTGACTGAATCTGCCAGACAAATACAAAATCTAAGTATTTGATGAGTTTGGTTGCCGTTTGAGACCTGAGTCCCCAAGATGAGTCGGCAGGCAGAGGAGGTTGTGAGGTAGGACCTTTGTCTTGTCATCATTTAGGGTATATCCGTACCTTGGAAAATTTATGGATTCCAGTAATAATCGCCATCAGTGCTTCATCTATCTCATTCGAAAATATAAGTCTATCATCTGTGCATGCTGCAGTTTATGTGATTTTGTACCAAGGCAAAATCCTTTAATCTTTTGGGAGGTGTTCAGAAGTTGTATTCATGGGTCAGTGAACAGCAGAAATAAGAGCAGTGATATGTGACAATCTTGTTGTGTACCTTGGAGAGGAGTGAAAGGGGCAGAAAGAGGACCATTAGTTCTAATTCTTGTCGAAGGGCTAGCATAGAGCTCCACGGTCATCTTAACAAATAGGTCTCCCAAATTGTGTTTCACGAGAACAGTTTCTAGAAAAGCCATAGAAACTGTATGAAAGGCCTTTTCCGCTTCTCAGACTACAGAAACAGCCATCTGCTTAGACAGGCATGCATGCATTTTCTATGACCTGACAGAGGGTGCACATGTTGCTGCAGTTGGGAGTTATATTTTAGTTTTCTGATGACAGGCTTCAATCTTTTGGCAAAAATGTTGAAGTATTTGTTTCACTTCCATATTTCACAGGGTTATCGTGTCTAGAATGTTTATGATCTGAATGATCTTTAGCTTCTTTGGGTATGACGATGATAATGGTCTCTCCTGCGGTTCTTGAAACCACACCCTGATTTACAAAGTGATTAAGGATATACTCTAAAGGAGCTAATGATGGTGTTAGAAAATGTTTTTTAACATAGAGTAGGGAAGCCATCCGGATCTGGTGCTTTACCGTTACAGATGTTCCAGTGGGCTCCAATATTTCTCTTGTTTCTAGGGGCTTATAATATAACTTTTATCAGTTTCGAAGATAGTTTATTATCAATCTTTTGTTCAAGAATTCAAAGCAGACAATTTTAGAAATCAATCAGTTTGGTTTGTCAAGGAGGCATAAAAGTTTTTTTAACTTTATAGTAAGTCATTGATGTTAAGCCGCCTGTGTCATTGATGTATTAATTATTATTTGTCCTGAATATGAGAGTTGCAAGCAGTGCTTTTCCCGCTCTGTTTAGGTAAAGAAGCTTTTTTTTGTTCATGTACTGACTGTAGAAATGGAGGTCTCTAGTTGGCAGAGGTAGGTACCTTTTTCCAAATAGGGAGCCTTCTTCCTAGTCAAGATAAGGGAGTTGCACTCCTAAAATAACCCCTGCTTACACCCTTGGTAGCTTGGCACGAGCAGTCAGGCTTATCCTAGAGGCAGTGTGTAAAGCATTTGCACATAAGCAACAGTAATACAGAGTAAGCACTACAAAAGGACACCACACCAGTTTAGAAAAATATTCAATATTTGTATGTACTTAAGACAAGACCAAAAACGATAAACATCCACAATACAGTACTTCAGTTATCAAAATATGCTTGAAAAACTGTTCCTTGATGTCAATAGCTCAGTCCAGGGCTTTCACGGCATCGTGAGAAAACAAATCCAAACAGTTCTGGCTGACTGCGGCGTCGCGGGCCAGCTACGGTGTCGGGAAGACCCGAAAACAGTACCTTTTAGAAATGCAGGGTGTCGGCGACCTCTCGTTGAGCTTCCGAAAGCACGGCGTTGCAGGCGTTGGTTCCAGAGGATGGTGCAGGAGTCGTCGGGCCCTAGAAGTCACATTCGTTGCAGATCGAACTCCTCTCTGTTGAAGTCAGGAGCGCTGGCGTTGGCAGGCGTCAGGTGCTGCGGCGTGAAGTGCAGCGGTGCGGCATGCTGTGCCCTCAGGTCGTGGTGCGAGCAAAGGCTCGGTGGTGGCGTCAGATGTCATCATCGGTGAGACCAGGGTCGCGGTGCGAGGTGAATGTGGTGCTCGTCGCTGGGTTGGTAGGACGCGGTGCAAGCAGCGGCGGCTTCGTTGCTGAAGCGCTGTCGTCGGTTGACAAACTGGAGTTGATGGCGCCGGCGTCGGTAGGCCAAGGCTGCAGTGCAGGATGAGGGCGGTTCCCTCGAACCACGGTGCAATAAGCGGTGTAGATTTCGGCGTGGAGCAGCGTCCTCGGGGATACCAAGACGGTGCAGAGTGCGGTGTCCACAGGTCGCGGTGCGAGCAGCGGCTCGGTGCCGGCATCAGCAGGTGTCGTCAGTGGTGCGGCATTGTGGCGGTGCCCTCTGCGGTGCTGTCAGGACACAGAGTCGGCGGCGTCGACATCGTCGGGTTGCTTTTTTCTTCTATTGCAGCACACAGTTCCCAGTGCTGAGGGCAGAAGAGCTTGAAGTCTTTGCTGGTCCTGAGACCTTTTGAACATGGGGCAAGCTCTACCTCAAGCCCTTGGAGAAACTCACAAAAGTAGATTGCAGAAAGTTCAGCCCAAGCCTTTCACTGCCCAAGACAGAAGCAGCCACTGCAGGCCAGCACAGCAAAGCACACAGCAATGTGGTAGTTCCTCCTCACAGCTTCTCCAGCTCTTCTTCTGGGCAGTCTTCTTGGTCCAAAAGAGTTCTAAAGTTCAGGGGTCCAGGCCCCAATATTTATATCCCAAAATCCTTTAATCTCTTAGGCAGAGAGTGTCTATGCCCAGTCAAAATCAATTCTGCCTTCTCTGGTGTAGCTTCCTGGCAGGAGGTGGGGATGGCATTGTCAGAGGCAGACAAGGTCCTTTCAGGAGCAAGGAAATCTCCTCCCCCTACTCTAAATGCAGCCCAGGTCTATTCAGCCCTTTCCTGACCCACCTAGACTATCCGGAGCCACTCCTGCTCCCCAGCCCCTGTCATCCAAAACCCAGACAGTAAATCCACAAACCCAGCAGAGGCACACTGGATGGTTAGGCAAGAAAATACCTACTTTCTAAAAGTGGTATTTTCAAACACAGAATGTAAAAATCACCTTCACTAAAATATGCATCTTTAGATTCTGAGTTCAGGCATACTGAACTTAATTGTCCTACCTAGTTCAGCCAGGTCTTGAGCATCCTCCTGAAGGTCAGCAGGTCTTGGGTCTGTCGCAGGTGCAGTGGGAGGGTGTTCCATGTCTTGGTGGTGAGGTGGGAGAAGGATCTCCCGCCGGTGGTTGTTTTTCAGATGCGCGGGACGGTGGCGAGTGAGAGGTCGGCGGAGCGTAGCTGGCGGTTGGGGATGTAGAAGGAGAGCCGTCTGTTGAGGTAGGCTGGGCCGGTCTTGTGGAGTGCCTTGTGTGCGTGGATGAGGAGCTTGAAGGATATCCTTTTGCTGACGGGGAGCCAGTGCAGGTCCCTCAGGTGGGGGGTGATGTGGCCGTGGCATGGTACATCGAGGATCAGTCGTGCCGAGGCATTTTGGATGCGTTGTAGTCGTTTGATGAGCTTGGTTGGGGCTCCCGCATAGAGGGCGTTTCCGTAGTCGAGTCTGCTGCTGACGAGGGCCTGAGTAACTGTCTTTCTTGTATCTGTCGGGATCCATCTGTAGATCTTGCAGAGCATGCGGAGGGTGTTGAAGCAGGAGGAGGAGAAGGCGTTGACCTGTTTGGTCATTGAGAGCGTTGAGTCGAGGATGATTCCCAGGTTGCGTGCGTGGTTATAAACAAACTCCCCATTCGGTCCTATGGGGAACATGTAGCCTTGCAATAGTGAAAAACGAAAATGGCAGTAATTCACTATCAGGACATGCCACACACACCAGGGCATGTCCTACCTTTGATCTACACTGCCCCTTGCCCACAGGGGTATCTTGGGCCTACCTTAGGGGTGACTGCCATGTAAGAAAAGGGAAGGTTAGGGCCTGGCAAGTGGGTGCACTTGCTAAGTCGACATGGCAGTACCAGACTGAACACAGGCTCTGCAATGGCAGGCTGGAGTTACATTTATGTGCTGTTTGGGTGGGTGGCACAATCCAGTGCTGCAGCCTACCAACAGCATTTGATTTACAGGCCCTGGCACACACAGTGCACTTTCCTAGGAACTGACACGTAAATCAAACAGGCCAATCATGGAAACACCAATCCACAACACTTTTTACCACAGGAGCACTTGTTCTTTACAAATGATCAGCAGTGAGAAAAGTGCACAGAAAGACTGAGCCAGCACAAACAGAGTAAAAACCGGGAGGTCAGAAAGCAAAAACTCAGGGAAAACATGCCAAAAGATGCCAAGTCTTACACCGGCTGATAATTTGTATTTTAGTTGATTAATGTCATTCAATAATTGTGAGTTGGCCTGTAGTAAATCTTTTTCAATTTCATAGATATAGAGAGTTGTTTGAAGAACTCTTTAATTTCCTTGATATTTCTTACCATACAACTCATACTTAGTTCTTTGAAATGCGATGGAAATATTCTCCAAATATGATATGGGAGTATATGGGTAGAAGTGATAGTTTTGAATTTAAAGTTTGCTAAAATTGTGGGTCATGTCTATTGGGAGCATATATGTTCATTAGATAAATATAATGTTCACTATTTTTGAGTATGGTAATCATCTGCCCTCCCCATAGTGCCACTACAAACACGTTAAATCAACTGCTGTGGCACGATATCCAGCATAGGGAAACTTCCCAAGCGAGAAGTTACCTTCAGACAGCCTTAGAAACTACCAGGCTCACGGAACTCTGGGACATACAACTCGGCCATCTAACTTTAAAAAAACTGGTCTGGAAATGCATAAAACAAATCTCCCTGGTGGAGGACAAGACAACTTTCTCAAACAGATCTCATGCCTGGATGACCTTAAATTTCTATTAAACACTTGCACCACAAACATTTTTTAATCTGGGTTCTCCCAAAGTTATAAAAATGAATTTCCTAAGGCATAGATTGGGTATCCTCCCGTGCGCTCAGCACCTTCCACCATGGCTGAGGGCAATAACACAAAGCACGTGCAGACTGTGTAACACTAAGCAAGGAGACATTTTACATCTAATCTGCACATGCAAGGAACTGCATCAAGAACGGCTACAGTTACTAAAAGTACCCTTTAAGCAGAAAGGCATCCACACCAGGAGGCAAGCAGTGTGGGCCTGTTTAAACCCGGAGAATAAACAACTGAACTGCAGATTGGTAAAATATCTTATGTTGGCCGAACAAAAAATACCTAATATGTAATAGTCCAACCACGGCCACATAAGGATGATGCTTCCAGTGTTGCAAGTAGGCCTGCAGATCAGAAGCTGCTTTTCTTGACCACACCAAGGATGGAGCACCAGTACTTTCATGGAACAAATATGGAACAGGCTTAAACAACTGAACAATACGCACTATATGGCACTGGACTACGGGCGACCGCACTGCACTTTACTTTGCGGACTGATGACTCTCATCACCGCCAGCACTATCAACTTTTTTTCTACTGCACAGTATTTTTTAGCTTGTGCTTTTACCGATTTTATTAGTATACAATATTATTTTACGGCATATTTCCTAAAAAATGTTGCAATGGTTTGTTGTAATTTTACTGCATATTTCTCAAAAAATGTGTTGCAATGGTTTTTGCTAAGTATGCAAAATAAAAGTAACTTTGAAAATTGAAAACTTCAGCCATAGTGCTCAGCCTGATAGGCTAAAAATTACTGTGGCTGCCCCAGCCTTTGATAGCAAGGGCATCTGAGCAGGCACTATCCACCACCTACCCTTTTCAGAGGGATAGTGCTTCTCTGTAGCATATTTTAGTTTCCGGTTGGAAAACTACATCTCCTTTCAGGCCATTACAGTAGTTATATATTGTTCTCCTCTTGACCGGATATTTAAACCAGGGGTACTCATAGTACGGCCCGCGGGCCGCCAGCGGCCCGGCAAGCCTTCCCTGGCGGCCCGCGGACCTTGCAGACATCGTACCTGTGCAAGCACCGCCGGTTGCAGCAGCGCGGAGCTATGGGGGCCGGGCGATTCTTTTAAAAGCCAAGTCACTTGTTATTGAGGCTTTGTTGTATTTCACCTCTTCTTAGCGCCCCTGCATCTCCCCTCTGAATGAGTGGAGATGCAGGGGCGCTAAGAAGAGATGAAATACAACAAAGCCTCATTAACAAGTGACTTGGCCTTTAAAAGACCTGTGAAGTACTTGGGTGCGGCGGCTGTTTGTGTTCCAGGGAAGCTGACTCAGCGCCGGGTGAGGTGACGGACAGGGGGGGGGGTGTGGGGCGGGCAGCAGCTAGTGAGAGCAGCAGGTGAGTTTAAAGCGGGAGGAAGACAGAGTGCGACAGAGGGAGGGAAAGAGGGAGAGGGGGTAGACAGAGCAGGAGACAGGGAGGGAGAGACAGCGAGAGAGAGACAGACAAGTTGGGAGTGGGAGGGAGACAGAGGGAGGGAGGGGGACAGAGGGAGAACAGATGGAGAGGGAGGGAGACAGAGAGGGACGGAGACAGAGAGGGAGGGAGACAGAGAGAGGGAGGGAGGGAGACAGGGAGGGAGACAGAGAGAGGGGGGAGACAGAGAGAGGGAGGGAGACAGAGAGAGGGAGGGAGAGAGAGGGAGGGAGACAGAGAGAGGGAGGGAGACACAGAGGGAGGGAGACACAGAGGGAGGGAGACACAGAGGGAGGGAAATAGAGGGAGGGAGATAGAGGGAGGGAGATAGAGGGAGGGAGATAGAGGGAGGGAGACAAGAAGGAGGGAGAGGGAGGGATGGAGGGAGGGACTGAGACAGAGAGGGAGGGAGACAGAGGGAGACAGAGACTGAGGGAGGGAGAGAGAGAGAAAGGGAGACAGAGGGAGAGAGAGAGAGAGAGAGAAATAGATAGAGAGAGAGGGAGACAGAGAGAGGGAGAGTGATAGAGGGAGAGTGATAGAGGGAGGGAGGGAGGGAGACAGAGCTAGATATATAGATAGATAGATAGATAGATAGATAGATAGATAGATAGATAGATAGATAGATAGATAGATAGATAGATAGATAGATAGATAGATAGATAGATAGATAGATAGATAGATAGATAGATAGATAGATAGATAGATAGATAGATAGATAGATAGATAGATAGATAGATAGATAGATAGATAGATATGTGTGAATGCCGGGTCTGGTGGCTCAGTGGACGAAGGCGTCTGCTGCAGGGGCCTGTGTTTTTGCTCTAGCCCCGCCCCCTCCCCCACTGCCCCCGCCCCCACTGGTGCGGCCCTCGGCCACAAACCACACTGTAAATTTGGCCCCCGAGAGAAAGTTTGTGAGTACCCCTGATTTAAACCCTTAGTATTGAGGGATACTATTTTCAGAGATGACATCAGTCCCATTTGTAGTTTGAAGACAATGATCTGCTCAAAGAAGCCAAACAAATGGTGATAAATATAGCTCTAGCAAATTTTGTATGGTAAGTTAAATGTTGAAAGTGGATTATTAGTAGTGGTAAATATATATCTTCCACTGGCAATAAGGCCACTAACACAGTCTAGGGCTCAGAAAATGATTCCCATGCTCAACCCTTGGTAGCTAGGCAGAGAACAGGCAGGCTTAACTTCAGAGGCAGGTATGCAAAGCATTTAAAACCACCAATTCAGTTAATAATTAAAATTCCACACACATGAATAATCCAGCACCAATTTATAACAATAGGGTATATTTGTATCTTTAAAATGACACCAAAATGAAAACAATACAATGTAGGGAAGCAGAGATATGATTTCTTAAAGATTTAGCACAATATAGCACATAGAGTCCTTTATTGCCTATTGGGATGCCTGGTCGCGCTAGACCGGGACAAAGTCAAAGTTTCATGTCGACCACGATGCAGCCCTTCTCTGCTATCACTCGCCGTAGACCTCAGTCAAAGTTTTTACCTTCTGACTTAGAAACTTTCCTGGGACTTTTTCTTTCGGGGTCCCTCGATACTCCCCACCAGTCTGGATTCAGTGAGGGTTTGCTGGATTGCCTTTCGACAAGCTCCCAGTCAAACTATGGAAGTCAGACCTCTGGAGCTTTTCAGCGGGATGAACCAGGGATCCCAGAAAGCCCTATTTTTCCAAAGGTCAATATTGTTGAAGTCTTAGGAGAGAAGCAAGAGCTAGCTTTACCACCTCCAGGATGGCTAATTTTAATAACTCCGCTTCCTCCTACATCTGCACATTCCTTCTTAAGCTTGCCATCTGGCTGGGTTCAGAGTGGAAAGGGAGTAGAGGGACCTATCTGTCTCTGCCTGTCCCCTTCTACCTTTGAAGCCGAAGCTTTATGAACCTTTCCCCATGCTCTGGCATTCCTGTGGAGCAGGGTCCTCTTACTAGAGATAGCCTTTTCTCCCTGGGTGCCACTTATCACTTCATCAAAGCAGCCTGGCTAATCCACTTAACTCTAACCAATCAGGACAGACCACTGAAAGGCTGAATTTTGGCTTACAGACAAATAAGTCATATAACTTATTTTCTGTACATTTTAGGATACATCCAACAACAGCATATTGTTGGATTTATCAATAACATTCTCCTAAGTCCTTGAATGATATTTTTCGGTTGTCCCCTGCATTAATTATGAATTCACAAACTTTTGCAATGTTAACTTCTGTGGCTGAGGGCACCAGGGCTTATAAAACTGCTTTTATAAGGACCCTGCTTATTACTACATGATCCCCTACCACTGGGACACCTAGGGGAGACTTTAGGGGTCCTGAATATACATAAATAATGTAAATCCTCACCCTACAGTGCTCCTAGCACAAACGTCCATTTTGGGAAGCACTTTACTACAATGAGGAAAGTGAAATGTGCAATTTCTCTATCCCCAAGGCATATATAAAACCTCTTTTGTTGTTTTGTACGGGTCCTCCTTATAAGTACCTGACCACCCCCACAGCTGGGACACATATGGGAGACCCTGAGGGTTCCTAATATGCCAAAATGTTGTAGTCTATCAAAAAGCAGTTCTGCAACACAGGCCTGCTTTTAAAATTACCTTTAAGTCTCTCAGCAGTGCACACATGCAAGTGCAGAAAGGGCTGCTGGCCTTTAAACTGCCATGCCCTATTGTAAACTAGGGACTTAAAAATCATTTTAATACCCCTCCCCTATTATGTACTAGGGACTTATAGGGTAGGTCATGCGAATCATAGGGGTACCCTAACCCATAGTGCACCCTGGTGTATGTAGGTGTTTTCACTGTATTCTAGGTGCGTTTTCATCATAGCTCTGGCCCTGGGCCTGGTTAGGCAGAACCCATGACAGTCAGAGTCAGTTACCACTAGTACAAGTAAGCATAAAATGTGGGTGCCCAGGGCACCAGATGACTTTGCAACAGTTATCACCTTGGATCTGGAGCAAAAGACAAAAAGGTCAAGAAGACCCCAACAAAAATAAAAAAACAGAAGTGGAAATCTAGAGATCAATGTACAAAAGTCTTGTTGAGGCCCCAACCATCCCACCAAAAGAAGTCTCAGATGGATGAGGTAAGCAATTGGAGACTGTGTGGGATCTGGCCAAGAGAGCGAGACCCCACTATGTCCAGTGTATATAAGACAATTAGGGGTGCAGGAGATAATGCAAAGCTAAGTAGTGTAGAATGGTAGCAGGCAACATCTAAAATTTAAAACAAGAGCAATCTTTGCCAACCTGGAACAAATGTTCTATCAGGAGAAGTGATATGTAGAACAACCGTTAACAACAGCAATCCAGGATGCCTGTATAGTGATAAGAAGGTACGACTAATCAGTAACATGCGAAGATAAGTGACAGTCGCACTCTGTAGGTATAAAATACGCAACTGGGCATGAAATACGAACTGAAAGCAATCACACAGTATAATGTTCCCCCTGTTATATAAAACATTAGGAGAAATGGTGAAAAAATGAGTTAACAGTCCATTGTTTAGAAAGGATTCAGGTTCCATGCTCAATTCTGATTTGTTTTCTAACAAGGCGCAAAGCTCAGAAGGTTGGGAGAAAATCCTAGTTTGTCCTTTGAAAATGAATTTGTATTTTGATGCGCCAGCAAATGAGTGTTGAATATCAATTATCCATGAGTCTATTCCTTAGTATAAGAAAGCCCTTCCTTCTAATGACTGTATCATTGGCATAAGCATTATAACTCTGATCTTCCTTATATGGGTCAGAATAGCCTCCGAGTGTTCATGGCGCAATGGAGTGAAGATCATTGGATGTGGATATGACAAGTTTTTGTGCTATAGAATGGTATCCTCTGACCTACCTCAATTTCAAAGTCTTCGATGGGCTTGACCATTTTTTAAATTACATTCCTAATAGGGGAGGGGGCTGTATGGCCCCCGTCCCACGGCCGATTTTAGTCCCGGGGACTCCATCCCCTAGGGCCTGGTCATTTTTCGTGGCCCCCCTCCATCATAAAACTTTCCCCCCGGGGTGGTGATCTCCAGGGCTGGGGGGCCATGCACCCCTCCCCCTTGCAATAATGTTTTATTACCAGCCCCAGGGAGTTGGCAGTCACCGGGCTGAGGGCGGACCTTGCGGGCCCCCAGCATTAATTTATCTTCAACTGCCTCCGGCGACGTGTCGTTCCCCGTGGCCAGGTGTGCCGCTCCGGCACCCCCCACGTATTTATATGTGGTAATGCCACCGGGAACTGCCCCACCCTGGGGCTAAAGTTTACAGAAGCGTGGGAGGCAGGGGTCGCAGATCCTGTGTGGCTGCCTTTGCATCCCAATATATACAAATTTGAATTTCATTTAATAATTACTGAACAGATTTACACCAAATCAGAAAAGGCACTTCCCTGGACCAATATCTACCTTTCTTCCAAATTTGGTGTAATTCCATTCGGGCTGTAGCTGTGTCTAATGCTCCTAAGGGAATAAACATAGGTAAAAAGCATTTTGAGTCGCCCCTTTTCCTCTGTCCCCGCTTGATGGATCACCACAAATCTTTCAAGACAGCGGCTGAAGTGAGCGTCATACTAATTTTTTAAATTTTGCGAGGATTCATCTAACAACGACAAACCTATAGGAAAATGAAAAAACTTTCTTCCGATGGAAGCTAGGTTATAACTACCTACTGGCTTCAGCTAGTAGGTTTTATAAATATATATAAATGCATATATTCCAAAAGATCATCAACTCCATCTCCAGGACAGTGTAATCAGGCCCAACTACCGTCCATAGGAAAATACTTCATTCAGGCAAAAAATAAGTAGCATAACATGCTTCGTCTTGCATCAGTCTTAGTCATATGCATGGATGGCGGGCCACCCACGGATCTTAATTTATATCAGAAAAAGACAAAACAGCAACGAAGGACACAGGCAGCTGTTATAAAAATTAAGGAGAGACTGCTTGATGGAAAACATTCCCTAAAGAATTTCCAAACTTCCGTGGTGTAATTTGAGAAGAGTGTGAGCTTCTCATGTCTCAAGGACCACATTACCCACAATGCAGTAATATTGTAAAATAAAATATGTCCATGTCCAATACATCATTGGTTTGTGATCTTGATTATCTTTGTTCATGACATGTTCACTTTTCACCCTCTATCCTTTAAAGGATATATTTCATGTGGGCTACCAGCCTTTCAAGAATACATTTCCATATGTGTCACAGTAAAGTCAGATCATTCCCTTATCCGAGGTTGCGTCACTCCCACTATGAAATCACAATGACATCTGATTTTTTTAAAACATTTTTTAATTTCTTTATTTTGCATTTCAAACCAGCATGTCAAAACAGCACAGTAACAATAGACACTTTCCCACTTTCATGACAGTACATGTTCCGTAATTACTAACAGTCTTACTTTCCACGGTAACACAGTACAGTAGACAAGTAGCGTATAGCATGACAATAGAATTACGTGTTCTCCCACAGTCGAAACGTTTAACAAGTATTATACCCTAATCACAAATTATTATTAAAAAAAACAGCCTTACACCTATCAACACACTTCAAACAATCACTCTATAGGGCGATTGTCAATGCAAAGTTGAGCCACAGGGTGACTATCCCACGAGTTTGTATACACTCATTGCATGTCTACTCCCCCCGCAGTCTCATTACCGCCTCCCTTAGCAGCACTGTACGCACTCACTCACTAAAATTCTCCGCTTGAGTACAACAGTACAGCATATCAAATGCCCATTGGGCCTTCGTAGGCAGCGGCCCTTTTGACCAAGAGATCGCCACTCTGCGCTTGGCTATCAGCAGTGCCATGTCCACTAACCTATGCATCCCTGTAAGTAAAGGTTTAGAGTAGCCCAGCAGCGCCAGGGCGGGCTCAAGCGCACGCCCTGTAATCACAGACATCTCTGAAAACACACCCTCCCAAAATTTCGCTACCCCCAGACAGAACCATGCCAAATGCATGAAGTCAGCCACCTGTTCATTGCAATGCTCGCACCTTGATTCTTCCCTCAGACCATACCTGCAAAGTCTTACCGGGGTGTAGTAAACTCTATTAAGTTATTTGAAGTGTATCAATCGGTGTCTACCATTAAGGGAAACTCTTTTCGTGTTAGTGCAACAGTATGACCACAGAGCGTCATCAATATCCTTATTCAGATCTCTTTGCCATGCTAAGCGGGCCTTTGTAAAATAATTCTCCTTATAGGACATAGTGTGTTTATACATTTTAGAAATGAGTCTTGTAGGTACGTCTGTTTTTATACCTAATGAAAGTGCCGTCAGTTCAGGCGGTTCCGCCAAATCAAATCAATCCCCAGAAGCTGAAGTAGAGCATGTCGGGTCCTATGAAATTGAAACTTGGTTAGGAGAGTGGGCGCGTCCGCATCCACAACTACGGTGTCCCAAGTTTTTGGTCGGCCTCCATCAAATAAATCCCCTACTGTGTGGATCTTAATGGAAGCAAGCACACTCACCACACCCCTGTCCCTACATCCAATGACACCATTCCAGAGGGGCCAGAGGTGAATACAGGATAGCCCCAGCTTGCGTCTTTAGGAGGTGATGCCAGGCATGGGTGGTCGCATTGATCGAATCCAATACTCCAGTCCTATGGTCAGGGGGATTAAAAAGCATTGTAAGCAAGGGGTGGGGGGAAGCAACCTCCCTTTCAATGCGTAGATGAGGGATGTCGGCGAGCCGTGCATCCAGAGGGAGGCATGTGCACACTGCGCCGCTCTGTAATAACGATCTAAATCCGGCACCCCTAGTCAGCCCATGTGATAAGGTAACGTGAGAATTTGCCACTTAACCCTTGGTTGTTTGCCTGCCCAGGCCAGTTTTTCCAGAATAGTGGTTAGCCGCTTAAAAAACATCCCAGAAGTACCATTGGAATATTTGTAAAAAGAAACAGAAACCTAGGGAGTATTATCATTTTCGTAATAGAGATTCTACCAAGGAGGGACAACGGCAAACAAATCCAACTGTCCACCTCGTCTTCGGGTCAGTTGTCCACTGCAGTACATAATCAGGGTCAAATTGAATAGTGGACGGGGTCAGAGGGAAAATGATAGACTTAGACCAGTTAACACGCAGCCCTGAAACTCCCCCAAAGCAAACTATTTCTCTCAAAACAGAGGAGAAGTGCCGCTCGGGATCACGAATATAGAGGAGCGTGTCATCCGCGTATGTCGACACTATAAGCTCGTATCCCGGTATATGTATGCCTTTATGTTTATGGTATTTGCGGAGCGCGCAAGCCAAAGGCTCAGCCACCAGGGCATAAAGAATCGGGGAAAGCTGGCAGCCCTGACGCGTACCTGTAGTAATATTAATAGAGTCAGTAACCAGGTCACCGATCTTTATTCTGGCCGTTGGATGAACTATACAATACCCCTAGCAACTGTAAGAAAACCTCCCCCAGCCCCATCCGTAGTAACCTGTCTCATGAAGGGCCATTCGACAGAATCGAAGGCCTTCTCCGTATTAAGAAACACCGCTACAGCAGAGATGTCAGGGCTAGTATGTTGGAGGGCACCAAATACCGTGTGCAAATTATAAGTAAGGCTACGACCCGGTACAAATCCTGCCTGTTCAAGGGGCTACCAGCATTGGGACCAGAGGGACCAACTTGTTTGTTAGGATCTTAGCAAAAATGTTTGTGTCGACATTGAGTAAAGAAAGTGGTCGGTATGACGAACCCTCCTCAGGACGTTTACCCGGCTTGAGTATAGCTACTATTATTGCCTCTCTCATTGTAGACGGCATTGTGCCTGACTCACATATATCGTTGAATAGGGTAATTAAGTGTGGTAAAAACAAGTCCAGGAATGTTTTATAGAAGGCTACAGACAGGCCATCTATCCCCGGGGCACCACCTGACTTCATATTGGTCAAAGCCAGGAGTATCTCCTCTTTTTCAACGGGCGTATCAAGAATTCACGATGTGTGTTAGTCAGCCAGGGCAGCTTGATATATGTTAAATATTCCAAACTTTCCTCCTCCGCACCTGAACTACGTGTAGCATATAGGCTCGAATAGAACTGCCTAAATCTCTCAGCTATGGCCTTGTCATCAGAGAGTATATCACCTTCCGCTAACTTAAGTTCCGTCACGGCAGCGTGTCAACACCGCTTCTTTAATAACTGGGCCAGCACCCTACCTGGACGCTCTCCTCCCCATAAGTGCAAGCAGTGGCGTATTTACCAAGATGCTTAATTTCAGCATCCGCCGTGTTGTGGAACTCCTCCAGTTGGGATTTAAACTCATTACGGACTTCGTCATCTGCACCATGTTGCAGTCGCGCCTCTAGATTGGAGAAGGTGATCTCTAAGTCTGTAAGCCTCTTGCGCAGCGCATTAAGAACCCCTTAGTGTTTGGACATGGTAACTCCGCGTATATACACCTTGAATGCTTCCCACACCACCTGAAAACTTTCCACAGAGCCCACATTTTTATCAAAGTAAGTTTCTATCGCTTCAGTTAGCTCTGCATTAAAGACCTCATCCAACAGTGAGTATGGGGGAACCTCCAAGTGAAAGGGGGAATAGTTTTCAGGGGGGCGTCCAGTACCACCAGTACCGGGGAATGGTCCGAAAGCGTGCGGGGCAATGCCTCACACACTCTCGTATGGTCGTACAACTGTCTGGAGGCTAACCAGTAGTCTATACGTGTATATAGATTGTGGTATTCTGAATAATGTGTATATCCCCCTTTATCAGGGAACCTCTGCCTCCACACATCATACAAGTCCATTTGTAGCATGATATCCGAGAGCGTCCTAGCCACTGCAGTAACATGCCTAGTTGGCCCCCCTGAGCGATCTCTTTCAGGGTTTAGGACTAAATTTAGGTCACCGCCCCAGAGTTGTTGCGCCGTCCCAAAACCGCGCACTCTTTCAGACAGTGCAGTGTAAAAATCTGGAGTATTATAGTTGGGTCTGTAAACGTTAATGATAAGTATGTTCAGTTCCCTCCCCCGACATCTGGAAATCACAAATCTGCCATCCACATCCGCAACCAAAGGGTCAAGCGTGAGTGATGCCTTAGGGCGAACCCATGTAAGTACCCCTCGGGCATGCGAGGTAAAGCCCGCAGCATGCACAAAACCCTTAACCCCCTACATTGGAGCATGGGGCTAGTAATTGGTAAGTGTGTTTCTTGTAATAAAGCAACATCTGTTTTGTGTCTTGTCAAGTATGCTAGTACCTTTCTAAGTTTCCTGTGGTAATTGAATCCCCTCACATTCCATGTGAGAGCTTGCATGCTGCCATGAGTTATCTCTCTGCGGGTAGAACTACCAACTGTGATATCAGCATGTGGTGTCAACCTGTCACTGTTAGCCATAAAAACCTACCACATATGCTGTTGAGGGATATAGTGAGTAGTGTCCATAAACAATGTCTTGCAATACAAAATCCCCACCCATTCCCTCCCCACCCATGCCAGGAAGACCCCAACTGAGCCTAGACGGAAAGCTAGTAATTGGACCTCCTGAACCATCCTGAATATGAATCAACTGTAATTGTATACAACTCAACAAAGCAAAATGAGGTCCCTTCCCCCTCCCCCATACTCAATACCCCAAATGTGCGTAACACTCGCGAGCAGAGGTAGCACGCTATTCACTTAGAAACCTGAAAAAGTCCAGATCCGGCCTCTGCTACGCAAGCCATCAACAGGATATGAAACATCTGAAGATGATATATGATCGCCAATTACGACCCCAATTACGTGTGTCAATGCAATAATGGCTGAAAAAAACCCTCCGGGCGGACTCCCAGCCACAATCACCTGCCGCCTCCTTATACATCTGAATAGAATTCCTGCATTAATAGTAAAGACGTTAAAAAGGTACAAAGGTATTGCAATGCAAACATTCCCCACGGAAGTCAAATCGAACCTTTAGCAGCAGTCCCATTAGTGAAAGTCTTCTCTGTACATAGGGCAGCACAAGTATCAGTCCAGTTCATCCAGACTGCCACCCTCCGCACCCTCTGATGTGGCTCTCTCTGGGCTGCGACGCTTGTCTTTAGACCATTCGTTCATAGCCTTCTGCAAAACTGTCGGGTCAATGAAGATGCGCGACTGGCCTTGACAATTAAACCGGAGTCTGGCAGGGTATAGCATGGCGTAGTCGATGTTATTCTCCCTGAGCTGTTTCTTCAAAGGGGCAAATCGCTGGAGCGCCTCCTGTACTTTCATTGTGAAATCCGGCAACAGCGATATAGTAGAGCCCTCATATTGCAGTGGTTGTCTGTCTCTAGCGACCTTCCGTGCTGAGTCTCTGTCCCGATAGTTAAGCAGCTTCGCTATGATAGGTCGCGGTGGAGCGCCAGGTGCCGGACAAAGACCCAGGTAGTGGTGTGCCCTTTCTAGAACAAACATGGGTGAGAAGGTCTTGTTACCGAGTAGTGTGACAAGCAATTTTTCAAAAAATTATTCCATATTGCCAGTCGGGGTCGACTCCGGAAGGCCCGTAATTCTGAGGTTGCAGCGCCGAGACCGCGCTTCCAGGTCCTCCGTTTTATCCTGCAGAACCTGCATCACTCTTCCCAACTGTTTGTGGCCAGCGTCCAGCAATGTCTGTGCTTTTTCAACTTCCGTGACAAGGCGTTCCATCATATCTAACCGCTGTGCGTGTTTGTCTAACCTCTCGGACAGTCTGTACATGCGATAGGAAAGAGAGTCCATCTTAGAGCCAAGAACTGAACGGTTACTTTTCAGGCCCTTTTCCATTGCAGCCAGCATAGTGCGTATGACTCCCTCTGCATCATCTGGAGGCGGTTCTGGGGTATTTTCGCCGTCATCTGCAGTGGCGTTGCACCCCTTAGATTTCTTTTGATCGAATGTGAGCTTTGATTGTGTTCGGTCTACCTTGCCGATTGTCAGAGTAGTTCTTCTATAGGGCCAGGCCTAGAAATCTGCCAACCACACACCCCACCAATGTCACTCCGCTCCTCACATGATTGCTTTCACGGATCCGGAATTATGTGGAGAGATGGCTCGACTAACGCGTACTTCGTAGCAATTAAAACAGACAAACTAGAAGCATTATTGCAAACTCTAGGTATTGATCAGTGAGACGCCCGTTTTCGTGACATCCACACTCCAATAACCGTGATAGTGAGATTCCACTGGTTGTTCAAGATTGTCTCTTTCGTGATTTGACTATTCTGTGCTACAGGGATTCCCCCACCAGACCGGTTCTTTAGGGTGGAATATCCTTATATACCCTTTTCCTGATGAGGCCCTAAGCAAGCCGGGCTGAAACGCGTCGACAGTTTGAATTGAAGAAGCCCCTGACAAAACAAAATCATTTGTATAAACTGATATACACAAGTACTTAAAATTGTTTAGAGGTATACAAGTGTAGTGTCCTCTTAGTACTAGTGAGTGGGGCTATCTATAGCAATGGAATACTCATGATAAAAAAGGAGTAAGCATCCATAGATATTTGTAGGGGAATAAGGAATACAGGATCATTTCCTTGTTCACATGTAATTTGTTTGTTTTGATTTGTCTTTTTTGTGTGTCATATTTGTATGTATATTTGAACATATATGTTGTGACATTGTTACATATATTGTTGTATATATAAAGAATTTGTCTAAAGCTGTGCTCGGACAATGAGATTGATTATTGATTAATTCAAATAGAAAGCATTTTTGTCTAGAAGGAATAATTTACAGTGTCCTTCTTATTATAAAATATTATTGATTTATTCTAACGCATCACGTATATTTTTTTATATTTTGATTACCCAGATGCTGTTGGATTATTGGGTTACCCCCTTTCATATACTGTACTCCGCTCCTCACAGGCAGCAGTTGCTGAGGCCAGGTGTTCAGTGTAAAGCCGGCGCACAAGGCAGCCATCCACGTAGCCGCCACAGGGCACCAGGGTCTAATACTCCTCCACTTCACAGGTCACGAAGTGATATGAGTAGGACAGACAGCCAGCCGACTAACACGGATTACTCTCCACACGGCATATTATTGGGACATAACCAACTTGCGAGGCTCATCATGAGGGCATGGGTTCAGAGTACAACACCCGCCGCTGCGTTTAGGGTCCCGTAAAGGAAGGCGTAGAAGCACCACCACCAAAAGTTAGCATGTGGCGATCGTAGTGTTCCACGACAAAGATGCAAAATCGCTACGTCTCCCAAATAGATGTGCCCCAAATAAATTCCTCGCAGCAAAGGGCAGTGCCCTCAGAAAATACCACTCTGGCACCCCCAGGGGTCACAGCATCATGCTGCCGCTCGCCTCAGCCAAGGACCGTCCGTCAAAGGCGCCAAGCCCAGCAGCCTGCACTCTACTCATAATGCTCTGGGGATTCACTACTACAAGGACCGCGTGTCAGTACTGTAGGCGGCGACGCCGAAGCGGTATATTCAGTTCCCCGGCTGATCAAATTGGTGGGTGCGTCTTTCCATCCCCGCAGACTCGATTGAAGCGTGCAACAGGAGGGAACTGTAACAGATGGCGGCTCAAGGTAAGGGACTGTCGCACTGCTGTGTTCTCCTAACGCTACAACGCGTTAGCACAGCCGTTCAAAGCTCCCTGTCTTCTGCTCCAGAAATGGCGTGGTCTGGAGCTGCAGCACTCTCCTCTGGTGCCTTTGTCACGCCCCACGGCTCGCCAGGTAGTAGAAATAGTAATGCGGAAGAACACTGTAGGCATGGCGGAGGCCACTTCAGGATCGCGGCTCAACCAGGGCAGGTCACGTCCAGTCACCGGGCTCAAAGCATCGATCGCTGTCCCGTCTCAGTGCACCAGATCGCCTCAGCGCAGCACGGCAGCGCGGGGCTCAAGGCCTACTCCTCACGCAGCTGACGATGGGCCACACCACGCCATCTGGGCTGGCGAAGACGTCGGAATTAGCAAATTCCCTTCCGTAGGTCCTCAGGCATCGATGTCAGCCAAGCAGGTGCCGAGAAAGCACTTTAGATTGCGAATAATGGCGGATAGTTAGATGAACTTGAGGAGCTACGCGCTCAAGCGGCCATCTTAGTCGCGAGCAAGCTCCGCCCCAATGACATCTGCTTTATATCTCCTGCTTATGAGGTAGCATTATCTCACGCTGAAGGTCATACCAGTGTAAGTGATAGCAGTAGTAGGAAAAAGGTTCAATCAGCCCACAAAGTCACAGATGGTACATAGTCTGAGCATATAGAGACAAAAAGATACCTCTCATTACAGTCATTGCATATCTGGTCACACCACAATTTCTCCCATACAGAGCTGGGTCAAGACAGTAGTTTAAAGATGCTTGAAGTGTTGGTAAAGAAAGCTGGCTGGTCAAAGGAGATAGGAGGGAGAGTCATCTACATGTGTTGTTGATTTGTATTGCCTTTGAGGGCAAATATTCGAGTGCCCTTAAAATCTGTTAGCCAGGACAACGAGATGCTGCTTACGGAGCTCCCGATGTGGGCGCCGTCATATTAAGAGCTGTGCTGGTCTGAGATCGGGCTGGCCACATCGGGCCTGTTCCTCATCCTCAGCCTGGCTTCGCTAGCTGCAACAGGCTTCCGTATCTTCAAAACTTCACATGCCCCCACAAGTGCAGGATCTATGGACTGCAGCACTGGTGAAAACACTGAAGGATCATCAGAGCTCAAAAGCAAACTGCCATCTTGGCCAAGGCAGGCCAAGCCTCCCCTTTTCAGTGAATTTCTAACGTTTTCTGTTTCACATTAAGTTAAAATCTTACCACCTTCCTTGTGTACAAATCCACGTTAACCTATTTTTTTCTAGATATTTCATTTTTTTTTATCATAAATTAAATTCTTACTACCTTGATCATGTATGAGTCCACTTTGACCTTTGGTAGCCACTGAGTAGTTATATTTAGGACCACGGTTCAACAGGAAACAGATTTTTTAATTTGCTAATAACTTTGGTGCCTTTTGACGGATCGCCACAAAACCTTCCAGAAATATCTCAGCTTCCTGCGCGAAAGTTTTAGAGTGGTCCATCAAGCAGGGGCCAAGAAAAAGTGTGGGGGGGAGGGAGACGTGTTTTCCCAATGCATTTTTCTGTTATAGACTACACAGCAATACTGCAGAAATGGCAGAACCGAATTACAGAAAATGTGGTTGAAAGCTAGATCTTGGTACAGAATCTGAGCCTTTGGGATATGGTGCATATTTATTCAGTGGTTTTTGAGAAATAAAGGTTCAAAACCTATGTATATATAGAGAGCCGGAGGATCCATGGTCCCAACACATCAAAAGATCTGATCTGACTGACTGCCACTACATCAAAAAACATGTGCCGGCAGCCATTTTAGGCCTCGGGGACTCAGTCCCCTGTCCTGTAAAAAGTATAAAAAACATATGGTGGCTGTAAAAAACATATTGATATTTTTCTAATGGTACTGCTGATCCACGGAGGATCCGCAGATCCATAGCCCCATTAAAAAAGAAAAATATTAAGTAAGCCACCTGGGGTGGACCAGGGGCTTGATGATCTGCCCAACTATTTTTGGGGGAGTGGGATGGCTTCCCTCCCAAGCAGTTTTTAGGCCCTGGGGACCTCAGCCTCTGGGGCAATATTAATATATATGGGGAGGGGGCAGGACCCACCATGCGCCTTCAGAATACCCCAGGGACCTTAATCCCCCAGGTCCTGTATTATTATATCTGGGGAGGGCGAATGCAGCTCCCCAACTTGATCCTTTAAAAGGCCTGAGGAAACCCATCCTCGGGCCACAACGAAAAATGACATGGGTGGCACAGTTCTATTTGGGACACCCAAATTCAGGCCTTGGGGTGGTGGGGGAGCTCCAAGGCCCCCGTGACCCCTGCTGGCTCCCCCGATGCACCCACCCCAGGAGTAGCTGGACCCGACTAAATTTGTTTCCTCCTCCCCATCAAAAGCAGCATTTCTCTGCTCCCTCCAGGCGGGAGCAAACCTGTGTTCCCTTCCAGCAAGAGCATGGGCAGGGAGTTAAGTCTTCCTGGCCATGCTCTTTCAGGCTGGGAACTGCAGTGTTCCAAGTGATGGGATCCCCAGGTCACTGCTGCCCTTGGGCAAAGTGGGCTGGGTTCCCTAGGACAACTGGATGGCTTGAGGAGGGGGCCCCATGCCCCTGCCAGCATATACAAGCTTCAGTCCTGGCTAATAGGGGCCCCGGGCCCCTCTGAGGCTCATTATAAATTGGTCATTATAAATATACAACAGTCTGCAGGGGTTGCAAGCAGAAACTGTGGGGTAGATGGTACTGTTTGGATCTGCATTGACAAGGTACAGTTTTAGAGCGTTCAGCGTCAGTGGACTGTGTGTTGCTTACAGTGTTAGGATGTGCAGCTGCATGGTATGAATGGGCAGTGAGGTATACTATGAAGTGGTTATGTCTGCAGTGTCAGTGTTTGTAGTGACAAAGTAACCTGAGTCAGCTTGGAGTGTGGTGTCTTTGTGGGGATTGTTAGAGTCTTCAGTGTCAGGGACTTCAGCGTCAGGCTGTGAAGGGTGTGCTGTATCATTTGGAAGTGTCATGTCATACAGCCTCGGGGTACGCAGTGTCAGCACGCACACCTTCACAGTGGTCACCTTGAGACTTCACACTCATAATGCGCAACTTGGTTCTGCAATGCATAAGTTGGCACTGTTCAAGAACACTGTTGCTTGGCACTGACTCCTTTAAAACTGCGCAGCCTGACACTGCACACATAGGATGATGATGATTTAAATGTGGCTTCTTTTCTACTGTATGAATGTGATAAAAAATTATAAAAAATACATTTTGAAGAGTTCAGGCGTATTATTTCATTTTGAGGAAATAATGAAATATGTCAAATTCTAACCATTGCGACGGCCTAGGGCACAACTGTTTACTTTCTCAGCATTTGTACGTTATAAGTTGCAGTTATCCTCTTTTCTGTCAAAGAGTCAATTTCCCCCCCAGATGTGGTGATCTGGGGTGTCATGTGCTCAATATAATGTTTTTGGTGCATCCTGGAATATCGGGATGGCAATCTCGATGACACGAAACTTTGTGCAGAATATTGAGGTTGAAATATCGAAAGTTAAGTAGAGATTTTCTACACCTAACTCCAAATATTTGTACCTTCACAATATATGTATTTTTAACGTGCATAGGTGTAGAATTAAGCATAGTAAATCTATACTTCCTCTGTGTGCATTTACCTATTGCTATTTCTATGCTGGATATCCCTTAGTATAATCATTGTTTCTTGTATACAAACACTGTAATTCTCCATTGTTAGTCTAATATATTACTTGACACAAGTAGGGCAAAGGCTGTTTGTTGATTGTTCAAGGTCACAGTGCTTCCCTGGATGGAGAGCACAAGGGGAATAGAAAAGCTGGAGCAATTTAAGGAGTCAATTTAAATAAGGCTACCTTTTTCCAAATACAGTAATTACTGTTGCACCTATTGAACTGGCAATGCTAAATAATGGCATGAGATCAATACTATTAAATGTTCATTTATAAGCCTGGCATCAAGCAATAACGCCAGTAATGATACTTTCCAAACGATAGCCTGGGTCCAATCCGCAGAAGGCCACACTATTTAGAGAATCGATAAATTCAAAGGGTTGAGAGCCAACTTCCTCGATCAGATTCTAAATATGTACTTTGCTGCAGTACACCAGCAGGGGCTGCCACGTTGGAACTTGGCATGGAAAGCATTCAATGCAAAATAATGCGCTTGGTTATTATATGTGAACGGCTCAGCGGAACAACAATTATAAAATGACCTGAAGAAGCTATTAATTCAAACCAAGGGACACCTTTCAACCTACTAGATGCATTGTGATGCGTATTTTTGTAATTTGGACGGGTTCCATATCCGGCATCAAGCTTTGATGCTGAAATGAAGTGTCGATTTATTTCGGATAATGAGAACTGAAGCAAAAAAGGATAGAAACACAGACAGCAGTTTTATTTTGAGCAGCGTTTGCCCGCGCAGTGTCACATACTGAGGAACAACACTGTTTTGAAGTGAAAGGAGCGCACATTTGGTATCACTTTTCTTGAGATTTTTTTAGTTTAAAATCACATGGTTTTGCTAATTCCCAAATTACATTAGGGGAGTGGCAAACCTATCTCATTGGTCTTCATTTTCTCAGTGAATTCAATGATGATGCTTCAAGTAATATTTTATTGTCAGGGTTATATTCCGTGCTTAATTTGAGCTGGTGGTTGCCGGTGGGAGGCTCCACCACTTATGACTTGGGACTGGCACTTATTTTTCCATGTCAAATACTTACTGAGTGCAAGAAAAGGAAAAAAGACAGAAGAAAAAGACAGCAAAACCACTTCGTAGGCAGAAAGCAGCAACTTGCAAGAGTGAGAAAAGTGGGCAGGGAGTGTCTGTTGTGGCGTAACAAACCCTGAGGGGCCCCCCTGCAAAGTTCATGGAGGGGGGCCCTCCACACTGGATCTAGGCAGGTGCTCTCAGACTTTGAGCCAGCCATCCGTGCACAGTACCAGAGGGGGGCTCCTGGAGCACGGGGCCCCACCATACCATGGTGGTCCCAGGGGCTGTTGTTACACAACTGAGGGTCTGGCAGGAGATTAAAGACTACCTGCCTTGGTACTCGGCCCGCCGATGTTTAATTGCACCAGCCACCCGCTTTTGAGCAGAGCTTTGGGCGCTGGCACTTTTTCTTTTAAAAATTAAACACTAATTATTTTGGTTTCTTTTGGATTTTATGACCTACACACTTAGCCGGCACTGTACATTTTACATAGAATTTTCAAAGTTAGGCAAATAATATAAAATATATGATATCTTAATATAATTATAAAACTCTTCTTGATTGTTGGTTTGGTATGTGTATGATATGAGTATGAGAGCATGCAGTAATTTAGAAAACTGCACATACAAAATGAATAGATTATAAAGCACTATGAGTAGGTCATTAAAATCGACCCACAATATTATCACATCCATGAGATCCGCCTACTACTACATGGTTAGATAAGTATGTATTCACTATTCTAAACTCCGCCCATACTTAGCTTGGAAATTTGATAACAAGCTACGTCCTTTACCCACCCTCAAAATCCAAATGGATTACTAACACCATATCCAGCCATTGATTCACTTCTAAATAAGGTCAACATAGACAACACAGTTAGGACTATGAAAACACTACCCTACCTGCCTCCTGCAAAAGTGCCACTACAGTACAAATAATCAATGTCAGAATTTACTTTTTGTCCCATGTCACCTCCCTTACTGAGTACATACCTACTCAACTGAATACTAGTCAACTCTTTTTCGTCCCAATGTCTGTATCTCAGTGTCTGTATTCCCCTAGTCCCAGTGTCTGTATTCCCCTAGTCCCAGTGTCTGTATTCCTTAGTCCCAGTGTCTGTATTCCTTAGTCCCAGTGTCTGTATTCCTTAGTCCCAGTGTCTGTATTCCTTAGTCCCAGTGTCTGTATTCCTTAGTCCCAGTGTCTGTATTCCCCTAGTCCCAGTGTCTGTATTCCTTAGTCCCAGTGTCTGTATTCCCCTAGTCCCAGTGTCTGTATTCCTTAGTCCCAGTGTCTGTATTCCCCTAGTCCCAGTGTCTGTATTTCTTAGTCCCAGTGTCTGTATTCCCCTAGTCCCAGTGTCTGTATTCCTTAGTCCCAGTGCCTGTATTCCTTAGTCCCAGTGTCTGTATTCCTTAGTCCCAGTGTCTGTATTCCTTAGTCCCAGTGTCTGTATTTCTTAGTCCCAGAGTCTGTATTCCCCTAGTCCCAGTGTCTGTATTCCTTAGTCCCAGTGTCTGTATTCCTTAGTCTCAGTGCCTGTATTCCTTAGTCTCAGTGCCTGTATTCTTTAGTCCCAGTGCCTGTATTCCTTTGAACCCCGTGTCTCATTGCCGGTATTCCTTTATCGAATCTGGAAAAATAAATTTACCACTGAATCCACACTCCTTTAATTTACTCCTCAAGCAACCAAGACATAAACAAATTGTTATATTGATTTACATATAGGTTTGCCTTAAGTTACGGTACAATGGCGTGGAGTCTGAGGGGGTGGTACAGGGTTTGGTGGTCTGTATTCATGAGATGGGATCCTGAAGTTGCAAGGGTGTAAGTTAAGTGTTGGCAGAGTTGTACTCTTTAGTGTGGCCTTCTTACAGTGGTGATGCAGAAAACAAGGTAATGCAAAGTGTGGGTGCTTTAGGGGAGGAAAGAATGTTACAGGTTTATGGTATTTACCTATCACTTGAAATATATTAATTCATCGTATTTAGTATGATGTATCTGTTTGAATGAGGCTTCAATACTTTCTGGGGTACTACTTTCCGTCAAGGGAGGGGCTCCATAGCTGGTACATGGGCATTCCCATGCAACTATCCATGGGTTTTTATGCAAAGCCCTGCCTACTAACAATTGTAAACAGGGGTTTGTACCAACAAATTAGTCCTCTTTGAAGTTGGCATTAACTTAGAGAAATGCTTTAATATCTTGAAACCTTTCAGAGTTTGCATGTGCGCTGCACTTCACAGCACGCCCAAAGGGGTAAACTTTTTAAAGTTTGTCTAGGTACTGTACTTTGTCCTAGAAGGGTACCCTTCCAGTACGAAACGTATGCCACACATGACACAGATTCCTTTGCATTACGATGCAAAGGTGTTGGCATGGTGCTAGGCACAGCAGCCTGAATGTACACCAGAATTAGGAAGAGCGACCAGGACAGTGCCATATCTGAGTAGATATGGGGCTTGCCTGCTTTCTCCCTCTCACGCAACACAGTGCAGCAACTTGGGTTAAAACACATCTTTGTATGAAATCTTTGTAAATCTGCCCTTAAGTCTATTAGGTTAACACTGGAGACAGTAAGCAATGATGTTTGACATTATATACAAATTAGGATGTGCACATTGAATGACTTTGGATGTTTGCCACTCAGACATACAATTGCACCTCTTGCACGCTTTATTTTGCACCCATTATTGCAAGTGCCAGCCTCTGAAATATTCTCTTGTCTGCGGCCTGTGGACCATTTGCTTTCTACTACTTTTGGATAGAAGTGCATGACCACATATGTTTCCCTCCATGATCTCTTCCTTTGTAGCCTCACCTGATGCTCAAGTGGATTTATTTTTTGCTGTCTTGCTATGAAAATATTTAGCTCTCTGCAGCATTGTAAACCATGCTTTAACATATACTGCCACAGGGCTGCCCATTGCTCATGATTGGATGGCTTCACCTTTTGGCTCCTGATATGATAGGTTTCGTCCTTATTTTTGTTTTAAATGTATTTGAAACATTTTACTTTCAACATGTTTTTGTCTGGATGAGTAGTGGCCTTCCACTGCTGATTTCATGGAGCTATTTTTCCTTCTACAAGTTTCTTTAGTATTTGGCAAGTTCATCTTCTGTTCCCTCTCACCCCTCTTTATGTGTCTTCTCTCTTTTCCCAGACAACACTGACTCTCTTTGCTGCCATTCCCGCTTCCTGTAGTGTTCCCACTCAATAGTTTCCCCCACCAGTGTCTCTTTCTGCAAGAGCAGGCTAAAGCGGCGATAAGGTGCTTGATAATATGCCCTATAGAATTCCAATAGAAGCCCAGGTTCTGGTGTGAAGGACATCAAACCTGGGCTTCTATTGGAATTCTATAGGGCATTTAATCAAGCCCCTTATCGCCCCTTTAGCTGCAGTTTCCTGCCGCTAAAGCAGCGATAATGTTATCGCCCGTTCTTGATAATATGGCCCTTGGAGTTTTGTTCGACTCCAAGCTCTCCTTCGAACCCCAGATTAATCATACTACAGCAACCTGCTTTTTCATACTTAAAACTCTGAAAAAGATACTGCCGTTTATCCCCCTAGAGCTCAGGAAAACAGTGGTCACAGCCTTGATAGGTTCAAGACTGGACTACTGCAATGCCCTACTTACCAGTGCAAGCAAACATAGTCTCCAAAAATTGCAGACTACGCAAAATGCCGCCGACAGAGTTCTGCTCGGGCTTACTCGCTTCAACTCAGCCTCCAAGGCTCTTGCAGAGCTACACTGGCTGCCCATTGGCGAGCACATCCAGTTTAAAACCTTGTGCATTGCATTCAAGGCCATACATGGCAAAGGGCCATGAGAATTGTCACAACTCTTTAGACCTTACATCCCGGGCAGGTCGCTGAGATCTTCCAACAGTGGCAACCTGTCTATCCCCAAGATCTCAAAAGTAAAGTGGGGAGACAAAAGTTTCTCCTATACCACCGCTAAGCTTTGGAACTCCCTGCCCTCCTCCCTGATAAACGAACACAATCTCCTTCAATTCAGGAAGCGCTTAAAGACCTGGCTGTACTATCAATACTGTTCTGGTAACAACTGTCTTCTGGTGTGTCCAGCGCCTAGATACCTCCGGGTCATGCTGCGCTTTATAAATACCTAATTTCATTTCATTTCACTCTCTCTCCCTACTCCCGTGTTTTTCCCATCATCTCTCACCTCACCTATTTACCTGTTATACGATGTTGTTAACTAACTCAAAATTGAATTAACAGGAATACGAATTCAATAAGAATTACATGTGACACACGTTGGTGCAGGAGATGCCAGTTTATGTTGCTGATACAGTTCATTATGTTTTTATGAATTAACAATAAATTGTAGATATGCCACTCACCTTCTAATGCATGCTCGAAACTGTCCTGATTAGCTGGAGGAAAAGGAGAAGAAAAGCAACACTTTAAATTGCACTTCTCACAACATGTTTGATACACTTTTGATAAATCATTATCCTCTACAGTCTTTGTTCAACTCTCATGACATTGTACACCACACCACTGATTTCAAAGGTGTTCAATGGCAGACAACACTTCCATATATGATTCATTATATCATAATATAAGAAAAGGCCAAATAGCTGGTGATGATGTATGTCCTAAAAATATAATCAAACAAGAAAATGCTGGCAAAAATCTGAAACAGCATTATTTTTAGATAGTTTCGTTTCGAAAATAAATACTGCATAATTTCACGCATCACTTTTGATTTCATATCATTGCTGTACTGTGCATGTTGTAAATATTTTGTGATCATAGCTTATTTGTTTATTCATTTTTTTGTTTATTGCGCTACATATGGCCACTAGATTGACTCAGAACACTAGAGATGGTTAGACAAATATATAGAAATGTAAGAAAAAATAGGGTTCATGTGAATCATATAAGATGGACAACAGTCATGTCTGTTGTTCCATCAGTACCAATATTTCGTCAGTGGCGGTCAGTTGAAGGAAAGTCTAATTAGTTCAATTGCTATATGTTTTCTGTACCACATGTGATGGATCGGATGCTAGACAATGCTTATGGGCATTTCACAGTCGTGGTCCTTGAACTTCCAAGTCTCTACCTTCATGTCTCATCTACTTGAAGGTTTGTTGATTGATCAGAAGAGTTGATGTTGAGTACAGGGTTCTGGTGTAATGAGAGCCATTTTCTTCCTGAATTCAAGGCATTTCCCCTCAGCGAGTGCTATGGACTGTGCAGAGAAATATGAATTTAGTCCTGGTGTCAAGGGGAAGCTTTTAACATGCTTTCAGGGTGGGCCTGATATGGTTGCACTTGCAGAAATAGAGGCACCATTTGGTAGCCTGGTTCTATAACTTTAGTAGCCCGATAATGCATCTATTGTGGAGGCCTGTTTTGATAAAGTTACAATAGTCTAGACTTGCCATGACCTGAGTTCTTGCCAGCTGGCAGTCAATATGGAGAAGTGACAGGTCTTTACAGTGTAATTCGAGCAAGCAATTGATATCCTTTGATACTTTATTGTTCTGAGGAATGAATGAAAGAACAGAGTCAAATAGTATCAATAGATTTCTTACTTTAAGGAGGATAATGGGTTTCTGAGACCTGGGGGCCAGTGAAAAAAATAGCGAGCAAGGCTCAGATGCCTCAGTGACTTGGGATATCGTTTTGTCTCAATTTACAGAGAGCCAGCTTTCCTTCATGCAAAGCAGCACTTAGTTTGGTCATGAGGTAATGCTGGTTTAATTGTCAGGACTGTTGTTGAGTGGGAGGTGAATCTGTATATCGTCTGTGTACATTAGGAAGTACCCCTCACCTCCTCTGTGGTCACTCAAAACAGGTTCTGGGGCAGGTCCTCTTTTACTGGGATTGGTATCTGGTTGGCTAGAAGGGCATGGGAGACAGGCTCAGCTGTTAGCTACATCTGCCTGTGGCAGAGTAGGCCTCTTTGAAGGTAATTACATTCCGTGTCACAGCCCAGCAGTAAAACCTACCAGAGGAGCAGAACATCTCCCCATACCAAGACCTTTGCTTCAGTTCTTGGAGTATTTCACACCTCATCAAGTGGCTATTCACGTCCTGCGTGACATTTCAAAGCTCATGCAAATAGATTTCTAGAGGCTTTTGGCAGGAAACATGTGACTTTGTAAAAGCTGCTATTCTACAAGTCCAAGAATGCACTTTGTAGGTGTTTCCTAGATAGGGATAACATTATTAAATATGATATGGTATCCCAGTGTTTTCCTCTGGATCGGCTAACACTGCTACAGGTAAAATAGCTGTTTATGCATTTTCACTCCAAGAGCATGTTTAACATTAGATGTTTACAAGTCCTACTTTTAAATACCATGCACCTTGCCACATGGGCAAGAAGGCGTACTTAAGGGTGACTTAATCATACATAAAAGGAAAGTTTTAGGACTGTCAAGAGGGGTTATTTTGACAGGTAGCATTTGCAGTTTTAAATTTGCATAGGCATCCTACAGAGGAAAGCCTTTAGTCAGGTTTGCATTGTCACTGTAGTGGGTGGCACAATGGGTGCTGCAGTCCACTAGTGAAATGTAACATACAGGCCCTGTGTAGCCTTTATACCACATACTAGGGTCCTATAGGTAAGTTATATATACTAATTAGGAGTATAGTTCATTTTGAGATATTTTAGAGGTCAGCACATGCGGTGGAGCATGTCCCAGTGCACAGAGTAAAAAAACAGAAGCATCAGTTCAGAAATAATGGGGGTGATCACACAAAAAAGGCATTTTCATACACTACCACCCTAACTACTTCCTATCTCTTAACACTACCCTTCCTTAATCCTAAAACACACTTACTTTCCTCTATTGCCACCCTTCTTTGAAACTTATAAAACCCTCCACTACCCTTTGCCACTACCCTTCCCTGAACCCTAAAAGCCCCTAACCATTCCTTAACACTAATCTTGAAGCAAAAAGAACCTTAATTCCCCTTATTGCTACCCTTTGCTGAACCTAATAAAGCACTTACTACCTTTTAATGGTACCCTTCCCTGAATCCTTAAAATCCCTTACTAACAGTTTACACTACCCATAACTGAACCCCAAACCACCAAACAAACCCTTAATGTTACCCTTCCCTGAACACTAAAAGCCCCTTACTACCGTATAATGTTGACAATCCCTGAACCCTACCCCCTTGTGAATCCTTACCACTACCCTTCCCTGAAAACTAAAAACCCTTACCTATACCTTGCCCCCTTCCCCAACACACTATAAAACCCTCACTACTTCAGAAGCAGGACGCACCCCTGCCTCTGCTCTCAGTACACTTACCTTTGTCCTATAAGTCATGCCATTTTTCAATTCTTACGTAGCCAAAATAATTTTTTTATTTCATTTTTTCAGTAAATGGCCTTTAGACACTATTTTTCAGTCTGCTTCTTCCCACACAATATTTTTTATTGCAAAAGCTCTCAGTCCAGTAAACAGAGTTCCTGATTCTACTACTAGGAACAGACTGAACAAGTATGGCTTTCATTGAATGGTAAGCAGAAAGATACCCCTTCTCTCAAAAAAAATATTGCTGCACAGCATTGGCTTTCCAAACAGCACCCGAGTGAATCACAAAACATATGTAATTATATCCTCTGGACAAAACAGACCAAAGTGAAGCTGTATAGCTGTAAAGCACAAACACCTCACCTAATACCTGCCAACAGTAAAGCACGCTAGTGGCGAGGGTGATGCTTCCATCTGCTTTTCGACTTCAGGGCCTGAACGCCTCACAATCGTTGAGACCACTATGAATCCCTCTCTACAAATACGCATTGTAGATGAACATGTGGGACTATCTTTTCAGCAACTAAAGCTCAGTGAAAAGCAGATCATGCAACAGGACAGGGATCCAAAACACACCAGTAAATGCATGAGTAAATGGTTGAAAAAGAACCAGGATTTTGAAATAGCTACATTAAAATCTAGACATTAACCTCATTGAGAACTCTCGAAGGATCTGAAGAGAGGTGTGTGACAAAAAGGCCCTCACACATCCACAGCCCATAGAATTTTGTACGGGAACATGGGCTAGAATTCCTCCCAGCAGATGTGAGAGATTGATAAAAGATTATTCAAGTTATTGTAGCTAAATCAGTTTCCCTATTGTACTGAATTATGGGATCTGCTTTTCTTTCATACAAGGCTACTAAATGTTGGCTGAATTTTTGTTCATTAAATGATGACTAATTGAAATTTGCGTGTGTTATTTGTCACGTGAGGTTAGGTATATTTACTATTAGGATGTGTTCACGGTTAAATTAAGGTCAACTATTTCCTAATATGTCAAAGAATAGATTCTTGGGAGGGTTTACTTTCTTTTTCACTATACCTAAACTGGAGACAAATATTTCAAAATTCTCACCAGATACGAATTGCCAGCAAGAAGATGCAGAAACCCATGCTGCAAAGCAAACACACTTAAAATTGATAAATCAATAACAAAGGCAGGGGTGCCCCATCACATAAAAAACAACAAAAAGAAGAAAAAGTTATATTTAAGATCCCATAAAAAATGGCTTAATCTTCCCAGCATTACATGACAAGCATTAGCTGGCCCATTGGAGTGGCAAACTGTGCGGGAACATGGCGGGGACAGAGTTTGCTGAAAGCAGGCAAAATGTCCACATGAAAATCCCACTAAAATGGAGAATACCTTGCAGGAATCAATGTGGAAACATCAGTGCCTGCATGAGGTCCCCCATTATCTTTTACTCTCAGGTCCTTTTCCTCCTCCAAATTACTGATTCACATGCTATTAGTAATTCTGGGAGGGAAAGGATCACTGGACTACTTGTAATAATGGGCCTCGTAATAGAGCAGCTAAAAATGTAAGTGCTTCAAATAACTATGCTTAGTATGTTTCCCCTCAAAAGACCAGAAAATACACAGTAAGATATCAGGAAGAAGGCTGAATTCATAGCCCAAACATTGCATAATATTTCAAAGGACATTGAGCACATTGGAATGCATATCATGGAAGTCTCAAATACTAAAGTATTCAAAATAACAGCATGTCCGGCTTTCAGGTCTATGACAGCAATTTAGAAAGACCCAAATATAAATGGTGAGAAAAAAATCTATGGATCCTAAAATCTAGTCCAGCTTTACTACTAGGAAGTTAAATATTGTCTCCTTTTATTAAAGCTCACATGGTGTACAAGTGCAATTGATTTGCTACAATTAGAAGACCCTCACTAAGACCACAATAAATTCTGAAAATGGCGCTAGGTTTGCCAGATAATTAAATGACCACTGGAAAAAGTAAACTGAGCAAATGCAGAACATGTGGTATAGGTATGTTTCTAGCATGAGGCACACTGCTTTTTTTTTTTTTAGTTTTATATAGTGCTAACTTGACCCGAATCAGGTATCAGAGCGCTTTACATAGCACCAGTTGCATTACATGAGGACACATTCATTTTTGTTAGGCACGGGGAGATTAAGTGTTTTGCCCAGAATCACAGGATGTTCAGTATCATTGCCAAGACTCGAACCCAGTTCCCCAGATTCGAGGTCGACCGCCCTAGCCGTAAGGCCTACTCCTCTCTGCTTGAAATAAAAGATTGGAAAAGTCCCATGGTTTAAAATATTTGAGGATTTAAGCTAAATATGCCCCTATATTACACATGTAGCCAACTTCTAGGTAAGCTCTTTATTTGATAAATCAAAACTTCTAATTACATAACTCAATAAATAAATGCAAGGCAAGCTCCAGACAATTATTGTCATGATTATTCCCTTGCCGCCCACCCCGAAGCCAGACAGCAGCCGGTCTGCTTGGGAAGCACTGCGGAGGCTCATGGACGATGTCTCAATGCTTCCAGGGGACTCCTCGGATGCATCGCATCGTTATGCTACACAGTGATCTGAGCTCCACCATCCAATGATGGAATCTATGAGTTGTCTGCCTCCTTCATCTTCAGCCAGAGGCAGTGCAAATGTCGCCAGATGCATTGCTATGGATGGCGCAGTAGAAGCACAAAGAGGACGGCTACACCGTCAAGGAAGCTGTGCGATGCTGGTGCTGCTGGACCTATCCGCAGCTTTTGATATGGTCTCACACAGGATTCTCCTAAACAGACTGAAATGTCTAGGGGTGACAGGTACGGTTTGGGCCTGGTTTCGCTCATTTTTAGAGGGACGCTCTCAGCAGGTGACCCTCCATCCTCATGTTTCCACCTCCAGCCCCCTTGTGTGTGGGGTCCCACAGGGCTCGGCCTTAAGTCCAACACTTTTGAATATGTATCTCACCCCCCTTGCAGCAATTATTGAGCAATATGAAGTGAAGGTCGTCTCGTATGCCGATGATACACAACTAGTGTTCTCTTTTAGAGATCACAGCGAAACTGCCTTTGTCAACTTTAAGCAGTGTCTTCTGAATACCTAGTCATGGATGACAGAGAGCTGCTTAAAATTGAACACAGAGAAGACGGAGGTCTTGTTTCTCAACGAACCCACCACTCCACGGCCAGAGTTCTGGTGGCCGGCTGAGTTAAATCCGCCCCCTCTTCCTGTTGCTTCTGCTAGGAATTTGGGCTTCAAGTTTGATGCGCAGCTGACTGGCAAAGTGCAAATCGCCCATGTATCTGCGCAATGCTTTTGGAAGTTGAAGGCTCTACCGAGCTTCCTCCATTATATGCCTATGGACTGTAGGAAGACCGTGGTGCACGGATTGGTCACTTCCCATCTTGACTATGGGAATAGCCTCTACCTGGGGCTTCCTGAGTATTTGCTCAGAAGGCTGCAGATTATTCAAAATGCGGAGGCTAGGCTTGTTTGGAATGTGCCAATGCGTCACCACATAATCCCCCATCTGCTCAGTCTACACTGGCTGCCCGTGAAAAGAAGTATTGAATATAAAGCACTCACTTTGGCCCATAGAGCAATGAATGATACTGGTCTGCAGTATTTGAGGCATAGACTTCAAATATACAGAAACTTCTGGTCATTCCACAATTTGCGAAGGGATTGGCGGCCGGGCCTTTGCGGTCAAAACCGCGACACCCTGGAACTCTATGCCGGAACATTTGAGGAAGACCAATTCGGAATCCAGGTTTAAGAAAGCCTTAAAAACATGGCTCTTTGTACTTTCTTAAAGCTCCCTGCTCTCCTATTCCACACCTAGCTCATCTGCACTACTAGCACCGGGACACCTCCGTTGGAGGTAGCTGTGCGCTCTACAAGCTGCAATAATAATAAATACACCTTGTTATGTTTGGGGAGAAACCAGGCTAGTAGTCCTAGGGGAACACCCATTTAGATTTACCCTCAAGGATGCATTTCAAAATTATCCAAGTCTGGATAGATATGAAGGTACTTTTTTGGTGGGGGTGGGTAGGAGGAAGCACCCCATTAAAGTTAGTCCTAAGACTTATATCCCGAGCACCACTGTCCATACTCAATTAAAGAAGACATATGCTGCCCTAATCCCCCTTGAGAACAATTAGTTTACCAACTCTGACCATTTCAGCAGGACGTTGTGGACAGGGTATCCGGCGTTGTGAAGTTGTGTTCAGCAACAGCTTTCAGCTTTGCCCCGCTGGAGTAATCTGAGCTTCAAAAAAGTTACTTAGTGTGAATGTAGAAATCTTCAGTGGGTAAAGATGTCAAAAGTATCAGAGCAGCCAGGGACCTTCCTTGGGTGACATTTTGAATTTCCCCCACTCTGAGCTTATCAGCCATCAGAAAACAGCTTCACTGGGCCACAGCCTGAAGTCATATCAGAGACTAAGTTTGAAGGTAAAACGTTCGACCGGGTTCAACCTGGTTTCTGTATCCGACCCGTGCTTCATCACGGTCAGCCTTAAATCGCGTCTAGTTACTGGTCAACCAAAAGCTGAAGACTATGGTTGGCATTTAATGCTTTTTGGCATTATTTTTATTAAAAATGTTAAAAATGTATACCTTTGATTCCCCTTATTGGATTTTTGTAATTTTTGCATCAGTTTGTTCATTAAATTCTTCTCCATTCTTATAAACTAAAGTTGGATTTTAACTGTGTTGTGATTTCAACTTTTTACTATTTTGATACTTCTAAAGGTGTTACACATTCTATCCAGTTAAACTTGTCTGCTTTGTGCCATACCTGCCAGGGTTTGGGATCATGATTACTGAAACTTATATTTGATTTAATAGGAATAGTGACATTACTTCATGTGGTGGACTACTCTCCACCCTGTTGGAAATGGCCCTTCCTGCAGGGTGCAGGGTCATTAGAAAATGTTCATGCATGCCTGCGGGACATAGCAACTTTGCTTACGGAGAAGACAGAGATTCTACACTGTGCAGTAGGTAGAATCCCTCTAACACTTCCACTTGAGTTTTGGCCAACATCCCCTGCTACTTCATTGGCTCCCAGTAGCGTGGTCGTAATCTGGGAGTCATGTTTGACAACAAATTGACATTAGAAAACCATGTCAACAAAAGAGTTGGAAGTTGTTTTACTCTGATCAGAGCATTTCGGAAAATCTTTCCGAAGTTCTCTAAACAGAACAGAGTGCTGATAGTCCGAGGCACTATCCTCAGTAGGCTGGACTATTGAAATGCCCTGCTACTAGAATCACTGCAATATCTGATTGAGAGATTGCAGAGAGTACAGACCATGGCGGCCAAAATGGTATTACTGCAACTACGCCGTTCCTCCGCCTCCCGGGCACTCTCAGATTTACACTGGCTGCCAGTCTCGCAGGGGATACGATTCAAGGCACTGTGTATAGTATTAAAGGCTCTACATGGACACGGACCCAAATCTCTGCAGGAGAAACTGACAAGTTATGTCCCTCCACGAGCGCTTCGCTCCTCATCGGCTAATCTGGTGAGGGTATCTAGAGTTAGGAAAGTCAAATCAGGAGGTAAGGTCTTCAGTGCGGCAGCGTCCCGCTTCTGGAATACTCTTCCATCTGATATGAGACAAATAGACAACATCCTGCAGTTTAGAAAAAGGTTAAAAACCTGGCTCTACCCTCGAGTATGCTCCTTGGCATTCTGCTAACTCTTCCCTGGCAGGGGACATAGTCTCTCGGCCCTACGCTAGATGCCCTTCCATTTTTTTGCTGAATTCATTTTTGTTGGCTTTAGGACTCTGTGCACTTTACCACTGCTAACTAGTGCTAAAGTGTTAGTGCTGTTTCCCTAAACATGGTAGAATTGACTTAAGATTCGCCTTGTGTGCACAGTGATGAGTTTCTTTTTTACCTGTGCAATTATAAGTATATACTTTATTGCACTACCTGTGATGTTAAGACTATTGCCTAGTTGGTAAAGTGATTTATGATTAGGCCTCCCGGTTTTATGGTATTTGTTTTTTTACATTTCCATTTGTATTTATCCATATTTATTTTTTGTCAACGTTATCTGTATTTATCCATATTTATTATGGTTTTTGTGAAAAAATTAAAGCTGAAACTGGTATATTTCCACATTTATATAATGTTATGTTATGAATATTTCTATAGCGCGCGACTCACCCGAGGGCATCTCGGCGCTTCTTTGATCGTTCACTGAGAGAGGAAGGCGGGAAGGGCATCACATCAAGCATTAGGGAGTTAGAAATAGAAAGGTTTTCAGTTTTTTCCTAAAGACAGCTAGGGAGGGACAATTCCGATGGTAATAGGAAGCGAGTTCCAGTAGCGCGGCGCGAGACAAGAGAAGGACTTAGCCCCTGAGCGGGCGCGGCGTATTCTGGGAATCTTTAGTAGTTCCATGGCATTGGACCGTAAGTTAAAGATTGAGGTCTTTTTTGTTAATTTGTTAGCCAAGTATTTGGGTCCTAAGCCGTTCAGGGCTTTGTAGGTAAGACAGCAGGTCTTAAAATGGGAGCGCTTCCTAATTGGGAGCCAGTGGAGTTCTGATAGGATGGGGACTGAAGGCGAGCCAGCCGGACGGCCAAGAATCATTCGGGCAGCCGTGTTCTGGATGACCTGCAGCTTTCCTAGCAGGGAAGGGCCGAGTTCGGCGAGCATCGCATTGCCGTAGTCGAGACGACTGATCACCATGGCCTGTACTAGCGTTCTACGGTGCTTAATGGGTAGATAAGGAAGCATCTTCCTCAATAGTCGCAGACTGTAGTAGCAGGAGCTAGTGATTGTAGCTATATGGTCCTTCATTGAGAGTGCCTGGTCAAGTGTGAACCCCAGGTTCTTCACAACTTGTTTCGGAGCCGGGGCAGGACCAAGCTCCTTAGGCCACCATTCAATGGACCAGGAAAGAGAGGCTTTCCCTACTAATAAGATTTCCGTCTTACTAGGGTTCAGCTGGAGAAGATTCTCAGTCATCCAGTTGGAGATTGAGTTCATTCCTGCTGCGAAACGTAGATTTTCTGATGTGGCATTAGGGTCGATTTTAAAAATAAGCTGGGTATCGTCCGCGTATGAGATAATTTCAAACCTGCAGGATTCAGCTAATTTGGCCAACGGGGACATGTAAAGATTAAACAGGGTAGGACTGAGGCATGAGCCCTGGGGGACACCTTTATCCAGTCCATGTTTGTTTGATCTGAAAGGTCCAAGCATAGTTGTTTGGTTTCTATCTGCCAGGAAATTTTGAAGCCATTTCAGGGCTAGATCTTGAATGCCACAATCTCTCAGTCTCTCTAGCAGCCTAAGGTGTGATATCGTGTCGAATGCCGCAGAGAGATCCAAGAGGACCAGAATGGCTGATCCTCCAGCATCTACTTCTAGCCTCAGGGAGTCTGTGATCGCAAGGATGGCAGTTTCAGTGCTGAAGCCCGGTCTGAAGCCTGATTGCGAAGGATCTAGGTGATCGTTCGCTTCGAGATAATGGCTCAGTTGTTTGTTTATAATCAATAAATATGGAGTCATACTTGAATGCCTGCCAGGTTTCAGTAATAGGATCACCCGCAGAAGATAAATGGATGCACTTATATGAAAATATGCACATTTCTGTTTCAGCCTTGTGCATATTTACTGCAGTTTAAGCCTCTTTACTAAAGTTCCTTTCTTTTTTAACCATCTTACCTATCAATCCACACAGTTGTTGGCCTGGCTGTTATGGCAAAGTGTACTTAATCACTCAAAAAGCACTCATTTTCCGTTATTAGCTACATTTAAAAACAAATACAGACAAGAAAATAAATGGTTTTCTGTCTGGATTTATCTGTAAAAATCAGTGAAAACGAAAAAAACTGAGCCTTATTTATGATTCATGTGATTGTGGCCTATGTGTTATATTCAATTTATGAGATATTTTATATACTACTGTGTGGAGTCTTTTTTGTTGTGTGATAGTGTGTCACTGGTGTGTCTGTGTTGGGTAAACGGGATAAGGATGACTGCTCTGCTATGCTACCAAGGGTATGAGCAGGGGTTATCATGGGTGTGTAACTCCCTTACCCTGAGTAGAATAGTGGGTTCTGACTGGCTTAGGTGCATACTCTAGCCAACCAGAAACCCTATTTCCAACATTCTCTGTTTGTAAGTGTTAGAAATTGGGTAACTGGTTGGCAGAGGTATGCACCTTGTCCAAGCAGGAACCACAAACCTAGTAAGGGTAAGTAACAACACACCCTAAATTATCCTGTCCTCACCCTCTGGTAGCTTGGCACAGAGAAGTCAGGCTAAACTTAAGAGGTAATGTATAAAGTATTTGTGTAACACAAACAGCAACACAGTGAAAACACCAGAAAAAGACTACCCACCATGTTTGAGAAATAGAGTTTAATTTTGTAAATAGCACAAGACCAAAACGACAAAAATCCAACAAGTAGAAGTCGAGATATGAATTTAAAAAAAAAATGTAACATAGCACATAGAAACAATGAGCACTTAAATGGGTTATCCGGCCACGCTGTAGCAGGGCAAAGTCAAACGTCCAGGCCGAACGAGATGGAGCGCGGGCCGGATGCAGGGACCCATTTGGGCCTGCTGTACCAAAGTAACTTGAAACAGGATGTGTTGTTGTTGACGGAGATGCAAGGTGAAGCCGAAGTGATGTGTCGGTGTGAAGCCATGCAGTGGACAAGATGCACTGATTTTCTCCACCCAACTGCAGCAATGTGCTGGTTGCGAGTGCAAACCACTGGTTCCGAATGCAATTCAATGCTGCTGCGCCCACTGCAGTCAATGTGTTGATTCTGAATGCAATACGCCGGGTCCTCTCCCTTAAACAATGAGGATGCGCTGGTTCTGAGGAGGATGCATGGATTTTGGATGTGGAAGCACCTCAGGGCTCACTTCCAAGGGTCCAGGACTAGGGTGGCACCACTTGGCAGGGCAGACTCACAGCTTGTAAAGTCCTGATGCAAATGCAGGTAGTGGAAGTCTTTGATATCCCTGAGAATTAGGGCAGGAGGCAAGCCATCAAGCCCTTGGAGTCAATCTGGGTTCAAGTGATGCAGGTCCAGCCCTTCTCACCCAGGTAGGAGAACAGCAAGTAGCAGGGCAGCTCGGAAAGGCAAGAACACAACAAGGCTAGAGTCCAGCAAAGCTGCATTCCAGCAGACCTTTCAGCAACATAGCTGTTTGTCTTCCTGGCAGAGTCTTCACAAGTCCAGACGGGCCCTGAAGTTATGGTGTCAGAGGCCTAGTACTTCTACCCAGTTGTGCCTTTGAAGCGGGGAAGACATCAAAGAAAGCTTTCAACTGCCCTGGTTCCAGACTCGCTACAAGGGGGTAAGCAGCCCTTTGTGTGTGGAGAGGACACAACCGATTCAGGTGTAAGCGTGAGGCTGTGCCCAGCCCCTCGCTCCCATCACCCACAATGGTCCATGAAGACACACCAAACCTTCCTTCGAGCGTGGCTGTCTAGAGGGAATAAACAAAGTCCAGCTGTCACTTGGCCCAGACTAAAAAGAGAAAGGCAGCGGGCACCAAATTGCTAAAGGAAGTAAATGCCAACTTTCTAAAGGCATTAGTAATGCAAGGGGTGGGCCCCATACCAGACAGCTAGATTGGGACAGTAAATATTAGAAAAATCAAAACATCTAGCTGACCATTTGTTGGCTGCTAACTTTTAGACAGACTCAAACCAAATTCACAAATCAGTTGGTCTATTAGGTTTACCAGCTAGATGTTTTGACTTTTCTAAACTTTTTAAAGGTGGCATTTGCTAAACAGTAACTTAAATTCAACATCACCATATGTTCTGATTGTAAATTGTGAGTCCAGTGGCACCAACATTGAAAAGTATATCTCTTTACAATTGGGAATTACACTCAAAAGATGCAATAAGGTAACCCCAAAGTTATCTATCCTATAGGAGAGATACGCCTTGCAGTAGTAAAAAATGAAATTGGGAGTTTTTCACTACCAAGACATGTACAACTTAAAAGTACATGTCCTGCCTTTTAAATACATTGTAGCCTGCCCTGTGAGTAATACAGGGCCTACATTAGGGGTGAATTATATGTATAAAAAGGAAAGGTTTAGGCCTGGCAAGAGGTTTACCATGCCAGGTCAAAGTGGCAGTGTAAAACTGTATGTATAGGCTCTGCAATGGCAGGCCTGAGCCATGGTTTGAGGGTGACTTAAGAGGGTGGCACAATGAGTGCTACAAGCCCACCAGTAGCATTTAACTTTCAGGCCATGGGCACATGCAGTGCACTTTACTACTACTTAATAGTAAATTAAATATGACAATTGGGGTTAAGCCAAAATTATTGTGTTTAGGGCAGAGAGCACAAGCACTTTAGCACTGGTCAGCAGTGGTAAAGTGAGAAGAGTCCTCAAGCCAGCAAAAACGGGGTCAGAAAAATGGAGGAAGGGAGGAAGGCAAAAAGTTGGAGAAAGACTGCTCTAAGGCTGTCAGGTCTAACAGTAAGTAACCTTTTTCACTATGGAAAGATGGAATTCCTGTTTTGTTGAACTGTTTTTTATCCCATCACAGAATGATGGACAGCAACGCTTCTTTTTTTTTTAATCTGTCACAGACATCTTTCTTTTACTGTTTTCTGATTTTATATACAGGATATAGCACTTCCTGATGTGCAGGTAGTCATGCACACTTGTTTAACATCAATTGAATGTAATTATCCAGTAATAAAGAATACTGTCTTTATTAAACCTTTCTATACTTAGATGCATTTTGACATCCTGATGCATATCCAGACCCAAAAGAAATCCCGCTCCCTTAAAAAACATTTCTTTTTTACACCTCTCCCTCAGGTGTGGCTATAAATCACTACCCCTATCCAGAAACGTCATGTTTTCCCATCTCCAGTGGGAAATGCTTCCCTTGTGCTTCCTGCCATTGAATGGGAGTTATAACTTAGATTCAGGCCCTTAGAAGTTTGTTAAAGATGTGGATTGTGTTCCTACTTTTGCTGACTACGCGTACCCCACTAGACGTGGGTCTCCAGTTCTGCTGGCAATCTGTGTACTCTGTCCTCCCTGTTGGACTGACTTGGGATTGTGTGGTGCTTGGTCTGTTATTATGGCCGCCTTCCCCTGTTTCCCTGGTGGGCTTGGAGCCCGGGTTGTGATTTCTCTCCTTGATGTTATTGTGGACCTCTGAAATGCATATTGAGTCAACAACAAAGCACCAGGGAGAGGCCCCTACAACCTTTGCTTCCAGCTCGGATTAGGGGTGCAATGTACCTGCCTGTTGTGTGGAAAGAGGACTCCTTATATCTTGTCCAGGTCAATACAACCTCTTTTTCCTTTCTGAGGTGCTATGATGTAGTGCTAGATATAAGCCATTCAAGATACATTTTTAAGATGTAAGGGGAAATTTAGCATTTGGTGGTGTAGGAAGCCAGTATAAATACACAGGCCTTACACCCCGCTTAAATTCCAGTTCCACTGTCTCGTTTAGAGGTGGGCGAACCAGTAGGTTTATGACAGTGAGGCCTCACCTTTCTCTGCCATCAGAAATGTATGTCCTGGTAACCCAATTGCCTTTCCATTTCTGGGTTAATATACAAGCCATGGTTGACCTGTGCAGGAATATCGAGCAATGGTCATCATCCATGGGTAGACAACCCTCTGCAAGTCAGGGTTATTGCTTTTTGTTTCTTGGGCAATTTATTCCTGCAAATGAAAAGAAATGTATGCTGGCTTCCAAAACATGGCAGTCAGCCAGTCTTTCGGATTAGAAAAAAGTGTTGTTTCTGCATTGAGGTGAGAACCTGTGCCACAACAATCCAGCTCTGTACTTTTAGTGGGAGGTAATCCACCTTGGAGGGTGCATAGGAGTACCCCCATCTTCAATAACAAGATGGCAGCCCACCTGCTGAGCTGTAAATGGGCTCATTATATTTGCAGTCTCGGAGGCAAGAACTCAAATAACTTTAGAAAACATAGACATTTTGATAGGAGTTGTACCAGTAAAATATATATGAAATTGCTAAAAATCCTTAAAGTACAACATTGACATGTACAGTATCAAATGGACTCTATGAACTGTTTGGGCGTATGTCAGGTAAAAATATATTAATCGTATGCACTAAATTATAGCTTTGCATCTGTGAACTCATTTTTAAAAAGTGCTTAATGTAGGGGCTCAACGCATAGGCTTATCTTTCTGATTCAATGTTATGATTGCCATGGTGATGACGGGCTAAAGCTTTTGTCAGTGCAATGATCCTGTCAATGTGTGCATGGAGGTTTACAGCCAGAAAATTACAGGCCGGACAGGCCTTTTCTTCCACAGGGCTTTTTACCAGTGGGCGGGAATCCTTGGAGCCATGATTTGAAAGCCTCACGCCATTTCTAGTGCCTCTGCCACTTTCACCAGCTCCCAAAGGTTAATTGCAACAGGTACGGGAAGGCTTCAAGAGAGAGAGAGAGGGAAGCTAGAAAGAAAGTGGTCAGAGAAGGAGAAGAGAGGGACAGGAGCCAAGGATAGAGAGATAATGGATAGGTGGAAAGAGAGCAATAGCACGAAAAAGGCAGGGCTGGTTTGAGCATTTCTGCCAAGGCTGCCTTTAGTTTCCCAGTGCTGCCCTGGCCAATAAACATATTGCAATAACTAATGCAGTTACACTTACAGCAAAAAAGCAGTATCCCACCTGCCTATGTCACAATGTGAAATGACAAACTCGAGTGCCAATGGAAAAGAAAAGGTGACCACAACTAATTAAATCAAGAAACAATGTTTTCCAAAGTTAACTCTACTTAAAAATGTGAATAATAAAAACGGTGTTTTGATATACATTAAGATAATTGCTGGTATATACAGATGGAAACAGGCTACTCGGTGGCCATCAGTCAGGATTCAGACCCGCCCAAGGTAAGGAATCCCTAGTATTGAATGTCAAAGTTGACATATTTGCAAACCTCTCTGATGACCACCAGACCTCTACCTCACCCTGGCCATTCAGCATGTAGTTATAAAACTATTGCATCTGTCTACAAATATTGGAAGTGTGGACAGGAACCTCAGGGAACTCAGTTCGACCTTGGAGTGAATCCAACAAGTTCTCAATGAGCAAAGTGATCATAACAGAATAGGTTCAGACAACACCTTTTGTTGGGTGTGAGGTGCGGTCCATCAGGGGTAAGCTCAATCACAGTTAAAAAAGTAATTGACCACCAGCTAAGGGGGCAGATCGACATTGACGAAAAACAATGACATCTACACCGCTTACAACATGGCAGTGTGGCAGTGAGAAGCCTACTGCAGAAATTAAAGTTATTGAGGAATCTATGCTACCATTACCTTTTTTGGGATTATATATTTACACCTTTTTCAGACTAATGTTCCGTGACTTGCAGGGTAGCTTTTGATTCCTAAGCCAGTCCTGAGCATGTACATTTGTTTTAAAACTCTTTAATGTGTGAATCCCTGGAAAAGAGGGCTATGAACTGTATTTGCTTGAGAGGGATTTCCTCTTGCTTGATAGTCCCTTAGTAAGGGTTATGTAACTACACAACAGATGGAAAATATCGAATACCAACCTTTTTACTAAGAATACTTAGCCGCGGCCCGTGCAGGTAAGAGCGGTGGGGCAGAGGGCGGTTGGGGGGGATTCGACAGACGACCTTGAGGGAAAATTAAATAGATAATTAATTTTCCCTCGTCGTTGTCTGTCGAAATCCCCCCTCATCCGGCCCCACCGCCTTACCACTCTTACCGGCTGTGAATACTATTGATAACAAAGTTAAAACAAATGCTAGTAAACCATACATAAGTTGAACCCAAGAAGGTATAATACAAATATACTCAGTATCTTCTTATTTTCTGTCAACTGATGCTCAAACATACATTGCTTAAGAAAAATAATTGTCTACCTTTACACATGGGCAGTGGTCCACTCCAGTGTGATGGTTGTCCCAAGATGCATTTAATAGTAACTTCTCCCATAAGCTCAAAGCCTTCATAGCACATGAATGTGAGGGACTCCCCTGGCAGATAAAGTCTCTTGTAAAGGATTTGGTAGCCATTTTCAGGTAACCCAGGATTGTCGCACGCAAGTGATTCTTCAGCTGCAAAAACATACATCCGTAAACCTATCATTTGTGACAGTCAACTAAAGTGCTCCTATAATGGCATATATTTAATAAAGATTTGTTCACCCTAAAATCAGATCAAAAGACCGCTTGTTAGCAAAATTTACCTGATAATATTACATTTTGTGAAATAATAGGAACTTTAGTTTGCATACTGCCATTACAATGTTGAAGATTTGCTTCACTTTTATACCATGCAAATACCCTGAACAGAATCCACACGACCTTTATACACTATGGCTTAAATTACAAGTTGCATGGTACATTTACCAGCAGAAATCTCTGACTCTAGACCCAGTAACTGCAGTACCCCTTCATGGTGTAATTATGAGCATTTGTTACCAAAATAAGGAATAACATTCAAAACTGGAATTACTTGGCCTTTTCTGCCTGCGGTTTTCCCATCCTAGGGACAATTCTGCTTGTATTTACCACCTGTAGTAGGTGGTAAAAGGGAGAAGGGGACCTATGTGAGTGGGAGGGGCAGGCTGTGTGATGGCGGGGGGGGGGGGGGGGGGGGTGATGCTCACTCAAGCCCTAGGAAGCCAGTCATGCACTTGCATTTAGAGTCCCTGTCCAATCTGCATGTGATTTTACTAGCCAGATTTCCAGCCAGTAAAAAAGAGTCCGGTGTTTCTGCACCCAGGAACTCTGGGAGTGGGAACACATGGCAGTTGTGACCGTGTAGAGTATCTCGCATGCGTAAACTGCTTCACCCCTCTCTTAAACCCATTTGTAATCTCTAGCCAAGAACATCACATTAAATGTTTAAGACCTGATGGCAATAGCAAATCACCACTTTTAACAGCAGACAATCCAAGATAAAATATCGATTAAAGTTTAAAAAGATTGCTCTAGTGAAAGAACATTTATGGCTCATGCTCTAGTTCCACAGGGTGCATGATGCCATTTGAAAGTACATGCAAACAGCAACAAGGGCAATCTTGTTCATAAAATATTCACAAACCATAATCATGCAAAAGAGAAAAAAATTATAGAACGTTTGTTTATTAAACTTGGAGGTTTCTGTGGAGATCTGCTTATGTCGTTGTGTGCTTGTTTACCCTCGGCCCTTCTAACAGCAAGGACACAGCACAAGGAAAAAGGAAGGAAAGTGTCCATGTATTGCTTTTGTATTCAGTGGATAGGATTTAAATCACCTGTAATAAGTTTCTTGATTTTAGAGGACACTGTTGTGGCATTAGCAGGTTTTTAGAGTTTTGTGTGGTACAGATCTTGCTGAAGTTGTTGTTATATCTGGTTTTAGAACATTGCACGCTACGAAGAACCTCTCACCTCCCTTTGATGTGAAACATACTATTGTGATATAGGTAATAACCCACTTAGGTGATTAGAAGTATCAATGGTTATCATGTTGCCAGTTATTATGGGGCTTGAACATAAAAACACAGATGCATCCTATGGATTAAAACCACAAGACAGTGATCAGATTGCGGAGGTATGGAATGAATGAACGAAAGAAAAATCTTGGTCTTCAAAAAAATGAGATATAGTGATCTCCCAGGCAGCCGCGGTTGGTAGTAGGAGTAACTGCAGGGCGGTGACGTGGGGAGGGGGAGGGGCAGGGTGGGGGGTAGTAAACTATGGATTACGGACGTTTACAGGTAAGTTAACATATCAATTAATAAAACGAATTTCGTTGTGTGCACTGCATCGTCAAATGCGATGCAGTGCACGCAACGAAATTCGTTTTATTAATTTATATGTTAATTTACCTGTAAACCTCCGTAATCCATAGTTTACTACACCCCACCCTGCCCCTCCCTCTCCCCACGTCACCGCCCTGCAGTTACTCCTACTACCGACCGCAGCTGCTCCCAGGTGATGTTTGCTATGCTTAGGAGTATGGGAAGTCACTCCGCCAACGACCTGGCCGAGGACTATTTGTGGTACTTCGCTGGAGTCATGTCATGGTGACTGGCTTGACAATGTTTTTCTTTCCCAAAAACAAAACTTCTAAAACAGGTTTTTTTTGTGAGAAACAAAAAATAAATGTCCTCAACATGCAGGAAGTTTTCTCCCTCCGAAGACATTTCTGCTGTTTCCTGCCTGGAACCACCATGTCTTGTGTGGCTAACCATACCAGGGAAAACGACAGGCCATTCCTAAATAGACCGACCTTTATATAGTCATTCATTGATGAGCTGTAGGTCCAAGGGTTCTGACGGCTAAGCGACTGTAGAAAACCTGGCAATTAAGCTGAGTGTAAATGAGGTGGGGAACTGTTGTTTAGGTCTCGCCTGATCCAGCGCTTGCGCTGGACTGGCTGAGACCTTTAGTGTACGGGTTTTCAAAGTGGTGCCACACGGCCTAGCGCTTGCGTTCACGCACGCAGCCAACAGCTTTCAGCACCCGGGGCGCCATCTGGAGCTTTCACTTTTTCCACCCACGTCGCGCGGCCAATGCTTGTTTGGTCAGCATTCGAGGGAACCCGACAAACCTATTTGCTTTGCTAATATATTTTTTTATGTCCCACTTATTTTCATTGCTTGTGTCGATTCTGTGTACCGTACAACAACTGTACTATAAGCTAATTTGAGGATATTGTAGTTTAAGGATACCGAAAGGACGTAAAACTGAGTTGGCCTAGCCGGAATAATTCGATGTCCTCGCTTGCAGATTATCCAGATGCCGGCAGGGGGCGCTGAAGTCACTCAGTCAACGCATTTCTCTGAATTGTGCTCGCTTTACACGCGCCCTTGTATGCTGTCAGCAGGTGGCTCACAGTTGGTTTGCGGCATTTGTTGATTAACAACCGCCGCTTCTTAATGCTCGCAGTGACTCTATTGAAGCCGAGGCATCGGAGTAATTCACCATGGAATATACGCGCCTGGTGTTCACGAATGCACTCTGTAAGCCAAAGCAGGCAGCTGCAGCTCTGAACATGTGCAATATTCAAGAAGAAAGCTGCCTCATTGTGTTCACACTGCCGAGGCTCGGCTCCTCGGCTCTGACGCATCTTCCACTGGATGTAAGGGAAGGCCTGGCCAGATGTGAAAAAAATGTGAGGTTCGTCTTCCCTGGCCACCTGTGCTTTTTATAATATTGACCGATTTTAGACTTCTAGTTTTATTTATTCTTAATTCGCTCCTCTACAGTAATGCACAGGCTGAATATTGCACAGGTCGGTCCTGAAATATATTTGCTATGAATATTTTGTTCTAGCGCCATAAGTTACTGTTTTAGTGTATCTTCGAATGACGCTGTTTCACAGAACATTCCAAAATGCCACCTGCCATTTCGCTCACGCGAAGACACGTAAACACAAGCATTGGCATAGCCAATAGGTCTCGCCTTTGGGACCTTATAAGTGTTTAGTTATCCAGCACAATATCCTTGGTTCAACAACATCAACTGTTGCATGGCTAAACACTTATAAGGTCCCAAAGGCGAGACCTATTGGCTATGCCAATGCTTGTTTTAGGGATGGTAGCCCTGCCGACTTACGATGGGGCTTTCACACCACTAAAAGATAAGTGACGTCAATTGCCTGCTTTCATTCATAGGCGTATTCCGAATGTAAATCCCTAAGACCTGATTTGGTGTTCATGAACCCCCACGTTCACAAGCTCTTTTTGTGTACTTAACAGGAGACTAGGAATACCTGTGTCCTAGATAGGGAGCCTCTGAAAGGAGTAGTACTTCTTCCCTGGTGCTGTCTGGCTAGCCACCTACCCAAATTGGTGGAAACGCTACAGTCAAAAACCGAGCAATTTGAAATAAAAAGGCCGTGTGAAATACCAGTGAAAAAGAGACTATATATTTTCACCAAACAGTGTCCATACTACTCTTGATTTCAGTTGAATACAGGAATGATTTGAAGTTCAAGGCAGTAGTCTTCAAGGTGGAACGTACACAAGGGCTAGTATTAATGAACGTGCCTTGTAAAAATATGCTATAGCTCATTTCTTTCCGGCTATGATTTGATTAAAAATTTATAGAGCGCACGCATGCCCATGGGTGTCATGGCGCTGTACAGAGACAAGGAACTACAGGAGAAATGTCACGGCTGGGTCTAAATGGAGGTAAACAGCCAGGTTTTTACCTCTTTCCTGAATGACAGGATAGAGGGAATGTTTTTGATTGTGATTGGGAGGAGATTCCAGGCCCTTGCTGCGTGTAGCAGAAAGCTTCTCCCCCCCCACCTGACCTGTTTGAATCTTGGGATCTGGATTAGTTTTGCTTGGCTAGAGCGGAGATTCCGGGAAGGCTCATATAGTTGTAAATGAGTTTTTAGAAACTGAGATCCACTCCCATGCAAGGCCTTATAGGCCAGGCAAACAGATTTAAACTCTATTCTTTTGTCTATTGGAAGCCAGTGTAGAGATCTTAGTTTGTGTGTAATCGGCTCAGACCTGGGAATGTCAAGAATCAGTCTTGCTGCTGCGTTTTGCAGGCGTTGTAGTTTAGCTAGGTGCTGAGCCTGCATCCCTACATACAGAGCATTTCCGTAGTCAAGCCTGGATAAAGCCAGGACTGTTATCACCGTTTTACGAGAATCTAAGGGGATGAAAGGCAGGAGCTTCCTTATTACTTTCAAAATGTACCACGTGGTTGATGGCAGTTTGTTGGACTGGGCTTCAAAAGTCAGTTTGTTGTCTAGTATAAAACCCAGATTTTTCAGTTTATTTACTGGTAGTGGGCAGTGGCCTAAATTGAGCGGCCACCACTCCAGGGGCCAGGTTTCCATATCAGTACCTAGCAACATAACTTCACTTTTGTCTCCATTTAACTGTAGACAATTATTCTGCATCCACTGATTGACTTGTCTCATGCAGTTTTGAAATTTTTCTGCTGTTTCACTGACATTATTTTTAATCGACACCACTATTTGGGTGTCGTCAGCGTACGAGACAGGTAGAAACCCACAGTTCCTAATGATTGCAGCTAGGGGCTCAACATACAGATTAAAAAGAGTGGGGCTTAGAGATGACCCCTGAGGTACACCACATGGCGAGCTGAAAGGTTGTGATTTTGCTTCCCCAAGCTCTACTGTAAACGTTCTGTTGGACAGATAGGAGGCAAACAATGATCGGGCCGACGAATGCACTCCGGCTTCGTCTAGACGGGTAAGAAGTGTATCATGGTTGACCGTGTCGAAGCTATCTACTAAACCCATGAGGTATAGGTGTCAGCATCCTATCTCCTGGTTTGGGACCTTTTCGTTGTAATGCGCTTCCATGCTTTGCAAATCCTATCAAGTGGAATTTTATGAACACATACTTCTCAGCTTCTTGTGACAGTATTTATCTTCAGAACTAGTGAGCTAAAATATGACTAAAAAACCTTATTCCAATGAGCGTAACGGGCCTGCATGAGCGTTTGGCATTTTTATCACTATTCATCAGGGTGCCAGGGGACATTCTGTCCAGCACTCTGCCAAATTTTAACAAAGAGAGGGAGTGAAGAGGATTTCTGGTAGAACCTTCCTCCTATGTCAGACTACAACTAAACAAGGTGGTTCTACTCAATGTGATATAGAAATATATTTTTGTATTTTATTATTTTAAATAGTGAATAAACAAATAAAGCAGTGCCTTCCGTGATTTCAGATAAAGGCACTTGATGTTTTTTTAAAATACCCCTCACACACTATGAATTCCCATAGTGTCATGCTTCATCATGGGTCAAGTAGAGGAAGAAATCCGAGATTCCAAGGACCAAGAAATAACTACAGATATCCCAACCAACAAAGAGCTAGAGGATGGGGACATTTCCAAGGGCCACCAATGTATTCACCACAGTTCTTTGGACAACCTCCCTTTCCACCTCCACAGGGAGCATATCCCCCATGGGGTTACCCACCTCAAGATTTTCCATATTTTGAACAGCCTCATTTTTTAGGACCTCGCCAAGGGAGAAACAGGGGAAGAAATCGGAGAGGAAACAACGTCCATTGGACCCCGAGAGACGAGGATCAAACAAGAGTATCAACCAGGAGCATGACAAGAGCAACCACGAGCAAGAAATGAACCTTGTCGTGAATCTAACCGACATACAGCTAACCCCGGAACAAATCTCAGTTTTGGAAAAAGGCCTGGGTTTCGTACCAACGTCAAATATGTATAAATTTCTTCTATGCAAAGAAATACAAGAGTTCATGAGGAGATTGAAATTGCAAGTCTTCTTCAAAGACAAAGAACCTTCCTCCTCATCTGAAGGAGATACAGGCTTAAAACCGAAATCCAGTTTCACACCACTAAACTGCACTCTTCCAATTGAATTACTTGCTTTCGAAAAAGCAGTCATGAAAGATCTGGAAAATCTTGATAACACAACAAACAAGACTTTTCAAAATATAACAAAAGAAGAAAGACATGCAATACAAGAATTAAGTAACAACGACGATTTGGTGATAAAACCTGCGGATAAGGGAGGAGCTATTGTTTTACAAACAATGGAACAATATGACAACGAATGCAGACGACTGCTTCAAGACAGGAGAAATTACGAGGTCTTAAACCAAGACCCCACAGGAAAAATCAAAACCAAAATAAAGAACTTGGTAGAAGAAGCTTTTGCTCACGGATGGATAACGAGAAAAGAGGGGGACTTTTTAGTTCAAGAATCCCCAATAACACCATACTTTTATACCATCCCAAAGATACATAAGAAATTGGAGAATCCCCCAGGTCGTCCGATTGTATCGGGAATAGGATCAATTTTGGAACCTGTCTCGAAATTTGCAGATGCATACCTAAGACCTATGGTGCAAAAAACATCCACTTACTTGAGAGACACCAAAGATGTCCTGATATTATTGGAAGATCTCCTTTTTAATCCACAACAACAACTACTTATCAGTTGTGATGTAGAAAGTTTATACACGAGTCTCCCCCACACCGAGACTTTGGACATTATCGAAGAAGTTCTCTTCGATGTTGATTGGGAATATCAAACCCCTAGAAATGTCGTCATGGAGTGCTGTAGTCTAGCTCTAAGAGAGAACTTTTTTGAGTATAAGGGTACACTCTACCTCCAGAAGCACGGGACCAGCATGGGGAGCGTTTTTGCTCCCAGCATAGCTGGTCTCTATGTGCATCATCTTGAGACCACCAAGATTTTACATCAAAGCAATCCTTTTTTCAAGCATATCAACACCTGGAAGCGGTATATAGACGACATCTTGATCATTTGGGAAGGTGACGAGAGCACCGCTAAAAGTTTTATTACGTGGTTAAATCTCCAAGACAATTTCCTGAAATTTACCAGCACCATTTCCAACAAAGAATTGGTATTCCTTGACCTCAATATATCGCCAAAGGATGGCAGACTCATGACCACCACCCATTTCAAAACAACATCTAAGAATTGTCTCCTTTTGTACAAAAGCTTTCACCCTAGACATCTGCGTGATAATCTTCCTTATGGACAATTTTTGAGACTCCGACGAAATTGTACAGAAGTCAGCAATTTCAAAATTCAATCAAAAGCTCTCACCGACAAACTTGAAAAAAGGCAGTATCCTAAAAAAATCATAGAGAAGGCCTACAAAAGAGCTCGCAATAACTGCAGGGAAAGTCTCCTTGAACCCACCAATCGTAAACCCGAGGAAGAAAGAAGACCATTCTGCATTACGACATACAACACCAATTCCAATCAGGTCACCAAGATCATCAACAAACATTGGCGTATCTTGAACAGTGCAGATCTGAGTCTACCAAAGCCAGTCTTCTCACATAGAAGAGGAAAGAGCATTCGAGATATGATCGTACACACAAGACCACGCAAAATTGAAAATACACAACAATCAACTGCAATGGCAAGTATACACGGGCACCACCCATGCGGCAAATGCAAAGTATGCCCACTTACCAAAAAAAGTAAGGAAATCATTTTCCAAAATGGTACAAAATGGGAACAGAGAAAATTCACTTCCTGCAATAGTAGCAATGTAGTATACCTCATTTTGTGTCCATGCAGGCTTGAATACATAGGCATGACGACCAGACCAGTAAAAGTCAGGATTGGCGAACATAAGAGCAATATAAAATGTAAGAGAGGAACAACGAAAATGTCATCACATTTTCTCGAATCTGGCCATAAACCAGAAGATATATCTTGGACTGTTATTGAACAGATATCAAATGAGAAATACCTGTTGGAAAAAGAGCAACGATGGGTGTTCCGTCTGAAAACTAATGTCAATGGATTGAACGATGACATCCCCTGGGGCCAACTATAAGAAGATCCTAATTAATAAACAACTCTATTTTCCCAGTCTAGCATTAAGAACTTCTTTACCTGAACAGTCTGTTTTTAAAAAAAAAAAAAAATAAATAAAAAAAAAAAAAAATGACCTTGAGAATGCCACTTCTAGACAATCATGTAGCGTAACTATGAATACCCAAAAGGATACATCCTGATCTCTCATTCTTGCACATTGATTGACTCCCCATTTCAAGCAAAACGAACTGTTGAAAGTTCAATAGTTTCTTTAAATGAAAAATGCCCCCAGTAATTTCGCTACCTGTTCTAAAAATAAACATTTCAGCTGGATATTACATAACACAAGTGTATGTTCATTAGAGTAAAACCGGCTTTTGAATCTGGCACGAACGATAGAATCTTAACAGGAAGTGAGTATATATTAGGACAACAAACATCCCAAATACGGGAGGCCATTTTGGAAACGGGTCGCGCACTAGCTTATTTTCCCATTTTACGCGCCTCTTCCGGGGAATAGCTTAGATTGAAATACACCTCAGTACTGAGAAGGCGCTGAACGGAGCAGCACGGTGGAAAGCTGAGGTGAGGAAAGATTCACCAAAATGTAAGTACGACTAGCCTAAGTCTTTAAAAAAGGCATCACTGAATCTATTCCCTCTCACGCTCCGGCGATAGTAACAACCACTTCATTCTTTTGACAATCACTCTTCTAAAACACAGTTTATCTTATCTACAGTGATTGGTAGAAGTTCCCCCTTTCTCCGATGCAAGCTCATGAGATCGGATAATTATCCGCAATGAAGTATGTATATTTTTTCGTTATGTGAATCAGGCTATAACGAGTTTGTGGAATACAGCATGGATGACAACACGTGTTTAATTGTGATCTCGCACAAGCTAACAGTGTACAAAGCAACTTCTCTTTACAAAAACAGAGTCAGATGGCTATCATTTTAACGAGTTTTTTTTTTTTTTTAATGAAAGTAGGTGTATGTGTGTGTGTGTGCTATCTTCTCGGAATGAAAGAACACAGTATACTTTGCTTATTGCATCTTGGTCTTTGGGAATCGGCTGGTGTAAGAATACCCAGCATTGATCCACAGAAAAATATATCACGTTACATGGCAAAAAATTGGAAGGATTGCAAATGTGTAAACACATGTGCTGGCTAAATAAAAGCCAGAATAATGGGTGTACTAAGAACCATTGAAAAGAAAAATATATCACGATTTCCTTTTCAGCTAGCAGTAATATGCAGAGTATGAAGATGTGGCTATATGAACAACTCAAGGGTCGTTTTTCATTCACCTTTTTATGTTTACAGATAACGAAGCAACGCCATTTCAATCAAGGAAGGTCAATGTACCTGTGAAATTCCCCAACTTGGGAGGACTTAAAACTAGTGAATAGGCATACTACCCTATCCATATTTCTTGAGTGTAGTAGGGACATATATATATTTTTGGTCCTGATGAGTAAAGCAGTGGGGCCTGCTTACGAAACATGTTGACCCAGTAGGGAGTATCTAATTGGTATACACCCCCTACGCAACCCCATTTTTTAACCATTCTCAGCTAGGGAATTTAATAAAGTTTGTTTTTTCCACTAGCTAGAGGATTTTTAATTTTTTGCATATTTCACTCACTAACCCTATCTCACTCACCATCACTTTACACATAGTTTTTCTTCCTTCACCTAACAACAGTGCTCCCATATATCTATTGGTTGAAGCACGCCCCGCCCCGTAGAGGGACGGGAAGACCCCCATGATGAAGCATGACACTATGGGAATTCATAGTGTGTGAGGGGTATTTTAAAAAAACATCAAGTGCCTTTATCTGAAATCACGGAAGGCACTGCTTTATTTGTTTATTCACTATTTAAAATAATAAAATACAAAAATATATTTCTATATCACATTGAGTAGAACCACCTTGTTTAGTTGCAGCACTCTGCCAGACAGAAAGGCACCATATTTAGAGCTCACCTCCAGCCCAACAGTGCTCTCTGTACCCGCAGAGGCGCTCCAGTCACAGCGGTTCACCGAAGGCACCAAAAGTTTGGTGAATGACCTCTGTCAAGTTTGACGGCCATCTGCCAAAGGTTTCGTTTTTGAAAAACTACTAAAGTAGGAGTTTGTTTTTGAAAAACAAATAACTAATGAATTATTCCATGGTCAACGCTAGTGACGGACAGAAAAAAAGGACATCAAACGGTCCTCCCTAAATAGGGCGGGCTGTGTAATGCTCCTGCGCTGATGGCCATCACTTCGACAGGCCGTTGGCAGAGCCAACAGGTGAACCGTTGACAGTCCACCCAATTTTCAAAAGGGTGGGCAGACTGAGAGTTTGGTGGACAGCCTACTTTGTCCCTTTTGTGAGTGCCCTATTGGCCAAACTCTAAAACAGGCCTATAGTTTTTATGTTATTGCTGCTTAAAGCTAGCAAACATGTATACAGTTCTGCTAATATCCTTCATTATTACAAAGCAGGCATCTGACAGTACTGATAAGCATGAAAGGTAAGCACAAGAAACTTACAAACACAGTGGGGAATCCTTGACGTCCAGATCGGAGTACCCGTCTCTCTGCTGTAACAAGTGAGCAGGGAGCTTCCTTCTAGGACGAACCCCGGGTTACATGTATACTGAATTGTTGTTCCTACGAGAAGTACGGGGTCGGATATCAGCCGGGTGGAATGCTCCACTTCTCCTGGGTCAGTGCAATACATAACTAGGAAACAAAAAGATTGGACTGTTATTTCATCTTCAAATTGAACGAAATAAATTTAAAAAAACATTGAACATGATGAAGGCACAATGCATGTATGATTGATTGCATAATCACAAACCTTGCTGTTTATGAAAAGCTTTTCATGTGTTGGTATATGAGAACTTCATGTGATGCATTTTCATGTCACTACTTCATCCTGCAGAGCGACTGCAATCAGGATGCCTACTGCATGCATAAGTACCGATGGGATCCAATCAAAACTAATCCGCAGCGCTGTACGTTTTATCAATTGATTGAAAGGGACTTTTGCCTTCCTGGGAAATACAACATCCCTTAATGCATCTTGATGCCTCCTAGAGCAGGGTACTATGTTTATTTTTCTACAGGAACAACCATTATAACTTCTTTATCATTTTATTGCATTCCTTATTTAGACCGGTTTACTTTTCTATGAATGATGCTGTTTTTTTAAACTCATCTTTTGGCCTACAAATGCAGAGAGGTTAAGCATAGAGGGTATCCATTCAATATTTATGGCTTCAGAGGAGCAAACATACAATACAATCAGGCACCAGTACACAGGTACTCTCTATCTTTGTGGACAAGCCAAACTAAAACGAAGGGATTCAGTTTTAAATAGTTGGACATCCGCTCCCACACCGTTAAAAGAAACATATGTGAAATAATTCAATTTGTTTGGAGATTGTATTGTTTAATGTAATATAAAAGGATTTGTAGAGTGTGGACTTATCACCCATGAGGGTCTCTAAGCGCTGAGTAGGGGAAGGTCCGGGGCATCAGTTGAAGAGCCAGGTGTTCAGTTTCTTGTGGAATCTTGTGAATGTGTTGTCTGTTCTGTAGTCCTTGTGGAGGGAATTCCAGGTCTTTGCTGCTCGATAGGTGAATGAGCGGCCTCCTGCCCTACTTCTGCAAATGTGTGTGAGGCAGCTTAGAGATCGTGGTTTGGCTGGTGGAAGTGCAGATGACGGTTGAGGTATACGGGTCCATTCTGATGCATTGCCTTTAAAGAGAGGGTGAGTATCTTGAAGTGGCAGCGTTTCTGGACAGTAAACAAGTAGAGTTCCCGAAGGTGAGGTGTAATGTGGATGCAGGTGAGAAGCTTGAGAACCAGTCATGTGGTGGCATTTTGAATTGTTTGCAGCTTGTGTGTGAGGTGGTGGGTACTCCGTAGTAGAGGGCATTGCCGTAGTCTAAGCTGCTTGTGATCAAAGCCTGGATGACTGTCTTTCTGGTGTCTAGGGGGAGCCATTTGAAGATTTTTCTGAGCATGTGGAGGATGTTGAAGCAGGTGGATGTGACAGCATTGTCTTTGGGGCTCATGGAGATTTTGGTGTCCAGGATAATGCCCAGGTTTCGAGCCCGATCGATGGGAGTCGGAGTGGCTCGAAATTCGTTGGGCCACTAAGTGATGTCCCAGGGGGAGTAATTGGGTATGAAAATCTCAGCATTGAGCTTCAGGTAGTTGATGTAAATCTAGGTGGCAACTTCGTCATGCAACATTTAAAGTTGTTTTTGGTGTTGATGGAGTCTTCTAAGTGGGTCAGGATGAGTTATGTGTCATCGTCATACAATAGAATGCTGAGACCCTGGGAAAGGGTGATTTTTGCAAGTGGCACAAAGTAAATGTTGAAGAGGATGGGACTGAGGGATGATCCCTGTGGTATCCTGCACATGATGTCTTTGAGTTCAGAATGAATAGAAGTAGCCTAACACGTTGTGTCCTTTCGGACAGAAAGAAGAACATCCATTGCAGGGCTGGTCTTTGGATTACTGCGTCATTGAGTCTGCTGATGAGTGTGTGGTGAGAGACTGTGTTGAAATCAGCAGAGAGGTTGAGAAAAATAATGGATGCGGCGTGTCCTTGGTTCATGATAGTGCCTATGTCGTCCGTTGCAGCGATGAGGACCTGTTGCGGGCCCAAATCCGACTAACTCACAGTGCCTCACTTGAACTCCTAACCTTTCTAGAGTAGCAGGTGATTTCAGCAAACCTAGCACACAAACCTCAGTCTCCAAGGGAACCGTGGAAGCAGATCATCGCCTTTCATTCTCACTTATGCATGTCCATAGTAAACTGAAGAAAGTCACAAAGGAAGTTTACAATATATTTATTGAAACTAACATAGTCTATTTTGAAGGAGGTATGCTGCGATTAATAAACAGATACAACTAAGCAAAGTAATCAACATTACAAGCAGGCCGTAAATAATGAACAACTTGACCATGGCAAGTAATATATCTATCTAGACCTACCCTCACTATGTGAGCACAGGAATATATTAGTTTTTTCTAGGATAAGCGCCGAATGCCGCGCCTGTTATGTGTAGTTAGGTGGTCTGCCTCATAGCTGTAAACTCAGTATACGCAAGGCTGCTGCCTCCATTCCAAGACTGGTCTCTCTGCTGGATTTCTCCCCTCTGCTCTCCAAGGGCTGAGACACAGTTTATATGATAAGTACTATTGTGTTAAAAAACTGCAGCTGTGCTGCTGTCTTGTGTCTAAAACATTAGGAGATTTGGCTGACCGGGCATAAGAAAACAGTACACCATGTTGTTTGACCTTGTACGGAACGTTCATACTGAATCCCAAGAAGCGTCACTGAATAACAAATAATATGTGAAGCGTAATTCTAAAATAATATCATGTCACAAAAACAGATGTTTTATGTGTGGCTATGCTAAGCAAAGGCAGTCTAAAGCTGCAAAAAATAGCAACCAAGGGAGAACCAAAGTGAGCCCAGAAGGGGAAATACTACAGGCTGTCTTGGTGCTATGGTTGCTGCAAAATCCTGATTGTGATTTGTCAAGGACAGCCGGAACAGCCGACGCGTTTCGTCCACCAAAGGACTTCTTCAGGGCAAAAAGGGTTATTCAGTGTGACGTGAAAGGTATCTCCATAAATTATTCTTGATCTTGTGATATCCTCACAATTGCCAACGTCCACAGTAATGAGATTCAAGGTCAATATATTTCATATCAGAAATACAAATGTCAAAAATGGCAAAGCCAATTAATGTATGGAAGAAATCACGTCTGCCTGATGGGATGGGTGGATGTTTGACCCTCCTTGGAGATACGAATTCTGGTATCTTCACTTTTCTACATACGCCTAACTAATTGGACGATACTCAAGTCTGACTGGCCTTTACTGTCCGTTCCTAATTGGACGTGATTTCTTCCATACATTAATTGGCTTTGCCATTTTTGACATTTGTATTTCTGATATGAAATATATTGACCTTGAATCTCATTACTGTGGACGTTGGCAATTGTGAGGATATCACAAGATCAAGAATAATTTATGGAGATACCTTTCACGTCACACTGAATAACCCTTTTTGCCCTGAAGAAGTCCTTTGGTGGACGAAACGCGTCGGCTGTTCCGGCTGTTCTGGAAAACTTTGACTTTTAAAGTGTAAAAATTATCAAAGAATAAAAGTGAATCTTTTGTAAAAACATAAAAACTGCTTATGAATTTGAATTTGATTTAACTTACAGTTTTAAAAGTGGTGCATTTGGTTTGGTGATTGTACATGTATTTTCCAGTTTTTGGAACGACATTGTGCTGGCGGGTGTCTACCAAGTTTGCACACTTGCGGTGATTGGATTATATCACCATAACTTACATTGGGTAATTTTCAAATCCGGTGCTGTTCTAGAGGGCCACCGCTAGCTTTGTGTTTGGTTGTATGTGATTTGTCAAGGAGTTTATGATGTTTGATGTTGCGGGACAGTTGACAGTTGATTGCTTTTTCCCAAAAATTTCCGGGGAAGGGATCAGAGAGATGGGTTGATAGTTGCTGCGGACTTTTGGCTCTGCGGATGGTTTCTAGAGGAGGGGGTGACATCTGTGTGTTTCCAGGCATCCAGAAATGTGGCTGTGGTGATCTATGAGTTGATGATGGACTGTAGTACTGAGCTTATCTTGATACTGCCAAGGTTGAAAAGTCGGTGTGGCACTGGATCCATGGGGGCACCTGGTGGGTGGATGTGATGATTGTAGTGGTTTCTTCGGTGGTGAAAGGGGTCCAGTTGGAAAGATGTTTTGCTACTGCAGTTGATTCATGAGGTGCATGAGGGAAGGGTATAGGAGGAGGGCTGTATAAGTTGGAGATGTTGTTGTGGAAGAAGTCTGAGAGTTCATTGCAGAGGTCCTGCGATGGGGTGATGGCTTTGTATGTGGCTGTGGCGTGGGTGAATTCTTTGACAATAGTGAAGATTTCTTTAGGTTTGTGTTGCTGGGTCCGATTCTCTAGGACATAGCCCTCTTCTTGGCCTCTCTCAGCTCGTGGTGGTGGGATCTGAGTGCATTCTTGTAGGTGCTCCTGCCTGTGGGCTTTTGAGAAGATCGCCACTTTCTTTCCAGCGGTCTGCAGTGTCTCTTGGAGTTCCTGAGAGTGACTGTGTATCAGTTGAGGGGAACGAGTCTGTTGGTGTAGAAGGTGAGCCATTCGTTGAGGCACTGGGCATTTCTGTTGGCGGCACCAGACAGAGTGGATAGTATAGGTGAGGGTATCGATTGTGTCCATTTACATAATTTTTCTACTTCAAAATATCCAGCTAACAGAATAGCTTTATGCATTTGTGAACTAATACATAGACACTGTCATATATCTGAATTGCACTTTATATAGGATTGTGCACTTCAAGACATGCAAATATCAGCCTTTCCATCCTTTCCCTTGGGTGCAGCTCCTTCTGCCCTCTCTTAAATACCATCCCTGCACAAACTCCAACCACACCCATCCCCTAACTTCCAACCCAGTACACAATGCACTTCCATCACTTCCCTCTTTGCAACCACTTCTCATTCTGGCAATGCAGTCATCTTCTCCCTTGCCACCCTCCTGCCCAGAGGCAACCATCAACCTCCCTGTAAATACCATCTAGCACCCCATCTCATCTTAATGCTGCACTGTATCCTTGTTTTAAAGCGCTCTGTTTCTTGTTAGCAAGGTAAGCACTTTATAAATTACACATATACATACCCACATGGCCCAATAGTATTCCCTCACTTGGAGTGATGAACGTAACAATGGGATCTGATGCATGGCCTCTGTTTTTGCAAAATGCATATCATCTATGACTTTTTTTGTACATTGCACTGAAACCCATACTCCATTTAAGTATTCATGACCCTATTAGATTTGGGTGTTGAGGAAGGGGTCCATATGGAGAGAAATGGAATGTGGGGACTTCCACAGTGGTGCAGGCTTCCTTCTTTCCAAAGATTGGCCACCCGTGCATCATAGCTACTTATATGGTCTAGTAGGTACTACAAACTATGAATTTATGGTAAAGACTGAAAATAGATTACAAAATGGCTCCCATTTGGATCACACTTTTGTGTACAATAAATATCTGCCAGTTGAGCTCAAGACCAAAACAACCACTTTAGTTTACATACCGTCTTTCATAGGACAATATAGGGATGAACTTTCATCAGTTTGGGAATGAATCAGTTCTGTGAAAGTAAAGACTTCTGTGGTTCTTGAGGAATGCTGACACAATAAAATTGTGGTTACATATGTATAACAATTGCTGGTGAAAGTACCAAGGTATCAATAGCTCACAGGCTGTCTCTAAGTAGTTCACACATTGTCTGTCAGTTGGTTTGAGAATATGCAACTACCAAGCTCCCAAGTAGCACTTCAAAAGAATGGCCATTTTTGTGTGGCCTTGGTAGCTGACTGTGCAGGACAATGCACTCTGCCCTACTCTCAAAATGTCTTCTTTTCTTTGATTCATTCTTTCTTTATTTCTCTCCTCACTTCTCTGTTTTATTGTTCTTCTTTCCTTTCTTCCCCTCCTTCTTTCTTGTCGTATTTCTCTCCTATCTTTTTCCTTTCACTCCATATATTTCCTTCTTTCTTTTCGCCTATCTCTTTTTTTAGTACATCTTTCCTTTCGTACTACTTTCACCCTTAATTGCATCTTGTAGTCATTCTCTATTTCATTCGCTTTATTTTTCAATTTTTTTGTCGTTAGTTCTCTTTAGCTATCTTTCTCTGTTTCTGCCATTTCTCCTTTCTTCTTCTGCTTCTCTCATTTTCCATCCTTTTTTGTCCCTTTTCTGCTTCTTTTTTACGTTCTTCTTTCTGCTCCTCTTTAATTCTTTCTTTGTATCTCTGCAGCTTCCTCCCCTTTCTTTTTCTCTTTCTTGAATTCTATCATCTTATTTTTTGTCTCCTTCCTTCTCTCAATCTTTCTTTCTTTTCTTCTGTTATAATACTTCTCCCATTACTTTTTCTTTCTTTCCTTCCTTTCTTTTACTTTTCTCCCAGTTTCTAGCTCATTCTGTCTATCATTCTTTTCTTTCATCCTGTCTATTTATCTCTACACCTTTCTTTCTCTTCTTCATTATCTACTCCATCTACTTTTTTCTCCTCTTTCTTCAGCTTTGCCTTTTTTCTCTGAACCATGCTATTTTTTGTTCCGCTGTTTATCTCTTTCTTGCTGTAGTACCTTTTATACATTTCCTCACTTTTTCTTTCTCTTCTTCTTTTCACCTTTTCTCAGTTTCTCCGCATTTCACTGTTTTTTTAATTTTTTCCCTCTTTTTCCTTTTCTGTGTTGCCTTATTCTCCTTGCTTTTCTCTTGCTTTTCTCTTTCTCTTGTTTCCTATTTCCACTTCTTATTTCTGCCTTGTCCTTCCTTCTTTCTTTTTGTATTATTTCTTTTTCTTTCTTTCATTCTTTCTCTAATTTAGTTTATTCCTCTCACTGTTTGTAAGAAAACAGCTCACAGGACCAAAATGCACTCAGGTCCAACAAACAAGTTCAATAAATAATCTTGGGCTCAACCCCTGGTAGCGGCTGCACATGGCAGACAGGCTGAACTTAAGGTAAAATGTGCCAAGCTTTTAGCAATACCAAAACAATAAAAAAATCAAAATGCAACACAATTAAATCCCACAACCAATTTCTAAAAATAGAAAACATGTAATGAGAAAACTGAAATCAAAATGATAATAAGGGGAACTTGAAATATACATTTTTAATGGTTTGGGTCTGAAAGCACTAAGAAAAAGTAAAGTTCCAATCAGAAGTCACTGTTCCCTGTAGACCTAGTATTAGGTGTGATTTGAGGCTGACCAGGATGGAGTGGAGGTGAGATATCCCAAGCATGTCATCCTGTCAAAAATTTGAACATCTGATTTAGTCTCTGAAATGAAAGTGGAAATCATCCAGTGGGGCAAGGCTGCGAGCTGGATCTGGCGAAGCCCTCTCAAAGCTGGATAGCTGTTGGATGAGACCCTACTGAAACCTTTTTGTTGGGCGATACTTTTTGCACATTCGGTGGACAAGTTTTCTACCTATGGACTCAGGGCCTAATTACAACCTTTGGCAGTGCACCACCGCACACCCGCCAGATTACAAGTAGTTTTGTGGTTTGGAAAGTAGGTGGGGTGGCGATTCCACAGCGGTGCTGTGTAAAGGCTCATTGTGAGCCTTAAATAGCACTGCCACAGGACCGCCAATGCAAGTTCCTGCACTGGAAGGAATGCATTACGCCGTGCATTCCTCACCGTGCTGGAACGGGGGGTGCAAAACTACAAGGGTACAAAATGTGCCCTCCTGCATTCACGCCCATGCACAGAGCCATGAGGCAGAGTTTCCTAACCTCCATGTAAATGCTAGTGGTGAGGAAAGTTGTAATAAGCTTGGCAGTACCTCAGGGCAGCACCAAAGCATATTGATGCCCTCAGACTGCTGCGGGACCACCAGGGAACGTGGTTCCCTGGTAGTTGTGGCAGTTCAATAGTGGTCCAACCGCCAAAATTGTAATAGGGTGGTCAGATGGCCGGTGCTGCGCTGGCTGAACTGCCACCGCTGTGCTCCCACATGTAGGTTTGACCCTTAGTCTTTTTTTATGGTGCCCAAAATGCTCCCGCAGGGCAAGACTTAAACTGTATTTGACAAAGTCCTCTTAAAATCGGACACCTTTGCTGCTTCAGAGTTCTTGGAAGTCCAAATATTTTCTAAGTCTTGTCAGACTTCCTGAAGCAGCTCCTCATGGCTACTTCTAAGGCATCTTGGACCTCAGTGACAGCACTTCTGGGTCAGAACTCAGACTCACTCCAGCAGAGGCCACCAGCATTCAGTCAAAGTCCAGTTGTTACTTGTCACTTCATGATGAAGGCCTCTGGAAGCTTATTGTGTCCCTGTAGCCACACACGAGGTCAGTCAACTGATCAATGGAGTCCACTTCTCCCTGTCAAAAGGCCTAAACAATTGCTTCTGCTTTGCGAGCAATTTCCACACCTCATTAATCAGAAGCACTGACGGACTAGCTGCTGGTAGTCAAATGCCAACTAGTCTACTGGAAGTTAAGGCAGACAAAGTCTATCCTTTTAAAAGTTACTTTCGGTAAGTTCCATAACTTCACCACTGAATTGAATTTTAATAAACATAAAAAATGGTGGTTAAAAAATTATGGTAGCAAACCATAAATAGCAGAGGTATGATTGTATTCTAAACTTCAGTTTTTCTCATAGGTCAGGTACTAACCTTTTTCATTGAAATAGCTGTAAGTGACTGGTCACTATAGGCACAAGAAAAAACTGAATTCTTGCATGTAATACTTTAAAATGCTAGGCACCTTACCTTGCGGACTACGAAGCCTATGTAGAGGTGACTTATTTAATATTTAAAAGTAGGGCTCTTTCCCATCTAAACATTTTTTTGCTTTTGTTTTACCAGTTGACCTTCAGGTTTAAAAGCTGCACTAGACATCCTATGCATATAGTTCTGAAGCCATGTTTTTTCTTGTAAGCCTACTGGATGGCACAACACTGGCTGCAATCCATAGGTGATATGTAACTTTTCAGTACAATCTGTGTATTTTCTTTCACCATATACTAAGGCCTTTCTGGAAAGTTAAATATACCACTTGGGGTTTAGCCAATTTCATCATGTTTTAGAGGTAAGAGCAACTACACTGGGAGTTAACAGCAGTACTTTAGTGTGCAGAGTTAAAAAACACTGCAGTGCCATTAAGAAAAAGTCGGGGTGATAAAGCAAAAAGAGAGGGATTTTCTCATAGTTTCTTTCTTTTTCCCTTTAATTTTTCCTTTCTTCCTGTGTTTTTGTTCATCTGCCTTCTTACTTTTACTGTTTTCTCTTTTGTCATCTTTCTCTTTCTTTCCTGCCCTTTCTTTTTCTCATACTCTCTTTTCTCTGTTTTGTCTCTTTTTCTGTTTATTTCTTTCTCTCTCCCATTCTCTTTTTCTCTCTTTCTCAAGAGCAAAGGGAAAGGTCTTGGCCTTTATTCCCAAAGGAGACAATGGACTTCTTTTATTTAAGCATGCTACATAGACTCCAGCACATGTTTTTGGTTTCCATTGTATAGCTATATTACACTATACTCTTACAAAGCTCAGGTAATTGTTGCAAGCTCAGTGACTTATTGTGCTTCAAGCAGTTTTGGTTGTATGCCAGAATATTATGTATATAAATATTGTCTGGCATAATTATTTTGTCCTAAATATCTCTGACAGAAATACTACCCATAGCCAGTAGATTTTCTATTATTCACTTCAATGGCATGATATTTTATAAATAATATTTAGGACAGAAATAAATGTCTTAAACAATACACTAACATCAATATTGTGATACTACACACAGAGTTTCAACTCCTACTTCATTTCGGTAAACATTATGTCCCAATTACCCATGGATATCATTTAGGGCCTGATGGTCATAAGAACTGTTGCCTTGGCCCCTTACTGCTCCTAGGAATTCCCTGCTGACAATATGTTAGCATTTTCTTCGCAAGAAGAATTCCTAAAAGAACACACTTCTGATAAACCCACTGTTATCTATCAAAGCTCTCACACTCTAAAACATTTAGTCTTAGTTATCTAAACTGCACTACATAAATAGAGGAACATTTTTGGCTAACTAACCCAGAGTTTCGTACATATAGATTGTGCAAGCATTTAAACTTTACCGTGGACCAGATAAGATAGACTTGTCTGAAAATATGAAACACACAATCTCTTATTTTATCAGGTGCAGTATAGGTTTTGAGTGCATATGATTACCTGTACTTCCAAAAAACAATATATCAGAACAACTCTCAGACCAATTGTCTGCCATCAAAAACGAGAATCACCACAGTACTGTACATTTTATCAGCACACAAACATCTACAATTGTATATAATATTAATGGGTTATAATAAAGTGAATATGAACAAGAGAGGAAGTAGTCTTGAACCATATTTTGCCAAAAAAGAAGATATGTAGATTGCGAAAAAGACACTTTTCCCTATCACTTGGCCTGTGATTTTAGTTGCCATTCATTTAGATTTTACAATTTGAGTAAGATCTGTGTGAAGTATATTATATGGCAATGTACATTAGCCATTTAATCTTTATTTCAATATTTTCCATATTCATAGTGATCGCATAGGAGTATATTACATTTATGTTATGTTATGGGTGTTTTATAGTGTGCTTATCACCCTTGAGAGTATCCAGGCATTCTGTAGCAGGTATATGAGGCCAGCCATTAGGGCGTATTTGAAAAGCTAGGTCTTTAGCTTATTGCGAAGGTCAAGAAGAGAGGAGGAGGCTCTGATGTGTTGTATGAGGTCATCCCAGGCTTTAGGGGCCAGGTACGAGAAGGCTCGGCCCCCTGTTCTGCTTTTATTTTGTGTGGAATGTGTGCTGGAAGGTTGGTGGATGTGAATGCGGCTGTTCAGGTAGGCAGGACCAGTGTTGTGGAGAGCTGGGTGACAGTGTGGGTGAAGAGTTTAAAGAGTGCACACTTGTGTATTGGGAGCCAGTGGAAGTTCCTTATGGTCAGGGCTCCTGGAATTATGTGGCAGGGAAGGGCCAAATTATGTGCCAGGGTTGAGTAAATTATGCAACAAAAAGGGCTAATTATTCTGCGTAGTGCGGCACGTTTTGTGATAGTATTACATCATTAATTTTTCATTTTTGAACTTGTTGACACTGTCTGGGCATTGATTGCACATCATTAGTATCTGTCTAACAATCTACTTTAGCAAGAAGCAACATAAATTTGACTTGGCTACCTTTTGAAATGCCCTTCTGCTGCTCAGTAACATGTATTGCTGTGGTTTTTAGTAACTTTTAAACCGTTTGAGCTAAAAACATTTTTTTTGTTAAAATCAGCAGATTATGCGGCAGATGCTGAATTTGTGACAAATCTACATTTATGCAAAAAACACTTCAGCCACACAATCGCATAATCCAGTGGCCCTGCCTAGCGTGGTGTGATGTTGGATCAGCATAGGTGGTTGAGGACTAGTCTGGCTGCTTCATTTTTGACAGTCTGCAGTCTTTTTTGGAGCTAGTTTGTAATCCCTGCCTACAGGGTGTGTCCTCAGTCTAGCATCTGGATGCTTGCTTCGTTGACTTGTTAGATTAGGATAAGAGGTGGGTACGGTGTTGAAAGGCTGCTGATAGGTCTAGAACGATCGAGGATCAGCCGGATGTCAGCCATTGCTACTATACGAACGGGTTTCATGCTGTGGCTGGGCCTAAATCCTGATTGTATGGTGTTGAGAAACTGGTGTTTGGCAAGGTGGTCAGAAAGGCACTTGTTGATCACTTTTCCAGGACTTTGGCTGGGTGGCGAAGGAGGTATATTGAGTTTGGTCTGTTCAGCCGAGAGGTTCATTCGGAGGGCTTTGGTCGTTGTGTGATTCCATGGTTCCAGGAAGGTGGCTGTACTGATGGAGTGAGAAATGGGGTGAGGGTCTCACTGACAGGGTTCGCACCTTTGTCTAAGCTGTGGTGGGGGCAGGAGTCCACCGGGGCCCCGTAGTAGGCTTATGCCTTGCTGGATCTTTACTAATTTGTGGACTTGATCCAGAAAACCTTGTTTGCTTTTGATTTTATCTCTCTACTGAAGTTTTGAATAGGATAGATTGTGGCTGATTACAAATAGGAAGATATAGATAAAGTTTCCTAAGTATTTGGATTTGGTAACATTGACTGGTAACTAAAGAGGTTAGTCCTATGCAATACTTTGAGTCGAATGAGAGACAATCAAGTTGAAATTCATCCCCTTGCATCTATGTTATACACTTAAGATACTAGCTTATATTTACAATTGAGATGGTGCTTATAATTTTCTAAATCTTTTGAAGAGACTGAAGCTTTCTGGATGAAGGGAAATTGTAAAATTAAGAAATCCTATAAAAGACGAGAAGTTACTGGTTCCTTTTAAAAGTGCCACCCTAATAATATCGTAATCTGGCTTAGCAGGTGAATTTGCTGCCTGCTTTATAATATTGACGAAAATGTGGATATTAACATTGTCTTAAGGAAGCTTTGAGATGCATTGTTAATGTTTAATATTTGCTCAATACTAAATATTACCAATCCACATTTTTCATTCATGTTTCATGCGCTTTAAAGGATGCCATTAAGGATGGCTTTCTTTATTTTTTTATATTTTGAATATATAAGACATATGTGCGGTAAACATTTCCGCTGTGGCACTCTTTATAAAAAGATAATAACATCAAGTTCCCATTACAAAACAATATTTAACCGATTGTAGTTCTAACCTACAACCCTCCCTATGGTTGAATGAAAATGATTATTTTTACAGAATCCAAACTCTGGCCTAAGTAAGTAAGTAAGTAACGTTTTTATTGAGCGCACGCATAACGAGGCATCTTGGCGCTGCGAATGACGTGTTGTTTGTGTCCAGGCATAGGAACAGTGAATATTTAGGGGGAAATAGCCAAGTCTTGACAATTTTCCTAAATTGAAGCCTAGTAGGCTGTAGCCTAATATTATTCTGCAGCCTGATCCAGAGTTTGGCTGCCCGGTAGGATAGGCTTTTCCATCCCCATCTGGCTTTTTGGATTTTAGGGATCTGAACTAACCCTGTGTTAGCTGATCTAAGATTCCGTTGCGGGGAGTACCAGAGAAATAATTTCTGCATGTCTGTGGCTCCACCACCATGTATGTACCAAACAAAGAGCTTTAAATTTGCACGTTGTTGGATTGGAAGCCAGTGGAGTTGCATAATACTAGCAGAGATGTAGTGGTATTTAGGGATGTTTAGTAGTACTCATGCTGCAGCATTCTGCAATGCCTGTAGTTTAGCCGTCTGATACTTGTCAATGCCCAAAAACAGTGAGTTGCCGTAGTCTATTTTCGAAAGGATTAGTGCACCTTTTACCGTTTTTCTGAGATCCTGAGGAATAAAAGGGAGGATCTTACATAGAATCTTCAATAGAAAGAAGCATGAGGAAGTCAGGAGATTGATCTGTCCTGTGAAGTTTAACTGGTTGTCTAACATAACTCCCAGGTTTCTCGCCTTAGCAGACCGGAGGGGACAGTTACCTGCCTCAGTTGGCCACCATGCTTGATTTCATATGGGTGGACCCTTCCCAATCTCCATGACCTCTGTTTTATCCGTATTAAGGTTGAGGAAATTCAGATTCATTCGATCCCATGATGCACTTCAGACAATTATGGAAACCGGTGGCTGTGGTTTCAACCCTTGATGAGGTAGATATAACTATCTGGGTGCCGTCAGCGTATGAGATCAGCGTGAAACCGTGTGCTCTGATTAACTTGGCCAGAGGGGTAACATAGATGTTGAATAGGGTCGGTGATAAAGCTGAGCCTTGTGGTACCCCACATGGAAGGCAACATTTCTCTGATTTCAAGTTTTGTCCCAGCATACCCTCTGCTCCCTATATGTCAGTAAAGTAGGGTTAGAGCCGTCTCTCTAATACCTATCGCCTATCGCCTTCAGCTGCCGTGTTAGCACCACATGATTGACAGTGTCAAACGCTGCTGATAAGTCAAGAAGGATAAGGACGGCTCTCCCCCCCATCCAGTTTTTTGTGACTCTCCTCCTTGGCCATGATCAGGGCAGATTCTGTGGAGTGGCGTGGCCTAAAGCCATGTTGGGTGGAGTCTAGGAGGTCATTGGATTAGATAATGGGTTAATTCAGTATTAACTGATTTTTCTAGTATTTCTGCCGCAATCGTTCAACATGATATAGTGCAGTAGTTTTTCACTTCAGTGGGGTCCAAGGACGGTGTGTTCAAGATGGGTCTTATACACGCTTTTTTCCAAAAGAGGGGAAAGGTCCCAGAACTAATCACCTCATTTAGGAGAAGAGTTAGATGGATGCTGATATTTTCTGAGATCAGATGTAATATGGCAGGAGGACATGAGTCAGCGGGAGGCCCGGACTTAGTCAGTAGCATCAGATTATTAACTTTCTCAGCTGTTAGTGTATAAAAACTACATTTCCTGAACATTTCTTTGGGGTCTTCCAACCCTAAACATTTCCTGCCTATGATCAAAAATGCTCTCTGTGGCTCAAGAATTGTTTCCAAACCAAGACTATTGTATTCCACATTTTAGTCTTCAGTAACAATGTGACAGTATGCAGCAACCATGTAGGCATAGGACTGGCCTGTCCACCGGAATCCTTGTGCCAATAAGTCAATATCTATCTAAAAGATTGGATTTATATTTCAACCATACAATTTCAGAATTCAACCAATCATGGTAAGTCAGATATACAGATTGTCACAAAGTATATTGTGTGCCATACTAGGAATAGTGAACTTGAATGCAAATAAATTAGTATACTGAACTTGGGCTCAGGTAGGTATGGAAATGAGCATTATTTCTGTTAGATCAGATTTACGAGGTTAGTGCAACCATGGCATCTAGCCTACACACGAGTTCACACACGTGTACATATGTCGTACATTATCTGCTCATAACCCTCTACCCCAATTGTCCAAAGCTTCTGATCCATTTCTAAAAATAATAGGTTGCAACACCAATTCATTTTAGTGCAGTGGCAAAGTTTGTTTAGACAATAATGCCTTTTGATCAATCAAAAATGGACACATAAAAAACTGAAATGATGACATATACCTCAGAAAAATATTTAAACACTTTCAACAAAACTAAAGCACAGCAAAGACTGAAAATGCTAAAAGGTTCAAGGGAGTTGAATGAGTTATTGCTTCATGTTCAATTAAACAAAATCAAAGCGCAATCCATAAAATTAAGGTGCAATTGAGAAACAAATACATATCCCTCCATTACCTTTATTTAATGGAACCACCACACGGGTAGCATACTGGGCAGTTTATACCTGCCAAGATTATAGCAGCAAAATGTGTTATTTGCAGCTCCAAGCTGCAATATGCTGCTCTTTGCTTACCCTTGCAGATGGAATCTTAATCACAAACCAATCAATATCTGACCCACACAGATCCACAGTAGGGTGAGACTTGCTCTCACAAAACAACTCTTTGGAACTATCTATCATTCTTGTACCAGTGCTTTAGAACTCAAACAGTTAATCCTCCCTGGGACCATCAACAGAATTAAGGGTAGCACTTGAACCATCTTTGTTGTCGATGGCTACATCTACGAAATGCCTGCCTAAAATACAGAAAGTATATCCTGGTTCTAAAATATAATAATATCAATTGATTCCAGTCAACAGGTCAGTTAATATTACATACATTATTTTAAAAAGAAGCATACTTGAATGTGCTTCACTTTAAAGAATTTGAAAACCAACATGAATATTAACATGCTTCATTTCAATGACATGAATAGAAATTACTATATTTAAAAAAATTGATCTTACTTTTCTCACAAAATGGAGGCTCACTGCTCCAGCTGAGATCCCACTGACAAGTGAGTGTATCAATTCCACCTATGTCATATCCTGGGTCGCACTGATAGGTGATTTTTGCTCCTCTGACAAGCTCTGTGTGTGAAGTGGTTTTCCATCCATTTTGAATCTCTGGCAAGTCAGAACAGGAGTCATTCCGAGACACCTCTTGGAAAAACGGAAAAAAGTAGCATTGTTAGAAAAGTATGCTCCGTGTTCATAGGTGCTCCTGGAAAAGAATGGATTGAGCACATGTGAAACAGAGGCTTAAAACAAATGAATCTCAACACAGGATATAAACAAACTCCTTACATTTCAGAGTTCATCTATGTATTTTTTCAAGTTTTTTCTTTTTTTGATTACATTCACATGGAATTTTTCAGGTTTTCATTGAATGACACTGCAGACAATTGCCCATTTGACAACAGAAGATGGCATCATCAATTCAATTTCTAGGGACCCAGTTTAGAACCTTCAATAGCAAGAGCATAGAAACATGCTGGGCTGCTGTTTAACTGGATGAAAATGCTTCCAAGGTATATCTCCTGACAGGCACTGTCAAGTTCCTCTGCACAGAGATGCCACTCTCACAGGTTAAAGAGAATATATGTGACTCAATTTAAATCCACAAACATTTCAATCATACCTACTTGTCACTTGCTTGGGAGCAATTTTATCAACAGTATAGAGACGTGTTACCAGCTGTTCAATCTCTAGAGAAAATCATGGCTCAGCCTGATATATGTATTTTCTCATGACATAACAAATCCATGCCACAGACATGCGAGAGACATAAGATAGGAATAATCTTGACCTACACACTTGGGGCACATTCTGACAGGGTGAATTAGCCCTATCTTGTCAATGTTAGGATATGGATACGTCATTAAAAGTCAGCAGCAGAACATTGATAAACAATCCTTTCTGAAACACTTTGATATCAACTTTGAAAATTGATTGCATGCTCTTGAGTTTGATTGTGTGACATTCCTAAAAATATCAGAAGAGGATGTATTGCTCCTGTGCTTCTGTGGTTCTTCCATGTATGCGTGACACTTACACAAAATTTACAACTCCTTACATCGCTAGTTGGTTTTGCACAATTCCAAACATTCCTACTAAAAAACATAGCTTCTTGGAGGTGGTAAATTTATTTCTGACATCACACATGGTCTTCAGAGCGCAAGTTCTAGTGCAATGGCTAATACCACTCATTTTGTGCCACAAGACATTGGAAATCATACAAAGGTCAAAGGATTCCCTGTAAGATAATATTACTCTAAAAGGGATGTGGAAGCTGCAAATGTGCATGTTTTGACAGGATGACTATCCTTTGCAGCATGCAAATATTGTACACTCCAGATCTTTTGCCCAGGTTACAGCTACAGTAAAGCTATTCTCTTTGTACATACTGATGACCTTCTACATTTTTTCACAGTAATCAGCAATAGATCAACACAATAGCACAGCAAAATATTTAAAGAAAGTAAATCATTCATACATTATGCAAAACAGAATATATTAAACCAAGATATTATCCAGTGTCTATATTATTAGTGGATGTTTTTCATAAAGCACTCAAATTAGCTAAAGAGCATACAGAAATACCTGTATTGCTGCCCAAAGTTTACATTGTTTATGAATGTTAAAGTGTTTAGAATTGCACATGTCGAAGTGCTTAATTTGTAAAAGTATAACTGCCAGAACCCTCATCAGGAGGCTACTTCCACTTGCACCACCCATTACTGCCGTCAGCACTGCCAATTATAGTAACAACATAGCGACAAACCATCACATAAGTGTGGCAGTTCAGACTATTCCAGCCTGCTAAAGCTATGGCTTTGGGGGCAGAATAGCTTTGGTGGCAAATTTAAGTCACTTAGACTGTATATTCAATTAATAAACAACTGCGCTAAATTAGACAAACGGTGCCACCATGTGTCAGACTGTCATAAGTGCCGGTGTTGGCAACTAAGTGCCAGTGCTGAGCACTAAAAACTACTGGCTCAAATTAAGCTCTGCACAGTTGGGTCCAGATATACAATAATTTATTACAGGCTCACAGGAGTGCAAACTGTCGTTTTGAGGAACACTTCTTCAATTTCTATGAAAACGGGGTGCAATGGGGCAGAAACAGCCTAATCCCAGATAGCATTTTATGGAAAGTTATAATCAAATAGCATGGCCTGACATTTCTGGAAAACCTCATGCTAAATTAAACCATGCACAAACAAGAGAAGAGCAGAATATTGCATGATAGTTCTATGCATAAAATGTGCAATTACCATAAAATTACACATTTTATGGCACTTACTTTTGGATGATTGGCTTTAATACAAATCTCACTCAAGGGAGCTCGGGCTTGTTGTAGTGCATGCTTACACTGCTTAGCATTGAACAAAAACTGCTTTTTTAGTGTGAGTGTAGTTAATGACATCATTGGTGCATAACTTACTAAATATATTGCTCCTCTAGTTTTCCCCATTCATGCAATGCTGTAGATTTTCACACAGTTCTACTCTGTGAGAACAGATGCGAATCTTTGCCGTAGTCTCGTGTTTTAGATCTCTTTTTTCAATTTGTACTCTTGAATAACAACACCTTAGGGCAGCGGTTGCACCAGTTAAAAAAGTTTCATTCATTCATTTATTTGGAGCAGTTCATTAAATCCTGAAAACACAATAAAAATCTTGAGGTTAGAAAAAAAGTTATTCTCTAACTATGACCATATGGGCCAGTATGGCAGTCACGTCCAGGCACATCCTAATCGCAGTGGTGGGACCGCCGCATGTCTGGCGGCGGTCCCAAACACGGCTACGGTGGCGGACGGATCGTAATCCATCCCTATGTCCGAACGTAGAAATCTTCACTATGACTTCATCCAGTGTCTCCCGACGCCGATGCATCTTCCCCGGACACCATCTGCAACCTTGCCTAACTAACTTTCACCTTCTCAAAAAAAGTTTCATGAAAATTCTTCTAAGTCCAAAGGTGAGCACTGACTAGGCACAATCCAGTTTTTTTATCTGACTTGCGCTCTTTCATGGTCAGCCATATTTTTTTGCTTTGACTTGGTCTAGCCTGACTGTATGTCTGCGTTAGAGCTTTGATCTTTTTGATGCCAGGTTTTTCCCTACAATATAACAATTCATAGCTACAGTTCTACTGATTGTATTTTTGGGTTGTTTTGATATCAAATAATTTATTAAAATGTACTCTTTTTTTCTAAATTGGTGTGGGATTTTTCTCGTGGTGTTTTTTCACTTTATTACTGCTAGTGTGCTGCATAAAAGCTTCACACATTGCCTCTATGTTAAGCCTGGCTGCTTTTGTGCCAAGCTACCAGAGGGTTAAGCACGGGTTAAGTAATTGACTTTTGTGGTTCACCCTGACCAGGATTCTGGTTATTGCATGAGAAGAGTTAACATCATACTCAACCAAAAACCTAGTTACTTACAATGGTGTAATATGCTGTGGTTTGACTACATTACCTTTTTTATTTGTAGTCCTCAAAGCTTTGGTGCTGTTTGCTCTTGTTTGGATATGTTATCAATGTGGCATAAGGCGTATATTGTGAATGTGATTTAAAAATTATGCAGTTTTTTCAATCATAATGTTAAGTTGTTTTATATTTGATTGAAGACACTTATTTGAATTGAGAGTGCTGAGGAATAGTCAGCAAAGAAGAGGCACAAAGGGATATATGTTGTAAAAAAATAAACTGGGCTTTTTGAGGAAGCAGGACTCCTGTCCTCCATAAAATTGTGGAGATCGAATGACCTTAGAGCATATTACAGAAAATTTGGAATGGTGTAAAAATGGGATGGGGCAATTATTTTGCACTATTTTGCTGCTTCTTTAACAAGGAATGATAAACACTTTTTGCCCCACTCCATATTTCAGGAAGATTTTAGCACAACAATAAACACAGAGGAAATGGATGTGGAACCATTGTTAACCATACCCAACACACTTCGTATGTGCATATATCATTCTGTGTGTGAAGCAGAGCTTTTAACAAAGAAATCCAGGTCCATGAATTAACTTTTTTGTTAATAGAGCAGACTGATTTTTCACAATTTCTGCTACTTATATATGACCAATTAATGTAAATTAATTTGATCCACACCAATTAACACCTTTCACATTTGAAAAGTTTTGAGAATTTATATTCTCAATTTCAAATTGTGTAAATGCAACACAAATAGCATGAAACCTGCATGGTTCATGTTTTGCCCTGATCTAGACACCATCTTGCCCATTCCCAATCACACAAGAAGTAAAACAGCAGAAACTGATTTGCCACAGTTTGTGCACCAATGTAAAGTTTTAGTAATTCAGCCCTGAAGATCTTATAACCAGTGTAAAAAATGTTTATTTAGAACTTCGGAAAAAATGAGGACTCCAACAAAGATTTGAAATGTACCTATTGCAAAATTTGAAAATATGTGGAAATCGCCAACTTTAAACTTGACAATTTACGAGGCACTTATGTGCAGTGTATGTGTATGATGAATGTGTTTTGCTCCCAGAAGCATAATACATCTTTTAAAAGGCACTGTGGATTTTCATTGTTTATAATATATGTTCTCATCAGTATTCATTTCCAAAATCACATCATATAAGCAAAGCACACCTTGGAACGCTTGCATGAAACATGTTGGGATGTTGTTATATGCAGGTTATAAACCTTTTTTTAGCAAAGACATTGAGTTATGCTATGTCTGCATATTTTTGATGGTTTAGCTTTAATAATGAAATGACTTGCATGACAACAAATATAACTTGATTTTAATTAGGGATACACTTTATACTTATTTCACCCAAAGACTATATTTAAACAGTGGCGGCCGGTGCAGGTAAGTGCTGTGAGTTGGTGGAACGAGGTGGTGCGGGGGATGGAGTTGACAGATGACAGAATAGGTTTTATTTATTTAGTTAACTTTACCTATTTCATTATCTGTCGACTTCGGAACCTCTCCCACCCCGCCTGAACCCCCGCACTCCACTACCGCGTTTACCTGCCCCGGCCGCCGCTGTATATAAAAGAGCAGTAGACTTTCACCGGAGTTGTTTCTATTTCTGTAATATGCCTAAACTGCGGAAACCTATTTCATGAGTTGCCACTTGCTTTGAAAATGGCATTGCTGCACTTTAATGCTATGTTAAACGTCCCATATCTACCTGACACTACTGTCCGATTAAGGAGGAGTAAAATCACCTCACGGAAAACAGCTCTGCCTGATTCACAGAGGGTCCATTTTTCCACACCTAGGGCCTCACTTATGAGGTTTTGACATAGGGCAGCACCGCAAGGAAACTACATCAACATAAAAGAGCAGAAATGTTCCGTATCTCTGAAATTCGGTGCATGCCTGTCCGTTTCCTCTGCGCTGGCACACGATGGGCTGCCAATGCGCCAATGTAGGCAACCTTGCACCATGGTGCAGGCAATGTCCTCCTTCTATGTGTGCTGCATTCTGCAACACACATAGAAAAAGAAAAACACGAGGAGAAATGAAAAATGTCTCCTCCTTGCACCTCCTTAACGCCACCCCTGGGGAGGTGTTAGATTCTAACGGATTACTAGGTTCACAATTTCCCGTAAATCTGTGAATTCTTCAGATTCCATAGGTGTTGTGTGGGAACACCCACAGCAACACCGAGGGAACGCCCCCTTCACGCTCTGTTCTGCATTAAAGGGAAACATATTTACAAGGCCATGAAAAGCCACGTAAAGTGGCTTTACGAGGTCTTTTAACTATCCTGAGCATATTGCGCCACCAGAACTTTAAAAAAGTGACATTTCGGCGGTGCAAAAGTGCTCATAAATGAGGCCCCTAGTTTTTGAGAGTGGGAGAACCACGCCAGATGTAAGTGTGCGGTAATACTGCACAGTATTGCAGGATGCTTTGTCTGCAGCAGCAGCCAAGTCTCATTCCCAGCTTTTTCCGATGGGGGCAGCATTCAGTGCTCTCCCTGCCAGAAAACAATTTCCCCTTATCTCCACTACTGTCTCATTCCCTCCCTCCCCACCCAGAGGTCTTACTGCTCTGCTGAGAGAGGTGGTAGTTTATGCATTAAACCCCACATAATTGGGAATTACTTGTGGTTTCACGACCAGAAAACTCCGCCTTATGCAGTATTTCCCCATTCCTTGTGGTTTAACTTGTACTTGTAGGGTACTAGCCTAGTTTTACCATACAGTAATGGTAAAATAAAATGCAGTTTTACTAGGCCCCCCGTACTGTGCAACTGGAATGAGCAGTTGTATGTTATATCAAGTGTAGAAAGAAGAGATAGCTTATAAGAAAAGAAATGTACGTACCCAACAGGTTCTTTTTTTGCAACAGCAGAATGTAGAACAAACTTTCTTAGTGAAAGCAGTCATGGTGAGCTATTTCTGCTATATTATGACATAGAAAAGCCAACACTGGCTTAACAGTGCAGCTGTTTGCAAGACGTTCTGTTACCAATTCTTTAAAATAGAGAGTGGGCTTTTGCTTCACCTATTGGAGTGTTGTTCTCCCACCTCCTGCTAATGGTTATATGTTGAATTACTCTGCCTTCGAGGAAGTGCTTACATTGGAATCCACAAGGGACTACATAACATATGAAAAGTGAAATGAATCATCTCTCTCTCACATTCGAATGTTTATTGTCTACATTTCTTTATAAGAAAGCAGTCCTGTTTTCACTTCTTTTTTTCCCAGCTTTAATGCGACAGGCGTCAATGCGACAAACAACATTTGTGTCTACAACCAAAATAAGAGACTTTCTGAATGCATGTGTTTACCATGTGTTGGTTACATTAACCCTCTGACACAGTGGGGCACAGTTAATGTCAGTGAATTATTGTCTATCAGGAATAATTTAGCCATTCGAGACACTACACTTTTCCCACAGTTATTTGGACATATCATGATAATTCGGGGGTTCTAAAGCTCATATAAGTTTAATATTTTCTTGTTTTCACATTTTCATAAACTGCCCTTCGTCAGGAAAGAAAGGCAGAGACCATGTACTACCCCTATGTTGAATAAGAGACAACCATGGGTGGACATTGAACCATATTGGCAGCTAGGCTTTTCCCTGTGTGATTCCCTCTTTTCCAATGATACCTTTCTAAATGAAGTGCATATATCTCAAGAGAAGGATGAATTTGCTACTGAAAATAATCATAAATATACAGAACATTGATTGTAAAGCCTTAAGTGCTTGCTTAGATTTGGCAAGGATTTACACTTTTGTTATCTTTGCTCAATCCTTTGTCACCATTGTAGGTTATTTCAATGTAGTCTAAGATAGTATTACAACTTTCCAAGCTTAACAAACATTTTAGCAGTCACTAATTCAATGAGAAAGAATAATATTTGTTTTCTTCTACTATGACTACTATCAGCATCAGATTTGTCTTAGCTTTTTTTGTCATAAATACAAACGGAATAGCAAATCCCAGCTTTCTTTTTTTTTTATGTCCTCATTCTGCCAACTTTCTTGCTAGGTTGTTCTCTAATCCCTCTAGGTCTTACAAGAGGAAGCCAAACCGGAGATCAGAAGAGGATGAGAAATAGTAGTGACCAACAAGTATACTGCTATTTCCACTTCCATCTCCTTTACATATTGAGACCGCCCGAGAATAGGAGATACCATGGCCAACAGCATAATTGGCTTAATCATAGGACTCACGTTGCCTTCTCTCTCCACCTTACCAAAGGAGCCCAAATTTTCTCTTTACTTCTTGGATCGCACACCATATCAGACTCACTTGTACATATAATATTTCTAAGGCACTCAGTAAAGGGCGGAGGACTTTCAGAATTCCATAGCCTGTAGATCTTACGCCTTGCTATCAAAATGACATAAAACAGAAATTTTGAGTCCACCGTTGTAATTTGTACATCTTCCTCTGGATTTAGCCCACAGAAAATTATACTGGGGCTCACTTTAATTTGTATCCCAATAGTTTCTCCCACAAAGTCACAAACCGAATTCCGTTAGGATGCTATTTTTGGGCATTACATATACAAATGCACATCATCCGCTGCTACATGCATGCATCTTGGACAGTTATAAGTATTACCAGTGACTTTAGATAGCGTGGCAGGTGACCAATAAACTCTATAAGTAGTAAATATATATATATATATAGATATATATATATATATATATTTTTTTTCTTTTTTTTTCCAAAAAACCTTTATTGAATGCTGCCACATGACAGGTTACACTTAACACATCACGTCCATGTACTCCACCAGAAAAAGGCAAGTCCCGGCAAGTTACAGTAGGCATTAGGTCAGTACAGTATGACATGAACTTTAATCATGCAGATCCGGGCTGGTAGGGGAGACAGACCGGGAGTGAGGCGGACATAGACCGGCACCGGCGGCCGCCGCGGTCTAAGTGCCGGCGGGGAGCGCGGGTGAGGCAGCGCTGCTCAGGTGGGGACAGCAGTGGAGGTAAGTCACCAGGGGCCCCCATATGTCAGGTGGTCGTGACCTGGCAGGCATCAGGTCCCAAAACTCAGATAAGAGGGTCTGACATCGTGAGGCGTCTTCTAGCCAGTGGGCGAACTTAGATGCCAGTCTGCGGACCCAACACATAGCCACCCTGCGCCTTGCAAGGACCAACAGCATAGCCGTCAGATGGCGATAGGCATCCAGACAGAACTTGACGAAGACCACCAGGCACAGCGGGGGGTCCAGGACAACTGGGGTGGTGGTGATATCTGACATGGCAGCGCAGACCTCCAGCCAGAAGGTTGACACCTTAGGGCATAGCCAGGTCAGGTGGGCAAAGTCTGCAGCGGGGGCTGAGCAGCGCATGCAATTGTCGGTGGGGATCAGTCCAATCCTGTGTAGCTGGGCGGGGGTGCAGTATAACCTGTGTAGAAATTTAAAGTGTATAAGACGGAGGCGGTAGTTGGGAGACAGCTTCTTGGTCTGGTTACAACAGTACCTCCAATCGGCCTCGGGGATGTCCATACCAAGATCCGCTCTACACGGCGCCCGCGCACGCTCAGTCGAGGTGGAGGAGGCCAACAGCGACAGGGCATATATTTTTGTTACGAACTTATGGGGAGCGGAGAACGTGTATATGAAGTCTAACGCAGGAAACGAGGGCGGAGGTTGAGGGAATGTGGGATGGAGCGCTTTGCATATGGCCCGAAGCTGATAGAAAAGCAGGCTGTCCATCAGTCCGGATGAGGCCGGGAGGGAGTAAAAGCCTTGTGAGTCCCGGGCGGGTGGCATGTTTGGTCATGCCAGTCGGCTGCAGAGGGGAGAAGTAAAGATGCCGCACGATCGGCATGTGGGAGGACGAAAGCAGGGGGGTGTTGGAGAGGCGGCGTAGTCACTGCCAGGCCCAGCGCAGAGTCTCGACCGCGTCGACCTCACCCCGTGGGTGGCGAGCCGCCGCGAATAAAGCAGTGGACAGAGGCTAGGGGGCCGCGAGGTCGGCCTCGACTGCGACGTGCGGCTGATTATTGGCAGGATGGACTCAGAAATGCAAAAAACTCGCCTGCGCGCTGAGACCATATAGTCGGAAATCCGGAGCACCCATGCCGCCCACGGACATGGAGAGGGTAAGTATGTCGTAGGCAATCCTGGGTTGCTTGCCAGTCCAGACGAGGGAAATGATGAGAGAACGGAGTCTACGAAAAAATTGGTCCGTTAGCGGAATAGGGACATTTAAGAACAGGTAAAGGAACTTCAGGAGCACTACCATCTTTGCTATGGCGATGCGGCCCGCGAGGGACAAGGGGAGTTGGTTCCAATGGGGTATTTTGGCCTCGAGCCAGTCGACCGCGCGGCCGAAATTTGCCCGCCAGAGGTCGTCCAAGTCCCTACCAAGCCAGATTCCGAGGTAGCGGGTTGGACCGGAGGCCCATCTGAAGTGGAAGTCGGGAGTGAAAGACTGGGTGGCGTCCGTGAGGGGGAACAAGACCGACTTGCTCCAGTTGACTTGTATGCCCGATAGTCTGCCGAATCTGATGACCTCCCGCACCAGGGGGCCGAGGTTGTCCTGGGGATGTCAGACATACAGCGTAATATCATCTGCGTACATAGAGACGAGGAAGCATGGGGGAGAGTGGGCAGCCCTGCTGCGTGCCACGTCCAATCGCGATGGGATCCGACATCTGCCCGTTGATCCGAAGGCTTGCGGAGGGGCTGGTGTAGAGAAGAGAGACTTTGTGGGTAAAATAGGTGCTGAAACCAAGACATGGCAGGAGAAAAAACAAGAAGGGCCACTCCAGTGTATTGAATGCCTTCGTGGCATCGAGCAGACCCGCCACCGCAGGGAGACTTGGGTTAATTTGGTGTAGCACAGAGAAAATGGTTCTTAGGTTATGAGAAGTGGCGCGGCCAGGTATGAAGCCCGACTGGTCTGGGAGAGTGATAAGAGGCATGAGGGGGAGTAGACGATTGGCCAGCAGCTTAGCAAAGACCTTATTGTCGATAATAATTAAGGAGAGAGGGCGATAGGAGTCCCGACAATCGGTGGGCTTGTCCGGCTTGAGCAGGAGCGTGAGCATGGCTTCCCGGAGGGAAGGGGGAAATGTGCCTGTGTCGAAAGAGTCATTATACATGGTGGCCAGGTGTGATACGTGGAGCTGAGCAAACTTTTTGTAAAAAGAGGCAGGGAAACCATTGAGACCTGGGGCCTTATCGCTGGATAAGCCATTTATGGCGGCCAGTATCTCCTCTCTTGAGAAAGGATCGGTGGTGGTCCTCGAGCCAGACAAGTGAGATGGTGTCGAAATATTGTTTGAAGGCCTATCGCGTCGAAGGGGGACAGGGGGAGTAGAGTTGGGAATAGTAATTTATGAAACAGGTTTGGATTTTAATGGGAGAAGTGTTCCGTTGGGGCCCACTGTCCCGGAGGGCCGTGATATACGAGGCGGAGCGAGGGGGGGCCTTGTCCGGTCTATCGCCCTCACCAAAATGATGCGCACGGGCCTCTCTACCCAGGAAGGAGAGTTCCCGAGCAGTCTGCTCGGCAAATTCCGTGTGCTTCTCCCGCAGGTTCGCAAGGGTCTCTGGACCGGGGTTGGCTGCCTGAGCCGCGAGTCAAGGTCCTTAATCTCGCTTTCCAATCTGTTCAGCGAAGAGCGGATAGAGTGGAGAACCCCAGCTTGTTTGGAGATGCATTCTCCGTGAATGACTGTCTTGAAGCCCTCCCAGAGTGTAGACACAGAGTCCACGAAACCTGTGTTAAGATCGAAATAGTTAGTGATTGCAGTTTGAATTTAGGCACAGAAGACGGCATCACTGAGGGCATTTAGGGGGAGCCGCCATGAAAAAGCACGTCAGGGGGAGTCAGGGGGACGAAAACAGATTTGGACAGGGCATGATTGGAAAATGTGCGCACCATGTGGGTGGAGGAGGAGATCCATGTGAGGACATCGGGAGAAGCGATCCAAAGATTGATGCAGGACCAGCAGCCATGGGCACCAGTCACGCACGTTCCCTCTCGAGCCGCGGGCCGAGAGTGACACCAGACATCATAGAGCACGTTTTCGGTAAAAAGAGATTGCAATAGAGCAGCAAAGCGGGGGTGGGGAGAGTGGGGGCCGGAGCGGTCCAGGGCTGTTGAGAGTGTGACATTAAAGTCACCCCCCCAGAGGATGGCAGCCGGGCCAAGGGAGGAGATAAGGTGCCATACATGAGAAAAGAAGTCAGGGTCGTCCGTATTAGGTCCATACACAGCATCAATGATCATGGGCTGGGAGAAGAGGGTGCCTTGCAGAATGACGTACCAGCCATCTGGGTCCGCGAGAACCTGCATGGTTTGCCACGGGAGCCCTCGTCTGATTAATATAGACACCCCCCTGGAATAGGAAGAGTAAAAAGAGGAATGCGTCTCACCCCAGTGACGTGACTGTAGTCTGGAAGAGGTAGCGGGCAGGAGGTGAGTTTCCTGCAGGAGGCAGATATCGACCTTGTGTCTGTGCAGGTGGGAGTGAATGAGCCTGGCCTTACGGTGGTCGTTCATACCACGAATATTCCAAGTCCAGCATACGGTGTCAGTCATGATGGGAGGAGAGGGGCAAGGGTGGGTAGCGTGGAGCCAAAGGCCATCGGGCAGGGTGGTCGTCAAGTGTGTCCGGGCCAGCGTAGCATGATGGCATGAGGAGTCGGGCAGGAGCATGGGGAGGGCAAAGATGCCAGCCAAGGGCCGCAGCGGGGGACTGGTGACCTAGAGGAGGGAACATGAGGCGGCGGACCGCCATGGAGAAGGGACACACGCCTAGCAGAGAGGAATGGAAATGGAGCGCCAGGACGCAGCTCCACATGGACCGAGTGATGTGGTGAAGTAGAGAAGCAGCCATAAAAACCTGCAAGAGCAGAACCATGTAACCAAACAAGGTGACGTAAGAAACAACCAGAGACACCCTCCCCCCAACAGAGCCCATACAGTGAACTGTGCAGTCTGAAACCCCTTCTCAGGGGGTACCAAAGCGAGGCTAGCAAAGTCAAGAACTGTACCCCAACACCCCCCCAACCCACATCCCCAACCCCACAGTCCCGAACCCAGTGTCAGAAAGCCCAACCACCCCGCACCCACACCAACCCCCAATCAGGCTGAGAGCCCACCCCAACCCACCCAGGAAACCCACAACTCGGTGAAGGGGAAACAACATCAGAGAAGGGAATCATCCCATGAGGGCATGGCAAGGCTCAGCATACACCCCTGCAGACATGCAGGGTGGCCAAGCGGGAGATACAGCAGACCATAGTCAAAGAGGAACCAGTGAGATAAGGACCCGCTCCTTCAATCATTGTCACTGAGGCGGTCTGAAGAGATGGACTGAGAGTCGGAGGGCGATGAGCGGGCCGTTTTGTCCAGGTTCCGGGCGAAAGCGAGGGCATCTTTAGGGTCGGGGAATATCAGCTTTTTCACACCCTGCCGGACCCTCAGCTTCGCTGGGTATGCCAGAAAGTAGGAGACCTTGTGTTTCTGAAGTATTTGCTTGGCGGGGAGGAATTCTCACTGGGCGGCCTGGACAGTGGGGTTGTAGTCCGGTTAGAAAGAGAGAGAGTTCCCCTCACGGCTGATCTTGCCTATGTCCCAGGCCGCCTGGAGGATAGCGTCCCAGTCTCTGAAGTTTAGTATCTTCGCTACAATGGGGCGAGGGGGGAGGCCAGGACCGGGGTGGGGGCCAAGGGAGCAGTGGGCACGCTCGGCAATGAAGACAGGGGACCGAACATTGCGGAAAAGTTCCCTGGCCAATTGTTCCACAAAGTCCTCCATGCTGGAAATGTTCGTGGACTCCAGCACACCAGTGATGCGGAGGTTACTCCGAAGGGAGCGCACCTCCAAGTTCTCATTCTTATTGCGAATAACTTCTAGGAGTTTGTCCATCTGCACCAGTTTGTGATGGTCTCGGGTGGCGGCGTCCTCGGCATCGGAGATCTGGGACTTGGCCTGGAGGAGGCGAGAATCATGGGAGTCGACACGGGCCTTCACCGAGTCCAGGCGGGCGGAGAGCTGGTCCAATTGTGAGTCTATGCCCGTGACCGTCGATTTGACATCCAGCATGATTGCCTTTAGGTCGTCATCATGGGCCGGAGGTGCATTGATGGAGGACGGCCCATCGCCACCATCTGACCCAGTGCCGGCCTGGTGGGTCGACCTACGCTGGTCGAAGGCGAGATTCGGTTGCCGCGGGTCCATCCTCCCCATGGTGAGCTGACAAGGCCGCCGGGATAGAAGGAAGAGGGGGTGACCAATGGAGCAGCGGGCAGAAGAGTAGCAGAGCGCCGATGGCCACAGGGTCCCAAGCCGGCAGGGTGGTGCCTGAAGGGCAGATGCAGTCCATCACCGCCGGCCTGAAGCCCCGGGGGCCACAGCGGCAGAGCAGGGTCGTGGAAATGGACACTGGGGTGGCGACACCGCCAGGGGTGGATCCGCGTGGCAACCAGTGGAGCAAGGAAGCGTGAGCCGGAGGCCCCCCAGGAAGACCAGGCGAGCAACAGTCAGTCTGCCCAGCCGAGGTAGCAGGGGAGAGCCGGAGAGGTGGAGGCCCACACGAAGAACCAGGCCATAACAGTTCGCACCCGGGCCCTCCGGTTGCTGAGGGTCCAGGGAAGCAGGCGCCAATGAGGAGGCCAGCATGAGGGGGGTGCCTAAGATGGGGGCACCAGGATCATGCCGCAAATGGCAGCCCAACGTGGAACGGCGAGCCCCGCGCCCAGCCCGAGACCAGGATACGGGCCCTCTGGGCCTGAGTGGTGCCCAACGGCAGGCCCGGGGCACTGATAGCTGGGCAGGAGCGTGAAGGGCTGCGGATGGCAGGAGCTGGAGTGAGGGCCCAGCGAGTGGGGGAAGCACCAGAGAGTGGGTGATGCACCGCCGGGTGCGCCCGCCCGGCTGGGGACCCACCAGAATAGGAGATGTGGGGGGTGAGCAGCTAGCACCACCAGGCCCGGGTGCCCCCCGCTATCGGGGACTGCAGCGCAGAGGAGTGGTGAGAGGGTGCCCCAAACGCGAAGGCCCGGGCCAAGCAGAGCAGACCGCGGGCCCCCAACCACACCAGGAAGGGCCACGGCAGCAAAGCAACTCACAGGGGCAGGCAGGAGGCGGTGCACCGGCATCCAGCAGGCAATGAGGAGTCCCTCGGTCACAGCGCTGCCGCCGTGAAGGAGACGCCAGTCTGGGGCGGCCACGAGGCGCGGGCCCCGCGCGGCAGCCGGGCAGCAGAACTCGGCTCCCGGACGTCGCCGGGGGTCAGGAGCGGAAGCAATCTGTGGCACAGGCGATGCTGGTTCCGAATATGCACGCTGGTTGCAGGTAAGGCGAGGCGGTCTGCAGGATGATGGCGGATTATTCGCTTGGCCGGCAGAGCCCACTTTGAGTGAGGCAATCTTGCAGCCAGCCAAGCCACGCCCCCCATAAGTAGTAAATAAATGATTTTGTTTAAGTTGTGCTGGTTTTACCACTGTTCGTAACATGCCATATGAATCGCACCACATTTGCTTCAGATCTTCATCGTCGAACTCTTCACCCCACAGATTTAAAGTTTCAGCTTCAATTTTCAAACCCTTTTCCAAAAAAGCCCAATACCAAATAGAAATTTCCTTTTTCCACTGACTCGGTTCTCATCACCTGATCAAATTCTGACTCCTCCTCCTCCGCCCAGTCTTGTGTTACCCAACAGGAGCTCAATTGATAATATTTAAACCTTGTTAGCAATCCATTGGTGCAGTTGTTCAACGCTTCCCAACACATTAGGATTAAGCCCACCTTAAGATCTGCCCATTAACGGATACCCGCTGCTTTCAAGGGCTGACTGAGTTGATCCCTCAAACATTTTGGGGTACCCGGGGAGTCCCAAATCGGTGCCCATGATAAAAAATATGGGACTCTTAATGTTTTCCGCACACACATCCACGTATTTAATGCAGACTTCAAGATCTTAAGCCTCACCTTTTAAAAAAACTTTGGGTTTCCATATTTGAAGAGGAAGTGAATTTGACCTCGTGGGATATCAACTAACATTGCCTCAAAAAGTAAGCCTATATATCTCATTGAACAGGTCTGTTAGAACTGGAGTTATTATGTCGATAATACAAAGAAAAATCTCCACAGGAAGACCATCTGGTCCAGCTGCCTTTCCCTTTACCATTTTCTTGCACTGACCTGTTATCTCCTCCTCCTTGATCTCCCCTTCTAGGGCTTTCTGTTGTTCCATAGTTAACGGTGGGAGTGTCGTCAATCCTAGCCACTCCTTTATGCCTTCCCGGCTCGGTTGAATATCTTCGCTATATAAATATCTCATAAAACTTCAGGACTCTCCACATATATCTGGGTTGGCATATAATACTACCCCAGATTCTCTACTAATTAGTTTCTGAATTGTATTCTTAGCTCTATCTGTCTTGGCCTTCCAGGCTAATAGTGAACCACATGTTTCTCCATAAGCAAAATGCTGAAGTTTACTCACTTTCCATCTATCAAGTAATTTTTTATCAATCTGCGCCTGGAATGCTACTTGTAACTTCTCCAACTCTTTACTTAGAACTTGCACTCTATCTGAATCCTCCATTGACGCCTTCAGTAGTTCTCCTTCTTTTTCCTTAATCTCTTTGATTCTGTTCTCCTCTACTTGCTTCGCCACCCTTGTTTTTCCCACCATTACAGATTTAAGACCCCCCTTAAGTATGCCTTGAAAGCATCCCACTATTTGTCCTTCTGCCGACCCCTTATTAACATGAAAGTAGTTCACAGATTTTTCCCTTAAATCATAAACCACATTCTTGTCTAGTAGTATTGCCCTATCTAATGTCCATCTTCCATGCCCCTCTTTTTGGTGATAATTCAGTGACATGACAACTGCGGAGTGATCTGACAAAATTGCTGGGATATGAGTCACCTGTACTACCTCTCCACATAGCTCCACATAGCTCTTGATCTAATAAAAAGTAATCTATATGGGAGTGATGTCTATACTTCTTACTGTAGAAGGTAAACTCTCTAATCTCCCTCTTCTTAGTACGCCAAATGTTGATCAGATTAAATTATTTCATCATGCTTTTTATTCTAGAGAACGTTTTGGGTGGATTAGTATATTTAACTTTTGACGTCCTATTCAAACCTTTATTCATAACTAAGTTAAAGTCTCCTTCCAATGCAATAGGGGCTGTTGTCTCCAGTAAACAGGATTCCAACTTTAGCAGGGCCTCAGGACTGTCATTATTCGGCCCATAATATACCGCACACACCAATGGCCTACCTTGAATTAGAAGAGTTGCCACTAACCAGCTTCCCAAAATATCAGATTCATACTTAACTGATCTTATTCCATTATTGCTTTTAATGACTATAGCCACTCCCCTAGTGCTCCCTCTCTGGTCTGAGCATACTACCTCCTGCACCCATCTGAATTTATCAAAACGTTGCCTGCACTAATTTCTTTCCAGATGAGTCTCCTGTGGTAATATAATTTGAGCCTCCCTATTCTTTAAAGTTTTAATAACCCGAGACACTTTCCTTCTAGATCTCAACCCATTTAGGTTCCAAGTTAGGAGATTGACTACTTTCATGTTATCCATACTCTAATTCTATAGCATCGGTTTGCCTTTTTACACCATCAATCTTGATTCCATCCCTTTGTCTTGTTATACCCAACTGATTCACAACCCCTTCAAAAGCTGACCTAGTGAGGATAATTTTTTGTTCCCACTGCACCCCACAGCCAGTGCCCCTCTTCCCCCCCCCCCCCCAGGAAACCCCCTCTCTACATCTTGGGCGATACAATCTGCCCTTCATGAACCCCAGTCCCGCATAGAGAAAGAGAAAAACTAAAAGTTAAATAGAAAAGAAAACAGCCTATCTATATCACTCTAACATCTATTCTTACTCTCCTTATAGAGCTCATACCCTTTTTTTGTGGACAGCAACTCATCCCTCCATCTGTGACATAAAAGTATCCACTCCCTTTGGATTACTGATGTTGTACATTTTGTTTTGCCACATTATTATTAACATTGCCGGGATTTTCAACTGAACCTGCACTCCATTACTTCGTAACTCGTTCATTCTGGTACCTAGTTCCCACTGCCTCTGGGCCGTCCTCTTACCTAGGACTGATTTTATTTGATACGAAAAACCATCATGCCTTAAGGAACTCTCCTTTAGAGCCCGTCCTGACACTAACTCTTTCACAGCAAATGTCTAGAAATGTATCAGAATCTTCCTAGGAGTTTTTCTATCCGGGTTCATCTTAAAGGGGTCTCTATGAGCTCTCTGGATCTCCATCTCCCATTCAATTTCTGGTCTATTCTTCATAATATCTTCTCTCAGGAGACCGCATATGAAAGCCTTAACATCTCCTTTCTCGGCCCCTTCCTTAATTTTGAGAAACCTCAAATTATTGAAGCGGGATTGCGTTTCCAACCTTTTTAAATCATCTTGCAGCGTTCTATTCTGCTTTTTTAATTTCTCAATATCTTTAGAATTTTCCAGCACTGCCACTGACAATACTTTAACTTCCCCTTCCAAAATTCTAGTACGTTGCGCGATATCATCAAGTTTCTCTCCTAATACTTCGCACTTGTCTCGAATCCCCTTGTGGTTGGTCTCGGATATCTCAAATTTCGCAAAGATATCTTGCCTCAAGTTCAAGAACATCCTTTCATAGAGTTTTCGCCTCTATTACCATGTGGACTATTGACACTTTGCCTAGAGCTCTCCAATCCCCCGTCTTACTACCACTTTGGGGAGGGTCCATACTCAAAGTTGGAGTGAGACTAGAACCAGAGCTGAGGCTATTTTGGGGAGGTTCCACACCCAAAGTTGGAGTAAGACTAGAACCGGGGCTGGGGCTGAGGCCTGGACTGGGATCAGGACTAGGACTAGCTGCCAAGTTTAGGTTTTCAGCTTGCGGCTCCTCTTCATTATGTTGAGACCCGGCTAATTGAGAGAATCAATTTTTCAAAGGAAGTGAGACTATTTGCGTCTGTTTCATAGTCTTTTTCCCTTTCACCTGTGAATTTTCAACCAGCTTTCGATGTATCGTTCAATTTTGGATGAGCTTACAAAGAGGATTGGAGTTCTTCAGCTGTAATTTGCACAGCATCCATACACAGCCACATCAAAAGTGTAAACTATAATGTTGAGCTATTCCACTGCTGCTACTTCACAATTTTAGCAGTCTCATTCCATTTTCTTTTTTTACGGAGATTTATATAGCGTGAATCAGACCACTTTACATAGCACCAGTTGCGTTACATGAGGACACATTCATCATTTTTGTTAGGCGCGGGGAGATTAAGTGATTTGCCCAGAATCACACGATGTTCAGCGTCATTGCCGAGACTCGAACCTGGTTCTCTAGATTTGAGGTCAACCGCCATAGCCGTTAGGCCAACTCCTCTCCCCAATTTGGATCTTCATTGCCGAATTATTTGTATCCAAAAACGAACATTTTAAACCCTTCCCTATCCTTGTCTATTGCATTCCTTTAGAGGAAACTAAAAACTGTTAAACATTTGAGGCCCAATTCACAAACTGAGTTTTATAATACGTAAAGTCGCACTACAGTAGCACTACTTACTAACTAAAAAATGTAATTTCCAAACCTACAAGTGGAAGTGTCCACATCTCCTATCATTTCTATGTGGTGAGCTCCACACTTGTAAGTTTACTATTTAATAGTAAATATGGGAGGGACCAGAGGTAGTATTGGGAAAATGGGGTATATCTCCTGCAAAATGGGTGGTGTTTAAGGAATAGTAACAAAGGGTTTAGGGGGGGGAGAAGCTATTACAAACATCCACCCACAGAAAAGTAAGCAGATTGCTATTCACAAACGACACTTCTAAAGTTACTACGGTCCAATGTGACAAAGCAATAGTAAATGTGCACCGAACCCAGCCTTGGAGTAAGTCAAGCCCTACATATATACACACTCTAAAGTACTGCAACACACCCATATAAAATAAAGGGAGGCACAGATTTATAATAACACCTCATAGGAAATAGTAATGCGACATTGGAAGACAATGGTTTACCAACGTTTTAGCATTGGCTTGAAGGTATGCATAATATGACAGCATATGAGAAAAAAATTCCATATTGAATGATTAACTGCAGTATTAACTAGAGGTATGGGACACATTTTTACAGTCAAGATATCTGACCAGCCACATTGCTATACCACATTGAGGAGACACGATGCACACCTATCAATGCATTTGCATGAATACGAGTGCACGGGTTGAGTGCAGTGCGCTCTGAAATCATGGTTGGGGAATAGCAATATTTGTGTTATGCTACTGCATACACGATAAAGATTGGAGGGGAAATGGCATGTCTCTTTACACATATTTAACATGAGTGTTAGGAAGAATGTTTTATGCTTCAATCCTAGCAGAAAAGTTTGTTATTTTTGTAATTTCTTTTATTGGTGCAAATTTATGCTGGGAAGGATTTTGTTATAAATTAGGTTGTTGGTTGGCTAAGGTATGAGCCCAAGTCAGCCGGCAGCCTCAATTCTACTCAGGGTAAGAAGCAGACAAACCCTAAGTTAACCTGTGCTCACCCTCTGGTAGCTTGGCACAGAGCAATCAGGCTTAACTTCAAAGGCAATGTGCAAAGTATTTGTGCAATACTTCAAACAGTAAAATAGTGAAAACACCACACATAAAGATTCCGACTATGTTAGAAGAAGAGAACTTAATTTAATAAATAAAACAAGACCAAAATGACAAAAATCTAATCAGCAGAACTCTGATATGAATTTTTTAAAGAATAAACTGTAAATTAGTGCTTAGAAGCAATAAGTAGTTACTTGGGATATCTGGTTGCGTCGGACTAGGACAGAGTGAAAAGTTCAAGCTGACTGAAATGGACCATGGGTCAGGTACAGGGGGGTCCATTGAACAAAAGGGAGGAGAATTCCCAGCTGACGCGCTCATAAGCGCAGGAGAACAACGCTGCGCGGGACACGCTTGTGAATTTGCCCGGTGAACTCTGCCTGTGCTGGGGGACTTCATTGCCCAGAATACCGGACTCCCAGGAGGGAGGAGAATTCCCAGCTGACGCGCTCATAAGCGCGGGAGAACAACGCTGCGCGGGACGCACTTGTGAATTTGCCCGGTGAACTCTGCCTGTGCTGGGGGACTTCATTGCCCAGAATACCGGACTCCCAGGAGGGAGGAGAATTCCCAGCTGACGCGCTCATAAGCGCGGGAGAACAACGCTGCGCGGGACGGGCGTGGGCCAAGGGCGGGCCCGTCCTTGCCCGTCACAGACCGGAAGAGACTGGACTGGGCCATACCCTTTTCATCTGAGGAAAGGTGAGCTTTGCCCATTGTCCCACATTGACTTGTATTAACTGTGTCATCCCCCATTGCACTATTGTTGTAACCTGCCGTTTCAAAAACTATGGGGAGGCGTACAAACGTACCTGCAACTAAATCGGCCACAACGTGTATCGAAAACATGTTGGAGAGGGCTGTCAGCATCGTGAGCAACGAAATTGAGCTCACAGAGAGGCGCTTGTCCCTTGGATTAGGGCAACTTGTACCACCCTTTGGGCACACTTCTGAAGCCACTGATCCTATAGTTTGTGCCCCTGCCACTCCTGCTGTGAACTGTGAGGAGGCTTGCGATGTCTTTACACTTGATTTAACCGAGCCGAATTCGGCAATAAACAACACCCCTCTTTTAGGGGCTAAGCGCAAAAGGAAAGTTGGGAAACCAGTAAATGCGAAGAGGAAACAACCTATTCGTCCTTGCTCCTCTCGCTCTACTCTAAAATCATGGATTAATCCTACACCAACAACCATAATATCAACAGAGGCTCTCGTACATGCCCCCCCGTTCAAATTATCCACTCATACAATTGGAACTCAAACCGAGAGTGAACGTTTGTTTCCTTTCATTGACAATGCTAATCCAAATAGAGCAATTGATATCAGTTATTTATCTACTGTTATTGCTGACTGTGTTAAGTCTGCTTTAGACAATTTTCTTCCCTCCTTACATGAGCGTATTGTTAACTCTTTGTCCGTACAGCAAGCATACCCTGCATCGCAGTGTCTGAATGATGTGCCCCAGGTTAATGGGAATATACCTGATTCCAACAATGTTAGTAGTAGGCCAACTGTATGCGACTCCACAAATAATGTGCCTATCCTTCACCCAAATACTCACGTACTTCAATCCCCAACCCAGGGAGTTAATGACTGTGTAACTTGCAACAGGATCCGTACTTGTTTTGAAATAAGGGGAACTAGGGACGCTAAAAGGCCATTGGACCATATATCCAAAAATAATAATGGCAAATTGACAAGTAATATGACACTTGCCATTAATGTATCCACTGACACACCCTTTAGCGATAGTTCGGCTAGGACCACCCAAGTAGACGACACTGACCCTGATTATATAAATCACACTGAGGGCAATAATGTGGTATTAAATCTGCCCCCTGAGGCATGCCCATATGTCGTGATTCTAGCAGGGGTTCCCCCCCTGAGAAAAGACCAAATAGAGTCCTGGGAGCAATTACGCTGTAAATGCGTCGATTGGCTCACAAAACACAGGAGATTTAGACCTTCACTAATTGGAGATATCATCATGGTAAGACGAGTGGGTTGGTTGGGACAATCCCATAAAAATATTAAGGGTGATTGCATTATTATCAATTTTCGGAGACAATCGGCAGCCAAAAGTATTTTGACATTACAGAGGGAACAGATTGGCCACAGTACTAGCATATGTACCTTAACATTAGGTTACTTTTACAAACCTGCATTTGAGACACTGCCTTGTAATTTGTACAGTTCTATTCCGACTTCTAATAAATTCTCACCATTATCTGGTTTAGACTGTCAGGATTGACTGCCCACACTAGCAATGAATGAAGTAAGCATGGATGTATTAACTCTTGCACCATTCATGTGCAGTCCTCAGCCCACTAAATCTGACCCACTACCTATAACAAAAGAGGATCAACTACTTAAAATATTGAGTTGGAATATAGCCGGTCTGAAATCTAAGTTACATTTACCAGACTGGAAAGAATTAATTAATTCTCAGGACCTTGTCATGTTTCAAGAGACCTGGGCAACCCAGGATTTGCATATGGAGGGCTTTGAATGTTTTAACGCCCTGTCCCCTATTCCTACATCAGGCAGACCCGCCGGCGGGCTTTCAACTTGGATAAATATTAAGTCAGGCGGACGTTCCAGTATTTTGCCCACAAACAGTGATACATTTCAAGTAACCCTCTATACCCGGGGGGACCCTATTTACTTGATCAATTTTTATAATGATGATTTTAAATTAGTTCCCAATGTGAACTTTTCCTCATTGTTTAATTTTATTTTAAAACTACAATTAGCTAATTGTGGTACCCGAACTAAGGGCATATGCTTAGGCGGAGACTTTAATGTTAAAATCCCAAAGGACATTTATTCCGCTATACGGCCTGCCACTAATGCACCATTAAATAAAAGAGGGGAACAGTTAATGAATCTTTTAAGCACGCATAACTTTTCGAATGTTATGCAGATTGCTGCTATCCCCCCACCAGATGGATGCTTAATTCCAACCTATATACCTCTACTATTGATTATATTTTTGTAAATACTCCTTTAGAAGGCCAAGTATTAAGGGCTGAAGTCATCCCAACAATACAACGGGATCACAACCCAATCAGCACTACACTAAGTTTCTCTCATCGCCCAGTGTACGATTGTACGCCTGGGGCCTGTGATCTAACGATAACCACTGATAATCGTAGAATTGTTTGGCGTAATATTGACAATAATGCCCTTTTTGAATCAATGATAAAATCTCATTCAAACCTAGTTGATACATGTCTGACGTTTAGCATAGGTAAAATAGAGGTAGTTGATGCTTTTTCAAGGTTATGCTATGGGATTAAACAAATACTGTCTAAACCAATTCGGATACATAACTCCGAACCTGGCTGGTTTGATATAGAATGCTCCATGGCAAATAGAGAACTAAGAAAGGCTCTTATAAGTAAACCCAGAGTAAGCTCGCTCGTAACATCATTAAGGGGTAGTTATAAGAAAGCCATTATGCGTAGAAAGGAGGAGCTTATCAACGACCATTGGGCAAACCTTCTGAGGGCAAATGCTTTAAAAAACGGGAAGAACTTCTGGAAGGCAGTTAAAGATATGAAATCTGTGGGTAATATTTCCTCACCGCTTGGATCTAATATATTCAGCTAATCATGGGAGACTCACTTTAGTAAGACCTATGCCTCCCCAATCCCTAACGAACCTGAAAAAGTATATACCTTTACCTCTGGATTACAGATCGAACTAACCGAGGTTGAAGATGCTATAAGCAAAAGCTTAGGGGGTAAAGCACCTGGGCCCGACGGGCTTCCGATTGATTTAATTAAAAATAAACCCGATTTCTGAGCACCACTCCTTACTAATATTTTTAATAATCTTACCGATTCATTTATTCCTGATTCCTGGTCATATAGTACTATAGTCCCAATTTTTAAGAAGGGGGACCGGATGGACCCGAGTTGTTATAGACCAATTTTATTGATCGATAACACCCTAAAAATCCTGGGTAGGGTAATATTTAATAGGATCAATTTATGGGCAGAGGAAAGTCAGGTCTTGCATCCATCTCAGCTAGGGTTGAACAGTGCCTCAACCTTCATCTGATCATTAGCAAATATACAATAGCTAAGAAAACACCAGTGTACCTAGCATTCATGGATCTCACTTCAGCCTTTGATTTTGTCAAACGATCACGGCTGTGGCTAACTCTCTCAAATCTTGGGCCAGACGACCAATTAGTTTCTTTTTTGGCATATTTACACAGAGACTTGAAAGCTAGGGTGCGCATAGGTAGGAATGGTGAGATTTCGAAGGCTATTAAAATTGGTAGGGGGGTCAGACAGGGTTGTATTCTGGCCCCGCTTCTTTTTATATTATATATTAATGATTTAAACAAATCTCTCCTAATTACAACTGAAGACGTCCCAATTATCAATAGAAATAAGATTCCCGCGTTGCTTTATGCTGACGACGCCGTGTTAATGGGGCGCACTCCCAAAGCTTTGCGCGCCCTGGTTCACGGCTTTGTGGATTTTATGGCAACCTTGGGCCTATGTACTAATTTAAAAAAATCATTTTTAATGTCATGTGGGTCCAAGAAATATTCTAATCTTTCAATTGTTTTAAATTCTAATCAATTGTTAAGCACGTGCACTTTTCCGTATTTAGGTCTGGTATTCGCATCAAATGGTCTATGGAATGATCACATTGCCCACTGTAAAAGGAAATTTACCAACTCTATTAACACAATCCTAAGGCTACCGAAGCCTAAAAATATAGGGGTAGTTCCTTCTATTATCAAAATTTACAGATTACAATGCACACCAACTGCTACATATGGCGCAGAGGTATGGGGGAACTCTATTTGCACACCGATTCAGTGTGAAGAGAACAGATTTTGCCGTAAAACTCTGGGAGCTTCTTTCTTTTCTTCCACATATGCTAGCCATAGCGAACTACATCTGCCTTATATAGAAGATTTTATAAAGGCTCGTCCGACATTGTTTTGGTTAAGAATCTGGAAGAATACGGCTGCACAATTGACCAGAGAGATAATTACGGATTGTCTGTATTGTGACAGAGGGATGGATATACCGTGGCTGGCAGGAGTCCGTAAAAGTCTGAATAGCCTGAATTTGGAACATTTGTTCTTAAATCCTTTAGATTATAGCCCCGTTAATATTAACATTATAGAAAAATTACTCTATGCTTCTTATAAAGAAATAAGACTAGCAACTGAATATAATAAAACCTCAGTGGCTAGATATATGCAAATTGAGTATGTAACCCCAGTCATGCCAAAATATCTTTTAAATCCTGTTGGTCGCTGGGAAAGGGGCTTATTCTTCAGGCTAAGAACAGACACAATGAAATATCTGTTGTCATTCCCTACTGGCTATACAGCTAACCATGAACTCTCCCTCTGTCCATGCAATAATATTTCAAAACAATCAATGCTACATTTTCTATTTTTCTGTTCTTATTACTCATCCCCCACTAAAAAATTCTTGATCCCATATTTCAAGTCACAATGTGTTACTGACTACAAGATTTCTTACGACATGGTGCTAGCTATTAACAATGATGAATTATGTTTTAGAGTTGGATCCTTTTTAAAATCGGCGGTTCGCACTCGTAACACCATGTATTCGGTATAACTCCGTTATTTGATGTGCTTGAATTACCTGCATTTTTATGTTTTGTTATATTTTAACTGTACTTTTATGGATATGATGTTTATCAGAATAAAGTTCACATTCATTCATTCATTGAACAAAAGTATTGTGAGCCTGACTGCGGTGATGTCGAAGATGTGGACCGCAAGCTTAAACGATTCGTTGCTGTCTGTCCATGCAGTGGGGGTGAATCACCGGCCCTAATCTGTGCAGCAGTGACGATGGATGAGCTCCAATGAGCGAAGAGTTGCGATGCAGAGATTTGTCGTCAAGGATGCCGATGACGGAGATGCAAAGACCTTGTGCAGTGGTGGTTCAGAAGATGATTCGTCTGGGTCGATCAACGCAGCAAAGGCAATACACCAGTTCTGGTCACGCAACAGGAGCGATGCACTGGTTCCGATCCACACAACAGGAGTGATGCGCTGGTTCCAATACACGTAACAGGGGCAATACGCCTGTTCTGATCTACATAGCGGCACCGATGCATCGGTTCTACAGAGGATGCCGGGGTTTTGCTGAAGCAAGCACCTTAGGCCTCCCTTCCAAGGGTCCATGACTGGGGTGGCACCCCTTGGCAGGGCATACTTACAGATGGAAGAGTCCAGGTGCAAAAGCAGGTATTTTGGAAGTCTTCTATGGCCTTGAGACTTAGGATCAAGGGGCCAGCCAGCCCTTTAAGTCACTCTGGGTTCAAGTGATGCAGGTCCAGTGCAGGGCACTCCAGCAGAGTGGCAGTCCTTCAACAGGACAGCAGCCCTTCTTCCTAGCAGGGTCTTCACAGGTCCAGAAGTGTACTGAAGTGGTGGTGTAGGAGATCCAGTACTTATACCTAGATGTACCTTTGCAGTGGGGGAGACTTCAAAGACAGGTGGTCTTTGAAGTGCACAGAGGTCCTTCCTTTCTGCCCTGGCTCCAGACTCACTACAGGGGTATGCAGCCCTTTGTGTGGGGACAGGACTCAACCTATTCAGGTGTAAGAATGGTTGGGTTCAGCTCCACCCTCTCATCCTGCCAGGGTGGCCCATCACGTTGCATTGAAGCTCCCCATAGTGTGTGGCTGTCTAGGGGGAAAACATAAAGTCCAACTGTCACCCTCCCAGATGTGTATCAGAGACAGGCAGTAGGCACAAAATTGGTAAGTTAAGAAAACGCCAACTTTCTAAAAGTGTAATTTTCAGAACTGAAATTTAAAAAATCCAGCTTTACCATAAGCTGTGTTTTTAAACTGTGATTCCAGAGACACCAAACTGGGAAAGACCATCTCTTTACACCTGGGTATTGCACTTAAAACATGTAATAAGGTAATCAGAATGTTAGCCTATGGGAGAGATAGGACTTGCCTTAGTGAAAAACGAATTTGAGAGTTTTTCACTGCCAGGACAATGTCAAAATACAAGTCCTGCCTTTTAGATACATTTCACCCTGCCCTGTGGGTTGTCCAGGGCCTTATTTAAGGATGACTTATACATTCAAAAAGTGATGGTTTGGGCCTGGCAAGAGGTTTATCTTGCCAGGTCGAAATGGGTATGTAAACTGCAAACAGCAGCCCTGTAATGGCAAGGTTGCACCATGATTAGAGGGCTACTTAAGTGGGTGACACAATAAGTGCTGCAGGCCCACTAGCAGGATTTTATTTACAGGCCCTGGGCACATGTAGTGCACTTTACTAGTGACTTATAAGTAAATTAAATATGGCAGTTGGGGATGAGCTAATATTAACATGTTTAGGAGAGGGAACACAAGCACGTTAGCACTGGTTAGCAGTGGTAAAGTGCTCAGAGTCCTAAAGCCAGCAAAACAAGTTCTGAAAATTGGAGGAGGTAGGCAAAATGTTGGGGTGAAGACAATTATTATAATAAGTTGTCAAATATGCTTTGAATAATTTCTAGAATTATAAATAGCCAAAAATAAATTATAAGAAAGACTTTTGATTCACATTTACAGTCAAGACAGCATTTATAAAAAACATTTACAATAATTTAAAAGGGTCATTTCCAAGCGTAATTCAAACTTGATTACTCATGGGTGCCTCAAGGGTCCCCTCTGTCTCTGAGCCTACTGAACCTCAACCCAATCCTACTCATAAACATCTTCAGGAAACATAATCTGAAGTTTCAGTCATATGCCAATGACACACAGTTCCTGCAAATGATGGAGGAGATAGGACAGAGTCCAAAATACTTCTACTGTGCTTGAATCAAATTCAGTTCTAGGAGAAGCAAAACTCTTTCTAATGGGAAGAAAATCGAGATTCTATGATACAATCTTCTTCACGAAATGAAATGCATGTAGTGAGAAGCTTAAAAAAACAGAAGTTTATTTTCCAGAAGAGCATCAACAGCACTTTGACAGCTACTACCTCAAGCAACACTTCTAACTGATATGCCTGGGTTCTTAACAACAACATTCTGAGCAGTTACTTGAAGTTCCAAGCGATGGTTCAAAAAAAGGCAAAGAGAAACAGAGTGGAACATATCATGGAGGGATAACCTGAGGTTTACAGATTTTGTGACCAAGGTCATACAAAGTATAGACCTGTCTAGTAATTAAAAGACAAAATAAAGCACAACTTTGAACTATTGATCCTTCTTCAGTGATAAAGTTCCTGTTTGGATAATTTATTCTACTTAAAACATAATTTTTGAAGCTTGGTATTTTGGCTAGAACAACTTCTCCATGTAGGCCCAGATGGAATACAGTAAAAAATATCATTTATCAGTGTGTATGTCTAGAGAAAGTAATGCAATATGTCAATTCAGTTATACACTACAGGATTATCATATAGCTAGTCATAACACAAACACGTTAGCACTTCTAAAGAAAGCACAAAATAAAGGAGTCGGGTTGGCGGCTGGTCTCATTTGAAAGAAGTATCCTCATGGGGAAAGGACCCTTCACTGATTGTTGGTGAAAAAGAGAATCAAGTTTAACTGTGTTTGTCTACTATTTAAGTGCTAGGAATTGCTGGTGCCAGGGTATTTTACAGAAGCTTTCAGCAATATTACCTGGGTGAGCTCTTCCCTGAGCCAAAGGCAACTTGTTACAAGTGGCCTGAAACCCCTTTACTGTAGGTGGCAGGAATTTAGGATTTGTGGATGTCGCTTGGTTGAATAGCTTCCTGGAACTGGCACTGAGGGCCAGATGTACAAAGACTAGGAATAGCGATGTCCAAATCGCTATTTGGAAATCTCTATTCCTGATGAATGAAATGTTTAGTTTATACTTGCAATTCCTAGTGGGTTGCAAATCGACCTACATCGTGAATATTAATGAGGTATGTCACAGTTTGAAACCAATTAGGAATCTGAGCCATCACAGGGATTGTAGCATGCTGAGGTCAGCAGACAACCATGTCTGTGATTTCGTTTTAAAAAGGTATTTTTTTTGTGGAAATCCAACCTGTCTGCCTTAAAGGAAAACGAGATGCATTTCAACAATAAAAAATGTAACATTTTGTTTCATTATTTAAGAGCAGGCAATAAGAGCAGGCAATGGTCCGTCTGACCACTGCCTGCTCTTAAAAAATGTTTTCTCAACATTCACAAAGGGGAAGGGGTCCCATGGGGATCCCTTCCAATTTGAGAATGCATTACCATCAACTTTGAGTTGGTGGCAAAGTGTGAATGTTTTGCGACATCATTTCGGTCACAAAACATTCGTACATGCCAATGCAATTCAGTATTTGGAAGGGATGCATTAAACACTCCCCTTCCAAATACTGAATCGCAAAAGAAACCAAATTGCGATTCAGTAACAAGTTCCCAAATCGCAATTTGGGCTTTGTACATCCCCAAAAGCATTTTTCCAGTCACAAATGGGCCGATTCTGCATTTCGGCCCTCTTGCGACCAGACAACTGCTTCATACATATGGCCCTAGATGTGAATCAAATGTGCTAAAATTTATAAGCAAATTGGAAACTACTCTTTTAGATTCTTCCTTCTCTTTCTCAGGCAATGTTACTGATGAATAGAATAAGAATAAAATTAAGATTAACATTACAAGATCTTCCACTAACCTTTTTTGGAATAGTAAAGTCAAACATTCCAATACTAAACATTTAGATTGATCCATATTTGTAGTTCTAAATAATTCAGTTCCTAAACCTTTCGGTGTAAATTATTTGCTTTACAACAACAATTGGTCTATAGTTTTGTCTGGTACCTGACTGAAAACTCCTTCCTTAAGTGTGTCAAGACTGAAAACAAAGTGAGAGAGAGCACCTTAGGAAATGTGTTCAAGTCTCAGTGTAGGCACTGAGAGTGGACTAAGATTTTCAATCGAAATAAAAATCTGACCATAAGCAACTTTAGAAATAGTTCCGAGACTCTTAATGTAATAGCACTGTTAAACACACTACAGCCCTAAGAACTTATTTTAACTTCCTGTTCAGAATGAACTCAAAGGAAGGAACGGCCAAGATCGTACAAGTTTTCCTGCAACAGACATAGGGGATATGTACAAGGAAGTGGCGGAGCGTGTCGTTAGCCTCTTTGGCTTAACACCTCTCTCCACCACTTCATAAACGCAAGGCTGCACCATATTTACAAGAATGTGGTGCAGCCTTGCGTTTCCCCCTGCGATGGCGCTAAGTTTAGCAACTTAGCGCCAATGCAGGCACACTTGCGCCATAGTGCAAGGGTGTCTGCTTGCAAGGGAGGATTGTTTATGTGTAGGAAGGTGTCCCTTCCTGCACATAAACAATCCTAAAACGCAATTCTGTCACTTTCATGCGTGCTGCTTCATGCAGAACATATGAAAGTGACAAACTGGCATTTTTTAAAGGTTTGTTTATGTACGGGAAGGGACACCTTCCTGTACATAAACAAACCATGGCATTTTGTTTAATCCATGTTTGCTGCACAAGGCAGCACACATGGAAAAAGCAAAAACGAGGAGAAATAATGCATTGCTCCTTGTTCCGCAAACTTAAGATCAGGGTTTTCTCTGCCTCCTTGTACATAGGGGGCAGCGTCAATTACAATGGGTGTAGCGGTGGAACGCCCACCACAACACCCACTGCACACCCCTTTCACGCTAACCATAGCGTGAAAGGGTGCCTTATGTACAAGGCAGCGTTAAGCCACGTGTACATAAGGCGCAGCCCCTATCGCCACCACAACGTCCGTAAAAGTGACGTCGTGGTGGCGTTAGGGGCTTGTACATATGCCCCATAGTATCATAAACTGCACATCCTTATTAACCTGAAGACATTTGCAATAATTGCTGGTGCTGTATATGTGCTCTCTCACGATTTTCGTTATTTGGCCTGAAGTGTTTTTTCTGCTGTGTTTACACAACCTGTAATGGAGAAATTTAAATAATAACAATTCTACAAAATGTGAAATATAAAATGAATGTTAAGGATTTGTGAAATATAAAATGAATGTTAAGGATTTTTTTCTTTCATTTTTTACTACAAAAGAAGCACCAATAGTGCAATGCTGCTCTATGTTTTATTTTAAAATGTATTCATGTATTTGTTGAAATATTTATTGCACATATAAAATGATTTACAAACGAAACATCTGTTGTTTTTGATTAGCAATCAATGTCCTCCATTTTTGTTCTAGTGTGATTATCAGTATGCAAAATGGGGCCTATTCGCCAATAAAAACATAAAGGTATGGGTTGATATTTGAATCTCCACCTTAAGCTACTTTTATGGGGATTTTGTTTTAAAGCTGCACAATGCATGCTTTTTTTTCTTCTTTTAAATAAGCTATTGTACACCCAGGGCCATATGTAGGTAGCATCACATTTACCGATTCATAAATACCGAATTTTACCGATTCGGTATTTATGAATCGGTAAATGTGATGTAGGTAATGATTCGGTAAATTCGGTAAATATGAATCGGTATTTACCGATTCGGTAATGGGGCATACCTTCCCATCGATTCCTATGGGCCTGGAGGCCCATAGGAATCAATGGGAAGCCAGTCACTATTACCGATTCGGTAAATACCGATTCGGTAATGGGGGGAGCACATACAAGGGTGGCAGGGTGTCACATTGACACCCTGTTGCACCCCTGATTCTTGCATGTGTGCACATGTGGCGCACATACATGCCCTAAGGGCATGTATGTCTGCCACATGGCACTCTTACATCTGCAAAATATTGCGTTTTGCAAGGTATTCGTTATTTATCACCAACCTGTATTTGGTGGTAAATAATGAATTCTTAATTCTAATTTGCACTCTTTAGAGTGCTCTCTACATTCAGGATTCGGTATTTACCGATTCGGTATTTTACCGATTCGGTAATTTACCGAATCCTGAATTATGCCTCCTACATCCCAAATAGCTAAATACCGGTCGGTAACGGGATATTTACCAAATGTCGGCCTTTACCGACCGGTATTTAGCTACCTACATGAGGCCCCCAGTGCCTAATTTGAACCAGTGGTTTCCACTCTGCACTGGCACTTAATTGTCTACACCAGCACTTATGATAGTCAGTAGCGGCTCGTGGAGGGAGTTCGGTAGGGCAGTGAGGCGGGGCGGGGGAGGGGCAGGGTGGGGAAATGTAAACACCGGAATATGGATGAACGGAGGTAAGCACACATTTAAATTAATAAAACAAACACCAGTTGCGAACAGACGAATACATTAATTTTGTTAGTTAGACGTGGAGAGATTACATGATTTGCCCAGAAGCACTGGATGTTGAGCTTCCCTGCTGAGACTTGAACCCTGTTCTCCAGCTTCGAGATCAACTGCTCTAGCCAGCAGGCCACATCCTTTCTCCTGTTTCTGAGCATTGTTTCTTGTTCACCATTTTCCAGGTTTTCCCTTACAAAATGAAAAGGTAAAAAGTTGGAATGTGCGGATTATTCAACAGAGCACTTGGGGCCATATTATCAAGAACGGCGATACCATTATTGCCGGTTTAGGGGCAGGAAACTGCCGCTAAAGCGGCGATAAGGGGTTTGATAATATGCCCTTGTGAATTCCAATAGAAGCCAAGGTTCTGGTGTCAATGACATCAAACCTGGGCTTCTATTGGGATTCACAAGGACATATTATCAAGCCCCTTATTGCCTCTTTAGTGGCAGTTTCTTGCTGCTAAACCGGCGATAATGGTATCGCCGTTCTTGATAATATGGCCCAAAATGCCTTTTAGGGGACAGGATCCTGTTTGTGCGCAATTTGGGATTTACAATGGGCAGTTGATAAAGTCTTTGGCCTCATTAAGAGTGGCACATAAATGGGGCAATATTTAACACGCCTTTTAAAATTCGACTCCTTAGGGTCACAATTAATTGGTTTGCGCTGATTACAAGTGTTTTGGGAATAAATATTGACCAATTATGGGCATTTTTCCTCAATATATTTCGCAAGGCTTGACCTGACGGCATTTATCAAGGGAAAACTACAAGGGTGTGATAATTCTCACACAACTGGTCATTTTGATCCCTCTGCAAACAAAGGTTTACACAGGGATCGAAAGCTAACTCTGAACTCATAAAGAGGGCCTTAGACTCTAGATTAGAATGTTAAGTTTACAATCAAAACCAATATTTTTCCCATTGGTTTACATGGACGTCAATTCACCAAAATGTCAGGGGTATCGGAAGTGACAGCAATCGCCATTTGACCTTTACGTTCACTCAAACACACATGCTTACACATACAGTCACTCATACACACACACTTTCTCTTACATATGCACACTCTCATCCGCAATCATACACACAACATACATTTAAAAGTATTTTTACGTACCTCAGCTGCCAGATAGGGTCATATTCCAGCTAACTGTACTCCATTTTATTTACTACACTAATAGTAAATAATATGATATTATTCACTATAAAAAACGGGAAACATCCATTACCACGCGGGCATTGCATCGCAATGCCTTTACATCGCGGGTATTACAACGCAAGTCATTACAACGACTTGTGCTGGATGGCGCTCTAACCTAAGGAATAGTATGATTTACTATTCCAACACCTTACATACTGTATGTAGACTGGTGTTGGAATAGTAAATCATAATATTCCTAAGTCCAGTGCCCTCCAGAGCAAGTCTTTGTAACGACTTGTGTTGTAAAAACTGCGATGTAACGTTCCGCGATGATTTTGATCGCGTTGTAACGTCACATATTCATAAAAAACTGACTGAAAACAAGGAACCTCAACCAACATCCTCAAGGACCAGCTGCCCCTGTGGTCCTGCCACTGACTTTGTCACCTCTGATGTCAGTGGTCGTAAAGGCAGAGGCAGGGGTCACAAAGGGCAATCCAGGGGTCGACCCTGCGACCCCTAGCAGCCCCTAAATGACGTCCACCTTGGTTTAGCTTTGCAAAAGAAAATTAAACCTGCAATTTAAGACCTGACTTGGATTTGTGTGGAAATGGAAAATCCTTTGATTTCTGAAGAATATACAAAATCTAGAGGAGAAAATACACGATGAGCTTCCACCATCGTGTTATTATTATGGAAAGCTAGGTCTGGTGGTTCAGTGGATTAATGCGTCCACTGTAGGGGCCTGTGTTTGACCTCATGGTCGCAGGCTCAAATCCTGACAGGTCCGCTCACCCTATCATCCTTCTGAGGTTGATAAATGAGTACTGTTGAGTAACAATAAACATGTTATTCTGCACCAAAATACCCTTGGGTGAAGGTGCGCTTTACAAATACATGTATTATGGTTTATGAATGTTTATTAGCTCCCAACTCTACATCACGCGTAACTTATTTTTTCAGCTCTTGTTCAATGACTATATCATATTTTCACTGTGACTTGAAATAAATAAGGTGAGGACTATACCAAATTAATCTTGGATCATGCAAGGGTTTGTGGCACATGCTCAGAATCATATCATGAGAACCAAATATCGGCTACACAAGTCTGCATATATTTCCAACATCCGAAGAGTTCCTATTTCTTGGAACACGCTACCTTTGGGACCTTTGTAACTTGCAGAAATGATTCAACTTCAGAAAGAGGGTCCCAACAAGAACCTGAATCTACACTTACGCAGTCGGGAACAGTTTCTTGGCCTGGAGTCTCTCACATTCACATAATGTAGGCTCTGATAACCCTCCCCGACCTTATTTATTGCAGTTTGGTGGGATACTCTACCCCTGCACCATTTAGTCTTCTAATCCCACAGCGGAATAGGACCATATAGAATATGCCAAGGCTGCATTAGCTGGAAAAGAAAGTAGGCACCTTAAGACCCAGTGAACGTGATCTTCCATAGAGAGTATGCTGCACTGTACTGGGATACGTCACTGCCAAAAGTCAGGATAAGAAGTTCAGCATTGATGTTTCGACTCGCCTCCTGAAGAAGGCTTCATCCACCTGCAGCTACAGCAACATCCGAATAGGTATCTTCCAAGGATTGAGTTGTGAAGCTGGATCTTATGTAGAAGTGTGCAAAGCTGTTGTTTTACAATCGTGTCTGGTGGGTGCAGCTTCTGATTTTTGGCATACCTGCTGCACACGGGAGTTGCTGCTTTCTCTACACCTATACAGGTAAGTCATTTTCGCTTGCAAATCTCAGCTGGTTGCCATAACTGGTAGGTATTTTGTATGCTTGGGAACCTTTCTTAGTTTTATTGTGCTGTGACTCTGAAACCATTTCACACAGGTAACTTGCCTTGGATGTAGCTTTTCCTCATGAGATTACACGAGGTTTCAAAATGAGTCCTCCTAGAATTCTGCAACAATTACATGTTTCGAAGAATACTCCTAGAAACTTTTTGGGAATTATGACCATGTACATAGTTAATTGTACATAGTGCACAGTTGTGGAGGGGGAAGTGCCACTGTATTTGTGTAACTGTACACTTTCCTTTTGCTCACTCCCCATTTGCATCCTGGGAAGGGATTTGCTGCTTCCTGTCACAGGAGTAAGTCTCACACCAGTTCCAGGGTAGGAATGGGATACAAATATATGTGGGAGCAGCCACAAACTCGAGCTTGTGGGAGTTAATATAGTTTCCAAGGCACCCCCACCAAGGACCGCCCACTCCCTACCCCTCTTGTGCAATGTACGCATACATGATCTAGCACCATTATGAAGTATTATTACACAAGGGTAGCTTGATCTACTGGTTGCAGCTTTGACTAGTGTGAATTCCTTGCAGTTGTGAATCAAGCCATTGAGGACAGAAAGACAACGCTTAACCGAGCTGGAGTCAACAGCTCATGCAATAATTAGCGTGCATGGCGCCGTTATGGAACAATTTAGCACGCAAATTCTAAAAATAGCAGTGCATACCGAAGAAGATGGATTAAAAATGCTATCAGCTCACACCCCGCTGTTCCATGTATTACAACAAAGCTGTAAAGAGCACTGAAGCATCCTCTGACAGGCATCGAGGTGATACTGAAATTCGGGAATATCACAGAATGTCCCCCCTCCCCCAGGGATGTTTGCATTAAACCTGAAGTTGAAGAAGTACAGATCCGCCAATCCGGTTCAAGGAATATACAGCGTATTTCGCATTTTTATGCAGCCCAATAGCGTCACAGAGCCTTCTATGCACTCTAAAATCAATATAAAATCAAATAAATCAAGAAATGAGGATTAGTTATCCTTCAGGTAAAAAGAAATCACAAGATGTGAGATGCGGCCAGGCCACCGATGTACTTCCATTTGTGTTTGGTGGGGCAAGAGCCACCGTTCTGCCAAACATCTCCTGAATCCTGCCGGGAAGCTGTAAAACCATGCCTCTGCTTGTATGTGTAATTTAGTAAATGGACTACTGGATTCATGAACTCAGAACACAGGCTGTAATGAGTATTTAGTCTGATTAAATATTGTTGTTTGTAAATAAGCTGGATAGTCACTAGCCAGCTTTCCCTAAGTCAACAAAATCATTTGCATTAGTTCAAAAAAGGGAAACAAAAGGGAAAATTCTACAAGGAATTACAACATCTCCACCCTTGCAGCACACAAATATTTAGACAAAGCGTGGAATGAAAAGGTTGCCTTAAATTCTAATGGCTGCAGCTGTTTATTGAGCAGACAGCAAAACACATCTATTTTTTTTCACCATAAGTGACCTTCAGTGACCTTTCTGACTGACCAGTGATTTAATAAATCAGCTAGACCGCTGCAAATGAAATATACCTAAAGCTTACCAATGTAATTCAGAATAAATCCATGCCCTTTGACGAAGAGGAGTCCGGCTGGACCCGAATGGAATTGGATGGAAAGGTCAGGCGTCGAGGAGTAGAGCTTCTGAGGCCCACTGTTCCCTACATACTGCCCAAGGATGCGGGATGTAGTTTCTTCTCCGTCGTACACGGTGAGCATGTCGCTGTTGCTGAGGTTCAAACTGTTGAAGGACAAATGACAGGTATAACATTAATGTTCGTTGAACTTTCAGGAGACAAATGACACAAGCACCTTTTTCTTTCATTGATCTGTGTATCGGATTAAATCCTAAATATTGGGTACTTAATCAAAGGGCAGATCAAGTGCAAGAGGGTTATTCAGAAAGCTTTTTCTAAAAATAAAACTTCTCTCTTAGATTCTAATTATGAGCTGAGAATTCTAGGCCTGAAACTTATGAGTGCATGTTGGGGGTGGGAGGGAGGCTGGTACCAATGGCCGGAAATTGTATTTCTAAAGATGTTCCTGTACCCCCTGTTCCATGTAAATCAAGAGCAGGCCCTTTGTTGTGAATTACACTTGGCTATCCAGGCCAGATTCACAGAGCATTTTCCGTGAGTAATTGTGTGTTGCTCCTGTGTTAGGTTTAGCTTTCTCGCGAGATTTAAATCATAATACATGAGGGCTAATCACTTTGTGAGTGTTAGTTCACCTTAGATTGTATATAAATCTTTATTTACACTCGTAAAAGAAGACATTTCCATAGCTCTATGCAACACAGGTGTGAAACATTCTTGAGAATTCGACCCTTAGAGATCAACAATATTACATACAAGAATATACGCACGGATTTCTACTAATTTATTATTAAATGCAAGTCACCTCAAAGAAGATATGTTGGCCTGACCAGAAGGGACCTCGCGGCAGATTTACAAGCCCCTTGCGACACATTTACGCCGCCATTGCATCACTTCTGTGACGCAGCGGCGGCGTCAACCATGTGCCATGTTGCGCCTTATTTACAATGTAACGCATCTAGGGAAATGCGATACGTTGTAAAGCCCTGCGCTACATTAAACCTGCATCAGGTTTAATGTATGCAGGGTGGGCGTTCCGTTGGAAAAAGCCTCAGAAAAGTGACCGCAGTGAAATCTACAAGATTTCACTGAGTCACTTTTCTGACACTGCTGCGTCAAAACCCTGCGCCTGCCTGTAGCAGGCTTAAGGCGTGACGCAGCATGTTAGGTATGGGCAGCCCCTGAGTATTCCTGGAGTTGCCTCGCGCTTGCGACACGACTCCAGCAATGCGCCGCCCTTACGCCATCAGATGTGTCACGCATCTGTTTATCCTTGCGCCACGATGCGCCGCATTGTAAATGCGGTGCATCTGTGGTGGCGCAAGGGTAAACTTGCGTGACGCATCTTACCTGGCGCATCCCTGCTGATATGCAGGGATGCGCCACTCCTTGTAAATCTGCCCCCTTGTATTTACCGAAATGCTTCCCAGCTATGCTGTAAAGCAGCTTACTAGAAAATGGGTAAGGATAATTCACAAGGCACACCAATATCCTGCTGCTAAACGAAAGGAGGGAAGCCATGTTGGATAGAAAGAAGCAATTGTTGCATTGCATTTGTGACTCAACCCGTGGATAATTTTGCACTTGGACATATTTACTGATCTGCCACAGCGCCAAATTCCCATTTGGTAGGATTTGCAGTAAACCTTGTGCTAATTAATGAGGCAGGATTCCACCTGTGAGCCTTACCGAACGGCGGTGACTGCAGTGATGGAAGACTAAGGGAAAACAGAACTTTATTGCTGCATTCATAATCACAAAATGCCTTGACGGCAGTTCTTGTCTCTTAAATGGATAAAAGCTGCAATTAGAACAAATTGCCATGATATGAGGGGCAAAATTGTGAGCATGCAGTGGTTGCCTGGACAGCTGGATGCACCCCAGAAGTCCCCACATTTCACCTTCACAAAGTGGGATCCGGCACTCACAGACAGTTCCTATTTCGTTAGCAGATATCACCCCTTTTCTGGTGTTGGAGTCCAATCAAAAGATTTCGACAACAAAAGCCATTGTAACCATACATGCATATCCCTATCATTCAAGGGTGGGAGGAGGCGGGGGGGGTTGAGGAGAAGAGATCCATCCACCTTCTATCCTTGAAAATCTCAAGGAGACACAAAGCGGATAACTGTGTCACAAACCAATTTATGACTCATGATACCTTTAGAACAATGCAACTTTGGGTTTCGTTCTCGTAAAACCTGCAATTTTGCGCGCCACATTCTTTGTGAGTGCAAGGCGTTTTAGCAAATTACGCCTATCATTGATGTATGGGGCTTTTCCCCTGTCAGACTTCATTGCTGTCAATCAGGTATGATAAGCCCCATTGTGGAGTCGAGATCCCTCCCTCTGGCTGCTCACGTCTCACCACTCTCAGAGTAGAGACAGTCGGACTGGCGCTGTTGGACAGTGGTGGTGTAGCTGGCACTATCCCCACATAAGCACACTTTGAAAGTACTCCTAGGCCCTCAAGATCAGGTCTTTGTAAATGTGTTGCACCTTTTTGTACCCTTCTTTTGTGTGGCAGCCCAGCAGTAGGTATTGGAGGTCACTACCATGCCCAATGAGTCTGCTCCTGTCCACTAGTGCCCATATGCAGTCAATGGAGTCTCAGGAGTACTACAGACATAAGCATGTCCCAGAGTGGCCACCGGCTCACACTGCACTGGTTGCCATGAGGCAGTTTGCAGCAACGTTCGCCAAACACCCCATCTGTGTGCACTGAGAGTCAGTGACACTTACCACCAGGCACCAACAATTACTGTATCAATTTTCTGATTTGAGATCGTGCCAGAGTCCCAGTAAGAGACAAAGTAGGGTTCAGATAGCCTCTCTGCCCTATAGGCTGCAGAGGGCATCAGCAAGTGTGTGGCAGGGTGATGGACAGGTAACCCTGCCCCAAGCGATAGGCTGAAGAAAGACTACCGAAAAAATACCAAACAGAGACCGACGAGGGGAGTTTCTAATGATTGATGGTCAATGAATTGCTTTTCGCCAAATTGACACATCGCGCGAGCAAGGAGGTTCTATCACAGTGTGGGAAAGCCCTTAGCTCATGCCTTGTTCCCAGTCCCTTAGTTTTAATTACTGTGTAGTTCTTATTCGGTACATTGTTTTATTTAAGTTCTGCACAAATCTTATATTTTCTTTTAAAGCCACAGCCATTTGACAGCCTGCTCAATGAACCCAGTGGGATCGTAGATCAAAGAAGGCTGAGAGCACAAGGCTCTCTTTTCCGTTTAGGTCAGCTTAGTGGAAATATGCTAAATGTTCAGCTCTTTATTTTGAGATTTGTTTGGTTAAGATGAGGTGGAAGGATAATACAATCATGCCTGGCTTAACATTAGTCTTGCTGTAGTTGTGGTTAAAAACACAACGTAGGAGAGACGAGGGAAAGAAAGGGGGCGAGGCTATCTCTGACTCCCTCAGAAAACTTTTAATCACACATGACAGAGAAGCAAATCCTAAAGAATAAGGCAAAGTACTAGCCCTAATAGGTGGGAAAATCTATAGAGATTTTAATACTGCCCTCACACACCCGAGAGTGTCATGCTTCATCATAGGGCCGCATCATACACCCAGGTGCAGACCAACACCTTGGGTGGAGCGCAAATTTTTTAAGAGAAAGAAATGATATATGATGAAGTCGAGTGGTGAGGGTACAGTGTAAAAGACAAATAGACAGAATCAACACAGCAATGAGGTTCTGACAGTACTGAAACGAATAGTCTCCTAAAGGAAGGGACCAAAGAAAAGTGCAGAGGAAAGCAAAGTATAAAACTGTCTCGAGGTTAACCCTCAATTTTATTCCTGTTAACCTCGGGCAGGGTTAAAATAAATGATATGGGGTATCAAGGGCAGGTAACGACCCCGTAATCCCCACTGCTAAAACCAACATGTTTCTGCCAGTATTCTCTGTGCCCAACCGGGTCACTCTGGCATTCGTCAGGGTATAGGTCCCTTGTTGTCTGGTCTCACCCACTATTTGGGTATGTATTACCTTGATACTCGGGGTATTGCCCCGGCGTTCCTCTATAATGAGATTTCCAAGAGGTTTTATACATCTACAAAAAACGGGAGAGAAAGCAAGGAGAACAAGTTGCAATTCACAAGCTTATGATTCTCTATCTTGAATATACTTCTCATAGATAATCCCACACACTCATTAAAAGTGACCAATAGTCTATGGTGCAGCCAAAACTAAAAACACCATCAACGTCCCTGTGCACGTGGGCACCACCTCTCACCATACACATTAAACCAAGTGTTACGAGTGTTTGATGGTTGACTCGTTATTTCACCGGGTACACCCTTAAAAGCAGGTAATAATGGGTCACCGTGCCCCAATACATAATCCTCAGATGTCCATTGACCCCAAACATTCCTGGTGTTCTAAAAAAAATGAAATCTTAGATACTCACAAGAGTTTACAGTTACAATTCTGAACCCGGAACGGCGGGGGAAGGTGCTCTTATTGTCACACTCTGTCGGCAAAAAACCACACGAATGTATCACTCAACAGGCGTGGTCACATAATCAATGGAGCCCCCAGGGCAATCATCGTATGGTTTGCTCTCATCACAACTTCTCTCTCATGTGCTTTAAATCAGACCGTTACACATCCCCTAAGTAATAAAGTAATGGCGTCTCCGCTGACTTAGCCTTCGATTCTCACTCACACAACCCCTTGTCATGCTGCCTCTGTCATACGAGTACTCACTACTCCAAAGAGACACTCTCTCTTGTGGCCCCACAACCGTCCTCCGACGATAACTGTGTTTCGTGGTCTGCCCTTAAATACAGAGATACACTTGGCCACAACGCAGCTCGTTGCACGTCCCGTCTGTGTGTGTTCTTGGGACCGCCCTCTCCTCTGCATTATCATAGAGAAAGGACTACATGGCTCTACGTTACATTTCTCATTCCGTGGCGGCCATATTGAAGTGTCTGATAACCACTAAGTCAACTATGTCTAGGGAGTAGACCCATTATAATTCCCAAAGATAGGAGTACATTGTTTTCATCTCCTTATATGCTTAATTACAGCAACTTTTTTACATAGCATATAGTCTGAGGGATTCTTCTCAGCAAGACCGAAGAATTATTTCTATGAACGAACCATGGGTACGCCACGGGCGTTCTTAGTCTCTCTCTTTTTTGTGTGTTCACATACCATAGGTAAATGCAATAAATCAACGTTGCATTAGGCCATACAGTTGGAACCAAGGTATCCCATCATTTAATCCCAACGTATGGCTCTTCAATCGTTCCACCCATCTCTGTTCACGTGTGAGAAGGAGGCTCGGAACATCACTGGTATTAGGTGGTATAAATGGTTTATCTATCACCACCCATCTCAGATCCTTTTCATTATGTTGCTTTTCCAGGAAGTGGGCTGTCAGTCTCGTATTAGACTTCCCACAACGTATGGTGCTCATATGTTCCAGGATACGGACCTTGATTTTCCGGGTCGTCATGCCAACATAAACCAGTTGACACGGGCACTTGACTACATAGATCACGTTTTCGGTATTGCACGTGGTGTGTTGTCTTAGTTCCCAGGGGCTATTCAAACCAATGTCAATGATTTTCCCATTAATAGAAAATGGGCAGGCTCTACAAAAGCCGCACGCATAATGCCCCATTATAGGTGGTAGGAGCTGCTGATCATTTCGTGGGTTCCCTGCGTGCCTCTCTGATCTCGGGCGAGTGTTCACAATTAGATTCTTTATACTCGCACTTTTCTTGAAAGAGAACAAAGGAGAAGGTTGATTCAAACCATTGGAATTTAAAATCTGCCATTTTTTACTGATAATTTTCTTTAGAAGATTGGAGGATGTGTTGTATGTCGTTACACATATACTCCTATCTACTGTCTCTCTCACATTTGTCTCTAAAAGAGCATCTCTGTTGCAGTTCCTCGCTCTTTTCTGGGCTTTCTTTATCACAATATCGGGGTAGTCTCTTGTCTTTAATTTCGCACTTAGCACCTCTGCTTCCTTCTTATAATCCCCCACCTCGGAACAGTTTCTGCGCAAACGGAGAAATTGTCCGTACGGAAGATTCTCCCTCAAGGATCTTGGATGGAAGCTCAGGAAAGACAATAGATTATTTCTATCGGTCTCTTTATGGAACACATTGCTCCTCAACATTCCGCCCTCAGCTATGATATTCAGGTCGAGGAAGGGAAGTGTATTATTGGTGATGGTACCAGTGAAGAACAAAAAAGGATTTCTCTGGTTAAGCCAGGTGAGAAAGGCTTCAGCCGAAGTCCTATCTCCCCTCCAGATGATAAGAACGTCATCTATGTATCGATGCCAATCCCTGATGTTGGTGCGAAAGGGATTGGTAGGTTGGAAAATCACTTCTTCCTCAAATTTAGATACATAGAGACAAGCCAAACTGGGGGCACATGAACTCCCCATGGAAGTGCCATGTGTCTGTAAATAGAATTTATCTCCGAACTTAAAGAAATTCTTAGTCAGTGCCAGTTCCAAGAGGCAGAGTATAAAAGCCCTCGGTGTTTGGAAATCCCACTCCTCTGAAAAGAGGATATTTTCAATCACCCTTAGAGTCTCCTGTTGAGGGATGTTAGTGTATAGAGACTCTATATCCAGCCCGATAAGAAGATCTCTGTCCACATCGAACTCCATATCTTTGATAAGATTCAATACCTCGCTGGTGTCCTTAAGGTATGCAGGCATCTTTTGTACGATCGGACGCAGGTAGAAATCACAGAATTTGGATAGGGGTTCTAAGATTGAATCTACTCCAGACACAATCGGGCGCCCTGGAGGGGGTCGCGTCGGTTTATGTACCTTGGGTAAGGTGTAAAAGTAAGGTACCGTTGGATGTTGGTTACACAGAAATGTTGCCTCGTTTTGGCTGATCCAATCGTTCGTAAGCGCTTCCTCAATTAGTGAGGCTATTTGGACCCTCAGTTCCTCTGTAGGATCCCTCGGTAGGATGGTGTAATTCCTACGATCATCCAACAGGAGGAGACATTGGGCATTATAGGTATCAAGATCTTGAATAACTATCGCCCCGCCCTTGTCAGCTGGTTTTATAACCACAGTTTTCTCATCCCTGAGGTCAAAAAGGGCTTGATTTTCTGCTGTAGAGAGATTAAAGAAAGGTTTTTTCGCTCTTGTTTCATTGGCAAGGTCTAGCTCTCTCAACACTGCCTGTTCGAACACCCCCACTTCTGGTGGTAACTGGTTAAGGGTAGGCACAAATGTTGATTTTTTTCTAAATCCTGTATCATCCCCCTTCTCAGTTGGTTCTTTATCCTCAAAGAAGACTCTCAGGCGTATGTTCCGAAAAAACCCGGCTAGTTCGCATTTAAGTTTGAAATTGTCGGGTTGATTAGTAGGAACAAATCCTAAGCCCCTCGAAAGCACTTTCTCTTGTGTTGGTGTTAGGACCAATTTACTCAGGTTCATGATCAGGCTTGATCCCTGCTGGTACTCGGATCTCCTTCCCGTGCCATGCTGCGTGTTATCCGCTGGTTCAGATCTTCCCATTGAACTCTCTGGGTTCGCTGTGTTCTCTGTCTCCCCCTGCCTCTCCCCCTGCCTCTCTCTAAAAAAGGAGGGTATTCTTTCTGAAAAAATTGTGGGGGGCCCATCGGAGAGTACATTGGAGGCCAACCAAATCCCATTTGTGGGCCCTGTTGGTATGGACGTGTGTAGCCTCTGGACCACCCTCTCCCCCTATATCTGGGTCTGTAGTCACTGTCACTGCTCTCACTCCCTGAGCTGGAAAACTCAGTGTTCTGGCGTGCCTGCTTTTTTTGTGTGGCTATATTCTCTTTGCTCTTCACATATTCATCTGTGATATATGGGTACACTTTTTCTCTCGAAAATTTTTTCAAGTCTTTCTGAAGTTTTTGAACTTTGGAGTTGACCAAGTAGTCTTTATATTCATTGACTACCTTATTGGTCTCCTCCAATTTCTTTTTAAACACAGAGATATGAACTAGTGTTCTAAGATTATCCTCACTCGCTTGAATCTGGATTAAAAGCTCATCTGAAATCTTTTTGGCTGTCTCAATAATGAGTATCAGCCAATCCCTGGAGCATCTCCATGCTATCAATGACCAGTTTTTTCTAAATGTAGTATCTTCCAAGAAGATCAATGGTTCATTAACAACTAGGAGACCCCCAGGGGCAGCATTTGCTCTCAGATATTCGGTGAGTATGGCACCATGTAAGATAGTTTTAACCTGTGTCCTTTTAAGCTCTGTAAGTGCATCCCAACCCTCCACCTGTGAAAGTGCTTGTGTGAGTGTAGAGTCCCCCAACAAAGACGGACATGCTAAAATTCTGGCTGCAGCCTCATCACCATACGAGAGGCCCTGTTCCTCCATTATCGGTTCTACTAAAACCTTCCTGGGGATTAAATACGGGCAATATCCCAAAACGTCTCTACGGCTCAGCGGCCGTGCTAAACTCAAAACACAACGTAGGAGAGACGAGGGAAAGAAAGGGGGCGAGGCTATCTCTGACTCCCTCAGAAAACTTTTAATCACACATGACAGAGAAGCAAATCCTAAAGAATAAGGCAAAGTACTAGCCCTAATAGGTGGGAAAATCTATAGAGATTTTAATACTGCCCTCACACACCCGAGAGTGTCATGCTTCATCATAGGGCCGCATCATACACCCAGGTGCAGACCAACACCTTGGGTGGAGCGCAAATTTTTTAAGAGAAAGAAATGATATATGATGAAGTCGAGTGGTGAGGGTACAGTGTAAAAGACAAATAGACAGAATCAACACAGCAATGAGGTTCTGACAGTACTGAAACGAATAGTCTCCTAAAGGAAGGGACCAAAGAAAAGTGCAGAGGAAAGCAAAGTATAAAACTGTCTCGAGGTTAACCCTCAATTTTATTCCTGTTAACCTCGGGCAGGGTTAAAATAAATGATATGGGGTATCAAGGGCAGGTAACGACCCCGTAATCCCCACTGCTAAAACCAACATGTTTCTGCCAGTATTCTCTGTGCCCAACCGGGTCACTCTGGCATTCGTCAGGGTATAGGTCCCTTGTTGTCTGGTCTCACCCACTATTTGGGTATGTATTACCTTGATACTCGGGGTATTGCCCCGGCGTTCCTCTATAATGAGATTTCCAAGAGGTTTTATACATCTACAAAAAACGGGAGAGAAAGCAAGGAGAACAAGTTGCAATTCACAAGCTTATGATTCTCTATCTTGAATATACTTCTCATAGATAATCCCACACACTCATTAAAAGTGACCAATAGTCTATGGTGCAGCCAAAACTAAAAACACCATCAACGTCCCTGTGCACGTGGGCACCACCTCTCACCATACACATTAAACCAAGTGTTACGAGTGTTTGATGGTTGACTCGTTATTTCACCGGGTACACCCTTAAAAGCAGGTAATAATGGGTCACCGTGCCCCAATACATAATCCTCAGATGTCCATTGACCCCAAACATTCCTGGTGTTCTAAAAAAAATGAAATCTTAGATACTCACAAGAGTTTACAGTTACAATTCTGAACCCGGAACGGCGGGGGAAGGTGCTCTTATTGTCACACTCTGTCGGCAAAAAACCACACGAATGTATCACTCAACAGGCGTGGTCACATAATCAATGGAGCCCCCAGGGCAATCATCGTATGGTTTGCTCTCATCACAACTTCTCTCTCATGTGCTTTAAATCAGACCGTTACACATCCCCTAAGTAATAAAGTAATGGCGTCTCCGCTGACTTAGCCTTCGATTCTCACTCACACAACCCCTTGTCATGCTGCCTCTGTCATACGAGTACTCACTACTCCAAAGAGACACTCTCTCTTGTGGCCCCACAACCGTCCTCCGACGATAACTGTGTTTCGTGGTCTGCCCTTAAATACAGAGATACACTTGGCCACAACGCAGCTCGTTGCACGTCCCGTCTGTGTGTGTTCTTGGGACCGCCCTCTCCTCTGCATTATCATAGAGAAAGGACTACATGGCTCTACGTTACATTTCTCATTCCGTGGCGGCCATATTGAAGTGTCTGATAACCACTAAGTCAACTATGTCTAGGGAGTAGACCCATTATAATTCCCAAAGATAGGAGTACATTGTTTTCATCTCCTTATATGCTTAATTACAGCAACTTTTTTACATAGCATATAGTCTGAGGGATTCTTCTCAGCAAGACCGAAGAATTATTTCTATGAACGAACCATGGGTACGCCACGGGCGTTCTTAGTCTCTCTCTTTTTTGTGTGTTCACATACCATAGGTAAATGCAATAAATCAACGTTGCATTAGGCCATACAGTTGGAACCAAGGTATCCCATCATTTAATCCCAACGTATGGCTCTTCAATCGTTCCACCCATCTCTGTTCACGTGTGAGAAGGAGGCTCGGAACATCACTGGTATTAGGTGGTATAAATGGTTTATCTATCACCACCCATCTCAGATCCTTTTCATTATGTTGCTTTTCCAGGAAGTGGGCTGTCAGTCTCGTATTAGACTTCCCACAACGTATGGTGCTCATATGTTCCAGGATACGGACCTTGATTTTCCGGGTCGTCATGCCAACATAAACCAGTTGACACGGGCACTTGACTACATAGATCACGTTTTCGGTATTGCACGTGGTGTGTTGTCTTAGTTCCCAGGGGCTATTCAAACCAATGTCAATGATTTTCCCATTAATAGAAAATGGGCAGGCTCTACAAAAGCCGCACGCATAATGCCCCATTATAGGTGGTAGGAGCTGCTGATCATTTCGTGGGTTCCCTGCGTGCCTCTCTGATCTCGGGCGAGTGTTCACAATTAGATTCTTTATACTCGCACTTTTCTTGAAAGAGAACAAAGGAGAAGGTTGATTCAAACCATTGGAATTTAAAATCTGCCATTTTTTACTGATAATTTTCTTTAGAAGATTGGAGGATGTGTTGTATGTCGTTACACATATACTCCTATCTACTGTCTCTCTCACATTTGTCTCTAAAAGAGCATCTCTGTTGCAGTTCCTCGCTCTTTTCTGGGCTTTCTTTATCACAATATCGGGGTAGTCTCTTGTCTTTAATTTCGCACTTAGCACCTCTGCTTCCTTCTTATAATCCCCCACCTCGGAACAGTTTCTGCGCAAACGGAGAAATTGTCCGTACGGAAGATTCTCCCTCAAGGATCTTGGATGGAAGCTCAGGAAAGACAATAGATTATTTCTATCGGTCTCTTTATGGAACACATTGCTCCTCAACATTCCGCCCTCAGCTATGATATTCAGGTCGAGGAAGGGAAGTGTATTATTGGTGATGGTACCAGTGAAGAACAAAAAAGGATTTCTCTGGTTAAGCCAGGTGAGAAAGGCTTCAGCCGAAGTCCTATCTCCCCTCCAGATGATAAGAACGTCATCTATGTATCGATGCCAATCCCTGATGTTGGTGCGAAAGGGATTGGTAGGTTGGAAAATCACTTCTTCCTCAAATTTAGATACATAGAGACAAGCCAAACTGGGGGCACATGAACTCCCCATGGAAGTGCCATGTGTCTGTAAATAGAATTTATCTCCGAACTTAAAGAAATTCTTAGTCAGTGCCAGTTCCAAGAGGCAGAGTATAAAAGCCCTCGGTGTTTGGAAATCCCACTCCTCTGAAAAGAGGATATTTTCAATCACCCTTAGAGTCTCCTGTTGAGGGATGTTAGTGTATAGAGACTCCATATCCAGCCCGATAAGAAGATCTCTGTCCACATCGAACTCCATATCTTTGATAAGATTCAATACCTCTCTGGTGTCCTTAAGGTATGCAGGCATCTTTTGTACGATCGGACGCAGGTAGAAATCACAGAATTTGGATAGGGGTTCTAAGATTGAATCTACTCCAGACACAATCGGGCGCCCTGGAGGGGGTAGTTGTGGTTAACAGTTTGATCATAGACTTACTTTGTTTAGAATAGCAATAGTTTATGGTCTAAAACATGCTGCAGATATCAGCACACACCACGGGGTTTCTAACAAATTAAATGAATTATAAATTTTGTTAGCAGACTACTGCACAGAATCAGACTGTCCATGTATTCATTCACAGTCTGGAGATTCTCAGTTCCTTCCCGACTCTTGTGTGACTCTGAGCAGTTTAACTTACTTGGTTGATCAGCTATACTACCTTGCAATATCACCCACATGTTTTATATTTTGGGGGAGTTTTATATAGTGAGTATTCGACCCAAAGGTATCAGAGCACTTTACATGAGCACCAATTGCTTTACAGATGGACATATTCATTTTGTTAGGGACGTGGAGATTAAGTGATTTGCTCAGAATCACAGGATATTGAGCATCCCTGCCGAGACTCGGACCCAGTTCCCCAACGTCGAGGTTGACCGCTCTAGCGTGTTCTCTCTCCTTTAAACATTGTAAAATTGGCTTGCACCCAATTATCACATTTAATTTACTTGTAAGTCCTTAGTAAAGTGGAACTACAGGTATAGAGGGCCTGTAAATTAAATGCTGCTAGTGGGCCTGCAGCACTGACTCTGCCAGCCACTCAAATAGCCTTTTAAAACATGTCCCAGGCCCACCATTGCAGCCTAAATGTGCAATTTTAAATTGCCATTTTGACCTGGCAAGTAAACCTTTAGCCAGGCCTAAACCTCTCTTTTTAATAGATTTACGTCACCCCTAGGGTAAGCCCTGAACAGCCCATAGGGCAGAGTGCAGTGTATTTAAAAACTTGGACAAGTCCTTTTAAGTTTTATATGTCCTGGTAGTGAACAACTCCTAAATTCGTTTTTTGCTACTGTGAGGCCTACCTCTCCAATCTCATAACATTGGGCTATCTTATTACCTTATTGTATTGTATTGTAATTGCATTTATATAGCGCTTACTACCCCTGACGAAGCGTCAAAGCACTTTTTCGGTGAGTAGCATGCTACTCCAGAATCCATAAAGGATTAGTGGTGAATTAGTATAGTGAAATATGAAAGTAATTTGAGTGGTGGATATTAGTCAGTGATTTAGATTGAGAAGGATAGCGGAGGGATAGAAGAGGGAAAAAGGTTTGCATATATATAGCACTTGTTACCTGATGAGGTGTTAAAGAGCTTTTTTGGCGAGTAGCATGCTACTCCGGAACCTATAAGGGATTAGTATCACATTTAATAAGTGATAACTTTTGATTGGAAGCAGGTAGGAAAGGCATGTTTGGTGTCTAGGGAATCATAATTTGAAATCCTCTTTAATGGTAAACTTGGACTTTAAGTCACAATTCTGACTTTTAGAAAGCTGGCATTGTCTAGTCGTAACCATATGGGGCCTGCAGTTGGCTTTTGCGCATTTGTCCTAGATATTATCACAAAGGACGATCTGGGTGTTGACAGGATCCCTGAATTGATAGGGGGCAAAGTTGTTACCTACCACACTTGCACTTCAAAGGCACTGGCTCAGCTCATGCACCAGTGGTTAATTTGAGCCGGTGGTTTCCAGTGCTTGGGACCAGCACTTAATTTTCGACAGTGGCACTTATAACAGTCCACCACATGGTGACACTGTTTGTGCAGTTTTGAGGTGAGAACAACAACAATTGTTTAGTGATTCAATTTACATTAAAAGTTACAAATACCTGCCACCTAACTATTCTTATAGCTTTGGGTGGCCTAGAATAGCCTGAATTGTCACACTTGTAAGAGTGCGCTGTTTAGTAGTTGTGTTGGTACTGTCATTGGCACTGCTGGCAGGGGCAATGGGTGATGGAAGATGCAGTGGCCTCATGACACTTATTTACTTTTTACAAATTAAGCACTGTCACATACAAAGGTCTTTGCAATAGCCTATTGTGCCCCAGACAGACTGAGACCAGGGAAGGGAGGCAGGAAATGTAAGTCACCATGGAGGAAGCTCCAGAATCTTCTTCCACTTCAAAGTGGGCACCAGGTATATTGGACCCTCAGGCCCAATCTTCAGAAAGCTCCTGAACCTGTGGATACTACAGGACACCCTGTTGCTCTGCTGCTTGAGGCCTACCCTGCTTCTGAGAAGGGAGACTGGACCTGCACCTTTTATTCCAGGCTCCTGGTAGAACTACAGGGCCATAACAAGCTCAAGAGGACTCCCTGATTCTACCCAGCTGACATGCTGCCTTAACCTGCAACTGGACCTTCGTGAGCCCTGGTGGCCTCTGCTTAAGTGAGTTCCTGACCCCAAAGAGGTACGCCTCAGGTCCTGGACCCTTGGTGTGACATTGGTTGAACTCTTCCTTGAAGACAAGGAGAAACACTGATGTTTTGAGCTCTTCGTGACCACTAACAGACCTGTTCACACCAAGACCTTGCCCCCTGCTCCTTCCTTCAATGCGAAGTCTGGCAATGCGAGATCTGCACTTTGCGCTACAGCATAGACAGCCCGTGGTGACCATCTACATGAAGCTCCAGCAACGACCATCCATGACGCTCAACAGTTGCTTTACACTACAGCGAAAACCATCTTTGTTGCCCGACCTGCTCTTCGTGCTACAGTAACGACCATCCACGATGCTCTCTTTGCACCTCGCGGCCTCCTCTACCATGAACAGAACTCTTCACACTTGCTTTTAGAAGTTAGATTTTCGGCAGGACTAACCTGATCCCTGTATCTGGCCCATGCTTCATTGCGGTTGGCTTGAACTTGTGACTTTCACACAGCCTTGCACGACCAAATAGCCACGAGTGGTTATATGTGCAATTGCATATGCCCCCTTCTACTGATTGGATTTTTGTCATTTTGGTGTCTAATAATTTATTACATTTTGCGCTATTTTTCAAAACTGGTGTGGGAATTTTTTTGTGTTGTCTCGTTCCACTATTTCTGTTTGAGTACTGCATAAATACTTTACACATTGCCTCTTAGTTAAGCCTGAATGCTTTTGTGACAAGCTACCAGAGGGTTGTGCACAGGTTAGTTTTGTGACTTTTTGTGGTTCATCCAGAGAAGGCTTTTGGCTGTGGCTTGAGTTTGTTTCTATCCCCCCTTAACCAACTACCCAATTTCTCACATGCATTGACCCTCTTCTTGGATAGTTTATGTAATGTTTAATATATCTGTGCTGTCTAGTGCCCAATATTTGAGTTTGATGTCACCTGTGGGATAGCACTGCTGCCTAAAACTGATGATTGGAAGGCTTGTGTGATGTGAAGGACACTGCTGCTGTCTAAATTAAAACCAGTAAATTCTGCATAACTTGTGAGATAGTTCTGCTGTCTGAAGGACTGCACGACCCCTGCAATATGGGTATTTAGTGTCTACAGCAACCACATAAAATATCTCCATAGTCTGAGACATAGCCTTATTGTCATCATTAAAAACCTCTACCGTCTACATCCCTTGAGGCACAGCTCTGCTGTGTTAGCTCTCTGCTTGCAAGGTTTCTGGTCATGAGTTATGGCTCTGCTGAATAAAAGGAAATGGGATTTGGCTCACCCTCACATGGCACTGTCCCTTTCATTCCCTCAGAAAAACGAAAGTAGCTAATGGAAGGGACGCAGGCAATTATGCTAAACATGGGCATACATCAAAGTATTAAGGTTTATATTCTACTTGAGCATTTTCCTCTGAAATTAGAGCTTGAATGCATAACATGTAAATAAAAGTATGCCTTCAACCTGCAGTTCATAGGTAACCACTTGCAGTGCTTTAACCCCGCAGCACACACGCTTTGGGATCTTCATAACCTCTTTGATTTGCTAATCTAATTACCTCCTTTGTTTTTTATAATTCTGATGGGGGCAGTAACTGCTGGTACTGGCCCCATCAGAATATAGAAGGCACTTTTAATGACTTTTTGTAATCCTTTTGCTAGATTGCCTTATGTGCTCCAAGTATTTATTCTTTTTTGTGGTTTTGCCCCTGTTCAACTATTTTCTAGACCTACTTCTTTTGTAGCTTAATAATTATTTAATATGTTTTGTAAGTATATATTATAAGTCAGTTATATTGCACACAGTATAGTAATGTACCTCTTTAAAGTCAATCTCAAATAATTGTTTTTGTGGTGCTTTAACAGGTAAGAAATAATCTATCCATCCAATGGCTGACTTGCACTATGCTTAGTAAACCTGGGCTTGAATCCCAGTTTGCCCATTCAACAAAACAGTGTGATATTATTTTATTCACTGTAATGGTGTTTCACATATATTACACGTTTGCACACTTGTCAGAAATTAGGCTATTAATTTATGAGGGAGAGCCCTATCAGTTTATTAATCATAATCAGATTAGACTAAAACATTGTTCTGAGAGAATCTCTGCTCAACAGTTTGTAGCTTTGGCACAAGCAGCAGGCAATCCCAGGAGAAGTGCATATTGCATATATTCAGTACAGACATATATTAAATTAGAACATTGGAATCTTGGGAGCTCCATTGAAAACAATAAAGTAGCTCTGGGTTTATAATGGCTGGTATATGCCGGAGCCCCAACATTCCAATGTTTCTTTGTTCACAACTGTGGCTGTGAACAAAGGCTTCAGGGATCCTGAGTGGATTTCAATCCCCTTGCGCTCCCTGAAGCCTTTGTTTTATTTGTTAGAACATTCTGCCCTCTAGTGGCAGAATGTTCTAATAGCCTTATAACCCTTCGTAGCTGGGCTATACCGGCTATTAAAGTCCCGCACCCTTGTTAAAGGCCCTCAACGGGCCTTTAATAGCCGGAATAGCCTGCTACGGCTATAAGGCTATAGTAAACACCGCAAGACAATAAATTGACCAAACCAATTTAGAAAAACAGAGAAAAACCTAATGAGCAAATAGACACCAAGATCATTTACATAGGTTAAGGAAAAACAGAGATATGAATTGTTAATGATTTAAGGCAAAAAGTGTCTAGAAAAAGAAAAGAGTCATTGAAAAAAAAGAGTTCGCTGTTGGCCGGGACCTAGGTGCACCTTCAGGCCCACTGTGATTGCAGGTCAGAATCACTCAGCAGGTCATTTTGTTCAAAGATGTTTTCTTCGGACTTAGGGCCTTATTATGAGTTTGGTGGTGTGGGCTGCCATGCCACTGCCCCGCTCCATAAACCGCCAAACCTCACCGTCGGCCGCCCGCTAGATTACCAGTTATCTCGTGGTCTGGCAGGCGGTCCTTTGGTGTTCCCATGGTAGTGCCTAATAAAAAGGCAGCACAGTGGGTGTGCTAAAGCCCGTTCTTGCACGACATGGACTGTGCAGTCCATGCCATGCAAGAAAGAGAGTGCATACAGACAGGGGGGCACACCATGTGCCACCCTGCATGCATTCCATGGCCCTTAAGGCAATAGGGGGGCCTGGAGGGCCCCTTTGTATCCTCACCACCAAACCTTCAATGGGTGCTAAAAGCTTTTGGCGGGGAAAAACGTTATTTCTCTGTCAATGAGGGTGCTTCACAGGTCAGATAGATTTGCTGCATCACTCTGGTCCAAGGTTTTCTCTTTGGATTTAGAAGCATTTTTGGATTTCAACATCTTCCAACAGTGCAAGGTTGGAAGATGTAGCTGGGTTGGGCTCCCTAAGGTTGCATATCTTTAAAGACTGCTGAATCTCCTTCTAGTGTGGCAAAAAATTCTGAGCAGGACGAATCTGTTTTTCTTGCTCGCCTAGGGTGTGACCTTTTGGGCTAGCCTCAACACCTTGTCATGGACCAACAGATGTTAAAAACATGACTAGCTCCCACTTTACTTCAACTGCTGGGAGAGTTCCTTCTGGCTAATCCTTAGCCCTAGGTCTTCAGGACGGTCATCTATGCACTAGTTCTCTATCTAGCCAGGTCTCCTGCAGTGTTAGGTCTTCTTTGGTCTGATGGGTCAGGAGTGCTTATTTATTTGTTTACCCTGAATTAAGCAAACAGGAAGCCAACAACTTGATCCTTGAAGAGCATTTGCAATCCATGGATGTCCGCAGGAGCCAGGAGTCCTTAAGTCCTTGAATGCAACCTCTTCTTCCAGCAGGAGTCAGGAGCCTTCTTCAAGCAGGGCCTTCTTCTTCAGGAATGTTCTGTGGAGATGACGTTTGAGGTGACAGATTTGTCCAGTGCACTAGATAGTGATTGGAGAAATATTGTCACCCAATCCCTACTATTCCCTATCAGCTTCACCTCCTTTTGCATGAATATTTGCCTTATTGTAAAACTACCCAGTAGTCCATGTTCCATAGAGGAATAATCATTCTGCCACCTCCCTATTTAGATGAGCTCCCATCCCACCTGACAGAGTGCAAATTGATCCTTTACCCCACTCTCACTGGAGCCTGGCTGTCTAGGACCGCCCTAGGAAAGAATAGACGGAGCCCTCCTTGGTATCTTCATGTCAGAAGACATAGTACTAAGTGATAGAAAAAAACATTTTTTGTTTGGTGTCCCTTCAGAATTTTGCCTTATTTTGCCTTGTGCCATCTGTTGAGCACTGTGCACTTTACCCCGGCTAACCAGCGGTAGAGTGCCTTTGCTTCCCCTCTACACATCATGAAATTGGCATCTGCCCGATTGGTATGTTTAACTTATCTGTATAACCCTAGCATATGATGCACAGTGTAGCCAGGCTCATCTGCCTGACTGCCACCAGTTGGCTACAGGACCAATTGTGCCACCCACTACAGTGGCAGTGCAAACATGATTGTAGGCCTACCATTTGTAAACTCTTTGTGCAGTTTTAAAACTGCAACTTTGACCTGTCAAAATGACCCCTTTTGACAGGCCTAAACCCTCCTTTTAAATATCAATAAGTCACTCCTTAGTATGTCTTACTGCCCACAAGGCAGTTTACAAGGTATTGAAAAGTAGGACATGACTACTAGAGTACCTGGCTTAATGTATGGCCATTGTATTACTCTTACAAAGCTCTTACCAAATCCTAACTTGCTTAAGGTTACCCAAAGATAATTCTATGACAATGTGTCAAAGGTTTTACATATGCCTACACACACATTGCCTTCCAACACTCATCAAAGATGATACATTATAGCCCTTTGGCCATAGAGGTGTCCCCTGAATATGGCTCTGGGTGACTAAGAGTTTTCCAGTTTCTCTGGTACCAGAATTATTGGATCCTCAAACACCCAACCTGATAATTCCATCCCAGAGATCTCTGAGGAGCTGCTTGGGCTGTGGTCAGATGCTGCACCTGGCCCTCGCCTGCACCTGTACTGTATCTGAGGGGAATCTCACTCAGCTGAAGTAAAAGGATCTTTGCCCTACCACTGCCCCATCCCCAGACCTCCCACGGCTGAAAAAAAGGCCCTCACAACATTTACTACCTGCTCCAAGCAGCTGGTAAATATTTGAGGATTTGGGCCTATTATTTTCCCTAGAAGAGGGAAAAACGTGAGTAATTGGACCTGGTTTTACTGGGGCTGTGTGTTATTCCCTATTGCAGGAAAAAATCCTTGCATTCCCTGTCACTTCACAGGTAGATACCTGGTATCATTAAAACTGTCCCCTGTTATCTTCCTGCGGAGATATCAGGAAACTCAAAATGAGTTCATGCTTCCGAATAGAATTTCCGGCATCATCGCACCCTTCCTCTTTTTGTGCCTTCCGCTCTGTCACCATACTGAAGTATTTGTTTGGTGATCTATTGCTAACCCTTATTCTGTGTACAAAAGTGTGGCTAAGCTCACGGTTAAGTTTATTGAGATTCCACATATAAAATTAACTTATGTGCAGTGCAATACGTTAATTAAATAACTTGCTTTCTTCTTTTATTTCTTTTCCTCTCAGATTTATGTTCTTTTTCATTAGTCTGCTTTTCTTTTACGTTTCAATTATTTTCCTTACTTTCTCTTTTTCCACTTTCTTTCTTCTTCTTCCTCTCTTCATTATTTCAGAATATTATTTGAGAATATTCTAAAGTTATTTGTTCAATATCTAATCATGTGGCTTGTAAACACACATCGCTGTTCATGTATGCAGTACTTCCTTTCCATTAGCTCTATTGTTATTATTATTATAATTATTATTATGATTTGTAGTAAAACAAAACAACGGGGAAAAGACAGAATAGGTGTTATGCTGCCTTTCCCCCGTTGTTTTGTTTTACTCCAAATAACAATAATAATTATAATAATAATAATAATCTTTATTCTGCAGTAATCACAGCCATAAAAGATAAAAAGACAGGAAACATGAATCAACAACAATTCATTAAAAAATTCAATTAAGATTTGTGCAAGATCACAAAATTCCTAGCATCCATCAGTCACATCTAGAGTTTCTGGATCTTAATGCTACTCTCAAAAAGTTCATTACTGCAAGAAGCGTGCAATCATTGGGCAGAAGCTGCAAATACAATAAAGCAACACGGGCATGTCTGAATCTCAAGTCTTTTAAAAGGAGTTTAAGGCACAGTATCCTGGGACGAGTAAAATATTTGCATAAGAGAACAATGTAGGGTATCCCGTGGAGGCCTGTTGTCGCAGCCACAGGGACCTCTATCCTTTACAAAAAAACAAAGTCAGCTGGAATTGGCTAAATTATGGTGGAGCTGATTAAATCTGAATCGAGTTCTTAAAAATCTGTCAGAGGCACTGGATAAAATAGAGAGATATTTCTCAATACCCTTGGCTGATTTAACTAAAACATGGCCTCTCACCACGGGTTTACTAAGCTTGCTCGGCTCACGGAAGGCTATGGCATATTTGTAAAACAACTCTTTTACTATTTTCAAATCCTGGGACTTCACTGTATCATATTTCAGGAAAATATCTGCTCTTCCTAGGGCCGTAAGGGTCTCCTTGACATGCCGTAACCAGGGGATTTTGAATGCGTGGTCTAGTGAGAGGCAGTCCAGGATAAATGAGCGATTAAAAGCTGTCTCATCACTAGACCAGATCTTCACCCAGCACAACAAAGGCTTAACTGCCACCTGGTCAGTTATACCCTTAAAACCTAATTCTTTGTGTACGAAGAACAAGGGGGTCCCCTGGGGGACTTTCAAAATTCATCTCAAATATTTATTATGTGCAGTCTGTAGTTTGTTGACCGCCATATACCACAGACCTTGCTGCTGTACAGGACCTTAAAACTGCAGAAAAACTGTTATAGCTTTAAGATCACCCCCGGCGACCAGGTCCCTGATCTATGGGCGTAGTTGGCAATAGCTTCCATTGATTTTTCATGTCCATTAGCTTCCCCTCCTTTCCAATTTAATTTTGCATCAAATAAAATTCCCTTCAAATAGGCCATCAAGTGAGTGCGGCTTCTTTTCAAAGATGTCTGCTAGACGTTGTTTGTTTGTTAATTTTTTGTTTGAGTTGATGGATGCCTAAGTGGAGGCTTCCTTCAATCTACTTCCTTTACGAATGTGGATCTAATTTGCTCAACCAAGTTGGCCTTTCACCCCGCTTCCCATACTTTTCACAATATCCATTGAACTGTGGGCTCGAAGAGAGCGGACATCATTTGACCCACTGAGACTTGCTCCACTCACACATATGGTGCTTTCCATTGATAGTCACTTCAAGGTCTGTAAGTACATATGCAGGTTCCCAGCATGGATTGTGGCACCCACAAGAGAAAGCACAAAGCGCTTTCCAGAATCCCACTGATTGCCGAATGTCCTATTCAACCCCTTATTAGTGAATCTCACACCACTGCTGCATTTAGGTACCATGGTCCATGTTAGACTCTCCTTTTCTTGCATGTCAATTCGGAAACTCCAGTTGACCGCATTTTTATCACTATTGCTAGAAGGCTATGTGGAGCTCTATGAAGAACAACTTTTTCTTGGTTTTTCAGAAAAGTAGGAATTCTGTTTTGTGGTTTCAAAACAATTGACATGAATATTTTCAAGACACATACATTCACACATATAACATGTGCATTGCTTACCTAAATTAATAAACAAAATCAAAAGATGACAGCAGTGCTGAAACCAAAACCGAAAATGGGGGAGTATTGGCGATAAAAATCTTCAAACGCAATGAAATGTCTTCATATCCATTCACTGCAAGTGACAAATGTCTAGGCACAGGTGCCTTGCCTGGTACATTTTATGACTTTTTAGGCTCTGTAACCTTAATATCTCTCAGTTGTCACTTTTTTAGTGGATTTCGATATTGATGTCTTGGGAGGGAAGGTATAAACTTAGCTGTAATTCAATAAAATGAGCAATGTATTGAAATTTAGACTAATGACCCAATAAATACTGAAGGGTGGCAGAGCCATTTTTGCACAACAGCAGGAGGCATTAATAATCAAAATACAATTCAGAGCTAACTTGTGAATTGTGAAACAATGTTATTTGTGTTTTTTAGCAATTCACTGACACGTTTCTGAGGAATGCTGAGGCATTTTCTTCAGTATTAAAGAAATTATGTTGCTTTTATGTAGCACGACTCATATCTTCACGTGGCTATTTCAGAACACATTTCAACATAAATAATTGTCAAATAGGTAAATGCTGGTAGGCCTGGTTATGGCAATGAGTAAGAAGCAGATAGGTGTTGCTAGTCTGTCTTTGTCGTGTAGTCTTTCTTCTTACATCCCCAGTTGCTGAGACCTATGTAGTTACTATTGATGGCTTGTTTCAATACAACAGCCATACTTGCATATGTCATCAAAGATTAGCACAGGGGAATGGGGAATGGTAAGCTTACATTGTGCGCCGAAGAGAATGTTAGCATTAATCGAGTACTGCCTTGGATTACCTATGATTTCTGAATAGCGAGAATTGTCTGCAGTGTATGCTCCCACACATCTGGGATGTATGCGAAGAAGAGGTCTGCCTTTGTGTTCTTGTCTTAAAGCTAATGTAGGCATCGGTAATGAGAGTGTGTCTTATCTTCCCCCGTTCCTCTGTCAGTGGATCAGTCATTTTGTGTTCTAGATCTAAATTCTTAGGTTTGAAAGGTGTTTCAAATCGACCATGGGCTGGTGGCTGGTCTTAGCTCAGTGATAGGTGAAGGAGGTTGTGAAGGAAATGTTCTTAAGTCGCTTTTTTGCATGTTTTGAAAATGTTGCTATTGTGCAGAGGTTGGAGTGGCTATCTGGGTCAGGGTTGCATGGCAACTGATCACAAATATTCCTCTTTAAGCCCAATGAATACATTCTCCTACTAGCGCTCTTGCGGCATAATTTTCAGAGTCAGAAAGTATTAGTGCTCACACAGAGAAACACAAGGAGATATACTCCAATGCACACAAGTTCGGCTATCAAATGCAGGCGTTTGCCTTTCACTAAAGTCACAAAAGAACCATCTGCTTTTTCATACACAAAAGGACTTTTTCAAGGCTACTCTCACATTAATATACACAACTATTGATTTATCATGATTCAGGACAACAACAAGAAACACTTGGCCATTGACAAAATGTGTTAGTATCTTAAAACTGTTCAAATTGTGAGCCAAAGTAACCCCAATACCTACCTAATCACAGTGATATTTGAGTGCCATATCCCATAAAATACTAACACTCTCTAATTTAACTTCATCATGTACAAAAATGCTGTATTCATTAACCCTACAATACCATTCCTCCCAGTCACTGAACTGCACAACTATGAGCATGGAACTGACCCCTCTTCCAATAAATATCTAAGACCACTATCTGTCCCTCACTGCCCAGCCTGCACCACTCAATGTCCATGGTCATTTCCAATGCCTCAATGCTTCAATTATTCTGTCACTGCTATATATAGTTACCTCATAATATTCTGGTTACAGTATTTTAATATCACAATATTTAAAACATGATATACTGGTAGTATACCATGGAAGACATGCAAATTCATTTCACTTTTGACAACTAACTTATTAATGTAACCATCACCTTGTTCTTGAATCATGTGTTCCATAGGATGATAGTGTAATCTTGCCTGTAGGAACTCAGCAAAAAACTAGGTCCATGGAAAGAGAAGCTAAGCCTGGTCTACTACCCTTTGACTGCCCCTAAAGTGTTGGGTGCCCCTCTTTCAACTGCAGAAAAATAGCCAGTAACCATGGAATACATTTTGACTCAGAATATTTGTTCACTACCCACCCCCTTGCCAATGCAATTGCCCAAGGTACCAACCTTCTGCACCTGGGGATATGAGCAGGGCCAGCATGTGGTGTTCACTGGACTGCTCGACTGGCTGGATGAGTTGCGTTCGACTAATGGCATCTATGGCCAAGTCAAAAGTGCCATATTTTCCCCCTGTATTGTCCGTAATAAGGTCAATGAATTCCCAAGCTTCCATGTGGAAATTGATAGAATATAAGTAGTGTAGCCTGAAATGAGGCCAATATATTCCTGAGTTGTGGGAAAAGACAAAAACGCTCTCCCGATCAGAGATGCGGTCAGTTGAACAGCTGGAAGTGAAAGCTTGGGAATTCATTGACCTTTTTATGGACAATACTGGAGACAACCATGCCACCGTGACTTGGCCCTAGATGCCATTAGTCCACCGCTACTCATCTTGCAAGAAAAGCACGCCAGTGAATACCATAAGCTGGCCCTGCTCATATCTCCTGTCTCTATACGTCATAGTCGTCCTTAAATGAGTGGATAAGACCACCTTGATACTCAGCCATCCCCAGGTTACCAGAGTCCTGATGAAATCATAGTATTGGATAAAGGGTTGAAATGCTGTCGACAAACAAAAAGGACAGACTGTACCTATATATAGACAGCACATTTAGAATTTCCCTGTTTGGTTTTTATTGTATTTTACAGAAATTGCTATCTTTTTGATGAAATAACCAATAAACCACATATGTTCACACAATTTACCACTATGTTTTCTTCTTTGATTTTGGTTTCTCTCACCTGGGTTTTCTTTTCTTTTTCAAAAAATCCTTTATCATTCACATATTTACAAATGATAAGACTGTATATTATCTCGCTAAAGAAGTAAAATTGGGTTTGGCTGAACCTAATTGAACCATAAGATACTGTCTGTTTTCTTTGAATTAATGTCTATATAGATTAAGTCCAGTAACTTATTCGTCAAATAAATGAAAATTTAAATGCAGGTATACATTAATTCTACACAGAAAATTCTGCCATTATATTTTTTCTTCAAATGAGTTGCATGTGAATGCTTGTTTCAAGGTTTTCTTAATACCCATGTTCACGTGGGAATTAGGGTTGCTCTTGTTTTTGTTAGACTTACAGGTACTGCAACACACTCCTTTACAATGTTAGGATAATAACACTTTTTTATTTTTTTATATATATGTATATATATTTATTTTTTAATGTCATAAATTTGTATTTTATAATTTGCAAAATAATAATGTTATAAAAATAAACTTTTTGAAAATTATTGTAACAGAATTATTACTTAAACTTACTTTAAATAATTAGCTATTTAAATATTGATGATGCTGAATTTCATTAAATGTTGTTTCAAAATAATTATTACCAATTTGATTAATATATTTTAATTATTAAATCCTTTAATAAATGTTTAATTTGATGACCTAATGTGTTTTAACATTATGGGCCTGATTATTATGTCGGTTTGGAAAGCCTCCGACCGCTGGTTAGAGGCTTTTCAACCGACACGGTAGGTGTAAAGTCCAACTGGCATATTATGATGACGACAGTCGGAGTTTAAACCGCACGGGGAATCCGACACAGTTCCGATGGGTTCAAGGAGCCCATCAGCCAGTCGGAAAGCCCTCATCATCCCTTAAGGACAGTGTTTCTGCTGTTGGGATTATGATGTCAGTTTCAAACAGCCAATCCATGTCGGCCTTTCTGACATGGATTGGCTGTCAGAAAATGACTTTTGGGGCCTCTAGCAGGGCCCCCATCCTTCTGGCCCTCCGCATTTGGCCCTGGGAGGCACCTATGATGCTAACCTAACCATCCCTGCACCGTTCAATGGGAGATTGTCCTGTAGGCGGTTTCAGCCCGCCGCACAAGCTCCCTTTGAAAAATGGAAGTTTGCAACTGCACCATATGCAGTCGCATCCTTATTGCGCGGTCAGAACTACCGACCTACGGTCGGGTGGTTCCTTCCACGAAACGGTGTCTGTTGGAGGCAACTCCGACCGACATCATAATCAGGCCCTTTATGTTTAGTTCTACATTATTTAATTATTTTAATATGATTTCCGTTTATTTTTGTTACATCAAAATATTTTGAATATTTTATAAAGAATTCATACATTTTAATATTTTTCCCTATACTTTTCCATAGGGTGATTTCTGTCCCAGTGGTAGATCTCTTGTTGTGTAGTTCCTATATTACCCATGCAGGACCAGCGCGTTTGGATAACATAAACTGTGGTATTGCTGGCAGACTGGTTCCGTGCACCCCCACCGAGAATGTTAGCCTTTTTGCATTCGCTAGCTCACAGTGCCACTAGAGTCTCCTCTTATCGGGGAAAGACTAGTTTCTGGCAACCTTAGAACATGACAACCCTGATCCCTCAGGATCGTGGAAAGAATATACTACTTTTCGCTCAGTCACTCGTGCTCACTTATTTGGTCTCAGAGAGTTACACAGAAGAAACAGTCGGGCGTGTTACAAAAAGAGTTTATTGCACAGTTGTTTTTCTAGTGTAAAGTATATGTGCGGCAACAAAAATTAGACAGTAGCATATATATATGATTAGCAGTACAGTGAATATAAAAGAATAGTACAGTTCTATCATCGTGCAATAAGCATAAATGCTTAATTGAATATAAAATGCAGGATAAAAGTGCGCGCACTCCTACGATGTCTATCTAGATGTACCTAAGTGTACCTAGCATGTGAGTAGGTGTGAAACCAAGAATCCGTCTAGGATTTAGTCTAACCCCATTACCTGAAGTGAGAGAGTGTGGGACCCCGTCCTGGTCTCGAGGTCCGCAAAGGATGTGTTAGACCACTGTCAGCTGGAGCGTCTGCATGCAGGAGCCTCAGTGTCTCTGGTCAGTGTGGAAGTCTCTGTACCCTCTGTTTAACCCTAGCAAGATGTGCTGTATTTATACACTGATGTATCTAGGGTTCCTTTGTCCCTCATTACTTGTATTTAGTCATTGTTGGATTTGAGGATGACGTATGGGATGAATCTTGTGCGTAGATATTATGCAGGTGGTGTGCAGCCCCTGCCTGGTTTCCAGGAACCCTCACAAATATTCATTCATACTGTGTGAGTCTATTGATGAAGTTATAGAACACTATTGTTCAGGAGAAACCCTCCTTCTGCACCCAGGACTAGAACTAGGTAAAGGTTCAATCCTAAAGGCTCGTTATTGTGTAGTATCAGGGAGGCAATGTAGGTGAAGGTGTATAGTATTACCCGGGCCTATCTTAGGGTACCTTTATGAAACATAACACTCTGTGAAATGTTGCTATTTGTAATCGAACACTCTTAAATTCAGTTTAAGATGTCTGTACCTCTGGTCTAGGGGATGGAGAAATGGACACATAAAGACAAAAAGGCTTATTAGGATGGTGGGCAGACCTGGGTCCGCCCGCCATCCCCGCGGTGTCGGGACCGGCCACCAGAAATGCGGCGGTCCTGCTTCGCGAATCAGGATGCGACTGCCACGCTGGCAGTCGCATTCCGCATTTCAACATTGCGGCGAGTGCTGCTTACAACAGCACCCGCTACGATGCTGAATTCACCCGTAGTGCATGTCACTACACCACATGGCAGGTACCACATGATGCCTGCCACTTGGTGCATTAACATATTGGGGGGTACCCATGCACCTAACCTACCCCCTAACACAAAGGGGGCCCGCAACGGGCCCCCGTAGCAAAACTCTGCATGCCTTTGCCGCCATGGAAAGGCCGGTTTTTGCATGTATCCTAATCTGGTGGACGGTGCCTGCTAGGCAACGTCACAATTGTGGGCACCCTGCACCGTCTGCCAGGCAATCGGTACGATTGCTAATGGCGGACGGTCTTTGCATCCGCTGGGGACACAGTCAAGTTAAAACCAAAGGAAGCCTGGCTGAAGACGGCTGAAATGCCAGAAACCGGTCCTAGGAAGCTTGTTTCCGGTCCAGGGAAGACATGGCTTGGCAGTTCGGGCTGGACTGTTCCCATGAGGCACAGGGTCAGACTGATTTGCATATGGCCATGTCTGAACTGGGGTGGCAGAGTGGGCTAAAGAATGGTGATGGATTAAACCCAGATCAGTTGACTGGGGGTGAGTGCTTGCAATGTTCAACACTCCGTCCATCATTTCCTTTGGTTTTTGCTTTGTTCGCCATAAGTTGGCAGGGTATGCTCAGACGTGAGTCCCTTGCTCACTTTGCCACTGGATTCAAGCAAGCCTGCCTGAAGACGGCTGAAATGCCAGAAACCGGTCCTAGGAAGCTTGTTTCCGGTCCAGGGAAGACATGGCTTGGCAGTTCGGGCTGGACTGTTCCCATGAGGCACAGGGTCAGACTGATTTGCATATGGCCATGTCTGAACTGGGGTGGCAGAGTGGGCTAAAGAATGGTGATGGATTAAACCCAGATCAGTTGACTGGGGGTGAGTGCTTGCAATGTTCAACACTCCGTCCATCATTTCCTTTGGTTTTTGACACAGTCAAGTTCCCACCGCCATCCTAATCTGGCGGTGGAAAATATCAGTTTGATGGCAGAAGGACCGCCACTGCAGGGCCGGTGGTTGCCACAGCCGGCCCTGCAGTGATGGTCCTTTCACCATACTAATCACCCCCAAAGTATGCACTTAAGTGCAAATATACAATGTGAAATGTTGAATAGCAAAAAAACTGTAAATTTACATCTAGATGCAAGAGTACATTTACATGTGATTAACTCTGAGTTTGACCTAAAATGATTTTTGACTTATTACTTGGGAAGGGCTCCCATCCTCCCCAACTAATAACCCAATTTCTTATATTATTCCCACAGTTTTGCTTTCACCTATGCATGTCTTACTCCTGAATTACAAAAGTAAACGAAGAGTATGTCAAGAGTACTCCTGGCTTAGTCTTGAAATTCAAGTGGAAGCCAAGGTATAGCAGAGTAAGTCACACTATTCTTTGTGAATAGGTTCCACATGTGCTCAGCGGATTCGATTGTTTATGAACTCACTAATTCAACTAATATGCTTTGTTAACACTAATAACACACAACAGTGGTTCAAGATGCTTGACTGCACAGGAGTCATTGCCATGAAACTCTGTGCCATGCCCCAAGGAAAGACCCAAGATCAAACCTTCTCCGGATCAGGCATTGGGGAAGATGTGCCTTGTTCAGAGTGCAGAGAGGCATTTTCCTAGAACTATGTTCTATATAAAGCATAGAGAGGTATTGCCAAACATTTCTGCTCTAAACATACCATTCAATGGTCTCAGGAACCTGCAAATGGTGAATGGTGTCTTAGACTACAGCCATTTCTGAAGTTGTATTGTGCACTGCCAATGAAAACATCTCAAAAGTGGTGAGCATTGAAATTGCTTGAATGTGTATTAAACCGGTATAAGTTCTTAAGTTCTTTATATTTGACTCTTTCATAAAAAATAAACATTGTATCAATACTGAAGAATCTCGGTACACCCGTGTTGCACTGTTCGCAAATACATCCTGAGGTCATAAAATATTTTAACTATCCAAAAGAAGACAGTTGTCTATGCGAACATATTTTAAAAACGATGACCGTAGTTGCTGCATGGTAGTATATAGATATAGTTATCTAGAAGTGACGCACCGGCAGCGCAAGGGGCTTGTAAATAAGCCCCATGAGTTCTAAGCATAGTGTTTATAACATTTGGTTCTTCGAATGAATAAGGCATTCATATCATAACTGTACATATATTATTCACTGCGTATTGTACATTACAGCACTTGTGCTCAGTTAGATTTAAGAAAAAATAATCAACTTTTCGTCTCATATTGATGCACTGAATTCATCTGAATGTGCCAGTATTATAATTGAAAACAGTCAAGCGTATTATGTCATTCGTTTTTCAGTGTACAAGAGAAAGGGATTGCTTGAAGCTTTTGTAGTTTTTTTCTCCTGTTCTGTCTCGAAACATTGTTGATTCTCTATGGAATTGCTCAAGGTTTCTGCCAGCCACAAAATGGGCAGAGAATACATTTTCTACAGCAACTACATTTTTTTGTAAAGCACAGAAAGCAAACTCAAGTGATTATAAGTGCTACTAGTGTTTGGTAGATGAGAGGAAATTTGGCCATGGTCATAGCTGCCATCTTTGAAAGTGGACAACCGGGCATCAGCTCAACATCCTGTTCCGAGCAAATCACTTAATTGTGCTGTGGTTTAATAAAAAGACAAAAATATCTGACCTTGTGTAATGTACTTTGGTGCTCATGCAAAGCGCTCTGATGCCTTCGGGCCATGTTTGTGCTATTTAAAACTGGGAAAAACTGTACTCACAGGAACATTTGCCAGAGTATTGACAAATGGATATAATGGGATTGGAACGCAGGCGTTTGATACCATATTTTGCACTCATGCTGGTGAAATGTGCGCCAATGCTTATAGATTATATAAATGGCACATTTGCCAGTGTAATTTGTACTTATATTTGCATCGCATGAGAAGAATAAAAATTATATTTTTTCTGACTGACGTGTGGACACAACTTATTGCAATGCTTAGTCCCTTAAATTGCTGGTGCAAATGTCACTGGAAAATTGCAGTTGTATCGATATACATTTTGGGGCTCATTCACAGAAGCATGTATGAGTACAAGAAGTAGCACTATAGGAGTATATATTTACATACTCATATACCTATGTGAATCAGCCTCTAAACATCCAACTCCATATTATTAAAAGTGTAAATAGGGAACAATATTTTCTCCTTGTGCCAACTTTAATTGCTTTTCTTTTTCTGCATGCCCCTTTATGTATCTTTGATCACTATATAATTCAGATGAACCATAATGTTAACAACTGCTTGTATTTTGCTTTTAACATGGCACTCTCTCCTCATTTAGAACTCCTGATGTTTTATCTCTTTGTGTTTGCACTTTATGAAACACAATCTTTTCTATATAGCTTGATTTAAAGTTGGCAAGGAATCCCTTAGTGAATTCCTGGCCGGCAAAGGTAAGCAAGAATTCAAAAGAATTGATCTTTGTCAATAGGATCCTCAGCGTTTACTACTCTTTCTTTGGTAATTGAACTTGCAAACCGCCAAAGAAATGAAAGCAGGCACAAAAAGTCATGTAATGACTGATATAATATGTAAGATTCTAAGCAGTGTACAAGTTACAGCTAGCTTACTATATCTGGGCAATTTCAGTGTTGTTTTCATGTTTAAAATATGTTATAAGTGATGTTGTCAGCTAACTATAATGTGCCTTTAACATTTTTTCCAGTGTATTTCAACGATTTTATTTTTAAACATAAGTTAGGGTCTTATTTCCAAACCTAATTATAAAGTCATTTTAACCTTTTTCATTGAATATCAGAGGTTTTTAATATAAGGTAAGATCTTATTACCATACCTAACTATAACGTCACTTTAATCTATTTTTTTTGTGAGTTTCTAGGGTTTTCTTTAATGTAACTTATGCTCTTTTTCAATATCTAAATATAACTTCACTTTAACCTAAGATTTTTTTCCAGTGGATTTTTTTATTTCTTACATACCGATGTTATTACCATACCTAACTATAACAGCACTTTAACCTTTTTTTTAGTGGTGAATTTCAAGTTTTTTTAACGTAAAGTAAGATCTTACTAGCATAGTTAAGTATAACATTTATCCTTAATTTTTCCACAGACTCTTTAGTAGTTTCTTATAATTTCACAGCTTGGTGGCAGATATTAATTCTATTTTATTTTTTAGATGTTCCATTGATAGTGAAGTACTACCAGGTGTCTCATAGAACAATGGAAGGGTTCCCCAGGAGTCCGGCACGGGCTTTATTTTCTATTGAGGATCACACAGCACTATTGCGAGACCCATGAAAAAATTAAAACAGCTTTTGTTTGGTATGTAAGAGTGTTGTTAGTTTAACTTTGTAACTAGAGCTATTCTCTTATGCATAATCAATGGTGTTGTCTTGTGTCTTTTTGTGAAGTTTCTGCATTTTTGATAAGGTGGTACTGAATATGGCACCACAGGACCTACACAACAAAGGAAAGACTTCTGATTAGTTGAAATCACTGTCCTAATTCGTTTCAGAAAAAGTATCCACACTTTCATCCTCATTTGGGATTAGCACTTGGTTGTGTCTACATCCAGGAGAGAAAAAGGTCTCCAATAAGATTGGTAAATGCAATCTCTGCCAGAAACAATTCAGCAGAGGTACTGCCAAAAAGGTCTCATATGGTACATCTGACATGAGGAAGCACGTGACAGATGGCATTGCAAAAAATTGTCTTTCGATCCGCGTAGACATGAATAGGAGGCATCTGCATCATCTTCTGGGCCCTCTATTGGATCTAGGGACACTGTCCCATCAAAAGTGCTGCAAAGGCAGAGTGACATGATCACTGCATACCAAAACATGGTCATCTGTTTCAGCAAGTGCTGTAGGTGGTTGTGGTAGGGGAGCGAAGTGCTGCAACTAGAGACACGTTGGTGTCTTAATATCAAAGCCACTAGAAGATGTAATAGTTTTTTTAAAATCCAAGTTGATATGTCCTCCTCCATAACAAAATTTAAAAATTCAAAACAGCTTGAAAGATACAGAAAAAGGTTATTTTTATAACCACCTTTAATGGTTTAAAAATAGAAAGAATTCATGTTGTTTCTCATGTCTGAATATTTTACTATATTGTCATAGCCTGTTGTATCAATCTATACAGAACAATAAAAGGTAAGTCTACTGTTAGTGAAAGTACAAAATGTTATAAAAATAGATTTGCACTGTAATAATTGTTATAGGATGCTACAGAAAATTATTAAAATATAAGAATAATCTGCTACATGATGACAGAATGTACTGGTAAGAAATGGGGTTATTAGTTGAGAGGGGTGAGTGCCCGACCTAAGTAATAATCACAATCCTTGTCAGGGTGAAACTCAAAAGTCAATAAATAAGCCTATGCTTAACCCTCTGGAAGCTTGCCACAAAAGCAGTCAGGCTTAGGTAACAGGCAATGTGTAAAGTATTTATGCAACACTCAAACAGTAATACAGTGAAAATGCAACACAATAATAATCTGAAATCCAGTTAGAAAAAAAGAAAATATTTAAAATAAGAAAAAAAAGGAGATCAAAACAACAAAAATCCAATCAGTAGAACTGGAGTCATGACATTTTAAAGTGAAATTAGAGCTAAAAAAGTGCAAACCATCAACTGGGGATATCTGATTGCACTAGACAGGGACAAGGTCAAAACTTTCAGCTGACCGGGGCTGAGCGCCAGCTGGGTACGGACCAGGTGCAGCCCGCTGCAAATTGTGCCTTTTTGTCCTTTATGCGGGGCTGTAAAATGCTATGAATCGTGGCTCTGAGTCACGATGCATTCGGTCAGTCGAGCCGACGATCAGGAGCTGTGTGGTGCTGCACTGCGTGATTCTGATTCACAGTACACCTGATCCGGTGAAGCCATTGATCAGAAGCTGAGAAATACTGCGATGTGAGTCCCTGATCGGATCCAGTGAAGTTGCCAATCAGAAGCTGCAGGGTGTCGCAATGCGAGGCCCTGTTTCGGTCTCTGCATCGCTCTGCTTTGAAACTGGTGAAACCTTCAGTTGAGCACGGAGGTGTAAACTTTGATTCCACCTAATGGTCCAGGACCTTGAGTACAGTGTTTGGGGGATCAGGACTCACTCCCACAGTGGCCAGCAGAGAGGTCCAGGTTGTGTCCACTTGGGTCTGATCAGCTGGAAAGCAGGAAAGGCCTCTGGAAGCTTGTTGTGTCCATGCAGCTCAAACAGGAGGTCAAACAACTGACTCTTGAAGTCACTTCCGTGGTCCTGGGTTCAAGACCAGTAAGTCCAATTTTTCTTCTTAATTCAGCAGGGTTGTCCATCTTCGGAATATGTTCAGGTCCAGGAGTGTTCTGAGGAGAGGTTCTGGGTTTGCCACTTTCATGCCCAGTGCCAATCTTTGGTTGAGGACATCCCCTTTGGACAAACCCTTAATTGGTTCTGGTCAGTTCTTCCCTTCCCCTGGGTCTGGCTCCAGCTTGGCTTCCCTTTGAGGCATGGGAAGGTGCTGTGTACAACCCACAGGCCTTCCTGTTGAGGAGAGGAACACCTTTTCTCCTCATCCAAATCCCTTTTGTCCCTTGTCTGGAACGAATACACACCACATGAGAGCCATTAACAGTCTTGTGACCCTGGCAGAGAGGCACTTTTGGTATTGGCAGAAAAATCCCAACATTATAAAAGTGGCTTTTTTGAAAATAGTAATTTAAAAACTGACTTTACCATTAAAGAAGATTTTAAACTACAATTCAAATGAGTAGAAGAAGTATTTATGTAGCTACTTTCAAACTGAAGGTATTACTTATTAAATGTAACAAAGTAAACCAGTAATAGTTTATGGAAGGCTAGCCTTGGAACTGTGAAAAACGATGTCGGAATCTGGCTCTGTATATACTATACCAAAGTAAGATTTAGTGTGCACAGAGTCCAGTGGAACCCCAAAGGTTTAAGTAGATAATACCTTTCTCTCAGTTTGTGTTAGTGTGGGTGAGCAGTAAGGCTTTATCAGAGGGTAGCGTTAAGCATTTATTGCACACAATCAGGCAAGAAATGATAGCACACACTCAAAGGCTGAACTCAGACCAATTGTTTTGTATAAAAATATTATTTAGTTGTATTTATTTTCTAGACTCAAGCAAGTCTGGCACAAGTAAGGGTAAATGGTACTTTTCAAGGCAGGTTGAAAAATAGAAGCAAGCTGAATAAAAATGAATTTGTTACAGGTTTGTAAATACTTTCAATACAGTTGAAATTACTGCTAGATTACTTTTGATTACTTTGCAGATTACTTTTTAAGTTACTTTCTCTACTCAGTGTGATATGCCTAGATACTTCAGTAAGTAATTAAGTTTTTGTGGATTTGCAGTTTTTCAGGGTCTCATACAAACTAACTCCACACTTAGAAGATTTTTCACAGAAAAGCAGAAAAGCAGTCAATGCCGTCCTATGGGAGAAAACAGTGATATCGGTCTTTCGGTAAGTACTTCGGTTTGAGAGTTGGAATTCAGGGGTTAGAACCAGGGTTCCCCCAGGGTCGAGGATGCACTCTCAAAGAACCCTCAGCGGCACTTGGGCAGCCAGGTACAAAGTGCTGAGGCCCAATGTTATCCAATGAGGGATAGGAGGCCTCTGGTTAGTGGCTGCTCACGAGCAGGCCACAAGGTTGTGGGAGCAAAGCTCCTGGACTTAAGCTCAGGGCAAAGGCAAATCCGAGATAGCACACAAGGTGCACCCACAGCGGCACAGAGGCGGTCGGGTGCAGGGTGCTGTTTTGGTGTCCGGTGCCCTGTTGTTTTCAATAGGAGTTGCCAGTTTGGGATTTTGGCTGCAGGCTCGGTCCAGGAAGTCTGAGAGGAACCAACAGCTGGGCAGGAAAGTTGGAGGGCTCGGGGCATAGGTGCACCTTGAGTTCTCTTCTCCTGGGTGCAGGGTGGCTGGATGCGGGGGTGTCTTTTGAGGTTGAATTTCACCTTACCGTGCCACTCTGGGATGAGGGGTCTCCGTGCAGAGGCTGCAGGTGACATCGGGGAGTCCTGGAGGGGTCAACCCACTGTGGACTCAGACTCCGGAGTGCTGGGGACCTCACTGGGACCGGTGGGCCACTCGGACTCGGGCCGTAGGCGTCAGGTGCAGTAATGGTTCCAGGCTCGGAGTCGTTCTTGTCTGTTTCTTTTTAACAGAGCTGCTGTTCACAGGAGATCCAGTCTTTGTTGAAGGCCGTCAGTCCTCCCAGGGGTTCTGGAGGTCGCTGGCTGCAGGACAAGGTGACTTTTGGTGCAGGATCTCTGCAGGCGGGCCAGTAGGACTGGGGCCAAGTCAGTTCTTCTCTGCAGTCTCCTCTGCTAGGCGTCTTCTTTTGTCCTTCTTTTTCGTAGGTTACGGGAATCTGCCTTCTTGGTTCAGGGTTGCCCCCTAAATACTGTATTAAGGGGGCATTTTAGGAGTCTCAAGTTCAGTAGCCAATGGGCTACTGACCTTAGGGTGATTACACCCTTGGTGTGCTCACCCCACATGGGGGAGTGGGCACAATCCCTAATCCTGATTGGAGAGTGCCTGCCATCTGCAAGATGGTGGGCACTAAAGAGTGTGCTTCACCTAGCCTCCACCACCTGAGGGGTGGGGTTGGCAGAGGTGGGCACACCTTCTAAGCTGTTCTAATTTTTTCCACCTGTCTTTCCACCGAAAAGGCGGGGAGACAGGAAGGGGGCCTGCTCCTGATAGCAGGAGAGGCTGGGGGTTGCATTACAAAGGTGACAAGGCCTTTGACGCTCCCCTTCCACAAATGGCTCTTCCTGACCTGGGGGAGGTGTGAACACCTCCACCCAGTAAAGGCTTTGTTTCTGGGCTCAAGGAGCGAAGGCTACCACCCCAGGGGTCCAGAAACATGTCTCGTGGTGGCAGGCTGGGAACCCACCAGTGGCTGGTCGTTTTTCAGGGGGCATCTCTAAGATGCCCTCTGAGTGCATTGCATAATAAATCCCACACTGTCATCAGTGTGGGTTTATTATGCTGATAAGTTTGCTACCAAACTTCCCAGAATTCAGTAAAGCCATTATGGTGCTGTGGAGTTTGTAGTGACCAACTCCCATACCATATACTCTTCATGGATTTACTGCACTAACAATGTCTAAGAATGGACTTAGACACTGTAGGGGTACAGTGCTCATGCAGCTGTACCCTCACCAGTGGAATAGTGCACCCAGCTAGAGGGGTGTCTTACCTATACCATAGGCAGTGGGTTGCAGACATGGCACACAGGAATGTGAGCCATGTCGACTCTTCACTTTTCTCTGCACCAAAACACGAAGCCTGCAGTGGCAGTGTGTGTGTGTTAAGGCACAGGACCTCTAAGGGTGGCACAGTATGTGCTGGAGACCTTAGAGGCCTTGCCTGGTTACAGTGCCCTTGGTATCCATGGTACCTTTTACAGGGGACTTACATGTGGCCAGAGAGGTGCCAATTGGGGGTACAAAGGTACAGTTTTGGGAAAGAACACAGGCCCTGGGAACCTGATTGGCATGGACCCAGAGCTCATCAAGTCAAATTGCATCAGAAATCTGGCAAAAAGTAGGGGGGTTACTGCACCAGAAACCCAGCTTCCTACAAATGACATTGGTGGTTTTTCCACTAACAATACATGTATAACTTAAATACACATATCCTACCTTTTAAATACCATGCGCCCTGCCCTATGAGTATTTAGGGCCAATTTTAGGGGCGACTTATAAGCAATAAAAAGTAAGGTTTAGGCCTAGCAAAAGGTCTATTTTGCCAGGTCAGAATGGCAGGTTTAAACTGTACTACAGGCTGCAGTGGCAGGCTTGAGACATGTTTTACAGTGCTACCTTGTGCGGGTGGCACAATGAGTGCTGCAGCCCAATTGTAGCTTTTCATTTACAGACCCTGAGTATATGTAGTCATATTTACCAGGGACTTATAATTGCCAATTAGGTATATATCAATCTTCCCATGCTTGGACGGGAGAGCAGAAGCACTTTACCGCTGGGTAGCATGAGTAAGGTGTGTATAGTCCTAAAGCTGACAAAACATGTTCAACAAACTTAGGGTAGTGGAAGCAACGATCTGGGGGAATATCACAGAAAAGATGGTCATTTTCCATAGTACTTACATATTCCTATAGTCTACAGTAACAGGACATATTTGCCATGAACTGCTGAGAACAAGTGAGCGGGCTATCAATGGCTTGTAGATGCTACTATGATAGAATATACAACTGATATTTCCTCTATAAGTATGAAATGTTTTGATAGCAAACAATTGCTTTGCAATACCTTGCTGTGAAGTTTGAGTAGCATTCAAATCTTTTGCTGTGTGTGTATAGGAACTACTAGCACACACACCTACAGAAAGAGATATGAAAATCTCCAACAATCAAGGCATTTGTCATTCAGCTGTGCTAAAATGTTTCTCAGCATTTTTGTACACATAAAGAGCATAATTTCTAATAATATAATAATAAGGGAATTATATAGGCGCTTGGTTACGCTCAAAGCGTGTCCCCGCGCTAGAACAGAAAACTCCCACAGACTCAGCCAATGGGACTGTGCAAGCTAGCGTGTATATAAATGTGTTTTTAGCTTCCTCCTGAAACCAGGTTCCGATGACTCAAGACGGAGGTCCAAAGGTAGGGCATTCCAGCTCTTTGCCACCAGGTAACGGAAAGATCTACCTCCCATGCGAGCTCCTCTTATCCTCGGGACCTTTAAAAGGCTTCCGTAGGAGGAGCGAAGGGAGCGTGTGGGTGCGTACCTGGTGATCAGGTTCTGGAGCGGTGTTGGCGCCTTCCCAGTGAGAATGCGATGGCAGGTACATAGGGCCTTAAACTCAACCCTGCTCCTCACTGGCAACCAGTGAAGAGTCCGAAGGGCAGTATTGGAGGCCACTCTTTTGGGCAATTTTAAAATGAGGCGGGCTGCCGCGTTCTGCAATACCTGCAGGCGATTTATGGCCTTGTTAGTTGCTCCCAGGTACAGCAAATTGCCATAATCCAGGCGTGAAGTGACGAGGGCGTGCACCAACGTTCTGCGAGCTGACGTGGGAAGGAGATCTAAGACATTCCGTATGCTTTTCAGGACGCCGAAGCAGACGCCCGCCACACGTCCTATCTGCGGTCCGAAAGACAGGTCGGCATCTAGCCAGACTCCAAGGTTCCGAACTTCTTGGCAGGGTGTTGGAGCCTCACCCAAGCATGGAGGCCACCACGCCGACGACCAAACAGATGGGTTCCCCCCCACTACGAGCACCTCAGTCTTGCTGCCATTTAATTTAAGGCAGTTGGCGGACATCCAGGCTGCAAGGTTTTGCATGCAGACTCTGAAACTGTCCGCCGCAAGACCGGGCGCTCGCGAGAGGGAGATAACCAGCTGCGTGTCGTCGGCGTAGGACACGATGTGCAGACCATGGCCTACAGCAATAGGGGCAACTGGGGAAACATAAAGATTAAAAAGGGTGGGGCTCAGGGACGATCCCTGGGGTACGCCCTGGTCCAATCCAATATCCCTGGAATAACAATCGCCCTGGCGGACCTGAAAGCTTCTCCCCGTCAGGAAGGACTGGATCCATGCGAGGGCAGCTCCAGATATTCCGCCACTATTCAGACACCGTAGCAGGGTGGTATGAGCTACGGTGTCGAATGCTGCACTTAGGTCCAATAGGATGAGGGCCATAGTATGACCCTCATCCACCCCCTGGCGTAAGGTCTCCACAGCCATCAGAAGCGCTGATTCCGTTGAGTGGCGGGGACGGAATCCAAACTGGGTATCGTGTAGTAGGGCAGCCTCATCCACGAAATCCATCAGTTGCATGTTAACCGTTTTTTCCGCCACTTTGGCCAGATAGGGCAGAAGGGAGATCGGCCGGAGGTTCTCTAGTTTCTCAAAGCTGATATTGGATTTCTTCCTGAGAGGTAGAACCACCGCCTGTTTCCAGGCTTTGGGCACGGTCTTAGTGTTAAAAGACACATCCAATATATGGTTCTAGCACCGGTAAGTTATCCACTAGTCGTTTCGGCGTGGTGGGATCCCGCGGGGAACCCGATTTGACGGAAGTACAGATTTTTAGTAGGTCCTCCGAGGGCGGGGTGACAAAGTTGGTCATTATATGTCTGTCCCTCCATTCCCTCGGGCTTTCCGCAAATTCGGTTCCAGCAATGGGAAGACTGGGAAATGCAGAGTAGATTTTTGCTATCTTTTCAGAAAAGAAGTCCGCAATCGTATCACAGGATTCCACTGAGCAGTCATCTGGAGCCATGGCTGGTTTCCCACTTGAGAGGGTTTTATAGAGCAAGAAGAGCTCCCTCGTCGAGTTACCGGCTTCGCTAACTCTGATGGTGTAATATGCTGCTTTGGACTTCCTGATTAGCCCGTGATAAATATGCCTCTCCATTAGGTAAGCCTCCCTGGTTTCCTTAGACGGAGCCCGCCGCCACTGCCTTTCGACTCGCTTCAATGCTGTTTTCGTGACCCGTAGTTCATCACTGAACCACGGGCAGTTTTTTTAAGGCGGCCACCCAGTCTGGCGTGCGAAAGTGGGACAGTGCAATTAAGCGCCTCATTGATGCGCTTGCATAGATTGGTATTAGCCGTATCCGCATCACCCCCCCCAGGGCTTCCCTCTTTGGTCAATGCTGTACTAAATTTAGCCTGAGAAAAAGTGGCCCATCTCCGCCTGGGATGGTACAGTGTAACTGGCTCCGGGGGTTTAACCCCGGGAATTCGTATGAAGAATGGTACCAGGTGATGATCCGACCAAGGGATGGGAATGGGGGTTTTAGCTTCTACTTCCCCCCAATTGACGAATATGGGGTCCAGTAAGTGTCCCAACTGGTGAGTTGGTCCACTTACTATTTGATTCAGTTGGCATAGACCTAGATCATAATATCTCTATCCTTCTGTTAGACCTGGCATCCTTGGTGTGGTGTCCCCCTAACTATTTGCCTTTAGACCTTCTGTTTTTGCTGACTGAGTTTTGCTGGGCTTAGGACTCTGCACACTTTCCTACTGCTAACCAGTGCTAAAGTGCTTAGACTCTCTGCTTAAAACATGGTAACATTGGCTAACGCCCAATTGGCATAATGCATTTACTTCTAAGTCCCTTATAAAGTGGCACTACATGTGCCCAGGACCTGTAAATTAAATGCTACCAGTGGGCCTGCAGCACTGGTTATGCCAACACTTAAGAGGTCCTTTAAACGTGTCTCAACCGTTCATTGCAGAGCCTGTGTGTGCAGATATAAACTGCCTTTCCTACCTGACAAGTATACCTTTTACCAGGCCCAGACCTTTATTTTTAATACATATATGTCACTTCTAGCATAGGCCCTGGACAGCCAAGAGGGCAGGGTGCAATGTATTTTAAAAAGTAGTACATGTACTTTTAAGTATTACATACCCTGGCAGTGAAAAACTCTAATTCATTTTTCACTAGTGCAAGACCTATATCTGCCATAGGATAGCATTGGAGCTGCCTCATTACATTTTATAAGTGTCATTTCCATAAAGGAAGAGATAGCCGGTTCGTACTTCGTGTCTCTGGAATCCTAATTTAAAATCAAAACGTATGGTGAAGTCTGATTTTAAATTATAATACTGAAAATGATAGTTTAAGAAAGTTGTCATTTTCTTGCCATAGCCTTTTGGTTCCAGCAGCTTTTCTCTGGTCACATTACTGGGTGTAGTTGGCAGTTGGGCTTTGTGTATTCCTCCTAGACAGCCACACACAATGAGAGCTTAGGTGTGACTGGGTGGGCGATCACTGGCAGGATGGGAAGGAGGAGCTGTACACAGCCCCACTTAAATCTGAATAGGCTGTTCCCTGTCTCCACACAAAGGACTGCATACCTCCTGTAGTTTGACTGGAGCCAGGGCAGGGAAGGCAGGCCATCCATGTACTTCAAAGACATGCTTCTAGAAGCTTCTACCCACTTCAAAGGCACAACTGTGTATAAAAGAAGGACCTCAGATACCACCACTTCAGTACACTTCTGGACCTGTGGATACTCTGCCAGGAAGAAGGACTGCTGTCCTGCTGCTGAAAGGACTACAACTGTGCTGGACTTCAGCTCTGAAGGAACTGCTGCCCTACTGTGCTGACCTTCTGCCTGCTGCCCTCTTGCCTGGGTGTGGAAGACTGGGCCTTCATCTCTTGAACCCAGAACCAGATTTACTCCAAATGTTAGTTGGCTAGTCTCATGATCTGAAGCGTCAGGGACATAACAGGCTTTAAACAACCTTGAATCTGCACCTGGACTCTGCCATCTTTGGGTCTACCCAGCCAAGTGGTGCCACCCCAGTCCTGGACCCTTGGAAGTGTGCTTAAAGTGTTTTGCCAGCCTCTGTGCCATCAGCAGAACTGATACATCTCTTATGCTGCATGGCACCAACCCAGAGCAGAACCAACTCATCTCCGCTACTGCGTGGATTGGACCTGTTGCAAAAACTAGCATCACCAATACAGCCCATGTTGTCTTCGCAACCACCACTGAACGAGCATCCTCGGCGCAGGGACTTGCATCGCTCATCAATGGCAGCATTGACAATGACACCGGACTGCGCACCATATCCTCAACGGCGGACTTAACAGAACGCAAGCCCTGACAACAGGATCCTTGACGACGATGCAGGCCCTCACACTGCAGCCTCATCGCATCCCAGAACTGAGGCATTGCTTTCACTGCCCGATGCATCTTTGATGTGGATCCACATAACGCTCCGCAAACCAAGATGTAAGGTACTCTGTTCAGCGGCCCACCTGGATCCCCTTAGCGGGCTCGCGTTCCATTACAGTCAGCCTGAACTTGTGACTTTGTCCTGATCCAGCACAACCAGATTTCACAGTTTGAACTTTACTCCTTTTGGCTCTATTTTCTCAAAAACCTTTACAATTCATTATCTCCTGTTCTAGTAATTGGATTTTTGTCATTTTGGTCTTGTTTTATTAATTAAATTAAACTCTGTATGTTTCTCTAGCCTGGTGTGGGATCTTTTTGGTTGGTGTTTTTACCGTTTTACTGTTTGAAGTGTAGCACAGATACTTTACAAATTGCCTCTAAGTTATGCCTGACTGCTCTGTGCCAAGCTACATGGGTTGAGCAAAGGTTGATTTGGAGTTTGCTTGTGCCTTACCCAGACTAGGATTGTGGTTGCTGCTTGACCAGGGCTCACGCCCCAGTCAATCAGGAGCCCAATTTCTAACACCTTCCTTTCAAGATTTCTGTAACACTATACTGTTAAAGTCTATTGCATAGTATTATTCCATATGTTAGAAGACCACTACCAAAGTAATGAATGTGTGCCGTAGGGGCTTGACCACCTAAGAGGAGTTGAGTGTATTAAGGGAGCAGGATTTCCATGAGGGGTTGTCCATAGGAGCAAAGACTCCACACAGCAGTGGCTTGCCCACCTTTGTCTGGTCCATTACCCACGAGGGATCAGCTGTCCACTATCGGTTCGGTATGAAGCGAAAGCTATGCACAGTAGGGACATTGCCACCTAAGGGAGCTCTGGTGTTTGCAGGGACAGGTGGACAGGTTATGCGCAGGGCAAAGACCATCTGCAGCAGGGGCTTGCTCGCCTATATCTATTTGGTTGTCAACAACACTCGCTTTTTCTGAAGGATTCAGAATAGGGGGAAAGCTGGATGTAAGTGATTTGGGGCTTTGGTGTCTAGAGAGAGTGGACTGTCTGGAAAGAGCTGTGCAAAGGGTGAAACCTGCACCTAGTAGGTGCTTAGCCATTTATTGGGTCTTGGGTCTCTATAGGGAGTGGACTCTTCCATAAAGGGTTGTGCACAGGGGGAACAGCATGAGCAACAGGTATTTGCCCACACATGTCGTTGGTTACCCGTGATAGATCGGCTACCTGCTCCATTATATCTTACTTTTTTCAGTTTCAGGACACGGAGACAGATGTGCTGTATCATGCAATGAAGGCTGCAACATCTCTGTTTATGTTGCAGCCAGCCAATCAGATCGCTTGGCCTCACAGGACCAGTACCAGTCCTACGGGATGGAAATGGCCAATGGAGAAAAAAGCCCTCTTGACCAATCATGGCTCTCTATACCTTTAATTTGCGTCGGCTAAACTTTAAAAAATAAAGTATTGTAAAGATTTGTCAAATCACACCAATGTTATTAGCAAAACAAATAACGCTCTTTCTATGGAAAGTCTGACCTAACTATAACTACATAGTGGTGATCACCAATTTGCAATATATATCACCCCTGTCTATTTCTCTTCCCCGCTCCAGTTTAATCTTAAAGACCTTTTTGAGCCATGCACAAGACTGCTGTTTTTGTGTGATTTCTTTTCAAAAAGATTAATATAGTTTAATATTTTTTAACATTGTGGAAGCTTCAATTAATACAAAATGGATTATAAAATAAAAAAATTCTAAACAGGGGACCCAAAATACCTCTTGCCCAGGCCCCCAAAAATTCTCAAGATGTCTCTGGTCTTTATAATTGAAAACAATCATTAACTGGCCACATTCTATTCTAAATTTCTGTTTCACATTCCTCCTACTAAAAATACTCACAAATTAGGTAAAGCTACCTTGCAAATCCAAGCTCTGACTCTTAGCAATAGGGTGAAGATTGAGAACAGCACAAACTGTCCTTTGATTGTATGCAAAGCTATATCAAATAAAGTCAAGCAAAGTAGTTTAACATGCTTTTACCTTGAATCCTAGCAGCAAATGAAAGCAGAAGCTAACAATCTTTATTTAAAAAAAAATACTGATTGAGCAGGAAGAGACAGTAAATCTGTTACTCATTAAAACACATATACACGTCTTTACCCTCATTGAAATGCTTTATTAGGATCATCATAATATATCTACCCTGAAAATCCTTAATAATAGCATCAATGCGTAATTAAAAAAAAGTGCCAGATTGCAACCAAAATGATAAAATATACAGTAGCAATAATAACTAAGATAAACATGCATATTCAAAAATAGTTCAACTCACACCTAAATAATATACAAATCTATTACATTATAATCATCCATCAATCATTACAACTTATTGAAAAACATATTTAAAGGGAGTTTACGCTGCAGATCAAAGAGCAGGAGTGCAAATAATGCAACAAGCCTAAATAAAACACATTATTCTAAGCATATCAAATGTGCAAAAAGTGCAAATCACCACTGAATTAAATCCATTCATTACTAATACCGACTAACGATACAGTTTAGTGAAACAAAGTGAGCAATAAACCACTCTAAACGGTGTAAAAGAAATAGAGCTGCATTTAGCACTACTTCCTAGAAAATTGAGATCGATGTTGAAAGCCCTATTGACTTTCTAGATTAATTGGTGCCATGTTGAAAAAAGGCGGTCTCCTCTGACGATAAATGACCCAAGGTTGCCTCAAATCTCAAAAGGGTCCCCACACGCATGGCAAAGACCTCCTCAAAAGCTTTGGTCCTAAGTATTTTGTTGAACCATTGATGGTAAGTAGGCACTGTATCCTTGTTCCAGCACTGCAAAATCAACAAGCAAACCACCGCAATCGCTATGGATATAAAATACTGCTGATATTTACGAAGGTGGCATACCTCATGAGATGGACCGAATAATACCAGCATTGGTGTTGGGGAAATCATTTATTGGGTAGTTTGACTGATTTCATGGAAAACCTTGCACCAAATTTGTTGTAACCTGGAAAGGGTCAAAAAAGAAATGTACCCATCCGCCCCCTTCAATTTTGTTACACCTAAAACACTGATCAGGGAGCAATGGAAACATACTATATAACCTATGTGGTATATAATATGCAATCCATCTAGATCTTAGCGATCTGTGGTCTACTTCACTAAGAACCTGCCATTCTTTGCTACTAAACCTGCAATTGGTTTCCTGAAAAATGTTTTGCAGCTGCTCTGGTAATAGTTTCAGATTTCTATACTAGCGTAACAAATTATATCAATTACCCACATCCGATAACTTGGTTACATTTATTTGATGAACTAACAGGCGAGTGTCTTTCTCTATTACCACTTACTTGTTTTTAAGTAAAGTGATAATTTGATTAAAACTAAAATGGAGTAGCAAATTCTGATTGTTAAATTGTTGACTTATAGAATCCCATTAAATAAGATTCGCTCTGTTGTATGATCTCCCAGTTTCTCGAACCCCATTGCTTTCCTTCACTGCAGAGTCCCTTTGGTTAATGCCACCCCCTAACCTCCAAATCTCACAATCTTGTATCGGGGTATAGGCATGACAACTCAGGACACCCGTTGTTGGATACGGGGGTTTCATGCTGGAAGAGGTAGGTACCTTTGTCCAAATAGGACAGGAGGCCAGCACATACAGGCCCTTGGAGATCTTCAAGCAGGTTCACAGCAAAGTTCCAGTCTTTGTCCTTTCCTTGGCAGAAACAGCAACTGCATGAAAACCTCACACAGCACACAGCAAAGGGGTTGTACTTCTCCTCACAGCTCTTCTCCTTGGCAAAGGTTCCTCTTGAGTCCCGAAGTGATCTAAATTTCTGGGGTTTAAGGTCTATGACTTATACTCCATTTTGTCTTTGTTCCCTGTTAGAAATGGGATTTCTGGTTGGCTAAGGATTGCGCCAAAGCCAGGCAGAAACCACCACTCTAGTCAGGGCAAGGGAGTTACATGCTGAAGATAACCCCTGCTCACCCCTGTTAGGCCTGGCACCATTGGCGTGGGTCACCCTTCCATTTTTGTCTGTGCCTCAATGTATTTTTGTGCTGGTGTTAGCTGCTCAGGGCCCTGTGCCACTGCCATCCAGTGCCACAGGGCAAGTGCTCCCTATGGGAAAATGTATTATGTGAATTGACTTCCATGTTTGGCTTATTTGGTTTACTATCAGTCCCTAGTAGAGTGCACCAGGGGTGCCAAGGGCTTGTATATCCAAATGCTGCTAGTGGGCTTGCAGCACTGGTTGTGCCACCCACAGAAGCAGCCTGGTAAAATGTATCTAAGGTCTGCCATTGCAGAACCTGCATGCAGTCTGGTACTGTCATGCTGACTGGGCAAGTGTCCCCACTTGCCAGTCCCTAAACCTTCCCTTCCCTTACCTTCATGTTAGTCACCCCTAAGGTAGGCCCTAGGGCAGGGTGCATTGTAAGGAGGATAAGGTAGGACATGCCCTGAAGTGTGTGGCATGTCCTAATAGTGAATTACAGCCATTTTCGTTTTTCACTATTGTAAGGCTAAATGCTCTCCATAGGCCAGAATGGGCTGCTAGATTATAACACTCTATAATCCTAGCAGGCTCAGGAAGCATGGTAGAAATTCATGTCTAGTATGCCTGAACTCAGAATAATAAAATACATCTTTTAGCAAAGGTTATTTTAATATCCTGGGTTTGCAAATGCTACTTTTAGAAAGTTAGCCTTGCGTGCCTAACCATTTCAGTCCGCCTCTGCTGGGAGTGGCTGTCTTCTTTGTGTGTAGCTTGAGTGACAGGGCTGGGAAGTTCCAGGAGACAGGATGGGGCTGCCAGGTGGTGAATAGTGAGATTACGCCAGGATGGGTGGGAGGAGTGCACCTTGACTCTGAATAGGGCTGTGCTCGGCCACCACAATGCTGGCTCCACCCCCTGGGGAGTGTCTGATGTCTCTGCCCTGCCTGCTGAAAGAAGAAGCCAGAGCCCCAACAACAAAGTGCTCCTCACTGAAAAGAACTGGACTGGGATTAGGCAAAGGCCCCCCTGGCCTGTAAAGACAAAAGAAACTTGGTATAAATGTAGGAGCCCTGCTCCTAAGAAATCAGATCCTGATTGAACCACAAAGAAACTCTGCCTGACTAGAAGGACCTGGAAGAAGCTGAAGGAGGAGTAACTTTCCCTAACCTGGGGGATTGGCCTGCAGTTGGTGCCTTGCTGAGAAAGGAGAGGAAAGGACTAAAAGAGACTTTGCACTTTGTTTCAACAAATCTCCAAGGGCTTGGAGGAAGAGCTTGCCCCCTGAACTGAGTCCCAGGACCATTCGACTCATCTGCCTTCCAAAATTGAGTTGCCTGGACAATTCTTGCTTGTATCCCGCTGGATTTGGCCCCGATACGACTCGTACCCCATCTGCCGCGAAGCCGTGTCTTTGCCGCCCGGCACCGTGTGTCTACGCTGATTTAAAAGCGTTAGTATGCACCGTATCCCTCCCGGCCGCATCGCACCTAACCTTCCCCGCCGATGTGAGTCGTACAGACCCGGCTGCCTAATCCTGTACACGTCGGAACCAAGCTTCGTTGTCCCGCAGGTACGGTCCGTACGCTGCCAAGACATACTGCACTGTGCCGTGCTCAGAGCCGAGAAGCCGCATCACACCGATCCTCCCCGTACGCTGTACGGCTCGCCGAGAAGTGTCGCCGCCTATCCGCACCGAAGGTACGTCTCGAACGCCGAACGCCACGGACTCTGCAAGCCGATCCGGGCCAGCCGCACGTATCCCTGAAGGTCCCGTACCAACGCCGCGTACCGACACCGTGACCCGACCAGCATTCGAATACGCTGCCGAGCTACGACCCGGACCCATCGACTTGTCCCGCACTGTCCGTCGCGGACCCTACAAAACCAAGGTACTTTGTTCTGTTCGCACCGCAGCGTGCATGCCATGGACCCCGGAGTCCGCAACGATTGTTAGACTCGTACTTCCCTTGTTTTGAATGCCAACGAGTCGCACATCCAGGTACGAACCGTACAGAGCCTTGAAAGAAGCGTAATTAACTAAAAGAAGCCTATTTTCGTATTTTAAGCCTTTGTACAAGAACATTGAACTTTAAAATAATACTGTGGTCACTTTTATTCGTTACTCTGGTCTTGTGCTAAGCCTTATATAAAGAAACCTATTTTTATACAACCTTGACTGGTGTCCATTTGTGGTGTGTCATTTCATTACTGTATGTGTTCACAAATGCTTAACCTATGACGCCCTGAGAATAGTCTTGACTGCTTGCGCCACACTACCTAAAGGGTGAGCAGGGGTTATTTGAAAGGGTGATCCCCTTACTCTGACTTAGAAGTAAGAGTCCCTGCTTGTCACAAGTGCATACTTGTGTCAACCAGAGATTCCCAGTTCTAACATTGGTGGCAGCGGTGGGATTTGAATTTGCATTTGTGATTCATGTACAGTAATTGAGTGAACACCACGTAGTGAGTTCAGACCGATAACGCAGCCACACAGTATTGATCTTTGTTTTTGCTGAAGAATCTCCACTTTAAGAAACCATGCCTAGCTCAGTCAATGGAGGCAGGGCGGCCTCTATATTCTCTGGGGTTGATGACATAGATTGGGAGGAGAAGGCACTGATGAGGTGCACAAGTGAAGTCTTGAAAGGATACCTCTCCAAGTACAGAATTAACCAAACTGGATTGAAAAACAAGGAGCAGTATACAAAGGCGCTGAGGGCCTGGTACGAATCCAAGTTCCCAGAGAATGTGCTGGAGGTGATATCCCCAGAAGGTGCTTCTGAGCCTGGCAGAGGCCTGTCGCCAGAGGAGATGGCCGACAGGATTGCTGCAAGAGCACATGAAGTGGAGATGGCAAAGCTTCAAATGGAAATGGAAAGACAAAGGCTAGCCATGGAGCATGAAGTAAAAATGAGGGAGTTGGATCTCAAGGCCAGGAGTTTAGACCACTCTCCCTCTGGTGGCAGCAATTTAACAGAGTCAAGGGTGCACATTCCTAAAGATGTGGTGAAAGAGTATTACAAGCAGGATGATATTGGGCAGTGGTTCAGGGCCTATGAAGTAGCCATGTCCTCCCACCGGGTCCCTGAGAGAGATTGGGGAGCGTGGTTGTGAGGAAGGTTCCTGAGTGAGGGGCGGGACACACTGCTAGATCTCCCCTCTAATGTCACCACATCCTATCCGCACATGAAGGAAGCTCTGATGACAAGGTATGGGTTACCTCCTGAATTGTACAGGCAGAGATTTAGGGATTGCACCAAGAAGCCTGGTACCACTTATGTAGAATATGTGACTTTTTTTTCCAGAGCGCTAGATGGTTGAGTGAAGGGTAGCAAAGTAAATGATTACCAAGGGCCGTTTGATCTAATTGCATGGGAGCACTTGTTTGATAATTGTTTTCCTGAGCTACGCCAGCACCTGATCGATAGCAAGCTAGGACGCTTGCTGAGGAGGCGGACCGCTGGATCAGCACCAGGGTCCACAAGGGTCCCGTGGGAGGCCCCGCCAAAGGTGGTCAGGGTCCCCAGCAGAAGAGTGGGGGGGACAAGGGTAAACAGAGGGAGTTCTACAGAGGGCCCCAAAGTAATTCCCAGGGGAACCAAGGGAAAGGTTCTCAGCCACCCCCACCCCTGAAGCAGACCGGGGCCCCGACAGGTAACCCTGTTCAAAGAGGGTCCCCCAGATGTTACAAGTGTAACAACCTGGGGCACTATTCCATGGATCCCAAGTGCCCCATGTTTGGTAAACCAGCACCCCCTGGTGCTCCACCCCCAAGCAGGTGGCTAGTGTAGCCTTTGGGAGGGAGGTAGATGTCCAAGGGGAGGGGGATCCAGTACAGATGACCCTAGTTTCATTAGGAGACGGTGAGATGGTCGCTGAGGCCCAACTGCCCCCCAATACTCAAAAGTATGGGCAGTGGGTGACCATAAATGGCAAAAGGGTGGGGGCTCTTAGAGATACTGGAGCCAGTGTGACTGCTGTCAAGCAACACCTGGTGTCTCAAGAGCAGGTGGTCCCACACGCATTCTGCCGTGTTGTCAACGCTGACAACACAGAGAGTCATTGTCCAATGGCGCAAGTTCCCTTTGAGTGGGGGGGGTCTCTGGTACTCTGCAAGTCGCTGTGAGAACTGCCATGCCTGTAGACTGTCTCCTAGGGAACGATTTGGAGAGCTCCCCTTGGGAAAAGGTGGAGAAGACAACTCACCTGCGGATGGTGGGTTTACGTCATTGGGCGTGCGTGACCACCCGGTCGATGGCAGCCAGTAGAGGTGTTGAAGGGACCCTGGAGCCTGAGGGAGAGGCCCAGGAACCGGCCTTAGGGAGAGGGCACAGGAGGCACGGGAAACCGGCTCCTAACGTTCCCACAGCCCAGGAGGAAGCAGACCTTGAGGGGGATGCCCTGGAGCCTACCGGGGAACAGATAGCCAAACTGGGGGACCTGCCTGAGCTGACCCATTGGCAGCAAGAAGGAGGCCCCACCAGGGCGGAATTCTGCAGGGAGCAGAAAGAGTGCCCCTCTCTAGTGGGTATGCGGCAGCAGGCTGCAGCCCAGGCCAATGGTGATCAGTCCGGTACTCACTTAATTTACTGGGAGAACAACCTCCTGTACTCAGAGCCTAAGGTTGCTGAACCTGGGTCAGCCCGTGCGCTGGTGGTACCCCAGAAGTTCAGAGCTTTCCTACTGGGGCTGGCTCACGACGTTCCGTTAGCAGGGCATTTGGGGCAGGACAAGACCTTCGAAAGGCTTGTCACCCACTTTTATTGGCCTCAAATGCGCAGGAGTTCTGAAACTCACTGCAGGACATGCCAGATTTGCCAGGCAAGTGGTAAGAGTGGAAGGAAGCTGAGGGCGTCACTCCAACCTTTCCCTGTGGTCAGTACCCCATTCCAGCGAGTGGGGATTGACATTGTGGGGCCACTGGACCCCAAGACAGCCATGGGCAACAGGATTATCCTGGTCTTGGTGGACCATGCCACCCGGTACCCTGAAGCCATCCCTCTAAGGACAGTGACGGCCCCCGTGGTGGGACGGGCACTAATGGGAATTTTCTCACGAGTAGGATTCCCTCTAGAGGTGGTGTCTGACAGGGGGACCAATTTCACATTGAAATATATGAAATCTCTTTGGCAAGAGTGTGGTGTGACCTACAAGTTCACCACCCCTTACCATCCCCAAGGAAACGGGTTGGTTGAGAGATTCAACCGAACCCTAAAGGGCATGATTATGGGCCTTGAGGAGCCCATGAGGCGTAAGTGGGACGTCCTCTTACCATGCCTTCTCTTCGCGTACCGTGAGGTGTCACAGAAGTCTCTGGGGTTCAGTCCCTTTGAGCTTCTGTATGGCCACCCAGTACGAGGACCTCTTAGTCTGGTCAAGGAAGGCTGGGAGCAATCTCCCAGAAAACCTCCCCAGAATGTATATAGTTACATGCTGGCCTTTCGGAACCAGACTAGGCATTTCAGGCAACTTGCTGAGGCAAATCTGGAAGCCAGCCAGGAGGAAATGAAGCGGTGGTACGACCAGAATGCCACTCTGGTTGAGCTTCAACCTGGTCAAAAGGTATGGGTCCTGGCCCCTGTGGATCCCTGTGCACTCCAGGACAAGTGGACAGGACCCTTTGAGATTGTGGAGCGCAAGAGTTCTGTCACCTACTTGGTGAACTTGCAGTCTCCTAGGAACCCCTTAAGGGTCCTACATATCAATCGACTAAAGCCCCACTTGGAGAGGTCCGAAGTGGGCATGCTCTTGGCCACAGATGATGGGACGGAGGAGGAGTCTGAGCCTCTTCCTGACCTCCTGGTAGCCTCAGAGCGAGACGGGTCAGTGGATGGAGTTAACCTCTCACCCACCCTGACTCCTTAGCAACAAGATGACTGCCGCAAGCTGCCGGGGCAGTTTCCTGACCTGTTCTCCCTGGTTCCTGGTATCACAGATTGGTGCGTCCATGATGTGGATACAGGAGACAGCTTACCTGTGAAGCACAAAGCTTACAGGGTAACTGACAGGGTCAGAGCCTGCATCAAAGAGGAGGTCTCAAAGATGCTTGCTCTAGGGGTGGTTGAGTCCTCCAGCAGTCCTTGGGCCAGCCCAGTGGTCTTGGTCCCAAAGGCTGCCGCGCCGGGTGCCACACCCGAACTCCGGTTCTGTGTGGACTACAGAGGACTCAACTCAGTCACGAAGACTGACGCGCACCCCATCCACAGAGCTGGCGAGCTCATTGATCGGTTAGGGGCTGCACGGTACCTCAGCACGTTTGATTTAACGTCTGGGTACTGGCAGATCGCCTTGACTGATGGGGCCAAAGGGAGGTCCGCATTCTCCACACCAGATGGGCCTTTCTAGTTCCGGGTTATCTTCCGGACTCGGTGGAGAGGGTAGGTCGATTGACGATACATGGGGAGAAGACGTTCCTATTATTTGAGGTAGTCCGACTTGTGCATAAGTCCACCGAGTACTGTTGATGCCAGGATAGTGACTGACTAGGATAGCTCCTGACACTAACAGGTATTGAATCTGGACGCAAAGACGTAGATTGACATATAACCCTAACTAAAGTAGGTTTTTGAATGTAGATAGTCTTTCTTTCATTAAGGTCCTGAAGAATCGCGAGCGTACTTGCTCCTAGCGAGAAACATGGTGACCAACTTCTGTTAATTACATGCCACCTTAATAAGAGCCATTACACTCGTATAAGTGCCATGTACACACGTTTTTAATTAAGATAGGTGGCCATCAGAATAAAACTCATTTTCACCAGGCACTTCTAATCTTATTTTAATCTCACTGTTTTATATCTACATTTACCTGGCCCCACACCCGCACTTCACCTATACGGCAGTCGGATAAAAGATCTCCGCTAAAGTGCCCCTTTTTAGGGAGCCCGCTAGGCATTGCACCGCCGGCCCGGCGAGGAGCAGCCCATATGATGAAGAATGACACCTGCAAGGGTGTGTGAGGGCATTCAAATCTGACATATGGATTTTCTTTAAGGTCTGTATGGTGCATTAATCCACCACAACCTTCGTGTTCATAACACTCTATCTCTGAGGAACTATAGGAACATCCTTTGTTATTATTGTACTAGGGGCCCTTGTTCCTACTGGACCTCCCATTCCTTTGTGAGTGGAAAACGGCCTCGTCAGTCCCTCCTTTTGTCTCTTCAGTTCCGGGTTATGCCGTTTGGGATGAAGAATGCCCCTGCCACCTTCCAGAGGTTGGTCAACCAGGTGTTGGCTGGGCTGACCGAGTTCAGCGCCACCTACCTGGATGACATCGCAGTGTTCAGTGGCACATGGAAAGAACACCTGCAACATCTCTGGGAAGTGTTGATGGCACTGCGCAAGGCAGGCCTCACGATCTAGGCAAGCAAGTGTCAGATCGGGCAGGGATCAGTGGTGTACTTGGGACACCAAGTGGGGAGCGGCCAGGTGGCGCCCCTCCAACCCAAGATTGAAACCATCCTGGCTTGGGAGCCCCCAGAGACCCAGACAGAGGTGAGGGCCTTTTTAGGACTCACAGGGTACTACAGGAGGTTTGTCAAGGGGTATGGCAGCATTGTTGCCCCCTTGACAGAGCTGACTTCGAAGAAGCAGCCCAGAAAAGTGATATGGACTGACACCTGTCAGAAGGCTTTTGACACCCTGAAGACTGCCATGTGCACGGCGCCCGTGCTCTTGGCTCCTGACTTCTCCAAAGAATTCCTTGTGCAGACAGATGCATCAGAGCATGGTGTAGGGGCTGTTCTCTCACAGATGACTGAGGATGGCTGGGACCAACCTGTAGCCTTCATAAGTAGGAGGTTACTTCCCCGGGAACAAAAGTGGAGTGCGATTGAGCGAGAAGCATTTGCTGTGGTCTGGGCATTGAAGAAGCTAAGACCCTACTTGTTTGGGTCTCACTTCCGGGTTCAAACAGACCACAGGCCCCTCAGGTGGTTGATGCAGATGAGGGGTGAGAATCCTAAGTTGTTGAGGTGGTCCATTTCCCTACAGGGGATGGATTTCATGGTGGAACATCGCCCCGGTATAGACCACGCCAACGCTGATGGTCTTTCCAGATTTTTCCACCTTAGTGATGAGAACTCCCTGGGGTAGGTTAGTTCTCCCCACATTTCAGCTGGGGGGGACACGTGTTAGACCTGGCACCATTGGCGTGGGTCACCCTTCCATTTTTGTCTGTGCCTCAATGTATTTTTGTGCTGGTGTTAGCTGCTCAGGGCCCTGTGCCACTGCCATCCAGTGCCACAGGGCAAGTGCTCCCTATGGGAAAATGTATTATGTGAATTGACTTCCATGTTTGGCTTATTTGGTTTACTATCAGTCCCTAGTAGAGTGCACCAGGGGTGCCAAGGGCTTGTATATCCATATGCTGCTAGTGGGCTTGCAGCACTGGTTGTGCCACCCACAGAAGCAGCCTGGTAAAATGTATCTAAGGTCTGCCATTGCAGAACCTGCATGCAGTCTGGTACTGTCATGCTGACTGGGCAAGTGTCCCCATTTGCCAGTCCCTAAACCTTCCCTTACCTTCATGTTAGTCACCCCTAAGGTAGGCCCTAGGGCAGGGTGCATTGTAAGGATAAGGTAGGACATGCCCTGAAGTGTGTGGCATGTCCTAATAGTGAATTACAGCCATTTTCGTTTTTCACTATTGTAAGGCTACCTGCTCTTCATAGGCCAGAATGGGCTGCTAGATTATAACACTCTATAATCCTAGCAGGCTCAGGAAGCATGGTAGAAATTCATGTTTAGTATGCCTGAACTCAGAATAATAAAATACATCTTTTAGCAAAGGTTATTTTAATATCCTGGGTTTGCAAATGCTACTTTTAGAAAGTTAGCCTTTGCGTGCCTAACCATTTCAGTCCGCCTCTGCTGGCAGGGGCTGTCTTCTTTGTGTGTAGCTTGAGTGACAGGGCTGGGAAGTTCCAGGAGACAGGCTGGGGCTGCCAGGTGGTGAATAGAGAGATTACGCCAGGATGGGTGGGAGGAGTGCACCTTGACTCTGAATAGGGCTGTGCTCGGCCACCACAATGCTGGCACCACCCCCTAGGGAGCGTCTGATGTCTCTGCCCTGCCTGCTGAAAGAAGAAGCAAGAGCCCCAAAAACAAAGTGCTCCTCACTGAAAAGAACTGGACTGGGATTAGGCAAAGGCCCCCCTGGCCTGTAAAGACAAAAGAAACTTGGTATAAATGTAGGAGCCCTGCTCCTAAGAAATCAGATCCTGATTGAACCACGAAGAAACTCTGCCTGACTAGAAGGACCTGGAAGAAGCTGAAGGAGGAGTAACTTTCCCTAACCTGGGGGATTGGCCTGCAGTTGGTGCCTTGCTGAGAAAGGAGAGGAAAGGACTAAAAGAGACTTTGCACTTTGTTTCAACAAATCTCCAAGGGCTTGGAGGAAGAGCTTGCCCCCTGAACTGAGTCCCAGGACCATTCGACTCATCTGCCTTCCAAAATTGAGATGCCTGGACAATTCTTGCTTGTTTCCCGCTGGATTTGGCCCCGGTACGACTCGTACCCCATCCGCCGCGAAGCTGTGTCTTTGCCGCCCGGCACCGTGTGTCTACGCTGATTTAAAAGCGTTAGTACGCATCGTATCCCTCCCGGCCGCATCGCACCTAACCTTCCCCGCCGATGTGAGTCGTACAGCCCCGGCTGCCTAATCCTGTACACGACGGACCCAAGCTTCGTTGTCCCGCAGGTACGGTCCGTACGCTGCTAAGACGTACTGCACTGTGCCGTGCTCAGAGCCGAGAAGCCGCATCACACCGATCCTCCCCGTACGCTGTACGGCTCGCCGAGAAGTGTCACCGCCTATCCGCACCGAAGGTACGACTCGAACGCCGAACGCCACGGACTCTGCAAGCCGATCCGGGCCATCCGCACGTATCCCTGAAGGTCCCGTACCAACGCCGCGTACCGACGCCGCGACCCGACCAGCATTCGAATACGCTGCCGAGCTACGACCCGGACCCATCGACTTGTCCCGCACTGTCCGTCGCGGACCCTACAAAACCAAGGTACTTTGTTCTGTTCGCACCGCAGCGTGCATGCCACGGACCCCGGAGTCCGCAACGATTGTTAGACTCGTACTTCCCTTGTTTTGAATGCCAACGAGTCGCACATCCAGGTACGAACCGTACAGAGCCTTGAAAGAAGCGTAATTAACTAAAAGAAGCCTATTTTTGTATTTTAAGCCTTTGTACAAGAACATTGAACTTTAAAATAATACTGTGGTCACTTTTATTCGTTACTCTGGTCTTGTGCTAAGCCTTATATAAAGAAACCTATTTTTATACAACCTTGACTGGTGTCCATTTGTGGTGTGTCATTGCATTACTTTATGTGTTCACAAATGCTTAACTTATGACGCCCTGAGAATAGTCTTGACTGCTTGCGCCACACTACCTAAAGGGTGAGCAGGGGTTATTTGAAAGGGTGATACCCTTACTCTGACTTAGAAGTAAGAGTCCCTGCTTGTCACAAGTGCATACTTGTGCCAACCAGAGATTCCCAGTTCTAACAACCCCCTTGGTAGCTTGGTATGTGCATTCTTGGTCCCCTTCTGGGGCTCCTCAATACACTCTGGCCTAAACGTTGCAGCTGTCGCTAATTGTGGTGCAGCTGTGCAGCCAAAAGATGGGCACTGGCACTCACTGTGCTCTTTGACTAAATATGCAAAATTGTTGCAACTGCCCTCTATCAGGTGGGGCAACTGGGAACGCTACACCGGCACTTACTGGGCCCTCAGAGTGGTCACGGAGTGCGGGCACGGACAATGTGCCCTGATGCGCCCCTCCAATCAGGGACTATAAGACAGAATTGCCCCCATCGATGCAGCTGCCCGCTACGGCGGTGCAGCTGTGCAGAAACTAAATCAGCAAGATGACACAGGCACCACTGTGCCCTCTAGACTCTGGCACTGGAGATAAGGTAACATGAAAGTAACAAAGCTGTTCCTAAAGGAAAAGGGGACGTGCCATGTAAAGAGGAGTGTGTTTTGGGATATTGGAACCCTCACACAGCCATCAGGATATCGTGAATCACGTACCCTTCAGGATGTAATGTAACATCATCGGGCAGCTCCTACGTCGAGTCGGCTGGTGTAATACCCGACGGGCTCTTGTTTAGAGAGCACTCTTGTGGAGATCTTTATATCCAAGACAGCCGATAGGTGAAGTGGGAGTATGGGGCTCTTCAATAATGTAGATGAATAGACAGTAGTTGTAAAATAAAATAGGGGAGGGAGTGCTATCTCAACAATTTTATTATGATGCCTCCTCACCTAATTAAAATTGTGAGGTAGAGTGTTAGAAACTCAGGTTAATGTTCTGGGTTGTCTACACTGCCTCATCGGGGTCAACATGTTTCTCGCTTCAAATGAGTTGTACTCATGCGATTCTTCAGGACCTAAAATGTAATCTATCTACATATATATACAGACTGCATTGTTTGGTTAACAGAAAGCATTCTCATATACAGCTGGTATTTTACCTGTGACTCGGTCTACCTGTATGGGAGAAGGGAGACCAAGATAATTATAGAATGCTTAAATACAATCTTTGTTTCATTACATGGTGCGTATATTAGGTGCTGCTAGAGTGATGGTGCACATACTGTGTTGGTAGAAGGGAATCAATTTTAAAACCACGCAAAAGCCACGTGAAGTGATCACTCAAAGGGTGTTTAAAAACAGAGACAAAGGATATTAGTGGACTTACCCTATATACTCCATAGGATAGTACACTGCAGTTCCTGGTAGGCTACGCAAGGAGTTCCTTGTGTTCTGTAATAGCACATGGAGGGAGCTCATTGGAAAAGGGGTTTGATGAACAAACACAGTACTCCGGGGTCATTACAACCCCTTCTCTTATGTTATTTATTATGATACTCACAAATAATATTGTTGTGCTTATTGGAGCTCTAAAGAGGGTCAATGATAGATGTGGGGTTATAAAATACAAACTCAGGACACCCCTTAGTAACAGTCAGTCATTGAAAATGTAGTATATACAGGTGGCATCAAAGGAGATGTGTTCGCAAAAATGAAATAAAATAAAATAAAATAAAGGGAACTAGCAGAGGAAATTAGCATTGATTCCCCGCGTTCTAGTGGTTCCCTCAATTCTTTCATGCGGTCGGGAACTCAAGCACTGTCCCGTGTGGATCTATGTGATCACAATTAGCTACAGAAAGCAGGGGTGTAGACTGGAGGACCCTGATAAGAGGACAATTCCTGTTTGGAAAGGTAGGCTGGGCGCCAGCAAATGGTGATGGTATGTTGTTATTAAGAACCATCCAACTGGTTAAATATGACGGTACTTAAAAAATGCTATCGTTTAAGAAAAGGAAGGATTACGAATATGAAGTCACACTCACAGACACGCCGAGTCCGTGTCGCCCGTAGACCTACCCCGCACTACCAGGACTGGGTGGTAGGGCTAGGAAATATCGCGTGGGTAAAAAAAGGACTCACGTCACCATAGAGGCGGAAGTGAGAGCACTGGTATTGCTTGCTTTGTGTGAAGCGCGGTGATGGTTCAACGTGGCCGCCATATTGGGAGAGGATTAATACGCGGAGTAACAGAGGTTGAACCATATAGCAAGTGTATATACGCTGTTATTACCATAAACACGTGGGTGTAGACAGGACTCAGGTCACCATAGAGGCGGAAATGAAAGCACTGGTATTGTTTGCTTTGTGTGAAGCACTTTAATGGTTCAACGTGGGTGCCATATTGGGAGAGGATTAATATGCGGAATAACAGGGGTTGAACCATATGGCAGGTGTATATACACTGTTATCACCACGTGCACAGCTTTAGTTTGACATTGTGAATATGTGTTTGATAAACCATATGTAATCGGTCATTGTATTCAATTTCTTTGATTTCAGAGTATCCGTTTGAACGGGTCATAAACAGAACATTCAAGGAGTTTGGATAAATGTTTGTGGAAGGTATTTACAGGTCAAGTTGGCCCAGTGTATGTAGTAGATATCATGCTGAAGTTAGGTGACTCGAGAGTTAGTATTCACAACATAGGATACTTCTTAATGTGGTTTGAGAGAGGACCAAGGAATGGCGTCATTGAGTCCTGTGATGTGTGTGCCTCGTTTGTACACCCACCGTTGTTCTTTAATTAATAAGGCTTCTTTCGTAATATTCGGGAATGTTTCCAAAATTAGCCATCTAAGAGATTCAGGTGGGTGTCCCTTTTCTAGAAAATGTGCGCACATCTTGGTGTTAATTCTTTTGCAGCGAAAGCTACTGCGATGTTCAATGATGCGCGTCTTAACTGGACGGGTTGTCATGCCTATGTATTGTAGCTTGCAGGGGCATGTGATCATGTACACGCAGTTGGTCGTGTTACAGTTAGTGTGGCGACGTATTTCCCACTTGAAATTGTCACTGAATTCAACTGTCTTGTGTATGTCAGTAAGATGGCACACTGAGCAAGAGCCACAAGGGTGGTGCCCAGTCACAGGGGGCAAGTCCCATAGTGGTCTCTGGGTTGCAGGTCTCTGTGGACGTGGGCGGGTGTGAATCACAGTATCCCTCAGATTTCTGGTACGTTTAAACGAAAACCTGGGGGCTTCAAGAGTCATAGAGCCTGTATTCAAGATCTTCCAATGTTTTTTGATTACCTTGGTAATCTGATTAGATACAGGGGTGAATGAAGTAACACATGTGAGGGTCTCCGTATGTCTTTTAGTTTTTGGTTCCAACAGAGCCTCTCGATGATTATTGCGAGCTCTTTTGTTGGCTAGGGCGATCTGTTTGGCTGGATATTCACGTGATTTAAGATGCCCGGCCAATTTTTCAGCTTCAACCTTATAATCAGTTAGATTACTGCAATTACGTCTCACCCTCAGGAATTGTCCTATCGGTAGGTTATCTCTCAAGCTCCGCGGATGATGGCTGGAGTAGAGTAACAGGCTATTGCGGTCTGTTGGTTTTTTATACAGTGTAGTTGAGAGTGTACCTCCATTAAGATTGATGTTGAGGTCTAGAAAAGGGATGTTGTTTTTTGACACTGTATGAGTGAATTTGAGATGTGGATCAAGAGTGTTAATCCATTTGCAGAACTCCATGCATGTTGACATTTCTCCTTTCCATAGTATCAGAATATCATCTATGAACCTCTTCCAGAGGTATATGTCAGCATTGAAGGGGTTCGCATGGTGAAAGATATAACGAGTCTCAAAATCGGACATGTACAGGCAAGCTAGACTAGGCGCAAATGTACTGCCCATACATGTGCCTTGTGTTTGCTGGTAGATCTGTCCTTTAAATTCAAAGAAATTTTCTGTGAGAGCTAAAGTTGCACAGTCCATGACAAAACTTGTGGGAGTGTTGTGTTCCCATGGTTCATGATGGAGGATATTTTCCACCACTTCGAGGGTGGCCCTCTGGGGTATGTTAGTGTATAGGTCCTGCACATCTAGAGTCACAAGGAGTGTAATCTCATCTGTAGGAGGTAGGCCGATTAGAAGTCTAAGTAGATCTGAGGTATCTTGTATGTAAGATGTTGTCTTCTTTACAAGAGGTTGAAGAAAATAGTCACAAAATTGTGACAAGGGTTCAAGCACTGAATCGATGCCTGATACGATTGGCCTTCCTGGAATAGGGAATGTCCCTTTGTGGATTTTAGGGAGGGTATAAAAATAAGGAGTACGTGGGTTCTTTTTGACCAAGAAACTGGCTTCCTTTTTGCTTATCCAGCCTTGACTCTCAGCCGAGAAGACTAGGGCTGTGATAGTGGTTAGGAGACGTTGTGTTGGGTCAGTAGGGACTGGAGTGTAATAAGCCCGGTCACTCAGTTGTCACCTACATTCCAATTCGTAGTCAGCAGTATCCATTATCACTGTGGCTCCACCTTTATCTGCTTGTTTTATGGTAATTGAAGCATCGTTGGACAAATTCGTGATTGTCTCGGTTTCAGCTTTGGACATGTTGTTGTAATGTCTAGGATTTGTCATGTTGGCTAGATCTTTAAGAACAGCCTGTTCAAAGGTAATGACTTCGGGTGGAATCATACTTATGTTAGGAGTAAAAGTGGACGCATTATGTAATCCACTGTCTGTCTGTTGTGTAGTCTCAGTATTTTGAAAAAATGCTTTTAGTCTAATTTTCCGAAAAAATTGTTGAATCTCGCATTGTTGTTTAAATGGGTCAATCTTAGGTGTAGGTACAAAACCCAAACCCCTCTGTAGTACTCTCTGCTCCATTTCACTAAGGTTCCTCTGGGAAAGATTGACTACTAAGTCTTCTTTCTGTTGGTCGTGTGGCTCCGAGTTTCCATAGTTCTCTGGAGATAAGGTGCCCATCGTTGGAGCGGCTTGTTCTCTGGCAGGTCCGCTCAGATCAACCCAAGCACCAACAACATAAAGCCATTACTCACCGTGCTCCCTTGCAAGACTCCTCCGGTCGCTGGTGATCTCCGTGGGCCTGCCAACCCCTTCTGGCAGGGGGTGCAGGCTGGAAAGTAGCGGGGCTCCGGTCCTCTCCTCAGGTTGGGGAAAGCTTGGTGGCGTTTCTCTGCCACACACAGGGCTCTCTTCGCGGCTGCGAGGGCCCCGCCTCCAGCCACCTGCTTCCGGGTCTGGTCGCACTGCGACTGGCAGCCGCGGCCACTTTCTTCAGTGGCCCCGCCCAGAGTCAGGCAAGGCCTCCTGGCTTTCTGGTCGGGCCAGAGGCCGCTTCACTTCTCTTCACAGTAAGGCGGGGTGGGCACCCGCAACAACCCTCAAATGCGGGGTGGGCACCCGCTCACCAATTAAATCATAAATGCGGGGTGGGCACCCGCAAAAGGCAAATAAGCGGGTTGGGCTCCCGTGAGCTAAAATAAACTCTTCCATGCGGGGTCGGCACCCGCTTTGAACACAACCATGTGGGGTGGGCACCAGCTCGCAAACACCAAATGCGGGGTGGGCACCCGCCCAAATCACAAGCATAAACCAGGGTGGGCACCCGTTCCTAAAGCTGCATCACGGGGGAATCCCTCACGTCGGGATTTCCTCTAAAAGGACGGGCAGCACAGTGCTGCGCCGCCCACGCTCTCCTCTCCTGTTGGGCAAATTAAAAATTACAGTGCCCCAGGTGCTAGATGCAGCAGTCAGCCTTTAGGTCCATGGGTCATACCTGGGCCCAGGGAGGCCAGCACACAGGGCCCTCCAGCAGGGAGGTAAGCCCCTGTGGTGGTTCCTCCTGGGCCCCAGCAGCAGCAAGCCCCCAACACAGAACAGAACCATCTCATGGGGTCACAGCCCCTACATTTATACCAACATTTCCTTTGTCTGTAGAGCACAGGGCTTGGGGGAACCAGTCCCAACTGGTTCTGGGGGGTTTTGGAGCACTTTGCTTACAGTGCTCACACCCGCCTTTCAGAGATGGGGCTCTGCCATCAGACACACCACAGGGGGGGCGGAGCCAGCATTGTACAGGCCAGACACTGACCTATTCAGGGACCAGGGACTTCTCTTCCCACTACTCCCATTCAGCCAAGCGCTGACTCACCCTGTCCCTCCTGGAGCCACACACACACACCTCCCAGACCCTGTCACTCAGAACCCAGACATGCAATTCACATCAGGCAGGCAAACACATAGCACACAGAAATGCCAACTTCAAAAAAGTGGCATTTCTAAAATAGTTATGATAAATCTGCGCACATCATTGTGTAGCATTTATTATCACTATTCCAAACATACCAAACTTGACCACGCTGCGCCTCTCATATCAGGAATTACCACTGAAACACTTATCAGGGAATTCCCAATGCATTCCTATGGGAGGGCAGCCCCACAGTAGTGAGAAACCAAAATGGCTGTTTGTCACTACCAGGACATGTCACACACTTAAGTTACATGTCCTATATTTTACCTACAATGCACCCTGCCCATAGGGTTAGCTAGGGCCTACCTTAGGAGTGACTGACCTGGAGTAAAAGGGGGGTCACGGACATGGCACACACTTTAGGTGCCACGTCACAGCGGCAGTAACACTGCGCGCACAGGCCCTGCAGTGGCAGAGGCCTGAAATAGGTTTGAAAAGCTTCTTTGGTAGGTGGCGCAACCAGCGCTGCAAGCCCACCAGTAGTATTTAATTTACCAGCCCTGGGTATGTGAGATACCACTTTACAAGGGACTGACAGGTAAACTAAATAGGCCAAACAGGTGTAGACCAATCTTACCATATTTAACACAGAGAGCACACACACTTTACACTGGACAGCAGTGCTAAAGTGCCCAGAGTCCTAAAACCACCAACACCATGTCAGAAAAAAGGCTAGGAGAAAGGCAAAAAGTTTAGGGATGACCCTGCAAAAAGGGCCAAGTCCAACATTCCATTTGTGCATGGGTCTCTGAGCCCAGTCCAAACCAGATCTGTCCTCACTGGTGCAGTATGACCACAAGGGGTGGAGACAGCATTATGCAAGGGAGACAGGCCCTATTCAGGTGCAAGGAAATCTCATCCCACTACTCTAAATGCAGCCAAGTCCCATTCAGCTCAGTCTGAGTCATCCAGGCAGGGCCAGGCACACCTCAAACCACCCCCAATGGCTTTCTACGGTGATTGCACCTCCCCAGCCCGTGTCACTCCAAAACCAGAGAGTCAATCCACAAACAGGCAGAGGCACATGGAATGGTTAAACAAGAAAATGCCTACTTTACTAAAAGATGTGTTAATAGATTCTGAGTTCAGGGAGTCTACACTTTATTTCTCTATCTTGTCCCAATAGGAAATAATACTTGTAAGATGTTACAAAGTATTTCCAATTCTATCCTATGGAACAGATAGCTTGTCAATAGTGAAAAACGAAATTGGCAGTATTTCACTATCAGGACATGCCACACAACCCAGGACATGTCCTACCTTTCACCTACATTGCACCCTGCCCAAGGGGGTACATTTGGCCTGCCACAGGGTGCCTTACATTACATGTAAGAAAAGGGAAGGTTAGGGCTTGGTAAATGGGTGCACTTGCCAGGTCGACATGGCAGTTAAACTGCGCACAGACACTGCAGTGGCAGGTCTGAGATATCTTTTCAGAGCTACTCATGTGGGTGGCACAATCAGTGCTGCAGTGCAGGCCCACAAGTAGCATTTGATGTACAGGCCCTGGCACACTCAGTGCACTTTACTAGGGGCTTACCAGTAAATGAAACATGCCGATCATGGATAACCAATCATGATAACCATTTACACAGGGAGCGTATGCACTTTAGCACTGATTAGCAGTAGAAAAGTGCCCAGAGTGCTATAGCCAACATCAACAGGTCAGTAGAAAATAAGAGGAAGAAGCAAACAGTTTGGGGATAACTCTGCAACAGCTGAATACATGATAATAAAGAGAGCAGTATCTTAAACCTTGTTTTCTTAGGAGGTTTTGCAGTGCATAAGAAATCAGGCAACCCAATTTCACTTTCCTAGTCATTTAATGCAATAGAAAAATGATCATATACTAGGGATGCTGCTACCAATTGAGCAATAGAAGCAAGCAAAGCCACCTGATAGTATGCTTGCAGGTGTGGTAATGCGAACACTTCCTGATTTATATCAAGTTGCAAAATGGACAGGTTCACTCTGGGTTGTTTTTTAGACTATATAAACCTTCTCATAATGGTATTGCATTTATCAAACTACGCTTTAGGAATTTTAAGCAGAAGATTAAAAAAAAGAATTAAAAATAAGGGAAGGATTGACATTTTAATTAAAGCGACTCTGCCAATTAACGAGAATGGTCCACCTCTCCAGCAGCTTTTTTACCTTAATAAGCATGGACCCCTAGTTCAGCTGGAAAAGTTGAGAGAACTTATTAGTAACATAGATTCCTAAATATCTAACAGAATGTTGCCGAATCATCTGAAAGCAGGCGGGGAGTTCAGACCTAATTGAATTGAATAAGAGGAGCTCCATTATCGCTTGATTGACTTCGTAGCCACCTATGTTGGTAAAAGCTGTGAATTCATCTATGAGCTTCTGAATATTTCAATATCGGCCTTTAAATGTAAAATCACATCATCAGCAAACAATGTACTTTTCACCATCCCAGCTATAGGTGGCAAAATCGATGGATTGGTGTGGATCCTAACTGCTAGAGGCTCGAAGGAAAAAAGTTAAAAGAAGAGTGACCAAAGGGCACCCGTGAATGGTACCACGCTTAATCCTTATCACCCCAGCCGCTCTTGTATTGCTACTAATCTTTACCTCTGCCCCACTATAAAGCTCCTTAAACATATTAATTATTGAGGACGGGAATCCAAAGTACTAGTCCCAGGGGCTCTCTCATTACCTTGCTAGATCCAAGTGTTGCTTGGCCATCCTTCCTTTCCTCAGCCTGCTGCATCAGATCAGGATACCCAGCTGATGAATCCATACTCTTAAACCCTCTTGGTCCAGGTAGATTATGATGGCTCTTTGCAATTTTGGACGCTATGGACTGCTTGGTGGCAGTGTTTATTTTCCTCAATGTCTCTCTTCATCAGGAAAAGCGAAAATAATCATCAAAACAAATTGCCCAGAAGCTCACAATCATCGAAACATAGTCACTGAAGACTGTGCCGGCAATGAGTCGACACAATTGCGCCAAAGACATAATTGCGCCAAAGACATAATTGCGCCAAAGACATAATCCGGCCCTTGGCTATTTGACAGTGTTTAGCGTCTATGTAGCCTGACTGGCCTTTTGTCTGCTTGAGCGCCGGGACGCTTCTGCCTGAAGCATCTGAACGCTTTATGTGTTAAAAATATCTTGGGGCTCGATATATTGCGGCACAACTAAATCTAAGTATTCAAAAGTTAGAACAATTTTTCCCAAACTGTGGGTCAAGAGACGAATTTTTGGTGGGTTGTAAAAGTCAAAACCATAAATCAAAAATTATGCGTTTAAATTTTGAATTTATCTTGTCACATTTGTTGTGCTTCAAAGGCAGAGGTCACATTTTAGGCTATGTCTTCTGAGAAATTGCTGCTTATGTTTTTAACATGGGGATGGGTGTTTGCATACTTCTCTCACTTTGCAGTCAGAGCAAGAAAAGTAAAGTGAATTTTGTAACACACAACAAAATGTAAATGCCTGTAAATGAAAAGTATTCATTGTGCATTTAGGAGAGCAAAATGAAGCACTTTTTTTGTAATTCTGAAGTGCGATGAAGCAAAGATTTTAACAGGATCAAAGCAAATCAAGACACTTTACTTGGTGATATACAAATATTAAATATTTACATATTCATCTGTAAATGACGTTGTGCTGCTACATGATGCTTCAGTTACATTAAAAAAAATCACCTGCCTCATGTCCATTAATGCTAGGTGGGTCACAGAAAGTCTGTCATTCTAAAAAGTGGATCATGGTTTTAAAAGCCTTCGTTAGCACTGGGTTAGAATAATGCATTTTTTTTATTTTAATGCAAAGAGAATAATCACTCAGTCATGCCTTCATGATAATGCAGCTCTGACTGAGTAGAGTGAGTTAATGCTACTCACCAGACTTTTCCTGATTATCATAATTCTCTTCAAGCTCTACCAACGGTGACAGGGAAGACTGTCATAATGCTGCTTAAAGAAAGCACTCTCATGACTCACAAGCAGAACTTTTTGGGAATCACAAAACACTGAGAAATCTGGCAACTCATGCTGTGTTGGAGCAACGCCGCTGCATTGATAACAGCAGGCCCTCTTTCGTTTTCAGGCACCCCTTTATTTCATTTCTTGCAGAAACGAACCCTTTGGTCATAAACAGCCAATGTGCTTTTTGCTGGATAAAGGAGACTGATTTCCATTGCTGACTATGTTTGATAGTTTAATCACCTGTGCAGCTGAAACTGAATTTTTGTATAGTCAGTGTAGAATAGGACTTCAACAGAACTTGCTTACTTAAATCAATGAGGGTTGGAGGTAGATGGCAGACATTGAATGCTTCGAGTACTCTTGGATAATGACAATTGCTCTGAGACTCCTCTTTCTTGTTTAGATTTGAGGTGAGCCCATCTCTTCAGACATACACCAATTAGCCTTTTTTTATTTTCACTCTGGGAAAGCTTGAATGTCCTCTGCTTTCCTCATAGGCAGGACCACTGGTTCAAGGAACATTGAAGAATATAAATCAACACCACATCACAAAATAAACAGAGATATACACCACAAACATGAGCAACAGAACTGAATGCTACAGTGGTGGTCACTGAACTATAGTTAAATCAATATTAAAGCATGTAGAACTGCTGAACCTTCTCTAAAGCTAAACTCCGGGCCTTCAGTTTCCTCATTATATATAAAGTAAGCTAGCACAATGTAGAAGGCATAGCCCATGTGTATGGAAATTATCTCCCCCAAACCTTTGGACTGATAATGCTATTTTGTTGACTCTAAAAGTGCACTGAGACCTGCCCACCAGGCTTCAGTGGCAGTGCTCTAGACCTTAAAAAGTATATGTCTAATTGTTTTACTCACAATTAGCATACATTAACTTACTTATAAGCAGGGCCACTGGAATTATGCAGCAGGAGAGGGCCAAATTATGTTGCAGTGTTAAGTAAATTATGAGGCAAGACAATGCAAACTATGCGGCATAATGTTGCACATTTTGTAATAGTATTACTTCATTTTTTCATCATTTTTAAACTTGGTAACACTTTCTGGGCCTTAGTTGCATTACACTCGTATCATTTTAACACTGAAATATATCAATAAGTACCAGAAAGGTGACCAGTCCAGGTTTGCACAGGTCATTCCACTGTGTGGCAACATGTGCTATCACATTTTTAGTAACTTGTGTTCCGTTTAAACTAGAAGCAAACATTTTCTTTGTTAAAATCTGCAAATTATGCGGTGATGATGGATTATGTGACAAAATTGGCAAATTCATAACTATGCAAATATCGCTGCACAATTGCATAATTCCAATGGCCCTGCTTATAAGTACCTGGTATTTGGTACCAGGGGTACCTAGAACTTGCAAGTTAAGTGACCCTCTTCGACTGCAGCACTGATTTTGCCACCACGATTATGACAAAGAAAAGCATAACCCCCAGTCTGCCAAAGCAACTTTAACATTTAAACCAATGGCAAAGCTTAAACTTCATTTTTATTAATATTTATGTCACCCCTAAGGCAGGCGTAACAGGCCCCAAGGGCTAGTTGCATCATATTCAAAGGAAGGACTTGTAGTTGGTTAACTTTACATTTACAGACAGAAGAACCATAGAGTGTTGTTTTTACTGTGGTAAGGATAGTAGCGTATTGGCTAGTATGGAGTCACACGCTGACAACTTAGTCATGCTAGCTTTCAAATGGCACTCCTAAATCTGGTACTTTAAGGAATTGTTGTATTAACCCTTACTTGTTGCTTATGTCAAATTTAATGTAACTATTTTACATCTAGGAGAGATAGTTGTTGGAATCCTTACTTAACACAACTTAATTTTTAAGTACATCTACATCTGTCCCAATATATACATACAGGCACATGCATCATCATAGGGTTTTGCGATTCCTTAATAGCGATTATTAAGGAATCGCAATTAAGGAATAGCAAAACCCTATGCATGTAGGAATCGCTAAAGAAATAGCGATTCCCACAAATTCCTTAATTGCGACTAGCAAATTGCGAGTCGCAATTAAGGAATGTCTTCCCATTCATTCCTATGGGCCTCCAGGCCCATAGGAATGAATTAGAGATTGCGGGAGCAATTTGCGAGTACCAGTAGGCACTCACAAATTGCTCCCGCAATTTCGATGGTGCAAGGGTGTCAAAATGACACCCTATTGCACCCATGTATGTTCACTCTGCACAAATGTTGCATACACACATGCTCTAAGGGTGTGTGTGTGGGCAACATGAAACTTAGAAAAATGCAAATAAGTGCATTTTTCTAAGTTTTCGCAAATTACCATGAGGTCCAGCCTCATGGTAATTTGCTCACGCTAATAGCGAAATCGCTATTTTTTAAACTGTGATGCATTGCATTTAAGGAATCTCAATTAGGGATTCCTTAAATGCTATCGCTATTTAAGAAATCACAATAATTTGTGATTTCTTAAATTGCGAGTGGCAAGTTGTTTCATGCATCGCAAAAGCTATTTTTGCGATCGCAAACGGCCGATTTTTGCGATTCGCGCCGTTTGCGATCGCAAATAGCTTTGATGCATGTGCCTGTAAATGAATACCATTAGAGTCCCACCCTGAGCCTTCTGGAGGACACCCACGTATCAAGCCATCAAACCCAACACCACTGACTCTTTGCCAGCATAAACACCTCATTGACCGCTTAACTCCAATGCAATTGCTTCCTTTAGGGATGAAAAGCAAAGAACCTAAGTACATTTTTATAGGGGCACCTGCTGTGTCTCAAAATTCAAGGTTAACCTAAGGAAGCCATGCCAGTTGATGAGTAAAAAGCTAATCTGAACCCGGTAGATCTTTCTCCGGGGCATTCCTACTGTCGAAGACAACACAATCATTGTCATGGTAGCTGCTCTCTTCATGCAAGACCAGGGGGCATATTATTAAGAACGGCGTTAAAATTACAGCCGCTTTAGCGGCAGGAAACTGCCGCTAAAGCGGCGATAATGGGCTTTATAATATGCCCTTGAGAATTCCAAGAGAAGCCCAGGTTCACACCAGAACATGGGCTTCTATTGGAATTCACAAGGGCATATTATCAAGCCCGCCTTCGCCACTTTAGCGGCTGTTTCCTGCCGCTAAAGCGGCGATAATTTTAACGCCGTTCTTGATAACATGCCCCAAAGTGACCCCAGCAGTTATTGTACTGCTCATACTATCACACTATGAAAAGTGCTTGATTACACCAAACATACATGCTTGACAAGTGTCACAAATAGACCGCTTAACTGCTTTAATGACAAACAAAATATACTCGTACGTGGTGCCTACTTTGATCTGTAGATTAATCATTACTGTATCTCTTTTAAGTAACCTGCACTAACCCTTGTAAAATATGTGCATTTTTGAGCCACATCAGATGAAATGAACTATATTCATGCTGCAATTTATGTAATAGAGCCATAGGTGGTGGATGAAAACTTGAATAATAATGGTTTGAAAATGAACACAGATGTCATTATCTAGCACAAACACCTCGAAAGAAATTGAATATATATAAAGGTGAGTTGGTGAGGACTCAAAACCTCACTTCACCATAAGTATCAAATATAATACAGCAACTCAGTGCAATCAACAGCGAGTGGCGATCTGTAGGTTTATTAGTAAGAAGAAACTCCAATGTGGGCAACCTACTTGGAAGATGATAGCCAGTCCCAGGAATATGGGATTCAAGCACTGCAGACAAATTGGGCCTCATGTACGTAGCCTAAATACCGGTCGGTAACGGCCGATTTTCGGTAATTATACCGTTACCGACCGGTATTTAGGCTGTTGACATGTAGGGGGCTCATTTCTGTATTCGGTAATTTACTGAATCGGTAAAATTACAGAATCGGCAATTTTACCGATTCGGTAAATACCGAATACAGTAATGAGATGTAGGGGGACTGTGTGCTGGGTGTGGGGATTCGTTGTTTACCACCAACTAATAGTTGGTGGTAAATGACGAATAGGTGTGAAAATGCATTTTTGTGCACTGTGAAGTGTGCAATGTGGCAGACATACATGCCCCTAGGGCATGTATGTGCGCCACATGTGCACACATGGAAGAATCAGGGGTGCAACAGGGTGAATCGTTAAGATTCGGTATTTAAGAATCGGTAAAGTGTATGCCACCTACATATGGCCCAAAGAGCGGTAAAGAAATAATAGACGATTGCAGGAGATCAACAAAATTGCCATCAGGGTCAAGTATTGTAATGCACATTATCATCCCCTTATACTCCTGCAACTCTGTCCCTCGCTACATTATCTGTATGCAAACGTCGCAAAGGAGCTTGGGTATTTCGGTTGCAGAGCTCGGCTTCGGTTCCGAGGTGATTATAGTTTGCTATTTTCTCAATGTGATGCTTTTCGCTGATGTCAAGGGACCCTAGGTTTTCATCCTTGCAAGGATGTACAATGAGTGCTATTCAGCTGGAATTTGAATATCTGTTCAACACAATGCCTCCAAAGTGCAAGGCTGGGAAATAAAGTGACACATTTAAAATATGACTATAAGCAATCATGAGTCCACCTATCACAGCTTAGAGTACTTTTTCGGATGGGAAAAAACTGGAGCAAACTAAGCATGAAACGTGCAGTTCAGATTCCATTTCTGAGACACGATTTTGTAAAAAAATTTTTAGCAAACGCATCAACAAAACAAGGGCAGTCAGGTACAGCAAAGCTGGCACAGACAGAAGGCTAATTCAGTGATACCTTCTCAGTTTACAATGTTGCTACCGGAATACGCAGCATGCCACACACACTGCATTTTGAGAAGGATAACTCACATGAGCTATATGGAATAATCTTGAAAGTGTTTCCTTTTATCTGAAATTGGGCCTTCATTAAAGTCAAACTGATGGATGTTTTGCCCGCCTGCGACACTGTTTTATGTTCCAAACACCGTGCAAAGATTGATTCATTGTAGCCCTGGCACTGGTGCTGCTGTCAGGGTAATACGTCAAATGCTGATTGCGGTTTTCATGAATAAAAAATGCATAACATCATCTTTTCGAAATTTTGATTTTTACGCTGTAGGAATATAAAAAGGCACTTTTCAAATTAAGCAAGTGGATAATAAGTTTGCAACTGTATCGAGCGGTTACCCACACAATTCTATAGCTTTATGGGGCAATAGACTGGTCACAGGATAACATCAATGTGGTGAACAAAAATGAGGAATGAGCAGGGAGGGCACAAATGTCCCATTTATTACAGAATCAGTGCACATTAAGGTTTAGAGGGGCATATCAGCAAGCTGGCGATGAAAAATGATCTCCGCTTTAGCGTCCGTTTTCGGATGAAAAGCGGCGATAATTTTATCACTTAATCATCAAGGTCACGCTAACGCGTGATTCCTTGCTTTAGCTCCCTTTCCCATAACGCCCACCTTTGCATCTCTAATGAGATGCAAAGTGGGCGGTCCGTCCCAAAATAACAGGAGAAATGAGCGACATTTCTCTAATTATCAAGGGAATCGCTAACAGGCATAGCGATAAGAAAAGTAGCGCTAACTACAGTTAACACTACTTTCCTTACGCCTGCTTTCACCCTGATTTAGCCATTATATCCAATGTAAGGTGGATATAATGGCTAAATATGCCCTGCCTTATCAGCAAGCTAACGCCAAAATGTGCGAGATTATCGCTGGATTTCCAGCGATAATCTCACTTTTGGCTGTCAGCGTGAGGAATTTTATCGCTTTTGAGATAAGCGCTGCTGATAGCACGCTATCTCCGCGATAAAATTCCACGATAGCCGGCGATAATTATCCTAGCGCTAAGTGCGCTTAGCGATAATTATCGCCGGCCCTTGCTGATATGCCCCAGAGTTCCTCCCACTCAAACCCGAAGGTGTCTGTGAATATTATAAGGGGCCTTTGGATATCCAGACCCCTACAAGCTATGAGCAAAACAACCCAAGTCAGCCTGGTCAGCTGCTGAATAGATGAACTAAGTGTGTGCCACATTCTTTGCCGTGGTCTTGCTGAGGAATAGGGACTCCCAGCTCCCTCTACGGGAAAACCAGGGCCAGACAAGGAGAATGGGCCACGAGGTTCATTTAGGCAGACTCGACTGGACCCTGCAGCACTCCATACCCACATTGTTTTGCGAAAAACTGGATGTGGAAAGCTAGCAAGCCGGGTGCGACTAGCCGTGGAACATCCTTAGGGCAGATGGCATTCGCTCTTGACATAACATATGGTAATATGGGATGCAATGTTTACAGAATGAGGGCTAAGCAGGATTTAGCATTCAAGAAATCAGACAAAATATAAACCATTGATGTGATTGTTAAAAACGTGTAAATTCACACCAATAGGGTTACTCATAATTTAAGCTGTAGAGCTGCACATTTCTGGGATTCACAAAGGTTTCTGGGAATACTTCGAAAAAATAGTGAATTCTTGAACATTTAAACATGTTAAAAAGTTTTCATGAGTACAGTTTCATTTGGTAACTGTTTTTTTCTCCAGGTTGAACATATTTTTCTATGTAGAGAGACCACTTTCTCAGTATCACCAGCTGCTTTGAGGATGTGGGCTTTCTTTTGTTATCAGCGTAAGGTGGTTCTTACTGGGATAAAAAATTGCCTCGGGCAACGAAATAAAAGTCGCATCCATTAGCAAACCAGGGGGCATATCAGCAAGGGCTGGCGATATAATTATCGGCGCTTTAGCGTCCGTTTTGGGGCGAAAAGCGTCGATAATTATATCGCAAAATCATCAAGGACATGCTAGCGCGTGTTTCCTTGATGTAGAGCCCGTTTTTTCACAGCCTCGCCTCGCATCGCTAATGAGATGCAAAAGAGGCGTGGCTGTGATAACAACACATGTTAATATCGTGAAGGCAGCTTCGCGATATTAACAAGGAGGTGCAGCGATAACAAAAATTGCGCTACCTCAGCCTTAACTCAGGAATTTAACACCTGTTAAATTCCTGACTAAGGCATACTTTTAATGGGATATGGATTATGCTGATAGGACCACAGGGTCCTATCAGCAATGTTATCGCTGTTTTCAATGGAACATCGCTGGAAAACCAGCGATGTTCCATTGAAAACACCGCTATCGCTGAAACATTATCGCCATAGCGCTATGCATTGTAAATATAGCATTATCATGGCGATAATATTCAGCGATAGCTGGCGATAATTTTTCTATCGCTATGAACGGCCAGCGATAATTATCGCTGGCCGTTGATAATATGCCCCCAGATACCTAAAAAAGGTGTTCCAAGTCTACAAATCGGGCCAGTTTTGAACTTTTATAGATAATCTGTATGGGTATTTTGCAAGATATGGGAGATTGCATGTTCTTGTCCTTGCTGCAGACAAGGTTTGTGGTGATAGCAGGAAATTCCACTGTAAAAACTGGCCCACCTGGCCATAACAAATGCCCAGAAACTGCTAAAAAATCGCCCCACAACTGATCTGTTAGACCAGCCCATCGTTCATTGCCTGATTGCTCTGTAGGTCAGGCTGACCCTGGGGTAAAGGTTATATGCCCGCCTCTAGCAGGAGGAAATGTAAGTTAATTTCCAGGGTGGCAATAGGCCTAGAAAAAAATTGTGAACACCCACCTTTGTAATGTTGAGGTGATTCCCATCCAATTTCAAACTATATCTATTTACACAAAAATCTACTTCAGAATAAATCTGCATTTCATGAATGGTACAAAAATCTATTTTAACATCCTTGACTTGCTGATGTTTTACCTGTTTGGCAGATGAAGAAGTTGTCATACTCTTTGATGGCAGGTTGCACTCACTGATTTAAGGAGCTTCCACTTCCACAGCGTAGGGCAGTGAGAGATGTTGTCTTGCATATGGCACAATATGGTACCATGCAATAACAAGTTCAGTTAGATATTTTTTGGTGTTTGTCAAAGTTCTGCCTCTCACACATCAACTCTCTCTCCTTGCCAGTGACTTTATGGTGGGGAGTCTGTCCTCAGTGTGGGGGCTTCAGCAGTGCCGGGTCGAGCATCCAGATCACTAGGTTGTGCTAGGCCTAATAGATTTTTATGATCTGGCTTGACGGCACAGCTGTTGCCAGACAGTTATGTTAGCATCACTAGAGAGGGACTTTGGCTCCTCCCAAATGTTGGGAGCCAGGAGTACATGTTTTGATTAGGCAGAAGTTGTGCATTTCCACAAAAAAGGGCCTGACCCCCACACAGCCGTGATCCTTTTGTTTATTTAACTAGCTGTTTTTGAGCTTGAATTTTCAGGCTCACACACCTGACATTGTAATGCTAGTAAACGAGATACTTTATGGTGTTTTTCTCTGGCAGCAGCACAGATTGAAGGGGGTAGTCATTAATTTACATGGACATTTAGGTCTGGCTTGACAGTTCATTTGTCACCTGCTCTTTTAACATGCACCAATATTATTCTACCGTTCTTTGCTTCCACACAATACATATCCATTCCTATGCTATCTCCTTGCAATGCTTCACATTACCATACAGTATTCCTTTAAAGGTGGACCTATTGGGATTTTCAATGCATGTCTATTTATGAATTAACATTTTTACACAATAGGTGTGTGTTAGACCTGACAGCCTTAGGGTGGCCTTCCCCCAACTTTTTGCCTGCCTCCTCCATCTTTCTGACCTCGTTTTTGCTGACTTTAGGACTTTGTGCACTTTACCACTGCTAACCAGTGATACTTTTCTTGTACTCTCTCCCCTAAACATGGTAATATTGGCTAATCCCCAACTGGCATATTTAATTTAATTTACTTATAGATCCCTAGTAAAGTGACTACATGTGCACAGGGCTTGTAAATTAAATGCTACTAGTGGGCCGCATCATCATTGTGCCACTCACTTAAGCAGTCCTCTAACCATGGTGCAGGCCTACCATTGCAGAGCCTGTCTGTGGAGTTTACACTGGCATTTGGACTTGGCAAGATAATCCTCTAGCCAGTTCTACACCTTCCCTTTTTAAACATGTAAGTCACTCCTGCGGTAGTCCCTGTATAACCCATGAGACAGGGTGCAATGTATTTAAAAGGTAGGACATGTACTGTTAACTTTGCATGCCCTGGTAGTGAAGAACTGCCTAATTAATTTTGCACTACTGCAAGATTTATCTAGGATAACATTGGGATTACAGCAGTACACCTTTTAAATGTAATTCCCAATTGTGAAGAGATAGACTTTTTAAGTTTGGTGTCTCTGGACTCACAATTTAAAATCACAACTTGTGGTGAATTTGGATTTTAAATTCAAATCTAAAATTGCCACTTTTAGAAAGTTGGCCTTTTCTTACTTTAGCCATTCTGTGCTTGCTGCCTGTCTCTAACTATATGTCTGGGATGGGTGACAGCTGGTATTTCTGCATTCCCTCTAGACAGCCACAAACAAAGGGATCTTAGGTGTGACTGACAGGCCATCTACATACTGATGGACCATCCTAGGCAGCATGGGAGAGATGTTCTAAACACAGCCCCACACTTACCCCTGAATAGGATGTGTCCTGTCTGCATACAAAGGGCTGCATAACTCCCTGTAGTGAGTCTGTAGTCAGGGCAGGAAACGAGGAACTCTGTGCACTTCAAAGACGTTTCTTTGAAGTCTCCCACACTTCAAAGGCACAATGGGTATAAGTACTGGACCTCTGACACCACCACTTCATACACTTCTAGACCTGTGAAGACTCTACCAGGAAGAAGAACTGCTGTGCTTTTGAAGTGCTGCCACTTTTCTTGACTGCTGCTTTGCTGGACTGCCTGCCTTGCTGTGCTGCACTCCTGCCTGCTGCATCTGCTTGGGTGAGAAGGTCTGGACCTGCATCACTTGAACCCAGAGTGACATGAAGGGCTGGCTGACGTGCCTCCTGATTGAAGTCTGAGGAACATAAAATACTTTCAACCACCTGCATCTGCACATGGACTCTGCCATCTGTGAGTCTGAACTGCCAAATAGTGCCACCCCAGTCCTGGACCCTTGAAGGCAAGGCCTATTGTTCTATTGGATACGGCACATCTTCATCATTGCTGGTGCATCTTCGCCTTTGCATTGAGCAGATCTGACGCATCACCTCCAGAACCAGCACATCGCCCTTGGAATTGACGCATTCTCTGCAACAAAAGCAGAAGCGATGCACTGCCTTCAGAACCAGGGCATTGCCCTTGGAACTGACGCATCACCGCCGGTAAATCAACGCATATCCCTCTACTGCAAGATTGACTCCAAAGTATTGCTTCCGCTGCACGACACATCCTTGTGAATGCAAGCAGGACTGAGATACTTTTGCTCAGTGGTCCTAAGTGGGTCCCTGTATCCAGCCCTTGCTCCATTGCAGTCATCCTGAACTTTTGACTTTACTCCGATCCAGCATGACCAGATTGCTTATTACTTCTAAGTGCTATTTTACAGTTTATTCTTTAAAAATTCAAATCTCAAATTCTACCTATTGGATTTTTGTTGGTTTTGCGCTTGTTATATTTACTAAATTAAGTTCTATTTTTCCAACTAGGTGTGGAACCTTTTTGTCTGGTGTTTTCACTGTTTTACTGTTTGAAGTGTTGCACAAATATTTTACACATTGCCTTTTAAGTTAAGCCTGAGTGTTCTGTGTCAAGCTACCAGAGGGTGAGCACAGGTTAATTTGCTGTGTGTTTGTGACTTACCCTGACTAAGATTCTGGTTCTTTTTCTTAAAAATTATTTTTATTGAACAAAAGCACAGCAGTACAACCACTGGCACAGCATTTTGTGTAGAGTCTCCATGAGAGGCCCAGGAATATCATCTGTATACAGTACTATTTTCCATTGCAATGTTACAGTGAGAAATCCAACCTTAGTAACATTCCCAAGCATTTCCCACAGTACAACCCCTTCCATCATGCCCTCTATAATTATAGTAACTTCAGTAACTTCAAAAGCCTCTACAGTCCACCCAGTTACTCCAGACCTTGTCCCACTTTCTTGGGCATCCCCTGCTTTGGAACACTACTTTTTCAGCTGTGCAGCACCAATCTAGGTCCCCCTTCCATTCTGCAACACCCGGGGGTTGGTGTGCTCCCCACGCCTTTGCTATATTTCCTTTTGTCACTATATCTGCTATCATTGGCCATATTTTAGAGTATTTGGGCCACCTGTCCTCTCCCATCACACAGTATGTGCCACCTAGCCTTCAATGTGACCTCTTGTTCCACTACCTCGGACATTGCCCGTTCTACCTCTTGCCAATATTAATGAATTCGGGGGCATGCCCATAACGTGTGGAAGGAAGTCCCCACCTCCCTACAGCCCTGTGTGCAAAGGTCGGTGTCGCTGCAGCCCATGCGGTGTAACAGTGCCCTAGAGGTGTATGATCTGTGTAGGAAATGTAATTGTATTAGGCAAAACTGTGCCCAGACTACCACCTCCCTAGGGCTCTGTATCACCTCTACCCAATCTTCATCTTCTGGTATACCCACCTTGGCCTCCCATGCTTCTCAGAGAGCCCCTAGGAGGTCCAACATATTCTTCATTATTTTCTTGTATATCAGGGAAGTGGCCTTGTCAATCATGGGATCCAGTGAAACCCTATTTTCAAGTGGCATGCATTCCGCTATTTGTTCGCCTTCTGGGAAATGGCTCCTTTGTGCATGTTTCAGTTGTATGTATCTGAACTGTTCTGAGTCAGTCATCTGGTACTCTTTCTTTAAATCTTCGAAGTCAATCGGCTTTTGCCCCCTCCATATGTCTCCTAAGTAGTCAATTCCCAGCAATCTCCTTTTGCGGAAACCCTTTAATATACTGACACAGTCCCTTCTGTCAGTTTCCCTTCCCAGCCCAAAAAGTCTGTTGCTTCCCTCCATTTACGTACTGCTGTTTGTGTGTGTGGTGGTAACTGGTTGCCCGTCCGTAAACTTTAGAGTACAGCTGGGTATTCCCTCTGTCCCATTGAGTGATGGTCAACCCTCTATGCAGGTTTCTCCCAAGATTGTGGTTCTTCCTTGGAGAGGGTGCATACCTCTGCCAACCAGAAACCAAATTTCTAACATAGGTGATCAGTGGTGACAATAGGACTTGTGTTTGATCAGGGCAATACAGTAACTTGGTGTACACTACCAATCCACATCCAAGACAATTTCAAATCCTTTTCAATTTTCCCTGATTGGCATTTTTGATTTTTCCTCAAAATCACATCTCTGACTGCTGATGCTGCCACTGGAAGTATACACAGTGGCTCAGCTCAAGGACTGTTGTGAGGAGGAGGGACACCACAGGGGAGGATGATGGGATGGAAGATGACCCTTAATAGGAACCACCTGCAATGGATGAGGGAGTTACCCCTGATTAGGAGCTTCCTGCAAGGGCAGGGAGCAATGTCTCATCCCACGGCCTGTCCGCAGAGGAACTGGTGGAGAGGAGGGAAGAAAGAGAATTCAAATTGCAGATGGCAAAATTAAAAATGGAAGAGAACGAGTAGAAAAGAGCTTTTGAGGAAAGGAACATGTTGCTGGCTCATGAGCTGGGTTTAAAGGAGCTGGATAAGGCAGGCAGATTCCAGTGATGGTGGTAGCATGCATGCAGTACCTGATAGAGAAACAAAGTTTGCCTACCCAAGGATTTGGTGCCGAGTTATGTGGTGGGAGATGACATTGATAAATGTTTTTCTGCTTATGAGGTTGCACTAAAGGTTCATAGGATTTCTGAGGAGCACTGGGGGTGGTCTGTGGAAACAAATGCCAGCACTTGGGAGGGACACACTTCTCACACTAGAGGTTGGGGATGAAACAAAGTATACCCCTAAGAAGGCCTTTTTGATAGTCAAATTTGGACTGACCTCTGAAAAGTATCACCAAAGATTCAGGGACAGCCAGAAGCTCCCCAATCAATCCTGGGTAGATTTTGTTGATTGCTCCAGTAAGGCTCTGAATGGCTGGGTAAGGGGCAGCAAGGTAAGTGATTTAAAGGGGTTGTACCATTTAATCATGCGAGAGCACATGCTCAGTATCTGTTTTCTTGAGTTGTTCCAGCACCTAGTGGACAGTAAGTTCATTAAACCCAGGAAGCTTGCCGAGGAGGCGGGTCTCTGGGCGACCACCAGCGTGTCCTGAAAGGTATCTGGGAAGGACTCCCACAAAGGTGGCCAGGGTACACAACAGAAGAAAGAGGGGGGAGAAAAACTTTAAAATAAGAAGTTCTCTAAAGGCCCCCAAAATAATTCTCAAGGGAGTAGTCCCAGTCTGATCCTAAAAAGAATTGGTTCTATGATCACAAGACAGGGAGGTTTGTACCCCAATGTACTGAGTGCTACAAGAATGGGCACTTCAACTGTGACTCCAAATGTATAAAGGCAGAACAGCCCCCCACCGGTGGGCAGACATCTGGGTTGGCGAGTGTAACACTCTGGGAAGAGGTAGTCCCAGTTAACTTTGGGGGTCAGACAGAGGTGACCCTAGTTTCCTTGGGGGAAAGAGAAATAGTGTCAAAAGCCCACATGCCTGCAAATAATTCAAAGTATATACAGTGGGGCACCATTAATGGGCAATGGGTTAAGGCTCTGCGAGACACAGTAGCCAGCATGACTATAGTCAAAGTATCAGCTGGTATCTGCAGAGCCGGTCCTAACGTACACATTCCACCAAGTTTTTGTCGCAGACAATTGTGAGAGCCATCTACCGGTGGCTCTGGTTCCCTTTGAGTTGGAGGGGGTCACAGGTTCTCAGAAAACTGCTGTGAGCCCTACCACACCTATTGATAGTTTAATAGGTAATAACCTGGAGCAAACTGGAGCCCACTGCCTTGAGGAAGGTAGAGCTCGGTTCTTACTTGGAGATGATGGGATTACCTAAGTCTGACCACATGGTCCATGGCTGCCCAGTAAGGCAGTCAAGGGCATTTGGAGCCTGGAACAATGACCCAGACAGCTGCAAAAGGAGAGGGGCAAGGGGCATGGTAAACCAGACCCTGAATTTCCTGCAGTGAAAGTTAACTGTATCCCTCAGGAGGAGGCCCCCAGGCCAACCAAGGAGGATATAGGAGACCTACCTGAGCTTGCCAGCTGCCAAGTTGAGGGTTGGCCCACCAGGGAGGAATTCTACCAAGCACATCAAGAGGGTCCTAATCTTGAGGGTTTGAGGCGAATGGCCTCAGCAGATGCAGCAGGTGAAGCCTCTGGGGATCTCCTTTATATCATGCTTAAGGCTCCTGGTGCTGGAGCAGCCCATGTGCTGGTGGTCCCCCAGTGTTGCAGGACCTTCTTACTGGGTTTGGCTCACAACATTCCCCTGGCACGACATTCGAGGCAAGACAAGACCTGCACCAGGAGTGTTTCACACTTTTATTGGCCCAGAATGAAGACAGCCTCAGATGCATACTGCAGGTTCTGTCCTACCTGCCAGGCCAGTGGGAACTCAGGGAAAAAGCAAAAAGCTCCCTTGATCCCATTAGCAGTTGTTGGCACCCCTTTTGAAAGGGTGGGCATCAACGTCATTGACTTTTGGACCCCAAGACAGCTCCAGGCAACAGATTTGTCCTGGTCTTGGTGGAGCATGCCACCCGCTGCTCAGAGTCCATCCCTCTGAGGTCAGTGACTGCACCTGTGGTGGCTAGAGCTCTGATGGGAATATTTACCTTTGCAGGGTTTCCCAAGGGGGTAGAGTCTAACAGAATACATGAAGTCCATGTGAGATGAGTGTGGTGTAACTTACAAGTTCACCACATCCTATCAACACCAAACCAATAGTCTTGTGGAGAGATTCAACAAGACCTTAAAAGATATGATTATGGGCCTGCCTGAACCCATGAGGCATTTTAGTCTTTTCCCGATGGCCATCAACCTGTTCTCCAAATCCACCATGCCTGGGTCCCATTTCCTGTCTGACAGTCTCATAAGTTATGTGTTGTAAGCATCTTGTTTTGTTTTGAGCCATCTTTCTAGCTCCTGATGCTTCAATGTGTGTGCCAGATTATTGCTCCGGGAACAAATCATGGACAGAATGCTGAATAAATCATTCGTTCTCCCCCAGTCAAGAGATCTCGGTTAAATCCATTTTTCTTTTGTTCATTATGCCACCCCAGTTTGGACCCAGCCATATGCAAATCAGTCTTGACCCTGATGGGATCAGTCAAGCCCAAACTGCCAAGCTGGGTCCTCCCTGGACAGGAAACAAGCTTCCTCTGACCAGTTTTGGGGTATAATACCCCCTCATCAGCCAGGGTAGCTTGAATCCAGTGGCACAGCGAGCAAGGGACCCATGTCTGGGCACCCATCCCACTTAGGGCAAAAAGTGCTGTGGCACCAAATAATGTAGGGAATGCTGAATAAATCAAACATTCTCGACCAGTCATGTTCTTTTGCTCACTACGGAACACCAGTTTGGACCCAGTCATATGCTAATCAGTCTGCACCCTGCTCCTGATCGAAAAAGTCCACCCCCAACTGCCAAGCTGGGTCCTCTGCATGCATGAATTTGATGCACATTTCCTAACTCGCTGATTCTGGACACATTGTTAAACATACATGCACTAGCTATACATGGTATTATTTTATTCCTCATTGAAACATGTATCAGATGTTACATTTGCACTTCCAGTCAGCTATAAAATTGAACATGTAGATCATAGAGATTAAAATGGTGGAGGAATTGCCATTTTATAGAAGGTGCATCTTCTTCTGACTAACATCACAATGAATGATTTTTCCAGATCGCAATATTTGTTTGCTTTAGACATCAACTTCTTTGAGTTTGCTTCCCCGTAGTATTGAACAGCTCATGTTTTTTATTACTTGGAGACTGCAGTTTGTGGTAAAGATTTAGGGTTCTTGTGCCATGCTAAGTTTGACTCAATTGACCTCGGTCACTGGTCACACCCTTGATCTGCTATTTACTATCTCTGACTGTGTATCAGTCATATCTCTCCTTTCTATTATGGGGTCAGACCATGGTGCTCTTATTTTCAACATTGGCTATAATTCATCTATTACAACAAATTCTTCTTCAATGCTGTTAATGAACCATAAAGTGAGCCCAATCTACGCATTTAATTTGAGCTGTAACTTAAAAAAAAATCTTCTTTCCTTTCCAGCATATGACTCATAGCCGAGCCTGTCACTGTTTAATTCCTGGATTTCAGAAGCACTTGATAATATTGCACCTATTTGTGCCGCTGTCTCATTTTGTATCAGGCTCCACCTACTTGCTATAACTACATGCAAGAGACAAAGTAAAGTACTCAAGCCAGAGTGTCAAAAAATCCTTTAGATGCCAGAGGCACTTACTCTTCCAGATAGAAAAAATAAAATAAAGGCGGAGGTCAAGACAGCTTGATCCTTAATAATAATATCTAAATTTATAGAGCGCCTGTGTGTCCCCGCCCCAACACCACGACCAGGCTACCAAAACCCGCCAGAAGCAACATCGAAGCCCTGGTGGGCGATTATGTGGAACTAAAGAACCAGCTTTTAAACAAATTCCTAAACCGAGCCTCTAAAGCTCTTATCAGTGACGGGAGGGAATTCCAAATCTTAGCTGCCTGGTTGACAGGAAGGTAAAGGAACGTGCCCCCAAACTGGCCCTTTGTATCTTAGGTATTTGCACAAAGTTGGCCTAAGAGGATCTTAGGTTAAGATGAGGGGAATAGGGCTTTATCAGGGGACACAAGTATTTGGGAGCTTTCAAAGCTAGAATCCTATGGCAGAATCAGAGAGCCTTGAAGCAGAGTCTCTTTTCCAGCGAAAGCCAGTGGAGGGTGACTAATGCAGCTGTAGCGGACACCCTTTTGGGGAGATTAAGGACCAGGCAGGCAGCAGAATTTTGCACTCTTTGGAGTTTTTTTAGGCTTCCCTTCGTAGCTCCCAGGTAGAGCACGTTGCAGTAATCCAACTAGGATGTGACTGATGCGTGAACCACCGTTTTTAGGTCTCGGCTAGCGAAGGCTGCGCTTGCGCAGTCTCGCTCGCGAGATTTAATGACTTGGAGAAGAGGGGCTTGCACCCGCCCCTCTTCTCCCCTGTTCTCCATTGGCTGGCCTCTTGAATGTTGGCCAGCCATTGGAGAAGAGGTCAGTCATTCCAATTAGGCCCCGTCCTTTTCGGATCGGGGGGCGTGTTTTTTGCAGAAAGTCTAATTATCTCCTCCAGCCAATGGCAGGAGGAGATAACAGCAAAACACGCCCCCGAATCCGAAAAGGACACTGCGTTTCTCCGAGGCATTTCTGCTCTGCCTCGGAGAAAGGCAGTGGTGTGCCTTTTGCTCTGCCTTGTCTTTATTTTAATTTGCCGATCCGAGTTGGATCGCCAAATAAAATTCACAATGCATGTTGAATCTAGTCAATGTAGTCTGGGAGGCGATGTTTACAGTCCGTGAGATTTCGGTGCTGACACACGACACGTTCCCTTTATTTTCAAAGGTTGATAGGCTAGTAGAGAAGAAAGAGAGCAAAAACACATAACTATACAAAGACTGCCGTTGAAATTCAGTTCTGGGAGGTTTAAGATTTAACATCATCACCTTCAGCGGAGCGACCGTTGATGCCGGTAAGAACAGTCTCTCGTCACTCCTGCCTGGGAGCGCAGACGGAGGGGGAGCTCGGAGGCCATCTGGCAGGAAGAGAGGGCAGGTTGGGACAGGGATTAATACAAACGAGCCGCAACCTGGAAGGTTTGGACTATTTAATTTAAATACCTGTCAATCGGCAGAAGTGAAGAGACGCATCAAGTTACTCACCGACATGAGCCTACAATATGCTTTGCGGGCGAGGAACATCCCAGCCGAAGATAAAATAAAATACTTTATTTTCTTTTAAGCCCTCGCCGAGATTTCAAGATTTACATATCCGTCTAATGACATTACAAAATCATACATGTACACAATCGTAAACAGTTGGATTTCTGCAATAAATATCAGACACATTACAATCAAAGGAAGAGTGGTGGTGATTACAATGTGTAAACGCTCCCTGGAGATGACACAAGTGAGCAGCCTTCTCCTCACAGGAGGAGGCCGATGGAACGGAGGGGAGGGCGACGGGGGGCTGCGGGACTTTTTCTGGAAAATGATGCTGTCAGCTAGCCGGAAAACACGACACACTTGCATACATTATCCGTCTTGGTCAGCCCTTTCCGAAGTCGGATGGTTAGTGTGTGTGTGATTTTGTAATGGGCATGAACGTAAATGCTTTTCCAATATGGAGGCTGCTTCTTCTCGAGTTGATACTTCCTTGTTGTCCTCTATCTATTTCCACGCGGTAGGAGCCGGGTTCTCTGGTGTTTCACATTCACTACTGATGAGAAGATGGTGGCGGAGCGCGGTTACAGCTTCTCTCTGACCACTTTCAGGTAAGCACAGTGAGGCTGTAGCCGGTGTCGTGGACATGGGGGAGAGTAAGTGGGCAGCTTACCTGCGCCTGATCTATACAGCTAACGCTGCTGCGCTGAGACATGTACTAACAGTTTGCGGCCTCGTCCGGGATACTGCAGAGTCACGACCCATTCCAACCTTCTTGCTATCACCAATCCTCGGAGGATAATAGAAACTTTCTAAGTGCCGGGGACGGAGGAGCCGTCGATGAGAGCACTGGGGTCACGTCTTTGCTCACAGTTGTTGTTCGGCAAGTGAAAACTGATATCACACAAGAGCAGTGGCATTGTGCCTGTCAACTGAGGTACCAGGTTTCCTGTCTACCTATTCGTTTACACATTTTGGTGTTCTTATGTTTTGCCTGTCTCCCACATCACATTAATGTATTGAATTAGGCTTCAAGTTTAATCATACATTATTTAAACAATCCAATTCATCAATGCGAGAACAGCGTAGTGCAACTGTAATTAAAACTAATACAATGAATAAAAAGGCATAGAAACTCCATAGGTGGTACAATTCATAAACGGATTTACGCCGGAAATGGGGGGTGATCTGGTAAATGCAAACAGTTATATAACGAAATACCCAGCTGTATTGACAGCATGCAAAAAGAGACATAGAAGACTTCATGGCTGAAACAGGCAGTTCATAAAGAGATGTAAACTGTATTTAGGATAAGAGCCAAGGGTACAATAAATAGCACGTGGCATGACTGTGCAAACAAATGTCTGAGAAAGTATCCAGCAATTACCAGTTGCTGTCCACTCTTCCTAGCTGCGGGGGTTGAACTCTGAGCACTTCCCTTTGAAGTCACGATCCTTTTATCTGTGGCCGGACTCAGGAATTTAAGAAGAACCGTCATAGTGATGCTCAGAACAGTTCGTGGTTACTACAGTGCTTAATTTATGAAAAAGAAATATATATAGAAGTAAAAAACATATAAGTGCCAGGGCCCACCTTAGGAGGCCCCTGCAGCTTGCGCCACACATTGCGGCTCTGTGGGTGGCTCTGTGTGTGTGTAGGAGGCTCTATGTTTGTGTGTGTGTGTGGCTCTGTGTGGTGGCTTTTTTGTAGGTGGCTCTATGCGTGGGTGGCTCTGTCTGTGTGTGGGTAACTGTGTGTAGGTGGCTCTGTGTGGGTGGCTCTATTTGTGTGTGGGTTGCTCTATGTGAATAGATCTGTGTAGGTGGCTCTGTGTGGGTGGCTCTGTGTGTGTGGCTCTGTGTGTGGGTGCAAATGCAATAGGTCTCACATTTGAGAGAGATTAAGCTATTGACATTGTAAATAACAACGCCGTTTCTGTAAATGTTTTAAAAACAAAAACATAAACAAAAATAATGTCATGAGCAATATCATTAGCTTTAACTTTACCAATGCCGAGACCATTGCATTGTAAATGCTTGTTATTCATCTCACATGTCAGAAACATAGAATCCTACAAGAAAAATACTTAAAACCGTCGAAGATTTCTGTGAGCCTGAAAGCTGTAATTTGGCCATATTAGTGTGCCAAGACTCTGGAGATTCACAATCTTACTTTTTGATTGAAAAAAATCTTACTCATTTTTTAGAGTACATCACTCAGGCCTCGTCATCCTATTTCGGATTTGCAATTATGAGAATTAAAGTTTGTGTCGTGTGAGTCTGCTGCTTAGTTAATTCAGTTAATCAAATCTGGTTCTCCCATAGGCCCATGATGTTTTGGGTTTCCCATGCTTGCTGATATTACCATTTGCACTCAACATTGGTAACATTTTTTTAATCAGTCCTTCAGTGTCGTAACGAAGGTTGAGGGGGGCCCCTGCCACGCACAGGGAGGGCCCCCTGCTCTGGATTCAATCCGAAGCTATTGGGCCTGAGTACTGTGCTGAGGGGGCCCCATGCAGCTCGGGGGCCCCCCACCTCGCTGGGGCTGCGGCGGCCTGTGTTACACCCCTGCAGTCCATTGCGAAAGCTTCTGTACCCCTCTCTGAAAGCAAGCTATAGTGGCATCTCAACTGAAAAAACTTTTCACTGATACCATCATTCTAAGCACCTAATGCTCAATATTTTACAATTTGTGGCTAAGGTAGCTGAAAAAGAGGTTATCTCTCAAGTTTCCGCCTTCATCAATACTACACATCTCCTGGGTTCTGCTCAAGCATGGTTTAGAGCGGTTCATTTTATTGAGGTTGCACCTTTCTTGTACCAGAATGAGATTTGGATGTTGTTAAAAAGGGTTAGCTCTGCTGCCCTAATATGGTGAGATTTATCTACTGCCTTTAATACCGTGTCCCATGCAATAATTATTAACAGTTTGTTGGATGGAGGTATCAATGACAAAGCATTTTACTGGTTTAGAGCTATCATCTATAGGGTCCCTTAGGGCTTCTCAATGAATCCTACTATTTTTATGTCAAACCTAGAGTCAGTGCGCATGAGGTGCTCTGTGAGACACGATGTATCTACAATATGGGCTTTAACCAAGCCCATCGCTTGCCATTAGTTCTTTGTTGCGCCATTCGGAAATGCTGGCTTTCTATTGGTCCATTGCTTTCAATTGTACTGCCTTTGGGTGCTTGGTTGACGCCCAGGCCATTTCACTCATTGTTTATTTTGTTTGGTGATCCAACATTCATGAGTCCTACTGGCCCAGCGCAAGATGACCCTTCCGTCTTGGAATTTGCATCAGTCAAAGCCCCGCCTCCTCCCGCTGGCTGCTCCATGCCAACAAGCATCGGCTCTAGTAAATTTGCAAACAATCACTTGTTTCATGGCGCTCTGTCCGACTGCAGCGCTGGAATGCTGCTCCCACAGATGACCGGGCCAACTGCGCTGTGGGGGCTATAATGTAAATGCTGGCAGCTGACCGCCAGCAAAAAGTAATTAATTACTGAGCCACACCAGCCCAATGGAGAGAGTCAGTGCAGTGACGGTGGTCAGTCAGGGTATTCGGAAGATTTCACTTTACTCGCAGGAATCGTGAACGTCCTGGCTCCCAAAAAGAATAAAAACATTTTATAAACAGATCTTAGCCTTCCTGATAGTAAAAAGCACATAACACTCTGGGTGCCCATCAATTACAGAGAAATGCTTTTTTACCATCAAGAAGGCTAAACAGTGCATTACCTCCTTGTCAGTCTTCCCGTCCCTTTCCTTAACAGTGAGCAGCTTGTCTGCTCCACAGAAACCCTATACCTAGAAGAGCTGTAACACTTCCCCCAATATGGCGCCACCTAGTCGTTGTGCATAAAGGGGGAATTGCGTCACGAAGACATCCTGTTCTTTTTTTTGCTATCTTCATCAGTTTCCATGTGCCTAGCAGAGCGGGAGATCGGGTAAGTGTTTTTGTTCTTACTTCTGTTTCTTAGCGGCCTGCTCTAGCGGCTGCTTTTTTGCCTTGTCTAGTGTTTCGGTCAATGTCGCATTCTCCACAGGTTATGTGTTCATCTCCTGGTTTTTCACTGTTTGTGCATTCAGACCCTGCTTTTACCAGGTGTTTGGTCACTGTGTCCTTGCATTTCTGTTCTTATACTCTTCGCCGGCTGTAATTACGTCTATTGCTTACTTGCTTGTTAGATGCCTGCCGGCCTGCTCTAGCGACCGCTTCTGTCAGATGGTGCCTTCACGTCCTGTTTCAGCGGGAACAGGCCCTCAGGCTTCCGAGCTGTGGTGCAGAGCGTCCTCTGCTGGTTTGCCTTCGTGCCTCCTCTATGGGTGTTCCCCGCCCGGCTGGCTCCTATTTGTGGAGGCCGGGCGCTTCCTGCTTGCGCGAGAGGACAGGGGGCCACGGGACTTTGTTTCCTTATAAACTAGTCTTTTGATGTAGGCGCCCGTCCTCTGCATTTGGCTGCCAGGTGCTTCTTGCTCTTCTGTCCCTACTATGGATGCCCTGCACATCCTTGTCAATGAGGCTGTTGCTGCTGCTTTCCGGGCTAGGGAGGCGATAGGTCCTCCTGCTAAAGTGCCTCGCCCTGTTCCTTTGCCTGATGATGTGGAGCCCGAGGTAGAGGATTGTGTGCGTGGTCATTTTGCCCAGGGTGCGGAGCTCTCTGATTTGTGGGGCAATCTGGGTTTCACTCTTCCTATGCTGGATGTCCTGGAGGATGACTTTTGTACGCAGTATCATGAGCCTGATCTTGACTCTTTGCCCCTGCATGGCGCAGTGTACATGAGTGGCGGGATGTTGACAAATCCGTCTTCCCTTGCTTTTTGAGTAAGCATTATCCATTGGAGGGGTTTTCTGCTGAATTCCCTCAATCCGTCAAAGTTGATAATTTGATGGCTGGACTTTCAACGCAGGGCATGGTTCTGTCGGATGATGCCCTTCCTTCTGACGCTGTCGATAATTGAGTGGAGGGGGCTGTGAAGCGTTCATACGCCGCTTCCAACTTTGCTATTTGGGCTACGACCTACTCCAACTATATGGTCCAGTCCCTATTGAAGGATTTCCAGGCCCTAGCTCTTCTATTGCAGGAGGGAGAGGATGCCTCCTCTCTCTTGGCTCTCATGGAACTACAGGTGCGCTACCTCTCTGACATTTCCTTTGATAATTTGTGTGCGGCGGCGGGTGCTTCTGTGGCTTCATTGCTGCTCGTCGTCATATCTGGATGAGGTCATGGAAGGCTGAGTACTCTCTGAAATGTGTTTGGGCCACAGCTGGAGGACTTGGTCCAGCAGTCGGCTGAAAATGGTAAGCTTGTGGCTTCTGTTCACCCTCCTTCTCAGGGCGTAAAGTTGGTTATTGCCGTGCCTTTGGCTTTCCTTCCTCCAGAGGTGCTCCACAGCACTTTTGAGGCAGGGGTCGCGGCCGGGTGGCCCCTGGTGGTGCCAAGTCCCAGGCCCATTCCGGTGGTTCTGTCTCCGCTCCTTCTTCTAAGCAATGACTATCTGCCTTTTCCGGCTGGAGGTTGCCTTCACTTCTTTTGTCATCGCTAGCTGAGTCTTCCCGATGCCTGGGCGGTCTAAGAAGGTGTCCTCCGGTTACCGGATCAAGTTTTCCTCTCCTCCCCCTCCGGTCTTCCAGGTGACTCCTATGCCGCGTCATACTCTGAGGCGGGTGGCCTTGATGGAGGGCGTTCAGCTTCTCTTGGAGAAGGCTGCTATTGGGGAGGTCCCTTCTCTGGAGAGGGGCTGGGTTGTTGTCCCATCCTTTTTCTGGTCTCCAAAAAGGATACGACGGACTTGCGCCCTGTGTTATATCTAAAGAGGGTCAATCTCTATATGCCTCGTCATCATTTCAAGATGGTGACTGCTGTCTACCCCACAGCTGGTGCTGCCGGGTGCTTCCTTGCCTCCCTCGACCAGATGGACGCCTATCTGCATGTGCCCATACATCCTGCTGATCAGCGTTTTTTCGTTTTGCTGTCAACTTCCGGCACTTTCAGTTCCAGGTGCTTCCTTTTGGCCTTTCATTGGCGCCAAGGGTTTTTACAAAGCTCTTGGCCCCTCTGGTGGGTATTCTCCATTCCAAGGGTCTTCAAGTTTTTCCCTAACTTGATGATTGTTTGATTGTTTCTTTTTCTTTCTCTCAGGCACAGAAGGATGTGGACCACGGCTGTCGTCTTCTGGAGTCCTATGGGTTCCTCATCAATCACAGGATGTCCTCCCTGCTACCCTCCCTGACTCTAAAATTCCTGGGGGCTCTCTTCTGTATGGATCTGGGGATGGTGTTCCTCTCCCAGGAGAGACAGTTGACATTGTTCAAGCATCTTTCGTGGGTTCTGTCTCAGTCCCAGGTGTCTGCCCGGCTCTGGTTGTGGAGTCAGGGGGAACTGGCTTACACTCTGCATCTCCTTCCTTGGGCCTCTCTCCATTTGTATCCCCTCCTGCATCACATTTTGGCCCACTGGGATCCTGCCTCTCAGGACTACGACACACTGATTCATGTGTCTCCAGGGATTCGGGCTTCTCTTCAGTGGTGGCTGTCCCCTTGGAATCTCTCCTGGGGGTTTTGACCTTCTTCCTGCTCCAACTGTGGTGGTGTTCTCAAACAATGCCAGTGCCGTGGGATGGGGTGCTGTTCTAGGTGTTTCCAAGGCTCAGAGTCGGTGGTTCCGGTTCAAGGCTCTCTAGTTGTCGAACTTGAGGGAGTTGAGGGCAATTTGGTTGGCCCTTCTGTGGTTTGCTCCCCTCCTTCTGGGCCATGTTGTCTGTGTTCAGACCGACAACCAGGTTGTTTGCGCTTATGTGAATTGGCAGGGGGTATGTGCCGGTCTCTCTTTCTCCTTTCCAGGATAATTGTCTATGAGGCCGAGCGGAATCTCCTTCCTCTGATGGCTGTCTACCTTCCGGGGAGGGAGAATGGGCCTGCGGAGTCGCTGATCTGGGTGTTTCCTTCCTCTGTGACCATGTGTCTGTCCCCTCTTCTGTTCGATCAGATTCTCTCACGGTTCGGCCTTCCTAGGCTGGATCTCTTTGCCTCAGAAGACTCTGCCCTTATTCCTCATTTTTGCAGCCATGTTCCTTCATGGCTGGCCTGGGCGATCAATGCTTTCTCCGTTCCATGGTCCCTGGGACCCCTGTTTGCCTTTGTGCCCTTGCCTTGATTCCCAGAGTCCCCTGGAAGATTTGGGTGGATCGGGCGGAGGTTCTTCTGGTTGTGTGAGAGTGGTCCCGGCAGCCTTGGTTTCCCATTCTTCTGGACTTGTCGGTGTTCCCCAATTGGCAGTTTCCCATGTGTCCCTTTCTGCTGCATGCTCCTCTTCTCAGCATGTCCTCTCTGCTTCGCCTCTGGCTGGGAGTTTGGCACTTGAGAGGTTAGGTTTGTTGGGCCAGGGTTGTTCTCTTGAGGTGGCCCCGAGCATCCAATTGTCTCGTAGGCCCTCCGCCCTGAAATCTTATGGCCTTCATTGGAAACACTTTTCCTCCTGGTGCTTGGGGAAGGGTCTAACTTCTTCCTCCTGTTCTGCTGTGCGGGCACTGGACTTTTTGCATGTTGGCTTTGTCATGGGTCTGGCTGTCTCCACTCTCTGTGCTCAGTGGGCTTCCTTTCTTGCCTTTTGGGGTTCTTCTGTGGCTTCTGTCTCCCTCTTGGTGGCTTGCCTCTTGCAGAGCCTTTTGATTCAGCACCCTGTTTCACGCTCTCCTGTCCCGACCTGGTATCTTACCCTGGTCTTGCAGGCCTTGACTGGCCCCCCTTTTGAGCCTTTGCTCCCTGTTGACTTTAAGTTCCTTTCGGCGAAGGTTCTTCTTTTGGTGGCCGTTTCTTCTGGGTGGCGGGTTGGTGAGCTTGGTGCTTTGCGGGCTTCCCCCCTTTTTTGCGCTTTTGCTCTGACAAAGTGAATCTGTGTCCTAGTCAGTTTTTTCTGCCCAAGGTTTTGTCTTCTTTCCACTGTGAGGAGGATATTGTCCTTCCTGTTTTTTTCCCTGACCCCTCCTCCCCTGAGGAGGAGGTTCTGCATTCTTTGGATGCGTTGCGGGCTCTCTGCATCTATCTAGATCAGCCCAGTGCGTCTCGGAAGGTGGATTCCTTATTTGTTATGTACGGTCTCTCTGGAAAGGGCCTTCATCCTTCCTTGTCCACTTTGACTCGTTGGTTGAAGTGTGCCGTTATTTTGGCTTATGAGTCTGCTCACTGTCCTCTCCCTTCTTCTGTCCAGGGTAGGTCCCCCTGGGGTTTCTCCTCCTCCTGGGCCATGTTTAGGGGTTCCTCCTTGTGTGACATTTGTAATGCTGCCACGTGGGCCTCTCCCCATACCTTTGTTTCCCATTATCGTCTTCAGTTGGGGATGGCGGCCTAGGCTGCCTTTGGTGCTCATGTTTTGTCTGCTGAACATGATGTGTAATTTGTACTGCTTTCCTTGTTATTAAATGGACCTGTTCTATGCTGCATTTCACAGTCTTTTTTCTTACAATCACTGTGCACTTGGGTATGGGCTCACTGTTAAGGAATGGGACGGGAAGACGGACGAGGAGGTAAAGGGTTTCTGTGAAGCAGACGAGCTGCTCACTGTTAAGGAATGGAACGGGAAGACCAGGACTCAGAGTAAAGAATATTACTCGTGAGTAACCGGGCATTTAACCTGACCAGATACCGCAGAGCATGCATTACGGCCTCCCAGTCCACCGGCCCACTGATAAAAGAGAAAAGCCAGTCAAGTGGACAAGGGACTTTCAATAATACCTGGGAAAGGATTTACAGTGAACACTTAAGATGCGTGGCTATGGCAGCAAAGCTCTGTCTGGAAAGCTGTTCTCTGTCTGATCTGGGCATGTATAATATCATGTCTCCATTGCATTTCAGATTATTTTACATGGAAGGCACGAAGGACAAGCGGATGAACTCAGCAGTGGCCGATTTGTGTTAATGAGAGAAGGCTGGAGGGATTGGTACTCAATTTAACATACTGTTCTTTACAGCATGATATCTCAGTGATGTAGCGCAAACAACACCGATGACATGTGTGGGGTTGCCACCTTGAAAAGGCAAAATAACGGTCATCTATTGGTGCGTTAGTGGTCTGCAAAGACCAGGGTGCCGTTCAAACATCAGCTGTAATGCAATGGTGTGTATTGGGTTGCAATATGGTTGTTTAGTTTGACTCTTAGCTAAGGATGGTTCATGTAGGTATTGAGCATATTTTAAGTGCGTTATGCTCCGTAAGCGATGACAGCCGCCTGCCTTTCTTTTCTTTTCTATTTATTTTTCTTTTGTAGCATTCGCGGCACGCCATGGTTTAGCTTTAAACATGTGAAGCGAAAGTGGGGAGTGCTGCAAATGCTACAAAAGTAATTAAATAAAAAAGAAAGGCGGGCTGCTGCCATGTTTAAAGCTAAAGCCGACGTACAAGCTGCAAACATTGCCGGCTTTGCAGATTGGAAGCCAGCTTTCGTTAGGACCTTGGCTAGGGTAGAGTGTCTAACAAAGTCACCCAAGAGAAAAGTTTGTGCAAACTACTTTGTTGTGCACCAGTTCAAGCTAGAAAACACTACAGAGAAACATCAACCAGAAACACCAACCAGAAACACCAATGTTAGCAATATACTTCTAACATTGTGAACTTGATAGTGCCCACTCTAATCTCTGCTCATTTCATTATCCATGGGATGCTGAAAAATCTCTGTTTAACATGCTTTTATCAGAATGTGGTTCACAAACAGATCTCAGAAGTGAGTGCAGAACCCACTGAGATTTATTAAAACGTGTGCAGTGTTCAGTTTCTGAAATCCAACACACGCAATTAAAACCAGATGTAAAGGGTTATTTCAGTCAAAGGTACTCCCTTTGAGAACCATTCCCATTAAATTCAGAGCAACAATATGACTGCAACGTGAAGCTACTTCTTGAGATGTAATTTTGCATTGCCAATGTTCATTAGGTCTCCTCCCAAATATGTTTTTTTAGTGTTTGTTCCCTTGAAAAAAGGGTCTACTTCACACTCTGCACTATATTGCCTTGAGCAGAAATGGTTTCTAAATTATAAGGGGCAATATGTAAATAATCATGCATTCCAAGTAGGGGACACCTTTAGGCATATGCCCGGGATGCCCATCGCCCCCTTGTCTTCAAGGGTCTGTAAGTGGCCGAGTGTTGGTATCTAGTGGTACAGCAAGGGAGACTGGGGTGCCGGTGTGAGAAAGGAAAATGAGCCTCACCGTCACCTGGTTGGATAGAAAAATAAAGGCTCAATTGGTGGTGTTCATTTGACACATAAGCCTCCCTGGCCCTGGAGCCAGTGCCCTGACCATTGGTAGCTATGGCCCTACAGGCTCCCATGGGGAGGGGGAATTGTTCCTCTGCAGGTAGCGCTGATTCCTGAACAAATCTAGCGCCTAGTGACTGTCATTCATGATGCCAATCCGTGCTAACCTAGGTTGGCTTCAGAGTATAACTCATCAGAATGTGGCCATCCTTTGAGTGGGAGACTGCATCCATTAAAAGGCACACACTTTGTTAAGGCAGCCTCTATGTTTTTCAAAAATAGTTCAGGGTGTTTAAACACACAATATCTCGTCATTTCCTGTTTATAGCACATCACCATATGCAAGAGAGACATCCTGTGTAACTATTGAATCCTCAGCCCTGTCTTGTTAATCTTGAAGTAAGTTCCTATAAATGCTGTGCAAACATGCTAACAAGGCCATGGCAATGTTTTTTGCCAATGTTTTTCTCTGTATTTATTTAATTTGTTACACACCGCCGGAAACCATTCCCCGAACCATTCAGTTTCAAAATGATTTGTCTGCTCCCATACCATGCACACCCTTTCAACCACTTCCCCATCCATCCGCTCACTCACTCATCTACCCACTCACTATTTATTCTTCTACTGAACCACTAACAATTAATTAAAATACTCAGTAGCGTAGCCAGAGTGTCACGGGCCCTAGTGAATTGAAGGAAATGCCCCTTGGCTGTTCTCTGAATTATAAAATACAGCATTATTCAGGGTTCAGTGGCCCCTCTGGCCTGTGTGCCCAGGTACCATTGGACCAGCTGTACAAATGGAAGTTACGCCCCTACAACTACTCAATAGCAATACACCTATGCATTTATTCATCCACTCAGATATCAATACTTTCCTCAAGTGACATACTGTTGCAAAGTCATCCTGTGCCCTGGGCACCCCCCCCCCCATCTTTTCGCTGGCTGGTACTGGTGGTAACTGACTCTGACTGACCCTGGGCTCTGCCTAACCAGCCTCAGGGCCAGTGCAATGCTGCAAACACTTAGAATACAGTGAAAACACCTACAAACAGTAGGGTGCACTAAGGGTTGGGGTACCCCTGTGATTGACATAACCTACCCCATAGGGCACTAGTACATAATAGGGCAGGCAGTTTGAAACTACCTCTCAGTCCCTAGTATATAATAGGGCATGGTAGTTTAGAGGCCAGCAGCCCTTTTCTGCACTTGCATGTGTGTACTGGTGGGACTGAGATCAGTTTAAAAGTAGCCCTGTGCTGCAGGACTGCCTTTAAAAAAGTAAATTGCGCCCAAACTCGACTTTTGTGTTTGGAGCACTTAAAAATGGTTAACCTACAATGTTTGGGCATATTAGGTACCCCCAGGGTCTCCCCTAGGTATCCCAGGGGTAGGGGGCAGGTATCGATAAGATAGACCCTTATATGAGTTTTATATGCCCTGGGTAAAGTGAAATTGCACATTTCACTCCCCACATTGTGCTAAAGTGCTGCCCAAAATCGACTTTGGTGGTAGTAGCACTGTGGAGGGACGATCTGCAATATGTCGGCATATGCAGAACCCCTAAAGTCTCCCCTAGGTATACCAGGGGTGGGGGTACTGTAGATATAGGCAGAGTACTTATAAAATATATTTTTATAAGCCCTGGTGCTGGAAAAATGGCCCAAGTCATTTTTCCCATTGCAAACCCCCTGCCACATAGATTAACATGGGAGAAAGCTATTAACTGATAACTCTTGATAGGAGAAGGCTATAAGTACCATTCAAAAACTTTTCAAAATGGTATTAATAAATCCAACAATATGATATTGTTGAACTTCTCCTAAAGTGTACATACAAGAAGTTATACGACTTTCTTGTTAGTAAGTCCAAATTCAGCCTTCCAGTGGTCTGTCCTGATTGGCCAGAGTTAAGAGGATTAGCTAGGCTTCTTTGAAGAGGTGATAAATGATAGGAATAATGATAGGGAGAATGATAGGAAGCAATATTGGGATTCCTTGTCTAACTATCATAAAGCCATTCGTGGGGCAAGGAAAACCCATATAGCTACCCAAATTGCTGCTGCAGAGAACTCCCCGAGGGTACTCTATCAGGTATTACAGTCCTTTGTTAAACCGGCTGCCTGTGAAAGCTCTGAGTTGGCGTCTCAACAGCTTTGTGACCAAATATCTTCTTTTTTTTCAAATAAGATAGACCCGATTTATGAGAAAATAGTCGGTTGTAACAAGGCGAATACTTCTGATTCTACCCTTGTTTTTCAAGACACGGAACATGTGCACAATGTACACTCTTTAGACATCTTTCCTCCCATCACCCTTAAGGATCTACTAGCATTAATTACACAGATTAAAAGCGGTAGTCCAGATGACATTATACCTGCCAGACTTATGCCTATGCTATCTGAACAACTAGGTCCTATAATTGGGAAATTTGTTAATATGTCTCTTTATTCGGGTTCCGTCGCCAGAGAATGGAAGCGCGCGCTGGTAAGGCCCATTAGGAAAAACACCACCATCCCTTGGACTGAACTAGCCAATTTAAGGCCTATCTCACTGCTACCTTTTCTGGGGAAGTTGACAGAAAAATATGTCAATAGACTTTTATCCGGCTACATTGAATCTGTGGGTGGCCTGGATTACTCTCAATCGGGGTTTAGGCCGAAACATAGCACTGAGTCCACTCTTGTGTCTGTGGTTGACGACCTTCACATGTTTCAAGACAAAGGCTATTCGGTAATCTTAGTGCTACTTGACTTGTCAGCAGCGTTCGACACCGTGTCACATAACATTCTTATCAACCGGTTGTCGAACGTAGGAGTTAAGAACAAAGCCCTTGCCTGGCTGAGGAGTTTTCTTACTGATCGTACCCAGACTGTCACCATGGGCACGTACCGTTCTAGGGAGGTAGAAATTACGAAAGGGGTGCCACAGGGCTCTTGTTTGAGCCCTACGCTTTTTAACATCTATGTGGCACCCCTGGCAAGAGTGATGCGCAAATTTGGTTTCATCCCCGTGTCATATGCCGATGACACGCAGCTCCTCTTTCCTTTCAAAACCCTTACTACGGAAATAAAGAACTCCTTCTCTGCAGGCATGAAGGCCGTAGGACAATGGATGTCCACTAATTACCTGCAATGCAATGTCAGTAAAACCGAGATTATGTTGTTCGGGGAAGCCAGAATACTGTGGTCCCCTGACTGGTGGCCTTTTGATCTTGGCACTGCTCCAGAACCTAAACAGGTCGTCAAAAATTTAGGGATCCGCCTCGATCAGGATCTAGTGTTAAAACAGCACTCTCACTACATTGCAGGCGTATGTTTTCAGACTATCAGCCTGCTACGTAAGGTTTTGCCTTTGTTGCCGGATTCCTTTAGAAGAACCTTAGTCCAGGCTCTTGTTCTGAGTCGGCTTGACTACTGTAATGGCCTACTCCTCTCAGCTAATGAGGGAGTGTTGGCCAAACTACAGGTAATTCAAAACACTGCGGCTCGACTGGTCCTTAATGCCCCGCCAAGAACAGCATCAAAGCCACTTTTAGAAAAATTGCATTGGCTTTCAATCCGTCAACGGACAAAATTTAAAACATGCTGTCTGATTCACAAAAGCATAAATGGGCAAGGCCCCCTCTATCTGGAAAAGAAATTCATTCCTTACACCCCGACCAGGACCCTTAGATCTAGCAATAGCCATCTGTTGGCAGTACCACGTGCCAAGAAGGCTAGACATGGTGGTAGAGCCCAATCAGTGATGGGACCAATTTTGTGGAATAATCTCCCGCTAACGCTACGACTATGTCCCGATCATCTGAAATTTAGGAAACAGCTCAAAACGTTGTTGTTCAAAAATGAGATCTAGTTCAGCTCTCCCTTATTCTGAAATGAACAGTCCAATAACCTGGCCCAAAGCGCAGAGATACTCCTTTGGAGTCGATTCTAGCGCTATACAAACCCATAAATAAATAAATAGCCCCTGAGGTTAGACAGCTCTGCTGGGAGGGCAATGTCCTGTTGCAGAGAAATGCCAGAGCAGGGGGAGGAGTCGTAAACAATGGACTTCAAGGGAAAGGGAGGACCCCAGTGTCATTTACAACTCTACCCTTGTGAACCCAAGCCTGGTGCTAGGATTAAGGAAGACATGAACAGATGCAAGGGGGAGAGACTATGGAGAGTAGCTATCCTAGGGGTGTGTTTAGCCAGCTCTTCTCTCCCTGCTGGAAAATCAGCCATTATGAATTTAGAAGAATTGGTGCACTCTGGGATAAAAAATAGTGCCACACTCTGCAGGAAGTGGTTAGACCTTTGGGTGAAACCCTGCAGCCCATTGAAAAAGAGTGACCTCCTGCTTGACCCAGAGAAGTTGGAATGAGTATCTGAGAAGGGCAGAGCCCCTCAGATCTGCTGCTTGAAACCTAAGAAAGCAAGACGGCCATGCTGTAAGTTTGATGTGCATATCCAAAGGTCTGCACTCTGAAGACTGCACCTTCTGCACCATCTGTAACTACAGCCTGTGGATTACTTTGTTGTAAAAGGACTATAGAGTGGACTCCCTGCAAGCTACAGGTTAACAGAGCTTACCTCAACTTTCAAGGACCATCTTGGAGTTTCCAGACCCTTGGAGTGAGTTTGAGACACCTTGTGACCCTTTGGGGAACTTCAAGAGGAAGGTCCATAAGTTTGGAGAACTTTGGAAAAAAGCTCCATAAGGGGACCGACTCAACCTGGCCAGCCAAACCACCTGCCTTCAACCGCGAGCCGGCCTGCCGTCCTGGTTCAGCCTGCTGAAAAGCTCAGTGGGTCTTACTTCCAGAGTTTGACTGGGAGTAGGCAAAATCCATTGCCGGCGAACCCTCACTGAATCCGGCCTGGTGTAGAGCATTGAGGGACCCTGCGAGAAAAATCTTCAGAAAAGTTTCTAAATCCGAAGGTAAAAACCATGACCAAGACCTACTGCGAGTGGTAGCCGAGCAGGGCTCCATCGCGGTCAGCCGGAAACTTTGACTTTGACCCGGTCTATCATGACCAGATGTCCCAATAGGGTGCTATAGGTTTCTATGTTCTAGACATTACTAATTCTTTGAAAATTCATATCTCCGGTTCCCTACATTGGATTTTTGTCGTTTTGGTGTCATTTTAAAGATAAAAACTATTTCCTATTTTTATAAATTGGTGTTGGATTTTTATTATGCATTGTTCCTTAATTATGTACTGAATTGGTGTTTTTAAGTGCTTTACATACCTGTCTTTGAAGTTAAGTCGGCCTGCTCGCAGCCAAGCTACCAAGGGTTGAGCATAGGACTAATTTTCGAAGACCTATTCTGAGCCCTATACTGTGTTAGTGGCCTTATTGCCATTTCCCTAACTAATAATCAACTTTCCAACACATTCCCATTAGTACATTACCTCTCCAATCACTCTCATATCCATCTATTCATCCACTTCCCCACTCATCTATTAATCGACTCAATCACCTACCAACCCATTGTCCAGCATTTACTCATCTTCGACCTGCTCCTCTACATACTAACCACTTTACCTACACAACCACCTACAAAATTACCGATCACTGAATCATTCATCCAAATACCCACATCCATCTACTCATCCATCCATTCGCACATGCATTTATTGATCCATTTACAAATTCTTTCATATACACTATTAATTCAACAACTCGCCCATCCACGCCCCCACACATTATTTGATTCATCTACTCACCAACCTATCCATGCTTTCAGCCATCAGTCAACCTAGAAGTGAACCATCCTTCCACTCAGCCACCATCTATATGTTGCATCGCTAAATACTTTTAAGGTCCCAAAGGCGAGACCTATTGCATTGCAAATTCTTGTTATATGTGTGGCTCTCCTGGCAAAGCTGATTTGTATTTTCAGATTTTTCTGTAGGTGTTCTGCAGATAACTCCCAATTATGCTACAATTTGGTGACAACCAGAAACAATTCTTTATTTAACTTTAAAAACTTTATGCTAACAGTAGCAATAATGACTAATAAAAACCATCTTAAGCTCAACTCTGATAATGCAGAGTTTCTGGTACATAGGTCTGCTCCCCATGGCTGGTCAAGTGAATTAGATCAATGTTCTTCACCAGTAAATCTGCTTGTAACTTGTGTGGTATGATGATCTGTGTTTTTCGGTTCAGTTTCCTAAAACAGGTTCCCATTGTTTTCTACTGTTAGAAATAATGAAGAAGGTTCTTCCTTTCCTGCCTGAAGATATACACTTCAGTCAGATCCATACTGGATTATGGGAAGTGAATAGAACTAGGATTACATAATCATCTTCTGTGCCGCCTTCATACAGCCCGCAAATGTCACAGAACTTTACATAATCTCGACCCCGGATCTTTTTTGTAAGGTTTTCATTGTTATGAGCCAGCTTATGCACTTAGTGCTGCCAATTTTTTCACCTTGATACCTCTGAAGACTGGGGAAACATGCCTGGGAGGGTGTTATTTTCCAATCAAGCAGGCAAAGCTTGGACTTACCTAATCATCTCTATTTTCGCCCTCAAATCCTGGCTTTTAACTTTGTAGTCTTTTATCTGGCTGGTCTGGCTTGCTCTCTGAGCGCCAGGATGCCCCTATGGTAGTGACATGCTCCACAAAATTCACAAGTAAATAAATAAATATATTAAATAGAAACGTCGATTTAGGATCTGTGTGTGTTGTTTCCAAAGCTATACAATATTCAAACATGCCTTTTCAGGGTCTGTACATAATATGGCAGTGTTTTTTACCTTTCTGAAATAAATTGGATAGAGAATAATAGGTGGCTACTTAGGGACCATGGGGTTTGGTAAGAATAGGTTAACCCTCTGATGTTATCAACAGGGATTGACTGGACACTCTGGCCTTTCCCTGATAGACTGAAGGCCAATGCGATGCTTTCAGATGAGGACGAGCTGCCTGGCCCTTGTTACGCCATTACAGTCACAGCCTCCTGCAGCCTGTGGCTGATTTGAGATGATTTTCATTTCCACTCCATCCTTCATCATCAGGGGTCAATTGGTAAGTATTGTTACTGCTCTCTACCGCTGGCATTTTGGTGAATAAATGTTCATGAAAATGCTCTCCATACCACTGGAGTCAAGCTAGCCTGGCTGATGAGGGGAAAAACCACGAAACCGGTCCCAGGATGCTTGTTTGCAGTCCAAGGAAGACCTGGCCTGGCAGTTCGGGCTGCACTGTTCCCATGGGCAACAGGGTCAACACTGATTTGCATATGGCTAAGTCTAAACTGGAATGGCGTGCAAAAAAAGATGGATTTAACCCAGATCTGTGACTGGGGGTGAAGTTCGATTAAGTCAGCATTTCGTCCATCATCTGTTCTTTTTGCATTTGTCTCTCTAAGTCGGAGGGATATGCCCAGACGTGGGTCCCCTGCTTGCTACGCCACCAGATTCAAACTAGCCTGGCTGATGAGGGGTGATGCCCCGAAACCGGTCCCAGGATGCTTGTTTCCAGTCCAGGGAGGACCTGGCCTGGCAATTTGGGCTGGACTGGAGAACAGGGTCAAGACTGATGTGCATATGGCTCTCTGTGAACTGGAATGGCGAGGGGGGCAGAAAAACGATGGGTTTAGGCCCAGATCTCTGTACTGGGGTGAATGTTTGACATTGTGCAGCAGTCTGTCCATCAATTGTTCTTTTTGCATGAAAATGTGAGTGCCAGAGCCCGATGGGGATAGAAAATAGGCCATGACGCCAACATAAAATTATCCCCTGTAATCGAATCAACTAAAAAAGTAGTCCACATTCTGTAAATCGGGGTACTTATGCCCCAATTCTCAGACGACCCGAGTATAGGTTTTTTTGCAAAATAAGGGAGACTGGATACATTTGTGCTTGCTGCACACAACGTTTGTGGTAATAGCAGGGAGATAAACAGTAAAAAACAGGCCATGAAAGAGGCCCAAAAACAGCCAATAAACCGCCCCACACACCGACCTGTCAGATCAGCCCCATAGGCCAGCCCGACCTTGCCGGATGCCCTTGAGTGTGAACGGATGTATTATGCAGCTACAACACCAGATACGGAAGGATTAGATTCAAACGGGCGGTGTTTACTGAATAAATATGCAAACAAGTGTTTGGCCCTCCTGAAAGATAATGAGATAACCACGACATGAGCTGACAGGGGGATACACCGAGCCTTTCTCTCCGGCGACCAACAGGGCTGAGCGCGGTTCCATCTGCTTCATTAATCGATAGCGCCTTCCCTCCTTGTCCGGCTGCTCTTCGCGTGAAAAAACGAGCAAATACAATATGTTCCCTCCCGGTGTTTACTGAGTAAATTGGAAGAACCAAACCTATTTTTATGCAAATGCCTGGGCGCTGTCTTTCCCACGCCCCACCAGAGATGCTGAAACGTGCCTGACACCGCAAACCAGAGAAAAGACTGTTTTGTCGCAACGTAATTAAAGGTCACCCACAGTGTGGAATGCAATTTACTTTTCACAGATGCATTATAAATGCGTTTGGAGCCTATTTAAGACCTAATGAATCGGTTTAGGCTAGAAGTTAAACTAAAAATGAATTTGCAGTTCTTTGTTGACAAGGTTAACAGCAGGCTGAGCGGTAACACCGGAGATGCCACGCGGGCGCGTTCACCTGAGGCCTGCTCCTGTTCACGGGGTTTGTACATCTCCGTCGGGTGATAGTGTTTCATTAAGGACATAATCAAATCCAGGGCTGGCAATCTTAATTATCAGCGACGGCTGGGGGGCATCATTTACTTCAAAATGACCTTTCCCCATCACCTTTGGTTTAATGCTGGTAACGCATTCTATTCTTGAAATGGTAAGGACACACTGTACTCCGGGAAGCCAAAGACATGAAATTAAAGACATGAATTATTCATCCCAGTAGTATTTAATCAATCCGAAATATAGGGGCTTATTTGCAAGCCCTTGCGCCACCAGTATGTCACTTTTTCCCATATTAAACATGACGCACCAGCGGCGCAAGGGGTTTGTAAATTAGCCCTATAGGGGCAGATTTACTACTTTTGGCGCATCTCTGCTAATCAGCAGGGATGCGCCAGAAGAATTGCGATGCGTCTGCCCACCCGTGCACCACCACTGATGCGCCGCATTTACAATGCGGCGCACCGTGGCGCATGGATGGGCAGATGCGTGTTGCATCCTCCCACGGAAAAGCGGCGCATTGCTGGAATTGCATCGCAAGCGCGTCGCAGCTCCAGCAAGGCTCGGGGTGCCCCATCCCTAACATGCTGCGTCAATCCTTACGCCTGCTTCAAGCAGGCGCAGGGTTTTGACGCACCATGGCCGTAAAAGTGACTAGTGAAATCTTGTAGATTTCACTCATCCACTTTTCGGAGGCGTTCCTGCACCGGAACGCCCCCCCCCTGTGGAGGAACGCCCACATGTGGTGCAAGGCTTTACAACGTCACATTGTAAATAGCCCGCAGCATGGCGCTGGCTTTGCGCCGCCGCTGCGTCACAAAAGTGACGCAACGGCGGCGCAAATCTGGCGTAAGGGTCTTGTAAATTTGCCCCATAGTTTCTAAAGTATTACTGAGCATAGTGATTTTTTTCATACATATAGTTTTTGGGTGTCCATTCTGCAAGTAGAAATGAGCGAGTTCCATTTAAACATAGCGTTATACCCCTTTGCTGCGGCATTAACAATAGCACCCCCTCTCTGAGGAGGGCTGAGACCACTTTAATTTTACTTGCCCAATAATTAACCAGCAGCCTAAACCAGAGAAACAAGCCCATGACGTCTGCCTGCTTCACTTCCGTTCTTGAGGATTTCCCTGAAATTAGAATGTAGGCGGACACAGGTAGTTAATGCTGGCGTTCTAAACTTTATGATGGCCTGAGTCAGTCGCCCCATTCTATAAAATGTGCACATGTTTGTTATTAGTACCGTGACAGCTAAGACACTTTCCTCTGGGACACCTCATGGTGGCCTGCTGAACTTGAGCTCACACCCCTTCCAGCAACCCTCGCAAAGAACCTTGGAATAGTAATTGACAACTTTTGGAGATAAAAATCTTTGGCATGGTGTTCCCTTAGATTTTTGCCTTCTGGAGCTGTACACATTTCTGGCAGGACTTTGCACACTTTACTCCTGCTAACCAGTGGCATAGTGCCTGTGCCACACCTTTTAAAAATGATAAAATTGGCATATACCCAATTGGCACATTTAAGTCTCTAGTGTGTCCAAACTTGTAATTAAATGTTACTTACAACTTCAGCACGTGTTGTACCCAGTGCCGGCCCTAGGGCAGTGCGATTGGTGCCACCACGCCGGGAGCTGACTCTGGGGGGGCGCACAGTGTTTCCGATTACAATATGGTTTTAAGAGCACCTGCTACAGTCTTTCTTGCCTCCAGCAATTTTATAGGCAACCATAAAAATGGCAAGATAACTCTGGTGATTAATGGACCTGTTGCAGAGAGATCAGAGTTTTGTCTAGTGGAAGCTTTGATTCATCATAAAAAAGCACTGGAGGTTAAAATGTCTGCTGCAAGGCACCTGTACCGTGCAGGTCACAATGTAAATAGGTCAGGTTACTGCTTCTGTCTGAGAGCCCCTTTTGTTACTTGCAGTTTATAAGTTTAAATCCTAATATAGAACAGTGAGCTATTAACTATCATCAAAGAGTTGCATGCAAACTGCAAGGTATAGATTAGAGCATTATGATTCCCACCCCCAGTCTTGCATTATCCTAATGTTGCAAAAAGGGTTCACTGGGGTAGAAATCAATTCTTATTCGAATAGCCAACCCCCAACGTGGAGTTAAATTTTAAATTCTGAATTTTTGTTTCTCCAGACCAAGTACTCTTAAACTATACACTCTAGCAGTAGGGATGACTTGTGACTACTAAACCTTGTATACCTCTGTCTGATGTAACATTTCCAATACACTAATTTCCCATTTTATAATTCATTGTCTTTGTGTAACGTGTATGGTATGTAAAGTGCTCTGACACTTTACACCGGTATAAGTGGCGCTATAAAAAAAATCGAAATGTATAAGAGAGAGTGGTTATGGAGACTTGAGGGGCACTGCTGAAGGGTGGTAGTGAGGGAATCTGACAGAAGGAGGACAGTGGGGAGTGCCAACAAACATTGTCGCACCGGGCGCCACCAGTGCTAATGCCTGCCCTGGTTGGACCACCCACTAAAGTAGCACTGTAAAACATGTTTCAGGCCTGCCATTCCAATGTGGATGGGAAGTTTAAACTGCCATTTTGACCTGGCAAGAAGGAGGAAGGTATGTTTGTAGATTTCTAACAGATTCTGGTTTAACTCTAAATGCCGACAAGTGCAAATTCCATAAAGCAAAGTTGAAATTCTTTGGCTATATCTTTTCTGATGACGGCATGACATTTGATCCAACTAAACCGCAAGCAATGTCTACTGCCTGTACCCCACAGGATAGTTCCATGTTATGTTCATTGGTTGGCATGGTCAGCTACTGATCTTGATATGTACGAGACTTTACTACAATCAGTGCTCCGGGGAGAGAACTAACGAGAAACAATGTGTTGTTTCATCGGTCACATGAATGTAAGCATTATTTCTAGAGAATCAAATGAGCCATCAAGAACACCACTGAAATAGATGCAACACAATGTATAATCAAATGCACAGAGACGTATTGTAGCTTATGCCAGTAAAAGCTTGTCCTAAACTGAATGTGCCTATTCACAACCTGAGAAAGAGAGCTTGACAGTGGTGTGGGCTTGTGAATACTTCCACGTGTTTTTATATGGAAAGCCTTTCACAATATTGACTGATCATCAGGACTTGTTGATAATCTTTGGAAATCCAGTAGCCAAGATGCCTTCTCGTATTGAATGTTGGGGTTTGAGATTACAAGAATACAATTATACGATTGGTCAGGAGCAAAATGACTACATAACCACAGCAGGAAATGCATTGGGACGCACCAGGCATCAAGTAGTGTGAACTGCAGAACATTGATGGTAATTGTATGGTAAAGCCTGAGTGCCCAGAACATGGTATGGTGTCTGGTAGGAAACCTGGAAAGAAATGGAGGGTGATTTAAGATTTCATAGCTGTAGCTCGATTTGGGAAAAACACTAGTAGCTCACATGTAATGGGATGACGTACATGGATGACTATGAAGGGTGCGATCTGACTCTTGAGTGTCTTTCTTTCCCATACTCAGAGTTAAACAGAAACCATAGATGATGGGATTCCTCATGGCCCATCATTCCTGTATCAGGAGCTTTATAGACGTACTGAATAAGCTCTAAGTGTACAGGACTATGAATTCATTTTGTTTTAGGAGCTAGTAAGGGCAGGAGTGTCTATCAATCTTGTCAGCCACACCACTTGGTTCTGGGGTGTGGCAAGCACACATTGTGGCCATATTAGCATGACTTTGTTACATCTAAAGCTGGATGACATTAACTCTTGCAAAAGCGAACAACAAGCTCAGAATAATCAACCATGGCTTTTGTTTTCCTTGGACGGTAAATTGGGCATACTCACAGCCTATCAGACTATACAAAATTTAGAGGTGCTATCTGATTGCTAACTAGCAATAGTCACACAAAAGAAAGTATTAGTCTAGAGTGCATGGTATAACATAATTTAGGGCTGCCACATTTCACAATCTGTGACAATTCAATAGAGGAAAGTTGTTACCAGGGACATTACGATATTTGTCCAAGACATACATAGGTAGGTTAGAGTGCTTTGAATGTGATTGCTGACACACCTTGTTGGCATAGTATCCTTCTAAACCAAACATTGAGATGACATTACTTCCACTTTAAGCGAAATCCACTGATTCCCAAAGGCAAGGAGCCTCACTTTTAATGTTGACAACATGTCATTACCTGTAGATGGGGATTCTTTGAATTAGGGTGACCTTATTTTGCTCTGCATTTGAAGAAGATGCCGAACAGACCTACTGTCTTCAATGTATTTAGAGTAGGCTTTGGGCCCTACCTGTGACAACCATTGACTGTTTTTGACCATTTTCTTTCAGCCATATGCTTGGCAGTTTGTCAATCACCTGTAGGGTCAGTCAAATGCACTGTTATCTCTCAGATACTATTGACTGTTAATGTATTTCAATCAGCCTCTAATCGAGAGCTTGGAAGTGAATGAGAGTCTATATTACGACTACTGGAATCCGCACCGTGCCTCCCCCCCCCCCCATGTGTTTCTACTGTTTGGCTAGTGCTCCTCTGAGGTAGGCTCAGAGGATCCCAGGGATCCCACAGTTACACCTACAGAAGGGTACAGTTACAAACCTCCCGTGGGGGGGTATCATTCCCTCTCCAGAGACAGGATGGTCTGCAGAGAGGGACTAGGATTAGGTATGAAAACACCTTTTTAGTGCTGCAGCCTTTACAGGACAGACTCAAATCCACTGAGTTCACGCTGTGCTTGAGTAGGGTGTTTTGGTAATTGAGTGTATTGGTCCAGTTTTGTGCTGGGTGCATCCAGTGAGGTTTATGTTCGATATTCTTGTTATTACATGTTCTGTTCTAATGCAAGTACATAGGATGGAATGTTATGGTTTCAGTTTGTGTTGCCAAAAGGTTTTGACGGGTGAGGTGTTTGTACAAAGGTTCCTGTTTCACAACTATGGTGGTGAAGCTTTATCAAGTACGGGTTCTACGTTACAGTTTCACGCCAGCACCCAGATTGGTAATATAGGAGATCTAGCATACATTATCCCTTCCCTCTCTGACAAAGGCAATGCTCAGATAATTGCTAAAGTGAAACCAAAGTACTGCAATATTGCACATTATATATTGTTTAGGAATGCACTTTTCTTTTTCAAATTGAGTTAATGTTTTGCTACAGTTCACCTATCATTCAGTAAATATTATTTCTAGTTTTAGTGCTCCAAATGGTCTCAAAGAACATGGATGCCTCAGGGTTTGCTTAAGATTGGTACACATGAGTTTATCTCCATGTAATATATCTTAAAAGGTCTTCACATGTGACTTCAAAATAGATTTGACCCAATTTTGATACATTGAATACATCTGTATTTTCTTTGAACAGTGTATTTAGTACATGCTTTTACAAAGAAAGATGTGCACTGCTTTAGTTTGAAGTACCCATACAATTAAAGGACAAAAGAACATTTTAGACAAATAATGTTTTAACCTGCCTAAGATTAATTTTCCTTGGATTGGGGTTCCCTTGAGAGCTAATTAACTTTTTATTTAATTGCTCTATATTTAGTATGAATAGAGGTCACCGAGGAATTTTCCTTTTATTCATACCAATAACTCATAACTGTATAAATTATTAGAAGATATCAAGACGGTGCTAATATTTAAGATATTTCTGCTCATATCTTTCTGGGTTCATTTACTTTGTTAAAACCCCATTAAATGCATGGTTAAATACATATTTGTAGCACGATTTCCATAATTTCTGCAATTCTGAAATCATCTGAGCTCTTTGCAAACCGGATGAAATCATAGTAAATATAGGATAACCAGTCTTTGAATAGGATCTCATGATGATGACTGTTCTTAATTTTATTTGTGACTTGGAGTGGGCTAGTAGGATTACATAATATTTTCCTACAAGTGAAACTGCACATTTTGCCTGAATTTAAATTTTGCACAATACGCAAAAGCACTGCTTTTCTACAAAATCTTTGCAGCTGCAACACATGAACTTTTTCTGAAACTCTGCTGTTGCTTTTAAATCTTAGTTACAGGTAGCTTTAGCTTGATTTCGTTCAGTAGTATTTTTTCCAATATTCATATGGTGTGTTTTGGGTCTGCCCCTTGCTTATGATTGCATGGCTTTGTTGTCCATCTTCCTTACCTGCTCCACAGTTGATGGTTTTCATGTGTACTCATTTGTATGTCCCGCCTAGGAGCATTTTGGTCTCACAGTTTTCTGTTTGGTTGACTTGTATATTGCCACTGCTGACCTTGCTTCCATTTAGCGAACTACTTTTTTCTTTTTCTGTAAGTTCTTTGCAGGAGTAAATGTTTTTATTGCTCTTTTCTATTTGTGCTTCTTCCCACTTGTACTTTCCACAACCCATCACTTCAAGGGGTCTATTCCGATCTCGCTCAGAAGGCCTAAGAATCGGATTTGTCTTTGCCGGATCCGATTCGTAGCCCTAGTTTCCGACCGAACTGTACACAGGTCCGGAAGACCAAGGACGTTGCAAAGATCGCAGAAGCGCCAAATGAATTGTTTCCGGACCCGAACCGCTCCGTACGTCTTGTCCGTAGCCAAACCGTGCAGCGCAATGGAGCCGATTTCCTACGAGCAAGTAATTGCATGATTCGGACAGCCGCTTTGCCTCGGACTCAGCGAGACGAAACGACTGGCGGAAGAATACTTCTGGGGGCCGTAGCAGGCCCCGCTTCACCCGGGGCCCTCCTATTTGGTCATGTGGGGTGCCCATGGGTCCCCCCGATCCAAGCATGCACAGTGTGGCGGGCACAATGGGGTGCCCGCCACAGGGTGTACGCATTTCCGCACCCACCCATTTTCTGCAATGGGAGCCCGTGCACACGTCTGTACATGGGCTGCCATAGAGTTCAATTGGAGTCCGAGCGAACCGAGTCCATAAGCCAACGGAAGCATCATACTCGCTCGTCTGGACTCCCGGAGCATGTTTTGCTCAGAAAGCCCTCCGGATCCGAGTCGTGCAATGGGCTTTCCAAGCGAGATTGGAATAGGGCCCTAAGCTTCCCCCACTCGGTAAGCCTATGCATCATGATGCCAACAGCATTTTTGGAAGTGGATTTCTTTATTAGAATACCCATTCCAAAGTCGCTATTGTATGTGTATGCATGTGTCTTCATGCATATGATAGAAAAAAAGCATTGGCAAGCAAATAACTTCTCATTTTGGAGCCAAGACTTATTAACTCTGTAAATGCTTGATTTATATTACAGATTTGGCCTTTAACTTTATGATCAGACGGTACTGATTGTAAACGTTTTAACAACTTATTATAGAGAAGTAGCAAGCAAATAGGTTCACAAACTCGGAAGGGCACCAAACAAATAAAATGGTCTGCCAACAAAAAATCATAAGTAATTGATAAAATAAATGTTTTGCAGTATGCTCACTGGGCAGATTTCGGATTTTGACTTACAGAACGCTTTGGGAATCAGAACGTTTTAAATAAATGCTTCCCAGCTGTTTATATAGTCATCACTACCTGGAAGTATCTAATTGCAAGCATCAACAAATTATCGCTATGCCATCCCACTGATAGTACCTTAGAGTATTAAATAACCGTTGGAGTGCTAATAAAAACATTGTCCCTGGGGACAGCTCTTGCTCTGTAGTGCACTTTATCCATTCATTTATCCATTTGTCTATCCATTCACCTTTTCACCAGCCCAAATATGTTTTTACCTTGTCCAGATGCTTCCAGTAGGCTTCCTTGAACAAAGATGTGTGGGTTAACAATCATGCATTGCATACCGACTGTTCTTGCACTAACATTTCCCTCCATCCTTCCACCCATCCGTGAATTTTCCTCAGTCACCCTCATATTGAAGAGATGGACATCGTCTACAATTCCTTGTTTGATGATCCGAGGATGAGTGAGAGATGCCTTTTGAAAAAGAGGTGGAGGCATGTCAGCAAGGGCCGGCGATAATTATCGCTCACCGCTCTTAGCGTGAAGATAATTATCGCCGGCCAACTCTGAATTTTATCGTGGAGATAGCGTGCTATTAGCAACGCTTATCTCCAAAGCGATAAAATTCAGAGCGCAAGCTGCCAAATGTGCGATTATCGCTGAAAAATCCAGCGATAATCCCACAACTTTTGGCGATAGCTTGCTGATAGGGCCTCACATGATACCCACCTTCCATAGGATATCATGGCTAAGTCAGTTTCAAAGCAGGCGTAAGGAAAGTAGCGATAACAGAGGTTATCGCTACTTTTCTTGTCGCTATGCTGCTTTGCGTGAGGCTTGATAATAGGAGAAATGTCGCTTAGCGACATTTCTCCCGTTATCCTGGGGAGGAACGCCCACTTTGCATCTCATTAGAGATGCAAAGATGGGCGTTAAGGGAAATGATGATAAGGCAAGCTTTCACGTGATAGCGTGACCTTGCTGATAAGGCGATAAAATTATTGCCGCTTTTCGTCCGAAAACGGACGCAAAAGCGGCGATAATTTTCTATCGCCTGCTTGCTGGCATGCCCCGTGATTGGTTATCCAGGAGACTTCAAATATCCATTGTCTCTACATTGACAATATGAAGTATCGCATTATTTCACCTGAACGAAACAATTGTAAGCCGCCTGCCTTGTGGACACACCGAGTCAATCAGAGCTCCACAGGCGTGGGCAGAGAATGTGCACACTTCTGGAATAGGCATACACATTTATTAGGCATGTTTGAGGTGACGTTTGCAGAGCATCCTTGAGTTCTGTTCCACTTAGAGCCATAATCTATTCATTGGAGCTTTTACTAATTGATAACTGGAAATGCAAAGCAGCACAGTGTGCTATCCATCCACTTCGTATTCCAAGTGATGCGCAGCATAATTTGCAACCATGAGGGCTTCTGTTTATTAATGAAGGAGCTAGCCTGCAAATCCAATTTGGAACGTAATTATCATTTATAACAAGTGTGATGGCTCTTTTGTGTGGTCAACGTGCATTAGGAAGAATTAGAGAACTCAAAAACAAAAAAATAAATGTAACAATCCCAGCAGTATGTCTTAGATGGCCACTTTCCAAAAGCTAGAGTCTCTTTCTACACATTTATAAATAGTGCTTGGAAGGAATTTATATTCTAATCCTCTCTCTGCATGATTCATAGCAAATGTAAAACTATGTGGCGCATAATAATATGCAGACCGCAATTTGATAAGGGACACAGATTGCATGCAAGATTCATATGCTTGAAATACAGCAAGGGTGACGCTGACAGTTTATCTCAAGGACTTTAGTGATGCTGCAACTGTTTGCCCCTGGAGAGTACATTGACAGGTGAACAACAAGAAAGACTGAGGAAAAGGCAGGTATTCAGCAAATGCTGTGTTCACTTTGTGTGATGGAGGAGGATGCGATATTTATCGCACCCTGTACAATCTGAGACCGAAGATTTGAAATTCATTAGGCATAAGTAGGGCCTATAATTAATTTTGCATGAAAAGGGGGTTGCTTAACATGCAGATTTTGGTGCTTTCAGTACTAAAAAAGCATGTCCTGGTCTTTACAGGGCATTCTTCTGGCAGAAAACGCTGGCAAGTCTGACCTGCTGAAATGTACCTGAGAGAAATGTGAGGGTGGGGGGCGGGGGGGGGGAGGGGGGTGGTAGTGTTTCCTGCAAAGCCGTGCATGTGACAGACCTGGTGATGAAGTTGATTTGTGCATTTCTCTTGTGCACGAAGAAAAGCAACTTATGCAGGGTTTGGCTGTCTCTTTTCAATGTTTCCCAACACAGAGATGGGCAATTGTTTCATGTCTCATCTTCAACTGCCATTTCCTCGCTAACAAAGCCTAACAAGCAGTGGCATAGCCAATAGGTCTCACTTTTGGGACCTTATAAGTGTTTAGCAATGCAACACTTGATGTTGTTTAATCAAGGATATTGTGCTGGATAACTAAACGCTTATAATGTCCCAAAGGCGAGACCTATCGGCTATGCATTGGGGGGCCTTATAAGTGTTTAGGTAGAGCTATTGACTTTGCCGATGTTTCTAAGTTGTGCAGTAGAGAAGTGTGGCTGCTGGGCAGCATGGTGAGAAGTTGAAATTAAAAGGTGTAAGAAGCACTGAGTGATGCTGTGGTGTCGCTGAGTGATGCTGTGCTGGCCCTGAGTTATGCTGTGGTGGCGTTGAGTGATGCTGTGCTGGCCCTGAGTGATGCTGTGGTGGTCCTGGGTGATGCTGTGGTCGTGCTGACTGATGCTGTGGCGATGCTGATTGATGCTGTGGTGCTGCAGAGTGATGCTGTGGTAGCATATAGTGATGCTGTGGTCGTACTGAGTAATGCTGTGGTGTTCCTGAGTGATGCTGTGGAGGTGCTGAGTGATGCTGTGGTGGTACTGAGTGATGTTGTGGTGTTCCTGAGTGATGCTGTGGTGGGGATGAGTGATGCTGTGGTGAAGGTGAGTGATGCTGTGGTGGCCCGGAGTGATGCTGTGGTGGTGCTGAGTAATGATGTGGTGGTGCAGACTGATGCTGTGGTGGTGCTTGAGCGATGCTGTGATGGCGCTGAGTGATGCTGTGGTGATACTGAATGACGCTGTGGTGATGCTGACTGATGCTGTGGTGGCGCTGAGTGATATTGTTGTGTCATTGAGTGATGCTGTTGTGGTGCTGAGTGATCCTGTGGTGTTGTTGAGTGATGCAGTGTTGACCCTGAGTGATAATGTGGTGTCGCTGAGTGATGCTGTGGTGGTGCTGAGAGATGCTGTGGTGGTGCTGACTGTTGCTGTGGTGGTGTAGAGTGATGCTGTGGTGGCGCTGAGTGATGCTGTTGTGGCCCTGTGCGATATTGTTGTGGGCTTGAGTGATGCTGTGTTGGTGCTTAGTGTTGCTGTAGTTGCGCTGAGTGATGTTGTTGTGAAGTTGATTGATGTTGTGGTGCCCCTGAGTGATGCTGTGGTGGTGCTGAGTGATGCTGTGGTGGTGCTGAGTGATGCTGTGGTGGCGCTGAGTGATGCTGTGGTAGCGCATAGTGATGCTGCGGTAGTACTGTGTGATACTGTGGTGTTCCTGAGTGATGCTGTGGTGTTCCTGAGTGATGCTGTGGTGTTCCTGAGTGATGATTTAATTGTTTCTGAGTGGTGAGTGGTATAGGTGAGGTGCAAAGCAGAAAGAGTTCGCTGGCAGATTGGAGGGCTGTGTAGGGAGTTTGCTCGGTTACTGTTGTTGGGGAGCGGGGGGCGTACTTGGACAAGGACGGCTGGCTAATGGCACGCTACTTTAATACAATATGGAGTTTTGTGCAACGTGTGAGTTTGAGCTGACTTAGAGTTCATGCACAAACAGCCTACAGCTCTGAGTTTTGACGCAGTGTTTTCACTCTTCCTCTGGAAATAAATGATTTAAGATCAAAAATGTTGCTTAATATATGACTGCAAGGAAGACAGCCACATGCTTTAAGACCGCACTTTTATAGCTAACGGTAGAGTAATTCATCACGGGGGTGATGGGCTCTGACGAGACGAATAGGCCTCATCAGCTGTAAGTAACTGGAGGACACAAGCATATGGCACCTCAAAGTCAGAAAGCATGTTGTTTATGTACAAAAGGCCACTGTGCGTTATGAACACACCAATAACAACACATGCAAAAAATCATGTTTGTTTCTTGGTGTGTGGTTCCCGTGCACATTAGATTATGACATACCAGACAATGATAGAAATATTTTTCCGGCCTCAAGTTATAAAATATTTTGCATCTCAGATGGGCGAAAGTACGAATGGCATATTTATCAACATAGAAAGGTAAGAAAGTGCTTGACAGTGGACAGAATATTTGATTAAATACCCATGTCATGGAATTCTCATAGTGCTCTCCAAGTGCGCTTTACTCTGATGTCAAAAGTTGTGCTCAGCTTTGCGATTGCTAGAGGTATTTCCACTGCTGCTATTTTTCATGTAAATCGCAGGACAGACCACTATTCAAATTATGTAGCAATCCCCCCTCCTAGGCGGGGCCATTAGATCTATCAAGCAGAGTGCAGCAGAATTATTTGCTGACATGTAAAGATACTCGATTTCTGAGGCTGCTTGTCTGGGCGCTTGCCGGGAGTCGTACGCTCTCAAAAAAGGTACTGAACTGCTCAGATAAACAAATGTGGAAAGATGGGGGAAACGGGGTCCCCAACATGGAGGAAGGCTGGGCGGGAGGGGATTCAAAAAGCAGCACCCTGGAGAAGGGGAGAGGGTGTGGCGTAACGGCCACAGGAGCCGCCTTTGGATCTGAGGAACTGCTTTGGAGTCTCGGTGTCACCTCAACATGCTGTGACTCTGGGCAAATCACATTATCGTGCCTAAAAATCAAAAAATGAATGGCTTGTGTAATGTAATTGAATAGTGCAACTGGTGCTCATGTAAAGCGCGCTAATACTTTCGTGCTGAGTACCCGGTACACTATCGACCCCTTGATTGTAATCCTACAGCTCGTTTGAAAGCTGAAATATTGCATTTGACTAACAGAGCCCTTGAAAGTGGTTTTCTTTGTAAGAAAGAATTTGAATTTTTGAATATCACCACACAGAAAGTCCCTACTTTGTATGTCTTGCCCAAGATCCATAAAGATGCCACCAAACCACCAGGGAGGCCGATTATCTCAGCCTGTGGGTCCATTCTTGAGCCTTTGGCCAAATATGTTGATTGCTTCTTGAAATCGTTCATTCCGGGCACGAAAGCATACGTACGAGACACCATGGACTTTATCTCCAAGGTTGAGGGATCGATGTTTGATTGTAACCAACATTTTTTGGTAACTTTCGTCATCGAAAGCCTCTATACAAATATTCCCCAAGATGAGGCACTTTTGATTATGACGTTGGTATTAAATAGTAGACCAAGACCACACCAGGTTCCAACTGATTTTTTGATTTCCTTTGCCAAAATATGTTTAAAAAATAACTTTTTTAATTTTAAAGATGACCTGTTCCTCCAAGTAAAAGGAGTAGCCATGGGTTGTAGCTTCGCCCCGGAGATAGCTAATTTGGTCATGGACCAATTTGAGACTCTTTTTATCTTCAATGAGACTTGCCCATTCTTTGCATACATTGCGAGATGGGTCAGATTCATTGACAATATTTTCTTGATAAGGAATGGAAACAAAGAAGACCTAGAAGCCTTCCATAATTGGCTCAATACACGTACACAAGATTTGAAATTTACAAAAAACGCAAGTAACATCCAAATCAATTTCCTTGATGTTTGGGTCAAAAATAATGAAGGGTTATTGGAAGTTAGTTTATTTACAAAACCCACTGACAGAAACACACTTTTAGCATACAGTTCAGGGCATCCACGACACCTTAAGGATAATTTGCCATATGGGCAATTCCTTAGAATACGCCGTAACTGTTCTAATAAAAGCGATTACTTTGACAACGCGGCCATTCTGCGGACTAAACTATGCAATAGAGGGTACCCAAAGAAATTAGTAAGGAATGCTCTGAAATGAGCATGGTTTACACCTCGAGAAACCCTATTAACACCAAGAAGCAAGGAAAAGAATGACCAGCTTACCTGTGTGTTAACATATAACCCCAAAGCAAACAAAGTGAGGCAGATCATTCAAAGAAATTGGCGGTTGATTGACCACTTGGGGTTGGCTACACCATTGTTTGCCTTTCAAAAAGGTAAAAATTTGAGAGAATACTTGCTTAAAGCGTCTAGACCAGCAGCGCCAAAAAATGATGTAAGAACTATGATGGGACTGCCACCAGTCCAGGGACACTTTAGATGTCAGAATTGTGTGGTTTGTTCCCAAACAAGTGACTCCAAGTTCACAACCATTGGTGATAAAAAACATTTCCAACTGGGTTTTTCGAATTGTAATTCGAAAAATTTTATCTATTCAATTGAATGTCCCTGTAAAAAAACATATATTGGCCAAACTACTCAAACCGTAAAACTTCGTATTCAACAACACAAATCACGGATTCGTTGTAAAACCCTTGGTGCCCCATTGGTCCAGCATTTTGTGGAAATGGGCCATGATGAGGATGAATTCAGGTGGACTGTTTTGGCAGTTATGCGCCCTCTGAATAAAGCCATTTTGCAAAATACTTTGAATCGTCAGGAGGCGCGCTTTATTGAGAAATACCATACAGCAATTAACGGCTTAAATGATAAGGATGAAATTTGGGACTTGATACAGTAGGAGCTTCATATGAGAATAAAGAACTTTAGCTTAGGGATAGCAAATGCATTAGATTTCGTCAGGAGAATTCCCCACATGTACAGACACTGTGTATAGATGTGCACATTAATATGTGTTTTAAGAAGGTGAACCTTTATGTTAACAGGTTCTCCTCCCCTGTTTTTTCATGCACTGTGTATAATTCTGGTGGTACTGTTTCTGATTTATTCTTTTTTTATTATTTACTATATTATTTGTTTTAAGTTAACATATTTCTCCTTTTATTTAGTTTATCTTGTATATTTTATATAGTTGTTTAAGGTATCTTCAGTATGATTTCCTCTTTTTACTTTGACTTTTAGTGAATGCACAAAACTAAGTGAGAGAGAAGCCGGTAAAATAGTTGTTCTCTGTAAACGAACTATTCCAATATGGCCGATACTTTGCTTCTCTGTTTTTGGAGTCTTTTAGTCCCTTGTTACTTTCCACACGCGGAAATAAGTTTCCGATAGTTTCTCATGAACATACTTACGCAGCGAGAGAGTTAGCACCGACAGAAGCGGAATAGAAATCGAGGAGATAGTTGAGAAGTAAGGTAAGAAAATAAGATGAGGAGATGTAATTGAGCTTAATATACTTGGACTCTGTAGTACCTTTGGACTTATACTGTGTCTCCGCTTCTTTGTTTCTTTCCGAACCAGCGTGTAATCACGGCGGAAGAATTCCCTTGACCTTAGTACACGAATAGGGGGCTCAGTTGATTTTCCAATAAGGTATGAAGAATGTAGCCCTGTGTAGTATTTTGATTTAGTTACTCATAACAGTTGCGATCAGTCGGTTTTGAAATATATCCATTTTGTTATAGAGATGGCATAGGGGTCGGACCCCCGGCGCCCTACTCCTTGCGAGTACACAATACTTACGCTTGTTATGCTGGTTTGAGGAATCAGCCGAAGGTTAGTCAAGCAGTGTGTATATACATGGGGAAAGGTTCCCAGATATGTTCGTGATAGATTTTGCTCAGAATAATTGTCATTTTCCATGTGATTCGAAGTGTACATACGTGATATCGGATGGTGGAGGTATCTGGAGCACTATTTTCCTTGACATGGAGAGTTGTTTAGGGATGCACATACACATATCTTATATCTAGAAAGTTGTAGGCATGAAATTTATTCTGGATTACTCTTCACTTCATTTGGTGTTTCTTCCCTTGTGGTGGGACTTCTGGTTTGCCTTTCACGCTTGGGGATAAGGACCTGCATATATACTGGAGAGCATAGAGGGCTTTGTGTAATTTATATGTTATTGTAGTGTTTTTCTTTTTATATAGATTGCTGCTGTTTTCCTTGTCCTGAAGAGGCCAAAAGGAATTGATTGGCTGAAACGCGTCCACGTCGACATTTTGGTTTTACAGAGGGATCCTAAATAATTTGAGTGTGTGGGGATTTAACAACTTTGCATTGCTTTTGAATTTGTGGAGATATCGATTTCCTTATGCAATGTATATGCCCTCTGGGATGTTCACATTATTGAAAGGTGGATTCATAATCGAAAATTATAATTTAGGACAGTAGCGTAGTTTCGTCATATGTACAGAGGTGTTGTATTGTAAATATATGTTTTTTGTATATGCTCAGCAAAAAAACGAAGCAAATGAGATATGAATTTAAACACATATGAAAGGATAATTAAAAGTGTCCTTTTTCAAAAAATACTGTTCTATTTTTATCTCCATACCACGTTTCCTTATAATGAGTACCCGGTATAAACAACTGCAACAAAATAAAGTGTTGGTGTGAGTGGGACTATGAGACAGATGTCCCAGTGCTTAATAATCTTGGGGTTTACCGTACAGATCGAAGTATTCCACAATTAATTTACGATACTTTGTAGTTGTGGAATAAAATGCAGGCTTGTTTGAAACGTTCGATGCGCCGATTAATACGTGGTGCTGACTGTAGTGAAAAACTAGAAATGAAACAGTGAAGACGACCCCGTAGCTGCCTCGCTTTTGCTTTCACTGGCGCCAGGTGCTAACATGGAATGTTTTCAAGCGGCCTTGTATGTCTTACGCTCACACGCGTTCATACAGACACAGCCGCACAAGGACATCGTGGTTGGGGTGCTAGTTGGTAGTGGTGGTGGCAGCAGTGGTGATGTTGGGAACAGTGGTAGTAATGAAGCCGCAGTAAAGTGCGGAGTAGAGCTCTGAAGGACAGAAGGGCAGAGCAGAATCGAGGCCTGCTGAATACCAGATGAGCTGCCCCGCATGCAGGTCAAAGGAGCTACTCGGAAATCGTCATTGAAAAGAAATGAGCTGCATCAACGAGGGCAGAGCAGAAGCCGGGGTTGCTCTTTACCACCATGGAAAAAACAGAAGAAGCGGGGCCCTGCAGGAGACATAAGAAACATCAGCGCGCGCCTCGCGCTGAAAGTAAAAAGCAGCAGGGGGAGGGGATAGAGGAGGGAGCCTAGGCCTGTTTCCCTTACGGGAGCGAGCAAGTTAATTACAAACATATGGTTTGAAAGTTCGCTCCCGCAAGGGAATCGCCAAACGTGCATGCGTTGCCATTCAAAGCAATGCAACGCGTGCACGTTTTTGCCCGCAAAGCTGTGCTGATTACTAACGGTCTTTTTCCTAAGCAACGCATGCACGCTGCATTGGCGAGACCTAAAATGTATTCTATATCATGGCTGGGCAGAGGGAGATAAGACTTGGGGTGTGCAAAGTTGTGACGTTTTTTCTGTGAAAACTATGTAGAAATCTTAAAGTTATCTGTAATTGAGATTAATGACTTTCTTGAAGCTTATAAGATTGCATACTTTCATTTTGTACATGATTGTTGTGAAGGACAGTAGTTTTAGCATAGTCCCATTTTGTCTGTTTTTACTGGTTGTATAATATTGTGTGCTATACCACTTGCAAACAATAATAGTGCCTAGGTGTTCCCTCAAAAACATGCATTGGACATTTATTTCCTTACTTTGTGTTTTTAATTGTGCTGTAAGGCAGAAAATGCAGCAATGACATGGAAAATGGTTGTCGTAAGTGGCTGAAGTTTGTGGTTGCATCACTCACACATAAGGCAAAAATACATGTCTGCCAGGAGGACCTCTGGATGGATGAATTTTGAAAGCACTGCAGTAAAACGTGGAAAACGAATAGTTCCTTTGTATGGACTTGAAGATGTTTTTTTTATAAATTAACAAGAAACTGGTAAAAAGTGCCTTGTACGTCTACAGGGCAAGGTTTCTAATACATACAAATGTCAGAGGACTAGTTTAAAACATCGTGCCCTCAGTGTGGCAAAATGTCCAAAAGCTGTTTTTACTGTCAAAGTTTAGGATATATTCTCCAGGCACAGACCTAGATATAATTCAAATTCTTTATTTGTACTTTTACTAATGTGAGAAATTGGGTTGTTGACAGAGGAGAGTGAAACCCATCTCAAGCAACAGCCACAATCGTTGTCAGGGTGAACCACGAACAGTCACTAAATTAACATGTGCTTAACCCTCTTATAGTTTGGCTCAAAAGCAGTCAGGTTTAACTAAGAGGCAATGTGTAAAGTACTTATGCAGCACACAAATAGTAATAAAGTAATAATCCAACACAAGAAAAATACTAAATCAATTTCCAAACAAAAAAGTAAAATGCAATAAATTATTTGACACCAAAATGACAAATATCCAATCAGTAGACCCAGTGATATACAATTTTGAAATTTAAGATGAGTATAGCGCCTAAAATCACAAAGAGCCACTTGTGGTTATCTGGTTGTCCGAGACTGGGTAAAAGTAATCAGTTCTGGACGAGCTGCGGCAGGATACAGGGACCAGGCTAGTACCACTGTAAATGTTACCCTCTAAAGTCCAGCATGAATAGTTTTGGTCATGGTGGAGGATGCTGGATGGGGCAGGAAGACTGTAGCGGATAGTCATCACTGTAGCTCAAAGAGTGGGCCGGAATGGCGGACAGCTGCCTCTGTAGCATGAAGATCCTGTCGGGTGTTGTGGACAGTCGTTGCAGGAGATTCGATTTGGATCTCACCATTAGCTGTCAATGCTGTTGAGGGAAGTGCAGGTCAGGCATTGCCAGTCATCACTGATGGTCAATGTTGCAAAAAGAGTTGAGTTCACCTGAGCTTTGTGTTGCTGGACGGCACAGGCTGTAAGATCTTGGTGCAAACAGGCCCGTTCGTGGTCATAAAGAGAAAAACATCAGGATTTCTCAATTTCTCCAAGGAGGAGTTTAACTAATCAAAAATCCAAATAGTATCCTTTCTTATAAAAACCAGTATAGTAAGGAGATAGAGAAACACATATACTCCACCGCACTCAGAAATGGGAAAAGGAAGTAAAGGAAAGAGAGCCTGAGAGAGAGCACCATAGAGCAAGTGAAAGAAAGAGCGAGTGAGAGAGATGAACAGAACAAGAGAGATGGGGTTAACAGGTAGCAGCATATCTATAGAAGAATATTATTCACTGGAGAATTTCGCTTACAACATGGAGGTAAAAAACAAAAAAATTACCTAAGTTGAGCAAGGTGGCTGACAATCAAACGAAACAGGATTTCGAAAAGCTTGATAATACTGATTGCAGAATCTTATTCAAGATAAGATCCATCATGTCTTGCCTTTGAAGCACCCATTTACAAAATCAGTCAGGGAGCGAGCAAGCACAGAGGGCGAGCCTGCCTTCAGAAATGGTTTGCAGTAGGGGGGCTGTCTGACAGAATATCAAAGTGAAAAATATGACTTGCTTTTGAGGAGCTATACCTTTGTGTGCCACATGGTGTCTCAAGTTCTGTTTTTAACCTCAGAGGCAATGAGCCGAGAGTCTGCTAGGAGGCAGTCAGGTGCCCACAGCTAGGGAGACTATTCCTTTAGACAACAGAGAAAACTGAAGCTCTGTGCTTTCTTTAACCGTAGAACATTACTGTCTCGTCTTGGCTGCATATTCAGTCAATAGACCAATTTATCTCAGAATCAAGCTGCAACATGCACAGAAGCCAGTCTTAGCATTCCAGCAAAATGGACACCAAACTTAGGGCTAGATGTGCGACTATTCCATTTTGCAAGTCGCTAATTGGAATTTTTTAGATACTAGCAAAATGAAAGGTACAAATGTGTCCAAGACACTTTTAGCAATTCCCAATGTGGTTGCAAATGACCTGCCTCATCAATATTCATGAGGCAGGTCGACTGTGCGACCCATTGGGAATGGCCTGCACTCACAGGGATGGTGGCCTGCTGGGGCCACCATGTCTGTGACTGTTTTTTAAATAAAGCCTTTTTTTTAATGTAGCTGTTTTCCTTAATGGAAAACAGGATGCATTTAAAATAAAAAAGGAAAAGTTTCCTTTTCATTTTTTAAGAGCAGGCAATGGTTTGTGGGACCACTGCCTGCTCTTAAAAAAATTTGGGGTCCACATTCACAAAGATCCCTTCCCGTTTTTGTGTACGTTACCACCTCCTTCATGGAGTCTGTAAAGTATGAATGTTTTGAGACTGCATTCCAGTCGCAAAACATTCATATATGCCCCTGCGATTCGCTGTTAGGAAGAGACATCCTAGGTATGCACCTTCTTAATAGTGACTTGCAAACGCTATTTTGCGAGTCAGTAATAGGTTACGGATTCGTAAAATAGGGTTAGTACAAGCCAGAAGCCATATTAGTGGTCACAAACAGCCTAATTCTCCACTTGCGACCGCTAAAAATGGCCATACATCTTGCACTAGATCGTGCTTTTTGCCAAACCAGTCAAAGAGAAAGGAATGTACACGCAGTTCCTAGGTTAAAATCCAGGCAAAGCTACTCATCCTTTCATCCTTCTGTTGTTGATAAACTTAAAACAGTTAGATATGGAAAAAGCGACACCTGCTGTTAGCTTTTTTAAACTCACTTTTATTCTTATGATGACTGCATAGGCACCACTTCTCAAGGTTAGGATTTGTGTGTGTGTGAGTATTTGTCAGTATGTGCGTGTGTGTACGTTGGAGGAGACTGAATTACATTTGTTCTCTAAGGTTAAAGTGCTGCTGTATTGCTGTATTACACTAAAATCAATAAAACTTATAGAACATAAAAAAAGTTCTGCTGTTCACACAGGCAAGGGCAAGTCAAGAAGTCAAATATAATTAATAATGAGTAATTTTACTGCCCTGTAAGCTCTTCATTTAGAAAAGGAATTGAAAGCAATTCACAAAGTCAATTGAAGGGGATATATTAATCATTGCAAAAGCAAGTGGGCAGTGAAGGCCAGCTCTGCATTCCTTTCCAGTAATGGATGGCGCACAGACCAAAAAGAATCTCTAGTCGCTGCTATTGTCCACGGAGCACAATTATCTGAAAGGCACACACAGACAACCAATCAGAAAACACCTTTTGTGCAGGAAAATGAAAGCTGGGCAAGTCAACCCTCTGCATTGAAGTGTTCGCCAGCTATTGTGCCAGGTTGGAATGCGAAGGCTGCTTTATGTTACTGTGATGTGATAATTGTTGGAAAGTGGGTTATTGTAGGGGTAAGTATGCACCTACCACTAGTAAGAAGGCCACAAACACAGTATAGGTTCCAGTAAAGTTTTCAGTAAATTAGCCCCTTGCTCAACCCTTTGTAGCTGACAACGAGCAGTCAGGCCTAATTTAGGAGACAGGAGTGTGAAGCATTTAAAACACAACTACATCAAATAAGCAAGACACAACACTCAATAAAACTCCAGCACACATTTATAAAAATAGAATTTTTTTAACGAACAAATAGGCACCAAACTGACAAAAATACAATGTAGGGAACCGGAGATATGAATTTTTAAAGATTAACTACTTTTTGTTGCTTGAAAACATATAGCGCCACTCTGGGGCATCTGACGAGACAAAGTCATGCTTGAGGTCGACCGCGATGGAGCCCTGGTCGGATATACTAAGCAGGAGATTAGGTCAAAATGATACCTTCACACTTAGAACCGTTTTTGGAGCTTTTTCTTCCAACGTCACTCAGCCTCCATAGCAGGCCAGAGGGTTCTCTAGCTTGACTATCATATCCTGCAAGTCTAGAGCTCTGGAGCTTTCAGCGGGGCAAACTTGAAATCCTGGCCATGTTGAGGTTAAAAGTAGCCAGCTTGACTCTCGATGTCGGATAGGTCACCTCATGGAGCTTTTTCACAAAAGTTCTCCAAACTTCAGGAGGTGCTTCTGAAGTTCTTCTTGTAGGTTCAAAGTGTTCAAATCACCAATCCAAAAGTCTGAAATCTCCTAGATGATCTCTGGGATGTCCGGACTACAATCTTCACAATGCACCTAGCCAAATCCTTAAACGTCCACTGGACGCACTCCAGGATGGGTACTCTTGGTGGAGATGATACAGCTGGGCTCTCTCCATCAGATAACCTCGGCTCCGGCCAGGCCACTTATCATCTAATCAAAGCAGTCTGGTTAAGCCTTTTAAGGCTGACCAATCAGCAGACCCCATTAGAAGGCTGGGTTTTGGCTTACAGAGGAGAAAGTTCTATAACTTCTCTTCTGTACTAGTTATGATAAATTCACCAGTGGCAAGTTGTTTAATTTATCCATATCAATTGTTTAAGTCTTTGAATGAAATTTGACTCCTTTCCTAGCAATAGTTATAACTAAAGAACATATTGCAATGTTAGCCTATGAAGCTAAACATCTACAATGGGGAGTCAATGAAATAGACAGTTTTTTTTCTGACCAGGGCATATAAAACATCTTTTATAAGGTGCATGGTTATAGTTACATGCACCCCCCACCCCCGGGACACCTAGGGGAGATCTTGGGGGCGCCTAATTTGTAAAAAATAAGGTATATTAGCTCTTTTGAGGTGCCTATACCACCAAAGTTGAGTTTGCATACAATTTACTTTTAAAGACAGTCTGCAAAGTCAGGCTGTCTTTAAAACGACAGCAGGCACTCCGCAGTGCACACATGCAAGTGCAGGTAATCTGCTGGGCCCCTAAACGTCCACGCCCTATTAGTTTAGGTTGTTTGAACTGTAGCGCTATTATATACTAGGTACATATAGGGTCTGTCAATAACAATTGTGATAGTTTACTTTTAAAGACAGGCCGCAAGGCAGGGCTGCCTTTAAAAGGACAGCAGACAGCCAGCAGCACATACATGCAAGTGCAGGACATCTTCTGGGCCTCTAAACCTCCATGCCCTATTATATACTAGGGACTTATAAGTTGATTGCATCCCCTGACCCTATTATCTACTTGGGATTTAAGGGTCTGTCATTGCCAATTGTAAGTGTACCCTATTACATATACCTTTTTAAGCACAGCACTGACCCTGATTAGCAGAGCCCAAGGTACAGTCAGAGTCAGGTACAACCAGTATCATTCAGCTAAAAGTTGGGGTGAATGGGGCAAAAGGATGACTTTCTAACAATAATGCAGATTCACATTTTTTATATGCACTGTGTGTGACTCTTTCTCACAGGCTAGTTTTGTCTGTATTTTTAAGGCTAATATGAACATGCAGTCACACACGGTTGAGCTATTTGACACACCAGAGCACTTAGATTAGGCTGGTATTTTTGCTGCAGTGAAAACTCCTGGCTTCCGATTTCTTCAAAGGAAGGAACTGCTTTACACTTTTCCTCCATATATACCTGCCTCCCGGATCTGCAGGGGATTAGGAGACGAATATCATGCAAAGGCACAGGGACCATGTATGCAGTTAAACCCATGCCTGGCTATTGTCAGGAACAAGTGATGTAGAAAACGGAATTTACATCACTCGTCAAACTCATGCACCTAAGGGGAGCCAATTTTGCCATGGGGGCTGAGGAATAAGACAAGACCAGTGACCTTAATAACATCAGGAGAAGTGACGTAGCCAGCATTGAAAATCCACTAGAAATTGACATTTTAAAATACAGCTAGCTGATGCTCGCAGAATTATATCAGCCACAATTACGACCCACCACAACAACCACAAACTAAAGGCATATTTTCTGTAAAGATTGTTGAATCAGAGGTGGCGAAGCTGATCACTTGCATTACCGATACACTAATTTCAACACCTACAATTTAGCTCCTCACAACGTCTAAAGTCAATAAGATGAGAATTATGTAAAACTTCTGACAAATTACACAAAATTGCACTGACTTGTGCAAAATGCAAATATGTCATTTGGCGCAATAGTTTAGTGCCTTTGTTTCAATATCTGAGCAGACAGTGCATTTCAGTTTTAAAAAAGCAGGAAAAATGTGAGTGCCATGTACAAGAGATGTTTGCATTAGTGGCACAACAACAGCCCCGGCAGCCCCGACGGTGCAGGGGGAGGCCCAGCGCCAGACGGCCCTCCCTGGCAGTGTGCATGAGGGGGCCTGAGAGCTCCTGACTGGATCTGGAGCATGGGGATCCCCCTCCATGTTCTTTGCAGGGGGCCCCCTCAAGTTTCGTTACCCCCTGACTTGCATTATGGTTATTTGCACCTCTTACACTCTGGCACTATAATTTTCCTGTGAAGGGCAGTGTGATTACACAATGTAATGGCGTTATTTTGGGAATTTCACATAAATATTGTAACATGAAATTCTTGCAATCACAGCAGTGCAATTTAAATTCTGCCTAGGGCTGATTATTACCAGGCTAAAATAACAGCCTTTGCTGCCAGGTAGCTCCACGTAATGTGGAACGCCTGGCTATTTTTCTTAAAGCATGATACATTTTGGAGCATGTAGGTTTGCTTTTATCACTGCCAAAATAGGCTCAAATATCTCAGCATGTAAAGTGCTGTTTCCATAAAGGTGTCCCAAATGGCATAAGCCCACTTGGCAGCTAGCAACATGTCCTGTGAAACTGTGCACACACTTGTTTCAAGTTGTTCTAGATTAGCAGAGAAAGTTTAGCAGAAGGGTAACCACATTTATGGTACAAATGGTAACTTTAATTTAGCCTGCATGCAACCTCTGTCCACTTGGCCTTCCTTTTATTTATTTACTTTATTTGTTTGCAGATTTATGTAGTACAAGGGTGGCCCAAGAGCATTAGAGCACTTTACATGTTGACCAAATTGCATTATACAAAATGAGATACATTTTCCTAGACATGCGACATTAAGGGCCTGATTTAGATCTCGGCGGACAGGTTACTCCATCGCAACCCGTGACGAGTATCCCGTCCGCCGAAATATAAATCTCATTATGTTCTATGGGATTCATAGTTTGGCCGATGGGATATCCGTCACCATTGTGACAGGGTGACCCATCCACCGAGATCCAAATCAGGCCCTAAGTGATTTGCCCGGACTAACAACGTGTGCCAGCACTGGGAATCAGACCTGGTTCCCCAGTTCCAAAGTCAGTCTTTCAGGCCGTTAGGCCACATCGCCCCCCCCCACCCCCCTCCATATTTCCATGGTCACAGCCACAACCTGCAGGCATCTGTCAATATCAAAACACATGTGTTATTTGCCATAACTTGAATGCTTCATCCCTCTCTCCGCCTTTGGGCTTCAGCATAGAAAACCATGCCAGTGATTGTCTGTATGACTAGTGGTGTCAGCCACTGGGCCAGTATCATGTAGTGAGTGCAATGTCCCTGTTTGCCCCACAGTGCATATTGAAGCAGGTGAGCCTCGTGCAAACAGGGACAGAGGACTCTATTACATTCAATGTGTGACGCAACCTTGCCTTCTGGCAACAGAGCAAGTCCTATCTGTCCTGATTTGTGGCCTAACAAACAGAACAAATAGCACCTCACATGCTATCCACGAAGAACTTCCTTTTGATAGGGGATTTCAATTATCATGTAGACATAGCGAATGATCCCAATGTATCCAAATTGCTGGCCAACCTTGAGATGCTTGACCTTCATTTGATAAAGATGGGTCCCACACATTCAGCCGGCCACGCATTTTTTCTAACTTTAGGCTCCTTCAGGCTGAAATTTCTGAACCTTTAATCTAGACTGATCATTTCCTGATCAATTTTCAGATCCCTACTAGGGCCACCTTTCCAATACCTAAAACGGTAAATTGTTTGACATCAACACCAAGGAAGCAGAAGGTTTTCAATCAACTTTCCAATCTCCCAATTTAGATGACTCCCACAACATTAACTCTGCATTAGCCATGTATCAAGATTGCTTTTCCCAGGCTCTTGACATAGTTGCCCCCTATAAACTACACACCGCCCAAATCCTGCCAACCCACTGCTCCTTGGTACACAGCTGAATTAAGAACTGACAAATCAAATTACAAAAGACTGGAACGTAAATGGTGTAAAAGTAGCACAGCACATAGACTCCACATCATCATTAGTATTGATCAAGTAGGAAATTACGCAAAATAATTATTTAATGTCCTAAATGACTTTACTAAACCACGTGCCTGCACCTCAACCATCCCTGCCCTGCAGACACTCTGCGATACTCTAGCCACCCACCTCAAAAACATAATAGAGAATATCTATCCTAGTTTCCATACCAATTCTACTTCGCCAACCTAGCCTGTCTTACCAACCCTATCCGTAACAACACTTCAGTAGTATTTGAAAGGTTTGAGCCCATTTCTTAAACTCAGCTGCTAGACTTGCTAGCAAAAATCAAATCGTGTTCTTCCTCTGATCTGTTTTCCCTGCATGTTATAGTTACCCTTTCCACATTATTGTGCCTACCATTACAACTTTGTGCAACACATCTCTGACTTTAGCTGCTGTTCCTCAAGAATGGAAAGCTGCCCATGTTACACCTATTTTTTTTTTTAAACTTCATGCTGATCCTAAGAAGCAGTAAAACTATCCCCCTATATATGTCCTCCCTCTGATAGGCAAAGTTTTAGACTCCTATGTTAACAATCAATTAATCAATCAATCAATCAATCAATCAATCAATCAATCAGGGAATTGTAAGCGCGCTCCTCACCAGTGAAGGTCTCAAGGTGCTGAGGGCGGGGGGGGGGGTCTGCAGATCTGTTTAGCCGAAGAGCCAGGTCTTGAGGGTCTTCCTGAAAGTGTTCAGGGAGGGGGCGCATCTAATATCTGCCGGTAGCTCGTTCCAGGTCTTGGATGCAATGTGAGAGAAGGATCTTCCGCCTGCTCTGGCTCTTTGGATGCTTAGGGTTTCGGCCAGCGCGAGGTTGGAAGATGGGAGGTTTCTTTTGGGTTCGTGGAAGTTGATTCTGTCGTTAAGTTATTTGGGCCCATTGTTGTGAAGGCATTTGTAGGCATGAGTGAGGATTTCGAAAGTGACTCTTTTCTCCATGGGGAGCCAGTGGAGACTTCGTAGGTGTTGGCTGATGTGTTTGTGTCGGGGGATGCCAAGGACGAGTCTGGCGGCGTTGTTCTGTATTGTCTGGAGTTTGTGGAGTAGGGACTTGTTGATGCCGGTGTAGAGTGCGTTTCCATAGTCCAGTCTGCTGGTGATGAGTGCGTGGGTAACTGTCTTCCTTGACTCACGGGGGATCCACCTGAAGGTCTTGTGGACGATGCGGAGGTTGTTGAAGCAGCTGGAGGTGACGGCGTTGACCTGTCGGTTCATGGTGAGTCGTGAGTCGAGTACGATGTTAACAAACAGTTCTCCTCCTATTTGGAGAATCACCTTCTCCTGAATGCTTCTTAATTAGGCTTTTGTACCTCCCATGGTACTGAGACTGCCCTTGTAGTGGTAGAAGACTCACTTAGTCTATTTTTGGATGTCGGAATGCCAGCTATGCTGGTTGGTGGCTTTTGATACCGTTTCACATTCCATCTTGATTCAATGCCTCTATGAGATAGGGATCCATGGTATTGCCCATAATTGGTTCATAGACTTTCTCAAAGACAGAACTCAAATAATTTCCATTAGCCCCTTTCAATCCAAAATCCTTGTCCAGGGCAAGGGGTTCCACAGGGCTCCGCCTTGAAGCCAACACTCTTTAACATCTATGTTGCGCCCCTTGCTCAACTAATTAAGTCCTGTGATTTTGAAATACTTTCTTATGCTGATGATTCCCAATTGGTCATTTCTTTTGGGCATGACATTGAGAACGTTAAACATCGTATTATTATCAACATTAAAAAAAATTGCCACTTGGATGCCCTTAACTGTCTTCAGTTAAAAGGGGACAAAACAGAGATCCTTCTGTTTGGCAAAGCTCAGCTCCACTGGACTGATGAATGGTGGCCTGATGAGTTTGCCCCTGCTCCTTCTCCAGAGATCACCAGAAACCTGGGTATACTGCTAGATAATAAATTAGCAATAAAAAACCAACTTACATCCACCTGTGGCATGTGCTTTGGGACAATGCGTCTTTGCAGGATATTTTTCAGTGACTTCTGCTGAGCTCTAGAAAAACCCTTATTCAAGCTTCGATAATCAGCCGCCTTGATTATGGAAATGATCTTGCTGTAGCATCTAACGAGTCCCTTCCATCCAAACTGCAGGTGGTTCAAAACACTGCCGTTCATTTAGTTAATAAACTGCCACCTGGAACACCTTCTGTCCTAGTGCTCAGAGCCCTTCACTGGCTCCCCATAAGGGAAAAAGCATTGCTCAAACTACTCTGCCTGACTCAAAAAGCCTTGTCAGCATATTGACCCAAAACTCTGCAGGATACACTCACCCTTTATCTTCTCACAAGAAATCTTAGATCTAAGAATCAACTTCCTCTATGCCCTTGGTGTATTTGAATGTGCAGGTATAGTTGTCGAGCCTGATACTTATCTTGAGCCCTACCACTGGAACAGGTTCCCCTTGATCATACGGGCATGCACTGACTTCCCCGGGTTTAAACAAATCTCAAGACCTGGCTGTTTTAATGCCTGCTTCTCCATCAGTCTGTCACTTCAGCGTTGAGATGCCCCTCCGGGGGCGAGTCCGGGGGCGAGTCATTGCGCTATATCAAGACTTTATTAACATAACGTAACATAAGATAATATAACCCTACATGACATAACATTGCCCCCAGGGCAGCAGCAAACTCACACTGCCATGAGGGCAGCACATTGAGTGAAAGACGGTGAGGCTGTTTACAAGTTGCTCTGTGTTTCACAGTGCAGGCTGCAACTTCCTTCTCTGCTTTAAAGAGAAGATGCAGATCCCCTTATAAACAGGCGGAGTGAGTGATGCACCTGCCTACATGGGGATATCTGGGGTGTCTATGGGATCCCCTTCCTCCCTCCAGAGGGCTGCCCTCCAGGGGTGCACTAGTAGTCCACTACCTTTTGGTGGTTCATTGTGTGTGTGCTCTGCGTTAGGGTCTCTATGACTGCTCCCTTATCCGTAATTGGCTGAGGATTCAGAGCTAAAGTGATTCTCTCATTTATATGCCCAAGTACAAATGAGGGAATGCCCTCTCACAGTACCCCTCTCACAGTAGCACAGGCTCTACATTTTGCGCTATCAGTATTACAGAAGGGGCCGTGCAAGTGTATGTGCCCCCTTTTGTAATACCATGGTTCCCCAGGGGTGCACAAAATGGGCACACATGCCTGGTGCACTACTTGAGTACTATGCATATGTATACTACAGACCCTGGACTCCTCTCTAGAGCAGCCTCTGCATGTGTGCAGAGGAGGGCAACAAATTCTTCATGTGGTCAAGGGAGCTGATGTCCTGCACGACAGAAACCAATCTGTATCTCAAGTACTAAATCATGCTAATTCTTATTCTCCTGTTAAGGACTAGCATATAAGGCAGCTGGCACAACCAGCTGAGAGTAGTGAATGGGATGGCATGATGAGCTGGTGCATTTATGCTGGTTTGCATCATCATGATTTATCTTGATCAAAGCATTGTAGTTTTTTGTGCATTAAACTGCAAATATAAATGTGTTCTAAGATGTTATGGAAAATCGAGGTTATTTAACAGATGTCTCGCAAAAGTTATTTTTGCAACAAATGTTTTTGAAAAATATATTATCTCATGTTATGCATACCACTGCATCATCCATGTTTACTCACGCATATCACGAGTCACCCTAGTTTTCCAAAGGTGATGCTAGTGTCAAACATATTCACATGAACGTAGTTTTAGTTTCCCTGCCTCTTGTCTGTTTTCAGCCACACAGTTTCTGAACAACCACTCACAAAGGCAAGAAAGAAAGATCATAGAAAGATCATTTGATATGCCCACTTGTTAAAAGCTCCATATCAAATTGTCCGAGACTTTCACAGAAAATGTCTAGCACTGATCTCAATACCCACCTTCCCTAGATATTGCCTGCTTCAACAAAGCATTCTGAAATTAAATAGCACAAGTCCTTGCCCAAATAACTGATGTTTTTGCCCTTCGTGTACCGGATATGCAGCAAAAGAAGATATACATTCTGCGTGTGATGTCTATCCTGCATGCAAAGGGACATTGAGCCGAAATCATTGAATAAAACTACTAGTAAATTATTGCACGTAGACCCTGATTTAGAGTTCGGTGGAAGGTTACTCCATCACAAATGTTAGGGGTATCCCATCTGCTTTATAATAAGTACCATGGAATATAATGCACTTGCAATGCGACGGAGGCGATAACGAACTCTAAATCTGGCCCTTAGCTTATGTAATTTGTTGCAATGATGTAAATTTAATAAAATCCTTCTCAACCAAGGAACTTTACTCTTTTCATAAGATATATCTAAGTTCTGAAAGAGTGAGAGATTAGGAGACAAATAAAATTATGAATTGAAAATTTCTAGCATTTACAAACTAGTCAATGAAGGATCTTCATCGCAGTCACATAAGAAGACTTCAAGAGGGCAATTGTAGTTTCCTTTGATGTTACTGACTGCAGCATGTAAGCAGTACTATATGAACCAGGCTTTGTGATTTCGACTTTTTGTGTGCAGCTCAGGAGTGTTAAAAGGAATGGTGTACGCTATTTGTTTATTTTAGCAAAAATACAATTATGTAACTTACTCCTTCTACAGGCTCTTTTATCCATTCCAACTTTAGCATCCCCTGCTGGTGGAGCCGTAATAGATGAGTCATCACTGATTGATATTTTGATAGAAATGAGATTGGAAAATGGATATTATTTTACCAGGCCTCATTTTTCACTGTAAAGTGATGCCACATGCAGTGATGATTGATAGTTATTAAAGTGTAGAACCTGAGCAGAAGGCATCAAGGCGAGCAGGAAGGAACACGCATCTGAGTGAATAAAGGTGCTTGAAAGCATATCACAAAAGGCCCAAATATATGACGGAATGATCGCATTGAATCCCTAAGTCTTTTATTTATTTTTATGATTAATTTTTCATTTCAGTTTTCAGCAAAATGCAGTTCCCGAGCCAAACAGAGGTACAGACCTAAGTTAATGACGTTACGGATATTCCTCCTCTAATCCACTCTGTTCAGACGAGACATCTGTGTAACATTCTCAGTGTCTGAATACTTCACAGTAAAGTTTGACAAAAGAGTTGCAGTATACAAAACAACCTTGGCAGCAAAGCTATGGGCCATTTTCCATGGCTAGGGTTTAAACTGCTTGACTGCACAGTAAGGACAGTTGTCTGGTGTTGGAACTGGTACTTTCTTCGTGGCTGAGGCAGCGCCCAAGCCAGGCAGAACCTACCATTCCTGCTAGAGTTATGTGATTACACTCACTGTATCACCCTTGGGTAGCTTGGCACTTAGCAGTCAGGCTTATCACAGAGGCAATGTGTAAAGCATTGGCGCAGCACTCTTAACGCAATAAATACACTGAGCATCACAAAAGAGACTTCACACGTGGTGTATGTAAACATCACATCATGTATTTCTGGGCATAAATCACACTTGGAAATATCAAGAGCAGTACTAGACCCAACAGTGTTAACATGACATCAGTAATATGCACACTTGGGAAATTCTACTTCACCCCCAACACCCCAGGTCAGTTGATAATATGAGTGCGGAACCCGTGGCACAATCCCTCCTACACCTCTCAGTTACCCCCCACTACTCTGCCAACGGGCTAGAGTCAAAACCTGCCACCTCTAAGTAGATCGGTTTAAGGCTGGAGTCACACTTAGACAGGGGCTCAAGGTTGAAGGCTAGAGTAACTATCAGGGTAACCAGGCAACAGTTGACAAATAGGGGATTGGCCACCGCACGGGAAGTTCACCCACTTTATGCAGAGCAGAATGGGATAGAGGCTGTCATGGTTCAATCAAGAGGACCTACAATTCACCTTACAACACCATATAAGTTCTGCGGAGCACAGGGGCGGTCACACAGGCTCTGAGAAGTGTTCCTCAGCCCAGTCATTTACTCTTACCACCCAGGCCTGATCCAGTCGATACTATCTGGCAACACAAAGTCGTCAGTACAGGTGAGGGGAGGATAGTTGCTTCACCGCAATGAGGGTAAGATGGAACACTTGGTGAATGGGTGAGTGGAGCTGTCCAGGCACCTCACGGGAAGTGACACACAATGTTTGGTGCATGTTGATCCGAGTTGCACCAGAGAATACTGCCACAATGAATCAGGCACAATGTCTGGTGCGCGATGAGAAGAGTCGCACCAGACAATCCGGTTACAATCAACCTTCAGTTGGGTTCACCATATCTCCCTGGAATAAGGTACAACATCTGGCGTGCAATGATACGAGTCGCACCAGACAATACGGTCCCACACACAATCCCAAGTTCAGTAGGACTGCATGAGATAGAATGAGGTACTACTATGGATGTGCCCTCCCTCCAAGGGTTGCAACCTGTGAATCAGACACTGCACGCAATGAGCATGCAGTCAGCGTGAAGCGTGAGACATATGCGGCACGGACGATGAAGCGGACCATGTTGAGTGCCACAACCTGTGAATCTGCTCACTATCAACAAGACTCTTGTGCGTGCTTAGGCCCCATGATGCAAGGGCCACACTACTTAGATTTTGGCACGGTGTGGGGGCCCCACACAAGGCAATCCGGTCTCCAGGCACAATACTTAGTTCCATGCTCACACCGCGCTGCAGTCAGGATCCAAAAGATGAAGAAGGCACTTCAAAGGGTACTGCTCTCAAAGTGGAACACATAGAAGGTGTAGGTCCATCTTTGATGTCCCTGAGACCTCCACAAAGAACACGAGGCAAGCCAAAAAGCCCTTGGAGAGCACACTTCAGGGTGTCACACAGCAGCAGGTAGTCAGCCGAGGTCAGACACCCTTCAGGCAAGGTGCAGGGTCCCTTCAAATGGCAGTCTCCTCCTTGTGCACAACACAGTAGTTATACTGTAGTGTGCCTTTCAAGTTGGGGTGGTTAAGAGGGTTCCCCTTTAAACCACAGATGTCTCCCCTAAATGTCAGTCCTGTCTGCCATGAGGCCTTGGAATGCAGTTTTTTAATTTTTAGTGGGGTCATGATTTGGCTTACCAGATGCCAAGTGTCAAAGCCTCTCCCTCCAATCTATCCAGCAAGGTCCTCAAAGGGCTAAGGACTGTCGATCCAGTTTCATGCCCAATGTTTATAGCTGTCTATGGGGAATGCACAGATGTGCTCTCCCAGCCTCCATTGTGGACTGGAGTCAAACTAAAAGGCACACATAAGAGGTTAGAGCAGAGAAATGTCCACTTTCAAAAAATGGCCTTTCTATGCTATTAATGACAAATCCATCTTTACCACAGGAGAGGGTTTGTCACTGTTAATCTAATGATAGGAAACATTATGAGGCTGCTCCATTGTAAGCCACTATTGCAGCTTGAAGTAATTTCAACCGTTCCCCCATGTTCACCGACGGGAAGAGCAAACCTCATAGGTAGTGAAAACACACATGGTATTCTTCACTACCTGGGCAGGGAACACACATGTGTACCTGCCCTGCCTTTCACCTACCATTTCCTTCACCCCTCTGGGCTCACTCTAGCTTTGGACAATGATTTAGAAAGGCCAACCTGAGCATAAGTGCAACTGCGCACACATAGACCTGCAATGGTAGGCTTCAGACATGTTTGAAAGGCTATTCTTGTCGGTGACCTAATCAGTTCTGCAGCCCGCTAGTAGTCAGTGCAGTTCCTGCCTTTGGTATGAGGTTTACCTCTTTACAGGGTACCCACAGGTAAAGCACCTAAACCGATCTGGTAAACACCGCTTCCTACCATGTGTAGGGAGGGTGCATTCACTTTCCCACTGTATTGCAGTAGGAAAGTGTCCGGAGTCTTAAGGCCAAGAAAAGAAAAAAATGGCAAAAACCAGGAGGACAAAAGCAAAAGGTTTTATTGAAATCCCCTAAGAAGGGCCATGGCCAACATCTGGGGACTCAGATTGCTGCTTGGCTCAGTGCATGTTTACAAGAATTTGTTAGGTCTGCGAGGACAGCAAAAGGGGTGGCTGGAGTGTCTGAAATTACTCTCAGGGACATGGAAAAAGAACCAAGAAACTCAGTGTTCATTGTAAGGGTCTTAAGGCAAGAAGAAGTCCTTTGAGAATATCTATGTGTCAGCAGAAAGTGTCCAAGGGCTGGGTAATATGATCTTCAGGTCTAAGTAATATGCTCTTCGACTCAGTAGAGGAGACCTCAATCGCTCTGGTGCCTCACAGATTAAGGGTCTGTGAGTTCTAGATGATGGTCTGTGAGGGCTGGCCGAAGCAATGTTAAGGGCAGTTCAGCGCTTTTGAGGGTCATTTTAGGATCTCCCAGGAATTCTGTAGGCCTCTTGGGCCAGCCAAGGGTAACCTATGGTGGGGTGGGGTCATTTAAGATTGTCTGTGGAAAAACATTTTTCCAGTGTGGATGGGTGGTAGATGTTGAGTGCCAATGGAATGGGCCTGGACACCAACAGAATGGATCTGAAGGAGTTTCAGGGTTGACGGGGGCTGTCTTAGTTCCGGCCGAAGGTCTCAAGGATACAGTGAACTTGCATAAAGCTGGTTGGACTCCAGCTTGGGATATATATGAGTTTTGGTTATTGACCATTGACAGCTGACTTATGGTCTGTGAGGGACTGATGTGGGTCTGTAAGGATTTTCTGAGTTACACTAAAGCAAGTCAAGAGCCCATGAAGACTGTAGATAATCTGAGATGGCAATTTTAACTTTGTTTATATTTCGCTTCTTTAGTTTTCAAGGCAGTCTTTTTCTATCCCTGTAGTATGACTCTCCCTCCTTATTCGTGATGAGTTTAGGTGTGAATTGCTTTCCAGTATCTAAATTAGGTTGTGTCCGGGTTGAGCCTTTCATATCTCTTTATTTGTATAGCTATTCAGTAACGAGAAAAGTATGTTACCCCTTTTAGACTTACTTGGCTTTTAAGCTTGAAATGTTGGAAGTTTACCCTTTCATTGTACTTGCCTCAGTACAATTCGGACACAACCTAATTGAGATACTGGAACGTCATTCAGATAGAAAAAGACTGCCTTGAAAACTAAAAAAGCGAAATATCACCGATTGTAAATTCAATTTTATATTTTCTAAATTTCAGTTAAAAACCAGTCTTGGTCCTGTCGAGACCTCCTACTGATTAGGTCGAAACACGTCGACTTTTAGCCGCTTTAAGGGTGTTGAATGAACATAAACTAAAATACGATTTGAGGCAGCCGAGAACTTTATTAGGTGTCCTCTTTGTAATCTAGCAGCTAATACAACCCCTTGTCATCAGCGGGTATTCATGTGTCTCACCCTAATAGTGATATTAAGTACTGACTCATGCTTTTAAAAAGCTCAAGACTGGTTTGCTTAGAATTTCTTTGGTTATGTGTTTAATGAAAAATGTATGTGTCAAACAAATGTGCCTACAACAGCCAGTGTTTCCAGGCAACGTTTACTATCATCTCAATTAATGAGTTTTTGTAATTTTTGTGGATGCATAATTTGTTATCATGTGTTGAACAAAGGCCCAAGTGGGCACATATACCCTTTGATGTATGTGATCCAAAGAGTTTGACATTAGAAAATGATAGAAATGAACTGGAATGCATCTTTTTAGACAGACAAGGTCCTCATCTTTTTGTTGTTGCAGTACCCGATGTTTATAGATTTCGGTGGGAGAGTGAATTTCTATGCATATTTTATTTAATTTTCAATTATCTTATTAGAGAGACTGAATTTTGTACGCCTTATTGACTAATTCTTTTTCCATCTTAAGCCTATCTAACGCATTTTTATATTTAATGTGTGTGTATGTTTTGAATTTTGTAGTGAAAGTCATTCATACTGTAAATATATTTAGTTAGTGCTTCCCAAAGCAAAGTTGTTGATTCTGCCAGTGGATCATTTTGCTTAGGAGACCTTCCAGTGATATTTGTGTAGTCACGTCGATGCTTGCTTTTTCCAGTGCTCTCGCGTGTGGATGCATTCAAATCTGAAGATGATAAATGTCCTGCTAGCCAGGAATTCTGAAGAAAAGTAAAAACATCAACCATTGGGGCCTTCTTATGATTAATGCCTGCAGGGATGACAAAAGGATGCAGAAGGAATATCATTACTGCTTGATCTTGATTCACTTGGATTTAACAATTCTCTGTAGAACTTGAGTTCACCTTTACATCTCTTTAGCTTACATCCACTCTCAGGTTTGCGTTAGGAAATGTCATTCTTTCAAAGGCACAAGGCGGCGAAACTATAGGGACACGAACAAGCTCTTTTGTTATTAGGTTTTCCTATTACGAGTAATGATTTTTTAATGAAGAGACTGATTAGAGTAATAGACAACCCTAGCAAGTAATCTAATCCTTATTACATTTCAGGACTAACAGCAACAGAGTATGTAATGTACACCAATATTAGATTTTCAGAACGTCTGTTAAATAAATTGAATGTGGTAATTCCGAGGTGCAAATGGGTTTAAGAGTTTTACTTATGGCTTGTGATAATGCTCATACTAGTAGATCTGGTACTTGCGAGTTCTAAAATTTTAACTAGTGCGAATTACATTTCCACCAGCTGACATATATGAAACTCTTCATATTTGGCACTGATTCCAAATAACACAATAAGTGCATAAATACATATTGCAAGCCCAAACATGCAGTTCCAAGCAAAAATGTCCAAGACATCTAAATGTGTCTAAGTGTGTATATGTTCCGGGCACAAACAGTGCCAGGAACCCTGGTCCTCCAACCCGCCAGCGTTATGACTCAGCAACCCTCCATGCACTCAACCCTGGAAGAAACAGCAACTGCCAGCTGTCAATACCGAACACCACCCATTGCCAGTTGTCCTGCCAAAAATGCGGCTGTCCCTTCACCCACCTCCGAACACCCACTACCCCCACCAACCCACTGGACACCAGTGAACCCAAACCTCTGAGCTGCATCCTCCTCAACGTATGCTCCCTGCACAGACACGCAGTAGAAATCTGGGACCTCCTCAACACCCTCTCGCCCGACGTTGCCTTCCTCACAGAGACCTGGACCAACTCCAGCTCTGCACCCGACATCGCAACCGCCGTCCCCGATGGTTACAAGATCCAAAGAAAGGACTGCCCCAACTACCCTGGAGGTGGACTCGCCATCGTACACAAAAACTCCCTCTGACTCACCATATCCAACACAAACTACTCCTCTTCCCCTATGGAACACCTCCATTTCCAAGTCAAGATCAACCCCAGAACGACTCTACTTGGCACCCACGCCTACAAACCTCCCGGACCATGTGCCACGTTCACCACTACCATCGCAGACCTCATTGCTCCCCACGCCCTTGCATCTACAGACTACATACTCCTCGGAGACCTGAACTTCCACCTCGACAACCCCAGTGACCCCAACTCCACCGCCCTCCTGGACAACCTCACCAACATCAGACCGAGACAGCTCATCACCACCCCCACCCACAAGGCAGGTCACACCCTCGACCCCATCTTCGCTGGAGGACACAACATCCGCTTCCGCCATGCTACACAACCCCTCAGGATGGACCACCACTGTGTCCACTTTTCCTTCGCGAAACCCACCGCACACAAGCCTACAACTTACCCCCCGCAGGAACTGGAGCAAGATCACCGAAGAGCACTTCAACTCCGCCATCAACCGCGCGCCTTCCCCACCACAACTGATGCCAATTCCGCAGCCAATGCACTCCATAAATGGATCACCGACTCCACAGACACACTTGTCCCCCTCCAGTACTCTGACAGACAACACACCATGAAAGCTACCTGGTTTACCACTGACATCCAAGAATCCAAGCACACATGCTGACGACTCGAGAAATCGTTGAGGAACAGCAAAACCTCAGAAGCACGTTCCGCCTACAAGACCGTCATGACAGAACAGCACCAACACATCATAACGATGAAGAAGAATTTAATTCAGAACAGAATCCTCACTAACTCCCAAAATTCTAAGGAACTCTTCAGCATAGTACAAGAATTCACCAAACCCCCCAGCGAATCATCCAATGTCCCTCCCTCCCAGGACCTCTGCAACAAACTACTTCCATCTCAAGATCAGAACCCTCTACAGCAACTTCAATGAGCAGAACCTAGGCACCAACTCTACTACTACAACCGGCAATGCAACCCAGCCCACCATCACCGCCTGGACCCCTGTCACCACATAAGACACCGCCAAGACCATGAGTAGTATACACTCAGGAGCCCCCACCAACCCCTGCCTGCCCCACATCTTCCACAGAGCCGCCTCTGCCATAGCACCCGAACTAAGACATACCATCAACTGCTCCCTCAAAACTGGCACTTTCCCCGAAGACTGGAAATGCGCTGAAATCAAGACCCGCCTGAAGAAGCCCACCGCAGACCTGACGGACCTCGAGAACTTCACAGCCAAAGTCACCAAGAAAATCATCAACTACCAGGTCACCAACTTTATAGAAGCCAAATCGATCCTCGTCTCCTCCCAATCCAGATTCCGCAGCAACCACAGCACCAAGACCGCCCTCCTAGCTGCCACAGATGCACCCTCATTGACCAGGGCCACATGGCTTCCCTCATCCTACTTAATCTCTCAGCAGCTTTCAACATCTCCCACCGCACCTTAATGGCCAGACTCCATGACGCCGGCATCCGAGGAGCCGTCCTTGACTGGATCCACTCCTTGCTCACCGGCCAAACCCAAAGAATCAAACTCCTGCCCTTCCCCTCCCAACCCACAGAGATCTGCTACAGAGTACCTCAAGGATCCTCACTCAGCCCCACGCTGTTCTACATCTACATTGCCCCTCTCACCACCACCATAAAAAAACACAGACTCAGCATAGTCAACACCCAGCTCATCCTCTCCCTCACCAACAAACCCGACATCACAAGACACAGCTTCCAGAAAGGTATGAAAGATGTAGCCTCCTGGATGAGCAACAGCTGCGAAAAGCTCAACTCAGAGAAAAAGGAGTCCTCGTCCTTGGATCCACCCCTCCACATGGGACAACACATGGTGGCCTACCACCCTCGGCAACCCCCCATCTCCACAGACCATGCTTGGAACCTTGGCATCATACTCAACTCTTCCCTCACCATGAACCATCAGATCAACGATGTGTCTTCCTCGTGCTTCAACACCCTGTGAGTCTTCCGCAAGACCTTCAAATCCCCCGAATCAAGTAAGATCATCACCCACGCATTCATAACCAGCAGACTGGACTATGGGAATGCCCTCTATGCCGGAATAAACAAATCCCTACTCCTCAAACTCCAAACCATCCAGAATGCTGCAGCTAGACTCGTCCTCTGCATCCCTTGACAACACCACATCACCCAGCACCGACGAGTACTCCACTGGCTCCCCCTCGAAAAGAGAGTGACCTTCAAACTTCTCACCCATGCCTACAAATCCCTCCACAACATCGGACCCCAATACCTAAACGAACGAATCTCCTTCTATGCACCCAAAGAAGCCTCTGCTCCGCCAATCCTGCCCTGGCCAAAATCCCTCACATCTGCAGAACCAGAGCAGGAGGGCGATCCTTCTCCTACACCGCAGCCAAGACCTGAAACAAACTCCCCCTCAGCATCAGATGCACCCCACCAATGCAAGCTTTCAGGAAGAGCCTCAAAACCTTCCTCCTTGGATGAGATGTAGCTGCCCAAAACCTCCCCTCAGCATCCGACGAACCCCACCATGTAAGGGCTCAGCGCCTTGAGACCCTCACGGGTAAGTAGCATGCTGCACAAATTCCTGATTGATTGATTGATAATTGTGAGGAGGTCAAATAAAAAATTATGTGCCTTACCTTAGAATTAAATACAAACATATACCAATAGCAAATCAAGACCTAATGATGGAGGTTGTCTGCTGAAAAAGATGGCCGTTTAACACCGGAGTTCCAGACTGCCACAGACTATGGGGGATCCTGCAGCACCATCCAAGGTGTATCCACTAAAACTTGTCTGTCTGCTCTGACCCTGCTTTTACCCAGGGCACTGGGAATGGCCCCAGCGGCATTCTCTTTGCTCTGGGGAGCCGCAGAGAGGCTGACGCGTCCTGCGAAACAATGCTTCTAGGAAGGGAGCTAGCATGGAAGTAACCTCTCTGGAGCAGTGGCCCACCTCCATCCTATGGTCGGCGATGCCTGAGAAACCCATCTATCCCCCCTAGGGCTACTTTGGGTGACCTGGCTCCTGAGTGGTGCCTGCTCCACAGTGAGGGGATCCTGCAGCCTCACCCACTTGGCCTGCAGGACTCCCCTGACATACACGGCCATATCAAAAAGCAGAAGCCAATGGTGGCTTGCCACCCTATGACCTAAAGGAGGGCTTTTCATTAGTGGGGGGTCCCTCCTATTTTCGCACCCTTGACTTTTCTGCCGACTGGAGGAGGACCCATTCCCTGTCCGCGGCAGCTGTGTACCCACAACTCACGGGGTAAGAGCTGTTCTTTTGCCCTTGGAGACTATGCACCCTGGCTTGGGGGCCACTCATTTTATATTTCAATTCTTGGCAGAGGCACAAACTGGTCACCCTGGGCCCACACCCTCCTGGACAGGGCCCGGAAAGGAGCAATGGACTGAACTTTGGACTGGAATATACCCGATTACCCAGATGTGCCGGACACTTCCTGCCTTCTACCTCCTCCACCCCCAGCCCAGCTGGCCAGGCCACATATTTTCTTTGACACTCTACGGGACGCACACTGCTGGGGACCAGCTCTCTGTCGGTGGTCCCCCCTTGCCTCATCTGGAACGTGAGGCTTCCCTTCACCACATCACTCAGTCAGCCTCTGGACTGCATCACACCAGCCTGAGAAAGCACTTCCCTTGGTCCTCCCTCTCATTCACCAGAGCACTGGGGTTGACTTCCCCACCCCCACTGAAGGCTTGTCCTCCCAGGGGCCTCCCTAAGCTACCCCTTGTGGTCCTTGTGGCCCTACAGTGGCCGGCTTAGTGAATGAAATCTATTGCAGACTGGGTCTATTCCCACCCCAACTTACCCCCATGCTTGAAGCTTCCCGTGGCCTCTGGGAAGGTGTCCTGCCAGCTGCTCTTCACTAAGCCTGTGGCCCTTCAGAAGCACCCATCACTGGCACCGCCCTGCTTCTTGGAGGAACCGATGGACTGCATCCTTTAGGAATTCGCAGCAGTGTGCCACAAACTTAAAAGAATGGATGCCAAGATCACAGATCTCACCTCAGAAATTAAATATATCAGGACAGACATTGGGGCATTCCAAGGATGACTGGATAGTATGTAAAACCACCCGCCACACTGGAGTCACGCATGGCAGCTTCTGAAGACCAGGTTTCTGAATTTAAGCCCCTCTGCATCAAGGTTACTGATCTGGAAGACAGGAGCCAGTGAAATAACATCTGCTTTTTTGGCTTCCCAGAGAAGGTTGAACAAGACGATGCAGATTGCTTTCTCTGTGATGTTCTTCCACCCCTCATGGGGCTGTCTTTCACCCCACCCATTGAGATCCAACGTGCCCAATGTGTCCATACTCTCAGGTAAGTCGACGATGGCAAACTTTGCCTGCTCACAGTCTGTCTTCTGAGGCACATACAGGTCTGGCAAATTTTGACCCCTAAGATTAAAAAGGGCAAAAGATCCACATGGCTGGAGATTTTTCTAGAGAGACTAATGATAAAAGGTGTGCTTTCCTGGCGCTTCATCCTGCTCTACAAAAATGGGACATCAAATGCCGACTACTTGCACCAGCTCCAATGTGAATTATCATGGATGGCAAGTCAAGAGACTTTCTAGAACCAGAGGCACAAAGAACTTTCATGAACTCACTATAGTACACCACCATGGACACAGCCTCCCTCCTCAGCCCCTGAGGATGCTCTTGCACCCAAGATTACTAGACAGTTCCGTCCCCTGGGCAAGCTGCAGGAGAGGGGCCTCAAACAGCACTCCCAAAGCGGGAAAGACAGAGCTATCTGGGCAGTGATGGAACTCATGCAGAAGGCAGATAGAGAGGAGTCCTGCTCACCACTGAAAACAGCTGAGGCTTCGGAGTCAGCTAACAAGTACATCAGACGAACCCTTGACACACTGTGCCACTGACCGAATGAGTAGCTTCACTTGTTTCTGTTTTCTTTGTTGCTGCTTCTATGTATCTATGTCTCTCAATTCCAAATGTTGCCAGCTGTGTTTCATTGTTCTGCAACAGTTCGATTGCATGTTATGATGCTGCCTGTTATTCCCATTTTCACTCTCTTATCATGCTGAGCTTGGCCAAGCAAGCCCTCCCCTCTTCCCACTGCGCACCCATTGGCCATAAGCACTCCTCTGCCCAAGGGGCTGACTACCCGATCTGCTCTGTTTTCACAGACATGGCCTCCCTTCCAAAGCAGTCCTTGAAGGCCTGCGCCATCCTTCCCCCCAGAACACTGGGTATCCCTTACCTTACGCCCCCTCAGAACACCCAGTAGCAGGCATCGCTACCTGACCAAGATCCTCTGCAATATCATCGCTTGCCTCCCCAGACCCCATCTTGCTTTGTCTCCAGATCCGACCAGGCTCTCGGTGCCCCCAAGTGTGTCTAAGTTTTAGCTCCTCCAACTAAAGATATATTACTTCTCCTCCCACCCATCCTCCCCACATCCCTAGGCGAGGGGTGCATGACCTCCCCACTTACCCATTTGACCTGCACACTTCCTCCCCTCCACTCCCCATACGTCTCCTTCCGCCAACCCTGATCCGGGTGACTCTGTGCTACTGCCGGCCTCACCCGCCTGCCCCTCCTCCCCTGCTGTCACCCCCCCTAAGCATGACATTGTCTCCCTGACGGTTTTGTCTTGGAATATCCATGGCCTCACTCATTACATTAAATGGAAAAAGTCCTAGCACACTTGAACTTGAAGCATGCTGACATTGCCTTATTGCAGGAATCTCACCTCTCTAGTCCTGATGCAGATAAACTAAAGCAAAAGGGTTACCTCTCCTGAGGCTTGACCTGTACTGCCACATCATTGTATTGTTTTTATCTTTTTAAGGGAGAAATACTGTTGCTCTGATCAGGTGCTTTTAAATTCTCTGGTCATTGCTTTTTACCGTGTCTTACCGTGCACGTTGGTGGCTGTTGTCTGGTTCACTCACCGCTGCCTGCGGCGCTGAGTTCCTGGCAGTCTCGGCGGGACCGCCATATTGGGGATAGTGAGGTGAGCGGACTAGTTGTTTCCTTACCCCACGCTATATCTGGCTCAATGGCGCGAGCGCGCCGTCGGCACGCCAAAGGCAAGCCCATCTGTGCCCGTCCGCATTCGGCCCGCGCTCAGCGCTAAGACCCCTGATCCATTGAGTTCAGGTAAGTCTGTTCATAATTATTCTAGAACAGCATTGCTTGTGTTAAATGGGGCGGGAAAGGACCCAAATTGTGTCTGCTTGTCCTTTAACTCATGGCCGAATTCTCAGCCAGCCGCCTGTCCTACTTGTAGAGCCTCGCTTCCTAGATTTTACTATTTAGCACCCCATGAGCTGAGGGACCTTAACTCAAAGCCGGAGGGCCACAAGGCTACGGTTTGTAAGTATGTGTTGATAAATGCAAGATCGCTGGTCAAACATAGTACTGAGTGTGCACGACTTATTGAGGAAAAGGATATAGAAATAGCATTTATTACTGAGTCTTGAACTGATGAAGTCTCAGGGCCAGACATGGTGAAGGCCACCCCACCAGGATTTGTGTGCCATACCCTGAATAGGTCAGGGGACAAAAAAGGGGGAGGGCTAGCACTGATTTATCCAAGTTCATCTAAAGTTGCCTTTCACCCTATACTTAATGCAGGCTGTGAGGCTTTGTCCTTTAATTTTAACCTGTCCTGCCACAACACCTTTAAAGGCATTTTAGTATACAGACCCCCGGGCACTAAACATCCCTTCATCGCGTCCATTGGAAATCTGCTGGAAGACAGCATCTGTTTGGAATCCTACACCATCTTGGGGGATTTAAATTATTATCTGGAGGCTCCTCTTAATCCAGATACAGCCACTCTAATTGACATAATGAACAGTGTAGACCTCAGACAGCAGGTCACTGGCCCCACTCATGTGGCTGGACACACCCTGGATGGCATCTTTTCCAACCATCCAGGTCTCCAGGTTACGGGTGTTCTACCCCTTGCCTGGTCGGACCATTCGGCCGTCCAGTTTGAGTTAACCCTCAAGGCACAACACTTAGGGGGGGCAAGTGTTAAGAAACGGATTGACATCCGACCCTGGAACAAAATGGATAGAGAAGCATTCCAGGAACTCCTTACCTTGACGTCTATACAAATAAATTTGGGAGTGGAGGAAGGGACGATCGCTTATACTAAATGGGTGGAGAACGCGAGTAGCAAACTAGCCCCAGTTATTAGTATCGTACCTAAGATATCGACTCCCTCCGCCCCCTGGTTCTCAGATGAACTGAAAAAAGAAAAACTCAAGTGTAAACGCCTGGAGCGCTCCTGGAGGAAAGAATATAAGGAAGTAGAGAAGTTAGCTTACAGAAAGGGTCTAGCGAACTATAAGCAACTTCTGTTTGCCACTAAACAAAAATTCTTTGTCAAGAAAATTGAGTTGGCAAACAATTCAGCCAAAGAATTGTTTAAAACTGTCCTAGATCTTTCCTCCCCACACCCGGTTACATTACAGCCTAGTCAGGAACTCTGCGAGCAGATTGCCAAATTCTTCCTGGAAAAGGTAGAAGTGATCTACTGTAGCAGGAAGCATTTGTACTGCTGGAGCAGGGTTTTCTATTTAAACCCAAACATCAGCTTATATTTTTGTATGTCATAATTAAAAAATACTTATAATTAATTATTAAATAGTAAGTTTTGTTAAGTTTTTTAATTAATCAACCTTACTAATGAAAGAACCACACGTGGGAATGCAATTGCATGGCTAAATTAATAAGTGAACTAAGTTGGTGAGCAAATTAATTAAATAAATGTGGCTTATGTGTTATTTGTTATGTGATTGCGCTTTAAAATAATATGCTTTAATGCTTCTTTATGTCGCAAAAGGCTAGATAAATACATACACATAAGGGTATTAGTGGGAATTAACACTGTATAATCAATACGATGTAGTAACGATGTTTTGTGTTTCTTTTTAATTAAGTTGTCCATTTTGGCCTGCTAAGAAAATGGCCGACATCTACAGCCTGCATTTGAGTAGATGAAATATGAAGAGAGGCCTCGCTGATGGTAACCTCGGCCTCTGTCTGAACTAAAAGTTATGAAAAAACAACAACTCTGGGATGGTCGCCAATTATCCTTGGTAGAGAACATTTGTCACAAATGAACATTTTTGATAAACTTGCGGTGGCTTCACTGCGAGTGATACAATTCCGGAGAAGAGCATCCATGGACGTTGCAAACTAGTTTTGGACTTCCTATTTCCGTGTTTTTATTTTTGAGATATCCGAGAGCGGAGATTTTTCTAATGTTGCGAGCTAACATCCTTTCCTGCTCGCTCTGCTCAACGGACGTTTTAGAGCTTGTTTGTAACTTTTAATATGTAAGTTTTAGTATAAATATGACTAGACTAGAGAGGGTCTAAGGCCACTTCTTCCAGAACTTATGCTCAAGAGGATCGATGCTGACTGAAAGGACGGCGACTCGAGAGACTTTGATTCATTACTGAGAGACTTGTCCTAACTTAGAGTACGACATTTAGCCAGAATAGGTAAATATGAGAATAATGATTTTGCAATTGAATGGCTTTCCTTATGAACTAATTTAGATAAAGTAATTTCTGTTTGAATTACAGTGTCGGGTGGTTATTTCTTTGTCATGTTATTGAGATCTCAAATGTGTTAAACTGTTTAATCATGACTCAAGGCAAATCAATTTGGTTGCATTGACCTCTAATTAGGTGCAGATTGATTTAGGAATTCTTCCTTATATTCAGTGTGGATAGAGTAATAGAATGAATGTTGGTGTAATGGGCCCCACCAGCCTATGATGAGTGTATGTGCGCATGACTGTGAAATTACTCTGTCCGTGGAAGTAGGAGGAATTTATAAGCTCTGATCTGCAGCAGTTTCCTGGTAGCAGTATGATGGTTTTGATTATTGTCTTGATCTGATAAATTGCTTGTACATAGGCTTTTGGATTTATTGATTTATTGATTGATGTTGATACATGTACTAACACTAAATGTTGAAGTCGTCGTATTGAGTTATATGTAGTGTGTACGGCTTCTGGGACGTAGGGAGTCGGTGACAGTTCCGTAGTAGGGCAGAGGGAAGTGAGTGCTGCTCTCGGGAAAGACGGGATTGTTGGCCCTGTACGAATGCAGGGAAAAGCGTGTGACAATTGAAGTTGCGCGTCGCATTGTCTGGGTTCGATTCAGTGACATCGTCGTGTGTTACTATTAGAGACATATTTTCTGTATAAGAGAAGTGTGTATGGTAGCGAAAGATATCTGTGAAACTCTGGTCTTAAGTCCCAGGGATCCGTAAGGTTTGCCGTTAAAGCTTACCGCTGGAGAAGTAATAGGTATTCTTTGAGCTTGTTCGAAGGACAGAGCAGAGGTAAGCGCTGCTTTGTTAACGTATGTTATAATTCTGTAGTAGGGCAGATTGTTCGCTGTTCTCGGGAAAGACAGGAATCTGTGTAAATGTGCTACATTTCCTGGTGTGAAAGTGCGTGAATGTATGGGCATTTAGTTGATTGTGAAACTCTTAGGAATATTCCGGGAGGAAACAGTTAATGGATGCATGTTAGAAGGGCAGAGTAGAGGGATGTGCTACTGTGTCAACGAAAGTAATAATTCCGTGGTAGAGCAGAGCTAAGCGCTGTTCTAGAGAGGAGCGGGATTCTCGTGGGAAAGGTCTTTACTATTCTGTGGTTAGCGGAGCAGACAATGGAGATGTTTATATGTTGTAACTAATAGATTTGTAGAATCTGAAACAAAGTCTACTGAGAAGGTTTTGCAAAGGAGGGGTAGACGAGTGACAGGAGACAGGAGTAGAAGCGACTGCAGCGACTACTGACGTCAGAAAAGACCGCGCTGTGATTGGACAGTGGGTTAGAACAGTGAAAGTACTGTGATTGGTGCGTTGGTGTGAGCCGCGCAGGGATTGGACGAAGTACAGGGTGACGTAGACGCTCCGGGATTGGTGCGTTAGTGTAAGTCGCGCTGTTATTGGGCAAAAGATCGTACAGTTGTAGAAAGGACTAGAGGGTTGTGGTAAACGCAATAATGTATTACCAAACAGAGGAAAAGAAAAAGAAATCCTTGTTCAGTAAAATTAAAAAATGGTTTGACAAGGATAAGGATATAATAACTAGAGAAGGTGAGTTACTACCTCCGACAAGAACCCCTGCATCCTTCATGGTTGCTAAATATGGGTATCATACCTGTATTTGGTTAGACAATTGGGCTAGGTATACTAGAGAAGATGGTGTACTAGCATTCCCGGAACATGGTTCATTTAATCTGGATGTGTTGAGAAATTTAAGGGAGAGAATGATGAGCCTAGAGCCCAGACCAAGGCCGACACAGTTCGAGGCATTGGTAGAATGGGAAGATGAGGTGCATGAGCGAGAAAAGCAGAGGAGTGGAGGTAATTATAGGTATATTTTTGGAAGGAAATATGATCGTGAAACTCATCATGATCGAATGAGGAGATGGCGAGATGCTAGTATGTCAGGGGGACTATATCCTATGAGAACTGTTGAGGAAGCAGAAGGGAGGAAAGGTACGGAAAAGGTACATGATGCAGAATTGAGAAGGTATGGGGCTAATGACTATGAGGATGAAGTCTTGGATGACATGATCTACAAGAGACCACCTCCATATAGACCAGAACCAGAAGTGAGAACACCAGTTGCTACCCCAATGAGAGATACTTTGCAAATCATTAAAACAGAAGTTGTGACACCTGATCTGAAAAGTGGTAGCTCTTTCGCGGAAAGGGAGAGAGGAAGAGAGAATGAAATTGAGGATGAAAAAACAAGAGAATTAGCAACAACCACATCTGAGTTGACAGAAAAGATCAGGGAATTAACCAAGAATCTAGAAGCTGTTACAGTGCCTGTAACCATAGGTCCGGTTATGCCTATTTTTGATAAGCAAAGAATGGGTGAAAGTGGTTTAACAGTTCCATATGTAGGAAATGGACTAGTTTGTTCTCCGGGAGAGTCAGGAATGAGGACGGGAGAAAATCAGTTGAGACATACTATATGTCACAGCTTTCCAAACTTTTCATGTTGGTGACACACTTTTTCGACATACATCATTTTGTGACACGGTAACGCAGTGTAGCGAGCGAGCTGGAACCCCCTAAAAGGGGTTCCGCGGGTCCTTCCCCCGAGAAAAATTTGAAAAAAAAGAGGGCACATGGTGCATTTTCAAGCAAATTTGAGAAAGCAGGAAGGTTAATAAAGCAATTTTGAAACGGTTGTTTCCCAAATCTATCAAACATGATAGTTCTTTGTTTCAGGGTTGGAAGTGAAAACGCAAATTTTCCAAGCCTATGAAGGGCCATATTATAATTTTACATTTCAGTTTTGAAGGTTAAAATGACACATTTTCAACTTCCAGTATTGCTTGTGAAAATGGTCCATTTTCAATTTTGAATAATTGTTCTAGGTTTGAGTACAAATAAAATATGTATGCAAAGGTACGTACATTGCATAAACCTTACGAGGGAGCAAAGGTGTGTTACTGCCTCTGCTCTTCCGGCTGTTGGGCTAGTGCTAGTTCTTATTACTGTTATGGTCTGTTTGGGATGTAACAAATGCATTTGTCCTAAAATGTAAAGAAATTAATGATTTCAGGTTGGGTATAGGAAGAGAAGAAGTTAGATTTTCCGTGTTGGAATAAGTGGCTTTATTAGTGTTAAACGTTGAGAGTTAACATGATTACCTCAAATATTTCGTCTGTAATGCAACTGGTGCTCCTCTAAATCGGTATGGTACCTTTGGGTCGAGTTTGCGCTATATAAAACTACAACAACAAAAAAGGTTCTTTTATGTTTAGTTTGAAGTGAGATGGTCTTGGTCAGGGGTGATGTTCCGATTTTGTGTGGATTCGTGTATTTCTGGGATCCCGGCTTCCTTTGTTCAGACCCAGATTCTTCATCCTCCGCCCAAGGTGAGGGCCATGTTCCTACTGTTTCTCACAGGAAGTAGGAGTGTTGGACTTCCGTTCACGCTGAGTGAATTCTGAGGGACCTGGGAAAACTCCAGCCAGTGTTGGGAGTCTCCCTTCCCATCTTAGGTTCCATCTCAGTAGCCCATCCCATTTTAATTGGAGACAGCCTCGTTAAGCCCATCTGTTCCCTTCAGCCCTGTTGTCCCTGGGATGCTGGGAGACCCGCTCTAATTAGAAAACAAATTGTGCTGCTTGTGGGGCCAGGGCAGGGGGTGAGTTGCAGCCAGGTGCTCAAAAGGCAAGCACAGACGCATTGTGATGGCACAAGCTCTCTGGAGGCAGCTGCACTCACAATGGCAGACCCGGCTTGAGTATGCACTCGAGGACGAAATGAACGGAGGCTGGACTGGAGCACAGCGCCAGGATCTCTCTCACTGTTTCAGTTCAATGTTGGTAAGTGTTATTGAAAGTCTGCAGTCAGTCAACTTTACTGGGCAGAGAGTAGTTTAAACTACAGAGCGCCAGCCACGGGGCAAACAAACACTATTAGTGCTGGTCAGGGGTCAACTTTTAACCGCATCCTTTTTATCGAACGAAGCTGCGCTCTTCGGAAATAATGTCTTCACACCAATGCCTGTCTCTCGCTTAAGTTTACTCTCTGATATCTTTTCTGTTTTCCCATTTCAATGCCTGCCTCTGTCCCACTTGTTTTCCCCATCTTCTCCTGTCCCGGCCAAAATGCAAACGATTCTCACTCCCTTCTGTCTCTGAGACTCGCCCCCTCAAATCACACTCTAACCTTCAGCTCTCCATCCGAATCGTACCCCACCATACCATGGCATATAATAATGCTTATCGCGTGACTTGTAGATTTAGAAATATTGCCGAAGCTAATCAGATTATTTTACAATGCCGCCCTTGCTGGCCACTTGTTGATGCCCCTCGCATTTCCCAAATGTTCAGAGTTAAATTAAATAATTTAAGTGGTGACATTGTTTTTACCCGATGGTTGCGGGAGCACCTGGGCTGCCACTCCTGTCAAAACTGCGCCGTACCGAGCGCATGGAACGGGGAGCAGAGGCGGCTCTGAGGACTGATAGTGCATTTGACGCGCACGGCAAAGGGAACGCTCTCCCTCTCCTTCCTCCGCTTACCGTACTGCGTCGCTGACAAGCGCAGTCCTGTTCAAAAAGTGAATTTTACCGCATCTGGTCGACGTCGCGCGACACACCAGCACATGGCAGGCGACACAGTACTGTGTCGCGACACAGAGTTTGGAAAGCTCTGCTATATGTGATGGAGAGTCAGATGTACAGCCTAATTCAGGATTGAATACTGGTTGTGTGGAAAGAAATGTTGTGATGGGAGGATCAATTTTGGAACCACAGAGGATGGCAGAACAAGTGAGTACAGGGAAGAAATCTACAGAAATAACGGCTGAGGATTTGAATGATTGGATGAGAGTTCTCCAAAGGAGGGATAAAGATTCTCAGGCAATTGATGTAGCCAGGTTGCGTATAGAACTGGAGGAGCTTATAGCAGGAACAATTCCTACAGAGACGTTAAAAGATCATCATGATGGAGAGTTGTTATTTATGTGCAAGAGCATCACATGGAGGGCTAGGAATACACATGACAGGTTAAAAGGAATAGCGAGTGAAATGGGAATTGACATGGACAAGGTGAAAGCTCTGCAGAAGCCTTACCGAGTGGATTTTTCGGACAAGGATATTGAGAATCTAAATGATGTTGGCCGAACAGGGCAGATTAAGGAAATGATTGGATTATTGCGAAAATGGGGTGATGTGGAAAGGTGGAAGGATAGATGGTACAAAAAAAGAGAAGATACAGTGGACAGGACTTATTCAGCATTTCCCATGAGAGAAAAGGAAAAAACAGTGGATGTCTATCCTATGAGAGAAATTCCTGGAGGAGGATATGTACATGTCCCATGGACTAGACAGGATATTTTGTCATTTACAAATGATTTCCCTCGACTGAGAGAAAAGCCTGTCGAGTGGTATAGGCAGGTAGATAGGTTTGTGAAATTGTCAAAAGTGCTGTGGATTGACCTGAATAGTCTGTTTGATATAATTGTTCCAGCAGACTTGTGGGCAGAATGTAAAATAGTTGTAGATTGGCCTGCTAAGGAATACCCGAGAGATCAAAGAACAGGAGCTCCAGACCCGGAGGTTATGAAAAAGTATGAGCAGGTCATAGTGTTCCTGAAGAATAAGGTACCCCCTAAAGAGACAGATTGGGTTAAGATAGATCGAACACATCAGGAAGCAAAAGAATCAGTTCATGCTTTTTATGAAAGGTTGATACTGGCTTTTAAACAGTTCAGTGGAGATGAACATCTGGGTGATAAGGATTTGAGTCATTTTGTATACAGATTTGTATATGGCTTGAGACCTGAAATCAGTGAAATGATACGTGAGCACACAGTTGATTGGCAGAGTAAAAAGATTGATGAGATCCTGAGACATGCGAAGTACTTCAGTGATGAAATTGAGGCAAAACAAAGAAAGCTGAAGGAGAAAGCGATGTGGGCACAGGTGAAGGTTGCAGAAAGACAAGAAGCACAGCTGGTTGAACAAGCAAATAATCCAGGAAATAGGCCCAGATATGGTACAGGAAAAGGAAATGGGAACATAGAAGAGGCGAAGAAGAAATTTCCGTGCCACAACTGCGGAAAATTAGGGCACTGGAGATCCGAGTGTACGAATCCACCATTAGTGAATAATGACAATCAATCCTTGAATCAACAGGTGCAGAACGAGGGGTGTAATCATCAGCAGCAACAGCAGAAGGTTGTCAAGCAGCAGAATCAAGAACCAAAACCGCCTTTGCCACAGAACAGAGGATCCCAGAAATACAATCAAGACTCGGGATTCTACAATGAGGAACGGGTAAACAAACCGAGACGTACAAATCCAGTACAACAATACTGGCTAAAGAATGAGGGGAGTGAGTCTGAAGGGGACTACTGACGGTGCCGAAGAGAGGAGGAAGAGTGCATACTTGGAGCAACTCTAGAAATAGACCAGGCAGGATCATTTGTAGATGGGAAAATAAATGGGGAAAGTGTTACTTTTTTAGTAGACACAGGAGCGACAAGATCAACTGTCAGGTCAGCAGATATAAGAAATCTTCCTCTCTCGGACGAAGCAATCCAAGTGGTTGGTGTGTCTAATACACAGATTAAGACTCGTCTTACTGAACCAGTAAGGGTGAGGATAGGGAAATTTTCGGACATGCACAGGTTTGTAGTGTGTGACACTAGTCCAGTGAACTTGTTAGGTAGGGACTTGTTGTGTAAAATGAATCGCACAATTTTTTGTACTCCGGATGGAATAGCCTTTGAGACACCGGATGAGGATGTCTTATACAGAGAAACTCTAGATAATAGAGAAAATGAGATTGTTGGAACATATCCTGTATTTAATCCAGATGACTTGCCTCAAGAGTTGAGACACACAGTAAAAGCAGCAGTTTGGGATTTTACTGGAGAGGATGTGGGATTGATGAATAATGTAGATCCAGTAAAGATTACAGTGAAAGAGGGAATCTCTTATCCCAATATCCCACAATACAGACTGACACCAGAGATAATTGAAGGAATAACACCTATAATTGACAAAATGATTCAGCAAGGTGTCTTGAGGGAGTTACTGAGTAGCCCATGTAATTCACCAATAATGGGACTGAAGAAACCTAATGGGAAATTCAGAATAGTACAAGATTTGAGAAAGGTTAACAAAATTGTGGTATCATGCTGTCCCATTGTGCCAAATCCATCAGTGATTTTGTATCAGATTCCTCATGATGCTGAATGGTACACAGTAATTGATTTGTGCCATGCTTTCTTTTCAATCCCATTGCATCATGACAGCCAGCCGATTTTTGCATTTCGGTTTGGACAACGTATTTTGGCATGGTGCCGAATCCCACAGGGGTATACAGAGAGCCCTTCAATATTCAATCGGTTGCTAAAGAAATCATTGGAAAGTCTGATCATGCCTCAAAGCTCAGTTCTAGTACAATATATCGATGACCTACTTGTGGCATCGAAGACACGAGAAGCATGTGAAGTAGATACTATAGCTTTATTGAATCATCTGGCTGATGGAGGATTAAAGGTATCTCCAGCCAAATTGCAATTTTGCAAGAGAAAAGTACATTATCTTGGACACAATATTGAAAAAGGTCTAAGAAAAGTGACCATTGACAGGATCAAAATTATCAGAGGAATGAGAGCCCCAATGACCCAGAGAGAAGTGAGAATGTTTCTGGGAATGGTGGGTTATTGTCGTCAGTGGATAAGTAATTTTTCCCTGATAGCGAAGCCACTGATTAAATTGACCAAAAGTGAAATAAAAGACCCATTGGAATTGAATGCAGAACAAATGGCAGCATTCGAAGAATTAAAGAGCAGATTATGTGAAGCTCCTGCTCTGGGAATGCCAGACTATGAGAAGGAGTTTGAGCTGTACTGTAGTGAGAGGAATGGATGAGCACTTTCAGTGTTAATCCAGAAACATGGACGTCTGAGGAGGCCAATTGCGTACTTCTCATCAACACTTGACCCAGTAGCTGTGGGTTTACCAGGTTGCCTGAAAGCAGTAGCTGCTACATGCAGAAGCTTGGAACAGAGTGGGGGTATAATAATGGGATATCCTGTACGGGTGTTCGTACCTCATGATGTGGCAATTCTTTTGACAAGAAGCAGAACTCAATATATGTCACACAGTCGGCTGACTAAATATGAGAAAATTATTCTGGGAGCATCAAATGTGACTCTTGAGAGATGTGTGAATGTGAATCCAGCGACACTTTTGCCAGATGCTGAGAATGTGAGTGTGAGAGATGATGTTGATCATGATTGCTTGGATGTGCTTGATTACTGTACAAAACCGAGACCAGACATAAGAGATCTGCCACTGCCTGAGAGTGATCATGTGTTGTTTGTGGATGGATCGTGTCTGAGAACAGAAGAAGGTGTGCTGAGTGCAGCATATGCGGTGTGTAAAGTTTCAGAAGTTATGGAAGCTTCACCTTTGAAAGGAGTTAAATCTGCTCAAGTAGCGGAATTGGTGGCACTGACAAAAGCATGCAAGATTGGAAGAAATGTGAGAGTGACTGTAATGACAGATAGTCAGTACGGATTCGGAGTTGTTCATGACTTTGGCCAGCTTTGGCTACAGAGAGGTTTCCTGACCTCGAGTGGAACTCCTATAAAGAATGCTTAAGTGATTGGAAAATTGCTTGAGGCGATACAGCTGCCTAAAGAGTTAGCAGTTGTAAAATGTGCTGCTCATGGACAGGGTGATGATTTTGTTACTCTTGGTAACAGGTTTGCAAATGACATAGCACAGTATTGTGCAAAGAACAATCATTCCATTAACAGGGGAAAAGAGAAAGAAATGTATTTTTGTTCTGTGATGTTTACTAATGTGATGGAAACATGGGATGAGGTGAGGCAGTTGCAGGATGAAGCAGGAGATGAGGAAATGAGAGATTGGATCAAGGCAGGTTGTGCACCACGAGAAAAAGATCATGTGTGGATCTATAGGGATGGAAGACCAGTCATGCCAAATTCTATGTTGTCGACAATGGCAAGAATGTATCATGGCCAGGGACACCTGGGGAGGGATGCTATGATTAGGTCCTTTAAACAGACCTGGTACAATGCAAAGTTCAGGCTGATAGCAGAGAGCATCTGTCAAAGATGTTTGATTTGTCAGCAATTCAATACTGGAAAGAAAACAGTGGTGAGCCTAGGAACAATAGGCAGAGAAGGAGGTCCTTTTACCAGAATGCAAATAGATTTCATTGAAATGCCCCAAGTCAATAGATTGAGATATGTTCTAGTGGTAGTCTGTTTGTTCTCAAGGTGGGTGGAAGCATATCCGACTAGGAGAAATGATGGAATAACAGTGGCCAAGTTGCTGTTAAGAGAGTTAATTCCTAGGTACGGGTTTCCAGTGACAATTGAGTCAGACAGAGGAGGACACTTCTATAATGAACTCATGAGTTTAATTTGTGAAGCATTGAGTATACAGCAGAAGCTACATTGTGCATACAGACCAGAGGCTTCTGGTGTTGTTGAGCAGATGAACGGCACAATCAAAAACAGAATTGGCAAGATGTGCTTAGCCACTGGAATGAAATGGCCTGATGTCTTGCCTCTAGTGCTGATGACTATTAGATCTACTCCAGACAGAACTACGGGGTTGAGTCCACATGAAATAATAATGGGACGAGCAATGAGACATGCATTCGTGCCCGTTAACAAGCTGATGACTATTACTGATGACATGATTTTGGATTACTGTAAAGGCCTGGCTGACGCAGTTCATTCTGTGTTTCACCAGGTTGGATAAGACGCCACCACACTTGAAAAGAAGGCAGCCCATGATCTGAGCCCAGGGGACTGGGTGAGAATAAAAGTGCACAGGAGAAGAAATTGCTTGGTTCCAAGGTGGGGAAGGCCAAGACAAGTCATTCTGACTACAACGACTGCTGTGAAGTGTGCTGGAGTGAAGAACTGGATTCATGCAAGTCATACTCTGAGAGTTCCAAATCCAAAGGATGGGACTGGGAAAGAGTACTTTGAAGAGTCAGATTCCAGTGATGCAGACACTGAAACAGTGAGAAGAAAAAAGAATCCTGAAAGGGGGGAAAGAGAGTCAGAAAGAGAGTCAGGTGATTCTTTTTTCTTACCAGAAGAAGTTTCAAGAGTTACAAGAGGAACATTGCGAACCTTAGAGGAGAGTTCGGATTCTGGAAAAGTGCCTGAAGTTCTAACAAGCAGTGGAGAAAATAAAGAGAAAGGAAGAAAAGAAAAGAGCAATTCCACAGAGACTACACCTGAGTCAAATGAAGAGATTGAGAATCCATCTGAGACAACTTCTGAAGAAGTAGGGTCAGAAGAAGATAGAGAGGGACAGATTGCGGAAGACCCCCGAGGAGGTGTAGGTAACATTCCTGATAAGCTAGGTGAAGGGACAAGTAGACAGCAAGAAGATTGCGTGTCGGAGACCCGAGGAGGGACAGTAGCAGGGAAATCTCAATCGGTGGAGAAGAAGACTGTGGAAAAAGAGAGAATTGTTGATGAACAAGAGGCAAATGAGACAGAATCGGATGAGAGTGAGAATGAGATACCAGAGGGTCGAGTTCTGAGAAAGAGAACTTGGATTGGAGAAAGAAACAATAGAGAAGTGAAACAGAAAAGAAGTGTGAAAGGAGATATTTGGCCTAACAAGATAAAGAGGCTGAGATATCGACTGACACGAGTGAATTCATCAAAAGCTGAGCAGGTGAACGAGGTGTCAAGTCAAAATCAAGCGAAAGAAGAAGAACCAAAAGAACCAAAGGAACCAGAGGCGATCAAAAGAATTAGAAAGCCCAACCAGAAGTACAGGTCACCGGAATGGACGTATGTGGCATTGCCTGAAGAAGAAGAAGAGACAGAGAGTCTAGGAAATCCAGAAGAGACCTTACTGAAAGTGGTTGAGGAGAAGGAAACTGTTGGAATCCTGAAAGTTATCTTGTCTGACATTGGAGAAGAGACAGATGTTCAGGATTTGATACAATTTGATGTTGATGAAGAAGAAGTAAAAAGTGATGAAAATCCAAATTGAGTGAACTAAAGGAGTCACTTGGAGAAGAGTGAAGAAGAAGAAATCTAAAAATTAACAGATTGTAATAATCTAGTGTTCTAGAGATTCAGTAGTGGAGTAGTAGAGGCTAAGTCAAAAGACACAGTCAAAGTAATAAGATGGCTAACACAGAAAATAATCAAAGTAGATGTACCTTTCTGAAAAGATGGTGCAAAATGTGCTGCTGCTGTACAGGACTATTAATGCTATTATGGAGTGTGCTTGCTTTATTAGTTACTTTTAGAGTTACAGTAGATACTTTGGGAATACATATCGAGAATATGACTAACATAGAGAAGAGTTCACAGAAAGTAGTACCAACTAGAATTAGCAATATGTACATACACAAGGATAGGTCAATTAATGATTTTTCTAGCAATGTTTTTTCAAAATTGTTGTATGAATACGTAAAGACAATGGAGGTAAGGGATTGCTACGTCTGTATGCAGTTACCTGCATCCGTTTCAGAGGGAGTTACTTATCATCATCTTCCAGCTACGTATGGAATTTCATGTAGTGTGTTGATTAGTATTTTTTATCTATTAGGGAAAATAGATTATGATATGTCTAATAAGGATAACATTTTTGGGCAATTGCCTATGAATAAAAAACTGAATCCTGCTAAAGAAGCTAACATTTTTGGTGAGATTTTTATTGAAACAGAAGAATTAACATTAGATTACATTTTTAGAAACAATTTAACTTGTAGTTTGAAAGAAGAAGAAAAAGCTTTCCTAGACATGGTAGAGAAAAGGAGAATGAACATGCATGAAAAGGCAGGAGTGAAAATGAGTGAGACGATGTGGGACATTGAGATGGGAAAGGAGTTGAAGAATGGGGCCAGTCCAACTTTGGCTTTAGATGCACCACAGAAGGGTAAACTATGCATTACCAGAAGGAAATCCCAATATGATAATTATTTTGTTGAGACTAGTGAGTGACATGATACATACTTTATTGCAACGGGATGGGGATTCAAAGGAGGAGAAGATCCAGTTTTCCCGGGAGTGTATTATATTTGTGGGAATAAGGCTTATTACAGGTTGCCTGACCATTGGTATGGCACATGTTATGTTGGCCTGGTCTTTCCAAAGATTTTCCATATGGATAGAATAGAAGATGCAGAACAAATTAATCTACTAACACGTTTTAGAAGAGAAACTTGGACAGAAATTGTAGGAGATATTTTTGGAGCTTTGATACCAGCAGTGGGAATTTCATTAAATGCATATGGAATTTGGAAGATGTCAACAGCGGTGGATCGCTTATCGACAAGCACCGCTGGAGGGTTTCTATTGGTAGATACAGAGATGGTTGCCTTACGCGCCATGTCTATGCAAAATCGACTTGCCCTTGATATTCTATTGGCCAAAGAGGGTGGAGTCTGTGGAATGCTGAAAGTTCAACATTGTTGCACTTACATTCCTGATGAAAGCAAAGATCTAAAAGTATATATAAAAAATATTACTGATTTGCATGAAGAATTAGTACCACTGGAAGCTGAAAGTATCTGGACTAAAATGGCTAATAAGATAGTTGCTGTTAAGAATTTTATTGCTAAGATAGGTAGTACCATTTTTGGTAAGATATTATTTCCTTTAACATGTGTGATCGTTGCTTTATTGATACTTAGATTAGGGTGTTTATGCTGTAGATATAGGAGGAATAAAAAGAAAATAATAAAAGAAAATGTTGAAAAGAGACAAAGGAGGTCAAAAAGAGACCCACAAGAAATAGAATTGGAAGAATTTAGAGAGAGCATGTACTTAGAAACTAAAAGAGATGATGAAAGAGAAACTGGAGTTTAATGAAAGAGCAAAAAGACATTTGGATTTTTCCTAAAAAGGGGAAACAAAATTTTTGGGTTGGATTTTTGTGGTGATGATATATCACCAAAGGGGGGATTGCTGGAGCAGGGTTTTCTATTTAAACCCAAACATCAGCTTATATTTTTGTATGTCATAATTAAAAAATACTAATAATTAATTATTAAATACTAAGTTTTGTTAAGTTTTTTAATTAATCAACCTTACTAATGAAAGAACCACACGTGGGAATGCAATTGCATGGCTAAATTAATAAGTGAACTAAGTTGGTGAGCAAATTAATTAAATAAATGTGGCTTATGTGTTATTTGTTATGTGATTGCGCTTTAAAATAATATGCTTTAATGCTTCTTTATGTCGCAAAAGGCTAGATAAATACATACACATAAGGGTATTAGTGGGAATTAACACTGTATAATCAATACGATGTAGTAATGATGTTTTGTGTTTCTTTTTAATTAAGTTGTCCATTTTGGCCTGCTAAGAAAATGGCCGACATCTACAGCCTGCATTTGAGTAGATAAAATATGAAGAGAGGCCTCGCTGATGGTAACCTCGGCCTCTGTCTGAACTAAAAGTTATGAAAAAACGACAACTCTGGGATGGTCGCCAATTATCCTTGGTAGAGAACATTAGTCACAAATGAACATTTTTGATAAACTTGCGGTGGCTTCACTGCGAGTGATACAATTCCGGAGAAGAGCATCCATGGATGTTGCAAACTAGTTTTGGACTTCCTATTTCCGTGTTTTTATTTTTGAGATATCCGAGAGCGGAGATTTTTCTAATGTTGCGAGCTAACATCCTTTCCTGCTTGCTCTGCTCAACTGACGTTTTAGAGCTTGTTTGTAACTTTTAATATGTACGTTTTAGTATAAATATGACTAGACTAGAGAGGGTCTAAGGCCACTTCTTCCAGAACTTATGCTCAAGAGGATCGATGCTGACTGAAAGGACGGCGACTCGAGAGACTTTGATTCATTACTGAGAGACTTGTCCTAACTTAGAGTACGACATTTAGCCAGAATAGGTAAATATGAGAATAATGATTTTGCAATTGAATGGCTTTCCTTATGAACTAATTTAGATAAAGTAATTTCTGTTTGAATTACAGTGTCGGGTGGTTATTTCTTTGTCATGTTATTGAGATCTCAAATGTGTTAAACTGTTTAATCATGACTCAAGGCAAATCAATTTGGTTGCATTGACCTCTAATTAGGTGCAGATTGATTTAGGAATTCTTCCTTATATTCAGTGTGGATAGAGTAATAGAATGAATGTTGGTGTAATGGGCCCCACCAGCGTATGATGAGTGTATGTGCGCATGACTGTGAAATTACTCTGTCCGTGGAAGTAGGGGGAATTTATAAGCTCTGATCTGCAGCAGTAGAAGTGATTTTTTCGGCTCTCAATGGATCTACTGTAGCAGGAAGCATTTGGGAGAAGGAGGATCGTGGGCGCATTATTGCTCCTTCTGCAGCCCTCGAGAGATTTAAGGACTTGTCCATAGACCAAACACGCTGCCTTCTTGAAACGGCTAGATCAGGGTCACCATATGACCCCTGTCCAGTGGCTGTTGCTAAACTAGCAGTGGAACCCTTTACCTTGACACTGGCGTCTGTTTTTAATGACATAATTGATACTGGCTTTGGAAAGTGGCATCAATTTTACCCTTTCTGAAAAAGCCCAACTTAGACCCGTCCGATCCTACTAACTTTTGCCCAATATCTAGGCTCCCGCTAATAGCAAAAAAGATAGAAAAGGCACTAAATACACAACTGGGTGCTTTTCTTCATCAAACCCAGGCCCTGAACCCAACCCAATATGGCTTCAGAAGTGGCCATAGTACGGTGTCAGCACTCATAAAAACAACAGATGAGATCAGTAAAGTAGTTGATCTAGGAGGGAGGCCGCCCTTATCCATCTGCGGCCTTTGATACGGTCCATCATGATCTTTTGATGGACCGATTAAGGACATGTGGACTTCGGGGCAAGGCCCTGAATCTCATGAAATCCTTCCTTACGGATAGATCTCAAATGGTATCCATTGGTGACTACCATTCAAGGCCTTTCGTGCTGCCCTGCGGGGTGCCACATGGGTCATCATTGAACCTGACATTGTTCAATGTATATGTTTCATCACTGGCCCCTATCATTAATACCTTGGGTTTTGATCTTACATCTTATGCCGATGACACCCAAATTGTGGTGTCTCTTCTGCCAGGACAGAAGGGGGGCATGGACAATCGTTTTCATGACTGCATGGTGGCAGTGAGCGGCTGGATGGCAAAAAATTGCCTGAAGCTTAACTCTAATAAAACAGAGGTGATATTATTTGGGAATGCCCCTAACTTTTGGAATCCTAATTGGTGGCCCTCCACAAAGAAAGTAAAAAACCTGGGTGTAATTGTCGATGACAAACTGAATCTGGGCGACCAAATCAACTCAGTATCATCATCAACTGCCTTTGTTTTAAAATCTGTAATAAAGATCCTGCCTTTCCTGCCAGTAGGGAGTCGGAGAACAGTAGTCACTGCACTTGTCTTGTCGAGGCTTGACTATTGTAATGGCCTCTATTTAAATATTCAGGAACGCTATTTAAATAAACTACAAAGGCTACAAAATGCAGCCGCCAGATTACTTACTGGGGTGCCCAAATTCGCGGCCATTTCCAATGAAATTAACAAATTACATTGGCTCCCGGTAAAAAAGCGTGTGCTTTTTAAATCCTTGTGCACCGTTTTTAAAGCACTTCAAGGTACTGGTCCAGAATACCTGCAGAAACAATTTAACTGGTACATACCCACAAGAAATTTGCGCTCATCAGGAGCCAAATTGGTGACCGTCCCGACTACCAAAAAGGTATCATGGGGAGGACGAAGACTTGTCTACGGAGCGGACAAGGCGTGGAATGATCTTCCGGCCCAGTTGAGAAATTCCCCTGATCTGCTGACTTTCAGAAGGACTCTGAAAACTTGGCTGTTCAACAATTAAAACTCATTCATTGGTGATGGCTGAAAAGACAGGTAACTAGCGCCAGGACACCCCAGGGTAACCGTTGCGCTCTATAAATAAATTTAACATAACATAACATAACTAAAGCGTGATTGGGTAGGCAAGGTAATACGTAGCAGCCACTCTCTAGGGACGTGCCTCTGCTGCAAAATTGTGTGGTGGCCATCCATCTGCCTTAGTGACTCCCATGCACTATTCTTAAGATGCGGGCAGACACAAAGGGAAGATACGCCTTTGCTTGTTCTAGACATGACCATGTGCTTGGGGTCAATCTATGCTTCCATGGGGACCAAGAAAACTTTCTTCCTCAGACTCAACCGTATACTTACCAAACTGGGCTCTACACCGGTGTTGCAGGGGGGCTGAAATTTGGCTATGGACGCTGTACTTGACCAAACTGGCCCACAGGATAGGGCTGCTGACATGGACAGGGCAATCCTACAAGCTATTCGGGATGACTACGGCCTCCTGGACATCTGGTGCCTTGTTTACCTGACTGATAAGTCCTATACATATCTATCGCTGGTCCATGCCACCCAGTCTTTTCTGGACTACTTCCTTCTCTGTCAACCTCTTACGCCAATGGTGGTAGACACCCATATCTTGGAAGGCTCGTTGTCTGGCCATTCCCCATCAGCCTCTGTTAAACTAGGGCTAACACGACCAATTCAGAAGCCTTGGAGTTTCAACAGCTCTTACTATAAGTTGGCCGAAAGGAAACCTCAACCCGGCCCCAACTTACCATCTACCTTACAAGGACTCCATACCATCTGCATGGATGCTTTAGGCGGCAGTGAAGGCCAGCTCACAGCCCTCCACAGAAAGGCAAAGAATGGTGCCACAAGCCTCTCTGGAATTGACAATCAGAGACCTGACTCTACTGTTTTTCTCATGTCCCACTGTCTCCATCTGCAAGCAGCTGAAGAAGACGAAAATGGACCCTTATGGTCTTTTTACCTCTAAGGCAGAATGTGCACTCCACAAACTCAGATACCATTATTATGAACAGGTTAAGAAAGCCGGCAGGTCGCTGGTGGCACAGCTCTGACAACGCGAGGCAACCCCCGCCATCCTGGCAATTGAAGACCGAACAGTCCATCTTGTCATACACCCCCAACATTTGCGGAATACTATAGACACCTCTATACTCCTGTGCTTATCACTGATGAGGCCCACATTCACCAATTTCTTAGGTCGGTTCATCCCCCCAGATGAATGACGAGGGTCGAGCCTTACTCTTTGGAGCAATCACTAGGAAGGACATTGTGCAGGCCATCTCTGTCGCTCCTTACAGAAAATCTTCCGGGGAGGATGGTTTCCCTGTGGAATTCTATAAATGGGCCTCAACTGATGTGGTGGAGTCCCTTGCTGCAGTTTACAAGGAGGTGGTGGAGATGGGTGGCTGGGGACCTGTTTCCAACAAGGCTCTCATCACAGTGCTCCTCAAACTGGGTAAGGTCCCTCTATCTTATGACAGCTATTACCCAATATCGCATTTAAATGGAGATGTTAAGATATTGGCCAGTGTCTTGGCAACCCGGCTACCTATGTTTTGATACCATTCAGGTTGGATTTGTCCCACACAGGTCTTCTCTGAATCATTTTAAGACCCTAGCTCCTGTCTCTGGACGCTGAGAAGGTGTTTGACCACATAGAGTAGGGCTACCTCTTTGCAGTCCTTCCCAGGTTAAGTCTGGGAGATGTTTTCATATCACAAGTACAATGGCTTTATGACATCCTCTTGGTGCAAGTGAATTGTGGGGACTTCTTGCCTAACCCCACCCCAATTTGAATTGCGAGGAGACAGGGATGCCCGCTCTCCACACTCCTCTTCTTGTTAGCCCTAGAACCATTATCAGTGGCCATACTTTAATTGCCGGAGATTGTGGCCATCCCCACTCCCAGGGGTCCTTTCTCCATCCTCTTTTATGCAGATGATATTATGTTGACACTCAAAGACCTTCCTAGATCACTCCGAGCTCTTATGACCCTCATAGACAGATTTGTGCAGATTGCGGGGTAGAGGACCAACTAGGGGAAGAGGTTGGCACTAACCCTCTCTCTTTCCACTATGGCTGCTGCCCTTCAGAATTATCCATTCCACTTGACTCAAGGCCATCTCCAAAATATTGGGGTCTATGTTAGCAGAGGATTGAATCGCATGATGAAAGACAATATCAAACCCTTGATGGAATGGACACGGACAGTCTTTGCCAAATAGACATATCATTATCTTGCACTCTGGGGGCAGTACAGACAGTTAAGATGGCTACTCTATCAAGGTTCACATACGTCTTGGCATACCACCACTATAGATCCCGATCTAGAAGCTTGAATCCATAGGCAGACTCATCAAGGAATTCATGTCTGCCTCTCGGTTGATCCCTGCCAGCCTGAAGAGGGGCCCCTCTGGCAGAACACTTGCTTCCTCATCAGTGAAGATGCGTCCAATTGGTATATTTGGCAATGGGTGGGCATCGAAACCCTCTGACAGATCCTAGACAATTAATCCATTAAATCTTTCATGGCCCTGCGACACGAATTCCATCTGCCTTTCCATCAGTGCTGACGATACCTGGAACTTCACCACTGCCTCTATAGTAGTCTGGATCTGCCTCTGTGGACTTTGGTACCCTACCCCATTGTTACCTGTTTGTGAGTGTGGGGCCAATACCTCAGAGTGATGTCCGGTCCGTACAACCTTATGGTACGACATAAATATTTACTGCCTCAGTCGCATTGACTAGATATACTATGGCAAGCATGTCTGCAGGTTGAATGCGAGGAGGAGGACAAAGGTCTTGGTCGGCCTAGACCATGGTGAGCAGGAGTCCAGGATTGAAGTTGCCTCTTCAAAATTATGCAGGATTAGTACTCAAAATTAGAATGAGCTGCCCTTTCTCACCACTCACGCTGTTGCCAATGTAATCTCCCTGGATTCGACATATCGTACGTCCTGTACAACTGACCGATGTCCAGGGATTATGGATGGCAGTGACGGCCATGTTAGGCTGAACACTCTCCCTTTTCTCCCCATTACCTCACCAAATAGTGCTCCTGCACGACTTGGCGGATGCTCTTCCAATGTCAAACCACAAGTACTTTTTCTTTGCCACAGCATTAACTGCAGTCAAACTATTCATACTTTGGCACTGGTGTGCCCAACATGTACCGACACATGCACAATGGCTTACTGAAATGTTTAAGTGGCGTCCTATGAGAAGCTCATTTAGACACTGGGCGATAGATTGGACGCCTATCAACAGGTGTGGGCTCCTTTCCTGACTGTAGACTCTTGACTGGGACGAAGACAACCATGGGTGCCCTGGATTGAGACCTGGCATAGCTTCCCCAACAGGACAGTCATCACCACACAATGCACCTCTAGAGGGCTGCCAGGGCCTTCTATATCAGTGTTTTTACTGCTGCACTTTCAAACTCCCACACCCCCAAAGAAGCCACCGTGGGTCACCACCACTGGGATGACATCCCTATCACACCAATCACCTTGGTACTTGGATACATCTTCTATTACCCTCCCCTGAGGAGGGGTGCCCATAAGGTAATATCCCCAGGTGGAGTTACTTCGCTACGTACATCTCTGCTTATTTAATGTTTCACAAAGCATTCCGGGAGTCGTGTTTGCATCTCAATGCGGTCGATTCTACTTCGAAATAATCTATTCTCAGATGCTTTTAATGTGCTCAACTATTTTGTGTATACAATCGCGTCCTCACAATATGATTTTCAAAGTATTCAGCGTGTCTTTCTTATTATGCATGTGCTCACTCTCATCTCATTCTTTGAAGTAAGGCAATTGCAATCAGCAGAGATGTACATAGCGAAGTAACTCCGGCTGGAGTACAAGATACAAATACCTGAGCTGACAAGAAGCATACTGCTGCTAAGAAACCAACAGTGCTGCCAAATTCAAGAGCCCTGATGAGAGTCTGCATATTTAATATTAGAGACTCGAAACACGTTGGCTCATGATGATACATGATAGAAACACGGATGAATTTATTTTCTGTTTACTTATAGAGGAAAAGTCCCATGTATTAGACATTAATGTGTTCCCTGTATTTCCCCATTCTTCCTTTATTGAAATTTAGATGCACACAATATCTTTGAATATCTATGAATTAACATTTAGATTTTGTTGCTAAAGGTAACATAAAATCATTAACATAATTGGATGTTCGTTTGTTCATGATTTCTTCTCATATATGTTTGTCCATATTGTGTATTCAAAACACATTATTGTTGTTTAATGTCTTGTGAATCAAATGTACATATGAACTTTCGGTATATAGACTTTATTGTCTCTTTCTGTTTTTGAGTATACAACAAAAAACTAAAAAATATTAAAGAAAATGTATCAATAAAGTACCGGCTCAAACGAAAATAGGTTGTTTGATCTAGCGTGAATCAAAAGATGCCAATCAAAATAAAACAGGTTCAGGCATTCCCCCTTGTTTCACACTTTAAGAAGGTTGCCCTAACCATTTGGTGCCTGCAGCCTATTCCTGTGTCACATGATTAGATATAGTTGGCCTTTGTGCGTTCCTCCCAAACAACATTAGAATATATGGTCTGTGTATGGACAGGATGGGCCATCCAAGCTGAGTAAGGGGCAGAGCTGCCACCTATCACACTTGCATTTCAAAGGGACTGGCCCAGCCCCCACACAAAGGAATTCACACTAGTGTATTGTGCCCCCAGACTGACTGGGACCAGGGCAGGGAGGCATGACATTCCAGACACCTCTTTAGGGTGAAACTCCAGAAGCTTCTTCCACTTCAAAGTGGGCACCAAGTTTAAAAAGGGGACTCTCAGACCCACTCTGCACTACTCTTCTGGACCTGTGGACACTACAGAAGAAGGAAGCCCTGCTGCTTGAGGCTTGGCCTTGATCCCAGGCTGAAGTTATTCCAAGGGTCAGCTGACTGACTTCATGTTCTGAGCTACAGGGACAACAAGCTCTAGAGGCTTCTGTGCAGCTGACCTGCTGCAACTTACTAGACCTGCATCTGGAACTGCCTGAGTCCTGTTGGCCTTTGATGGAGGGCGTTCCTGATCCCCAAGAGTTGCCAACACGGTCCTGGAGCCATCAGTTGAGCTCCTCCTCAAAGAAAAGAAGAAATCCTGGCGTTTTGGGCTCTTTGAGACCACGAATGGGCCAGTTTGTGCCAAGATCTTGCCTACCCCCAACGTCAAGATCTGATGAATCCAACTTTGTGGTTTAGTGACCACCAGCAATGACTGGCAACGCCCTACAGCATCAACAGCCCACGGTGACCATCAATGTGAATCAACCGTCCATTATGCCTGACAGGATATTCGGGGTACTGCGACAACTGTCCGCGACGCCTTGTCTGGTCTTCGCGCTACAGCGTCGAAAATCCATGATACTTTCACTGCTCCTCACGACCTCCTCCACCACAAATGGAATTCTCTTGGCTGTACTCCAGAAGGTATCTTTTTGCAGAAGGACCAACCTTTCCACTGTATTTGGCCCACGCTCCATCCCAACTTTTGTGGTTCACCCGGACAACAACTGTGGCTGTTTCTAGAGAAGGACTTACAAGTCTCTCACCAACAATCACATTTCTCACAAAAATGATGTAACATATGCTTTTTATTTACAAATATGCAATGCAAAATAATGTAGCCAAAATAAAACGTTGTGCCCATGCATTTCTAGCTCCTTTAAGTATTACTACAAGTTGACATGTATTTTAGCTGTTACTAGTTGAAATGTATTCTAGCTGTTTTGAAGTTACAGTACACTCTCTTGTTGGTCGACAAGTTAATCCTAATCATTTGTTAATTGTTGATGCTCAGGAATAGGGGATATGTTGTTACATTTAAAACAAAAAATCACATTTTTGTATTTATGTACAGCAAATCCACTGAGGTTTTCTTGAGCAATGACAAAGTATGAATGCAAGTTTTCACAAACGTTACCTGGCCAGAAATAAATAATTTGATCTTCTCTTATACCTATGCTGTTTGTTAGTTCTGCATTTCATGCATAGGGATGTATGACATTACAATGCTTGCCTTTACCATGCATTTCTTTTCCACCCATGCCTTTACCATCATTGTCTTTACCAGTACTTTAAAGTATATTTAAGGTAAGTAAAACCCCAATCTATACATTTATTTTAATGTAATATTTCTTTTTTCTTTTTGGGCCAAAATTTAAACTCAAGTTTTTTTCATCTACTCCTAATGTTCCTTTACCACTACTCACCGTAAACCCTAAAACTAACCATACCTCCATTTACCACTGCCCTATTTCAAACCATAAATGTAATATTTAATTTCATTATTTTCTTTTTTTGGGAACCTTCCAAGCCCCTCCCTTGTTTCTAATTTACTTCTAACTTTCCTTTACCACTACCAACCCTCAAACCCTAAAATTCCCCATACCTCCCTTTACCACTACTCATCCCTATACCCTTAAAACTAACATTACCTCACTTTATTACTACTCTCCCCTATCCACGACTAAACTGTACGATTACCCGTATTTCCCTTTACCACTGCACATCCCTAACCCCAAAATTACCCTTACCTCCCTTTACCACTATCCAACCCTAATCTCTAAATTTACCCTTACCTTCCTTTACCACTGACCACCCCATATCCCTAACAATTACCATTACTTCTCTTTACCACTACCCACCCCTGAATCCTAATATATATACTTACCTTACCTATAATTAACATTCGTGCTTAAGTCATGCGTAGTAAAGACATTGGTGGAAACGACAGTGTGGTAAAGGATTTTTCCCATGCAGGGCTGCCGCATGGTTTTGCCTACCAAAAGAAGTGTGTCTTGTCTGCTGTTTATTTATTTTCACTGACAATGTTTGGGCCTGTGTTTGAGGTTAGATTTGAGTTTGGGTTATACAAATGGTTGCCAGTTTTGTAAATGTGTTGGCCAAGTATGCATAAGAGATGCAGTGGTTACTATGAATAATTTCCCATGTTGTTTGCAGACTGCTTTATTTTCATAATAATATCAGAAATAATGTACTTCAGAACACTTTTTTGACATGTAATGCCAGAGCTGACATTTTTACTGCAGGCATAATTGTTTGATGTAATAAGCTTGCTATGCCCACTGCTATATATATATAGTGGGCCTTCATGCAACACATTGTGGCTAGTAGATCAGTCTTTTATGTGAAGCTGAGCAGAAACACACCAAACCTCTGCTAAAGACACGCTGTCCTGATGCTCTCACTGCTGCAGTTGTTTCCGGGTTCCCAAATACACTTCTGAAGCACGGAAAAAGAAATGCAAAATACCTTCCAAGGCAGCTGTGGAAGTGTTGAACAATATTCTTGACAGGGCTAGTTTGAAGGTCATGAGCGTCAGGTGTTCTTTTGAGTAAATGTCAAATTATTGGATTCAACAGCGAATGTTGATGTGCAATATACAGGGATATTTAGTTTAGTAATGCCAGGACAATGCAATCGATTGTTCACGAAAACTACGAATATCCCAGAGAAACGTGATAAGACTGAACATTCGCCATTAGATTAAATACGAAGAATGCATAACACCCCTCTATAGATCCTGTCTGTAGTGTTTATGTGTATTTGCTTCTCTCTGAAGCTCTTTTCCGTTTTTAGGTCTCGCCTAGCGTTGTAGCGCATATGCGCTGCCATCGCTTTGCGAGGCATGGAGTATACACTATAGTGTGGACGCTTTGTGGAAGCTCCGCCCACTCTCCGGCCCATCTTCTTCATTGGCTTAGGTTCTAAATGCTGCCTTCCGATTGGTTTTAAGCTTGTTAGTCCCTCCCCATAACAGCCATGTCAGTCATTTGTGTCCTTCCACGGCTACTGGCCCCTTCACAGCACAGACTACTTTCTTCTTCTTAGGTATTGCCTAGCATTGCAGCGCGAATGCGCTGCCATCGCTTTGTGAGGCATGCAGTATACACTATAGTGTGGCAGCTTTGTGGAAGCTCCTTCCACTCTCCAGCCCATCTTCTTCATTGGCTTAGGTTCTAAATGCTGCCTTCCGATTGGTTTTAAGCTTGTTAGTACCCCGATAACAGCCATGTCAGTCATTTGTGTCCTTCCACGGCTACTGGCCCCTTCACAGCACAGACTACTTTCTTTCTGTGCTCACCCTCCCGCAGTCTGATGCCTTCTCGCCGCCGCCCCCCTCGTGCCTCGTTGCCCGCACGCATTGCTATTTGCAATGCAATAGGTCTCGCGTAAATGCGAGTCATATTGCATTGCCAGTTCTTGTTGGTATTACTCTAATCTGTTTCACGCAGTGCTTTAGGGTCATGACATTATGTAACCTACCCTGTAGATGAGACAATATCCCCGGTTCAGCAATTAGACGAAAGAAAATGCATGCTCTCCGGCTTCCCCTTATTCGCCACGCCAATGTCAGTGCCAACAGAGCCCACAAGAGGGCAGCAGAGCTCCAAACAAAATGACTTTGCAGCAATTTATTTTCAAGGCAATCAAACTGTCCATCTCAGAACCATCATTTCAATGTACGCTGCAGAATTTGAAAATTCTCTATTTCCATACATGTGGGCTAAGTAAAATTCAGCAATCCAACACACTTGAGACCTGATTTCACACATTTTCAATTGTGTGTCCCAGGGAGTATTGTCCTCTTGTTCTGATCACGATATTGCTTCAAGAGGAAAGGTTTATCCATTCGTTAAAAAGAGCAGCTTAAGTGTTTTTTACACTGGAAAATAAACATCCGGTATTTAATAGAAAAAAATCAGAGATTTAAGTACTCAAACATTCCTTGCTGAGTACAAATGTGTCCCCTACCTCTCCTGGCCCGACCAGTCTCCTATATGTGACAATCTCTTGGGGCTCCCAGACATTTCCCAGGTCACAACGCGGGCAAGAAGATGTACTCTGCAGGAGGAAGAGAGGCTCTGCAGCAAAAAAAGGGGCCCCCTGATTCTATTGTGAAGTTCACCTAGGCAGGGAAATACATAATGTAAATAATCTAGGGCAACTTCAAAAATGCTACAAATCTCAAAACATATCAGAAATAAACAATAGTGACACTGAAGGCTAGAAAAATACAAAAATAATTTATTGGGACTTGATGATCATTATAAAAAGATCTAGTGCTACAGAGACCAACAATAACACAACATTCTAGCTAGCTGTATGAATGCTAGCTAGAATGTTGTGTTATTGTTGGTCTCTGTAGCACTAGATCTTTTTATAATGATCATCAAGTCCTAATAAATTATTTTTGTATTTTTCTAGCCTTCAGTGTCACTATTGTTTATTTCTGATATGTTTTGAGATTTGTAGCATTTTTGAAGTTGCCCTAGATTATTTACATTAGGAAGAGAGGCTCTGCTGCAGGGTGAACCGTGCACAGCTTGTTCTAAAACTCACGGCATAGCAAATATGCAGTAAGTATGTTTTAAAAATGACTTAAAAGGTTTCTCTTTACTACAGAGTACATGCAGTTCTCTTAGTTTATTGACTTGTTCAAGTAAATGAATTGTGTAGCTGTTGTGCGCCAGACCCCTGGACTGCTCACTTCACTGGTGTTACATTTTGAAATAATACAGCCTGCCTTGACCGCTGTGTGTATCTCCCAGCCTCTCTTGAGGCTTGCCCATCACCATGCTGTCATGATACTGCTAACTGCGCCAGCCGGAGTCCGCGAGTCAGCTGACTCTAATTAATATATGCTATAGGCCCAGAGGCAGCTGGGCTCTGTGTTAGGGCCTCTCACACCCTGTTAGGTGGTTCTGCAGTATAAATGCAAGTCTTTGCTCCTTTTAGTGTTAGTTCTTAGCGGAGCATGTGACCTGCTTTCTAGCTATCCGCTTTTGTTTTTTTTCCTAGTGGTGACATCTGAGGCAATATTAGTAGTTGCTTCACAAGTCTTACTTTCCTGCTTACAGCATTCGCTTATGAATAAGGTGGCCCCTGCAGTGACAGCTTTACCGACTTAGTTCACCCCACTCCAAGTGAAAAACTTTTTCCCATCACATTAATTTTTTGCATGGCCTCGTCTTGGCCAACAAACACCACCTGGTAAAAGTAATTTGTTTTATTCTCCTTGTTTTACCATGCTCCTTTTCTTTTCTTTTTGTCTAATTGGCATTGCTTCTGCCTTGTTATTCTTATTAGTAAATACATTATGCCAACCAAAATTCACAAGTTTATTTTATGATCAGCATTGTACAAGAGAAGCAATAAAATAGCAATAGAATAAAACACATACTTCCTATCACTTTTATGAAACATTTAAGTAAACAAGACTCGGTGTCAAGGACAGAAGTATGGGCATGGTCTTCAATGCTATGTCATGTGAAGTGATGCTCGCCCTCTTTCCTATCTGCCAAGGTTTCAGATTTCTATGTATGATATTTTGATAATGTCGTTGTAATTATGACTCAGCCACCTTATGAATTTGCAGCAGTTTTAAGATCTTAGAGTTTCTCGATGTTCAAATGGGTCAGATTTCTGATATTTATGTTTCCCTCATCTTTTATTGATTGATTTTGCTGGCGAGAAATGTGTCACTCATAGTGGTTCTAATGACACTCATAATTACACAGAAATTATGAAAATGTCACACATAGCAATCTAAAACCTTGGCAGCTATGCTCTTGGGTAATTTCCGTGTTTCCTTCCTCGTGCTTCAGCTGCTCTGTGTTTCTACCACCAGAACACTGGAGCAGTAAACCCCGATCCCTGCAGCTCACGGAACTTCACTTCCATTACAGTCCATTAAAGGAGCAAGTTGGTCAGAGTACGAGCCCAAAGCACTTACACACTCGGGATGTGGGAGCCTGCGAGTGGAATGTGAATAGGAAAGCACTGCTCCAGAGTGGTATGAGTGCTGTGTGCATCGTCGAAGGAAAAGTCTTTTTCAGATGCATCAGTGCTTAATTTGTCAAATAATGAGTACTGGTGCCCAAAGCTCTGCTCGGAAGCCCTATTAAATAAATGTCGGCAGGCCGAAAACCAGGGCTCTCTAGAATTGAAACCACCCCAGGCCTCTTTAAACCAGTACCTGACACCCTTGGCTCGTTTATTCCTCATGCTGGTTCCTGCTGTCTCCCTTTGTGATGGCACTTAAGTCTTTCACATCCTCCTTCTTTCCCATTTGTGTGTTTAGGTCGAGCATTTGAGACCTCTTGTATATACTTTAGTATGTACTTATTATATACTTATATGTGTGTGTACTATGTGGGCTCTGGAGATCAGTCCTAGAACTTGTCTGCTTCCACTTAAGGACTTTTTTTTCTGTTCAACTGCCTCTATTTGTCTTGATAGAAAACGACCAGCAGAGGTCATTAAAATACCAGAATCACTTTAGCATGCTCTAAATTCCAGTCCATAGAAATTGTCTTCCACCAGCACCCGTAGACAAATTTCCTTTTTCAAATCTTGTATTTTCAGTGATATGACCACCGAAGGCCCTGATTTTATATTAAAAACAGAGCTTTGGACTATACCATTTCCTGCTGAAAGACAATATTTCCCTCCATGTGTTCCCATACCTGGCGTGTCACGCAGTTTGGTGCTTACTCTCGCTCCATTTTAAAGAACAGTAGATGTTCAGCACCCAGGCTAATGTGCTGCATAGCTAAATACATATAGGTTCCTAAGGCGAGAGCAATTGCATTGCAAATGCTTGTCTTTAGCACTACCGGTGCCAGCACCTTTCAAAAACTGCCTGGAGGTTCGCCTACTCTCGCAGGCTGATTTCCATTGCTATAGTGCTGGAAAAAGTCGACAATATTTCAAGCGCAATTCTTCTTGAGGGTGGGGAAGTATAGACCCCCCCCCCCACCGGCTGCGAACCACGCAAAGTGTTGCAAAAAAAATAGCAAATGAAATGATTTCATTCCCACTTTATTTTTCACGAGGTGGGCCACAGCCATCAGCCCGTCCTGGAGCCAAGAGAAATGTGGAGGGTGGTCCTCTGCTGTATTGGCAGCATAGAGGACTGGAGCAGTGGCTGGCCAGCCTGACATGCACACTTTGCAGCTCTCCAACCTGGCTGCCTTAGACAGCTGGGTGGAGAACAAGCACAGACCTTCAGCATCCAGCCAACCAGCACCATCCTATGCTGGCGCTTCTCTCATGCTGGTTAACCACATGAGAGCAGCATCTAGATTGATTAGGGTAGCTCTTCATGCCGAAGACTGCAGAAGAATACAGAGGAGTACGCGCAACCGTGGGTAAGTACCAATTACATTTATTTCATTTATGTCAAATGTGTGATGCATGTAGTTTGTGTTTATTTTTTTATTTTGGGTTTGGAAGGTGGGGTTGTTTTTATTTGGGCTTTTGGAGGGAGGAGTTGTTTTTTTTAGTTTTGTTTGGGAAGCGATGGGGCACTTCGCTTGCCCCACCACCTTCGAAGATTACAAGCTGCCCTGCAACGTTTAAAGCCAGCAAAACAGTGCAACGCAATAATTAAAATGTGGAAACATGATTGGAAACAATGTTACTGCGATATTACCGTTATTAAAGCCCACGTATTTCAGTAACTCTCTAAATATGAAGGACAGACCTCCTTCCCCACACGCCCCAAGTCATTTTACAATAATGTTTCTGCTTTAGCCTGGACTGAGGCTTAAAATGGCATAATTGTGGAGCATTTAACAAAACCTGAGGTACATATTTGAGCAGTTTTGTGATACACAGGCCCTCATTACGAGTGTCCGGCTGGGAAGGCGATTATCAACGCACTTTTTAAAATCCAATACCACGGCAATCGGAATTTAAAAGGTGAAATACTTAGCAGTTATTACAACTTGTGCCCCTCAAAATGAAGCAAAACACATGGAATTGGTATTTAACATCCTAAATTCTGCATGTTTTACCGTTTTTACCTGGTTTTTCCCCTGATAAACTTCTTCAGGTTTCCCCTGCTGGAATGTATCAGGGAAAACTCTGATGGTGTGACAAATATGTCATAAAACAGGTGTTTGTAGTGATTGGAATTTAGCCCTGCACTGTAATCAGGACCATAGTCTTACAATCCTGTTTTGAAGGGACTTGGCTGTAATTTGTGATATGCACAGAATTTTGAATACAATATTACCACTTACATGATGTTTTGCAAAAGGTCATGTCTAAGAGGTGCTGGTATCTTTTCAAACTGAAAGTGTTGACCTGCTCTATTTCCTCTAACAAGATTGTTTTTCTTGGCTCTAGAACATGCTAACCTAATGTGGAAGTGGGAGACAGCCAGGAGTGTACTAACACCAGAACCTGGGCTTCTATGGGAATTCTCAAGGGCATATTATCAAGCCCATTATCGCCGCTTTAGCGGCAGTTTCCTGCCGCTAAAGCGCCGATCCTTGAAAATATGGCCCTAAATTTTCTCACTAAGTTCATTCAATTGACCATCCTCGTTCCTTTACATACACCTCTGTAAAAGCGCAATCCATTATTGATTCTATCATTGCAAGTCTATCATTATTTAAATATATAACTAGTTCTCCATAACAGCACACACAGAAAGTGATCACCTTGTGCAGCACTTGGAGGTCTCTTCAGGAACCTCCCTATTTGAAAGCAACTGACCCAGGGGCATCTACACACACCATAGACTTAAAAAAGTGTAACGGGAATGGTGTGCTCAGATTCGGTGTCAAGGCCAATTGTTGCCTAATGTATAAGCAAATGGAAGAGGCATACAGTTATCCAGTTCGAGCGTGCAAAATGTTTACTTCCAATCTCTTGACACAACAATCCTATAAAACCTGCAAGGCACTAGGCCATTTCACTGGCAGAATCGGTGGAATTTGGTTATTCGCATTACTCTTGTAACACAGAATTACATTTTTAATTCTGCTGGTGGAGCAATTTGTGCTGCAAGAGGGTTCCGTCCCCCTATGTTTAAAAATTACTGCAGATTAAAGTTTAATCCACAATGGCTTTTAAACATAGAGGGAGTATTCACTCTTGCGGCCCTGTTTAGAAACAAAAAACCACTGCAGGCATACCTCTGAGGGGTATCTATGCAGTACACACCCCTCAGAGCACTTACCTAATCTGCAGTAATAACTGTAGAGTATTTAAGGGCGCAGAGGGGTATGCCCTGCAGTGATTTTTAAATACGGTGGGAAGAGGGAGCAGTCTGTCTCTGTTTAAAACCACACTGGTTTAGAAACCACTGCATACCACCGCGGCGCCCATACATACTCTCATTAATCACTGCAGAGTATGTATGGGCTCTGAGTGGCGTTTGGCTGAGCTATTTTCTTAGTGCAAAAATGCATCCTCGCATCCATTTTTCAGATGTCAAGGTGCATTTTGTTTTAAGAAAATAGAGCCAAATGTCCACTCCGCCCCTGTGGAATTCATCAGAATCTTGCCGAATTTTAATGTAATTCCACAGAATTCCACAGAGTCAAATTCTGCCAATCCCACCCACCCTAACAAGACACATGTACTGGTCCCGAGGCTAAGGCCTAAAGGGTAGTATTCAATATCTCAGAGAGCCGCAAACAAAAAATTAAATCAGGCACTAAGATACAGCAAGCAAAATTTAGAGACTCAAGTTCAATCAGATAAGGTCAAAGTACTACTCCAAAGGTGTGAAAAAGCAATCTAGGAAGCCAAACGAGAATACAATGATGACTTCTGGAGGAAGCTCCTTCACACCAGTAAGGAAACGACCCCGAAGGAGATCTGGTGTATTATCAAGCGATCAGAAAAGGGAGACATGTCAGGAAATAACACTAATATTAGTGAAAACAATTAGTTCGACTATCTTTCCAAACTTCAAAGTGGAAGGGACTTGGAGGAGGATAATGCAGAACTAACCTAGAGCCCTTATCAGAGCACTGTTAAAAGCCCCTCACACCATAGGACTAGGGCCATTGAGTCCTTGGCTATCTCAGGAACACCTAGAATATTTAGAGCCCGAAGTAAAAAGAATTATATGAAAGAGCTGCACAGGAGGCGCTCCCGACCCAAATGGCCTCCCCCGAGTTTTATTCAAAACTAACCACAAGTTCTGATCAGGAAAATGTACGCCCTTTTTCAATCACATATTAGTACCTGAATAAGTGCCAGATTCTTGGCGCAGGGCAAATATTCATCCAATATTCAAGGGAAGAAACTCCTCTAACCCCTCTAACTGAAGACAAATATCTTTGCTTGATAACAATTTATGCCACCTTGGGAGAGAAAGGGAGGTGTCCAGCCTTGTCGCTTATGTGGCAGTGGTGTTGAAGACGCAATCCACATTATATGCCTCTGCAATAAGCTAAAAGATATAAGAATCACCCTGCTAAAGCCAGCATTCAAACAGTATGGAGTCAGATCATGCAGTCAAGCGGTAATGTTGGGTTTCAACCCAGAGCTGGTCCAGTTAAACTGCCGGCTAATCAAATATCTTGACATAACTGCAAAAAGACTGAAACACCGGACAGAGCTGCCCAACGATCACTTATTATAAAAACTGACATAATCATTACAAGACTGGGCATAGTCGAAACATTACTTAGTCAATATGGCAAAACTGCAGAATGTTTTAATAATGTAAGCACCTTATTCTAACGTGTTGTACAATTTTACAAATCACTTTAATTATGGTTGCTGACAAAAAGTTGGGAATTTTTATAACGATTTTACCAAAAACTGTAAGATGTTTTATTTTTTCCTTGTGTATGCAATGGTTTTAATTAATCAAGCATAATAAATAAACCTAAGACTGGCTTGATAACAAAGCCAAGTACTTTGGGGCCTTTTTTTTAAGGGTCTTAAGCACTGGGACACCAAACAGAAGATTTTGTAAATGAATCAAACACGCTTCCGTTAAGGAGCGGACACACTTTCCAATCTAATGGACCTATCTTTTCTAATTGACAGACCCCTGATTAATTGACCTATCAATCAGAAGGTGGATAGGTTTCACACTCCGTCTTTGGTCTGATTGAGGATTCCAGTTTCCGTGTTTTCACACCGTCCAGCCGAGCCCGAGCGTGAAAGCAAGGAAGACGTCGACGCCAAGCTGTTGCTCATGGCTCCCGGCTCCCCGCTCCCGGCTGCCTTTTGGCCCTGGTGTCTTTGTGCCTCCATACAATCGTTGAGGCATGGGAGGTGGCCAGCCAAGTGCGGCAGAGCGCAACCGAGTGCAACCGAGCTTCACCGCCCCGCACGCCCCTGTCAACACTGCCACTGGGAGCGCGTCGAAGGGAGCTAGCGCCGCAGGAGCGCTGGAGTAGCTATGGGGTGTGGGGTGAAAGCTGCGAGTTCAGGCAGTGGTGCGCTGTGTGCAGTGTGGAGCTGAGAACAGGAGCAGTAAGTGGAGCGGAGCCTGTGACGCCGAGGAAGAAGGAAAGGCACAGGCGGGCCAAGGAGTCTGCCACAGCCGGCATTGCTGAGCTGTGCTGTGCTGGCTTTAGTGCTGCCCATGGCCTGCCGCCGCCCGGATATACTGGCGCGAGATCGACGGCGAACTTGCTGCGGATTTGCCTGATTGCAGACTGCAGTAAGGTAGGTGCAGCTGCGGTTTGGCGTTGTTCGGTCCTGGCTCGCCTCAACTTTGCCCTACCCGACCAACGTGCCCACCTCACCCCACTCTGGTGCGTCAAAGCTGCTGCAAACAGCAGAAAATTGAGGAATCTGCGAGCAGGACCAGCAGGACTAGTAGCACCAACAGCGGCACCAACTCCAGTCACAGTGAGTGAAGAGCTGCTTCCTTGGTGGCAGTGGAGCGCAGGGGGAGAGTTGGCTACCAACAGATAAAGCAACATAAAGTATTCGCACTGTGAACTGAGTAACTTCACCTTCAACTTCACCTTCATATCCATCTCTGCCCGGCTCGCCCAGGTAGCCGCTGCACGGTATGAGGTCGGGCCGAGTACGGGAGACCGTCCACCCCAAGACTACAGGGCGAAGAAGAAAGGGCAAGGTTGGCCCCTCAACAGATCAGATTAGGGACGAGATCGCTTTAATCTCGACAGAAGGTGACTCAATTGCAGGCGAGTCACTAAGTGGGAAACCTACTGCCCCCCTAATTCAACCTAAAATTTACACAAAATTCAGTTTCATAAAAGAAATTGGTGCCGCTCTTTATTCTAGTAATGCCACAGTGAAAGGTCTTCAGACCCCTCTTTCACCAGACCAAATACCAGTATTGGTACCATCAACAGGGCAGTCAATTCAGCCAACTCAGCCAACCCAGCTAAAACAACTAATCACAGGACAAGTCCATATTCAAGCTTCGTCCCAACCCACTGAGATTGCTACAACACCTTCATTTTCTTCTTCATCTACAACTACATCATCGACAGTGGAACACACCAAAGAAGTGCTACACAACAAAACAATACAGAGTAACACTCAGAATATTTTAGCGGCCTCATCCCCTTCAACTAGTCCTTCAATCAGCCCAAAGGTGCAGCATAAGGTGCAGCACAAGCTGTTCGCGGGAGATTCGCTTTGCCCTGGAGGAACTTAGACGCACTCTGTTGTATCAACAGGCTCTCTAGGATTCCATAAATCTCAGCAAGCAGAAGTTCAGGCTCCAACAACCCCAGCCGACTCAATAACTGCAACAACTCCAATTACAACAGGAGCACTTCAGACTGCGCAAGCACTGATGACCTTAACAGGAGCAGGCAATCTATTGGCCAATGGAAAAGAAAACCTAACTAACTGGAGCAACCAGTCTTGGCTAGACTCATCTAGCCTAGAAGATAAGCTGACTAAACATCACTCCTTACAGACAGCTGAAGGATTCGCCATTGGACCCCAGGACCTAAATTCATCCGGCGGCGATATAGCTAATACAGTTAAGTGCGATCTCAGCCCCATCAGACAAGCCAGTTTAGTGATGACGCTCCCGCCAGCCAATTTAAATGTTTCAAAGCAGGATGAAGGAAGGGCTGTCTTATCCTATCTAGGAACTCAAGAATGGGAGGACATGCTGGCAGCATATTCCCCAGACCGCCACACGGGAACTTCCACGGAGAAGATGAAGCACTTGCATCCTCCTTTAACTGACAAACAGCTCTCGTGGGGAGAGTAGAATGCGGGGCCAAAGGGGCTGGGGGACCCAAATTCGCACGATGGGAGCACTTGGGCCTCTCCCCAAGAACTATGCAACCGTCAATGGAGGCGCTACAATAGCAAATTGACAAGATGGATATACAGCTCTCCTTACTAAACACCCTGGCAGTGTTTACTCAGGGACTGATGAAAAACTGGGGGATCTCAATGGACTAATAAGAAGGGCACAAACCGAGACATACCTTTATTGCGGGTGCAGCCAGATTGTGGATAAGCTGTAAATTCTTCCGACTATGCTTCCCACCGTGCTCAATGAGCTGAAGAACAAATCAACCTGCTTCACCAGCGCTAGTTGCACCGCTGTCGGCTCCACCGTAGTCCCGACAGTTGACAGCAACTCAATGCAGATCTGCAAAGGCATTAAAACCGATACACAGCAAAGAGAGGGCATCTTCGGCAGTAGTGGCGATCCTTCATAAACAGCTTCTGCCACACCAGTTGCGACAAAAACAAACGCTAAACAACGTCATCAGCTGAAAAGCAAAAAGGTCGCAATCAAAAACTACTCCTTTCTAATCAAGCAGCCACTTATTCAATTTTCTGCAAACAATGCCCTAAATCAATTGCCGCACCAAAAGAGGGGGACAAGCTAGATAATGATCTGGCACAAACTAACAACTGCCAAGATATAGTAGCATCCTCTTGCTCCAATAACATTGGAGGACATTCAGCAGGCATAGAGGACATGATCCTGAAGCAAGTTAGGGTGGCTACTGGGTCTGAAAGTGACAAATTTGCCACAAGTCCAGCGCCTGAACATCCGCTACAAACGTCAATAACCAAATCAAACTGGCCTGCAGGGCTTGTTGATAATCAAAAAATAACGATCCGAGCAAAGGAAAGTAATCAGGAGCCCAGCCTGCATGTAACCGGGCAAGCCTCCACCGTCCCTCTAGCTGGCAATGACCAAATAACAACGCAAATGAACTATACTACCCAGATTGCGGCAATCCCAACGGAAGGCAAGCAAGTGAGAATAGCCCCGGACCAACCTCCTCAGGCTTCTCACCCCTGGCAACAACAGAGTCAATCCGGAACTTCAATCTTAAGAATAAACATGTAAAGAGATTCTAACCCTAGCCGAGCAGAGGTGCTAGTAGACCAGAATGAGCCTCATAAACTAACACAACAAAACCCCGCTGCTAAATGGACGGGCCTCTCTAAATGAGTTCTTATTCCTCAAACAACTTGCCATCCGCCTTGAGCTACACACTGCTCAAACCAGAGTACACTTCAAAAGTACGTCACAATACGTTGAACAGGGGCAACGTGCTGAAATTACTTCGGGCCATACCCACCTTAGCAGACCTGAACACAACAGACCTACTTGCCATAGAGTTTCTTACACCAGAAAACCCAGCTATGCCAGAAGGAACAAGGGCATCGTGGAAAACAGCCACAGTAGCCCATAGTGTATTAAACCAGCACCTAATTTTTAAAGACTGGGGCATACAAGTCACCCCGCCTTCAGCTTACCCAGAGCCGCTTTCAATCTCGAGACCAAGGTCAGGCCTCAAGGAATGTTCAAGGCCTCCAACCTCTGTTCTAAGAGGGGCACTGAGCTACTCTGCACCACGAAGGTCTTTTAACCAAGGTGCACAGCACGGATCTCCTAGGGCTGAAACGTCACGTGGACGCAGTTCTTGGTATGCTGATCCAATTATAAGAGCTATAAACCTTGCTGCAGCAACTCAATGACATCATAGCCACTCAAATCCCGGTAACAATAGACAGAAAGAACCTGAGATTCGCCTCTGCTCATGGAACATCAGTGGCCTAGCCTCAAAAATCTCTGACCCAGAATTCCTGCAATATCTTAACAACTTTGATATTATTATGCTACAGGAAACATGGCTTATGGAACCACAATACATACATGTGTTTCTTTGCTTTGACCATCCAGCTGTTAGAGGCAGTAAAACAGGTCATTCCTCAGGGGGCTGGCAACCTACATCTCAACAACCTCCATACCAACAGCTGTGGAAACCGGCCCGAAAACAGATGTAGCTCTAGCGGTTAAATGTACTTTTTCTCTGGCAGTGATACAAAATCAAGTAATACTTTTCAATGTATATATCCACCCAAAACGGACAGCAAGCGACTCGGCGAAGTAAACTGATCAAATAACTACTTATTTAGGCAGCGTCGAAATCCTAAACCTTATACTATCTGGGGACTTGAATCACTATTTAATGGGATCATCCAAAGAAAATGAAGTTTGCCTCCAATCCTCAAACTACAACATACCAATTCAAGGGACCTTAACGCATGGGAGGCCTAATAGAGAAAACAGATTCCTCCTGGAAGAATTAGAACATCTTAATCTCAGGGCCCTCAATGGAAGATCAGCCGACGACACTCCTCCAGTGGCAAGCTACTACACTGAACTAATAAGCTTGCTTTTAGATTATATGTTTGATAGTCTTTCGCTGTTCTCATATGTAACAGGCTTTAGAATGGGCGACAAGGGGGACAGTGATCACTGTCCACAAGAGATTACTTAAGCGGCAACCACTCCGTCTGGCATTCATCCTGCCCCACACTAAGGCTCAAGCTACACAATAAATTACAAGAGGATCAAGTATACGTCAGAAAGCATAGAGTCCTTAACAGATACAGCAATCAACCTTTTACTCGCACAGCCGTTTGAAAAAGATTTGATACAAACCTGGGAATGTTTCACCACTAATCTTAGCAATCTAAAGGCTACGGAAATAAAAACGAGGAGATTTCTGGCTCCAGTACAAGAAAAAAGATAACTAAGGTTCAAAGAGTGCAAATAAAAGCCCTTAAGAGAATGATAAATGGCTCTATAAGATCTCTGCGACACGAACCAGGGAATACATTGCTCCTTTCGTCCCTGCGGCAACAAAGAACTAAACTAAAGAAGCTGAAATGGAATATTAACAATAACTACGAACAGGGCTTCTGGGCAAAATTATTGCACAATATTAAGCATGATACCAGCGATCGCTTCTGGAAATCAGTAAATACAATCATCCACCCGCATCATGGGGGACTCTGTTCCTACATTTTGGAGGAAACCTGGGCAAGCTACTTAAATTCCCATTTTAATAGTCAAACTAATAGTAGGATTAGAGCAGTGTAGAGCAGACTTGGACGAACACTCTACTAACACTGAAAGAAGGGAAAGAGGCACTAATACCTTCCCTGACTGTTCTGTTGTTTCCCGACCAATGTCAAGAGACATATCCAAATCTCCTGTTTCAATCCATCATCAGGAGGAAGGGCCACCCACCACTGAGCATCTAACAATCAGGAAACAGATCAGGAAGGGAAGAAAGGAAGGAGCGCTGGGCCCAAATGGATTCCCGCCTGCAGTGTTCAAACAAAGGCCGGAAGAATGGGCAAAAATTCTCCATCCATTATTTCTGAAAGTAAGACTACTGGGCATCATTCCAGACTCCTGGAAAGGTTCAACGATCATTCCGATCCACAAAAGTGGCAGAAAGGCTCTGCCAGCCAATTATCAATTAGTGGCATTGATCGATAATGAGGCCAAATATTTTGTGGGCACACTGCTAGATAAACTTACAACTTGGGCAGAAAACAATGAAATATTCCCACTAAATCAGACAGGCTTCCGAAAAAATTCTGGCATGATATCCAACATCCTGGCAATCTTGCTGATAATGGACACAACAAAAACGAGGAAAACACAGCTGCATGTCTGTTTTATCGACTTTAGCGCCGCATTCGATAATGTGAAGAGGTCTAAACTGTGGACCAAGTTAGCCAGATGGGGCATTTTAAATGCTCTTTTATCAATGTTAATGCTTTTACATACCAACACCTTGGTACAGGTGAAATTAGGATCAGGATCTCATCTCTCAAAAAAAGTAAAAACAACGAATGGACTCAAACAGGGCTGCGTGTTGGCTCCTATCTTATTTAACTTATTCATGGCAGACGTACCACAGGCACTTAACATCTATAACTCCCACGCGCCCAGACTGGGGGGTACTACTTTGTCCAACTTACTATACGCAGACGACGTAGTCCTGCTCAGCCATACGGCAGTTGGCTTGCAACATCTCCTTAACGGATTGCAGGAATACGCAGAAGAAAATAGCCTTTTAATTAACTTGAACAAAACCAGGATGATGACAATTAATAACAAACAAAGAAAAAGGCACCTTTGGCATCTGGGCGGCACACATATTGAATCAGAGGAGACTTATAAATATCTGGGTGTCTACTTAGACAAAGAAGGGTCATTAACCCGCCAACAAGAAGAGATCAAAAGGAAAGGGATGATCCTTGCCTCAACCATGAAAAGTTTATCAGCCAAACTATTTGGACCAACGTTGAGCCCTCTTCTAATGGTAGCACAAGCTAAAATTCTAGCTACAATCACCTATGGTAGTGAAGCTTTGCGAGGGAGAGATGCCAATCTTTTGGACAAAACACTAGTAAAAGCATATCGAACTATGTTCAGCCTCCCGAACTATACCGCCCCGGCACAACTTAGACTGGACTTTGTCCTGTTAAAGCAAACTTGGGCCAGATATGGAGCTTACATTAACTGCTGAAATAAAATCAGAACATCAACCCCTAAATCACTAAACCATCTTCTGTGGCAAGATCTCCAACAGAGGGAGAATTTGCCCACAAGAATGTATCTTCAGGACCACTGGCCCACATGTTGTTGCTGCCAGGCCTCTGGGATGTGGGCTAATAAGCTGTGTATGAAAGCCTTCTGGCCTGGCAAAGAAACGGCACTGGTGCTTGCGGTGCAGGACCACTATGTATGTACGATGATAATCCTGTGATTCTGCAATAAAAACGGTTTAAAAAAAACAAAAAAAAAAAGAATGTATCTTCAGGAGGCACTGGCAAACACAGGCTTATCGTCATTATGGAACACACAGTGCCACCACTCAACTCTGAAGAAATTAGTCTGGAAGTCGCTGAAAAAACAGTCATTGGTGGAGGATAAAGCAACATTTTCAGGTAGAGCACATGCCTGGATGACTCTGAATTCTTATAAGATCTTTGCCCCCAACAATATTTCAACTTGGGCTATCCAACAGCACAGAAATTAAAATTCTTAAAGCTACGACTTGGAGTGATACCATGCACGCAGCATCTTCCACCATGGCAAAGGGTGCAGACGTTTACAGTATGCAGTCTGTGCAAAAATGGCCGGGGCAACATTATCCATACCATTTGTTCTTGCACAGAGTTGCTTCAGGAAAGGAGGCAACTGCTAAAAAAAACCTTCAACCAAAGGGGAATTCGGACAAGGAGACAAGCAGTTCTGGCTTGCTTCGATCCAGCATCACCACAACTGAACACCAGATTAGTCAGATTTCTTGAAGCGGCCAGGGCAAAAATGCCAAACAATCACTAAAGCTTTTTTTGGGGGGGCAAAGAGTCGATTGGACAAATTATTTTAAATTCTTAGTGTGAATAACAATCGCTGCATTGACTGGGCCACTTATAGAGGCTGCTCATGGCACTTTTAATTGGTATCTTTTAACTTGTTAGTGACAGAAGCGTTTTTATAGTTTAATCATGATGACATTTACCCTTGTGAATTAATCTTTTATACATGGTTTTATTTTTTTGCACGTATTGCAATGGTTTTAAGTAACTCTGCAAAATCAAATAAACTGAAACTGAAACTGAATAATTGATCATTGCTTTACCTATGCTTTGTGGACTACAAATTGGTGTTTGATGTGGTACCCAGAAGTATCCAATGAAGCAAACTCTTGAACATGGGAATTACCATGATCTTGATAAGAGAAATTATCCTGTTATACACTAATATTAATTTTTTGCTCGAAAGCTGGATATTGCAGCATAGTATTGCAATAGATCTACACAACTGTGGACCTGAAACAGGGCTGCATTTTAGCGCCACTGCTTTTCTAATGTCTTTTTAGCAGAACTCTCAATGTCATTAGATAACGTAAATGCCCATCCGCCAAAGCTTGGTGGCTGTCCGCTATCACGCTTACTTTATGCAGATGATGTCCACATAATGAGTAAGACAAAGATCAGAATAAATATCATGTTCAATCAACTCTTTCAAACTATGGAAGATCGAAGGGCAGGTTATATGTCTATGTTTCGAAAAACCTGCCATTTACTAAAATAAGCATGGTTTCACACAACATCTATTATCAAATAATTATGTGTGACGCCTTGGGGTCCTTGTGATTGGCAGTAATTAATTATAATAATAATGCTACCATGTCAGAAATAATAGGCACTTTACGAAAATTGCATAATGATTTGGAGTGATTTGGGGGTGGAGGCATCGATCATCAACCTTTTAAGAGAGTTGTATATAGAATGTAGAGCTAGGGTTAGATATGACATCAGGGGAGAATGTTCACAATTTTTCAGCAAGAGAGGGGTAAGACAGGGCTGTGTCTTACCACCCTTTCTTTTTTCATTAAATATAAACAGCGTAGGGGCCGTGCTAGCTACCCAATGTTGAGGCCTTCTGTAGGTTGGACATCACACTGTCCCTGCCCTCCTCTATGCAGATGATGCAGTTCTATTGGCACAAACTCCACTGGGCCTACAGAGCCTTCTCACACATTTTGTTGATTATATGCAGGACTTAAGTCTTTTAGTTAACCAATCTAAAATGTTTAATATGAAATGTGGGAGCAGAACAACAGTGTGTCGAGACATAAAAATCACGGGCACACATTTTGACTTTACAACTACTTTTTCATACTTGGCATGTTATTTGACAAAGAAGGCTCATGGACCCACGCGGTTTCCACTAGGATGTTACAGTTCAAAAAGCAACTGTGCCTCTACAAAACTTTTCCAGAACACTGGGTACAAAACCCCCTGACAAAACGATAAAGATCTATAAAGCCAAATGTCTCAGCATTGCTTTGTATGGGGTGGGAGTCTGGGGACACACGAATTGCAGGGCATTGCAGATGGTGGAAAATTAATTTCCTACATACTTTCTTGCCACTCCAAAGAGTTACTCTGCATATATTTGCCATGTGTAACTGGGGGCCCGGTCCTCACAGATGTAATAATGCTGCAGCCTATTTTACTATGGCATAAACATCTGGACATCGGATTATACTGGCTTAAAATGTGCCATTATTAGGGATCACCTCAAGGCAAGCTCATTTTCATACATATCCTGGTTACACATATTCAACGTTTCTTCGGTGAACTGCGGTATCCTTATTATTATGAGAAGCCCAAATCCTTGGAAGCCATTAAAAGAAAGGATTTGGAAAAAAAATGTATGGAGCATCTTGAGAATCTTAGATTGACCACTGAAATATTAAAGCCTAGTGTTTTAGAAAATCAAGCCATCCTAACTACATATAAAATGCAACCTTATCTTAAATTCGTATTGAATGCCAGGCATAGATTCTTTCTCATTTGTTAATAATGGACATCTATCATCGTTTAATTAGTTACCCTGAAATGAATGATTGGTCTCCAAAAGGAATGAATTGTCCCTTGTGACACCCTGATGGCAAAAAAAGCTACATCGGGAGCTAATGTTCAGTGAGCAAAATTTAGAGAATCAAGTTCAACCAGATAAGGTCAAACTACTACCCCAAAGGTAAACAAAAGCAATTGGGAAGCCAAACGAGAATACCATGATGACTTCTGGAATAAGCTCCTTCACACCAGTAAGGAAATGACCCCTTAGGAGTTCTGGCATATAATCATTCGAAACAATTGGTTCAACTATCTTTGCAAACTTCAAAGTGGAAGGGACATGGAGGAAGATATTGCAGAACTAACCAAGAGCCCTTATCAGAGCACTGTCACAGACCCACACACCAAATTTCTAGGGCCATTAAGTCCTCGGCTATCTCAGTAGCACCTGGAATATTTAGAGTCTGAAGTAGAAAGAATTATAAGGAATAGTCTCACAGGAGCCGCTACCAACCCTAATGACCTCCCCCAAATGTTATTCAAAACTAATCACAATTTCTGATCAGGAAAATTAACTCCTCTTTTAATTCACGTATTAGTACCCAAATAAGTGTCAGATTCTTGGTGCGGGGCAAATATTCCTCCAATATTCAAGGGAGGAATCTCCTCTAACGCACTTAACTAAATAAAAATATCTTTACTTGATAACAAAGCCAAGTGCTTTGGGGCCTTTTACTTAAGGATCTCAAGCACTAGGACACGAAACAGAACATTGTGCATATGAATCAAACACGCTTCAGGTAAGGAGCAGACACACTTTCCAATCTAATGGCTCTATCCTTTCTAATTGAAAGACCCCTCATTAATTGATCAGTGCTTTACCTATGCTTCATGGACTACAAATTGGTGTTTGATGTAGTACCCGAAAGTATCCTTTGGGTCAAACTCTTGAACATGGGCTTATCTTAATAGGAATTATCCTGCTATACAGTAATACTTATTGTTTGCTCTTAAATTGGAGATTGTAGCATAGTATTGCAATAGATCTACACAACTATAGACCTGAAACAGGGCTGCATCTTAGCACCACTGTTGTTTAATATCTTTTTAGCAGGACTCTCAATGTCATTAAACAACATAAACTCCCCCCCGCCCCTCAAAGTCTGGTGGCCGAATGCTATCATGCTTACTTTATGCAGATGACATCCTCAGAATGAGGAGGACAAAGATCCGATTACAGCGCCTGCTGAACATGCTCTATGGTTATCCCATCACCAACAAGTTATTAGGAAATCTTTAAAAAAATAAAATGACGATAACGGGCAACAAAATAAAATATGATTTGAGACTTGTATGGCCGCCGAGTACTGAGAGAAGCTGAATACAAATACCTTGGGATCCTCATAGAGTATCAATGCTCATTCCTCCACAATAAGCAGTACATCGAAAACAGAGCCTCTTCCCTGCTCTATCCTTTTCGCGCAGGGTATAACCGCTTACGGGCCCTACATGGGTCCCTATGTTGAAAGTCATACAGGCAAAATGACTATTGCATATGGAAGAGAGGCAAAACATCTGGACAATCATTTTACGTTGATCTAGAAGAAGGGATTCTACATGCCACAACCCTTCTCTGCAGCTCAAATACGAATATAATTTGGCCTGAAAAAGCAAACAATTGCCCGTAAAGGGGCATATCTGAATTTGTTTTTCAAACTTTGCTCGACCAACAATGAAACCACCTGCTTTGGCTGTGAATTGCGTATTTAGGTGAGAAAATGTCCATACGTCTAGATGAGTCATGATCTGATCTGGAAATAGGAGGGCCACTAAACACTCTTGTCAGCTTCGGCACGTTTAAAAAATCCTCTCCAGAAATATGCGCACATTGGGGCATATTATCAAGACAGGCGATAAAATTCCAATCGTGGCCCATGTTAGATGTGAAGGACATCTAACCTGAGCTTCAATTGGAATTCCATAGAGTATATTATCAAGCCCATTATCGCCGTTTTAGCGGCAGTTTTCTGCCGCTAGAGCGGCGATAATTTTATCGCCTGTCTTGATAATATGCCCCATTGTCCTTACTAGGAGACAAATTGGAATTGTCAAAGCGTGCTGATGCATGGACAGTCGTTAACAGATTTCCGGTACTCACAAGCTAAGCCTATCTGGGTTTGCATCTCTCAAAGGTTTTAAAACAAAAACACTTGCTATACCATTTGAGAGAGCTGTCCCCTCTAAATCTAATTCCAAAATATTGTAAGACTAATGCTAGCTAGAACTGCAGACTTTGTCTCTACCTTAAGGAATCTATCGAACATGTAATGTGTGCTTGTCCTGCGTTGGCAATTGTGAGAGGAACCTGTTTAATGTATTGGGAATCCGCCTGTGTGGGCATGCAGTTGTGGCCTCAATTCAAGTTGCGATCATTTGCTTGAGTGAATGCTTTGTGAAGATTATGAATTTTGTGAGAAAAAAGCTTGGCAAAATTAGTGGTAAACTAATTAACTCAGAGTGCTGTTCTTTTAAAAAAATGAATTGTAATCATATTTTAATGATGACTTTAATGCATAGGTTTTGCTAAACTGGCACTAATACATTTTGTGTTAGTTTTGTACATTTTGCACTAAGCTCAATCCAACCATGTACTCCCCCAGTAGAATGGGAGGAAGCAGCGATAAAAGAGGAAAGGAACTGTTATAATAATAATAATAATCCACATTTGTAAAGCGCGAACAATCACCCGTAAGGGTCTCTAGGCGCTGGGGGCCGTCGGGAAGATTAAGCAAGCTATTGCCCAGAGTCACATGGTGCTGGGCTAATCTGCCTCCGGGGATCAAACCGTGATCCCCAGATTCCGGAATCAGTCGCCCTGGCCGTGGCGCCACACCTCTTCCCTGTGTTGCGCCGCGGCTAGAGCGACTGTGCATGTGCCAGTGAAAGACTACCTAGACAAAAAAGTCTTGTGTTTGTGTGTGCCTATGCGAGTGTGATTCTCTGCCAAGCCTTTCAGAGGTCTCACAGTCTGTGTGACTGTGAAGGAAAGGACATTATCACTGCCCAGTGATAGTGAGTATCTAAGGTGTGCATGGGCTGAGCCTGGTAAGACTGATGGTTCTTGCAGGGGACTAGTTGGTTGCTTGCATGCAAGGGAAGAGGCTGAGTTTGGGTGAATAGAGAATTCTCGAATGATTAGAGAGAGGGATGTATGCCTGGTTTTGGGCTTCCGCTCAGTTGCCCTGCAGAGTGGCTGGATGGTATTCCTTATGGAAGCTTTAGCTTGGGATGGACCTGCCCATGGATAGGACAGGGCCCTGAGGGAGGCAAGGCTTTGACAAGAGATCACTAGACTGGCTCAAGCCCTTGGTGGGCACATTTCTCAAGTCCTTCCTCAACCTCCACAAACCCTGCAGTCAATGACCTTGCCAGTGACCCATTTAAGTGTCTAACTTATAGCAGGTCACCACAATTGGACTGAAAAAGAGCATGAGCATGATCTAACTCATTTATTAAAAGGTCATGGATGCGTGAGACTTTGCATAGTTAGGACAATGCTTTCAATCAGGTGGTTTAGGCTTATCCAAATTCAGAAGATCATTGATTGACCCAAGAGGATTGGACCTCACAATGGCTCACAAGACTCTGATAAGGCCTTAGACACTCCATTACTCACTAGAATGTACATACTGAGTTGATGTACTTCAATCCCAATGCAAACTTAGAAACACCTTTACCTAGAATATCTTTCAGAGTATCAGAGAGCTGTTTTGGCCAGACTGCAAGTAGTCATGAATGGTAGAATGCCCTAGCATTTATATGAGTTCCTGGTCCTCCGCTGTTCCCATAATCTCTCTCTCTCTCTCTCTCCCCCTCTCTGTCTTTCTCACACACACTCACACACACACTTTCAATATATCTCTAATGGTTGAGGTAAAAGATACATTGTCCAATATTATTAATTGATCCATTCAAGACAATTTTTTATGCATCCTTATTGATTTTACACATAAAGAAAAAGGCAAAAATTATCCTAACAAAACAAAGTTGACACATAGCAAGCAGCATACCGCGGTGGTTTGTCTGGTAATGTACTTTGGTAGGACTTACAGCGGCTCTAAAAGAGTTCACCAATGAGGAAGGTAAGGATTCCAAGGACATCTGCAGAGGGCATTCAGACAGTCCATGGCCCAGGCATCAGATTCCCCAATTGAAAGTTCAACATTAAAAGTGTAGGCACCATAACGAGCAATGTTAAGTGGAACATAATCAGTGTGCACTAAAAATAAGATAAAAAAGAATACAGAGTATATAACAGATCCTGTACTTATAATCTTCAGTCAGTTAAGTATTCTGTCAGCTTGTCTTCCCTTCATGATAGGCTACTATGTACATCTTTTATTTTTGCCCATTACTCTATGTCTCCAGAACAGTATGTAACCTTGGGGCCTTCCAGTTCCAAACAAAGCATCAATATACTCTTTTGGGCAAAACGCAGTGTGTGTTGTGCAGCATCTTATGTTGGGTCTTAAATGGGGAGACAAGCATGCAATCTGCATTACTTGGACTGGGAAAATCTTGCATCTAGTATATTGGTCTAATATCTATTGTCAGTATGCAATTACTTTGTGGAATGACAAAGTCAAACGAAGAAAGATATATCCTGGAAAAACCTTGGAACAGGTGATGGTTCTGGATGGATCCTGTGTAGTACTTTGGGTGTAAAGTATGGACATTACAATGTATCGAATTCTGTTAAAATAAAAGATGACATTGCAAGAATTTTTTTGTTTTTTTTTACAAGCATCAACACATTGTCTGGGTTTTCACCAGTTATTGCCTCCCCAAAACTCAGCCTACCATTTCTCCTTAACTAGCAATGGGGATTTTGCCATGTGGCTTCTAAGTACTTTGTACAATGTAGTTATTACCTTGCCCTCGTCAGGCAGAGTTACTAGAGTAATAGACCACTAGGACCTTGTGGGAGTGGCAGCCATATATTCCTGACAGAATTATTGTATCTGCAATACTGCAAAAATTGTCTATGCTGAAGATTGAAAGCGGTTTGGACATCCCAAAGGAAAATGCTCCACTGACAAATTAGTCACTCATCACTATGCAACCACTCCAACCCAACATTGCCTTCTCTCTACTTGTGTTTTTGAAATTTGCTATCCAACACAACTGTATTCCCAAAGGATGGGATCTGGCTCATCACTATACCTAGACACAACATGATCTTTTTTGATTTTCCGCACCCCAGCAATAAGTACCACGGTTTATTTTCAAATGATACGCCCTGCCAAATCAGTTCAAGACCTTAAAGTAGAAGTCAATGCAGGTCGCGTGGTATATCATCAGCATAAAATTAGACAGCATGCTCCACAGCTTTCACTCAAATATCCCTTACGTAATCTTTTAAATTGGATTTTTAATTAGTTGTTTATAAGCTAAAAATATACTTAAAGAACAAACCAACATCACATATAACAACAGAATAACCACAATCTATTTCAGATATCCTAAATATCCGATAATGTTAAAAAACACTTCATGAAATAATACCATTGAAATGCACAGCACTGCTTTCACATATGGTCCAAAAAGAGTAAAGCGCATCAATATTAGACAAGACTCAAGACAAAGAGCAATTAAGTGCAGTAGTGGCGCATAACAAAAGGCACAGGAGCCTCTTCCTCTACTACAAAGGAAAAAGACTGTGAAGAAAAAGGTTTACCACAGAGTAATTAACATTTAAGTTACATGAACGTGAACCTTCTTTTTTTGCAGTTTTAGGGCAAAAATGTCCAAATCCAATCTTCTTCACTACTAATAACTGTTTAAAAAATTTTTTTTTATGGGAAACAAGAATCAGTTACAAAAGGATCAATGTCCAGACCAAAAAGAACAAATCAGTCATTAAATGTGCATTTTTACAGGCAAGGGACTTTCCGAGCTAGGCACGATCTTTTGTCCTTTCTTAATGTCATTATTCGCATCACATATTGTGCCAAACATTAGTAGAATCTGACTAGACCTGTGTGTAGTGTATATAACTCTTGTGATGTAAGGCTTCCTATGTCTGTGAAAGGTATGTACCCGGCTAAGACTGGCCATGTCAGTCCCTTTTTGCTGAGGGGGCCTCTAATATCTTTTCTTGCATGTGTTGGGCACCTTGGAACCAATGTTGCTGTTCCTGGAAAGTTTGTGGATTTTTGAATGCCTCATTAGTTGTGAAGTTGTTGGGAACTGTAGCTATGGTGTAATTGTGAAAATGACTTGATTTCACATTTACTGCTGGAAATGTTACCCATGAATAGAATACCTCTTTTCTGTACACTTTGTGGGCCTCTACCATGAAGGTAACGTCCTTACCCGTTAGGGTGAGCCCATGTTGTTTCAGCATTTGTGTGACTACTGTGTGCACTTTACTGGTATGTTAACTGATGCTGCATTAGCCATTTGAATATTTGGGATTCAGAGAGATTAGCTTTTGAGGGATGATCCTTTTAATGGTTCAAGCTTGGACAACCTACAACCAGAAACAGGGGTTCCCTACTTTGCAGAAGAGGATAGTTCCCTAACACCATGGACGTCTTCGGTTAAAATGGAGAATAGGGCTTTGGGCACACAAAAGAAAAAACTACTCATTGAATAAGTACCCAAGCTAGAACATTGGTAGCGTCATGTCATACGGTTAATACTATTTCAGTAAGACTCTGCGTTTGGACAACATAAACTTCAAAATTAGTCTTAGCAAGTCTTAGCTAGCTCACAGTGCACTATCTGGACCTCTAAGCTTACTTGGTAACAGCTGGCATGTGCAACCTCAGAACATGACAATCCTGACTTCCCAAGGAAATTGCAGAAACAGATCTGACACTTTTGTTAGTAACTCAGGCATGCCCAAAGCAAAACACTAGAAATACTCAAATTGGCATTTCAAACATGTATTAAAGCAATAGGATTCTTGTGCAGAATATGTATTCTGCAATGACTTATAGAAAGAAACAAAACAGAGTAATCAGAATTACGAGAATCGTAAAGAATACAAGCAGTTCACCTATTGTGCTGTTACATTGATTATATGAATGCATATCATTTTACCTATACTCCTACCTAGCGTTTCCTATCGTAATATGCATAGAAGAATACATTTCAGTGGCCTAACTCCCCATTTACGTGAGGGTATGCATCATCTGGAGAAGTGTGGCTCAGGGGTTAGAGGCGGCAGACCCGGAAGCTGAGATCGGTCCTGGACCAGGGTTCAATTCCCCACCTCTGCAGGTCTTGGGCTAAAAATTCCACGGACTCAATAATTCTCGCCCCGGTGCCTCCTCGACTCACGGGTTCACACTCTGCGACTCTGGGCAATAGCTTGCTTAATCTCCACAACGGCCCCTCGCGGTGGGATGCCTGACTTTCACCTTGTGGAAACCCTGCTATCTCACAGGGGAATACCAGGACGGGTTCCCTAAGCAAGCGCCGGGAAACCCACAGCGGGTAGCTGTGCGCTATATAAGCTCAACTACATTTACATCTGGGATCCCGTCTTGCTGTAGAGCAGGCCACGTCCTTCTCAGAGAGGTAACATGATTGAGTGGACTGAACTCCCAACATGGGGTGATCTCGACCATAGCAGCGAAATACTCATCTGCCTAACCAAAGGAATGCTGGAGTTTACATAATAAACTTTACCCATGCTTTCTATGCCAGAGCTCTGGTCTGGCTGTCATTGTGGATTCTGCCCTTGCAGAGCTGTCGCTGAACGGACAACAACAAACAACAACATTTGGCGCAGTGAACTTAGTCCTTGTACAGAATGTTCAAGGGCCTGATAATATGCCTATGAAGAAATTTAAGTGTGAGCAAACCCATTTCTGAGAACATTATCCCATACGAGTGCGCAAGCAAATGTGAGTTAAAAGTGATCATTTAAAAAGATGTCAACTTTAAATGTGAATATGTAAAATGGTGGTAATATATACCCAGGGCCTATGTAACCTCACGGCATTGGAATGGTCCAATTGATAAAACATATGTACAACATATCTTCATTAGCAAGTAGATTCTATGCATCAAGGTGACATTCTAACTGGATAGCCTCAAAAATGGTATTTGATGACATTGCAACAAGTTTTTTAATACACAAACCTTCAAGAAGACCCCAATTGCACCTTTGATCCAGTTCAAACAGTCCTGATCCATAAAGGGTTTGGGGTGTTAATTTACCACAGACTGCTCTCAAGAGCTCCAATAGCTATCATCAGAGGATACTTTCATGTTTAGTACCCCTTACCAGAAAGGAAAGTAAGCAGTTTACACACTACTGGTGCTACTACAAGGTAAAAAGTATAGGGGTTCAATGGGCAACCCTATCTGGCAAGTCTGTCAAATGTATGGAGTCATATATCATGGTGTTGGGCTTTATGCATTCTGTTGGAAATGTTCATAATAGTCTAATCCATGCAATGCATCTCAGACCAAAGATTATTGCTTTGCAGAACTTTGAAAATACTTTCAGCATACCATGCCAAAGACTTTTCTGTGTTCAGAGAGGCCAACACAATCTCCTCCCCACCATCTGCCATGACACCCATTGGATATGCCAGGCCACAAATTCAGAATTATCCTCCTCCGTGTCATAAAACCACATTAACTACAGTATAACAGATCAATCACTATTGCGAGTAACAGATACATCAGCACATTTTCAAAGGCTTTCATTGAACATTGAAAGTGGCCAAAATGCATTTAAAGTCCAGGGCATCTTTGCCGAGTTTAGCGAAAATTATAATAGTAGCTTTCCACACAGAGGTTAGCATCAAAGTGACAGACTTGGACTCTTTCAGTCTTCAAGTAGCTTATCTGCCAAGATACAATTATTGGCAGTATACCATTTAAATGAGCTATAATCAATTCCTCCCTGCCTATGACTATATCAAGGGTTTCTTGCTGTTCATACAATAGTCAAAGCACTTCAGTTTTTATTGGACCCAATGCTGCATCCAGGCTGGCGCGAGTTACGTGATTTTGCTATATGTTGATACCCTTTAGGCATCTATCCATAGATAACTCATTGTTACCTTCCTTTGTATCCTCATTCCAATTGATCTCTGATATGTGTCTTAAGGTGGGTGGGACGAGGGATTTCCTTCGTAGCAACCAGACCAGTAATTTCTTGTGAATTTGTGTCACTCCCTATGGAGCAGTTGCCTTTTCGTGTTATGATGGAGTTTCTCCAGTGTATCCATTAACAGCACACGTTTCTGTTTTTTCAATTAGGTTGGTCTTTGATGGTTTGGACACTAGGCTCATCTCTCTCAAATGACTGTACTTTTTTCTCACTGTCTGAGATGTCTATTTCCAGTACCTTATGTTTACCTCACCTTACCAAGTGCGTAATTCCTGATGACAGGACTCATGGCCTCCTGTTCAGACTCTCTTCTAGAACCTACATTCTCATTCACTTTACATATTAATGTACCAGCATCTTCCTCAGTTTTTGCTAATGTCTGCCAATTTATTGTACTTTCCAGATGTTCAAGAATCCCTTGTTATTTTAACTGTTCTTCTCCTCCACTTAGGGTTTCTGGTCAGATGGTATTTGTATATCATTCAATTCAAAATACAATTAAAATCCTCATGCCACAACATTAATTCACATAGGGAGGAAAATGAATATATTCTCTATTTCTATCTGCCTTCACACCCTTTCTCCATTTCGAATTAAGAGGTGGTATCAAGTCCTACAATCTCACATCTAATATTTCTGTAGACAGTAAGCCGTGCAGCCTTGAGGGAGATATAAAGTGCTATACAAATGATACAATGTGACAAATATAATACAGTACAGTACTACACCTCAAAAACTATTAAACTCTGCCTTGTCTCATGATTTGAAAAACCAGAGGGGGGGACTGTGGGACTCCATGGTGTGGCATCCATTTGAGGGTGTGTTGGACATGGCACTTCTAAGGGGGATCTCCCTGAAACCTTTTGCTTTTTGTCCTCCTGTTTTTTGCTAACTTCCTTTTTGTGAACTTAGGACTCTAGGCTCTTTCCCACTGTACTGCAGAGGGAAAGTGCACACACCCTGACTACACATGCCAGGATAGGGTGTGTACTTGATTGGTTTAGGGTCATACCCGTGAGTGTCCTGTAAAAAGGTACACCACATACCCAGGGGGGTACTGCACTGGCTAGTAGTGGGACGCAACACTGATTTTGCCAGCCACCAGAATAGCCTGTCAAACATGTCTCATGCTCAGGTTGGCCTTTCTCATTTAGTAGCCAACCCTGAGGAAGACTTCCACTTACACCAGAGAGGCCCTAGTGTAAACCCTATGTGGGTTTTCTCTACACAGGGGGTCAGCTCCCCCATGGGACACCTCCTAGGTGTGGCTGATTCTCTGGTTGTGGCCTTAGGATCTGGGGTACTTTCCCACTTTAAATGCAGTGTGAAAGTGTGGGCACCCTTCCTACACACGTTAGAAAGTGGTGCTTACCTGCAGGTTCCTAAACGTAGGTCAGGTCTGCCGTTGCAGGCCTTTGTGTACGCACTCCCACCTATGGTGGTTGTAAACCGGTGCCCAGCCTGCCACTGCTGGCAAGTGTTCGCACTTGCACCTATGAGGTTTACAACCTCTGACTGCCTGCGCACTTTACCACTGTTTCAAAACATAGGTCAACCTGCCATGCAGGCCTGTGTGTGTGCACTAGGACCTATAGTGTTTTAAACCAGCTTCAAGCCGGCCATCATTGCGGACCAGTGTGCACACTTGCACCTAGGATGTTTTCAAACATGTGGTCAGCCTGTATTTGGAGGCTGGGGTGCACACTTGCACATATGGTGTTCCTAAATATCTTTCCAGACTGGAATTGCAAGTCTGTATGTGCGCAATTGGCCTTTTTAAATCAGTAGCCATCCTGAGAGGACCTTTCACTACCACTGAAGCACCCCAAGGGTAACTTAAGGGTTAGGGAGTAGTAGATGAAATGCAGGCCAGGTACACATGTGTGTAATGAGGAATTCCCATGTGTGTTTCCACTAGCTCTGAGTTTTGCTCTTCCCATAGGCTAACATGGGGGAATGGTTGAAATTACTTCAGGCTGCAGTAGTGGATTGCAGTGGAGTAGCCTCATAATGTTTTCTATCATTGGATCCGCCGTGGCAAACCCTTTCCAGTTATATAGGTGGTTTTGTCATGATTAGTATAGAAATACCACTACTAGAAAGTGGGCATTTCTCTGCTCTAAAACTGTTTGTGTGCCTTTGTGCTTGGCTCCAGTCCACACTGGAGGTTGAGGAAGCACTTTTGGGCATTCCCAGTGACAGCTATAAAACACTGGGAATGCAACTGGAATGATTGACCTCTGCCATTAGCGGGCTTAGCTGGATAGATTGGAGGAAGAAGTTTTGGCACTTGGCCTCTGGAGCCCGATCATGGCCTCACTGAAGATTAGGATCTGCATTCCACAGACTCATGGCAGACCGGACTGAAATTTAGTGGCGACATCTGTGGTTCGAAGGAAGACCCCTTGAACCACGCCCGATTTTAAAGGCACACTACAGTGTAACTACTGGTGCTATACTTTAGCAGAGCAGAGATACACTTGTGGGGACCTGGGACTTGAGAGCCTTGAACTGCGTGGTGCACGCTGCCAGAGGAATCTGTTGTGCACAAGGAGAATTACTGCCATTGAAAGGGACTGGGTGCCCTTCCTGAATAGTGCTGGCCTGGGCTGACTACCTGCTGCTGTGTGGCACCCCGAAGTGTGCTCTCCAAGGGCTGGCTGGCTTTCCCTATGTTCTTTTGGAGGTCTCAGGAACATCAAAGATCTCCTAGGAGGGACACCCACATTGTCTACTGTATCTCAACTGGTAGTGCAGCATGAGCATTGGGTTAAGAATTGTACCTGGAGACCGGATTGCCTTGTGCAGAGCCCCAGAAATAATGCCGGTGTCCAAGGCGTGTAGCTACTGCATCGTGGGGACCTCCGCACCCTCAAACATCTTGTTGGTGGTGAGCGGATCCACCATTTGGGGGATCCAGCATGACCTGCTTCGTCGATCGTGCCACATCTCTCTCATGCAACAGGCCAATTGCATGCTCATTCCTGGCGGTCTCCATTCACAGGTTGTGACCCTCAGAGAAGGGGGCGTAACCGTAGTAGTGTCTTATTCTAACTCATGGGGCATTGCTGAGCTTTCACCTGTGTGTGTGACCGTAATTGTCTGGTCCAACCCATATCAACCTGCACCGGACATTGTGCCTCATTTCCAGGGATGTATGGACTTTGCAACTCCTTGTTGTGCGTGAACTGAACAGTCTGGTGCGACCTGTATCAACGCACACCAGATATTGTGTCCAAATTGCCTGGGTGGGACTCTGATCGACGTGTATCTGACTGGTCGACACCATTCATTGATTGTTTCCTTTTTGGCCCTCAGCACATCAGACACACTCTCCTCTCCTCACCCGGCTCCTCCTCGATGACGTCGGGTTGCCAGGTATTATTGCCAGCTCGGGCCTGGGTGGTGGGAATAATTGAGTGAGCTGGAGGAACGCTTCTGAGAAAGACAGGAAGCAGGTCAAGAGACTGCGTGACTCCTCTGTGCTTCGCTGAGCTGGGCTGGTACTGGAAGGCCCTCGTGGAACCCTTTGATGCGACCAACTGTTGCCCTCAGCCCGATTCTGCTCTGCATCCTGTTCGTGAACTTCCCCAGTGTTGGCCGATCCACATTTAATGGCTGCCTCCTAATTAGTCCTGGTACCTACCCCCACCTGCTTCCCTGGCTACGTGTTACTTTGGCAGCGTCCAACCTAGTGTCTAAGGGGGAGGGTGGGTTATCTCCAATTTGTGGGTGTAGGATAGTCAGGGTGAGTTGTTGGGTAGAGGGGGGATCGGGGCTATGGGGTCTTCTGTGTGTTATCAATTGAACTGCTGGGTATCAGTGCACCACGTTAGGGTACTGAGTGAGTATGTGTCTATAAGGAGCAGTAGATCTAGAACTTAAGGGCCCATTTTAATTAGGGCTCTATTATGCTCTGCCTTACTGCATGTTTGGGAGTGACTTTGAGTAGATGTTCACCATCCTAGCCAAGAAAGTGTTTAACATGTTGCATGAGCAAGCCTCAGACATTCCTTCTTGCTTTACTACCTATCAATGTATGGCACTATTCTGTATACCCTTTGTGAACATGAGTGGGTGCAGAAGTATTAAACAAAACTCAGGGCACCCCTCACTTCTACAGAAAGGAAATATTACTGGCATAACTTTATTTGAGTAAACATCTATTGAAAGCATTGTTGAAAATCTGGTTTTCTATCTAAACTATTAAAATATAACCATGACATCTCACTTTCTTTATTAAAGTCTTAGATTGCAATTCTTTTTTGACTTTCCTGTTGCGATTATATGCCAAATGTAGAAATAGTTGGCCCCATTTAAGTAAACGGAGCTGGAGAAGGCTGATTCCCATATGCCTATGTTTAAAGTAGATGTTGGGTTGTTCAACTATAACCGGTCAATCTCAGGAGAACTCATGGAGATGTGAGAAAGTCGTATATTTCTAGATGTACACCCCCTTGGAAAACTTTACTCATACACATTTTCCAATTTGACCTTAGAATCAAGTTCGGAGAGTGAGCACACAGCACACAAGACACTTAAAATAACAGGTATTCTAGCTCAAGATATTATTGTATATTCAGATGAAAGGAAATACTCACAGCTGAATGTCGAGGAAAATCCTTTTTTCATCCCCAACATGTATTCTCCACATACAATCTTCCCCCTCGTTGTATGGCTCAGGCCAGTTGGGAGACAAAATTACCCCTGCAGGCGCAGAGAGTTCTCCACCACACATTGCTGGAAAATTGACCAGGAGAAGAATGTTGATACAATATTACCATAACATTTCAAAAACAACATATTTGCCCTTATTCCATTTCAATTCAAATGTTTCATTTAGTACATGAAGAGATGGGTGGGAAATGCAAGTAAATGAGAAATTCTTCATTTTTGCAATCATCAATATATATGGAATAACCTGATGGGGGAATTAGATCCCAACAATACAGAGAGCATTTATTAAACCTCAAATAAGCATGACATGGAAATTAACTACAAGATTCAAATTCGTTCCAGCTGCAATTAGCTCCCTAAAGGACATCTTTCATCTAAGGAGTATGGAAAATGTTTGGGTGACCGAGGTAGGCTAGTCTGAGTCCAATAATTATATCTGTATTTGAGAAAAGATACTCAGCTTAAACATTAAGTACTCTGTCATTGATCAGAAGGTCTGGAGGCTAAAGCAAATGAGAGTTGTCCACTGGATTCAAGACTGAAATGGTACAACAAATTCAGAAAGCTGGCTGCATTTGTAGATCCCACCAATAAAATTATTTTTGTAAATCAAAAAGACAGGTATGTTATGAAATTGGTGTTGTTGAAGAACTGTGGGGGAGTTGTACCCCAATAACTTAGCCAATGTCAATACAATTCTCCTTCCCTTTATCTACATTACTTCAGCATGCAAAGACTCTGCCTCTATCATCACTCCACCTCCAATACTATATATTAATCAAAATGATTTATTTTGGGTACAATTACCCCAAAAACATTCAACACAAATATACTATTCAGTAGGTGCAAAATAAAAATAAAATATTACAATTGAAGGAAAATACAATTGACATAATTAACTATCATATAAAAAAAATCATTGATCATCAGGCAAGTTAATTATAAAGCGCTGAGTGGTAGCAAACTCTCTCATTAACACCAATATTGCTCAAACCTCACAGTACATGCAACTCATGCCTCACTATCTTGAGGTCAACAGAGAAAATATCTCATGGGGCAAGCAACATGAACCGCCATTAGGCCTAACAGGCCAAAACAAAATACAATACAGCAGTGGCAGCTGTTGCGGCATTTAAGTGGTGAGCAGCACTAAGGAGGGCAGCGTGGGGGAGGGCAGCACTTGGGAAAAGAATAAAAAAGATAATGCTTTCCTGCATTCTGCAGCTTCGCTGCTCTTCTGGCCTCTGTTCCTCGACTCCTGGCATGCCACAGGGTCCCCGACGCCAATCCAGACATTGCTTCCATGCTGGTAATACCCAGCATGAGAGCAGTGCCACGATTGGGGTGAACGCCATAGTTAGGCACTCACTAAAGGACTACGACCCTCTGCTTGTTCTCCTCCAGGCTGTAAACCACAGCTTGGGTAGAGAGATCTAAGTGTGCATGATGGTTTTACCGTCCTTAGATGGCCGGTCAAACTGTCATGTGCACTTAAAGCAGTGTCACCACTCCTCCTTCTTCCTCCGGCTGTATTGACATGTCCAAATGGACGGCCCAGCCCTTGGCTCAGCTGCAGGAAGTAAGCGAGGAAAAATAGAATGATAATAACCTTTGGTATTATCATTCTATTTTTCTTTTTCACTGCTCAAAAGCAGTGGGGCGCTGCTCCTCCGCCTTAGCGGGGGAGCCGCAGGTGCAGTATGAACGCCGAGAGGCCCAACCACATACTTAAGTCAAGTTTATTTTAGATATATATTGAAAAGAAGCTGACAATAAAGGGAAGTGGAAATGTATTCATTTAATTTTTTCCTCCAAAATAGTAAAACTAGTCTGTTTGCAAGCTCTATTGATGTAGAGGAAGAGAGTCCAAAGGTCACCCAGAGAAGGGAAGCAGCATTTGTGGAAAGCAGATGAGTATACTTCAACAGAAACGGGAGTTTATTACTGAAGGTGTGTAATGAGAGGGTGCCTAACCGTTGACCCCCTCAAATCGCTGTACATAAGAGCCACAATTACGTAACTAAAGAAAATGAAATCAGGCAGAGACCCAGAGTATTCTGAGGATTAGAGAACTCCACCACCCCCTGCAAAAACCCAGAATACATAAAGCAATGGAGGAAGCAATTTTTAGGTATAATTTTCAAATGCTTGAAGCAAAGACAAGGTTTAGAGCAGCCTTAGTCCCTCACTATTAATGGCCAGATGGAGGAGAGTTATTTATCAGCAGGATTAAAAAATTATGCCCCAGGTATCGGTATTTATTGGGTCTGATAGATAATTCCTTTCAATACCTTTCACCAACAAATGGGGAATCATATGCACTTTATTAGTGCTTTCTGCATTGAAATCTGCATGGACAAGTATTTTCCAGGATCTCGCCAGGTAAATTTCGTCATATTTGACCTGCCAAAGTTCCATTGAGGAAAACTGAGGGGATGCGATATTTACCACTAAACTGGTGATTACAACGATGGCCTAATTGTAATTAGTGTTGAAAATCCAGTTAGTAGAATGCCAAGTTAAAGGAGAAAACTTTAAAATGCATAAAGAGGAGTTTTGAAGTTCTAGAAAGGAGAATCTTGGCAGATTTCCATGCTGAACAGACGCAGACAATTTGCTGTGTAACGGGTGCACGTATAATCAAAATATTTTAATGTGTGTAATTGTAACGTCTAAGCTGGAAAATATGAGTAATTAAGTTACAGACGTACCTTCCTACACTGTTTGTCTACATGAAAGAATGAGCAAAATATGCTGTTTTCTGCAAGGAAATGCATGAAAGATTTCATATAGTTCACTACAATTTAAGACAGATAAATGTCGGTGGCTTGGTGCCAGCCGAAGATGGCCGCTGCCTAAGAGAGATCCGTGGTGGCTTGGGAGAAGTGCGGACCCTCCGGCAGACCTTCCCTTCCTTGCTGCTCCTTGTGGACCGGAGCTATCATGCGACGCATTCCACCACCGTTTGAGACCCTTAGACGGCTTTGGTGAGCATTTTTAAGGGTAAACGTGATCGACGCGTTTTTTCTTCATCTCGAGGCCACCATTTTGTGCTTGTGCTTCACGAGCCCGTCGCCTCAGTGCCTTTTTGACGAGGAGTGTTTTCAGAGGCATGCGTCTGCCATGTAAGCCTGCATTTTCCTTCTCCAATGTATGATTTTTAATGCTGGGGTTATTCCTAACACTTTCACTTGACCCCTGATTTGGAAAATGAGGTTTTGCAGCCTGTTTCTAGTGGCACCCTATGACAGGAAAGTGATGTTTGCTGGAGCTTTTCTTCACAGGACTGCCTCCTCTTAATATTTTCTACACTTAGCCAGTGGGTTACCTGTTTTTCTCAACCCCTTTTACTCCTCAAATATATGAACATTGTGGTTTCTTTGAGGAAACATTACTTGTGACAGACAGTGCTACATTATAATTGAAAGTGTATGGGGAGAACGAAATCTGGACAGAGTGTAGCTGGTCCTCCTATCCCTTTTTCCACTCTGGCGGACCACAATCCCTAATCTATTCTCTCAACAAATATGGACAAAATTGAAAATCCAACATCATCGCCTCATATGGACGATCTGGCATTATCTGCTAATCCCTGACTCTCCTCAACTACTCTTACTCCAAAATTACCTACCACTACTAGTAAACGAGTTAAAATGAATCTTCCATCGTCTACCACATCTCCTACACCAGACAATATGGAGGTGTTGGTTGAAGAAATACGAGCTCTTCGTCCATATATGGAAGAGACAAACAGACGTCTTCAATCCTTGGATGACAAATGGCCTACCATGGACAATAGGATCATTCTGATGGAGCGATTAATAGATTTTGTCCAAAATGTAGTCCACCAAGTGCCCGCAGTACAATCTGATGTCCTCTCTCTCCAGAAACAGGTGGAACATTTGGAAGATCGCAGAGGTCGCAATAACCTGCGCATCTATGGCCTGGCAGAAGGTTTGGAGGGTTCAGATCCCATCTCTTTCTTTAAAACATTTCTTCCACAAATCCTTGGTCTCCCTTTGTCTCCTGCTTTGAACACCCAACGAGCTCACCGTTTGGGTCGGAATCCAACTACAGCATCCTCTTCATCCAAGCCCAGAGGAGTCATTTTCTATTTTTTTGAATATACTGACTTATTAAGGTATTACAAACTGCTAAATCTAAAGATCGTATTACCTGGCAGAATTCCACCCTATTCTTTGCTCAAGACTATGCCAAGACAACAGCAGAACGTCAGATGAAATTTCTTGCTATGCGACCAGCTCTCTGTACTCTCAATGATCGTTATGGACTTTTGCACCCCTGCCTCTTCAAAGTTACATACCAATATAAAACGATGACTTATGAAGATCCTGCTCTGCTCCAGAGATTCTTGGACCAATTCCGTGAACATGATATGGACACACCTTGTTTTGTCCCTGCTTAATTGTTGTCCTCTTATGTCTCTTTGTGATTTTTTATATCTAAACATTTTGATATTTCATCTCTCAGACTATTTCATGTTGTGTTAATGTACCACACTACGTATTTCTCATTTGTTCATATTCTCTATCTTTTTTATCCGCTAGGTGCAGTCATTTTTCGTATATGATCTATGTCCTCTCTGGTCTGTTCTGGATGATATCCTCCTTCCCTGATCTGCCCTGAGTTGCCCGGTCAGCTGTGCCATTTTACTTAAGTGGCTTCACCACCCTCATCCTTTTATGTTTTGTAGTAAGTCAGTATGTTTTTGAATCTTCTACCTTGCTTTCTTTATTCAATGTATTTACCTTTCTTTCTTCGTTGTATTTTCTTCATCCTTCTTCTCTTACTTCTGAACCTCCTTATTTCCCAATGATGCCTTTTTCTTCGCTTTCCTCTCTCTTTCCCTCTTTCTATTTCTCTCCTTTCTTTTCTTTTCTTTTCTTTTCTCTTCTTTCTTTCTTCCTTTTTCTGTTATTCTCCTTTTCTTCTTCGGTTCTATACTCCTCTTCATAACTACATTCCTTTATCTCTTACTAGGCAATTTACTATTATTTGGTATAGCTGCATATTTACTGTATTATTCATTGATATTTTTTACTGTTCTCTGAGTTTCAATTGTTATATTGATTATTTTTTTTTTTTTTTTTTTGGAAAAAGTTTTTATTGAACAATAATTCGGTTACAAGTATGGGCCTACAACCACCCGGGCCGGCCGCTAGGTACATAAGGAAATATACACATATCAAAGCTGCAATCCGTTCCCAGGGCACTGCCCCGCAGTGGCTCAAGATAGTCCTCGAAGAACAGCAAGCGTCAGTCCAACAATAACAGAAACAAAAAGAAAAACAATAAAAACAAAAGGCGAGTTACGAGGGATACCGGTGCGGTTCAGGCTCCCCCCGGGAGACTCCAGTCAGAACATTTGAGCAATCCGCTAAAGAGAGGAGTACCGGGAGGCCGGGGACGGAGGGGGGGGGGGAAGGGGGTCAAGGGAGATGAATGTTATATTGATTATTATGTAATGTTTCTATTGTTCCATTTCTTATAAATGGCGTTAAAAGTTGTTTCATGGAATGTTAAAGGTTTAGGTTCCCCGATCAAACGGCAGAGGGTTCTTTCCCATTTATCTAACTTGAATTGTGATATAGCTTTATTACAAGAGACTCATGTTGTAGAGAAAGAAATTCTTAAACTTAAAAGATTATGGGTAGGTTACATTTTTGCATCCCCAGGCACAGGTCATCATAATGGCGTTATTATTTTATGTCATAAACGTCTTGACTTGCAGATTATTACTCAAGAATCAGATACCTAGGGTAGATGGGTTTCTGTCTCACTTTTACTTAATATTATCCCCATGACTCTTTATAACCTTTATGCTCCTACTGCTCCAGATATCACTTTTTGGTCCACTATTTTATCCAAATTAATGTCCTTTCAAGATGATTACTTATTAGTTGGAAGTAACTGCAATGTGGTTATGGATGTGACTATTGATCGTAAATCCACTTCTAAATTCATTCCGTCCACTATGTTCTCCCAATTTACCTCCACTATTCAACAACGGTCATTAGTAGACTCTTGGCGCTTATGTAACCCTACCCTTTTAGAGTATACTTCCTTTTCCACAGCACACTCCTCACATTCTCACATTGACTACCTTTTTACCTCACAATCACTCACTCAACATATCCTACAATAAGACATTGGTTCTATCCTAATTTCTGATCACGCACCGGGTATCTTAAGTCTAGCTATCTCTTCTCTTACACAAGGCACCAGAAGGTGGAGATTTAATAACTCTCTTCTTCTAGACCCTAATTTTACCCAGCAATTTGAGTCATTTGCTACTACTTTGTTTACTGAAAATGAATCCCCTTCTACATTTCCTCAAATTGTTTGAGACTCTTTTAAATCAGCCTCCAGGGACTTTATTATTTCTTTTGTATCCCGTCACAAGAAATCTTCCCTCCCTAAGTTGAAATATCTTATGACACAAATTAAACGTTTAGAATCTTCCTTCGCTATCTCTGGCTCTAAATCTTGTTTGGATGAACTTGTTCATGCTAAATTTCAATTCAACAAACTTTACACAGACAATGCCAACTCATTTCTACTTAAATCTTCAGCCAAGTATTATGGCGGCCGGAATAAGGCAGGGAAACGTCTATCCAATTATTTAAAAATTAAGAAAGAACGTACTAAGATCAGCTCTATCCTTGACTCAAATAATCGTATGATTTATAAAAATGAAGACATTATGTCGGAGTTCACTCATTTCCTTCAGTCTCTCTACACCCCTGACATTTCTGTTTCTCCAGATGCAATCTCTCAGTATCTTTATTCTGTTACCCCTCCTTCCTCTCCAGACCTAGACTTTTCGGTATTAAATGATGACATTAACGAATCTGATATCAGTAATGCTATTCGTACTATTAAACGGGGTAAAGCCCCAGGACCTGATGGTTTCACCATTGAATTTAATTCAAATTTTTCTCATTTCCTTATTCTCAAACTGTATCAACTTTTTCACTTCTCAAGAAGCTCTAATATGTTTATTACCTAAAGACGGCAAAGATCATACTCTGTGTAAGAATTATCGCCCTTTTCTTCAAATTAATCTTGATTATAAGATTTTTGCTAAAATCATAGAGTTTCGTTTAGAGAAATTTCTACCCTTGTTAATTGGTCGTGAACTATGCGGTTTTATTAAAGGCAGACACCTTTTTGACAATACTAGACTCTTTTTCAATGTCCTTACTAAAGCTAGATCCTATAAAGATTCATTAGCAGCCATCTCTCTAGATGCTGAGAAAGCCTATGCTAGAGTGGGATGGTCTTTTATTTTCTCTACTTTATCCTGGTTTGGTTTTGGTTCTACATTTATAAATTATGTTTCTTTACTCTATTCCTCCCCAGTTTCTTCTGTTCTCTCAAATGGACTTCTTTCATCAAATTTCAAACTGCACCCTGGAGTACGACAAGGTTGTCCCCTTTCTCCACTTCTCTTCATTCTTGCCTTGGAACCTTTCTTAATGAAGATCCCAAATCACAGGTTTTAAATATGGCTGTAATCAATAGAATTTATCGGTTTACGCAGATGATATTTTTATCCCATCTGCAATCATCTCTCCCAGTTTTCTTATCAGAAGTAGAATCTTCCGCCTCTGTATCTGGCTACAAGTTAAATGTTGACAAATGTGAAATTCTTCCATTAAATAAATTGTGCTTTTCTGCGGAATATACTACATCTGCTTTCAAATGGAATGCTGACAAAATTAAATATCCGGGTTTATGGTTTAAACCCTCTATCAAAGATTCTATTTTAACTAATTTAAAAGAACTCCAATCCTTTTTGAAGTCTGCTACATCTAAATGGAATCCTTTGTTTTTAACATGGTGGAGTCGTCTTGACTCAATCAAAATGATGCGAGTCCCTGTTATTCTTTTTTATATTTCATATAACTATTGCTAATTCCCATTTTAAAACTATATATTCCATATTATCTAAATTTTTATGGAACAACAAAACACCCCGCATCTCCTTGCTTAAACGTAAGCGTCCTAAATTCTTAGGAGGCGTTAACTTCCCAGACTTCCAGATCTATCACAATGCATTCTCTCTCAGGCAGGCCTCATTATTCTTATTAGAGGACGATGATTTCCGTTCTCCACCAATAAGGGTTGATGTTGAAAAGTCCTTTTTTCAGCCATTTTCTTTTCAAGAAACCGTATCCTTTTCTCAACGACCCATTCCTTTTTCTCTCCCTATACTCTTGTAAACTTCTCAAACCTTTATTTACTAACCATCTTTCTCCTTCAGACAAATTTCTTCAATCTTCCATCTGGTATAATAAGGATATTAAATTAAATAACAAAGTTCTATTTTGGAAAGATTGGCATCTTAAAGGTCTTCATTGGGTTCATCAACTCCATCATGAGGATACTTGGCTGTCCTTCTCTTCTGCTCAATCACGCTTTTCCTTTCCTTCATCATATCTTTCCAAATATACCTCCTTTCTTTCTCTAATCCAAACATCCTATCATACCATGACAACCCATCCCTCCTTCTTCACCTCCTCATGCTTTATCCATCCTGTCCCTCTCCCCATCAGCATCACAACTCTACCAATCTCTATTACCTTTTTCACCCATTAGGGATAAAACTGAAGTGGAAATGCTCTGGGAGACTGATCTTCAATCCTCCTTTTCTACGTCTACGTGGAATAAGATTTGGATTAAAATTACAAAATCTTCCCGAGCTGCCAATTCCACCCAAACTTTTTTCTACATCTACAACAGACTTTTATTTACTCCCATCTCATTACACAAAATGAATCCTACTCTTTCCACCTCTTGTTGGTCTTGTAATGTAAACCCAGCAGACCTAAAACATATGCTTTTCCTATGTCCTCCGGTTCATAGTTTTTGGAAACAAGTTTGGACTCAGATTAGTACAATTTTTCATATCCAAGTCCCTTTTTCTCTTGTTAACATATTTTTAGGTAGTCTTTCCGATTATTGGAATTCACAGGCTCGTGATTTTCATATCATTCATCTACTCCTTGCAGTTGCCTTCCAACAGATTACTAGAACATGGAAAGATAACTCCAACCTTTCCTATCGTGCTTGGTGGTATGGAGTTTGCTATAACCATAGGTTAGACAGAGCATATGTTCACCCCATCTCCCTTGCCATTAAAAGAGACCTCCCATAGTTACCTCTTACCTATTTTCTTGATGTATCTGTGCATGCCTCGCAAACCCATGACCCTCGAATTGAAGAATTTCCTAAACCTCCATGAGTAATACTTTTTTAATGTATATGCATATATATTTCTTGTTGTTTCCTCTATTTAGCTATTTTGCTCAGCTTCCCTATATCTGTTACATTGTATTGCTTTAAATCTTACTAAAAGTTATATAGTAGTTATGATATACTGACAATTGACTACCTCCTGCCCTTTATTTCTTTTTGTTCCCCTTTTTCATCTCTATTGCCTTATCAGTTTGCATATAAAGTTTTCTTATGTTAACCTTTTCTAATTATATTGTATTGCATTTTATCTTGTATCAATAAACTTTCTCTTAAACTAAAAAAAAAGACAGATAATGTCTGTTAATACTTGGTTCATAAACTAAAATTCCAAATCTTCAAAATGAGGTAAAACTGTGCTCTATAAGAGTGATTTACCAATGCAAAATTGAGTTTTGGAGACAATAAATGTCCGAAAATTATCAGGGGTGAAAGCACACCTTCCCAGCATGATATACCTGGCCGTTGTAGACATAGGTACCATTTCCACTTTAAAAGAGCATTGAAAAATGTACGTTTCGGTCTGATCTCATTAGAATATATGATACCAGTCAAACAAGCATTGCCAAAGCCAACAGGTCTTAACTTTGAAAGGCTGAACTATTCGCTTTGACAAAGCTTGTCAAGACACACACACTACCACCAATCTTGGCATAGGTTTTCTATAAAAGGGAACCCATTCCAGGAACGCCACTGATGCGCATACTCACTTTGTGATGTGTGTACACACGTGTCACACCGCTTGCAGAAATTTCAAATATCAGTTTCTAAATTACAATTAAAAAAAAAAAAAAAAAAGTTTGCAGTACAGCAGCACTTTGCGGATGCCAGGCCCTCAAAAGTTGTGTTAAAAAAATGAAATGCTCCCTGCAGGGAGCACATTTGGGAAAGAAGGAAGGGTACAAAGTGGGTTTGGCCAAAAACATTAAGCTAGCATGCTGATCAACACAATAATGGGGAAGAGAATAATTATACATATGCACTTCCTTGCAACAGCCAAAATAGTCCCTCATGCAAGCATTGGAACACTACAACTCATCCAATGAGCACACTGTGAGCTCCTGGGTAGCACAAATGGAAGGAATAATAATAATAATAAGGCATTTATTAAGCGCGCAGCTACCCCAACGGGGTGTCCCGGCGTTATAACAGACAGAGAGCGGGGCAAAGCAAGAGCAGTGACTAATCCTGGCGGCTGAAAAGCCAGGTCTTGAGAGACTTACGAAACTCAAGTTCTGACTGAATCAGGCGCAAATGAAGTGGAAGTTTATTCCAACGTTGGGGGGCGCCCACCTCGAATGATTTCCCTCCTGATCTGGCTTTTTGAAACCTAGGGGTGACAAGCAGATGTTTAGTGTTGGACCGTAAGGATCTGGAATGACAATAAGGACGAAGTCTCCTCCTAAGGTAGGCCGGCCCTAGAGCTTTGCCTGCCCGAAAAGCTAGTGTTAGAGCCTTAAACTCAATTCGCTTGGCAATGGGTAGCCAGCACAGTTGTTGTAGAAATGGGGAGAGATGTGTTGTCTGAGCAGACCGCTGCAGACTAAATGGGCTGCAGCGTTCTGTACCATCTGGAGTCTGCGGAGCAAGCCTAAAGAAAGACCCAGATATAATCCATTCGCGTAGTCCAGGTGTGAAGGTATCAGAGCATGGACCACAGTTTTTCGAGTAGCGTTAGGCAAATGGCTAATAAATCTTCTGATAGTTTTGATTTTGCCGAAACAGGCAGCAGAGACTGTTTGAACCTGCACGGCAAGGGATAGATGTTTGTCCCATCTAACGACCAAATTCTTAACCGAGTCCTTGGGAAGATTGGTAGTGCCTAGTTCCTCAGGCCACCACAAATTAGAGGAGAATAGTAGAAGGTTGGTTAAAAAAGTAAGATCTCGGTCTTATCTGCATTGAGTTTCAAGAAATTGCGGTCCATCCAGGCCGCAATATTCTTAAGACACACTTTAAGGGGATCAATGGTGGTGGCAGATACATCTTTAAAGGTGAACAGTAGCTGAGTGTCATCAGCATATGATGTAATTTTGATCCCAGCCAGCAGGGTTAAATAAATGTTAAAAAGAAGCGGGCTCAGGGCTGAGCCATGCGGCACACCCCATTTAAGAGGTTCAACAGGAAACATAAAGGGATGGGTCCGGACCTGTTGTTTGCGGTCGGAGAGGAAAGATGTTAACCAGGTCAATACTGTGCCCTGACTCCTATGGACTTTAGACGGTTCAGGAGGATGGGATGGGAGACAGTGTCAAATGCTGCAGACAGGTCTAACATCACTAACACCGCCTTAGAGCCTCCATCTACCGCCCAGCGTATCGAGTCCGCCATTTCAATTAGGGAAGAAAGGAAAGGGAGGAAAATGATCGAATCAAGAGCAGAAAATAGAGCTAGCTAGACAAAAGCTATCAAATAATGAGCAAGGGACTGACCAAAAGCCCACTGCATATGATATGCATTGGAAACAAGGGGTATTGCCAACAGGTGGCTAAAACGTATGTTGCTGAGACCTAAAAACTGCTCCTTTTGTATGAATTGGGTAAAATTATTTCAGTGTCCAAAAAGTTGTTCCTTAGTCTGCCAGACCCTATCTTGTTTTTGTGCCAATCCGGCACATCTAGATATCCACAGTTGGTGCTTTTTTGCTTTTTGGCACTATTTTCACTGAAATCATTAAACCTGCATTTCTTCGATTCTACTGACTTGATTGTTGTCCGTTTGTTCTTGTTTTATTCATTAAAATCTACTCGCTGTGTCTAAATTCAGTATGGGATCCTTTTGTGGCGTGTTTTCACTGTGTTACTCTTTGACGTGTTGCACAAGTACTTTACACATTGCCTCTAAGTTAAGCCTCCCTTCAGGGGAGTTGAGCACAGGTTAATTTGGTGTGTGCATGTGACTTCTCCCTGACAAGGATTGTGGTATCTGCTTAAGTAGAGTTTTAGCCCTCTGAACCAGCAACCCAGTTTTATGCAGCCTCCAGATATAACTACAACAGTCAATGAGCAAGACCACAGCCCTTGGCTGGGCTCTTATAAGATGTCATTTTCCAACCAATCTCGACACACACACACACATGCACCCCTGCACACCCACACACCACACCCACACACCCCCACACCACACCCACACATGCACACCACACCCACCCATAAACATTTGTTTTCCTTTCTTAGGGGGGACTTTATATTCCTTTGATAACAGTACATATCATTTGAAATGTCATCAGTAATGTCAGGTATTACAGAACACCAATAGGATTATATCGTATGGGGCTCCGGGAAGATGAGAGCTGCTGGCGCTGTGGATATGCACCTGCCTCTTTCTTACACATGACCTGGGATTGACCAGCTCTTAATTCATTTTGGTCCACGGTCTTCACATCCATCAATCAGATTGTTGGTTTATCCCCGTCGCCGTCCCCTCTGCTTGGACTGCTGGGCTACGTTAAAGATACGCCAGTGAAGAAACGTAAGCTCCATGCACTTCTGCTTCTATTTGCTAAATGCCAGATAGCCGTGCACTGGGGGAGGGGAAGGGTACCCTCGGCTAAAGAATGGATAAAAGATGTGACGTACGGACATTCACAACTGAGCGTATTCTGGGATTTAATGTCAGCCACTTCGAGACCACAAGACATTTGGGAGCCTTTTCTTGATTGGGACCGGGAGCGGGGGGGAGGTGAAGATGCCGCCTTGACAAATGCAGTCCCAACTGAGGAACTGAAATGAACTGATATGGAAATCAGATATGTATATCGTGGGGGAGATGAAGGGTGAGGCCTGAGATTGGCTTCTATATTCCTGTAACTGTTAACCTCATGTAGGATGTGGCATGCAAAGCTATTCGCTGTATTACTGGGTCATACCGCTTCATCGGACGCACGCTATTTTATTGGTGTAATGAAAAATAAGTGCTATGGACTGATCTGAGCTGAATACCACTGGTATATTGGTCTGTTGTATTGAATGTATGTTGCATTGTTTTAAAAAATGTCAATAAAAAAACCAATAAAAAAAAAAATTTCATCAGTGACCATGTCATGATTGATGCTATATGAGAGGTCATAATAAGCAGTGCACTGTGGGGCATAAGTTATAGTTGGCTCAGGTATCTATAACTGCTGCTATGGTTTTGTGTGAATGAAATCTGAACCTTACTATATCGTCCCTATAACCTTTTTTTTTTTTCAGTGAATCTATGTTTATTATAAATTAAATTTCCTAACTATAACGTTCCTGTAACCTTTGGTTTTTTCAGGGAATTTCAACAGTTTTTAAAATGTTATTTCCTAACGGTAGCCTTTGAGCGTGGGTGTGTGAATGGCTGTATAGGTTCAGGGTCACCCATTGCAGTATAAAGGTGGTCCTGCATTAGGGCACAATACCGGGTTCACCCACTGTAGTACAGAAGGGGTCAGCAGACAGATCGCCCCTTGCAGTTCTGATGGTCTCCTGCCTTTGGGAGGACAGAGCAGAGGGGGGCACATTGTAGTTCTGTGTCCAGGAATGGTGCAGGGGTCACCCGATGAAGAATCAGACAGGGTCATCGCAGAGATCCCCTTTGCCTGCGGGGAGTGCGGGGATCATCACTTCGCAGGTCGCCCATTGCGTGAGGCACAGTGCGAGAGTCTTTTGGTGCAGCCCAGGCTGCACTGTCAGAGCCTGCAGCATCTGGCAGCAGCTGAACTAACTGATAAGGCTAGAACTACCGTGAATGGCTTTTGCTGTTTTGCTCCAAGTGTGCTCTTTCATATCCCAGTGCATATGTTTGTATCTGAGGAGGTGTGCACGCAGGGGCTGATACTTACCATAACCAATCAGCTCTTGCGGTTGTGGCATTGTGCCTATAGCTGTATATAATGCGCTCAAAAGATGTGCGCATTTACGCCTGACAGGGTGAATGATGTTAAATCCTGCTTACGTTACACGTGAGGGCTAAAAATATTGGCAGCATTATTATTTTGGATGTCAAAATTCCATCTTTGTTCTAAAATTTATAGTAAATTATAGTAGGGAAAATGGGTGTTGTGGTGGGTGGTGCGTACTGCTGTGTGTGGCTGCCCCTAGCTGTACAACTTGCTGGTGCGTACTGACCGTGTGATGAGTGCTGATTTGCAGCCTCCTTCCTAATCTCGGTTGAACTGTGCCTGTGAAGTGATTCACTGCTGTTATGTGAACTAGTTTGTATCTTGGTGTGCAAGTAATAGGTGTGTACATCACCCAGCACAGTGATAATTATTTCATGGACTCGGAATGTGTAGCAGCCCTAGTGGGATTGAATCCTGAGCCCCACTGGTTCTGAACCATTTGAGCAAGGCATGCTGGGATCATTCATGGTGCGAATGAGGAGGTGCATCTGAGAAGCTGAGAAAATAACAACTGGAAGGAAAGATAAAAGGTTCTGTCCTAGACCCTCTTACTATAATAGTTTGAAGCTAGGGGCACCCACAGGTTCTTGAGGAACTGGCAATTCCTTGTCCATGTGGACCTCTGTGACCCCTCAGAACCTCTACAGGTGTCACCTGCCATCATAGGCTTGCGGGAGCATAGCAACCATTGATGCAGCATGTTCAGTGGCACAGAGTCATAGGGCCCTGAGGGGTTCATTGAATCCAGATAAATGCTGTATCTTTACTACCCAAACAGCAGTCAAAGGGACAACTTCTTATTCCCAGTGCATCCTTGTTAAACTACTGTACTCCGGGGTCCTATATAAGCCTGCTCTCCAGCAGAGCTCAACACACTGTAGGGGCAACAAGGCACACCGCTATGGAGACTGTGAAGCCCCCTTCACTCCACACCCCTGCAATGCCGTGGACGTACGCTGTGCATGCACAATAATTGATTGAGGCCATGGCCGTGTGTCCTCTCTGTGTCTATATGGTGTCTAAACTGAATGTTTAATTGATGGGAATTTATTTACACCATTTTGGGATTTTGGCACCCCCTCCCCAAGTCCGAAAGAATTTGCAGGCCCACTGTAATTTTACATTAAGCCACTAGGGGTAACCCTGTAAACTCTGAAGCACTGGCCCGGGGCGGGACTGGTAACCAAAACCAGCCCTGGCAAAGAGCTCGGCCGGCCCCGGGGGTCGTTGCTAGTGGAGACCTTTATGCTGCTTTTGTTGCTGGGGCCCGATATTGCAACTAAGCTGCAAGAACGGCCCCCGGCAAAAAAAGGGACTCTAAAACCGGTCCTCACCCTGGTGGCCCACCCAGTGCCCACTACGGCCAGTGGCATAGCCAGTGTGTCATGGGCCTTAGTGCATGGAAGGAATTGGCCCCCTGGAAGCTGTTTGAATTATCAAATACAACGATAATGAGGATTCAGTGGTCCCTCCTTGGACCTCTTGGACTCGATGTTACTGTACCTGCTACACCAATGCAAGCTGTGCCACTGGTATTGGCTGGTGCACAGTGACTGCCCTCTCTGCTAAAACTGCTGTCCACCCTTGCAGAACTCGGCTACGTCTTCAGAGAATACCCCATTTCTGAACCTCTCTTTGCCCATCCCTGATGCCGAATACTGCTTGTCAAGGTGCTCTCATAGCACACACCCACAGTTACAGACACCCAGACATGGACATGTGCACTCATGCGCTGACACCGGAGGCATGCGTACACACGAATTGCACAGAGTACCCTCACTCTCCATGTCCTGGGAAGCTGGCCAGCTTTTCAAAGCTACAACGTTTCATAGGTGTATGTCTGACTAAGTAGGCCAGGCTTGATCTTTTTTCCTTAGGAGTCTGAGACTTGTAGTCATTTTTAAACCAGTATAAAATCTGGACTACAAGTCCCATCATTTTGAGAAAAATGGGACTGGACTATAGTCCCTGATAGACCTAGGAAACCTGGCAGTTTCCTAACATCACACCACTCTAGGACAAGGGCATATTCATCAGTGGCATGTGAGATGCTGGCAGTATCCTGGCTCTATTTCAGTGGCTGTGGAGGGGTTTATCAACATCAGATCTCGCTTTCAGATTTCGATTTAGTGCTTTAGAATTTCAATAAGGTTCTGAATTGGTGCTTATCTCTTAACTAATTTAAGGAGTGCCATGTATAATACACTACTCTCCACACATGACCATGGTCTGCAGTGCTGCCCCTCACAGACATAGAGAGTGCCTGATTTGGTGAGAGGGGTAGAATAGGGGGCAGAGATAGAGGAGAGGCTATCAGGAGGAAGTGATCAAGTGACAGAAGGGGTTGGATGTTAGCTAAAGTGGAAAGAGAGGGGGACATGGAAGACTAAACAGACACAAGACAGGGAGCAAGTAGACTGCAGGAGAGAGATAGATGGGGGAGTTGGGTGGAGAGCAAAAGCCTGCTAGGATAAAGATTGAGGAAGAGAGGGCAAGAGGGACAGAGGGATGAGAAACAATTAGTTATATAGGGTGCATTGAATTCCATTTCTACAGGGCCACAGGTTGGAGATGTGGAGAGAAGCAGGAACAATGAAAGGAGAGACAGAGAAAGATAAGTGAGGCAGTCTGGGTTAAACAGGAAGTAAGATAATGATGACAAATAGACAAAGAGTGTATGTTAGAGTGGGAGTTGAGGAGAGAGATCCCATGCCATAATGGCTGTGCAAGTGCTGTGCAGTCATATGCTGAGGGGCACACTGGACAGATCGGACTAGACATGATGTGTGTATCTTTTTTCTTTAGTATTCCTAAGGACAGTCGAGTGATAACTTATTTTCATATAGGGCTAAATGCCACCTGACAATAAATCAGACTATTATTCAAGTTAATGATACTCAGTTTTCCAACCTCGAAAGAATGATTTGATTTACCTATGTCATAGCAGATGTCAGAAGCAGCAATCGTAACTCACTTAGTAAGTAAACCAATGTGCCATTGGGGCTTCTCGGAGCTGCGAGTTGTGGCAGATGGAGCTACGCCAGATGGATATGAGAAACATGAACACCAGGCACATGTTCGCAGAAGCTGCTGACTGTGTCCCACAGCTCCGCTTTTTTTGAAGACTTTCTAGTCAAAGAAGCTATGCGCTTAAAATGAGGGTCATTTTCACATGAGGAAAGTGATATAGCATGTTCTAGTTCCAGTTCCAGCCCAAAGCTGAGTAGTTGTTAAAACGTCCTTTTCTTATGCCTCTGTGACCTGGCCCTCTCAGGGAGCTGTACACTAAGCAAGCACAGGAGATCGCGCTAGTTATTTTTTAAATTTTTGCAGCAGTTTTGTGGCTCTGTCATGATTTTGTAACACAAAGTTTTTTTTAAAAAGTGCTGGTTTGCCCTGGCAGGGTCCTAGCAGGACCCCAGGACCAGGGCGAGGGGGTCAGGGTATTCATACCCTGCCCCCTTTTCATCTTCTTTTACTTTTTTGGGGACTCGGCTAGCTGAGTCCCAAGGTGACTGCCAACACTTTCTGGTTGAGGTGTTGACAGACAATCAGATTTCAGCATGGGGACTGTTGGATCCTTGAAAGATCTGTGTCCCTGGATATACACATTTGAATGTGTTTTAATATCTCAAAAACTACTTAATTGATTCACACCAATTCACAAAAAGGTCGCTTTCTGGACCAACAGATACATTTCTGCCAAATTTGGAGTAATTCCATTCAGCGATTCGGACTGTAGTCGTGTCTAAAATTCCTATTGGAATTAACATTGGAAATTCAATTTTTGTCACCCCCCTTTTTCTCGGGCCCTGCTTGATGGATCACATCCCAAAAGTTTCTATGCACAGCAAGACTCAACCTCACACTTTTTTGGGAAGATATCGTGAAAATTAATCAAACAGCTACAAAGATAAAGGCAAGTCAAAAAACGCTTTTCCTATGAAAACAAGGTCCAAACTATAACTACCACTTGGTGACTGCCAGTAGGTTATATATATATACGTCATTTCTTCACCAACGCGCCTACCGTTATTACCGGATTTGTTGGACGTCCGTCACAGCTGCATTCTGACTGTGAAGACTGTTATCTCTCGGTCTTTCAAAACAAGAAAATATTAAAAATGACGTGACTTGGTCAACCATGGAAAATATGGTGATGCTATAGAATTTAACGCTTGAATATAAATCTCAATCTGTTTCAAAAAAACGAAGGGAAAACTTTTACAGATTCTACGGCTCTGGCACTGCATCCACTTATGCTGAATGGGATTGTTTAATTCTTGCATCCCTTACATGCCCTGAAGAAGTCCGCTTCTAGGACGAAACGCGTCGGCTGTGCTGTCAAGACCAAACTGTACTTTCAATTCTGTGTTTTAAAAAGAAATGATAATGATTACAATTTTTGAATAAAAATGAATTATTTTTTGAATAACTTTGATGTGGGAAATGATTATATTATCGCTTTCCCTGTTCTCTTGATGTGTGGTGCACCTGTGCTTGTGTTTTGAAACTATTAGGTCCCCTTTGGGGATTTGCATTGTAACAGTGGGTGCGTTTCAGTGTGCACACACACACCCCTAGCGACCATATAGGGATACAAATATACAAGGGATAGCAGATTAGGTGCTGGTCTATAGAGGGCTCCACTGTTGGGTGTTTCTATGCCCTTTTGTTTGCATATATATATATATATATATATATATATATCCAACATTCAGACATGCAGAAACCCGAGCCGCCTGCAATGGCGGGCCGTGGCGGGGCAGTGGTGGGGTGTCACTCTACGTGTTTCGGAGCGTCTTTGTTCACGAGTAATGTGCATGCAAACAAACAGGGTATTTAAATTCATCATTTGACACACCTTGTCAACAGTGAGAACAGACTTCGTGAAAACTTTACCATCATAACAGAGGACACAGACATCTTTAAAAATGATAATCTTCCCAATTGAAGCAATTGCAGTTGTCACCATTTATATATCAATAAATTCATATGATTTTACATATTAAATTGCAAGCGCAAAATACTGTCAGTGAAAGAAAGATTTGCCCGTGTAATCCCAAATTTATATGCCGATGCAGACTACTTATCCCATGACTGCCGTGGAGCTCAATGTCAATAACAGAAAACTTTATTGGGAACCTTGCTCATGGACGAGAACTCTCCCATGTATTAGAATTGCTGCCAGTATTAGTTTCCACTACGGCATACTCTGTAAACAGGAACCCCAAAAGGTGAAAATAAATGAATGAAAAGAAACTGCGATAGTGGGCATGAATTTCACTGGGAATTTGTTGAAGGGCAAGACACACTCTCTGTATATTAAATACTGCCCTGCAGGCCCCCACAATATAATTTTAGGATTGCCCCCGGAACATGGCCACCTGGGGGCTCATTTAAATGAAGTGGGGGAGCCCCCGCTTGACTCTTAAAAAAATATTCCGTTTGGATTTGCGCACCCAGAGCGCATTCGGACATTTAAAAAAAATAATAATAATAATTTTTGGCCCTGGGGGTCCTTGTGGGACCCCCTGAGCAGAGCTAGGTGGTCAGGGGTTCTACCCTGCCCCCTTTTCTTCTTTTTAAATCTTTTTTCGACTGTTTTCTTGTGATTCAGTTCTCCCGAGTCACAAGATGGCTGCCAACACTTCCTGGTTTAGAGTGTTGGCAGCCAAGCACAGTGAAGCTTGTGGTCATGGCAGCCAATCACAGTGAAGCTCGTGGTCGGAAGGGTGCGCGAACCCACCGCTGCCCCAGATATCAAAACTTTTATTTTTTTAATTTCTCAGCAACTACTGAACGGATTTACACCATTTAAAAAAAAGTTGCTTTCTGAATCTAGCACTACCTTTTTGCCAAATTTGGTGTAATTCCGTTCAGCAGTTCGGGCTGTAGACTCGGCTAAAGTTTCCTATGGGAAATTGATTTATTGACTTTTATTTTTTGAATCTCTCAACAACTAGTGAACCGATTTACACCATTTAAAAAAAGGTGGCTTTCTGAACCAAGCTCTACCTTTTTGCCAAATTTGGTGTAATTCCATTCAGCAGTTCGGGCTGTAGCCTGTAATAAAATTAACATGGAGAAAACACTTTTTGGGACCCCCCTTTTTTCTCAGCCCCCGCTTGATGAATCACCCCCAAACATCTAAAGATAGGAACTGACCTGGATAGACCTTTTTTTGGAGAACTTTGTGAACATTCATCAAACGATGCCAAAGTTATTAGCAAATCAAAAAATGCTTTTCCTATGGGTACTAGGTTAACTATAACTACCTGCTGGCAACCGCCAGTAGGTAATATATATATATATATGTAATTATATATACATTTGCACGCCTGTTCCTCAAGAGATTCTACCAAGTATTATTGCTGTGCAGCGCAGATCTTGTACACCTACATTTTGTCAAAGGTAGCAATAAACACATAAAATCATTGCCTAAAAACTGCAATCTGTGACATTTCATGTAAAAAAATAAATTTGCAGGCTTTAATGGGGTGCTATAGCAGTCCCCCTTTTAAGGGCTATTCCATGTACAAACAGAGAGAGCTTTGGGTCAGCCCTCTTCTGCCACTGGTCTGTATAAGTGTCATTTATACTCCACTTCCAGGAGCATACAGCATATGGCAATTGATCAGCCCACTTCTTTCGTTGGCTCTCTTGCACTGAGTGAAAACATTTGTCTGATCACGTGTGCACATGTGCCTGAAAATGAGTGTGCTTCAGTGCCAAAGTTTGTGGGCCACTGATTTAATTGGACATTTTCGGCTTATAGGTCCCTTACATTTTCATTTCTTTCCTTCTTTTTTTTATTTTCAGAATGCTACAGCTATAAAGACAGTGCTAGCTGGCTGTTTGCTTGATGCTCACTTCATCTTTAGTGTACTGTAACCTGACGTTGTATATAAACCATCTGACCATCATGGAATGATAATGTCTAAAGGGTATTATTGTTTTTACCATTTTAAGATGGCCAACATGTTAGTTCTAATGGTGGCAACCTTCAGAACTATTAAACAGCAATATGCCATGTACAATATAATTGTAATATGGCCACCTGCTGCTATGTTAATTTTGTTATTGCAAGCATGTTTACACCATTATATTACATGCATGCCTGAATTGTGTGCATTTTATTGTGGTTGTGTAAGTTGGTGAATCCAAGAATGAGACAATGATGAATGGAAGTATAAATTCAAGGATATGTCAGAGTGCATATATGATGGCTTATTCAGTGCCTAACTCCATCAATTACTAAGGAGGCACTTTCTTTCATAAGCCAGACCTACTGGCATTGCCAGTGCTTGTTATCTAACTTTAATTGGTAATTGGTTGATTTGCCTAGTTGTACATCTTATCACACAGTTGTGAACACAAGCAAGAATGTGTGCATTTAAACATTCTATTGTTGATCATAAAGAATGATAATTAGAGGGGTACACTGATCTCAAATCTGGGCAGTTAAGTAGACCACCACATACAAAGCTACTCTTTTTATGTTTTAGGGGCACTTTCACAAGTGACAGCAGTGATCTCCTTAATACCTTAGTTGTATCACTAAAAGCACATTTCATACAACATCTTACCTTCTGTTCTACCATAGTGTCATATCTTTTTCTTTGTTAGAATAGAGCCCAAATGTTCTTCATGGACAAAGTCTATTATGTTGTCATATAACTTTTGGAGGGAAACTACTGTCTCTCCTCTATATCATTGTCCCCCATTAAGCTTAGCTAATTTCTGACCTGCATGTAGTTTTTAAATTCTTCTGATTGATTGCAATATCTTTTTGGCATCTTTTGAAGAGTTTGGTTTCATGTGGCTCTACTAATATAACATTCCCTGGCACACGATCGCTCAATTTATAGGGCTTGAACCCTTCTAAGTGCTTGCCAAAGATAACTAGTTGATAGCCTTTCCTTCGTCTAGCTTAGTATAGCACAACTGCATGTCAGGAACACCACCAGTAGCTAAATTCCCAACTACTGGAACATATTCCATTTTGAAATTAAATCTCTGGTCTAAGTGAAATGGATCTTCACTCAGTGATTGCCTGAGGGCCAACGTGATGTTTGTCACTGTGCTAGATGAAGCTGGGGACCACAGCTACCCTCAGATGAGTAGAAGGAAAGGAAATCCCTATGATCTGAGGGTGACTGATCTTCTCTTACTGATTGCCCTATGTGCAAAAGTGTGTTTAGAATCAATCAATGCAAAGCCTGCTGCCAGCTGTTTCCTTGGACAAGAATTTTCCAGTACTTAGTGTCATTTAAGGGAAGTGCTGAGGACTAGCATGCCTATATGTACAGAGCAGCAAAGTTATTTTTCTGAGGCATGGACCTGTACTAGTTTACCAGGAGGAACTGTGAGAATTTATTTTTTCAGATATTGCAAATTACATTGAGAGAAGCAAACAGAAAAAAAGCATTTACAAATGAATAACAATGTTATATTCATGGATCAATGCTTCCTAGTTTATGCCAATCATATGTTAGTTTGTTTTGACTGTACTTGCGTGCAGTCTATAATTCTGTTTAGGTCTTTGCAATCCTCATTTTATATCTTTCTACCTGATGATGGCTGCTGTATGTATGTCATAACCACCTCCACTCTCTCTTACTTTGGCGAACCAGCGTTACCATGGAGAGAGAACAGGTGAAGGGAACAGTTAGATGTTTTCCAAGCAACATTTCAAAAGTTAGAGGATCATTTAAGTGAGAAAGTTAAGGTAGTTTTAGAAAGGTGCAACTTATTTAGGAAAGTGGAATATAAAATGGAAATCGTTTTAAGTCATGTGCCATTGTTAGGCGGTTTTTCTAACATGTGGGAGTTTGGACAGGTCATTAATAAACCTTATATACAACTAGCTGTTCCAACAAACGTAGAATTTAAGATAATCTTTTGACCAGCAATCCAAACTTTAAAGATGTCCTTAACAGAGATAAAGGTATAGAACTCACAGCTGATTGTGGAAAGGAAATTAATGCACCCATGGACTATTCAGTCTGGATAGTGGCAGATCAAAAGAAAAATACAGAGAGTGGCAAAGGGAAGGTTGAAATGTTGGTGCTGTGGGTACGTAGGACATGTAGCCAACAACCCATCTTGCCACGCAAGAAATGCCACCTGTAGAAAGTATAGTAGGAGAAAAGGAGATAACGATGGGATGGGACAGGGATCATACCATTATAGGAACTTCAAGCAATGCAGGGAAATGATTCAATAAAATAACTTTTTATTTATCTCTTCAGCTGATGATTATGCTAGAGAGCCTTTAGTTAGTCAGTGGTCATGTCAGAATTGTTAAAACCTGGTGAGATTACTAAGGAGTCTGTTCTCTATTGCACGTCAAGCATGCCAGTGACTCACTCACAAAAATTCTACTATCACTTTGAGCTTTCTTGGTTTATGCTAAGCACCCCATAACTAGGTCACATTCAGTGATATACCCTACTGGTATGATATGTTATGTTAGGTGGTTTTATATAGCGCACAGCTGCCTCAGTGAAGAGGCTTCCCGGCGCTTGCGGCAGTGTCAGTAAGAAGCTAGGGCTAGACTGTAGGGAAAAGGTAGGTTTTAATAGCCTTACGGAATGACAGCAGGCAATCCAGCCGCCGGATCTGAACAGGGAGGGAGTTCCATAGTTTAGCGACAAGAAACCGGAATGACCGGCCCCCTGCTCTGAGGCGCTTCACTCGGGGGATCGTTTCTAGGAATTGCTCAGCAGAACATAGGGGACTAGCAGATTAGATAGAATCTCGGGGGAGGACAGCATTAAGGTTTTAAAGGTCAGGCATAATGCTTTGAATTGGATCCTTTGTGGCATGGGTAGCCAATGTAGGCGTCGCAAGGCACCTGATGCAGAACTGGTTCTGGGAAGCCTCAATAGTACTCGGGCAGCAGCGTTCTGTGCTCGCAGAAGGCCAGTGACTTCGGCCTTGTTGGCGCCTAGCATGAGAGAATTAGCATAATCTAATCTAGACAGGATAGTCGCCTGGACTATCAACTGTCGGATTGGAGGATCAAAGAAGCCCAGCATGGGCCTCAAGCCCCGAAGGAGTCCAAAGCAAGTACCAGCGGACTTCTTGGTATGCTCCTGAAACCCAAGGGTGGAGTAAAACCAGATCCCTAGGATTTTACTGCCGATTTAGGGGTAGGGGCAATGCCCAGAGACTCCGGCCACCAATGTTTGCTCCAGAGCCCCTTGTCCCTCCCCACCAGCAGCACTTCTGATTTGTTGGCATTAAGTTGAAGGCAGTTTGCGGTCATCCAGTGCGCGACTGCCGCTAGGCCGCTCCAAAATCGCACGGTGCCCTGGGAATGATCATCCGAGAGAGCCACCACTAGCTGCTTATCATCGGCGTATGAGACCATGGTCAAGCCATGATCCCTTGCCACCGCTGCCAGGGGTTGAACGTAGAGATTGAACAACACGGGGCTTAAAGCCGACCCCTGGGGAACCCCCTGTTCGATTACATGGGCGTGTGAGAGGAAGAGGGGGCGAAACCTGGAATGATCTGTCAGAAAGGAAGGAACAAAACCACTCCAAGGCCAGGCCCACCACCCCCACCTCCTCTATCTGACGCAGGAGGATCTGATGGGAGACCGTGTCAAACGCGACGCTAAGATTGAGCAATATGAGAGCTGCAGTTTGTCCCTCATCCAGGATGGTCCGTAGATGTTCACTCACTGCTAGAAGCGCGGTCTTGGTGCTATGACCCGGGCGGGAGCCATTCTGGGAGCGATCCAAGCCACCTATGTTGTTCAGATAGCCTGAAAGAATGGTATTGGTGTGGGCCTCCACAATTTTAGCGACCGAGGGCAGGAGGGATATGGGTCGAAAACTTTCCTGTTTAGTTGGATCAAGTGTCGTTTTTTTCAGCAAGGGGATCACCCTAGCTTGTTTCCATGCCAGGGGTACCACCGACGTGGAAAAAGAGGCATTGATGATCTGACGCAGAGGCGTCATAAGAACAGTTAGTGTATCCCTGAATAGGGTCGGCCTCATGGGATCTATAGGGGAGCCTGATTTGACCTTTTTGCTCAGCTTCCAATTGAATGGAGATGAACCACCCGCCATTATCACCCAGTTCTTCCTATGATTCTCAGCATTTCTATATTCACAAATGGGTTCCGCCCATTTTATCCACCAGGAATGTTTGCTTTTGATTACCTGTATTTTTGGAAATTTACTGTGGCTGAGTCTCAATATCCGAGTCTCATGCATGGTAATGTCATCGTATGCGAATTGAGCATCTTTCCCGCTAGTGTCTGTCTTTTAAGATGAGGCCACTGTGGTGCAGTGAGGGTAACTGGCACTGGGCTGGTTACTCGTGAACACATTTGCGGGCTATCATGCCTATGGCAGTTTGAAAAAACTGAGTCAACCTTTCAAAGTAGCCCCTTTTGACAGCCTAAACCTTCCTTTTAAATATTGATGTCACCCCTGAGCACGCCTTATTGCCCATAAAGGCAGGGTACATGGTATTTAAAAGTGGGAAATATAAAAGTTAATGTTGAAAATATCCTTGCAGTGAAATATCCCAAAGGGTAATTTCACTTTGGCAATGTGGGCTGCTTCATAGGAAACACTGAGCTACATTGTTACATTTAAAAAATGCTAAATTTGGATTGGTAGCAGAAGGATAATTAATCTAAGGACTAATTTTTATACCAACCAAATCAAAATCTAATTTAATGGCAAAATCTAATTTTGCCTACCTCGGGAGCAGAATGCACTTTAAAAAACTTTTCTGTTAAAGCTTGTAAACATTTAATTGTCACCTGGCAGAGGGATGGCTCTCCTTTGGTGAAATATGCACCCAGACAGAGGACTAAGGTCTTGGGGGTGGAAAGGTGCTGGCCTTCACTTGACAGGATGGTGTGGGGGCTATGTCGAAGGACTACTTAAACTTTAAAGTGGCTTACACTGTCACAAGCAGATGAACCTCAAACCAGGCCTACCTGCTTTCTTTGGCCCACTAGCCAGCTTGGCTCGAAACACAGCCAAAGGGGAGCTGCTCCCAAAATTGGGTTGGAGTGACCACAAGAGAGGGTTAGCCCATTGTAAGAAATTGAGTTATTGGTTGAGGGGGTGGAAGACCACTCAGGCAACAACCACAGTCTTTGTCAAGGTGTACCATAAATATAACTAAATTAACCTGTGCTTAACCCGTGGGTAGCTTGGCACAAAGCAGTCAGGCTTAACTCAGAGGCAAAGTGTAAAGTATTTATGCAGCACACAAACAGTAATAAAGTGAAAACACAGGACAAGAAAAATACGAAACTAGTTTAGACTAATAGAACACATTTCAATAAATAAAATTAGACCAAAACAATACAAATCCAATCAGCATAATATATTTGGAGGCTAGAATGCCTACTGATAATGTCTCTCGTGACTGGAGCTCACCACCAGGAGCAAAATGAACCCAAGATCAAGAAAGTCGACCCATTGGGGCCTCACTTATGTACCTTGCCATTTGGCAATGGCAAGCGCCAAAATTGAGAAGTCACCCGATGACCCTTACGCACTAAGGACTTTGACTGCAGCTGACCATCATGACTAGATGGGTCTTTCCTGGACATGTGGCGTTGGCCCCCTGATTCTCTGGGGTCCACTGCCACCCCAAGTGTCTTGCAAGACAGGCAGGGGACTCTGGGACTTGTAAGTCTGGGGAGGGGCTTGCTCTGTGGGATGGTAGTGAAGGGGCTGCACAAGCAGGAGAGGTGCATAAGAAGCTAGGAGAGGAGACAACTGGTGTGAGGAGCCAGTAAAACCAGCTTCCTGCAAAGTGCTCCCAGAGGCATGGATACCTGCTGCAAATGTTCTTGATGGCTAGAGATTGCCACGATGAGCAAAATGTGCCAAAGATATGAAAAATCGGCTCAATGGGCCCAGGTTATGCACCTTGAAATGTTTGTCCATTTTAACATGCCAAAATGGAAATAGAGCACATGGGACTCCGTTGCTACTTCCTGAGTTACCTTTGGGGTTGGCCAGTGCCCAGGGGTCTGTGCAGTTTTATAGATATTAATTCTGCCAGAGAGAGGGCATGCCTGGGTCATCCTCGCCAGACTCATTCTCAGCCCAGGGATATCATCCTATGGGCCTGGCACATTTAATATTGTCCTGATACGTTCGGGACCAACAACAAGAGGAAGAAGATGCTGCTACCCAATCCCCTTGCTTGTGACTGGGGGAGGTGGGGAAGCCAGCACCTGTTGAAGCCTTCCCGCAAGAATGACTGCAGGGAAAGGAGCACACAGCTCCTGGGTCTGCATGAAACAGTGATGGCCAAGCGGAAGCTGGGCAGCCTACATGAGAGTAGCCTCCCAGCGCTGCCCTTATGGAGTGGATGGCTGTGGGTGTGCCAGGGGGGACTTGGTCACCCATCCTCCCAAAAGAAAACAAAAAGGATGTGCGGTCAGAGGCCATGCACATAAAAATAACTGCAGGTGAACCTTCTACTTTAATATTAATTTTTGCCCACCTGGGAGCTACCCATTCGGGTTCCCAACATTACTGCTTGCCTGTGGTGCCCCACGGAAGGGCAGGGGTACCACCAACAAAATAGTCATGTGTTAGGGGGTGCTGAAAAGTTGCAGCTGACTCCCCCTAAAGTGTTTATGGATTCACTGACCATTTGTCTCCCAGGTCACAGAAGGCATGTTTTCTCAACCACTACCTAGGCTTCAGATTTTTCTGCAGCTCAGGAGTATAGGAACCTCTAGTGGTTGGTCATATGGCAGTATTTTGTGCGGCTGAAGTGGAAAAATAAAGACTTGGAAACATGTTGTTTCTGATTTGCAATGTTTTATTCCAAATACTTTATTGATAATGATTGTTGGTGAACATAGCCATGCTTTTTATTCATGATTAAACTATTTAAATGTGCTTTCCTATTCCATTGGTTTTAATCCTGAATTCTAAAATGTGATTATTGTTCAAATAATGTAGTAGCCCCTTGACAAAGTCAATAGGCATGTTACATATCTTGATGTGGTGACCCATTGGCAAAGCCAATTGATTTACCATGTATTATAACGTGCTGACCCCTGACAAAGCTATAGGCTTGCCTTTTATATTAATGTGGTGACCCCAACAAAGCCAATAGGCCTACCTTATTTAAAATGACACCCTCCTATATATTGTAAAGTTCCATCTGGTACTGGTGGGGGAGGTTTGTGATTTTTGGCAGGGGTAGGGTCATGGTCCAGCAGGGGTCAATTGGAATTTCAGAATGTGACCAAAGGTATTTCAATCACCTGCTGTATATATCTGTACGTTAATGGTTAGGATGTAAAAGTGTGTGTGTAATAAAAGTGATTTTCCGTTTTCGAAGAAAAAACACTGACTGTACAATATTTTATTGAGTGTTGTTATTGTGTTTCCAGTGAATGGTGATTACTGGCCCAAACCACCTCCCGAGTAGGCCTTGGACTGCTCTGCTGTGCTACCCTGAGAGAGTCAAGCGTTACCATGGGGTTCCCAGTGAGGAGACAAATAGGGACCTATTGCTTGTGCAGAGCTCACATGCTGTACAGCTAATAACCCATTTTCTTACATTTACCTTTTATTATAAGATGACCCCTTGACAAAGCCTGTAAGCGTGCTTTATTAAAAAATGAAACACCTTTAAATTGTGATGTTGCATCTAGTAAAGGTGGAAATATTTTGATTTTGGATGGTCATTACTTAGTAGGAGTAAAATGTGATTCAAGAATTTGACTAAAGGTATTTTAATCTGAGTGTTATTGTTGCATGCCAGCAAACTGAGATTACTAGCCAAAACCACCTCCCCTGAGTAGAGTAGGAGTTGGACTGCTCTGCTTCACTACCCTGAGAGAGTCAAGTACCACGATTGGGTGTTTGGTTCCCAGTAAGACCTATTACTTGCACAGGGCTCATAACCTTCACAACTGATAGCCCAATGTCTTACATCTATCAATGTTCAGTTCAGCCCAAAATTACTAAAATATATGTATTGCTAGCTTGCATGGATCTCCCCTGTGCAGCACTGGAAATGCTATGCAGCGGTGCAAGTTATATCATGCTTGTATTTAAGCCTGAATGATGCCTGCAACTATGCACAGGTAATTCCCCCCAGAAAGACTTGCTGAGTGACCACAAGGTCCTTAAAAGCTAACAAATACTAACAGTAGGTAATTTGAAAGGAGAACTGAACCCCTTCCATTTTTATATATTGATGCCAGATTGACGCCTGTTCTGGGTAAGCTGCCGAAGGTGTTATTCAAGCAGTTGTTGAAAATGTGCTCTTAGCGCAATCATCCATTGCTTATGAAAGAAGTGCCTCAATTGCCATACACAAAGGGCTGTTCAGGCAAAGTAATACTTTGAAAATTCCAATCATGGAAGCATTATTATTTAACAATACTAGTATTGCAAACACAGAGCCTGTACAGCTCGGTATTTGTGAAACGTTAATATTTTTCGCTGTTATTGTAGACTTATTGTGGGCATACTTGAACCTGGAATCAAAATCCGAATCCACGTGTTTTTAGACATAGTTTCGTAGATTAAAGCTAGTACGTATAGAATAATGCATTATTCTGCATTTGATCAATTCATTATTTAGAGAATGAAGGTCTGCTGCTTTTTTATTCATACAAATATCCCTGTGAGAGTGGCGCCAATAGTATCCCTTAGCTCCTAATTTAGTTAATTAGAAGGTTTGTGCTATTTTCTTTGCTTTTAATGGCTTTCCTGCACTAAAATAGTCCAAGGCAGAGACTGAGATTATTTAGCTTTCCTCTATTTGTTCTCTTTGTTTATCTTTACCTCAACTATTGGAAGTAGATGTGTTAACACACAGTTCATATCATGGTTCCATTCTGTGTAAATTCACAGAAGTGTGCAGTGAGCCTGATTTGAATCAACTGCTGTATCTGCAGTGCACACACTAGCTTGGTAGCCCTGTGAGTTAGAACATGCGTTTTAAACGTTACACTCAGAAGCAAGGCGCTGCAACAACTGCTGTGTGTTTCTGAGAAGTACTGTCTACAGCTCATGTATTAAATTTCAGAGTTACAGGGGTAGGGCAAGCATCACAGATACTGTGATAAAAACTCTAGCACAAGTCACAAGATGCACACCTGGGGCCATATCATGACCACTGCACACAGTCACAGGAGGAAGATGCACACCTTGCTTCAACAAATTGTGCTGTGTCTAACACATACACTAATGTAGCCAGCCCACCAAAGCAGGCTATACTGGCCATTAAAGGTCCGCTCCAGTTCCATTAACAAGGGAGCAGGGCTTTAATGCTGGTATAGCCCAGCTACAGAGGGCTATAAGGCTATTAGAACAAACCGCTACTAGAGGGCCGAATGTTCTATCAAATAAAACAAAGGCCTCACAGATCCCATGAGGATTGAAATCCCCTCGGGCTCTGTGAGGTCTTTGTTCACAGCAACAGCCGTGAATGACAACTTTGGAATGTTGGAGCTCCGGGCTTCTACCGGCCTTTAATGTTTTCAATGGAGATCCCAACATTCCAATGTTCCAATAACAGTTAGTGTATGATCTTCAGCTAGCACAGCTCTAAACAGAGAGTAGAGATGACCGCTCTGTCTCCAATCTCCACTGTCTAGAGTGATGCATTAACTCCCTGCATTACCTGATTAGTGCATGCACATATTTTACTTAGATATTGCGATTTCATTGAAATAAAGTCCCCTCCCCAAAGCTCCACTAGGTAAAATTCAATAAAGATAATGAATTTCTGAGCTAAAAATGTCATGTTGGCTGTCCCCGGGACTTGAGTAATGGGGAACCCAGAATAGTTACATCTTTAGTTAAAGCTTGAACCTAGTCTTAAATGTATGATGGAACTGCATTACCCTCCATCTAGTAGAAATCAAAGAAGGACTTACATCACCCTACATCCATCTTGTAAACAATAATTTTAAAGAGACAGATGACATTTCAGATGTGCGACACTTCAACGATAGGATGGGAAGAGAGGACCTGCTGTAACATACCTTTGCATAATGGTTCCGTGTCATTCCAGTATGGACCTCTCATGTTGATGCACTCGATAATCGCAGGACCCTGTTCCAGGGAGTGACCAGGGTCACAGGTGAACTCAACAGTTGTTCCTATGTTGTATGTTGGATCTGATGTTGTAAAATTGCCATTTTGTAAATATGGCTCATAGCAATGGCCACGTTCGAAAGCTGAAAGGGTAATGGTAACGGGTATTATTACATTTCCTGTGCCAAAAAACACATTACTGCATTGATACAATGGAGCTTAAGGTGCTCACTCAAAAACACCATCACAAAATTGAAACACTAAGGTAAAGCATCGTGTTAACTTTGCGCCTTTGTCCATTCTGATCGCCTAGGAACAAAACAGTATACCGGCACTGGCCTTCAGGATATATTGCTTGATGCACACACAGTTGCTCTAGTGGGTGGCTCTTCAACACATGTTATGTTCACATGATGATCAATCACATCTGTTTTACATCTTACATCATCAATCAGGTAAAAAATTGTGATGATAGTTGAGAGCAGTTTTGGGTGAGTTAGAGAAGAACATTTAATTATAGAATGATGTTAGAGTGCCCACACATGTAGGCTAACTCTGAAGAATTGTTTCTAGGTGCAAAGAAAAATATTTTTCACCCCTTTCTCGTCTCCTGGCATTAAATTAGTACTACAATTGACAGTATAAGTTCCATTTTTATGGGTAAATATCTGCTGGCCCTGGATGTGTGACTATGATTCTGTGATGCAACACAAAAAGATGATGGACGGAATGCTAAACATTGTCAGTACGGGCCGGACACTTCCCATGTGGAGCAGGGTCAAGACTGATTTGCATATGACTGGGTCCAAACTGTGGTGGCCTAGTGAGCAAAAGAACAATGGATCAAACCCAGATCTGTGACTGGGGGAGTGGCTGAAAAATGTCAGCACTCCGTTAATCGTCTTGTTGTGTTGTCTTTGGTTCTTTGTTCACACCTAAGTTCAACTTAGACTTTAGAGGCCATATTTCAGATAGTGTGCTCCGTCCGACTCTGTCATGGTTTGCCTTTAAAAGGGTGTGCAGGGTGCAGACTGGGACAGAAAATGCATGTTTTAGAGTAAAGGCACCTACACTCAGAGTAGCACACTAGTGAAAGGCAGATCGACTCTTTGAAGCTGTCGGACTGCATTTCACTGCAGATTGAGACCTGGCTTGAGTTTTAAAAATGGGTAGAGATTTCGCCGTAGGCAGGTACAGTTACTCACGGCACCCACCTTCAGGTTATACCTGGGGCATCGTGGGACTCCCATTAACCCTTCCTAGGGGCACCATTGTGGGTGCACTGATTATTTACCATCTCAATGTCGCACACAATCAGTGCACTGCCAACAGCTTAAGTGCCCACACCTCTGTTTCTGTAATATGGCATGGTTGCAAAGGCAAAGAATTCACTCATATGCATTAAGTTACACCCGCCCCATGCAGATTAGGGCACGTCACCTTGGGATCGATCCACGAAAGTATCACAGGGCAAAAAATGTAGCTTGTTGGACCTCCAGGGCAATATGTATAATAAGATGTTCTATTACTTTGTTGCAGGCAAGATGCTTCTGTGCTTAATGTATAGCTGTAGGAGGAGGTGGAATCCTTGAAGAAAGACAATGCAATACCACAATTAAATGCAGGGAAGGGCAGTAAGACTGATGATTAATGGAACCCGCTCTAATTTTTTGGTTCAGGATAGTAGATGCTAATAATGGCCAGCCCTTTAATACTCTTGGGACTGTCCTTGCTCCCCCAGTTCTTAGTAGTTGTAAAGCCACCAGAACTTTCTAAAAGTAAACAGGACTTCGAGAACAGTACTCCACTCCTTGCCCTTCCGCTAGCTCCACCATGGTGGATAAAGGGATGCTATTGAGGGGTGAGGGAAAGGACAAGTAACCAACTCTTCCATATTTTCAGGAGATCTATTGTGGTTGATGTCCCTTCAGATATCCCTGGCATTTAGGTGAGTCAAAGCCCATGGTTGTAGAGCACCAGGTGTTAAGGAACTAAAAACTCAAACCACCTTAGGTGTTTTACTTCTTTATTAAGAGACAGCGGAGACTGTAATTATTACGGTCAACTAACTCAGAATGACAACTATAGGTACTGAACTATATCATTTCCTAGCATGTCTTTGTACATATACCCTTTGTCAATCACTACACTTTGAGAAGTGACTTAAAGACAACGTGAAATGAATGAAGGAATATATTTTTGTTTTATTGATAGTTAGTCATGGGCGTAATCATGTATTAAAATTTGTATAAAATATTTCTTATGTGATAACTAAGGAATTGTCTCTCAAATATTACCATACATTTTAGTTTTATGTAAACTTTTGAGAACACATCTTTTTAACCAAAGAAGCTGAAGATCCCAACTGTATTCGATTATTAAATTTGCACTTAATAAAATTCATGATGTTGTTGCAGTTCATTTTCGACCCTAAGTGCCATTGCTGTAATTTGCCGCACCTCGACCATCAATTAGTCTTTGAATCTTTTGAGATAGTGATAATCTAAGCATTTCCTTCCAGCGTTGTCAGACTGAGGATCACCATTAAATTAATATTCATGATCACTTTAAAATATTCAAGTTGCAGATTTACTATATAGTTTAAATTAAAAGTGCCAATCTGTGCTGTAAAGCACAAATGCATGACCTAACAGCAAGTGTGGATACCAATCCCCTGAATTGTGGAATATGTAGCCTGTTCGCTCTGTGTGCAATGCTGTATAACAGCACAATAGCCTAGCCTTGCTGATTATGAGCAAGAACCCTTTATAGATTTAATGTATAACAGCACAAGACATGAGCAAGTGTCTAATTTATTATTCACACAGGTGGCCCCTTTTACCAACCCTTTCCATTCTTTAGATTTGTTTTAATTCACTGAGGTCAACAGTCCAAAATGTATACATATGTCATTCATTTTAACCCACCTTGTGATTGACCTTCATATTAAAACTTATGTTGCTGCTCTCATGTGGCACTGAAACTAGCTGGATGTGAGTTGTGTTTATCATGATAGCCTGCAAATCCATCCCGTGGGATTTAACCTACATTGTTTAGAGATGGTATTTGTAAGGCAAGATATGGAAGTTCCAGCCTCCCACAATTCATGGAGTTCCAGCCTCACAAAAATGATGGCTTTAATGGAGTATAGTCTCTCACAATTAATGCCGTTCCAGACTCCCTATGATCATGCAGTTCCAGCCTTCCTCAGTTTGTGGTGTTCCAACCTGACCACAATTATCAGAATTCACGGAGTTCCATCCTCCCACAATTTATGGAGTTAATGAAGGCTCTGCCTTCCACAATGTATGGATTTCTTGGAGTTCCACCCTCGCGCAATGGAGTTCCAGCCTCCCACAACTTATGGCATTCCAACCTCCCATAATTGATAGAGTTCATGGAGTTCCAGTCTCTCTCAATTCATGGTGCTCCAGCCTCTCACAATTCATGGAATTCAGGGAGTTTCAGCCTCCTATAATTCATGGAGTTAGCGGTGTTCCACTCTCCCAAAATTGATGGAGTTCCAGTCTCCATAAGTTCATGGAGTTCTCGCCTCAGTCAATTCATGTAGTTCTAGCCTCCCACATTTAATGGAGTTCATGAAGATACAGCTTCATAAAATTCATGCAGTTCATTGAGTTCCACCCTACTGCAAATGATGGAGTTCTAGCTTCACACAATTCATGAAGTTTCAGCCTCCCTCAGTAAATGGCATTAAAACCTCCCATAATTCAAGGAGTTCCAGCCTCCCACAATTCAAGGAGTTCCAGCCTCCCACAATTCATGGAGTTCCAGCCTCCCACAATTAATGGAGTTCATAGGGTTCCAGCCTTCCACAATCCATGGAGTTCATGCATGTCCAGCCTCCTACAATTCATGGAGCTCATTGAGTTCCACCATCCCACAATTCGTAGAGTTTCAGCCTCCCATAAGTCATGGAGTCTAAGTGTATCTGATGCTATTTACAGAGAGATGAGCCAGGGACCACCATCAGATGATGATGTCAAATGTAACACTTACCTTAACATTGATTGCAATGTGTCTGGATTTGCTTCCCTAGCTATTATCCAATAACAGAGTACATCTATATGTCAGGCTATTGATTAATTTGGAAACAGAATTCAAGTTGAATCTGGTCTGTGTACACAACTTCAGGAAATGAAATATAGTCTTAGATAGAAAAATCCAGCTACTCCTTAAAGTGACCCAGGATAGGAACACTTATAAATTATACTTTAGTGTTAGCAAAAAATTCACAAGAAATGGTTTTATTGAAGTACAAAATAAATGTGCAAATGAAAAAGTTAATGATCTGCTTTAGATGTTATTACTGACAGATGTGCTAGGTTACCTCATCACCAAAATGAATCCCAGACTTCTTGTGGATGTCTGTTTAATTAATTTCTGCCTCTCGCATCCTCCACGTTCAATTTTTCCTGTGACTCTTGCCTATGACCAACACATTTAACTTTACGTGGTTTATAACTAAAGCATTTACCTCATGGTATTTACCAAACACATCTAGTGTGTGATGCGTACCTATTTTGGTATAATCAAACAAAACATTGTCATCAGTGCATTGCATATTAATTAAGGGGAGGCTCCTAATTTGGGAGGACAGTCTTTTTGGGAGTTTAGTTCTTGCCAATATCAACAACATAAAGGTTAAACAAAATGTGAGCTAAAAATACTAGGGTTTGCATCATTCTCAGTTAGGCTTTAGGGCAGGGCACAGCAAGGAATCCACACTACGAGCGGTTACAGACCATCTTAGACAGCTCCTGGATGAGGGTGGTACAGCAGCACTGATTTTATTAGATTTAAGTGAGCTTTTGATACCATGTCTCACCCCATTCTCCAGGAAAGGCTTATAGCATTAGGCCTGCAGGGCACAACACTTGCTTGGTTGACTTAGTTTCTGGAAAATCAGTCATTTCAGTTCTTCTCAGACAGCACTAGTACGGGTAATCATGCCCTTACTTGTGGCATTCCACAAGGCTCAGCATTAAGCCCGATGCTTTTTAATATTTGTGTTTGACCCCTTCCAGAGGTGGTGGAAAGCTGCAGGCTTACCCTGTTCTCGTACGCAGACAACACACAAATTATTTTTGCCATAATGGCTCCCTCAATCTATGTTTGAGGAGCATTTCTTTTTGGATGAGTACAAACTCATTGAAGCTTAACGGCAAGAAGAACGAGGTTATGGTTCTAGGAAACAATCCCTAGCTTTGGGGTACTCAGCGTTGGCCGGAGGCATTGGGCAAGTTGCCAGTGCTGTCATCCAGAGTAAAGAATCTGGGCTTCCGGCCGGATGGAAGACTAACCATGAAGCCGCAGGTGGCCAAAGTGACGACCTCTTGCTTCGCCATATTAATATGGGCTAAAAGATGGGGGCGTGGCCAAGCACCGAAGATGGCCGACGCGTCTGACTAACGCTCCGTGCTTAATCCCCCATTTATCCTGTAGATCCTGGTTTCTCAGCCGTTCTCTCTGCCCAGATACACACACCAAGAGCGTGTGAGACGCTATGGTTGCCAAGAAGGGACTCTCGGGCTTCGAAAGTGCTCCACGGCAGCCCCGGATGGTGCGGCCTGTTCCCTTACGGGAGCCTGGTCCCGGTCGGCTGCCGTCGCGGGTGCAACGATCTTGGTGCCTGAGCCATCTGTGGTGGTCCCCATGGTGAATTTGTGGCCCCGGCGCTGGGTCGCGCCGCCACAGCCTGCCCGGAGCAGCCAGGAGAGAGTGGCCTGTGGCTGCCGGCGACTGTCGAGCGGCTGAGGTTGGGCGCAAACCGGCTGACAGAGGCGCCTTCCCTGGGAGCTTGGCCTGCTGCTGCGTAGGCCGTGGCCGTTAGCTGCTGCGCCTAGAGAAGTCTAGCGTGACATCGGCCTTTAAGGTAGGCCCACAAGCAGTTGCAGCGGTGTCTACCCTGCGGCGGGGGGCCACGGGAGTCGGTCGGCCTTGGGCCCCCGCCTGGGCATGGCATAGAAGTCGGGGCACGGCTGCTGGGGTAGCTCCACGCACTGCAGCTGAAGCATCTGTCCTGCAGTGGGGGGCCACGGGGTCAGTCAGGCCTAGGGCCCCCACCCGAGCACCGCATGGCAACTGTGATGCTGTTGTGGAGGCAGGCCTTGCAGGCCGCCGTTGCAAGTTCAGCACTGCGGTGTGGGCCACGGAAGTCGATTGGACCTAGGGCCCTCACCTGCCCTCATCTTGGGATTGTGGCGTGACTGTTTCGGTGGACCCTGGACTATAGCTGCTGCCTCTGGCCTTCGTGGGGAGCCACAGGGGACGGTCGGGCCTAGGGCCCCTGCTTGGACACAACAAGGTGGTCGGGGAGCGGTGGCGGGGATAGGCTCGCATACTGCAGCTGAGGCGTCTGTCCTGCGGTGGGGTGCCACGGAGGTCAGCCAGGTAGGTCTAGGGCCCTCACCTGCGCCCAATGTGGTGATCGCAACGCTGCTATGGGGGTAGGCCTCATAGACTCTGATTAAGGGGGCTGCCCGGTGGTGGATGGCCACAGGGGTTGTTCGGACCTAGGGCCCCCATCTGCCCTCCGCCTGGAGGTCGAAAGACGACTGTAGCGGTGGGTCCACAGACTGTAGATGCCACCTCTGCCCTGTGGTGTGGAGCTACTGGGGTTGGTCGGGCCTAGGGTCCCCACCTGCACATGCTGTTGGGATCGGAGTGCGGCCTAGTTGCAATCGCGCTAGCCTTGGGGAGTAACCGGGCTGATCAGTAAGATGTTCCTGTTGTTACCCGCTGCGGCCCCTCGTTGGAATCCGGGGTTGTAGCCTGAACCCTGTGTCCAGGTGGAAGCTCCCCTGGAGTACGGGACAGGCGACTGGCAGTAGCCCCTGGGGGGCATAGCCCTTGTACGAGCTATCTGCACATATCACCTCTCCCCTAGCACAATCTGTTTCACTGGGAACTCTGGTGTTCAAGGGCTTCTTTGGGGGCCGCTCCGGGCTGGCTCAGGGAGCTCTGAGCGAATGCCCTGTGTCTTGAACCGTGTGCCTGTGGGAGCTGAACCCCTTCCCCTCCTGCCCTGGCCACCGCCGCTGCCGTGTGAGACCGAAGTAGGGTCCCTGAGAGAGGAAGATCTACCACTAGAGGGCCCTGATGTTAACTTGCAGTGCGGTGAGTCTAGCACTGCTCGGAGGGAGGGCCTCCTGCCTGCTGCATAGTCCTCGGCATGGTCATCTCCAGTGCATTTGGGGTGACACAGACTAGTGGAGGGGGAGAGGTCCAGGGGTTATTCGGGCTTGTGCCTCCACATCCTTTCTCTGGCACTGTGTGTACTGGAAAGAACAGACTACCGATGGAGGAGTGGAGACCAGCTTGGGGGTCGGTTTGGGCCTACGCTGCTTCTTCCCTCGTCATTCTCAGGGGTGAGACAATAGGCCTGTGCAGCCCTCAGTTACTCGCCGTTTTCCACCTGCTCCCTATGCCGAGCGCCCAGCAGATTGTCATGGGCCACCTGCGCACCAATAGTCACTGGGATGCCCCCTCCGGGGGTCCGACCAGGGAAGCCCATGCAGCTCCGGGGCCCGTGACAGGGATGAGTCAGCCGGACATTGCAAGCAAACTGGACACGGTCTTGGCGGCAGTTGAACGGATCGGCAACGCATAGGATCTCTCACGCACCTCCCTTGAGGGCAGGATGGATACCATTACCTCTGACTTCACACTTCTCCGGGCCGATTAGCACAAGCTCTCAGACAGGGTTCGTGATACGGAGACCGCACTGGCAGAACTTCAGCCTCATTATCGGAACTGCACATACGTGCTTCAGGACATATTGGATCATGTGTGCACCCTGGAAGAGAAGGTGGACGCTGCCGAAGAAAGATCGCATCGCAATAATATCCACATGGTTGGTCTGTCTGAGGAAGCAGAGGGTCGGGATCCGGAAATCTTCACAGAAGCTGTCGCCGGGGCTGCTCTCCCCACAGTTCGTAATCGAGTGGGCCCAAAGAGTGCCTGCACACAGACCCCCTCCAGGGGCCCGTCCTCGTCTTTTCCTGTTCCGTGTAATGAATTTCAGGGACAGAGATGTCATCCTGCGGGATCTTGGCACTCATCCCAGCCCTAAAGTTCAGAATGTGTCCGTCTCCCTTTTCCCAGACTATACAGCTCATGTCCAGAAGAGACGAGCCACCTTCAACGTACTGAAGAAACAACTCCGTGAGTTGGACCTTAGATATTCTCTACACTTCCCTGCCCGTCTCCGGGTTATCAAAGATAGCAACACCCAGTACTTTGACTCCCATACAGAGGCTTGGGACTGGCTTGAGGAGCATGGACTGGCAACGGCGCCCAAGCGAACAGATGAACCCCGTGCAACTGAGCAACCCCATTGAGGCAGGAGTGGGAAAAAGAACAGAGACGCGAGAACATCCATATCAGCCCCGAACCCCGACCAGATCAGAATGGAATGACAGGGGGCCCTGCAGACGGTGGCGACCCTTCAATCTGCCGATCTCTATCTCCGGCCAGCTCCGCTGGGTCCTTGCCCAAGTCTCGAAACTCAGGCTCCACGCCGGACTGGTTAACTGATGCAGATTTCCCACCGCTACCGATTGTCACTCCCCAAACTGCGGATGACATTATTTTCATTTAGCTCTTGTTAGAAAAGGATGTAATTCTGGGCCATGTCCTCTCCTGTCGTACTCATGATGCCCTAACTCCTCTTATTCTAGGGTAACTGAGTGGGATCGCATCTGTACCTGCTTTTCTCTCTCCCCCTTCCTTGTTCTGTTCCACTGGCACTTCTCCCCGCAGTCATATAAAGACGTTCGTCCTGTTGCCATGATATGGCAAGCTTGTTTGGGCAGTTCCTCATGTTGGGGATCCGTTCTTTTACTGTTTCAAGGTATCCTAAAGATCTACATTATTATTTTCTTCCCCGTGCACGAGTCGCCACACACACAGACCTGGTGCCCTTACATACTCTCTCCTTGGGGGGGTTCACCACACAGGGGGCGCCACAGTACACGCGTGGGGCCCTCTGACTTCAGTTGTCCCGATGACCAACCTAAATATAATAACCTGGAATGTCATGGGCATTCACACACCCTACAAGTGGTACGCCATCTACTCTTACCTGCAGCGTCATGCGACGAGTGTGGCGCTATTACAGGAGACACACCTGACGATTGTAGAGGCTGCCCGCTTATGTCGTCGTTGGTGGGGCCCGATATATAGTACCAACTATTCATCCATGGCTTGAGGGGTGGTGATATGGGTCAAGGCGGGGGTTCCATGGGAAGGAGGAGGAGGTCCTGTCCGACCCAATGGAGCACTACGTCTTAGTGAGCGGTAAGCTGAACGGTCAGCTGGTCTTGATGGGTTCCATATATGCCCCCAATGTCATGCAGGGCACCTTTCTTAGTGACCTTTCGGAGGTACTGCTCCGGTGGAGGGAGATCCCATGGCTCCTGGGAGGCGACTTTAACGCGGCGCTCGATGTCTCACATGACCGTTCATTTCCCCCTTCCACTCATACTACGGCATCCTCCAACGCGCAGCTCTTAAAATCCTGGATGGACAATTGGGTACTCTCAGACATTTGGCGGGAATGCCATCCGCACTCCAGAGTATACTCTTTTTATTCCCCGGTCCATAACCTGCATGTAGGCCTTGATCGCTTACTCACATCCACGGCCCTACTCCCTCTGATACAGTCTATTGACTACCTTGGTCGGACGCATTCCAATCATAATTCCCTGGTAATGCACCTGGCCTGGGAGGCGCGACCTCCTCCGATTCCAGCCTGGCGCCTGCAGACAGTGGCTGTAGAGGACCCTCTCTTCCGCGACTCATTGGAGACTGCGGTAGCCAGTTATTTTGCTCTCAATACGGCTTCCACGTATTCGGTTCTCACTCTCAATTATTTGGCGCACTCGGCCCGTTCTCACTCTGCGGCGGACAAGGCCAGGATGTTGTTGGCCTACTTGATCCGGCAGGAACACCCCCAGCACCCCATACAGTGGCTAATCGATTACCTGGACCAGGAGCGAAGTACTCAGAGAGACATTCACACACTGATGACTGAACACTACACTCGACTGTATGAGACCCGACTGGTGGGCAATGCCCAAAATGTGGAGTCCGCTTTGGACACAGTGGAGTTGCCCACTCTTACAGTTGACCAGTTCCTGGAGCTAGACTCCCCCCTAACGGAGGACGAAATATGAGACGAGCTGCACTCCTTGTCCTCCGGTAAAACAATGGGTCCGGACGACCTCCCGGCCGAGTTCTTCAAAACTTACGCAGAACATTTAGTACCACATCTCCATTCACTGTTTATAGAGGCAATCTCAGCTGGGGCTCTACACCCAACCATGCGTACCGCTAATGTAGTTTCTTTGCTGAAGCCTGGTAAGGACCCCACGTCTCCTGGTTTATATCCGCCGATTGCAATACTGAACACAGATTATAAGATCATGGCAAAAATCTTGGCCAATCGGCTCACTCCGCTTGTCCCTGATTTAGTGCACTCTGACCAGAATGGCTTTGTTCCACAGCATAATACTGCTTTGAACATACGACGTTACTTTCGGGTGGCGGAATATGCCTCGATTGACTGGCCTCGCTCGGGCTGCATGGTATTAGACCTTGAGAAGGCCTTCGATTTGCTGGCTTGGAATTTTCTCTTCGCCGTTCTGGCCCGTTTTGGAGTCGGACCCTACTTCCTTAGTTTGGTCTGACTGCTATACCGCAATCCTTCGGTCTGGGTTCGGAGGGGGTCCTATGTCTCAGATCCAATTCATGTGCGACGTGGAACCCGACAGGGATGCCCGTTGTCCCCTCTTTTGTTTGCGTTGGCAGTGGAGCCGCTGGCGGTCCATATTTGCTCCCACGTCGACATGGGGATTACATTGGGAGATGGCACCCACGCCATTTTGCTATACGCAGATGACCTGCTGATATATGCTCGAGACCTTCATAACATCCCCTCCACACTTGACCAAGCCTTCAGTCATTTTACACATGCTTCAGGACTGCGAGTCAATGCAGCGAAATCTATACTTTCATAATTTTTAAAGGAGACTCCTGATCCGGGATACGTACTGGAAGGGACCCCCTTAGCCTGATGCGTGGATCCTTTCCACTATTTGGGGGTCCGAGTTTATCATAATAGTACTGACCTTTTCGATGAGAACATACTCCGGGTCACCACAGGGTTCGGTCACAGATGGGTTTCTGGAAGACTCTTCCATTGGCGATCTCCGGGAGGATTGCCCTTATTAAAATGATAGTCTTTCCCCGCCTTCTCTACTACGTTGTCGCTCTTCCCCTTATCATCTCCCCCCCTTTCTTCAGGCAATGGGAAAAGGTTGTGCAAGACTTTATATGGGGAATATCATGCCACAGAGTGTCCATGTGGAAACTTTACCGGCCTACCGAACTGGGTGGCCAGCGGTACCTAACTTTGAGGGTTACTACTTAGCTTCCCAGCTGCAATGGGTTGTCAGGTGGCTATCCTCCTGTTACTTACCAGACACAGCTTCTTTACAGCCCCCACTGACACAGGGTAGCCTTTTACACATTTTTCATCCTTGCTCCAAGTCCAGACCCCGACACCCTTCTACTCAACATAGCATACAGGTGCCTCCATAGGAGTCTTTTTCTCACTAGAACCACCATCCAATACGCACCCGCTATCCCATTGTTGGCAACTCCACAATGGGACACCTACACGACTGTGACTGAGTTAGAGCACTGGGACTCGGAGGGAATACAGGACGTGGGAGACCTTTTCCAGGATGGCACCCTCATCCCATACCAGGAACTCATAGTGGAAGGGAACCTGTGTCCTGGGCAGTTTTTACTACATAGAACAATTATAGCCCCGTTATCATCTAAATGGGGTACACTCACTCAGGAGCCTCCCATACACCACACATTGCAATACCTTCACGTGATGGGGACAGGGAGACACCTGACACGCTGGTTCGCGTCTTCCATCAAGCAACACATGGAGAATGACCTCACTCGGCTTCGGCATCATTGAGAGGGGGCCCTGGGGAGGGCATACACAGATAGAAAGTGGACTGTTGTTCGAGGCAGCCCAACATACATTCAGCATAATCAGCTGTTCAAACAAATTCAATTCTCCGTGCTGCATCGGGCTTACCTTACCAGCTCAAATTGACAGGTACTGTCGCCACGTAGACGTGGCTTGCCCCCACTGCCGTCAGTTAGATGCCGACATTCTCCATATGCTCTGGCATTATTCGGTCTTAAATGAGTACTGACAGTCACTCTGACAACTTGCACCTCCCGAGCTATTCCCTCCAGTTGGGAAGCCCATGTATTACACCTCTTTAGCAGAAACCAAAAATATAGAGCCGCCAAGCGATTTCTCCACCTGGGTCTAATAACGGCCAAACGATTGATCACCAAACGATGGAAATCCCCTCTGTTGCCTCACCCACTTGCCTGGCCCCTGCTTAATTGAGCTAAAGTGGAGGACGTGGTGCTACGTAGGGAGGACCTACTCGGCATTCGTAAATTCCCCCTAGCGCCTCAGTGGGACACAATGGTTTCCAAACTCCAAGACATGGTCACTAACACAGGGGACCCGAATACATTATCTGGGGCCGGTACCCATAGTTCATCCCCCACCGGCAAGGGTGTTGAATAGCACTGACTTCCAGGCCGACTTGACTCTCCTGTTCCAGAAATTCATTGCCATTGGGTCTTGGCAGCTCTGGCTCCCCAGGCCACACTAGATACGGCAGCAGGTCTCAAGCAACTCCCTTTCCCTTCCTTGACTTATGTTGTCCTCATTTTGTTGTACCCTATGTCCCCGCTTTAGTTTGAACTGCACTATATCTGAGCCGTTTGCATGCCACCCGGTGGCTAGACTCATCAGCACTGATCCGCCCTGTCTATGGACACTGTCCCATGACTTCTTGTGGTCGCTGTGATCTACTCATCTGTCTCTCCTTTTGCTGTTGGGTACTGCACATTATGCTGTTGGCAATCACTTTTCTTTCTTTCTTTCTTGATGCATGAGCACTGCTCTGACTGTATGCTTAAAATGTGAATAAATATTAATCAATAAAAAGATTTGAACAAAATAAAAAAATAAAACTGGGCTAAAAAGATCATTGACATTATACCCCCTGCAGCCTACATAACAGTCATCCAAGCATTGGTCTTGTCAAGACTAGATTACGGTAACAGTTTATATCGGGTGGGTTGAAAAGGCAGCCATTCAGTGCATGCAAGTAGTTCAAAATACTTCAGTAAGGCTACTTTTCCGCTTCTCCTTGTATGCATCAGTATCCAGTCTGCCTCGGGAACTTCACTGGCTGCCAAACGAAAAACAAATACATTTAAAGCCTTGTGTTATATGCACAAGACTAGATTTGGCGGTGCCGCAAGCTACATTCAATCGCTGTTGGTTTCTTACCAGCTCGTGTGGCAGCTTCCCTTTTGCAGATTGCCCACAATTTGTCTAGCATGCATGGAGGGGTCGCTCATTTTCATATCTGAGCCCAAAGTTATGAAATAATCTTTTGGAAACACTGAGAAGTTACTCTTCTCTTACTGGGTTTCGCAAAAGATTCTGACGTTGCCTGTCCTCCCACTTTACTTTGATCTAGTACCAGGAAACCCTCTGGGGTAACTCAACGCCTTACAAGATGCAATAATAATAATAATAATAATCATAAAAAGAACCCCTACTTAATCTCCTATTGCTATTCATCCTTGTTATCATAGTGGTGTTCTCTCCTGTTTTAACCTGTACCCAGCTTTGGTATATAGTCACTGTATTGCTTTTCATAAAGTTGATGGCATGCCCCGCTGATCCAGTTGATGCACTTGCTGATTCCAATGTATGGTATCTAAGTCTGACATCAAAAGCCGTTTTACTCTCTGTGATGCACGCATTCAAAGTTTTAGTTGCAATAATTAGTTCTGAAATGGAGATTGTACTGTTGATTTGATGGTCAAAACGTGTATGGAAAGGCAGGCGTAAGTTAACTTTCTGGGCCAAGGAATTTCGCTCCACTACTAGAAGAGAGTCAACATTTTGTGCCTGCACATGTAGGGGAGCCATAAGCCTACAGCTGTCTGGACCAGTTTACTTGAGTGGCAGCTTTCTCAACGTAAATGGACTGTTTCTAAACCGACCACTCTCAATGAGAAATCCGACCGCCCGCTTTGAGAAAATCTCGGCAGGAGGTTGATTTTCCACAAACCAACTTATTGTTGATGACAACAAATGAGGAAAAATCTCGCCGGGAGGTGGATTTTCCTTGCTCGCGCTCACCAACTTGACGTTGACAACTGCGAGCGAGGAAAAAAATCTGGTCTGCGTTTCGGAAATCCGCGTAACACGAAGTGCGGAAAACTCCAAAAACTCAGCGAGCAGAGCAGTGTTCACAGTAGGGGTGGGCGGAATTTGCGAAACTTACCCATGCGGTTGCTCACGGGTGCGGCCATCTTGTTTTCACTTGTCCCGCCCGCTTGCGTTCGATATGACGTGCCCGCGTCCTCACGCTCTCGCTCGCAGTGGAGAATGACGTGTTCGAAATCTCAATCTTCTCATACTCTCGCGGTGCATGATCGCGAGAAGAAAGACGTGATCGCGCGACAAATGACGTGATCGCGTGACAAATGACGTTAATGCTGGCGCGAACTGTCGCGAGACAGCGCAAATGGCTACCAACAATCCAACGTCTCGTGGAGAACGCGACCGGATCGGGATTTGTCGGCGAACGCGGGGATTCAGGTAAGGCGATCGCGCGCACGCGAGAATGTATTTTTTTACAGCGCGAGCAAGAAAAACATTACCGGTAAAATGCGGATTGTGGAAATGTTGACATTTTCGCGCCATTCCGCGGAACGCGAAAATGTCAAATTATCGCAATTTCCGCAAGCGGAACGGAATTTTGGCCCAGGCCTAGTTCACAGTCCATGGTTACAAATTACCCAAACGGTACTTTCATTGTACGATCACTAGTGTGGAAAACACTTCTGCTTGAATTTGGATTTGTAATCCACACTCAAAAATTGCTGAGTGGCCCACTCAGATTAAATATTTACCTGCAATGTTTGTTGAAAGCTCGTGGTAAATGAACTGCCATTGCTGCTAGTTTCACATAAATGAATTACCCGATCGGTCCACTCAGGTAAATAGTCTTGAAATGTTTGTTGACCTCCTGTGTATTAGGAGCTTCTGCCCACGTTCAAAACACTCTCACTCGCTCTCAAAAATGACCAGAAAGGTGCATTTTGGGGTGCAATTTCTGCACCAACGGGAGTCTAATTAGTCGTTGTGGCGTAGTGGGCTAATCGTATAAACAACGAAAGAGTGAATTAGGACTAAGAAAAGACTAATGTAAAACAACAGCGTGGGAAAAACCAAAAGGATTTTATAGAAGAACCCTCACTCACCAACCTAGTTGGTGACATGCTTCATCATCGGGTTCCCAATAAGGAGGCCGAGTGCCTCCCTGGTGTGCTGCGACGCCTGAGTTACAGCGGAGCTGGTTTTTGATGGATAGGTGGTGATGGACGTGAATTTAAAAGGTAGATGGTTTTAACCGATAACAATTTTTATTCAAGGTAAACCAAAGACCGTTAAAAATCAAGTGAGACGGACAAGAATTGGTTGGTTAGGATAACCATAGGTTGTCCGGTTAAGGTCAGTGCAAAAAAATGGTCGACATGTTTCTGCTTGTAATGCCAATTTAGCTAAGCATTCTTCAGGACCAGATGAAAATCCACGGCGGTATGCGCACGCTAAGGCGCACCCTAACCTATGGAATTTTGGTAGTGGTAAACTTACGGTTCTACCGCTTTGCCTCCTCGTTATTCCTGGGCTACTAAATTCTGTTGGAAGAAGAAAAACACAAACAAAACACACATAAACATATACATGTGACGTGTTGGTTACTTGCTCTATTTAGCGAAATAGCGTGAAAAATCAATTTGGTAATTCCGTGCTGTGGAGAGGGAGTGTCGGTGTCTTAGCAATTGGGCCACTACTGCCGAGAGGGCGAATATTTTACGTCCTAGATTTTTCATCCTCACTTGATGAATGTTCGAGGAAAATGAACACAGGTGCAATGCCTGTGTAAACAAACATCATTCTGTAATATAAGAAAGACTAAGCAGAGATTTGCTTAAGTAGTGGCTAAATAGCCGCTGTATTGCTGGTGATAGCTGACTCGTGAAAGTGTATGCATGCTGCTCAGACGCCCGTAAATGAAGACAAGCGCTGATGCACTAATGCATGCTTAACTAAAATTAAATAAATAAAACAGTAGCATGAAAAAATAATGGTCTGCTTACTCGTATGCATTGTACGACAAACATCATGGGTCCGAGAGGGGGGTAGTGAGCTATAGTATCTAAAAAGGTAACAAACAGATGGATGTATTACAGCTTGGAACTATGATTCAAAACCATTGGACAAGGAAACCTATGTCCCTGAAATGTCCCGCACTTACTTCGTCGCAGCACACCAGGGAGGCACTCGGCCTCCTTGGTGGGAACCCGATGATGAAGCATGTCACCAACTAGGTTGGTGAGTGAGGGTTCTTCTATAAAATCCTTTTGGTTTTTCCCACGCTGTTGTTTTACATTAGCCTTTTCTTAGTCCTAATTCACTCTTTCGTTGTTTATACAAGTATACTAGGGAGTACAAGAGTGATTCTCCCCCTCTCCCTCTCTTTGTTGTTGTGGTAGTGGGCTAATCTTCATAATTTTACGTTCATTTCAGTAAAGTGAAATTACCAAAATTACGCTGGCATGATACAAATTTCATCCAGGTCTGCTCTAAATCAGGCACATTGTCATGTTTGAGGTCAGGGCTTCCCACAAGTTAAATAAAGATGAACCAATATTTTTAAAAGTTCAATGTCAATGTGAGGTGCTTTACAAAACCACCACACTAAAGTAACTTAATGTATTAGCAAATCTTTATCACCAATTTTGAAGTCATTTAGATATCCCCAAATATTGAATAATATGCAAAACTGTAGACACATTACCGAAATATCTGTTTAATGTAAGAAATAAAGTTTCGCCCAACAAAAAGATAGTATATTGTACAATGCTTTGAAGCTGACAGATAAATCATTTTTGACATGAAGGATACTGGCTTTGACTGATTTTTCATTTGGTTCCTACTTTATTCAGTCTTGAATGAATTTATCATCCTAAATATTCCACCTCCATCTCTTTAAGTAACCTTTTAGGACATTTTAGCAATTCAAAAATGTTTTCAAGGATAGTGATTTAAATACACGTATTTTATTGAGATGAGCAGAGCAGCATGGTATGAGAGTCGTTTTGATCGAACCAAAAAGAAACCTATGATCCACAAAGACTTTGGTTGCTTGCAATTTACATCCTTTGGCAAACTTTATCGTGCCAGCATATGTAATTCCCTGGGCCAGGAATTGAGGTAGAATTTATATGGTTAGCATAGATGTTGTGCTCCTAAGAGCACAATTTCTTCTGGTCGAAATCACACAGTAAATACATTCCATTTACAATTATATAGCACAGCGTAGAGGCAGTGATACTGTGCAACCCTCTGAAAGCAATATGCCAAGGAAAACTAAATGGATGCCTAAATGTGCATAATTATGTGGTAAAACAGGCATTTATTAAAAGGTTGTGGAAGGACAGTGAAACACCGATGCAATCAGTTTGGTTACATCAGCTTCATCGTGGTTATGAGCATCATTGATAATTATCAACAGATAATTTGCCTTTTATACATTTTTTGAACTTTGTTTAATCATCATATTTCACTTTATGCAACACAGAGAATATAGATTCGTCCCAAAAACGTTTATGAAAGGAAGACTGAAAACTCACTTTTAGCTTTAGGATGGGGCGTACTCCACTGGGAGACAGAAATGTATTTAGTTCTGTGGCTTTCTGTGGCTTTCTTTGGCCTCTTTTGAAGGAGGCAGGTATCTGATGGATGAGGGTGTGAATGAACACTATGACCTGGACACTTGTCCAAAGAATGTGGTGTTTTGGTTCTTCTTGAACAGCATAAGGTTTAGTGGGATGTTTAGCTTCACATTGAATGTGTTACATATCTGGTGTCCTTCAACATTAGTGCATTTGTTCCACTGCAAGATCCATTAGAATGTGGGCTGCTGAAGGACCAATAATTTGCTGGATCCATCCATTTCTGGATGACTGTAATACTGTGCTAATATCTTCACATAGGGGAAGAGATCCTTTCTCTAGTATGATTTATGCAAGTTGTGTATGAATTTAGAGTTGAACCTATACTGAATTGGAACTTGTGCAGGTCCTTCAGGTTAGGGGTCTATATGGGCAAATTTCAAACACTTCAAACAGATTTGACATGACTGATCCTGAATACACTGTAGATTTGTAAAATAGTTTTTGGGGAAGGTGTTAAACAAACATTGTTGCAGTAATCCAGTTTGGAGAGAAAGAGGGATCTGAAGAATTATATTGTGTTTGCTCGCAACATTTTGAGCACTTTCTGAACCATATTGTTGAGAAAAAAGCCAGGTTCACCACGGATATACATATGGGCCAAAGCAGGCATTCGAGTTATACATGACTCCCATATTACTACTTTTGTCAACTGATTTTGGAAACTGATAAACAATGTTCCTCCTGGAAGCACCATTAGTCTTTAACCCTCTTTAACTGAGGCACCTGGCCTGCAACCAATTAAGTATTTAGTTGAAGCATTAAAATATGTTAACTGGTTTCCTTGGGGATCACATCTTTAACACCAATTGAGGTGTATATTGCTTGTCCATCACACCATCACTTCTCTGGTAGGAGGACCCACCCAGTAAATGAACACCTTGTTTTTAGGACATACTCCCCAGTGCCACCGCCAACAGATTTCTTACCTTGAGCGGTCTTGAGTCCTGTGACTGGCTGGACCAACCTGAATTTTCCCAGTCTCGAGGAACCCACGGCGCCCACGGCGCCCTCCCAGTAGTTCCCTCTCAGCTTCCAAAGGGTCTTATGTTGCTGCCCTGGAATATTGCAGGTCTTGCTTCTAAGTTTAGCGACTCCAGGTGGGTGTGTTATGTCAAATCCTTCCAGATTATCTGTCTCTAAGAAACCTGGGCAGCTTTTAACAGCTTTTTCCTGAATGGATATATGACCTATTTTGTATTGAGTGGGCATACTTTGGACCTCAATTGGCAAGCTCGCACATTGCAGGGAGTACAACTCTCATTGCCAGGATACTCTCCATTGGTTTTAATACGTTTTTATAATAGCAAGGAAGGATGCATTGAGCCCTCCGGAGTCTCTTATCTGGATCATGCCTTGAGCTCCATATCAGCAATGGGTGATGGCTAACCGCAAATCGTCTTTGTTGGTGACTTTATTTGTCATTTATGTAATCTTCCCCTAGAGGGTGGTGCCTCTACTGGATGTTGTTGGCCGAATGAAGCCTTACCTTTCGCTCATTCACGGGATGGCCATGAGTTAAATGAGCTCTTAGATTCTTACAAACTGGTCTTCAGCTTGGAGAAATTGGTGAATTCCCTGAACCCCGCAATGTGTCTGTCTTATAAAGGGAGGGGCAGTGGATCACTTATTGATTTTCTATTTGTTTCAGCACCATTATACCTCCTCATCTCTAATTTTAACATTATTTTCAGCCCTGTCAGTGACCACAATCCATTATCCCTAAACTTGGACATTGCCTTGGGTCCAAACCCACAGCTAAGGGGTGCCCTGATGAGTTTGTCCGTTGTTGGTACAGGGGAGAAGGCTGACATGGGCTCAGGTGGACCCTCAGCATCTACAAACTTCTCTTTTTGCTTCCTGCCTGCACGAGGTCAACTTCAGACCAATGCCTTAATCTCCATTTAATTATCAGCAAATATATGGTGGCTCGGTCTGAATCTCTACATCTTGCATTTATGGACTTGACATCCGCATTTGACAGGGTTAATGTGCGAAACTCTGGGCTTTGCTCAGCGAGATGGGGCTGATGCCAGTATTGGGGCATTATAAGCGGATCTTCACTCGGCGACCTCAGCCTCGGTGCATTTTTCTCAAGATGTAGCGTGCACCCGCTCATTTTCAACAAGCTGTGGGGTGAACCAGGGGTGCATACTTGCACCTTTTTTGTTCACCTTGTATGTGAACGGGCTAGAGCCCGCACTCCTATCAGTGTCGGCCTACTGCCCTAAGATTGGGGACAGACTTCTCCCTGTTTTGTTATATGCGGATGCTGCAGTCCTAATGGCTCAGACCGCACAGGGGTTGGACTTGTTGCTGGCCAAGTATGTGTCTTTTATGGGACTCCTGGACCTGTCAGACAATTTCTCAAAGTCCTACGTAATGGTAGTGGGTCCCAAATCAACAAACAGGAAGCCATTCAAGGTATCTAATTTTACCTTGTGCAAAGTTAAGGCCTTCCCTTATTTGGGGGTCTTATTTGAGGGCAATAACTGCTGGAAACACCTGGTGGAGGCCAAAAGTTCAGAGTCCGTAAAAACTATGGGGGCAGTTTTCAGTTTTGCACATAGGCTTGGGTCTAGGGCACCAAGGGAACTTTCACATTTCTATCAGGCCAAGTGCTTCGCACAGTTGCGCTATGGTAGCGAGGTCTGGGGGTATGTTAATGTAGATTGGATTCATATTATGGAGAAAAACTTTCTGCACAAGTTGGCCCAGGTCCCCCTGTCTACCCCGGCGTTTTCTGTGCATGCGGAGTTAGAGCTCCTTAAGCCCGCTCCTGTGTTGGATTAAGATCTGGAGCAGCGCGGAGCTGAAACTTAGCTGGTTGATCCTCGAGGACAGTTTGTCTTTGGACGGGTAACTAGTATACCCTGGTTTGCCCATGTTAAGGCATCCTTTTCTTCTCTAGGCAGGCCCGATATTTTTATGAATCCTTTTTCTAACTCTGCCCACGATTTGTGGAGCTTTAAAAGATTATTCCAGGAACGCTCCCACTGGGAGAGAGAAGGCTTAGAACGTCAGAAGCTATCAGTTTGGGGCCACATGCTTTTTTAGAAACTGTACAGGGGATGGAGCCATATGTGGGCTTAGTTTGCTCACAGCATGATAGGTTTTTTACTGATTAGGTTCAGGTTTGATCAATTGCACCATGTTTGGGCTTCCACTTGTGGGTGGGTTCGGCCTGAGGCAAGGGCTCCCTGCGGCTCTGACAATGTGTCTCCGCAGGATTTGCTCGACTTTATAATGTTTCGCTCCTACTTCATTTGGTTGCCGGAAGCATTTTTTAATCCCCTTGCTGAAATCACTGCAGTTTAAACAGGTCAGGCCCGCCTGGTTGTACCTTCAAATGCTCCCTACGGAGCATGTGACCTTCACTGTTTTATCTTTTTTACAAGCTGTCTAGGCGTCCAGGAAAACGAGACCTGATTAATTGTTTTGTATGTTCTTTGTTCTCATGAGCAAACTTATTGTCTGTTTTTTATTACTCATGAACTTGATTTAATCATTTATGATCTGTATTCTTTTATGGTGATTTTATTTACCGACTAAAGATTAATATTGATGTTGGGTGTCATCTACATTTTAAACTGCTGGCCAGAGTCGCACCCACTGCAAGCTTCTGATTTGAGAAGCAATTGTCAGTACTGTCTGTAGTGAGGAAAGTGCTCTGAGCAGGTTGGGTGTGACATTTATTCACCTTTGTGTGCACACATAGAGGGGAGTGGAGTGGGCCGGATTGTCTGTCACTGTATGGAATATGTATACCGATACCACTGTGGTAGATGGCACCCATATTAAATTGTCTATGGCCTGCTAAGTCATTATATAATTTAGTTGGGGATCGAAGTATAAATGTGTCCTATCTTCTTGGCACAAGTGTAAAATCAGTAGTGTTTAAACTGTTTTTATACTTTGGGTAAAGTTATGCTGAAGACATAACCTTAGATTGTCATGAGCTAGAATGTAGTTTATAAAAATGATTTGTGATGGCATGCGTTGTAAAATCATGCATTGTAATGGATGTTGCGATGTTAAAACCGTGTTGTAAAGGCATGCATTGTAAATGTTTGCGTTGTAACATGTCCTATTCGCTCTGGAGACGCTCAGCTGGAGACAAAGTCCTTGGTAAATATTTCCAGGGCCTCAGCTGTCTTCTCTGTACATTACTCTGCTGTCATCAGTGCTTGATTTGTAAAATTAAAAGCAAGTGTCAGGGCCCTCGTCAGGAGGCCACTGCAGCTTGCACCACTCACTGCTTGTGACTGAGCTGCCAATGACAATACCTGTGTGTACGTAAAACAATTCCGACTGCCTGAGACCCTAAAACTGTAAGAATGGCTATGGCCACAGGCATTAGTTGTTTTTTAATATATATTGAATTAATAAATAACAGTTGTTCTGCCATTCGCTAAATAAAACAAACAGCGCCACCAGGTGGCAGATGTCATAAGTGCCGGTGTTGACAATTAAGTGCCGGTGCTGAGTACCAGAAAAACACCGGCTGAACTTAATCACTGGGTGTCGTCGACTACTAGGTCCGGGGTCTTGCCTACTGTATCTCACTTGTACAAGGGCACAGCATTCTGCGACAATCTAAAATAGCGTCACCGAGTTGCTGCTGTGAAGAGCTCCTCTGAGGGTCTCAGATCCACCCCTCTTTGACATCACTGCCAGATCCCTTCCCATCAAAAAGCCAAAGGGGAGCCCCTTTCTTTGTGGGCTTCAGATGTTTGGGCTTCCTCCTTTGTTCAGTGGGTCTGGGCTGACCCAGAGAAGGTGCAGTGTGACAGCTAATCATCAGGTACATATTTCCCCCACACCCTTTCCTTCCCCAGGACCTGGGTCAATCATTAATAATTGCTCCCTTTGTATAGGGAGACCTTTGTTCCCTCTGCTGAGGAGCAGAGTAATTAGCTTGCTCCAGAAGGTGGGACAAAGTCCTTGAATATGATTATGAACTGAGCCAGAGAAATATGACAATTTTTGACAGCCCATAATATGTATGTGTAGGTATATTTATGTATATGTGTAGAATACAAGGAAAACACTACTGATTTTCCAGTACACCCTACTGACCTTTCTCTAAATACCTATTATTATACGACCTACCCCAGTTCAGCACTTACACTTTCAGAGTCCTTACTGTGCCAAGCTACCAATGTGCGCACAGATGTTCACATGTAATCAGCCAAGTGCGCTCTAGCCTACCTGTGCCATAGCACCCTTATGTTAAAAGGTGGACACTGGTTTTAAACAAGGTTAGTCCAATTACAGTGAGTGAGACTCAATTAGTGGGACTCATCCCCTTTAAACGTAAAAAAACCAGGTGTTGAAAAGCAAAATAGCCTGGTGGAATAAATGGGCAGACCCCATTTACAATAACGTCAAAAAGAAACTCATAGACCTGTTCTGCACTTGCACAATGAAGAAAATGGGATCATTATACGGCCCATGGTGTCTTAAGTAGTGCAAGAGCTGTGGCAGTACTATTTTACCAGCTTATACAGTGGTGTATGGCTGTTTTTCACAGGAATGTTCAAGGCGTGTAAAGTAAGCAACTGAACGTAACACAATACCATACACAAAGCAACTTAACCATAAGGCTAAAACATAAGTAAAAAAAAGTTTTCAAAGTATAATGCAATGCAACAACCATGGTTCAACACAACCAAATCACGTTGCAAAACATGAGCACAAAAAATACAGAAGCATAAAAAACAACAAGAGCATCACCACTACAACAAAATTCCACACATCAAAAAGGTGCACAGGAATTCTTGGGACATATCCCGACTTCTAGAATCCTGTTTTCATATTACAGTGGTAAAAGATGTTTGGAGCAAGCGCTACCTTAATTTACTAGCTACAAAATAAAATGGTGACAGCCAAAAATGTTTTGTGATCTGGCCCTGGACTGTCGGACAAGCGGGTTAAAAAGAAACTAGAGAGAAATTTGCTCCTATATAATGAGTGTTTGACATAATCAGCAGTGATGCAATGAGGACTACATGTTCAGGATACAGTGAAAACAGAGCGCTGGTGACATCAGCAGCCGTGAGCTCTGAGGCAACACAATAGCTGGAAGTGTGGGAAGTAATGCCAAAGGAGAGCACCTCATGGCAGCCACTGAATGCTCTGAGTTTGGCACGAGCCCAGCAGAAGAGGTGTAGAAGGGAATAAATATTTTGTTCCAAGGAACATTTGCATAGAAAAAATATATGTGTGGTGACAGGTTTTACTTGTCGAATGTAAAGTAATCAGTTATACATTCCAATAGAGGCGAAAGAATACACCCAAACAGCCAATTAAAACACTGTGTGACAGAAACGATCAAGGGTGGAACAAGCACAAGATTAGGACGAAAAGCCATCGAATCAAGAGCAAACAACTGAGCAAGACAACAAAACAATCCGAACACGAACCCGTTCTTAGTATATGTTATGTATTGGAAACAGCAGGTCTGCTCACACACAGCTCTGAGACGTAAATAGGTGGGCGAAAATTGACCCTGCACAGTCTCAGGAAACGTCAAGGCAGCAAGCAGGTCAGTGCTGCTGCTCATCAGCCACACACGGGTGTGTAGCTATCCCTGAAAGTCCAACTCGTAAGGATAGTGTATGCAGTTCAGAATCACCAATGTGCACAGAGCAATGCCCCGGTTACTTACCGGTAATCTTCATTACTCCGAGTATAGTCTTCCTCGCCACATGAGTTCCCATCCCTCCCTCCCTGTCTGGCTATCTGTTTCATGTTATGCTTGGTATTTTCAGGCTGAAGGGTTGGTCCACCTGCCTCTTATAGAGGTCATATGTATTGTGGGTCGGTCATATTGTGAAGGGATGGGAGGCATGGGAGGCTAACTTTTTGCTTTGGAGGGTTCTGGTGTGGAGCTAAAGCTTACTTCGTTATTCATGTGGCGAGGAAGACTAACAAGGAGGTAATGACGTATTACCGACTTCCACTGGAATAAATCTACCTCCACTGACAGACAATGGCATGGTTCTCAAATGCTCCCCCACCTTCTTAGGACTGCATGAGGCGCCGAAAATGTCATCTTGGACTGTAAATGAGTCTTTTTATTAAAATTTGCTACACAGCCCGTACGCATCGCCGGTACTTAAATGCAGAGTGAATGGTGTGGCTCCATAGCGCAATATAAGAAAATGCGTAAAGCAGGTATAATTGCAATGCATGCTTCAGCAAGTGCATGCCTATTGCTTAGATGAGCATTTGGTGTTGTGTTTGTGCAAATGCTTCATAAACCTCTGCCCTCACCAGCCAATAGTCAGGGTAACAGCCAAATGCCACAAAAAGTGAAGCGATAATGGCATTAGTAGTATCTATTTTACGATCCTTCTAAAAAAGATAAAAACTAAAAAATTCCTCGCAGTATACTGAACATCATGTGTATTGTTTATATGCCACTATAACATTACTGCATAACGTATCGCAGCAATGTAAGCAATACATTATGCATGCTGAAAATATAATCTGAACATATTTAATTTAACATTCTTTAAATGGTGTAATCCGCGCTTAAATTATGGCTCGCATATAAATAACTGGTTCTCGTCAGGATTATTGCCATCCAACACTTATTCGAAATGACTGTTTATGATATTCGCTCGGTTTTTCTAATTAAAAATGAATGAGATTCAGTTTTTTTATCCTGACATAAAAAAAGAAGTGTGTTGAATGCTGCAGGTGGAGTGGGTGTATAAGGAAGTCGTCCACCCACACTGTACTTTCAATCATTTTGCTTCCTTAGACACTGCTGTTGACTGGTTGCCTAGCAACTGCAGAAAGTAAAAGCAACCAGCATTTGAGGATATATTTCTTACCCAGCTAAATGTCTTGATATAAAAGCACACTTGTTTGTAATGTCAGAATGATCCCCCCATACGTGTGGTTTTCAAAATTAAAACATTTCTTGAACATGCTTGTTTGACAGACCTTCAAGACTGAAGTCAGCTATTAGGGTCAAATAAAAGAATATAGTTTTAAACATTAAGGTGGAAAATGTATACCCACTCCAGTGTTGCTGAAATTGAATACCGCCATTTAATTCAAAATAGAGCAATGTTAATGTCAATACTGGAAAACACAATGCCCCCTATTCAGAAAAGGTAAATTAGGTCCTAAACATAACCACACCTGACCATACCTTTTTAACTTCTGCCAGGACTTTTTACAGGAATTCAAGGAAGGCATAAACCCATATACATGTGAGGAGATGACCTCCATAATTGAGTTCTCTGCACCCATAAATCCCTCTCAAGTGGAGGGACAAATTGGAGTTCCAAGGTGATGTTAGTCTTGGAAATGTAGGAACGCCCACAAACTTGTGTATTTATTGGCTTTCACAAAACCTCTTATCTCCCTTTCCACCCTGGATACAGCTGGGATTGTACTTCAGCCAAGTGCTGGCATAAATTCCTTTCCAGGGTGGAAAGGAGAATGGATCGCCCCCAGGTTTGGTGGGGGTGTAGTAAAAAGGGAAGGGTTTTCGATACAGAAAAAATATTTTCCCTGGGAAGATAAAGAACAATCTTCATTTGCACAGAAGGTCCTATTCACAACATGCAGAGTTCCTTTCTATGGAGGACTCTGTATGCAGGAAGATGATCTCTATGGGAATGTCACATAAATTTCCCAGGAATTTTTACGGAACCTGTGCCTAACACAGCTTAACAAGAGGATTTCTGTAAATGTTTGTGAACTCCAAAAGCGGTAAATCTACACTCGTGCATAAGCCATCTCCCCTGGCGAGGTCGATATTTTTTTGTTTTTACTGATTCTTACGACCGTGGTTTTCCAAGTGGTGACGGGCAGTTAAAAATGGCTATATGTTCGCACAGCCAATTTGGGTGGGTGGACATATAGCCAACTCTCCGACTGCCCTTACTCAGTGAGAAATTTGGCTGTGGCATAGACAGAGTAGACTCCGTGTGGCCAAACTATGATCCGACTGCTTTTAAATTTGGTGGGCGGACCATTATGTTGGCAAGAACGGTACTTTTACAAGCCACATTTGGAATAAAAAAGCTAGTTTAAATGTGGGCGGTGTTTATCTTGCCACTCTCAGGTATGTAATGCAAAAATGCCATCTATACCTTGATATGATTGATGGAATGATGACTTTCTATGCCAACAGCACACTGTGGGGCAGTTTTACTAGAAATCTGTGCCAGGTTTGCATCACAAAAAGCACACAAACCAGCGCAAATTGTTGTTTTTGGAGCTACATTCCAGTGCTAATTCAGATTTATGTTAGAAAGTTGCCCTAAAATAAAGCAAAGTAGCATTTTCTGCACCTTTGCGCTTCTATGCGCCAAAGAGCCATTTCATGGATAATGGATGAGCGTTTCTTTGCACCCATTAATGGATTCTGATGCAAAGCCCTATATATTAAAAAAGATAGACAGAACTTTACACCTCATCGAGGCAAATTTTCCTTTCCCGAACCTTTTTCAAATTACTTATGCACTGCACTGAACATCACAATTTCAAACCGGAAAATGTGTTACATTTTGCTTAAGCACAGCTGAAAGAAATTGAGTTATTGATTGACGGGGGGAAGCCCCGCTCAGGAGACAACCGCTATCCTGACATCGTGAACCACACAAGTCACTAAATTAATCTGTGCTTTGGCTTCTGGTAGCTTGGCACAAAGCACTCAGGTTTATCTCAGAGCAAGTGTAAAAAATGTGTGCAGCACACAAGCATTTATAAAGTGAAAAACACACCACAAGTAAAACCCAAAACCAAGTTAGAAAAACAGAGTCAATTTTAAATAAAAAAATTATACCAGAATGACAAACATCCAGTCAACAGGACCAGAGATATGCGATTTCAAAGTTTTAAGTAGCTAAAACATGTAAATGCATAAGACACCACTCACGGTCATCTGGTCATACTAGACCAGTGGAAAGTCACAAGTACAGACCAACCACGATGGAGTGTGGGCCGCATACAGGAACCAGATTAGGTTTACTGGAAAAGTCACCTTCTCAAAGTCCAGCACGCACAATTCTGTTCGCAGTAGATTTGGCCTCGAGAAGGAGGGACAGCACTGCGGATGATCATCGCTGTAGCAGGAAGACCATGACGGGTGGAATGGGCTGTCATCGTTGTAGCGTGAAGAGCCAGACAAAAATAGCGGACAGTGGTTGCTGGATCCTTGTGTTGACCATCACCGCAGGCTGCCATTGCTGTAGCACAAAGTAACAATCTTGCATTGACGATCATTGTTGGAGGTCACAGTAGCACAAAGAGTTGGGCTCACCAGACCTTTGTGTGGGTGATCGTTGCAAGTGGCAGAGCCAGTTTTTAGTTACAAAGAGCCCAAAACATCAGTATTACAGAGCTCAACTGATGCCAGCAGAGGGTCTTTGACCTGAGAGGGCACCTCTTGGGGATCAGGAATTCATCCCAGCAGAAGCAAGCAGGGCTCAAGGATGTCCACTGGTATGTTCAGACAGGGCCAGTGCAGCAGATTAGCTGGACAGTTTCAGTGAGGCCTCTGGAGCTTCTTGTGTCCTTATAGCTCAGACTGGAGGTCAGCCAACTGACCCTTGGGGTTGAGGTTAGCCTGGAATGAAGGGATCATGTCCAATCTTACTAATCGGAGAGCGAGGCAGTCCTCAAGCAGCAGAGCAGTCCTCTGGTAGCAGTAGGGCAATCCCCTGGGAGGGGGGGGGGGGCAAGGCAGTCCTTCTTGTGTAATATTCTGGATTGCTCTTCCCTTCCCTTGCAAGGCCCCTAGAAGTCAAGTTCCTTTATGTGTGCTGGAGGCAAGTCCTTTGAAGCTTTAGTGGGACAGGGCACATGTCCTTCTCCAGCCATTCTGCCCACAACTAGTCCCCTTTTGCGTCACTGTCTGGAAGAAATACTCAAACCAAATCTGCAGAGTCCTATATACAGTCATGTGATACAGTACACGGGTAGAAGACACAAATGTTTTGGGCAAGAAAATGCCAACTTTCTGAAAGCGTTACTTTTAGAATTTTACATTTAAATCCAAGTTTACCGGTAAAGAGGATTTAAAATTACAATTCATTTGAGTGTAAACAGTATATTTTTACTTTCTCCCAAACGCAAGTTATCACATATCAAATGTAATAAGGTACCCAGTGTTCGTCAATGGGAAAGATAGACCTTGCAAAAGCTAAACATGACTTTAGGAGCAATTCACTACCAGGATATATAATGCTTAAACCAACATGTCTTACTTTTTACATACAATGCACCCTGGCCTATGAGTCTTTAGGACCCACCTTAGGGGTGCCTTACATGTCCTCAAAATGAAGGTGTAGGCCTAGCAAAGGGTGGATTTTGCCAGGTTGATATGGAAGTTTAAAACTGCATTATATGCTACAGTGCCAGGTCTGACACATGTTTTGAAAGGTTACTTTAGTGGGTGGCACAATGAGTGCTGCTGGGCCACTAGTGGCATTTAATTTCAAGGCCCTGGGTACGGGAAACAACCTTTACAATGCAGTCATTACAACGCACTACCTTTACAATGCAGTCATTACAACGCAACATTCTTTACATTGCAAGCCATTACAACACAGCCGTTACAATGCATGTCACTACAACGCATGTCATTACAACGCATATCACTACAACGCATGCCATTACAACGCATTATAAGGTAAGTAATAGGGAATAGTAATTTTTAACCCTGCAGTATCCAACACTTACCCTACTGTTGCACTCACTGGAGTGGAAAAAGTAATTTTTACCCCTACACTATCCAACACTTACCCCCACTGTTGCAGTCACTGGAGTGGGAATAGTATTTTTTACCTCTACACTATCCAACACTTACCCTACTGTTGCCCTAAAAGTAATATGCGTTGTAATGGTATGCATTGTAATGGTATGCGTTGAAATGGAATGTGTTGTGAATGTAGTTTCTAAAAATGCATTGTGATGGCTTGTGTGGTAAAACCATGCGTTGTAATGGACGTTGCGATGCAAAAACTGCGTTGTAAAGTCATGCGTTGTAAATGTTTGCGTTGTAACATCATACATTCCCTGGGTACATGTGCGATCATTTACTACAGACTTACAAGTAAATTATATGTGCCACTTAGGTGTATGTAAATTGTACCATGTTTGGCACTTTAGCTCTGGTTAGCAGGGGTAATATGTGCAGAATCTTAAACCCAAAAGTTATTTCAGCAAAATAGGAAGGGTCAAGGTAAAATGTTTGGTGTACTGCCACCCAAGGGTGTCAGGTCTAACAAACAGATATGGACACACAGGGCAATGGTCAACAGTGTGATGGGGGCCAGTCTTTTTTACATTGATGGAGAACTACTCAAACTGTGCCCCAAATTAAATTGTGTATGTATGAAAAGGAGTGACAAGTTAGAGTGGATGGATAAGAGCTGTGTGATACTATTAAGGCATTCAAGGATGTGTATGCACCAGAGTATAGTAACAAAATGTGTGAAAACCATTAAATTAGAGGTGAGGATATTGTAAAGGGCTGAAATGCCAAGTATGTACAAATAGGTTGGTTTGTGTACTAAAATTCCATGATAATTGTGAAGTCTGGCAAGTAAAACTGGAGGATGGAATCAGAGAAATTGAGGTAGGGTGGTTAATATATGTGCGTAGAGGCAACAGCAAATCGCAAAGGAGGTGTAGACAACACAGAGAAATAAAAATGGAAGAATCAAACGAATTAGGAATATTTCGAAAAATCTCAGGAATATGAAACGTTTTAAGATGAAAATACAATCTTATTTCTAATATTTCTATATAGTTACTTTTTGCAAGGGGGTGAGATGAATTATAATCGGTCTGTGTATGTCCTCACAGGGACCCAGATATAATACACTTTGGAGCAACAATGCAGCACAGCAAAAAAGGTTGATGCACTGCATTGAGCCAAGGGAGAGACCAGAAATGCACTCTTTCTACTAAGATATGGGCAGTTCTGCTCTCTCGTAGCACTGGTGTACCTCTGGCCTCCTAGCACCCATGCAGTCAGTGTTGCACCACAACACAACTGTGCCTGCATTGTGAAACTGCACAAAACTATTCCTAGAGGCTTATTCCTCTCTGCATGTGTGCTTCAGAATGCAGCGCATATGCAAAGAGGAAGTAGCCAGGAGAAATTAAGATATTTCCACTTGTTAGCCAGCCTCGGATAGGTGCACAATTTTGGCGCAAACCCATGTTTATTGACTTTCAAATAGTTGGATGTACGCCATGCTCCACCCATGCAAGGCCTCCTTGATGCCAGGTAACGCAAGGCAGAGGTATGCACTGACTTTCGTTACTCTTGGGATAAAACCCCAGGCAAAGCCACGCAAATCTTGATTTGAGTGGCTTGGTAAATTCCAAAATGGGTTTTGCACCAAGGCTGCGTCAAAAGAGCGGAGCAACCCTGATGCAACACATTAGTAAATCTGGACCACGATTTTATTGTAAAACATATTTAAAGTTCTAATTGATGTGAAGCCTACACAAGCAGCTGGAATATGATGGTATTGCCTGCGTATGGTATCCTGCCAGTGGGGAGTTTGTTCTTTTAAAGAGAATTATAATCACCCCCTGTGTTGTTGGAACTATTTTTACTTGAAAGGAAATGTCTTTTTTTGCCTATTTTTGCAGACAAGTATTTTATGGGCTTGGTCTTTTTCAAGGTGGGTTAGGTTTTGAAATAAACCTTTCTATATGTAATATCTTCAAAGTTTCAACATAAATTCAAAACATAAAATAAATGTTTTCTTACATGTGGTGTGCTACATTATGCATGGTGCACAGCACTGCAAACATGTGCCCACGTATGAAAAGAGTATCATGTATATCACTGCATACCTATGCCCTAAACAATGGCACACCACGTGGCTAGATATTTCAATGAAACATGTTTTTGTGGAATAAAGTAAAGAACGAGGTAAGTGAAATTGTTTGTGGCAGTGATCGTGGAAACTAGCAACTGTACAGGCGTTCACAAGACGAGATCAGAAAATCAGATCATTCAGCTTCTTGGAAATGGGTTTCCTTTGATTTATGGACTTTGGCAATAAAATGGCAGTAAAAATTGTTTATAGTTTTTCACCTCCGGTCACGAGAATGATCATTTTTGTTTTCTGAAGCAAACAAGATTTGCTGCTGTAAGATACACATAATATTTCAAAGTGACTTGCTTAAATCTTTCAAAGCAAACACAAGGAGATGATGGAAGGAGCGCTGAAACTTTTCAGACACTCACCCCCTGTCGCAGATCTGGGTTGAATCCATCATCATTCTTTAGCTCACTTCGCCCCCTCAGTTCAGACTCAGCTATATGCAAATCAGTCTTGATGGCCCAGGGTCATATTCGGGGGAGGTGATCTGTCCGTACCTAGATACATCGCTTTTGGGTTCTCTGCATCAATCAGAACGGTCTTGTTTGTTTACAGCTTGTGATGGGAGGGTTGGGTCCTGCAGGTTGCTTGAAAACAACAACTATCGTGCAGATTTGCAGTTTGGGTGATGAGCAAACGGTGACCATTTCGCAATTATGTTTGCTACCATCTCTGTGAAATCTTTTGAAAGGGCAGACTAAAGTGCCTCAATTAAAAACAAATCCGAGATATGTCTGGGATTGGATAATTTGTAGTATGGCATGTAATGGACAGTATTACTAAATATTCTGAATGGTCAGATTTACATGTTATCTTTTTTTTAATGATAATTAGTAAACTCACAAGTGTAATAGCTCTTGCCAAGACAGAGGATCCCTCTCCAATGGTTCCGAAATAATAGTATTGATGAATTGCCAAAAGAGTTACCAAGCGGCCTTGTTGTGTAGTTCCTATAAAAAAGTATACAGGATCTGCGCATTTAGACAACATACACTGTAGGATTGGTGTCAGACGAACTCTGATCACCCCCACCGGGTATGTTGGCCTTCTTGTACCAATTAGCTCACAGTGCCACTAGGATCTCCTCTTACCAAAGAGAGAATAGTTCTTGGCAACCATTGAGCATGACAACCCTGATCCCTCAGGAACGTGGAAACAAGATACTACCTTTTTCTCAGTCACTCGTGCTTACTTAGTCTGTCTCAGAGAGATACATCGAAATCAAGCTGGGCGTTTTCAATAACCATTTATTGAACAGTTGTTATTCTAGTGTAGAATAGATGTGCTGCAACAACCGTTAGACAGTATAAGATATAAATAATTAACAGTACTATAAAGGTAAAAGGATGGTATAGTTCTACCATCTTACTATAATCATGAATACATTCAAGTATATAAAACGCATGATAAAAAGATGCGTACTCCTACGATACCTCCCTAACTAGATGTACCTAAGTGTAACTAGCATGGGTGTAGGTATTAATCCAAGAATTCCTCTAGGATTCAGTCAATCCCATTACCTGAAGTGAGACTATGGAACACCATCCTTGTCTCGAGCTGGACACCCCGCAAGGGATGTTAGACCACTGCGAGCTAGAGAGGCGTGGCTTGCGCGCCGCTGCGAGATGGCGGTCTGCGCTTGAGCTCTGCGCTGAGCAACGGCCGACGGAGGTTTTGCTGCGGACGGCCCCGTACACTCCAGAAGTTGGCATCATGTTTACGATGCTGCCGAGTGTGTTTTGAGGAGGTTTCCTGTACTTTGGAGCTGCCGGTGACCACATTTAGGACGTCTTTTGGTGGCGCTCGGTGTTTTCACGAGCGGCCGCTATTTTGATTCCTCACTGGCGGAGTTGTTTTTTCTCCTCAGCACGACGACGCTACTGCTACGGACTGGTCAGAAATGAGGACAAACAAGAGCTGGTGACATTTTCTCACATTTTATAAGGCTAATTTGATTTTTTCTTCCCTCTTGCTGCATTCCCACCGTTTGTGAGCATATTTTTGGTTTTCTTCTCTTCAGAACACCGCCAATGCCTTTATATGGGGCCTCTTTGCTTTATGTTTCCCTGCTTCTTAGCTGTTTTTGGAGGTCGGAAGGAGTCCTCTTGGTACCTGCAGGGCATGATATTTTTGTGAGGTGGTTCCTTTCCCTGACCTTGTAAGCACGCAATTATTATCGTCCTGTTCTTTTTGCTGAGGGTGCGCTCTCCATTTTTGTTCTTTTCCTTATTACACATTGAGTTTTTATACATCCTCTGGCATTTCCTTTCTTTAATCTATCTGAAGGGGTGTATTTTGCTCCTGCTGAGGTGGTGTGCTCTATGGCTGCGAATATGGGCCCGTCACCAAATGCTAAAGACGCAAAGGACTCTAAAGCGTCCCTTAAGAGGTCCAAACAGGTCTCCCCTACACCTGAGTCTGTTCAAAAGGACCCTAACTCCACTCTTGAGACTATCCTGACGCGTCTTAATGAGGTCCATGAAATTGCGCAGTCTACCAAGACTAACACAGACTTACTGCAAGTGGAGGTGTTAGCCATCAGGAATGATTTCAAGGCCCTATCCCTTCGTGTTTCAGACACAGAAGCACGTATTAGTGGCGCAGAGGATTCCATGCAAAAGCAATCTAGATCTCTCTGCCAGTTAGAGCGCTCAATGGCGGCTTTGCGGAAAGACCTCACTGAGCAAGAAGATCGTAACCGCAGATCTATTCTGCGCATTTTTGGTCTTCCGGAAGATGTTGAGAAAGATGCATCTTCTTTGATTGATTTCCTCTATCAATGGATTCCCTCTACGCTGCAAATTTCTTTCCAAAGAGATTTTGAGCTGGAACGTGCACACCGTGTCCCTACCTTTCGCCCTAAGTCTGCTACTCAACCTAGAGCGATAATTTTTAAGCCACTGCGCCATCAGCACACAGAACAAATTTTGGCCCATATGCGGAAGGTTAGAGTTGTCTCGTGGAATGGCCATCGCATTTCAATTTCTCAAGACTTTGCCAGAGACACGATAATAAGGAGGAAGGGCTTTCTTAATCTCCGGAAGCGTCTATCTGAGATGAATATCCCCTTTTCTTTTGCTGGCCCTTCAAAATTCCGCATTACTTTCAAAGGTCGCTCCAGAATCTTTGATGAACCTGCTGACTTGGCCTCGTTTTTGGATAATCAGATGGAGCTACAGATGGAACTTCAAATGGAGGCCTCGCATGTTCCTGGTTCTTCTGGCACCTGATGCGGTTATACATACTGCAATGTGTTTTCTTCTTTGTCAGATCTATTAAGTTTAGTTGCTTTTAGATCTGCGTGGTGGTCTTAGTGTCCATTGGTTTTGGTGTGTTTTTGTCGTCTTCTGGTGCTCCCTTCCTATCGTTATGGTGTAGTGGTCTTTATTGTCGTTAGTTTTACTGTATGAATCTTCCAATATTTCGTGGTAGCGTCTCTTGATGGTTTGATTTCACTCCTGCTCGCGTGTCGTCCTTATTACTCTTTTCCTTCCCAGTTTGTCTTTCGATATATTAGGTCCTGGTCCGTTTGTTATCCCGTTGTATGACTTCTTTCTTTTCGTCAAATTTTGATGTGAGACTTGGTTTTTCTCTCTCTTTGTTTTTGGTCTTTCTGCCTGATGGTCGTCTTTTGTTGTCTCGTATTTATGGAGTATACCATTGTTTTTTAATATATTGATGTATAGATTGGGTACATATTTGAGTCATAGATGCTTATTAGATGTTTATGTATTGCTATAATTAGAGTTAATATGTTTCTTCTATATAGTTAGTGGTTATATCTATTTCACTGCTATATCATTGATTGATTTGTATATTTAGTATTATTAATTATCTTGTTCGACTATGTCGGATTTCTATAGTTGTTTTGTAATTGATAGTCTTATGTTTCTTTACTTACATGTTCATATAATTAAGATATTCTCACCTCTTTTAGTTAAATTGAGTGTATCCGGTTCTATCTATTTGTGGACAGTTATCTATAAGCTTATCTATAGATTTTACATATTTATATATAGTATTATTTTTCTTATTTATCTGCCATAGGGCTTCATTGATTGTTATATTGAGCTGTTACTACATGCCGTTCTCTACTATGTTTCACTTATTTTTCCCCATAATGTACCATATAGTATGCTTTGGAATGTATTTTCTTTTCTCTTTATTCTTTTTCTTTTGCTCTTCATGATGTTTGCTTTGGTCTCGCTATACCTAATAGTAATGTTAGCTTTTAGCTTATTTTTCATCAGCTCTTATTGATTGCATTTGTTTTTTCTCTTTTTTCTGCCTTTCCCAATTTTTATGATCTATTTTAGCTGTTACCTATTTATCAATTTGGTTAAACGTGTTGTCTTTATAGACTTTCATGTTGTTCTGTTCCCAGAATACTATAATTAATTCTAGTTCATATCTTTTAGACAGTTCTTCTTTTTAAATACGTATAATCAGCTATGTACTGTTTTGGGGCTATTTATGCTGATGTTTTTTATTCCTCTGGTTGGTCCCCTTGCTCATTCTCCCATGTTCCCCCTTGTATGAATTTGGTCTTTTTCAGACCTGCCTTATGGGCCCTTCTCTCTCTCTTTCTGTTTATTTTCTTGCTTTCTTTTTCCTTTTCTTTCTTCTTTTCTCTTCGGATTTCCTCTTTGGATTCTCCTTGTTTCGTGTTGGTTTCTAGTGTCTGGTGGCGGGTTTTCCTGGATGTTGTAGTTCATATATGGAATATCTTTTTCTCCTGTTATTGGCTCTATGTCTGGTTTGAATATTCTTTCCCTTAATGTTAAAGGGTTAAATCACCCAGTTAAAAGGTCTAAGATTTTAGACTACTGCAAATCTCTTTCTTCGGATCTAGTCCTTTTTCAAGAGACAAAGGTCTCTGCCAAGGAGGCGTTATTTCTGAAGAAAGAATGGGTCTCTGATGTTGCTTGTTCAGATGCTTGTGGTAAAAGAAATGGGGTAATTACTTTAGTTTCTAAACACTCTGGATTGTCTATCGTCTCCTCTGAACAGGATACAGAGGGTCGGTGGTTACTATCTAAGGTGTCCGATGGTAATGCCGATCTCTTTGTCATGAATATTTATGCCCCTAACAAGGATGACCCGTCTTTTTGGAAAGCAACCACTAAAAAGCTAAATGACACACCTCATTCTGGCAATCTTATTGTAGGTGGAGACTTTAATTTACCAATGGATCCTATCTTCGATAGGAATTCTGCCTTTAACTTTCGTACTCCTCAAGCACATAAACAACTGATTAATATGTGTTCCCTGATCCATCTTCAGGATGTCTGGCGTCTTCATAATCCCACTGGCAGTGACTTCTCCTTTTTTTCTTCCCCTCATTCGTCCTTTTTAAGCATTGATTATCTTTTGGTTCACTCCTCTCTTGTTCAATCTTCTTCTTCTCCGCTTATTCATCCTATTTTGGTTTCAGACCATGCCGCGGTGACTTTCACACCTATGTCTTTTGCCCTTAGGGCAAGATCTCGTTCGTGGAGACTAAACACAGAAATTTTACATGATGATTCCCAGGTTCGAGAGTTTTCCAATGATATTGAGACGTTTTTTCTTGAGAATGTTGGTTCAGTCAGCTCCCCTGTTGTTCTCTGGGACTCTTTTAAATGCACTTTCCGTGGGCAGGTCATTAAGTGTATGTCAAGGAGAAACGCAGCCATTAAAAAGGAGCTCACGGATTTAGCAGATGAGATTAAACATCAGGAATCCCTTTTTCGACATTCTCAGGATAAGTCCTGCCTCCAATCTATTAAGAATTTAAAATATACGTACAATACTATAGTCACTAAGAGAGCTCATATTGGTCTTCAGGCTCAGAAATCTAAGAAGTTGCTGTTAAAAAATCATGCGGGCAAGATTCTTGCAGCTACATTAAAGTTCCAGGAAGCTTCTTGTAAATCTTCCCAAATCTCTTCTATTACTGACCAGCTTGGTAAGAAAAAATTTCAAACTGAGGAAATTCTTGAGGTCTTTTGCGATTTCTATAATAAGTTATATACCCCTTCTACTCAAGCTTCTTTTGAACAATGCCAGGAGTTCTTGAAGTCAGTTCCTTTGAAAGCTGTATCGGAGGAAGATAATAACTCATTGAATGGTCCGATTACCTCTGACGAAATCATTTCTGCGATTAAAGCTACTCGCTCCGGTAAGGCTCCTGGTCCTGATGGATATCCTATTTAGTTTTATAAAGCCTTTATTTCCGTGATTGTTCCGAAACTTCAATCCGTCTTTGATGCTTTTATTAAAGATGGTTCTGTGTCTGGTTCCGCTGCTGATGCTACTATTGTAGTAATCCCCAAAGAAGGGAAAGATCATTCAGACCCCAAGAATTTTCGTCCTATTTCCCTTCTTAACATGGAAGCTAAGATTTTTGCTAAAATTTTAGCTAAACGCTTAGAGTCCTTTATTCCTCAATTGGTTCATCCTTCCCAAACAGGTTTTGTAAAGGGGCGTCTTGCACGTGATAACATTCGTACTTTTTGTCATATTCTCGGTTCCGCCAAGCGATCTAACCTTCCGGCGGCGGCCTTGGCCCTTGATGCTGAAAAGGCCTTTGATAAGGTCTCTTGGCCTTTTTTACGAGCTGTTTTATGTGCACATAACCTTGGTGAGTCCTTTATTCGTATGGTTATGTCTCTTTACTCCCGACCTAGAGCTAACATAAGAGTGAATGGAGCTACGTCGTCCTTTTTTAACCTTCGCCAGGGTACTAGACAAGGGTGTCCTTTGTCTCCTCTTTTATTTTTGTTGTCCATTGATCCTCTTCTCAGAATGATTGATGTGCATCCAGACATTAAGGGGTTCTCTTTTGGATCTCATCAGATAAAAACAGCTGCTTATGCTGATGATGTTCTCATTTTCTCGGATGATATTGCACTGGCCATCCCTGCTATTTCTGATACGATTTCTATTTTCTCAAAGGTTTCAGGATATACCCTGAACAAAGATAAGACAGAGATGTTCCCCCTAAATGCTTACTGTTTCTCCTCTCACATGGGTTCGGCGGGCTTTAAGTGGCAATCTAAGCAACTAAAATATCTGGGTATATATTTTTGTTCCACCCTTTATGCTACGGTTACTTATAACGAATCTCAAACTATTCTTAAGGTGCGAAGTCTTTTAGAAAATTGGTCTCCGAAGCATATTTCTTGGTGGGGTCGACTCCAAATTCTTAAAATGATGATAACACCCATTGTTAATTTTGTTTCTTCTATGCTTCCGGTAAAGCTCTCTGATGCCTTTTTTCACGATCTGGATCTATTGACTTCCAAATTTTTATGGAATAACAAAAGGGCTAGAATTGCCTATAAATTCTTGCGGAAATCCTATGATATGGGAGGATGTAATCTTCCTGATTGGGGGAAATATCAATCTGCTTTTCTGGCCTCTCAGGGTGCGTTATGGTTTTCCTCTCCCTCTATTCATGTTCCAGCTTGGTTGCTAATAGAACAGGAATTGGCCTCCCCTCTTCCGACTGCCTCTTTTTTAACCACGAATACCCTTTCTATTCCATTCTCTAGATCTATTATTTTAGACACTATTGCTGCGGTTCGCAAGGTTGATAAGAGAGTGGCGATTCCACTGCATAAAACTAGATGGTCATCTATTTGGCGAAATTCCAAAATTAAAATTAATATTGATCCAGACTTGATGTCTTACTGGGCTGGGAAAGGTATCTCACTTGTTCAACATCTTTATGATTCCAACAATGATCCTCTTCCTTTCTCTACCTTGGCTCAACAATTTGCTCTATCTAATCTAGACTTTTATACCTTTCTTAAGATAAAGGTAGCACTTGCTAAAGTACACCTTCATCCTTCCTCCTCTATGATTACGCTTTTTCAACTATGGATTAGGTCTGGTCATGTAGCATCTAGGATTTATACATTTTTGTCGTCTTCTACACTTCCTTCCCAGACTGTTGCACAGCAAAAATGGCTGCATCATTTTGATCATGGTGTTACCGATCATATTTCTTCAGACACTTGGCGAGATATTGGTAAGCTTTCTCTTCGTAATAAAATTGCCCCCTCATTAATGCAATCTAAGTTTTTCTCTATTAATCTTCTTCACTGGACTCCCACTCGTTTATTTTCGTTAAATCTCAAAGAAGACAATCGATGTTGGAGCTGTGATCTTGCACCAGGCGACTTTCAGCATATGTTTTTTGATTGTTCTCTTCTCCAACCCTTTTGGGGTTTAATTCACAAACACCTCATGATTATCTTTAATATCAAGTTCCAACTCTCTTTCCCATTAATTCTTTTAGGCCCGTTGGCAGCCTCGGTCCCTTTGCCTTTGGATTCCATGGAATTACAATTGTTGGATCTTTTACTAACTATTGCAGTCAAAGTAATTCTCATGGAGTGGAAATCTTTTTCTTCAGTTTCTTACCATACTTGGTGGGCTTGGGTTTCCTTCTTACGAAGTGCTCATACTTCAGTTGATCACGCTCATCTCTCTCCTTCTATATCTAATGGTGTGTGGAAGGCTCTAGATACGTACATGGAAATGGCCTCAGAGGGGTTGGTGGAACAATATCCTTTTGATTTGTCTGGTTAATGCTGTCTTGGGTGTTGGGTGAATCCTTTGGAAATCCTTTTCTCTCCTTACACTTCGTCTTGTCTTTCTTCAGCTTTACCCTATTTTTCCATCTTTGCTTTCTTCTTTTCTTTCCTTTCATCCCTAAATTAATATCTGATTGTGATACTTTTGATAATTACTTCTCCCGGTTATCAATTGCTGTTTCTCTAATTAACTTATTTTTCTGATATTTACAGATTCTACCATATTGTGTGTTCTAGCTGATATAATTTGTATCACTTTTGCTTGTATTTTATGTTTTCTTCTGCTCCTTTAAAATAATAAATTCTTTTGAAATCAAAAAGACCACTGCCAGCTAGAGTGTCTGCATGCAGGAACCTCAGCGTCTCTGGTCAGTGTGTCGGCCGGGAAGTCTCAGACTCCTCTAGCTTATCTTAGCAAGATGTGATGTATATATACCCATAGGTCTCCCCAGGGGTTCAACCTTGCTGTATTACTGTGTCGGCCTAAGGATGACGTCGGGCATGAACTTTGTAGATAGATTTTATACAGGAGATGGCAGACCTGCTGTACTTCCAGGATCCCTCATGCATAATGTATGTGATTTCAAACTAGGGGAAACCCGTGTTCTGAATGCAGTATAATATCTAGGTAAAAGGTCAGTCCCTGTAAACCTTGACAAGTGTAATGTATTGAGCGAATATAGGTGAAGGGTGAACGATTTTACTGAGGCTTATATTATAGAACCTGTATGGAATATAACAGCCTGAACAGGTCTATTGTAGCCACGCCCATCTAACGAAAAACAGTTTTTAGGACGCAAATGCATGCAGTACTCAAACACTTGAATTTGTTTTCTTCCTTATTTAGTGCTTAGGCCCAAGGTAACAGAACCCTTTACATGAGCACCCTTTATATTGCACAGTTTCATGTTAATTTTATAGGCACAGGAGATCAAGTAAGGCAAAGATGTGGCATACCGACTAGAGCTGCCGACTTTGGGACTGGACAACCAGGTTCAAGTCTCGGTGATTCTGGGCAAATCCCTTTATCTCCCCATGCCTAAGCAAGAGTTTGCGTATAGCCGGTAACATACACATAAACAAAATGAATGTAGCCACGCCCATATAAACAACCACTGTTCTTTTCAGAACGGAATTGCATGTACCACTTAAACACTTAAATTCAAGTGTTGTATTTCTTTATATAGTTCTACCTCGACCCAAGGTATCAGAGTGCTTTACATGAGCACTTGTTATATTACATAGGACCACGTTAATTTCATAGGCACAGGAAAAGGAGTGAGGAAAAGTTTTGCCAAAATTGCCAGAGCTGCCGACGTTGGGACTGGACAACCAGGTTTGAGTCTCAGCGTTGGCTCAACATCCTGTGATTCTGGGCAAATCACTTTATCTCCCTATGCCTAAACAAGAGTTTGCGTATTGCCCAAAATATACACCTAAAATTAATGACTGCTTCACCAACATAGCAAACACAAGGAGAGGATGGACGGAGCACTGAAACTTTTCAGTCACTCACCACCCATCACAGATCTAGGTTGAATCCATCATCGTTCTTTAGCTCACTTCGAAACCTATTAGGGTCTCACTGTGCCACTGGATTCAAGCTAGGCTGTCTGATGAGGGGTGATGCCCCAAAACCGGTCTCAGGATGCTTGTTTCCTCTCCAGGGAGGACCTGGCTTGGCAGTTCAGGCTAAACTGTTTCTATAAGGCACAGGGTCAAGACTGATTTGCATGTGACTGGGACTAAACGGGGTGGCATGGTGAGCAAAAGAACAATGGATTTTACCCAGATCTCTTGACAGAGGTGAATGTTGGATTTGCTCTGCATTTCGTCCATCATCTGTGTGTCTTTTGCTTTCTCTCCCTAAGTGCGCTGGGTATGCCCAGATGTGGGTTCTGGGCTCACCGTGCCACTGGATTCAAGCTAGCCTAACTGATGAGAGGTGATGCCCCGAAACCGGTCCCAGGATGCTTGTTTCTTGTACAGGGAGGACCTGGCTTGGCAGTTTGGGCTGGACTGTTCCCATGAGGCACAGGATAAAGACTGATTTGCAAATGGCTGGGTCTAAACTTGTTTGGCATGGTGAGCAAAAGAACGATGGATTTAAACCAGATCTCTTGACTGGGGGTGAATGTTTGATTTGCTCTGCATTCCATCCATCATCTGTTTGCCTTTTACTTTCTCGCCCTAAGTGCACTGGGTATGCCCAGACGTGGTTTCCGGGCTCACCATACCATTGGATTCAAACTTACATAGGACCACGTTAATTTCATTGGCACAGGAAAAGGAGTGAGGCAAAGTTTTGCCAAAATGGGCAGAGCTGCCGACGTTGGGACTGGACAACCAGGTTTGAGTCTCTGCGTTGGCTCAACATCCTGTGATTCTGGGCAAATCACTTTATCTCCCTATGCCTAAACAAGAGTTTGCGTATTGCTCAAAATATACACCTAAAATGAATGACTGCTTCACCAACATAGCAAACACAAGGAGAGGATGGACGGAGCACTGAAACTTTTCAGACACTCACCACCCTTCACAGATCTAGGTTGAATCCATCATCATTCTTTAGCTCACTTCGAAACCTATTAGGGTCTTACCGTGCCTCTGGATTCAAGCTAGGCTGTCTGATGAGGGGTGATGCCCCGAAAACGGTCCCAGGATACTTGTTTCTTGTCCAGGGAGGAAGCACAGGGTCAAGACTGATTTGCATATGGCTGGGACTAAACTAGGGTGGCATGGTGAGCAAAAGATGGATTTAACCCAGATCTCTTGACTGGGGGTGAATGTTTGATTTGCTCTGCATTCCGTCCATCATCTGTGTGTCTTTTGCTTCACCAACATGACAAAGGATGAAAAGAATACCTACCCAAAACACAGAGAGAAACACACAAACAAATAGTGCACACAGACAAACGTAAATGCAGACAAGTGAAAGGAGACAAGTAATACGGAAAACAACATGTGCAAAGGAGGGGCATATAAGCTAACATAACCACGTACAAGTAGGCCTTTACAAAGGGCGGTTAAAATGACCAATTAAAAGTGATGGACATGCTCTAAGCCCACAGAGTGAATATAGCATGTCTTGTAGAAACAGCTCATGTGCTGCATAGGTGAGACCTAAAAAGCAGCATTGCATCAACATTTTATGTCCAACAAAAATCTTTGAGATTTACTTTTGTATCGACAACACATTGATATTCACTTTTATTATGGTGTCAAAGTTGTTTTTTTTAAGGAGTTTTACATTGTCCTTGCATCATGGTTAGTCCACTGAGAAAGCCATGCTATTTTTAGATAACTTAAGTAGTGCTTAAAGATACAGAGCTTTACACCCTAAGCTAGAGACAATACATTAAAGAGCTGAATACTAAAAGAGAAATGGCAGTGCACAAAGAAAGTAAAAGTGAAATTATAGAAGTGTAAGTCTTTGTTGAGTGAAATGACAAAGAAAATGTAGTTGTAGGGAAGGCTGAAAATAATAAAAGTAGAATTGTGAGTACATGTGGTGCGACTTTTTAAAGATATAATAGTGAGACTTAAATTGTACTCAACAAATGTTTCATATCGCAAATTGACACACAACAGTGAGAATAAGCTCCTAGCTCCAAGCACTGAACCAAAGTCGATAGCAAACCTGTACATAAAGGTGGCAGTGTCACCACTTCTAGGTGCATATAAGGGATGCATTTTGGGTCGAATTTACTCAAAAGTAATAGCTCATTGCAGGTACACTTTTACCTCTTCACCAATGGATTTAGATGGCTGAAAAGGTTTCGTTCTCAGGCTAAAGTTGAAACTACACATTTAGGCCCTCACTTATAGTTTGGCAAAGAGGGTATTCCACTACAAATGTGGTGGAGTACCACACCTACTAAACTGGCACTCTTCCCACTCTAATTAGAGTTGGGTGGACCATCATATTTCTGCTGGCAGTCTCGCCTGCTCCACCAGGAAAAACCTTTCACAATGGCATGGTTGGGTTGTGGCCGTGGTGTAAGCACCTCAGACATACTGATGTATTTTATTTTCTGTTTAGGACTGCTAAGGAAATCCTGGAAGTGCCAGACAGAAAAACAAACAAATGACCCACACACCCTAAAAAAAACCCAAGGGTATCAGGGGCATTATTATTTTTTTTCTTTAAAAAACAAATTCGTACTTGGAGAATTTGCTTTTGTAACAACAATAATTTGCTTAGTGGCTGCCTGAAACATGGCAGCTTCTCAGCCAACTTTCAGTGCCTTCACAGGAGCGACTGCAGCTCTTCTGAAGTCCTACAGATATCAACCAGGCAGGCGTGGACCTCTAAATACAGCGGGCTGCAGTTATTATCTCTGCCCCCTTTCCCGGAAGAGGACTGGGCATCCTCCAACTCTACATGAGGGCCATATCTATGATATGGTCTAAACATTGTGTAAAGAGCAAAATAACTCCAAAAGGTTCTCTCCTGTATATGGTATAGGGTCTTCCCCAGCCAGGGTACTCACCAATGACTACGCCACAGATTAGCTTTACACTTCTTTATTTGTCTGCATGTAACTGCAAATTCAACATTCTAAAACAGCCTTCAATGCATTCCCCTCTAACAATTACATCACAGTTCTACGGAGTCCCTCAGTAGCCAAAAGGTTTCATTAATTCTAACTCGCGGGTTCCTACGGGGCATACTTACAAGCCCCTATCATCACCACAACCTCACTTTTCACGATGTGGTGGTGATAGGGGCTTTGTCTTATTTACAAGGCAGTGTTAAGCCACTTAGCGTGGCTTAACGCTGCCTTGTAAATAAGGCACCTTTTCACGAATAGCGTGAAAGGGGAGAGCAATGGTTGTTGTGGTGGGCATTCCACCACAACACCCATTGATTTTGACACTGCCCTATATTTACAAGGGTGGCCTAAATATGGGGCGGCGCCAAAATTAAGACCTGGTTTTACACTGATGCAGCGTGGAATTTTTTTTACATTTCTCCTCGTATTTGCTGTTTCCATATGCGCTACATAGTGGAGCACACGTGGATGCAGTAAAACGCCATTTATTGTTTATGTGCAAGAAGGTGTCCCTACCTGCACATAAACAATCATTAAAAAAAGACATTGTGGAAGTTTAATGTGTGCTGCATTAAGCAGCACACATAGAAGTTACAGAACACGATCTAAAGATTGCTTATGGGTAGGAAGGGACACCTTCCTACACATAAAAAATCTTCCCCTGCAACACAGACACCCTAGCACTGTCATTCAAGGGTGACTGCGTTGGTGCTAGGCTGCTAAATTTAGCACCAGTGCAGGGGGAAACACAGTGCTGCACCATATTGTTGTAAGTTTGGTGTAGCCCTGCATTTCAGAAGTGGCGGAGCACGGTGTTAACTTACAAAATAAGAGAGCTACTCCAGTTATGCCAGAAGGGACTGGGTTAGTGGTTACTATATACCTGTCACTACTACTAATAATTTAGGCACGGAGGGGAATTTTCAGTTTCTTGGAGCACAGTGTTAAGACAAGGAGGCTAACTCCGCCACTTCGATTGTAAATATGCCCCTACATTTCCCCCTATGCTAAATAAAACAATTAATTTATTTTGCAAAATTCATAGATAGATAGACATATACAATTAAATGGTTTTAATCAATCTGTTTGGTGCTTTGATTGTTCAACGTGATCTTTTTCTCAGAAACTGGGAACTGTCATCACCAATGTCCAGGATCTGCACCAGCAGTGTATACGTAACAGCAGTTACTGATGGTTCAGACCCAGTCTCTCCTTCAACAGTTAGGTCTGATGAACGATTAGTTAAAGGCCTGAGGTGAGAAGAGTCTTTGGTAATAGACTTCGCTGGGTGCTGGGCAATCACAATGTGTCCCTTGGTAGACACCACTTAAAAAGGTTCTGCATCAAATTTTCCTCTCCGCATCTGTCGTGCGACCACGCAATCTACTTTCCCAAAGATAATATTCTTCACATGTTGTCTTTGGACAGGATATGTTTTCATCTTTTGTTTGTTCAAGTCTTTCTCATGAGTAGCTTTCTCATCTCTCCTTCTCTGATTGGTCCAAGAGCAGCTTGGTGTTCATTGCTCTCCTGAACATCAGTGTTGCAGGACTTTCACCTGTGGTTTGAGTGGGGTATCGAATGATGAGCTTTCAAGGTGTAATTCAACACACTTTTACTATCAAGCTGCGCAAGATTAGCGCGCTGCACTACTTTCTTTATTGTACTCATAAGCACGATCTGTTTGAGACAAATTTCTGCTTGCATATGCCACTACATGCCTTCGAGCATTCCATTGCACGCTGTGCTGTGCAAGGATTTCGCCTAACCCGACGGCTAGTATCAACAGTTGTTTCTGTATGAAGCTCAAGATTGTAGTGCACCATTTCTGTAACATTCTGAATGGCTTGTTTAATTTTTTTAAAGCTTTTCTCACATTTGTGTGACCAATGAAATGAAACATTCTTTTTTGTCAAGTCTCACAACGGAGCACTTACAGTGCCAAAGTCTTGTAGGTATCTGGAACCGTAAGTGGCCATGCTAAGAAATAAACGCACCACAGAAACATGTTGTGGGTATCAGCATTTAACAGCCCTTGTACGTTAATAGGATCTGGTGTCATACCCCCATCAAAAAATCTAAGGCCAAAGAGATTTAGCTTTGTCTTATGGAACTCACACTCTGTATTCAAAGCCAAACCTGCTTCAGCAAGCTAACAACATACTTGTGTAAGAGCCTTATCATGTTCTTTTTGTGTAGCTCCATAAGGCACTATGTCATCGCTGTAATTGAACTCATTCATGACAGGCCATATGATATGTCGAATGGATTCTTGAAACACTTCGGGAGCAGATGATACACCAAAACATAAATAATCTTTTGTATCCAAACAGACCAACATGTGTAGAAAAGGTTGAAATGTCTCTGCAATTTTCAGCAAGTTCTAATTGATGATGACCGTTATATAAATCAAGGCAAGAGAAGACCATTGAACCATTTAATTATGTAATCATGTCAGCAATGTGTAGACCTGGATGTCATTCTTGTTCAATTGCCTTGTTTGCCTGACACATGTCAACGCATATGTGTACAGCTCCTTCACTGTCCTTATTAGGCACTACCACTATGGGAGAAACCCATGGCGTTGGACCGGTTAAACGCTCATTAATGTCATAAGTAACGCTTTAAGTTCTCCCCCTCAAGCTCATCCTCTCAAACTCCTCATACCCAACCAACACCAAATCTACCTTCCACAGGCTCATGACCAACATTTCAGGCTGGATGCATAGTAGATGTCTCAAGCTCAAAACAGACAAAACAGAAATACTCATCTTTGGGATGGCTCCTGACGGCCAATGGAGCTTGGCACCACACTCCCACCCACAGAGCATGCTAGAAAAGTCAGAATAATAGTAAGCTCTTAATGAGGAAGCAGATAAATGCCATCTCATCCTCTTGCTTTCTCACCATACGCTTACTCAGAGAAATCTTCAAATGGCTTGCCTTCAAAATCAGATGGGCCGTCACCCAAACCCTCATCACCAGCCGCCTGGACTACAGCAACTCCCTCTACATAGGAATCACCACTTAACTACTAAACATACCATCCAGAAAACGGCAGCCAGGCTCATCCTCAACATCCTGAGACAGACCCACATGTCCCCCCACCTCAAAGCCCTAAACTGGCTCCCCGTAAGCAAATGATGACAGTTCAAATTGCTCACCCAAGCCTACAAAGCACTCCACAACAAGGCTCTAGCCTACCTCAACAACAGGGTGAACTTCCACAAACTTACCTTCATACTTCATTCCTCATTCCTCATCCCTCTTCCTGGCCCACACCCCCACATCCACAGAAACAGGAGTGGAAGCTGCACCTTCTCACACATGGTGGCCAAGTCATGGAATTGCCTCTACCGCTGTACTTCCCCTACTCTGCATGAGTTCAGGAAGGACCTAAAGACCTGGCCCTTCAACTAACTCATCTCAGCAGCAGCAACCCCCCCAACAATGCCCCCCAACCTCCAGGGTGATAAGCAGCACTCTACAAATCCTATTTGATTTGATTTGAGTTCTTCTTCAACAACTTCTTGCAAATGAAAAACAATGAACCTATGTACCTGAGCAACAGAACAGATATCCTTATTAATATGCAACTTTATTTTCATAGTCTTAGGTTTTTCCAAACCATGCAATAATGAAGTGAACTGAGTTACTATTTCGTGGTGAGCATTCATGTTGTAATTCAGTTCCATATCAGTGGCTATAGTAAAACTAGGTATACAGGCCCTTAACGCTGTGTCTTGATGCACATGAATGGGTGTTTGTACTTTCATTTTCTTGTGTTTCATTGTTGCTACTTATGAACCTTGACCTTTTAGGGGCATTGATGCAGCCCCAGTATATACTTTGGTTTTCGATGGCGTAAGTTGCGGCGGTGGAGATATTTCATTGTATTTCTAATCAGGCATAAAGTTTATTGATGCACCATTGTCGATAATGAAAGGTATCGAACAACCATTTAAGTGTAATATTTGGACAATGCTTGAATGACTTTAGTGCTTTGGCATGTCAATCTTTCTTTGAGTGACATTTTTTTCACAAGCAGCTAAACCTACATGTGCATGCTTTCTGAGGTAAGCATTGACATGGAATAATAATTTTCATCATTTTCTCTTGATACTGATACACTAGAACTGTTTGACGATGATTTTGGTGATGATTGACTTTGTTCGGTGTCGATTTGTCTCAGCTGGTGTCGCCGCTTGGCCTTATTGGTGTAAGTTGAATGTTGCTTCTGAACTGTTCTGGTGCCCATTTTGTCATGTCGCATTTACTTTTTCCTTTACTTTGCAAACCATCACAAAATAATTCTCCTTCCCACAGCCTTTACATATCTGTCCAAAGTGGGACATTTACCTTCATATGGAAATGAGAATCCACATCTAAAGCACAACTTTTTTATATCTAGACATCACTTTGTGTCTTTCAGTCTTTTGTTTTGGCTTACTTGTCACACTAATTATGGATTTGTTCTGGGCACCTCCGGCCTCCATGTCAGCAGCTTGTCTATCAGCAGGCTCTTCAGCTGTGGCAGCTATTAACACTTGCTCCAGACTAAGAGTTTCTCTCATCATTCGTCATCTGAATGAATCTGACAGCCATCTGTCAATAACTCTCAGACGCATAGCTTCTTCATCATTAAATTAATTGAACTTACAATGTCTGATGAGTGTGTTGAGTCTTCCCACAAATTAATTAATGGATTCACCAACGTTCTAGCGTTCTTGGTGGAAGATCTATCATTTGTAATCAACAACTGCCATTGGAATAAACATGAGATTCAACACACCTTTAATTTGATGATATGTGACGTCTTCGTCAGTTCATGGCATTTTATTTATGATTTCATTTACACCATCACCAGCAAGATTTGTGAGATAATTTATATTCATTTTGTTATTAGTCTCTTCAGGTGCACCAAGGAAATCTTCAAATGTATTTATTGAAGCAGTCCATCTATTGCCAATATTTTACTTATTGGCGTTATTGAACGGTGGTGCTGGTTTGAGGAAAGTGGGAGCACTGTAACCATTAGTGGGAGTGGTTGATATTGAGGGTGGAGCTCTCTCCAGCTCCCTCGGTGGTTCATCTTGAATCTGTTTGTGTGAGTCATTTCTAAGGCGGTATGATGTGCTGGTCTCTGGGTCACCCATGATGACTTATGAAATGACGGCCTCAGTCTTTGCGTCCTTTGTCTCAACCATCCACAGCTCTGAAGATATTTTCCATCGCTTTGGAATGTCACTAGCTTGGTAAGCACAACCCCTGCACTACTCAGGTTGTGGCACCTGGCACTGAGGTCGCACAGGCTCATTTTACTGGTAAGTAAATAACTGTGTTATTCTTTGATGTCTCTACGTGCACTTTGCCTCCATGTTTTCTAGCAACTTGTGATTATTAATAGCTGCTCTTTGAAAACCTGGTTGAAACTGTATTTACCGTTAATGCTCCTGATTGCGTATGACTGGTAATTGCGGTACCTTGATGTATGGTCTGACTAGCAGGTTCTCAGTCACCGATATGAAGATTTCTTTGCAATGCTTTCATTTCTTTCAGCTTCTTTACAGCCACTGGAGTTGCACTTTGGACGTGCATGCGTTAAGCGTTGATTCTGTACTTTGACTACAGTACAAGTGGAATGCATGAGCAGTTTGCTTGGACCACGGGAACCTCTCTGAGAGAACACTGTCGATCTTCGGGTTACTTATCCCCTAACTCGTCGCCAGTTGTAGTGTATGCCCCAGCCAGGGTACCTGCAAATGACTATGCCATACACGGAGCTTAGTTTTACAGGCCTTTATTTGTCTGCGTATAACTGCGAACTTCAATGCATTTTCCTCTAACACTTACTTCACAGTTCTACTGAGTCCCTCTCGGGCCAAAAGGGTTTCATCATTTCTAAGGCACTACATATGGTATTAATAATGACATCAAAGATGTTTTCATTACTGCATTTCAGTATACCATTTAATATACTTCAGCTGTATGGATTACTTTTTTCTCCAGGAGGGGGTTTGCAAGCTACTGAGTGCCTTCACTTCCTAATACAAATAGCTGAAAATGAGAAATGATAGTTTCCCTGCTTTCTGCTCACTTGAAACTTGAAGGCGCAGGCAGAATGGAGGATAATTGGTGAGGGCACGTACGCCGTAAGCCAATGCATGTGGGGGTAAATCATAAAATATATCATCATCAAAACCTTTATTAAAGGCTGATTCCCTTACAGCATCAAATCAACTACAATGTATTCAGCAATAAAAAGCCACAAAGGCAAAAGCTGCAGCTAAACAGATAATGGATGTTCACTGCGTTTAGCTCTTGATGAATTATGATTTGTAACCAAATAGTTGAGCAGCTCTTTGCAGTATATAAAGTTTAATACAATCAACGGTCCATGAAGTGTGGTGATTCTTAACACATTGTTATATTTACTACTTTTCATACATAATTTAAACATAATATAAATATCACCTAAATCCATACAGTTAAAACAATAAAATAATTTCTCATGTGTCTCAGCGCGTTCTGTTTCATCAGCGTTTAAACCAAACGTAGTGAGGAAGGTCCAATGCCTCTGTTTAGCTGCACCATTTCTGATATCTTCTCTTTTGTTATGAAATTCCTTTTATTTTTACTTTCTGGCAGCTATTGTGTGGTCCTTAATCCCTGTGGACCAATCAACCGCAAGAGCCATTTCTCTTCATGGACATGTTTCAGTGGGCCCTGAGAAGAGGTAACCGTCCTCTGGTCTCTGCAAACTATAATCTTTAGGGTGAAGTTTAACCTTCTCTCCTCTCCATAGGCCTTGGATGGTGATTGCATTAGGTTTTGGGATGCAGTAATTGCACTCAGAGGAGATGCCTAATTATGTCCCTTCAAATAATGTTCTGTGGCCTAGTAAAGAAGCGGGACCCTTTTTGTTTAATTTCTTTTGATATGTTTGGAGAGTCATAAGGTTGGATACATTCTTCATGGCTCTGCTTTACCCTCAAAAACTGATAGTAGGACACAATTTGGATCTGAACCTTTCTTAATTTGCATGTGACCTGAGTATGCTTGCCACCTTGCCACAGTCTTCCAAGAATAAAAAAGATTCTAAGGCTCAACTTTGGCTACTTTGAATATCTTCATTTCTGTCGATGTGTCCTCGTGGAATAGGAGGCTTAGACCTCGCGCTTGAGTGGCCCTCGTATGACTGAACCGTTCACCTCTCAGTGTGGTTTGTAACCTGATTCCAGTTTCTCTAGAGCTCCGATATGAGGACATTTAAAAACAATTAGAAATGCTCAGCAAGTTTCTTAAATCATCCCAAAAATGGTTACTTTTATTTATTTTAGCTCCAATCAATTCTATAGATAAATTTGAAAAAATGATAGCCACCATGGGTTTCTAAGTTCTATTGCGTGCCGCCTCCTTTCTAGCCCCTTGTATTCACCAAGGAGTTGAACTTTTCACTGTAACTGGTTCTCTTGCCTCAGTCACCCATGTAGCAATGTGTCTTGAGAGCATGCTTTTGGAGTCAACAGCCTGACTTCCCAATCCAACAACACTTGACCCTGTCTCTTTTTAAAAGTATCAAACCACTCTTTGTGTACAACCATGCAAGGAGCCCTTTGCTCTCCGGGTAGGTGTACTGCAAATAGTTGTAACACGAGTGCTAGAGCATTAGGGGACGTCTTCCGCTGCAATAGTTTCAGATTCCGAATATCATGCCCTGAGGGACAAGGCACCTGAACCTTAAGAGATAAAAGCCTCTTTCCTCTTTAACTCGAGGCTTACTCTAGAGTCCTTAAAATGGTCACAATTGCACCTACTTTACATTTTCCAGACATGTATTTACGCAAGCCATCATTCAATCGACTGAATACAAAAAGTGGAATATATCCTGCAGTCTTCAAAAAATCCCTTCCAGATAATAGAGTTTCTAAATCCCAATGCAATTATGAAGAGTCACTGCAAGTTCAATTTGCGTTTTAAAAATAGATTTTCCACAAACTGCCACCATTGAGACTTAACAATGTGAGTGTATTAAATTAAGGAACGATAAGATTACAAGCATGAACCTTACGCCGCATCCTGGGTGGATGGTCTAGGCTCTACACAAAAACATGCTTTATGATACTGGAGAACATGTTACAGCTGCCTCCAGTCTGCATTTAAAAGTTACATATTAGAGGGTCACAGTTATTTGCCTCATGTAATCTATTTTGGACACTTTCCTTTTCACGTTTCATAAGTAGTGCTACATATGTATTAGGTGGTAAGCCAAACTTTACAGTGTCTCACTCATAAGATTAGGGAGTTGGTTTTACAATTGAAAACACACAAAGACTGAGCACACCATATATGTTACTCGGTCCCCTGCACTAGTCAGAAAGGAGTATGAAGACCAGCAGACATTCTTGGGCAACTGAGAATGGCAGCACGATTCCCTGTGGCAGCTGTGACAGGTCTTTATATAATGAAACTGAAATAAAGTGGACTCAATTATGGAACACCCAAGTGTATATTTAAGTGTGTAGAAAATGCAGTGATTAATGAGAAGGCTATCTATAAAAAGACTGTCTATATGTTGCCAAAATCAGGAAGGGCCTGTTATCAAATGATAGCTTTATTGTATAATGGTTACACATAAAATACAATTTTAATCATGGCAGCGTTGGGAAAACAGATGGATGAAGAAGAGACAGTCCATGAGAACATACAGCGGTCTGCATACAGTGATGGCCATAGGATAAAACCTTTTCATGGGTACAAATGGAAGCAAGGGTACATATTTATAAAGAAATCAGTCTTTCATACCAGTTCTTTAATGCAGGCGCATTGATCTAACAGCCTACATCATCATTTACTCAACTGATTGAACAGCTCCATAAACCAAACCTGAAGTCTTGGTGGGAGCCTCAGGACCACCTCAAAAATCACCTTAAGTCTACAAAAAATGGGGTGATGACGTGCTATTGTGCACTATACAAATGTTAAAAACACAATATACAGTTAGTAAACACGCCCTGGTTAGGTCTCAACACATGCCTCTGAGAAACAGTAAAACTCTGCTCAACCCTGCTAGCTATGGCACAAGCAGCAGGCAAATCCCCAGAGACATGAAGGTTAACTGAAAGCTTCAAGGACACTTTTTTTAGGTTACGATTTTCAACATAGCAACATCATAACCCATATGAACAGAGAGTTCTAAGAGCCAGCTTCTCCTTTACAATCATCGGTACACATAGAAGCGTACACCTGCAGCGCTTCATAAGTTCCTTATCAAACCCAGTGCTTTCAATGCATGAAGACATGACACCTTCCCGATTAGCGTATGGCATGTTCTCAGCAAATTGAAAGATGGATAGGAGGGCCAGCTCATCTATATTGGGAATCTCCCAGCAATTGTATGTAATCGCAATAGTTGCTTGATAAAGTGGGGTTGCAGCTTGTCCTTCAGCATGTTGTAGATGGTAAGTTCTTAAGTGGGGCCTCATATACCCACGGCCTGGATTGGATTGGTATCAATTTTCAGTAGGCATCAAACTGTTTGTTGCAGTATGCCACATCCTACAGCACATCCCTAATTTTGGGAGGTGGGCCATAGCCCCTGTGCACTGGTGCTCTAAAGCCAAAGCTGTATATGTCTTTACACTATGTGGGGTGAAATTCACGTAATCCAATAGAGTTATAAGTAGAGTACATGGGGCTAGGAATCACATCATTTCGGCGGGGTTTGCTGTATCTCAGTCTAAAAGTTGGCCACTGGGGAGTAGTTCCATGCCAAAGGCCTCCTGGGTCCTACATTTAGTGTGCATTGTCTCTAAGTCCCAGTCTATGCAGTGACTTAGGGTTGTAGAATATCCTGTATGGAAACTTTGCACGAATCCGACCGAGTTTGTAGCTAGTGGAGAGTGCCTAAATCAGAGAACAACTAAACTTCTACCTCTCATCAGTAAAATGCACGTCTAAGTCAAGTAGCCTTTTTGCCTTATCCTGAGGAACAGATACTTGTACTTCTCTCTGCATAGCGTTGTATAGCCGGGATACCAGTTTCCTGGAGGAAGCTGTATCTATTAATGTTGCCAACATGACGAATGTGGATGGAATTCTTTTGGCATGGAATTTGGCCAATATTTTATTTTCAGTAATAGATAGTGGACAATAGGAGTTTTATCCGTTAGGTGGTTTATCGGGTTTCAGTACTGTGGCAATCAGAGCCTCACGGAGTGTGGGCAGGGAGGTGACAGCCCTTCTAGGCACTTTGTATAAAGCTAGCAGATGGGGTGTCAACATCAGGGCATATTCCTTGTAGAACTGGGCTGATGAAACATCAACTCCGGGGGCTCACCCATTTGGGAGACCCTGGATAATCGAAAGGATTGCATCTTTGGAAATTAGCACGTCCAGGTATTGGCGGTGGCAGTCTTCGAGCCAAGCAAGTTCTATCAAGTTCGTAAATAGGCTGATGTCATCTAAGGCTTGGTATGTTTTCAAATGATATAAATCTTTATAGAAACCCTGCAGGATTTCTCTGGCATTGAATATGACAGATTCAGCCCTACAGCTGATTTCTAGAATGTTTGAGCTGGCCCAGAGATGCTTGAGGAGATTTGAGTTTGTACGTCAGGGCCTAATACATTTATCATGCATTCTAGCCCTAGCCAGCAAGACAGGGCCATGGTAAGATATTGCTCTATGTTTGTGTTCAATGTAAATAGTCCAGGAAGCAACTTCTCACATCTAATGACCGGCCAGCAGACAATCATGGACCAGCAATCCTGTGCAGTAGTAATGCAAGTGCTCTTAAGTCTGTCAGGGTCTGATGCACCAAAAATCAAGAATGTCATAATAATGATTGCTTGCACCTGTGAGGTTTCCATAGGGCATGGTGTGTTGTACACAACTAATTGTGGATTATTAAATATGCTCAAGCCCCCACCGATAGTTGCTTTTGGGCTGAACTGCATAATTTGCTTCCCTATCATGTGGACACATCTAGGTTATTAACACATGTTTGGCACATAGGTGAACACTATAATAATATTTTTCTCTATTAAGGTGCCCTGAAGGATGTTATACCTTCCTGCCACATCCCGCATGAGCGTGTTAGGCTTTTGGGGGGCACCCTATTGAACCACAATTGCAACCCCAAGCATGTACTAAAAGTATGATGCGTCAATAGTAGTGCCTATCCATCTGGCGGTGAGCTTTGGCACATTGTGGCCAGTGAGGCATGCCAATGTTGAAACCAGTGTGTGCCAGGCTTTACGTGGTTTGTTCATGCCATGCAGGTTCCAACTTAACATTTTAATACAGTGCATGGAAAGTCGACAGGAAGGAATATTGAGGTGAAACTCTGGGAAGAAGTTGAGTGATAGTATGGACAATGATGTTGTCTAGCTGCTTGAAGGCAAATAAATAGTTGTGCAATGATCAACTGTATATTGATGTTTTGGTTGCGACTACCCTCTCTAAAAGGCCACCCATCACTCCAATGAAAGAAGAACATCACAGAAGATAAGAAATGTCAGCCCCCTCCCTAACAAACGTTCCCTAAACGTGTCACAACAAAGGTCTGAGATCACTTCATTATTAAATAGAAATCCAACAACATTTTAATAAACAAGTAGCCAACATTCTGAAAAAATCATTGGCCTCCCTGTTCAAAGGTTTAGTACTCAAAATCCTCCTACAGAGCAAGGATTAAAGCTGTAACTTGACAGAGATCCATGTTGCTCTTTACGTTTACAGAAGGGCCAGTATACACTGTTTTCAGCACGGCAAAAAGCTCTAAGCAGAACAACATGGTTTTCTTGCCCTTCTGGTGTGCACGTTCCAAGGGCAAGCCTCAGCAACTTGTTCCAGTCCTCTGGAGGCGGTAAACATGTTTCGGAGGCTGAAGTAGCCACTGGTGGGCTGTTCTAAGTTTCATCAGGGAGTTAGAGGGATGTACTCTAGTGCCCTGGCAGACCGTAGTCCACCCTATTTAAATATTTCCGCCTGCCTGGCAGAAATCTTTGTCCCTTCAGAAGAGCTGCTACCATGGCGGCTTTTATGAAGGCATTAAAGCTTTCCTGTGCAGGTGCCATGCTCAGTTTACTGCCACAGCAACATTTTGATTTTTCAAAAATAAACTCCCAGATTAGCTACTTGTTTTTCAAATATAAAAAATAAATGCCCCCTGACGTAGGAGGCATTTTGCCCCAGCATGTGAGACTTACTTAATTATTTTCCTTCTTGGGACCACCAGGTCTTCCGTGACAGTCCCGAAACAGATTATATTGGAACATTCACCATAAATATGGCAGATGATCTGAGGTACTTTGACTGACGGCCCAATGTCAGTTGGGCCATTTGTCTAAGGTTTTCAATGGCAAAGCCAGTGGAATGTCACTTGGTAGAAACATGATGGTTTGCTTATCTCTGAATCGAGCAGGTAAACCAGGAGTTTGGTGGGCAATGTGCTTCACCACATTTCTAGAAGACTACTCTATCCATCAAACCGTAAGTACTTTCTCCACCTGCTGGGAAAGGGGTCTGTCATGCAGGGCTCTTGTCCTCAAGTCGCATTATTTCCCCTGCAGGGACCAGTCCACAGTGACTAGCTGGGCGTTGTTGTCGTTAGGAGTCATTCTGCTTTATGTGTCTTTGTAGCAGGCAGAAAAAAGGTCAACCACTTAAACCTAGGGGAGCAGTCTATGTATGCCAGCAGGAATCAGGAGTTTTTGAGTGCTTTATTGCAGCAGGGTCTTCTATCTTAAGAAATCGTCATTCCAGTTCCAGGAGTGTTTTCAGGAGGTGGTGACAAGGTGCCAGTCTTATCCTGTGCACTTGCCAGTGATTGGAAAATCTTCCCCACGCAGTTCTTTGTACTTTCTTGTCCTGTGCCCCCACCTTTTAAAGCAGTTCCTTTCCATTTTACTGCAACATCATATGGAAGCCTGAAATGCAAAATGGCCAATTCCTTCTTCCACTAGAAGGGATTTGGGATCCCCCTAACCACTCCCTTATTTAGATGAGGTGTCCTTCCTCTGTCAGGGCCTGGCACTGTTTTTGCCACTACTGGTAATCTGATAATGGGGCCAGAAAGTCTAGGAGAGACCTGTGTATGAATAGAGTGAGCAAATCCTGTCAGCCTCATTCAGAAACTCCAAGCCAAAAGAGAAAATGTGAAAGCTTTCCTTTGTTCTGCCAACAGTTCCTGATACTCTTCCAGATGGCTAATCCCTGTTAAGTGACCAGTTGTTGATAACACTCCTACTGTTCTAGGCATAGAGGTTATTACATTGTCCTGTAGTGAGCGGAGTCGTAGATAAACTGTAGAAAACAGCTTTTGGCTATTTAGTCACTGTGATGCACTTTATTTCTTAAAATAGTAAAATAGGTTTTCCTACAAGGAAAACCATTTTTCCTTTACAACTATCGCTGCAGTCCCTTTACACTGTAGCCTAATCAGAGCACATTAGTGCCTATGGAATCCACATATTTTGTCACATATGTGGGTAGTGTGAATACACGCTGCAGTCCACCTATAACAGTTAACTTTATGTCTTTAGTGCATTGTCCATGGCCTTAAATAAAGCAATTGAGGGAAATACACCCTATGGCACTGATCGAAGAGTTGTTGTAAACCCACAGAAAGCCAGAGAAGGTTTAATGACCAGCAAGGGGCGACTCCCCTATAATGAGCTAACAACACAAATAGGCCACCCTGGGTTAAAACAAGAAAAGAAAAAGTGAGAGGAGTGTGGGGGGTTCCCTTTTTTATCGTACGAATTCCCTCACCCACCCGTAGGTAGCATGCTTCATCTTCGGGAACCTCCTTGCACTGCGAACCTGGTCGCACTGCGGGCTACAACGTCCTGGAAGCATTCTCTCCACCCTACAATTCCACCAAGAAATGCCAGGAAGATCACGGAGAAACAGTATTATCTTGAAGGAGGGAGGTCAAAAAACGTAAACCCCTAGTGTGTATTATGTGGGTATTAGAGTAAATGGACATGAAAAAATAGGAGATCCCTGAAGCCACTGAATAAGGTAACACCGTGCGATGCTAGATCTGCTCTAGGCTAATTCCTTAGAGAACAAGGGGCCTATCACACAAACTACATTGAGTAGTATGTTTAGTAGAACCACAATAGTACTAGTAATGTACTACAAAATGCAATTGACAAACCTACGAGCGGATGTGTCTGCCTCTGCCTCTCCTATCTTTCCCCGACTGCAGAGATCTCCACACACATATGCAAACACATATGTTTTTGTAGTAAATTTAGTAAATGTGGGAAAAATGGGGGTAGTGACTTGAAAATGGGAAATACTTACTACTAAAGGGATGGGCTTTGTGATCAATAAGAAGGGGGTTAGGCAGTGATTTCGGGGGGAGCATGCACCTGCCCAACAAAGAGTAAGCCGCTTCCTATTCACAAACTGCAAATCTATAGATACTGCAGCCAAAATGGACCCAATCAGCTGTTAATGTATCTGCTCACAGCTGGAGTAAGTCCTGCACCACACATGGTCAGCCACTGGTACTGCAACACCCGGCAATGGAGAATAATGGAAATATTGACTTAAAATAGACCCCCTTAGTAAACCATGTAAAAATAAAGTCATTCATTTAAAAAAAAAAATAATAATAATATATATATATGATCAAGGCTCCACGGAGCCGAAACGTTATGGCCGTCGCTCTGGGCAAATAAAAGAAACCAGCACCAATTCCAGGCTCGTGTACTCTTTCCTTTGGCAGTTGTAGGATCTTCAAGGCTGTTGGAAGTAGTCTTCTTGATATATATATATATATATATATATATATATATATATATATATATATATATATATATTGGGAAATTGTGCTCGGTTCATATGTGAAGCAGCAGCACCGACCATCCACATCTTTGGGACCATTGGAGGGATCGCTAAAGGTACCCTGAGTTCACAGCACCCATTCGGGACTACACATCCCAGAATGCTATATGCCAGAGACTCATTTGAGCAGCCTATCGAGGCGACAGAAACTCACTGCAGTAGCCTATCAGAAGGCACTTTATTCAATAAAGGGGTGAGTGCAAACAATGCGGTGAACTTTGTGTTACTGGCCTTTGATAAAGGAATAGACTTCCGAAACGCGTCAGGCTAGGCAACCCGAGGTGTGATAGATGGCAGGATGTACACTGTTGCCTGAGTGCATCCCCGTCTTTTTAGGCAAGTTGGAGAGTCATTTATACACAGCTGCCTACGCCGTGGGGGAATACACCACTGCGACATCACAGCGGGCCATGGATCTGGGAAATTGTGCCCGGTTCATATGTGGAGCAGCAGCAGCGACCATCCACATCTTTGGGCCCATTGGAGGGCTCGCTAAAGGTACCCTGAGTTCACAGCACCCATTAGGGACTACACATCCCAGAGTGCTATATGCCAAAGACTCATTTGAGCAGCCTATCGAGGCGACAGAAACTCATTGCAGTAGCCTATCAGAAGGCACTTTATTCAATAAAGGCGTGAGTGCAAACAATGCAGTGAATTTTGTGCTACTGGCCTTTGATAAAGGAATAGACTTCCGAAAAGGCGTCTGGCTAGGAAACCTGCGGTGTGATGGATGGCAGGATGTACACTGTTGCCGGAGTGCATCCCCATCTTTTTAGGCAAGTTGGAGCGTCATATCTATATATATATATATATATATATATATATATATATATATATATATATATATATATATATATATATATATATTATCTACTGCCGGTCGCCAGTAGATAGTTATAGTTAGGACCGAGTTTCCATAGGAAATCTGAAAATTCTATTTTGAATAACTTTAGCCCCGGTTGACGAATCCTTGCGAAATTTTCAAAACTAATGGGGCGCTCTGCTCAGCTCCTACCCTGAAAGTCTCGGGGTGATTCGTCAAGCGAGGGCTGAGAAAAAAGGGGGGTCCCAAAACGCGTTTTCCCCATGCATTTTCCCATAGGACCTTTAGTCGAAGGTACAGCCCGAACGGCTGAACAGAATTACTTGAAATTTGGCAAAGAGGTAGTCCTCAGGTCAGGCATGTGCCTTTTGCATATATGGTGTCAATCTGTTCAGTAGTTCCTGAGAAAATTGCAGTTAAAAGTACATAAATATCTATAAGCGTGCACCGTGCGCGCACCGTGCGCGCACCGTGCGCGCACCATAACGTGCGCGAGCGTAATTCTGATTGGTGGTTACATGTCAGTCAACATTCGAATCGGTCAAAATCAGGAAGTGTCGGCCGCCATTTTGTGTGTTTTGTGTGTGACAGTGAAAAAGAAAGGTGGAGAACGTGAAAAGGAGGCAGGGTAGAGAGTTCCTGACCCCCTAGCCTTTGTCAGGGGGTCCCTGAAGGACCCGAAGGGTGAAAAAAACATTTTATTTTTTTTTCCAAAAAATCGCGGGGTGCGCGAACGGTGCGCGCACGGTAAAAAACCTTAAAAAAAAAAAACTTTTTAAACGAGCCATTCCATATTACAGGATACAGTCAATCTATAACTATATACATAGGTAGTTTATTGTAAAATAAATATATAAAAAATATAATAATACATACATAAATTAGCATTTAAAAAACCTTACAAATTCACTTAAAAAACCATAGGTTTCACACACGTTATAGTTAGGAATTAGCATTTAAAGAACCTTGCAAAGTCACTTAAAAGATAACTATAACTCGCGCGACCGCCACTCTATCACAAGGATGATGTCATCAGTGATGTCATGAGTGATGCCACTGACCATGTCATGAGTGATGTAATATGTGACGTCATCAGCAGTGGATTGTGGTCGCGCGAGTTATAGTTATCTGAACTAACTATAACGGGGGAATTTCAATGGTTTTTTATGAGTGAAATGTTCAGCTAACTATAACATGTGTGAAACCTATGGTTTTTTAAGTGAATTTGCAAGGTATTTTAAATGCTAATTCCTAACTATAACGTGTGTGGAACCTATGGTTTTTTAAGTGAATATATATATATATGCATATATTTTAATGTTTAAATAGGTTTTTTTAATACAAAAGTAAAAACTCTTTTATTAACCACTTTTACATTAAAAAAATAATTTGCCATTACTATTTATTAAAATAATTAAATAACTTAATTAGCTATATACAAAATCTTTATTTTTTTAAACATAATTAAAAAAATTATTGTAATAATTTTGGTGAGATTTCTTTTTAATTTAAACTTCAGAAACATAATTCTATTTTAATTTAATATAGTAAAAATAACTACATTTTGAATTTAGCATCAAGTTATTGTAGTAACATTTTTATATTTTTTTACATTTAAAATAAATATATAAAAATATTTACCATAAATATTTAACTTAAAAAAAAAATTCTAATTGTTTTGAAACTTAAATAAACTTTCAAACTTTCACTATACTTTACCATAAGAAATTTTCCGCACTGAATGTGGAGATGTCACCAAGTGTGTGGAACATCAAATCCAGTTGTAATAATCACCACCAGTAGTAACCTTGTGGTTGTTTTTAGGTGCTGGAAACACATAAGTCTACGCTTTTGAGTAACTTCACACTTGTAAAATCACTCAAAAGTGTCAAAGTAAATTTTGTAAATAAATCTACTCATTTATTTACCTTTATGGATAGGGCCTGAATTGTCTCCCCTGCTCTACCACCACAGTACCAGACATTTGCATTGCAATGACTATGTTTTTCATGACCCACACTCCTGAAACCAATGCTTCTCAGGTGATTTAAGAGCACATTTATTTATATGTTAGTTTTAGTATAAACAGTCTTGAATAATAAAATGGGGCAGGATCCCTTATCATCAGGATCAGACTGGGACAGAAAATAGGCAGAGACACCAAAAATACATTGGCTTCCATTAATGGATCACATTGTTAAAAATGTGGCACATGTTTGCATATAGAGGCAGTTTTGAACATGTAAATACATGCTGTATACGTGTTTTGTGAGGCATGAAAGGCTGCATCCATTTGTGCTTGCGGCAAGCAATGTTTGAAGTAATGTTAGAGAAATCAACAGTAAAAACAGGGGCAGCAGACCATAAAAATGGACCACAATTAGCTGAAAAAACTTCCCATAAACTGACCCATAGGGCACTGCCTGATTCCCCTATACGTCTGTCCGACCCTGGTTTTCATCGAAGACGTGCACACAAAGTTAATCAACTTTCTTACCTTCAAAACGAATACTAAATCCTTGAGCTGTCCTCGTCTCGTCTGACGTTAATTCAATTCGAAGTATAGCCCCTTCACTTATCAATCCTTCAAAAGGCACGTTTTCTGTTTTCAAAGTGTCGTAAAGTAAAATGGACGTGTTCGACCTTCCACTGAAGACAACAACTCTTTTCAAAGTTTGTAAAGAAAAGAAATAATATAGGAATTAATGCACAATTTCTTTAACTTATTGTTTACTGTCTTAGAAAAAGCAGTAGCTTATTGTTATGCTGTTCATGCAGTTAGGTATAGGTACTGGACTTCATGTGGTAGTTGTGTTCTGTCCATAAAGAGGTGTTATTCCTAAAACATGCACTAGATCAAGGCTAGACCAAGCATTTGACACAATCCCAGTCTCAAAGGAGCTTCACGAGTAGGTTGCTTTAGGAAACGTATGAGTTCATGCAGTGCTAATCATCCAAATGCAGAAATCTTCCCATGATTTTAGTGGAACAGCCTTTATTAACCTTTATCTTTTGCTTCATAGGCTGGAATATCTGTCAATTGTGGATTCCCAGTTCATGAAGCTAATTCTTTGACATAGTTTTATGAGCACAAATGGCAAAATTTGCAGCAGTTGTTGATCTTTTTACTCATCTGGAAATGTACTCAATAAAAGAACAATGTTATGGAGGAGTAGATTCCAAAGTTGATTCCTACCTGTTGGAGTATCAACAGACAAGAGTCATCATTGTGTAAGATACATAGGGCATCATCAATAATTTACAGAATGGCCTTTTCAGTTCAGGAAATTGCCCAAAAAACAGACTGAATGTTCTCAAAGAGAGTAGATAGTGGTCTATAGCAAATTACGCGTTTAATTTTTTTTCTTTTTACAGTTTCCAGTAATTTAACTAAGAGAGATAGGCCTGAATAATAATACAGAAGTTATGAAGTCCTCAGTGTCAGCGGCTGTGTTTTAAAGGGATGTGATTTGACTACTTATATGCAAGCAGGAAACATTCCTTGAGAAAGAGAGATATTATGTAGGTTGGTCCGGTAGTGCACCAGGGTAAAACACATCTCTTTGGCTACATTTAATTGCAGTGTGTATGAATCATGGTTGGAAGATTACATTTTGGAGATAACCCAGAGACATTGGGTCTACGTAACTAGACTAGTTGCTTGGAAATGTTCTGCCTCTGACAGATTTTGCAATTTCAAAACGTTTATTGCACATTCAACTTGGGTCTAATGTATAATGATTTGGATTAAAAAATATGGGTCATGGGGGGCATGGCTTGGACGGTAGAGCCGATGACTGCTTTATCCGGTCTTGCTGTCAACCACGGAGCCAAAATGTGAGATATTCTGGAGTTTATGGGATCGTTGACACGCCAGAACACCAGTTATCGGTTTCGGATGGTCTGCTGCTCCTTTGGGTGCCGTCGTTGTTAAAATTCCTGTGTGGAATCAAGAAATAATGTCGCCGATAACTTTGCTGTTTGCGGGATCTGATGGCCTAAAATGGCGGATTTGGTTGACTTGACTGTGGAGGGTTTTAATAGCCCATCACTGACCCTATTTACTCCACCGAACATCGAATCCGCGAGTTTATGACTGGACATACACTCAATGAGGTATTTGCACCATTTTTGACATTATTAGAGGCTTTTGCCGTGCTTGTTTGATGTGTGCTGCCTGATCGCAAAATGGCAGCTACACGCAAAATACGGAGCTTTTCTTACCAGCTTTGCGCTTTGGTGTTCTGCCAGCGAAACGTTAGTCAAGCGTAAGAAGGCAATGCCTGCGGTTTATGAAGAGTAATATTCAACAGGGTCAACTGTAGCCTCATGACGACCTCCAGCTGAACGGTGCCTGACTTCAAAATGGCGGCTGTGTAAGACAACGTGATTCGCTTTAATTTCTTTGTTCGAGAGTGATGGATTAGGAGAGTATAGAGTGGTGCAACACCTGTATTTCTTGAGAAATACAGGTCACTGCACAACTGATTTTGTTCCCACTCTGAGCTTTTACTGTGCTATACCAGGGTGGAATGGTTTCTTTTGTACTTCATAATTGCAAGGAGGTGAAGGGCTGAAACATTTCATACATATGTACGATCTGAGAGAATGCAGCATGTGGGTCCCTAGTGCAGCGCTTTATGGGAAGACAGTGCTATTACCTGATGCTTACATCACAACTGCTGTTTGACCTAAGAATGGCGGTTGCATGTTGACGAGGAGTGCTTCGTATATCCTGTATGCTTCAGTTATGGCGTGTGAATAGTCAGCTGCTGAGTTAACGACTGCTCTGAAAAGGGGAGCACTTTGTTATTCATCTAATGCTGCAACTCTGGCATATACCTACCAGCTACTATCAGTTATTGTGACAGCGACTATTTCACAAAAACAGGAACACCTTGCCACTCATCCACTGAGTCTGTGATAACATTAGTTTGTCCCCACTGCTTGCTTCGCCTTTTTGCTCAAAGTCCAGGTGGTTACAATGGCTGAAAAGGAATCTAGGATCCAGTATAAAAAGAATAAGGGAGAACCTGCTTTTCTGACTCTCCTATTAAGGCCAAAGCAGACATTAACAGCACCATGGACATGATCCTTAAATAATTGGCAGAGGTTCACGATCTAACTAAGTCCGCCAAACAGAATACGGACACTATGCAGCTAGAACTAACAGCCATCCATGCGTACATGAGTACTATTAACTCTAAAATATCATCGGCGGAACAAAGGATTAGCAATGTTGAGGATGTTTCTTTCAAATCCTGTAAAGAACTGAAGTCACTCGGAGAATTGACATCCACTCTCCAAAAACAAACAGCCGAACTTGAAGATAGAAGTAGGAGGGGCAACATTTGAATTTTAGGTGTTCCAGAGGGTTCCGAAGATGCGGCGGGATCTTGTTTAGCTCTCTTGGAAGAGTGGTTGCCTCAGTTCACTGGTCTAAAGTTTCCAAATCCTCTAGCGGTTGATCGAGCGCACAGAATTCCTACTTTTAAGTCTGCTTCACGGCAAACAGCTCGTTCTATCATTTGTATGCCATTGAGATTTCAACACACTGAAGCTATCCACAACTATGCCCGTGAAACTAAACAGCTCATCTGGAATGGCTATAAAATCATTTTCAAGCAGGACTACTCTAAACCTACTGTGGATACAAAGAAAGGTTTCCTCAGATTACGTGATAAACTTAGAGACAATAACATCATGTCCTCCTTTGTTGGACCGTCCAAATTCAGAATCATACTTAATGGTCGACAACATTATTTCACAGATCCTGTGGACTTAGCAAACTTTCTAGAGGGCCCACCCACTCAAGACATGGATTCTTCTACATCTTCTTCCAACAAGATGAAGTTCTGATATGTACATGTTTCTAATCCTTTCTGTTTATAGGTTGGTACCATGCAGGGAGAATGCATGATTGTTTTTACTATGTGTGCCTCCATAATTGGTTATTTCTCCTCACTCTAAGTGGGAGCTACGTGTTCTAAAGTCAGTTTTCCAATCTCTGTTGCGGCTCTATACTATAGGGATAGTTTAATTTGTTACATTTGGTCCAACTAAATTAAGGATCATAGCCAATGGTCGCAGAAGAAAGCATAATGCATATATGTCTTTAATTTGTTGGTTTACAAGTTTAGTGTTTCTTGGGATCGTGACAGTTAAATGTACTAAATACTTTAACCGCACTGAATAACTTTACTGCTACTATGGGAGTATTTTGGGGATTTTTCTTCCCCTTGTTAATTATGTGATCTATGGTCTATTTTGGTCATATATAAGGCGCTATGATGTATACAATATTCTCTGGAAGTATTGACAATGTTATTTGAAGTAAATCTCCGTTTGACACAGAGACGCTCCTGCCGTCGCACCTCCAATTTTCAAGGTTTGCAGGATGGGGTGGGGAGAGAGGGGGGTGGTGTGGGGCGGTTGGGAGGAGATGCTCAGAATAAGAGGAATACTACTTGGTGTGATGTAATTTGTTTCTTGAGTATCCCTTTTTGTCTTTTTTCACTTTGTTCTTTTTCTTTGCCTAGGCTCTTTGCCTTTTTTCTATTATTAGTTGCGCTATATCTTGGTCTTATTGAGTACCTATTTGATATTTTGTTTATAACTATGGTTGGCACTGATAGCTACTTTGTTGCCGTCACGTACTATATCTATGCAGTGTTTGCATTTTATGATAATGAATCAATGTTTAATGTGGAAGTCGGTACCTTTTCTAGCTCAGACGTGTTTATTACACCTTGGTATCAAATCAATATATGATAACACAACCTGGAACAGGTAACTTAGCAGAAGATCTTAATATAATATCATTGAATGTTAAGGGGCAAAATCATCCTATTAAACACCAACAAATATTTGATTATTTAGCTAAAACCAAAGGGGACATTATTTTATTACAAGAAACAAAATTGTCTAAAGAAGATGCTACTTTCATCAAGCATAATTGGATTTCACAAATTCCTTGTTCACCAGCGATCGTAAAAGGAAGGGGGTGACAAACTTGATAGCTAAAAAGGCGAATGTTTCATTAGAATCACAAACCCATGACAATGATGGTAGATAATTGGTTACCCACCTAAAGAAAAGTGATGATGTCATACATGTAGTGAACATATATGGCCCCAACACAGACGGACCAGACTTTTGGGAAGGCATATCAAAAACTATAGAAGTTCTTCCTCAGGACAATCTTATCATAGTTGGTGGAGATTTTAATATTCCGTTTGATCCGATAATCGACAGACAATCCAAATGCAAATATCACCCCACCAGATCGCATGCCATAGTCCATACTGTATGTTCTAAATGCAACCTCAAAGATGCCTGGCGCCTTCAACACCCGGATTCCAGAGATTATACCTTTTACTCTGCTCCACATAATTCTTATACTAGAATTGATTACATCTTTATTTCAGGTTCATTCACACATTTAATTGAACACTCAGATATATCCCCTAAGCTGGTGTCGGACCATTCGCATATTAGCGTTAAGCTGTCGGGTAGTCATAATGAACCTTCACCTAAATGATGGTGTTTTAATAACGATGTCTTATAAGATCCTGAGGACAAAAAGAAAATTGAAGAAGCCATTATGGATTATCTTATACATAATGACACAACTGAAATTAATGTTAATCCCCTATGGGATGCTTTGAAAGCCACTATTAGGGGAACAATTATTGAAAGTAAAACAAGGATAAACAAAAAGATTAATGCTGATTTAGTTAAATCGGAACTCGAAATCAAAACCTTGAAGTCCTGTCATGCCAGTTCTCTAAAGGATAACTCTATCCTTACATCACTAACGCAAAAGAAATATGAATACAATAAAATAAAATTCAGAGTGAACGGGTGGGTGTATGGGTAAACAAATTTAAAGCTCTTAACCTCTGTGAAGCCAATAAGGCGGGTAAACTACTTGCTTCGTATCTAAAGCATAAACGAACCAGAATGTTATCTCGTCAATCAAGAATGTCAGTAATCTTATACACACAAAACAGAAAGATATCTTAAACACCTTTAAATCTTTTTACGAAGATTTATATAAAAAAGGCCCTGATCTTAATTTAGATAATTGTACTCAATACTTAAATAGACTCAGACTGCCACAGCTGTCGGAAACGGACAAATTGGTGCTAGGAAAACCAATCAGTGTGGCAGACATTGTAAATTCTATAAAAATCTTTGAAAGATAATAAAGCACCGGGCCCAGACGGTTTTACAGCCACCTTTTATAAAACCTTTCCAGATCAACTTCAACCGACCATGCTAAGTTTTTAATAATACAGCTAGTGAAGGATGCACGACCGACTCCATGACGAAAGCAAACATAGTAGTCATACCTAAAGAAGGGAAAGATCCTTTATTACCAAAGAACTATAGGCCAATATCCTTCATCAATGTTGATTGTAAAATATATTCAAAATATTAGCTACAAGACTTAACACGGTTTTGCCATACCTAATAAGTAACTCACAAGTAGGTTTCCTGAAGAATCGCATGTCTAATGACAATACTCGTCTTAGAAAATGCAGCAGTCAATCCGGATCCAACTATTGCTATTACCTTGGATGCGGAAAAGGCCTTTGATAGGGTCTCTTGGGCCATTTTAGAACAATGCATGGATAAGTTTAATTTGGGAGAACCATATATAAAAATGGTCATATCTTTGTATGCATCACCATCGGCTCGTATTGCGATTAATGGATCTCTCTCTGAGTCTTTTTCTCTTCAACAGGGCACTAGACAGGGTTGCCCCTTGTCTCCATCTCTGTTTTTGTTAGTGTTGGAACCGATAATTCAGGATATTAAGTTGAATTCGGATATAAAGGGGACAGGTTTTAAAGATATTCAGGTTAAATTAGCAGCTTATGCAGATGATATTTTGATTATGACTGAAAATCTGGGCCCTTCAATTACTGCTTCGATGGACACGATTGCAGAATATTCTGTTCATTCTGGATACAAACTTAATAGAGACAAATCGGAGGTGAAACCCCTGAATGTGCACTGCATTAAAGATATTTTGGGTAATTTGGGCCTGGCATGGCAATCAAGCCAGATAAAGTATTTAGGGATCGAATTTGGCTGTAATATCATTGATACCCTGCATCATAACGAGAAAATAACTTTAGAAAAGATCACAAAACTTTTGGCTTCCTAGTCGCCAAGATTTATAACATGGTGGGGAAGGGTAGAATCCATAAAAATGATAATTACACCTTTGGTCAATAATTTGATAAACATGCTCCCTCTTCTCTTGATGGATGACTTCCACCATAAACTACACATCCTTCTTACAAAGTTTCTATGGCATGGCAAAAAGGCATGTATTAGTATGAAAAAATTAAGACTTGACAAATCATTAGGGGGAGTAAATTTAGCTGATTTCAAATTATATTAATCAGCGTTTTTTGCAAAACAGGGTTCATATTGGATTTTGACACCCTCCCATTATAATCCGGTGTGGTTGGTTGTGGAAAAATCCATCCTTGATAATCCCAATCTGCTGGCATTACTCACCTCTAACCAGCTCTATCCAAACAGATCTAAATCTATTTTTAAAAACACAAAATTGGCACATTTGTTAATAGATAAGAAGTTAGATGTAAGTATTAGGGGATTCAAAATGGAATCTTTATGGCTTAACCATAGAGTGTTATACAAAGGGAAAAATTTAAACTGGAACACTCTTTGTACCCTGTGACATTTGCTGATTTTCAAACCAGTTACAAATTAGATAACATCAAATTTTATAATTCTTTAAAAGTAAGAGCAGCAATAACTAAAGCCAAATTTCATAATGTACTCTCATCCCTACCAACGTTGTAACGCAGATTAATAAATTAGGTCACCAAGTCTTACATATTTACAAACATCTCCGCCCTAAAACTTCCAAAATTAATGATAATCTTATTACTTTTTGGAACTCACATTCTGCCGAACCGATACCTGATTTCCTATGGTCTCAAGTGTGGAATTCCATAACCAGTAATAAAATATCCCCTGTATTGTCTCAAACTAAATATTGGCTTATGTACAAGGCATTTTGGACACCAGCTCGATTACACTCTCTTCATATTCGAGATGACCCATTGTGCTGGAACTGTAAAGAGGAAACTGGTGATGTAGACCATCTTATTTTATAAGGCAGTGATGTCCTTTTTGGACAAGGTTTTTGGTTTTCTTTCCTAGGTGTTCAAATGTGAGTTGAAAAGAGAGTTTTCTGTATTAACAACTTCTTTTTTAATGGTTAACTCATGTAATGATATGGACAAAGCCCTTTTGGATCTTTTACTTGTGTCAGAAGATGGTACTCAATAATTGGAAGGACACACGAAAGACTTCATATAAAGGATGGATGAACTGGGTTATTCACCTTAGGGGAGCAGACAATATTGTGTTACAGCGTTCTCCATGGAAACCCTCATCTAGATCATTGTGGAATCCCTTGGACATTTACTTCAATACCCACAAACCTCCATGAACAGTTAAACCTTGTTTGTTTTAACAGTAATGTTCTTTTGGTAATATTAGAATGTTTGTTCTCCATTATTATTAGTAGTATTATTATTATTACTATTATTGTTATTTATTTGTTGTGGTAATAGGAAGCTTTCCAATAGTTATATACTATGCTATTAGTTCATTAATATATGTTTTCCCTTGGTATCTATTATCTATCTTTTTTCTCTTTTTATCTCTTTCTTTCTTTTCTTCTTCTTCTTTCCCTTTCCTTTTCTCTCTATTTTTGGTATATATATGGTATGGTTTGGAACTTTAGTTCTTGGTATCTTATACATTTTATGCGCTGATAGTTTGTAACTTTGCTACGTCTGCCTCGCTCGTATATTGTTCCATCCTTGGCACTCTTGGTTATTTTTGTTTATTTTTATTTTTGTTTATTTTGAAAATTTAATAGAGGTATTTGAAATCAAAAAAATATGGGCCCACATCCTGTAAATTGAGCATTTCAGGTGCTTATTTAAGACATGGTCGTTGGCACAGTTTTAGGCTGACTCGTGCCTGAAACAGTAGAGGGGGTGGAGAAGTACTATTTTACCACCTTGGACAGTAGTAAATGGATGCTTCTTACTGTAACATTAAGGGCATGTGGCACTTGAGACTGGAAATGTAGAAGTATTTGTTGACATATCTAAACTGAACAACAGAATATAACCAAATCAGATACACTGCTGGAAATGGGAGTGTTAGAAATGGGGGTCTCTACTTGGCAGAGGTAGGTACCTTTATCCAAATAGGAACCCTTGCTTCTAGTCAGAATACACACTTTAGATAACCCCTGCTCACCCCCTTGGTAGCTTGTCATGAGCAGACAGGCTTATCCCAAAAGCAATGTGTAAATTATTTGTACCAACACTCACAGTAACATAGTGAAAACACCACAAATGGACACCACAACAATTTAGAAAAATAAAATATCTTTATCTAAACTTAACAAGACTAAAACGATAAATGCCCAACATCCACAGTTAAAAATATGACTTCCAAAAGGTTTCAAGAACTTGTACTATAGAAAACTATGGATGCGTGACTTTCACTCAAAGTATCTGTGGTTGTGTCAAAATTCACAAGGCCAAACAGCAGCAGAGTGAATATGCATCGAAAATAAAGATGCGTCAGTTCCGCAGACCTTGGGGAGGTGATGTGACAGTTCTGCTGCACGAAGGAGAAGTGATGAGTCAAATTCAGTCTATAGGGGGAAGTCATCGTTTGCTCTTCGCGACAGTTCTGGTCAGCAGGTTATGCGTCGGGAAAACTTGTGGCACTGGTGAGATGCTTGGAAATTTGGGATGCAGCATTAATCGATGCAGCTGTGGCAAACAGCAATGGCAAACGGCGCTTTGCCAGTTTTCTTCAGCTGCGACCCCTTCATGCGTCAATTCTTGCAGCGGTGACAGGCGCTGCATCTGTTATGGTAGCAGCACGGTGATGTGTTGATATTCTTTTTGCGCCATGGAGATGCATCAGAAAAAGAACCGCAAGAAGAGCGATGCGTCGTTTTTGTAGCTCTTCAAGTTCCTTCTCTCTTCCAGCTCTCAAACAGCAGCAACAACCTCCAGAGGTCCAATACTGGCACAGGCACCTTGTGGCAAGTCTGAACTCACAACAGCAAAGTTCAGGGGAGCTGGGGTGATGTCTTTGTGTCCCTGAGACTTCAGAACAGGAGGCCAGCACACACAGTGCCTTGGAGATCTCCTTCAAGCAGGGAACACAGCACACAGCAAAATGCTTCTCCTTTCCTTGGCAGAAACAGAAACTGCAGGCCAACCCCACACAGCACACAGCAAAGGGGTAGTACCACTCCTCAGTCTCTGCAGCTCTTCTCCTTGGCAAAGGATCCTCTTCAATTCCAGGGATGATCTAAAAGTCTGGGGTCTGGGCCCTTCTTTATACAGTAATTCTCTTTGTTCTCTCCGGGCCCAGGGCTTTGAGCACAGTACAAACCAGGTCTGGGGGGCACTTTGCAAGTGCACAACAACCTCATTGTCAGTGTAAGCCCTGGCTCCAGACACACCATAGGGGGCGGAGCCATAATTGTGGAAGGCAGGCACAGCCCTATTCAGGTGCAGGTGCTACTCCTCCCACCACTCCAAATGCAGACCAGGCCTATTCAGCCTAGCGCTGACTCATCCAGACTCTCTGGAGCAACTGCACATCCCCAGCCCCTGTCACTCCAAAGCCAAAGCCAGACAATCAATACACATCCTAGCGGAGGCACACTGGATGGCTAAGCAAGAAAATACCTACATTCTAAAAGTGGCATTTTCAAACCCAGAATGTAAAAATCACCCTCACTAAAAGATGCATTTTAACATTCTGGGCTCAAGCATACTAAACTTTATTTTCCTATCTGATTTTGAGAGGAGGTTATGCTTATAAGATGTTATAAGCAAACTCCCCATTCTATTTTATAGGAACAAATAGCCTTACAATAGTGGAAAACGAAATTGGAAGTATTTCACTATCAGGACATGCTACACACATCAGGGCATGTTCTACCTTTCACATAAACTGCACCCTGCCCACAGTGGTACCTTGGGCCTACCTTAGGGGTGACATGTAAGACAAGGGAAGGTTAGAGCCTGGCAAGTGGGTGCACTTGCCAGGTCGACATGGCATTTAACAAACTGCACACAGGCACTGCAGTGGCAGACCTGAGACATCTTTTCAGGGCTACGCATGTGGTTGCACAAATAGTGCTGCAGGCCCACTAGTAGAATTTAATTTACAGGCCTTAGCAAACTCAGTGCACTTTACTAGGGGACTATCAGTAAATCAAATATGCCAATCATGGATAGCCAATCATAATTACAATTTACACAGGGAGCACTTGCACTTTGACACTAATCAGCAGTGGCAAAGGTCCCAAAGCATCTAAGCCAGCAAAAACAAAATCCAGCACAGCGTCAAAAATACAGGAGGTGGAGGCAAAAAGCCTGGGGAAACCACGCCAAGGATGCCAGGTCTAACAGGGGGTCTCTAGTTGGCAGTGGGTTGCACCCTGTCCAAGTAGGGCCCCTTTCTTCTAGTAAGGGTAAGGGAGTTATACACCCAAGATAACCCCTGGTCACCTCCTTGGTAGCTTGGCACAAGCAGTTAGGCTTATCTCAGAGGCAATGTGTAAAGCATTTCTACAAAACACATAGTAAGACAGTAAAAATGCTACAAATTGACACAATACCAGTTTAGAAAAACAAAACACTGTTTATCTAAACCAAACAAGACCAAAAGGACAAAAATCTTGCATACAAAATTCAAGATATCGCTTTTTAAAGGTTAAAGATATTTTGTCCATAGAACTCTATGGATGCTGTGATTTTAGCACAAAGTACCTTTGATGCGTCAAAATCCAAGACGTATAAAAGCCGCAAAGGAGAGAAGCTTTGGAAAACACAGCGATGCATCGGTTCTTGCATCCCAGGGAAATGGAGGCATTAGTTCTGCTGCATGCAGAAGTGTTGCATCTATTCCTTACTGCGAGGAGAAGCGATGCCTTGAAATATGAAAGTGGGCCCTTTCTGCGAGACGATGTGCTGGAAACTTGGCACACAGGAGCGATCTGTAAAACATCTGGATGGTCTGGGTTCTATGCTCCCTGCAGCGAAGATGTGCTGCATCGATCCTTCGGGTACATCACGGCGATACAATGTTTTTTCAACCGCATAGCCGGGACTGCATCAGAGTCGGAGTGGGTGTCTCAAACTTCGGAGACATGGTTCTCGGGACTTAGGCTGCAGCAAACTTGGAGTCACCCAAAAACAGCATGCCGTCAATTCTCCCAGCTGCGAACAGCCATTGCATCGATCCTTCAGCCGCAGCGTGGGGATGAGTTGGTTTTTCAAATGCACAGCTAGCATATAACGGGAAAAACAGATGCAGAGGGTCAACAAATGGATCTTCTTCTTCTTTCTGCTGCAAAGCCACCTCCAAGGGCTCAGACTGGAATTGGCACCACTTGGCAGGTCAGAACTCCCAGCAGGGGAGTCCAGGGAGGGGCTGCAGGTGAAGTCTGTAAAGGCCCTGAGACTTCTTAACAGGAGGCAAGCACACACAAGCCCTTGGAGAATCTTCTCAAGCAGGATACAAAGCAAAGTCCAATCCTTTTACCCTCCAAGACAGAAGCAGCAACCACAGGCCAACCCAGCAAAGCAACACAGCAAAGGGGCTGTACTCCTCCAGACAGCTCTCCAGCTCTTCCTCATGGCAGAGTGTCCTCTTGATCCAGAAGTGTACCACAAATGTGGGGTTACTGTCTAATATTGATACCCCTTTTTGCCTTTGAAGTATGCATACTTCAAAGAATAGTCTTTGTAGTGCACAGACCCTGACTTGCCCTGTCCTGGCTCCAGACACACTACAAGGGGGTGGAGACAGCATTGTGAAAGGACAGACACTGCCCTGTTCAGGTGTCAGTGACAACTCCTCTGACCACTCTAGCTCAGGAAGGCCAATCATTCTGGTGATGGGCAATCAGGATATGCAGGGCACACCTCAGCTCCGTTTGTGTCACTGTCTAGAGTGAATGCACAAACAGCCCAATTGTCATTCTAAAACAGATATGGATTCCACAGGCAGGCATAGGCACAGGAAGGTAAAGCGAAAACATGTCCACTTTCTAAAAGGGGCATTTTCAAACACACAATTTGAAAACCAACTTTACTAAAATATGTATTTTTACATTCTAGGCCAAGGAGCCCAAACTCCAAATCTCTATCTCTTCCCAATTGAAAGTTGCACTTGTAAGATGTTACAAGGCAGATCCAATGTAACCTACGGGAGAGATAGTCCTTGCAATAGTGAAAAACAAAATTGGCCGTTTTTCACTATCAGGATATGTCAACACATCAGTGCATATCCTACCTTTCACGTACACTGCACCATGCCCATGGGGCCACTTTGGGCCTATCTTAGTGGTGCCTCAAATGTGCACCGTCTCCCACGGCACCCTAATCACGAGATTCCACAACACCAGCATCCACGCAAGGCACTCCACTGGACCCACTCCTTCCTCACCGGCCGGACTCAGTGAGTCTGTCTAACCCCGTCCCCTCAGAACCTACAGAGATTAGCTGTGTGGTGCCCCAGGACTCTTCCCTGAGCCCCACCCTCTTCAACATCTGCATGGCCCCCCTCACAGCCATTGTCAGATGCCACAGACTCAACATTGTCTCCTATGCCAATGACACCCAGATGATCCTCTCCCTCAACAATGAACCCACAACCGCCAGGACCAACTTCCACAGCAGAATGAAGGTGGTCGCCACATGGATCAAAGACAGCTACCTCAAGCTCAACTCGGACAAGACCGAAGTGCTCATTCTGAGACTCTCCCCTTCAGCCTGGGATGACTCTTGGTGGCCAGCCGCTCTGGAACCGCCTCCCACCCCAACGGACCACACTTGCAAACTTGGCATCATACCAGACTCATCGCTCACAATGTACCACCAAATCAACACTGTTTCCTCAGCCTGATTCTACATGATCCACCTACTTCGAAAGACATTCAGATGGATCCCCACAGAATCAAGAAAGATGGTTACCCACACACTCACCACCAGCAGACTCAATTACAGCAACAAACTCTACACCGGGTGCACCCAGAAACAGCTAAAAAACTACAGAACATCCAAAACGCAGCAGCCAGACTGGTCCTTGACATCCCTGCCGCAGCCACATCACACAACACCTCCAAAAACTCCACTGGCTCCCAATCAACAAGAGAATCACCTTCAAGCTCCTCACATATGCCTACAAAACCCTCCACAATGAAGGATCAGCATATCTGAACCACCGCCTTGCATTCCACGTACCTGCCAGACAACTCTGTTCCACCCAACTGGCCCTATCCTCTGTTCCCAGGATCCACAAGACCAGAACTGGTGGGAATTCATTTTCCCTACCTAGCCGCCAAGACCTGGAAACATGCCCCTCCACTGTAGGTGTTAGACCTGCCACCTTGGGGTGGGTCTCCCTTCCATTTTTTGCTGTTGCCTCATGTGTTTTTGCTGGTGTTAGATGCTCAGGGCACTGTGCCACTGCTGTCCAGTGTCACAGTGCAAGTTCTCCCTATTGTAAATTGATGTCTGAATTAGTGATTCCATGATTGGTTGGTTTGGTTTACCTGTCAGACCCTAGTACAGTGCACCAGGAGTGCCCAGGGCTGGTAATCCAAATACTGCTGATGGGCCTGCAGCACTGGTTGTGCCACCCACAGAAGCAGCCTGTAAAAGTGTGTCTAAGGTCTGCCATTGCATAGCCTGTGTGCAGTCTGGTACTGTCATGCTGACTGGGCAAGTGCATCCACTTGCCAGTCCCTAAACCTTCCCTTTTCTTCATATCAGACACCCCTATGGTAGGCCCAATGGCAGGGTGCATTGTAAGTATACGGTAGGACATGCCCTGGTGTGTGTGGCATGCTCTAATAGTGAATTACAGCCCTTTTCGTTTTTCACTATTGCAATTCTACCTGTTCTCCATAGGCCAGAATGGGCAGTTTGATTATTACATCTTATAATCCTAACTGAGTCAGAGAACATGGTAGAAATTCGAATTTTGTATGCCTGAACTCAGAATGATAAAATACATCTTTTAGTGAAGTTGGTTTTAACATTACGTGGTTGAAAATACCAGTTTTAGAAAGTAGGTATTTTCTTGTCTAACCATTCAAACCTGCCCCTGCTAGGCTGTGTATTCCTTGTCTGGAGTTTGAGTGACAGGGCTGGGGAATTCCAGGAGACAGGGGGAGGTAGCCCAGTGGTGAATAGAGAGATCTGCATCTAGAAGGGAGGGAGGAGTTTCACCTGGGACCTGAATAGGGCTGTGCCTTCTCTCCACAATGCTGGCTCCACCTCATGTGGTGCGTCTGATGTCTCTGCCCTGCACTCTGAAAGGAAAGAAGGAGTCATGTAAAAAAAGTGCTCCAGGACCGACCAGAACTGGTTTGGACTAGGCAAAGGCCCCTCTGTCCTCAGAGGACAACAGATTTTGGGGTATAAGTATTGGGACCCTGATCCCTAGAATTTAGATCACTTTGGGAAACAAGAAGAAACCTTTGCTGAGGAGAGGAACCAAAAAGAAACTGAGGAGAGACTATCTCTGAAACTGCGGGATTGGCCTGCAGGGGTTGCCTACTGCCAAAGAGAGGAGAAAGGAACTTTGTGTGTACTTTTGCTTAACTTGTGAAGGATCTCCAAGGGTTTCGAAAAGAGCTTGCCTCCTGCTGAAGTCTCAGGGACAACAGACTTCAACCCCCAGCTCCCCAGAGTTCTTTGAAAGTGCCTGCTGCTGTTTTGGGCCTTCTGAGGGACTGCTTGTCGCAAGGAGCTGAAAGCGCGACTCACGGAGAAGAAGCGTCTCGCCGTCGCAGCCGCTGCCGTCGCATCACTGACCAAGGGTGTCGCCGCTGTAGCTGTCACATTGCACCGCATCATGAGAAGCGCCCCGCAACACCGGAGAAGAGTGTCGCCGTCGCAGCCATCGTAGCTGACGCATTGCACTGCATCAAGAGAAGAGTCTTGCATCGAGGAAGAAGCGTGTCGCCGTCGCAGCCGCTGACGTCGCATCTTGGATGACGCCGCTGTAGCTGTTGTATTGCACCGCATCAAGAAAAGCGCCTCGCCTCCATGGAGAAGCGTGCCGCCGTCAGAGCTGCTGCCGTCGCATCTCTGAACCAGGGTGTCGTCGCTGTAACTGTCGCATAGAGCGGAAGCGTCTCGCATCGCTGGAGAAGAGTGTCATCGCCAAAGTCGCTGTCGTCGCATCACTGGACAAGGGTGTCGCCGCTGCAGCTGACGCATCGAGCCGAGATCTCTCGCAACATCGGAGAAGCGAGCCGCATCAGGAAGATTTTCTCGTCTTTATTTCTTTGCACCAAACTTTCATCACATCAACATCGTTGTAACACTTTCGTTGCCCTGCGTGTCGCACCTACAGGTACATTGACTTAAAGTGTCGCATTTAAGAACTAAAGAGAACTAAGCTAAAACTACCATTTAAAGTAACAGTATTGTGGATTTTTGTTGTTTATGGTCTTGTGGTAAATCTATATAAAGAATACTTATTTTTTATATAAAACTTGTGTGGTGTCCATCTGTAGTGTTCTCACTTGATTACTGTATGTGTTCACAAATGCTTTACACACTGCCTCTGAGATACGCCTGTCTGCTCGTACCAAACTACCAAGGGGGTGAGCAGGGGTTATTTTAGGAGTGTACCTCCTTACCCTGACTAGAGGTGAGGGTCCCTATTTGTCACAAGTACCTACCTGTGCCAACGAGAGACCCCCAAGTCTAACAGTAGGCAATATGTGTTGCTGACCCAATTCAAGAAGAACCTCAAGACATGGTTCTTCAAATGATCCTACATCCAGAGGGACCAGCAGCCCCCTCTGTCTTGAGACCCTCACGGGTGAGTAGCCACTCTTTACAAGCCCCTTATTGATTGATTGATTGATTGATTGATTGATTGATTGCTTGAATAAAAGGGATGATTTTGGTCTGGCAAGTGGGTGCACTTGCCAGGTTGACATAGCAGTTTAAAACTGCACTTGCAGATACTGCAGTGGCAGGACTGAGATATGTTTGCAGGGCAACTCATGTGGGTGGCACAATCAGTTCTGCAAGCCCACTAGTAGCATTTGATTTACAGGCCCTGGGCATACACAGTGCACTTTACTAGGTACACACCAGTAAATCCAATATGCAAATCATGGATAACCAAACATATTCGCAATGTAGACAGTGAGCACTTGCACTTTAGCACTGAACAGCAGTGGTAAAGTGCCCAGAGTTCAAAAACCAGCAAAACAAATTCCAGGATACTGTCAAAAATACAGGAGGTAAAGGCAAAAGGGCAGGTTAAACCTCGCCAAAGACGGCGAGTCTAACATACACAAAAGATCAGTCTATCACCTAAGATAGAATGCAACACAACCACAGTGAAACAGAGCAACATGCAGCACAAAAATCAACAGCATAGAAGGAACAAAATATATCACCACCACAAAAAAAAAATCACACAAGTACACACAAACATTCTTATCACACATTACTACCTTTATTAAAAGGTGCAGATTGCGTGGAAATGCGCCCTGCTACTACTGAGACTATGCATCATAGTTGCGATAGGTGTGGCTGGATACTGGACCTTCAGACCTATAACAATCAAAATGCTCTCACTAGTCCCCTGCATTACAATAACGCAAAGGACTTTAGAAGCCCCAATATTATTAGCTCAGATTTTACGTTTTTTAACATCAACTGTCGCTCGCTTCCTAAACACAGAGCTGACATATTTGATCTGCTGACCAGTGCGTGCCCGGACGCCATTTTCTTAACGGAGACCTGGCTTCACGGGAGCTCTGGCCCTGATGTAGCGGCTGTGCCGCCAGCTGAGTACTCCATTTTAAGAAGAGACCGTGAAGACAGAATTGATGGCTGTCTTGCAATTATTTTTCATAATTGGTACACATACAAATCTGTTAAACTAACCCTTAAGGGATGCGAGGCTATGCTTTTCCAACTAGCCCTGACCTCCCAGTTCATCCTCTCAGGAATGCTACTCTACCGCCCCCCCGGGCGGATGGCCCTTGGGCTGCTTCTCTTCCTGATCAGATCGCCCCTCATCTGCTCGGAGCAGCTAATTTAACGATTGTGGGGGACTTGAATCTTCCCTTCGATGATCCTGCTTGCTCTGTCAGCACCACCCTAACTACCGATCTGGCAGCCATGAATATTTTGCTTCAATATAATGGCCCCACCCATGTGGCAGGTCATTTATTGGATCCTATTTTTTCGACCCTTCCTAATGTATGCTGTTCTCCCGCTCTCCCTGTCCTTTGGTCAGATCACTTTTTGGTTGACTTTAGGGTCACGTTAGACTTGATCAGTCTAGTTGCTCCCATTACAGGCTCTAAATTTAACTCCAGAAACTGGGGGAAACTAAATATGACATTTTTAAATACTTTTTAAACTAATAATATCCCTACCATCAACCAAGTCTCCATGACAGACCTAGAGATGATTAATAACTGGAGCTCTAATTCTGTTGATACTTGCCTCCCTCTTTTCACTCAGAGGGTGAAAAATCACTGTCCTCCTGCCCCTTGGTTTTCACAAAACCTAAAAATTGAAAAAAATGTTGGAAAGGCACTGGAGGAAGGACTATGCGTCTGAGTCAAAAATTGCTTATAAACAAGCAATTAGAGAATATCATTCTCTTTGTAATACTGCCCGGGCGGATTTTGTGAGTTCCACCATCACTAATGCTCAAAATTGTCCTAAAACTTCTTTTAGTCAGATTTTAGGGAGCCTGAAATCTGGCTCTCCTCTAGACCTGCTTCCCGTCGCCGTGTTCCAGAAAATTGAGTCACCTGCCATGAGGTTGATCAAGGAGCTACTGAATGTATCTTTGCAGGAAGCCGTGATTTCACCTGAGTGGAAACATCCTATGATTCTTCCGCTTTTAAAAAAAGCAAATGTTGATCCGACACAGCCATCTAACTTCCGCCCCATTTCCTTTCTTCCAATTTTTTCTAAAATTTTAGAAAAACATGTGAACTTGCAATTAACTCAGTACGTTGAGTCCCACGGGCTCTTACATCCCTCTTAATCAGGCTTCTGGAAAAGTTTTTCAACACAAACCACGCTTTTGGGAGTCACTGAGATGTTGCACAGTCGTTTAGATGCAGGTGGGACTCATATTATTAGATCTGAATGCCGCTTTTGACACAGTATCTCACACTGTGCTACTGCAAGCTTTACGACTCATTAGGGTGCCTGGGCCTGCCCTGAAATGGCTGGTGGATTTTTGGGAGGATCGCATGTATCAGGTCTTCTCATCTGCCACAACTTCCAAAATCCACACATCCCCTGCGGGGTACCACAGGGCTCTACTCTTAGCCCTTTATTATTCAATATCTATGTGAAACCTTTGGCTGATATTGCCACCGAGGCAGGGTTGGCGATTTTTTCTTATGCTGATGACACCCAAATAATCTTCTCCCTTTCTGCTGAAGGAGCGTCAAAGTCATCATCTCTTCAAGCAGGGCTACGCAAAATTGCATGGCGAATGCAAGCCAATTCACTAAAACTTAACAGGGAAAAGACCGAGGTGTTGATATTGGGGAATAATAAAGAGCTCTGGGGTCCCCAACATTGGCCATCTGAACTGGGTGCCCTTCCTCAGCCCACCCATCAAGCCCGGAATCTAGGCTTCATCATGGATGATCAACACTCTATGAAACACCAGGTGGTAAAAGTGGCTGCAACCTGCTTTTGCATCCTCAGAAAGCTCAGGGAGATTCTGTGGATGTTGTCAGTCTCTACTCAAAGAACTGTAGTCCAGGCTCTTGTCATCTCACGCTTGGACTATGGCAACATCCTCTTTTTAGGAGCCACCAAGGACGTGATACACAAGTTGCACTTTGTACAAAATGCTGCAGCCCGCCTACTTTGCCACATTCCGAAAACTGACCCCATTTCAAGCTCTTTACGTGAACTTCACTGGCCCAAGGTTGAAAACCGCATCAAATTTAAAACTCTAACCTATATGTTCAAGATTAAAACTGGCAAGGCCCCGGAATACTTAAACTCTATTGTCCACCAATATGCCCCGTCACGTTCTCTCCATTCATCTACTCAAATTAAATTCACGGTTCCTAGGCATAGATTGTCACGTATGGGTGGTAGATCCTTTTCTTGCCTGGGCCCCACCCTGTGGAACTCCCTTCCTCTGCCGTTAAAGAAAGAAACTTATTTTGCCAACTTTCGTAAGTCACTGAAAACTTGGCTATTTAATCAGTAAGTTTCTTCCTTCTTCTCTCTCTTGGTCCCCTCAGGCGGCACCGGGAAACCCTTGGGTAGCTGTGCGCCTTACAAATTTTAAATAACATAACATACCTTTAGAAACCTATTTTCATACTCCAGGGGTAAAAGAAATTTGCTCCAAGCACTGCCTTAACTTACCACTATGGGCATGAAATAGCACAAGTCAATTATTTTGATCTAGTCCATGTTTTTGAAAGGTCTTTGGACTACACGGGGATTTTCTAGGTTAGCCTTGGAATGGCTACGTTTTCAATAGCATTCACACAATCGAAGTAGTTCCTTCTCAACATTAAGTTCCTTTGTATACCAAGATGTAACCTGTCTTACAGAAAATACGTTGTTGGTAACATTCACAGCCTGATCTTAAAGCAGCCAGGGGAGATTTGTTGCAATAACGGAAGTGAGATCAGCTGTACTAACGTTCTTAAATCACAAAACCACCTTTTTGGGCTTTTGGTTTGTCCTACAGTTGTGGTTCTAGTAAAGATCACTGAAAAGGGGATTTGGTAATGGTGTAATCACTTCACTTTGATAGGGTTCTCAGCTAAAATGAGATGTGAGGGGTGTTACACAGTGTTGAGTCTGGTCATTTTCACTCAGAAAGGCAGTGAAGAAGGAAGACATAATCTCATGAGGATTTCCCCAATGGAGGTTGAAGTTTCCAAGAAAGTTGTGGCTACCATCTTCGAATGGGTTTCATTAAAGTTAAACACAAGAAAGATGCCCTCTATGGGCCCACTCCCACCCAATAGGCAGAATCCTTAGACTGCTCTTTTAATTAAAGTACAAAAATTTCAAAGATTTCCACTCTAGCAGGTAAACACACACGCGTCTGTATGAACCTGCATTGGTGACCATTTTAGATTTATTTTTAAATATAATGAATACACACATCTGTTGAGACATGAGTGGCCTCATAGCAGTGTTCTGAGATGAGCCGGGTCCTCATCAATGGAAAAAAGCATTAGTGCCACAGCAGTCACTTGCTCTGAAAGAAGCCACTTTTTGTCTGAATGGCACCTTGCCAAAGATCAGAATGCTATCCCTAAAAGTTAAGATAGCCAATGGCTAATGTAGGCTGACCAATTGCCCATGCTGCATTCTGCAATACATAGATGAAAAATTTGAATCATGCACACCTGAGGAATGGAGAAAGAGGACTGGCTGAATGTCCCTGTAATTAAGTATTATATACATATAGAAGATTTACTTTACTAAAATCAAAAGGTCTTGGCTCATGCCAGACCTAACAAGCATTGGCAAAGCCAATAGGTCTGACGTTGGCTGTCAGTCTTCTGGTTTTGTAAATGCTTCTTTTGTTTTGTCATGGTTTTTGCAAAGCTTTATTTTGGGGAAGCTGCAGTCCCCTTCTCACTCTAAAAAAGAACACAGAGACAAAATCTAAATATTTATTTGCTCTTATAAAGCACAGACTGCACAGTAGTCCATTCAAATGTAGAGAACTAGTGGGGCTAAGTCACAAATGTTAACTGACATATGAGTAAATCTACATGTGGAATTATACTCTTATACTTTTGAGTAACATTACCAGCTTTGTCTATTCACAATTTGGGAGTTCAAATGTATTCAATAGAATAGACTTACATGTCCCCACCACATGAAAAGTGAGGTGGTATCCATAACATTTTCATATACAACCATAAAGTTATTTGATGTTCTGCACACTTGATAGAGATTTCTGCAACTGGAGCAATGATCTCCCTATGGGAAAGTATGGGGAAATAATTTATAGTTTTTAAACTAATTTTTTTTATATATATATTCTGATGTTAAATATTACTGATAATTAATTTTTAAATTTATTTTAAAAGTACTACAAGTTAAAATAAGTGCTACAGGTCTATTAACTTAATTTTGAAATACATATTTTATTAATTTAACTATATTAAGTGTATTAAAAGAATTTTTAAGATTTATTTTAAAAATTCAACCTGGAGCATTTTTTTAAATTTCTTTATTACCATGTAATAAAAGTTGCTTAAAGTTATGTGTAGCATTATTTTCAATCAGTGTAGGTAATTCTTTTAAATTAAAGTCACATTTATTGTATTATTCATATATAATATTTCACATTAAAATGCATTTCTATTCATTTGTAAAACATTTAAATTAATTTATTTTAACATTATTTCATGTGGGCTTCTAATTTAAGTTCCTACATCGATTATTTGTTATGTGTTGCAGTACCAGTGGTTGGCCATGCGAGGTGTAGAATTTACTCCAACTCTGAGCTGGAGTAGATTTACTACTGTTTTGGGACTTTTTTCTCTTTAGTAATTTTAGAGGTGCAGTTGACTAATAGCAATGGCCTTATTTGTTTGTGGGTGGGTCAATGTCCTTCCTTAAACCCCTACATAGGCCTGCTTTAACACATCTTTGCTCCTCCCAAACTCCTTCCCTTTGGTCATATGTAGTTTCCATTTTCCAGTACTCCCTGTATCTTCCACATTTGCCACTAAAACATATACCTCTTTGTGCGAATATCTCCACAGTAGGGCGGAGATGTCTGCATATTAGGGAAAGGAGAGGCAGGGGCACAGACCTTGAGACAAAGGTTAGTGAACTACACTTTGTAGTACATTACTAGTACTATTGTAGTACTACTAAACGCACTACAAAATGCAGTTGCTGAATAGGCTCTTTGTATTTGTATGCTGTGCTCCTCGCAACAAGGCAGAATGCTATCAAACAATCAATCAATCAATCAGGGGAATTGTAAAGCGCTACTCATCTGTGAGGGTCTCAAGGCACTGGGGGGGGGGGGGGTAAGGCAGCTCCCTTCACTCGAAGAGCCAGGTCTTGAGTGTCTTCCTGAAACTGTTCAGGGAGGGGCGTATCTGATGTCTATCGGGAGCTTGTTCCAGGTCTTGGCAGCGATGTAGGAGAAGGCTCTTTCACCTGTTCTGGCTCTGCGGATGAGCGAGGTTTTGGCGAGGGCAAGGTCAGTGGATCAGAGAATTCTCTTGGGTACGTGGGAGGAGATTCTCTAGTTGAGGTATTGGGGTCCGATGTTGTGGAGGCATTTGTAGGCATGGGTGAGTATCTTGAAAGTAACTCTCTTCTCAACGGGGAGCCAGTGGAGGTTACGTAGGTGTTGGGTGATGTGTTTGTGTCGAGGGATGCCGAGGACAAGTCTGGCTGCGGTGTTCTGTATGGTCTGGAGTTTGTGGAGCAGAGACTTGTTGATCCTGGCGTAGAGGGCATTTCTGTAGTCCAGTCCGCTGGTTATGAGTATGTGGGTGACAGTCTTCCTTGATTCGGGGGGATCCATTTCAAGGTTCTGCCGGTTAGGAAGGAGCAGATCCAGTCGATGGCGGTTCCCTGTATGCCGGCGTCATGGAGTCCGGCAGTGAGTGTGCGGTGGAAGACCGTGTCAAACACTGCAGAGAGGTCAAGTAGGATCAGGGCCGCGGTGTGTCTTTGGTCGAGGAGGGTGAGGAAGTCTACTGTGGCAGCGAGTATAGCGGTCTTGGTGCTGTGGTTGATGCGGAATCCGGCTTGGGAGGGGTTGAGGATGGAGTTTCCTTCAATGAATCTTGTTAGCTGGGCATTGACGATCTCCTCAGTGACTTTGGCTCCAAAGGGGAGGAGGGAGATGGGTCGGTAGTTCTTGAGGTCTGTGGGGTCTGCTGAGGGTTTCTTGAGCAGGGGTCTGACTTATGCGAGTTTCCAGTAGTAGGGAAAGGTGCCAGACTTGAAGGTGGTGTTGAGGGTGCGTCGTAGATCTGGAGCGATGGCAGTGCTGGCTCTGTGGTAGATGTGCAGCAGTCAGGGGTCCGTGGGGGCCCCTGAGTGGATGCCTTTCATGGTCGAAGTGGTGTCTCCGGTGGTGACTGGGGTCCAGGAGGAGATGGTAGGCTGGCTGGCGTTGCTGGAGAGAGAGGTGGTTTTGGAGTCGGGTGTCTGGTCGGTGAAGTGGTTGTAGAGGCCCTTGATTTTCAGATGGAAGTAGGATCCAAGCTTGTTGCAGAGGTCCTGGGAGGAGTTGATGTTCGTGGTTTCGCTGGGGGGCTTGGTGATTTCCTGGATGATGCTGAAGAGTTCCTTGGTGAAGGAGGGTTCGGATGTCGTCTGTAGCAGCAAGTAGAGCGGTCTTGGTGCTGTGGTTGCTGCAGAATCTGGATTGGGAGGGGTCGAGGATGGAGGTTTCTTCAATGAATCTTGTCAGCTGGGAATTGCCGATCTTCTCAGTGACTTTGGCTGTGAAGGGGAGGAGGGAGATGGGTCGATAGTTCGTGAGATCTGTGGGGTCTGCTGAGGGTTTCTTGAGCAGGGGTCTGACTAACGCGAGTTTCCATTCATAGGGAAAGGTGCCGGTCTTGAAGGTGGTGTTGATGGTGCGTCGTAGTTCTGGAGTGATGGCGGTTCTGTGGTAGATGTGCGGCAGGCAGGGGTCCATGGGGGCCCATGATTAAATGCCTTTCATGGTTGAAGTGGTGTCTTCAGTGTTGACTGGGGTCCAGAAGGAGATGATAGGCTGGCTGGCGTTGCTGGAGAGGCAGGTGGTTTCAGAGTCAGGTGTCTGGTCATTGAATTGTTTGTAGAGGCCCTTGATTTTCAGATGGAAGTAGAATCCGAGCTTGTCGCATAGGTCATGGGAGGGGGTAATGTTCGTTGTTTCGCTAAGGGGCTAGGTGAATTCCTGGATGATGCTGACGAGTTCCTTGGAGTTACTGGAGTTGGCAAGGATCTTGTTTTGGATGAAGGTCCTTTTAGTGGATCTGATGCGTTGTTGGTATTCTGCCATGGCGTTCTTGTAGGTGGTGCAATATTCTGGCGTTTTGCTGTTTCTCCAGTTCTTCTCGAGACGTCTGCAGGTGCGTCTGATTCTTGAGTTCGGTGGTGAACAAGGTGGCCTTCCTGGGGAGTTGTCTGTCGCAGTTGCGTAGTGGTGCGAGCTTGTATGCGCCGATGAAGAACCCTACTAGATCACCGGCGGCGGAAGCACAATGGTGGAGCCACTGTGGGAGAGGGCAGGTCACTGACCAGATGTCAATGCTATCAATGACAAGCCCCTATAAGTAATTATGGGGCATATTATCAAGCCAGGGTCATGTTAGATGTGAAGGACATCTAACCTGAGCTTCAATTGGAATTCCATAGAGCATATTATCAAGCCCATTATCGCCGTTTTAGCGGCAGTTTTCAGCCGCTAAAGCGGCGATAATTTTATCGCCTGGCTTGATAATATGCCCCTATATTATACACATAATTTTAGTAAAGTCAAAAGGTGCTGGATAACATCAGACCTCAAATTTAGTACAACTTTGGAAAAATTAGGGTGGCGAAAGAGGAACCTGAGACACTTTTGGCACTGACTAGCGTTTGAAAAGAAGTGTATAAATGCAGTGTGTACCTTCTTAAAAAAACACAGATTTGTCATTAAAACCTAAGTAGACTTTAAAAACTGTGAAGGACAACCCTTGTTCAGAGTATGTGGACCTAGAACTGATAAGAAAAACAGTCGATGAAGAGGATGTCTTCCATGATTCCAGTGAATACCAAACCACTCCAAGTTTATTGTTTGAGGAATTCTTGCGTAAAGGGCCTCTGGCATTATTATAGAAATCCATTAGTGCATTTTGCTATTTTTCTGTTCACTGAAAGTGTTTTAGTCGCCATAGCAACTCCTTAAATAACATATGAACTTGGATGCAGTTTTATTCTCTAACAGCCTTGAAAAGTAATTTATTAAATACCTAAAGTTCGCTCAGGTTTAAACAAATAAACTGCGCTTGAACCGTGCAAAACATTTTCCAGTTATAGAATTACCGAAGATGAATAGAATCACGCGCAAATAATGAATTATGCCAGATACAGTACAGTACATCTGTAATGCTAATTAACGACCTTCTTTCTACAAGGCCGACATCGGCTCAGAATATTTAGAATGCTGCTTACTACCCACTGTTGTTTTTTTGCATTCTAGGTTCACCGACCCGGACCAGACATAGACAGTGGACCTGCTCATTGGCTTGTAGTTGTTGAAATTCGAAGGATGCGCGCTAATATCTTTATTGCTCACTTGCTGCCCGTTGTTATCTGATGCCTCGTTGTGCGTCCTCGCCTTCAGCTTGACGTCATAATGGCAGGGCAGGACATTGGCTCATGTAGCACCCGCTGAGGAGGCCGTTGTCCACTGCTAGCATCCTGAGAAGTGGAGCAGAAGCTTAAATAATACATTTAAATGAAGAAGTATCAACATGCGAGCCGCGTAAAGATAATCAATTTGAGATTTCACTCGATTTGGTGGACAAGATAATGACTATTCAGACATTAATAATACCCATGAAGATTCATGCTAATTTCAGATTCAGGTTCAAATGGGCTTCAAATTCGTGAGTAGAATTATCGACTATCTGATCAGGCAGTGATGCTTTTTTTGATGAAGTAGGCAAAGTTGTCTTTTTTTCACACGAAATGTGCATATTTTTTCTGGAAACTACTCGTATTACATGAAATACTCTTGAATTGTCGTCAGGGTGAAAACCGTGTGCAAGGGTCGTCCGCTTGTACAAAAGCCACAAAACTACCTGTTCAACGCAGCCCTTTTCCATACAATTTCTAAAGTCACACCGTGCAGGTGCTAGCACGTGCACGTAGGCACTGCACACATCCAGTGTGACAGTATCTGAAAGACATTTTCTCCTCGAACCTATATCTATTTGTGCGCTAAAAAAAAATATATATTTTTGTCTGCGCCTATCATTACCCAACTCAAATCCAGAATGCGTCTATGCTACGGGTGTCTTCCCGCATGTGCTCCTTGAACATCCCTCTCAGGGCCGGCTTTAGTGCTGGTGGCGCCCTGTACGACAATGTTTGTTGGCGCCCCCCCAATGACCACCTCCACCACGGATTCTCTCACTAGCCCCCTTTAACAGTGACCATGTCTCCATAACCACACTCTCTCACATGCATTGAATTAGTTATATAGCGCCACTCATACCAGTGTAGGGTGTCCGAGCACTTTACATCACACACACATAACACAGAGACAATCAATCATACGTGTGTAAATGAGTGTATAGGAAATGTTACATAAGCCAAAGGACTAAAAGTGTAGGAGTCACATGTCATCCATACTGGTAGGCAGTATAGTTTTAGAGTGGTTGGTGTGGAGAAGCACAAACTCAAAAGAAACAGCATACTTGGGAGTTCTCTTTAATAATAAGAATCGATTTCTAGCCAAATTAATACTTTTTGCAACATTAATCAATGTTCTAATAATGTATACTTTGCAGTGTGTATGCAGTTCTAGGATGAAAGTTAATAGCTCACTATTCTATATCAGGACTTTAAGTTATAAATTGCAGGTAACAAAAGGATGTCTCTTTTGAAAGCAGTAACCTGCTGATCTGTTTACATCATATGCACTCTGTAATCTACTTGGTGATCCTGCACCGTGCAAGTTTTATGGAGGAAACCGTGCAGTCAATCAGTGCACATTCAAGTTTTCACCCCTTTGTGCTATTACCTTTCCCTTCCAAGGTCAGCAACTTAAAATGGTGCAGGGATTACACACCTCATAGTGCACTGGGTGGTATTGTTATGTACCAAGTGTGAAATTTCCTCCTGGGATTGACCAGCTCATGGAATGAAGACCTTAATTGTGTCTATGTTGGTTTTACACACTCTCCAATAAATAACTTGTGCTTTCTGACAAAACGTGGACAAGAAGAAGCAACAAAAATCTCAGCTCATACCTTATAATATGCTGACAAGAACTAATACGTGGACGTCTTCTCCTACCACCTAAGCTCTATTGGCCCTCAACTTTGTTTTTTTGTTCAATACTATTAGAATCAATATAAAATAAATGATGGATGCTGGTAGGTAGATGGAATAAGACAAGAGGAAGCCAGGATCGGACTCGGACAGAAAATAGGCAAGGGCACCAAAATAAAAGTGGCTCCCATTAGCGAATTAGAAAGCCAAAAAAGTGTCCCACGTTTGAACATTGGACCAGTATTGGAATTGCTAAGACACACTGTGTGTGTTTTGCAAGGTATGGAAGACCGCATGGAAATGAGCTTGCTGCAGGCAATGTTATTTAACATCAGGGAAATCAACAGTTAAACCCGGCCCAGCAGACCATAAAACAGGCACACAAACTGTCAAACACCAGCCAACATCATGACCTGTCAGACCAGCCCATTGGGCGCCGCCTGATTGTCCTGTAGGCCAGTCCAACTATGGAGGAAGCCTAGGTACTATGAAGCTCCTTGTCATGGGTGATACCTTCGAACAGTCCTGGCTTTAAAAAAAAAAAAAAATACACAAAATAAAATTGTTGACTATAAGGTAAGGACTGGCTCATGTTATCACACATTACCTGGATCCACCTAGAATTAATGAGATCATCTAATTTAATGTATTTACAGTCACTACTACATTTTAAGTTGTTGTTGGAAGAAAATGAACAATAAAACAGTTGAGAAGTCATATAAAATAGGACATATTAAACCTACTGGCAAATAAAAAACACAACATAAAGCAAACTATATGAATAATAAAAAGCAGACAGATACACATCCAGATATTCTCATAAAAGTACAATGCCACAAGAGCCTATTCAGACAGCAGATAGACAACATTTCAACCTTTTTTTGAAAGAGAGCAAGTGAGTTGTTCTAAGGCTGTGGGAAATTATTTCAAATATTGACTCCAAAAAAGGAATTGATCTTCCACTGAACATTCATGTGCCAAATAGAAATACCATAAAAGCATTTCTTTGGCTGGTACTGTGCCATAAAAAAAAGGGGTGCCTCAAGTACTCTGGCCCAGAATTACTAACATTTGGCGCAACACAATGCAACCCAGCAAGACAACTTGTTGCACTGCATAAAATGAAGAGAGCATGCAAGCACCACATTTACTAAGATATGGCTCATTCCTCATCTATATCTTTGTACTGGCACACAGAGTGATGCCTAGCAACTGTGCAGACTCTTGCATCATGAACTTCATGATGCAAGGGTGTCTGCATTACAGGCAGGCTTATTTTTTGCCGGAAGGGACAACTGTCAGGCCAGGTCCTTCCTGAACTGGAGCACAAGCAAACCGACAAATGTTTCACCCTGATTTGGGCTCATTAGTTGGGTGTACCTCAGTTCCAGTGGCACAGTTAACCCAAGACTTACATCTGGGCATACCTGCCACACTTAGGGCACCACACTGAAGTATACAAAAAAGTAATGGATGGAAAGAATGAATTAATCTCAGTCACCGATGGTGATTACTGAGGGGATTCTTCCACCTGCTGTCAGGGCCTTCTGGAGCAGCTGGTGTAGTGGCTGGTGGTGCATCTGGCAGCTAGGAGTAGTGCAGGCCTCAATACTGCACCAGGGCCACAAAGAAGTAGTGGCTGCTGGGGCACCTGGGAGCAGTACAGGCCTCAGTACTGCACCAGGGCGACAAAGAAGGAGCAGAGGTGAGCCGGGTCCATGAGCAAAGTGATGGCGTGGCAGCAGATGGCTCTGGCTGCCTAACACGAATCAGATCCCTGAGCTGCAAAAGCTCACACTGACCAGCTAGAAATTGGGCTGCACATGTGGAAGGGGAGTGTGATGGCCCATGGGAAGATGGACTGAAAATGGGTCAAGGACACAGTTAAGGGTCAATTTGTGGTCTTGGTGGGCCCCGATGACACCAGTCCTGGCCAGGGATCCCCTGCAGGAGCAGCAGTATTACCTTGTGAATGGGGACCTCTGTCACCAATTCCACCCCACTCACATTAATTCTAGCCAGGGACAGTGGTGGAGGCTATGATCTCCACAGAGGAGGTAATCTCCCCAGCAACATCCTACAAGCCATCCAAGCAGCTGTGGCCAGTCCATTCAGTCTGAGGGGCCACACCCCCAAGCTTGTGCCCCTAACAAACAGTGTCTGTCAGGCCGAACAAAGGTAAGCCTGACAGACACTGTTCATTTTCAGGTCAAGCAGCTAGGATTCAAACATGCGCTAAATGGGCAGGCTCCTGGCTGCCTGAGCTGAACTTTGCTGGGCTGAGGAAGTCACAGCTCCTATGGGAATGACCTCCTCAGCTCTGCAAAGATCCCGGTGGCCTTCCCCTCAGTGACGACGGGTAGCGTGTTTTGGTAATGAGTGTTGTGAACGGATATGTTTATGTGTGCGTGCATGCATGTGAATGCATGGCTGTGAGTGTGTATGAGTATGTGTGCATGTGCATGTGCCGTCCACCCCCTCCCTCCTAAACTTACCAGCCACCACTGCATAAAAGGCACTTATCAAGCACTGGACTAAAAAATATGAGATGTAGGGATGGTGGCAACACTCCTCCAACAGGATCTTCACAGTTTGTTGAGTCAAATTAAAGAGGCTGAGAACTGCATCCCTATGGTGGTAGACGACGTGCACTCCTTCTCCAACAAAAGTATGAAGATACAGGGTAGACTGCTTTGCTTGCTGGATCGACAGAAGATGTGGAAGGTAGGTTATGGAGGAATAATCTATGACTGATGGGCAGGTCTGGGTGGAGGACCCGAGCAGTTCCTAATATCCTGGTTCAGATCATGGATACACAGAAAAGACCTGTTTGATTGTTTTTGTACTCGAAAGCACAGAGCTCCAACTCCCAAACGTCCTTGCATACCTCTGCATTCAATGATCGTCAGGATCCTAAATTAGGTATACAGGAACACATTCCTCAGGATTGCTTGGTAAAACACTACAGATTCATAGTGAGTCAACCATAATCCTCATCTTCCTGGATTACACAACAATAGTACAACCGAGAAAGTCCTTCTACAAAAAAACTCAGTTTCATGCAGATCTAGTATATGTTGTTGAGGCCCCCGAAGCTAAAGTGGCTTTATCAGGAAAGGTCCATTATTTGTTAAAGCCCTGACACTGCCTGGGAATGGGAAGACAAAAACAAGAAAATGAATAGAACCACTACAGATCTGATGATCTTCAATCACGAGGGTCAGCCTCCGCAGACTTATTGTAGACAGAATGGAAGAAATAAATGATGGCTAGGCATCAATAATGCAAGATGGATAATGAATAGGAATCCATGCTCACAGGGTCAAGTAAAGAGGACAAACCCCATCTTTCTAAATCATAAACTGCTATTTTCACCTGGTTCTTCTTTGGTCTGTAATTGATGGTTGCACAGGAGAGAGGCCTCCCACCAGTGGGGCGCTTAAGACATGGTTAAATTGAATTGTTGCAAACGAATACCGAATATTGGACGGCTTTGGTGGGGGTATGATACAGATAAGATGGAGGAGGACCAGTATATGGAATGGAATGTTCCCCTGAGTTTTAGTTAGCACCTGTTGTTTGCATTATGTGGGTAAAATACACTTCATGTTTAGAAATGTAAGGTGAAGTGGGTTGACTAGGCGATATAGTTATGTACTGGCACAACATAGTACACACGAACCATAGAAGGTAAACTTTAGAGAACACCAATTTTCCCACCATGACCACATATAGAGGGGATTAAGAGTATAAATTAATCTTCTGAAATGTTAATGGTCTAAATGGCAAGTTTAAGTGAGGGGTGGTTCTCCACTATGTTAAGAAAGTCTTCCAGAAAGTGATGTTCCTGCAAGAAACCCATTTAATAGGCATCAAATGTGATGTGATTTGGGCAGGCATGGATACTGCAGGGTTCTTAAAGGGTGGCCACATTGCTACACAAATATCTTTCTCATAGTAGTAACAGATTTACACATTGATGCCATATGTCAATTTGTAAAGATTTTGGGCACCTTGTAAGGGAAATTCTGGATGATAATTAATGTATATGTGACCCCAGTGCTCATTCAGATTACCCTGGAGGATTTGACATATCTGCTCGTGGGTGCCCCAAATAAAAGACCAACGTGGGCAGGGGCTTTACTACCCTCTGCATCCAAGAGTGGATTCTAGAGACAACGCAACACATCGTAGACCCATGGCACTCATGGACTGGGCTACTGCCTTGGAAGTTAGTGATGTGTGGCAGTTGATACAATCAAGACACCTTAGAATTCATTATTTAGTCCTATTCACGCCGCTACTAATAAAGGCTGGAGTACTTCTTCATTCCAGCAGTCAAACTAGTAGGGGTCTCTGGGGCCTAAGTTCTGCCCCGTTGACTTTCAGATCATTCACCTATAGAAATAACATTGAGATACCCCCGGGGAGGGTTCAATGTTCAGTGGCAACTGAGTGCAGGGTGTCTTCTAGACGATAAATTTGCTGATATCATGGGGAAAGAACCAGACACTTATCTAGAGTCAAGCATGGACTTGGTTCCCTAAAATTAACTCTATTGAAAGTGCTTGAAACTGTTCTATGAGGTAGTATTATTTTAACGTGGACGGACCCACTAATGAATCCACATGCCAGGATGACTCAATATCATACACTGGAATCTCAAAAAAACAATAAGCTGGTAAGAAGAACCTGTGGAAGTAACACAGAAACTGATGTGATGTTGAAGATAGGTTTATTGCTCAACCCTCGACAGCTCCCCGCCAGCAACTGCTACCAATTGAACATTACGGACTTGATCTCAGTGCATTCCACATTCTAAGGTTGGACAGCCTGGAATGCGGAATGCATCACATCACAACATATTTGCCTCCTTTCACAAACATATAAATGACAGATGTGCCCAAATATAAACTAAGAACAGAAGCAAACATAGATAACTCTATACATCACAAAATCTAATAGACCTGGAAGCAGACCTCTTGCTTCTGTGGAGTCCTACAGGAAAAACATCTTTAACATCATTTTTTGGGATGTTAATATCAGACAAACCAGATCCATTACATTCATTGGGTGATATTCCCCCTTTGTCAGACATTTTGCTGTGGCCATCATATACACACTCCTTCTTAGTCATCACCACAACTTTGTGCACTCTGCTTATATTCCACCACTCATGTCCATCGACTCTAATAGCATTCTTTGACACAGCATCAACTTGGACAGGATCCTTGAATTTCAAAGTCCCTTTCAGCACATGAGCAGGAATCTTAATCCGAACCCAATCCCCTACACTAATGCATGAAAAATCATGTTGAACTCTGTGTCTGTTGTCAAAGTACTCTTTCATTCTGCTCCGGGACAACTCTACTTTGGGGCGTATTACTTTGTCGACAGAATACATTTTTTCCGTTTTAGACAGATAAGATCACAACCAAGTGGGACACAACTTTGACGTGGGTATCCATCCCCTTAACAATTCAAACAGACTTTTACCAGTCACAGCATTTGGAGTCGTACGATGGGACCACAACATACTCTCCACAGCTTCCTGAACAGGAACAGAATTCTGGACAGACCATTGAATGCAATCAACCAAAGTGCGTTTAATTGTTTCTACCAAACCATTGGCTTGTGGATGGTACAAAGCAAAGGGTTTATGAACAATAACATTCTTTTCCAGAAATGCTCTAATTTCTCTGGAAATAAACTGGATCCCGTTGTCCGAAACTATTTCTTTAGGAAAACCTTCCTCAAGAAAAAGTTTCTTGAGAGACTTTAAAACAAAACCAGTGTTGGGTTCTTCCATAAAATCTACTTCCCACCACTTGCTGTAATAGTCAACAATGACAAGAGCAAACTTGAACCCGCGTGGTAAGATATTAAATGGACCAATAAAATCTACCACAATTTTATTCCATGGACCTTCAGGTAAGGCACACGGTTGAAGAGGAAGAGTAGTGAGTTTGATACTCTTATCACTATTTGCACAGATGACACACTTTTTTATTTTGTTAATTATGTCAGTGTCTATTGCTGGCCACCAGTAATCCTCCCCAATCTTTCTCTTAGTTATCGTCTGCCCTAAATGTCCTTCATGACCATTTTCAATAATCCTTTGTCTCAAATCAAAAGGTGGAACAAACCTGTCACCTCTCATTAAAATTCCATTCTTTTGAGCATGAAGTTCATCTGCGACTTTAGTGTACACTTGCAAATTCACCATCCTTCAGTCATAAATGTTTTAACTATTACTAAATCACCATCCTCTTCCACGTTTGACTTCCATTCTTCTTCACTTAACCCCTTTCCCTGACAAACATCTACTGAAGCTATAAGACATTCATCGCAATCCTCATTGCAATCATCAGCATAAACATCAACAGAAACAGGAGAACGAGATAAATAATCTGCCCTTACGTTTTTCCCACCCGGGATGTATTCCATTCTCAGGTCATATTGCCACAACTTTGCACTCAATCTTGAAAGTCTTGGGGTATGGTTTCTTATGACACTTCCACTTAAAATGTTTACTAACGGCTTATGATCTGTCTGTAACACAAATCTTCTCCCCCAGATGAAACCCTTAAATCTCCTCACTGCCCAACAACACGCCAAAAGTTCCTTTTCAATCGCTGAAAATATTTTCTCATTCTCTTTTAGTGATCTTGAAGCAAAACCTAAGGTGATTTCTTTTCTATTACTTTTCTTTTAAGACAATGTTGTACCCAAACCATCATTACTTGCATCCAGAGTGATAATACATTCTCTTAAAGGGTCGAACGGTGCTAAAACCTCTGCAGAACTAATCTCTTTCTTTAGATTGTCAAATTCTTTTCGACACACAGAAGACCACTCAAACATTTTTTTCTTTTTAAGCAATTCCCTTAAGTTCACTGTTTTTGCTGAAGATTTTTTGACAAACTTTGCATAGAATTCACAGACTCCCAGAAAAGATGACACATGTTCCTTTGTTTTTGGACACGGTGCATTTGTGATGGCATCAACCAGATCAGGTCTAGGTAATACCCCCTTCTCTGAGATCACATGTCCAAGGTATTCTAAGTTTCCTTTAGCAAATTCACATTTCTTCAGATCGGCAACAATGTCAGCTTTTTGTAACTGACTTAAAACTAAATCCATAGTCTCATCATGATGCACAAGATATCTTCCTGCCACCAGAATATCATCTTGAAAAGTTACTACTCCTTTTATACCACCTAAAACATTTTCCAAAACCCGTTGGACGCCAATCCAAACGGCATCCTCTTGAACTGGAAAGTCCAGATAGGAGAAACAAAAGCTGTATAATGTTTGATGATTCATCAAGAACAACTTGATAATAGGCAGAAGCCAAATCGATCTTACTGAAAACTTTTGTACCAGGGAATGTAGAAATTATGTCATCGATACGTGGTAGAGTCTGTGAGTCTACCCAAATAACTTTATTCAAGCTTCTAAGGTCCACACAAACTCTAAGTTGGCCATTTTTTTTCTCGCAATAACTAAAGGAGATAACCAAAGAGATGATTCGATTGGTTCTATAACATAATCTTCACACATTTTCCTAGGTATTTGTGACAATTCTTCTCGTATACTAAAAGGAACATTACTCAGTTTGTGCTTAACCGGAGTGGTGCCACTCTGTACTTTAATCAAGTATTTAAAACCTGCAATCTTTTTCAATCCATTTCACACTATCATTTTCTTGAACTGATTGCTCGCCAGCAGGATGTTCTGTAACTAATGACACCTGAATTTTTTTTCCAGGCCTGTGTCATTACGAATAATCCTTGATGATACCATCCAAGGATATTCAAACCTTTCTTTGCTACGTAAACTTTTCAAAAATTCACCCTTTCCTCAAACATCAAATCACACTCAAAATACCCTGTAGGTTCTATCTTCCTCCAATCGTACGTAACAGGATTTCTGTCTGGAGGATTTAAATGTTTGTCACCCCACGTTTTTTTGAACAAATCATCTGTGACCATTGTCATCCTGGCCCCTGAATCAATTAATAAACTAACTGTCTTACCATCAACCACAGTATCCTCATACGGATCGATACAATCCATTTCACCTCCCTGTACAACCACAATAAAATCTTTCTCGAATTGTTCATTACTAGAATCATCATTCACTTCTCTGTCAACGATTGAGTTCATTTTGATATTTTCTTTAGGAGATTGACAGACTTTTGCAAAATGTCCCATTTGACCACATAACCTGCACTTCATGGCAGGGCAAGGGCGTTCATTGAAACCGTGTCTTGGATTACCACATCTGAAACAGATGTTCTTCAGATTAAAAAAACTCTCTTTTGATTCTTTTTTCTTTGAAACACCCTTATTAGTGCCCTTTTGTGTATAACTAGCATTCTCCTTACTGTTGTCCTTAACAACTGACACACCCACTTTCTGTTTTCCGAGTCAATTCTTTGGATGACTTACGTGAAAGCTCTATACTTTTGACTATATCTATAGTTTCTTCCAGGAAAGGATTTTTTAATGTCAACAACTTCTCTTGAACTATTTTATCCCAACACCTGACCACAATCTGATCTCTGATAAGTTGTGACGTGAAAGCTTCAAATTCACACTCAGCCGCTAAAGTGCGTAAAACAGCCACATAAGTTGCAATAGATTCATCTTGTTGCTGCTCTCTGGTAAAAAAACTTGTGTTTATTAACAATTAAACTAGGTTGTACATCAAATTGTTTGTCAATTTTTGTTACTGCCATTTGATATTCATCAATATCATCATCCTCTTCTCTTACTTCATAAGATGGTAGATGCTGATAAACAGACTGACCCTCAAAACCCAAACTATGTTCCAACAAAAATGTCTTCCTTTCTGCACAATATCTGTTTCCACTAATAGCACCAAGATATTTTGTGAAAGCTCTATACCATGAGCGACATGGAATAAAATGGTCTCCAGGAACTTGGATAAAAGGCGGAGGAGCGTTAATACTCTGCATGGTCATTGCAATGATACAATGTTAAAAATACATCAACAAACCAAAATAATAATATGTGTGCGTATCACAGTGCTTTAAACATTGAAATTGACATGCTGATGAGAATGTGTGTGCATCACAGCTTTTGTAGAAATATTTGTTTCACGAAGCCTACATGTGTGCTTGCCACAGTGCTTTAATATTTAGCAAGCATCAAAAAAATTGTAAAACAAAACAGTGGTAGAAGAAAATGTAGATGTAATCAATTTACCTGTGCGTATCACAGTGTTGGTCGACTGTAAAACGCATAAATCCACTCAAAACGACAATCTTGTGAAATTTGCATGCATAAAAAAATATTTTAAAAAAATATATGTGCGTGTCACAGTGTTGCACAACGCTTTCAGCAAATCTGAAAAGTGTGGTATGGTGTGAAAGCTTTGAGAAAACATGTGTGTGTGTCACAGTGTTGCACAGCACCTTGAGCGATCTCATGAAAGTTCTTCTCGTGTTGCGTTGCTGTGTTCCTCTTTTTTTTTAAACAACTAGACATCTTGTGATATCTCAAAAATGTCCACTACACAGTGTTTTTGCATGTGTACAGCGTGGTGACGTCAAGGTTAATGTCTCCTTTCTGAATGCCTGATCTTTGACGCAAAGCAGGCAAATTACGCTCTCGCCAGAAATGTCCAAGAAGCTTTGCATTTGTTATGCTGTGCCCTGCCGTGTCAATGAGAACGCATGAAGATCTGTAGAGTCAGTAAAGTTGCAGGTAGTAAAAGGACAGCGCTGGGTGAGTGAACGGCGAGAAACAAAAACGGCAAGCCATGCTTGCAGTTTTTGTCTTTTCTTGGTATTATTGTACTGAAAACGCATAGGTTCTTTACCGCTTCTTTAGAGGGTTGACACTCGTGTTTAAATCATCGCCAAATTTGTGGAAGTAACACAGAAACTGATGTGATGTTGAACATAGGTTTATTGCTTAACCCTCGACAGCTCCCCGGCAGCAACTGCCACCAATCGAACATTACAGACTTGATCTCAGTGCATTCCAAGGTTGGACAGCTTGGAATGCGGAATGCATCACATCACAAAAGAACCCTCACCCACCAACCTAGTAGGTGGCATGCTTCATCATTGGGTTCCCAGATGGGCTACCAAGGGCAACCCAGCTGTGCTTCGATGCATCAATTACAGCAGAGCTGGTTTGGTTTTTGGGTGTGAAGTGTGCTCAAAGTGGGGATTTTAAAAATTACTCTATGATCCCCACTGATAGTGTTTATTCTTGGGGTCCTAGGACACAGTTAAAAACAGAGTGGAGATATTGTGAAGATGACAAATTGGTCTTCGTTTTCCCCTTTAACAGCTCGACATGTTTCAGCCTTGTCTACAATAATGAGGCTTTCTTCAGGACCATAAAGACGTGAAATGTGATGTGGCAAAAGGGAATACAGCACATAAATGTTTCAGCACACTCACTAAGGTGTGCTGTGCATACAGTGGTGTAGCCGTACTTACGGACCCCACTGGGATCCCGTCAGGACTGGAATGGGTAACGAAGGCAGACGGATAGCCTTGACGAATGCGTGACTACAGGAGTCCACCCCCTCCAGGATCTATTACAACTACCAAATTCATGTAGATGGTATTTTAACCAGACAGTGGGGTCCATAAGTATGGCTACACCACTGCATGCCCAGCACACCTTAGCATGCGTGCTAAAAAAATCACATGGCTATATTAACTTTTGCATGTCTTTTTGGTCCTGAAGAAAGCCTCATTATTGTAGAAGAGGCTGAAACATGTCGACCAGTTAAAGGGGAAAACGAAGAACAATTTTTCATCTTCACAATATCCCCACTCTGTTTTTAACTGTGTCCTAGGACCACAGGAATAAACACTATCAGTGTTGAGTAACCCAGAGACAGTTTTAATATCACCACTTTCAGCCCACTTCACACCCAAAAACCAAACCCGCTCCACTGTATTCAGGCATTGAAGCACAGCTGGGTTGCACTCGGCAGCCCAGCTGGGAACCCAATGATGAAGCATGACACCAACTAGGTTGGTGGGTGGGGGTTCTTCTTACAAACTTATAGTTGTTTTGTGATTCCAGTGTATGATATTGAGTCATCCTGGTATGTGGATTCATTAGTGGGTCCGTCCATGTTGTTCTTTGCTAGTGAAAAGCAGGGGAAAACACGTACCCCCTTGTTCTTCCTCGCTCTCTCCTTGTTGCCCTTGTAGTATTATGTCACACATGATGGGAAGGAAAAAAGATAGAGATAGAGAAAACACTTCACCTAAAAGCCAAATTACTCTGTTAGAGAGTCTGTATCTGCAATTTCCGGATGATGAAACCAGGTGCCAACTTGAGACAGTTAAGTTAGCCCTGAGGCAGGGGATGATTGATGTGGCAAAGGCCACATGAACTGCCTTCCAACACAACATTTATGAGTTCTGAGATAAAACAGAGAAACTGATATACTGGTGAGCCAATAAAGAAGTTATCACCAGATTTATTCTCAAAGTTCATGATCTTTCTGGGGACTAGTTTGTGATTCAATGGGTATATAGAACGCATTTGGTAATTGTTATGAGAGGCTATAATCTTCCCATTGACCAAGGATGTTGGTAACCTAAAATCCAATAGTGAATGATTTGATCAGGCCCAAACCATCTGGTCCGGAGAGAAATGAGTTAGATCTCCCGATCAATGAAGAAGAGCTGATGGGGGCTATTGAAACAAGGGAAACTGGGAAGGAGTTGGACCCTGATGGGTTTCCTCTTGAATTTATAAAATTTGACTTCTCCTACATCTATTAACTATGTTTGAGAAAGCCCTACAGATGACAAGTTTCCTAAGTATTATTGTGGGGCCATAATTGCAGTAATTCATAAGCCTGATAAGGAACTTTTTAACTGTGCATCATATACGCCATTTTCATGGATCAATATTGAGGTCAAAATATACGTTACTCTCTTTGCAAACAGATTGGTCAAAGTGGTGGGTTCCTTAGGGCCAGAGTTTTGCTAAATGTAATGCTCTCCAGGCCTTTCCCCATAGAGCGTGGGATGGGGCAGGGTTGCACCCTGCCTCTATCTTTTTTGCTCAAGTTATGGAGCCACTGGTAGAGTGGATATGACACAATGCGCAGGTGTAGGGCATTAAATGGGGGGTCCAACTGGAAGACTGCATCTCTTAGTATGCAGATGACGTGGTACTTTATATTCAGAAACCAACAAAAGGTGATGAGAGGCTGCTTACAATAAGTCTAACCACTGGCAATAGCTTGGGGTAGCACTCCAACTCATCATTCTGTGGTCACCATATGACCTCAGTTTGGACCCAGCTAAATGCAAACCAGTCTTTACCCTTTTCTTCTAGGGAAGAAACACTCACACTCAGCCGCTAAAGTGCGTAAAACAGCCACATAAGTTGCAATAGATTCATCTTGTTGCTGCTCTCTGGTAAAAAAACTTGTGTTTATTAACAATTAAACTAGGTTGTACATCAAATTGTTTGTCAATTTTTGTTACTGCCATTTGATATTCATCAATATCATCATCCTCTTCTCTTACTTCATAAGATGGTAGATGCTGATAAACAGACTGACCCTCAAAACCCAAACTATGTTCCAACAAAAATGTCTTCCTTTCTGCACAATATCTGTTTCCACTAATAGCACCAAGATATTTTGTGAAAGCTCTATACCATGAGCGACATGGAATAAAATGGTCTCCAGGAACTTGGATAAAAGGCGGAGGAGCGTTAATACTCTGCATGGTCATTGCAATGATACAATGTTAAAAATACATCAACAAACCAAAATAATAATATGTGTGCGTATCACAGTGCTTTAAACATTGAAATTGACATGCTGATGAGAATGTGTGTGCATCACAGCTTTTGTAGAAATATTTGTTTCACGAAGCCTACATGTGTGCTTGCCACAGTGCTTTAATATTTAGCAAGCATCAAAAAAATTGTAAAACAAAACAGTGGTAGAAGAAAATGTAGATGTAATCAATTTACCTGTGCGTATCACAGTGTTGGTCGACTGTAAAACGCATAAATCCACTCAAAACGACAATCTTGTGAAATTTGCATGCATAAAAAAATATGCATGCATGAACTTCCAAGCCTGGTCCTTCCAGAACTGGAACACAAGCAACTCTGGACTGGTTTCACCCCAGTTATGGACTCATCAGCCAGGTAGAGCTTGGTTCCAGTGACACAGTGATCATGGTACCTAAATCTTGGCATACCCTGCATCTCTTAGTATACAGAGGATGTGCTAATTTCTATTCAGAGGCTATAACTGATGCAGATATTAAGGGTTGATAAGGAGGCCTCTCAAACTAAACTGGGGCAAGTCAACTACAGTCCCACTTGAGGGGGGGCTGGAAGGCCCACTAGTGATACAATACGCATTTTCAGATATCTAGGTATGCCGTTTTTGTAAGATCAGTAGGAAATCTGGAATCTTCTTATAACCTATCTGATTAAAAAAGCTCTCATGATAGTCCCGAGTAAACTGTCACTGAACATGCATTTTATTTACAGGCCCAGGCACACACCGTGCACTTTACTACGGACTTACCAGTAAATCAAATATTCCGATCATGGATAACCCATCATTGTCATAATTTATACAGAGAGCATATGCACTTTAGCATTGATCAGCAGTGGTAAAGTGTCCAGAATCTTATAACTAACAAAAACAGCATCAGAAATATAGGATGCAAAAGGCGAAAGGTTTGGGGGTAAACTTGTCAAAAGTGCAAGGTCTAACAATGCCCAATTAATTTATAAGTCCTGATGAATTAATTTAGAAGTCCTGCACAGATTACAACCAATTTATTTAAGATCCCATCTGTAACTGATGACCTATGTGCAGGTACCAGGCTAAGTTAGATAGGATATGGTTAATGGGCGTGCCGTTCTGCTAAATTACTTGATCACAGATTTCAACACTGGAATAGAAATTAACTTGCAGGGACTCCAGAAGGAGTGTAGGATTCACTTCAGGCTTCTTTGCTGCTCCGGCTCCTGCTCAAGGGCACCAGGACTCTACTGTGAGCTCCTATATTTATATTTTCTTCATTTATATTAGACGTGTTTTTGGCACTCTGAGGGGCACAGAACCAGAAACCATTGAAAGACTACTGTTGCAGATTAAAGCTATATCAATTTGGTCCTGAAGAATTGCCAGAGACCCATTATGCTAAAAGGGTAAGAAACATGTCAACCTTTAGTTAGAACCGCAGGTAGATCACTTATCTCATTTTGGTTAATCTATGATTTGTAATTTTGGCACGATGAACAGCTAAGAATAAAGTCTGACTAACGTGGTTGCCTGTAGTCAATTTTAATCTCTCTAGTCCCAGCCTACTACTCCCTTCACTAAACCAGAGATAAGGGCATTATGCCAAGCTGTGGCAAGCACCAGGCAGTGTTAAAAAAAATCACGTAAAAAATTATGTGTGGTTGCTGGGTATTGCAGCACCCACAAAGTGAGGGGCAAAGCACGACGATGAAGCATGCCACCTGGGTTGGTGAGAGATTATGCATCCTGAAAAAGATACCCTTAATTAGCATATGATTTCTGTTGCAAAGTCATCCTGTGCCCTGGGCACCCCCAACTTTTTGCTGAATGGTACTGGTGGTAACTGACTGACTGACCCTGGGCTCTGCCTAACTAGGCCCAGGGCCAGTGCTATGCTGAAAGAGACACATTTAGAATACAGTGAAAACATCTACCTACACTACACTATGGTATGGGGTAACCCTGTGATTGGCATGACCTACCCCCTAGGGCCCTAGTGCATATTAGGGCAGGAGGGTTGAAACTACCTATCAGCCCCTAGTATAAATAGGGCATGGCAGTTTTTTTAGGCCAGCAGTTTTTCTGCCATTGCATGTGTGCACTGCTGAAGCCTGAGGTCAGTTTTAAAAGTGGCCCTGGGTGGCAGGACTGCTTTTAAAAAAGTAAATTGTGCTCAAACTCGACTTTGGGGTTAGGGGCACTTAAAAATGGATAACCTACAATGTTTTGGTATATTAGGAACCTTTAGGGTCTCCCCTAGGTGACCCAGGGGTGGGCGGTCAGGTAGTTATAAGGTAGACCCTTATAAAATGAGTTTTAAATGCCCTGTGTTAAGTGAAATTTCACATTTCACTCTCGACATTGTAATAAAGTGCTGCCCAAATTCGACTTTGATGTTAGGAGCCCTGTGGAGGGAGGATCTGCAATATTTCTACATATTCAGAACCCCTAAACTCTCTCCTAGTTGTCCCATGGGATGGGGGTCCTGTAGATATAATACAAGTACTTATAAAATATGTTTTTGTAAGTCCTGGTGCTGGAAAAATGGCTCAAGTCATTTTTTCCATTGTAAATCCCCTGCTACATAGGTTAATATGGTAGGAAGTTATTGATTAATAACTCTTGATAGGAGAGGGCTAGAAGTACCATTCAAAGACTTCCCAGAATGGTATTGGTAAACTTAAGAATATGGTATTGTTAAATTTCTCCTATGTGTACATACAAGAATTTATAAGCCTTTCGTGTTTGTAAGTCCAGATTCAGCCTTCCAGTGGTCTGTCCTGATTGGTTATAGTTAAGTGGATTAGCCAGGCTGCCTTGAAGAGGTGATAAAGAGCCCCTGGGGTTAACCAGCTCTGCTGGGAGGGCACGGTGCTGCTACACAGGAATGCCAAGGCAGGGCGGAGGAGTCGTAAACCATGGTCTTCAAAGGGAAGGGGAGGCCTTAGTGTAATTTACAACTCTAAACTCTTCACCTCAGCTAGAGCCAGGCTTATGGAAGGAATGCACATATGCAATGGGGAGTGTTTAGGGAAAGTAAGCCATCCTAGGGGTGTGTTTAGCCAGCTCATACCTCCCTGCTGGAAAATCAGCCATTATGAATTTGGAGGATTGGGTGCACTCTCGGACAAAATAATGCCACACTCTACAGGATGTGGTCATATTTTAGGTGAGTTGGCCTGCTCCAATTGGTCAGCAGTGACTTCCTGCTTCACACAGAGAACTAGGAATAAGTATCTAAGAGGGGCAGAGCCTCTCAGATCTGCTGCTTGAAACTTAAGAAAGCAAGACATTGCCATGCTGAGAAGTTGGGGGTGCAAAGTTCCAAGGCCTGTCCTCTGAAGACTGAACCAGCTGAAACTACAGCCCTTGCTGTAAAAGGAATAAAGAGTGGACTCCCTGCAAGCTACAAGTTAACAGAGCTCACCTGGACCATCACCACCAAGGATGCTTAACCTGGAGAACACCAGTGGATTTGTAAGGGTTTTGTCCAAGTGGATTGTGGGAACTGAAGTCCTCAACTTTCAAGGACCATCTTGGAGTTTCCAGACCCTTGGAGTGAGTTTGAGACACTTTCAGGCCCCTTAAGGAACTTCAGGAAGAAGTTCAAGAAGTTTGGAGAACATTGGAGCAACTTTGAAAAAAAGCTCCATAGAGGGACCGACTCAACCTGGCTAGCCAAGCCGCCTGCCTTCAACTGCGAGCCGGCCAAGCCATCCAGACTCGTCCCGCTAAAAGCTCCGCAGGTCCAACTTCCAGAGTTTGACCGGGAGTAGAAGAAATCCAAGGCCGGCGAACCCTCACTGAATCCAGCCTGGTGAAGAGCATCGAGGGACCCCAAGAGAAAAAGCTCCGTAAACGTTTCTAAGTCCGAACGAAGAAAAGGCGACAGGGAGCAAACACGAAAGCCAAGTCGGCTGCCTTCAACCGAGTGTCGACCTGGATCCTGGGTTTGCCCTGCTGAAATGTTCCGGAGGTTGGACTTCCATAAGTTTGACCGGAAGCTCATCGCAAAGCTATCCGGTGAACCCTCACCGAATATAAACTGGCTGAGAGCTTCGAGGGACCCAGGGAAGAAAAGCTCCAGAAAAGTTTCTAAGTCCGAAGGTAAAAACTGTGACTGGGACCTCCCGCGAGTGGCAGCCGCTCAGGGCTTCATTGCGGTCGGCCAGAAACTTTTACTTTTTTTAAAGATACAAATATTTCCTATTTTTATAAATTGGTGGTGGATTTTTATAATGTGTTGTGTCTTAAATATTTACTGAATTGGTGTTTTTAAATGCTTTACATACCTGTCTTTGAAGTTAAGCCTGCCTGCTCGCAGCCAAGCTACCAAGGGTTGAGCAAAGGAATAATTTTCTAAGACCTATGCTGAGTCCTATCATGTGTTAGTGGCCTTATTTCCAGTGGCAGACCTACATTTGCCTCTACCAATAATCCACCTTCCAACAATTTCAATTCCACTCTTGATCAGTAGCAGCCGGTATCTGGGCAAAGTGGTGCGGCGGGGGGAAACCGAGGATGGACAACAATTCTTCTTTTTAAATAATAATAAATAACTTACCTGACTCCACCCTGCAGGCACAGGCTCCCAGGATCCCCAGTGGCCAATCCTGACGCTGCATTAAAGCAGCGTCAGGATTGGTCTGCACGCTGTACATTTGCGCTCCCACGGAGATTGGCTGTTTGTGCCTGCCCTGTCCAACCCAGCAACGCAGTTAATGAGCAATTTTTTATTATCGTTTTATATTTCATTTTTTTGGCTGATGGCAGTAGGGGTGACGGTCTTGATATTTGAGATCGAGCGATTTAGCCGAACAGTACAACGACTGAACGTATATGTAAGCCTGGAGAGGAAGTGCACTGGACCGCATTACAAAATTCCGCTCCTCCCTCCCTATTGTGAAATGATGATGTAGATTTTAGTCATACTCGCTCAGCCTGCGCGCAGGTTTTGTACGTGTGTGCGTTCATGTGTAACCAGCTCAGGGCCTCTTACCTCAACTGCACAGCAGAGGGCTTCATTTGAAAAGATGGGAAGTGGCAGTTGTCCATTTCAACAGAAGATTACAGTCAGTCAGACTCAATTAATGATACTAGATTAGCATCCTCGATCAGCATCATCCATTAGATTGGCAACCTCTTGATAGGAATTGTACACCTAACAATTATTTCGTGTTACTTGCTTCTACCTCTGAGGAAAGTGTTTTCTTAATGAGTTAAAAACAAAATTTGACTCGAATGCGGCAACAAGGTGTGGATTCACTTTATCAGACACGCTAAGATCAGGGCCGCCTTAACAGCATTATAGGCCCCCTGGCAAAGCAATGCACTGGGCCCTGCCTACACAACCACTCACAGGATTAAAATATTTAACAGAAATTGAGTGTTAAATTCTGGTCTGCATGGAGGCCCTGTGCTTTTCGGGCCACTGGGCAACTGCCCAGCATGCCCATACATTAAGACGGCACTGGCTAAGATCAATGGTCCTCCAAATCAACACTCTCATCAATAGAAATGTAAAATTATATGTTATTTCTAAATATTTTTTCGAAATCATTGGACAGTCCATTTTAAATGAAGAAACACTAATTTAATTCTGAATCTGCGGTTTGTCACAGATGTGCAAGGAAGCCGAATCTATAATTTCAGTCTGACTACTTTCCGAGGAGAAGGCGTCAGGATAGACAGACCCTGAAACCCTGGCTTCCTCTAACAGGGGAAGTCAACCCCACTCCACCACTGACCCAAATACATGCTTGCTTTCATCTTAGTTGTTGTGTGTGTTTCAGAACTATAGAGAAAGGGTTACATGTGATTCGTGCGTTCACCTAATAGGCACTGTGTTGTATTGCAATATGGAAAAACATGACTACTTAATTAGAAAATATTTGTTTTCTGGAGTGCTTCCTTTTGAGAGTAATTGCCTATTACGCAGACACATAATCATATTCCCTATTGCTGAAAGTGCTCACATCTTTAAATACTAATTTAAATATCATCTCTATTTAATTAGCATCTATATCATCGTCATGGCAACGAGCGTCCCCTTATTGATCTAATTTGCTTCTTGTGCTCTTTAAAAGTACTTCTTTGCTTGTTATTTAAAGTACGAAAAGGGGCTACTTAATTCATCGAAGAGATGTGCGTTGCGAAAAAAAACACAACACGCCTTCCAGGAAGACTGTACACAATTGCGCAACAGTGAACATTTTAAATCCACTTCAATATCTACAAAATGCAAAAACGAATGAAAAATGCAATTATCGAACCTCAAGGACTTGATGCTTACCTGTCTCTTTCAGCCAGCGAAAGTTTCTCAAAGTGCAGGTGCAGTTTCTGATGCTCGGGGGCTTCGATAGTCCACACACAATGAAGGTCGTTGCTGTAGTTTCCTGGATAATTGGGGGACAAAACTCTTCCGATTGTGGCATTGTGAACTGTCCCGCCACATGGAGCTGAGGATAAGCAACGCAAGGGATGTTATGGAGCAAATTACAAACTGGTTGTGAAATTGTGTCATTTAAGATATATAAACACAGTACAATTACGCTGCCCTTTAGAGGATCCCCCCCCCCATCTGTTATATACAGGATAAAGTACCTCCATGCCGTACATCAAAGGGATATTGAAAGTCACTGGAGAGCTATATGACCATGTAGAAGAACAAGGTCGAAGATTGAGTTCCTTCATCAGGTAATGGACCTCGAGGAGGCTTACAATATCCTTTTATTGTACAACAGAGTGTATTCTAATTCACACGATCACCCTTCCCACAAACTGCCTAAATCCTTGGTGGCTGTTCTTTCATATGAAAGATATAGGGGCATATCAGCAACAACCGGCGATAATTATCGCTAAGCGCACTTAGCGCTAGGATAATTATCTCCGGCTAACCTGGATTTTTATCGCTGAGATAGCGTGCCATTAGCAACGCTTATCTCAAAAGCGATAAAAATCCTAGCGCTAACTGCCAAACGTGAGATTATCGCTGGAAACCCAGCGATAATCTCACGTAGTGTGGCGTTAGCTTGATGATAGGGACACACATACTTAGCCATGATATCCACCTTTCATAGGATATCATGGCTAAGTCAGTCCAGAAGCAGGCATTAGGAAAGTAGCGATAACAGGGGTTATCGCTACTTTTCTTGCCGCTATGCTTCATAGCGATAGGAGAAATGTCGCTTAGCAACATTTCTCCAGTCATGTCATGTCAGGAACGGCCACTTTGCATCTCATTAGAGATGCAAAGCTGGGCGTTAAGAATCCAGGCGCTAATGCAAGGTTTCACGCGATAGCGTGACCTTGCTGATTAGGTGATAAAATTATAGCCGCTTTTCGCCCGAAAACGGACACAAAAGCGGCGATAATTTTATATCGCCTCATTGCTGATATGCCCCATAGTATGGTTGCAAACATGATGAACAAGAGCACAATAGAAAGTGTGAAACAAAAACCACCAAAAAGCACTTAGCAACATGATGCAAAAAGACATAAAATTCACTTTTCCTTAAATCATATTGAAAGATGCTGTAACTCAGAATGGGCAGAAACGTGCATAGAGATTTTATCTTTCGTGTTGGAGCCTATTGTTTACATAAAATAAACATGTTATCATGAGTTTCTCCTTTCACCTGATCACTGGACATTTTAGAACAACTGATCAGAAGAAGGGAAGGTCAGGGTGCATTTTCTTTGTTGAAACTGCAGCAGTAATGAAACTCTGTGGCCTGCCTTTCCCCTTGCTTGCTTGCAGAAGGCATTTTGATGTCACAACTCAACTGTAATAACCTATTACAGTTGAGCAGCTGCATCATTTTCATTACCTATAAGGAAATCTACATGGCTTAAAAAACATAAAATACATTGTTTGATACTATAATGGAAACTTCGTTCGTGTTATCTTATTTTAAAAAATTTGTAAGCATGACTGCAACAAAAGTTAGTTTGCATTTCCTTGCTTGTGGGAGTTAGGAAAAAGGGAATCGTTTAATGAAGAGCATTGGTTCTGCAGTCCGCCTGCTTGGGGGTACTTCCTGTCCTTCTATGATTTAACCTCCTATTTTGAAGGTTGACGGCAGTTCACAAAATGGAGGACAGCCCAAGATGTTAAAAAGTTAAAAATAATACAAGAGGACAGTGCCTGCAATTGGTAGGCAGAAGGAAAGACATTTCTAGCAAAGAACATCACACCTTATTTTTGGACAAGGTTATCCCCTACAAGAAGAAATTATAAAAACAGAGATTGGTCACAGATACCCCCCTCTGAATGCACTCTTCCTTGTTGTGTTGTTAAGGAGTATATATATAGTGTTGTTTGTGTTAACTGACGTGATACAATGTTACATAGTCATCTTAATATGGGCTAATAAAAGTGGTAGGCTCCTACATTTGGAGTAGATTGCCAACTTTAGAGTGATCCACAAAAGAATCAGAAGACTGCCCCTGGAAATCGATGGCAGGTGTACAATTTCAAAAATGCTTTAACTATGTACATGTGCATGTACACATATATGTTTTGTATTTTTTCTCACACTTTCGCCAAACCACCATAAAAAAAAAATCAGGTTCTGATGACGATTCTGGCAGACCTGATCCCTGGAGGTTTACCACGGGAGCAGACTGGGACTGACCAATCCGGACAATGGGATAATGGTCTCCTGGACATCGGTGAAATGGCTTGCCGGTGAGTGAGGGATGCTACCTGGGCACAGAGAGTGGGGTCACTAAGAAGAAGGGTCATATGATTCCCGGGCCCATGGAGGGTGCTAGCCTGGTGTGCTTCAGCCTGACTGCTTCCCAAGCCAAACCAGATTCAGTGGAGTAGCTTTCCGGTACTTGAAGGAGACATGATAAGTAACAGAGGACCCTTGTGTGGGAGTCCTTCTTACTGCAGACGTTTACAATGCTGGACAGGCGAGGGTGCTCCGAGTCAGGTGTGGGACTGTCCAAAGACCCAAAACCACACACAAGAGCCCACGCTGCCATGATGAAGGACAAGGGCAACCGAGTGCAGGTCAATAAGATCCTGAAATATGCACACCTCTTCCCCCAGGGATCGGACTGGCAGGAGGCAAACTCTGAGAAACAGGGGGAGGGGGCCACAAACTCTGCACAACTGGACTCTTACTGGCAGATATGATGGTGGCGATCCAATCTACCAGAGATGACATGGTGAACAGAATAGATGCAGTAGCCATTGATGTCAACTTGCTAAGATGTGACCTATGTAAGGTATCTGATAGAGTCACCATGAATGGGCACAACGTGGAAATCCTCGAAACGGAGGTTCGATCTCTGAGATGCACAGTCATAGACTTACAAAAAAAAGTGATCACACTCAATGACCGAGCAGAAGACCTGGAGGGACGGGTAAGAAGAAACAACCTGAGATTTATGGGGTTCCCGGAGTGTGCAAAGGGCCCCTCGAATTAACTGTTCTTAGAGGGCTGGATTACTAGGGTCCTTGCCCCCAAGAGGTTGTCCACATTTTTCAACATTGAAAGAGCCCACAGGGCGCTGGTCCCCCCTCTCCGTCCTGGGCCCACCACGAGCCATCATAGGCTGTTTTTTCAATTACTGGGATAAGGACGTGATCCTGCAGGCCTCTCCCATCAGAGAAGCATTCTTATTTGAGGGTCATTGGATCGCAATTTACCCTTACCACACGCAACGAGTACAAGACCAAAGGAGGACATTCATAGCTGTCAAGAAAAGACTACAAGATGTTGCAATAAAGTACAGCCTCCTTTTCCCGGCCAAATTGCGGATTCAACACAAAGGCACAACTGTATTTTTCTTCTATGCACCAGAGGTATCTAATGGTTGGACACCATGGGAGGACCAGACGCCCACCGAGACGCAATCTCCAGAACATCCAGGTCAACGGAATCTTCGGATCGCCATGGGGGACAGTTGCATGCGACTCGAGCCGAGTCCGGGTGTGCCCTTATGGAACTTTACAACTGGCGGACTCGTTGTCTGACTCGGATGCAGCCACACAGGACTTACTGCTGGACTCTATCGCTTCTAAAAATACTACCTGCTGAAAGAGATGATGTATGACCAGCTACTAGAACAATCAGATAAGTTCTTTGTGAGGTTTGGTCAGAGGCTGTGGTATTTGTGAGGAACTATATAATTTTATTTATTCCCTGTGACTGGTCGGGAGATCCCGCCCCTTGCAGAGACCCGTATGAGAAGCTGGAGGCCTCAACCTTGAATCCCGGCAGTTGCTCTGACACTGGCAATGCAACTCCTACTGGGGACACGGCTACTGCATAACAAGTGACCAATACACAGATAACTCAAAGATATAGATAATGATGCAGTGGATAGTTATTGTTCTGGGGAAAATTGGAAAGGGGTAATGGGGTGGGGAACATGGATCCTAGCTCTTCACACTGCGGGGGGCTGAACTCGAATCACTGTCCATGGGGAGGGGGGAGACAGGGTTTAATTCAGTTGTTTGGGTGTTGAAACGGTTCAGTGGGGTTCAAAGATTCCGTGCATGAAGGTTAGTCTAGCGTTACGAAATTTATCGGTAAGGAAGGGAGAACAATAGGAACAGTGGGAGCCCCTTGGAAGATGGTCGGTATAGTTTCCCCCATGATGAAATTGCTTACCATGAATGTACGAGGTATAGCAATGTTTGGAAAAAGGAGATGGGTGTTTGCCTACCTAAAAGGATATAGAATATCTATAGCATCTCTACAGGAAACTCCTGTCTGGGGAGATACAATACCCTGCATAAGACACAGATGTAAAGGGCGAATATACGCCACCACATACTCAGGATTTGTGTGTTTGGCCCTTATCTAGGTGGCTTCTGGGGTTCCATTCCAGCACTTACATCATGTAACAGACCCCAAGAGACACTATGTGATTCTGCATGGCAGGCTAGATGGACGAAAGGTATGCCTCATCAACGTATATGCTCCTAATTCTGACTGCCTGGAATTCTTTCCTGCCGTGGTAGCTGCAGCGACACCATACCTGGGGGCGGGGTGATCATGATGAGGATGTTAATTTTGTCTTGGATGGGACATTGGAACGTAAGCCCTCCAAACAAAATACCAAACAAAGGTTGACAGAGACCTTCATGGATACCCTATTAGGGATGGGCTTATGGGATATGTGGAGGGTGAGGTACCTGGATAGGAGATCTTTCTCTGGTCACACGCTGGCAACTAACACATTTAGCCGTTTAGACCAATGTTTTTTATCAATGAACCTGGCCCCAGACGTAGAAGGAATAGCTTATTTACCCAGGTGTCTCTCTGATCACTTCCCAGTGTGGCGTACCTTTGGTACCAGGTGTCCCTGACCGGTGATATCTACATGAAGGTTGCAGGTCGAGGCGCTTGCGGATCCACCCTATGCCAAGACAATCAAAGGAGAGTTCTCTAGATTCTTTCAGGAGAATTGGGGGTCGACGTCCACGAGGGCGATGGAATGGGAGGCTGTGAAAGTGGTGATTAGGGGGGCCAGTATAAAATACATTGTATGGAGTGCGCCGATAGCTTGAATGGAATATAAAGGTACAGGAGGGTAAACTAGGGGAGATAGAGGTGAGCTTCCCCACAAACCCCCATCACATAGATGAGCAGTGTGCAGCCCACAGGGAACTATTAGAGTCCTTGCACCGCTTGGAAACATTTTATCATACAGCGTACAGGCAGCACTTGCACATTGGAGGAGATAGATCAGGTGCTTTACTCGCCAAATTGATCAAGAAAAGAAGCCAATATTACCTATAATACAAATGCAGACGGCTGATGGGACTGTGGTATATAACCAAACAGCGAACCTGGGCATTTTGATGGATCACCTGGCTAAGGTGTATACAAAACAATTCTCCCCATCCCTGGAGTTTATTCGGGGAATTTCTGACCTCTCATGGTCTTCCCTGGTTAGAGAAAGAGGGGAGTGCATTGTTGAATGCTCTGATCCCTAGAGAGGAACTAATGGAGACCATGCAGGGTTTAAAACCAGCTAAAAGCCCAGGCAGCAATAGCTTCCCATCTGAGTTATATGGGAGGTTTGCACCCTTATTAGTGGACCACTTATTAGAGGTGTATAATGAGGCCTTACAAGCGCAGGCCTTACCGGCCTCTATGAGCGAGGCCCTAGTGATCATGATCCCCAAATCAGATAGGGATCCACAGCTACCCAGTTCGTATAGACCGATCTCGCTTTTAAATCTGGACATGAAAATCTTGAGTGGTACACTAGCGGCTAGGCTCATACCACATATGCCTTACTTGATACACCCTGATCAATCATAATTCATCCCTAAATGTAGCACAGCCCATAACTTATGACGGTTGGCCCACATATGGCCTTCCCCATCCTTGGAAAGGGAGAACCATGCTTTGGCGCTGCTAGACAAAGATAAAGCTTTCAATTAGATGAATTGGTTCTTTATTTTGGCAGTCCTGCATGCAATGGGGGTGGGAACGGGATTCCTTAGGTGGTTACAACTGTTGTACACATCTCCTCAAGCCTGGGTGCAAATTTGTGGTATGACTGCAAGGGCCTTTACGCTGAGGCATGGCACTAGACAGGGGTGTCCACTGTCGCCGCTTTTATTTGCGGCAGCGATGGAACCTTTGGCGACAACTTTGAGGAAGCGGATGGATGGGTGGGGGATTATGTTGGCGACACTTATCATGTAGTTTCTATGCATACAGATGATACCTTGGTGTATATTTGGCAATCAACGCAAGCAGTTCCTATATTATTGGATATAGTGCAGAGATTCGGTGAAGTATCAGGACTAAAAGCAAATCCCAATAAATCAAAGCTACTTCCAATTTAACGGCTGGCCCAGAGGCCTCAGGATTTGTTTCCAGTGGTAGGACTCCTATGGGTGGAGGTTGAACCCAAATATCTAAGAATTAGACTGCTGCATACACCCAAAGGATACCAGGAGCTCAATATAGGGAAGGTTGTAGAAGGTATACGGGGTTCGCTGCGCTTTTGACAAGAGCTACCGCTGTTCCGTTATGGGCAGTGTTGCTATTATAAAAATGATCATTTTGCACCGTGCTTATACATGGTACAAAATTCGTTCTATAAAATCCCTAATCACTTTTTCAAAACACTAAATAGTCTGATAATAGAAATTTTATGGGGCTCTAATCATAAAAGGGTAAGTCTAGCGGCTATACAGAGAACATGGGAAAGTGGGGTGCTGGAGTTCCCCTGTCTAGAATTTTACTATATGTCCTCCTAGCTACAACATGCAATTCATTGGCTAGATGAAAATGAAAACTGGGTGAAGAGGCTCCAGGTGGGAACCTTCACAGGAGGCTCTCTACCAGAACTCCAAGAGTTTCCCCCAATTGTCCTTACATAATTCAACATGTAGCGAAGTACTGGGAAAATACTGTTAAAAAAGTGATAGGCCAAGCCCCATATGCCCCAGATACGCCGCTATGGGTGAAAGAACCGTGCTCCAATATTGCGAACTCTATGTCAGTGCAAAAGGGGAAAGAAGGTGGTTGCCTGTCAATGGGAGACCTCTTTGCAAATAAACAATTTATTACCCGAGAAAATGCAGAGTTCACTTTCAAATTAGGGAAAGGGCAGTTTTTACAATAAAGGAAGATCTCCCAGGTGACCCGAGAATTATGGGCCTCCTTTCCAGAGAAGCCACCTGTAACGGATGTGCTCCATCTAATACTTTACATGGCGCAGGGACATTGCTTCATTGCCCACTTAAATCGAGCAATCCGTAACGATATGACGGTTCAGACACTCCCCATCCAAACACGGTGGGACGAAGCTACTGCAATCCCCTGACAGCGCAGGAATGGGTCAAAATACATAAATTAAAGGAATGAACTCAAATGCACGGTTTAAATTGGTTCAATACAACTTCATGCACCAAACATACCTCACCCCCAAAACACTAAGTAGAATATATCCGAACCGTACAAGTATCTGTCCCCGTTGTAAGACACAAGAAGCGGACTTCTTACATATGGTCTGGTATTGTCCGGTCATAACAGCCTACTGGACTGAAATTTTAGCCAAATGGAAAGAAGATACAGGGTGGGAGGTACCTGCAGAGATATACGCACAGCACTGTTAGGCCTACCACCTACCCCCAAGAATAGAAGACTAAGCAGGCAATTTGCTTTGCTGGGACTCGTACTTACAAAACGCCGAATCGCCATATCATGGATGACTTCCGCCCCATCACGCACAGGGATGTGTAGGCAAATGGGCGACTGCAGAAGCAGTGCAAATGGAACAGGTTAGGCATGATGAAAAAGTGGAGGATGACTTATGAGCGTAGGCAGCAATGTTAATGGATATGAGAGGTACATAACCACTATGACGCCTCCTGCTCTGGACTCTGTCCGCCATTATCATCCCGTAAATGACAGAAAGGAGATGGGCGGCAACAGGATAGGAGATGTGGAGATACACGATAGGCAAATGAAAACAGGAGAGATGTAGTGCTAGCATGATGGCAAGGAAGTGGGTGGGAAGGGAGGATTAGTTGGGCTGTTAAAAAGATGTTTTGGGCAATGAAATTATTGTTTATGAATAGTACAACATGTTTACGATCACAAATGAAGAAGCAACTAACTGTCTTTTAAGGACTGGAATGAAGAAGGGGGGTATCTACTCATTTTCCTGATGTCTCAAATATGTATCTATACCTGATAACGTCTTTATATGTTATAAAAAAAGCCAATGAAGATAGTTTAAAATAAAATTTAATAAATCAAGTTGTCCCTTCCCTTTCCTTCATTGGAATTAGCTTGACCCCCCTTTTGACATATTAATTTGTTTATATATTACCTGATTTATCCTCTGATGCAGGTCTCTCAACATTCCACTCCTGCTCAAGGCCTTACACTGCCATCTAGTGGTAGTGCCAAATAACAGCAACAGTCTTTAAAATTCCTTTTGTATCTTTATATCAGGGTCACTTTGTTGCACTTAGCATCCTTGCACTAACTCTGGACTGTTCCCTTCCAACATTCCCCCATTGTAACACAATTTACAGAGATGACATTTCTTATCATACCATTTCACGAATTCCGTTTCTTAGAATCAGGATCTCGAATTTTGGACAGTAATTGCAAATAGTAAATAGGGCCCTATATTTGAGGAAATACCTGAAGTTGTGCTGGGTTATGTTTTTTCGGTGTTTTGACCCAATTAGGGTCAAAACACCGAAAAACATAACCCAGCAAAGCGCATTAACATTATCATCTTCCTTTACTTTATATATGTTAACACTGCCTAAGAGACATCTGCCTGGCAAAGGTATGGAGTGATTTTACAATAGCTCTGAAGTGCATCTTCATAACTAATTGACAGCGTACCTGAGCAGGCGGGCTCGGTGGCGCTCCAGTGGGGCCTGGACGCATTGATGCATGTGAGCACGTCGGGTCCTTGCAGTTCATATCCCAGATAACAATGGAAATGGGCCTTTCCGCCCGCGTGCAGATCCATTACTGTGACATCTCCGTAATCAGGCCTCCGGGGAAAGTTGCAGCTCAGCATAAAAACTACGAGACAACAAAAACATAAATTTGAAAAGAAAGGCTCGGCGGCAGCATATGTCTTGAACGGGATGATAGAAACAGAGAAACAACAACGAAACAGATCCTCAAGTCATCATTTTTTCATGTTCCCCTTGTATTACAGAGAAAAATGGACAAGCATGAGCCGTGATCGTCCGGCAATCTAAGGGGCAGATTTATGACAACTGGCGCATCCCTCCATATCAGCAGGGATGCGCCAGTTATTATGCGCCACAGCTGCGCCACCATGGATGCGCCGCATTTATAATGCGGCGCACCATGGGGCAAAAACGGCACAGATGCGTGACGCATCTGTGTCGAAAAGTGGCGCATTGCTGGAGTTGCGTCGCAAGCGCGACGCAGCTCCAGCAATGATCTGGGGGGCCCTATCTATACAATGCTGCGTCAATCCTTACGCCTGCTTCAAGCAGGCGCAGGGTTTTGACGCAGCATGGGCCTAAAAGTGACTGAGTGAAATCTTGTAGATTTCACTCAGCCACTTTTAGGAGGCGTTCCTGCGCCGGAACGCCCCCACCTGCCCTGGAACGCCTACATGTGGCGCAGGGCTTTACAACGTGACGCATCAGGTAGATGCGTCACGTTTGTAAATACCCCGCACCATGGCGCAGGATTTGCGCCGCTGCTGCGTCACAAAAGTGACGCAACGGCAGCGTAAATGAGGCGCAAGTGCAACATAAATCTGCCCCTATATTTTTTCCTGCAAGAGAACTCACAAGCGGTGGGTTTCATCCGCAAATTGCTGTACGATTACATTTTTATTTTGATTGCACAGCGGCGTAGAAAGTAACAAACAGAAAAAGGGAAATAATGTATTTATTTGTGGTATAATCAGAACTAATTAGTACCGTCGGCTGCGCTGCCGCCTCTGGTGCAGGAAACCAGGGTTCGAGCCTCGAGGTCGCGTCCACATCCTGTGATTCTGGGAAAATCGCTTAATCTCCCCGTGACTGAATGTGTAATGTAAATACGGTGCTATGTAAAGCGCTCCGATTCCGATGCAACAAACAAAAAAAAAACATATGGGGAGCAGAAGAAGTCAAAATGCAAACATCTGAGCACCCAAGGAGAGCAAAACCTTTCTTTACAATTATGTACAATGCATCCTTTTACATATCCAGTGGTGCAACTTCAAGTTATGGCAGGGTACGCTGCAATTGCAAGGAATCTGTAAAAAGTGCCAACGCTGGTAGTCACACAGATCTACAAGTGTCCTGAGCGAGGTGGGGGCCCTGGTCGAGGGGAGGAGACATCTGCGAAGGGGGGTCACCTGCAGCCTGGGAGGATACATCTCAGCATATGTGAGGCTCGTGTCTTTGTCCTTACCATGCTTTTGGACTGTCTTAACACCGTCAACTTGCCAACTTTACCCGGTGGTTTGAATAACACACACAACATGGGGGCATATCAACAACAACCGGCGATAATTATCGCTCAGCGCTCTTAGCGTGAGGATAATTATCGCTGAGACAGCGTGCTATTAGCAACGCTTATCTCAATAGCGATAAAAATCTACACGCTAACAGGCTAACGTGAGATTATCGCTGGAAACCCAGCGATAATCACACGTTACCTTGTTGATAGGGACAGGCAAACTTAGCCATGATATCCTCCTTCCATAGGATATCATGGCTAAGTCTGAAAATTAGCAGACGTAAAAAAGCAGCGTTAACCGCGGTTAGCGCTGCTTTTTTTGTCTCTAACAGGGTTAGCGACATTCTTGATAATAGGAGAAATGTCGCTTAGCGACATTTCTCCTATTATTTTACTCTGGAACGCCCCCTTTGCATCTCATTAGAGATGCAAGGGGAAGCGTAGAGTAAAAGGGTGCTAACATGCAAATATGCGTGTTAGCACCCTGTTGTTGATAGGGTGCTAGTTTTATCTCTGCTTTTTTGGCTTTTCAAGCCAAAAAAGCAGAGATAAAGCCCTTGTTGATATGCCCCATGATTCCCTGGTGCCTGGACGTCAATGTGTCTACATAGCGCTTGCATTGGTTTGGGGTTTTCATAAAAACAGTACTTCTAAGAAATTAAGATTCCTGTGCTGATACCACAGAATGTGCTGTTACTATGAACTTTAAATTGCAATACTGACCCACTTTAATTGCTCTACATGTATCTACCACAAAAGGGTTAAAGGGTGAGTTAAGTCTGCTGGGGTTGGAACCTGAGACCAGCAGGATTCATAAAGCAATCAGCTAGAAGGCATTGACTAACTGAGCTACACCATAGGGTGGGCTAGTGGTTGCCACATGTCGTCTGACACCCTTTAACAGGTCCAAGCTCTCTCAGTATCATTAATGCCTTTACTAGTCTTCCTGATGGTTAGGCAGGAGAAGTTACAATGGAAACCAATGACTCTTGACTCTGATTTGTGTTACACCAATACAGAAACCACACGATTACTTGCTTGGTTTCCAGCATCAAACATTTGACACAAGTCAAAGGACATGACCTCGTAAAATTCTGGGGAACACCTGCAGAATGTTGTGTTGCATTACGTCAGGTGACTTTATTTTATTTGATGCTTAAAAGGAAATACCATGAGCTACAATTCTCTAGTTAATAACCCAGTCTACAATGTGTGCGGTGTTTGAGGACGCATAGCAAACTTGTATGTGACATATCTTGTCTAACTTTGCCTCCGTAGCATTTAAACCTATAGACAGTTATTTGACGTTAAAAAGGTTTTAGGGCATAAGAGTCCCTAATCTAGGTAGGGGCTACTAAGACGAGGCCATATTAGAATATCGGTTTTGTTACAGAAACCATGGAGCAACTATGTTTTCGAGTTTATGCAGGTCCAGCAGGTTAGGTGTGAATCTTTACTGAACACGGCGCCTCAACAATTAATATTTTTTCGTCTAAAAGCTAAGCTTAGAAAACATATCGATGCACTGAGCTATCGATACATTAATATAAACATGTTCGATAAAAGTTTATGCCCTGTATTACATCACAATTGCTGCCTGCTGAGGCAGTCAGTGCATTTTGCTGCCAAGTCAAAGTGCCGAGCGGAGAGGGATTTTGCAAATAAACCCCTCTCCTCCCAGAAGGCAGGCACAAGATTCTATAGGTCTCTTCTTCCACCAGCCTGTCACTTCAGCCCAGCAGTATATTGGACCACCAGCGGACATGTCTGTGCATGGAGGAATGGGGTCATGTGGTCTCTCCATCAGTCGAGGATGCCTCCAAGGTCTCCACACATACCAACAGGACTCCTTGAGAGACATCGGTTCTTCTGAAAATGTTATTCAAATTTAGATCAAAAATAGCTTTTATAGTATGGGATCTTCTAGTGCAAACCATATCGGTACACGACATAAAATTGGTGCTGTGCACCAGAATTAATGGGGTCTTATTGGCATGGGGATGCTCCACCATATATAAAGCCCCATCTACTCATCAAAAAGACAAACCTTTGTTCACACTGGCAGGAAAACCCCAGTGATAGATGCTGTACCCATTCTTACCAGGAAATGAATAATCTAGGGTTCATACAACCCGGGAGAAGGTGAACATTCATTTGAGTAGTATGAACCACCCACTTACATAATATGGCCCAATGATTAATGCTCAATGGTTACAAAATATGTATTAAGCTATAATGATAACATGTTTGATAAACTCTATTTTTTTAAAGGGAATTCAAACTTACTCTGATAATGAAGTTGGAAAGTGCCAATTCCTTCATCTTGGAAAGTCCTGAAGTAAACTGAAATTGTATTTGTTGGGCTTCGGATCACCTGACCTTCAACCAATAGAGTTTCATTGGCTAGTACGACTAGCCCATCTTCACCAACTCCACGTATAGAAAGCTGTTCTCCCTCTGACAAGTTTACACTCTTTACCTGTGTAAAATAAAATATACATGTGAACTTTTTTCAATGGTTCTTCCAACAAATGTAAATACATCTGATACCCTGTTGGAAGGTGGATTATTAGTAGGGGTAAGTATGCACTTACCACTAACAATAAGGCCACAGACGCAATATAAGGTCGCAATACATTAGCTCCTGGCTCAAACCTTGGTAGCTGGCTGCGAGCAGGCAGATTTAACTCTGGACATAGGTATGTAAAGCTTTTAACAGAAGCAATAAATTAAATAAGTAAGACACAACACACAAGAAAAATCCCATACCAATTTATGAAAATAGGCACTCTTCTTATCTGTAAAATGACACCCAAACGACAAAAATCCAACTTAGGTAACCAGAGATATGAATTTTTGAAGATCAAACACTTTCTAGTGCTTGAAGACATATAGCACCAACTTGGGACATCTGCTTGCGCTTGATCAAGACAAAGTCAAAGTTTGAGACTGACTGCGATGGAGCCCTGGTTGGATACACTAAGCAGGAGGCCAAGGTCAAAATTTTACCTTCAAACTAAACTTTTAAACTTTTCTGGAGGATTGTATCTAGAAAGCGAGCAAGGCACTTCATCAGACCAGATTCACTTGGTTCAGTGGGTGCCCCCATTCAACTCCTGGAGTGCTTGATCTCCCGAGTTTTCAGCGGGAAAAAACTGAAGTCCAGGCAGAGTCACAATTGAACGTAGTGGGCTTGACTCTCGACGTTAGGTCGGTCGACAGTTGAAGCTTTTCCTAAAAGTTGCTCCAAACTTCTGGGACTTCTTCCTGAAGATCCTTTTGATGTTTTTAAATGTAAAAACACAAATCCAAGGGTCTAGAAGCTCAGAGATGGTCTTTTGAACTTTGGAACTACAATTCCCACAATGCACCCAGGCAAATCATTAAATGTCCACTGGACGCACCCCAGGCTAGGGATGTCTTTAGGGAGATGGGGCAGGGAAGCTCTGTTAACCAATAACCTGTTGCTTTCAGGAAGTCCACTCCTTAGTCCTTTTTGAAGCAAGGCAAAGTCATCAGGACTGTAGTTTTAAGTGTGCAGCAGGCGCTGTCCTTCAGAGTGCAATCCTGTGGGGTGCAGCCCAGGGTGTCTGTAGGGCCTTCATTCTTCTCCTGGTAGTTACAGGCAGCAGATCTGAGTTGCAATGCAGCTCTCACATATTTATTCAATGTTCTGGGGCGACAAGCAGGGGGTACCCCTGACCAGGGGTACAGGGTGCCACCCAAAAGCATGACAGCTTCCTCCAAAATGAGGCATTTTCTTGTCCCACATAGTACTGAACTTTAACATTTAGGATGGAGATTCTCTCATCTTGGGAGTAAGAGCGTCCTCAACCAACCCACTGGTGTGGCTCGTTTCCCTTAAAACTCAATTTCCAGACCTCCTGCAAATTTTACTATTGGGGCTGCCATCTGCCGGGGGTAGGGGATAAAGAAAGAGAGTAGGCATTGCTGGTATTTCTCACTGTCCTTCTCTCTTTGAAGCCCAGCTTGATTTACGCAGCCCCCGTCCTGTTCTCTGCAACTGCAGAGCTCCCCCCATAAAATAATCTCTGTCTCTGTTCAGGGCGCTTATCACCTTATCAAAACAGTTTGGCTAAGCCTGTTAAGGCAGACAATCCAGACAGGCTACTAGAGCACTGGATTTCCGCTCACAGAAAATAAAGTTCTATAACTTCTCCCCTTTCTTAGTTATGGTACATTCAACAGTGGCAAGTTGTTGGATTCATCATTACCGATCTTTTAAGTCCTTGAAATCATATTTTAGCTCACTCCTATTAATAGTAACACTGTAATACAGTATTCCCATGTTAGCCTATGGAGCTAACATGCTACATTGGGAGAAAACGAAATTGGCAATTTTCCCCTCACCAGGGCATATAAAACATATTTGATATTGTCCCTGCTTATAGGTACATGGCACCCCACCAATGGGGCACCTAGGGGAGACCTTAAGGGTTACGTACATGTGCAGTAAAAGATACATTACCTCTTTGGAAGCACCTTTAATTCCAAAGTCAAACTTGCAAATAATTTACTTTTAAAGACAGTCTGCAAAGCGGGGCTACCTTTAAAAATGACAGCAAGCAACACAGCAGTGCACACCCCAGTGCAGGAAATCTACTGGGCTTCTAAACCTCCCAGCCCTACTATAAAATGGGGACTTATAGGTAGTTTGATTCCCCTTCCCTTACTATATACACTAGGGACTTACAGAGGTCTGTCATTGCCAATTGTAATTATACCAAATTACTATATATTTTTTAATCAGAGCACTGGCCCAGGGCCTGGTTAGCAGAGCCCAGGGCAAGTCAAAGTCAGTTACCATCAGTATCAGTCAAAAAATGGAAGTGAACAGGGCAAAAAATTATGACTTTCTTGCATACCCTATTAATCAAAATGTGCAGTCAACATTGCACAATGTGTTGTGTGTTGTGCTTCCAGGATGTCTTGCTACTGCTTAAAGGGAAGATATCCCTTTTGTACTATGGAAGGGCCAGCAATTTATAGAGGCGGCATATGGTCATTTGGATGGGGTCTTTACCAGCGCAAATGAAGAAATCCCCTTTGGCATGTCCTTATTGGGAAACATGCATGGAGCCAACACAGATCAAAGAGAGCTAGACTGCATACCAACAAGGAGGGGAATTTCTTTTTGTGCATGTCAAAGGTCTTTCGGGTGAAGTAGGGAAGGCCCTTTGTAACTACAGCACGTAACAACCACACTCGTAGAGGCTCTCATTTATTTTTTATTTTTTTGAAAAACCTTTATTGTGCACATTTACATCATCGTACAACGCACTGTCACCGTCCAGGTGGTGAAGCAGTTAAACAAAGTGTATGCTTCCAGATATTAGAACACAGCCATTTAGCCGACATCCCGGGGGTCCGGCGGCATCATACAGGGGAGCATGCGTACAGAAGGGAGGTGCGTGCGCTGTGAAGGGAGTAGGCGTGTGGTGCTGTGTATGTGCTTTTAATTTTTTGTGGTGCTCCAGGTGCATGTTATCGGTGATAGAGGATGGCGCTGTAATCCAGCCCACTCCACGGCCACGCCGGCCGCCGCCCAGGCCCCGATCCAGAGACCCATCGGACGTCGCTGTTACCCCAAACGTAAAGGCCTCCGGGTGGCCGAGCGCCAGCAGCGTGCCCAGAGCGTGGGCCGAAGCGCGGCAAGGATAGCGCAGTATAGCTCACAGCGACCCATAGGGCAGCGCATAGATCTGGCGAGTCTGGTATGCAGCATCATAGTCCTTATCTATCCCGTGTATGCATGGCAATAGTATGTGTTAAGGTTAGGGTCGTGAACTCAAGTAGGGTTGAGGGGAAGGGGGGGAAGAAGGGGGGGGAGATCATTCTGCGGTAGAGCAGGAGGGTCATCATCCGCCAGACTGGGCACAGCAGGACCGCGTAGTGTGCGCGGGGAATCGCAGGCTAAGGGAGGGGAACAAAAGGAAAAGAGGGCTTTCAAGTGGACTGGAATTCCCCAGTGTCCGTGCCCGCACCCGCCCGCCACCACCCCCAGGGCATCCGGGACAATCAGGGGCAAGTAGGGAGGGGGGATAAGAGCCACCCTCCCAGCAGCCCTGGGGCCGCCGCCGCCCCGCCAGCAGAGGTGCGACAAACCCCAGGGATTCAGGTTATCCCCCTGTCTTGGCAAGCCCTCTGGAATGTCCCAAGGAGATTATCCCAAAGTTGGGCGATGGGGAACTTCCGGAGCCCTGCCGTTTCCTCGCGAAGGAGCACCGCGCTCTCCGCCTGCGCCCAATTAACAAAAGAGGCTCTCCAATGGCGTACGTGTGGGGGAGCGGCTGCCTTCCAGTGCTTGGTAAGCATGCGTTTGGCCGTTATAAGGCCCATGTCCCAAAAGCGTGCCTGTACTTTATTTTCTTTTGTGCGCCGATAGAGTCCTAGAATGCATGTTTCCCATGTATGCGGGAGCCGCCCATCGGCGCCGTGCGCGAGCAGTGTCAGCACCGCTTCCCAGTACGCCTGTATCTCTGGGCAGTGCCATAGCATATGTAAGAGGTCCGCTCCCGGCAGTAAGCATCGCGGGCAGGTTGCGTCTGTCCTCGCAAAGTATCTGTTAATTTTATCGGGGGTGAGGTATGCGCGTTGTAGTATGTAGTACTGTATAATTTTAAAGCGGGGATTGCGTGGGATGTTCATCGGGCCGGTCAGTATCATTGCCCATTCTTTGTCCGTCCAGTCTCTTCCCCTGTCTGTCGTCCAGCGCTCCCTCAGTGTTGTTGTGGATGGCTGCGAGTGCGCCTGTAGTGCCTGCGCCAGCCAGTGTACGATGTGCGCGCCATGGCCCATAACGTGTAGGTATTGCATGAAGGTATGCACCGGGGGCTCCTCTGTCATGTCGCCCCAGGAAGCCGTGAGTGTGCGCAAGAGGGAGGCGTGTAGGAGGAACTGTCCCGCCGGGAGAGTCGTGTCTTCAGCCAAGTTGGCGAACGTGAGCAGTTCGCCATCAGCATACAAATCGCTCAGTGTGCCCACCCCCGCCTGATCCCAGCCAGCTAAGTGGGCCTCCGTGAGCGGCCCCGTCGGGCCAGGCATTCCCAAGAGTGGCATGCTCGGGGCATAAGGTTTAGTAGCACGCGTGAGACGAAGGCTCCTCAGAAAGCATCTGCGCGCCACTGCCAAGTAGATCTGGGTGGGGCAGGGTGCGCGGGTTATCGGGTGAAACAGCGCATTAATTTGCATTTGTGTCCATGCAGCCATATGTGTGGCAGTGTCCTCGAGTTGTTTGCCACTCAGCCATCCCGCCACCCATTGCATCTGTGCTGCGAGATAGTACAGTTCCAGGTTAGGAACCGCCAGGCCCCCCGAGTCTGTGGGCATATATAATTTAGTGAGCGCCACTCGCGGCCTCCCCTTGTTCCAGATGAGGGAGCGGAGCAGCGCCTCTAGGTCACGAAAGAGCCTGACGGGTACATACAGAGGCATATTCGCAAAATAATAGAGGAGGCGAGGCAGCACAATCATTTTGGTCAGTGCCACGCGGCTGGGCACGTTAAGGGGTAGGGTATTCCAGAAGCCAATTTGCGCTCGGACAGAAGCGATCGCCCGGCAGAGGTTCCCTTCCAAGATATCTGCCGGTGTTCTATATATTCGTATCCCTAGGTATCGGAAAGTGGTGGGATGCCATTGCAGCCTGTCTCCTCCCAGCCGGATGTCACATTCAGGTACGTCTGGATTAAAGGGGTACGCCCCCGACTTGGCCCAGTTAACTCTCAGGCCCGACATTCCCTCAAAGTTGCGGAAAATGTCAGCGAGGGAGGCAGGGATGGCAGCTATGTCCCTGACGTACAGCAGCAAGTCATCTGCATACAGTGACACTGCGTGCAAGCCATCCGCCAGCGGGATTCCCCATTCCAGCCCGTGCACTCTGAGGGTCGTGGCCAGTGGTTCCATGGCCAGTGAGAACAGTAGTGGCGATAATGGGCAGCCCTGGCGGGTGCCTCTGCGGACCCGGATGGTGTCCGAAAGGAGGCGGCCCGTGCGGACCCGGACTGTCGGCCCGCCGTAAAGCAGACCAATCATAGCCCGGTATCCCCCCCCCAGTTGATACTTCTCTGTAACCGCCCGCAGATACGGCCACTCTACAGAATCGAAAGCCTTCTCCAGATCCAATATAAGGCATTCCGCTCTCGGCCACTGCTGCGCAGCGTATTCCTGTACCCGGAAGAGGCAGCGTATGTTGAAGGAAGTGTGGCGTGTGGGGACAAACCCATTTTGGTCGCTGTGTACTAGGGTGGGCACATGGGGGGCCAGTCTCCTAGCCAAAGTAGAGGCCAGGATTTTATAATCTGTGTTCAGGAGTGCCAACGGGCGGTAAGAGCCCACCTGTGTACTATCCTTGCCCGGTTTAAGAATAGATACTAGTGTGGCCTCATTTAATGTTGGGGGTAAAGCGGCATCTTCTGCTGCCGCGGTATACATCCTCAGCAGCTCCGGAATGAGAACATCCGAGCCGGCCTTGTACAGCTCCGCCGGCAGTCCGTCCGGGCCCGGCGTTTTGCCATTTGACAGATTAAATATGGCTTCTCGGAGCTCGTCAGGCTCCAGAGGGGCACCCAATTCGTCCTGCTGCGCAATAGTTAGTTGCGGCATTTGCAGGGGGGAGAGGTAGTCGGTTATAGCCATAAGAGGGACCGCCAAGCGGGAGCGATACAGCTCTTCATAATGGGCCGTGAAGGCATCGTGGATACCAATCTGTGTGTACACCAGTTCCCCCCCCCCCCGTCCGTATAGCCGCTACTGGGGTTGAGCGGGTTTCCTGAGAGATTAGCCATGCTAACAGTTTGCCAGGTCTGTCGCCAAGGTGATGCGTTCTCGCCGAGTGCGCGGCATAATTTACGTTTCGGAGTCGCTCTAAAAGGCGTGTATGTTCCGTGCGAGCCTCTTGTAGCGGGCCCCCGTCGCCAGCCACAGCCCCCTCCTCCCGTAGCAGTAAGTCCGACTCTAATCTAGTTAAGTCCCTCTCCAATTGATGCCGTATGTGTCCCTGCGCATGCAAGCAATGTCCCCGAAGCACTACCTTGAAGGCGTCCCACTCCGTCTGCGGAGTGGACGCCGTGCCAGCGTTGTCCTCGAAGTATTGCGCGATGCGTGCAAGCAAGTTATCCCGGAAAGCCGCGTCCAGCAGCAGCGTAGGCTGTAGGCGCCAAGTGGGGACAGGAGGGTGCGGGTGTGCCCAGGCTATTGACATGAAGTGTGGGTTGTGGTCTGAGTGTGTGCGGCCCATGTATTGCGTGTCCGTCACGTGGGGTAAGAGGGCAGTGGAGGCCATGAACCTGTCCAGTCGGACATGTAAGTCGTGAGCGCCAGAATAGTAGGAATACGTCCGCAGCCCCGGATTGCGTTGTCGCCAAACATCATGTAGGTCCCATTGCGCAGCCCATTCTAGTAGCGCTTTTGTGGCTCCCCGTGTAGAGGCATTGGCGGGTGGTGGGAAGGAGCGGTTCAGCGCCGTATCTAGTGTGCAATTGTAATCGCCCCCTATTATCCACGAGGTTGCGTGCCAAGGTGCCATGACCCGTGAGAGCCGCGCCAGGAAGCTGCCCTGATCTACATTGGGGGAATAGAGGGATACCAGCGTAAGAGGTTGGCCATCCAATCTGCCCTGCGCAGCCGCATATCTGCCCTCCCGGTCCACTGCCACCTCTGTAGTTACCCAAGGGGTCCCAGGGCGGATCCATATCAGTGTTCCGCGTGCGTAGGAGGAGCATTCCGTAGCGTAGATCTGCCCTCGCCATCTACGGCGCAGCGCCTGCACTTCGGCTCCGTTCAAATGGGTTTCCTGGAGTAGCGCTATGTTGATTTTATGGCGTTTTAGGTATGAGTATATATGGTAGCGTCTGGCTGGTGTGTGCATTCCCCTGACGTTCCAGGTGCATATTTGTACATTAGCCATAGCAGCTGCTCGTGCGTGTGCGCCTCCTCCCCTCCCAGGGTGCGGTCCCCCGCTCAGAGGCCCCCCAGCCCCAGCAGTCCGTCCCAGCCACGCAGCCATTGCAAATGTCATATTCGCAGTACCATGATCTCCAGCAGGGTAGTGGGATAGGGAAAAGGGGGAATGTAAAAGGCCTTAACATGGCAACAGAGTCCAAAATACCAAAAGGTCGGCCGCACAACAGGTCGCCGTCCAAACACTCAAGTGAGCTCGCGAACTATACAGTCTAAGGGGGTGCTTGTGGTTACGTTCTAACAGTAATCAAAACAGTGCAGTTGTGGGTGTGCCCAGTGTCTCTCCCGGGTGTGGTGTGCAGGCCCCCGCTGGCCAGCGGACGTCCAGTGTCTCCTGTTCCATGCCGTGGCGGCTGCGCGCGCAGGTATCAATCAAGGGCGTGCAAGGGTATCAGGGGGGGTGCAAGTCCCCTCCCAGCCAGGTCAGGCCGCAGCAGGCTGGCAGTGAGCCGCAGCGGGGCACTCCCTTGTTTCTGCAAAGGGGGTGCATGAGTCGCATATGGAGAAGTAGATAAAGTACTTACAGTGGCCAGTTCCGTGCTTCGGCTCCCCAGGGCAGCGACAGTGTGAGCGTCGGCAGGCCCAGGACAGCCCCAGGGCCAAGCGGAGCAGCCAGGTAGGAGCCCAGGCGGGTTCGCGCTATGCAGCTGACAGCGGCCCGGTCTCAAATTCCGTCAGCCAAAGAGATCCACCGTCTGGGGTGTGACCTCTGGGGGTCCCCCAGAGCTCTGCGTGTCCGGCAGTCCATATATCGCCTCATCGTCCGTAGAAGACGCTGCTGGGCTAGCGCCCGGGTGGAGCGACGGCGCCGGGGAGTTGCTGATTGCCGCCACTCTGCGCAAGGCATCTTGTTGCTCCTGCTGGACTAGGGCTGCCGGCGGGGAGCGGCGTACTGCCTCCCCGAGCAGCGGTGGCGTGGATGATCTTCGGCGACGTCGCCTCCCCGGACCCCTGGACCTCTCCATCGTGTTGGTTCCCGGCGCCCTTCGCGGCGCGTCAGGCATTCCTCCATCCAACCAGGCCTCGGCCTCCTCAGAGTTCATGAAGAAGTGTGTCTTGTCACGTATCACTACTCGTAATTTGGCCGGGAAAAGTAGCGAGTACTTGAGGTTAGCTTCGCGCAGCCTTCGTTTTACAGCTAGGAAGGAATGCCTCTGTCTCTGCACTTTTGCAGTGTAGTCCGGAAAAAACATCACCGTAGCGTTCTCTATGGTGACTTCCCCTAGATTCCTGGCTTCGCGCAGGATCGCGTCCCGGTCTCTGTAGTTGAGTACTCGAAGGAGGAATGGTCTGGGGTTAGAGCCCGGAGGGAGCGGCCGCATGGGCACGCGGTGGGCTCTCTCTACCACAAAGTAGGGGGAAAGCGTGCCATCTGGCAGTAGGTCTCGCAGCCAGTCCTCAACCCTACGGGCGGGATCCGCTCCTTCCCATTTCTCCGGGATGCCCACGAGGCGGACGTTGTTTCTCCGTGCCCGTCCCTCTGCATCCTCGGCCCTGCCCTCCAAGAGGTCCATTCTGGTTAGGAGGTCCTGCACCTTTTTGTCTGTCTGTGTCGTCAATGGTTCAATCACCGCCACTCTGTCTTCCAGAGTCTTGGTGCGGTCTTGCAGCTTCTTGTGATCGGCTCGGAGGTGGGTCAGATCTATCGCCACGCCATCAATTCTGGTCTCCAGAGAGGTGCGCGTCTGTTGCAGCGACTCTTCCATCCGCTCCATGGCTGCCAAGACGCTGTCCAGCTTCGCCGCCACGTGGTCGGTATCCATCTTGTGTGCCGTTTTCGTTTGCTTTCCCTTTGCCGCTGCAGGTCCCGATCCAGTGCGTGTCCGCGCTCCTCCAGGCATGGAGCTGGTGGCCCGCGCAAAGTAGCGACTCCTGGCGTTGTGAGGCAGGGGCCCGTCGTTCGTGGTAGGTCACCTCAGCGCCCCTGGGGTCGCCGCTGTGGGCTCCGCGGCGCCTCGCCGCTCCAAGTCGTCGGGCCGCACGCAGCGCGTTTCACCCGTTGCAGATCTCGAGGCTCCGAGCAGCGCAGGGCAGATGTCTCTCCCCAGGGGATCAGGGCGCGTGTGCGGCTCCTATCCGCTCCGGGCTCGCGAAGCTTCGTCGCAGCAGGTAGGGTCACAGGTGGTGCGTTGTACTGGTCTGTGGGGAACCTGTATGGGAGAGGCCGGGCTATAGTGCATCAGCTGCCAGGCCGGAGCGGGGGGAGGGGGAGGTGAATCCCCTGCGTTCCGTCGCGGTTCCAAGGGTCGCTGTCTCCTCCTCGGGTTCCCGCTTCCGCCCTCTCTCCGGCTCTACCCCGCTGGCCCCCAGGCCCCTGTCCGCCGACTCACGCGTATGCTGGGCGTCAGAGATGGCATCCGCGTGGCTGCTCCAGGCCGCTCCCAGCCCACCGTCGTCGTCCGGCAGCTCCCCACGGGGGAGGGGGGGGCCTCCAGGTGCCCCCGGTCACTATGCCCGTCTCGCAGGGGTGCCACGGCAACAGCTGCGGGGCTCCTCGTAGGCCGCAGGTCAAGGCCTGTTGGGTCGTCCCGAGCCGCGGGCTCACGTAGGCGTCGTCTCTAGGTGGGGAACAACCTTTACAACGCAACTTTTACAACGCACTACCATTACAACGCATTTTTTACAACGCATAATCCATTACAACGCATGATATTACAACGCATGACACTACAACGCATTTTTAAAAACTACCTTTACAACGCATTCCATTACAACGCATACTACCATTACAACGCATACCATTACAACGCATAATATTACACTATACTATCCAACACTTACCCTACCCTACTGATGCACCCCCTGGAGTTAGAATAGTAATTTTTACCCCTATACTATCCAACACTTACCCTACTGATGCACCCCCTGGAGTTAGAATAGTAATTTTTACCCCTATACTATCCAACACTTACCCTACTGATGCACCCCCTGGAGTTAGAATAGTAATTTTTACCCCTATACTATCCAACACTTACCCTACTGATGCACCCCCTGGAGTTAGAATAGTAATTTTTACCCCTATACTATCCAACACTTACCCTACTGATGCACCCCCTGGAGTTAGAATAGTAATTTTTACCCCTATACTATCCAACACTTTCCCTACTGTTGCACCCCCTGGAGTTAGAATAGTAATTTTTACCCCTATACTATCCAACACTTACCCTACTGATGCACCCCCTGGAGTTAGAATAGTAATTTTTACCCCTATACTATCCAACACTTACCCTACTGATGCACCCCCTGGAGTTAGAATAGTAATTTTTACCCCTATACTATCCAACACTTACCCTACTGTTGCACCCCCTGGAGTTAGAATAGTAATTTTTACCCCTATACTATCCAACACTTTCCCTACTGTTGCACCCCCTGGAGTTAGAATAGTAATTTTTACCCCTACACTATCCAACACTTACCCTACTGTTGCACCCCCTGGAGTTAGAATAGTAATTTTTACCCCTACACTATCCAACACTTACCCTACTGTTGCACCCCCTGGAGTTAGAATAGTAATTTTTAGCCCTACACTATCCAACACTTACCCTACTGTTGCACCCCCTGGAGTTAGAATAGTAATTTTTACCCCTATACTATCTAATACTTACCTTAAATGTAATTTAATATTATGCGTTGTAATGGTATGCGTTGTAAAGGTAGTATGCGTTGTAATGGTAGTGCGTTGTAAAGGTATTTTTTAAAAATGCGTTGTAGTGTCATGCGTTGTAATGTCATGCGTTGTAATGGATTATGCGTTGTAAAAAATGCGTTGTAAGTGCATGCGTTGTAAAAGTGTGCGTTGTAACGTCATACATCCCTCTAGGTGCGGGCTCCCCAGTGCGGCTCCAGGCCCGCCGTCAGTGCCGGTGTTGCGCGGTGCCTCCGATGTGCCCCAAATTCAGCCAGGGCATTCCGCGGGTGTCAGATCAGGTCCGCCGGCAGTTTCAAGCCGTAGAAAGCCGCGGGGCTCCTCGTAGGCCGCAGTCCAAGGCCCGGTGTGTCGTCCCGAGCCGCGGACTCGCGGAGGCGTCGTCTCCAGGCACGGGCTCACCAGCACGGCTCCAGGCTCGCCGTCGGTGCCGTCGTTGCGCGGTGCCTCCGATGTGCCCCAAATTCGGCCAGGGCATTCAGCAGGTGCCGGATCAGGTCCGCCGGCCGTTTCGGGCCGCAGAAAGGAGTTTTCAGCGGATAAAAGACCCGGGGTAGGCAAGCTCAGGCAGGAGCTCTACCCGGGCATGTCCGCTCTCGCTGCGTGTTAAGCCACGCCCCCCTCGTGGAGGCTCTCATTCCATCAAAGGATCAAGTGGCCACAGCTCAGTATAGCAGTTTATCAAACGAGACACACTTTTGTGGTTGCTGTTGCTGCACTCCCACATGCATAATCATTCACAAAATACTAAAAACCCATCACAAAAGGAAAAAGCAAGATCCTGAAAGAGTGAGGTAAAGAGGCATGAAGTGTCTTGTATTGGATTAAAGAGGCATGAGATTGGGTTCAAGACTATGCAGCCTTGGGATTACGTGCACTAACATTTAATAACATGGCTCCTGAGCAAAGCTTTGGGCACCGGCAATTTTTCTTACATGTTACGTACTGGCTATATCCATAATCACTTGCCTCAATCAGTTTCTCTTCGGTACTCATGCAAAAGAGCAAAGACAAGGAGCTGATGGACGGAGCGATGATACTTTTCAGACACTCACCTCCCCAGTCACAGTTCTGGGTTGAATCTATCATCTTTCTTTAGCTCAATTCGCTACCCCAGTTCAGATACAGCCATATGCAAATCAGTCTTGACCCTGTTCCTCATGGAAACAGTCCAGCCCGAACTGCCAAGACAGGTGTTCGCTGGACCGGAAACTAGCATTCTGGTAACGGTTTTGGAGTAATACCCCTCATCAGCCAGGCTAGCTTCAATGTAGTGGTAAAGTGAGTAAGGGACCCACGTATGGACATTCCCTGCCAACGTAGAGCGAACAAAGCAAACACAAGGAGATGATGGACATCAAAGACTGAAACTTGTTAACCTCAGATGATGATGGATAAGAATATACAGGGGGGCTTGTTCACAAAGGATTAATTCAACATTTAAGACTCACCTACACTTTAAGGACCCGATTCTGATGTGGTTTGGAACGCTTCCCAACCAAATGGGTTGGGAATGTTTTCCAACCAAATTGGATTGGGAGAGTCCAACCGACCGAGTACGATGCATCCGAATGCTTCCAGATATTGACTTCAATGGAAGCCTTTGTTCCGACTGAATACAAAGGCGCCCATTGAAGAAAGGGGTGGCTGGGGAAAGTCCGGTAACCTGTGGTGGGCCCCCAAAGTCTCATTCCGACTGCCAATTCAAGTCGGAGAGCACAATTCGGAAAGACTGTCCAAATCCAGCATCATACTCGTTAAATTAGAAATGTGGCAGGTAGAGACATACAATTCTACTCCATATGGCTTGGTCATTCCAAATGCCTTCGGATTTGGATTGGGATATTCCTAACGCCTAACTCGCATCATACTCAGTTAGTTGGAATCCTAGGAGGAGAGTGTGTTCCTAGTCGGAAGACACATTCCCGATCCGATTTGGAAGGAGCAAATGCCGTTAGGATGCCTTCCTAACCGCATCAAAATCAGGTCCTAAGAATGTAACTTACACCTAAGTAATTTATGCCTTATTCATAAAGCGCTAAGTGGTACAAATGGTTGGGATATATAACTCCTAAATACAAACAGTCCTGATTAAATAATGCACTAATTCGCTTATACATAAACTTTACAAGTCTATATTGTTTGGTGCTTTTGCTTAAAAATGCTGAATGTCACATGCTAATGTGCTGAGATATTCAGCTCTAATAGGAACCAATAAAGAAGTGCAAATTAGTATGCCACATAGTATATAAGGTACACCTGAAAGTTAGAAATCTAATCGCTGGTAAAAGTCTAGGAAAATGAAGTGTGGGAAAATGTATTAATAGTCCTGTTTTCTAAAGGAAAAAGAAGACAAAAAGAATCCAATGTTAGAATGGAATTGTTTCCAATTTTCTAATCCTTATCTTTATACTCTGCAATGCATCCTCTACTATTTACTAAATAGGGTTATAAAACAGGTGTAAGCAAGCTTTTCATGAATACCAGGTTACACAAGAACGTGTTGTGGAAAAGATGAGGCAAGGACATTTTAGGGCATAGACAAACTGACCATCTTTCGAGTGACCCTGTCTTCCAAGAGCACTCCGTTAATGTGATTTTCCTCTTTCTCTATGCCAACCTCTCATCTTATCTGTGCCTACTTCTACTTCAGACTGTCTCTCTCTACCGGCCCCTACCTTAGCATTCTCTATCTTTTTATCTACATCTCATTCCCTCCTTACTTATCTCTTGTTCTGTCATCTCTCCTCCTACCAGATTTCACCATCTTTTAGCACTCACTCTACTGCTCCATCTCCTGTTAACTTGCTCTTTGCCTCACCCCTCTAACTTACCTTGCCTCTCCCTTTCTTTGTACGCCTCCTTTTTCTGCTTCACTTCTATTTTGATGCACATCATCACTCACAGCTTCACCAGTCATTAAATTCTAACCTACTTACCACCTCCTTTCTCTCTGTTCCCCTCTCTCCAAATACATCTCTGTACCACCCTCTACCCCTCTTTTTTCTGCCTTATCTATCTTTTTGACTCATGTCTTTCTCTTTACTTTAACTGTCTTCTTGTACTTCACTTTTCTTCCCCCTCTCTCTACATATCTCTGCATCTCTATGTACTTACCACCTCTCTTTATCTCAACATTAACTACATCACCTCTCCCTCATACACCTTGTTCTACCCTATTTCTCTCTGTCTCTTTCCTATGACCTCACTTTTCTCTCTATGACTCCCTGTGCCTACATCTAATCTCTACCTCCTCAACCCTCTCTCTCTTTTTCACCTCCCTCTTGACCCCACCCTTCTTATTGGCACATCTCTGACCTATTTCCATCTAACCCTCAAAGCATTTATTTTCTGTATACTTCTCTTTCAACCTCATTTTCCACTGTAGATCACCAATCTCTCTTTACCTCTTCTTTCTCTGACTCTCTTAGCACTCACTGTACTTCACTCCTTTTCTAAATAATTTCTGTAAGCCACATCTCACTCACTCTCCTCTATTTCTCCTCCAATCTAGCTCTCTCACTATCTAAATTCCCAATGTATTTCACTAATTATTTTCTAACTCATCTGTGCACCTATCCTCTCTTTCTACCTCTGGTCCCTCTACCTCTACCTCACCTCTCTTACTCCTTTGCTCTAGCTATATTTCTCTACCTCTGCCTTTCTATACTCTACCTCCTCTCAAATATCTCTTTCTGTACCACTTTCTCTATTTCACCCCTCTCTCCTCTGAAGATTATCTCTCTGTCACTATACCTCTCTCGGTCTTTCTTTATATCTCTTTATGCATATTTCTAACTTTGCCACTCTCTCTCTACCTTACATTCAGTATCAGCCTCACTTACCTTCCCCAATGTCACCTATCTCTCCGCTTCACTTGTTTTCTCTCTACAGCTCATCTCTGTTTCTAGCCTTTACCCATCTCGCACTATGTTTTTCTGCCATAGCATCCTCTTTACCAAACCTGTCTTTCTATACCTCAGTTCTCAATTTGTCCCTCTGTTGACCTCATCACAACTCTGGACCTTACACATCTCTATACATTTCTCATTACTACACCTCTTTACCTTTTTACAAACATTAGCTCTCTCTATATAATCTCTTTTTCTACCTTAGCTCTCTTTCTACCTCAATTTTTACTGTATGCAACCCTCGCTCTAAATTCCTTCACCCTATCTCTTGCTCTTTATTTCTCTACTGCAATTTAAAATCTAACCTATCAATTCACCTCTCTTTCTCTATAATCTCTGTGTTTTAGTTCTCACTCCTATTTCTAATTTTACTTTCTGGCTACTTCACCTTTCTCTCTTTGCCTTACCGCTCCCCCTTTGTCACATATCTCTCTCCCTTATCTCTATCTTTGCCCCTCTTCTGCCTTCTCCTCACCTCTCTAGCTATACAGTTGGCATTCTCTGTTCGCCTTTCTCTTGTCTCATACTCAGTCCCATTCCTCATATTGCGCAGAGCCAAGGTCACTGTCTAGGTTTAGACGTTTACTCATAGAAACAGGAACGGAGGAAAAGCACACGAGAACAGAATTAAGGAGAAAATGATCACATTTCACCCAATGAATGGCGAATGTGCTCAGATCAATTCTTTGTTCTTCAGTGTTGCAGCGAGAGTGTCATTTATCAGGGTGGATTTTTTGTGTAAGTGAGATTGTACATCAATGCCAGCTACAATTTCAAGTGCTATGTGCATAATCCTTATTTTGATATTGTGCATCAGTTCACTAAACATTTACTCTGTCACCCTTGAGAACCTTTCTTATAGTGCAAGGAACAAGCTCATTAAACATTGAGCTGCATATGTACAAGGAAGTGACAGAGTGCAGCAATAGCCTTCTTGGCTTAACGTTGTGCTCCTCCACTTCTGAATTGTAGGGCTGCATCGTTTTTGCAGCAATAAGGTCATTTCACCCTGAGCTAATTGCAGCCGCTTTGTGCCAACGCAGGCACTCTTGCACCATTGTGCATTGGTGGCTGCGTTGCAGGGTATGATTGTTAATGTGGGAGGAGAGGGAGAGGATGTGGCCTCAAGGCCAAGGCTGCTAACTTTGGAGCTGGGGATCCAGGTTCGAGCCTCGGCTCAAAAGCCTGTGATTCTGGGAAAATCACTTAATCTCCCTGTGCCTACCCAAGAATGAATGTGCCCTTGTGTAACATAACTGGTGCTCATGTAAAGCGAACCAATACCTTCGGGTGGAGTTCGCGCTATATAAATCTGCACATAAGCAATCAGTAATGGTGTTTTGTAACTTCAATGGTTGCTGCAAAAGGCAGCACACATAAAAGTTGCAACTCATCATTTTTTTAAATGATTATTTATGTGCAGGAAGGGACACCTTATATACATAAACAATCAATGGTGTTTTGCTGTTTCTATATGTGCTGCTCAAAACAGCAAAAATGAGGAGCAATAAACCATTTCTCCTCATTTCGCCAGAGTGAGACTAGGTTTTCCCTGGTCTTAATTTTGGCACTGACCCCTTTTTATGCAAACCTTGTAAATATTAGGCAGGGTAAAAATCAATGGGTGTTACGCTGAAACATCCACCACAACACCCATTACCCTCCCCTTTCACGCTAAGTATAGCATGAAAGGGGGCCTTATTCACAAGGCTTAACGCCGCCTTGTGAATAAGATGAAGCTTTCATCGCCACCACAATGTTAGGGTGGCGATAGGGGCTTGTAAATATGTCCCTGAATTTTACGTGAATTATTGCTCCAAGTCAAAACTTAGAAAAAACAGAAATGGCTTCATCAATGCCTTTTCAAGTGTTTTTTTAGTTACTATTTGGATATCGGATGTTAGGCAGCTAAATCTTTCAGCTGTTTATGTGGTTCATGTTTCGGAAAGGTTAACATATAATTCAATATTGTTTGCCATCATGCAGGTGTGAAGAACCAGAAATTGGTAATAAAGTTAAAGCTGTTTCAAACAGAGAAGCTCAAAGAATGTGCTGCCAATGTCCAAAAATACTGGAGATGACACTGAAAAAAGGTGTAATTTACACCTTTGGAAGGGTGTGAGATGCAATTGCAATTGCCAGCGTTTACACCTATTTTCGTGAATCAGATCCTGTCTGTTCAGAGACCTAGAGAATGTTGTAGATCTCTTGATCTTAATTGAATAATGATATTGGATAAATGCTAAACCATTCTTAATATAATACAGCATAATAAAATAGAAGTAATTAAAATAAGATATGAAATAAGATCTAGTTTCTTTTTATATTCAAATAAATTGCAATTATTTTCGAAGGTTATAGGGAGTAGAAACTAACAGTGGCATCTCATCTGCTAAGGCGGAGAAGCGTTGCTCTACTTCTTTTAAGCAGTGTAACAAAGGAACAATAAAATGATAACGTGATGTTATAATAATTTTATTGTTTACATCTGCTTTGCAGACGGTGGATGGGTGGGTGGGCTGCTCTGCTCTCAGAGCAGTGCAGGGGATGAGTGGTTTGTCCACTCCTAAGTGCGCAATGACGCTTTGACCAGCAGTCTCAGGCCGGCCAAACCATCATGCGCACTTTGCATCTTCTCCATGCATTCTGCATTACAACAAGCATGTAGAACATTCCCAGGCCCCCAGTTCCTGTCTGAGCACCGAGCCACAGCGCTCAGACCAATCACAATTGTGCATTGCAGCTTTGTGATTGGTCAGGGGAGCCTGGCTAAGATTCCTTGTTCAGAGTCCGACGGAGGAGAGACGCAGGATGCGACGATAAGGTAAGTGGGTTTATTTTATTTTTTGTACACCCCCCTCCCGCTCCCCCACCTCACCAACCCTGATCTGTGCCGGCCACCACTAGAAACTATGTAACACTAACATCAGTGAATGTAGCAGTTTTCCTTGAATAATTCACTGTTTCGGTCTAGCTTTGTCTCTCTCCCAATTTTTGCAACACAGAAATAGTTCAGCTAGTTTTAATGATAAAGGTATCTGACTTTGTGAAGCCCTGACTAGCTACACCTACTATCACTGCCCTGCTGGAGAAAAATGAAACAAAAAATGGGACTACATTGAAAGGTAAAACCTTTGACAAAGGGGAGTGGGCAAATCTATCCAAGAGGTGAAGCAACCTCAGAGGCTATGAAATATTACCTTGCCCTACTCTAAGCATTTGTTGCCAAAATCCATGGATTCAAAAGACGTGTGATGACAATATATTTAACTTCGATAACGGCTCATTGGCTTCACCCTTGGGTCTTGCATTGCTGGACGACTTGAGTGCCATGAAAGTGACTGTTTCCAAGTTAGAACCTTTGACTGAGATTACTTCTGGGTGTCTCCAATCTCAGCTCCTTCTCAGTCAGCCTAGGTCCCAGCCAACCACAACTTGATATTTTTCAATGGCACTTTATTTTTGCAGGTGCATTTTGCCTAAAAGTTTAAAAATCCATACTCTATGTTGCTCTTATCTGGTTTCGATAGAATCAGTATGTTTTTGCTTGGTACATAGTTTACTTTATCGTGTGTGTTTTTGACTTTAAAATTGTTAGTACTGCTTCACCTTACACCACCATTCTCTGTGAAATTACATACTGCTTGTCCCGTAGCTACCAGGGGTTCACCAGAGTATCACTAAGAGTTGTTTTGAAAACTACCAATGGTATGTGTATTACGTTAGCAAGGGAGATCCATTTGCACACTATTTATCTATTTTCTGACATATTCTCCTTAAAATTGCACATATACTTAGTAAATTAAATTACTAAAATCCCTCAAACTGCTCTAGATACATGCAATTACCACCATCTCACACTAGCACAACTCATGTGTTAACAGTCGGATTAAAGTAATCCAAAACAATCCAGTTTCAGGGTGCAAATTAATTAACTTTTGCAGAAAATATTTGGGCAGGATCTCAAAACATTTTTGACTGGTGCTTTGCATGTCCTTGGTGGAAAGCAAGGAAGTGCTCGGCACAAACTCTTTTAATCGCTGATTTATGATAGCAGATTTCTAAAAGTGGTAAATTGTGACAACAACATTTGTGCATGTTTGTTGTGTAGCATTTTGTTGTGCTGGTAATGTGTTCTGTTGTTTATTCGTGCTGTTGTGCTGAAATATTGCATTGTGATGCTGTACTGTGGTTGTTGTGTTGCATCGATTTATACTGTTTTGTTGGGTGCAGTCCTATGTTTTAATAGTGTGGATGTGTTGCTTTACGTAGATTGTGTTATGCTCTGTTGTTTATTTTAGACATGTCAACACATGCTACGCTATTCAAGTCAAACACAGCACATGCCTTTGAAGATCCTGTGACAAGCAACCATGTACTATTGTCTTAGGTGGTAAAAGAGCATTACTCCAGGACAACAGTGAGCCCCCACTGTGGTTGAGGCCTTACTTGAAATAGCACTTTCAATACTCAACTGTTGCTGAGCTTTGGAGCTGAAAACCCAACATGCTCACTGATCTCTGGTGAATAAAATCACAATATTTTCACTTGTACTTCATGTTTTGGTTTGCTATTCACACCACAAAGTGTTTGTACGAACCCTTTATTGACTCTTTAAAGGAAGTCCTGCAGCACTTTGAACTTGATAAATGATAGCATCTTTATTTATAATGCTTAGGTTTGCTAAAGCTAATGAATGTCGTCCAGTCCTCTTCACAAAATGTGTAACCAGATTGGAACAGATTTCATTTGTTCTTTCCCTGAACTCACCTGGTATGCAAGCCCTTCTATTGCTGTGGCTAAAGTCCAGTTTGTATGAGTGCTATCTCATTTAGATTTGCTAAGCCCTGCTGTTTACACTCTACAGCCTGGAATAGAAGTGTTATTTTTAAGTCCCATACCAAAATGGATACTCTGCAATAGCGACCCAAGGATTATTGTGTGTGTGTTTATATATATATATATAAAAAATATTTAATGTAAAAATGAACCTTATATGTTAATATTTAAAGAGCATTTGATATAAATGCTTAATCTTTGAAAATCATTAAGAAGTATATAGATAGCTCTAGAATTGCCTTCTGTTTAGGATTCATAAAAACTAATATTGGATACATAATGAAATAATTACATAATATTTGCCTGTGATTTCCCCCAACCACACCGCCCCCTTCCTCCCAACAAACTAACTGATTTTGGGGCATATTCTCAAGAATGTGTGATAACCATTGCAAAAGTAACTTAACACAACCTCCAATATCCCAGTCCATCACGGGAAATTTACGTTGTGTTAACCAAGTATTCACAACACGGCGGTACCATGCGATAGTCACCAGATAATGCGTCAAATGGCCACGTTAAAATCCACGCCACCCCACAAAAATGCAAAACACGAATGCCAAAAAAGCTGCGATGAGGCCAATCGCGATACAAAAAGCCTCGAAAACCAGCGACGGGCCTGCAAATCCCACGCGTCTGGCGGGAAAATGCACTATAAAAGCAACAAAAACAACACACCAGAAAGAATCCAAAGTGCGTAGCAACATGGATGCACCCTGACCGAGCGCAAAGGCCAACACGAACCCCACAAGCCCCACAGATCACAAGCAAGGAACAACGGGGTCGGGGAAGGCCAAGGAGAAGAGGGAGAGGAAGACGGGGTGCAGTTTGCAGGAAAACAAGACCAGCGTCACGGAGGTGACAGAACACTACCAGCAACTGACCTACATTAAGACTACTTTGAATGCAGCCGGAGGCCAATGGAGGAGGTCAAGAGGCACTGGCATAACGTGAAAACCTAAACCAGGCCCAAAGCCGCTGCCAACAGGAAGGCAGCAACGGCAGGAGGTGGGAGTCCGGCGCCACAGGAGGAGCTGGAGGAAATGGAGGCCAGTCATCAGTGTGGAGACGGTGCAAGGAGTTGGGAGTCCGGACACATCTTGATAGGACCTGACACAACAATAACAGGGTGAGGATTAAACAGGGACTGGGGGAACAGGGGGAGATGGGCACAATGGCACACATGCACAATGATGTGTAGCACACTGCACACCCACAATTACCCAGGGACATGTCCCCCATCCCTGTGGCACACTGCAGCACACACACATAGCAATCACAGCACATCCCATGACATTGTGGCACAAAGTGCAACACCGACACTGCAGAACAGGGGACACAACTGGGGCTACCCATGCCCAAATAACAGGCCAATCACATTGGACAAAGCAGGGAACTGTGAGTTGCATATGTACCGGTACAACCTCACATCAGTCATTTAGTCCAAATGTCCACTGTCCCAACTCAGATTGCCAGCACCGCCCAAACAGTCACAATGTACATTGTCACACAGTCTGCATGTCTGCAAGAACAATGCGCCAACATAAATGTCAAAACAATGTCAACATGCATCTCCCCTTCACATTGTAGAGGGACAAACAACTCCTCTACCAGGTCAGACCGGACAACCCATCAGTGATGCCGGAGATGACCACCACACCTTCAACACTGACACCCTACAACAGCCCATGGACATCCCATGCAACCCACCACCAGGGCAGACAAGCTACTTAGAGGAGAACCCAGCCCCTGCAACAGACCACACAGCATGAAGCACCAGCAAGCTCGGCTGGCACACAACCCCTCACCAACCCACACATGGCAGCCTAATGCCAGGTGTGAGAACGCCAAAAGGAGGTGGCCGAACAGGTGCGGTGTGGTCTGAACCCATGGAAGATGAACTAGAACACATATGTGGGTGTCCTTTGGCCTTCAGGGACCACCTACACCCCACAAAGGAGACCCACACTGCTATAGAGACACATGCAGATGCACATTCCCAGTACAGAACCACACCCAGGAGCACACACATATCAGTCACACACCCACGTTGGCTGTGCATACGACGGCCTATCCACTCCCCTTACGAATTGAGTGGGTGACGACAAAGCTACATGTCCAAGCACTAACCCGCTGCCTGCGGTGACATGTCTGCGTCCACTGTACACATCACAATGTAATGTCGTAGGGCCCAGGGCCCTCATGCATACAACAAGACCACAGGGACACACACATATATTATGTTGAACTGGCTACGGGCATGTGTGCACGTCCCCTTTAGTGGCAGGGCCACATGTACAGTGATGCCTGTGCTGGGTGTGTGTGGGGTGAGTGTAAGCCTGCCCTCAGGAAGTTGTTGGTGCTGTCAACAAATACAACAGTGAACACTATGAATACGGAAACAGACAACACCAGCATTGCAGGGACAACTGCGGAGCATCATGGAGGTAGCCGGAGCAAGTCCAGAGGTCACACAATGACCAAACAGAAGTGTCCTTGAAATGCAGTGCGCTGGGTTTGGGTCACCAGAGCTGAGCGCGCTCATGTAAAGAAAATGTCTAGAATTGTGTCCCTTCTGGACATTCCTGATGCAGCCGAAGTGGGGGGAGGGGGGGTCACAGCTGCATCATCTTCCTCATCGTCGTCACAGGTCTCCCACACTGCCTGAGCTGACATTGCAGCGTGAACTCTCCACAGCACATACCAAAACCAGTAATGGACGATGATTCGTCGTGCACTGAGTTAGTGGCACTGGGAGTGCTGAGCAGGGGACCAGGCAGAAGATGGCATCCATGACAGGTGTGAGCAACTCCGTCACTCTGCCAGTATGACTGTTTCGACACTGGCAGTTGGCGGTTGGCGTTGATCCTGGCGATGGTGGCGTGTGCCTCCTGCGGTGATGCGACGTCCGAGCGGGTCAGGACTCGATTTAATGTGTGAGCCCTGGTAGGCCTCAGTTGAGGCCGGAGGCAGCGGACAGCGCAGGGCCACAGACACATGGCGTTGATGACCCCAAGGCCTTCACCTCAGAGGCCATCCAATATCTCAGAAGAAGGGGTCCCTGACCTGACCAGCACAGAGTTAGTGGCCCCGGATGCACAGTGGCCAGCACAGGCACCCTGCCACGGGATGGTGACTTGCGGTCCACTGAGGAAGTGCCACGCAGACTGAGCGGGTCCTCGTCGATGTTGAAGTCGAATGTGGCAGAGGGTTGCGGGGGACAGTGGAAGGTGTCCTCCAGGGAATGATGCAGAGGGCAGAAGCTATCCGGAAGCAGCAAATGGAGGAGTGGAAAGCGACTGCCACGTTGCCACCACCAATTCGGTATCAGCTGCATGAGGATGAAAACTACCCCCTAGTCGATAGACTCATACGCCACCAATGTACGACCAGAGAGTGTCCATGAATGTCGGGGAACAGACTTAGTGGCACCGGGGCTGAGAGGGGATGCAGTCTGCGATGATGCCAGTACACTGATATGAACGCTGGCATTGCCAAAACAAGAGTCTGTTACCTACTGGACCGCTGTATAGGCCGGAGGCAGCGGTCAGCAGTGGGCCAAAGCCACGTGTCATAAGCTAGCGATGCAGCACGTTAGTGACATCAGGGCAGTTGTCGGTAGTGTTCGTTCACCTCCGTAACAATGATCCTTTTTTCCTCCCCAATGCAACACGTCACCCTCTTATGCCTCTCCTTCCGTGCAATGATTCTTATTCTGCCTTTGAATAATCGATGTTCAGTTCCAATTCTGCGACCTACTTGAGCACAGCGTAGGCTGGGAGCAGTAGTCTGCGTGGGCCCACAGAATCTTGGGGTTGTGATGTGACACTAAGACCTGTTGGCCCCACATCGAAGGGTGTGTAGTGACATACACTCAGTCATGATTTATGTGCTCTGCCATGAGGAAACCAAGACTCAGTTCCAAAAGTGCAACCTAGTTGGCCGCAGTGTCGGCCGGAGGCAGCGGTCCGCATGGGCCCACAGCCACATGTCGTTGGGATGCTATGCACATGGTTGCTGCCACCTGATCAAAGGGAGTACAGTAAATTAAAGGCTGCCATGAATATATGGCCTCGGACATCATGAAATCTAGACTCAGTTCCAAATGTGTGACCTACTTGGCCGTAGTGTAGGCCGGATGCAGCAGTAGAGTACATCGAGAAAGGAGTAAAGTGGGCCTGTGTCGTGGAGGCCGTGATGGTCTGAAGAGGCTGCCATGGTTGCGGGCCTGGGGCTTGGGGCTTGTGCTGGCACGTGGTGGGCCCTCCTTGACACACGCCGGTGTCGGCAGGTGATCAGTGTGGCCTGGCTGCACAGGGGCGGGCCTGATGGGTTCGGGGTCCAGCGGGCCGGGGTATGGCAGGTGCACAGGATGGCAGGCAACTCCGTTTACAAGGACGACGTCGGGCTCGTGGTGGGGTGAGAGGCGCCGCCCTGGCAGAGACGTTGGACATTTTGGAAGAGGACCACGCCCAGGGATATGTGCTTTTTATTCACATCCCTACGCTGGCCAGGCGTACGCCGGGCCATCCCACTCCGCTCACGCTTACGGGGGGGAAGTAATAGGCAACATTTCTGCTAACTCCCCCACTGGCTGGGGTGACATGGTTGCGTCCACTGTCCACTACACTCCATACACCAACGGTGTATGTCACCAAGGATATGGGTGTGTTCTGCATACTGCGTTCTGTCCAGCACATCTCCCCCACTCTTGGCATTGTGTACTTTCCAAATCATGGTTCTCCTGCCTCCTTCACACATGCCTGGTTCTCACCTCTCCCCACATTCCGCTATTGTGTGGCTAAGGTGCCATGCCGTTGATGGCTCATGTTCACGGCTTGCCCAGGTTACCATTGTAAGTTGTTCTTTCGTGTCTGGTGGGTGGGCATGTTGTTTTGCATGTTGTATGTGATTTTGTCACGAGTGCATTGCCAGAGTTGTGAGTTGCATGGTTGTGTAATTGAGGTGTGTGGGGTGTTCATTTGGAACTTACCAAGGGGCTGTGCATTTCCCTTGGTGCCATCCTGGTAGCGCTGGTTGATGATGGGCTGTCGGAGGATGAAGGAATCATGCACACTAGCTGGGTATTTGGCGACGACGTTGTTGGAGATTCCACGGTGTTCGGATGTTGACTGCACATTGATGTGAGACGTGTGCTTTCTGTTGCGGTGATTGTGTGCTGTGTCACCAGGGGGCACAAGTAGGACATGTGTGCTGTGGATTGCCCCCAACACGTGCATGCATCCAGCTATGGCGTATGGTCCTTGCTTGGTCTCCAGCGAATCCTGCGCATTGTGGTGGACGTAAAGATACTGGGAAACCTATTTTGCTGCTAGAATTATTTCAATATCCAATATTTCACACTAATTACTGAAGATGCTGAAACCTGTTCTTACACAAATATGTGCTCCTTGAGATATGTGTTCCTGGAAATACCTATGTTCTTCTTTGGCAGGAAGCCCGACTTCGTTTTTGCAGACTTGAGTGTGTCCTTTCTCTATTTCTACAGCTAAACATGTATGATAAGAATCTGCCTTGTTAGTCTGAACTTCTTATCAAAAGATCACAGAACCTTACAGTTTGGTCCCTCAATTGCATTGTCTTAGAATAAAATGGGCATATGCTCTGCTTGTCCCATTTCTAAGATTGGCCAGGTTTGTGATAGCAGAAATCAAGTTGTAGCAATATCTATTAAGTGTGAGATAATCCCTGCCCCAGCACCGGCAAGCCTCTCATCCTCTCGCATGGACAGAGTGCCCAAATGTATCAACATTTATAACATCTTCCTGGATTTAAAAGTCCACTGCAAATGACAAGAGATTCAAGTTTCTGTTTGTCGAATGCCCACATTAATGTTTACATCTGATTTACCTGACTAACATACATATTGGAGATAAGAAATAACAAAGTTAACACCAGTAATGTTTCAAAATGACAAGAAGATGGTTGAACTCTGTGAAAACAGCTTTAAAGCAACAATGCAGTCCTGATTAAAACATATTTCATGTAAGTGTGATTTACCTGTTACACCTACTCATATAAAAACTTAGTGACTCGAGCCATTTATTATTTGTTCCACCATATCCTGGATTATTCCCAGGTACTACGTATTTTAAATCCTGTCAACTGTGCAAAAAGAGGGTACAATGTAAAAGCAGGCAAAAAAGATGGATTAAAAAATTAGAGAATCTTAAATATAGACTTCCAAAATATCAAATACACATTAAGTTTTAGATACACATAAACCCATCAACAAGAATTTCTCTAGGAATGGGTATAGAATTGGGCAAGATTGAATTTTATACAGAGGCATTTATTTAGGATTAATACTTCGGCAGTCTATTTTTTGATTCTGTGTTTTTGCACTCTATGTTTTTACAGTCTATGTTTTCAAATAGATTCCAAAAGACGCATTTGGTTACCTTGAATGCTACTTGGAAAGTCTTATTAGCTGATCCACACTTGATTGCATGTTTATAAAAGTTGTCCTTGATGGAAAATGACCGTTTTGATGAACTTCATTTGATTTGCTACACATATGTAGAACATGATCTAGGGAAAGGCTATAATGAGACATCTGCCAGAAAAGGATGATGGCCTGTCCATCATCCTCTTTGTTCCCCTGCCTCACTTTAAGTGATGAGAAATGCAGAGTTCCCAATGGCGGAGCTGCTGCCAATTCACTGGAAACCCCCTTCTAACAGACCCAATTCTGGACAAATTCTATTGGAGAGGCCAACCAACTTAAGGCAGGTTCTTCAGTGCCATTTCCCTTGACACCCTTTAGTCCGAACTACTTTGAGCCATGCTGGTTCTAGACAAAAAAAGACCTGAATAACTTTAGAGATGACTTACCACCTAACTTAAAATGAGGCTCTTGGAGCTGCATTGTGATTGATTAAATACTGAGAACTTTTGATACTACTACAACATTGTAACAGGTATATTAATGAGGAGAGCAGATGCCCCTCTTTTTTATACCTTCTCTGTACATCCTACCCTTTCATTTCTACTTACTATATTGCGTTCTTTTTTCCTTTTGTTTTTTGGCTTTTTCAGTCACATCGTCCTCCTTTTCTTGCTTTCCTTAGGGATGCTAGAAAAACATACTAATAATAACATGCGCATAGAAAAGTCTACTGCTATTAGCTAAATTGATTTATCATGGGAAGCGATGTGTGTTGGAATTTTAACATATGACTTTGATCCAGTTATCCTTGTAATATATTCTAAGGAGAGAAAAAGCGAGAGGCAGAGGGTTTGATCAGGGTCGGATTGGCCGTAGCGGGCACCGGGCAATCCCCTGGTGCGCCACACGGGTGGGGGCCGGTTTTGGGCATAGCTGCAAAATCGACCCTGTAACAAAATCGGCGAAAACCAGCCCTGGCACAGAGCTCGGCGGCACTTCCCCCCTCACGGGGGGGGGAGGGGGCCAGCCGAGCACGTTGCCAGGGCCGGTTGTGGTTCCCAGTCCGGCCCTGGGTTTGATTTGTACATCAGCAGACAAATTAAGTACCATCGCCATGGTGGAGTATTTTTCTCCCGCCAGGACGAAGGGATTTTGCCCTGCAAAGTTGAAGCAGTTGGAAGTGTATGAAGGTGGTGCCGTCTACATACTGAAGTTCTACCCGACCCTAAGTGAGGTGAGCATAAGTGCACTTTGTGGGGCGGATACACTGTCGGCGTTGCCACGGATACCCTCTCCTCCAAAATCTAAATCATGCACATTGAGAGATAGATTCTATGTTCGTTTTCTTTCTAATGAAGGGATTCGAATTCGAAGTTACAAAAACTGCATCTTTCCTGAGGCAAATTGTTTGCAATTATTAAACGCAAAAATGTAATAAAGCCAAGGGTTGTAAGTTTCCTTAGATCACATTTTGTTATAACATGAGTTATTAAAAAAGGCAAATCGGATATAACAATATCTGCAACATCATTTCAACAATTAGATCTTATTTATTTTTTACACAAATGTATTTGACAACATGACATAGAGCAGAAGGATATGGAATAGGAAACGTCGATGACATACATGTTGATTGACTGGAAATGTGAAAGGAAAGAAAACATGATATATTTACTATAACAGGCTTCTCTGAGGAGGCACTGAGCCAGAATCAGCAAATGTTTATATAACGACTTAGAGGATGCTCCTTAGATAGTGCCTTTGAATTGGAAATATTATTAAATTGTGAAAATGTGCATTTGTATTTCATAGATTGGTTAGATAGTGTTACAAGTTACCATGGTGCACTGTCTGCGTGGAAAGAGCAAGGTTACACAGGGATTGCAGAAATACTAATGGTATGGTTTTAAAATAATGTATGACTCTTTTCCTTTTCTGTTTTAGCAGTGTTGCATAGGGTACTTATTAGCAGTACATATAAATTGTAGCAACAAATCAATGATAGAGCGATATGGGCTTCAGACACCATAATTTAAACATACCTAAAGGGACAAGAAAAAAGGTACAATAAGAAAGACCCAAACTGATAAACAGCAAAACAACTCATTACATTTAGACAAATGCATGATTACTTCTCCAAAATGAATGATGGTATTCTTTTCAGCACAATACCCTTCGTCCACTGGTCCTGCAGAACAAAGGTACTGATGTCATATAGGAAAGCCATTGAATACTTCATAGAGATGATGTCATTTGCAATACTGGTCATCATAGTTAAGAGTTTCAGCAAAAACATGCCCCATCTGTCAAAGTACATGCCAGCCCTCATAACCAGAACTGCTGAGAATGTCAGACATACCAGAGAGCATGGCAATGATTGGCAGTTGATTTATATGTTCCTATTGACTTGGAGTTTTCCCTGCCACCATCAAGAATGACTGCTCAAGGATTGTGGTAGTGACTCTAGGAGTGGCTTTGTTAGCTGCTCTATATAAAATATTTTCATCATGGAAGATTGCACCTTGGTCAAATGTTTGAGACTTCACACAGTTTTTTGGTACATGTGATACGCTCACAAGAAGGTAAGTCTACTCTGGCCTCAGACAAGTGGTATGGTTGAAGGAATTATGGCAACACTGACACAGATCATCAAGTCTTATATCAAGGGTTATGGAACAACTATAGAATACTGCATAGTTGTACCCTATGATGTACTTAACATATCTTATAAAAAGCAGCCCAAGGAGCCACTATATGACAGACTCTACCAGCACTGATATAAACACACACACACAATGAAAATTGAAACACAATGAACTCAACTCAGAGATAAGGAAGATCACTGGGCCTGCCACTGAATAGCAAAAATTAATCCTGTGAGTTGTAGACAACTTCATTGACTTCCTCATTGAATCCATACATAACCAAGTCATCACTATTTTGAAAAGAGGACAAAGGAATTTGTAAATTAATCTACTTCAGAATAGACTTAAGTTTATGACATTAAGGTTTAATGACTGAATGTCCTTATTACACGAAGACCAAGTTTAAGTTGGACCTTTCATTGAGGAACCTATCTGTAGTTTTCAGGATTACAGAAAAAGTATAAAATAGCTGGTTCCCAATCAACAGTATTGTCAATATTAGTTATCGCCATATTTAGAGTTTAGTGGCTAGGGCTGGGATACTCAGTCAAATCGTGATGGATATTATGTGCATAGTATTACAAGGTTCATAGTCTATAATGCACTTGTAATGTGGCCAATAGGCCATCCACCACGTTTGTGATGTTATATCCCATCAACTTGGCTCTATACAAGGCCCTCATTCACATGTATAATTGTGTCTTTGCCCAGTTCCTGTATTAATGACTGGGCTACAGGTCCCATTCTGCAACACCAAAATGAAATATCACCAGAGAGATGTAGCATTCAAGCATGGATTGCTCTGTCATTGAGTGGGAAGATTTTTAATTAGGGGATCCTTACTGTCCTGTGGGCATGGATCATCAATATATATATATGAAAATATACTACCTACTGGTGGTCGTCAGTAGGTAGTTATAGTTAGAACCTTGTTTCTATTCAAAAAGCGTATTTTCTTTTGCCAATATCTTTGGCACCGTTTGACAAATCTTCACAAAAATTTAAAAACTAATGGGGTGATTCGTCAAGTGGGGGTCGAGCAAAAAGGGGGTCCAAAATGCATTCTCTCCATGTTAATTTTCATAGGAAACTTTAGACGTGGCAACAGCCCGAACTGCTGAACAAATTACACCAAATTTGGCAAAAGGTAGCTCTTGGTTCAGAAAGCACTCTTTTTGTTAAATGGTGTCAATCCGTTCAGTAGTTCCTCAGAAATGTAAACATTTCTTAGATATAAAAAAATGACCGCAGAGATCCACAAGCCCTCCTGATCTTCAGTCTGTGATTTGATTGGCTGCCAACCGCAGAGGATCCACAAACCCTCCCGATCTTCAGCCTCTGATTTGATTGGCTGCCAACAGTTCCAACCAGGAAGTGTTGGGAGCCATCTAGTGACTCGGTTGAACTGACTCACAAGGAAAAAGGTTGAAAAACATTAAAAATTAAGAAAAGGGGGCAGGGTAAAAAGAAAACACCCTGACCCCCTATGCCTGCTGAGCGGGTCCCACAAGAACCCCAAGGGCCAAAAAGAGCATTTAAAAAAAAAGATTTGGGCGGGAGTCGCGTTGGTTACATGAAACACGCGAAACAACATTTGTTTTAGAAAATGAAGTGCAGTTTTTCGCGCTTCTTTTCCTTTAGGCCCCGGAGTGCGCCAGGTCCCGGGGGCAATGATCTAAATAGCTGCGGGGGCCCGCATGGCCACCACCTCCCAGGGGCATTTATTTTAAAATAAAGATGTGATCGGGGCTGCTGCCCCGCCATGCAGCCCCGTGGATCGCCACCTCCCCGGGGCTTTTAAAAAACATAAGGGTGTGGGGGGCTCCTCCCCCCATGCAGCTCTAGGGACCACCACCTCCCCAGGGCTAATTTTGTTAAATGCGAGGGGAAACATTGAAAAATGCGTTGGGGACTCGAGCACCCCCACAGAGCCCCAAGGACCACCACCTCCCCGGGGCTTTAATCATGTTGAGCAGTAGGGCCTTATTAGTAGTGGCTACATAACAAGTATTTGTAGAGCGCACCTTTAACCATAGGCATCTTGGTGTTGAATAACAGATTTTTGTTGTTATCCAACTCAATGGTACTCATTTTATTGACCTCAGAAGGATGAAAGGATGAGTGGACCTGTTGGGATATGAACCTGTGACCATGAGGTCAAACGCAGCCTCCTACAGTAGACGCATTAATCCACTAAGCCTCCAGTATGCAGTTATCGATTCCTTCTTGGCTTACTTCAGAAAGGAAATGAACGCCTGGCTGTTTGCTATATCCTATATGTGTCTTTGCTGTCCCACCTACTCTTGCACCAAGAGGCACTCTGATTATATGTTGTACTTTATAAATAATACCTCAACCGGGCACGGTGATACTTATGGGGATATGGCACAGACCACACCAAAGCACAGACTGTATCTAGATGGCAAGGGTCAAATCACATCACTTTCCCCCGGATGGGACCCTTATATATATCGATATGTTTGTGCACTGCATAAAAATAGCTATACATTTTCATTTACTATCTCTTTTTTAAGGGTGGAAATGGAAAAAAAAACATTTTGGAGAATGGACCCTTCCAGGTAGCACCTTGATACCAGATTACACTGTTCTTCCCTATTTCGTTAATCCTGGCTAAATTACAATTCACGACCGAAGGGTGTTTGTTTCTTGGCCAGCTGTATTGTTTGAGTAGGTTTTTGTGCTGTTACACCGAGTACCTTTTGTCTTCTAGATGCCATGTTTGCACCTGTACCACAGTTCTAAATACGGTTCTGGTTCAGGGTTGAGGTTTAGTGTTGGAGCCACCCGATTAAAAGTATCATGGTTACAGCTGTTCCTTGGTGTCGTCTTGTGTCTTTTTAATACTACAGCTGGACATTCTTTTAGCTAAATTAAGTGTCCACAATTAGCAAATCGGCATGTGCCACAGACTGAACAAGAAATTTGATTTTTGAAGTCCACACATTCAGAACAAACATGTTAAAAATACCGTACTGGTGAAATAGCAATAGACTTTATTTAGTGCATTTGAGTGAGGCAATAGAAATAGCTCAACGACTACCTATGTTACTAATTTAAAAAAAGCTGTGTCTAAAGTAAAGTTATGCACTGGTAAAACACACATTTTATGCAACTGTGTGAAGTGACCCATGCTCTAATAGTCACGTCTAGTTTCTATTGGGAGAAGTTCCCATGCAGTTAAATATTTATATTTTTACATCTGAGTGGGTGCTAAATTTAAGGTAGCTGAAGAAAGCAATTGGATGTAGGTCATTCGCAAAATAAAAATAACAAAGCATCCTGCGGTAAACTAAACAGTTTTAAAAATGATGGTTCGCTTCAAAACGTGAGGTAACAACATTTATTTGACGGGTATACTAGGAAAAGTCTAATGTACAAAAGGTTTGCCTACTAAACAAAGATGTACTTATTCTACTCATTACACATTGGATAGAGACTCAGGTAGCAATTTTAGAAGCATTAGTACCATCTGAATATAGCCTGCTGTGGATGTCATTATTAACAGCATTAACACCACATTTAAGGCAGGCAGCTCCTGTTTTATTAGAATCAACTGCAGTAACTAGTATTTATGCTATTCATGTATGTAATATGGAAAAACGACCAAGGTGCATATGTATCAACATCTCCATTTACGAATCTCAAATAGCGATTTTTTGAGAATCGCTATTTGAGAATTGCAAAACGGGATGTATTTAAAAAATTTCGAAACTTTTGCGATTTCATAAAATTCCTTAATTGCGATTAGCAAATTGCGAAATAGCAATTAAGGAATACCTTCCCATTGAGAATAATTTCAAAGGTGCAAGGGTGTCATGATGACACCCTGATGCACCCCTGAAATCAGCATCTGTGCACATATGGTGCACATACATGCCCTAAGGGCATGTATGTGCACCACATGGCACTTTGAAATATGCAAAAAAGTGCATATTTCAAAGAAATCGCAATTTACCACCAACTTGAAGTTGGTGGTAATTTGCGATTTCTTAAGGAGAAATCGCACAACTTGGGTGCATGTTACATTGCATTTAAGAAATCGCAATTTGCGATTTCTTAAATGCTTACGCAAACTTAAGAAATCGCAAATTTTGCGATTCCTTAAGATTGCGAGGCTGAAATGCCTCATACATCTCCTTTTGCGATTTTGTATTCGCAAACGCTGTTTTTTTGCGATGCGCAGCGTTTGCGAATACAAAATCGGTTGATACATATGCCCCCTAATGATTAAAATTCTTATGAAGAAGCTGGAATTTCGCAGAGCTCAGATCTCAAGATGGTGTCTTTCTTATACTTAGAAGATTATATTTTCTGGTACCAATGTCAACAGTGCTTGATTTGCAAATAAATTAATCACGGGGTGTAGGAAGCTGGCTCTGTATATACTATACCAAAATGAGGTATAGTGAGCACAGAGTCCAGTGGAACCCCAAATGTAGGCAGAGTTAAAAGTATATAGCACCTTATTCTCTATTTGTGGTAGAGTGGGTGAGTAGTCAGGCTTCATCAGAGGGTAGTGTTAAAGCATTTGTTGGACACACTCAATCAGCAAATGATGTCAAATACTTAAAGACTGAACTCATACCAATTTTGTTTGTATAAAAATATTGTTAAGTTATTCTATTTCTAGAACCACGCCAAGCCTGGTACAGATAAGTGAAATAAATGCTTTGCTAAATATTATGCAGTGTTTACAAGTGAATGTAAGTTCAAATGCAGTTGTTTGAAATACAGGCAAGTCAAGGTATTGAAATTACTTTACAGATTACTTTTTCATTACTTTTTAGATTACTTTTTAAGTTATATTTTCTGCTCAGTGTGATATACCTAGATATCACACTGGGACATTTTCTAGAGAAAAGGTAAGTAAATCAGTTTTGCACAATTGTAACTTTTCAGGTTTCCATACAAATCAACTCCACACTTAGAACATTTTTCAGAGAAAAGCAGTCAATAGGTTCCTATGTAGAGAAATGAAGTTTACAGTTACCAGGTAAGTAATCGGTCTTTGGGGTTGAGTTTCTGGGGTTATAACAAGGGTTTCCCCAGGGTCAGGGATGCACTCTTGTTACACCTTCAGCAGCACTAGGGCGGACGGGTGCAAAGTGCTGAGGCCAGATGTTATCCAATGGGGGATATAGGGCCTCCTGTTGGTGGCTGCTTACGAGCAGGCCACTGGGATGTGGGAGCAACGCTCCTGGTGTAAGGCTCAGGGCAAAGGGGGATCCGAGTTAGTAGTCAAAGTACACCAGCAGCAGCACAGGGGCGGCTGGGTGCAGGGTGCTATTTTGGCGTTGGGTGCCCTGTTGATTGCAATGGGCATTCTCCGGTTTCAACAAAGATTGCAGGTTTGGGCAGAGACCTTCTGGAGGTGAATACCGGTTGGAGAGGTACCTGGGGATGCTGGGATACCGTCGGTTGGGCCACCCAAGGCTGTGGGGCTTCGGGTGCAGGGGTGTCTTTAGGTGTCGGGTTTCTCTTACCGGCTCCTGTCGCGGTCGGAGGGATCCTCCAGAAAGAGGCTGCAGGCTTCGCTTGGAAATTTGAGGCAGGTCAGAGATCAACAGATCTTGGGTCAGAATCACCGGGAAGACCTCCTCATGGTGTTGGGCCACTCGAACTCGGGCCGTGGGCGACGGGTGCAGAGTGGTGCAGACCTGCAGATTTTGCCGGAGCTGGAGTCTGTGGGTGAACAAATCAGGCGTTCATGGGAGACAAAGTCTTTTCTTTCGGGCAGGTCTTCATGCTTCTTGAGGTTGCTGGCTGCAGGACACACCGGAGTTTCGCTTCAGCAGGTTTGAGGTGGGGTCAGGCTGGTAGGGCTGGGGCCAAATCAGTGAGCGTCCTCCTCTTTTTAGCTTCAGCACGGCAGTTTGATCCTTCTTCTGCTTTTCTTCTTGGTTGTTGCTTGTCTGCCTTCTTGGTTCAGGGCTGCCCTAAATACTGTATTTAGGGGGCGTTTTAAGGGTCTTGAGGTCAGTAGCCAATTGGCTACTGACCTTAGGGTGACTACACCCTTGGTGGGGGAGTGAACACAATCCCTAATCCTGATTGGGGAGTGCCTGCCATCTGCAAGATGGCGGGCACTGCAGAGTGTGCTTCACCTCGCCTCCCCAACCTGAGTGGTGGGGTTGGCAGAGCTGGGCACACCTTCTGGGCAGGCTAATTTTTCCCACCTGTCTTCCTGCAGAAAAGGAGGGGGAGACAGGAAGGGGGCCACGTCATCATAGCAGGAGAGGCTGGGGGTCACATTACAAAGACTGCATGGACTTTGAAGCTCCCCTGCCACAGATGGCTCTTCATGGCCTGGGGTAGGTATGAACACCTTCGCCCAGGAAAGGCCGTGTTTATGGGCTCAGGAAGCGAAGGCTCCTACCCCAAGGGTCCAGAAAAATGTCTTGTTGTGGCAAGCTGGTGTGTACCAGTCAAGGAACCCACCAGAGGCTGGTCGTTTTTCAGGGGGCATCTCTAAGATGCCCTCTGAGTGCATTGTTAAATAAATCCCACACTGGGATGAGAAGTTTGATATCAAACCTCCCAGTTTTCAGTAATCTATTATGGTGCTGTGGAGTTCGTAATGACAAACTCCCAGCACCATATACTCTTAATGGCATTACTGCACTTACAATGTCTAGGAATTGGTCAAGACACTGTAGGGGTACAGGGCTCATGCACCTGTACCCTCACCACTGGAATAGTGCACCCAGCTGGAGGGGTGGCTGACCTATGCCAGGGCAGTGGGTTGTAGGCAGTGGGTTGTAGGCATGGCACACAGGGATGTGTGCCATGTGGACTCTTCACTTTGTTCTGCACCAAAACACGCAGCCTGCAATGGCAGTGTGTGTGTGTAAAGGTCCATGTCCTCTAAGGGTGGCACAATAAATGCTGCAGCCCTTAGAGGCCTTCCCTGGCCACAGTGTCCTTGGTACCCATGGTATTTTTTTACAAGGGACTCACATGTGGCCAGAGAGGGGACAATTGGGGGTGCAAGGTACAGGTTTAGGGAAATAACACAGTCCCTGGGAACCTGATTGGCAGGGACCCAGGGCACATCAAGTCAAAGTGCATCAGTAGTCTGGCAAAAAGTGGGGTGTACTGCAACAGAAACTCATCATTGTACACAGGAACCTAAGTTTTGCTCAGAAGCTTTTAGCCAGCACTATTAAAAATCCGGGAATCTTGATTTCATCTCATGCAGCTTTAATCCACCACCAGGCACCCCCTGACTATTTCACTCTTGCTGGTTCCTTTTACATCCCAGCTTCCTCCATTTATTATTATTATTATTATTATTATTTTATTTTGTAGAGCGCGTAGTCACCCGGAGGTATCCCAGCGCTAAAAGATCCTATCTCCTAAGTTCAGTGGGAAAAGGGAGAGAAAGAGGGAGAGGGAAGAGGAGGGGGAGGGGGGCACAGAGGATCAGGGTTAAGGACAAGCATGATTCACTGAGGGAAGAGGTGAGTTTTGAGCCGTTTCCTGAAGCGGAGATATTGTGGTTCGAGTCGCAGGACGCGGGGGAGTGAGTTCCAGAGTCGTGCAGTATGGACTGAGAAACGTCTTCCTCCTGACCGGGCTTTCTTGAATCTGGGGGTAGCGATGAAGTTTTCCGTGTCCGAGCGGAGAGGTCTTGAGGATTTGTAGGATATGATGAGTTCCTTAAGAACAGGGGGGCCTTGATTTTGTAGTAGTTTGTGAGCTAGGCACAGGGCCTTGAATTTGACCCGCTCTCTTATGGGAAGCCAGTGGAGGAGTTTTAGGGCCGGTTTGGCCGACGCTCTGGCAGGGGTCTTTGTGAGAATCCGGGCCGCGGTGTTCTGAATTCTCTGAAGTTTGTTCAGCGTCGCTTCAGGGGCGCCCAGGTAGATCACATTGCTATAATCAAGCCTCGAGAGTACTAGGCCTTGAATTAGCAACTTTTGGGAGTTGGTGGGCAGGAGGGGCAGGACTTTCCTTAACGATTTCAAGAGCCCGAAACAAGTCCCGGCTACTTTCTTTGCCTGCACGGTAAACGAGAGGTCGGTGTCGAGCCACACACCCAGACTTTTTACTTCTTCTTTGGGTTCAGGGGGAGGGCCCAGACAGGCTGGCCAGATGTTCGGGGAGAGTATGGGTCCTTTCGGGCCGAGGAGCAGAACCTCCGTTTTCGATCCATTTAATTTTAGGGCTGAGGTGTTCATCCAACGATGGACCTGCGCAAGGCAGTTAAATAAGTCTGCTGGTTGTTGTCTGGGGTGAGATAGTGAAACAACTAATTGTGTGTCGTCGGCGTAACTGACGACGCTCACTACGAATGGGATGATGACCTCCTCCAATGTGGACATATAGATATTAAATAATGTGGGGCTCAGGGAGGAGCCCTGAGGCACGCCACATTGGAGGGGAATTTCGGAGGAGCGGGCGTTATTCTCCCAGATCTGATAGGTCCGTTGAGCCAGAAAGGATGAAAGCCAGGCTAGAGCAAAGCCCTCTACACCAGCTCCCTTGAGTCTTTTGATGAGAAGTTGGTGGTTGACGGTATCGAAGGCCGCACTTAGGTCGAGGAGGATCACTGCCACTGATCCTCCTCCGTCCAATAGCGCTCTGGCCTCCTCTACCGCTGCCAGGAGGGCGATGTCCGTGCCCTGCCCTGGACGAAAGCCCGTCTGGGAACTTTTTAGTATGTTATTGACCTCCAGGAACTGGGAGAGTTTTTTATTGACCAGTTTTTCAGCAATCTTGATGATTCCCGGAAGTAGGGAAATGGGCCTATAGTTAGCCAGGTTTTCGGGATCGAGGGAGGGTTTCTTTAACAGAGCTTTCACGACTGCCGCCTTCCAGCTCGGAGGTACAACTCCCTGTTGGAGTGAGGTGTTGATCAGATGGGTCACGGGGGGAATAATCGTGGGGGCTACCTCCTTAAGGATTCGAAGCGGGGCGGAATCCCTGGGAGAGCCGCTTTTTATGGATTTTAACGTGTTTCCCACTTCTTCGGTCGTAACTTGACCCCAAGAGGAGAGACAACTGGGTGTTGGGGGGTGCGGGAGATCGTTTTCCTCGCACGAAATCGCGGGGGGAATTGAATCGAGAATTTTTGGGATTTTGTCATGAAAAAAATCCGCCAATTGTTGGCATTTTATCTGGTCCGCTTTGGGGTCTGTGGAGTGTCTCGGTCCAGGTACTGGGGTTTTCAGAAGATCTTTTAGGATGGCGTAGGATTCCTTGCTGGAGCATACTGCTTTCTCTATTCTTTCCTGGAAGAAAGCGCTTTTAGTTTTTCGGATGGCAGTTTTGTAATTTAAGAGAGAGGTAGAATAAACATCTTTGTTTATTTCCGATTTGTCTTTCCTCCAGGAGCGTTCCGTTCTCTTGCACTCTTGGCGCAGGGCTTTAAGCTCTGGAGTGTACCAAAGGGCTGAGGCTACTCTTTTAGAATGTTTGAAGGAGGAAGTTTTGGGGAAGAGTGCATCTAGAGAGGAGGTGATCCATTCATTAAACTGCTTATAGGCTGTGGCAGGATCGGTGGAGAGCTCAGGGGTGGACTCTGCAAGGGCGGCGGCCCATTCCTCAGGTGCGAGTTTGTGCCACCGTCTGTCAGTGACCTGAATTTTAGTGGTTTGGGGGTTGGTGGTGGGTATTTCACAGGAGATAGGGATAAGAAAGTGGTCCGTCCATGGAAGGACCGAGGGTGGCCTGGTGGTGATGGTTGCCACATTAGTGAGGACGGGATCCAGTAGGTGTCCCTTCTCATGGGTGGGCTCATTGTTAACCAGTCGGATATTGAGTGACAATAGGTCTTGAAGGAGGTCGGCGGCTATCCGGTCCGTGGGGTCTTTGAAGTGTAAGTTCAGGTCGCCTAGGACGAGGAAGTTGGAGGCGGAAGATGCTAATTGTGAGACTGATTCAGTGACAGCATTAAGGAATTTCCCAGGGGTACCCGGGGGGCGGTAGATCAATAGCCCTGACAGGGAGTGAGCTGGGGAGGATTGAATGGAGAATTGGCAGCTTTCGCAGTCCTCGATATGGGCGTTAGAAGTTCTACAAGTAAGTTGCTCCTTGAAGATTATGGCTACCCCCCCTCCCCTCCCTTTGGGTCTGTGTAAAGCTTGACAGAAGTACCCTGGGGGCAGGGCCATGACAATGTCCGAGTCGGCGCTGTCTGATAGCCACGTTTCCGTGAGAAAGAGCAGATCAAAGTCATGATCTTGAATTAACGGATTTGTTTCGAGCGCATGTTTTGGAAGGGAGCGGCAATTAAGGAGTCCAATCTTGAGTCCGGGTTTTGTTGAGCTAATGAGAGTCGGAGTGCAGCGCATACAGTTAAAGAAGGGTTTACCTTTGGTGTGCGTGTGGTAGCAGGCCAAGATTTCCTTCGGTTGGAGTGCGCGGAGCATGTCTCCGGTATACACCACGCGATCAAAAGGGATATCCGACAGACTCTCTGGGCCTGGGTCCGTCTGGGCCCAGACGGGCCCAGACGGGCTTACCTTTGGTGCGCCTTCGGCGCGCTGACGGCGCGCCCGCTGCGCGTACGCGGGATGCACATGTTTATGTAGGTGAAGGGGGCGTGGCCTCGAGCGAGTGGGCGTGGCCAAAGACCGGCTCACAGGCTGCTGGCGCTGACGCCGATGATTAGGGCGTTCCCTCAGCAGCTTAGCTCTGCTGCGTGGGTGAGTGACGAAACGATCGTGGTCTCCCTGAGAACAATCAGGTGAGAGAATGGGTAGCAGTGCAAATAGTACGAACAAGTTTTTTTTAAAAGCAGAGATTCAGAGTGATTAAAAGTAGCGCTCCCGGCTGTGCCTCAGGAGAAGGTTCTAACCAGAGCTCAGACGCCGCTCTGTTTATGTAGGCGAAGGGGGCGTGGCCTCGAGCGAGTGGGCGTGGCCAAAAACCGGCTCACAGGCTGCTGGCGCTGACGCCGATGATTAGGGCGTTCCCTCAGCAGCTTAGCTCTGCTGCGTGGGTGAGTGACGAAACGATCGTGGTCTCCCTGAGAACAATCAGGTGAGAGAATGGGTAGCAGTGCAAATAGTACGAACAAGTTTTTTTTAAAAGCAGAGATTCAGAGTGATTAAAAGTAGCGCTCCCGGCTGTGCCTCAGGAGAGAATTTATCACTGTTTTTCTATTTTTCTCTTCCTCCTTCTTCAACCCTTTTGTGTTTTTCTTTCTCTTGCTCTGGATCGAAGTGAGTTGAGTAAAAATAAGTGGTGGTTCCCAAAAATTAGTGTTGGTGAGCCGCACCTTCAGCAACAGGCTAAAATTAAGCATTGTAGCTCAGACTGGCCTATTGTAGCTCTTACCCAGCACAGTTAAAGATCCAGAAACTTGATTTTATCTCATGCAGCTTTAATCCAGCACCAGGCACTACCTGACTCTTTATTTCACTCTTGCTGGTTCGTTTTCATCCCTGCTTCCTCCATTTATCACTGTTTTCTCTCTTTTTCTTCCTCCTTCTTCATTCCTTTTGTACTTGTCTTTCTCTTGCTCTGGATTGAAGTGTGTTGGTGAAAAATAAGTGGTGGTCCTCAAAAATGAGTGTTGGTGAGCAGCACATGCAATGACTGGGTCAAATGGAGCATTGTAGCTTGGACTGGCCTATCAGGCAATCTGGCATTGCCGAAAGGGCTAATTTGAACGGTCTGTGCATTGACTGGTATTTTGGCTGATTGGGTGCTTGGTTTATGGTCTAGTGAGCCAGTTCTTACTTTTGAATTCTCCAATATTACCACAGACATTGCCTGCAGTAAGCACAATGGATGCAATCTACCTTACCTTGAAAAACATCTTTGCAGCGTGTCTTTAACAGTTTTAAACTACTGCTTTTCAAATGTGGACCATGTTTTTAGCAATCTGATTCTCTAATTGGGCCCACTTTAAATTTGGTGCCCAGACCTATTTTTTATCCCAGTCACCCTGTACGGGTCTGGGATCTGTGAGTAGTGTAAACTGTGCTTTAACATGTTCAATTGCAAATTGTTGTAATTAAGATTCCTTTGAAAAACATCAGTTATCATGTTTTTAGAATAAAAACTCTATCTTGCTAAAAGATATACCACTTTCAATATGCTAACTGTAATTTAGATAGGAGACCAAATGCTATGGGAAAAGAATACTGGGGACTACTCTCATTATTGGTTTATTGACTGCTGCCAAAGCAATGGCCAATATTATGAGTGCTCAGGTATTGGTGGGTTGTTAATTGAATGCAATAGATAAATGAGGATAACCTGAGGATCGCAAGTAACTGCAGTTACTCCAACATCCTCATGTCCTGGTATTTTCTGGTCTTTTTCTCTCGGTGAATATTGGCTGGTTTGACCTGGTGGTATTTAGGGGTCTGAAAACTTAGACAAATTGCAACATCCGTACAAGGAGGGGTTTTCATGGTAATGCAGTTTAACACAGCAATCAAAGCATATGAGTCAGGATTTGATCCTGCAGCATCTGAAAGGATTTCTGGACTTAAAAGAATAGCATAGATGGGGTTCTTACTTAATGAAATGTAACAGAGGATCAAGTTAGTCAGTTATTAACCTAAAAAATGTTGTTTGGATTGTGGGGTGACACAGTGTCTTTTTCTGTTTCCTCAGTATCCTTCAGCCGTGGTCTAGAATAACAGATAGGTGTCGATGATACTCAACTGATTGTGCAATTGGAGTAATGAAAGGCCCACCCATGAATAGTTAAATAACATTTACTGTGGATCAGAAAGAGCATGTTGGCTTAAATGGGACTAAAATGAAGATCCTTTTTGCAAGAGTTCCAGTTTCGTTTCCACTAACATTAAATGATGCTATTTAACAGTCACAAAGTCTGCAATTCCTTACCCACATGATTTGTGACCGATAAATGGTTTGTTCAAATACACTAAACACATTTAGCAATTTTGTAACATGTTACTGAGTAACTCAATCGGTTCAGGAAATCATAAGGAATCTCTATTTGGAAGTGGCATTTTTAGGGCATCCCTTCCAAACAGTGATTCCATATGGTACATATTAATGCTGTGCAACCAAATTCCGGTCGCAAAACAGTAATACTTTACCACCTTGCAAAACGAACAATTGATTGACGGAATGTCAAACAATGTCATTGCTGCTCCATACTCACGGAGGGTAGGTCGGTCGCATTCAGCACACCGACGGGCAGAGTTGGCTGCGACGCAACTGCACGTATCGAGCCTCTGGGGCTGCTTGACTCCCTGTACCTTCTGATTCTGGTCCTCACAGAAGAGGAACCTGCTTGTTTATGACATACTGACTGGGGATGGTGTAATTAGAAAGGGATGGTGAACGGACTCAAATATATAGATATGTATCCCCCTTTTTTGAGTAGTTAGTAGTTGTTCTAGGTCCTGAAGAAATGCCACGATTATTTTTGACAATATAGGGCATGAAACATGTCGACTGCCACTTGCACTTAAATACTTAATGAGACTATTAGTGTCTCCATATTTGAGTATTACTTTTTTTATATCATGACATGGAACCCATTAATTGAAGTTAGTTCAGTGGACTTCCATAGTTATTTTTAATCCACACACTTCCTACACTTTACTCACCTGTTATATACACCACATGTCCCACGAACCCACTTCATCTATGGCTAAGACTACGATCTACAAAAGATCTCCAGCAAAGAGTCCCCCTGCAGGCCCCATTGGGCATTGCAGCGCCAGCCCAACAAGGAGCTGCCCTACGATGAAACATGATACCTTTCGGGGTGTGTGAGGGCCCTTGCTCCTTATAGGAGCCACTCCCCCTTCTTCTTTCTCACAAGTAGGAACAGCATACCTCTTTATTCTTAGAACAATGTCAAACCTTTACCCCCAGTACAGAGATCTGGACAAGCATCCTGGGACTGGTTTGGGGGTCGCACCCCTCAACAGCCAGATTAGCTTGACTCCAGTGGCATGATGAGAACGGGACCCATGACTGGACTACCTGCCCCGCTCTGGGTGACAAGTGCAAAAAGAGCAATTGATGGAGGGACTGCTGAACAATGTCGAACATGCACTGCCAGTACAGAGATCTGGACCTGAAACCAGTGTTTTTTTGCTCATCATTCCATTCCATTTTGGACCTGGCCTGGCTGATCATGCTGGACTGCTCCCAAGACTGATTTGCATATGGCAGGGTCCAAACTGGGGTGACATGGTGGTAAGCCATTCACAAACAAAAAGGGGCCCCAAAGGGAACCCTACCCCTTTTACGATTGCTAATAATATATATTTTAAGATTAGGCAGTGGTTGTGTAAACCACTTCCCCCTCTTAAAAAACGAAAGTTAAGCAGGTTTTTTTCACCCATCCCAGAAAATGGTTGCATTGAAAAAAATGCATTATGTAAAAGCAATGATAGACATAGTGGTCTGTAGGTTACCATCCCTATGATGGCTGTCAATCCTAATGGATCACAAATCATGACGTACTTTAATAATATTCATGAGTTAGGTTGACTTGCTAACCAATGGGTATCACTAATTTGAACATAAAACGTTCATACATTAAAAATAGAGATTTGGGGCAAATCGCTATACTAAACATTCGTACATCTGGCCCCAAACCTCTGTACAATGGGCCATATTTCTATTGCAGATTGACTATCCCTATTCATTATTGTCCACACAACTAAACACTTCAGTGTGATCACACCCGAGCAGTGACTGTATGTTCCAGAGCACATAGTAGAGCAGTTCTGAATTATGTCCATTGGTTCTTGGTGAAAATTTGCAGACATTTAAGTGTTGTGACTATGGTCCATTGTGTCTATTGCTATTTGGTCCAGTGGCCCAGTGAATCTTTCAGCCAGTACATTGGAAGCTGCCAGTCATGAGTACTACCATGACAGGAACAAACAGGGTATATTTAAGTACATACTCTCACTGATATTCTATCTCTTTGCAGAGACGTAGCCCCTTCTCAGTTTGCTCTACTCCAGCAGCACTCTAGATGACATCGATGTAAACTGAAATTCTTTCTTCAAAAAAAGGACCTGTACAAAGTTCAAGCAGCTCAAGGCAGGAAGGCAATCTTTGGCTGCAGCATGGAAAGGATCTTTGAACAGACTCTATGAGCCTGATTTAGAGCTCAGTGAATGGGATATCCTCAGTCAGGGTGACAGAGTAAAGTACTCCGCCGCCCTGAGTGAGTCCTTACTAAATGAGTTTAGAGAAGTCTGCGACCCAGCAGACAACTTTTGCATTGGCATGAACCACCACCATGACTGACAGCTCGGTCAACATGAAGGAGCCATACACCAAAAGTTCAATATTTTGTTTTTATTTTCAAAGACAAAACTTCAAAGTTGAAAATTGTGTTTGGAAATAAACAAAAGCAGTGATCCCTCACCATGGGAGTTTTTTCCCATAGTGTGGGGGTCATTTTGGAGATTTAACTGCCCCTTGCCACCAGGTTTTACCTGGCATTGACAGTCAGTGAAACTTGACATTTGTTCACCCCTTATAAATAAGGTGGCAGACAAATGGCAACACCTTAGGCTGCCCTTTCTCCATCAGAGGTGTATTTCGGCGGCCAAGATAGACTAAGCTCCACTATCCAGATATTTTAGGTTCACCCAACTTTAAATGAAATTAATGAAATCAAGGGGTGGTGACACATTTAAGAGTGTAAAGTCGCTACTTGTAACTTATCACATGTAGGTAGAGATCTACACCATGCGGCAATTTTCCTATAGTAAAGCATATCGAAATTTAGAAAGATTATTACATTAAAAAAAGCAAAATATTTCAAGATAAATAATGTAAAAAAAATGTATAAACCTACTATATAGAACACAATTTTAAAAATTGCTACATCACTAATAATGAAATATTTTGAACATTAAGTTGCATTTTAATATATTTTTAAAAAGTCAAAATACTTTTATTTAGTCTAACATTAGTCCCTGCCTCCTTTATTTTCACAGGCATGTTGTTGCAGTACCAGTCATTGGCCATGTATGGTATTGGAATTACTCCAGGTCTGAGACTGACCACATTTACAACTGTTTTGGGACATTATTGTCTGTAGCAGTCTTAGAAGTGCAGTTTGTAAATAGGAATGGGCTTAACCCTTTGTGGCTGGGTGCATCTCCCTCCCCAAATCCCTCTTTCGCCGTGCCTAAACCTCTCCTTTCTCATCTCAACACCCCTAGAATTAGTAGTAACTATTCCCATTTTCCAGACATTCCTGCATCCCTCCCAAATTTACTACAAAGATGTATACGTATGTGTGTGTGATCTCCACAATTGGGGTATGGATCTCCGCATAGAATGGATAGGATAGATGGAGACATAGACTTCTGCATGTAGGTTTGTGGATAGCATTTTTAAGTTCCTGAGTAATACTATTGTAGTACCACTAAACGTGCTAAAAAGTACAATTAGTAAATGGGCCCCATAGTTTCTAAAGTCATGTGGCGAACACTGCTAATTCACCACATGTAGCTTCAGTGCATATCCAGTATCACTGTTTATGCAAGACATTTTCTGCATGAACCAAGCCTCCTAAAAGTGAAAATTATTCATATAGCACTAAAAGACAACTTACACAAAAATACACAATATATGGGTAACTCAATAATCAGGGTAAAAGTGTGACTATGTATGGCTAAAACAATACACACAAGCCTACATAAAAGACATGGATTGATTAAAAAAAAAACACAGTTTTGAACTCACCCCAAAAATCTGTAATCAATTCCACACATGATTGAATTCAAAAGGTTCCCTTATATACTATTTAGTTGGGAAGAAATCAGAGTAATGATAGAAATTTGTGAAGAATACGTGAAGCAGTCCAATTAGAGAGTAATGTCAAATAAGAAAATATATCAACATTTTTGATGAAACTGGATCTGCACTGTTCATCAGAACTTGTGGCTACCCTTTTGAGTATAGATCTAGTGGCTTCACACCAAACCTCTACTGATAACTTTTCTGGGTTGTTTTCAATGACAGAGAAGAGCAATAAACAGTTGGTGACAGAGTAGTGCTTGTTATAATATTAGCATGGCATTTGTGTTTCGAGTTGGAGGAATACATACGTTCTTTTTCCTTTTTAGAGTGCTTTTGGTGAAATATGATTATCATAAACCCATAATGGCACAGATACATAAGCATAAAACTGTTTATTCGGATGAGGCAATAATAAATTCACCATTGCAAATATGCACTGAAGTGCTGTCTGCTGATAAAATGCTTTGACATTCAGTTTTATCACGACATCTGTTTTATAGATACACCGAATAAATTCACCCGCTGCTCTAATCTCCATTATTCCCAGACAGCTATGCGATAAATGATTGATTTTTGATAATATGTAAAAAGGATGCAAATTTATGGAAATAGAAGAGATTGGTTGTTATAGGGAGGAGATGAAAATCAAGTGTGTCATAAAATAAAACAGTGAAAAGGAAACGCAGAGACACAAAGAAAAAGATAAACCGAAAGCATGATGGTGAAGAAATAAACAGCTCAATGTGCATGGTGTGCAAAACACGATGTTTTCTATTATACTATATCAAAACACAAACACACATACATTTTCACGCTTTCACTCTAGCCTAAATATCAAGGACCAAAATATTGATTGCATCTGATAAATAACAATATAATAATATTTATCAGATTTGATAAATAACGAAAGTGGCAAATATCATCTTTCTGGGGCTTACCAAACCAAAATCCTCATGTACTATAAATGTGTGGGCTTTTTCCCTCATAAATATTGGCAATAAATATATTCACCTAAAAAAACAAATGCAAAAGTGACGTTATAGGTAAGTTTGGTAATAATAAATAATTGTAGGTTAAAAAAGCCCTTAGAAGTTTTGAGAAACATCAAAGGTTTATTGAAATTATAGTTAGGTGAAAATGTCAGCCATAACATCACATTTTAAACATCACTTTCTAAACATTTTGGCCTGCGACCAATCCCACACTGCACACAGTGTGGGGTTGGCCTTTGGCCAGGCTCTGCCAGGCTGTGTACCCAACCCTCCCCCATGGGTGGCCAGCCCTCCCCAGGCAAACAAACCATCACAGATCCCTCCTCCACATTAGTGCTTTTTAATGAATTTGTTCAGTTCCCATAGGACTCCTGCGGGAGTACACAGGGTTTTTCTGGCTCCCTGCAACATTCTCTGCAAGAATTATCACTCTGTAAAGGCCAGGGAGGTCAAGTTACCCTTCCCTGCCCCCTTATATGTTCTATCCATTAATTATCAGTCCCTGCAACCTTTGTTGTTTCAGTGAATTTCTAAGTTTTTTTTTAATTCTACTTCCTAACTATAACATCACTATAACCTTTGGATTTTCAGTAAAACAAATAATATATCTATACATATATATATATATATATATATATATATATATATATATATATATATATATATATATATATATATATATATATATTTATATATAATGAATAAATATATATAAAATGGTTATAATGGATAATCATTCCATCAAAGATTATGTGACTGAATACACACCCACTAATTAGGGTAACATTGCAACACATTCAGTTTTTTTTAAACCTACACACATTTTTTAAACCTACACACATTTTAGTGTTTAAACCCAGTAACGTACGGATCAGACTATGGGGCAATTCATGAAAGGAAGAGTAGAAATGTGTAGGCGATCCGAATACTTCGCTATTTCAGAGAAATTATCCCTGGCGAATAGAGAAATACTACAGCAATAAAATTTGCAACTCTTAGAATCTTTATTGAGGCTACAGAAGTCCTGTATATGCGATAATAATATACACAGAGTTTCCATATACACTTGCATAAAAAGAGATGCAACCATATTTCAATGAGAATGGTTTAATACTACATTATAAGATGGCGCTTATGTTGTAGTCACCGTTGGTGCAAATGTTAAAATGTTATAGTCCTTTTACTATGTTTACGAACCAGTAACGCGGAAATGTATGTATTGGCAATCTTTATTCACAAACGTTGTGTGAACAAGCCACTACGGTGGCGAAACGTGTCACGGCGGGTTTATGACTGAAATAAACCCCCTTTTGGAATTGAACTAAGCCTGGATTATTGTGTCAGTAGACTCCGAGTGCGCTAGTGGGACTTCGTTTTGGAATTATATATATATATATATATATATATATATATATTCACTGAAAAAACCATAGGTTTCACACATGTTATAGTTAGCTGGACATTTCACTCGTGAAAAACCAATGAAATTCCCCCGTTATAGTTAGTTCAGCTAACTATAACTCGCGCCCCCGCAATGCACTGCTGATGACGTCACATATTACATCACTCATGACATGGTCAGTGACATCACTCATGACATCACTGATGACATCTCAAATGACATCACTGATGACATCATCATTGTGACAGAGTGGCAGACCTCCTCTCACCCTAATATAACTTTTGATACACACATTCAAAAATAGAGACTAACATTTTCAAAAAAATGGACATACCAATACCAGTTACAACAACCTCTTGAGTAATTCTAAGATCCACATACACATCCACTCATTCACCAACAGTCCTATACAGTCACTCATACATGTACTCACTCATCATATGTACTCATACACCTATACATCCTGTTACACAATGCCACTCATCCACAGAGTTACTCACACACATAATCACTCATGCTAATAAAGGAAGAAACATACATTTACTTGCATATACATTTATACACACACCACCACACTTACTTCTACGGGAACTTACTTAGTCTTTTAAACAATCACTTATAGAAACACATACTTATTCATACAGGAACTCTTTCAATCTCTCACTCTCACATATACTCACTTATATACACCAACAGTCACATATACTAGTTTAAAACATATGTAGTTACTGATAAAGACACTATTGAGACAGTCATTCACTCACTAACACACCCATACACACACTCATCCACCCATACAGTCCTGCACACATGCTGTCTTCAACACATACAAAGAGAGAGTCACTCATTCATGCACCTATGCACTACGTAATACCCCCCACCGAACCATGCAGACACTCAGACTGATACTCAAACAACCAACTAATAACCTATATAGACACCCATGTAGCTACTCACCAACCCATGCAGCCACTTATATACAAAGTGAGAGACTGATACAGATACTTACATATTTAAACATTACTCACTAAGCCATGTATTTACTATGATACACTTAATCAGTCAGTTACACAATCAATTGTTCAAAAACAAATCATCCATTTAGACACTTATATACCCATTTATTCTTACATCGACCTTGAGATATACATATATAAAACATATTTAATTTTCAGAAAAACACACATTCACTGGATGATGTCATCAGTGATGTCATTTGAGATGTCATCAGTGATGTCATGAGTGATGTCACTGACCATGTCATGACTGATGTAATATGTGACGTCATCAGCAGTGCATTGCGGGGGCGCGAGTTATAGTTAGCTGAACTAACTATAACGGGGGAATTTCATTGGTTTTTCACGAGTGAAATGTCCAGCTAACTATAACATGTGTGAAACCTATGGTTTTTTCAGTGAATTTGCAAGGTTTTTTAAATGCTAATTCCTAACTATAACGTGTGTGAAACCTTTGGTTTTTTCAGTGAATATATATATATATATATATATATATATATATATATATATATATATATATATATATATATATATATATATATTTTCACTGAAAAAACCATAGGTTTCACACAAGTTATAGTTAGCTGTACATTTCACTCGTAAAAAAACCAATGAAATTCCCCCGTTATAGTTAGTGCAGGCAACTATAACTCACGCGACCGCAATCCTCTGCTGATGCTAATACTGTATTTAGACACTTATTTGCCCATGTCTTCTTCCATTAAATTTTAGCTATACATATATTACAAATATTTTTCATAAAGACACATATGTCATCAGCAGAGGATTGCGGTCGCGTGAGTTATAGTTGCCTGCACCGCGCGCCCACTTTACGCAGTTAGTGCCGTGCACGCACGGTGGTCACGCGGTGCGCTGCGCGCACCGCGTGCCCACGTTACGCGGGATGGGCCATGTACGCACGATGCGCTTCGCGCACCGTGCGCACATGGGGGACATATTATGTGCTTCGTTGTGAAAGGTATTCATTTTTAGTTTCCTTGAAAGATATAGGCCATGCACAAATGGTGCCCTTCGGGCACCATTTGCACATGGGGTGGGGAAAGTGTGGATAATTTTCTTTTTTTTTAAATAATTTTAACCGTACGCGTACGGTAAGCGTAATCGGCGATTTTTCGAAAAAAAATAAAATTGTTTTTTTGGCCTTGGGGGTTTTTGGGGGACACCTATATCGATGCTGGGTGGTTAAGAACTAAATATACTACCCCTTTAGATGTTTTTTGACTTTGTTTATGCTGCCCCCCTCAGAGTGCGAGAGAGAAAATGGCGGCCGCCACTTCCTGGATTCGACCGATTCGAATGTTTACTTAGATCGAACAGCCAATCAGAATCGCGCTCGCGCACGTCACAGTACGAGTACGGTAAGCGCACCGTAAGCGCACCGTAAGCTGGCTCAGATATATATATTGATTTAAAGGCTATTTTCTCAGAATCTACTGAACAGATTTACACCAAACCTACAAAAGGCACTTCCTTGACCTGTAGACTACCTCTCTGCCAAATTTCAAGGAACTCTGTTCAGCCGTTCGGGCTGTAGCTGTGTCTAAAGGTCCTATGGAAAAATGCATGGGAAAAACGTGTTTTGGGACCCCCCTTTTATCTCAGCCCCCGCTTGACGAATCCCCCCGAGACTTTCAGGGTAGGAGCGGAGCGCAGCGCCCCACCTATTTTGAAACTTTCGCGAGGATTCGTCGACCGGCGCCAAAGTTATTCAAAATAGAATGTTGCGGTTTTCCTATGGAAACAGTGTCCTAACTATAACTACCTACTGGCGACCGCCAGTAGGTAATATATATATATATATATATATATATATGTGTATGTATATATATATATATTCACTGAAAAAAACATAGGTTTTAGGGAAAGTTATAGTTGGTTGGACATTGCACTCGTACAAAACCAGTGAAATTCCCCCGTTGTAGTTAGTTCAGCTAACTATAACTCGCACCCCCGCAATGCACTGCTGATGACGTCATATATTACATCACTCATGACATGGTCATTGACATCACTCATGACATCACTGATGACATCTCAAATGACATCACTGATGACATCACCGCTGGCATCATCCATGTGATAATTTCATGCATCTTCTCACACCCTAATATAACTTTACACCCACTCTAAATTACAGACTGCCATTCTCAAAACCATACACACTCCAACAACAATAATTACATACCCACTCACTGATTCTTAGGTCTACACACACATCCACTCACTCACCCATACAGTCACTCATACTTATGGTCACTCAGTACAGGACTATCATATGCACTCATACACCGCCATGGACACTCACACACCACCACTCATCCATAGAGGCACTCACACACCTAGTCAGTTATGCAAATAATTATTCACACTCCCATTTACTCACCTATACAGTTATACACACACCAGCTCACTTACTCATACAAATACTAGCACATTCTTACGTTCTCATACAATCACTGATACAAGCAAACACTCATCCATGCAGCCACTCTCACAATCATACACTCTCACTTATAGCCATTTATATACTCTAACACACACATATACTGCCTTTCATATATGTAGTTACTCACACTACCACTGAGATATACATTCACTCACTAACACACCCATAGACACACTCACCCACCCATACAGTCCATCACAGATGCACACTTCAAACTATGCACCCAGTGAATCATCCACTCACACATCTATGCATAGAGTCCCACACACCCCACCAACACAAATACTCAGGCACCCATTTAGATACTTAGACAACCAATCAATAACTCATATAGACACTTATGTAGTTATTCACAAAACCATGCAGTCGCTTACCCACCAACAGACAGACGGATATAGAGATTCACACAGTTTAGTCACTAACCCATGCATTCAGTAAGATAAGTTAATTCACTCACTTATAGAGTCAGTCACGCACCTACTAAAACATCCATTCAGACACTTATACACCCACTCATTCTTCAATATGCCTTTCCCTATATATATTAAACATATTTAAACTTTACAGAAACACAGTCACTGGATGATGTCATCAATGATGTCATCAGTGATGTCATTTGAGATGTCATCAGTGATGTCATCAGTGATGTCACTGACCATGTCATGAGTCATGTAATATGTGACGTCATCAGCAGTGCATTGCAGGGGCGCGAGTTATAGTTAGTGTTTCTAAATATTTTAAATGCTAATTTCTAACTATAACGTGCCTGAAACCTATGTTTTTTTCAGTGAATTTCAAAGGTTTTTTAAATGCTAGTTTCTAACTATGCCTACAGAGGTAGGACATGTGATGAAAGAAGAAAAAATGCACAGAAAGAATAAAAAGAAATGCAGAAAGAAGCAACAGAAGTCCACAAAGACAAAGAAAAGAGCAGGAAGAAGCAAGACATGTGCAGAAAGAACCAACAGAGGAGCAGAAAGACGCCTTGTTACAAAATCATCCTGTGCCCACAACTTTTTCAGACGGGTACTGGTGGTAACTGACTCTGAGTAACCAGGCCTAGAGCCAGTGGTATGCTAAAAGACACTTAGAATACAGTGAAAACACCTACATACACTAGGGAACACCATGCGTTGGGGTACCCCTGTGATTAGCATGACCTCCTCTGTAAGCCCCTAGTACATAATAGGGCAGGGGGATTAAAACTACCTCTTAAAACGCACCACAGGGCGCGTTTGCACACTGGTGAAGGGAGGGGTAGGCCTGAGGTGACATGTGTGCAAACACACCCTGTGGTGCGTTTTAAATTAGGGGATTAAGTCCCCTTGAATCCTGAGGGTCCCTGGGGTCCAACTAGCCCACCAGGTACCTCCAGTAAGTGCCACAGAGCACCCCGGGACACTGCTGGAGCCGGCCCTGGGGGGGGGTGGCGGTCCCCAGGGTCATCATTGGCTCCAGGAGGGGGCCGCGCGGCCCCCTTCCAACATCTACACAGCCCCGGGGTTGTGGTCCCCGGGACTTGGGGGTCCGTAACGGACCCCCAAATTTAAATAATTAGTGACCCGGGGATGTTGCGGTCCATGGGGCATGTGGGGGGGGGTGAGCCCCCCCACACAGGTGTTTTTTTTTTTTTTAAAGCCCTGGGGGTGGTGGTCCCCGGGGCTGCGGGTGGCCATGTGCCCCCGCAAATATTCATGCAAAGCCCTGGGGGGGTGGCGGTCCCCAGGGCAGAGTGGGGGGCCCCCCCACACACATTTTTTCACATGCCCCTGGGACCTGGCCAACCCGGGGGCTTTAATTAAACGAAGCGCGGGAGCCTGCGCTTTTAAAAAAAAAAAAAATTAGTCCGGATCCACATCTTCTCCTGCGTATCACGCCATTTAAAAAGAAGATATAATTTTTGGGGCCCTGGGGGTCCTTGTGGGACCCCCTGAGCAGGCCTAGGGGGTCTGGGCGTTTCTACCGTGCTCCCTTTTCCTGTTTTGTGCATTTGTTTTTATGTGTTCTACTGATGCACAATATGGCTGCCAACACTTCCTGGTTTGGAGTGTTGACAGCCAATTAGCATGAAGCTCGTGATCGTGAGGGTGCGCGGATCCTCCGCGGCCATATATATCACTATCTTTGTTCCTTAATTTCTCATAAACTACTTAATGGATTTACACCATTTTTCAAGCAGTACCTTTTTGCCAAATTTGGTGCAATTCCGTTCAGCAGTTTTTTCTATATGCGTGTATAAACTTTCCTATGGGAAATTGATTTTTTGAACTCTATGTTTTGATTTTCTCAGGAACTACAGAACGGATTGACACCATTTAAAAGAAAGGTCTCTTTCTGAGCCAAGGGCTACCTTTTTGCAAAATTTGGTGTAATTCTGTTCAGCAGTTTGGGCTGTAGCCTATTCCAAAATTTCCTATGGGAAATAACATGGAGAAAATGCGTTTTGGGACCCACCTTTTTTCTTGGCCCCCACTTGACGAATCACTTCGAAACTTGCAGGATAGGAGCTGACTGGAGCGCCCCACCAGTTTTGAAAATTTCACGAAGATTCGTCATCCGACGCCAAAGTTATTGGGGAAAGATTGTTACGATTTTCCTATGGTAACTAGGTCCTAACTATAACTACCTAATGGCGACCGCCAGTAGGTAATATATATATGCATTTTAAAAACAAATAAAAAAAGATGCACTTTAAAAAAGTGCACTTTCCAAATGAGCACTTTATGATTATTTTATTCATTAATTTTTATTATGAATACACTGCAACAAGCACTGGCAAGAAAATAAAAATAAAATCTGGGGATTAGGCGTTTATAGATACATTTTTCTCATTCACAGAAATAAGACATATACATGGGATTGTCCCTAGTAATGAAAGTCTTAATATGTGACTGAATATTGAAATTGGAAAATATTCATGAAGATAAGAAATTAAATTGTTTGTGATGTGTTTTATATAATAACATATACACAAAGATAAATGGATAAGATATATATATATATAAAATAACAGGATCAATACCTGAGGAATTAAGCCAAAATGTATTGCACAAAGGAATATATTTGCACGGTACAAAATGGCGCTGAAATTTTCATTGCAATGGATGTGGCTAGTGCACACACTGTCCTTCTTTTATTTTTATTACTTCTAAGGAAATACATATAATGAATTGATAACATGGTGCTTGTAATCATGAATAGGGCTGCGTCGGACAGTCAAAATGCGTTGATTATTTCATTTTCAAAATAAAATATTATTTGTGAAATTCACTGGAGTGCCAACATCATTCTCTAGTGACACAATGTGTTTTTCACTGAAAAAAAACAAAGGTTACAGGGGCATTATAGTTGGCTCAGATTTAAATTGTACAAAACAAGTGAGATTCAGCAGATATAGTTACCTGAGCTAACTATAAATTATGCCCCCGCAATGCACTGCTTTTGCATTTTGCATTTGTTGCATTTTTTAAAACCCAATTGTAGTTCTTCAAGCCAGTTTTTCTTGGGTTTCTCTGTGAAGTGGCTTTGTACTAGTTGATCTTGGAGTGATTTGGTTTTCCTGTATGTTATCAAGGGTCGTTTTCCTAGAACATCTCCATTGTCGGGATCTTGTGCAATTAGATGCCAAACCCTTGTACTGTTCTTGTGATTTTATAACTTTCTTTGCTGTATGTTAGAATAATTCTTGGCGTTTCATGTTTGTTGGTTTCTGTGCCCTTCTCTGCTTTCTATTTTTGTGTTATCAAGGTCTCTTTTCTTGTTATTTTCTCAATCTTATGCGGTCCTTCTCTCAGGTCTCTGGTTTTGTATCCTCTACTTTTTAATCTAGCAGCCCTCTGTTATTTCCTCTTTTGCATCAGCGTCCTTGGAGCAATTCTGCCTCATTCGTATGAATTCACCAGACGGAATACTCCATAGTAATGGTTTCGCATGGAAACTGGTGTCATGCAAGATGCTGTTTGTATAGGTATTTTTCCTGTATAGGGTTGAATGTATCTCACCTTGGTCTATGTATATTGTAGTGTCCATAAAGTCTATTTTGGTTCTGCTTGTGGTACATGTAAACATGAGACCTATAGAGTTTGCATTTAAACTATTGAAGTATTTCATAAAATCACTTTTCTCTCCATTCCAAATTATGAGGAGGTCATCTATATATCTGACCCATATTATGATCTTTTCCAAAGCTTGATGGTTAGCCGACCCCCCAGGCCATTTCTCTTTCCCACCACCGCATGGTGAGATTGGCATAATTTGGTGAGAGAGAAATCCCCATGGCGGTGCCACAGAGTTGATGGTACAGGCTATGGTTGAAGAGGAACACATTGTTTTTGATACACATCTCTATCATTCTCAGTAGCATTGCTGAATGATGAAGCTCAGATATATTGTGTTGTTTCAAGAAGTATGCACACGCATGCAGGCCTATGTCATGTTCTATCGATGTGTATAAATATACTACATCTATTGTCACCATCATGTATGTGGAGCTCCATGCGGTATCTGCCAGAATGCGGAGAAAGTCTCCTGTGTCTCTTAGACAGGAGCTTAGATTATGTACTATGGGTGCTAGATAATGGTCAACATAGGTGGAGATATTTTCGTACAAAGAGTCACATGAGGAGACAATGGGTCTCCCTGGTCGGTCACATAGCGTCTTATGGATCTTTGGTAAGAAATAAATGGTTGGAATAGTTGGTTGTTCTTTTAATAGGAAATGTAGTTCCTCATCATTAATTAGATTCATCTTCCTCCACTCATCAAGTTTTTCTTTGAGGTCCCATATCATCCGATTCAGGGGGTTTAGATAGATTTTCTTCTTTGTTGTTAGTTCGAACTTTTTCCATTTGGTCTGTTTCCTTCATGATGGCTTCAGAGAACATGTCAAATTTGTTTCCCAGCGCGAGTGTAGGATAACATTTTGATTTCCATTTTAACCCACTTGGGGCATGTTTTTGAGTCTCCATATTCCTCTAGCACTTCAATTTCTGTTGCTTTGTTGTCCCCCAGATTGTATATTAGGTCAAACATTGTTTTCAGGTCTGGGATTTGCTCAATGGTTAGGTCTGTGCCTTTGTTTTCTTGTTCCATTGTTTCATTGTCCTTTGTGTGCTGTTCTGGACGATTGGCATGGAGTTTCGCGAGTTTCAATTTGCATATATATTTTAATACGTCTATTTTGGTGTCTACGAAATCGAAGTGTTTGTCTGGGCAGAAAGATAAGCCTTTATTGAGTAGAGTTTGTTCGTCTTTTGTCAATGTGTGATTCGAGAGATTGACAATGATGTTCTCTTCTCCTACTGTTTCAATTACTTTGTTTTCCTCTCGCCAAGTTGTGGAGAGGATATTGCCTTCTTTCCCCTAGAGCTTCTTGTTTTTCGGTTTCCTTTGAAGATTTTGAATCTCCTCTTCCATGTTCTCTGCCTCTCCCCTGACTTCTTGTTAGTGTCTGGTCCAGGTGCATCAGTCTCATCTCTTCTAAAAAAGTGATTCCCTGAGAGGAGCTTTGGGCATTAGATTCTCCGTTTTCACTGACGTCTGATTCACTAGTGATTTCTCCTGAGATTGTGAGTGTCCCTTTGGCATAGTTTTGTTTAATGGCGTCAAAGCTTCTAGCGAAGGTCAGAATCATTGCTTCCTTATAATCTCTCTCATCTCTGAGAAATTTTCTTTGTTTACGCTCTTGGATTTCCTCATCATATTTTTCAAGGCGTGTCTCCATCTCTTTTCTGAGTTTCAATGCATCTTCTTTGTGCGCCTGTTGTATTTTTGCTTCTATTTCTTGGATCGATTTATTCACGTCGCCCAGATCAATCATGTTTGATCAAAATTTTTAACATGTTCAAAGAACATTCCATATTGTTTGCTCCCCAGTCTTCCAAAAGTGCGGTTTTGGTTTCAGGATAAGTGGGCATAATAAAGATCCTTAAGCCCATTGGAATTCGGTTTACTTCAATATATTTGTGCCATGCAATGATTTCTGCTGTGGTGACTTGTTCTTCCCTATATGATATTTTGTACCTCCACCCTGAACTTTTCAGATACATAAATTCAAATATTTTTTATTTAATGTACTCAGCTACTACAAAGATGACATGTATACCAGCTACCTATGTGGTATTTATTCTGCACAAATTGTAACCACTTTCTTTCAGCTATAAAGTATGGAGGACAAATTATAAGTGATAAATTGATTCTTCACTAGAGGAGCACAGCACACACCAGGCAGATGGACTATCATCTCAGTTTTTAGTATGCAAACCTGTCTGAGTTTTGTAGAAGACATCTCAATAATATCCCAATCCAGCAAATCTATAATCTGCACATTGGTAGATGCCACTGAGTTAGACACAGCCCTCTCAGTCCAATCCATTAAACATTATCCCAATAGCAGCTTTAACATTAGCTTTCAGTTAGAAGTAAGACCCTCAAACATATTACTGAGCTCAGTTTTGCCTATTTTAATGAATACTGAGTGGATCATGATGTTCTTAAGCCATCCAGTACATAGTTCCTATTACCCAGATGGCCTTTGTCATATATATTTCAAGGCACTTGAGTCTAACAAAAGGATCCAGAGGCATCTGTGAGTAATTGCATTTGATATTAAAATGGTGCCTTTTGAAAACAGAGAACTGGGATGGTGACTGTTCATGTTAATACATAATCCAAACAGAGTAGGTGACATAACTATAGGAAAATGCCTCTTTTGGTGTGATCACTCCCCATTGTTTGGACTGAGACTGCTGTTTTATTGACTCTGTGCACTGGGACTCTGCTAAACAGTCCCCAGTGCATGTGCTCAGACTGCCAAAAATTGTATTGAAATTGGCTTTACTCCTAATTGACACATTTAACTTATGTATATGCCCCTAGTATTGAGTACAAAATGTACCCAGGGCCTGTAAGTTAAATGTCCCTAGTGGTTTGCAGCACATATTGTGCCATCACTAAAGTGATAATGAAAACATAACTGAAGGGCTGCCTGATGTTGTATGTTTACACTGCATATTTTAGCTGTCAAAATACCCCTTTGTTTAGACCTAAAAGCTCCCTTTAAATATTAATAGGGCACCCCGATGTAGGCCCTAAATGGGCCCTAAGTAGGCCTTAAATGACCTAGAAATGGGGCATGATATTTAAAAGCAGGCGATGTAAACATTAAGGGGCCGATTACGATCTCAGTTGGAAAGTATCTGACCTTAGATCGGAGGCTTTCTGACCGAGATTGTCGGTTTCACTTCCGACCGCCTAATCACAATTTGGAAGTGAATGCCAGGCTTTCTGACATGGAAAGCTTGTTATAAAGTGAATTTGGGGGCCCCTAGCAGGGCCCCCTTCTGTTTGTGGGCTCTGGTTGGGGTACTGAGGGGACAACTATGGTGCCCCCTTGTTGATACCTGCACCATGCGACAGGCACCCTTAGGTGCATGCCACGCGGCGAAGGAATGAACATAACCTCCCATTTCCCTATGTGAGCTTGTGCTATGGTCGGTTTAGACCTGTTGCACATGCTCCCATAGGGAGATGTGAGTATGCGACCACACCAAGTGCGGTTTCATCACAATTAAGCAGTCGGACCTGTATCCACGACTGACATCGTAATAAGCCCCTTAATGTTAAACCTGTCCTTACAGCGACAAAGCCCTAAGAGCTATTTTCACTGTAGCAATGTTAACTGTTCCATAAGAAAGCAATGGGATACTTTAAGTAACTAAATAATATGATCTGTAGCCAGGAACCAGATAAAAAGTTAATCATTGGAATTTTTAAAAATATGTATTACATTATTTATTGAAAACCCAATTCGTTGATAATGTTGGATTTGTAACAAATATTTAACATAAGATACTTTTAAAAAGTCCCTTTAACTTGCCAAAAGCTTCTAGAATCGTATGTGCTTGAGCTTTCAGCTGCCCCCCAGGAACTCAATAGCTCTGTGATGAGGTGTGAACTAGTTCTCAGGGCTGAGACAATGCCTTGGATGTGGGGAGGGGTTTTGTTCTCCTGACAGGATGACCGTCTGGGCTGAACAGGTTTTGAGGAGGGGTTGGTAATTTCCCTTGCAGCATTTGGCCATGTCTCTAGGGTGGACACAGGAGCTCTGCACAGGAGAAGAAAAGTTCTTCTATACTGGATTCGGGTAGAGGGGCCACTCTTGAATTGTTTACAGTAGGGCACACAGGAACTGCTGTGAAAGTGGGTATGGTTACCCTAGGAACGTTTTCCCTATTGGTTAGAGAGGGGTTAAGAGTCGCTCCCACCCTAAGACTAATGCCACACATAAATGTGCCCCCCCCGGTACATTCTTTCAGAACACTACTTGACCTTTGAAAGACTGAAGAAGTACTGCACCTGTTGTTGAGACCTGTGAAGTGAGCTCTGAGGGCTGGACCTGCTCTCACGTGTAGCCAGTGCAAAGAAGTGGATTACAAGAGTCAGTTGGCTGACCTCTTGTTAAGATACACAGAAACAAAAGCTGTAAGAAACTCACTTCCCTTATAGAGCCCAGCTGGCCACTTTCAAAGTGGGCGTGCCCTGGACCCTGCTGGGGGTCCTAACCCCCAAGGGGTGCCCCACAGGTCCTGGACCATTGGCTGGTTTAAAAGTGTACTCCTCTGACCCCCAACCTGCAAGAAGTGGGACTTAGAAACTTTTTGCCACCTTTCTTCCTGGAGAATCAACAGAGACTGTGATCGCCATTGAAGCAGCGGTCGTCATATCGTTGATTGGCTTCACCTTGCCGGCTTGCCCCCGAAGGAAATCAGACTTTCAGAAAAGTCAGAACATTGTAAGAGTGGATCTATAGTTTATATCCCACTCCAAATCCCTGCCTCAGAAGAAGCAAGGACATTATTCCTAGCAAGCAAGAGTATGAGTCTGACGAGAGCCATTTGCCGGAGATTTTCAAGCTGGAGTCGACCAAGGATACTGAATGATAATTACTTGTGCTTCTCAGTGCTATTTAATGTACACTGGGTAAAATAAAAAGAGATGAGAGGAATGCCTGAATTAATCATTTTAATTAAGCCACTGGTAATTACTCTAGCTGCATTCCAGTCCATCATTTTTTTGCCCACCATGCCACTACAGACAGGAACCAGTGTGAGGTAAATCAGCCTTGGACCGGCTCCAAAAAGAACAGTACAGCCAGAACTTCCAGGTCAGGTCTACCCTGAATGGGAACATAAGCAACCACGGAGAGTTTTCAGGGTATTTTGTCCTTGTCAGTAGGGTCTGCTTGGTTCAGTGGCACAGTGAGCAATGGACCCACATCAGGTCACACCTGTCTGACTTTGTGCTTGTACATTGTCATGATCAAGGGTCCCTCTCCACATGGTGTCCCCTGTGCTATGGCAATGGCCAAGACAACAAAATTCAAGGGCTCCATTTCCTGTGCCAGTGAGAGTTTTAGATAAGACAACAATTTTGAGCATTCTTATGAGTTTTCTTTACTTACCAGTAGCTCTATTTATTATTTTCTACTTCCACCATAGGAGTTTATTGGTGGTAGTGGGTTGTTACCTAAATATCTGTAGGAACCTCCAAGAATCAATTACACACCAGTTTTAACCAGTAACATCTTGCACCTCCTAATACTGACAACAGCGCATATTCAGCTATCGATCAATGCTTTGAGCAGGCTCAAACTAAGAACCGTACCTTATAGGTAAACTTAAATTATCCCCTTAATGTCTCAGAGGATGAAGGGGCAGCAATACTATACATATTTCTATACCAGTACTACACAAATATCATACTTAATGGCCTACTGAGATCTATAGGTTCTTACTAAGCGTGATATGCAATGGATTGAGTCTTAAATATACTGTTCGGCGTACTATGAAACATAAATGCTGTATTTCTATCTGTATATTTCACACAAGACACAGAATTGTGAATGAAAACTGATACAGTATAGGCGATAAGACAAGCTCAAATGATTACTTACCAATTCGATATTAATTTTGAACTCACCCTCCCTGTACAAAGATATATTTAGGAACTGAGGTGATTGAATTGAATTTCGATAAATAACATGTTGTGAATAAAATCCCGGTCAGTTATGAAATACCGTTGTTGAGACTTGTTTTATGTGTTCCTCACTTTTTCACTTATATTTACAGCTTTGCTGTAGGTCATAACATATAAATGACCATGCTATAAGTCTTAACATTAAAAACAATATAACATCTGGCAATTGTTTACTTTGTTTTCGCAGTGAGGAAGTGGGATGCAAAACACGTGTTTTATATTAATCTAGCAATTTTGGTCCACAGAAAAGAAGGTACTTACAGGCACATGCATCAAGTAAAATACCGGTCGCAAACGGGCAGATTCTCAGAATCTGACCCTTTGCTCCCGGTATTTTTGCATTTGGGATGCATCATCCCAAATGCAAAAATCGCTATTTAAGGAATCTCAAAATTGGGATTCCTTAAATAGCGATTGCATTTAAGGAATCCCTAATTGAGATTCCTTAAATGCAATGCATTACAGTTTAAAAAATAGCGATTTCGCTATTAGCGTGAGCAAATTACCATGAGGCTGGACCTCATGGTAATTTGCGAAAACTTAGAAAAATGCACTTATTTGCATTTTTCTAAGTTTCATGTTGCCCACACACATGCCCTTAGAGCATGTGTGTATGCAACATTTGTGCAGAGTGAACATACATGGGTGCAATAGGGTGTCATTTTGACACCCTTGCACCATCGAAATTGCGGGAGCAATTTGCGAGTACCTACTGGTACTCGCAAATTGCTCCCGCAATCTCTAATTCATTCCTATGGGCCTGGAGGCCCATAGGAATGAATGGGAAGACATTCCTTAATTGCGACTCGCAATTTGCTAGTCGCAATTAAGGAATTTGTGGGAATCGCTATTTCTTTAGCGATTCCTACATGCATAGGGTTTTGCTATTCCTTAATTGCGATTCCTTAATAATCGCTATTAAGGAATCGCAAAACCCTATGATGATGCATGTGCCTGTTAGTCATTTCATTTTGCATATTGATGCTGCCTCAATACGGTGTGCAACAACCTGCAATAAAAAACCTTAAATGTCTGTTTCCCACAACTCTCTCCAACGTGTCATGCAAGATTGAAGGGTTAGAGGTAAGAATTAACCCAAAATGCCAATATTTATCACTCTCCCAGAGCACAACAGGTTTTTCTCAACTGGAGTATGGATAACAATGTTCAATTAATTGAGGTCCTCCTACAAGTAATTGACAACTATCAAAAGCCCATTAAGATTAGGAAACCCACCCACTACTTAATTTCCCTCACTAACTAGCCCTGAGCAATCACTGTTATCGTCCTATGCCTGAGCAGAAACATGTTCTCCATATAAAATGTATCAATTAGATCTATGGCTGCAATTAAATACAAGTGGATGCTGTACAATTAATCATTTACAGGCTTAAAAACAAGCTGGTACATCATAGAGGTGCAATATTGTATTTCAATATTTTAGCACCTGACTGCATTTATAGTTGTGCATAATAACATAATTAGTTATGCAATTAGTGAAGCTGAGAGCATTTAGATGTGTAAAATAATTAACATGAGATAAAAAATGCTTAATTGCTGTAACCAAAAAAATGTAGAACTGCGAAGTGCGATGCAGTACTACTCAGAGGAAAATCGTATCGAGAAACCTTTCATAATGTTGATGTTAGAAAAGAGACATTCTTTTCATGACCATAGCCTCAGTTATCTAACCATGTGGATCCTTCTACAGTTGCAGAATCCTGCATTTTTCTTTTTTTTAGATTTATATCGAGCGAACTGGACCCAAAGGTATTGAAGCGCTTTACATGAGCCAGTTACCAGTTACGTTACACATGGACACATTAATTTTTATTTATTTTGGTAGGCACAGGGAGGTTAAGTGATTTGCCCAGAATCACAGAATGTGCAGTCAACCCCGAGGCTCGAACCTTGGTTTCCCAGCTCCAAAGTCAGCAGTCTAGCTGTGAATCCACATACTCTCTGCCTTGCCCCTCAAGAGGATTTATATATGGATATTTGTTTTGTAAGTTTGAAGATAAAACTCTTAGGGGCTGATTACGATTGCGGAAGGACCGTCACTGCCAGCCATGCGGTGGAGGTCCTTCCACAATCGTAACACCATTTTCCCCCGCCACTTTATAATAGCGGAGGGAATAGCTCTCGAACCGTGGCGGACACAAAGACCATCTGCCACGGGTCCGCCAAAAGCAATCTTACAGATTGCCTGGCGGACGGTCCCTATAGCCAGAAATGGTGGCGGTGCCTAGCAGGCACCGTCCACCAAATCATGATGATGGGTACAGCCGGCATTCTATGGCGGTGAAGCCGCCATGGAAAGGCTGGTGGGGATTAATTGCGGGCCTCCCTTGTGTTGGGGAGAGGTGAGGGTGCATTTGGGGGTACCCATGGTAACCCCCTACATTTCACAGCACTACGTGGCAGGCACCATGTGGTGCCTGCCACGAAGTGCTGTGAAATGCACAACTTGGCATTTTAACATTGCGGCGGGTGCTGTTGTCAGCAGTGCCTACCGCAATGTTAAAATGCAGGATCCCTCCGGCATGGTGGCAGTCGCATCTTGATCGGGTGTGCGGGACCGCCGCATGCATGGCGACGTCCCGGTTTGCACCAGGATGGCGGACGGACTCCAGTCCGTCCGCCATCCTAATGACCCCCTTAATGTTTATCCAAATCCTGCTATTTTGCAATTGCCTGAAATTGTACCTGGTTCCCGGTCAACTGCATTCAGATGCTTGTCAGTTTCTTGGTGCTTTTTGACTTAAAATGTTAAAAGTTAATCTTTATGGCTCCTCCAACTTAATATCAACCATTTTTAAGTAATTTATTCACTACTGTTTCGTGATTTTACAAAATTGGTTGCGACTTTTACTGTTTTGCTTCTTATATTAAAATAAGAAAAATTACTTCATCAATAAACATAAGCACTTGTAATTTAAAAACATCAAGTGGAACAATAAAATGCATTATGGCTGCACAATGTATTTAATCTATGTAATATATACGGACAGCTTTCTGCTGGGAGTGTAGGGAGGAGCCATCATCCCACCTATATGTCAAATCCCTTCCACCATTACTTATGCTTGGCTACCAGACAAATCAAACTAGAGCATAATACAATGTAAAATACTATAATACAACATAACACGCTAGAACTTTGCTTATGAGGATGCCACTTTTGACTTTTTAACTTTGTATCTCAGTTTAAAAAAAGAGCTTAGGTAAAACTATGGTGCTGTGGCTACACTAATGTCCAAACAAAGACAACACACTCAGCAGCTTCTTTTGGCTGGCAGTTAAACAAAGAGATACCATTAAACTAGGAAGACTCAAGGACAGAGCAATTTGGAAGTAAAGTCCTGCAAACTAATAGAAACAGGTCTTAAAAATATAATCCCAATCATGCACAAACCCCTCCAAATCCACAAAGTCTAACATAAGACTAAATCAATTGATGTGCTCCACTGGCCCAGTTTTCAATCATTCTCGCTTATGAAATCCATCATTCACTCAAATCTATGATATCAATAATTGAAGTCATAATTGTCTTAGTGTGTCTGAAATAATATGTAGCGTGGGTTAAAAACCTGTTATTAATGTCCAAAGCACAGAAGTCAGACACCCTCCTAGACAAACACGAACATAACATAGTTGCCAACTTCCAACTCAATTGTAAAAGTGTTAAACAGGAATTCTCAGGCCACACAACAAACAACCTGAACACTAAACTAACATACCACAAGTTGTATTTTTCACCATGTGGCCGACACAACTTTATTCCTTTCATTATTATGTACACCACAGCATGTTATCCAACTGATTTACCGTCAACCAACCATATTACCAGCTACCACTAATCCATAGCAATTAATGGTCATGTAACACAAACCCTTCAAAAACGTTTCACCAAGAAATACCTAACATCACACCAAATTCCTCCATGAGAGCTAAATCTAATTTCACACACCAATGGTTCCAACACTTCCATGCTCTTCCATGCTCTTCGAAACCATTCCCTGGTGCCCTGAACTCATGAATCTTTAAGCAATCTAGAAGCCTCTCTTGAAAGAGCTGTGTACTCTTCTGTACCCCAGATATTGTCTAGGCAAGATGCCTCAGAACCTCAAACTCCAAATATTGGAAGCCCTTCTCTCCTTAGGTTCAACTATAAAATCTAGTAAGGCACATTCAGGATAAATTCCTCTGCCACCATTATTCCCACAAACAAGGCCAAGAAACCCAAAAAGGAATTCTCAGGACATTCTCTCATGTATGCAACAGAACCCTTGGTAACATTACAAATGGGGGAAATCCATGCCCCCTGAACCCTGTCCAATACTGTAAGAATGCATCCACTTCCTGTGCCTCCAGATCTGTAGTTGTTAACCTTGAGGCAAAAAGATCCCCCTCCAACAGACCCACATATGCCCACCCTCTGCAAAGATCTCTCTATCCAACATCCAAACAAAATACTCTCTTAGGTTTCTTGAATACCAATAGGCCACCTGATTCCATTGTCTCAGAAGGTATTCTACCTTTGGAGTCACCGGGTCTTCTACACAAAAAACATAATTATTTGTCACCTTCATAAAAAGTTTTGATCTGGAACCTCCAAAATAGTTTATGTATTTAATGGCAGGCACATTGTCTATACTTAATAAAACTGATCTTCAGCCTATTAAAACCTTGCAACATTTCAAGTCAACAAGTTCTGCCTTCATTTCCAAACAGTGTATGTACAAACTAATCTCCTTGGCAGACCATCAAACCCTGGTCTGGCGAAACTTGATCCCCATCCATATAAGCATGCATTAGTTTCCAACACATACTCTGAACACGCCCCAAATATCTTGTGATTAAGCCAAACCTCCAGGTTTTCTAACTACCATGTGAACTTTTCTACTACTTCCTCTGTCAACATCACTCTTTCTTTGAAATATAACCGCTCTGAAAACTCTTCCCTCTGGCAAAAACATGCATTGTTGATGACAGAAGACTCATCACATGAGCTGAGAAATGCTGCTAATGAAATTAGCTTTCCCTTCAATTTAGATTTCAATTCCACCTTTATATTTTTGACTTATTGAGGCTCCTTCAGCTCCTCTAGATCCTGGGACATAAAAAGAAAATTGTCCAAATACATAATCATCTTTTTCCTCTCTCTCTGAGGTACCCTGCCTCTGGACACAACACCTTGCTGAAGCAGGAGGGAGCCGACACCATGGCAAATAGGAGACACACAAATTGGTAACCTCCTGAACTTAAGATATGCTGATTCTGCTCTAATCCCCTTCCTGCATAATGTCCCTAAAGAGGTGTATTCCCTGAATTTTAAAGCGTGAACCAAGCATTGATTTAAAACCCATAGATTGATCACAAGTCTCCAACCCATGTCCTTCCTACCAAAAATATTGTACTCACAAAATCTTTTCCTACCTATGAAACGGTTGGACTTGCACTTTCTCAAACATCATTTGCACTTCTTTCTCCACCAAACCAATTTCTGTCTGCAGTGGTAGCTATCTAAATCCACCCCATAATCCTGTATTGTCCCCAACACACAACACTTGCTTGTAATTTGCAGTCAACTTTCTTTGAACAATCCCATGCTGTTCCTTTCTCTTTGCAGGAAAAACCCTGTGGCAGATTGGGAACCACTGACATTGGCTCTATCCTGCGGCTGGAATAAGAACTTTGTGAATGCGTGGCCAGAGAAACGTCTCCTTCCCCTGGCCCTACCAAAAACAACAGTGCCCCAAACCTCCCCTTGGTGAATTCTGGGTGGGGAATGTCGATACATAGTTACCAGTACCATTCGCTAACCCAAATCCAGGAAGAAACTCCTTAGGATCTTCATTGGTCTCTTTTTTTCTGCTCAATCATCCAACTTTGGGCTAATTTGCATAAGCACCACGTTTAGTCTCACAGCTATCAGAGCAATATTAGCGCTAGGGGTGCGCTGAATGTTCTGTTCCCACAGCGGAAGTGGTGGAAATTTGGCCACTCCGCATTACGCTTTACCATGGAGTTCTGGCCAAATTCCACTAATTGCCGTGTGGCGGAATTTCCTCCCATGGAGCTCAACAATATGGGAGCTGGCGAGTGAGATTTGGCCTCCCATAGCAGTATTTACTAACTCGGATGGTCGCGACATTCATGAGCAGTCGTGGTCAAAGGTCTGCCATTCGAGTAGATTTGCTGCTGCTCAATTAGATTGTCTACTCGAGTGGCAGCAAAATCAACTCCAATGGCAGCGCCACCGTGGCAACACATGGTGCTGTTCGTGCTGATTTTCAGTGTTGCTTGCACTACTGGTACTTAATTGCATTGTGAGCTGGTGGAATTCCACAGAATCTCGCTGAGTTTTTCTGTAACTAAGTGAAATTCCACAGAGTGCAACTCCACGAGTTCCGCCCGCCCCAAACTACCACTCTCCAGGAAACACGTGGCCCCTTGACAAAAATCAAGCAATAGGTCTACATCTATCTCTGCTCTTTTACAATGATCCTCTTTAGGCATACCAAAATTCCAGCTGGTAGCTCAAGCACCTCTAAAAACCTGTACTGGCACTGCTTAAGTGTTTTTTTAACAGATCTGGATCCAGGGCTGGGGATCTGCAGAAGAACTTTCAATAACAGGTCTTGAACATTTAGCCCACATTACTGCTCTGACTCCTCTCTCCGTAGGCCAGCAGCTCCATTGCATAATATAGTCTGTCACATGGCTCAGTGTCAACCTTTCAGCACTCCCAGGGTCTCAAAGAGATTCAGGAGAAAACGTCTTCCTTCCCATTGGGGTCCTTCATCCCCGTTCAAAGTTCCTTTTTGTGAGTTAACCTCTCCAAAGCCCATACCCTGGTCATCTTCAGTCAAATCCAAAATATATATGTCATCATGCTTTACTGTCTGTCCTTTCACTATAAAATTAAAATCATCCAAACAATACTTGGTTTTATTCCAAGTCTTATTTGTGCTGCCCAAAACACCTCCTTGCATGCCATCTAGCATGCCTCTTTTTTGTGTTTTGTAAAGTACAGACTATAGTCAAATGTCTATCAGAGAACTAAGCATGGGATATAAAACATAATGCACTATAGAAACAAAAACCACTGCTACAATGTATGGAATAATGTACTCTCTGAGAGATATTATAAGGCTATTGCAATTTACTAAGGAGTTCTATGCCCATACAGCAGAAAGAACGCAAAGAGTGAGTTCCTTTATAAGGTCATAGATCTCTGAGTTGACTTGCAATATCCTTTTAATGTATGGCAGCAGGTATTTATCCTTTGTATTACCTGGTGACAGCTTCACCCCTCCCACCAACCAATTAAATCCTTGCTGTCTTGCTCTTTTTTCTTCATTTCAGACACAGAGAATAAAATCAGAACCTGAAGTGCAAAATTTGACACACCAAAGAGCAATTTCCTTTATATGCCAGGAGATATATGGGTCAGTTTCTTATAAGTCAGAATTAAAATATGCTGTGATGAGATTCTATCTTTCTGTAGTGACCTGTAGCTTGGAAAAAAAACATGGGGGAATATTTACTACAGAATGGAGAAGCATGGTGTTAAGCAAACATTGCTAACGCCATGCTTCTCCATTCTGAAAACGCAGGGATGCTCTGTATTCACAAGAATGTAGCGCACCCCTAGCGCTGGCGCTGAGCACCATAGTGCAAAGGGTGTCTGCGATGGGGAAATTATTGTTTATGTGCAGGAAGGTCTCCCTTCCTGCACACTAACAATCATTCATGGTGCAGCACACATAGAAGTTGCATACCGTCATTTATTTTTTATTGTTTATGTGCAGGAAGGGTCACCTTCCTGCACGTAAACAGTCAATGGCAATTTGCTGTTTCTATGTGTGCTGCACAAGGCAGCACACATGGAAACAGTAAAAACTAGGAGTAATAAAGCTTATACTGAAATTCAACACAAGGAATTCTGTGATTCTAGTACATACAACATGAAACATAACAAATAGAGTTTATTGTTAGTACTAAATAAATACTTCAGTTATTACAGGAGATAATTTGCACTTTTAGTGCAGATCCAGTGGTGAATGACGGCATGAGCGTATGAGCAATCCTTAAGGTGTTTAGGTGGAAATAATGAGAAAAGCTATCAGTTAAGTAATTAGCAAAGACAGAAAAGGTAGAAGGGAGGGAAAAGGTTGTCAGACAGATGGCCGCATTCCATTGTAAGCTGTTACATGTGTGGTGTGATTAGGCTCCATACAGTTGTCTGACAATTTGCTTGCTGACAGTGAAGCCAGCAGCAGGCATATGGAGAGTTATGAGATGGGAGGACAGGCGATTGGGTGGATATTAGCAGTCCCACACAGCCATGCTCAAGGACGGAATGGTAGAAGACAGGGGAAGTTCAGAATAATGGAAGTGAGGAAGAGAAGTGTGCAGGACGATATGGACAGTAATGCCAGATGCAGTTCCAAAGAGCATCTGGAAAAAAGGGAAGGAACATTTCTAAGAACATGTAGAGAAGAGGCAACAGACTGGTTGACACTGAGGTAGTGAAGTTCACATCTGTCAATGTCAGGCAAACTGATGATATCTTTCTAGGTCATTAACTAAAAGTTTAAAAAGTACTGCTCCAGAAAATATGACATGCAAATCAGACAAGAAGCAACAAAAATGGTTCTGCATATGCACAAAAAAGGCTTAAAATGTAGGGCTGTAGCAGCACATCTAAATAAATATCAGAGGGACAACAGACCAATACAAGGAGAACAAGAACTGCATTTATGAAAAAGCATGAAAAACATATGTAGCTCTACAGTGCCATTGGTTTCCTTCCTCATATTACATAGAGGAATCATTCTAATAAAAGAATATCTTCTAAAATCACACAGGTTGCCAGTATGTTCTTGAGCACATTCTTATACTAAACACTTTAGCCAAAATATTACCCAATGACCTTGCCCCAGTTCTACAATCTTTGTCTCATAATAACTCTGTGTGCCTTTTTCAAGATCTTTTGCTTGTTCAACAAGCATAGGCGATGTCAAAAGGCATTGCCATAATAATGTGAATAACAAGATATTCATTTTGCCAATATGTGTGTCTAAATCTGTTGAACCTGACCATCTCTACACCTCCAAACCTTTTTGTCTATACTCCTATTTTTGCTGACCTTAGGCCTCTGTGCACTTTACCACTGATAACAAGTGCTCACTCTTCTAAACATGGTAAATTTGGCTGTCACCTGATTGGCATATTTAATTTACTTATGAGCCCCTTGTTGGTTACCATATACCCATGGGTTGGTGAATGAAACGCTACAAGTGGGCCTGCAGCAGTTATTGTGCCACCCACTTAACTAGCCCCTTAAAACATGTTCCAGGCCCACCATTGCATCCGAATGCAGTTTTAAACTGCCAATTTTACTCAGCAATATAACCCCCTTGCCAAGCTTGAAACTCTTCTTTTATTGCATATAAGTCACCCCTAAGGCAGGCCTCAGGGAGCCCATGGGGCAGGGTGCTTTGGAATTAAAAGGTTAAACATGTACCTTTCTGTTTTACATGTCCTGGTAGTGAAAACACCTAAATTCATTTTTCACTACTGTGAGGCCAATCTGCCTCATGGGATAACATTGGGTTAGGTGGTTACTTTTAATAAGTGCTACCCCTTGATTGACAACAGGTAGGGATTTCATGCTTGGTATCTTTGGAATTGTAATTAAAATCCTCTTTAATGGTAAAGTTGGATTTTAAATAATAATTTCTTTTAAATGGCACCTTTAGAAAGCTGCCATTTTCCAGCTCTTTGCTATTTGGTGATTGTAGCCTGTCTTAGGTCACATGACTGGGTTTAGCTGGCAGTTAGACTTTGTGAACTCATCGCAGACACTTACACAATAAATGGATTAGGTGTGCCTGAATGGGTCATCTGCCGGCAGATGAGGGGCGGAGCTGAGCAAATCCCAACTTGCAACTGAAGAAGCTGTGCTCTGCTTTCACACAAAGGGCTTCTTACCACTGCATTGTCTCTGCAGCCAGTTTGTAGGTAGTACAGGTGAGTCAGGAAATTCCAAGCACTTCAAAGAGAGACCTCAAGAAATTTCTCCTACTTCAAAAAAGTCACCAAGTACAAAAATATAGCCCAGAAGGACTGTTTTGCTGCCTGGAGCCTGCCTTGAACTTCAGCAGCTTGCCCTGCTGCTTGAGCCCTGCTTCATCTATTGAACCCAGGATAACCAGAGTGACTGTAATGGCTAGTTTGCTGGCCCCCTGTTCAGAGCCACAAGGACATAATAGATCCCCATCATCTTGAACCTGCACCCGGACTCAGCTGAGTCCCCCAAGTGGTGCCCCCTCAGTCCTGGCCCAGTGGTTGTGGTGCTAAAGATACCCAGATAGCCAAAATGTAGGACTTAGAAAAATGTTGGCTAAAAATTGCTGGGACAAACCTACTTGTCTATCCGCCCAAGGTGCACCACCAGTCGGCCTGACTTTGCCCTAGCTCGTGCTACTTTCTTCTCCGCAGCAGCAAATGCGTTCAGTGGTCCTTCGTAAAAGAGGTAGCTGGCCTCCTAGAACTGTCTTCCGCACCAACCCCCTGCCTCATCCCACTGGGTATTTGTGACTTTCAAAAAAGTGACTAAGTCTGAAAGTAGAAATGTTAATGCGACTTCGACGGCGGCTCCCCAATGCTCCCTCCTCGGATACTGCTTTCAGCCCTGCTCAACTTTACCTTCTTAGAACTTTTTCTCCAAAATGTCTTCTAAGTCTAAAGGTAAGCACGACAGGGCCCAATCCACTTCTTGTATCTGACCCACGCTCCATTGCAGTCTGCCATATTTGTCGACTTTGACCCAGTCTCGGGCGACTAGATATTCGTGGTTGGGGCTTTGATCTTTATGGGGCTAGTTTTAACTAAAACTTTAAAAATTCAGAACTCCAGTTATCGTGGATTGGATTTTTGTTGTTTTGCTGGCAATTTTTTTTAAAATGTGCTTTATTTTTCTAAAGTGGTATGAGATTTTTCTTGCGTTGTGTTTTCACTTTATTACTGTTTGTGTCCTGCATAAATAGTTTACACATTGCCTCCAAGTTAAGCCTGATTGTTATTTTGTGCCAAGCTACCAAGGGTCAAGCGTAGGTTAATATAGTGACTTTTGTAGTTCAACCTGATGGGAACAGTGGCTGTTACTTGAACAGGGAGCACCCCCCCCCCCCCAATTCAACCAAAAATCCAGTTCCTCACAAAATCATTGTCATAAAAGTAAACGAAAACCCCTTTTCAGCAGGAAACCAAACATATAACCGGAGGTATCTCAAACTGTACATTTAATTCAATATTTTCAATCTTTATAATTGACACAGTTCATTGTTCAAATATTTTTTACTCAGTAAACTGTGAACAGACTTTAAAGGAAAATGCTTGCCAAGGACATATTTACTTTCCACATGACTTGGAGCTGAAACAAATGCTCTAGCCATGTGTGCTTGTCAGCAGCCAGGGGAGCTGATTTATGAGCCTTCATGCAAAGAGACATTTCATTTTCAGTCATTCTAACTACACTTTTCATCTCAAACAGTAACTGATTGAATGCAGCAGCCCACCCCTTCTTCAGGGCTATAAACGCTGCCTTTGTGTGCCAAGACCTAGGTTTTCATGCAACATGCGGAACACAGTAAAGGAAACCAATATGATTAAGCCTGCCCTTTAGGCAAATCCCGGCAAAGATATTCCTGTTGCTGTGCTTTTACAGATGCACTGGGAAGTGGGGAGAACCACTGAGAGCATGGGGGAAGGGTTGTGAGGGGGAAGCAGAAACATGGGGAAGAGTTCAAGTAAACACATGCACTTCCACAGAGTCCTCAGAGAAAAAGAAAAATGTAGTTCCCTTATGTGAAGCCTGAAAGGAAGCAAGGATGCCAAAGGAAGCATATATTTCAGTCAAAAGGATGTTAAATAAGCTATGCTCCAGAGGATGGACAAACACAAAAAAGTACAAAAAGGAGCAAATAAATGGAATTGAAATCCAAACGATGATAAGCAATGGGCTGACCCAAAGTGTACCCTAAGTATTGGTATTGTACACAACAGGTCTTTCGATGACAGACACGTGAAGCTGTCTGTAGGTCTGACCTAAGAAGTCGTAGTTGGGGGTGCTCTCCATTTCTGAAAGAAATGACTTCCCCATATATCTAGATGCAACCATGGGTGCTCTAGGTGGTTTCACTTCTGAGGTGATCACAGTTAAAATGCAAGATTGTCCACTGTTGCCCATATTATTAGCTGTCTTCCAGGTTATGGAACTACCCCTATGTACACCGAGATGAGCCAGTGTAAAATGACATGCCTGAGCCTGGCTGTTGAATGTGTGCATGTATTATGCAAAGGCCAAGTCTACTGGCCTTTACAATGGTTGTTTTAAGACTTGGCTTCTCAAGGTTGGCACTTGGTCGGCAAATAGAATGAAAATTTATTTTATGCTCATGGAACAGCCTATTGTTCCTTCATTGGTGGCCATGTTTTTAAAATAGCCCTACTATAGTCGAAATGCAAGCAAGTTTGAACTCAAATTGACCTACTACTATCACATATAGTTGTTTTTGTTAAATCAGAGGAAGCAAGAAAGTAAAATTAAATGGCTTCCTTAGAAATCCGATTTGAAACAAATGGTACCATCTTACTAAAATAAGAAATGAATAGAGAAAGACTGCTTATTTTAGATGTCACACTTTCTTCCCCTTTTGTTATTAATATCCAGTACCCAGCAATAGATTCTATGCTCCTTTTATAGTAACACGCCAGAGTTTTTTTCTTATGTACATTAACCGGTTATACATATTTTCTAAAATGCCTACCAGCATATTGTAACAACTTTTGCTGGCAAAAACTGTACAGTTGTACTTCATTTTTTATTCAGGAATTTCCACAAGACAATAAATTATTCAAAGGATAATGATATTTAATGCAAGGCTCAGTGCAAGAATGCATTTCATTTCTTCCTCAGGAAATGTTAAAAATGCAGCGGTGGAAAACAACACGAGTTCAGAGTATATCCACAGGGCTATTTTCCAGATAATTTCATAAACATACTGTACTGTAGGTTATGAGAAAACGAGGAAATTGTAGCTGAGTGACTGAAGCGTCCTATTTATTGTCCATTTCATTTCAACACCGTGGCCACTTTGATGAAAGGAATTCGGTGCAGGTCAAGCTGTGAATTGTCTTGTGGTTGTTGTGTGGAACATTTTTTTTAAATATAAATTGTGGGTTGCAAAACCCCTGACCCGTGCATGGAGTGCAGAAGACACTTTTCATTATTCATGAAGTGCAGGCTGATGCTTTTTTCAAGAGTGTCTGCTGCAGATGGAGGTTTACAAAGCATATTCTGCTCCCTGGCAGCTACTGTTGCCACAGTGAATCACATTTCCTCAGATGGAGCTGGCCAAAACATGCATCAGAATATTTTAGGGGAGACTGATGCCTTAGAAGGACTGGTAGTGCTGGAGCAATGCCAGTTTCATGTCAGATGCACTCCTAACCGTGCCCTGACTGGAATTGTTTATTTTCCTTATAGGGCAGTTTGCCCTTGTGTCACCCAGAAGTCAGATGCCACTTTAAAAAAACACATAAAGCTGCACGCAACTGATTCAGACCTGCTGCACAGGTGGTTCAATATTGTAAAACTGCACATTTTATTGTGTCTCTCTGATGGAATTCTGTGCTTTAATTGAATACTATCCTAATCTTAATTATTTTTGTAGATACTTAAATTGCCTATGAGGAAATGAGGGATGTGGCACAGTGTTTGCGATTGTGGAAGAAATTCAATCAATGTCAGGTTATTTTTACGAGGAATGTGTGTGTTTTACTTTTTTTAAACAGTGCTGAATTTTTGACGGAAAAACACAGTTGAATTAGGAAGCTTACCTGACATGCTTTTCGCTCAAGCAGGCTTGGCCCATAAACTTTATCCAGTTATTGTTACAGAGTATGGGGCAGATTTATGAGCCCCTTGCGCCTCTTTTGCGTCACTTTTAACATGGGAAAAGTGACGCAAAAGTGGCGCAAGGGGCTCATAAATCTGCCCCTATGATTATTGACCTGTCGGGATAACTTCATGGGTGATGATGGTTCAGTTGTGCACTTTGCATCAGGTAGTTACCAAAGTAACCTAGATATTGGTCACTCTCTTGAAAGGAATCAGTTTTTTTGATTTCCCCAGGCACTATTTGAAATATTTGAATCTACACACACACGAGCAATTAAAAAGAAGTACAAATATTGCTGTATTTACTGGCAGCGTAATGTACTATAGAGTATTAATACGTGCACAATGTACAGATTCATTCCTCAGTCATACCCCAGGACACATTACATACATCTTTAGTTGAGTCAGAAATATTAACATAACACTACAAGTTATAAAATAGACATTTTAACTTGGTGTTCCAAATGGGATCAATTTCAGATCCTGTGTTGTGTAATTTCTACATGGCGCCACCGACAAATCTAATGGATGAAGTGAGGTGGCCTTCTATCAATATGCAGACAATATCACACCGGATGTGTGCTAGCCTCCTTAAATTGAACCTGGGGATAATAGAGTGTCTCCTGATCAGGTGCCATTATGACTTAATGTTTAAGGAACAGAGGTTTGCTGAAATCAGCAATTCAGGTTTCTCTCCCATAGTGAATAAGGGAACAAAATATCTGGGCATATGGATCGATATATGTCTCTTCATGCCATGTTAGAATACATGTGCAAACAGAATTTCACATTAGAAAACAAAAGCTTTATCACCCAATGACTAACTACACAAGTCTTTTCAATGGCCTCGTCACCAATATGAAAATCTTATGCTTTTCCCAAAATAGTGAAAACATTTCTGTTTGAACTGTACTACAACTAATGGTTCTTTGAACATCTACTTTTATAAACTCGAAAGTTCACCTTGATTAGCCATCTGGTCCCCTGTGACTCCTTTCTCATCTTCTTCGTCAACTACAGTGTTATCTATTATCTCTAACTCATTCCATCTTCTCTGTACTCCTTTTGCCATTCTGCTCCTTTTTTTCTCTGATTTACCTATCATCTTGTCCTGTCACTTTGCCCTCTCCTTCAGACGCTCATGTAATTTGTTTAATACTATCTCTTTCTCTTACCTAGATTAAACTCCTCCTCCCATATCCTGGAAAGATTATTTATTATTTGGCTTTATGTTGGTCTTTCTAGTTTTCTGGAAGTTGAAGTCTGACTTCACCCAGTTATGGGTCACTACTCTCTTACCTGGGAAGAGTGCATTTTATAAGAATGCTTAAATAAATGAAAATACATTTCAGCAAAGAGCCGATCAAGTAATATTGCAGTGTCATTCATTGCATAATCTATTAACATATTTTGAGAAAAAGCCTGTTCTTCGGTGGTCAACCCCATTCCTATTCTGAATTTTATTGCATGTTTTTTGACTCTGCATGCTGGGGCACTGCTGTCCAGTGTATTTGCTGTGACTCCTTAAAATATGTAGAAAAGGGCTAATACCTGAATGGTGTTTTTAACAATCCTATAAGGCCATGATATATGGTGTAAAAAAAAACTGCCCCCAAGGCATGGAAAGTTAATTGTTGCTTTAGTGCGTCATTCGCTAGTGTGATATGGAAAACATGGCTTCAGGCCTACTAATGTAGCCTGACTCCTACAGGTTAATCCTGCAATGCCACTCGTTAAAATAACTTTTTTGACAGGTAAAACCTCCCATCTAAATATTAGTAAGTAACCCCTATGTAGGCATTGTCTATAAAGTAGAGTGTGTGGTATTTAAATGTTGGACATTTAAAAAATGTATGCTAACATGTTCCCACCGACCCCAAAACACAAATGTCACGGGGGCATACCTAGCTGTCCTAGGCAGAATATCAGAGTACAGATTAAAATACTAATACTGTATCTCAGGAACGGAACCTGCTTGAAAAATAAATAAACAACTATTTTTAATCAATATTAAAAATCCAACTCAATGGTAGAGTTTGATTCGTATTACATTTTTATGATAAGCATTTTGTTTAAGTTACCTGCTCTCACCTGAAGGTCCTGGGGGCTAATTTGCATTAATTCTTCAGCAATTCCCAGGCAGTGCTCAGCCTGACAAGAGGAGTGAAAGAGGTGTAGAACTCCTCCCAGGAGCATGCAATAGGCTGAGCTAAATGGGCAAAGACGACTCTTCTGAGCTCAATGCAATATGCACAATGGGGGCTGTACCTCACCAGTTGATTCCCAACTGTCAGATCCTCAATGACAGGTCTGTCTGAGGCATATATAAGGGAACAAACAGGGTGCCAGGGCAATTCTTGTGCATTCTCTGCTTGCTGAAGGAGTCTGTTTTTTTCTTGCTAGACGTCTGTCTCTGGGTTTGTTGTGAGCACAATGTCTGCTTCAAACTTAATTTTAGTTTTAGATGTGGGAGGACAGTAAGATTACCATAGTACACTCCCCACTCACCCCCACCCTCCACCTCTCAGCCCCAAGTTTAGTATGGCCGAAGAACTTCACAATCTTGGATTTGGTGACGCTTTGCATTTTGGGCCGTTTTGCAGTAATGCAAACAGGAACTACTGCAAAAGTAAGTAGGCCAAGACCTGGAAATCTGTTCCATTAGTCAGAGAGAAACTAGGAGTGTTTTAGTGCATCCCCCACACACAGTTTAATGGACCCTAAGAAGTGGGGCCCTCAACCTGCCTTCCACAGAACACTACTGGACTTGTGAAAGGATACCAGGCAGACTGAATGTATTGCACTTGGCATCTCTGAACTGTGAGAAGGACCTGAGGAGGTTGGACTCCATTCCACTCTAAATCCAAGGTTATAAAGATTTCCAAGGATCATAAGGTTGATCCCCTGGGTGGCTCTAGGGACAAAACAATCCCTGTGAGGAATTCCAGCTACCCAGTGGCAAATGGACCTGGACTGGAGTTTACTGTTTCCTTGTTTGTGACCCCTGAGAGGCTCAAAGTGCAGGACCTGAGATCCCTAGTGCCATGGAAAATACTTTTGTGGTTATTTGGGCACCATGAGAGGTTTGGAAGCTTTTTCAAAACTTTTGCCCCAGAGCTTCAAGGAGACAGACTGCAAAAAAGTATCCGACGGGAAGTTCCATGGCATTGCATTGAATTTCAGGTATGTCCTGCATGGAGAAGAGTTTTGCCTCAGAAAAACATCATAGTCACTGTTCACATTGGGACATTCAGGCCGTAGTGAATCCAATCTACTAGGTGTATCCAATCTCCCCTCTATCGCGGTCGGCCTCAAATTGCATCTGGGCCCCAATCTCTCGCGACTATTGACTACCATTGGTAGTTTGGGCTTTTTAACACTACTTTCACTTAAATAATTAAAAAGTCATATCTCTGTTTCCTGTTATGGGATTTTTGTTGTTTTGGTGTCATTTTGCTTAATACACATTTCTCTATTTGTATAAATTGGAGTGGGGGTTTATTGTGTTGTATTTTTGACGTTTACAGTTAAGCCTGTCTGCTCTGGGTCATACTCGCAAAGGGTTGACCTCAGATTACTGAAACCTCTGGCTGAACCTAACAAAGCAATGCCTTCGTGGTGGATGCTAATTCACTCCAATTAATAAACCACGTTTTCATACTTTATAATTTATTGCCCTCACTATTATGAGGTTCCCACCTGCCTGGCAAAGATATCACTGTGCGGTGCCTTCAGGAAAGGCTGAACAAATTTGCTGATCTGCCACCATGTTATTAAGGCGCACTCTGAACAGTTTTATCATTTCAAAAACAAATCTCCAATGTGGGAGTTTGTTGTTGAAAAACAAAAAGCAATCTATTGGATGGGAAGGAAGATTTCTCCCCAAGCGTAAGGGTCTTTGTTTAATTCCCCTTCCTGTGACCGCTGTGCAGCTTCATTCAGGAAATTCTAGTGATGGTCTCCCAGGTCTAAACAAGTTACTTGATGAGCCACTAGGTCACAGGATCTACCGACAGGGATAGTTGATGCTTGCCAGTCAAACCTGTGCAGTTTCCTAAGGTCAGTCAGGTGACATGTGGAGTCGCTCAGATAGGCAGATGTAAGAAGCTGGGTTACTAAGTGACTAGGGTGTGAGCCCTGGTCAAACAGCAACCACAATCCTTGTCAGGGTAAGGCACAAGCAACCCCCAAATTAACCTGTACTGAACACCGTGGTAGCTTGGAACAGAGCAATCAGTCTTAACTTGGAGGCAATGTGTAAACTGTAAATACTTCAAGTAGTAAAACATGCAAAAGACAGAATAAAACAAGGTCAAACTAACAAAAATCCAATCAGTAAAACTGGAGTTATGATTTTTTTAAAGAAAAAAGTGTAAAAAAGCATCTGAAAGCAGAAAGTGTCAACTGTGGCTATCTGGTCATGCTGGACGGGGTCAAAGTCATAAGTTCAGGCCGACCACAATGTAGAGTGGGTTGGATACAGTTCCAGTTTAAGTTTACTTTCTTAAGTTTTGAGCCAAGAGTCCAGTTTGCATTGGAGAGGGTTGTGGGGAGCAAGGAGAGTGTCTTGGGCGGTGGTCAGCGTGGTGTAAGGAGCAGGCTGGGCGATGACGACGGGAGGGCTGGTGCTTCACCTTGGTGATCTCTTCGCAGATGATCGATGCTTGCTGTGTGAAGAAATGAGCTGGCAGCTGCTCTCACTGATTTTCAGTGCAAGCAATGCAGTCTCAGTGCGTAAGGGTTCATTTGTGGTCGCGAACAGCCCAGAAGCTTGATTTAAAAGCCTGGGAGTCCCATCAGGGGTGCAGAACCTGAGAGGATTCACTTGGGGGATAGAAACTCACAGCTGGTTGGTGAGACTTTTATGTCCCTAAGGCTCAGATCAGGAGGCCAGCAGACTAGCCCTTAGATTCACTCTGGGGTTCTGGGTTCAGGTTGCAGGCCCAGTTCTTCTTCTCTAGGCAAGAGGGCAACAGGTATCAAGTCAGCACAGAAGGGCAGTGTTTCTTTTAGAGCAGACGTCCAGCAGAGTGGCAGTCCTTCTAGCAGCACAGCAGTCCTTCTTTTTGCCAGAGTATGCAAAGGTCCAGAAGTGTACTGAAGTTGGTGTCTGAGGTCCTTTTATACACAGTTGCGCCTTTGAAGTGGGGAAAAGCTTCTAGAGGCATGCCTTTAAAGTGCACAGATACCCTGCCATGCCTGCCCTCGTTCCAGACTAACTACAGGGGGTATGCAGCCATTTGAGAGGAGGTAGGACACTGTCTATTCATGTGTAAGTGGAGCTGGGCTCATCCCCTCCAACCCGTTATGCCAGTAATGGCCCATCCAGTCGTACTAAGCTCCATATTGTGTGTGGATGTCTAGGAGGAATACACAAAGCCCAACTGTCATCAACATTCAGTCATGTGACCCAGAGACAGGCTGCAGGCACCAAATGGCTAAGACAAGAAAATACCAACCTTCTAATGGTGGCATTTTCAGAATGGCAATTAAAAATCTGACTAAACCATAAAGTAGGATTTGAAAATGTGTTTCCAGAGACACCAAACGTGAACTGGTCATCTCTTCCCTTTGGAAATTATGCTTGTAAAATGTAACAAGACAACTCCAGCATTATCCTACATCAAAGAAAGGTCTTGCAGTAGTGAAAAATGCATTTAAGAGTTTTTCACTACCAGGACATGTAAAACATAAAAGCACATGTCCTGCATTTTAAATACATTATACCCTGCCCTTTGAGCTGTCCAGGGCCAACACTATTGGGGTGAATCATATGTGTTAAAAAGAAATATTTGGGCCTGGCAAAAAAAAAAATGTTGTCAATACAAAATGGCAGTTTAAAACTGCACACACATACTCTGCAATGCATGCCCGACACATGTTTAAGGAGCTACTGAAGTGGGTGGCACAATCAGTGTTGCAGGCCCACTAGTAGCATTTAATTTACAGGCCCTGGGAACCTGTAGTTGCACTAGGGACATGCAATCTAAATATGCAAATTGGGTATAAGCCAATGTTACCATAGTTTAGGGAAAGAGAACAAGCACTTTAGCACTGGTTAGCAGTACTAAAGTGCAGAGAGTCCTAAGGCCAACAAAAAAGATGTCAGCTAAATCAGGTGGTCTGAAGGCTAAAAGTTAGTGGGAACCACAACAAGGATGCCAGGTTTAACACCTAGGATGAAAGGAGAAGGTCCAGTCTTTCTTCTCGGACAGCAGGTCAGGCCCCCAACAGAAGGATAGGTCTCTGGTACCACTTGAATAGGTTCTTCTAATTAAATTAAATGTGCCCATTGGCTGCAAGCCAATTTCACCATGTTTAAAGGAGAGAGGACATGCACTTTAGTACTGGTTACCAGGGGTAAAGTGCACTGAGTCCTAAAAGCCAACAAATATGGGTGCAGAAAACCACAGGATTCAAGGCAGGAAGTTTGGGGATGACCCTGAAGAGAGGGCCAAGTCCAACAGTTCTGATCCTTTCAGATCCAACTATTCAGACAATTTAATTTGATGTCAATTCCTTGTAAAATCACTATCTATTTCATTAACCTTGCCATTATTCTTAATCCAGTACTTTTCTGTATATGCCAATAATTAGTCACACATTCAAACTAGTTAATGAATTAACGTTCACATATTTATTTCAATGTCTATGGTTGTGGTCTATTTTAATGATATTTATTCTTAATCTCTCCAAGACAGGCCCCTTAACTGCATGATTGAGTCAACTCCTGTTGCATCATTTAGCATGAAATCTATACAGCACACACTTTGGGGGTGAATTCCCTAAACCCTCAGAATTGTTTTTGTGATATACTGACATCTTTGGTTGATCTTCCTCTGTAGTGGTATTAGGGAATTAATAATTCATCTATCCCCTTTTGCTAAAATGTGTCTTGCAGTAAACCATTTGGCAATTTCACACCTCATTATGGTCTTTGTACCCAATGACCTAAAGTCTCTGAGTGCCAAAGGGACTGAAGATGTAGGATGTGACAAATGTTTTGCATGAGTTGAATACCAGAATATTGATAGCAAAGATATAATCCTATAAGAATATTGACTACAGAATGCCTCCTGCCACAATATCATGTACGAAAATATAGGCTTACTATGCTTACCTCAACATCTACCTTGAAGACATTTATATATATATTCACAGAAAAAAACCATAGGTTTCAGGCACGTTATAGTTAGGAATTAGCATTTAAAAAACCTCAGAAATTCACTGAAAAAACCATAGGTTTCAGGGGTTTTATAGTTAGCTGGACTTTTCACTTGTACAAAACCATTGAAATTCTCCCGTTATAGTTAGTTCAGCTAACTATAACTCGCGCGCCCGCAATGCACTGCTGATGATGTCACATATTACATCACTCATGACATGGTCAGTGACATCACTCATGACATCACTGATGACATCTCAAATGACATCAATGCTAATTTCTAACTATGCCTACAGAGATAGGACATGTGAAGAAAGAAGAAAAAATGCACAGAAAGAAAAAAAAGAAGTGCAGAAAGAAGCAACAGAAGTCCTCAAAGACGAAGAAAAGTGTAGGAAGAAGGATAACGTGCAGAAAGAACAAAAAGAAGAGCAGAAAGAAGCCTTGTTGCAAAATCATCCTGTACCCTCAACTTTTTCAGACGGATACTGGTGGTAACTGAGTCTGACTAACCAGTCCTAGAGCCAGTGCTATGTTAAAAGACACTTAGAATACAGTGAAAACACCTACATACACTAGGGAACATTATGCGTTGGGGTCCCCCTGTGATTAGCATCACCTCCTCTGTAAGCCCCTAGTATATAATAGGGCAGGGGGATTAAAACTACCTCTTAAAACAGGCCACAGGGCGTTTTTGCACACGTTAACTCAGGCCCCGTCCCCTCCCTTCACCACTGTGTAAACACACCCTGTGTCCGTTTTTAGTTGGGAGATTAAGTTCATTTGAATCCTGAGGGTCCCTAGGGTCCAACTAGCCCACTAGGTACCTCCAGTAAGTGCCACAGAGCTGCGTTGCAGAGAGGTGTAAAAAGTGGCACGGCCTGGACCACCTTTCTGCAATGCAGCTCAGTGGCGCTTACTGGAAGCACTTGGTGGGCTAGTTAGCCCCCAGGGGCCCTCAGTATTGAAGGGAAATTATATCCCCAATTTAAAACGTGCCATAGTGTGTGTTTGCACACGTCACCTCAGGCCCCGTCCCCTCCCTTCACCACTGTGTAAACGCGCCCCGTGGCTGTTCTAAGTTGAGAGATTAAGTCCCCTTAAATCCTAAGGGTCCCTAGGGTCAAACTAGACCACTAGGTACCTCCAGTAAGCGCCACAGAGCTGCGTTGCAGAGAGGTGTAAAAAGGGGCTTGGCCTCAGAACACCTGTCTGCAGCGCAGCTCCCTGGCGCATACTGGAGATGCCTGTTGGGCTAGTTGGCCCTCAGGGACCCTCAGTATTGAAGAGGAATTAATTCCCCAACTTACAACTCGCCAGGGGGCGCGTTTGCAGAGTAATGCAAGGAGGGGGCGTGGCCTCCGGCACGATGCCAGTCTTTTATTTATTTTAATTTTTTAAGAAGGGGGGCTGTGTGGTTCCCCTTCTTATTCTAATTTATTGGCCCTGATGACCCCATCCCCCAGGGCCTGCCTCCTAATTATATTTTTTTGACCCCAATCCCCAGGGCCGGCCACTGTTTTTTATTATTTTTTTAAAATATATATTTATTGACACACCTAGGACATGCTGGACAAACCGTACGTACCTATCACCATGACGATTTGCGTGATATTCATTAAAAGGTGACTATGCATACAATGAATCCACGTGGAATGTATTTACACCACTAGTGAAGCTCTGACATGTCTGATGCCCTACCGTGCCTAATCCCGGTAGACACCCTTGTCGTTTATTTATACAAACATGGGTAGCTATTGACGGGCACATTTAATACACATGCACACCAAGCCATTCAAAGGGGATTCGACAAAAATTCGACCAAAACTATGCAAGAAACCCCCCTCACGGTTAATAAAACACACATCCACTGCCGGATGTGTAATACTTTTTATTTTACTCTCTGGAAAGGGGACGAACATCACTTGAGAGTCACAGTGCGCTCCTGGCAGAGCCCAATGCTGTGTTACACCCACCATTGCCTGCTGAGTGCCACACACCTCTGTGTTGTATTCCATCAGCTAGTGCATATGCTATGACACTCTCTAGCCCATGTGCACTGTAACACCACCCCGTGAATATGTCATGCCACACTTGTCTTTGCACGGGTTATATTGCCCCATCTAACGTGCCTTCCTCGATGCCTATGTTATAACGCACAGTGCTATGCCATACATATTACAATCTGGGATCCATATCTTTGTCACAGTGCATATGCAACGTTACACTCCCCAGCACATATTTTATATTACAACTTTAGAGACTAGTTAGGTTACACAACACTGCCCTGTGCATATTACACTTCAAGGCGCATATCGCATAGCACGCGCTAGTGCCTGTGCTATCTCGCGCTCTCCAATGAATCTGTCATTGCGCACAATGTATTGCATATTATATTTCACGCCCGGTTCATCTTATATCACACTTTTTGGTGCATAGTTTATACCATACACTATATCTAGTTTTCATTTTCAACCGTGCTCTCAGGACTATGTTCTATATAACACTGTGTTCACCTACCCTTTTCACAGGCATTACATTTTGCGATAGGGAGTGGAGGGTCAGGGGGTGTTTCTGCCAAGTGAGCCCGGAGTCACAGTTCAAACGTCCTCTTCTTCCTGAATAAAAGTGAGATTATGCTGCATACTTGTTCATATTTTAAGTAGTTCGTACAGACACACGTTTTAAAAACAATAAAGTTCCTAATACCCGCCTTCTCTGAACAGTTAGCTTGCTGCCCCATTCCCTCCTCCCTATCCTCTGTTGTGTGAATCCATGGACTAGCCTCCTCCCTCCTGCCATGCATGGTCTGATGTGCTGCCACTGCCCTCAATTTAGTATGATGTACCAGTCCACTCCTCCTGCCCTCCATTGCCCAATTCTATGCCCCATCATTGACCTCCTGCTTAAATTCTGTGCTTAGCTTGCTGCCCCTATTCTCCTTCCCCCTGCCCTCCGATGTCTTTGTGCATGCCCCTGCTCCATCCTTTTTGCCCACCATGTTCCATGGACCTGCCACTCCTATCTACTCTGAGTGTTCTGTTGAGCTGCCACTCCCCTCCCACCTGCCTAGCATTGTCAAATGACTGTAACCTGTCCATGCCACCTCCACCCTGCCTGTCCACATGCCATGCCCCTATCCTCTTCCTCCTGTCCTACATGGTCCATTGTACTGCCACACCCTTCTGCCCTCCCTGGTCTGTTGTGCTGCAACTGCTCCTCCTGCCTGCCCCGTGCGGTCTGTTGTGAGGCCCCTTCCCCTGAACTTTCTTGTCTGTGCACAGGTCCTGACCCTCCCTTCTATCCTCCATCGTCCTTTGTGCATGCCCCTGCACCCTCCTTCTTGCCCATCATAGCCATTGTGCTGCCACTAACCCTCCCACTTGCCATGCATGGTCTTCTGTGCTGCCATGGCCCCTCCCCTGTGTGGTCAGTTAGCTGCCCCATACCCCCTCCCACCTTCCCTCCATGGTCTGTGTGTATTCCATCACAGTCTCACTGTTGCTCTTCATGGGGTGTCTTGCTTCTGGTGCCCATCCTGCCTGACCTCCATGGCTATCTTGCTGCTCCTGCCCTGCCCTGCCCTGCCCCCTTGCCCCCAGCCCTCTGTTTACATGTGCAGACCCCTACTCCCTTCCTCCTGGCTTGTCTGTTCCATTGTAATGCCCCTGATCCGTCCCTCCTACCCTTTATGGTCTGTTATGCTGCAGCTTTCTCTCCTGTCTGTCCATTATGGTCAGCTAGCTACCATTGCCTCTTGCCCCTCTGTTCTCTGTTGTCCATGTGCATGATCCTGTTCCCTCCCTCTTGCTTTCTATGGATTGTTGTGCTGCACTCCTGTCCCGCATGCCCTGTGTGGTGTATTGTGCTGCTGCAAACCCTGATGCCTGCCCTGCAGGGTCAGTTTGGTGCACCTCTCCATGTCCCTCCTGTCCTCTGTTATCCAAGTCCATGTCCCTACCCCATTTCCTTCCATGATCCAATGTACCATACTTGCGAACATTTTGAACTTGGAAGGAGATTTTGAAAAAAAACTGGGGTATTGATTTTCCCCTTTGAGTTACATTGAAAAAGAGGAGATTGTAGACAGGAGACAGATCAAATAAAGCCCATTTGAGCTTAAAAACATTGGACGTTTCCTGGCTGAATCGGGTCTGTTGGCATGTATGGTTGTACTACCATTGCCTCTTCCTTCTGCCCACAATGGTCTATTACATTGCCACAGCCTCTCTTGCAAGTCCTGTATTGTTGGTTTGTTGCCCCTGCCCCCCTTTCCACTGCCCTCCATAGTCTGTTGTGCTGCCACGGCCCTTCCTGCCTGCTCAGTGTGATTAAATTGTTGCCTTTGCACCCTCCTACCTGCCTTCAATTTTCAAAGTCCGTGCCCCTGGCCTCTGCCTCTCAACAGTATCCTAATGAACAACTGGATTGCTAACATTCTATATTTATTACAAAAGTGTGGAACGCCTGACGTCATCTTGATGTATTCAAAACTGTAATACCTAGAGCATTTCCTTTAGAAATTACATATATGAGAGGGTCTTATTGGCATCAAAATTATGGTTAGTGCTCTAAAAGACTAAAATAAGGACATATTTTCTGAGTTTTCAAATAGCAACAAAGCACTTTTAAATAATTTGTTATCTTTATGTTTTTTTATCCAGTTGACCACTTGATTAAATGTTGCACTTAGGGGAGAGGATGTGGTGTTACTTCCAGAACTGCAGACTTTGCAACTGGGGAACCAGGTTGGAGTTTCTGCTTCAGCTCGACATTCTGTGATTCTGGTCAAATCACTTAGTCTCCCCATGTCTACAACCAAAATGAATTTGTTCTTGTGTGATGTAACCAATGCTCATGTAAAGCACTCCAATACCTGACAAGTCTGCACTATATAACACTGCAAAAACACAAAATAATAAGTGTTTTGCACACTTCTGTCATTGGGCTATGTTTGGGCTACATCTGGGTGATTTTGGGCTACATTTGGGCTCTTTTGTCTCCGGTGGCCATCTTGGGAGATTTATTTGTTATGAAGTTTCCTAATTTCCTCATGTACTGCAGTCTCCTCAGTAGGAAATGCTTTCAGTTTTTTACTTTGATTCCATCATGAAGGTATTCAGATATGTCACACATTTGCCATAAATTCTGAATGTTAGCACTCTAGTTGCTCATTAGATCACTGTAGTAAAACTACTGTTCACCATGGAAGTCTGCTCCTGATATTAAAAGTGCATGTTTCAGTCTGCATGTCAGAATTTTTAATGAAATAGAAGAGGATTTGAGAAGACACTCAAAATGTGCCCTCATTTTCTTTCTTCAGCATTAATCATAATTTCTATGGCAAAATGAACGCCCTCATTGTGTTCCTTTTTAAATTACATGTTTTAAGTGTTACCAGTTTATTCCAATCAAGATGGCTTCAGGTGTGCCATACTTTTGTCATAATGAAGACAGTAAGCGCTCTAGTTGTTTTTAAGAACACTCTGGGACATTCTGTCATTGGGCTATACTTGGGCTACATCTTGGTGATATTTGGGCTACATTTGGGCTCTTTTGTCTCTGCTGGCCATCTTGGGAGACTTATTTGTTATGATGTTTCCTAATTTCCTCATTTACTACAGTCTCCTCACCGCCGTTCGTAGTCGGGAACTGTGGATGCTGGCAAATGCTGAGGACACCGCGGAGGAGTGACTGAAATCCCCTTTTTAAATTGCAGTTTTATTGGAGCTTTTTAAAAGGACTGGAAGAAGCGCTTCCCTAGCGCAACACACTCTGGAACTACATATCCGTCCCGGGACTGCGAGGCCCAGGCTGCCCTGCAACGCAAATCCACAGCGCACCTGGTGCCTCTTCCCGGCCCCTCCCCTCGTTACCTGGCTCTTCAAAACGACTCACGGCCCCCGCTTCGCGGGCGCCGTTCGTAGTCGGGAACTGTGGATGCTGGCAAATGCTGAGGACACCGCGGAGGAGTGACTGAAATCCCCTTTTTAAATTGCAGTTTTATTGGAGCTTTTTAAAAGGACTGGAAGAAGCGCTTCCCTAGCGCAACACACTCTGGAACTACATATCCGTCCCGGGACTGCGAGGCCCAGGCTGCCCTGCAACGCAAATCCACAGCGCACCTGGTGCCTCTTCCCGGCCCCTCCCCTCGTTACCTGGCTCTTCAAAACGACTCACGGCCCCCGCTTCGCGGGCGCCGTTCGTAGTCGGGAACTGTGGATGCTGGCAAATGCTGAGGACACCGCGGAGGAGTGACTGAAATCCCCTTTTTAAATTGCAGTTTTATTGGAGCTTTTTAAAAGGACTGGAAGAAGCGCTTCCCTAGCGCAACACACTCTGGAACTACATATCCGTCCCGGGACTGCGAGGCCCAGGCTGCCCTGCAACGCAAATCCACAGCGCACCTGGTGCCTCTTCCCGGCCCCTCCCCTCGTTACCTGGCTCTTCAAAACGACTCACGGCCCCCGCTTCGCGGGCGCCGTTCGTAGTCGGGAACTGTGGATGCTGGCAAATGCTGAGGACACCGCGGAGGAGTGACTGAAATCCCCTTTTTAAATTGCAGTTTTATTGGAGCTTTTTAAAAGGACTGGAAGAAGCGCTTCCCTAGCGCAACACACTCTGGAACTACATATCCGTCCCGGGACTGCGAGGCCCAGGCTGCCCTGCAACGCAAATCCACAGCGCACCTGGTGCCTCTTCCCGGCCCCTCCCCCTCAGGTGATATATCTGACACCCATTCCCGCGTACGCGGGACGCGAGCGGGGCGCAGACCGGGGCTAAGCCCGGGCAAAGGGCGGGCCGTCTGAGGCCGTCTGAGGACGGGCCGGGCTACCCCCCTAATATTTCTACTACGGTCTCTGAAAATGTCTACATGCCCTGGGAAACCGCGAACCCTAGTGGTAAATACCTCTAAAGGTGTGGTGACAGGTACTATCGATCATTTTTTTAAACGTGTGACTACTGTTTTGGAAAAGGAAATTGCGGACACGGAGAAGAGACTATCACTAGACTTGTTAACGGGTAAACGATCTTCCCTGGGGAGAATTGGGAATGTTCCTTCCCCCGGGGCGGTAGCAAAGGAGATAAGTGTACCTGGTTCCCTCTCCATGTTTGAACGGGAGAAATTGAACACTGAAATTAATTGCTCTCCTGTGATTGTTAACCCTGTCCATATACTGAGTTCAACCTTGTCTGGGTTATCTGACTCTCCAAATTTGGACATATCGTCCCCATCGAGTGTAGGCCCTCCTGATCCTAGGCCTAACGCAAGAAAGAGGCGAGGCTCATCTAGGACAAAAAAGGAGAAAGTAAAATCACAATCCAAAAAGCTAACATCCCTAGGGCCCACGGATCTGACCAATCCACCTACAACCACCACTATCACTGGGTTCGCATCTGGTCAGGATATCGTGGGCGAATTACTTAATAAAATTGAGATCATGTTTAAGTCTCTTTTACTCCCTCTCCTAGAGAGAACTAGATTAATGACCCTGCACCTTGATAACCTGGGCAAAAAACAGCAAGAGAATAGCATAGCTCTAACCGAACTAGCTAGAGTGCAGACAAAAAACATCTTGCCTGACTCAGAGGTCTCTCCCATCAGGCCCTTACAACAACCATCAACTAGTGGTACCGTGGCAAACAGGCACAACGTTTTGGGTAAAAAATCATTGGGAAAGTCAGTTAACCCCTTCAGCGCTGCGGGAATTCCCCCGCGGTGCTGAAGGGTTCGAGCGCGGGCGGGCCCATGACGGAACGGTTCCGTCATGAGCACAGCGCAACCGATGCTCATGACGGAACCGTTCCGTCATGGGCATGGAAGGGGTTAAAGACAATAAAGGCAAAGGTCCCACCAATCCCCGTGGTAATGTATCAAGAAGACAAACAGAGAGGGCTGATATCACTAAAAACGATGAAACAGGAAATGCTGAAAAAGTAGCAGGGAACAAAACCCCTACAACTATTAATAACATCCCTCCAAATAATAGACAAGAGAAGGTAATTAGTGAGGATCCCAATCAGCTACCTTCCACCCCCCCGAGTAGAAGAGTGGATCTACCCCCAGAATCAGCACCATATACCATCATAATGACGGGAGTACCACAACTGCCAGAAGGAATAAGGGAGGACTATTACGCCCTAAGAAACAAAACAATATATTGGTTAAAACAAAACAGACCCCTACCAGCGCACATAAACGGAGAAATTTTAATGGTAAGACGCACGTCTTGGGTGGGTTCAAGACCAAAAGACAAGAAGGGGGATGTTATAATCATAAATTTTAGGGATCATAGAGCCGTCAGATATGTTGGTGACTGGTATGAAGCTAGAGGGGGGGATGGCATTCTTACCCATTATGTTAACTATTTTTACCCACAAGAATTGATCTCTCACCTGAAACCGAATACCGTAAAAGACCATTTTGTAGGCTGGAAGGAACCCAACTATCAACCCGTTTTCTCTCATCCTTGTAATTTTATTCCTAACCCACCTCTTTTCAGGGGTCCACAGAATAACGCCCATTACCATCAAAGGCCCCTTGCACCACCTCACAAAGCGAACCTTTATCCCTACCAGGAATATAGCGTCCCTACCTCTAATTATTTTCTCCCACTTTACGATCTGGAAAGTGTTGATTGACTTATTGATGTTGAGTCCTCGACCCAAAAATCCACTTTTCCTGCACCTGTCATGCCCAAAGAGTCAGTCAAAATAAGTGCCGACACAGATAGGCAAGAACCTGAAAAGGGCAATCACCTACAATCTCCTAGCTCGCCCTTTATTGGAGGAGCCGATATAATGACTGACGGCAATAGTTCCCGTAGTGGATCCTTAGATCCGGGAAATTGCTCTCTGGAAATCCGGGAGATTTTACCTGTAAAAGAGATAGGCAGTGTTAAAAACATTAGCGCCTCCAGTAAGGACGCCCTAACATTACAAATCGTGTCCTGGAATATAGCGGGTTTACGTTCGAAAATAATGGACGGAAGTGCAATGGACTTTCTGCAGGAATACCACGTTATAGCCTTGCAGGAGACGTGGACCACTAATGAACTGCACATGATAGGGTATAAAACATATTTCTCTCCAGCAGTTGCAGGCTCATATGGTAGGGCCAAGGGAGGCCTAACGCTATATATAAAAAACACCATACCAGGATTAGAAGTCAAGGAACTTACCCTACAGCCTAATTATCAAATTCTGAGGCTATTGTTCCCAAATAAAAACACGATCTTCCTGGTTAATACCTATGATAATCTGCCTGTCTCCGAGAGAATAAACACTCTTGGGGCCCTTCGGAATAAACTTTCCTCCCTCCAAAAGAAAACACAAGGCTCAAACGCCCCAACTATTGTTTGGGGAGGTGATTTTAACCATCACCCCTGTGCCGTGGAAAATACTAAGATCTGCGGCATAGTGGACGAAACAGAAACTCACATCACCCATTTTAGCCATTCCAGGGTAGGGGATTTTTTAAACGACCTACTTTCAGAATTAGGATTAGTCATTTTAAATAAAACGGATATTAGTACCGGACAATTACAGCCAACTTACGTGGGTAGGGGATGGGAGTCAACTATTGATTATATACTTGTCTCAGCTGCCTCCGTGAGCAAAGCGCAGGAATTTAGATTAGTTGCTAACACATTAAGTGACCATGTTGCCTTGGCCTTTGATTTAGTGATGGATTTGGGAAAACTAACCCCCCATCTGTTGTTGACTGCACTTGCACAAAATAACTTAACCTTAACTAAAATTAATGGCTATGCCATAGGTTGGGGCAAGATAGATCCAGCAGATCTGACAAAGAAGGTGGTACACGCGGTATTTCCCGCCGTAATGAAGTGCCTAGAGGAGGAGATAGATGAGGAGGAAGTCCTGGAAAACTTCAGTAAAATCCTGGCTAGAGTAAATGAGTGTCTAAAACATAAGAAGAAAGGGAGCAAGGGAGGGAAGAAAGGATGGTTTAATAGAGACTGTACTTTGGCCCATAAAGCCCTAAAAAAAGCCCTGACGAACTCTGTCAGAGACAAAGAGGAGATCCGCGCCCTAAGAAGGTCATATAGACTAGCCTGTAAAATAAGACAACAGGAGATTAAAAAAACACTTTGGGATCAATTATATGAGTCCGCCAGGAATAAAAATAGTGCAGAGTTTTGGAAGGTAGTGAAAACACCCTTTCTGGCAAATCTAAATGATCAGCCAACAATAGAAGTAACAATAGAGGGCTCTGCATGGGTCAATCATTTCTCTAAAGTCTTTGGTAGGCTACCAGGAGTTGAACAATCAGAGGAGACTAATCAGAATTCACAAGATAATTTATTTCCCATACCTATAAATTTTGAAATCACCGAAGTGGTAAACGCTGTTAAAATGAGTAAAGGCGGAAAAGCTCCAGGACCGGATGGTGTCCCAGTGGACTTTTTTAAATTTAACCTAGATTTATGGGCTCCAATTTTAAAGAGGGTCTTTGATGCGGCTATGAAATGTGGACTAATGGAAACTTGGACTCACTCCATTATGGTCCCTATTTTTAAGAAAGGAAACAGGGAGGAGGTCACTTGCTACCGCCCAATTTCATTACTGGACTCGCTTGGAAAGGTACTGGGGAGAGTCCTTCTCCAACGCTTACAGGAATGGGCGGATGACCAAAAAATACTATCTGATATTCAATATGGCTTCAGGGAGGGTTTCGGAACCACGGAACAGGCCTTGAACCTTGCCCTCATATTGGGAAAATACGTGTCGGCAAAGCAAGGAAGACTATATATGGTCTATGTCGACCTTTCGGCAGCTTTTGACTGCGTCTCCCATCAAAAACTCTGGGCAGTTCTCACGGATATAGGTTTCGATCCAACCCTTGTAAACCTCCTCCGTGCATTGTATTCTGATGCTTCCTCTAGGGTTCGTTTTGGAACACGGGGAGAAGTATCAGAATCATTTAAGGTGGAGCGGGGCGTTAGACAGGGTTGTGTCCTGGCCCCCTTTCTGTTTTCACTCTATACTAATGGCCTCGAGGCAGAGATGCTGAGAGGCTGCCAGGACCTCCCTCGAGTAAACAATCGTCCAGTCCCCGCACTCCTCTACGCGGATGACGCAGTGATCTTGGCACGCACCCCGCGGGAACTACAAAAAGCACTGGACAGATATGCCAGGTTTATGGGTAGTTTGGATCTGAAAATTAATATTAAAAAAACTTACGTAATGAGAGCAGGCAAGAGACAGAAAGGGGGGAGGACTATATCCCTTGATAAAGAGAGGCTAGAACAGACTTCCCAATATCCTTATCTAGGGGTAATGATTGATGACAAACTCAACTGGAAAGCGGCAATTGAGGCCCGTAAACATCAACTACTGCGAGCAACAATTGCTCTCATAAAATTTTCCCAAAAACTGGGAAAGAGACCACCAGCAGAGCTCCTTCGCATTTACAAGGCAAAGTGTCAATCTACCGCACTTTATGGAGCAGGGTTGTGGGGGCACAAAAACACAACCCCACTACAGAGAGCAGAAAATAAGTTTATGAGATTTCTTCTGATGGCCCCTAAGCGGGCCTCGACCTAAGCCTGCCACGTTGAGCTTGGAATCCCTCACATTGAGGATCTGGCAAAAATCCAACCCCTAATGCTGTGGCGACGTATTTGGACAGCAACAAAAAATACACTCACTAAAGAGATAGTGGCTGATTGTATGTCTCTGGAGCAAGTGAAAAAAATAGAATGGCTGCTGTACGTAAAAAACCTCCTTACAGATCTAGGCCTAGACAAATACTACACAAATCCCGAATCTATTGCCGAAATCCCAAAGAAAGACCTTAAAATAAAGGCCTTGTCGCATATGGAAGAACTCCGGCTGAGTAGGGAGATAAACAAACCATCCGTTCAACACTCCCTGGCAGTCATGACCACTTTGGAGATGGAACCATATCTGACTTATGTCGACTTTCAATTTGAGCGGTTCCTTCTAGTACGCTTTAGACTTAACTCTTTCCATAGGTTGGTAGCCTTCCCTACAAGAAACAACTGGGATGACTCGTTAACTTTGTGCCCGTGTGATGAAATATCACAACAATCAACACTGCACACAGTCCTTTTTTGCAAGTACTACACTCCACACCGTAAACTATGGTTAGTACCCTTGCTTAGAGCGCTTGGTTTTAATAGATGTCGCCCTGCAATGCTATATCTGCAATTTTTGAATAATCCTCTAGTTACAAAAACTGTTAGCACCTTCTTAAAATGTATTTTTAAACATAGAGCAAATCTTGGATGAATTTAACCTCAAAGTGTACAGATTGGTATATGATTATGCTGCTATGTTTTTGATATAGCTTCTATTTTGGAAATTGTCTTATTGTAGTTGTAAGTTGTTATCTTATGTATGTTTACTTTTATGGTTATCATTGATTATAACCGAATAAAGATTTACTTACTTACTTACTTACTTACAGTCTCCTCAGTAGGAAATACTTTCAGTTTTTTACTTTGATTCCATCAAGAAGGCATTCAGATGTGTCACACATTTCCCATAAATTCAGAATGTTAGCACTCTTTTTGCTCATTAGATCACTGTAGTAAAGCTACTGCTCACCAGGGAAAACTGCTGCTGGTATTGAAAGTGCATGTTTCAGTCTGCAAGTCAGAATTTTTTAATGAAATAGAAGAGGATTTGAGAAGTCACTCAAAGTGTGCCCTAATTTTTCTTTCTGCAGCACTAATCATACTTTTTATGGAAACATGAACCCCCTCATTTTGTTCCTTTTTAAATTAAATGTTTTAAGAGTTACCACTTTAATCCAAGCAAGATGGCTTCAGGTGTGCCGTACGTTTATCATAAGTAGGACTGTTAGCGCTCTAGTTGTTCTTTGGAACACTCTGGGAAGCTACAGTAGAACACAAAGGAATCAACTGACAGTCTCTGCCCTTGTTGGATGTACATGTTTTACTGAGAATGTCAGACTTCATTCTCACATGACTGAGAAAGATAATGTGAATTTACAGAAAATAAGCTCTCAGTTTAGCTTATAGATCACCTTCCAAACCTCTGTGGGAAAAGCATGAGAAAATATTTATCTCTCAATCATGATATCCCAGCAGAAGGCTTTTTCACATGGTGAAATCACCTTAGAACATACCGCAATTCCTAAAATGAGTATGGCACCATCAACAAATGATTTATAATGTAACTAAAGTCTTAAAACCTTCTATTAACTGCAATGCTTTTTAATTAGGTGCTATCATGTATATTGGTCCCAAGATGGCTGCCAACACTTCTTGGATGAAGTGCTGACAGCCAATCAGATCTCAGGATGAGATGTGTGGTTAGGCTCCGCCCACATATATATATGATTTTACTTGTGATTTTCTTAGGAACTACTGAACAGATTGACACCAGACCTGCAAAAGGCACATCCCTGAGCTGAGGACTACCTCTCTGCCAAATTTCAAGTAATTCTGTTCAGCCGTTCGGGCTGTACCTTGAACTAAAGGTCCCTATGGAAAATTGCATGGGGAAAACGCGTTTTGGGACCCCCCTTTTTTCTCAGCCCCCGCTTGACGAATCCCCCCGAGACTTTCAGGGTAGGAGCGGAGTGCCCCAACTATTTTGAAAATTTAGCGAGGATTCGTCAACCGGCGCCAAAGTTATTCCAAATAGAATGTTGCAGATTTCCTATGGAATCACGGTCCTAACTATAACTATCTACTGGCGACCGCCAGTAGATAATATATATATTGTCAAGTTATGTTAATGCGGAGTTGAGAATAGGTAATCTGTACATACCTCTATATGCTTACCTTCTATATTGTAGTAGTCAGTATGATATGGCACTATTGTAATAGGATTATATTTAAAATTCAATTTGCTAATAGTAGTACACACTTTTAATGTTCTCATAAAATCTCTGGTCTGATGTCTGCTAATGTAAGAATACTGTATTTCAACAGAATATGCAGGTTTTAAAACACTCATCAAAGAATGTTCAATTGTCAGAGAAGGCCATCATCATCATCACAAATACACTGAGAAACTGGTTAATCTTTCTCGCATTATTGCCGTTTGCAGTATTGGAATTACTTCTTCATAAAAATCTAGATGATTTACTGATTTCTTCTTGTACTTCTCTTCTGTCAACCACAAGGATAGATTTCAGGTAAGTTCCATCTAATTAACAAACCAACACTTTCTATTCAATCGCATGGCAACGGGTCCCAAGATTTTCACAAGTGGCTCAAATGAGCTGCCTGCTACATAACTGAGAAAATTATCTTCCAGGATATTTGAGAAAATGGAAAAAAAATTGAAACATTTTCAATGTGAATGAATTATTGGAACAACAAGTGCTCGACATTATTTCTATTTTGCGATTTTTCTTCCTCTTACATTAATGGTACCATAAAAGCAAACTGAACCTATCAGTTTTCTAGAGATAAAGTAGAAATAAAAAGCACTGTCATAGCCAATAGGTCTCGCCTTTGTAACCTTATAAGTGTTAAGCCAGAGCTATTGGCTTTGCTAATGTGTTTAAGCTATGTTGTAGAGGAGTGTGTCTGCTGTCACAATAAAATAGTTTTCTAAGAATTTTTCTTAACTTATATATAACCAAGAAGACATTATGTACAACTGAACAAATCAATTAAAATATTAATTAATATAAGAAATTTCTCCTAGTGGTTTGCCCTTGAAATGCGGGCAACCTCTTCCTGCTTCTTCTAATGCTTGTTTGTAATTTTTTGCTTTTGTTATGGGGCATAAACAATGGGAGAGTGGATGTTGGGAAATAGTACCTGAATTACAACATAAGCAGCAAATGGATATTTGGGGCAAATAAATCAGATGCCACATTCCGAGGGCATATTAAGGTGATGCTTAGTGATGCTGAGGTGGTGATGTGCTGGTGCAGAAGTGATGCTTAATGATAGTTATGTTGTGCTGAGTGAGGCTGAGGTGGTGGTGTTCTGGTGCGGAGGTGATGCAGAGTGATACTGAGTTGATGCATAGTGATGGTGATGTGGTGCTGAGTGATGTTTAGTTGGTGGTGCTGCACTGATGCTCAGGTGGTGCTGAGTGATGCTGAGTTGGTGCTGTGCTGTGCTGAGGTGATGCTGCGCTGATAAACAGGAAAAACGCAGCGTCCAAAGAAGCATAACTAAACACACCTCGTTGGAAAATGTCAGCGATGCGACCGGGATATTAAAACAATGCCTCTGTTAATAACAATAACAATAATTTGAAATCCGCCACCAACTGTACATCTGTTAGTGCAGAAAGTAGTTGTGTATATTATAATTAAAAGGTCCTTGGATAAAAAAAAAAGAACAGGAGTGCTTGTAACTGTCTAAGTTCATTGTTTGCACAAAAAGGAAGACATTTAAAGCGCTTTTACATTTCTTTAGTTTGCATCAAATTAACACGTAACATGGGCTTAGGAAAAGGTCAGCTTTCAGCAGCTATTATGTATACCTCTAGTGGGGAGGTGGCCAGGGTAGGAAGCCTTAACACTTTTGCAGATTGCTGCATATTAAGACTTTGGATAAGTTAGATCGGCAGGGGAGAGGTCATCTTCCCTTAGACCCTTGCAATACTAAGGACACTTATGGTGTGCACCTTTAACCGTCTGTAGGTGAAGGTGAGGGAAGGAAGCTTGCAGTACTATAGGATTATTGGCGCTCCAGGGTTTAAACATGTTAGCTGAGTTGGGGAGAGGTCACCCTGCAGTAGTTTTTCAGGCAACAGACTCATGTCAAAGTAGCGCAGAGGACTAAAATGCCTGCTGCAAAGAACATGTCCTTGTGTGTTCAGAGGTTTTCAGGCAACAATAAAAATGTAAAGGTAACTTTGGCGATTATTGTTCCTGCTGGAGAGAGATGGATGTTTTATCTAGTGGTTGTTTCCGCTGATGCTGAAGTAGCACAGAGGATTAAGATGCCTGCAGCAAAGAACATGTCCTTATGTGTTTAGAGGTTTCCAGGCAACAATAAAAATGTAAAGGTATCGTTGATGATTAATGTTCCTGTTGAAAAGAGATGGAAGTATTATTAAGTGGTTGTTGCCACTGATGCTAAAGTAGTGCAGAGGATTAAGATGCGTACTGCATAGAACATGTCCTTGTGTGTTCAGAGTTTTCAGGCAACAATAAAGATGTAAAGGTAACTTTGGTGATTAATATGTTCCTGCTGGAGAGGGATGGGGGTTTTATCGAGTGGCTGTTTTCATTCACTGTAATGGTAAGGGAAAATAATTGTAAACTCCAAATAAACAAAATTTTACTTGTGTGGCAAAAAATATTTTGTCAGTTCTTTATAGAAACCAACTCAAAATATAAAGATGTGGAGAAGCGTAGTGCAAAATATAAACACGGCGTCTGCCACAGAAAACATCACCCAACAAAGAAAAAAAAACAGTTGTGCACATTGAAAATATATTTTTTTTTAACTCAATGCAAAATGTAAACACGGCACCTGTAATGTGTAATGATAAATATAAATACAGCGTCTGTCACCAAAAAGTGATGCCTCCTTTAAAAAGTCATCACTGAAATGGGGTCTGTAAGGTTAAATATGTATGTAAAAGACAAACAAGGCTGCTCGGCCCTTTGCTTTCAGAAATAAATACATTGTCATGCTGGAATGTTATGCATCTAGTGAGCTAGGGCCGGTGGGGGCTGAGGTGAAGGGGGAGGCAACAGTTATGTCTGTGTTATATGATGAGATCGGCTGTGAAAAACAACCCTGCAGAGCATCCCCGGCAGTACCTCACGCCCTCTTCGGCCCCAGTCAGAGCCCGAGGGTAGAAACAAAGATAACATAAATGCATGTAGCCACTGAATCAAGGAGCATGAGGGTGAGGGAGGGCGAGTCAAGCTGCAAAACCGGAGAGGGCTTTACAGCGGCACGTTTATATGTAAAAAGCCTTATGAAAAAAAGTCATGAACTATGAGCTAGAGACAGAAAGATATGAAACATGCCATCTGTTTCTAAAGTAAACAAGCACAAGCAAGCTAGGAGGACAGGACGGAAAGAAAAAGTAGTGCAACAAAACAAAACATGTGGCCACTAATGAAATAATCCATGTAGCAGGGCCAGTTGCCAGGGTGATAACAAAACAGCCACAAGGTGGGACAAATGAATACTGTTCACCAATGACAGCAATTTAATTTGGAAAGGCTGACCAAGTAACCAATAAAAAGGTTTTAGGTATGTTCTAACTCCACAGAGCAATTACTGCATGCCTTGCAGAACAGCGCATGTGCGCTAACTCTAGGCTTGACCTAAAGATGGTCAAGGTAAAATGTAACATATGGGCCATTTCCTGATTATTTTAGCTTTTGGCACTGTAATTGCTTCAGTATATTTGATAAACAGGGCTGTGTGTTTCAAAATCCCTTTAACAAATATGAAATATTTTAAACAACAATGACAAGCATTTAGATATTTCACCTCTCAGATTGAGGCAACTAGGATTCTATCCTCCTTTCACAGCATCAGCACATCCACGCCTTGCATCCTGACCTCAGCTAGTCAACGCATGACATGGATGTTTTTTTAATAGAATATTCTGTTATAAAAAGAGATACACATTTCTCCTAGTTGTGAATTTTCTGATTGTTATAATTGCTGGCCCTTCCAAGAGATACTACAGGTGACCCTGCATACACTACCATTCTTCCTCTTTGGGAACACTGATGGAGATGCTGAAATTGTGAAAAACACTTAAATGACTCGGAAGGAGGTGAGACTTCCCAGAAAATAGCAGCTTTTATGAGAAAACATTTTGCGGGGAACCATCATTGAGGTCCAATCAGACATTGCGCTACCATGAACTAAAGAATATGAGCACAGGATAAGAAGTGGAACATTACCTACGGTGGCCAAGCAGGCACAAAAGGTACCCCTTACAATTCCTAATTTCCCACCTGATATTTGGACAAAGATATAGGGAGAGTGTAAGAAGTGGTAGAATATGGCTAGATGGGCTCTTAAAGGACATAAAGGAAAACCAATATTTCCTACTTACAAACATTAGTGTCATTCCCTTGATATTTGGTGGCATGTTTACAAAGTTTGTACCATGCTATGGTGTGAATAACGGATTTGGACATGTACACAAAAATTTACTGAGCAAAAGCAACTACATGTATACAATAATCAGTCTGTGTACATCCAATGATGAACATTAAGCAAAACATGAGGGTACCCTTCTTTCTTTCTATAAACATATAGTACCACTTATTGTAGGAGAGTGGGTTTTTAATAAGTGGGGGTGTGCACCTTCAGCTAGTTATAATACCATAATCACTAATAGGCCCAGTCAAGTCTAAGTAAATTGATCTTTACTCAACCCTTGGTAGCTTAGCAAACGAGCAGTCAGTCTTAACGTAGGAGAGAGATATGTGTAAAGCATTTAATACCATCAAAACAGGAAATAAGTAAATGACACAACAAAATAAAAATCTAACACCAATTTATAAAAATAACGAATATTTTTATAGTTAAGATTACACCAGAAAGACAAAACTCTATTATAAGAAACTAGAGAAATGAATTTTCAAAGATAAAAAATGATTGTGCATTTTAGTGCCACAAAGTATAGAGCGCCAGTCGCAGTGATCTGATTGGCGCTGGACCAGGATATAGTCACATTTTAGGCTGACCAAAATGGAGAGCGGGTCGGATAGGCTGAGCATTATGGCCCGGTAAAAAGTTACTTTGGCCTGATTACGACTTTGGCAGTAAGGGAACCGCTGTCGCTTTTCATAGGTCCGACTGCCCGCTTCCTTGGTGGTCTGACCCCCAATAATGAAGTGAGCGGGAGCAACACCTCCAGGCTACTGCCTCGGCCAATATCAGAGCTCCCATGGCAGCTGCGGGAGAGGCAGAGGCAGCCCGTGGAGGCGGTGCAGGCATTTTTCCCGCCATGTGAATTATGACATGCCTTTCCGCCGACCTTTTCCTGGAGCGTACACCGCCATGCGAGGGTCGGCAGAAAGGCAGGTAATGAGGGAACTAACTGCCTCCAGAGTGAATGTGCTCTTGTGAAATGCAACTGGTGCTCAGGTTTTGACCTCTATTGCCTTTGGGTCGGGTGCGTGCACTGTTTCTCTTGCACAACGTAATCCAACGAAGCAGTGCGCCTGACTGGCTGGAGGCAGTGTAGCATGGCTTCAGGCTCATTATCAGAGCCAAAGCGTCCAACTGCCATTACTCCACCACTCACACACCACCAGCCCAGCAGTAAAGTCATGATATAGTGGGCGATATGCTGCAGGCTTGGCGTTTTTTTCTGAACTGCCGCCGGCGTGGGCTGGCAGTAAAACCGCCAGTCGTAATCAGCCCCAAAGTCTTTTTCTTGGAGTTTTTCTCTCCATGACAAGTCCTCGGGCTCCTTGGATCCAGTGTCAGATTCGACTACAATAGCCTGCTGCACGGGATACCTTGGTGGGACTCTGGAAGTCTTTGCTCTCGACAGCGAGGAGCTTTCAGTGGGACAAGCCAGTGCAGTCAGGCCGATTCACGAGTCGTCGACGGCAGCTTGACTCTCAACTTCAAGCTGGTCTCCTCCTGGAGCTTTTCTATAAAACTTTGCAGAAAGTTTACAAACTTTGAGTTCTTGCAATGTCTTGGTTCCTTTGAGGAAACAAGAGTCTAATAGTGACAGCCAAAGGTTCAGAGACTCTGGATTGCCTCTTGGGTGCTAGGACTCAATTTCCCACAATGCCTCTGTACACGCCAGGAAAAATCCAGTTGCAACAGGCCAGCTGGGTGATCCTCTCTTTGGTTGGACAGGTGACTTCTTCCAGCTCTGTTGCTGATCAGGGAGTCAACTCCTTTTCCCTTGAGTCAGGCACACTCCTTTCTTTGTGGAGCCCTGTGAGGGCAGCAAGGGCAGTCCTTCTGAGTGCAAGCCTACTGTGGTGCAGTCCAAAGGTCCAGCGGGGCAGTCCTTCTTCTTCTGGTGTTCCAGTTAGTGATCTGAGGCGCTCCTGCAGCTCTCCCATATTTATCCTCCATTCTGGGCTGACAGGAGGGAAGATACCCCAACCAATAGGGGTAAAGCTACCTCTCTCTGCTATGACCACTTACTGTGAAGTATGCCATATTTTTGAACCAGAATGCACTGTTCTCTCAAAAATAAAAATGAACAACTACTCTCTTTAGTGTGTGTCTGTGTAACGCAACCCAGAGGTTTGGCTAACATCTCCCCTTCCAACCCCTCTCCTAATCTAATTAGGAGGGCTCTCATCTGGCTAGGGGTCAAGAAAGTGGGGGCTGACCTGGGTCCTATGACAGCTGTTCTCCTGCCTTTGAAGTCCAGATTATCTCCCCAGCTGCCTTTCTTTCCCTGGCTGCTCCAGAAAGCACATCTCCACCCGTCAAATGGCTGCATTGTTGTGGCCCCAGGCCTCTTCACACCTACTCAGGTAGGTATTTGGCTCAGGCTGTAAAAGGCTGACCAATCAGAAAACTTCAAGAGAGTAAGTTCTAAAACTACTTTCCTGTAAAAGTTGGCAAGTTGTTGGATTTATTGTAACAATTATTTTGATACTTTGAATGATATGTCTAGCTATCTCCGATCCAAGGTAAGCCTTTATTAAGTTTAAGAAAGCCTTCCCATGCTAGCCTATGGGGCTAGCAGCACCTCAGTTGGGAAAACAAAGCTGTTTTTACCAGGGTATCAGTGGCGGCTGGTGACATTCGAAAGTGGTGAGGCGTAAACGTTATCAATGAGTGACCTGCTGTAGCGAGGAAGCCTGACTGTCATAAGGGTAGTTCAGTTGGGGGGTTCTCCCCATGGGAAACCTTTAAAGAAGAGTGGGCCAATGATGCATTATCAAGCAAATTTGAGTAGGCAAAAAGGTTAATAAGGCAATTGTGAAAGTGTAGTTATGACATCAATAAAGAGATTTCATATGATAATGATGTAGGTAGCTGCTTATTCAGTATAACCGCAGAACTAGACCGTACATCGCTATGTGAATATACCCCACTTGAGGACCAGCCTCTCCCACCTCAAACTACATCACTGTATGAACACCTGTCCAACTGGAGCAAAAACCTGCACTACCCCTATATTTATGATTAGTGCAAAAACATCAGCAAGCTCAGGTCATAAACAGTTTGATTGCTACTTCTCCAACTGGAGGTAAAACCTTCCTCTATGCCTTCATCTTGACTCCTTTATGAACACATCTCCCAGGGGACTAACAATCGTCCCTTCCTTCAGAGACTGCTTTGCCATCACATCTGTGGTCCCACACTAGAGCCCTGGCTGCTCTGTCACTACAGCTCTGACCAGCAGCAAGACCTTCCTCGAGCTCAGACGCAGGGCTCTGATTTATTTTTGATACGAGCCAGTGAACTCTGAGCCATTATTCTAGGTGAAAATCTATACGTTTAGAAACCTCTAATTTCTAATGGGTACTCATTCAAAAGAATCTCAAACATCTAAATTGTTTTGCATTTTTACTGTTTGCCCAAATCACTTTCAAAATCTGTCCCCCCTATCCAAACCCTTGGTAATATCTATACTCCTGATCTGCAGTCTCCTTATCCTTGTAGGCTTGTTTATCTCATTGAAAAAGCCAGGGTTTAAGTCATGGAATTGAAAGAGGAAACCTGGACTGGAGCATTACACCACACTTACTGCATACTTTTGGGTTCATATCAGATGACAAAAACAATGGATTTAGGCCCAGATCTCTGTACCGGGGTGAATGTATGACATTGTTCTGCATTCTGTCCATCAACTGTTGTTTTTGCATTTGCCACCCTGAGTGAGTAGGGTATGCCCAGACGTGGGTCCCTTGCTCTCCATGCCACTGGAATCAAGCTATCCTGGGTGAAGAGAGGTGAAACCCCGAAACCGGTCCTAGAATACTTGTTTCCAGTCCAGAGAGGACCTGGCTTGGCAGTTCGGTCTGGACTGTTCCCATGAGGCACAGGGTCAAGACTGATTGCATTTAGCTGGGCTCAAACTGGAACGGCATGGTGAGCAAAAAAACGATGGATTTAGGCCCGGATCTCTGTACTGGGGTGAATGTATGACATTGTTCTGCATTCTGTCCATCAACTGTTGTATTTGCAACAATCTTATACCCAGCAAAGGTTTTTTAATCACAGGTGTGTTCCCAGTTATATTTACAGTGATTTACTGTGAACGGAGGCCTCAGCTTTTAACATCACAGTTACAAACAATCATTACAATTACAAAATAAAAATCCAGGAAACAAACTTGCTAATGAGTAGGCGACAATGCAAGATCTTTTGCTCCATCCTGGAGTTTGAGCCACGGGTTTCAGAGAGTGGACTGTGGAGACAGTGAGACTTACTTGCGTTTGATGCTGTAGCCAGGTGTAACCAGCATGCCCTTCCCTCGCAGTCACCCCGGTACCATAGCCAAGCCAGCAGCATGGCAGGCCAAGTGGAACTCTTAAGGGAGATGGTGTGTCTGCAGGCAAAGATGCCAAGATCAAAGGAGAGTAGCTGGGGATGCTGGACTGAGCCTCCTGCACGCTGCATAATTCTGAACTCGTGGCGCTCTCTTTCAGTGACTGCAGCCGGTGACCGTGCTAGTGTCTGTCCCGAGCAGCAAACAGTGAAACACATGGAATACAGCACACCTGCTGCGTAAATACCTATTCCACAGCCCACGCCCCCAGCTCCCATTATCCAAAAAGGAGGCCTAAAAGTAGCGCGAAGGCATGGGAGTGCTCCAATTGTTGCCACCCACTACTTTGTCTTTAGCTAGGCCAGCGCTGCCCCTTGCCATTCATTTCAATAGTACGCTGCTAAAACCGCCTGGGCCACAGCATAAGCGCCCCATTTAAATGAAACCATTTGCCTCTTTGTCTGGCCACTCCCTTCAGGCTGACATCACTCTTCTCGCATGTGCTTCGAGGGCGAGCAACAGTCCTCACCCCGGCCAGCACATGCGCAGGAGGTCTCTGACCTCATCCCTTCCAACAAAAAACAAAACGGAATTTGTAATCACACCCAGCAGTGAGCACTTAATTTGAAGCTGCTGCATGGTGTACAGCACAGTCTCTCTTTCTCCTCCCATCGCTCCTGATGCCCTGGTCCCGAAGCTAGTAGGGCAACGCCCTGTTCGCCCGTTAACACCAGCCGCCACTGCAGGGTATATAAAGTCACTAATCACCAGCATCAGTCAAATAAATGAGGGTGATCCGGCTAAAAGGATGACTTTCCTAAACTTATGAAACAATGAAAGGAAGCCCTGAGGCAGATGTATTTTATGTATGTAGGTGAATAGCGCTCAAAAGAAGAAACAATTAGGAGATTAGGGTTTTTACAGGCAGCAAAACCAAAACCCAGTATTGCAAGACGAAATATAGATGTTCTAAAGAGGTGTAGGTCGACACAGGCTGAGCTGATGCTTCCTATTTGAGGACTCCAGAGGAAGTAGTTATTGCCTGTATGTGTCAAGCGGGTTAGCCCACTCTCTAAAATGGTTGCAGTTGGTTGTTATGTCACTGCATGAAAGAGAGAGTTGCTGATGTACAACATATAAAATAAAATGGATGATAGATTGTATGCACTACTTTTAATAGACCAGAAAAATAAATAACACAAATATTCTTGTGTCTGCTAATGTAGAAAAAATTTACTTCAGTAGTGTCTCCTACCTGTTAAGTGTGCACAGAAACAGACGCAAATGATGTTTTGGTACATTTAACAGTGAACTTGAATGCTTTTTCCATCAGCCATTGTTTTAATTTGTATACAATATTAGCAGCACTTATAAACTCAGTTTCGTACCTACACAAAGAACATTATTTCCTACTGGAAAAACTTAGAAAGCTTTATTTCATTACTGAACTTTGCGGTTAAATAAACATCATATGTATCAAATTCCGCACAGCCAATGCTTTCAAGCACAATCAATTAAAGCACACATTTATAAATATTTACATTAATATAAACTTGGAAATGAAAACCTTTTGTTACTGTAATCTCGCTTCGAAATCATACATATATACACTTAAAATATTTACTCTTCAAGGTTACCCTGTATTGTCTTTGTGTCTCACCAAACCACTGAACGCCTGCTGTATTTCAGAAACTGTTGAAAGCCACTCAAAAAACAATTGACTAAATCACCAATGGCTCCAGCAACCAACCCTCATGATGTACATGAAACTCCACATGCTAGTAGTATGCATGTGGACCTCATTAGGATTGATTACTCAAATGTCCTCTACCTGGGTTTACCGGACTACCTCCTGCACCAACTTCAGGTAGTTCAAAACTCCGCAGCAAGGGCGATCTTTGGCCTACCTCGACAAGCTCGGGCTTCAGAGCTGCTTTCTTCCCTTCATTGGCTCCCAGTTAAGAAGCGGATTACTTTTAAGGCTCTCACTTTAGCCCACAAGGCACTCCATTTGGTTAGGGCCTCGTACATTCAGAAACGGCTTCTTTTCTATAAACCCACCAGATCTCTCCGATTTGAATGTCTTGGCCTGGCAACGGTTCCTCCCATTAGAAGGGTCAGGATAGGTGGTCGTTCCTTTACACATCTTGCCCCAAAACTATGGAACTCCTTGCCTGTGGATCTGCGCCGTACTTCTAATCTGCTTGCCTTTAGAAAGGCCCTGAAAACTTGGCTTTACAAGCAGTAACTTGTTATGTTTGTGTTTTCTTCCATCTTCTCTCTCAGTTTGGGGTCAGAAAGCGCCGGGACACTCCCTGGAGTAGCCGTGCGCTATATAAGCAACCCCAATAACATAACATAACATAACAATAACAATAACATTAGTGGGTAAGACACAGAATCATCGTGATGAACTTGAGACTCAATTGAAGGATAGTACACCACGCCGCACACTATACATAGTGCTATCTGTGTATATTGCTCATATTCCTTATGATATAGATTAGATTCCAGCACACAAAATCTATGTACCCGAGACCCTATCTGTGGATATATAAGGGATAAAGTACTCCCTGTCATACATGAAAAGGATATTGCAAGTCACAGTGGAGTTTCATAACGATGTAGATTAAAAAGGCCAAAAGCTGAGTTCCTTTATAAGGTTATGGAACTCTGAGGCCACTTACAATATCCTTATCATGTAAGCCAGGGGGTACTCTATCCAACAAAATACGTGGGGGCATATTATCAAGCACGTCATTATAATTATCGCCGCTTTAGCGGCAGAAAACTGGCGCTAAAGCAGCGATAACGGGCTTGATAATATGCCATCGAGAATTCCAATAGAAGCCCATGTTGACACCAGAACATGGGCTTCTATGGGAATTCTCTGCGGCATATTATCAAGCCCATTATCACCGCTTTACCGACAGTTTTCTGCCGCTAAAGCGGCGATAATTTTAACGCCGTTTCTTGATAATATGGCCCGTGGTTACACCGTTAACTTTCTCACAAACTGCTTAAAGCCTTGGCGCATAGCTCTTCATATGAAAGAGCGAGCATCTTTGCAAACATGAAAAATAAAAAATAAAACCTCTAGTGCAAAAATGTGAAACCCCATACGAGGACAACCTATCCAGCTGGCATTACATATTTTCAATTTATGCAGACCAGTTTACTAAGCTTTGTATGTTTCATAGTATCCCTAAAAAAATGTTACTCCGTTTTTTGTTTTTTGTTTGCATATTCAACAGCTCATTCTGTACATCCTGTTGACACCACCAGTTACTAATTGTGCTACATTATAAGCAAATTAAGTGATTCAAATAAATAAACGTGCAGGGGTCAAGATCATGTCAGGCTGAACACTGTGACAATGTGAGAAATAGTCTCACTAGAAGCAAGAGCAAATGCAAGAAAATGTGATTTTGTGCAATTACAGCATCAGGCGGTGAGTGGTTGAAATGTAGACAGGAGATTTGTGCTGTTCTTCCATCCTGCCTCACATAACAAGATGAAACACAGAAAGTGCATTAGTGTCGGCTTTGTTATGTAAAGTCACAGAACACAGCATCTCTAGTCTCCCCTTCAAAGAAAGCTCTGCATCTTTTGTATTTTCAATTGGCATTTCTAGGATGCGCTGGAGGTTACTGCAAGTCCTCTAATTAAATGCAAAGCTTGAGACGTGGGCTTCGTGAAAATGAGCTCCAATATGCAAAATAGAGCTGAAATGTTTGTGTGTGTATGTATGCAATAGAGAGTTGTTGCGAAGGTGCATGCAAACTAAACAGCTTTCATATATTATATGGTGGATGCTTCGGTGTTTTAGTACCTCACATAGGCTCAAGCTACCTATAGGCAAGGCAGCCACTTTTACGGCACAGCGTTGAACCTCGTTGCTGTCAGGTGAGGAGTACCGCTATGGCTAATTCAGTTGTAGGTTCTATCATTCCTCCTACACTACTAGAGATGTGAGACTCTGGATAGCACCAACCGTGCTATTGATGATTGCAAATGATAAATAGGATTCTGAAGGTAGATTTGTGCTGCTACTGAGGACACTCGATGGCACCAATTTGAGGCTACTAAATGTACATGCTCCAAATGAGGAAGACCCTCAATTCTTCACAAGGCTGAAGAAAGTGTGCACCCCACAGGTTGGGGATTGATAGTCTGGGCAGGGAACATGAATTGTACTATAGAGGATCCGCTAGATACAACAACAGAAACCGACTGGCACATTGAAATGAGAGGTAGGCTGCTGAAACAATTAATCCATAACTCAGAACTGTCTCACGTTTGGAGAACGCAGCACATTGAGGTAAGAAGGTACTCACGTTACTCGGTGGGGCATGGAAGCTTCTCAAGAATAGTCCTAATATCTGTGTCGAATAACTTTGAAAACAGATTGACAAACACTGACTCTCTGAGCAGACTAATTTCTGACCACTCCTCCTGCAAAGCACTGTGCACACATATAAAGATCAGACCTAGGGTAACGACTTAGAGACTGCCCCCGCCTGTGATGATGGACAAATCTGTTAGGGAGGACCTTGGAGGTGAAGTTAAGGACTACTTTGAATTGAATAGAGATACTTGCGCCACTTGAAGTATTGAGTGGGAAGCCATGAAGGCGGTATTAAGAGGCTGTCATGAATTACAGGAGGGGATGAGAAGCAAGAGCACAGGGTGCTGTGCATGCGTACCGTGTAGCCAGTTTTTGAAGCCTTGTATAAACTCAGAAGAGGTCAGGCACAGAGACTGTGGATGAGAGGGACATGGAAATACAAGATAGCAAGGTTACACTTCTGGGTTGGGATGGGACTTCCAGGCCAGATAAACCAGTGCTAAAATAGAAGATTCTGACAAGCACTGGATAGGCTTGTTGTTTCAGCTTTTCACAGTTTTGTCATCAGCTTTACATTCCCTACATGGTGTTGCTTTGCTGCTTCCGAGGTCCTGTTGACCCTCTTTCTTCATTCCTTACGGAACTCTGTTTCTTCCATTGATCTGTGAGTACAGACCCATTAAGACTTGCCCACATTAGCCTTCCAACTCCCTATCTCAGCACTGAGCGTCGTGTTGCTGTCCTTCGGTGGCATCTGGCCTCTGTACCACCTCCACAGGACAGCAGTCCTCAGTGTCTGTTGCCTGTGGTCCTGTATCCTGTTAAGAACTGGGATAGTTACAGCCTCCCCAATCCGAGTGAGAGATAAGCTGCTAAAGCAATTGATAACTTTTGTTTTACACTTGAGACCCGATTACAAGTAAAGGTACCATTTATCGCACCTGGTAAATAATGATACCCTAGGGTTTGTCATTTATTAGGTGCACTCTTACGAGTTTTTGGGAAATAACAAGGATTTTGGTGTCTAAAATCCGCATGGTATGGCAAATACCATATACATTTCCCCTGTTAAATATTGAACGATTTGACCTGACAAAACCTAATGAAGCTTGAGGTATTTAACGCATCAGATAACTATTTATTTGATGTGTTTAATACCTTTTAACTCGTTATTCCGACCAATGCATAAACAGGGGTTCATGCCTGTGGCGGAACATAGTGAGCAACTCATAATCAGGCCCTTAGATATTTATTTTGCCAAAAACATTCTAAAGATTTGTACTCTTTTTTGCTTATTCATGATTCCCAAGCTGTGGTTCTGACAATCCCCAGGCTGCTGTGGGTGCCATTCGAACCAGTGTCTCAGTGTCCTACTCTTTCCTTCATTTTTCTTGTGGTTCATAATTTATGTTTTACTATTCATAATCTTGAGTGGAACAGGTGAAACTTTGGGACTATCATCTGTATCCCTTAGCTTGCTAACACATACCACAAATCCTGCCAGATGCTATGTGATATGGTAGACGTATGCGTAAAGCAAATGATTGAAACATAAACCATGAAATCAGAATGATATCTAAGAGCTACAGAGGTAACTGCAGCTCTCAAACTGGTATGCATGTCTGAACAACTGGCTGAGATTAAAAGAGAAACTCTAAAATGAATATTCATACTTGTAAAATTCCAATTTATTTGATATAAATAATGGTTCGTGATAGATGTTGTTATACCTGGTAAACTCCTTTCCTGACTCTTGAAAAAAGCTGATCCAAACACAAGTATACTAGCACTCACAGACCCACAGGGTAGTACACTGTAAGCACAAGAAGGCATAAATACATGACTATTTTAGTGCGTTGCTTGGCTCAAGGCAACAGAGACCCAAGGTGATGAAAGGAGAGTAACTATGTGGCCTGCCAACACCCAAATGCTTTAATGAGCAGACATTAGTGTTGGAATAGCTACTGATGAAGATTTAACTACTTGTGGCTATAGAGGACTTAATTAGTGAGAAAGCACCTGGGAGGGATGGTTTACAGGTGAAAGTATATGAAACATATGGTGATGTACTAGGTGATCTGCTAGAGGGCCTAGAAGAGGCGACAGGGTTGGAGTGCATGTCAGACAGTATGAGGGAGGCCAGAGTAGTCATGGTGCCTAAGCTCTGGGGATAGCCATATATTTCAGACCATTGTCAATGATCAACATGGATAAGAAAATATTTTGTAAAATGCTGGCTAACAGACTAAGAGCTTGATTTATATATGGGCGGTGTTACCTCCATCTGCCATGGCAACAGGCCTGACTACTCCATCAAGCAGACTGCGGTCTTCCCACCGTATCTAGATGTATTGCCCTTGAGCTGCTGCACTCTACATCTGAGTGCTCTTCCTAGCCGTCAGACCGGCGGCTTCCCGACACCCATATTTAGATGTTCCAGTTCGAAAGGCAGAGTACTTGCGGTGGATTACAAACAAAGGGGGGATGACGTGGGATCCAATGGACATCGGACAACGGCAGTGGCTGTGGAACAGAGGTAAGTCACACACAGACATGTACTGACTCGCATACCCAGCTGGTAGCACAGCATTACATGTACATGTCCCCTTGCAATGTGCACACATGGACAGTCAACAAGATGTCATTTTGGTGCCATCAATCATTTGGCAATGAATACTGAGACCATAATGACATATGGTATGCGTTGTGTACCAGTGTCCCCCCATCCATGCCTGAAACACATGTGCTCCTGACATTTACATGGCACAGTAATTTAAAAAACAAAATCCCTGACTTGTGGTTCTGAGCTTACATGCAGTGGCCCCACAACATACGCTGTCAATGCGGGTTCCCTACCTTCGAGTTAAGTGACCGGGGAGGCATGATTTCTCCATGATCCAGTGGCAACAGCTACGAAAGGTCCTGTCCAGTCACAAACAGGAGTAGAATTGGAAGTAAAGGGGAGTTTCCCGACCTAATCCACTCAGGAGAACTCATATGTGGAGGTCTAACTGGTGGTAAGGCACATCCAAATCTGCAAGGCAGTAAGAGTTGCAGGATTCCAGCCGCCAGCAATTATTTCCAATGGAGCTGTTGCAGTACATGAGGATTCCTTGCTGAGATGGGTGGGTGGTGAATTGTTTATGAAACCACCAACTGCTTAATCAGTAGGGCGGACCACCAAGCCGGCAGATGAGTTTTTCATCACAAAATTGCTGGCAGACCTGTTACTGCTGATATCTAAATCAGACCCTAATAGTCTGATGGCAAAAGTCACCCCTCATGATGAATGTGGTTTTATAAAAAATAGAAATACAGGATAGATTTTGCAAAGGTTCATGCACATTATGGAAGTAAGCAAGAAACATGCTAATAATGACTTCTTACTGGCCTCTTTGGACTCATAAAAGGCTTACAACAGTAAATATTGGCTTGTAATTTTGGGAGTGGATCATACTAGTATATCACACCTAGTTGTCGGAGTTAAGACTAATTTAGGAGTTTCAGAAAGGTAGTAAGTGGGTGGTATAACACACCAGGAGTGTCCACTATATGACAATTGTTTGAAATGGATCCAATCGAGTAATTGCACTGCCAAATGACACAGATATTATTTTGCTACTTAGATTTGTTGCAATGTTCCTAAGTCAATGATTGTCAGAGTTATAGAAACGTTATGGAACAGGCGAGAAAATACACTTTATACCACTTCATATTCTGCACAAGAAACTTGCCCCAGGGATGCCCAGTGTTCTTATCAAGGTACATATTCTTACTAGTGATGACACTATGAGCTAAATTGGAACAAAGCCTGGAGCCTTAACTTATGAACCTGTGAAGTTTCTAAAAGGATTTGCAGAGACAGAAGAAGAATGTGACTTTAAAGACATAGTAAAATACCTTGTGCGTGTATGAAAAACGAGTTCTGACTGTCACACATTTACTGATCTTTCGTACAGTGAGTTCAAGAGATCAGCACCACTAAGTGTCCTTCCTCCGATGTCATAGTCTGCGCATGGGCACATTAAAAGAGCATTCTACTTGATCAGAAGATGTGCTAATGTTTTGGATCATGCATTTGTAGAGTAAGATCCATGTGAATTTGCTTGTCTAAAACCTACAACATTTCTAAAGCCTCTACCCACTGAGCTTACACATACATGTAATTGCAAAACCTCTGCTACAAAAAGATGACCCTGTCGATATGCTCTTCTCAAATGTTCTGCATATGTACCAAAAGGGGTTGTGGAAACAAATAAATAAAATGAACTATGAAAATGTGTCTAAAACATGAGTGATAAACATTTTTTTTTCATATTCAGATCATAAATATTGTTTGGTCAAAGGATTAAAAACCATTATTATTTGTTCCATTTCTATATATGTCTCTTCTTCCTCTATTATAGCTGCCATTTTGGAAAATGATGGAAGGGCTGCTCTGAGGAGTTATTTTCTGTCTCTATAAGACTACTTGACCCTAAAACCTATGTTTTGTCACCAAAATGAAGTATATAGATCTCATGGTTCCTGAAATATTTCATCATCACTGCAACACATCTGGCATTTTTAAAAATGTCACCCAGAAAAATGTGTTCCTGATTAGCAATGGCTACGCAAGCTAAATTAGTTCTCTAATGATCCAGAAAAGCAAATGAAAAATAAAAGTCTCAGGACAACAATTATTTTACGGATGTTTATCAAGGGGCCAGAACTAGGAAGGTCCCTTTTTCATCCTGGAAGTGCCAGTGAAGAGAAGGCTGAAATCTTCGCTAGATAATTAGTTCAAACATGGGAAAATTTCTCAAGCCACTTTTATTTTTATTTTAGGGCACATCGATGCTAAATATAGTCAACTAATGGGGTGTGACAATGCCTACATCTGGAGTCCAGCACAATGCCATATTTCAGCACAGCTAAAGGGGTACTTTATACTAGATATAAGAACTTGAAATGAATTGAGCACAGCCTGCTGGTAGGGTTACATTTCCTGTTGGACCAGAGCATCAATCCCACTATTCATCGGTCATAGGATACAGGCTGCTACCAGACTGCAACGGACGCTGTGCTCTCAAGAAGCTTTCTCCTTTCACACTGCACTAATTATACCTAAATACGACCGAAAATACTGACCTGCCTTGAAAAAGCCCTGGCCTGCTGGCCCTTGGGCGAAACATGTGTTGGCTGTTCCCCTGTTCCCTACACTGATCCAATAATAAAGAGATCACCGAAAATCAAGAATCTACCTGTTGCTGTGCTTATGATGTAAAAAATGAGACTGGGTGATACACTTCCCCTATGAAATACGAGAATAAGGAACATAGCATAGAACCACTCACAAAGTACTTGTATCCTGAATTAGATGATATCTGGGTGAAATCACCAATGTGATTTGTGCTTCAACAAATTATGGGTCCTGACTAATTGAGTGTGGACCTTGGTAACACCCACCGAACCTCTGTCTCTTATGGCAGCAAAGCTGCACACAGGCTGCCACTCAATTAGAGCTCCGACTAGTGTAGGACCCTCATTGTCTGTTTATATTGCTATATGACCAAAAAAGGGGTGTCATGCAGCTAATAATATGGGAATGGTGCTTGTGCACAATCATAATATAGTTCATAATTGGGTGCAGCAAAGCCCCGCAGTCATAAGGCAGAGTGAGAATAATCCCATTGAACCATAGACCGTCTCTTAACCCATAATAATGGCTCCATGCAGGATACTAAGCATTTGAAAAAGTGGCGATTAAGGGGGGGGGCTGGAATATTATGGAAGTGATCGAGAAATTTGGAGAGGATGACCATTTTCATCAAGGCTAACATCCCCGTTAATGATAAAGGGAGTGATATTCAAAGTTCAATTGCTTCCTCTGTCTTTGTCATGCCCAAGCCATAATCTTCCATCCCAATTGAATCTTTATCCTGCATAATCCAGATGTCTATATCCTTTGCTAAGGATATGCACCGGGGGGGGGTGGAGAATTCCAGCTCTTGTTGGGGCGTGACAGGCGTGAGTGAAAATACCACAGATTTAATCCAGACATTTAAACAGGCACGCAAATGTGGAGAATTATCTGATAACTGGGTTAAGGTTTAAGGCTGGGTTATAGAGATACAATACAATATTGTCTAGATATAATTAGATTGTGGGATGAGAAATTGAGTCCAATGGCATTGTGCTGCTGCCTGAAAACATAGGCGAAAGGTTCAAGGGAATGCGGTAACCTTGCCTTGTGCCTCTTTTGCTAGTGATGGGAGACTTGAGGATGCTTTTAAGGTGAAGTCTTGTGTAGGGTTTAAATATAATAACCACACCAAACTCAAAAAGCTCATCAGCAATCACATTCTAGCTCGGGTAGGAAAAAAAAAAAAGTCTCATTCTAGTGAATCAAATGACTGAATGCCATCAATTAACACTGCCACTGCATGGAGCTGTGGATCTAACTGATGTAGTGGAGCAAATAATTTGCAGGGATCATATCTCTATTGATAAGCAAGAGCCGCCTACATCATTCGCACTATTTCTAGGCTTCAAAAGAGTAATGAGAAGCATCTCTTGAAGGTGACAGAGTGGCAGAGGTTCGCTCCTCTTCACATTTTGCAAGCAGTTTAGGGGAAAAGAGGTGAGAGTTTTCCTTAAAGAATTTGTTTGGAATAACAGCACTTCCTGGCAACCTGCATGCAGCCATTCCTGAGATTACGGCCCATATTTCCTTTATAGCTATGGTTGCCTCAAAGATCTACTGGTGTGTGTCATCTGGCCAGGTCAATGTTATTTGTTCAAATAAACTGGAGAGTTCAGCAGGCGTTGGAGTCCTCTGAGTGGTTTTGAGGTTGTATAATATGCACTAAATTCGTTACATATATGCTCTACCTTAAAAACCATCATTCCTTTGTCTGCCACAGTTTGCACTATGTAGTTTACTGACCACGGGGAGTGCACAAGGACCACCAAAGTCCTACTCGCCCACTCACCTACCCCGTATATCCTCTCTTTAAAATGTTTTAGATTTGGAACAGAATGTAATAGATATTTTATAGATCTGGCCCAGCCACAAAAATCTCTTGTGCCGATCCAAAAATCTAGCCCGGACTATGTACAATGTGCAGAGGGTATGTTTGTTCCTTCCCTCACTAAGGGGTTTCTAGTGTGCCAGATATCTGTCAGATTATAGACCTTCCAGATATCTGCCACTTTGGATGCTGCAGCCTAATGGGTGCAGACCGGTTGATGCAGTGATGTAACAAAACCTAAAGCCCCCCCCCTGCAAACTACATGGAGGACCCCCCCCAGACCGCAACTTACCACTTTAGTCCCACACCCAGTGTACTATGATGAGGGGGCCCTTGGAGCTCGCACCGCAGGTGGTAAATGCCACTAGGCTGATGTGAGCAGTCTATAAACTGTTTTAATGCAAAATTAACATCCTCCATCACAGTATGGCTCTGGGTCATCAATATTTGTTACATATACTTTTATTAGTGTGATGTGTTTCCCCTACCAGTTTACCCAAGACTATATTAAATCTTCCATGACTATCCTCAACAGTGTGTAGGAGTCTTACAGGGAGAAGACATCTAATGATGATAGCTGTACCTCTGGTCTAAGCAGAATATGATCTATATCTGGTTAGATATGTTTATTGGAGAAACAACACATCAATTGTATGGTGGTCTAATAAGGCCAGTACCTGTCAGATTTTGTGAGGCTTATTCAGCCACGTGGGATAATGATGAGTTGAAGGAGTATTAGCTATTGAACAGTGTATTACATAATGGCACGGGCGAATCATGTCATCTTCCGATATTCATTAAATTGAGGATTTAGATGTCCATTTTAAACAAGGGTTGTTCCAGCAGTTTGGGTGTCAATCTTTGTGCTTGACAACAGTTCCCAGTTTCCACCTACCCATCCACATCAACCAGCCCAAACTGCTAGTGAATATACACTACCATATATCCTGTCCCAAACAATACTAAAAGTACAAGTAACCCAAAAACATTTTAAAACATCCCTTGTAGACAAGGGGGCTGCCCCAGGGGAACCCAGAAGGGCTGGCAAGTCAGCACCCAGGGATGCTGCTTGCTGGGAATGCATATCATAAAGAACTGTGGGCCTTATTTACAAAGTATTATGCCACTTAGCTGCACCCTATTGTGTTAATTCCGAAGCAAAGTGATGCGTAATATCGACATGATTTGACAGACCATCTTACCCTCCCCTGCGCTGGTGCACAAATAGCTGCCATGCGCTGATGCAAGCACCCTTGCACAAGGGTTACTGCCTCACGGGGATGATTGTTTTTGTGCAGGAAAGGCACAAAACAATCACAAGAGGTGATTTCCTCTTCCTATGTGTGCTGCAGAAGGCAGCACACATAGAAAGAGAAAAACTAAGAGAATTGAAAACATTCCTCCTTTTTGTGCCTCCCTATGTCTCCACAGGAGAGGCATAGCGTTCTGACGCATATCCAGGTTTACGATTTCTCATAAATCTAGAAATGCAGCAGAAGCCACAGGTGTTGGTGGGAACACCCACAGCAACACCCTTGGCATGCCCCTTTCACGCAAAGTGTTGCATGTTAAGGGGTCATATTTACAAGGACACGAAAAGACCCACTTGTCCTTGTAAATATGGAGCAGCAGGTTGCGCCGCCGGTGCATCACAAAAAGTGACGCAAGGGGCTTGTAAATTAACCCCTGTATTTGTAGTAATCCTGTGTCCATCTGAAGTCGTACACGCAATCAACTAGTACATTACCTTTATTATGATAATAAACAACATGCATTCCAGTCACGTGGATGGCGATTATATCTGTCTGGGTCCACCCAGCAGGTATCATTCGGTGTTACTTAAGTATTTGAGGAAATGTATATTTGTCTGCAGACCATGGGTTATTCGGTAGTTGACTCTACTTCTGGGGCTCCACCGGGGGCGCTGGAGGCTTTCTACATAGCAACTCTCCACATTCACTTGTATTGCTCCTTCCAGCTGCAAGTATTCACTTCCATAACATCTTCGCTCATCTGGGGTTTTAAAGATGTTAACATCATCCAATATCACCCAGTCGCTCTCTTAGGAACCGGGACCCAGGGCAAGGGCCAGGCACTGTTGTAGCCCGTAGCTTCTTCACAAAGGGAGCTGCACTCTGTGACATCACAAAGATGTGAGGTTCATTGCAGTTCTATATATGTTTAGTTTTGCTGGATATAGCATGCTATATTGTACGTCCCCCTTTTAGACCTGTCAACCTTAGGGTGGAGTTCTCCCTAACCATTTGCCTTACTCCGAATGTTTTCACTGAATTTGTTCTCGTTGTTTAGGCCTCTGCACACTTTACCACTGCCACAAAGTGCTAAAGTGCTTGTGCTCTAGCCTTTAAACATGGTGAAAGTGGCTTAAAGCCCAGTTGGCACATTTAATTTCCCTCTAAGTCCCAAGTAAAGCAGAACTACCTGTACGGGGAGGTAAGTTGGCCTAACGGCTAGGGCGGTCGACCTTGAATATGGGGAACTGGGTTTGAGTCTCAGCAATGATGCTGAACATCCTGTGATTCTGGGCAAATCACTTAATCTCCCCATGCCTAATAAAAATGTATGTGTCTGCATGTAATGCAACTGGTGCTATGTAAAGCGCTCTGATACCCGATTTGGGTCAAGTTCGTGCTATATAAAACACTGTAAAATAAAAGAAATAAATTTAAAAAAATCCAGGGCCTGTAAACTAAATGCTACTAGTGGTTATGAAGCACTCATTGTGCCACCCACAAAGTAGATTTTTAAACATGCCTCAGAACAAGCCATTGCAGGTTCTGTGTGCAGTTTTAAACTGCCATTTCTACCTGGCAACATACATCGTTTGCCAGACCTAAATCTTTATTTTTAATACATATATCTCACCCCTATGGTAGATCCTAAACAGCGAGGGGGAAGAGTGCAGTGCATTTAAAAAGTTGAAGATGTAAGTTTTAACTTTTTCATGTCCTGGCAGTAAAAAACTCTAAGATTCGTTTTTCACTACTGCAAGCCTATCTCCCCTTTAGGATAACATTGGGTTACCTTATTACATTTATTAAGTATTACATTTCAATTGAAAAAGTCTGAAAATAGAATTTTAAACCCTCTTTAATGGCAAAGTTGGATTTTAAGTAACAATTCTGAAAATTCAACTTTTGTCAGGTTGCCATGTTCTTGTCCCAGCCATTTGGTGCCTGCAGCCTGTATCCTGGGTCACATGACTAGGTATAGCTGGCAGTTGTTTTTTCTGTATTACTCCCAGACAGTGAAACAAAGGGGGAATAGGTGCAGTCAGGATGATACCTCTCTGTCAGGATAAGTAGGTCGAGCAGTCACCTATCGCACTTGTACATCAAAAGGAATCTGCTTCAGCACACTCACAAATGGTTTCACTCTAGACTTTTGTGCCCCCAGACAAACGGGCCAGGGCAGGGAGGAAGGAAATCCTTGACACTTCTGCAGGGGAGGACTTTGAAGTGGGAGCAGTTTCCAAAGTGGCCACACGATATAAATTTAGTAGGCCCTCAGACCCAACTCTTCAGATCACTTCTTGACCTGTGGACTCTGCCAGGAAGAAGGACTGCCCAGCGATAAAGTCTGCCCTGCTGACCAAGGTCTGCTCTGCTGCTCAAGGCCTGCTGTTGCTGCATCAGGACTTTCCTGCTGCTGGGAGTTGCCCCGCTGAATTCAACCTGCCTGAACTTGTGACTTGGACCCGGTCTACTGCAATCAAATACCTTTGGCTGGTGCCTTTTGCTTCTTAGCACTTATTAATAATAATAAACAATCTTTATTTGGCAGTAACTCCACCATAAAAGAGATAGTACAATAAAAATCAGAATCAGGTTCATTACAATACATATTTCAGCACACAATATTCACACAAAATGGACTATCATTCTCCTGGGAGTCTAGACCATCTTAGGGGAAGATTTACAACAAAGTAATTCAGCACGGTGCAGCAAGTCATTTTGCTGCGCCGTGCTGCGTTAGTTTGGAAAGCACAGAGATGCGACATATTTACAAGAATATGTCGCATCTCTGTGCTTCCCCCTGCGCTGGCGCACAAACTGCAGCCATGCGCCGGCGCAGGCACCCTTGCACCATGGTGCAAGGATGCCTGCGTCGTGGGGAGATTCCTGCACAAAAACAATCACAAGAGGCTTTTTCCTCTTTCAATGCATGCTGTAGAATGCAGTACGCATTGAAAGAGGAAAAAACGAGGAGAAATGAAAACATTTCTCCTCGTTGCGCCTCGCTATGCCACCTCTAGGGTGGTGTAGCATTCATACGCATCCCCAGATTTACTATTTCTCGTAAATCTGGAGATGTGTCTTGTTCCATGGGTGTTGCATGGGAACACCCACAGCAACACCCATGGAACGCCCCTTCCACGCAAGGAGCTGCATGTGAAGGGGCCGTATTTACAAGGAGAGGAAAAGTCACGCAGGGTGGCTTTTCCTCTCCTTGTAAATATGGAGGAGCCCCCTGAGCCACCAGTACACCACGAAAAGTGACGTAGTGGTGGCTTAGGGGGCTTGTAAATCTGCCCCTCTGTTTTTAAAATTGCTCTAGGGAGTACATAAAATCAACATTTAATAGTTGCCTGCCTTTCATATGGCATAAATACAATCATAAAATCTTTCCTACAAATTTAATTCTACTATCCACCCAACATATGCCCATAATATCCCTCCCAAAGTTAGTCATATCTGGATTTCCTTGATCCTAACATTGCACTTAAAAAATGCGTAACAACACACAGTGTACGATCATTTTGTAAAAGTTGCAGATGCAAGAGGGCAACACTTGCTTGCCTGAACCCCCATTTCTTTTAGATATGGTTTAAGAAATTGTCGTCTGGGATGTGTAAAGTATTTGCATAAAAAGATAAAATGTAATGTAGCATATTCTGTGGAGACCTATTGTCGCAGCCACAGGACCCTCTATCCTCGGTAAGTACTACAAAACCAGGAGGAGAGGCAACTAACTGATGAAACATATTAAATCTAAAACGAGTTAATAAAAAACGATCATGAGGGTTATTTAAGATGGACACGTAAGGCTCCATACCTGGGCTTGATTTGACTAGAGCGTGGGCTCTTACCATAGGCGTTTTAAGCTCCTTTCCTTCACGCTCAGCGTTGATTGTTTTAAGCAATAGGTCTTTGATTACCTTTTTATCCTCCTTTTTCACTATCTCGTGATTCATAAATATATCTGGTCTTAAAAGGGTGCTAAGTGTATCTTTAATGTATTTTAACCAGGGGATTTTCAAAGCATGCTCCAAGGAAAGACAATCTTAAATTAGTTCTTGGTTAAAAGATGCATCTTCGTTGGACCATGCATTCACCCAGCAGAGCAGGGGCTTGACTGCAACTAAGTCTGTAATATATTTAACCCCTAGTTCCTCATGTACAGCATATGCAGGTGTTCCCTGTGGCACTTTTAGAATCCGTTTTAAAAATGTATTTTGGATGACTTGTAATTTATCAACTGCCTTATAGCCCCATATCTCACTCCGGTACAGGGCTTTGGAGATGGAGAATGAGTGATAAAGTTTTAAAATCACCTCCAGCGACCATGTACCTAATCTATACACATAGTTTGCGATGGCTCCCAGGGCTTTACTCATATCCTTTGCCTTTTCCTTCTTCAGATTATTCCAATTTAATTTATCATCAAAGAAGACTCCCAAATATGTAAAACTCTGGACTTTAGCTAAGTTGGCAGTGCCTGCCTTATACATTTTTGTACTAGCCCCACGGCACCCCATTTCCATTATAAATGATTTAGTAAAATTGGGAGATAGGTCCAACGTGTTCATGAAGGAGACAACCCCATCATTTAACGCTTGCAATGCTCTGGGTTTTCGTGCTGTGAGCACCGCATCGTCCGCATATAACAGGACTGGTACTGGTCTAGTGCCTATTCTCGGGGTGTCGACATGCAATGAAATCAAATGGGTTTAAAGCCTATTAATATACAGTGTAAATAAAAAAAGGTGCAAGAATGCCCCTTTGTCGCACTCCTCTTGAACATTTGATTTGCACCAAACTTTTAAAATTGCATATCTTTGGTTCTATTAATTGGATTTTTGTTGCTTTTGTGTCAAATAATTTATTAAAATGTACTCTATTTTTCTAAATTCTTGTGGCATTTTTTTTAGTGTTGTGTTGTCACATCATTGCCTCTAAGTTAAGCCTAACTGCTTTATGCCAAGCAACCAGAGGGTTAAGCAGACGTTAATTTGGGATTTGCTTGTGTTTCACCCTGAAGGAAATGATGGTTGCTACTTGAGTAAGGTTTCACCCCCCTCAACAAGTAACCCAATTCCCTACACTGCATGTTGCAGTTTGTGTTTGACGGAAAATATTCCAGCCAGTCTCCTGCACAGCCATTGTGAAGTCAGGATAGGATGAAATGGATTGTTTTCGTGTGATATGTCATGCTTCTCTTGGACTAACTTGAGAACTGTTTCACAGTCTTTGAAACTTAACAGTCTAATTATGATGCGGTGGATGACTGCGTTGGCTGGAGGCCTAGGCACCAACAATCAATGTGCATTCTTAAAAGCTGACAAAATGCAGAAGATGACAGAGGTGAAAATGGTTGTGGGTATGCTTTCTAAATAGATGCTTAAGGTTTTTTCCATGTTAAGTTTCCATTATTGGTTGCAGCGTCATCTTCAAGGGTGGATATATGCATCTCAGCAGCTGTCAGTCTGCCCTTCTGGCTCTCTAGATTCGTTTTCATCTGGTCTACCCTGCCCGTCAGCAAGTCTATTTTGCTATCAATTGAGGAGACACCTTTTGCATTGCAAGCAGCAGAGCATTGACTTCTATATCCTCTGTTTCTTTCAATAATTAATGCTCCAGCAACCCTTCTATCCATCAAACTCGGCCTTTGATTCAAGCAAAATGTTAACTAGGTTTGCTTAGCATCATGTTTCCTCATCTCTGCGGTATTTGTGTGTGATTTGCTCCTCCTTTCCGCAACTGCTGGCAGGGATTGTTCCCACTCAGTCATGCCCCTGGCTTCCAATAGCTCAGGGAATGGGAGTGAGCCCATTTATAATTCATTTCATTTACCCCAATTACAGTGCTTGCACTGTTCATAGCGTTCCATCCGAGGGAGGAAAGCCAAACACAGAGGCCACCAGATTTTGTGCAGGTGCCCCGGGGTCTAGGTGCCAATGTGGAACACCTCCACACACCACTACATTGTCCAATCCCAGGCAGAGTGCAGCCAACTCTGAGCCTCCACATTAGGACTGTGCATCCACCCAGGATGGTCCAGCAGGCCCCTCTGATTCAGGAAACAGCACTGATCTTACCAAAGCCTTCGGCTGCATACGTGGGCTGCTGCGATCCCCTGCTCACCTCCCTATATTGGTGGCCATGCTGGTCGATCCTGGAGTTGGCCTCAGCAGTCAGCCTGTTCAGAAAATGGGTTGTAAACGTGGTGGCTGGGGAAGACTCTCCTCCCCACTGCTCCCTGATACCTGGTCGGTTGCGATCAGTTATGTTTAACAGGGCAGGAAAGAGCTGTGGCGCAGCGGCCAGGGTGACTGACTCCGGAACCAGGGGCTCACAGTTTGATCCCCGGCACTGGCGGCAGAATAGCCCAGCACCATGTGACTCTAGGCAATAGCTCGATTAATCTTCCCGACGGCCCCCAGCGCCTTGACGCCCTCTGGTAATTGTTCGCGCTTTAGAGATTCTAGACATTATAGTTAAAGATTAAGGCCGAATATTTCCACGATCCTAAGGAGCCTCACTACAGGGCAGCCATCTTGGAGCCAGGCACTTTAGACTCCTGAGAAATGATTAACAGTTTACTGCTTTATTAGCATTTCAATTGATTCAGCTGTTTTTTATTCCATTTCTTTCATCTTTGCTTCCTGCAGTTCCTCCATCCCTGTCAATTATAGGACGTACCATACAGTATGCAGCATAAAAGTAGGTTAGTTCATTGAAGGACCTTTATTGTAACAAACTAAGAAAGAGGAACACACAGAAAGCTAGACAAGTTAAGACCTTTGATCGCTAAACGATTAGATGGGAAATAGCACAAGTCTGCACACAAACATTTAGATCTTTTTTCATCAGAAGGCTTCAGCTGCATGACATTGGACTACTGACGTTTTCATGATATGAGGTGCCTTACAATTGTTCTGTCATTTCTGCTCCTTTTGCCTAGGTGCTCCACACTCTTACCCACCGTAGATGCTACCAGCACTTCGGTATTGTATGATTAGGGGCAGCGGAGCTGTGATTCAGTGTCAATGTTACTTTTACTACAGCTACAAGCTCGTCATTGCTGTGTTTTCCCACATTGAAAATCTACCTACAACAAGTAATGCCTGCTAATTTTTAAGTGTGTTCTAAGAGTAACCATTATCTTTGAAGGATTTTGTATTGTTTAAATACAAATACACCTTCTAGTTAGGACATATCCGTTAATCGATGTAATTTATGGAAATAACCATGCAAATTGTTAGGACAGGTTTCTTTACACACCAAAGAGTAAAATCCAGCCTGGCTTTCAAGATATTCACAATGCAGATGCATGAGAACAATTTCCGTATAATAAATTTCCCTTGAACTTATTGGCACTCTTTTTGGTCATTAAGAAAACCAGACAACGGTTATCTATTCCCTGCACAATTAATAATCTAGAAACTCTATTCTCTAACACATATATCATATTTAAGCTGTTGCGTGCTACATTTCATGATTTGTACATCGTCACTTTACTCCATGCCACACAACTCCACTCTGTGTCAATCCCCTATAGGCCACTCCCCTTTACGCCACTCCACTCTATCCTACTCCACTCTGCTCCACTTTACTCCACTCCAGTCTATGGCACTATAATTAACTGCACGCCACCCCACTCTACACCTCTCCACACTACGCCACTCTATGCCACTCCACTCTGCTACACTCCACTCAACGATACGCCACTCTATGACACTCTCCTCCACTCTACACCAATCCATTGCGCTTTACACCATTCCACTCTACAACACTTCATGCCACTCCACTCAATAAGACTACCCCTCAACACTCTATGTCACTTCACTCTACGACACTCTACTCTACTCTATGCCACTGTACACTCCTCCACTCTACAACACTCTATGCTACTCCACTTTACGCCACTCCCCTCTGTGCCACTTGACTCTATGCCACTCCACATCACTCTATGGCACTGCACTCTAGCCACTTATGCCACTCCACTCTCTTCTACTCCATTCTATGCCACTTTGCTCAATGCCACTCCACTCTATCCCATTCTACTCTAATCACTCTACCCTGCGACACTCTGCTCTTCACCACTCTAAACCACTCCACTCCACCTGATGGCATCCCACCACATTCTATTCCCCTCCCCTCTACTCTACTCTGTGACACACAACAACACTCTACTATGCTCTACAACACTCTACTTTACTCAATGTCACTCCACGCCACGAGACTTTATGACATTCTAAGCTACTCTACTCTGTCTCTCCACTTCATGACACTCTACTTCACTATACAACACTCCAATCTAACCATTTAAATCCACAACATTCCACTCTACACCACTCCACTCAATGACACTCTACTCTATTCTATACCACTTCACTCTGCGGCACTCTACGCCACTCCAGTCTACCACACTCTGCTCAACTCTATGCCACTCCTTACAACCTTACTCCACTCTATGTCACTCCACTCAGTGCCATTCCTCTCTACACCACTCCACTCTACGACATTCTTGCCACAACACTCTATAACACTTCAGGCTATGACACTCTACTCTGTTCTATGTCACACCACACCACTTTACTCCAAATAACACCACTCTACTGTATGCCACTCCGCTCTATGACACTGTGTTCCACTCTGCGCCAGTCTACTCTATGCCACTCTGTATTACTCCACTCTACAACACTCCACTCTGTGATTCTCTATTATACTCTACATCACTCCACCCTAGGCGACTCCACATCCATCTACTCCACACTACTCCGCTCTACTCTATGACACTATATGGCACTCTACGCCACGCCACTCAATAACACTCTGCTTCACTCTCTGCCACACTTTATGCCACTTTAATCCACTCTTTGCCACTCCACATCACTCCACTGTACTTTAGCCCACTCTATGCCACTGTTCTCCACAACACTCTGATCCACTCCACGCCACTCCACTCTAAGCCAGTCCACTCTACATCACACTGCGGCACTTCACCTCATGCCACTATACTCCACACCTCTCCACTACACTACACTGTTTGCCATTCCATACCATCCCACTTTACTCTGGTCTGCATCCCTCCACTCTATGTCACTCTACACCGAACAACACTACAACACTCTACTTCACTCTTGACAAAAAGAAACCACCACGGCTGACCACTGGTTCAGCACCTCAAACCTAGTATGTACAATAGTAGAAGTCCTGTGCACAATTCTTCCAAAGTCCGCTGCAGTAGGACTCCACTGAAAATCAGATGAGGAAGCACTTTTAACAAAAGAAGAAGGTGCACCATTAAAAAGTCCTTAGAGTTCCTTTTAGATATAAGTGACCACTTATATTTACTCTACTACGTCTAGATACCGCCCTGAAGAAGTTCTTATCTTAAAGAACGAAACGCGTTGGCTGATTTTTTACTCTATGAAAAAACATATATGAGAATTAAAAGGAACTCTAAGGACTTATTCAAGTTTGGACTTTTTACTGGTGCACCTTCCTCTTTTGTTAAAAAAACTCTACTTCACTCTATGCCACTCCACTCTACATCACTCCACTCTATGATACTCTAACCAACACTACGCCACTCTACTTTATGACACTTCATTCACTCTACATCACTCTACCCTTCTCTGTGCCACTCCATGCCATGTCACTCAGCTCTGTGCCACCACACTGTATGTAACACTACTCTACACTACAACACTCTATTCTGCTCTATGACACTCTACTCCATTCTATGACATTCCACTACTCTACACTCTATTCTACTCTATGCCACTCCACCCTACAGCACTCTACTCCAATCTACAACAATACACTCTACAACGCCCGAGGCCCCTCACTCTATGCCACTCCACTCTACTGCACTCTTGTCATGTCCCTTAGGCTAGTCCTGTCATGTATGCCCCCTTTTACATACATTGTCCCATCCACACAACAATAACGGTTCTGAACAGGTGACCTTTTACCTAGAAGTTTGCTCCTGTCTCTTCAACACCAGGCTCTTAGTATTTTATCATAAGACCTGTGCCTGACATACATAAACATGTCCTCAGGCACTGCATAATTTTTCTGTATAAGGGTCACCACTTTTTCCATCCTTGGCAACAGGCTCGCTGTGCATGATCGCATTTGTTTTAGAAAAACATTTATGATTGTTTTCAAAACATTTATGGTTGTTTTCAAAACATACCGATTCTAAAAGAAACCCTGGAGTGACCACTTTAGTATATAAGCCCCTTAATGCCCCCTGCAAAAGAGAGGAGAATTCCATCCACGCTGACATGGGGTCCTTTATACTGAATCTTCAACATGCAGAGGTCTGACATCCCTTGCGGGGTGTCATTTTCGGAGCAGAGATAGGGTCCTTCATTCTCTACCATCAGGTGAGGGGCTTGGTTCTTCCCTAGGGGATTCATGGCTATATACATTTATATCCATACATGCTACACCTACATATCTAGGCTAGGTATACTTAGACAAATTACATAGGGCGCACACTGTAGGATTATGAAAGTGCTACTGTCTTATCTGAACTGTATATGTTCATCTTCTAACACTATGGTAGAAATGTATCTACTGTTTACTATATTAGTACTTGCGATTTCTTTCGTATGCTTCTGCCTCCTGATTGTTGCAGCAAATATGCTTTACACAAGACTGACGCTGGACCAATAAATACTTTTTGAAATGTCCTAACCGACATCCTGTATATTTTCTGAGAATAAGTGAGCACTATTGACTGAGCGAAAAGTACTGTACTGTTTTCCACGATCCCTGAGGAATCGAGGTTGTCATGTTCAGTGGTTGCCAGAAACTACCTACACCACTGTAAGATACCGGAAGGTGGTAGTAGCACTGTCGAGCTAGCTGGTCTAACCGCTGACGTATCCTGTGGGGGTGTCGTGAATCGGTTTGGACACCAAGCCCACAGTTTAGGTCATCAAAAACATGCGGGTCCTGGGGATTCCTAGGAACTACACAACACTCTACTCCATTCACCTAACCTCTACTTTTCGACACTCTATGCCACTCCACTCTGTGACACTTTATGCCACTCCAATCAATGACACTCCATTTCACAGCACTTTATGCAACTCCACTCTAGCCCACTCAACTTTACAACAGTATACTCCACTCTATGCCATTCCATGGCACTCCTATTCCACTCTACACCACTCCACCCCACCCTATGCCACTCCACAACACTCTTCTCCACTCTACACCCTCCATTCTATGACACTCTGCTCCATTCTCATTTACAACACTCTACTTCACTCTATTCTGTGCCACACTATACCACTCCACTCTACACCATTCCACACCATTACTCACGAGGAGCACTCTCCTGGAGCATTACGGAGATATGGGTAAGAATTGTTGGAACTTGTGACCTTGGGTCTGTTACGATTAGGGCTTGATGGTATGTATTACTTGTAAGTGTGAATGGATGCTTAGATTTTGAATTTTAATTATTAACAAATTAAAAGGACTTGTATTGAGTGTTACGGCACTAGAGAGTCGGATTATGATGTGAAGGACAACATACACACATGATAAGATTTGTGATGTGTAACGTGGGAAGACACAAATAGAAGATTATGTGCTGGTATATTTTGTAGATACTTTTAGGCTAGCATGATGCCTGAGTTAATAACACAATAACTGTATTACAGATTTTATACAGTCTAATTGGAGTACTGGATCGGTGTACAGGCTGGTGGCCACAGATACTAGGTACAATAATACTATAATGGTTTATCATTTGATTACCAATTGGTTCTAAATTATGGGTTTTGCAACAATAATGTGGTGATTTTCCACTTAGGAGTTTAAGAGATATTTGGTCTCATTAATATATTCTGAACTTCCTTCTATCTACGATATACCTGAATTGGTGAGTAGGATGAGATTTATGGTGACACAGTAGTCAATTATACCCTGGCCATGGTTTCTCTCACGATAAAGGGGTGTATGATTTGGCATGTTTCAGTATACAAAATGGGCTCTGATACCTTAACTCTTGAACTTTTCATTAATATACTTTTTTTTGCTTACTCTCATAAATCTCTCAATTTTTTTGTGACTTACTATGTGTTACTAATCGACTACAAGTAAGGGTGATTTTTAATCACATGCTGGTATTGTTACGACTGTGTTTCACACAGGACACAACTTAATGGTTCCTCCACTTTTGCTTGGGTATAAAAATAAATGTAACCATTTTTTATCTTTCTATTTCTTCACTTTGTTAATTGTATGACACTAACTTTGAGTTGGGGTTCATGATTTAAGATTTTTATGATTGGTTATTTATCTTTTGTAGCTCTGAGGAAGTCAGTGGTACACTCACCACAGACAAAACATGTGTTGGCATACTACAGTATGGTTTTGCATGTGTTATAAGACTGAAAATAAGTCTGGAAACAACATCACTTTAGATTTGTTACAAGACTGAAAAATAAGTGGAAACATATCTACCACAGCATATTTGTGGACACTTATCAATTGGACATCAGCCCAGGATAACTTTTTCTTGCTTTTTGAGGCCTTTGTCTCCGCCTTGAAAGCGATTAGTGACCGTTTTGAAATCCTTTAGCATTACTAAGACTGATCATTGTGATTTGTAACACGATTGTGTGCAGAAGTTATTCAGCCACTTCTCCATTGTAATCACTCCACTCTATGCTACTCCACTTCACTCTACGCCACTCTATGACACTCCCGTCTATGCCACTCTACTCCACTCTATGGCCCTACACTTTATGCCACTCCCCTCTACAACACTCTACTTCAGTCTACTCTACTTTCCTCTACCCCACAGACTATTAGCCATGGTAAACAGCAGCCACGCTGGTGAACAACATGGCTAAAACATAGTCGAGACCAATTGGCTTTGCCAATGCTTGTTTTGCTCTAGTCTGTACACAGGGCTCCAGGGCACTAACAGGCTACCTATTTTACTTCCTGTGATTTGTAAATCTGGCTTCATAGTTCAGCTGTCTGTGGATCAATTGTTGTCAGTTCATTGAAGTATACATAGAGTAAGTTTTTGCTTTGGTAGTTTTCTCTCACTACATGGTTTCGTTCTTTCATGTATCATTCCGTCACGTATGGCTTGTTAGAGGTGCCCTTGCTTGACCGACTATTTTATAGCTTAAAAAAGTACACCAATTAATTTCACATTGAATTATCTAATATATGTATTTTATGAAGAGAGCCATGTTGCCTTGTTTTTACTCTAGCAAGCTTTTTAAAATAGTTCAGTCATTGCTCAAAACGCAAACCAGGCCTATTGGCTTTGCCATTGCTTGTTAATCCCATCCTTACACCATCTGCAGGAGTAAGGGTTGGACAAGCAGCATTTGATTTCATCACGGCTCAATGGATGCGTGATGCCACTTCCATCACCTATGGCGCTTAGCTGAACCAGAATCTAGGTTCATATGAAATCATTGGGCATATTTATAAGGAGTTAATGCCACCATAGCGTCACATTTTCCGACGTTCTGGTGGCATTAACTCCTTCACCTTTATTTACTGAACATGGCTTAATGCCACCTTGTAAATAATGCCCATATTCACACATCACTTAGTTTGAAAGGTGCATGCAATGGGTGTTGCAGTGGGCGTTCTGCCGCAACACTTATTGCTTTTTGACACTGCCCCATATTAACAAGGTATGGACAGCGCCAAATATACCGCCAAGGAATACCTCGTCTTAAGCAGGCGATACGAGGAGAATTGCTTTAGTTCTCCTCGTATTTTGCTCTTTCCACGTGTGCTGCATTCTGCATTCTGCTGCACACATAGAGGAAATTGCCTGTAAAGATTGTTTATGTACAGAAAGGTGTCTTTTCCTGCATATAAATAATTGCCCATGCAGCTCAGGCACCCTTGCAAAATGGCGCTAGGGTGCCTGCGCAGGCAGGAGGTAGCTTTTTTAGCAGCAGCGCTAGGGGTAATGGAGGGGTGCACCGCATTCTTGTGTTTTTAAACAGTTGGAGCGCGGCGTTACCAATTTAGCGTAACACCGCGCTACGCCAGTTTCTTGTAAATATGCCCCCAATGTTTGTAAACTAGAGGATTAGGATCTTGTTTACATTTATCCTAGGGATAACTACACTTGTCCTCGACGAATCCAATTTAGTTTCAACAGGGTTAGGTTAGCAGGTAACTTCGATTCCATATCGAGTCATTGGGTGCGTGCTAGCAGCACGGACTGCAAAAGCAATGTCCTTTCGTTACCGATAAGTACATATTTAAAAATATTCAGTGTGCCCGATCTGAGTCGTGCGCAATGTTTCCTTTTACTTTGAAAGGTGTTAATAGACACAGCGACCTTTCGAGTTATAGTTAATGTGATATTTTGATGAGAAACAGTCCGAGTGCGGCGCAGCTGATAAAGTCGGCATTTCACTGCGCTCTTAATTTCGCAGTCACCGGGACCCGCGTGCGGTATTTGCGAGGAAGGCAGCGTGGAATGCAGGCTGATTGAATGGAAATATGTGGCCTGACCTACTTATTTCCAGAGTTCAAAGGACTGCACAAGATCTATTTTTAGGCCCTCTCTTTCGTGTAGCATGAAGGCTTACGCGGCCTCGCCAGAACGACCCCTTCCTCCAGCTGCCTTAGTATTTATTGATCAGCATCAGGTCATCGACTGCCGGCTCCAAACCCCGCAGTTCAGCAGGGTGATTCTGCTCCTAACTTTGGATGCGGCTTGCTCCCTCTCTTCTCCAGTCTTGCTGGCCTCACAGAAAGTGCCCTGGCCTCCTTTCTTGGCTCAATTAAGTTTTACGTTTGCATTTTAATTATTCTTCGTGTTTTCTGCTTGCAGTGTGCCCTCCTTGTGCTCCCTTGGAAGATGATCTTGTAGTTTTACAGTAAGAGGCAGAAGCAATGCAATTGCCAATTTGCCCTGTACAGCAAATGTAATGATGTCTATGGCCGTGATTGATGAGCTCTATTATGACCTGAGCTTCTCTCACAACATTCCAAAGTGGAATGGAAGAAGGCTTGCAGGTCAAAGCCATGTGATATCACTTTAAAGAGTGCCTAGAAATAGTGTCGCCAGTAGCGAACGTAACTGTTATCATTTATCCATTCTTCGCTTTCTCATCCGACTGACCATCCATCCATCCATCTATCCATCCATCCATCCATCCATCCATCCATCCATCCATCCATCCATCCATCCATCCATCCATCCATCCATCCATCCACCCACCCACCCACCCATCACTTGACCCTTCCTATCACTGATCCAGTAATTCATCCATCAGTCCTCCCATCTCTCCATCCGTCCAACCCTCAGTCCTGCCCCCATCCACCCAAGCAGTACAAAAATGTATGATCACATTCTCCAAAGAAAACTTCTTAAAATGACATTTGCATTCTGTGTCTTCTGATTACTTATTTTTCTTTTCATCTATTTTTCTCTCACCCGCTCTCTTTTATTGTAGTTTTTTCTGATCAAACATGTTTGATATTCCAGAAATGAACTCTGCCCTTGGTCTGGCTACCATGTCCTGGTGCAAATTCACTCTCTCTACACTCTCTTGAAAACACAAAATCTAGCATTGTCTCTCCATCCTTATAGGTATCCTTTTGAGGCACCATCATGATCCTGATTGGTGTCATTTAGACACATTTGGATGTATGTATGTGTTGGCATTTGTAGAGCACGAGTTTAGCTTGAGAGCAATGGAGCACTGAGCAGGGGGCAATGCCCCTGCAAACATACAACTATTTGGGGAAGGATAAGGGTAGCTAGCTTGTCAAGTCAGGGCTAGTGCCCCTTGCAGAGGTGTGTTTTCAACTTTTTTCTGAGTTGCAGGAGGGTTGATACTGCTCAGATATTGACAGAGGTGCTAACTCAAACATAGGAAGCAGGAACAGAGAAAGCTTGCCTTCTGAATTTTAATATCTTGCAATGTTTTGTCTCCTGTTTTGGATATCCCGTGCAGGCCCATTGTCGGTTTCCCTATGTAAGCATGAGCATGTTGCAGACTGCACTCTGCGTTGCACACGTTACTATAAGCATGTGTTTTACTTTGTGCCACACTGTGTTTTCACACAGAACCTGCTGTTATTTTCGCATTCTGTTCTTTCCTGGGATTTAGTCTGCACATCGTAGAGAAGGTCAAGCAACAATGTCCCTTGTTATTTTGTTCTGGTCAGCCCTCAGCACCTAGACAAAACACATAAATGTAGCTGTTGTTTGGGAACACGTACTTTGTCATATTGCTATGCACAGACAAGGTAACAAAAACACTTGTAGAGGGATCTTTCCAGGGAAAGAGATCGTGACAGCACCTAAGATGTAGAACTTTCATCTGTGCATGCTATGGTATGGGGTCTGCTGCCAATACCCAGAGATCTTGTGATATATTATCTCTTTGCTCCGGTGAGAAGGCGGGGGGAGACAGAACACAGCAAATGCGGGAATATTAGCGCAACAGCCCACCGTTGACATAAGTCCCGCCACGCGGCAAACAGCAGCTTTATGGACAATAAGGTGGTGTGAAGTGATAATGTCGCAAAAATGTACCACAAAGAAACTGGTGTTAATGCACGGAGTGAGCATGCAAAATTAACCTACAAAAAACGAATGGACTGACCACTAACTCTGGGCTCCCAGATCCCGAGCTACTCACCGTAAAGCGCCTTGACGCCTCGTCAGGGGTAGTAAGCGCTATATAAATGCAATTTAAACACAGAGGGAGTGTTGTGAAACTGAATATCTTCCCCAATTAGCAAAGCTTCGATACCAGCAAAAATTTCTGCAAAAAAGCTTGTGGGCAAATATGTCCCATTGAAACTTGTGAAAACATAAGCTGTGTATTTGCGAAGCACATGTTCATCACGAGACCCAAGTTTAGGCTGAAGGCTGGTGTGTACTGTCATTCATCAATGGATCACATTTTAAGGGCGTCAGGAGGGTAAAAGCACGGGACTCGAACCCGTGACCATGGGGTTAAACAGACATTCCAAAAGGGATGCGTCAGTCCACTGACCCACCAGAACCGGCTTTGCCCTCCTCAGTCCACTGACCCACCAGAACCGTCTTTGCCCAACTCAATAAAAGTAGGTTTTGCATGGTCTTCTCCTGTGCATAACCTACTTTTTTCACAACCTCCTCTGTGCAAAATCCGCTCTTTTGCAGAAACGCTTTTAGCAGCTTTTTTTGTACTAAAAGCCAGCACTGCTTTCAGGGCTCTTGGTCACAAACTTTAGGGAGGGGGCGGAAAATGTAACCATTTCGGCCAGCAAATTAACTGTACACAAATAATTCACAACTGGGATGAAATAATGACACCTTGTAGTAATACATGATTGCACGTTTTATGCATGGCATAAGTGCATCAGCAAGGCCACTACAACCAACGCCAACTCTGTGCAGAGTTTAGGGGCATTTATTTACAAGTGATAAATATGTCTAGGTGATTTTGTACCACTCAAGATCACATTTTAGCTTGTCAGAGTATGTACTTCTCCAGTGCTAAGCAAAAAACACACAATACATGAGGATTGGGCAAAAAGAGCACACTTCCACCCTCAGCGGGTACTAAAAGAATGTCTCTAGACATCCTGTGGTTAACGACGCTCCGGTGATTACCACAACTGCACTTGGCCGCCAATACTTTAAAAAAATCAGGACAAATCTTTAACGTTTAATATACATTTTCTGCAATATTCAATTTGAAGAGGTAAACTCCCAGAGCTGTCAGTGCATCTGCTTTTATCTTTTTTACAAAATGTAAAAATATCAGTTAAAAGTCCACTGTGGGATTCATAAATCAGAAAAAATCACTACATCCCAGTAATCCAGCCCATTGCAAACCTTGTGGACTTCTTCTGTTGCAGTTTCTTTTAATTGAAGCTTACAGAAAGTTTATGTTAAACATTAAAAATGTACATAGGCTCTTGAAATTGGGTGGAAGCTTGCCCAAGAATAAGAGCAAGGGCCCATGTTTAGGTATCGCCTACGCAGCACGCATGCGCTGCTTAGGAGGGCCTTTAGCCGTCGCTCTGCACATTTCCAAGCACACACTCGTGCTTGTGGCGGCATCCACCTTGTACGAGTGCAGTGCTTGAAAATGAGCAGACTGCTTGTGCTTTCACTTTTGTCCGCTCTATCAACTGCCCCCCTTCCGCCCCAACCGCCGCTCACCTCAGGCTTCACGCGCCACAAAGCGTACTCTGGTCTTCGTTACACAGGGCTAGGAAGGAGTCACACAGCATCCAAAGGTACAGGGATCCCTTTCAGTTGCTGTTTGAATTGATGGATACTCTTAAAGAAGCATTAGCATGGTTAGGGGCAAACACTGCTCTGCAAATGACATAAGCAGAAAATGTGGTCATAGATAGCGGGGCATTGATAAAATGAGATGTGTGGTCACAAAGAAAAGTTCATTGCTTGTAACACTAGTGTGATATTGTTTACAAAATGACGTGTTGCATACTCCTGCAATCTTGCAGATTCATTTGAAAAGCGGTCACTGAGTATTCAATAGCAACTATTAGGTGTCAACTTAGACAGTACGTGTTGACTGCTTGATTAGCATGAATGCATCATGGAATCACATCCTTTGCGCTAAGTAGTTACTTGTTGAACAGTAAGTGTGGGGGCTGCAGTACAGCATGGTGACAGATTGCTTAATGCTGCTGACGTACAGGTATCTGAGTCCACACAGTACTGCTTAGCAGAGATAAGGGCAAAGCACTGCTTCACTGATTGTTAGTTCTTTCTTGCTAGGAGCTGGCCAGTGATTGGCGCTGTAACTGCACCACTTGTAGAATGTGCTCTTAAAATACTTATCAGTTGCAGTGGAGCTAAGTGACAGACTCCTCGTGTAATGAAACACCTCTACAAGCTGACCTATGAGAGGGCTTTTTAATCTTACACTATTAATCTTGGACAAAGGGCCCATGAAGCCACGGAATGTGAGTTTTTCAAGAGGACTATAAACACGTCAGGTGACTTGCACTGCTCTTGTGATTATGGTGGAATGACACAATCGCTCTCTCTTTGACAGTTTCATTGGGACTGCTTTCTTTACAGTGATCACTGGGAGTGGATTTGGAAGGCAGGCGTGGCGTGAGTCTTGACCTAGCGTTTTCTGTCACTTACAAAACATTTTTGGCTGGTGCTGATCTGCCATGGCCCGGAAGCCTCAGACTGACCTTTATTCTGAGCAACGTTTCATCAATGTGCACACCTAGCAGTGTGCTCCCATAAAACAGTGCACGTACCTGGGCCTCTCACTGGAAGACTTAAGTGAGTACTGATATAACACAATTGTGTGTTCTTAGGGAAACACCTGGGCATGTTGTGCCTTAATCCGCTCATTTTATTTGTAGAGTAAACTAAAGAAGAAAAGCAATTCCTTCAAGAATGACAAAGCATAGCCATTGTTTATACCAGTGTGTGTTTATCACTTTTAATGCAAGCTCAAAGTTGTGGCGCGTTTCGAGGGTGGAGACTTAAATAATTCCTTTTATAAGAGCAAGTGAAAGCGAATCCAGATTGTGGGAAAGCTCGAGTTCGAACAATTCACCACTTTATTATGGGGTTGCTAGCACCATATGCTTGTGTTTACTAGGTTTCAGAGAAAGTGTCCTTAAAGCCCTGATCACAATACAGCTATTATATACCGGTGACTCTGTTCACAGTAAATTACTTATGAAACACAACCAGGTGCTCTTCAAGGTCACTGAGATGCAGTAGCTGCCCATGGTGGGAGTGCTGCTGGGCGCTGGCGTGGGGCGGGGGAGGGACAGGGTGGGGGGTAGTAAACTACGGATTACGGCTGATTAGAGGTAAGTAAACATATAAATAAATAAAACGAATTTTGTTGTGTGCGCTGCATCGCATTTGGCTACACTGTGGACAGCAGAGATCGCAATTCGAATTGTTTTGATTTATTTATTGCAGAGTTTTTTTATAATTTATGTTGTTGTATTTTGTGAAGAGGAAGTGAGAAAAAGTATTCATGTATGACTGTGCTCACTACTGCCTTCAATTTACACTGCAGACAGCAGTGTTCACAATTCAGAAGTGTGAACATTCAGTCTATTCCAGACCTCCACAGCTGAGGGAATGGTGTGGAATAATCTGAGACCAAGACCTCTACGGCTGGCCCCAATATGTATAGACAAAGGGACAGGTCCAAATCATAGGCAGCAGGCCTTCCCCGGCCTGTCAACATCGAGGACATTCATCTGTCCGAGTGGGGTATATTTTACTATGGATTTGTGGTGCAAGGTAAACCTGGTGCAACAGCTTAAAATTAAGTAAACGGAAACGGGTATTGCTGAACACTATTTTATGATATATTACTGTCTTATACCAATACTTCTCTTAGTAGGGTAGCTATGTCGCGCTCCCATTTAGCCCATACTGCTAAAGGACTTGTCACTTTGTCCAACGCAATTGCCTTATATGAAAAGGACTCCCTACTAACACATTCCATAACCCCAATGATCGTCGGCAATGTGGCAGATTCTGGTGTCCACCCCGGAAATCCTGCCCAGCATTGTCAGGCCATTACTGTCCTTTTAGCGAAATTGTGGAACTCACCTGATCCCAACGAAAACTCCCACCGACTCCTCAAATGTAATGAAGGCGTCATCAATGTATAAATCACCCAACTCTGCACCCTCCATCAATCCAGCCCGCCATCTCGGCTATGTGTTTCAAAGCCTGGAGGGCTGAGTAGTTCCATATTTCCGTGCTTGACTGAAAATGGACCACCCATTACTCTCCTACAGAACCTATCCCAAACCTGAGACAGCAGGCACCAGCACTTATGATGGACAGGCTCTGTTAAGTCGTCAATACGATTCACTTAATTCTTAAAGCAGAAAGTGATAATGTTAAGTTGCGTAGCGCGGCTGGGCTAGCCGAGTTCCATACGGAAACCCCCATACCTGATAGGCTGAGGACCAGGGGTCCATGTTTAGTGGTGAATATGTGGAGGGTCATCACCTGACCAGCCAGACAAACTGGAGTGAATGCACACCACTTACTTGTATAGACTTAGATAATAAATCCCCCCATCCCAAATAATCCTGGGGGACTGCTAGACCCACTTGCCACACACACTCGATATAATATAGAGTTGATGTAAACACATGCTCAATGGCCTGCTTTTAGCTCCTTGTTCATCACTATTGCTTAGCTCTAAGTGACACAAATTCTCCCCATAAAAGATCTCCTGCAACTTGAAAATAAGGCGTACATCTTGCTTTATGATTTATGGCTGTAAGAGAAAATGTATGGGGTTACGGTACAGAGACAGTACTCTCGGATAGACCTTTGAACTTATGGCCCCGCATTCCAAATACTGGAAGCCAGCAGCAGGAACGCGCTGCCTTCTGGTAACTGAATCTCGATATCTGGAGTAAATATGCAGTCAAAGAAAATAACTGCATGGTATGAAAGTCTGCATAGAAACTGCAGGGTATGAAAGTCTTCATAGAAACTGCAGGGTATGAAAGTCTTCATAGAAACTGCAGGGTATGTGCTTATTTCTTGCAGGATGAATAATGCAGAGCATCTTCAACCGAGATACTTAGTGGACTTGCAACAAATGCAGCAAGTGTTCACTCCAGTAAGGAGACACCTAGCCAGTTTTTCCACAGCAATCCACAGTCCTTCAAACCCTGGAGCAAGAAATCAGAAAGGCCATAAATATGTGCTATTTATTAGTGACATTACTATAACCAGTACAGTCTGAATTGTTTGGGACAGAGTTTGATGTGGAAGGATCTTTTGTAGATCCAGGTAAAATAAATCTCAGCAACATGCTTACCTAAGCAATCGATATGAAACCTGAATGGAGACAGACTCCAAGAGAGGTCTGTTTTACACCAAGCCTGGTCAGCAGGGTAAGATTTCCAATTCTCACCAGTTACAATTTTCTCCGGTTTAGAGCCATTCCGTATAATATTTTACTCACCATCTGGCTGTCATTTCGATTATAAATATTGCCGGCGCTGTACACACCAGGTCTAAATATGATCATTTAAACATCACCTGTGACATCACATAGGCTTACCTTTATGCATATGAATAGATTTGCTTACGTCTTTGAGCATGCTCACTCATTTATCACATCTCAGAATATGGCTCCGGTGCAAACATTTGTTTGCAAGACGCTTGAGTTGATAGAATGATGAAAACAATCAATTGACACAGAAAGAAAGCATTATTGCCTGCTCTGGAAAATACACATTCTGGAAGAGGTGTGGAGGAAAATGTTCACAGCTGCTTGTTGTGTGGTAGGAGTGTAGCAAAGGTGTCTCCAACAGAAAATCACATTTCTTTCACACTCAAAGAAGGAATGGTAATATGCATGCAAATGATGAGGAACATGTGGCACAAATGAATGGATTTATTAATGCATCAGCATTCTGAGATAGTATCATAGATTCAGGGGCAGCTGAGGCTTTTCCACTAAGGCGGAGGAGTGTCGCCCCGCTAGCTTTCAGCACTGCAAAAAAGGAAAAATAAAATGATAATAACATGCTGTTATCATTTTATTTTTCTGTGCTGAGGCAGTTCTGCGGGACAGGGCTGTCAGCCAGCCTGGAGAGGAGTGTTTGGGGCACTTTCTAAGTGCGCATGATAATTTGGATGGCCATCTTAGACCGGTCAATCAGTCATGCGCACTTTGCATGTTCTCCACCAGGCTGTAATGTACAGCCTCGGTGGAGAACATGTACAGCCTCCAAGTCCCTGTCTGAGCACTGAACCACGACGCTCAGACCAACCACAATGCTGCTGTCATAGTGACAGCAGTGTCGTGATTGGCTTAGGGGAGTCTGGGAGCCTGTGTGCTTCTGGTTCACACAGAAGCAGAGGACAGAGAGGACGGAGGAGAGGAGGCGGCCAGCCAGCTGGCCGGCAAGTAAGTCATCTTTTCTTTATTTTTAACCCCTCCCAGCCTCACTACTACAGCCCGGGACCAGCGGTCACTGCATTGATTCTTATATAAACAATGTATCTTCCCACATCACATACATTTATTGTTGGATTAATCAATGTTAATGGTTCTTAACCCATCAAAGACAGCCTCTGATAATGTCTCTTAGAATATTACATACATTTCAATCCAAAGAAAATGTGCAACGGCATGTTGTAGTAGTGCACATGGGGGAAAAAACAAACACTTACAAATCTAAGGAGGGAAATGATCTCACTTTTTGTCAAATATCACTGAGAGGGGATGCTGCCTTGGAAGTGTGCACGGAAATACACACATCAGACCTGCTAAATATCTGCAGGGCATGGCTTGCTTGCAGCAGCCCCCTCAATTTTCCCTTTCCACATGCATGCTGCCCTTGAAAGAAAAAGGTGATGGTGCAGAGATTGAATTAGTCAGCGGAGTAACAATAGCCCCTGCAGTGCGGGCAAGCTCCATGAAGCCCTGAGCTCCAGGTGGCCCCCTCCGGCACTGTGCACAGGCGGGACTGAGAGCTCCTGACTGGGTCCGGAGCTTGGGACCCTATCCTTCCATTTGCAGGGGGGTCCCTAGAAGTTTTGTTACACCACTGGAATTAGTCCTTGCCCCTGGTAAATACTCAGGGTTTTACACTAGTCGATTCATTTTGTTTTGCTCACTGTACCATAACAGACAGGAGTCAACCATATGCAAATCAGCCACAAGCTTGTCCTGAAAGGGGCAGGCCATCCGCTGTACGGGAATGCTGGCAGCCCCAGACATGTCCCAGCCTTGTTGGCATTATCAGTGAAGTGCAGCATGTGTCTTTTGGCAGAGTGAGCTTCAGGAGCCCTCCTGTGTATGCCTTTCTCCATTAGTGCATGTCACTAGGAGGAGAAGATGATAGAGGGAATGCTTGAATTAGTCTCAGCAAATGGTAATTAATCTAGGCCACATTACAGTCCATTGCGTTTTTCTCTCACTATGTCACAAATAGTATGCAAATTAGCCTTGACCAGAGGAGAATGAAGAAGCTAAAGGGCGTGCACATAACCAGAGGAAAGGATGGAAAGGTAATGGAAGTGAAAAAGGATAGAAAAGTGAGAGATTTGGTGTCTAGCAGGATGCCCCATCAGATGGCAGCAATTTTATTCTCCTTCCGTTGAAGGGTGCTTTTCAAAGTTTGTGTTTGTCAGCTATGCCATCCATGCACGCCATAAAAGATGTGGCGAGGGGATCAGTGGCGTAAAATGCACAGGTGACTATGTAGAAGCTGCAAAGATCCCAGCAGGCCTTGTCATCTTAAGGATCCTCTGTGTAAGCAGTGCTTAATTTGAGCAGGTGCTTTCAGGCGCTCAGCACCGGCACCTAATCCTCAGCACTGGTGATATATAGCACCAGTTAAGGACACACTCATTTCCACAAAATCACAGTACGTAGATCCACGCCGAGACTCGAACCCGGTTTCTCAGCTCCGAAATCGGCAGCTTTAGCCATTAGGCAAAATCCTCCCCAGAATAATAAGTGCCAGGGCTCTAGTCAGGAGGCAGTTTGCTCCAGAACATTTCTCATGTTAGCGCTGCCTCCTGAGGAGAGCCCTGCACTTTTTATTTTACAAATTAACCACTGTGTGTAAGTACTTCCATTACTCTTAGTACCTTCTGCAGTGCATAACAACTACACCCAGTGCCCCTCAGACTAAACTTCTGTTGACTGTTCCTAGGATAACTGTGTCTAGGGTGTTTCCAAGTCTCCAGTTTCGTCCACTGCCGCAGGAGGAATAACAGCCGATGCCAGCCAGCCACAAAAGGTAGAAAAAGACCTCTACGGAGGTGTTTATGATTTCCATGATTTAGCTGATTTTCTATCCAGCATGGACAACACTTTTAAGCCACCTGAGGGACAGTAAAAGTCGAGGGACCCGTTACTGGAAGGGCAACAAAGAGTAAACAATGGCAAAGTAAATAGGCCTGGCCTGCGCAAGCTGGATTGATGGTTATCTTGTTATCTCTTTATTGGAAGCATATGCCGAAAAATAAACATAAAGAATGAAAACATACCAGCTTCACATGACGCTCATATGTTTGCAATATTAGTTTTACATTACAAAAAGAAAATGCTATTTTAATAGAACAGCACTAGTTCTTTCTAGCAGGCAGAAATACATAGTAAAGTTCGGCAACCCTTTTTTGTTTTAAAGTACATCACAGGAAGATCTGATTCTTATTGACTTAAAGAAAAGATTATGTGGGCTTTGAATTATAATAACAAGAAAAAATGGGGGTTATTTAGAGTTTGGAGTGTGGGACATCCGCCAAAAAACAGATGATGTTGCACCTACCATATTTGGAATTCATAGCTATGTATGTTCTGTAAATATGACAGAAATCACATATTTGTCAGATGTCTTACAAACTCCAAACATTAAATAACCCATATGATTGGAACAAAAAAAATCAGTGAAAAAAAAAAGATAAAGAATGGAAATTAAAAAAAACATTGGCAGAGTCAATTATTGGCCACCAGTCCTGACATTTAAGTACACTTCTTTAAAGTATTGAAGGACAAGGACGGTGCACCATGTAACACAATTCATGGAGTTTCCAGTCTTGTGAAGAAAAGTCTTTTATTTGTTTTCAATCTTAAAAATAAGGCACAGCCAACGCGTTTCGTTCCTACGGAACTTCGTCAGGGCTTATCTTACACGTTGTTTCCGTATATACACGTATAAAAACTGCGTGATATATGTTTTATATAGTAGTTGTATGTTCTGCGATTTTTAATATGTTGAATTTTCTGTTTTCACCTGGTGTATGTTTATATTTTCTTAACCATCCTGAAGTTTGGTAATGTCTAGAGTTATTGTATTTGTATCCACTTATATGTTTTATATTTGTACTGTTTGTGTGTCTATTTACATGTTGTGTTATATTTGTATATATATTCTTTTCAGCCCTGACGAAGTTCCGTAGGAACGAAATGCGTTGGCTGTGCCTTATTTTTAAGATTGAAAACGAATAAAAGACTTTTCTTCACAAGACTGGAAACTCCATGAATTGTGTTACATGGTGCACCGTCCTTGTCCTTCAACAGTTTTGTATCTGTTTCTACAGTGGAGCATAAGTGTGGCGTGCTCCGGACGTTACGTGCACAAACCAAGGACTCACAAAGTGACTCTGAAATCGATGTGCTTAACCATGGTCAGCTACACTTTCCTTTCTTTTTAACTTCTTTAAAGTACACGTTCATAATTCATCAAGAAAATGCTGTTACAGTGCAAGAGGGCCAGTGACTGAAGTGAGATGACCCATTGTCACATACTGGAATATAAGATAGGATCAAAGCATAACATGAATGACAGCCGAACAGACCACTGAAGGCAGGAGACATGTAGACACTAAGGCCTTGTGGCAAGACATTTCACTGCTGACTTGATTCATAACGGCATTACATACCTAAATTAAAAATAGATGTGCAAAAATCTCAATCTATAAGTGTTTGGTCAGGTTTTGTAACTGGGTTTGTACACAGCTAATGTTACATCACTTTACTGTAATATTAGAAGGAAGCACAATTTCTCCAAGGGGTGATGTGTGAGGGTTTCTGGTTGGTGAGTCTTGCCTGAGTGATGGAGTTAGCGTACAACACCTGTAAGTTTGCAGGTATTTTCAAACTTTTGTTAGGCCCATATTTGGCATTGGAGGCAAGAGTAAATCCATATCCAGAGTGCTATTGGTTAAGGAACAATCTCAAAATTAGTGAGATATACAAAAAGGGGATTTTCTATGGCAAAAATGTACTCTTCATGGAAGAACTTAACAAAGGCAATTGTACACGTGTTAATGTACACTGGTTACATTTATGAATGCAAAGTTGAAATTTACAAATGACCTTCAGAACTACTCCTGGTAAACTTTGACTGCCACAACTTCCTAGAATTCCCCCCAAAACTAGAGGTTTATTGTATAAGTAGTAGTATTCTCACTAGTTATGATTTCAATGCAGTGCTTCCAATTTAGGGGCACCATGAGGTAGTGCATTTGAGGTAGTAACGAGGAGTATGATTTTTTTTTTTAATTATGCAAATTACGCTGGTGCAAATTAAAGTTTCCCAGGCCTAGTAGTGAAAGTGAACTTCTCAGTGATATTACTGAGCATATTGCTAAACAATGTCCTTTCCATGTTAATGGAATCTCTATAAAGTACGCTTAACATCACATAAGCTATGGGCAACATTCACAAAGATGAATTCGGTCATGAATAGGGTTTATGAAGGGATTCACCTTTTTATGCCTAACAGGAATTCACAAAGGGATTTCTGGCAGGCGTATCTGTATTCATGACTACAGAGACCATCAGGAGTGCAAAGAAAAGTCCTAAATCTCCCTCACTTGGTAGCGAATGGGTGTGTTACAAGGACTGGTTTGACTTGAAAATGTATGAACCCTCACAAATATGTAGATGTGTATCAGTGGCGTAACAAAACTTGAGGGGACCCCTACAAGGCACGTGGAGGGGCCCCAACCAGACTCAATCGGGAGATCTTCAGCCAGAGTACTGTTCTGAGGGGCCCCTCAGAGCTTGCCCCCCACCCACACCGCAGTGGCTGTGGAGGCCTGTGTTACACCACTGATATGTGGCTGTTCCCAAACTCCTCTCTGTTCGCTTTCCATCTGGAAAATGGCCAGGACGTATTCAAGCAAAGGGCTGGAGTAACCCTTCTATCAGAATAAGTAAGGGAACAGATCACCCAGACATTTAATGGGGTGTATTGGATGTGTTTTCGCCATGTGAAACAATATATTCCCAAAAGATTAAAAACAGACTGTGCATCATTCATTTGCACAGGGGCTCCGTTCCCCTGTGTGGATGTCCCTGCTATGGAGAACTCAGTGTTGTAGGGAAAAAGAGCCCCTTTAGAATTGTCACGTGACGTAGAAATAAGTCTCAAACCCTTCCCTGGCATAAGCTTTCCAGGTGTACTTCTGGCAATGTTTGTGAATCCCAAAAATCTAAAAGAAATTAGTACATCTGCACCATATATGCATGGTGCAGGCTCACTATTATATGTGGAACAGGCACTAAGAAAGTAATCACATCTTCAGGGATGTGCCACTTCACTCAGAAGAGAATACATGAATGTGTGTTTTGGGTTATTACCGATTTTCTTAACATTGATTAACATCTCTTTATTTCGAGATATGTTATTAAAAGCATCTGCCACACCACTGAACAAAAATACAACTGCCCTAAACTGAGGGTTCTATCTTTGAAAAAGAAATTACAGAAAGAGGGCCTCCTGCTGCTTGGCAAATAGTTTGTAATGATCCTATTCTGGTAGACTGCCAATCAAGCTTTTAGATGGATAAGTGAACAAAGACTGTGCTGTCTTCAACCACTGTGGTGTCATTCTGCAGGATGTTTTTTTGCATGCTACTTGTCTAATATTTCCTTAAGTTAAATGCTGGATAGCATAATAGTTTATAGAATATTGTTAGTTGTTGGTCCATCAGAATGAGTGTGAATATTAAAAAAACAGGCTATTGCACATATTAAACCTTCATGGTCACTCTGATCAGCAAATGCTATAGTGGAATAGTGTTAGATCTGGGGGTCTCTAGTTGGCAGGGTAGGTACCACTGTCCAAGTAGGGACCCTTGCTTCTAGTCAGGGAAAGGGGGATACACTGTTAAGATAACCCCTGCTCACCCTCTAGGTAGCTTGGCCTGAGCAGTCTAGGCTATCAAAGGCAATGTGTAAAGTATTTGTACCAACACTCACAGTAACACAGTGAAAACACCACAGATTTACTCCACACCAGTTTTAGAAAAATAATGTATCTTTACTAAAAACTTCACGAGACCAAATACTACAGACAAACCAACATATACTTCAAAAGGTTACTTTAAAGATAGTTCAAGAGTTTGCAGAAAGTACTCCAGGATGTCAAAATCAGTGTCCTGCACAGTGCGACTCTCAATGCACAAAATGCGACACTCTCGTGCCCAACAGTACCTGTAGTTGCGATAAGGTTCCCAAAAGCTATAACAAGGAAGATGGCAAAGGCGATGCGATGCTCCTGGGGAGGCTTTGCAGCAGCCCTGCTTCACGCAGCAGAGGTGGATGCGCCGGCTCCGATCTGTAGGGGGAGGATGCGATACCTTTGGCTTTCGTTGCGTAGGATTCTTAGGGGGAAGCTTCACGCACAGGTTCGATGCGACACTCTTCGGTGTGGTGCGATGCGTGGCGCAGCGTTGCCTTCCGGCGCCGCAACTCTCGATGCGCCACGGAACGGGACTCTGCGTCGACGCACGCAGCGATTGGAGACTTTTCACGCACCGGCAGTGGTGCGGCCCGCAAACTGGTTCTGCGACAACCCTCGCAATGGCAGGAAGCTTCACGCTTCGGGACGATGCTCGACGCACTCGGTGATGCGGAGACCCTGCGTGTTGCGATGGTGCCGCGATGAAATTTTCCACGCACTCTCGTCTTGCGACACGCAATCGGATGATGCGTTGGGTACCAGTCACTCTTGTTCACGCTTCTGCTTCCCAGCTCCCAAACACAGAAAAACGACCTTCTAAGCCCCCAAGACTGGGCAAGCACTCCAAGGCAGGTCAGAACTCCTTCAGCAGAGTTCCAGGGGAGCTGGTGGTGAAGTCCTTTTGTTCCTGGGACTTCTTAACAGGGAGCCAGCTCTTCTCAGGCCCTTGGAGATCAGAATCAAAAGAAGGGGACACAGCAAAGTCCTTCCCCTCTCCTTGGCAGAAAAGCAAAACAGCAAGCAGGCAGTCTTCTCCTCTTCAGTTCTTTTCAGCTTTCTCCTTGGCAGAGGTTTCTTCTTAGTTCCAAAGTGATCTAAAGTTTTAGGTGTCTGGGGTCCTCTTCTTATACCCCTCCAAGTCTTTGTCTCTCTTTGTTCCAGTGGGGGGATTCCCCTGCTCAAACCGGTTCCTGGGTGTGCTCTGCTCTGGAGCACCTGGTTCCTTTCAGAGTGAGGGGCAGGGTCGTTAGACGCTCAGCAGGAGGTGGAGCCTTCTTTGTGCCAGCAGAGGCAGAGTCCTCAGCCTGGCCAGCAGGGGGTGGAGCCAGCTTTGTGTTTGGCAGGGACAGCCCTATTCAAACCCAGGGACTACTCCTCCCCCCCATCTAAAGCAGATCTCCCTATTCACCCTGCTGCTGACTCATCCAGGCTCCTGGAGCCACCTGGCCCATCACATGACACCCTTCAGCCAACCAGCACACAGGCACACAGGAAGGTTAAACAGGAGAATAGCTACTTTCTAAAAAGTGCTATTCTCACACAGTGAATTTAAAAACCATCTTGCTAAAAAGATGTATAATTAAATTCTGAACACAGAGATACCAAACTTGGATTTTCTATCTTGCCCTTATGGGAAGATAGGCATGTAAACAGCCTTCCCCATTCTATCCTATGGGCAAGATAGCCTCTCAGCAGTGAAAAACGAAAATGGCTGTAATTCACTACCAGGGCATGTTACACACCTCAGTACATGCCCTACCTTTCAGATACACTGCACCCAGCCCAGGGGGGTACCTAGGGCCACCATAGGGATGCCTTACATGTACAGAAAGGGAAGGATAAGGCCTGGTCAGTGGGTGCACTGGCCAGGTCGACATGGCAGTCCTGGACTGCACATAGGCACTGCAAGCAGGCCTAAGACATCATTTTAGCGCTACTCCTGTGGGTGGCACAATCAGTGCTGCAGCCCACTAGTAGCATTTGAATCACCAGCCCTGGCACACGCAGTGCACTTTACTAGGGGCTAACAGGTGAAACAAATATACCAATCATGGATAACCAATCAATACAACAATTTACCAAGGGAGCACTTGCACTTTGACACTGATCAGCAGTGGCAAAGTGCCCAAAGCATCTAAACCAGCAAAATCGAAATCCAGCATAGCATCAAAAATACAGGAGGTAGAGGCAAAAAGTCAGGGGTAACCACGCCAAAGATGCCAGGTCTAACACGTGTCCCCTCCAGCTGAAAGTGGGGAGAACTACCCACCCTCTTGGGAGTTCTCATCGCTAAGGCGGAAAAACCTGGACAGACCATCAGCGTTGGCGTGTTCTGTACCGGGGCGGTGTTCCACCGTAAAGTCCATCCCCTGTAGGGAAATGGACCACCTCAACAGCTTAGGATTCTCACCCCTCATCTGCATCAACCATCTGAGGGGCCTGTGGTCCGTCTGAACCCGGAAGTGAGTCCCAAACAAGTAGGGTCTCAGCTTCTTCAGCGCCCAGAACACAGAAAAAGCTTCCCTTTCAATCGCACTCCACCTCTGTTCCCTGGGAAGTAGCCTTCTACTAATGAAAGCTACAGGTTGGTCCAAGTCCTCATCATTTAGTTGTGAGAGCACCGCTCCCACTCCATGCTCAGAAGCGTCTGTCTGCACTATGAATTCCTTGGAGAAGTCAGGCGCCTTGAGTACAGGTGCTGTACACATGGCCTTCTTCAGGGCCTCAAAAGCTTCTTGGCAGGCACTGGTCCAAATCACTTTCTTCGGTAACTTCTTAGAAGTTAGTTCTGTCAAGGGAGCAACAATGGTGCCATACCCCTTGACAAAACGGCGATAGTACCCGGTGAGTCCTAAGAAGGCTCTCACCGCTGTCTGGGTTTTGGGGGGTTCCCAAGCCCGGATGGTATCTATCTTAGCTTGTAGGGGCGCCACCTGGCCGCTTCCTACCTGGTGTCCCAAATACACCACCGAACCCTGCCCTATCTGGCACTTACTGGCCTTGATAGTGAGACCTGCACTATGCAGAGCCTTCAACACTGCGCAGAGGTGTTGCAAGTGTTCTTCCCAAGTGGAGCTGAACACAGCAATGTCATCCAGATATGCGGCGCTGAATTGCTCCAGCCCGGACAGTACCTGGTTGACCAGTCTCTGGAATGTGGCAGGGGCGTTCTTCAACCCAAAGGGCATGACACGGAACTGGAAGTGCCCCTCTGGCGTTGAAAACGCTGACCTCTCCTTGGCCCCATCAGTTAAGGCAATCTGCCAGTACCCAGAAGTTAAATCAAATGTACTGAGGTAGTTGGCAGCTCCCAACCGATCCACGAGCTCATCAGCTCGGGGGATGGGGTGTGCGTCAGTCTTCGTGACCGCATTGAGCCCACGGTAGTCCACACAAAACCTAAGTTCTGGAGTGGCACCTGGCGCAGCAGCTTTCGGTACAAGTACCACTGGGCTAGCCCAGGGGCTGCTGGAGGGCTCAATCACCCCTAGCTCCAACATCTTAGAAACCTCCTTCTTGATGCTGGCCCTGACCTTGTCAGCCACCCGGTAAAACTTCTGTTTCACAGGCATGCTATCTCCCGTGTCCACGTCATGGACACACCAGTTGGTGATACCGGGGGTCAGGGAGAACAGAGATGCAAACTGACCCAGCACATGGCGACAGTCCCTCTGCTGTTCTGGGGTCAGGGTGGGCGAGAGGACCACTCCATCCACTGACCCATCTTGCTCCTTAGCTGCCAGGAGGTCAGGAAGAGGATCGCTATCCTCCTCCATCCCTGCATCTGTAGCCAGTAGCATTGTTATTTCAGACCTCTCAAAATGGGGTTTGAGGCGGTTCACGTGTAGGACCCTCATGGGGTTCCTGGGAGATCGCAAGTTGACCAGGTAGGTCACCTCACTCTTGCGCTCCACCACCTCATATGGCCCAGTCCACTTGTCCTGGAGCGCGCAAGGCTCCACTGGTGCCATCACCCACACCATCTGCCCAGGTTGAAATTCCATCAGAGTGGTATGCTGGTCATACCACCTCTTCATCTCATCCTGGCTGGCTTCCAGGTTCGCCTGAGCGAGGGCCCGGAAGCGCTGTGTCTGGTTGCGGATGGCCAGCACATAGCTGAACACATCCTGAGGGGTTTTCCCCGGGGATTTCTCCCAACCCTCCTTCACCAGACTGAGAGGTCCTCTAACAGGGTGCCCGTACAAAAGCTCAAAGGGACTGAACCCTAGAGACTTTTGTGGTACCTCCCTGTAGGCAAATAATAGGCATGGCAAAAAGACGTCCCACTTCCGTCTCATGGGCTCTGTCAGCCCCATGATCATGCCTTTCAGGGTCCGGTTGAACCTTTCAACCAACCCATTTCCTTGAGGGTGGTAAGGAGTGGTGAACTTATAAGTTACCCCACACTCCTCCCACAGAGACTTCATATACCTGGAGATGAAGTTGGTACCCCGGTCAGATACCACCTCTTTGGGGAAACCCACACGGGAAAAGATCCCCATCAACGCACGGCCCACCACCGGGGCTGTGGTTGTCCTGAGAGGGATAGCCTCCGGGTACCGGGTGGCATGATCCACCAGGACCAGGATGAACCTGTTGCCTAAGGCGGTCCTGGGGTCCAGTGGCCCCACAATATCTATTCCCACCCGCTCGAAAGGGGTGCTCACTACCGGAAAAGGCTGGAGAGGGCCTTTGCATTTTCCTCCAGCCTTGCCACTTGCCTGGCAAGTCTGGCATGATTTACAAAAGGAAGCGACGTCCGTCTTCATCCCGGGCCAGTAAAAGTGGGTGGCAAGCCTTTGTCGGGTCTTGTCCTGCCCGAGATGTCCTGCAAGCGGCACGTCGTGAGCCAGCCCAGTAGGAAGTCTCTGAACCCTGCGGGTACCACCAGGGTACGTGATCCACTGGGCTCAGCAAACCTAGGCTCACTGTACAACAAGTCATTCTCCCAGTAGAGAAAAAAGTTCTTCGGATCAGCACCTGCTGCCTGGTCTGCAGCCTGGTGCCGCAGACCTTCAAGAGTAGGGCATGTCTTCTGCGCACGGCAGAACTCCTCTCTGGAGGGACCACCCTCTTGCTGCCAATGGGTCAGCTCAGGTATGTCTCCCAGCTCAGCGACCTGTTCCCCTGTAGGCTCCAGGGCATCCCCCGTAGGTTCTGCTCCTTCCTGGACCGTGGGAACAGCGGGGGTGGACGCACCACGCCCCTTGCCCTTCCTCTTTCTGGCAGGTCTGCTTCACAACCCTGTCTGGCTGCCATGGACCGGGTGGTCACACAGACCCACTCAGGCAAACCCAACATCTCCAAATGAGCCTGGCGTTCCACCTCCTTCCACGGGGAACTCTCCAGGTCATTACCTAGCAGACAGTCTACTGGCATGGATGGACTCACAACAACTTTGAGAGGACCTGAGACCCCCCCCCACTCAAAGGGAACATGTGCTACCTTGCAAAGGCGCACAGAGTTGTCAGCTGACACTACTGGGTGAAGTACGTCTGGAATGATCAGCTCCTCAGGGACCCACTGACACCTGACCGTAGTCACACTGGCTCCAGTGTCCCTGAGAGCCTCCACCCTCCTCCCATTGATGGTCACCCACTGCCTGTACTTCTTAGTGTTATCAGGGACAGGGGTTTCCTGGACCATCTCTGTGTCTCCTAAAGAGACAAGGGACATAACTGCTAAACCCTCCAAATCACTAGAAATTAAATCCCCCCCAAAAGCTACACTAGCTATACCCGGTGTTGGAGCACCAGTGGGTGCCTGGGATTTCTTGGGACACACAGGAGACTTGTGACCCAATTCCTGACAGTGATAACACTTAATGGGACCCTTGTTATCCGACCTGCCCTTAGGGGGCCAGGTTGGTTTGGGTTTTGACTTGGGGGGCTGGGACTGGTTACCCTGGGAACTATTTTGGGGCCCTTGTGAGAACTCCTTTTGGTTACCCTTGTCCCCCCCACTCTTCTGCTGGGGACCCTGCCCACCTTTGGCAATGGTACCCACAATTCCTCTGTGGACCCTGGTACTGGTCCAGCGGTCCGCCTCCTTAGCAAGCTCAATGGGGTCCGTCAACTTGCTATCTAAAAGATGCTGGCGCAGCTCTGGAACACATAGACTACTCAAGTGCTCCCAACTAATTAAATGTAACAACCCCTTATAATCAGTTACCTTGCTGCCCTTCATCCAACCTTCCAGTGCCCGCGAGTACAGATTCACACACTCCATCCAAGTCTCAGACTCTTTCTTCTTGGAATTTCTAAACTGCAGTCTATACTGCTCTGGAGTAAGTCCATACCTGAGACATAGGGCCTCCTTCATATTGGGATAGGTCATGGCACCTGCTAATCCTAAGGGCTCTAGAGCACTCCTCCCAGAAGCCTCAAAATGTTTCCACAGGCCCGCCCCCCAATGCTGTTCAGGCACACCATTCATTCTTAATGCTATCTCATACGATGTAAACCAGGCATAGATATCTTCACTCCTATTGTAATTCTGTACTAAATCTTTGGGGATATATACTTTACCCCCCTGCACTGGCTGTGCGCTGCCACCATTTGAACCGGACTCCACCTGCTTGGCCTTGATGTCCAGTTCTCTCATGCTCACTTCATGAGCCAGCAGCAATTTCTTCTCCTCCAAGGCACGGGCATTCTTGCTCTCCTCCGCCGCCTTGTCTACTTCTGATTGCTTCATTTTCATTTTCATAATTTCCAATTCATGGTTTCTCACCCTTTGATTCTCCTCCAACTCCTCTGGAGTGAGCCCCCTACTGGAATGGAAGCTGCCAGCCCTTGAGACTGGTCTGCCCACAGGCAGATCTTGGGGAACAAAACCATCCTCTTCATTTGCATCACTTTCCTCTTGGGCCTCCCACCAGGCCTTCAGGACCCTTTGTAGCACATCCTTTCTAGCTCCGCTTTTAAAAGAGCAACCACGGTCTTTGCAGAATTGCTTGAGATCTTCAACTTTGTATGAATATAAATCCGCAATGGAAAACTCCAATTCTGCCCTCTCACTTGTTGCCACCTGAGACATGATGCTCTTGAAGAGTTACTCAAAAATAGAATCAAAAATAATACAGTATGTGGTTGTCTATTGGTCTGCACTCCTAGTGATGTACACCAATTACTGTGGGTCAAGTACAAATACAAGTTCAATCCTCACCGCTGACCACCAATGTTAGATCTGGGGGTCTCTAGTTGGCAGGGTAGGTACCACTGTCCAAGTAGGGACCCTTGCTTCTAGTCAGGGAAAGGGGGATACACTGTTAAGATAACCCCTGCTCACCCTCTAGGTAGCTTGGCCTGAGCAGTCTAGGCTATCAAAGGCAATGTGTAAAGTATTTGTACCAACACTCACAGTAACACAGTGAAAACACCACAGATTTACTCCACACCAGTTTTAGAAAAATAATGTATCTTTACTAAAAACTTCACAAGACCAAATACTACAGACAAACCAACATATACTTCAAAAGGTTACTTTAAAGATAGTTCAAGAGTTTGCAGAAAGTACTCCAGGATGTCAAAATCAGTGTCCTGCACAGTGCGACTCTCAATGCACAAAATGCGACACTCTCGTGCCCAACAGTACCTGTAGTTGCGATAAGGTTCCCAAAAGCTATAACAAGGAAGATGGCAAAGGCGATGCGATGCTCCTGAGATCCTGGGGAGGCTTTGCAGCAGCCCTGCTTCACGCAGCAGAGGTGGATGCGCCGGCTCCGATCTGTAGGGGGAGGATGCGATACCTTTGGCTTTCGTTGCGTAGGTTTCTTAGGGGGAAGCTTCACGCACAGGTTCGATGCGACACTCTTCGGTGTGGTGCGATGCGTGGCGCAGCGTTGCCTTCCGGCGCCGCAACTCTCGATGCGCCACGGAACGGGACTCTGCGTCGACGCACGCAGCGATTGGAGACTTTTCACGCACCGGCAGTGGTGCGGCCCGGAAACTGGTTCTGCGACAACCCTCACAATGGCAGGAAGCTTCACGCTTCGGGACGATGCTCGACGCACTCGGCGATGCGGAGACCCTGCGTGTTGCGATGGTGCCGCGATGAAATTTTCCACGCACTCTCGTCTTGCGACACGCAATCGGATGATGCGTTGGGCACCAGTCACTCTTGTTCACGCTTCTGCTTCCCAGCTCCCAAACACAGCAAAACGACCTCCTGAGGCCCCAAGACTGGGCAAGCACTCCAAGGCAGGTCAGAACTCCTTCAGCAGAGTTCCAGGGGAGCTGGTGGTGAAGTCCTTTTGTTCCTGGGACTTCTTAACAGGGAGCCAGCTCTTCTCAGGCCCTTGGAGATCAGAATCAAAAGAAGGGGACACAGCAAAGTCCTTCCCCTCTCCTTGGCAGCAAAGCAAAACAGCAAGCAGGCAGTCTTCTCCTCTTCAGTTCTTTTCAGCTTTCTCCTTGGCAGAGGTTTCTTCTTAGTTCCAAAGTGATCTAAAGTTTTAGGTGTCTGGGGTCCTCTTCTTATACCCCTCCAAGTCTTTGTCTCTCTTTGTTCCAGTGGGGGGATTCCCCTGCTCAAACCGGTTCCTGGGTGTGCTCTGCTCTGGAGCACCTGGTTCCTTTCAGAGTGAGGGGCAGGGTCGTTAGACGCTCAGCAGGAGGTGGAGCCTTCTTTGTGCCAGCAGAGGCAGAGTCCTCAGCCTGGCCAGCAGGGGGTGGAGCCAGCTTTGTGTTTGGCAGGGACAGCCCTATTCAAACCCAGGGACTACTCCTCCCACCCATCTAAAGCAGATCTCCCTATTCACCCTGCTGCTGACTCATCCAGGCTCCTGGAGCCACCTGGCCCATCACATGACACCCTTCAGCCAACCAGCACACAGGCACACAGGAAGGTTAAACAGGAGAATAGCTACTTTCTAAAAAGTGCTATTCTCACACAGTGAATTTAAAAACCATCTTGCTAAAAAGATGTATAATTAAATTCTGAACACAGAGATACCAAACTTGGATTTTCTATCTTGCCCTTATGGGAAGATAGGCATGTAAACAGCCTTCCCCATTCTATCCTATGGGCAAGATAGCCTCTCAGCAGTGAAAAACGAAAATGGCTGTAATTCACTACCAGGGCATGTTACACACCTCAGTACATGCCCTACCTTTCAGATACACTGCACCCAGCCCAGGGGGGTACCTAGGGCCACCATAGGGATGCCTTACATGTACAGAAAGGGAAGGATAAGGCCTGGTCAGTGGGTGCACTGGCCAGGTCGACATGGCAGTCCTGGACTGCACATAGGCACTGCAAGCAGGCCTAAGACATCATTTTAGCGCTACTCCTGTGGGTGGCACAATCAGTGCTGCAGCCCACTAGTAGCATTTGAATCACCAGCCCTGGCACACGCAGTGCACTTTACTAGGGGCTAACAGGTGAAACAAATATACCAATCATGGATAACCAATCAATACAACAATTTACCAAGGGAGCACTTGCACTTTGACACTGATCAGCAGTGGCAAAGTGCCCAAAGCATCTAAACCAGCAAAATCGAAATCCAGCATAGCATCAAAAATACAGGAGGTAGAGGCAAAAAGTCAGGGGTAACCACGCCAAAGATGCCAGGTCTAACAAATAGCAGGAGGGAATACATGAAGATAATAGATTAGAATTGAGGGATTGGAACCATGTGCAACTGACTTCACGTTCCTTCAACCTAGAATTTAGAGCATCCAGAAATGTTAACTATTACTTTCATAGTATCCATTATAGACTCACTATCTAAAATCTTTAAACTAGTGTTTGGTTTCAAATACAAGGATTCAATTTCTGAATGCAACATTTATGTATTTATTTTGAGGCTTTTGTGGTGCTGGTAACCACTCAAGCGTGGCCACAGAGTGCTGTGATTTCCAATACGGTGAAGTAAAGCAGGTCAAAGTACAAATATGCCACTGATAGGATGGCTGCAAAGGTAAAAGTCTGGAGATGATAACGCCTTTAAGGTAAAAAGTACAGTCCAGATGGTTGATGGGTTTGTCTTTTGGTAATGGAAATTGGGTTCAAAGTCTACATGAATTCTGACAATCTACAGTTACTCTTTCAATTAGATAATAATAGATGTGCTGAATTTACTAGTTCACGTTAGGATCAAAGCATACGCGCTTGCTGATGACACACATATACTATTCCAATTAGGATGCACAGAATATAGGAGCTAGTTTAAAAAAGAATTATGCTCATCTGGATTTGACTGGTGGACAACATATTAAAATTCAGTGCAGAGAAAAGTGAGGTCTTGATTGTGAATGCTTGTCTTGATTTGTGGTTGGATCCACGTTGGCCAACCAAATTTGGCATGCCATCTAATCCATGAATACTGTAAAAGGTTTGGGAGTAAAAGTTGATTCCAAACTTCATCTGACATCCCAAGTTCAATCAAGTATTTAATTTTGTTGCCACCAACTGAGTATCTTAAGAAAATGTTTGTTGTGCTTATTGCAGAAAGCAGATTCTTAGTAGTTAAAGTGTTAATTTGTACACGTTTGAAATAAGACAATGCCATTTACCTAGAAATGCTTTAAGTCATAGTGAACAAACTACAAGTACATCAAAATTCTGTAGTCTGGTTAGTGGCTGTTTTATCTTGGTTGACTCACGCTAAACCAATCCGACAAAATCTTTGCCTGGTGCATAAGGTGCTCTTTGGCAATACACCCTTGTTTTTAAAAACCCATATTGGGATTGAGCAATATTGCCCAATGAGGTCCCTTCAGTTGACTAATGGAAATATTCTTGCTGTCCCTATGCTTTCCAAGAGAAGCTCGTCAGTGGTTTTCCACCAAAAACATCATTAAAAGAAGAAGCCAGGCCAAAGGGCTTCATTCTCCATCATCCATATGCACAGTAAATTACATGACTAAATTTCCTCTCATAAACCTGCACAGGAAGTGATATCACTGCATTTTACATCAACCATTTACACAGGAAGCACCATCAATGGTTTCCCACCACCAAACCCCTTTTTAGTGGAAGAAACCAAGCAAGATGACATCATTTGCCATCATCCATCGGCACAAGCTGACATATTTCCCACCACCTTGCAGCTCACCTTCAGGCCTCACAGGTAGAACAAGGACTTTATTGATGAATTCACAGATCTTCTCACTTGTCAATTTGATATGCCCACACCACCTTCTTGGGTGACATGAACCTCCTATATGGCAAAAGCTCTAAAAAGCAAGAGGCACCCACTTCAACCTCATGGATACACTCAACATGGAACAGTATGTAAAGGAAAAAACACCCCCCAAAGGCCACATACTTAACCTTGTCTTCTTGATATCACCAACAGTCCAATGCAAACCACATTTTCCCCTGGACTGGACCAACAACTTTTCCATCCTCATCTCTGCTCAGCATCCTACCAATAAACCAAGGTCAATACAAAAGAAAAAACCAAACTTTCAGGCCCTTCAATTCATTCTTCGTAGACAATATAATGCTTGAACTAATCTCTCACCTTATTAACTCCACACCTGCCATCAACACTCTTCTAAACAACTTCAACACTTTTTAAAAAAGAATCTGAACATCGATGTCTGAATTAAAACACATAAGAGCAAGTCAAAGCCTTCAGCACGCTGGGACTCTAAAGACTGTTCCGTAGCAAAGGACAATCTTTTTCGTGGTATACCTCATGATTTTTGCCTTATATCTTTGTGCTGGCTATGGAGCTCTATAGACTACCCATTTTAACCAGTGGTAGAGTGCCTGTGCCTCCCCTTTTAACATGGTTGAATTAGCATACTCCTCATTGGCATGTTTAACTTGCCTACAAGTTCATAGTACATGGTACAAGGGTGTACCTAGCGCTTTGAAGGTGAATGTCACTAGAGGACTGCAGCATCTATTGTGCCATGTACTACTGTGTCAGCACAAACGTGGAATCAGGCCAACCACTGCAGCCTTACTGGAGCAGTCTAGACCTTCTTTTTAAATATTAATAAGGCACCCTTAAGTAGACATTGCATCCTAAAATGCAGGGTGCATGGTATTTAAGAGTAGGCCATGTAGACATTGAATTTGAGCATGTCCTTAGAATGACGGATACACAAAAGCTGTTTTGACTGTATGACTGCTTCCTGGCCCATAGAGAAATACTGAAAGGCAATATTAAATGTGAATTCTGCTATCTCAGAGCAGGGGCCAGCTAGAAATATGATTCAACTTCTCTTTTTTAATATTGATCAAAAGTCGAATTTAATGGTATAGTTGGGTTTTTGATAACTATTAAGGGAACTTAACTTTGATAAAGTTACCTTTTCTCTGTCTAAAGCCTCTCGGAGCTAATTTGCACTACACTTAAGCTGTATCTATCTGAGTGTACAAGCCTTAAATGAGTTGTGAAAACTGCTCCCAGAGCAGAGACAAAGGTCTGGGACAGTGTTTTTGTTCCTTTGGCAAGAGGGGTGTTGGGGCTGTGCCCAGGAACTTTATTTACTGCAAAGGGTCTCTCCTGTCACAGGTAGGTTCTGAAACAACATGTGGTGATCCATCAGGGCTTCCCCAACAGTGCTCCAATTGTATTAAAGAGTTGAAGACATATAGGAGGGAGTAAGCGAACAGTAACTAAGAAAAAGCTTGTGGGAACAGCTATGCTTTCAAGTTCATTCTAAATTTGGACAGAGAAGGCTCACAATGAAGAACAATGGCAAGAGTTCCAGAGTTTTGGGGCACCATAATAAAAAGTCTTCCTACCAGATCTATGTATGTATATAATGGGATTTATATATTGCAAACCTAGCCAAAATGCAGCTGTAGTGATGTGCATGGTCACAGACCACATATAAAGTCAATGAGTAATAAGAGAGGAAGCTGGGTTGTAGAAGGTTAATGTATTGTGATGTAGTGTTCTTTAAAGAGTTGAGTCGCAAACTCCTTCCAAAATTGGAGCACTCCTAGGGCAGCCCTGATGGATGCGGTGATGCTGATCCAGATTCTTGGTACACATATGGAAAAGGGAAAGGGTGGATATATTGTAAGAGTTTTGAACTGTAGACCTTGCATTTCTGAGAATTTCAGCTAGATCATTGGTCTTTCTAGGAGAGGAGATAGAACTTGTATCATCATTCCCAGTGGTGAGGTAATGTGTGAGCAATATATAGTAAGAAAGCTGGTGAGAAGGGAAGAGGAGGTGTTAGGGCACTGGAAGAAATGTGCTGATAGGTGAATGAAAGGTTCTCTGGGGTGTGGACAGTTTTATGTAACATATATTAGTTTAGTCAAGCTCTGGTCAAGGGATTCGAGTTTGGACTAGTCTCATTTAATCATCATCTCACCAGTGTGATACATATTTATTGTGATATGGGGATTTTGGCTGTGGGGTAATTTCTGGCCTCCAGCTGTCAGGCACTGCAATGAGAAGTTTGGCTAACAATTTTCTATTACTGTGTTACGACGAAGCAGTTGGTGGGTGAATAATTTTGTAGCTTGAAGGGCTGAACACAGTAAGATGGGTTCCCCAAGTACTTGTATCTTTCATGATGAGAGTGAGGAGCCTAGAGGAAGCTGAACATTGTTGATGGTGTTGCGGCAATCTGAAGGTGAAATCCAGAGTTGTTATGAGTTCTCTTTCCAATATTGCTCCTGTTCTACAGTCCGAGTAAAACGAACAGATACCATGACAGTTTGGTCTTAAAAATAGTAATAATTGGGTGGAAATTCAACTAATCACTTAAATCGCAGTTTGGCACCCAGATTTGTACTCAGAAAAGTGCTGGTGTGTTGAAGGTTAGAGAAAACCTTGGTAGGCAAATCCAATATGGCACCGAAAACGTGTTGGGAGGAGTGTGCGTAATCTTAGGAGGCAGAATAGGTGGAGATTGGTTGGTGGTAGGGAAAGTTGGCTGTCTCCAGGCACAATGAGAAATGATCCAGGTTCTCTCTCTGGTGCATATTCTGTATCTGGGACAGCACTGGGTGCGGCAGGATTGACAGTCACTAGAAGCCTTTGTGGGTGTGGGTCCTGGGTCAAATACATAACTTGGCTTCTTCTGGCCATCACTACAGCCTAATGATTGGTGGCTTCTGTGGAAAGAACTGGGCAGGGACTCGTGGGGTGTGTTTCAGCAGTTTAACACTCTGCAAAGAACTACCAGACTGAATGGCCAGGTGTGCACCAGTTCTCACTGACCTTTTCCACCATCCGGCAAGTTCTCCAAGTGGATCACAAACCACACATCTAGATATTATTATTTGTAATAAAGCACTTTGTCAATCCTTCAAGATAACAAAACAGTTTCTGTATTCCTTTAATCATAAAGAGAATATGCAGCCACAGTCCTTAGTATATAATCAAGTAAACAATTACATTTAATTGGTATACAATATCTTTTATCAAACGCTCATAGTAAACGTCATTATGTATAGAATATCTTCCAGACAAAAGCAGGAGCTTTAGTGATTTTTTTTTAAGTAGTATAGCAGAGTTCCATGAAAATTCCAGTTCTTTCAGAAAGGTTTTTTTCGTCCTTGAGAGATTTTAAATAAAACTCTCTTCCATCATGACTAATTTTCCAATGGTAACAAGTTGTTCTTTATATTCATGTTCAAAGCTTTTGGAATATATGCCAAGACGTTCTTCGATTTGCAGGGGAACATCATTAGACATTCACAAGGCCCTCCACGACACCGGACCAGCATACCTGAACAGCCGACTCAAATTCCACGCACCCAAACGACCCTACAATCAGCCCAGCACTCCTACGCTGTGATCCCCCGCACCAGAAAGACCAGATCGGGAGGGCGATCCTTCTCCTTCCTGGTGGCCAGAGCCTGGAACGCCCTTCCGCTCACTCCCCATCTTCGCAAGAAACCTCAAAACCTGGCTCTTCGACAGACCCCCTCCTTGATGGACTGGAACCTGCACCCCACCACCCCCAGAGCCTTGAGACCCTTACGGGTGAGTCGTCGCGTTTAACAAACCCATGATTGATTGGTTGATTGATTGATCATTAGACAAGAATGGCCCAAATTACAAAAAAGCAGGAAAGCTGCTCCTGTAAAGATACTGCTATGAATTGGTACATATTTAATATTTCTTTTGCAATTCGCAGACATTGGTAGGAGTGGTCCTGGAAACTGACTTCCAGGCTACTACTAGCAATGTCATGGCATTTCCCCAATTGGGACATTGAGGAAAGGAAGCCCCACTGTACAATTGCATATTTCTTTTCTGTGTTTTTCTCCACAAGGAAAGCACGTTTCGCCTCGAAAATGCCTTCCTGAAGTTTGGGATGTTTCATTTCTCTTCACACCCAGGGAGGAGATTTACTCTAGCCCTTCCCTGAAGCAAATGTCTGAATATTTCCACTGTAGGAAAGGGTGGGAGAGGCATTTGGAAATGTTCTAAAGTTCACAAGTGTTTTGGTGTTAATAAATTCTCAAAGCAAACCACACCTTGAGCAGCCCATTACCTCCACCACCTGTGTGTTTTTTCATCTGTAATGTGTGCACTTGTGGCATATGTTTGCTAGGGATGCTGTTGTGGCTATCTTAAGCGTAAATGTAGCCATTTTCAGCTGGAAGAGTATATTTACGTCAAAATAATTTTAGGAATGGGGTTCCCATGATGTGGGGACCTTGATGTTTTGTTTTTCAAAAGCAAACCTTTGTAGTATGAGGATGACTTTGAAAAACAAAAAGATAACACATCCTTCATCAGAAATATTCAGCATTTCTTTCAAGCTCCGGAGTTCACCAATAGTTTCAGAGCAGCATTGTGCCCCCTTATGACACGTCCTGAAAATGCTATTGGATGGGTGTGAATATGAAGAGTAAACTTGCCACATAGGTTACAAAAACGACACAACGTTGCACCAAAAAAACTCAAAGTATTTTTGAACCGCAGCAGGGCAAAGCAAAGCGAATGAATGGCTTCAGCAGGTTATTTGAATGAAAGTCCTTTTAATCACCTTTGAAATTAAAGAGAGGTCCAGGCGTTTGCTCCTTTTACTGCTCGTGTTACATTTCTTGTATTCTCCTGTTGTCTGTAAGGCTTCTTTGTGCTATCAGTATTGTCACCAAAACGACAACAAATAAAGTTGTATGCAGCAGGAGCAGAGGAGCCTTCGAGCCTCACAAATACTGACAAATAACCAGCTGCACATATGGTGGAGGGCATTAAACTTTGGGCTTCATCTCAAGGCATCAGATTATTTCTATAACAAGCAAATTGTACATAAGTCTCTTCTACACCATGACTTGCTGCTATTAGCCCTTCACATCGGAAGCGGAAGTTAGGTGGAGGTGACGTGTGCCGAGGGTCACTCAGCTGCTGCTGTATAAGACGATATGCAAGATGCGCGCCTTCCCTCTTGGCATCCCGAGGAGCTGATTGCAACATGCTCTTAAAACGTACATCTAATTTAAATGCAAATTTGTAATTACACAGATTTAAAGTTAATACATTTTAATTAAAGACAAATTATGACATGGGGGGAGTACAAAACAAAATTAAATGTTAAGAATGATAGATTGGAGTGTCTGGAAGCCAGTTTAAATGGAAACAGATTTCAAGGGCAATATGTTGCTGCTGTTCGGGCCCTCCTCCCTTTCAAATTAGCTGCATACTTCCTCCTAATGTATTACATGTAATCAGAGAATTTGTAACAGTTTCCCAGAAGAGACAGAGTTTAATTTCAATGGCATGCAAATGTTTGCTTACAATTACGTGGCATCTGAGATACATACCCTGTAGAGATCCCTACTGGCTGCTTTGAAATTGATTGCATGACCTTAGGAATGAGTTTCATTTGCTATGTAAGTGGTGAGCGATAGTACATCTTTCGAGGCTGCATTACTCCTACAAGGACAGCACTGTGACAACCACACTATGCCAGTATCTTATGCTCGGATCAAGCACAGATAGGAAGACTAGCCATGTTACTACTCACCTCAACCTTTTCATAATTCTTTCTCACCGATGGACATTCAACTCTACGGAAAGTCATTAAATGGTATATTTGGCTATATCTGAGGAAGAGCTCAGTCGAGGTAGAGAACAGACATTTCTTGATTTGTTCATGGTGTGTGAAATGATCAGAAAGAGGCAATATCTCGAGGGAAACAGGTCTAGAGATCTGGGGGCCATTTTGTAAGTGAAGTAGTTATTCTGTATTACTACTGTACATACTGTACATACTCATAAATGCTATTGTGAATTGGCCCCTTGGTTTCTGAAGAGATGCTACAGCCATCTGATTGGATCAGCACAACTTTAGGCACAGTGGTTTATGGAGGTAAACCAATCTTAGATTAGAATGCACACAGTTTTTGATAAGAGATGACATCTTGGTGTAGATAGGTTATAATGCATGCAGTCTAAAAGGTGTATGTTATCTGTTCAGGAGACCATATACGTTTTTGATGACTGGAGGAACAGCTTGTTGGAACAGTCAATACAAGAGTAAGGGTGCCTACTGCCTCCAGGTTGCATTTATACACAAGAATGTGTTGTAACATTCATTGGGTGTGATTCACAACACTGATTGGGCATCTAAGTCAGCCGTACGTAACAGGGCCAGACTGCCCGTAGTGAGCCCTGGGCATTTTCCCAGTGGGCCAGAAGGGTGGGGGCCGGTTTTTGAGTGGTGGGTCGTTTCTGTTACTGGGAGCCGGTTTTGCAGCGGTGCAAAAAAGGCATGTACAACTTTCATGGATCTCCCAAGTGAATTATTGAATTAAATTTTTTCCCACGAAAAGAGTGATTTTACTAAAACCATATGAATAAGTCTGTGATGCAAAGTTGTTGCATCCATCTTCTAGAAAGACAAATTTGTGTTTTGCACCTATGATCTGTCTTGTGGAGTCAAAAGTGATTTTCTATAGGAAGATTAGTTTTTGCAGGTAAGACATTAGGTCGGGTTTTAGGCAACTAGAACTGGTTGTCCCTGTTACCCCTAAGGCATGTATAGTAATCCTGATTTAATTCTGTGTATTGCACGTGTGGATGAAACTCACCTTAAAAAACAGGCTTTAGTCAATCAATCAATAAAACTTTATTTCGGCGAATAAGCCATAAAAGCACAAGCATAAGATATACGCGGACATCCAAATTCCTTTGGACAGAAATAAAAAAGGGTTTTGTATCACATCTTAGCAAAATCGCAGTAATGCATAAAGTGCTGAAAATTTAAGATAATTTCATAAACAAACTACATAAGCAACTCTGTAGGAAAAATCAAGAATACTACTCACAGCAGGGCATCAATAGACAATTTGTTTAAAATAAAAAAAAGAATAAAAAGTTATTTAAAAAAGCCCTAACAATAAATAACATTAAAAACCAGTAAGAAGGGTTTAAAAATGTGGATTTAGGAAGCAAACCTATAGAATTTCATTCATGGGAAAAAGAACAATTACAGTAACAACAAACACATGTTTGTAGACACGCTTAGCTATTTCCTGAGCTCTGGGCCTCAATAAGAGGTCTACGCATATGCCACATTGCGAACAAGAATCTAGAAGTTACAAAAACAAATAATGGATGAGGCTCATATTTTAGTAGCCCATAGGCCTCAGTGTGCTCTCTAATACCCAAGTTTTTACACAACTGGAGCACCCATTTGGCCCTCGGCCATTTGAAGGCCGGACAGAAGAGAAGAACATGAAGATCAGTCTCTTCCGACAACCTATACCCTGGACAGTCCAACCTGGAGTTACCCTTCCATTTGTTGGATGTTATCGAGTTCTGATTCGAGCTTATATTGCTGTTTGATATCTAGGAACCTGTGTGTCAATGAGCAAGTGCTAGTACTCTGGAAAAGTTGAGCTAAATTGTGTTCTTTAATGGTGAGCTGGAAGGTTTTTTTTTTGTAATAGCATGGCAGGTCTCCTCAGGTGATGACCATAGAGTTGCCAGCCCAAGAGTTTGGCAACTCTTGCGGATACGGGATAGCCATGGTATATTCCCTGCTCCTAAGATGGATAAAACATCCTTCAGTTCCTCTCTGTAGTTTAATAACTCAGGCGTGCTCCAAAGACGGTGCCAAAATATAAGCGGGCGGGAAGCAATAATGTCACTTATAGGTCCGATCCCCAGATCCATCCTCAGGGGTGTAAGGGGAGTACTCTTTGGTAAATTGAAGAGTTGTCTAAGGAAAGAGTTCTTTGTTATGGCGAGAGCGTTAGGGGGGCAAAAGCCCCATAGTTCAACACCATAAAGAAAAGCTCCCCTGGCCTGGATTTTATAGATTTCAGCTGGGGGGCCTACAACTTTTTGAGAACAGTTTTTATAAACTTTAAGAATGCCCCCTATGGATTGTGTGAGTTTAAGGTTTGCCTTCTTTGTTTGGGTACCCCAATTCATCTTGTCATTCAATGTAGGACCCAAATAATCAAAAGTGGAGACCCTTTCTAAGGGCTTGCCATCTATTTGCGGCTGCGGACAATTTGTGGTATTTGCATTAAATACCATATATTTCGTTTTTTGGCAATTTATTACCAAGTCCCTTTTCTTACAGAATTTACAGAACTCCTCTAGTACGCGCTGCATTCCCATCGGTGATTTAGAGAGGAGCAGTGTATCATCCGCGAATATTAGCGCAGGTATTTTATAGTTCGCTAGCCTAGGTGAATCTATATCTTTTGTTTACAGCAGGGATTCAATTAAACCATTTAGAAAGAGGGAGAACAGGGTCGGGGCAGGCACACAGCCCTGTCTCACCCCTTTCTCCACAGAAAAGGGGGCTGTCAATTCCCCTTTTTTCCCGCATCTGATTCTCGCAACCGTGTAATGGTGCAAACGTTGGAACAAATGACAAAGTTATGCAGGTGCACACATATCCCTAAGGATGCCCCAGAGCTGGTCACGCTGCACCATATCGAATGCGGATTTTAGGTCCACGAAGGTCAGATATAGACTACCACCATCTAAAATCACAGACTTCCAGTGAATCAGTTGCAGTCTAAACAACTGGTTGATGGTCGAAACTTTACTTCTAAAACCCGCTTGTAGCTGAGTTAAGATGTTTTTTTCATCGATCCAGGACTGCAACCGACCCAACAAACCATGAGCAAATAGCTTTTGGGTCATGTCAATCAAACTTATCGGACGGTAGTTAGCTGGGTTAAGCGGGGTGCCCTTTTTATAGATAGGGATGATTTCCGCACCTGCCTATGTTGGAGGTAACTCCATACCTCAAAAAATAGCATTAAAAAATACCCTTAGATACGGTACCCACACTAATCCTTCACTCTTAAATAATTCACCAGGAATTTTATCTAGACCTGGGGCTTTAGCTGGGAGCATTTTACCCAAAGCTGCAGAGACCTCCTTTTCCGTACACGGGGGAACGTTAATGTCCGTGAGAATATTATACACAAGGAGAACATTAGGTTGTGCATCTCCATCCTCTGATCTTGAATATAATGATTGGAAATGTGACCTCCAAACTTCCTCCCCCAGGTTCGGGTCAGATACCGAGTTGCCTTCGGACTTCCCAGTTCTCACTAGGTTCCAGAAGCCTCTCATGTCTCTGTTCTCTAGACATCATATCTGGGCGAGTTGCACACCTTGTTTTTTCAATAAAGTTCTCCAAGTTTTTTGTACTTCCATTTTTTGCCATTGCGTGCTCAATGTGTCGTGCCCAGCCCAAACAGCACGTAGTAAACTAAACAACAACATATTTAGGGACAACTTTCTGCCCCCAACCATTGGCACTGCTTGTTTTCAAAGTTGCATTTGCAATTCTTTTTTTCTTTTTTTCTTCTCACGCAAAAATCCTCTTAGTAATTTTTCAATCATCGTTTTGCTCCGTTAGTAGTCCACACTTTTACTTGAATTAGTAATAGTCCTCATGCAAGGAAAAAGCCATTTCCCAAATTTCTAATGCTCCTGCTGGGCCATCCGAACCTCTTTTCAAGAACACGACTAGAGCCAAATTCATCCGTAGCAGTTTTATTAAAATCCAATGCATTTCGGGCCTCTAGGGCCCTTCGTCAGGGAAAACTGAAAATGACAATTTACACATGTTTTAGTATTACATCAGCCAATATAAGTGCACAAATACCAAAGATCTTGTGTTTAGAGTTGCCCACTCCTTTTTCTCTAAATGAGTGAAACTTAAAATGCAATCTTATCCCTCCCTCGTATTACTGACATATTCAAACCACTTAAACATGGAAACTAAACTACTACCTCCCGCTCGGTGAACTAATTATCAAACTTTTTCCATTATAGCTTGCAGCCTCGATCTATTCCTTCCTTCTTTCCCCGACCTGTAAACATAAACCTCCAGAATCTCTCTTCCCCTTCCCATGTCATGCTCCTCAACCTTTCACCCTTTCCCCCAGCCTTCGAAGATAAACATCCTTTAGTTTTCACATCCCGTATTCATCTCCTACCTGCTAAGAAGCAATCATCCTCCTCGCTCCGTCCCACATAAAGTTTCTCCTCTCCCTTTCACCCTCCTCGCTTATAACTGCACTTCAACTCCTCCTTGCTGACGGCCCAACCCCTCCTCTCCACATAATTAGCACCTGAATCACATGTAAACTCCCGCGCTTCCATGAAAAACTACCACTCCCATAATGCTTTACACTTGACAGATACTTTGCTATTCCATGAGGCTTTACTAATTTAACAAGTACTGGATTGTAAAACATGTTGATGCAACTCTAAACATTTACATTATTGCTGGACGATGTTGGAAACTTAAACATTAACAAGTATTTCATTGCTACAATTTTCATGTCCTTCTGACTCCAAAAATAAACTTGCTACGTGAACTGCGATGTTCCGCCTTGCATGAGAAAACGACCTTCATCCAAAATATTCCTTTAATTTACTGTGTTTTCTGTGGGTGCTAACTCGAAAGGGCATATACATTTAAACATCATATCTGGGCGAGTTGCACACCTTGTTTTTTCAATAAAGTTCTCCAAGTTTTTTGTACTTCCATTTTTTGCCATTGCGTGCTCAATGTGTCGTGCCCAGCCCAAACAGCACGTAGTAAACTAAACAACAACATATTTAGGGACAACTTTCTGCCCCCAACCATTGGCACTGCTTGTTTTCAAAGTTGCATTTGCAATTCTTTTTTTCTTTTTTTCTTCTCACGCAAAAATCCTCTTAGTCATTTTTCAATCATCGTTTTGCTCCGTTAGTAGTCCACACTTTTACTTGAATTAGTAATAGTCCTCATGCAAGGAAAAAGCCATTTCCCAAATTTCTAATGCTCCTGCTGGGCCATCCGAACCTCTTTTCAAGAACACGACTAGAGCCAAATTCATCCGTAGCAGTTTTATTAAAATCCAATGCATTTCGGGCCTCTAGGGCCCTTCGTCAGGGAAAACTGAAAATGACAATTTACACATGTTTTAGTATTACATCAGCCAATATAAGTGCACAAATACCAAAGATCTTGTGTTTAGAGTTGCCCACTCCTTTTTCTCTAAATGAGTGAAACTTAAAATGCAATCTTATCCCTCCCTCGTATTACTGACATATTCAAACCACTTAAACATGGAAACTAAACTACTACCTCCCGCTCGGTGAACTAATTATCAAACTTTTTCCATTATAGCTTGCAGCCTCGATCTATTCCTTCCTTCTTTCCCCGACCTGTAAACATAAACCTCCAGAATCTCTCTTCCCCTTCCCATGTCATGCTCCTCAAACTTTATGTGGGACGGAGCGAGGAGGATGATTGCTTCTTAGCAGGTAGGAGATGAATACGGGATGTGAAAACTAAAGGATGTTTATCTTCGAAGGCTGGGGGAAAGGGTGAAAGGTTGAGGAGCATGACATGGGAAGGGGAAGAGAGATTCTGGAGGTTTATGTTTACAGGTCGGGGAAAGAAGGAAGGAATAGATCGAGGCTGCAAGCTATAATGGAAAAAGTTTGATAATTAGTTCACCGAGCGGGAGGTAGTAGTTTAGTTTCCATGTTTAAGTGGTTTGAATATGTCAGTAATACGAGGGAGGGATAAGATTGCATTTTAAGTTTCACTCATTTAGAGAAAAAGGAGTGGGCAACTCTAAACACAAGATCTTTGGTATTTGTGCACTTATATTGGCTGATGTAATACTAAAACATGTGTAAATTGTCATTTTCAGTTTTCCCTGACGAAGGGCCCTAGAGGCCCGAAATGCATTGGATTTTAATAAAACTGCTACGGATGAATTTGGCTCTAGTCGTGTTCTTGAAAAGAGGTTCGGATGGCCCAGCAGGAGCATTAGAAATTTGGGAAATGGCTTTTTCCTTGCATGAGGACTATTACTAATTCAAGTAAAAGTGTGGACTACTAACGGAGCAAAACGATGATTGAAAAATGACTAAGAGGATTTTTGCGTGAGAAGAAAAAAAGAAAAAAAGAATTGCAAATGCAACTTTGAAAACAAGCAGTGCCAATGGTTGGGGGCAGAAAGTTGTCCCTAAATATGTTGTTGTTTAGTTTACTACGTGCTGTTTGGGCTGGGCACGACACATTGAGCACGCAATGGCAAAAAATGGAAGTACAAAAAACTTGGAGAACTTTATTGAAAAAACAAGGTGTGCAACTCGCCCAGATATGATGTTTAAATGTATATGCCCTTTCGAGTTAGCACCCACAGAAAACACAGTAAATTAAAGGAATATTTTGGATGAAGGTCGTTTTCTCATGCAAGGCGGAACATCGCAGTTCACGTAGCAAGTTTATTTTTGGAGTCAGAAGGACATGAAAATTGTAGCAATGAAATACTTGTTAATGTTTAAGTTTCCAACATCGTCCAGCAATAATGTAAATGTTTAGAGTTGCATCAACATGTTTTACAATCCAGTACTTGTTAAATTAGTAAAGCCTCATGGAATAGCAAAGTATCTGTCAAGTGTAAAGCATTATGGGAGTGGTAGTTTTTCATGGAAGCGCGGGAGTTTACATGTGATTCAGGTGCTAATTATGTGGAGAGGAGGGGTTGGGCCGTCAGCAAGGAGGAGTTGAAGTGCAGTTATAAGCGAGGAGGGTGAAAGGGAGAGGAGAAACTTTATGTGGGACGGAGCGAGGAGGATGATTGCTTCTTAGCAGGTAGGAGATGAATACGGGATGTGAAAACTAAAGGATGTTTATCTTCGAAGGCTGGGGGAAAGGGTGAAAGGTTGAGGAGCATGACATGGGAAGGGGAAGAGAGATTCTGGAGGTTTATGTTTACAGGTCGGGGAAAGAAGGAAGGAATAGATCGAGGCTGCAAGCTATAATGGAAAAAGTTTGATAATTAGTTCACCGAGCGGGAGGTAGTAGTTTAGTTTCCATGTTTAAGTGGTTTGAATATGTCAGTAATACGAGGGAGGGATAAGATTGCATTTTAAGTTTCACTCATTTAGAGAAAAAGGAGTGGGCAACTCTAAACACAAGATCTTTGGTATTTGTGCACTTATATTGGCTGATGTAATACTAAAACATGTGTAAATTGTCATTTTCAGTTTTCCCTGACGAAGGGCCCTAGAGGCCCGAAATGCATTGGATTTTAATAAAACTGCTACGGATGAATTTGGCTCTAGTCGTGTTCTTGAAAAGAGGTTCGGATGGCCCAGCAGGAGCATTAGAAATTTGGGAAATGGCTTTTTCCTTGCATGAGGACTATTACTAATTCAAGTAAAAGTGTGGACTACTAACGGAGCAAAACGATGATTGAAAAATGACTAAGAGGATTTTTGCGTGAGAAGAAAAAAAGAAAAAAAGAATTGCAAATGCAACTTTGAAAACAAGCAGTGCCAATGGTTGGGGGCAGAAAGTTGTCCCTAAATATGTTGTTGTTTAGTTTACTACGTGCTGTTTGGGCTGGGCACGACACATTGAGCACGCAATGGCAAAAAATGGAAGTACAAAAAACTTGGAGAACTTTATTGAAAAAACAAGGTGTGCAACTCGCCCAGATATGATGTTTAAATGTATATGCCCTTTCGAGTTAGCACCCACAGAAAACACAGTAAATTAAAGGAATATTTTGGATGAAGGTCGTTTTCTCATGCAAGGCGGAACATCGCAGTTCACGTAGCAAGTTTATTTTTGGAGTCAGAAGGACATGAAAATTGTAGCAATGAAATACTTGTTAATGTTTAAGTTTCCAACATCGTCCAGCAATAATGTAAATGTTTAGAGTTGCATCAACATGTTTTACAATCCAGTACTTGTTAAATTAGTAAAGCCTCATGGAATAGCAAAGTATCTGTCAAGTGTAAAGCATTATGGGAGTGGTAGTTTTTCATGGAAGCGCGGGAGTTTACATGTGATTCAGGTGCTAATTATGTGGAGAGGAGGGGTTGGGCCGTCAGCAAGGAGGAGTTGAAGTGCAGTTATAAGCGAGGAGGGTGAAAGGGAGAGGAGAAACTTTATGTGGGACGGAGCGAGGAGGATGATTGCTTCTTAGCAGGTAGGAGATGAATACGGGATGTGAAAACTAAAGGATGTTTATCTTCGAAGGCTGGGGGAAAGGGTGAAAGGTTGAGGAGCATGACATGGGAAGGGGAAGAGAGATTCTGGAGGTTTATGTTTACAGGTCGGGGAAAGAAGGAAGGAATAGATCGAGGCTGCAAGCTATAATGGAAAAAGTTTGATAATTAGTTCACCGAGCGGGAGGTAGTAGTTTAGTTTCCATGTTTAAGTGGTTTGAATATGTCAGTAATACGAGGGAGGGATAAGATTGCATTTTAAGTTTCACTCATTTAGAGAAAAAGGAGTGGGCAACTCTAAACACAAGATCTTTGGTATTTGTGCACTTATATTGGCTGATGTAATACTAAAACATGTGTAAATTGTCATTTTCAGTTTTCCCTGACGAAGGGCCCTAGAGGCCCGAAATGCATTGGATTTTAATAAAACTGCTACGGATGAATTTGGCTCTAGTCGTGTTCTTGAAAAGAGGTTCGGATGGCCCAGCAGGAGCATTAGAAATTTGGGAAATGGCTTTTTCCTTGCATGAGGACTATTACTAATTCAAGTAAAAGTGTGGACTACTAACGGAGCAAAACGATGATTGAAAAATGACTAAGAGGATTTTTGCGTGAGAAGAAAAAAAGAAAAAAAGAATTGCAAATGCAACTTTGAAAACAAGCAGTGCCAATGGTTGGGGGCAGAAAGTTGTCCCTAAATATGTTGTTGTTTAGTTTACTACGTGCTGTTTGGGCTGGGCACGACACATTGAGCACGCAATGGCAAAAAATGGAAGTACAAAAAACTTGGAGAACTTTATTGAAAAAACAAGGTGTGCAACTCGCCCAGATATGATGTTTAAATGTATATGCCCTTTCGAGTTAGCACCCAAAGAAAACACAGTAAATTAAAGGAATATTTTGGATGAAGGTCGTTTTCTCATGCAAGGCGGAACATCGCAGTTCACGTAGCAAGTTTATTTTTGGAGTCAGAAGGACATGAAAATTGTAGCAATGAAATACTTGTTAATGTTTAAGTTTCCAACATCGTCCAGCAATAATGTAAATGTTTAGAGTTGCATCAACATGTTTTACAATCCAGTACTTGTTAAATTAGTAAAGCCTCATGGAATAGCAAAGTATCTGTCAAGTGTAAAGCATTATGGGAGTGGTAGTTTTTCATGGAAGCGCGGGAGTTTACATGTGATTCAGGTGCTAATTATGTGGAGACGAGGGGTTGGGCCGTCAGCAAGGAGGAGTTGAAGTGCAGTTATAAGCGAGGAGGGTGAAAGGGAGAGGAGAAACTTTATGTGGGACGGAGCGAGGAGGATGATTGCTTCTTAGCAGGTAGGAGATGAATACGGGATGTGAAAACTAAAGGATGTTTATCTTCGAAGGCTGGGGGAAAGGGTGAAAGGTTGAGGAGCATGACATGGGAAGGGGAAGAGAGATTCTGGAGGTTTATGTTTACAGGTCGGGGAAAGAAGGAAGGAATAGATCGAGGCTGCAAGCTATAATGGAAAAAGTTTGATAATTAGTTCACCGAGCGGGAGGTAGTAGTTTAGTTTCCATGTTTAAGTGGTTTGAATATGTCAGTAATACGAGGGAGGGATAAGATTGCATTTTAAGTTTCACTCATTTAGAGAAAAAGGAGTGGGCAACTCTAAACACAAGATCTTTGGTATTTGTGCACTTATATTGGCTGATGTAATACTAAAACATGTGTAAATTGTCATTTTCAGTTTTCCCTGACGAAGGGCCCTAGAGGCCCGAAATGCATTGGATTTTAATAAAACTGCTACGGATGAATTTGGCTCTAGTTGTGTTCTGTTCTCTAGAGCCATTCTAATAGCTTCCCATCTGTCTAGTTCCCATGATGACTTCGCTTCAGCCACCATTTTTTGTATACGGTCCTGGTTATTTTAATGCGGGAAGTATCCTTGTCTTTGACTGCTGACACTAAAGCACTTTTGGCATCCATACATGTTTTATAATACCAAGAGTAATTATTTTTAGTACCTGGATTGTTTGTAAAATCTACACATTTCCTGGTGATTTTTGGCTATTTCCTGCTGAAAATCTAAGGATTGGCCATTTGTTGGTGTTTGAAAGGCATATTCCAAAAGAGGAATAATTTGATTGTAAAGGGAGGCCTTTTTGTCAGTTGACTGTACAAAGGTTCCCCAACAAACTCTTCTGCCTCCTTCAGTTGTTACCAAATTTGGGGTAGCTTGAGCAGATAGATTTTGGACTTGCTCAGGTTTCGGCAGATTTATTTCTAATGCCAGCGGATTGTGGTCACTTTAAGTGCGTGAGGTTACAACAAAATCTACAGCACAGTGCCACAGTTCCACATCAACGAAAATATAATCAATAATGGAAGCTTGTCCCAACCTATTATAGGTGGAAGTGCCCGGACTATCCGATGGAAAGCGGCCATTACATGCCCTTAACAGACCTGTAAGAGTAAGGGAGTTCAGCTGCATTACTAATGGGGTCCAGCTCTTAACCAGGTAGATATTACAGTCAGGAATTAACCATGGAGAGTCCTCCTCATTGGTAATAGGGGTATTTAAGCCATTTAGTGGCTCAAAGTGGCAGTTAAAGTCACCCCCAATTATCTTATGCGCGGACTCAGGCAATATATGAATAAAAGATGCCAAACAGTCCAGGGCCTGCGATGTCAGCCCCTGTTTCACTGGCCGTGAATAAATATTTATAACAGCGATTTTCAATTTATTAAAAAATGTCAAAAGGATACACAGGATATCGGGAGATGAAGTTTCTATCACTTTAATTTCACAATCCATATGTATACCGACCCAGGTGCAGAGGCCTCCAGAGGGTCTCCCTCTGGGCCCCTGCACAGCTGGGATAGAATATGCCACATAGCCCTCTCTATATAGGGGCTTCCTTGACCAAGTCTCCTGAAAAAGACATATCTCGTGAGTATCAATGAGGGCTCCCCAATCTGGGAGATCCATTTTTGAACTAAGTCCTGCTATATTCCAGGATAGAAACTTAGTGTTCTGTATGGGGATCCCACTCTGGTGTAATTCCAGCTGACTATCCATAGTAATCTGTGAAGGGGGCCCACCTACTTTTTCATTTATGTGGGTAGTCAGTTCATGTTGCCCTATATTTGCCTGTGTAGAGTGTACTAGATTACTATAGCCGGTAGTCAGTGGACTCGGGGCTCCATCCGGAAAAATGATCTCGGAGGGTTTTGCTGATGATTGTATACTAATATTGGGCCCTTCAAAGTGATAATTATTAATAGGGAAGTGTGATAACAAATTCAAGTTTTCGTGTCTTGGGACTAGTCAATCAACCAGGTCCAGAGTACTGAAACGGTTATGCACAGGAATGTTAAATTGGTCCCTGTTTCCCCAAGCTTGGGCTGTGTGAGTCAGGACTTTATTCTGTGCACGCATTTCCCATTTTTTATACACATTGTCAACTCTTTCTAGAAGAGGGCTGGGGGGATAAAAGTATCCTAAGGGGAGAGTTTGTATACCTCCTGTCGCTATTTCAGGTCCCCATTTTAATATGTGTTGAACCGCCCTTCTGTCTCTGAAATTTATCAAGACACAGTCCCCTAGAATGTCTTTTTGTCTTTGCCCAAGCCAGCTAACCCTTCGGGTAAATATGATCTCAGTCTGGGCTTGGGGGGGGAATGGTCTATATTTATTCAACCAGTGAATAGTTTTATTTTTTAACTCTAAATGAGATTCCCCCCGGCCTGCCTCCAAAGATGGTACTGCGGCCAAAATGACCACGTAAGGAGTAGATTCTGGAGGGAGGTCGATACATGGACAAAGAGAATTAATCCGACTGGGTTTAGATATTGCTAAATTCCTGTCAGATTTCAACAGTAAATTTTGGGTCTGGAGTTCATTACCTGCAACTGAGTTACTCGCCTCTGCCCTGTATGTATTTTCACCTGCAGAGGGGGATGGGGCATTGCTAAGGAAAGTGCTAGAGGGTTGATCTAAGTAGGGGGCACCATTGGTCGCAGTGGGCAAGCTCTGTTGTCGGACGAGATTAGAGCCTATGAATGGGGCATACTGTTCGCCAGAAGGCAAAATAACCTGCGTGACTTTAGGTATAGTATCCCTATTCAGAGACTTTGTAATAACATTATTTTTTAGGGCAGCATCAATTTTGGTTCCCCAAGAGTCTAGAGATGTTTTTAAGTTGGCAATACTAATCATTACATCTCTCAGTTCAGATTTTAGGAGTTGATCTAAAAAGGTTTTGAGCTCCAGCTTCAGCGCTAGAGCCCACCCCGGGGTCTCAAGATTTTAATTTTCTCTAGCATCCTGAAGACCTCCCCCTACGGATTTAATGGGGACTGACCCTAACAAATGCTCCTCATAGGTCACCCCCCTCGCAGCACCCTTCTTCCGAGGAGCTCCTTTTTTTTTTCCCCTCCCTCCCTCCCACGTCCACTCTGCTAGTTCTCTTTAGAACTGGGTCTACTTGGAGCGGTGGTAGTTCTGGGGAAGTGGTAGGGGCTAAAGACTGAAATACACTGGAAGACTCTGGTTCCGCAGACTGGGTCATACTGGTTAGTCGTGGGGAGAGAGAAAGACGCCTCTCTGTGTGTTCAATTTCACTAGAGACCTGCTGCAACATTCTATCGATCGCAGTCGGCTGTGCAGTGGTAGTATGGTTTAGGGGTTTCTGCCTATTGTTGGGCCTTAGGCGGTGGGGAGTAGTCTTCCCCATGGTTGCAATCTTACTTAACCAAAACAAGGTTTTATTATAATGCCACGACGTTCAAGCCCCAATAGGAAGTTAACACGTGTTCAATAGAAAAGGTGTTCTCCGAAACCCCCAATTCAACTATAGTCCAGCGAGGGCAGAAAGCAATAGGGTGGTACTCACTACTCCGAAATGTAAGAGGGAAGGCCGAGCCCAGTCTGATACAGTCTCAGACGGGCTCAGACGTCCAGGCTACGTCCCGCACATGTCCCGCGCCGCAGGTGAAGAGGCTGTGCTATAAGTGCGCTGGCACACCTCCCCCTCACTCATGGCAGCTGCAGGCTGTTGCAATGCACTCTGGGGGCAGTAGTCCTCCCCAGAGTGCGTATGGCAAAGAAGGAGACACTGCACCAAAATCTGTGGCCCCCGTGTTGCTCCTGGGACCCTCGTCCCACCAGGAGTTAGCAGGATAAGAGATGCGGCGTTGGGGGTGCGGGCAGGAAGAGTTCAGGACACAGCCGGCGGAGATTTCAGGCAAGTGACAAAGTCCCTCCTTCTTCGGTTCTGGCGAAACAGTGGCTATTCGGGTGAGACAGTGCCTGGCGCTTTTATTTGATTTGGCTTTGAAGACACTGCTGCTGGAAGGGTTATCGCTGCTCCCACTGCTGTGGGGATGCGTAGAGGTGTACTTCCATGGTTTCTACCGCTGTCAGGAGAAACCTGCGGTTACTGCCGCTGCTGGGGAGATTCACGCAGCTCCAGCCGCTATACGAATACTCACGCGGCTCCTGCCGCTGCGAGGACATTCACGATCCTGCCTGCTGGGCGGTGTCCGTGGCTCCCGGGCTGTTGGGCGGCTCCCGCGGCACCTGGGGTGACTTTCGCTGTGCTGCGGCAGAGAGGCACTCATGCTGCAGCAAGCCCTCGCGGCGGGCTGACTCACGCAGCTCCTACCGCTGCAGCTGCCACCGGGGGGGGAGACTCCCAGCTCACGGGGAGACCAAATCGTTGAAACAAATAGGACACCAACAGTTCGGCGTTTCCCAGGTCCAGTCATTTGTAGGTCCTCAATATCTTTACAGCTTATCAATGAGCGCCTGGGCTGCCGCCTTCCTGTGGTCTATGAGAATGGTCTTCAGGTGCTCTATTAAAATGGTCAGCATTGACCAAACGGACTGTTCGTGAACTGATGCTTACAGTGAGTTGCAGCCAAGGTCTCTCATCTTTGGTGGTCGTCTCTGTTAATGCCACATTAAGCGCGTTGTGCTCCTGCTGCTTTAGTGTTGATAGGGTGTGTTACAAACATGTCTGTTGGGCTGTTTCCCACGGCTGCTATTGAAAACAATCTGTTGAGCAATGTATTCCTCATCTCACATTTTATAACCCAGTCATAGTAGCAAGGCTATACTCAGGGCAAATGTTTTCAAGCATCACAATTCAGGGTCCAGTTAAAAAAGATAAAGAGTTCCAGACCCAAACTAAGTTATATGGAAGAAATAAACTCTTTAATTAAAAGGCGTCAATTCTAAAGAGTCCACAAAATGGAACAAGCATTACTGCTAACAAAGTCTTCAGATCTAGGGAAAGGGATCCGGTTAAAAAGTAACAAAGTGTCACATTCAGCTTGCGTTCAAGACTTAGGCGCACCCAAAGAGCCTGCACAACGGCTAAAACTCTAGGGGAGTAATGTGAGAACCATGGTACATGATGTCCTGGTTTACAATCGCCATGTAGGCAGCATGAGAACCAAAATGGCCTTATTTAAAGTTAGGCAGATTGGATAATCTGTAAAAAGCAAGGCGGATGTCCCATCTGCTGTATTACAAGTGTATTATAGCCTATGGTACTTACTTGTAATACAGCATACAGGCTAACCGCCATGTTCTGACGGAGTAGCTCATCCTCCAAACTCTAGATAGGACCCAAAGCTTCAATCACATATTTGTATCTTCCTGCTGTTGCAGATGGATATATGCATATTTTTAGTCAACCATTCAGACAGAATAAGTTGGCAAACCAACACTCTCCCTTATGACCAGGGGATTGACGCCTCCTGATTTTGAGCTTTAAGCTACTGTTCAGAGACTCAACACTCTTACTCCTGTTTCAGCCCTCCATGGGCACCATACATTGCTCACTTGGCGACTGAACAGAATAAAGCGCAACCAACAGCCTTCGTAGTGCTGATTAGGAGGATTCCTTGTCATGCCTCATCCCTGGTGGTCCAGTGGGAGAGCCTTGCTCTTCCGCTGGTGCGCTCTGCCAGCCTTTCTGTTTGTTTTCCCTGCTTTTGTCTGTCTGTGCCTAATTGACTGTTTGAGCAGTTTGTGCCTCTTTGTCTCTTGTGCATTGTTGTCTTTTTGTGCCTATGTCTCTTGTGCCTGTGTCTTTTTGTGCCTTTGTCCCATGTGCCTCATTGTATTTTTGTGCCTCTGTCTCTTGTGCCCTGTTGCCTTTTGTGCCTTTTTGTCTCATTGTGCATTCATTGCCCGTTTCTCACTGCTGCCGCTTTCACTTCCTTTCCCGCTGCCCCTGCAGCCCTTCCCCCCTGCCTGTTCCAGCTCCCGCTTCCCCCCGAATGGTGGCCGCTGTGCGCCAAGGGCAAGCCTGTCTGTGCCAATCAAAGACCCGACCACGACAAGCGCTAGGGTCCCGTGTCCTCCGACCCCCCACCGCTACGACTCAGCAACCCTCAACACACTCAAACCCAGAAGAAACAACAACTGCCAGCTGTTGATGCCAAACATTACCCAAGGCCAGTTCTCCTGTTGACACTGCCGCTGCACCTTCACCCACCGTCGGACCCCCACAGCTATCACAAACCCACTGGATACCATCAAACCAAAATCCTGACCTGCATCCTCCTCAATGTACGCTCCCTACACAGACACACAGTAGACATCTGGGACCTCCTTAACACCCTCTCGCTCGACATCACCTTCCTCACAGATACCTGAGCTAACACCAGCTCTACATCACAACCGCAATCCCCGATGGGTACAAGATCCAGAGGAAAGTCTGCCCCAACCACCCTAGAGGTGGACTCGCCATCGAACACAAAAACTCCCTCCGACTCACAACCGCCAGCTTGGATAACTCCTTGCCCCCATGGAACACCTCCACTTCCAGATCCAGATCATCCCCAGAATTACTCTTCACGCAACCCTCACCTACAAACCTCCTGGACCTCGCACCATGTTCACCATAACCATTGCAGACCTCATCGGGCCCCTCGCCCTCACCTCCATGGAATACGCACTACTCGGAGACCTGAATTTTCACCTCAACAACCTCAGCGGCCCTCAACTCCACCGCCCTCTTGGACAACCTAACCAACATCAGAATGAAGCAGCTCATTGCCACCCCACCCACAAGGCAGGACCTACCCTCGACGACATCTTCACAGGAGGAAACAACATTCGCTTCAGCCACACCATGCAACCCCCCCGGATGTACCATCACTGCATCCACTTCTACTTCTCAAAGCCCACTACAAACAAGCCCACACCACTCTCCATGCAGAAACTGGAGCAATATCACCAAAGAGCGCCTCAACTCCGCCCTCAGAAGCACTCCTCCACCCACCACATCCAACACCAACTCTGCAGCCATCGAACTCCACAGTTGGATCACCGGCTGCGCTAACACGCTCACCACCCCTCCCAGAACCCTGACAGAAAACGCACCACGAAGCCACCTGGTTCACCAGGGACCTACAAGAATCCAAGCGCATGTGTGACGACTTGAGAAAGCATGGAGGAACAGCAAAACCTCGGAAGCATACACTGCCTACAAGACTGCCATTACAGAACACCACCAACTCATCAGGTCCACGAAGAGGAACTTCATCCAGGACAAAGTCCTCTCCAACTCCCGCAACTCTAAGGAACTCTTCAGCATTATACAAGAATTTACCAAACCTCACAACCAAACCTCTGATGCCCCTCCCTCCCAGGACCTCTGCAACAAACTCGGCACCTTCTTCCACCACAAGATCAGGACTCTTTACGACAACTTCAATGAACAGAACCAAGGCACCGACTCAAAACCAGCCACCAACAATGCCATCCAGCTGACCACCACCACCTGGACCACTGTCAGCACAGAAGACACCGCATTGACCATGAGGAGCATAAACTCAGGATCTCCCAATGACCCCTGCATATCTTTCACAAAGCCACCTCCGCAATAGCACCTGAACTACGACGTACAATCAACTGCACCCTCGAAACAGGCACATTCCCCAATGACTGGAAACACCCAGAAGTGAAACCCTCCTCAAGAAGCCCTCCTCAGACCCGACGGACCTCAAGAACTACAGACCCATCTCTCTCCTCGTCTTCACTGCTAAAGCCGCTGAGAAAATTGTCAACAACCAGCTCACGAACTTCATAGAATCCAACACAATCCTCAACACTTCTCAATCCGGATTTCGCAAGCAATCAAATAATCGAGAGTGCCCTCCTATCCGCCATGGATGACATCCACACTCTGCTCGATCAAGGCCACACAGCAGCTCTCATTCTCCTAGACCTCTCAGCAGCCTTCGACACCGTCTCCAACCGCACTCTAGCCACCAGAATCCACGACGCCGGCATACAAGGAACTGCCCTAGACTGGATCTGCTCCTTCCTCGCCAGCCAAACTCAAAGAATCAGACTCCTGCCCTTCCTCTCCAAACCCACAAAGATCAGATGTGGAGTACCCCAAGGATCCTCACTCAGCCCCACACTCTTCAACATCGACATGGCCCCTCTTGTAACCATCGTCAGAAAACTAGGACTCAGCATAGTATCCTACGCCAACGACAAGGGACCCAGCATCACCAAACACAGTTTTCATGAGTTTTCATGAAGGAATAAAGGATGTCACTTCCTGAATGAGCAGCAGCTGCCTGAAGTTTAACTTGGAGAAAACAGAAGTCCACGTCCTCTGATCCACCCCCTCTGCATGGGATGACACCTGGTGGCCCCCTGCCCTCGCCAACCCTCCCACACCCACGGATCACTCCCGCAACCTCGGCATCACACTCGACTCCTCCCTCACCATGAATCGACAGATCAATGCCATATCTTCCACGTGCTTCAACACCCTGCGCATACTCCACAAAACCTTCAAATGGACCCCCCCAAATCCAGAAAGACTGTCACCCACGCTCTCGTAACCAGCAGACTGGACTACGGGAAAGCCCTCTATGCCGGAATCAACAAATCTCTGCTCCACAAACTCCAGACCATCAAGAACGCCGCAGTCAGACGCGTCCTCAGCATCCCATGACAAGACCACATCACCCAGCACCTATGAGACCTCCACTGGCTCCCCGTGAAAAGAGAGTGACTTTCAAGCTGCTCACTCACGCCTACAAATCTCTCCACAACATCAGACCCCAATATCTCAAAAAAGAATCTCCTGCTATGCCCCAAGAGAAACCTCTGCTTCACTGATCTTGCCCTTGCGAAATCCCTTGCATTTGCAGAGCCAGAATGGAAGGAATAGCCTTCTCCTACATTGCAGCCAAGACCTGGAACGAACTCCCCCTCAGCATCAGACAAACCCCAACACTGCAAGCATTCAGGAAGAGCCTCAAGACCTGGCTCTTGGGATGAATCGGCGCTGCCCCAATTCCCATCTCCCCCCAGCGCCTTGAGACCCTAACGGGTCAGTAGTGCACTTTACAAATCCCTAATTGATTGATTGATTGATGACCATACAGAGCTGAACTTAGTTAGGAGTGCTCTGCTAGCCTGTGACAGCATCAGGAAAAAAGTACAGCCACTGACCCACCACCCACTGCACCAGATTAAAGTTGACTGCCAGACACTCAACAGAATACAGAATTGGGCAGTGACCATATTGGGAGGGCTATTGTCTTGAGGCACCTTCATTGATTATCCCACAATTAGTGATAGGATACATCTCACTTTGGCTGAAAAATTTACATATTTACCATTGTGCTTCATTTGTAGAGCCAACTATTCCTCTTTCCTCCAAAAACCGAGGGACTGTAATTCACTAGCCTTGTTTCTTACACTAGAAACAGACATTCGACCACCAAGCTCTTGCTCCCATTCAAACAGAAACCCTCATGACTGTCTCAACTGCTAAAACTAAATTGGACTGCTTTGGAACACACAATTTCAGAGAAAGATTGAAGATATTGCTGCAAACAGACATTTTGTCCCCTAAAGGTCGAATGTGACTCACTCATTTCAAACTCTGACACCAGACCTACAGAACCTGCTTAAATGATCTAAATACGGGCAATGCTGTACGGTGCTCTGCACTAACCGCCAATTGTATTCACTTAGTCTTGGAATGTCCTAAAAAACACCATACTAGGAACAGGTATTCAAGCTGGTCTCTGAATGGTGGCTATCCATATAGTCATACATCCCCTAACCCGAAGTTGGCCCGCTCAGAGTGTACAGAACATTTTCCAGTGACAATTGGGAAATTTGTCTCCAGATCTAATATATTGCAACAATCAGTTAGAGATTTATTGTGCCATCTTACCCACTATTTGCAATCAAAGAACATTTAGCACTTTTACAAACTATTTGATCAGTGCTAATCCTCTGGATTAGCAATACTGGTTGGATGAATTAAACCAAAGTCAGGCTCCCACACTTGCAGTTCCTGTGGCCATGTGAGACCTTAGCCTGGAATGACTGATCCCCTAACTTGCTTGTGGGCTTTTGCTAGGATACATGCTGGCCTAGCACTGATATGTTGCTGGTTCTGAGACTTACTGGACTAAATGATTGGAAATAAGGTCTGTCTGTCTGTATGAGGATTGAAATAATTACTTGTTTGTTTGGTGGGATTACAAATGAGACTGTTACAAAATAGCCCGCTTTACTGTCTGGTATGCTGTTGTGCTGTTGGAGAAAAAATATATATAAATAAATTGAGGCAGATAACAAGGCTCGTGTGAGAAAGTGTCAGCCCTTTGTGCAGTGGTTTGGCTTCAAAATGGTTTCAAAACAGTATCTTTCAGTTACACAGTGGATGCCATGGATGTGACCTCCCAATCCATAGCACTCACAACCAAGTGCTGTGGGTGTGCATGTCATGTCCAAGCATCCGGCACCGGAACAGCAACTGTTTTGTGCAGCTATGGTGGGTCATCCCTCTCACATCACCCTGGGTCAGAGCAGAAAATTCTCCTGAAAATGATGCAACCATGCCAGTGCCGGGATTGCATAAATTTCAGGACCAGTAAACATTTTACTAGTTTATCAGGGTGTGTGGAGGGGGCTGAAATCACAACCTTGTTCTGTGCACTCATGGGCAATTGTGCAAAAAGAGAGGTATTTCTGGAAAGTTGAAAAACCAAGCTTTGCAGCAGTGCCTATCTTACTCTGGACACCGCCAGGAGATCACAGTGGGATAGGATCACCTGGCAGTTCTACCTGGCACCAAGGATTTTTAGCCATTGATGTCTTCCATAGATTTGAAGAATGCATCAAATTCTTCAAGTTTCTGGAAAAGAGGTTGGCGTGTTTTTTCCCTGTCAGTCAGATTTCTTATGTATACAAAAGGTGTGCTTCAGTACTGTATCAGGGCATAATTGAACTATGCACGTGGATGCTGTGATCTAAGTTGTAGTCATCAGGTTGCTGGCGGGTGTTCATGACGGGGCTCAACATCTCATGCTTTATGCCGTCCTGAATTCCAGAAAAGATTTAGCATTTCCCAAACAGCATGTTTCAGTACTATTTCTTTCCACATGTGACCACTGCATAGCCGGTACTGTGAACTGACTTGACTGCGGCAGTCAGGTTATTGTTGGGTGTTCAAGATGGGACTACACGTTTCATGCTTTACGACATACTCCATTCCATAACAGTTATTTATTTTGAATGGCAGTATTTCAGTATTGGTTCATGCTACATGCTAATCCTGCATAGTGGATACTGTGAACTTAGTTGCCTGCTGTGATAGATCTATTTCTTGTTTCAGCAATTGCCGTACATTATAATATACAACACAAAACAATATGTTTGCAATATTCAATATAAAAGCATTCAATGAAAGAAAAGTTAAAATCAGCTCTGATACCGGAGAACATCTCACTTAATTCATATATTAACCGTTTTGCTGTACATAATAGGAATTGGAATCGATTATTTTTAGGAAAAAAAATATGCTCTCTTGCACGGAACTTTTACCAGACTTTTTGCCAAAACCCCCCCCAAAATTAGCCATTTTTTAGCTATTTCCTTCGCTCCTTCGAGTGGGGTCCACAAACCATGGACACCTTTAGAGTGCCCAGAAAACAAGAACCCAAAGTTTGTGTGGATACCAGTTGTGAAAAATAAAAGTTAAGAAGGTTTAAGCGTGATCTACCTTAAATATAAAAAAAGGACTTAGCACTGTTTTTTTTAGGGATTATGGAAGTTTAGCAGTCAAGAGGTAATGCAGGCATTGGTGAGTCTTCTCAAAGGCTGACCTTGTGTTATAGTTAAAAGTTTCTTTCCAGTCTTTACAATCACTGGCTACTCACTATACATTTCCAAGTGCCAAATTAGTCTACACAGCAGCTGTATGTTTTGTTCACATCTGCAAGTGTGGGGTTTGTCGCCACTGATGCTGGTGTCTAGATACAGAGTTACTGCTGTTAGGACAGGAACTGGCTCATCTGTCATCTCACTTCCATGTGCTTCATAGCTGCACATAGGATTCTACTTGTTTAGTACTGAGGACCTGGCTACAAGTTTGGCAGTCCTCCTGTAGGGCCGCCACCGATGTGCCATCAGGAGGACTGCCAAGCCCACTTTGCACCAGCCTTCCGGGTTCCCACTTGAATCCACGGTGGGTGGGCAGTGCTGTAGTGGTCACACGGGGCAGCTGTGTTAGGCTCATAGGAGAGCCTTAACAGCAGACCCCCACCGTGACAGCACCTGCAGCACGTTCCTGCATAGAGTGGTATGCGCCATGTTGTGCATGCCACACCCTGCAGGAATGGGGGTGCAATTCCAAGGGGGCACAACATGTGCCCCCCTGCATGCACCCCTAGGCCCAGAGGTAGCAGGATTTTCATGTCTGACACCCTTTTCATGGCAGCTCATTGGATTTGAAAGTCAGAATATGCTCAGCAGTGCTGCATCAGCACCGCTAGCATATCCTGCCCCTTTACGCTCCACCACCGCCACAGGATCCAGGATCCCTCCAAAAGCTGTGGTCCTGTACGACCACCAAACTTGAAATATGGTGGGCTGAAACACAGTGGTGGCAGTTGTCAGACCGCCCCCACGAGTATGGCTGTCCCAGGACCGCCGTACTCGGAATAAGTGCCTAGATGATTTTGAAATTATTTGCAATTTGTAAACCATTGTTCTTTTTATATAAAAAAAGAATTAGTTTGAAAATGGAAGCAGTAACCCTTTTTGTGCGTGTCTGAAATAAGTAAAATGTTCCCTTCCAACTAATCAGATTAACATTTTATTTAAAATGCTGAAAGGTATCCGGAGTATTATGAAAGATACCGCTAATAAGGGGAGGATTAAAATTCATTCATTCGTTAATCACAACAATCTTAATAACTCTGAAGAAGTAACAATCAGCATGGATACATAAACATAACCGGGTAAAATCATAAAAAGCATATTTTTAATTATAATTTGTTATTCAACACCTAAGGGAAAAGAAAGTCCCTTTACTGTAATAAAGTGTACTGTTGCACATAAAACCTGCACAGACTTGTAGCGAATAGTTGTCAAATAATAAGTAATACATTTAATGAAGCAACATATTTGATGGTGCTTCTCATCGCTTGCACAGCCTGTTGTGAATATACAGCAAGGTGATGATGATGACGCAACAGTGCACCTTTAACAATCTCTTGTAGATTATGTTTTTTGACACTTTTGAATGTTTGACAGTCATGACCTGCAATATAGAACTCTCACCATTACATGATACTAAGTTAACCACATACATCCTTTCCAATTTTTTGTTTATAATCTCTTGAGAACGAATTAATAGATTCCTCTAATTGCACTTTGAATTGGTAAAAAGGTTAAGAGAACTACATACATTTTGAACCTGAAAATCAGCTGCAATTTAGTCACCATAAATTGTGCCCCCCATTGGCTATCAGACAAGTTCAGATTTAGTAATAGGTGTGTGCATACTTCACTGTGAGAGACCTCATGTGTTAGGTGATGAGGATGTTTTTGGGGATCAGTTAATTCATATTCCCAAATTTCTCATTCACAAAACTAAGAAAATCATCTAAAAAAGGGCAGTAGGGGTATAATTGTTGAAAAGAGGTCTATGATCTGATTAACTTCCTTGTGATTGTGCCACACCAATATGGCGGAGACAAACAAATGCGGTGTTTCTAATTACAAAGTCCACTGTGTGCATGCATCCCAGTTCCTACACAGCGTGGACTTTATAGTCCATGTCGTGCAGGAACCGTTTTTGGCATTCCCATTTTTTGAGGCACAGCAGTGGGAACGTAAATACAAAAGCCCACCAAACACGAGAAACACTCGTAATCTGGCGGGTGGCCTGACCACATGTTTGGCAGTGCAGCGGCGAGGCAAACTCGTAATCAGGCCCTTAGTTTCCAACACTTTCTTAAAAATGGTTTATGTTGGAATGTGATTATTTCATTTTATAATTTTAGACTGAAGTTCTTTGTTTTACATTTTTTTGTATCTAGTTGAAATAGTTTGTGTTATTTCATCAGTAGAGTTGATGGTTAGAAATTTCATAAATAATGGTTATTTGTATGTTTGTAAGGAATAATCTAATTAATTTCATTTTTTTTTAGAAAATAAAGACATGTAGCACACTTATCTCATTTTATTTATGTTTTCAAAGTTTATTTAATTTACATATTTAAATATATTTAATTCTTATTGTTTAGGGTACATTTTCTACTTTTATTTTCCATTGTTTAACACTTTTTTAACATTCCTTAACTTTTTTTACATACATACTTGCAATATAATTTGAACATACTTTTTTTAGAATACATTAAATACAATTTTAAAACATTTTGAAGACAGTTTTGACATGTTTTACATGTGTTCATGTGTTACATTATTTCCATCTTATTTCTACAGGGAGATTGTCTTTTTTAGTTTTATTTAGCAGCCATTTGATTTTTACTGCTACATTCTATTTTGTAATCTTTTTTTGTTATTTTTAGTCTAATTTCCGAAACCAGGTCACAGCAAGGTGCTTCTCTTTGTATGTCAGTTTTTTAAAGGATTTATTAAGGGTTTTAGGGGTAGGGAAGGTTTGCGGCAAGTCCTAGAAGTTCAATATAGTGTTGTTTGTGGTTAATGTATATTAAGATGCATTATTAGTATTGTTTTTCACTAGTTTGAAGTTTCAATTTTCCGTATTATGTTTTAGTAATGTATTGTTATGTTAAATTGTATTATGTTACAGATACTTTGATGATTAAGGGACTCATTGTGATAGCGGTTGGATCGCCACTAATAGGCCATCAGTGGCAGTCTGAACGCTGACAGGCCTTTGGTACCACCCCCACACTTTAATGCTGGCGGTCAGACCACAGCAGTCTGAGTCCAGACCACCACCTCTGCCAGGATCTCAGAACCCGATGGGGCTTCAGTGTGAGTAGCGGCACAGAATGGCAGTGGTGCCGAACCAGGCAACGCCATCAGGATTTCTATATCCCTTTCTGAGAGCCTGTTCATGGCTGGAACACCACCATGTACAAGCTGTCAGAAAGGGACATTGTGGACCCCAAACAGGTAGTGCCCCCACTCACTTCCATGCACCGTGTGCCATGCGTGACATGGTGCATGGCACACAGTCAATGGAGGTACAGGAGGAGCTCCTTATCATGGAGGTGTGATGTATGTCTTGGATTATAATGTGTTTTACGAGCTTGTTTTCTTATTAACTTTACATCTTTTTGTCTACAAACGTGTCCGATGGGCACTGGGAGTTTCCGTTTAAAAATAAAAATAAAAATTTGGTTTATAATAAACACATGCTTTTTGCTTTGATTTCCTTAGTTCTTGAGCAGTTTGTTATGGTTTCTAAATATTTAGGATTGCTTTGAGGGATCTTTATTGGATTTGTTTAATTTTTGTATTTTTGGGGCGGCTTTTAGGCAATATTTTCTTGTTTTGAGTCGATTACTATTTTTGACTTTGTGGATACAGATGAAGATCTGCAGCTACAGAACAGTAAGTCCTATCTATTTCATTTCTTTTGGGTTGGAAATATTATATTTTATTGTTTGTGAAAATATGTGATTGTTATTTGGAATTGTGAAGTTTACGTGTTGTAATTAATTTTTGTGATAGATTGAGTTTGTTTTGTAGTATCTTAGTCGGTGATGGTTACATTTTTTATTTAAATAATTTATATATGATTTTACTATCTCAGTCTTCATTAACATTGGACTTTTTAAATTTTTAGACTGCCATAATAAAATATTATATTTATTATTTTTAAAGAATGATTTGTCATGTTGGTTTAGATTTTGTAATAGTTTTTTAGGACTTTGGTAGGTTACTATTTATTTTATATGTTCTTAGCTATCATTTCTAAATAATGTACTCCTTTGTTATTTATGTGGAGTTTGAATTTAAATTGTAGCATGTTGTACATTCTTTTGGTTTGTTTGCTATGTTTGTGGGCAATTTTTAATTGTTGGCAGCTTTTCTGTTTTTGTAGAGTGTAGTTTGGGATCTGTGTAGTGTGGATTGGAAGGCATTGTACCATCCTTCCACTGCGTTATTTGTTTTGGCTTCCTGAACAACGTGCTGTAATAAACATTCCAGCATGGTATTTGGAATTTGGGTTGTCACCTGTGTCTGGAGTGATGCAGTCTGCCAACCCATGTGTTTTTCAAATAATCCCTTAGAGAACTTGGTTTTTCTTCATTTTTATGGTTGAAAGGGCTTTCTATTAGGATATTGTAGTGGCTAGCTACCTCTGTGATAGGGATCTAGGCTACTGCTATCATTTTTTTTATTTCAAAGGCAAATTGACTGTTTGTAGAATAGTCTACACATAGGGCTTGATTATGAGTCTGGTGGTCCATGGACCGCTATTACAATTAGGGCAGTCGGACTGCCATTACCACCTTCTGTGGTCCTGACAAGCATATTACAAGTTTCCGTTACACCACGGTTTTCATGGCGTCTCCTTCTCCATGAAAACTGTGGCGGAGAGGAAACAAAGGGGACCCTGCATGGCCCAATGATGCCTCACGCCATGTGGAAGCTCACAGGAGGATACAACATGTGCCCCCTTGTATGCATGCACACCAGTTTCTGCACAACATCGACTGTTTTTAGAGTTCCCATTGCAATGCCCATTTTTAAAGGCACCGCTGTGAGAATGCTAAAGATAGCTGGCCAGACAGGAGGGATCTTCTAATCTGGTGGGTGGCCCGACCACAGCTTTGGTGGTGTAGCGGTGAGGCAGACCCTGCACTGCACCGCCAAAGTTGTAATTAGGCATTTAGTCAGATTGTCCAAAGTGTCTACACATATTTTGATTGAAATTATAGTAACAGCTTTGTATTGCTTTGAGGGGGTACATTTTTTAAATGGTTTGAATCATGGCTTGCTCAAAGCTTATGATCATTTTTTGAGTGTAATATGTATTTGTTTTATGCTTAATGTTGTTTAAGTGTCCATAGTAAGTGCTGCTTTGTTTATTTGGTAGTAGGGCTTATTTAAAAGGGATATTTGTGTTTTAATATTCACCATTTATTGTGTATATCTGAGGGAATCATTTGGGACACCTTTTGGAGGTCCCAGCCATCATCCAGGTTTGACAATGGCTTAGGTTTAGTAAGTAATTTGCTGTAGGGAATATTAGGATTTGTTTCTCATTGTTTAGGTTGTCATATAAAAGGAAATGTTCCTCATTATGTGTCTTTGTCAAATGTTAAGGTATTTGTATTTCTTGATATCTTCTAGGGACAGGAGGAGCATCACTGGGGGCCTCTTTTAGTTCATGCAATCAAAACGTTTTAAAGGGGGTATAGCTGGTAGTTGGCCGGTGATGTGATTGTGGACTTAGGGGAGTATATCTTTAAGGATTTTGGTTGTGGGTTTCTGGCAGCTAGTGCTTGTCTCTTTTATATCCTGCAATTCCTCCCTTACTTCTATTTCTGTCACATTTGGGGGGGGGGGGGTGGCTGTGCTCTCCTTCATGAATTACAACATCATCTTTTGTAGTTGCCCTTCCATAGCATGCATTATAATACAATTTGGTGCATTTCCAATTCATACTTTCTGTTGATGCACTTCTTGGCTGCAGGTGTAGCCTATGGGATTTAGTAATTGCTTTCCTTTCTGTGATGTTATGTATTTTGCTGCCTCTGTCATTGTATCTGAAAGTAGTGTAATACTTTAAGTATATACATATATTTTAAAGTTTGTATGTTTGTTATTTACATGTCAAATTATGCAGCTACTTTTATTTTGTATTCTTACATGTATGTTCTGTTTAGACGTTTCCCTCTTTTTTGCATCTTTTCCATTGAGGGTCTTCTAATGTGGAGCAGGTGCTTTTTGTTTTGTTGGATGAAAAAAAAGGCAGTTTCATTTGAAATGTTAATTTGTTGGTAGTTTGTAGAGGTTGAGGTCATTATGTTTATCTGTACATGCTATTTGGGTGAGTTTATAGTTTTCTAATCTATTTATTTATGTATACGTACTTTGTAATATCATTTTGCTGGTTTTTGGTTGTTGTTTATTTCTATCAACTAAACCCTTTTCCAAGTCATAGTTTTTTCCTTTTAGGAAGTCTATGTATAGAGATAGAAGTTTGAGAGTATTTCATTTATTATTTGCTATTTTTAAGATTATTAACAAGTATAAATCAATTTAAAAATCCAGCAGAGATTCTCCTCCCTGCAGCATTTGTTGTTTTGAAGTATTTTTAGTTTATTTATCATTTTGAAACATAACAAAAAGGAAACATACAGGTCACATTGCAGTCACATCAGGATCAAATATTGGGACAAGATAAGTACATTCAAGCATTAGGATGCTAGCGGTACAATACAGCAGTCATGGTCAAATGGGACAGGGGCTGCACTACAAACAGATGGCGGGGTTACAGGACAGGTGTACAGGGTGGGAGAAGCACTATGTACATTGCTCGCTGGTATGGTGATGCAAGTGACCCATACACAGGTATACAGGTCGTGGTGCGTATGGCTGTTAACTCGGTGCCTGGGTACATAGAAATGGTGGCTAAGAGTATTGTGCTGATTATATGTTCGGGTGAGGTTATGGAGGAGTGTGCAGTGGCGGGGTGTCAGATGTTGTATCAGTATGAGCAGTCTCCCATGCAATGAACGGGGCGGGGCCCAAATATCCCTTTGCCGCTATGCAGTGAGCATCAAGTCCCAATATGCAGCAAGCATCTCCTGACAGTAGGTTACGTCCTTTATCCACATGTGACATTGGACGCGCTAGTTGAACCCCAGTGAATAGCAATGCGGCGCTTGGCCAGGAGGAGCATCAAGGCTGACAGGCGGCCAGTTCCTGGAGGGGCGTTGGCTACGTGGCCCAGGAGTGCTGTTAGGGGAGTGCAGGCATGATAAAACCTGGTCACTTCTTGAATGATGTCAAACACCGTCCCCAAAACAGTGCAATGGGGCCGCAAAGCCATGCTAAGTTTAGGAAAGAGGCCTGTGCTTCCGCGCAGCGCCAGCATGAAGTATCGGGTCTCAGGCCCATTTTGTGTAATTGCAATGGTGTGCGATATAGCCTATGCAAACATTTGAAATGTAACAACTGCAGCTTGTAGTTGGGAGAAAGGCGTGTGAGTTGAGCACAGCAGAAGGACCATTGTTTGTCTGTGGGCGGAGGGTCAAGGTCCAGGGACCACTGCGCCAACGCATTAGGTGTAATAATCGAGGTACAACGTTGTGTGTTGCTGTAGATGCGGGTTATCAGCTTCTTGGGCGATGGATTCGTTAGTATGTTTTCTAGTAGGAGCAGGGGTGAGGGTGCCGTGGGAAATGAGCAGTGTGTTTGCAGACAGTTGGCTTAGAGCTGGTGGTAGAGCAGCATTTCCAGGAGGGGTGTGTGTGTTCCGTCCGAGGTTTGTGGCCAAGATAAAAATGTATTGGGTATAGGTCAGCGAAAACGGATTGCCCCATTTGGCTGGCTCTCTGAATATAGCCGGTGTCTTGCAGTGGGTGAAAACTAGGATGATGAGCTAGTGGCATAGGTGAGGCGTATCGGAACTGCAGTTTCGCGCAGCGTCTACGTCCCTCCCATTCCCAACGCAGAGTTTCCACTGTGTTGATTTCTGCTTTTGACCTCTTGTAGGTGTAATAAAGAACAGCTGGTAGTGCTGCAGGAAAAACAACATCTTTTTCTACTGCCACATGGAGGTTGGAATGGGATGGGGTGGATCCAATAATAAAGGTATTGAGCCTGAGCACTCAGAGCATAGAGTTTAAAGTCCGGTGCCCCAAGACCTCCCTGTACCAGTGGTAGTGTCAGGACCTCCCAAGAGATACGTGGCTGTTTACCCGCACAGACTAGAGAACTTAGAAGGGAGTGCACACGTTTGTAGAAGGCCTGCATGAGAGGAAGAGGGATGTTGGCAAACAGGTACAGAAACTTGGGCAGAATGATCATCTTAGCTATTGCTATCCTACCAGCAAGTGATAAGCTGGCCATAATTCATGCAGCAAATCTTCTGTATCTCCCTGGAGAGCCATACTCCAAGGTATTTAACCACTGAATCTGCCCAAGTCAGCGGGATCTTGAGGTCCAGCGCCATTGGGGCCGGTGTTAAGGCGAGGAGGGTCAATTTAGCAAAGTTAACCTGTATGCCTGGTTGAGGTTAGATTCAGGCTTGCGGACGTATAGTGTGATGTCATCAGCATATAAAAATATAATCAGTCCTCTATCCGTGAGGCCTAATACCCTGGATGTGTGATGCTGGCGCATCCGAGCCGCGACAGGCTCCATTGCTATCGTGAATAATAAAGGGGACAGGGGGCATCCCTGTCTAGTGCCTTAGGCAACGGGGAACGGTTCCGACAGAAGGTCGTTCACCCTGAGTCTGGCTGTCGGCTTGGTGTAAAGCAGGTGTATACGTTTCAGGAAGTTTGGGCTTATGCCAATCCTGGGAAGTATAGTAAATAGAAACGGCCATTCAAGGGAATCAAATGCCTTCTTTGCATCTAGGAACGCAGAGAGTGCAGGAAGGTTGAGGTCTAGTTGATGAAGTATGGGTAAAAAGGTGAGTAGATTGTGTGAGGTGGACCTCCCTGGGATGAAACCGGATTGATCTGACGTGCGACGAGGAGTAGGAGCGGCTGTGATCTATTGGCTATCAGTTTGGCCAGTATTTTCACTTCTATGTTGACAAGGGAAAGCGGGCGGTAAGAGTTGCATTTATTTGCTGGTTTATCTGGTTGCAAGATTATGCCTCTTGTAGCGTCGGGGGCGGTGACCTTTTTCTAGGGATTCTTGGTATACCTCTGGCAGGTAGGGGGCAAGTTCGGTGGCATAGGTTTTATAGAATGATGCTGGTAGGCCGTCTAGGCCAGGCGCTTTGTCTCCAGGCAAATTGTTGATAACTTGGATAATGTCCCCTATTTTTTGAACGGCTCGTCTAAGTTTTCGCGATGGGTGTTACTCAGCCAGACTAATTCGATGGAGTCTATATAGTACAGTAACTCCAAATTCGGGCCTTCTTGGGTCGCTGTGTAGAGGCATTCATAGAATCTCCTCATTCTGTCTAGGGTAGCAGTCTGGTCACGTACAGGCTATGGCTTTGCCCGGGCGGTCCCCCTCCCCATATCTATGGGCTCTGACATGTTTCCCCAAAAAGTTTGTCTCGTGGAGCGCTTCGTCGTCGTATTCTGATATTTTCCCTCGGATGGTGGTGAGGTGTGTCTGCAGACCTGTTTGAAAGTATATTGTCTCCGCTTGTTGTATTTCCTTCTCTATCCGTTCCAGGGTGGAGCGGATGGATTTTAACACCCCCAATTGTTTGGCTATATATACACCTCACACAACAGTTTTAAAGGCTTCCCATAATGTGGAAGGGGAATCAACAGATTGTACATTTATGTTCAGAAATAAGGAAGGTGCTCTCGATGCGAAGTCAATCAATCAGGCCAAATTTGTTAAAAAATACTTCTTTTATTAAGTTAATCATAAAACCGGCATACAGCCAACGCGTTTCGTTCCCAGTTGCCAGAGGGAACTTCGTCAGGGCTCAGAAATATCCGACTAAGGAATCATTACATAGTATGTTATGGAAAGATATACAGTTCCAATACGCGATAAACCTCAAGTCAGAAGTGGGCATATGTTGTAAGATCTCAAATCGAGAAAACACAAGGTTAAAAATGTCAAGTATATTAAAAAGCACACGAGTCCATGGATAGCTCCTTCTTCAAAGAGTTTTATAATAAAGAGTTCTTGATGTGAGGCCTTTACGGAGCAAAACGTTTGAGTCACGGCATACTAACCGGCATAGCTGTTGTACATTTATGGCGAAGTATTGCAGGAGTTCCTCACGAACCTCCATTCTAAATACGGTGTCATGCATCGAATGTGGTGGCAATCGCCAACTAAAGGCGCGCGGCCTAGTTAATGGTATAGTCCAGGTGAGTTGGACCGGGGCATGGTCCGAAAGTGTGCGCGGGGCATGTTTGATGCTAGTGGTCCAGGAGGCTACGTCTGGTGTGACTAACCAGTAGTCCAGACGGGACGAGGCGTTGTGGCAGGTTGAGATGCACGTGCCCTCGCGGGTGTCAGGGTGCCATAAGCACCAAGTATCTATTAGGCCATAGTCCAGCGCTATGGAGATGAGTGCTGCAGTGGTTTTGGGGTGTAAATGCCTGGATGTCCCCACATGGTCCAAGGAGTCCTGCATGACAGCATTAAAATCATGTCCTCCCCCATAAGAGTTATCTTTGACCATATGGATTCAAATAGGGCCAGGTCATCGACATTAGGGCAGTAGATAGCCGCCAAGGTCAGAGGTGTTGTATGCAGTGTGCATCTTAGCAGTACATATTGCCTCTCAGTGTCAACACACGAGTCGGTTGCAATCCAGCCTATATTGCATCGGATAAGGATGGCAGTGCCTCGGGCGTAGTTAGAATATGTGGCTAAGTGGATCTCCCTCCAATATCTATTGTGTAGCTTAGAGTCCATGGTATGCATAAGGTGTCAATGTTGTGTCTAATGTGTGAGTCTCGCCTTTCTATGGTTGTTCAGACCGCATATGTTCCAGGTTAGGAGAGATACTTCAGTCATTTGACGTGGTGTTTGACGCATTGTGCAGGTCGCCAGCCTGTAGTGAGCAGATTGTTGGTTGAGCAGAAAGTGGCATCGCGCTTTGGTTCTGTGTATCGCAGAAAGCGGTGGGAGCTATATCTCGTCGTGCTAGGTGGAGGAGATAGAGTGAGTAACGTCAAAGTGACTTCAAACGCCCAACTGTACTTACATGAACCCATGCCCCCCCCTCCATTCCAACCCCCCAATTAGGTTGAGAATCCCATACCTCCCCCACCCAAGCAAACCCAAACTAAGAACAAACGGTTGAAACCAAGGGAGATCTCCCTGTGGGGCATGGGTCACCGGCGTACTGCCCTGCAGGGCAGGGTGGCCGGGTGTGCATGGTAATATAGAGGTGCAATTATGAAACGCGTACAAAAAGCAGTAAGTGTTCAAGCGGTAGGACGTGGACTTCTATTAGATAGCTACAAGTCAGCAGCATGGGCAATGAGCTGAGGGCGCAGCAGCTCGCGTTTATCTGTCCCAAGTTCAATTATTGTCGCTGAGTCTATCTGCCGCTTCCGCTTGCGTAGACGTTTTGGGCGAGGATCAACCCGGGCAAATGTGTGGCGAATTTGAGTGCAGATTTGGCATCAGTGAAGAAGTGTGCTTGGCCATCATGAGAAATCTTCAACTTTGCCTGTAGAGCATTGCATAAGGGATGGCAGAGAGCTCGAGTGGGCAATTTGCAGGCATACATTGTTTCTGTGCGGCTTGTACCGTGTGCGTAAAATCCTGAAATATGGAAATGTTATTGCCCTGGTGGGTGATGGGGCCATGCTCCCTGGCCACTTTTAAAACTGAGTCTCTGTCCCGGTGGTTCTAAAAGCGTGCAACAATGGGCCTAGGTGTACCGGCCACCGGTGGTTTAGGGCCAGGTGAGCGGTGCACGCGCTCCAACACAAAAAAACACAGAGAGCGCTGTCGGGAAGTGATCGCGGAGCAGAGTTTTGACAAAAGGCTCAATTTTTGAGATCCTAGGCCGCGCCTCCAAATCTTTGTTTTTGGCTTTTATCACTGAGAGAACCTTTTCCATGTTAAGGAGGTGTTCTTTGGAGTCAACTTGGTACTTGTGTGCTTCTCCCGTGCCATTCTCAAGAGCGTACAGTGTGGGTTTGTGTGTTCACCTGGCGCTTTACCATATCTGGCCCCACTGTCAGGGCGTCAAGTTTGGTATCCATAGATTTAAAGTTAGAGTGGACCTCCAGCATGATAGCACGCAGGTCTTCATCTTGTTTACCACTAGTCAGGGGGGCTTCATTGTCAGGATCAGCAATATTGTCTCCTTTGCGGGTAAGACACTTATTCTCGAATGGCAGCTTCGCCTGCTTGGGGTCGGTTTTGCCCATGGCGCAGAGTGTAGGAGACAAGTAATCCAGCTGGAGTGTTAGTCCCAGAGAATCCCTTTATTGGCATTGCTTCAGGCTGTTACTTCCGAAGGAGGGGGCGCCAGTACAGCCTTAGTGGCCGCTGAGCGCTAACCTCCTCTGACGGGCTGGGAAGCGCCTATGGGGCTCAGGCAGTGCTTCAGGAGGACTGCCAAAGAAGAGGTGACCAGCGCGTAGCCAATGCCTCACACATCGCCCCGCTCCAGCTTCTCCACAGCCCATGCTCAGCACCCCATAGCACCGTGCCCCAAATGCCTGCCCAGTCCCAACCCAGCTCACAGCGGACTGGTAGCCCACAGCGCCCAGGAGGTGCCTCATGGCAGCCCAGCAGTCAGTGCCCAGTATAAAGGAGCTGGGGCACACTGGCCTACTCACGGTATCGCAGGTCTGCTCAACTGGGCCTACTCGCTCCTCAGTGGGATCGAGCGCCGCCGTAGGAGGCGGCTCTTACTCTTCGAGATCCAGCAGCATCGTCCGCCTGCTCCCCCGCGGTCTCACGTATGGCGTATGCCAGCTCCCGCAGTGGAGCCCATCGCAGTAGCGGGGGGTCAGCAGTCAGCGTCACACTCCCCGGCACCTCACAGGGGTACAGCGATATCCGCAGCAGCCGGGATCGTCAGCTACCTCTTCCCAGGCTCCGATGTCTCCCAAGATGCAGCAGAGGCCAAAAGAGCGGCCCACAAGTCAGCGCTGGCCCGATGAATGCCAGGCACCCGTGCCTCACAGCAGCATACAGAGTTCGGCGGGTCCCAATCGTGGGGTTAGCTGCGCCAGCTCACGCCTCAGCAGGAAGGAGAAATGTAGAGACGGCGAACTCTGCTGCAGGCGTCGCAGCCCAGGATTCTCCACTATGCGAGGATAGTAGCCATCGTTCTGGTTTGCCAATCCCCCTGAAAAAGGTATGGGCATGCTCCGCTTCTTTTGTAGAATCAATACCTGTAAGGTAGGGAGTGCAGGCACCTTGTTAGCAGGAGGATGATTTAGGATAATGTGCCCGGCAAGCAGAGCCCCTTTAGAAGGCAGACATCTTGCTGCACTGCCAAGTCACGCCCCCTTTTTTGAAGTATTTAGTTGTTTAAATTAGTGTGCCTTTTATGTTGTTGATATAATTGTTTATCTGACTTAAATGGTTAATGTTGTTTATACTTTTAACTATTTGTTTGTTTAGTTTTAGTTTGAATACTTTTATCAGTTAGGTCCTTCATTGGTAAATGCTAATTTAGGTTTTACATATAATGTATGACATATACTCTGATAGTTTTGAAAAAAAATGTATTTATATATACATATTTACTAATATTAAGGTTGTTTTCTAAATATTTGTAGTTAATGCTAATATTATTTTGAGTTGCAGTATCATGATTTTATCTATATACTTTTTTGGGGTGAATGGTAAATATTTTGGTAAAGTAATATATTTATATTAAATTCTAACATGTGTATAAAATGTTTTAGGCCTATTTCAACTTTTGTGAGTAAAGGGATTTTTTTAGATTTATTAATGAAGATTTAATTATTTTGGCAATAATATTGTAGTCGATATTGTGTGAATCAATATTTTTGACATATTATCTATTTTAAAACAATATCTGTGTTGTAATTTTTTGTGGTTTTACTAGTTCAGTATAGGAAGTCGATATTTTTGTTATCGATATTGAATTTTTTATATTTTTGTGTTTTGATATTGTATGCAGTGATATTATGTCAGTGATCTATGGCGAATTCTCAAAAGTTAATTGGCCAGTATTTATAAGCCTCACTAATTTATTGAGTGTCTGCCTTGAGGCCCATCAGATCCTAAAAGCACCACTTCTCCAAAAATCTGGTTCCTAACATGCTACCTGAAGACTTCAAAAATACAACAAGAACTGTTTGATGCAGATGAAGATAAAAAGATAAGAAAACGTTTCCACTTGCTGCTAAGAAGAACTCCTGTCTGACTTCCTGTTTGGCCAAATATTGAAAAGAGGGTTTCCAACATTGGATTTGAATCTCTGAAACTAATCTTCTGGGTTAATGGTGCTGGACTCTTGCTTACCCATGGGCACATAATGGTCCTCTTATCTAAAATGGACAGCATGGAGGTTCCAACAAATTGTAGAGGCTGTAGCCACCTAGTAGTGAATGAGGAGACCAGTTGCAACTGGAATTTCTTCTGCCTGCCACTGTAGCCTGGCTGCTATAGTTTTAAAATTGCAACTCGATCTGTCAAAATAAAACCTTTCTGACACGCAAAAACCTCACTTTTAAATATGTATAATTCACCCCATTCGTCCCATCTCCTTACTCCCTATTCTATCTAAAATTTTAGAAAAACACATCCACCTTCAGTTGACACACTATGCGAACACTTACCAACTTCTTCACCAATCACAGTCTGGATTTAGGGCAGGTTTCTCAACGGAAACTGCGCTGCTGGGTGTCACTGAGACTATTCGCCAGAAATTGGATAATGAAGAAACAGTAGCGCTCATCCTTTTGGATTTGAGCGCTACTTTCGATACCATCTCTCATGAGGTGCTCTTAAACACTCTGAGTAACGTAGGAATCAGAGGGGATGCTTTGAAATGGATTCAAGACTTCCTTTCAAATAGGACATTTCAAGTTTTTTCTCAAAACACATGCTCCAAGATCCATTCTTTCAGTCATGGTGTACCACAGGGATCTATCCTGAGTCCACTTCTCTTCAACATTTACGTTAAGCCTTTGGCTGAGTTGGTTGAGGAGGCGGGACTCACGATCTATTCGTATGCAGACGACTCACAAATTATTTTTTCTTTGACGGCCCAAAAAGTAAATGACATCTCTGCGCTTAAAACTGGACTGAATAACATCGCAACTTGGATGAAGGAAAATTTCCTAAAACTAAACGGTGAAAAAACAGAGGTGATCATTTTAGGGAAACAGAAACATCTATGGAGCCATCAACATTGGCCAGAGAAAATGGGCAATCTCCCTAACCCTGTTTCACAAGTGCGTAATCTGGGTGTGCTCCTGGATGATTCTCTGAGCATGCATGCACAATCAGTCAGAGTGGCAGCCACTTGTTTTTCCATCTTACGATGGCTGAGAAAAATCTGCTGGATGCTCCCTGAATCAACTAGGAAAACAGTGGTGAACACCTTAATAACATCCCGTTTAGATTATGGGAATGTCCTTTATCTGGGATCAAATAAAGCCAATCTCCATCGTCTACAAATGGCGCAAAATGCGGCAGTCAGATTACTATGCAATATACCTAAAAGGGAATCAGTCTCTACATTCCGGCGCAAACTGCATTGGTTGAACATTGAAAATCGAGTGAAATTTAAAGCTCTCTCCTACATGTATAAAATAAAAGCCAATACAGCCCCGAGGTACCTTTGCTCATTGGTAAACACATATATTCCATCCAGGAACCTCAGATCGGCCACCCAGGGCCGTTTCAGAATTCCAAAATTTAAACGCACCCGCATAGGAGGCAAATCCTTTGCCTACTTAGGCCCATCTCACTGGAATTCTCTCCCTATTTCATTGAGAAATGAGCCTAACTATTCCAGTTTTCGAAAGCTGTTAAAAACCTGGTTATTCGATAAATAAAAACAATACCATCTCTTCCCACCTGCAACAGCTAAATGCGCCGGGAAACCCTTTTGGGTAGCCGATGCGCAGTACAAATGCAAAAAATAAATAAATAAATAAATAAATGTAAGCCTTGTAGCCCACAAGGCAGGCTGCATGATATTTAACAGCAGGAGATTATGAAATTTAAATGCAACATGTACATACCCTGATTAGCATCCAAAAGCTATGTTCAATCTAGAAAAGCTGGCTTGCCCATATAGGATTACTTGGAAGAAATGTTAAATATTATTTCTGCTATCTCATACCAGGGACCATCTAGGATAATAATTTAATGGCTGTTTTTAACATTTATTAAAAGCACAATATAATGGTGAACTCATATTTTTTGATAAATATTAGGGAAAGGGACTTTTAGGAAATTACCCTTTTCATGCCTGAAGCATTTGGAGGCAAATTTGCATTAGCCTCCAAATGTCATCAGTGGGTGAATAGCCCTAAAGAGGTGCAAATACTGTTGCCATGGAAGGAACAATGGTCTGGGAGTGGGGTGATACAGTTGCTCCTCTGGCAGGAACACTATTTGGTCTAAATCCGGGAGCTCAATTTACTTCACAAGTGCCTCACTGGTCACATTGATGCAGCTCACACCTGCACAAGCCTTCACTTTTGTCTTCCTAGTCAGGCAGGCTCCAAACCCAGGGGGTGCTGCCTGAGAACATGTTTGGAGCAAATAAGGAAGAGGGATTGCTCATTACCATGACCAAAGCCCAGGTTTGTCATACAGGCTCCCAACAAGGAGAGAAGGGGGTTCTCCATCTTGGATTTAGTGATACTGTGGATTGTTTGTAGTAGGCCACAAAAGTGGGTAGAGTTACTCCCAGGAAATGTTACTACATTGGTTAGGGCAGGGCCGGGATTCACCACTATGCAGAGGCTGGTTCCAGGCTTTAATAGGACACCCCTGGTCATCATCATCAGAACAATACTGTACCTGTGGATGCACAGAAGAAGGACTGTATCTGCTGCTTGACATGTGAGAGGAGATATGGAGGGCTGGACCTACTCCCACTGCCTCTATCACTAGGACAAAGAAGTAGACTCCAAGGGCTAGTTGGCTGGCCTCCTGTGTAACATAGAGGGCTACAAGAAGCTTCAAGAGGCTGTTTCCTACAGAGCACAGTTGACCAGTACCAACTAGACCTGGCCTGGGTTTCTGCTGGAAGCCTCTGCTGGATTGAGTCTTGATTCCCAAGTACTGTTCCTCCCATCCTGGGACCCTTGACTGTGTCTAACTGAACTTCTGCTTATATTCCTGGGACTTAGAAATCTTTGTTCTTCAGACCACTGGAGGACCGGGAGGAACAAGCCAAGCTGATGTGCCCAAAGTGCGTTGCAGCTGGGCTGAGGAAACAGGTCTCCCCCACACAGAGATTTTCTGCAGTAGCAAATTCTTTTTTGCGGGCCCATGCATGGAAGGTATCCAGCCTCATAGAGCTCTCTTCAAGTGCAGCCTGCAGCCTTGCCCCACTAGAGGATTCCAAGCTCAATAAAAGAGAGTAAAGGCCTGATTTTAAATGTTGGTGCTAACATAATGGTATGTCCGCAAATTTAAATGCAAATTTAGATGTGGGCTGAACGTTGGTTTAATCACAGGGGAGACTTCTCCATCTCTGCTGTGATGAAACCTCTCCTATGGCCCTGTGTCTGTATGAGGCAGACCAGTAATTCTGCCATCCTGATCTAAAGGGGCAGAATTAGAGGTTTTCACTGCCTAGTATCACCAGGAACACCCTGGTGGTAAGGGGCAGTGAAAACTGCTACATGCTCCCCTTGCCAGGGAAAAGCTGAACAGTAAGTGTGCTGTGAATGTACACACAGTAAGTGTGCCTACAATGGTACATTACCTGAAGTACTGTGGGTACCATTTTGGGAAGCCCAGGCCTGCCTGTAAAGTTATAAGGAGTAGAGGAATCCATCAGTCAGATTTGTTTACTGTTGCATTCCTACGAGCTGGGTACAACACACATTGGTGGGAAAAGAAAGAGATTCCCTTTACCCTTCAAAAGGCTGTTCTTTGATTCAGTGATAGATCACAAGGAAATAACCTGGACATATTTCAGGAAAGGAGATAGGGCTGATAAGGGAATCATGAACAGTAAGGCTGAGGGTCAGGTATTAAACTTGTGATGCACATATCACTGTGGATGAAATCCAGGAGTGAACTCTGATCACTCCCATGAACTGTGCTGTAGGACAACCAGCTTCAGAGTCTTTCCTGCTGTGACAAACATATTCCACAAGGAAAGAAGAAACAGAGAAATGTACACTTCAAAATATACAGAATTCCAAATGAAAACTTCAAAGACTCAGACCTTAAATCAAATTTGGTGTCTTGAAAAGGACTATAAAAACGTGGTGATTGAGTCCCCAAAAATGTGTCATCTGCCAAGCATTCTGATGGGCTGTGTGAGAAGGGTATGCTCTACCTGACTTCTGTCTGAGACCAGAATTAGGAGCATGGGTCTGCTAGTCGCCCTGCTGTGTGAAGGGACATCTCCCAGAACAACAAGATCACCTGCCCTGTAGCTTGGAGCACCAGCATGTGCCTACTTGCCAAGACCAGTGTGTTCTATGAGTAAGAGGAGACCGTTGGAGGGAGCGATGTCCAGTTGAAAACCCTGGATTCCCAGAGCTAGGTATGAGGCTGTGCACTGATCTGGTCATAGCCCATGTGCAGTGTCATCTTGCTGACCCCTGTATGCCAGAAGGTGGCCACCAGAGACTGAGCCATGAGTCAAGCTCTGAGTGGGACTGGATGGACCATACTGATGTGCAGCGGTGACCCCTTTTGACTAAAAGCCGAAGAGTCGAAGGTGAACTATCATTTGGGCTAATAGTGAGCATCTCCTGGAGGCAGCCACTAATGAATGGGGAATATCTCTGTTACATGAAGGAGGGTAGTACAGGGACTTACATGACAAGCACTAGAGCCTCAACCTCAAGGGGGGTTGTGTTGTTGCTTCTGAATGCTGAATGCCTTTACATGTGTAGAGTTCAAAATAAAATACTTCCTTTTTGTATAAAACCAAGCTTTTGACTGGACCTTGACTGTTTCTACATATCGCCCCCCAACCACTGCTGGGCCTTCACTGCCTGACCACAGCTACCACCGCGAGTCAAGTGCAGGCAGAAAGGGTACCTGGCTCTTTTGCTTGGGATCCATAGTAAGTAGGGAATCAGAAGTAAAAGTTCTTAACTACCACAGCTGGATCCAGTAGCCCTTGCATACCCCCTGGACCTCTGAAAGGGTTTCTGGCAAATAGAATATATAATGGAAACACATTTTCCAAGGCATAAAAGACGTGAAAGGTAGGAATAGATAATCTTTTTTTTTCATCTGCTGTACATTGATCCCTTTCGAGTACAATGAAAGATGTTTACTGTTTTACCAATCATCATTTCTTTGTTTTTTTAAATATCCTTAAAGTGATTTACTGCATTGTTTGAAAGCAGTACATCCAATAATTGTATTGGATGCACTGCTTGCATTTTCTTGTCATTTTATGATTCTCTGGTCAATGAGAATTAGATTGTGTGCATAAAAGGGGGCAGATATTTTAATATCAACCATGTTTAGGGCAAAGTACTTAGTCCTACAAAGATGTTCAGTCATATATGCGGGGTATTGCTTAAGGTGGGTTGGGTCAAGAATGCAACCTTGCTTAAGAACTTTTGCTCATGATGTTCATTTTGATTTTAATTCTGGCTCGCTTATCCTCATGGAAATGTCTAAGGGCCTAATTATGAGTCTGGCGGTCTACAGACCACCAGACTCGTTCGGGCACAATGGTGGCAGTCTTCTAACTGCCCTATTACGACCAGGACAGTTGGCCCACCCTGGGACCAGCACAACTGCCAGGGATGTGGTGGTGCGGTGGTCTTGAGACCCTATTGTGCTTAGAGGGGCCGCTGCAGCCCTCTCAAGCATATTTCGAGTTTCCTCACTGCCACACTTTTTATAGCGGTGCGACCGCCATGAATCGTGTGATGGTGAGGGAACAAAAGGGATCCTGCGGCCCCCCTTGTGCATCAGCACCATGGGACACATGCAGGGGGGCACATGCTGTGCCCCCCTGTGTGCATGCAACCCCAGTACCTAATTGGTTTGGACTGCAGCAGTCCATGCCATGTAGGTACTGGTTTTGATATTACCATTGCCTATTTTTTTTTCTGAGTTTTATATAGTGCGAACATGACCGAAAGGTATCGGGTATCTGAGTGCTTTACATGAGCACCAGTTGCTTACACATGGACACATTCATTTCTGTTAGGCACAGGGGGATTAAGGGATTTGGCCAGAATCACAGGATTTGCAGCATCATCCCCAGATTTGAGATCGACCGCCCCAGCTGTTAGGCTACATCCTCTCCCCTATTATACCAGGCACCGCCGTGGGAATGCCAAAGAACTGCCGCCAGACAGGAGAAAACTCCAATCTGGTGGGCGGTTCAACCATAGGTTTCGCGAAGCAGGAGTGGGGCGGTCCCGCTCCCGCACTGCTAAACTCGTAATCAGTCCCTAAGCAACATTATAAGGGAGGAAATAATTTTCATTGCAAACATTGTTCATAACAGGCAATTTCACCCGACTATTCAAAGGGTGTGCTGTAGTCGAAAAACAACAGTACAGCTTTCACCCTTCTCCAAGAATTAAAGAAGCCATTTCATTCAGGGCCATTACACTATATGTAGTAGAAGACACCATTTAAACCCAGCCTTTTTTCACTGTACGAGTCAAATAGATACATACAGTGTTAGTCCCTAAGAGTGGACCATATTCGAAGGACTGGTATAAATGAGGTAAGGCAAGAGGACTACAGTGCTCTTAAATGGACAGTAAGTTTGTGTGAATAGGGGTTTTAATAGTGGTCGATTTGTTACATCAAAATAAATAATGTTTGTCTAACAAACTAACCAGAGGGTGAGTTGGACTAAGTGATTTTGTATGATTCTTGAGACACAAAAAAAGTACAGTGCACTAATTTCATACAAATAAAAGTAGAATGCACTAATTTCCCACATATAAACTATTCATAGAATAAGAGTACCAGCATAATTTGTTTGGTAAAATATTTTAGGAGAGGCATTCAGATGACATTTTTAGATTGTATTGTATTGTAATTTTATTTAAAGCAGTTAGTGCCCATAATGAAATGTAGAGTGCTTGATGCAGGGCAGCATGCTACTGAGGGACCAAAGAATAGTGGTTAATTTAGTGGGTATTGGTTACTTCATTAGTTTTTTGCTATTAAGGAACCCATTTCATGCATTTAATCAAGCTTCTTCATGGTAGATTAATATTAGTTGTGTGATCTTTAGCATGTCGGTTTACATGTGAGTTTCAGATGATAGCTGGTGATATTAATATATGAGCTACAGAAGATTTGGTATTGGTAGGTGGCATGGGTATAATTTTCAAACGAGAATGTCAGAAATGTGATTCTTGGTTGACTGAGGTATGCACCCAGGCCAGGCAGGAACGACCACTCTAGTCAGTTTAAGCTAGATGCACACTAAATTATAACCTGTGCTCACCCTTTGCAAGCTGGGCACAGAGCAGAGGCAGTGTGCACAGTATTTGGGCAACACACACACACACATACACACAGTAACACAATGAATGCACAACAAAAAGACTCCACACAGGTTTAGAAACACAGAGTATTCTATGCTTGAACAAAACAATACCAAAAATACAAAAATCCAATGTATAGAAGTTGAGAGAGCAAATTTTAAAGGAATAAATGCAGTATAATGCTTAGGAGCAAGTAATGCTAAAAAGGCTACTTTAGACGGTGCTGGACCTGGGCACAGTCATAGTTCGGACCGACCTCGATGGCGGGCTGGCCAGCTACAGGACCCATACAGGCCCAGTGAACAAAGTACCTTTCCTGGTCGCAAATAGCGAGATATGTCAATCTCGAGGCCTGAACATGCAGGATGCATTGCTCTTCTCTACGCATTGAAGGCAATACGTCAGTTCCGAAGTCGGATGCCAGAGTTGAGAGGTGTCGAGCAATGCGCGGGTTCTGCCATGCAGTTGAGGGGATGCGTCGATTGCACCAAGTTGCAGCGACGGCAATACATTGTCGGATTCGCCGATCACTGAAGGAAAAGTGCTGGTTCTGAGGCAATGCAGCGATTTTACTCCCACATCTGGGTTGATGAACCGGTTTTGCTACATGGAGACAGAAGATGCATCGAAATCCAGGTTGCAAGTATCTGGGCCACTTCCAGTGAGCCAGGCACAGGGGCAGGGGTAGGACTTGTATATCCCTAAGCCTCAAGCAACAGGAAGCAAGCCAACAAACCCTTGGAGAGCACTTGGAGTGAAGGCAGAGTCCAGATCTCCTTCAGCAGCAGACAGCAGGGAAACAAACAGAAAAGCAGGCCTTCCTGATCAGCAGTCCAGTTGAGTCAAATAACCAGCACAGCAGTTCTTCAGCCAGAGCTTCAGTTACAAGTCCAGTACTGTCTGATTTTTGGGGGTCAGAGACCCAAAAGTGACTTTAATGTGGGGGTGACTTCAAAGCAACTGTCTGAAGTGCAAAAGCATCCCTTTTAACCCAGTCCCTGTCTGCCACGCTATCTGTGGGGATAATCAGTCAGGACACTGCCTATTCAAGTCAAGTGCTAGCCCCTACCTTCCACCCAGCCCAGGCAAGGCCATCAGAATGCAGATCTATGTAGATGGGTAATCAGACACACCTATCCTTCCTGTGTTTTGGCTGTCTAGAGGGAATGAACAAAGTGTAGCTGTCACCCTCCCCAGACATGTATTAAAGACAGGCTGTCAGGCACAGTAATGTTAACTCCAACTTCAACAGTGAGGAGGATTTATCATTACCATTGCAAAGATATGAAACATGAAAAAGCTACTCCTATCTGATCAGCAATTACAGCTTAAGAGTGCATTAAGGAATTCCCAGTGCTAGCCTATGAGCGGGGCAGGCCTCACAGTAGTGAAACAGGATTTGCTATTATTATCATTATTTTCCATTGTGGAGGAGTATGAACACAAGGCAGTGCTTAATGTGTGCAGGTGTTTTCCAATGATCGACACAGGCACCTATTTAGGAATACAACTCCATTTATTTCAAAATAATAAAAGAACGCACCTCCCGGCCATCCCTACAGCTTCAGGTGAGTCATTTGTCATACTTGCTTAAATCTATCCATTAGTAGTTAATGCTGGAACTGCCATTTGGCAGCAGTGGCAGCAGCTGTGGGTGGTGCCGGCTGTAGTGGAATGCCTTGGGCCCTGCCGCTCAAATTTAAAAAAATAAAGCACTGACTCGAAGTGTGCCTTAGATAACTGTTTCACTCAAAACACTGCTGTCTCTTCCTTGTGCACGGCTTAACCAGCATCATAGGTATGCAACTCATTTTAAATTCAGTGCAGCACTATTTGTTAGGTCTCGCCTAGGCAGCGCTTGCACTGTCTCTTTGAGACATGCTGTATTTGGGATCTAGGCTTTAAGCTCAGCCCATGTTTTTAACTGGCTCCCTTGACTTTCTTATGGAAATGTTTTTTTTCTTTGGTTAATGTCTTTAGTAGTCCCCCCTTTTCTACTGTTGTAACCTGCATTGAGGACTGCCCCTGTTACATGTGACTTTAATAGGTACGCTTTATTTTCAATTTCTGAGCACTCTTTTCTTAATCAAAGCTTGAATCGCAGGCACAACAGCCCCTTCCACGACCCCACTTCCCCGACATGCCCTCTCTTCAGTCTGCAATGCCTACTCCTCCTCCCTTCTGTAGGAAGATAGGATCTGACTGCATGGTTACCCCCACTTTTTGCCTGGTGTTTTGCTGGTTTTTGACTAGTCTGACTAGGATCCTGCTAATCAGGACCCCAGTCTATCTGGGTTCTTCTTTAAATTGTTATGCATGTACTTTGGTACACTCCAGATTGGATACTGGGGTACCCTTATAAGTCCCTAGTATATGGTACCTATGTACCCAGAGCATAGGTACCCCAGAGGCCTCCCATGGGCTGAAGCATGTATTGTGCCACCCATGAGAAGCCATGCAAAATGGAACTACAGGTGTGCTACTGCAACCTGTGTAAGATGGTGCTTGCACCACTTACTTTAGATATAGGTTCACTGTATCTATAGGTCACTACACTTAAAACTAATGTCACCCCTATAGCAGGCCTTATCAATCCTGAAGGCAGGGTGCTGGATTTTTAGAGAGAGGGTGCCCCTGCATGAGCAGAGCCTCTCTGCAGCCTTCAGAGACCATTCTCCCGGGTTTTCTGTGACTCAGCCGGCCATATAGGTAGAGGTGCATTACAACCTCGCAGTAAATGCTATCTAAAAAACTGGATGCATAGAACCATATCGTGTTTGGTATCAAACACCTTGGAATCATTCCTCCACACCAGTAACCGGCCTCCACACCAGTAACCGGTGCAGGAGGTATGATTTCATCCTTCTGAAGGGAGCTTCGTGGGGTCACTGGTCTATCTAGTGACAGCCTTCTCGACCCGGTCAGCACAAAATGGATGCTGCCGACCAGAGACACATTTCTGCTGAGCCAAGCTTGAGCAGAGGAAGGCAGCACAATAGGCATCCTGTCACAGGGAAGTGTGACCACCTCCCAGACAGGATTTAGTGTATTGGGGCAGGGTTGCGTGCACTCTGAGAGTGCCTGAAAGTCTGCACTTGGGGCACATTTGGTGTCCCTGTGCATAGTCCAGCTCAAACCAGTTCTGGGAGCCAGTGGCTCCTGCTCTGGTGCGAAACTGGAAAAAGGACATGGGTGTAACCACCCCTCTGTCCTGACCCTCCCCTAGTTGTCCAACCCCCTCCAGTGGGTACAAAAGGGCTTAGCTGGCTATAAGACTTTAGATTTTACGTGGACAAGATTCTACAAGAAGAAACCACTGACCTTCGACCGTCTGGACACTCTGGACTTCGCTCAACTTTGACTTGGCCCAACTTCGTCTCCCCCTCCGTCCAAAGCTTTGTCTGTGTCCCTGCTCCATACAGGCTCCTTGCAGGACCTGCAGAGCACTAAGGACAACTGAAGAATCTCCCTTGGAGTGAAGGAGTCACTCCCCTGAATTAGCAGACACCTTAACACAACTGACGGGTCTGCTGCTCCCAAGCTCCTGAGGACTCTGAAGATTTCAGCAACACAGGGGGTTTCTGAAGGTCCCTGAGGTGGATCTGCCCTCTCAGCAAGATTAAGGCCAGTATCCCTCGTGGAGGCTGCATAACTCGAACCCCTGTGAACAGCATCCATTTGCAGTTTTATATGCTTGTTGGCAATTCCAGAGCTTGTGCCTTGGACTTCATGTAGACCTAACCCTGAGCAGTATTTGCACCAAAGAACCCCGGCCTCCTCACACCGAGTGCTCCGTGGCCTGGTGCTTTGCAATCTTGCTCGAGGTCCCCTCGCAACTCCTGGTCATTCGGCCTGTGGGTCCTCCTGAGGGCCATCTTGGTTTCTGTTGAGCTTTTCTGGTTGCCCCAGATGTGCCCTGACTCTCCATTGCTTGGTGAGTCCCCTGGACTTTGCTGGTCCACATCGTAACCTGCTTGACCTTCTTGTGTGGGTTGCCTTTGCCAAGGCTTGTTGGTGCTCCAGTCAAATACCGACCCCTCAGCACTCGACATCCTTTGTGGGACAGCTTGAATCTGGCTCCAGGTCATCCTTGACATCTCTTGGTCCTCGTGACTGCAGAGTCAAGCATCCCTTCTTCGCACCCGACATGCCCAGACTCTGTCCCCTCTACTTTCAGGTTCCTTCCTTCCATAATCCAGGCTTGGATTCCACTGGACCCTTTTTACTTTCATGGCAGCAGTGCTTCTTCACAGACCTCCATTTAGAACAGCGGCGGTTTCTGACACCACTCAAACCTATGCACCCGGCTCCTCTGGGATAGGTAACTCAGCTACTACGGTATCCACGGGTGGGGTGACTCTCCAAACTCTTAAGTTCCAAAGGGTTTCATCGAAGTTCTCCTAGAAGGGTCCCTAAACTGTAAAATTGCAACCGTGACTTCCCCATAGAATTGTATGGAGCCCGCGGTCGTGTTAGCACACTGCACCTGTCCTCCGCGGGGTCCCTATCTACTCACTTTTGGTGGTTCCTTGGGTTCCCAGCGATTCTACGTACTGAAGACCTTGTCTTGACCCGAGTCGTGGTTGTTATACCACTATTTTAGTATATGGTTTGGTCTCCCCGTGGAGTCCACTATGTATTGTGCTACTTACAACTATTCTATTGATCACCTATTGTGTGCTTTGTGTTCTATCCTCGTGTAGAGGATACTAGAGAGTGTTATATTAATACATACATATTTTTATATAACTACTGTGTGGTTCTCATTTCATTTAGTCAATATAGGAGGTGATATTCTGGTAAAACAAGCTGCTTTATATTCCTTCAAGATTAAGCCTAAAGGCTGCTTTCCACAGCTACCACTAGGATAGCTTTCTAAAGGTTATCTTTGACCTCATACATCATAAGGGTAGTTTGGTCTGGTGCAAGGTGCCCACTTTAATTAGTGGACAGCATGTACCAGGCAATCCTCTCACACCTTCTGCTTGTTAATATTTATTTCATAAGCCCACGTGTCTTTCTTTTATATGTATTTACATTTGTATCATTTTGTTTTATGCCGCGCTTCTGCTTCACATGTTTAAAGCTAAAGAGCAGCGTGTCGTGAATGCTACAGAAGCAAATAAATAGATAAGAAATGCGGGCAGCCCCCACCTTTCTTTTCTATTCATTTACTTTATCAGCATTTGCGCACCACCGCACTTTAGCTTCACTTGTTGAAAGTGCAAGTGCGGCATGCTGCAAATGCTAAAAAGTAAATAAATAGATAAGAAATTTGGACGGAAGCTGCCTTTCTTTCCTATTTATTTACTTTTGTAGTGTTCACGGTATGCTATGCTTTAGTTTCACACGTTTAAAGCTAATGTGCGCTGTGCCGCAAATGCAACAAGAGTAAAAAAAAAAGAAAAAAAGGCATTTTATTTATTTACTTTTATAGCATTTGCAGCACAGCACTCTTTAGCTTTAAACATATGAAGATAAAGTGCGGCTTGCCGCAAATGCTATTAAAGAACACAAACAAATGCTCCTTCCTGTTCCCCAGAATTGTATACGCATAATAGGTCTTGAGGAGAGGGTGGAGTACCACATGCTCCATTGTTGTTTATTTATTTAAAATGCACCAATGCTGTTTATTTATTTGAATAAACAAGAATGGTGCATTTTAAAAATGCAAGTTAATAAAAATATTACTTTCAATAAAAACAAATGGAAAATTGCTCAGCTGCAATTTTCCTCTTTATAATTGCATTGAGGGTGCAGTACCTTATGTGGCTAATAAAGATCCCTCTACAACTCCACAGGGACACCTGTTACTCCACCCTTTCCTTGCTTCCTGGAATTCCTATTATTACTTATGCAAATGCTGTTTTTTTTTTTTTTACAAAAAAGAAAATCTAACAAACATTAGCACTTGCAATGCCAATAGCTTAAAGTTTCACTATTGCGAGACCTATTGCCTTGCAAATGCTTGTTTTATTCAAGCAATGTGGTACTGCAACTTTCCATGCAAAGATGTCCTTCATGAATGATAGTAAATCTGGGTCCTAAAGTGCATGCCAGTATGTCAATTGAAACAAGTATGTTGTAGAAGGAAATTAAAGTTCTTTGGAGTACTTGTGCAATGAATTGTTTTGCACTAGACTGTACTCTTTGAAAGTGGCCTTGCAACTATGGATAGGGAAACCTATTTTCTAAGCACTTCGCAGGAGCGAGAACCTAGGCTCCTTCATGTAAAGGGTTTTGGAGTAAGCAGACTCACATTCTTGGGAAATGCTGCTGGCGTGGAAATGGAAAAATAATTCTGATCACAGTGACACAGGCAGGTGCTTTATCATGTCTGTTATCAAGTCAGGGCAGACCATTAAGGTTGCACACAGTGTTAGTCAATTATGCTAAGCAAGCTCTGGAGTTTGCCCTTGGACGGTACACGTTCCAGACCATTATTCATTGCCCACATGCTGCTCCAGTATTTGCATAGCAGCAACTCTTAGAAAGTGCTGTTTTTAGTCTTTCCCTGTATGCATTATGGATGATTTTGCCACAGGGAAGACATTTAGGAATTTTAATTTGGGAGAGTCTAATCAGTTTAAAAAGAATTATGACCGAAAAATAATGTGTTTAACAAGCCCCTAGAGTAGGTTTATGCAGATACAGAGTTCATAGAAAGTCTGCTGAGTGCTTCAGTTTCTGATGCATTTCTAATTTGACTTAAATAAACTGCATCCTTTACAAATACAAAGGTCCACTAGGATGTTAACTTTGTTTAATGAGTCAGAGGCTGCAATTCACCTTTATTTCATTGGCAATATATACATTTGTATGGTGCTAAATTGGTCGCAAAAAACTCCTTGCGCGAATAACAGTTTTCTCTGAGTTTTGCACTTGGTTTATGGTATACTGTACAAAATGAGGCATAACAGGGCACGTAGGGAAGCAACTCAGGCACATGTTTTGTATACATTTTCATATGTTGTTCCTTTTTTACCACTGTCAAATGGGTGACGGCAAAACAGATCACAAAATCTGTCCAGCATTTACAGTGAGCACAATTGCAAAAATGGGTGCAAAAAATATTTGCACTGATTTTGTCCTTTGTGCTCTTTGAAGAATGAGATCTTAAATAATATGGATGGTTCTTGTGAAACAGCATTATCATGCCCCATTTTAACAACTCTATTTGCATTTCTGCACTCAATAAGCATTATTAATAGCTAACTAACTAAATAACTAACTAAATAACTAACTAACTAAAAACTCTATGATCACCTCTATCTTGTACAAAGTTTGTGGTGAGATTTAGAGTTTGTTGATGGTACTCCACCTGGCAGGGTGGCACATAACATCATGCCTGCCACCTTGATGGACTACCCTCCACCATATATAGAGCTCACTGTTGACCCAGTGCTCATCCCTGCACTATGACAGGCACTACCATTATGACGATTTCTGTCAATGTGCTAAATGTTTGGCAGATGCCACAGTTGTTTTTGAATGCCATCCACCAAACTTTAGCAAATATTTTCTTTTCAAAATGGGCCTTTGTTATGAAAAAAACAGCAATGGCCCTCACACCCATGGCGTACTTTCCCTGGGTGAGGGGTCATTATTTGGTTTGTTCTGGTCTTTACCACCAGGTTTCACCTAATACTATTTAGGGTGGGCACCTACTTTGTTGGCTGTAAGAGAAACAAGGGGAACTCTGTCAGTCCTTCACCCTAAACAGGGTGGGCGGACTGTCATTTTAGCAAAAAAGGTATTTGCAAAAGAGTAGCTTGTTAGCCAAACCATAAACCCCTTCCCCACCCCAATATCTTGTCAAAATGTCTGTTTTGAAAAATAAAAGTTAATCCTGGAATAATACACTTTGTGTGCTATTCCTCACTGCCCCTGCATATATACTGTTTTCCATCTTCACAAAACACTGGCCTGTTATTCTGTAACAACAGAGAAACACAAAGCCTGGAATGCTAAACTATCTTTTTCAAATAAGCCTATTAAAAGTAGGGGTGGGAGGAAGCTGCAGAGTTTCACTCTGCCGAATTCCGGAGAGTTACATAAAAACTCAGTGAGATCCTGCATAGTTCCACCAACAGAGGGAAAATATGCAGTCCATGCAGCAGTTTAGTGCTGGTAGAGTGAGCAGGGCTGAAAAATCAGCGGGAACAGGACCATGTATTTAACAAGACTGAGCGGCCATTTGAAGTAGAAAATCTATTCAAGTGGCAGCAAGTCTACTCGAGCAGCAGATTCCTGACCGCGACAGCTCGGGCCACCTGTGACCACCCACAGCCGCATGTGTTTGAAAATCGTGCCAGGGGGAGTGAAATCTTGTTTGCATTTTCTGGAGCCCGGCAGAAGACATAATCCTTCACGTGGGGATTGCCGTAATTTGGCCAGAACTATACATTGAAGAGTAAAATAAATGACCAAAATTCCACCAATTTCAAGTGGCAGAATTTTCTTCTAATTCAAAGGCACATTTCTTCTCCCTTTTTTAAGAGAGAGTCAATGAAAACATTAGGTAAGGTTGCAGAGAATGTTATCCTGGAATTTTCTAATTAGTACAGCAAAGGCATTGTCAAGGACTTGGATTGTCTTGCACGTAACTTGAAACTCCTTTCATAAAGAAATCTGTAAAGAGGAGCTACCTTGATCAATAGTGTTAAAGGCTACTAGTAGATAGAGTAAATGAGCACACATATATCACCCTCTCCAAACAAACTGCATTAAAATGTCATAAGAGTGGCCTCAGTTCAACATTACTATAATTCCACATTATGTTCGACTTGTTTAAAATCAATCAAAATTGCAATTGTTAACATTTTGTCCAAAATATTAGATATTGACCATGTGATATTTGTGGGAGGGTGCTTAGGATCAGGGTAACATCTTTAAAAGAATGATCAAATCCTCAACAATCGCAGAGGGTCACAGACAGTTAAACCTCTGAATGGGAATGAAGAATTAAGGTTTTTGTTTTTAATTATGACGACTAGTAGTGAAGAATAGCTCTTGACCATATTTAATTTTTATGGACCTTCTCAATAAAAAAAGAAATGTATTCATTGTCCAGCTCCTTTGGAACATCCTGACATCTGCCTTCTGGTGTCTCTTTAAAAGGGAGTGGAGGTTGGGATTCCACCAAGTTGGATCTAAAATCCCAACCTTACACTTAACCTGGGCTACGTATAATGCAAGAAAAAATGTGGTATAAAGTGGGGATAAATTGAACTAGTGATACTCTGCCACAATTATATCATTACTTTTTATTGGGAATTTGACTAAATTGAGCATTGACTATTCATAAAATAGTTTATTAGAAATTCCAAACAATATACCTATCTACAGTTCCATCTAGTTTAAATACTTCAAAGTATTTGAACAAAACAGAAAACACCAGAATCACAAAAGACAATAAATGATCACATATCTCGAAGGAAATACAAGCAATATATTACAGGCAGCTGCTAAATGCAGGATTACACTTAGTCCATGTTCCTTGTCCCTCTTTGTTCCTTTTAATAAAGACATAATAGGTGTTTATGTGATCATTTTAGTCCACAAAACACCAGGAGCTAGTCACAATAGTAAGGAGTCCTCTGGGGTACGCACCTCATATTATTATTTTTCTCCTTTTGAAAAACTAAATCAATCCAAAAAGCAATTTATGTTGTTGAATTCCTCCAAATATATAGTCAATATGTTTCAGCCATAATGTTTTTTGACCTCCTCAGGACAAAACAAAGACAAGAAAACAATACCTATGATGCAAAACATAACAAAGTTCAAGACAGAGCAGATTTTGGCAATTTTCTAAAATTGACTTTGCTTTCATGGTGGACAAAAAGATTATTATGCTCAGTTTGCTTTTCAGAGAACAATTTTGCCGACCCCTGTTCCTGACAGTAGCAGCTATGATTAGTAGGTAGTAGATGAGTGATGGTGGGACTGACAACTCTGAGCTGGCAGTGGACATTTGCTTCTCTTCCAGGATTTCATAGTTTACTGATTGCCACAGACGCATTTTGCCCTACTTGACTGGCAGGCTGTGGAATCCCTAAGGCTCTGTGCAGGATGTGAGTCCACCATGGCTTCATGACTCAAAGAGATAAGAATAATTATTTGGATGCAGTGCATCCTCATTAGAATGGGAGGGAACTGTACAAAATACTTACTGCATAAAATCCTTACATTTCAGGGTGCTATGCAACAGTTTTGGTCAGCTACCACTTCCACATTTCATCAGGCAGTCCTGTAATGCCACTTGGTGGGCCTCTGTATGAGCATACCACTAGCACTGCTGCCATGAGGATCTCTTGTCACTACCCTGCTATGACCCAACAGGAACAGTTTCCTAGATCTTTGCACGGTGGGAGTGTGGAATGTTCTTGAGCACAGCAGGTGCTTCTGCTCACCTTTGGCCCCACAACCCCTACTCACATTGTGTTTAAATGTACCAACTCCATGTGCTTCATTTCCAGACCTGCCCACTTATAAAAATATTTTACCGTGTGAGATGGGCGTGGGGCCTTTCTAGATGCATGGCCCATGCCTAGAACAAACTAAGAGACACTTATCCCTCCTCGACCCACGACCCCCCTCTCCCAAAAAAAACAAATATGCAGAGGTTGTTGTTGATGTCCTGGAGTGTTGTCAGACCCCTTAATGGACTCTGGCTGTTCAGAGTCTCCAAAGACGAGCTGGAAATTAGCTCTGTGCAGTGGTTTCAAGCAACTCTACCCAATCACCCTGTGACATCGGCTAGTCACTGGATGACTGTGTGAAGGGAGCCAATAGTCTGTGAGGAATGGTGGCACCATGTACGGTTGCAGGCCTGTACTGATGACCATTTAATTGTTCGCATATAAAACAATGCCTCAACCGGTAGTCATTCACAAGGCAGTTTAAATTAGATTAACTAATCAAAAGAACGCATGTATGTTCAGCATGTATGCTAGCTCACTGCTGTCCATTTTCTAAATGTGTTCCTTACGTTCACTTCTTTCATTGCGTTTTTCAGGTGTTGCATGAGTTTAACATTTTAGTTTTTCACTGTTTGAAATGTACAGCTCTAATGTAAATTAATCTTTTGAATCCTAAGCTATGTACTTTCTCTTAAAAAAGCAGAAAGCAATTACTCAATAGTGTCTTTTTCCTCCTAGGTCTTACAGTGTCAAATACAGAGAGAGCTCTGGCTATTAAGCACTTACATACAAAATCAGTAGATAAAGAAATAACCCAAGGCGGATGCTGTTTACTGTTATTGCAGATGACATGACAAATTCATGTCTGATTTGATGTGTTTTGGCATTTCATTCTCGAGAGTGCAAGGCTAGCAGTAAGTGCAGTGTCTGAGGAACGCGACATTGAGAGACTGCACCCTTTCACAAATGTACCCCAGTAGTCCATATAACAGTGGCAACGCAAGGAAGGAAAATATTGTTATTCATCCATAAAATGGTATATGTTTGTGTGAGCTCGACATTTGCGCTTAATGAGATCAATCCACATCATACAGAGCCAGAAAGTAACAGAAGATGTTGGGGAACACCCATTCGAGATCCATAGTTGCATTTATAAGGCTGTAGTTTCTACTTTTTACAATCCAGCACCTTTAGGGCACTTTGGACATTGTTGACTTTGTTGTCATTGGAACATTTAGTAAACAGTAACTCTGTGTTCATTCCTCTGATGTTTCTTTTACGTTGACATTAGTAAATGCCTAGTGAAAGGCCAATACGTCTTCGATGCATAGTGACGTCATGTTATTTGGTTATTAACATTGCTTGATTTATCAGCGATACAGGTTTGTCTGTAAGTCACGGTCATTGGCTCTTACCTGCAGTTCTACTCCATACCCAGTATAAACAGTTACGTTGTATGTGCACTCCAGGTAGCTGTGCAGTGGTAGAGGCGGATAGTCCGTGGAGTCTATGTATCCTTCCGGATCGTAGAAGATCACACTGCACAGAACTAAAGATAAACAATAATTAACGCAAAGTACTTGCAACTTGCTTGCAAAAAAAGACAACATAAACATAGAAATCGTTTGCAAAACCAATATAGCCTTAGAACCCACCGTAGCGGGCTCTACGGGCCATTAAAGGTCCGCTTCAGTGTTCGAGGCCTTAGCCGAAGGTGAGGGACTTTAACAAGGGATCGAGCCTTCAATGGCAGGTAGTGCCCGATACTGAGGGCTTTAAGGCTATTAGAACATTCCGCCCCTGGAGGGCAGAATGTCCTAATTTGTAAAACAAAGGCCTCATGAAGCTCAAGGGGGTTAAAATCCCCTTGGGCTCTCTGAGGCCTTTGTTAAACACTGGAATGTTGATGCTCCAGGATTCTGCCAGCCATTAGAAGTCCGGAACACTCGATTGTTTTCAGTGGAGCGCTCAACATTCCAATGTTGTAAAATAAGAAATCACAATATAATGCTTTACATATATAATACTAGGTAAATGTTGTTAAACTGTAGGTAACTGAATATAAACTATTGGAATGGAATAATTAAAAGTCTTAAAATAAACTACAAGAAGTGTATAGGGTTCATAAAGAGTTTGTATTGGAGGAATCAGCCCTTGTACAGAGCTCTAGTCCAGGCGAAGACTGCCACAGATCTTCTTCCTTCCATTGCACATCAAGCTCTTGGGAACTGAAAACCTAAAGCAGCCCAGCCAATTTTGTCGGACCAGTACTCAGGGTGGGGGAGGGCGTGCAAGTTGTTACTGGGGGCTGATATTTCAGCACTGCTTCAAAACTGGCCGGACTGCTGCAAAACCGGCCCCCACCCTTCCAGCCTCCCGGGGAAACACCCGATGCCCCCTAAGGCCACTCCAGGCCTTGCGCCAAGACTTGCTTCTCAGTAGCTGAAGTGCTGGGACAGCGCTATTTTGCTTCCGTAGACAGTTGAAAATGGTGGCCTATCGTAGGAACATTCCGACCTGTGCTGCTTTTGCTTGGGAAGATAGCAACATTTGTTGACATATCTAAAGTAAACAACAGAACATTGCACATCAACCTATAGAAAGCAACACAGTTACAACCTAACAGGGAAGAAGACAACAAAACCAAAAGAGAACATACCACACCGATCAAAATAAAACACAATATTACTTTACAATAAATCAGCACAGAAACAAAGAAGCACAGAAAACAGACCAAATCACCTCAACATAATGCAACACTCCAAATGTACTCAAAACGTTCTTGTCCTATGTTACTATCTCATAATTCCGTTTTCATAAAATAGTGGCGAAAAGTGTTTGGAGCAAGCATTGTTGTGACCTGGCCCAGACCCGATTTACAAAGATCTGCTACAGACACAAAATTGAGAGATGCCGAAGGCAGCTCATATTTATTAAGAAGGATTCAAAGTTCAATGTGGAGAGGCATCTGAATGGCTGGTTTTATGAAATGCTTTGTAAATACCATTGTAGGAAAGCCCTAGAGAAAATATCTGCACATCAGCCTCAAGCATTTTCTTGATTCACAGAGTTCTGCTGCACACAAGCACCACTGTCTAAATACAGGGAATCTAGACCGATCCAGTCCTAAGGGCACTTATGATGGCAGAAAATACACCTGCGTGCTGGATTCTGCAACACTTAGGGTTGGAGAGGGAAATGGGCATTACAGGGGACAAGGCCAGGGAATATGAAGAGTGTAAACATTTATGAATAATGACGTGCAGGGTCGGAGTGGCCTGTTGGGCAGTCAGGCAAAGAAAGGCAGATAGGCTGGAGTGACAAGTTAGTTTGTGGGCCTGTTTTATGCTCTGGTTTTTACTGTTGATTTCCCTGGTATTAAAACAAACATTGCTTGCAGTCAGCTCAAATCCATGTAGTTTTCCATATATTGCAAAACACTTGACCCTCATGTCTTTTCAAGTTCAAAACTGCCCCGATTTGCAAACATGGGCCACTTTTTTGGCTATCTAGTTCACTAATGACGGCCACTTTTATTTTAATGCCCCGGACGATATTCTGTCTAAGTCCTACTGTGGGTATTCACAAGCAATTTGTGGATAGATTCTAGCACAAGAAAAATAGGTAAATCATCTCTTTTTTAAAGATTGTGGTAGAATGGGAAAGGGAAGTGAACACTCCCATATTTAATAGCAATCTAATGGAAGAGATAGCTCTACATGAAAATGTTTGCCAATGGAGAAAACAATATTGTGTATCGTATGCACATTTTTGCAACATTTACTCATGCAGATATTTCAGGTAGTGAAAAATATGCATGAATTTGATTTTGGGAGTAAGATTAATGTATAGTAAGTGTAAGTGACAGCCCTGAAGTGTAGATTTCTAGGTTTTGCAAGCTGTGATATGAGAATGGGGAACAATGTGAAGTACCCACAAAAGAAGCAACCTTGGAGTGGACAACAAACCACTGGATCATGCACGCAATGAACTTGTGCTAAAATCTTTTGATTTGGCATTTATTTGTGTGCTAATCATCCTGTTTATATGAGCAGATTGTTGTGTGCCTTCAGATATTCTCAATTGTGGAGAGTTTTATTCTTACAGTTCAAGGAGCTCAAGTCTTGCAAGGTATAAATATACCCTTTCTCTGCAGTGAAGAAGGTCTTTGAGACCATACAGTAAATATTAAAGGCGAGGGTCGGTTGAATGATCAAAGGCAAGGAATTCCACAGTGTGGATGACATCCAAGACGAAACTTTACATCATGTGAGGCGAAGAACCTCTAAGAGCACAGATCTGAAGAACAAAGGGCCGGCAAGGTTTAAAGGATCTCATTTCATTTTGGAGGTAAAACTGACTTTTCAATGAAAGATCTTGCACACCAAAGAAGAGCTAATGAAGAGGCAGAAGGTGGAGAGATGTCAGCCTGCATCGGCTGCTCTCCTGCGCTTCTTGCTTTAGTGGCAAGTACCCTGCAGTAGCACGTGGAAGGTCTAGACTGCAGCAATCAGTTCAGCCTTCATAATCATGCTGGAGAGATGCGGCACGGTGACACAGGACCCTTGTTCACTAATGCCTGGGAGTCTGGTGTCTGGCTGGCATAGGTTCTAAGAGAACTGGCCGTTTTCTGCGCCCACGGACTTACCAAGTACAGTGGCGTAGCTAGACCTGAGACAGCAGGGGGCGGTAACTGCATTTGCCGCCCCACGGCAGGACTCCTTGACAGGGGGAGGAGGGTGCTGGTGAATCCACTGATTCAACTAAGAAAGGGAGGTACCCCTTGAAGTTTTTAGGGACGAGGTAAGTAAAATGCCACAACAAAACAAAAGTTCCCCAAGAGAAAGAAGCATATATGCAAAACAAAGCTCATACTTAGCCTACTCTTCCATTAATGATATTTTTCAGAACGATCACTATATCGTATGGGGTTACTAAGATAAAGACTTTTATAATTATAACACAGTACAGCATGCAGTTTCAAAAAGACATACACAGTACAGCATGCAGTTTCAAAAAGACATACTATTCAATATAATCATAGTTAAAAACGAATTTTTATTAAAAACATTTTGTGTAGTTAATCACGTGCTACATGTACAATCCACTGATTGCCACACCGCGACGGTGCCACACTGAAGACGGCAGGTGACAGCTTGGGGAACACAATTTTGTCATTTTGTCACCCCCCTCAGTGACATTTTTTCACCCCCCTCAGGTATAACACCCGGGGCGGCCCGCACCCATCGCACCCCCTTCTTACGCCACTGACCAAGGACCATGACTTTGTCTGGTTTATTGAACCACTGCCCTACTGTGGCATCTGTTGGGCCTATGTAACTGCGACTAAGTGTGCACATTGTGTATAGATCTCAATTTTTATAGAGAACGTTGTGGTCTAGAGAAGGAGGGTTCCTTATGAATCTGCCACTGCTGCTCTGAATTGTGGTGTGTGGTCCCAAATATGTGATCAGCTGTCATCTTCTCACTTATTAGTTGATTACACCATTGATTGGGGGCATGGGATTTTGTTTTTGCTGCAACTATGTGATTCCATCTCCAAGGACGTTCCCACATTTTGGGACACTAAGGGATTATGTGACTTTTCCATCTGCTGTTCCCCCTACACATTGTAAGGAACAATTTGGGAGATGTGAATCTGTGAGATTTAAAAAAACATATAATTTTTATGGCTGCCAGATTCACTGATTTAAAGTGGTCAGTACTTGTTCACCATTAATTCTGCGGGGAGGTTCCCGGGTCTTAATTACCTTAATTAACAGTACTGGGCAGTAACTCCATGTGAGCTAACAGGGCTTATGAGTGAAGCTCCTCAAAATGGGGAATAACCTGTTAGACATAGAATGATGGGGTTCGTAAGCACAGGATTTCCCATATTCAAGGGAGTTTAATTCAGATAAGCACCCACTCATAAGAACATTGTTTGATATAGTTTAAGATGACAGATACTATTCTGTACAAATGTTTTGAATGTATTAATTGTGAAGAATACTTAAGTTTCGAATCGTAGGGGATGGAATGGAGCATCTTTCCATCTTCAAAGATGAGGCTAGCTATTTCAAACTGTTTGGCCAGTTCAGGTATAGCCCAAGGTACCAATTCTGGGCTGAAGGATCAGACACATTATGACCCATGCATCTCCTGCAGCTTATCTGAAATAATAAATTTTGGTTTGTTGCAATGTCCGTGCCCGACAGGGATTTGTATTTATTGTTGCTGTGAGTTCTGGCAGCCTTTTGTCATAAGTGCACAAACACGGAAGAAATCAAAACTGTTATTTTTAGAGCCATTGCTGTAAGCCACTTTAGCAGAGAATAAATTAAACTAAACCATTGCAGATAGCAGTAAAATCGTAGCAGTAGTTTAAGGATGAAATGTAAATGTTGAGGAACCAGTCAACGTGTTCTGCACAATGAAATTCTGAATATCGTTATCTGCCTAAACCCTTAAGCCGTAAAGGTAATGTCACAATGAGGGTTTAAATCTTTCTGAAATTCATATATATATACAGTTTGCAGGCCTGTTTAGGAAACAAGGCTTACTTATGTCCAGGGCCAGTGAAATTATGTGGCAGGGTAGCATCAATTATGCGGCAGGGCTGATTAGATAATGCAGCAAGAAAAGGCGAATAATGCAGCATAATGCTGCACGTTTTTTGATAGTATTATTTCAATATTTTGAAATTTGTACACATGATAATGCTGTCTGGGCAAAGATTTAACCCCCTTAGTACCAATTTAACAGCCAAATACATAAATAAGCAACTGAAAAATGACCAGTTAGACTTTACAAAGGGTTTTTAGCACACATAAATGCACATCACCACGTTTTTAGTAACTTTTGATCTGTTTGAGCGAGAAGCAAAATGTGTTTGTGTTAAAATCTGCAGTTAATGCTTCAGATGATGGATTATGTGGAAAATGCTCAAATCCTTATTTATTCCAAAAATGCCATGGCCACAGAATCTGATAATTCCAGTGCCCTGCTTATGCCTCTGTTAGGTAGGAAGCTATGAGACAAATATCCACAGATTGCTTTAGATGATGCTGCCCTGCTGCCTTTAATACCACCGATGTCCCAAACAGCTATTATACATCTTCAAAGTAGTCTAGTTTGGGGACAATAAACCTTGTAATTTTCATGTAAGGAGAGAGAAATAACTAGGGCTGGACATTAAACTCCTCTCCACCGCTGGAGTTTGTGGAGTTTTGACTGCTCCCTGATTTACATTTGTAACGCGGAATTCCGGCAAAACTCAGCCAATTGCTGCATGGTGGAGTTTTTTCTCATGCTTACAGTTGGAAAACGTGAGTGAGAATTGGTGTCCCCTGGCGTGAATTTCAGGCGCTAAGAGGGCACCTATGGAGATTTTCTCAATCTGGGCATTCAAGGACAATTACGCCTTTTCAAGGTGAAAAAAAGCTGCTGCTCGAGTAGAAATTCTACTGGAGCGGCAGCAAACAAGCACCGCCCTCTGGTATGTTGCGTAGTGCAATTTGCGCTTATTTTGCAGTGCTGAACAAGCTCCCAGGGGTATAAGTCAGCACATCCAGCGTAACATGCCGATTTCTGCCCTTTCACTGTATTCAGCGGAATCTCGTGAACTTTACATGTCACTCTGCGGAATTCTGCGGAGTGAAATTCCGCGAGTTACGCTCACCCCTAGAAATAACATGAGCATTCAGCTGAAGATCATGATACAGCCTTGAGCAAAATGTGCTTTTACCCATGCAGCATCTATTCAAATGTATATATATGGACAATCAACATACTATCAAAGCACTTAATATAATAATAATATAATGCATGTTTTGCACTCTGTAGGCTAATAATCAAAATAATTTTATCAGCTATAGGAAATGAATAACGACTTTTACAGTGGTGTTGTGCCCAGGCTTAGCACAATTTGTTTGTTGTTGGTGTACATTTTCAAAGCTCAGCAGCCAAATAATCTTATTACTTGTGTAGATACAGAATTTCAAGGATAAAGAAAAGGTCCAAGCCATTTCTCACACTATATGGAAACTAAGGAAGGTTACAGTAAACACTCTTTTTTCCCTCAAATAATTTTTTATTTTGAAATGTGTATCAGCCAAAACATCTAGAAATGCACAACTATGATTTCACAGGAGGCGGGAACATCAACTCATGTTGTCTAGATTGCTCTAGAAAATCTATCAAGATGAAAGAGCAAGGCATTGTGGTCAAAACAGAGATCATTTCCAGCCTTCAGGTCAAGGAGAGAAGTGATAATCAATTAATATTATTGTCGTCATGAGGTTTTATTATTTTAAAGATTTTATAAGAGATTGTAAATGTGTTATAAATGTTTCATGCTTTTAGGAGTTTTTACCTCGAATAAAGCAATAAAACGTTAACGTTAACGAAACACAGAGATAATCAATTCACTTTACAAGAGGACTTTACAAGAGTTGGACTTAAACCAAACCTCAGTAGCCCTGTCATAGCCCTTTCACAAGTAGCTGATGGATGCACATAAGAGCTAGCTTTGTTTGTTTGAGATGGAAGGGTTTCTCAGGAGGTAGTGAATAACTGTGCCCATGTATTGGGGAAGGGCGGGGGGAGGAGAAGGACTGCATTTAAAAAAAAGATTTCTCCATAACCCATACATGATCTGCAAGTCGTCTTTACTTTGCTAACAACTCTACAAATGTTCCTAAATTAAGAATGAAAACACACATAAACCTTTTAGTTCCCTGAGCAGAGTCTATAGCACTGTAAATTTAAGGTTGACGATCCTCAAGCTTATATACACACACACACAAACACACACACGCTTCTTATAGAAATATTTGATCTCAGCTCTGCAATCCCATAAATATTTCTTCTCTCTCAAGGACAAATGCAGTCGCTCGTTTTATGTGCCGAGGCACAATTATACATGACACTAACTTGTTTTTGTGGATGACGTTCAGCAGCTGGAACATAAACAGTGATCAGCACGTTTTCATAACTCCAATGTCTAGCCTGTCAAGCTCGAGATGCCTATTTTAAATATGGCTATTTGGAAAGTGGGAGAGATCGTTACATGACCTTTGGTGAAGTAAGTACAGTGCTGTACTTTATTTTGTTTCATTCCCTGTTTTATAATCCACGCATGACTAACTCGATGCAAAGTTGCCACAACTTCTCTGGAAAAATGCATTATCCACTAGTTGGAAATGAAGAGTGGCATTCATTAAAATGAGTCCATAAATAACTAGATGACAGTCAGCCATGCTTATTTTGGCTCAAAATCCACGAAAACAGTACATACATAAATGCATTCACATACACAGTTCTATAGGTAATGAAAGAGAGGCAATGATAAAATAAACATCTAGTGTAGGTACACAAACAAAGCCATGGTCACGCGTAAAGTTAAAACATAATGGAGAACAGCATAGTGTACAACCAGAAAATGGGTAGGCTTGCAAAGCCTTTTGGCACCAGCAATGCACCTAATCCAAAAGTTCTTAAAAATCGTGGGGGCATATTATCAAGAAACGGCGTTAAAATTATCACCGCTTTAGCAGCAGAAAACTGCCACTAAAGCGGCGATAATGGGCTTGATAATATGCCGCAGAGAATTCCAATAGAAGCCCATGTTCTGGTGTCAACATGGGCTTCTATGGGAATTCTCTGCGGCATATTATCAAGCCCATTATCGCTGTTTTAGCGGCAATATGCCCCGTGGTTCTGATATTTCCTGCTAAACCTGGAATAAGGAGGGAAAAAGAAAGTGTGTAATGGTTACTGAATTTTGCTTACAAATTTGTCCAGCAGCAAGTGGTGGCGTGCATAGGCCGCTGAAGCATGCAATCACTTTTAAATAGGCCAGATAAGTCAAGTCAAAATATATGGCTAATAGTCTACCACCAGTTTGTGTTTACAACAGTTCATCATCCTAGTACTTCTGCTGTCAAATCTTTGGAGTATTGTATCATTGGCAGCCCGCTAAACAAAAAAACCTTTTTTCATATCACGACATAGCTTTCCGGCACTTAGGTGTTCATTAAAACGCATGGTCAAGCTACTGGCCAAGCCAATATATATTCTTATAATGACCATAGGATTCTTAGTTTCTTCCAAAAAGTGCAGAGTTGCTTATTGTGATAAAAGTATTGCTAATAATATAAAAATGCTTTGTTTGAACAGTTATGAAAAGTATAATAATATAAAAGAATTTTGGTTGTCCTGAAGTAGAAACACATTCGTCCTGCTTTTCTTCATTGTCTCTTGTCTATCACCTGTAGATTAGTCATAGTCATTGGTTGCATCAACTGTTACCCATGCTAGACAGTGTTACATGAAATTGGTATACTCCTGATTGGCATATTTAATTTACCTATGAATCCCAAGTACATGGTGCCAAAATGCACCAATGGCAATCCACTACAGTGACAATGTAAACATGGCTGCAGGCCTGCCACCAGAAGCCTGGCTGTGCAGGTTTTACCTGCAAATTCGACCTGCCAAAATAACTGCTTTAGACTGGTCTAAACCTTCCTTTTAAATATTTATAAGTCACCCTTTAGTAGGTCTAATGGCAGGGTGCATGGTATTTAAAAGGAGGCCATGTAAAAGTTTAATGTTAAACATAGCCTTATAATAAAATGACCACATTAGCAGGTTTCTCTGAGCCATAGAAAAACCTGTTCCTCACATGACTACCATAGACTACCTAGGTTCAGATACCATAGCCATTTCCTTTATTGGGGGTAGTTTGACAAAAACAAATCTATAATATTGAAGAGTTCACCTTACAAGCCTACCATAGACTACAATAGAACACCATCCCCTATCAACTAAATAACCTGATTAATTTAAGATTCTCTCAACTAGTTCAACATGGACGCCACTATATGCCCCGAGCACCATAGTCACTTTTATTAGTTTGATCATATACTATGCCGGACTGTATGCAAACCTAGGTTCCGAACACCACAGTCTAGACATTGCAGCAATCCAGCTTACTGGGAATAGTCAAACCAGTATTACATGGAACACATCTCAATATACACAGAATATCGAGATTGTCATAAGATCCTCCATAATGATTGCATCATGGATACTATTGGAGATACGTCGACCATTGTAGTGAATTAACAAAGATTGTCCTTATATAACATCAGAAATTTCAGAAAGCCCACTGATTAACGGGAACTCTGTAAGAACATGAGACCCCTCTGACCATTTCAAGATGGCCGCTACCAATTCACGTTATCTAAGCAGAACAACATCTACAGAGAACAGAGCCTCTCCAAGATGGCCACCACCATAAGCCCCAACCACCTTGGTCTCACATGTACCAACAATGCATTTTGACACAGAGAGTACTCCCGGGTCTCTGCTGCCGGTGAGTCTCGTTAACTCGTCTCTCTGTACTTAAGCAAGCCCCTTTCGGCCATGCACTTCATCTGCAGGCAGGCAGAACGAGGGGTAGGTGATGGGCTGCTGACCGCGCATGGAACTGTGCAGTATGATATTGATCGCGGAGGAGAAAGTGACACGTGAGTCTGCCTTTGATTTATACTTTTACAGAATCCGCAATAATCTCACGGTCTAACACAGCATGGCACTGCATGATACGATGATATGCAGAGACCATACGTGCATCATATGTGCTGTCCACAATAAAACATTGATTGTTTGAATATTTTCAAGTCCTTTCCCTATAAAATGTTTCTTTCCTCAAGGTTGATTTATGGATTCGTACTGGGGTTAGCATGACATAGATACCTAGGATTTATTGTATGACTATATTGATTGAGTATAATTGAGTTTAATAAGACTCTAGATGCCCACACTAATTCAGGGGTAGGCAACATATATTTTTTGGTCCTGAAGAAATGCTAGGGATCCAGTACTGGACTAACATAGAGTGAAACATGTTGACCTGAATAGTGAAGCCACGATAGTTCACTACAACACACTCACTGAGTAGTGGCGTATCATAACCTTGTTCACACTACCGCATTTTAGTTTCTTACTTTACCGAAGGGTCTCTGAATAAAATGTGATTTTAAGATCACACTCTCTACCTTACACATTATACCCCACACAGCTGCATGCACCGTCACGGCTGATACAAGAAAAGATCTACCACAAACAGCCTTCTTGTTGGGCCCATGGGGCATTGCAGCGCCGGCTCCACGAGAAGCAAAACGCCTGATGATGAAGCAGGACACCCACAAGTGTGTGTGAGGGCAACACTTCCAAATAAGGAAGATTTCTATGGAACCATATATTCCAACCATATCTTTAACGTTTTCTATACCTTCTCCACATAGGAACAAGTACAAGATTAGAGGTGTGTACTTGCTCCCAGGAGCAAAACAATAGCCTAACCTGAATGGGCAGAGATGATCCCTCTGTACCCGACACAATATGCAAAGTCGACTGGAGCAATCCTTTTTGACGTTTAAGTGCCATGCACTGCTTAACTGTCACATCCTGCTTGACAAGTCTGCTGGGACTTTCATATGACACTTGGGGACCACTTTAAAGAGGCCTCCACCCTGACAGGCAAATATTAGCTGACACTTGAGCAGGGCCCTTCTGTGGTCTTCCCAGTCAGAGAGGCTGCAATCATGTTTGGCCTCTTTTGACATTACAGTGTGACAGCCTTTTTGACAGGTCTGCTAGGTTTACATATAACATTACAGACACACATCAAAGGAGGGAAACAGAATGACAAAACAATATGTGTGTACCCACTGTCTGGTTGCCAAAGCTCAAGTTATATCAGACATTTGTTTCTGAAGTTGCTCTGAGAACAGGGACCGCACCAAACTGGATTTTTCTCTTAGCTTTGCATAGTATTACCATAGTTCTCTCCCCACACACACAACCAGCCCTCAGAGCCTGTGTTTAGCATGGCTGAAGACTTAAAAATGCTCGAAGTACATAGGGTTAGGCCTGGAAGCCTTTAGCCCAATGGTTAGACACCTACTTCAGAATACTCATAGATCTATGGAAGATCAGAAGATGAAGAACCCGCTGTCTATGACATGAAAGGAGCCTAGAAGACTGTACCTGATCTTCCCCTTGTACCCAAGACAAAGAAGTGAAGACAAAGAAGTGGACTCCAAGGGTCAAAAGGGTGATTTCCTCTTCAAGCTACAGGTATATTACAAGCTACAAGAGGCCTTTCAGGCTGACCTGGACTGGACTCTGCCACCCTATGAGTCTCTAAGTCCCTCCCCTGAGGTCCTGGGGGGGCTTTAGAAGTGTACTCCAGTAGTAGATTGGGACTTAGAGGACTAAAGTGAGAAGATAAAATATTTGGCCAGAATGACCCATGTTAGTGTATTTGACCTGCGCTTCATAGTGATCATTGTCAAATCACACCATGGCTGTTCTTTGATTAATGCTTCTGCTTGCTTCTCGGTTTGCTAGCACCATGACACCGTTGGTATTCATGCGCTATATACATTTATAACATAGCATAACATAACATAGGTCCTGTTCTACCATGACCTGTGACTATCATTGGCACTTTGGGCTCTTGGCGCTAGTTCTACTTAAAGCTTTAATAATTCATATCTCCAGTTCCCCTTACTAGATTTTTGTCAATTTGATGTAATTTTATTACATTTTGCCCTAAATTAATCCTGTCTTCTCTGTGCCATAGCTACCAGAGGGTTGAGCTCAGCTTGATTTAGTGACTTTAGTGGTTCACCCTCACAAGGATTGTGATTACTACTTGTACTCAATATAGTACTCAACTAGTCACACAATTTCTTACAGTCATGGCCAAAGCTAGCCAGTTTAATGTGCTAATATTCCCTGTGCGCACCTCCCCAAAATACTCTACAACATGTCACTGTTTTAGGTTTTTGAAAGTCACCTTTTGGATCACAAACACTCCAACAATTGGAGTTCATGGAACAGGTGATGAACAGATGAAGAAACTGAGACTTTCAAATTGTGCACAAATAGGAATTTAATTGTAGTTATTTCATAAATGTGGGAGATATTCTCAAGGAGCAATGGTTGCTTTGAAGATAGCATTTTATTACAGTATTAACTTCTCAATCATACACTAGTGTGCAGTGAACACTTTGTTGCTTTGGTTCCAGTTGAGGCTTTCCACTTAGGTTCATGTGGAACTTAATGTGTGGGAAAAGTATCTACAGTGAAAAAAGGCTATGAATGCTTCTCAAAAGCATTTATGAGTGTGGGAGCTAGTACGTCAAGAGTACTCTATTATGCAGTCTTACTTGCCTTTGTGAATCAGCCCTCAAGCGCCAAACTCTCTATTAGTAAACATACAATGTGGGTCCAGTTCTTTCTATTTGGGTTAATTGTATATGCATATTCCTTTTATATATGTACTGCAAAATGCCTTTGAGGCTATATCCTTGTAAGGAATTGGAGTATTAGTTGAGATAGTTGACACCTCAAACATCAATTACAATTCTTGTCAGGGTGAACTACAAAAATTACTACAGAAACCTGTGCTTAACCATTGGTAGCTTGTCATAAAACCAATCAGGATTAACTTAGATGCAATTGATAAAAGTATTTATGCAATGCTCGAACAGTAATACAGTGAAAACACAGCACAAGAGAAATCCCAGACCAATTTAGAAAAATAGAGTATATTTTAATGAATAAAGTTACACCAAACCAACCAAAGATCAGGTTCTGGGAATTCCAATTATATGCCCACTGCCAGCACGTGGATGGGGGCACCTCTCTGTCTAAACCTGAAACTGTTTAGTGAGTTTTTCCCTTTCCCATGGGTTTGGCTCTAGCCTGGCAAGTGAAACAAAGAGCAGGTTCACCCAGGTGTGGGCTGTATCTGCCAGTGACAGGGTAGGCTTCTGAAGCCAGGAAGGAATTTTACCCTTTGAAGTGCAATCAGTGCAGGGGCAGAGCTCTTCACCAGCCATCCCATTAGGAAGACCCTCACCTCCAACACCTAGGTTGTTTGTTCATTGTCTTGTAGGGATATATATCACACCAGAGGAGAGCCATTGACCGTCAGGTGATCCTTGACACTGGCAGAAAGGCATATTTGTCTTAGGTAGGAAAATGTGAACTTTCTAAAAGTGACATTTTCAAAATAGTAATTTATCTGACATGACTTTTTTTTTTTTTTTTTTTTTTGAAAAACCTTTATTAGCATTTCAACCAATAACAAGTATGGGCCTACAACCCCCCGGGGCCGGCCGCTTAGCAATCAAAGCAACAGAGATCCAATGTTGACACAGGCAGAACCTCGGGGAGCAGAATCTCCATGCTAATATATTCTCGGCCAGTGAACGGCGCAAGTAGGACACCAGGATTAGGAAGGCTTTCATTTTATAATAGGGAAAGACAAAAGGATCAGGTGCCAAACAATTTCCCAGCAGCGAAAAATGGCAGGCAAAATAACAAACGTAAACAATAAACGGCAATCTATCGAGTCAATGGCGCTAAGACAGGAAGTGCAGGATGTAGAGAAGTATCATGACCAGTTGCACCTGCAGTCCCATGCCCTAAAGCCCAGAAAAACACCCCGGAAATTGTGGCACACATGAAAAAGCAGTGATTCACAACAAAGGAGTTGTACCACGCTGATCCCTGAAAGAAAAACAAAGAAGAATCAGAGAAGAAAAAGGACGCCATGGAAAAAAAAAGGGTAAAGACTAAAGAATCCCCTTCCCCAACCCCCCACCCTGCACCTCTGCAGATGAGTACGGCCCCCCCCCCCAGCAGTGTGCCTGTCGCCCTGGAACTAGACCCGAAATATAGAAGAACAGAGAAAAGGGAGTAAGAAAAGAACCCCACCGGACGGGGGGGTAGAGAGAGTATTAATAAACTGGAGGAGGGCCTTCAAAACATGCCCCCGGCTTCTCCCTCCCGCACGGTAAGTTTCCCCCAAAGCAAACAGTAAGCAGCACAGAATCGACCCTGTCAAAGAAAGATGGGGAGCATTATGCACCAATTATACTAATAGCTATGCCATGAGAGCACGCAACCCCTGAGCCCGCCCGTGTACTAGATGACCACCCCTGAAGGATCAGCCTTATCCTTGACCACTCTTTGCAAATCTGCCCATGCATACCCCTCGACCCAGCGCCATGTCCAATGTTACAAGGTAAAGGAGTGTCCAAAAACGACCGGGAAGCGACGCACACAGGTGGGGTGGAAGTCTCTGAGTACCAACACAGTCCGCATCATGGAGGGACGTCTTTCCCAGTGTTGCCCCAGGATCTGCACTGCACACAAGGTCCAGGAAGGCGGAATCAGCCAAAGTAGACAACTGTTGCTTGAATTTTCCCTGGGTCGCCGGAGGCCGTGCACGGGACGAGGCCACCACCTCCCACTCAGGTCCAATACCTCCGGAACAGATCAGACCCACAGCCAGCCGATCACACGGAAGCATACTGTCCGGAGTTTCCAGCTGTTCACTAATCTCAGGGGTGGCCGCGACATTGTCCTCCTGTGTGCAGTGTGGGAAGTCCCTGTGTACCTGAGGACAGGCAAGCCGCAACCGTCCCGACGCTGATGCCACACCATCGAGCTTACTCCCCAAGACCCCGATGCCATGAATCAAGGTGGAATGAAGGGCACCGAGAGCCTCGAGGTCGCCGTACCCCAGCACAGCTCTCTGCGATCGCTCCGCCACACTCACAAAAGTCACACACTCCCAATCCTGCTGTGACCCGGTGGACAGGATGGTAGGCTTCATCATAACAAGATGGCCGCCGGGTAGGCCCGACCCGTATTGGGACCGGGACCCAGGGACAAGCGCCTCAAGGTCCACGTCGCTGGAAACAGGGTTCCGGGGGCAGGCAAAAATTTATCAGTTGTATGGTCACGGGCAACAGTCGTCCCCACCACGGACCAGCGCCCGCGAAAATCCGGGAGCAGCCCGCGAGAATCAGGGCGAGTTACGGGCGGCGTCCGGGCAGCTCACCGTCGAAGGCAGGGGCAATCGCCGGAGAATCTCAGAATTGCCACCCCGGGCATGCACTCGGTCCGCTACGTTTAGCGGTAGGAACGACCACGGCGAAAGGTAGGCCGAGGTGTGCACCGCTCCGGTGGTCCGACTCCACCCAGTCACCACAGGCCGCTGTTGTTGAACTGCCACCCGGCCAAGGCGTCCACTCGAGGTCCTGGCTCCGGGGCTGCACGGGCCGCAAATTTCAAAGGCACATTTCTCCGGCGGTACCGCCGCCAGAAACTTCGGAGTCACACGGTCGGTTGCCACTCCCATTCACAAATACGAGCGCATAGCGCAGGCTGAGGATCTCATGCAGGATATCAGTGCGGGATGCGGAGGTTCACGGAGCCGGGAGTCTACGCTGCCGTCCCGGTCGCCATCTTGGCTCCTCCCCTTGACATGACTTTTAGGTTGGGTTTTCAATTCCTATTCCAATGAGTCTGTGAATCATTTTTCTAGTTAGTCCCAAAGTGAAGTTATGCATTATAAGGAGCTATAATGTAATTCAGTGGTTTTCTATGGGAGAGCTAGCCTTGCTGCAGTGCAAAGCGACATTGAAAGTTTTTCACTGCCACAACATGTAAAACATAAGCAGGGGTGAATTATAAGAATTAATAAGGAAAGTTTACGCATGGCAAAATTCTTATTTTACCAGGTAAAAATGGCTGCTTTCAACTGCACTGTAGGCTGTGATGGCAGGTCAGAGACGTATTACAGTGCTGCTTTAGTGGACAGCACAAAAAGTGCTCAAACATAGTGTCAGAGTTAGAGCTGTGTGGAAATGGAAAATCACAAAATTATTAGCAAACGTGTTACATCCACAGGAGAATCCAGTGGAAGAATTTCTTCCACCATAATCATAACTTGAAGGAGAAAATTCCACCAACAGATTCTCCTTCAGATGTCGCACTTTTTCCAGAAATCACATACGTTTTCATTGCCACCCAAACCTAAATAAGGCTGTCTATTTTATAGAGTTTAAACATCACTGGCAGCATAGGTCACAATCATTTTTTGGGTGAGGCTTCCCTGCGAGTAAATGAGTTGAAGGAGTGTAATCAAATTTGAAGATGTTCCAGGTAAAACAAGGTGCCCTGCCCTGGCGGACGATTTCAGAAAATTCTATAAAATGTGCTTGAAGTATTTTCTTACTTGATCACATGTGTGTGAAATCTGCCTTTTAGATATGCTTGTTCTAGATTCTTTTTTCTTTTTTTATCTTCCCTATTTGCTTGTTGTGTGACTTGGTACACTGTTACCTTGTCATTCAGTGTCACAGAGTATGTGTTTTGTCACTAAATTAATAGTGTAAAACTGTTTTCAACCAATTTAGTTATTTCATTTTCCAGCAAGACCATTATAAGTTGGCACAGAAAATGTGCTGCTAGGCTTGCAAGTTAAATGTCATGTGTGTGTATTTATATCACCCACATATATGACTGAAATGTATGGCTGTATGGAGCAAGGAAGGAATATTGACATTGTCATGTATAAATCATAATTTTAAATATTAATTAAATAAACCCTTGTGAGCCCACATGACTAGGTGGTTAATATACAAAGATGTTACAAGCTAAATTCTGTGAAAATATGGCCCCACAGCAAGCTGTTAAAAACATTATTTGTAGATAAAGCTACATTTTCCAAGAGCAGGCCTAGCTACGAATATACTATTTTTTCCTAACTTTGCCTGGGAAAAGGCTGGATCGGTCAATAAAAAATATTTTCCTCTAAGTTATCAAAATGTAATTTAATGGTGAAAGTAGATTTTTGATGATAATAATTGAAAAGTAATTTTAGAAATGTGTACTTTGTGTTGTCTGAGAGTAAACTGGTTCAGAACTGATTTGTTTCACGGTCCTGCTCCAGAGACTGAATACATCATTCTGGGCTGGATGTTAACAACCCACCTCGTGGAAGCCAATAGCTTGATTACTGTTAACAGTGGTCACTGAGCAGGGTTTTGCCATCTTGTAGCAATCAGCAGCACAAAATGCAGCTTTCACAGTTAATCATTTGAAGTAAGGAGCCCAATTAGGAAGTCAGGAATAACAACCATTGAGACCCAGAGCCACCCTATACTGTTTGTCTGTGTCCCCTGCAGCATGGACAACATGTCCCTACACTGGCAGAAAACAGGATAACTCATCTCCATAGGCAATGGCTAGGTGAGGGACAAAGCTTCTGTAGGATAGGGCCATATTGGTTAAGTCATTATAGAATGTTGTGCAGTAAACTGAGAAAGGAAACACTAAAAAAGGAGATGGGCATTCTGCAAGAAAGTAGCAATGCTTGTGTCCAGGGAATTCTCCGATCATTGTCTAGTGCATAGGATAAAACTCACGTTGCACCATCACCTTTGCAGCCCATTCCTGTACCAGAGAAAAAACATACTTTAGAAGAAGACTCTGGTTGGGTGCTGCAAGAAAGAAGACCCAATGACTCCTGCAGGTACTCATTGACTTGAGCTGGTCTCCATGTGTCAAGTGGTTGGCCTCCTGTTACAAACTACAGGGATACAAAAAGCTGTAGGACTTCTCATTCCAAGAAGACCTTGCAGACCACTATGTGCTGGACCGTAGAGGAGCTCTGGATGGAGCAAGACGTGCTTCCTGGAGGCCTGCCCTAAACACTGGAAGAGTGATGAACAGGGACTTCACCAGCAACTTTGTTACCTATGGAAGACTGTGGTAAGAGGCTAAGCCTTTCCTAGAAAGGGTGCACTGTCATTTGGCAAGATGTACCAGTTGTACCACTCACTGCTTTTTGCCATGAAGAAACAGTCTTCAATAGGACCTCACTGGAAAAGTATCCAGCCTCATGGATCTCTGACCACTTACAGCTTTCAGCCTTGTCCTGCTGGTGGGTTTCAAGGACAAAAGAAGTGACAAAACTCATAGTAAAACTTTGCCCTGGGGTGAAGTGGCAAATGTACTCCATCAGCAAAGGTACATTGGTGACTTTTGAATTATGAAACAAAGTCCCGGGCACACGTTCAGAGTATAAATACATAGGGGATCCAACTTTATGGAACTCTATGGAAATAATTGCCCTACCCCTCCTCCAGGCTACGCCCGCCCTCCCCCAGTGACACAGCACCCCCGATGAGCTGCGGATGCTGGGGTTCACCTCCTCTTACTGCTCACGCTCCCTTCTGTTTTTCTGTTGTTTATGTGACCACAAGTCGCGTAGAGGAGGAAGTCCCGCTGCTGAGGCAGGCGGAGTCACTAAAGCGGTGTCTGCGGCTGAAAATCTTGCGACTGACAACGCAGGCATTGAGTGGCCAAAATTTGATTTCCGCATCATCACCGTTTTAAATCACCATTACTGTGCTCACGAGACCCGATCAGACTTGGAATTATCACCGGTCCAGCGATATCAAACGCTCAGACATCTTTTCCGTACAGCCCTGAAGAGTCATGGGATAATCCCAGATGATGAAACACGTGTCGGCTGGTTGTTTCTCTTCTCTTTATTCTAAGAATTAAAAAAAATCAGCACAAAGAACCTACTGGTGTCGACCACAGCTGACTTCACTTCAAAAAAGAAAAAAACATAACTGTGTATTTACACTCTGAACGTGTGCCCGGGACTTTGTTTCAAATTTCAGTGTGGGTCCATACCCACACATTTACAGGGGTTATTTGGGTTCCCTCTGACCTGGCAGCACCGTAGTAATTTTCTTGTTTCTCATACTTACCGCAAGCCAGCTTGAGCGCCAGTCTTCCTGTCTTACTCAAAACCCCACGCAGAACCAGTACCTTTGAATTATGTTGTATTCCACTCTGAGCTTTTGGTGGCAAAATTGAAGACTTCTGTGGGAGCTTGACAGTGATCCATCTGACTTTGAAGGACACTCGTCTGCTTTTGCTTCTTGATAGATGACTTGGAACTCCAAAATGCAGTATGAATCAAAAGGTAAAAACTTTGACTGGTATGACCCACTTGGCCTATCTGACCTCTGTTCCATTGAAACCAGTCTGAAATCACACCTAGGTCAGACAAGCACGAGCTGTGACATTTGTTTAGCGTTATGTATTTCCTTTTCACTTTTCATCTCAAACCTTTAAAAAATAATATCTTATGGGATTTTCATATTTTTAGTGTGTTTTTGCTTTTTTTTATTTTATTGATGTTTCTAAGTTGGTTTTGTAATTTTAGTACTACTGAGTTGTTTGTGATGTACAAAATGCATATTGAGGGATCTTGGGCAGCCAGGGGGCGATGGGCCTCCAATTTAACAACTTTTGCCATTGGTATTCTGGAGCCCCCTTACTGCGGACCCCAAACTTGAAACAAAGCACCCCTCTAAACACTTGATTGGCAGGTCGGGAAAACCGAGCACCCCAAGGTTTACTCAGGGGAAGTGCTATGTGCTAGAGACTTAGAAATCTGGCACACAACATCAGGAATGCAACAAACATTTAATAAATTACTGACCAACTAATGCTTTCCTCATAAAACAGTAAAAAACTTGTTTACACACACTACTAAAACTTATGCACACATTAACATATATTTACAAGATGGCAGGTGGAAATAAAAAAAGGTGAAACCCCCAAGAGGTCTCACAACCAATATGGGTCAGACTAACAAAAAGTCACATAGGTCTAGTAACCCCCAGGCCATTTGTGCAGTAGGCACCTATAACAGTCTGTACACTAGCAAGCCAATAACCCTACCCTGAACAACACTACTAGCAAGCCAATAACCCTACCGCTGAACAACAACATTCCCCTTCTATGTTCCTAACATATGAGGGGTGCATCAGTTAACGTTTAGGCCTACTGGCTTTGACAGGATGTCACCATGCTAATCAATGACAAATATCAGCTCAAATATTATGTAAATTAACACTAACATACTTTCTTGATGGTACCATCATTCAGTAACTAAAGAAAGTACATGAAACTATATACTATCTAAAAGCAAATCTGTAGTTTTCGATAGTCAAACATTCCATGTCAGAATCTTTTTTTACCTTGATTAAGATAGCAAAGCAAAACAAATATCTTGCAATAAAATCAATCCAATCCAGAGGACATGGACAAAATTCCCATCCACAATAATGCTTATTTTCCAATGAAACACTCCTGGGGTCCCGGTTTGCTAATCCTGGGACACTTAGGGTGAGTACATTTCAGAGTATGGGGATTGCTGTGGGGTGGGGTGCTTGCTGGTCTTCAAGCAGCCCTCTAAGCCCAAGAAAATGCAATTGGTTGTGCCACTGCCCACCTTTGGGAAGCACCAGCATTGATATGCATATTTTGCAAGCCATCGCAAGGGCTTATGTGTCAAACTTTCTAGTATAAGGCTTTTACATTCAGAGGTTTTTGAAGCTGCTTTGGTTTGACTCAGGAAACATTTCCTATTTGCATTTTATCTTTTTACCAGGTCTACATTTAAAGCTCCGGTGCAAAGGACCCTGTATTAATACCACTGTAGGCGATGGACCAGACCTTCTCTGCAGTCATTTGTGACTCCTGTTTGTCCAGAACCTCCTCTCTAGCAGCTGACAGGGAAGGTATCAGTCTTCTGCTCCCTCTCCTATTGCACGGAAGAACAGGAGCTGAGTGCAATGGTTTGTTCAGTGCCCAGGGAACTCCACTCCACATGGACCATGCAGGGCAGCCCCCTGGTTGCCTGAGCAATTTGCACTCCTCCCCCAGCTGGAACAGGCCTCTGATGATCCCCGAGACACTGCTCATTTCCAGGGGTAAAACATCAAAGGACAGCACAACTTACTTGGCTGCCCAGCCCTTCTGGGTTCTGGACCTCCCTGGCGGCATGCAAAGATCTGGGGGACAGTTGAGTGCCATGTGCTCACTGGCTGGATCCCTCCCCCGCCATTGGCTCTCCTAAACAGAATTAGTATTGCTTTTTATCTCCTGGTGGCCCCAGAAAGTGCTGATCACAAGAGGCTGATTCAAAAAGTAATAACATGGGCCCTGCTGGTCTTTTTGAGGTGGGCGTTTTGGGATCCTGCTAGCCCGCTCCAGCCACCTGAAGCATTTTTTGAGGGGCTCATGAGCTCTAAGGTGATTTGTGAGCTTTTTAATTGATTGCTCCTCCTCCATTGAGAAAGACAAAGAGGATGTGCCCCCAACTCCTAGCTTGTGTCCTGGGGTGGTCAACCAGCAGCATTCCATGGCTCTCAAGTGAGACCACACTGCCTGCCTTCATTCCCCAGGACCATGCCTTCTAGCCACTTGGAGGATACCTGTGTGTTTTGTAGCAATTTGGATCATCCCTTCCCTGAGCACCTCCAGCCAGAACTGCCCTACAGAGAATCCAGGGGACCCTCCTCTTCCACTGTCCTCAGTAACACCATCCTCTACTGTTCCCTGAGGAAGTGGGGGTACTCCAGTCATGGTTTGTCCTCAAGAGGTGTTTCCTTCATTTTCTGTTGTTACTCTTCTACCCAAGGTTTCTTCCTTGTGTAAAGGTTTAAAGGTATAGGTGGGGCATTCTCAAGGCTGGATATCTCTGAGCCTACTTGGTTCATCCATCCCTGACATGCATTTTCAAGGAGCATCCCAGTCAGTCAAGTGATTACCTTGGACCTAGCTGTACTACTAAGTTACACAGTATCAGGGCCGGACTGGGACCACCACCCAGACCTGGCAATTACATCAGACCGGCCTCCAAGGGGGGGGTATGCTGGTGGGAAACACTGCTGCTGCGCTTTTGTTTCTGAGTGACGGTTTTGCAGCATTGCTGCAAAACCGTCCCCCAGTAACAAAAACGGCCCCCACCGGTCCAAAACCACCCCCCACCCTTACGGCCCACCGGGGAAATGCCCGGTGCCCGCTACGGGCAGTCCGGCCCTGCACAGTATAGCTGGTTCCTTCCCTCCAAGACTTCAAAGGGAGCCCTTGGTATAACTGGTGTTAGAGGCCTGCCGGTTTCCCTATGGTCCCTAGGAGAAGAGCATGCCCATACATGTCTGGAAATTGTGAGTTAATTACCCAATTCAGATCTCTCCCTCACCCTCTTCCTCTGCCAGGAGAAAGCTAATCCCTTGCAAAGCAAAGCATTGATCTACTTGTTGTCAAGCAGAGTAATTTACTTGGCCCAGTAGGGTAATGCATACCACTATCTAAAAAAGGGCTGGCTCAGGAAAATATTGCAAACATGAAATTATGAAAAGGAGCACAAGCATGGACAAATTAATAATATATTTGTACTCAGGACTTTTTTAAATGGGGAAAATGACTTTAAACATTTCTGTTCATTGAGCCAATGCAAAGTTAATATTTTTTATCACAGGTTTTAACCAGAGTGTGAATACAATAAAGCACCACAAAAATACAGTAAGTACAACAGACTCACACTCTGACTAAACAAAATGGGTATATTTATTTTTGGATTCCCACTTAAATTATAAGGCATACACATGATGTAATCAATTTACACAAGATCCCATGTGTCACAAGCTACCAGTGCACAGATACCATGCAGAGTTAGCTAATAGTCCTACTTACTCAGTCCACACACATCTGTGCAATTGTATTCATGTGTAACCAGTACACCGCCTTTTATCCCAGCTACATATCGGCAGTACATATTTTAGATAGTGAGCACTGGTACTTTTCTATCAGTACCATTTTAAGAAAAGTTTACAGTGACTAAGACTCAATTTGTGAGACTCACAGCACAAGTTCAAAACCCAGAGTTCTAAATTAAAGAATCCTCTGGGCGAATTGTCTGGAGCTTGTGCCATTGCTACCAGCGGTTTAGTTGAGATTCTCTTGGAAATATCTTATGACCTAACTAGTGTTTATCAAGTTGGTTAGGGCATGCCTCTTCCAATTTAATATCCCTGTTAATAAGTCATTTTCACTGTTTTCTGAGCTCCTGCCTCCTCAGTGAGGTGTATCAGCAGGATTCAGCCAAGCAAGGCTCCATGCACTTAAACAGACATGTTGACTGGTTGATGGAGATTGGAAAGAAGAGGTTGGTGGTGTAGCTTGCTTACAACACTTCACTCTGGTCTTCCAGTGGAAGTAAGCATTTTTCAAAGTTCTTCTGTTGTCCTGAATACTAGGAGTGTGAGAAATTGGCATAATTTGCTTTTGTGTAACTATGTGAAATTTCAACATTAATTATGCGTAATTAGACAAAATGCAGATCCATCATTTAGCATTGTATACTAGCATGAAATGTGTCCTTGTGCCAATTTTTGAAGCGAGAATGCATTTTGCACAGAAAATAGTGCAAAAAACTAAAGTACCATGAATAAAAGCTGTTTAGGGTCTGTTGCTCCTGTGTGTTGGAACATGGGTTAATACTAGTGGCAAATATATATCTACCACTGGAAATAAGGCCACTAACACGGTCTAGGGCTCAGAATAGGTCTCAGAAAATTATTCCCATGCTCAACCCTTGGTAGCTTGGCTGCGAGCAGGCAAACTTAACTTCAGAGACAGGTATCTAAAGCATTTAAAAACAATAATTCAGTAAATAATTAAGACACAACACACAATGAAAATCCAGCACCAATTTATAAAAATTGGAAATATTGTATCTTTAAAATGACACCAAAACAAAAAGAATCCAATTTAAGGAACCAGAGATATGAATTTTTAAAGATTTAGCACTTTATTCACATAGAAAGTCATAGCGCCTATTGGGAAATCTGGTTGCGCTAGACCGGGACAAAGTACAAGTTTCAGGCCAACCATAATGGGAGCCCAGGGTGGGCCTCGGTCAAAGTTTTTACCTTAGAAACTTTCCTGGAGCTTTTTCTGCCGGGGTCCATTGAGGCAATCCACCAGTCCGGGTTCAGTGAGGGTTCGCCGGTTTGGTTTTCGACGAGCTGCCGGTCAAACAATGGAATTCAAACTTCCAGAGCTTTCCAGCGGGACAAACCAGAAATCCAGGCCTGCTCGCGGTTGAAGGTGGGCGGCTTGACTCTCTCGGTTGAAGCCAGTCAAGTCTTTTTCCTTCGGACTTATAAACTTTTACGGAGCTTTTTCCACCGGGGTCCCTCGATGCTCTTTTCCAGGCCGGGTTCGCTGAGGGTTCGCAGGCGTGGCTTTCGATGAGCTCCCGGTCAAACTCTGGAAGTCGGACCTCCGTAACTTCCCAGTGGTATGAACCTGGAGGGTATGCTGGCTCGTGGGTGAGGGTCGCTGGCTTAGTGTTGATGGTCCAGGTGAGCTTTGTTAACCTGTAGCTTGCAGGGAGTTCATTATTTAATCTGCTTGAACAAGTTAGGTTCAGAGGGTGTAGTTCCAGATTGTGCAGCAGGCGCAGTCAGTCAGAGTTCTAGGCCTGGTTGGTGCAAATCAAACGTCTTCTCTTGTTTCAAGCAGCAGATCTGAGAGGCTCTGCCCCTCTCAGATACTTATTCAGTGTTCTCTGGGATCAGGCAGGAGGGCATTCCTGTCCAACGAGGTGCATGGCAACACCCCAAGGCATGACCATTTCCTCCAAAGTGTGGCACTTCGGTCTCCCAGAAAGCAGTATTCTTTCAATATTCAATTTGGCTGAAGCCTCAGCACAGAAACAAGAGCCAGCTAAACCAACCTCCAGGATGGATTATTTCCATAGCACCCCTCCCTCCTACATCTGCAAATCCCTTCCTTAAGTCTACCATCCGGCTGGGTTCAGAGTGGAAGTGGGTAGATGGACCTGGCTATCTTTGCCTGTCCCTTTCTACCTTTGAAGAGCATGTTTTACAACCCTTCCCCCTGTTGTGGCATTCCTGTAGAGGAGGCTCCTTTTACAAGAGATAGCCTGTCTCCCAGGGTGCTACTTATCACTTCAACAAAGCATCCTGGCTAATCCACTTTACTCTGACAAATCAGGGCAGACCACTGGAAGGGTGAAATGTGGCTCCCAGACAAGAAAGTCTTATAACTTTGTTTCTGTACATTTTAGGATAGATTCAACAACAGCATATTGTTGGATGTATCAGTACCATTCTTCTAAGTCCTTGAATGATATTTTTCGGTTGTCTCTTGCGGTAGTTATGAATTCATAAACTATTGCAATGTTAACCTATGTGGCTGGGGTTCTACAATGTGGAAAATGAAATGTCCAATTTCTGCCACATCCAGGGCCTGTAAAACTGCTTTTATAAGGACCCTGCTTATAGCTACATGGCCCCCACCCCTGGGCCACCTAGGGGAGACTTTAGGGGTCCTGCACATACAAACATAATGTAGATCCTCACTCCACAATGCTCCCAGCAGAATGGTTGATTTGGGGAGCACTTTACTACAATGGGGGAAGTGAAAGATGCAATTTCTCTATCCCCAAGGCATAGAAAACCTATTTTATAAGGGTCTTATAAGTAATAGACCCCCCCCACCCCTGGGACACCTAGGAGAGACCGTGGGAGTACCTAATATGCCAACATATTGCAGATTATCCATTTTAAAGTGCCCCTAACACCAAAGTCAAGTTTGAGCACAATTTACATTTAAAAACAATTCTTGAACTCAGGACTGCTTTTAAAATGACCTCAGACTCTCAGCAGTGCACACATGCAAGTGCAGAAAGGACTGCTGGCTTTTAAACTGCCATGTACTGTTATATACTAGGGCCTAAAAGGTAGTTTTAAATTCCCTCAGCTCTATTATATACTAGGGACTTATAGAGAAGGTCTTGCCAATCACAGGGTACCCTAGCCCATAGTGTACCCTAGAGTATACAGGTGTTTTTACGGTAATCACCCGTTACTACGGAGGCTTTACTCAGCATACCATTACTTCGCAAGCGTTACAACGCATGCAATGTCACAACGCGTAGCCTTTACTACGCAAGTTGTTACATAGCATGCCTTGTAACAATGCATGCGCTGTAATGGCGAAACAAACAAGGTACTACATTCACTCACCGCTGGTTGCAGGGTTAGGGTTTTTTCAGTGGGACCCGACTTCAGGAAGTCATATTCCTTCAGGCAGAACTCCTCCCAGGAAGCGACACTGACCCAGATGAGCGCAGCCAGGAAGGTGCGCGATGACAACTGCCTCATTCTTTCAGGCAGAACTCCCAGGAAGTGACGCTGACCCTTATGAGCGCAGCCAGGAAGGTGCGTGATGAAAACTGCCTCATTATGGAGGCGTCGGAAGGAAGCGGAGCGAGCAGCGTCCCAGGCAGGGGGAGGTGACAGGGAGAGGCGGCTCAGGGATAGGGAGAGCGGCCCCCGTCATCATGGAGTGAGGGGGACATGGGTGCCAAGGAGTCCCGAATAGGGTTCATCAACTACAAGGAGGACGTTAGGAGAGGGAGCGTTGTCCTAGGGGCATGGTCATGCAGGGGGTAGTTTGTTTAGGTTTTAGGGTAGTGTACTTGTGTTTGTGTAGTGTAGAGTAGTGTATTTGGGTTTAGGGTAGTGTTGGGGGTCGTGAAGGGTAGTATTTGGGAGTAGGGATAGGACTGGGGTTAGGGGCAGGGTCGTGCTGGGGGTAGTGTGTTAGGGTTTAGGGGAGTGTTGTGGTGTTAGTGTAGTGTAGGGTAGTGTTTTAGGGTTTAGGGTAGTGTTTCAGTGTAAGGACCGGACTGGGGGAAGGGGCAAGGTCGTGCTGAGGGTAGTGTTTTAGGGTTTGGGGTAGTGTTGTGGTGTTAGTGTAGTGTAGGGTAGTGTTTTAGGGTTTAGGATAGTGTTGGGATGTCGTGCAGGGTAGTGTTTGGGTGTAGGGACAGGACTGGGGGTCGGGGGAGGGTTGTGCAGGGGGTAGTGTTTTAGGGTTTAGGGTAGTGTTGTGGTGTTGTGTAGTGTAGGGTAGTGTTTTAGGGTTTAGGGTACTGTTGGGGTGTCGTGCAGGGTAGTGTTTGAGTGAAGGGAGCGGGCTGGGTGAAGGGGGAGGGTCGTCCAGGGGGTAGTGATTTAGGGTTTAGGGTAGTGTAGTGGTGTTTGAGTAGTGTAGGGTAGTTTAGTGTTTGGGTGTTTGTGTAGGATTTTAGAGTTTGTTATGTTCAAAAAGGCAGGCGCAACCATCGCACCCAACTACGGAGGGTCATCAACATCTCCTTCGAAACTGCGACATTCCCGGAAAGCTGGAAGCATGCCGAAATCAACGCCCTCCTCAAGAAACCCAAGGCGGACTGCAAGGACCTCAAGAACTTCCGGCCCATCTCCCTGCTCCTGTTCCCGGCGAAGGTCATCGAGAAAATCGTCAACCTGCAACTGACCCGTCACCTGGAAGAAAACAACATCCTGGACCCGTCCCAATCCAGATTCAGACGAAACCACAGCACAGAGACAGCCCTCATCGCCGCCACAGACGACATCAGGCAGCAACTAGACAACGGGGAAACATCAGCCCTCAGCCTCCTGGACCTTTCGGCCGCCTTCGACACAGTCTGCCATCGCAGACTAAAGACTCGCCTCCAGGAAGCCGGAATCCAAGAGAAGGCCCTCGACTGGACCACATCCTACCTTTCCGGCAGATCCCAGAGCGTCCGCCTCCCGCCCTTCCAATCCGAAGCGACCAACATCATCTGCGGCGTCCCCCTGGGCTCCTCCCTCAGCCCGACGCTGTTCAACATCTACATGGCCCCCCTCCCACAAGTGGCCCGACACCACAACCTCACCATCATCTCCTACGCTACCGACACTCAGCTCATCCTCTCCCTCACCAAGGACCCGCACTCCACCAAATCCAACATCCACGACGGAATGAAGGCCATCGCCGACTGGATGAGGAGCAGCCGTCTGAAACTGAACTCGGACAAGACGGAGATTCTCATCCTCGGACCCACCCCCTCAGCCTGGGATGCCTCCTGGTGGCCGACCACCCTGGGGACAGCACCAACGCCGACCGACCACGCACGCAACCTAGGATTCATCCTCGACTCCACCCTCTCCATGTCCAAACAGGTCAACGCCGTATCCTCCTCCTGCTACAACACCCTCCGCACACTTCGCAGAATCTACAAATGGATCCCGACCGAGACAAAAAGAACGGTAACACAGGCCCTCGTAAGCAGCAGGCTGGACTACGGCAACGCACTCTACGCCGGAATCCGAGCCAAACACCTGCGTCAACTCCAGCGCATCCAAAACGCCTCCGCCCGACTGATCGTCAACGTACCCCGCCGCTGCCACATCACCTCCACCTGCGTGACCTCCACTGGCTCCCCGTCGAAAAGAGGATCACTTTCAAACTCCTCTCCCACGCACACAAAGCACTCCACAACGCCGGACCAGCCTACCTGAACAGCAGACTCAACTTCCACACACCCTCCCGCCAGCTCCGCTCCGCCAGCCTCACCCTCGCCACCGTCCCATCGCATCCAACGTACTACCTCCGGTGGCAGATCCTTCTCCTTCCTCGCCGCCAAAACCTGGAACACCCTACCTACCCACCTACGTCAGACCGAAGACCTACTCACCTTCAGAAAACGCCTCAAAACCTGGCTTTTCGAGCAGTAACGGCGCCACTCCCTTCCCCCCCCCCCCAGCGCCTTGAGACCCTCACGGGTAAGTAGCACGCTTTACAAATCCTCTGATTGATTGATTGATTGATTGATTGATGTGTAGGGTAGTGTATTTGTATATAGTATTTAGTGTAGTGTTGGGGTAAATGTCTGTTTTTATTACTAGGCAAGTTTTTAGTCCACATACATTAGCACTTGCAATGTAAAGGTATGTGAACTAAAAACTTGCGTAGTAATGGTATTTGCTAAGTAAAAACTTCGTAGTAAAATGCTGCGAAGTAATGGTATGCAAAATAACGAGTCATATTTGTTTTTACTATATTCTAAGTGTTTTCATCATAATGATGGCCCTGGTTAAGCAGAGACCAGGGACAGTCAGAGGCAGTTACCACCAGTACCAGTCAGCAAACAAATGGAGGGTGCCCAGTCCACAGGATGACTTTGCAACACTGTGCATTTGTGACAATTTATTTTACTGGAAATGCTGCTTTCTGGTACATTTTTACCATTAAGTGGAGTAATTTTGGAACTTTTGTGTAACAAGCATGACACAAAATTCCCAGATTTATGCAAATGATGTGAGCATAATTTAAATTCCACCTAGACCTACTGAATACCTGTCAATGAACTAAACAGCTGGGGTTTTGTTGACTTTTATTTCCACACAACAGGTAGTAGGGTTCAGGTCCAAATCCCACTTCCAGGCACACAAACGAGGACACTAAGGCACGAAGTTGTGAATTACAATCTATGACTTCTTTGTCCTCCTTGCATCCCCATGGTTATCTTGACATGGTGCATTATACCACACAACAATTAGAAAAAAAACATGCTGTTATAGTCAAGAAAACAACTTTCATACAGACGCGTTTGATACAAAAGAGACATTCTTTTCCGCGCTTGACTGAGCTTCACAGTGTTAATGTAAGCAGAGCTTTGAGTGACAAAATGCCTACAGAGACCAGGGTTCTATTCTAGTGGGAGAGAAACTCAGAAGACAAAACGCTCTTCAAGCAAACGTTCATTATAAAAATATTTAGTATATAAAAAAATGACACATTAATGAAAAAAATTGAACGAAATTTATATATAATACTCTGAGCAGTTTGAGGTGCTAAGTATAGGGTTATGACGATAATCTACTATGGTCCATATTTCGCTATAAAGCAATCTTCCCTGTATGCAGATTCTACAGAGTGTGCTCTGCCCCATTTCCCTTATCTGAGCTGGTAGGCTGCCAGCTCTCTGTACAGCGACATTGGCACCATCCCGCAGCATGCCTCTGCTCTATGTTCATGCAGCTGCAGCTATCCATTCTGTGCCCAGGCGAGCATCTCCTCTCTAATGTGATCAATGTGCTTTTAGAGAGAGAATGGGTAAAGAGGCTCAGAGGACAGATTGCTCAGACCACACACCCTCAAAGGCTTGACGTGCCGGCCAGTGGGCTGAGTGCAAGGAAGCAGTTCGACGAAATACTGTAGAGGCTTGAAGTGGCAACTGAGGGGCTGAGGGCAAGGAATTCCTACATTTAAAATAATTCTATTTGAGTAAACTGCCATTTATCAAAGCATCCTCACAGCATGCCCAAGCAGAATGGAACATGCAGGCAAAATTGCAATACAAAAGTAGGTGTTAATATAGTGTTAATAGGCCAATCAATGCACTCTTTAATGCATTCTGTATTTATATTTGATTATGTTTGTAAAGCAACCCACTGACCAAAACAAAATGATTGAATGAATATTTCAATGTGGTTAATTCTTTTGAAAGGCATCATACAAATGACTCAAGCAGCACACTTGAGCCTCACAAACCATCTGGCACTTGGGTCTTCTCCAGTAGTCAAGCAGGGACTAACAGCAGGGAGAATGCCACACTAGGCCAAGTGCAGGATTTGACACCTCCATCTCCAACAGTCATGATAAATCCATCAGAGAGACAGGCACAATAATGGAGAAATGCATGTGTCCTCTTCCTTAAGGATTAGGGAATATCTTCAAAACTCAACACTGCTACTTCTGAAAGCTGATTTGCCCCTATATAGACACTGCCAGGCTAATTATCATTTGGTGATTTAGTCAAACCTACACATGGCAAACCTATTCAAGTATCCACTGGCTGGGGGATAAAGAACAATTGTTCCTCTGCTGGGCCATAATTGGGAAATTCAAGTAGTCCTTTTCCGAAGAGGGCCATCATTATTGGCTTACATCTATGCAGCACATCCATGATAGAGATGAGTCACATAGACCTGTTGTAAAGTGGCTCTATTGGTAGATTGTACTACCCATTATAGAACGAAGATTTAGAAAAAAGTGTTTCACCAAATAAATGTCATATTCTTAGCTTCACTAAATGTTACATCTATCTTTCACATCAGAAAGTCATCTGAATCATTTAGTTTTTAGGCCTACAATTAGCCAAGACCTTTTGATTTTACAAAATGTTTAGGTATAAGGTATTCTCTTTTAGGTGTTTCAGCCAACCCTCTTTATCTATGAGTCTGTTGTTGAGACTTTCACATTTTTCTTCCACCCACCTCACCAAATAGCCTGAGGTAATGGGTCAGCCCAATCACCTCATTTCAGCCATTGGCTAACTTCACTGTGAATGATGGCATTTTGCCCTTTCACACTGAGCACACAAAGTAGATATTTTCAGTTCCATGGACTACTGTGATAATGTGTGCTTTTGAGACGAAAAATAATATTTTTGCTTTTAGTCAGTGTTTTTTTTTAAGATTGACAAGGGCTTGACACTTTCCTCAACAATAAAGTTTTATAAAAGCCATGAAAACACAAAGCAATGACAAAATTAGCCTGGCAGTTCGGGCTGCACTGTTCCCATGAGGAGCAGTGCCAGAACTGATTTGCATATTGCTGGGTCCAAACTGAGATGGCATGGTTTGGGAAAACAATGGATTTGGATGAAGCACGAGCAATTGCCAGTGGCTGAGATTAATTCAAGAATTCCATCCATCACCTTGTTGTATTTGTAAAACCAAAACACTGGCTTTATCAATGCTGGTTAAATTATGATGCCTGAGACGTTGGTCTGCATACATCCTTTTTATCTACATGTTCACAATGCACCACAATGTCATAGTAAACATTAGAGCTGGAGTGATGTGGGTTTACCTGCAGATGCATGCAAAAGAAAACTACATTGTTGTAGACAGCGGGCATGCACTTGCCACAATACATAGTTATCATGCAAAACAGCTCATGTGCTTGTTTGACATTGTCCTTTTTGGAACTACATTTATTTGGTCTGGCTCCCAAATGAGCTCAACCTATAGATGTATAGGTGTCTGCAATAAATGTTGGCAATTCCCGCTCCTGGTCTGCTACTGTAGCCTGCGTGAGGCGTTGGTGTATTGCCAATGCTGCCACTTCCCCTTTGATATTACTTAATACTATTGAGGATACTGTAGCAAAATTGTCAATTAATTTAATCCCCTCATCCAGGACTAGGACAGACCTGAATTTATTTCGAATTTGTTTCAGCCCTTCTAACAAAAAGGCAAGTATTGTATAAATTGTTGCAAAAACTGTACCCCAAGTGACACAGTCATCAATGGTGAGAACCATCCCAACTGGCAAGCACATTGTGAGAATTCTATGTTTATCCTGGTGCCCCGTATGGGCACAAACTACTTCAAGCTGATTTGCTTTTTTGTGCAATCCAGAACGGAATTTCCTCCCGTTTAGTGGGAATCTTTCCCATAATAGCATTGATAGTTACAGGACTCATCGCAGGCAGAGCTAACTGTGGCTGGACAGCTTGACCAGCCCTCGCTGTGACAGTTGTTATTGTATGCATTAAACATCTGTATAGTGTAACTAAACCAGTATAGGGAGTGCGCAGATCACCAGCATTAGGGAGTTCTAAATTTGTGTATGGTATGTAACTAGCCAATGCTGGCCATGTAGCCCCCTTCATTGCTGACGGGACCAAGTCAAATGCTGTGTAATGTATGTGATACGGCACCTTGAAACCAATTTTGATGTTCCTGAAATGTTAATGGTATTTCTAAGTCTTTATATTCTGTGTATTGGCCTCGGAAGGCAGCTTTATCCTAGGTCAGAAAAATGTTTGTGTTAGCGTCTATTGCTGGTAAAGTGACCCATGAAAAGAATACTTCAGTTCTATAAGCTTTGTGAACTCAGTCACAAAGGTAACATCTCCACCCAATCTTATAGCCCATGTAAGATTTAATTTGCTGTAGCAGCAGGTCTGCAATTAACAGGAATTTTGATTGCATTCACCATTGTAGTGAATGGAATTTAGAGAGGGAATATCTATAGTGGGGGATCCTTTTAAAGGTTCAAGCTTCAACAACCTGCACACAAACATAGGTACTTCCTAATATGCTGAGGAGGAATTACCTCCATTTAAAGGTGACTCGTGTACCTTGGGCACACACAAGAACTACTTAGGATATCAGTTGAACAAACAGGATAGGAAGGAAGATTTCAATACATTTATTGAAACAATTGTAATCATGCATAGAGAGAATGAGCTGCGACTATTAGACAGATAATAAAAAAGCAAAGTAACCAGCATTATGAACATGGTTAAAAGGATGAATAGTCCAGCCATAGAAATCTGATGTATATATATCTATATTCACTGAAAAAACCATAGGTTTCACACAAGTTATAGTTAGCGGACATTTTACTGATAAAAAACCATTGAAATTCCCCCGTTATAGTTAGTGCAGGCAACTATAACTCACGCGACCGCATTCCTCTGCTGATGCTAATACTGTATTTAGACACTTATTTACCCATGTCTTCTTCCATAAATTTTTAGCTATACATATATTACAAATATTTTTTTTTCATAAAGACACATATGTCATCAGCAGAGGATTGCGGTCGTGTGAGTTATAGTTGCCTGCACTAACTATAACGGGGGAATTTCAATGGTTTTTTATCAGTAAAATGTCCGCTAACTATAACGTGTGTGAAACCTATGGTTTTTTTCAGTGAATTTGCAAGGTTTTTTAAATGCTAATTCCTAACTATAACGTGTGTGAAACCTATGGTTTTTTCAGTGAATTTGTACGTTTTTTTAAATGCTAAGTTACTTTACGCCGTTCGTGGCGTGCGCGCCCACTTTACGCAGTTAGTGCCGTGCACGCACGGTGGGCACGCGGTGCGCTACGCACACCGCGTGCCCACATTACGCTAAATGGGCCATGTACGCACGATGCGCTTCGCGCACCGTCCGCACACGGAGGCCGTATTAGGCACATCGTTGTTAATGGTTATCTACAGATTGTCTTTAACAAACATATGCCATGCACAAAACGGGGCCCTTCGGGCACCTTTTGCACACGGGGTGTGGAAAACATGGATATTGTTTTTTTTGTTGTTTTTTTTTACCGTACGCGTACGGTAAGCGTAATCGGCGATTTTTCGAAAATAAAAAAAATTAAATTTTTTGCCTTTTGGGTTCTTTGGGGACACCATAACAATGACTGGGTGGTTGGGAGCTGTCTATCAAGCCGCTTTTACTGTTTTCGGACTTTGTTTTTCCTCCACTCCCGAGAGAGAAAATGGCGGCCGACACTTCCTGGTTTCGACCGATTCGAATGTTTACTAAGATCTAACAGCCAATCAGAATCGCGCTCGCGCACGTCACCGTACGCGTACGGTAAGCTTACCGTAAGCGCACGGTAAGCGCACCGTAAGCTGGCTCAGATATATATATTGATTTAAATGCTATTTTCTCAGGAACTACTGAACAGATTTACACCAGACCTACAAAAGGCACTTCCTTGACCTGAGGACTACCTCTCTGCCAAATTTCAAGTAACTCTGTTCAGCCGTTCGGGCTGTAGCTGTGTCTAAAGGTCCTATGGAAAAATGCATGGGAAAAACGCGTTTTGGGACCCCCCTTTTTTCTCAGCCCCCGCTTGACGAATCCCCCCGAGACTTTCAGGGTAGGAGCGGAGCGTAGCGCCCCACCTATTTTGAAAATTTCGCAAGGATTCGTCGACCGGCGCCAAAGTTATTCCAAATAGAATGTTGCGGATTTCCTATGGAAACGTGGTCCTAACTATAACTATCTACTGGCGACCGCCAGTAGATAATATATATATTACCACACAACTCCTCCTTGCGAAAAGAGCAGAGGCCCAACGAGGAAAGTCCAAAGAAGCACTTTATTGAATAATTAATGGCGAATGCATTTTGGCGTAAGTATTGCCTTCATCAGCGCCCAAGCATTTCAAAAGTCTTCTGTCATCACAGTGTGAAAGTCCTGCTGCCCCCTTATAAGTACAAGCGGGCTCCGCCCTCAAAAATATCAGCTCACCTGTTTCAGTTCACGAGATTTAAGTGAACTGCAACGCCCAGAGTGCAGCATTCTGGTTCCAGGTAGGTGATACATGGAATATGATTTTAAACCCCAATGGTGTAGGCGGAATGCAGGATAACGATGTACATAGAACCAACTTTTCTGCTTGACATGTACACAAAGCGCCTCCTCGGGTCCCCGCACCACTTCAGCCACAAAGTACGGGACATAACTGGGCGGGGGCAGTATTAGCAATGCAACCCACCCAGCATGAGGTTAATAACCTCACAACCGCCCTGTCTCTCCCCAAACGTCGTGGTGGGCACCGGCCAATCCAATCCCTTGGAATACACACAATAGTCGAAACAGAGCCAGTGATGTCCGGGCCAACTTATGAAGCAGGGGCCTCTGTACTGCGTCTCTGGCCGACGCAGAAAATATTTTATATATATATATATTACCTACTGGCGGTCGCCAGTAGGTAGTTATAGTTAGGACCCTGTTTCCATAGGAAAACCGCAACATTCTATTTTGAATAACTTTGGCGCCGGTCGACGAATCCTCGCGACATTTTCAAAATAGGTGGGGCGCTGCGCTCCGCTCCTACCCTGAAAGTCTCGGGGGGATTCGTCAAGCGGGGGCTGAGATAAAAGGGGGGTCCCAAAACGTGTTTTTCCCATGCATTTTTCCATAGGACCTTTAGACACAGCTACAGCCCGAACGGCTGAACAGAGTTCCTTGAAATTTGGCAGAGAGGTAGTCTACAGGTCAAGGAAGTGCCTTTTGTAGGTTTGGTGTAAATCTGTTCAGTAGATTCTGAGAAAATAGCCTTTAAATCAATATATATATCTGAGCCAGCTTACGGTGAACTTACGGTGCGCTTACCGTACGCGTACGGTGACGTGCGCGAGCGCGATTCTGATTGGCTGTTCGATCTAAGTAAACATTCGAATCGGTCGAAACCAGGAAGCGGCGGCCGCCATTTTCTCTCTCGCACTCTGAGGGGGGCAGCATAAACAAAGTCAAAAAACATCTAAAGGGGTAGTATATTTAGTTCTTAACCACCCAGCATCGATATAGGTGTCCCCCAACAACCCCCAAGGCCAAAAAAACAATTTTAATTTTTTTCGAAAAATCGCCGATTCCGCTTACCGTACGCGTACGGTTAAAATTATTAAAAAAAAAAAATATATCCACACTTTCCCCACCCCGTGTGCAAATGGTGCCCGAAGGGCACCATTTGTGCATGGCATATGTAAATCCAGGAAACTAAAACTGAATACCTTTCACAACGAAGCACATAATATGTCCCCCATGTGCGCACGGTGCGCGAAGCGCATCGTGCGTACATGGCCCATCCCGCGTAACGTGGGCACGCGGTGCGCGCAGCGCACCGCGTAACCACCGTGCGTGCACGGCACTAACTGCGTAAAGTGGGCGCGCGGTGCGTGAAGCGCACCGTGCGCGCACGGAACGAACTGCGTTAACTGGGCGCGCACGCCACGAATGGCGTAAAGTAACTTAGCATTTAAAAAAACGTACAAATTCACTGAAAAAACCATAGGTTTCACACACGTTATAGTTAGGAATTAGCATTTAAAAAACCTTGCAAATTCACTGAAAAAACCATAGGTTTCACACAAGTTATAGTTAGCTGTACATTTCACTCGTAAAAAACCAATGAAATTCCCCCGTTATAGTTAGTGCAGGCAACTATAACTCACGCGACCGCAATCCTCTGCTGATGACATATGTGTCTTTATGAAAAAAAAATATTTGTAATATATGTATAGCTAAAATTTAATGGAAGAAGACATGGGCAAATAAGTGTCTAAATACAGTATTAGCATCAGCAGAGGATTGCGGTCGCGTGAGTTATAGTTGCCTGCACTAACTATAACGGGGGAATTTCATTGGTTTTTTATGAGTGAAATGTAGAGCTAACTATAACTTGTGTGAAACCTATGGTTTTTTCAGTGAATATATATATTCCCAAACAATGACCTTCCTCCATGTTCACAAACGAGGCGCACACTAGGGAAATTATATCTTTTTCATTTTATTAATTCACCACACGACCAAAACACCAGACAGACGAGTTTCGGCTTACGCCTTTTTCAATGTGTGGTTTCAAAAAACAATCATTTTTAAAGCCCTTACAGCGCGAACACAAAGGAAGGGAGCCAATCCAAAACAATTAATTGACATAGATGAAGTCCTCCTCTGGTCACCAATTCTAGGATTTTAATTTCGGCCATCTTGGAATGGTGTGATGATACTTAATACTGTTATGCAGTAAATAAATGAAACATGATTTGTGACGTGTACAGATATAATGTATAGTTTCAATTATATGTTCATCCACAAAATGTATGACCATCCATCATTTCATTCAAAATTATGAAACACATTAGTTCAATAAGTTCATTAGCCAAGAAAATTATGCCCTGAATGGACCCTGATTTTATATATGACATATCAATCATTAGCATCACTCTATAGTTGCCTTTTGTAATTTAGCCCTGAATGAGCATGTGATCCATAAAGACATTCTAATTTTGTGGATAATTCTATTCTGCCATAACTAATTAAATAACAATTGTCCTGCATGCATCTTCAACATATTTCCCTCAACTACCTTATCCATCCCTAGTTCACCACTCTCTTATTTTCACATGACGTTCTGATATTATGGAATGTGAACCCATAATTCCTCCTCATTGTTCAAGCCTTGTGGAGTTTTCATTTGTTACTCGTTAATGTACTTGGACTTAAGTTTCTGTAATTTTTTGGTTCTATCCCCTCACGTTCTTCTTTGGGGACCTGTTCCAGACAGAAGAATTTTAGTAAATTCTGGTTGCTTTATGTTTTTCAAAAAAGTGGCGTGCCACTGGATATGTTTCATCGTGGTTTTTTATCACCCTCATGTTCCAAGATTCGCTTCTTGTTTGGGTGGATCGTGCTGTTGATGTATTTCTTATTGCATGTGCAAACCAGGCAGTAAACCGTGTAATCTGACTTACAATTCATCAATTTATTTATTCTTCTTTTGGTCTGTCTGCCTGGTATTTCAAATTATTTTACTTTTTGGCTATTTTTGCATGTCTTGCAGCCCATGCATGGATAAAAACTAACAACTAAATCTTCTCTTCTGGGGGCTTTTGAAAAGTGACTCCTCAGCAGATGATCTTTAAGAGCTGGGCCTCTCCTATATGTGATTAGAGGATTTTGTGAGATGCGTGGTCCCTAAATAGTGTCTGCTTTCAGAATTTTCAAATGTCTATGAAAAATCTGAAACACCTCAGATGAGCTGGTGGTATATTCGGTGATTATTCTTACTCCACTGTTACCCCCTTGGGGCCCCTCTGTGTTTTCTGTTTAGTTATTAGTAGATCTTCCCTCTGTAAATTTGCTGATTTTCTCATTGCCTCATTCAATACCCCTTTAGTGTATCCTCACTCTCTGAATCTTCCAAGGCTTCATCTCTAGATTTCTCAAACTCATTTTTTGTGTAGCAATTTTGTTTAATCCTAACTAATTCCCCATAGGGGACACTGCTGATAACACTTCGGGATAAAAACTATTGGCATGTACTGTGCTGTTTCCAGACGTGGGTTTTCCTATATAGTGTTGTTTGTATGGTATTATTTTCAGTATAGACTAGCAAGTCTAAAGAGGGTACCTGTGTTTAACTGATGTACTCTGTGAACCTCAGGTTCAAATCGTTGTCGTTGAGGGCTGTCACATAGCAAATGGTTTCCTCATACGACCCCTTCCAGACAATGAAGAGGTTGTCTATGTAGCAAGCCCACAACGCAACTTTGCCCAGCCATATTTAATTTTTTCCTGTCCAAGCCAACCTGAAATGAATAAAAGCAACCCCTGACACATGTTTCGCTCTCATTAGAGCTCTTCAGAGAAGTATATCTTTGTCGAGACTCAAGGGAGCACCCAGTATAAGTCAAAACAATTCCCTTTCAGGCATAGAGTGAACCATAAATTATGCAAAAAAAGAAGCAGTGAAGTCTGGGTAGTTCTCAAGTTTAGGCAGAAAGCAGCTCCAGTAGAGAACACTCTCTGAAGTCCTCTAATGAGAGGAAAACACATCAGGGGTTGCTTTTATTCATTTCAGGTTTGCTTCGGTGGTATTTACCAACCCAAAGCTATAATACTGTGCCCGGAGTGGTAAAAGGCTTTGGCAGCTCGGCAAGGATAGCACTGTGCTAATCCTATGCTTACAAAACTTTGGTGTAGAAATGGTAAAACACTTTGTCCCTTTCTATCTCAGCGTGGATGGCACTTTCCTAATCATACGCTTAAAGACTTTGTAGAAAAGCAGACATTTGAGGTAAGCAAATTTAGAGTGTCGTTGGTGTTGAGAGTGCTCTAAACTGGAGCTGCTTTCCACCTAAACTTGAGAACTACCCAGAGTTCTCTGCTTTTTTTTGCATAATATATGCGTTACTCTATACCTGAAAGGAAAATATATATATATATGGTTTGACAAAGACAGCCACGGCTGTTGAAACGCATTACCAGTTTTGTCAATAAATGGTTTTGTGAGCAAACTTGAGCATGCTGGATTCTGTCCATATTCAAATGCAGGCGTGTGGAGTTGATGTAGTATTTGTGTCCGAGTTTAAATCCCATCATGCCCTCTTGGTCCGGAGCACTGCGGAAATCGGGGAGGAGAGAGAATTGCACGTGTGCATGGCGCGGAGCTCCCCCCCACTGGAAAACTTTACAAGTTGAAAAGAGAGCAGAAGGTGCCATGGGAGGAAATCCCTACAGGAATGCGGAAAGCCTGATTCCAGTTCCAAACAGTGGTTTCAATAAGTGGGAGAGAGGAAAGCGGCATTAGCATGCAGAGCGAGACGCAACAAGAGACAATTGTTGGCAACATTGTTGCAGAAAACATGGACTGGATTAGGAAGAGAAAGACAGACTCAGCGATGCGGACATAATTGAGGAACTGAGCAGCTCCGGTATAGGGGGCAATACAACCAAACCCAAAGGTTACAAGGAGATTTTCAAAACATTGGAGAAACTTACAAAGTGCGAGACATCAAAATGGTGGGAGAGCAGGTAACTAACCGGGTACCTAGAAGTTGGCAGGGTACCAAGAGGTTTAAGGATATTGATTGCCCCCACCTATGAAAATCCACATCCAGATATGTTAAAAGAATGGGCAGAGAACAACGCCGATTCTTCAAAACAAATGCTGAATATATTAGTAAAATATGTGGATATAGATCGGCAGGCGCTTTTGAAAGAGATTGATCTCCTCAATGAGGAATTGAGTAAGCTACTGGAGCAGGAGGCAATTAAGAAGATGCACTTTGAAATGCAAGAGAGAGTGAAGAAGTATGAACAGGTCATCAAAGACAGTAAGGCCACAAAATGTAGGCAAAACAAGCTGGGTTACCAGCGAGGTCAAATCTTCACGTTATCCAAAAGATTTGAGGGTGTCAAGCGACAGAAGATGTCCCAGAGCTTAGGATCAAAGCCATTGCCTAACAATGAGAGGGGAAAGGAGTTGGCCTAACGGCTAGGGTGCTCGACCTCGGACCTGGGGAACTGGGTTCGAGTCTCGGTAATGACGCTGAACATCCTGGGATGCTGGGCAAATCACTTAATCTCCCCGTGCCTAACAACAACAACAAAATGAATGTGTGTCCTCATGTAACGTAACTGGTGCTATGTAAAGCGCTCTGATACCCGATTGGATTCGGGTCAAGTTCGCGCTATATAAAACTCTGCAAAAAAAAAATGAGGAAACCAGCTCAGAGCCCAGTTCGGAGGTGGACACGGACAACGAAGATGGGAGGCAAATGATGGATAGAATACCCACAGTGGAGGATGAGCTCTGTTTTTTACGGTGGGATAGAAACATAAACCTCCGACCATTGGCAAGCCAGGAAAGAACTTATCGTGGAGGCGGAAGAGGCAGAGGAAGAGCAGGCGGTTAGGAGGACACATGGCCAGCAAGGGAATACAGAAGAAGACCAAATGATTTTGGACACTCCTGACTGTAATGTAATAAACATGACAGACCTGGCATTAAGCACAGTGGAAATTAACATTTTATCATGTGGGTTATCTTTCTGTGTCTCGGAGAATATGGACAATGTCCAAACAAGAATTGACTGTTTTAAATTCGTTCGAAAATTAAGGTTAGTCAAGTTTTTTGCATCCAGTAAAAAAACTGAAGTGATGCACCATGACAGGTGGTGGGAGTTTGGAGGTTTCCGATTTTGTTTTACTACGTGAGCTGGCTAGTTTATCCAGGGATGATGCAACTGAACTGACAGATGATGTTTGGCCAGGGAGCAAGAGTTGCATTTATATGGTAGAACTGTTACTCCATTCAAACCCAGGTCGATTTTCTTGCCCATAGTTCCAAAGGATTCAATTGATACATTTACTGATCTGACAGTTCAGGATCTCAAAAAGCTTTACTCACATTTAGAGGTTGGAGAAACATCTGATCCATCCAAAATAAATTATATGAGTTTGGTGAAAAAGTTACACTCCTGTCCTGACATAGTGGTAATGACAAGCAGACAAGGGTGGAAATGTCGTACTATGGCCGCTCACTATGTATCAGACAGAGGCTTTAAGCCATCTCAGTGACCACCTGAGCTATGCAAAAGTAGATAAAAACACCTTACAGGGGAAAAGTAGAGAATCCAATTACACCGGTTCTCTACTTAGTACCAAAAGTACACAAAAACATCAATGTACCACCTGGTCGACCCATTATTTTGGCCATAGAAAGTCTCTTCGAGAATAGCTCTAAATATTTGGATTATTTTCTCTAGGCCCCATTTAAAAAGTTGCAATCTTACACCAGGGAACTGGAGACTTTTTGAAAAAGATCTAAGATATAGGATGGCAAAGGGATTATATCATGATAACACTTGATGTGACCTCCCTATATACTAGCCTTTTGCATCAAGACAGTTTAAGGGCAGGTCAATACTTCTTAAGTTCACGGCCAATAACACTGTACAAGCACACAGAGATGTTGGTAACTATGCTTAAATGATGTCTATGCAACAACATCTTTATGTTTGGATCTGACCTGGATCAGCAGATGAGGTGCACAGTGATGTGCCCCTGCTTCCCCCCCAGCTATGCAAATTTGCATATGGGTTGGTGGGAGGAGCAGGTACTGGCAACAAAATTTGCCACTGAGCTGTCCACTGATGTAATCTTGTGGTCACGTTATATTGACGATTTATTCATCATATGGAGTGGCGACGGATCTTTAGCCATAGAATTTGTGGAGAAGCTAAATAACAATAAGCTTAATCTACATTTCAATTTATATATAAGTGAGAAAGAGGTGGAATTCCTCGAGCTGACTATCTATGTGGTGGATGGGACCCTGCAAACTAAAACATTCACGAAGAGCATGGCAGGAAATATGGTGCTGCATGCTAGAATTTTTCATCCGACAAAGCTTAAAAATAGCATAACCAATGCAGAGAATCTCTGCATGGGGAGAAATTGCAGTGAGGCAAAACAGCTCCAAGCCGCACAAACAGAATTAACAGGTTCTCAAGAAGAGGGTACAGTAAGGCAACTTTAGAGTCAGCTAGAATTAGAGCCAATCTGAGTCCCAAACACAAGCTCATCTTCACAGAAGGGAAGCAAAGACATCTTCGGACAGATCCAAGGCAGCCAATAAGGTTTATCATAGGCTACTGTAATTAACATCAGTAGATTTGTGCCATTTTCCATAAGCATTTGCACTTGATCTTCAGTGACCCAATCTTAGGTCTTAGAATCCACAATAGACCCCTGCTAACATTCCGGAAGGCCAGATCCATGAGAAATGATTTAGTCAATAACACTCCTGGACTAAAACAGCAGCAGATCTGGCTTAGAGACAGTAAAGTATTTCGGCACTGCCATAAATGTAAAGCATGTAATTTTGGGGTCAACACTACTGAGGTGCCACTTCCATTTTCTGACACCAAATGGCAGATTCTAAAACAGCTAACATGTAAGAGTGAATATACCATCTATGCCCTGAGATGCAGTTGTCATAAATTATACATAGGAAGCACTATCCTAAAGTACACCAACGCATCCTACAACACATCCATGCCATCAAACACAGGGATGCAAAGTATCCTGATGCTAGACACTTTGAGCAGATTCAAATCAGTGATGTTAACAATCTAGAATATTTTGTGTTAGATCAAGTGTTAGCAAGACCAAGGGGTAGCAACAGAGAGAGATATTTGATGCAGTTAGAATCAAGATACATCTTAAGATTCAACACGAAGATTCCGCATGGCTTCAATACTGAAGAGGACTTACATGTCCACATTTAATATCAGGATACATTTTGTACTGGTGGTACCATTGAATAGGAGATCTTATGAAACCATGCCATACCTGTATCGAGTGTTCACTATGACAAAGTCCACGTATGAAGTTGATGATATAACTATGTTTCCCACAATAATCCAGACCATGAGTAATGTTTGTTTGTAGGTGCCTTCCCAGGGTTTTTATTTGGGAATTAAATATGTAATTAGTTTGTTTTCATTTTTATTTTGTGTTTTTGATGTAATTTTAGCTTTAACAGATGATGGTAAGGAGTAGAAACATTGTCAGATTGTGCAATAGTTGCAAAACATTAGACAATAAGGGCACTTGCCAGAAATATATCTGAGGCCCTGAGAGTACACGTTTGGACGTCAGTAGGTCATATTGGGCACTTGCCCTTTATCAAGTGTGTGAAGTATTGAAGTATTGATTAAAAAATGCACAAAACATCTAAAATTATTTAGAACTCTCTGGGAAAGATAACCCAGTACAGCAGCAAATATCACAACAAAATGTAGGTTAAAGCTTACAATGTTATTTCATGTTGAGAAAGTTAAATTGAGTAGCTGCAAAATCAACAAGTCGCTTTGTGTTGGGATAGGCACCATAGTTACGACCTAGTTTCCATAGGAAACTCGTTTTTTGTTTTCCCAACAACTTTTGCACCGATTGACGAATCTTCGCGGAATTTTCAAAACCTATGGCCCGGTCCGGTCAGCTCCTATCTTGAAAGTTTCGGGGTGAATCGCCAAGCGGGGGCCGAGAAAAAAGGGGGTCCCAAAACATGTTTTATCCGTGTTATTTCCCATAGGAAACTTTAGACACGCTACAGCCCGAACTGCTAAACGGAATTACATCAAATTTGGCAAATAGGTAGCTCTTGGTTCAGAAAGAACTCTTTTTGTTAAATGGTGTAAATCTGTTCAGTAGTTCCTGAGAAATTCAAGAAAGAGAGGTGAAAAAATAAATTTCCCATAGGAAACTTTAGACACGGCTACAGCTTGAACTGCTGAACGGAATTACACCAAATTGGGCAAAGAGGTAGTGCTCGGTTCAGAAAGCACTCTTTTTCTTAAATGGTGTAAATCCGTTCAGTAGTTTCTAAGAAAATCAAAAAATAAAAGTTTCGATATCTATGGCCGCGGTGGATCCGCGCACCCTCCCGATCACGGGCTTCATGCTAATTGGCTGTCAACACTCCAAACCAGGAAGTGTTGACAGCCATCTTGTGCCTCGGTAACTGAGGCACAAGAAAACAGAAAACCTAAGGCGCAAAACAAGAAAAGGGGGCAGGGTAGAAACACCCTGACCCCCTAGGCCTGCTCAGGGGGTCCCACACAGACCCCCAGGGCCCAAAAAAGCTTTTTTTTTTTAAAACACATCGGCCGAATCCACGCTGGGTGCGCGAATCCGGCCATAAAAATAAAAAAATGAAGCGCGGCCTCCCGCGCTTTGCTTAATTGAAGCCCCCGGGTGCGCCAGGTCCTGGGGGCAGTAAAAAAATGTGTGGGGGGCCCCAATACCCCACACTGCCCTGGGACCACCACCCCCGGGGCTTGTTTTTTCAGAGTTTGGGGGACCTCTAAGGCCCCCCAAACCCCCAGGGCTTGAGGGGGCCTTAGAGGACTACCACCCCCCAGGGCTTTCATCAATTACAATCACGGGGGCACACTGCCTCCCACAGTCCCAGGGACCGCCAAACCCGGGGCTTCTTTTAAAAAAAACTAATATACCTGTGTGGGGGGGCTCGAGTCCCCCCACACGCCCCGGGGACCGCCACCTCCCCGGGGCACTAATATTTAAATTTGGGGGTCCATAACGGACCCCTGAGCCCCGGGGACCACCACCCCCCAGAGATTTGCATTATGTGGGAGGGGAGCCGCGCAGCCCCCCTCATGGAGCCAGTGATGGCACTGGGGACCGCCACCCTCCAGGGCCGTCTCCTGCAGTGTTCCGGGGTTCCCACCCCCGGGACACTGCTGTTTGCAATGACAGGGCGGATGCCGCACGGCTCCCGCCCTGTCATTACAAATTGTGGTACCTCCAGTAAGAGCCACAGAGCTGCGTTGCAGAGAGGTGTGAAAAAGGGGCGTGGCCTCAGAACACCTCTCTGCAAAGCCGCTCCCTGGCGCATAATGGAGGTAACTGGTGGGCTAGTTGGCCCCCAGGGACCCTCAGTATTCAAGGGGAATATATCCCCCAACTTAAAAAGCACCAGGGGGTGTGTTTGCACAGTGGTGCAGGGAGGGGGCGTGGCCTGATGTGACAAGTGTGCAAACACACCCTGTGGCATTTTTTAAGTTGGGGAATTAAGTCCCCTTGAATCCTGAGGGTCCCTGGGGGCCAACTGGCCCACCAGGTACGTCCAGTAAGTGCCACAGAGTTGTGTTGCAGAGAGATGTTCTGAGGCCACGCCCCTTTTTCACACCTCTCTGCAACGTAGCTCTGTGGTGCTTACTGGAGGTACATGGTGGGCTAGTTGGACCCTCAGGATTCAAGGGGACTTAATCCCCCAACTTAAAACGCGCTACGGGCGCGTTTGCATAGTGGTAAAGGTAGGGGACGGGGCCTGAGGTGACGTGTGCAAACACGCCCTGTGGCGCATTTTAAGTTGGGGAATTAATTCCCTTTCAATCCTGAGGGCCCCTGCAGGCCAACTAGCCCACCAGGTGCTTCCAGTAAGCGCCACTTCGCTGTGTTGCAGAGAGGTGGTCCAGGCTATGCCCCTTTTTACACCTCTCTGTAACGCAGCTCTATGGCGCTTGCCTGAGGTACCTGGTTGGCTAGTTGGACCCCAGGGACCATCAGGATTCAAGGGGAGTTAATCTCCCAACCTAAAACGACCACAAGGCGTGTCTGCACACATTTCACCTCAGGCCCACCCCTCCCTTCACCACTGTACAAACGCGCCCCGTAGTGCATTTTAAGAGGTAGTTTTAATTCCCCTGCCCTATTATGTACTAGGGCCTTACAGAGGAGGTCATGCTAATCACAGGGGAACCCCAACGCATAGTGTTCCCTAGTGTATGTAGGTGTTTTCACTGTATTTTAAGTGTCTTTTAGCATAGCACTGGCTCTAGGCCTGGTTAGTCTGACTCAGTTACCACCAATACCCGTCTGAAAAAGTTGTGGGCACAGGAAGATTTTGGAACACGGCTTCTTTCTGCTCCTCTGTTGGTTCTTTGTGCACATGTCTTGCTTCTTCATGTACTTTTCTTCGTCTTTGTGGACGTCTGTTGCTTCTTTCTGCATTTCTTTTGCTTCTTTCTGTGCATTTTTTCTTCTTTCTTCACATGTCCTACCTCTGTAGGCATAGTTAGAAACTAGCATGTGAAAACCCTTTGAAATTCACTGAAAAAACATAGGCTTCAGGCACGTTATAGTTAGAAATTAGCATTTAAAAAACCTTAGAAATTCACTGAAAAAACCATAGGTTTTAGGGAAAGTTATAGTCAGTTGGACATTTCACTCGTACAAAACCAGAGAAATTCCCCCGTTATAGTTAGCTCAGCTAACTATAACTCAGCTAACTATAACTCGCGCCCCCGCAATGCACTGCTGATGATGTCACATTTTACATCACTCATGACATGGTCAGTGACATCACTGATGACATCTCAAATGACATCACTGATGACATCATCCATGTGATAAATTGATGCATCTTCTCACACCCTAATATAACCTTTGATACACCCACTCTAAATTACAGACTGCCATTCTAAAAACCATAGACATTCCAACAGCAATAACTACATACACACTCACTGATTCTGAGGTTTACACACACATCCACTCACTGGTTTTTTCAGTGAATATATATACATATATATATATATATATATATATATATATATATATATATATATATATATTCAGTGAAAAAACCATAGGTTTCACACACGTTATAGTTAGCGGACATTTTACTCCTAAAAAACCATTGAAATTCCCCCGTTATAGTTAGTGCAGGCAACTATAACTCACGCGACCGCAATCCTCTGCTGATGCTAATACTGTATTTAGACACTTATTTGCCCATGTCTTCTTCCATTAAATTTTAGCTATACATATATTACAAATATTTTTTTTTCATAAAGACACATATGTCATCAGCAGAGGATTGCGGTCGCGTGAGTTATAGTTGCCTGCACTAACTATAACGGGGGAATTTCAATGGTTTTTTATGAGTAAAATGTCCGCTAATTATAACGTGTGTGAAACCTATGGTTTTTTCACTGAATTTGCAAGGTTTTTTAAATGCTAATTCCTAACTATAACGTGTGTGAAACCTATGGTTTTTTCAGTGAATTTGTACGTTTTTTTAAATGCTAAGTTACTTTACGCCGTTCGTGGCGTGCGCGCCCACTTTACGCAGTTCGTTCCGTGCGCGCACGGTGCGCTTTGCGCACTGTGCGCGCACAGTGAGCACGCGGTGCGCTTCGCGCACCGCGCGCCCACTTTACGCAGTTAGTGCCGTGCACGCACGCTGGGCACGCGGTGCGCTACGCGCACCGCGTGCCCACGTTACGCTGGATGGGCCATGTACGCACGATGCGCTTCACGCATCGTGCGCACACGGAGGACATATTATGCCCTTTGTTGTTAAAGGTTATCTATTATATGTTCTGGAATGTTATAATCCATGAACAAAAGGTGCCCTTCTGGCACCTTTTACACACGGGGTAGAGAAAAAGGGGATTTTGTTTTTATTTTTAATTTTGTTTTTACCGTACGCGTACGGTAAGCACAATCGGCGATTTTTCGAAAAAAAAAAAAAATTAATTTTTGGCCTTGTGGGTTCTTTTGGGACACCCTAACCATGACTAGGTGGTTAGGAGCTGTCTAGCCTGCCCCTTTTAATGTTATCCGACTTTTTTTTTCCTCCCACCCCCTCAGAGTGCGAGAGAGAAAATGGCGGCCGACACTTCCTGGTTTCGACCGATTCGAATGTTTACTAAGATCTAACAGCCAATCAGAATCGCGCTCGCGCACGTCACCGTACGTGTACGGTAAGCTTACCGTAAGCGCACGGTAAGCGCACCGTAAGCTGCCACAGATATATATATTGATTTAAAGGCTATTTTCTCAGGAACTACTGAACAGATTTACACCAGACCTACAAAAGGCACTTCCTTGACCTGTAGACTACCTCTCTGCCAAATTTCAAAGAACTCTGTTCAGCCGTTCGGGCTGTAGCTGTGTCTAAAGGTCCTATGGAAAAATGCATGGGGAAAACGCGTTTTGGGACCCCCCTTTTTCTCAGCCCCCGCTTGACGAATCCCCCCGAGACTTTCAGGGTAGGAGCGGAGCGTAGCGCCCCATTAGTTTTGAAAATTTCGCGAGGATTCATCGACCGGAGCCAAAGTTATTCAAAATAGAATGTTGCGGTTTTCCTATGGAAACAGGGTCCTAACTCTAACTATCTACTGGCGACCGCCAGTAGATAATATATATATATATATATATATATATATATATATATATATATATATATATATATATATATATATATATATTACCTACTGGCGGTCGCCAGTAGGTAGTTATAGTTAGGACCCCTTTTCCATAGGAAAACCTCAACATTCTATTTTGAATAACTTTGGCGCCGGTCGATGAATCCTCGCGAATTTCTCAAAATAGGTGGGGCGCTACGCTCCGCTCCTACCCTGAAAGTCTCGGGGGGATCCGTCAAGCGGGGGCTGAGATAAAAGGGGGGTCCCAAAACGCGTTTTCCCCATGCATTTTTCCATAGGACCTTTAGAACGAGCTACAGCCCGAACGGCTGAACAGAATTACTCGAAATTTGGCAGAGAGGTAGTCCCTAGGTCAAGGAAGTGCCTTTTGTAGGTTTGGTGTAAATCTGTTCAGTAGATTCTGAGAAAATAGCCTTTAAATCAATATATATATCTGAGCCCGCTTACGGTACGCTTACGGTACGCTTACCGTAAGCGTACGGTGGCGTGCGCGAGCGCGATTCTGATTGGCTCTTAGATCTTAGTAAACATTCGAATCGGCCGAAACCAGGAAGCGGCGGCCGCCATTTTGTGTATTTCACTCAGAAAAAAAAGAGTGAAAACAAGAAAAGGGGGCAATGAGGAGAGTTACAGACCCCCTTACATTTGTGAGGGGGTCAAAGAAGGACTGTAAAGTACAAAGAAAACATTTCTTGATTTTAAAAAAAATCACGGGGTACGCGTACGGTAAGCTTACGGTAAGCGTACGGTAGAAAAAAAAAAAAAAAAAAAATGAAAATCAGATTTAAGTGTTTAGATATTAGGGGGCTCTAAAAAGAGCCGTTGTGTTTATGAAATGATTTTTTAGTGGTACCTACAAGTAAGTACCGATGCAGAGTCTAAGTTTCAAGAGGAAGACTCTGTTCCCTTCATCAATGAAGTGCACACCATCTCCTCTATAAATGTCTTGCATGTCATAACGCAAGTTGTTGTGGTAAATGGCACCCATACCATAGTCACGGAGGAAAGCAGAAACAGATTTGTTGACGTGCTTTCTTGCTTTGTCATCGCACTGCGTGCCCACCGTGCGTGCACGGCACTAACTGCGTAAAGTGGGCACGCGGTGCGCGAAGCGCACCGCGTGCTCACTGTGCGCGCACGGTGCGCGAAGCGCACCGTGCGAGCACGGAACGAACTGCGTTAAGTGGGCGCGCACGCCACGAATGGCGTAAAGTAACTTAGCATTTAAAAAACCGTACAAATTCACTGAAAAAACCATAGGTTTCACACACGTTATAGTTAGGAATTAGCATTTAAAAAACCTTGCAAATTCACTGAAAAAACCATAGGTTTCACACATGTTATAGTTAGCGGAAATTTTACTGATAAAAAACCAATGAAATTCCCCCGTTATAGTTAGTGCAGGCAACTATAACTCACGCGACCGCAATCTTCTGCTGATGACATATGTGTCTTTATGAAAAAAAAATATTTGTAATATATGTATAGCTAAAAATGTATGGAAGAAGACATGGGCAAATAAGTGTCTAAATACAGTATTAGCATCAGCAGAGGATTGCGGTCGCGTGAGTTATAGTTGCCTGCACTAACTATAACGGGGGAATTTCATTGGTTTTTTATCAGTAAAATTTCCGCTAACTATAACATGTGTGAAACCTATGGTTTTTTCAGTGAATTATATATATATATATATATGATGTGTCTAGATGTTAGAAGCTATCTCCGAGTGTGAAATGCAAACATCACAATATCTTGTTCTATTCTTAGCCTTGAAAAAAGTGTATAGATTGTGGCAGGAAAGGCTGTCTAAAAACAAGCAATATATACAGCAGTTTCTCAAAAATAAAACATGTAAAAATATTATAGCTAAAAGGAAGTCTGCTAAAAGTAAAACTAAAAAAGAGAACTGACCTAACGGCTAGGGCGCTCGACCTCGGACCAGGGGAACTGGGTTCCAGTCTCGGTAATGACGCTGAACATCCTGTGATTCTGGGCAAATCACTTAATCTCCCCGTGCCTAACAACAACAAAAAAATGTGTGTCTTCATGTAACGTAACTGGTGCTATGTAAAGCGCTCTGATACCTGATTGGATTCGGGTCAAGTTCGCGCTATATAAAACTCTGCAAAAAAAAAAAAAAGTGCTTGTGCTCTCTCGCCTAAACATGGTCATATAAGCTCGTAGTGAATTGGCATATTTAATTTACTAATACTCTAGTAAAGTGCTACTACATGACCCAGGGCCTGTACATTAAATGATACTAGGGGGCCTGTAGCACTGATTTTGCCACCCACTTAAGTAGCCCTTCAAGCATCTCTCAGGCCTGCCGTTGCAGGGCCTGTGTGTGCAGTTTTTGACTGCCATTTAAACTTTTGCCAGGCCCAAACCTTCCTTTTTAATTCATATAAGTCACCCCTAGGGTAAGCCCTGGACAGCCCAGAGGGCAAGGTGGAAGGTATTTAAAACATAGGGTATGCCCTTTTAAGTTTTACATGGCCTGGTAGTGTAATTCTGAAAATGCCACTTGTAGAAAGTTGACATTTTCTTTCCTTAGCATTTAGAGCCCGAAGCCTGTCTCTGGTCACATGACTGGGTATAGCTGACAGTTGAGCTTTGTGTATTCCTACTAGAGGGCCACACAGAATAGGGAGCTTAGGTGTGCCTGGATGGGCCATTACTGGCAGATCGGAGGGAGGAGCTAGCCACAGCCCCACTTGCACCTGAATAGGCATTGTCCTGCCTCCTAAAAAATGTCTGCATTCCTCCTGTAGTTAGTATGGAGCCAGTGCAAGTAAGGCAGGATGCCTCAGGACTTCAAATGGAAAAGTCTCGAAGTTTCTCTTCCACTTCAAAGGCACAACTGGATATAAATACTAGACCTCAGACACCAACTCTTCAGTACACTTCGGGACCTGGGGATACTCTGCCAAGAAGAAGGACTGCAGTGCTGCCGAAGGACTGCCACTCTACTGGACTGCACTCTGCTGGACTCCTACTTTGCTGGTCTCACCTACTGCCTCTGCCCTCTTGCCTGGGTGAGAAGGACTGTACCTTTATCTCTTAAACCTAGGACCCAGATTGACTACCAGGGCTAGTTGGGTGGTCTCCTGATCTGAAGCCTCAGGGACATAACAGACTTTTAACAACCTTGCATCTGCACCTGCCTTCTGTGAGCCTACCTTGCCAAGTAGTGCCACTCCAGTCCTGCACCCTTGGATGTGTGCTTAAGGTCTTGCAAGCATCTGTGGATCCAGTGAAGCCAATGCAACTTCTTTGCTGTGTGGTACAACCCGGAGCAGAACTGATGCATCTCCGGTGCTGCATGGATTGGACCCATATCATAGACTCGCATTGCCACCGCTGCCTGCATCGCCTTCAGGAATACAGTTGAACAATGCATTCCCAGCACAGGCCCTTACATCCCTCATCGACAGCACCTTCAATGACAAAGTCAGACTCTGCATTGTAGCTTCGCAGCTCCTCGGACCAGATGCATACCCGACTCCAGACTTCACATCGCAAGCCCTCGTTGTCGGTATCTTCAACGACAACACAGCATAACCTCGCACGGCAGCCTTGACGCATCTCAGAACCAACGCATTCCTTCTGTTGAGCGACTCTTCTGAGGCTCAGACAATCGCAATGCTCCGTCAATGAGCATTGAAGGTACTTTATTCAGCGAGCCTAACTGGGTCCCTGTACCTGGCTTGAGCTCTATCGCAGTCAGTCTGAACACGTGACTTTGTCCCAGTCCGACACGACCAGATATCCACAGTCTGCGCTTTTTATCTTATGACACTATCTCTATTAAAAATTCTTTTTATGTGGTATTTTCTCTGTGTTACTGTTGAAAGTGATGCGCAAATGCTTTACATATAGCATTTAAGTTAAGCCTGACAGTTCTGTACCAAGCTACCTGGGGGTTGAGCACAGGTTAAGTTGGGGTTTGCTCGTTCCTTACCCTGACAAGGATTGTGGTTGCTGCTTGACCCGGACTCATACCCCAGTCAACCAACAGCCCAATTTCCTACACTGGTGTTCAGTAGTAAGAACTAGACTTGTGTTTGTGCAGTGCCATGCAGTGATTTGGTGTACACTACCATTTAATATCTAAGACCAATTGGAGTTTAAATTCTCCCTGATTGGCCTTTTTGATTTTTCAAAATTCTCTCTCTGTTTGTTGCACCTGAACCCACCTCTGCAACCATGGAGTTTGAGCTGGCAAATATGGAGTCCTACACTATGGCCCAGCTCAAGGAATTCTGTAAAGAAAGGGGACTTCCAACCAAGATCACCACAAAGAAGGTGGATTTAAAAAGGCAGTGATGGCCTGGGTGCAAGTCCATAAGTCACTTACTATAGCAACTGAAGAAGATGAGGAATTGTACAGGTAAGGAGAGGATTTGGATCTCTGTCCTAGGGGCAACAGCCTGCTGAAAGGGACGACTTGAACTGTGCTTTGAAGCTCCATGCCAGGGACAGGAGTAGTGTCTCTTCCTGCGGCGTTCCCCAGAGGAGCTGGTAGAAAGGAGGGAAGACTTGTTGGTATTGCCTGAATGGGTCTGTATGACCACAAGATCCATGGTTGGCTGGGAGGGGAGCCATGGGCATCTAAAGTCTGGAACAATGACCCAAACAGCTGCCAAGAAGGAGAGGGGCAAGAAGCACTGGAATTCAGCTCCTGACTATCCCATGGACCTGAGGAGGAAGCTCAGAGCCAACCAGGGAGAATATTGCCACCCTGGGTGATGTATGTGAGCTTGCTGGTTATCAAGCTGGGAGTGGGTCCACCAGGATGTAATTCTGCAAAGTACTGACAGAGTGTCCCACCCTAGAGGGCTTGAGGTGACAAGCTGAGGCCCAAGCAGCAGGCAACACCTCGGGAAATCACCTGCTCTATTGGGAGAATGCCTTCCTATATAGCAAGCCTAAGGCTCCTGAATCCGGGGCAGCCTATGAGCATGTGCCCCCCTAGTGTTGCAGGACGTTCCTACTGGGTTTGATGCAGGACATCTGAGGCAAGACAAAACCTACACCAGGCATGATGCCCACTTCTATTGGACCTGGATGACTACTGCCTCGGATGCATTCTGTGTGTCTGTCCAGCCTTTCTGACCAGTGGGAAGTCAAGGAAAAAGCCCAAGGCTGGTATTCCCATTGAGAGGGAGTCATTGACAATATTGGACCCTTGGACTCCAAGACAGCTTTAGGCAACAGGTTCCTCCTGGTCTTGGTGGACCATGCCACTCACTACTCAGAGGCCATTGCTTTGAGGTCGGTGACTGAACCTGCAGTGGCCAGGGTCCTGAAGGTGATTTCTTACCTGTGTGGGGCTCCCCAAAGTGTTAGTGTCTGACAGAAGCACTAACTTAATGCCAGCCTATATGAAGTCAATGCGAGATGATTGTGAGGTAACTTATAAGTTCTCCATAGCCTAACACCCCCAAACAAATGGTCTTGTGTAGAGATTCAAGGGGACTCCTCAATCGCAGTTTTGCAGCTCCTTAGAAGTGACTCATAACCTCGACGATGCAATGCCTCCCAGACCCCTAACTTTGCATCGCAAGCCCTCGTTAGCATGGTCCCCAACGATGATGCAACAGAATCTCTCACCACAACCTTGCCACATCTCAGAACCAACACATCTCATCGACTGAGTGACGTATCTTTCGTGTGGATCCTCGAAATGCACCGATCACCAGGATTGAAGGTACTTTGTTCAGCTGGCCTAAATAGTCCTTGTAGCTGGTCCGTGCTCTTTCATAGTCAGCCTGAACTGGTGACTTTCTCTCGCTCCAGTGCGACCAGATGTCCACATTTGGCGCTTTGTGCCTTTTTCCTCTCTCTTTATTAAATGGTTTAGAATTTATTATCTCGGATCTACTGTTTGGATTTTTGTCATTTTGGTCTTTTTTTATTTACTAAATTCTGATCTATGTTTCTAACCTGGTGTGGGATCCTGTTTGTGTTGTGTGTTCACTGTGTTCTGTTTTAAGTGTTGCACAAACACTTTACAAATTGACTCTAAGTTAAGCCTGACTGCTCTGTGCCAAGCTATAATGGGATTTGAGCCAGGTTAATTTGGGGTTTGCTTGTGCCTTACACTGACAGGGTTTGTGGTTGCTGATTGACTAGGACTCACATCCCAGTGTCAACCAACAACCCAATTCCTTACACTTGTTAATAAATCCACACCTCTTTCAGTTAATTTACATGGAAAACTGCATTAATACCAAGAAAGGGTTACTTGACAAATCCCTTTATACTAATCATTATGCAAGGCATTTGAACAGGTTATATTTTTGTTCTTCTCGTACTGTTATTAGGTCACCCATTTCTTCGTAATTCTACTAGTATTATTAAGAGATTTTTTTTTAAAACACAATTAGTTTCTGCTATCTATTATGAGGCTGCCTTGAAAGTTAAGTGATGTTTGACAAGAGGAAGACTCATAAAGGGCAGCACACAGCTTTCATTCTGCATCAGAGCTCTTTTCTGGAAAAAAATATTGCTTAATAAAAGACATGCTGGCAGGCTGCAAGCTTTTACTAGGAATCAGTATTTAGTTCTTTTTACAGTAGTCATTAAGTTGTCTGTAAACACATTCCAAGACAAGATATTGTCTTTGTAATTGATTTGTTTTTTAAAGTTTAGTACTCACAGCTTGTTACAGAAGACTATGAGAAGTAAATGGCAACACTGCAAAGAAAAGGCTGCCTCAATTATTATACATGAAATTAAAGGCATTCAAATTTAAAAGGACTGTTTTTTGGTGAATCCAACACGTATTTTGAAAGCTATCTCCTGCCTTATTTCTTTGCTAATAAACAACACATTCCTTACTTATTTTTATCCCACATTTGTTTGTGTGCGTAAATGCATTTGCAAATCATGTTCATTCTCTAGATATGTTTCACTGTGCATTCCGGCAATCTCACTATGTAGGGACTGTAGCACTCCATTCTGGTTTTTACATGTGCTACTCATTAGGTGAAGGTGAAGGTAAAAATGCTGGTTTCTACATGTGCTACTCATTAGGTGAAGCAGTAGTGGTTGGCATCCATGAAACAGAATAAGGTGACCTCTTAACTGGCCATTATACAGGGTGGAGCAATGGCGGTGCTATGAGGGTGGTCTCTTAGTGAGTCCCTGAGGACCTCAAATGTTCCCCGGATGCTCATTTCTGTCTGATTGTCCAGTCGCGTGGTGGATTGAAATGTTAAGTGAATTGTTTATTCAGCCCTTTTCAGCACTTGCTTCAAGTGAGAAATTTACATATGTAATCCCTCACCACCAAGAAATTACCATTTACTGTGTGCAGGCAAGCATCGATCTCCTTGGTGTGATCACCAACTCAGACCTTGATGATACCTGCTTTAAAGCATCCTTAGAAAGTAGTCTTCTACATACATCTGCAAAAAATCAAGCTTTGTATTCTTTTCTAGTAGCATTTTTCAATGGGTGATTTTTGGGATTTCCAAGGCTCTCTTAGTTTCTTGAATCTGGGCCCCTTGTGAGCTGGAGGACAGCCTTTTGATAGAATGGGTTTGATACTAAAGTATTGTACTGTAGTGTAGCATTTCCATAGTGCTGAATACGGACGGGGTGCTGGAGTGATTACCCACACATTGAAATCATGCTACATCATGCAGGGTGCGTGACTTGAAGAGCTTTGTCTTTGTTTTGAGCCTATGTGAGAAGCAGTGTTGTGTGAGTATCTATGGAGGTGCTCTTATTGTGTTTTGGGATGCAGCAGTTAGTGATGTGATGGATGAGGAACACCAGAAATAGACGCACAGTTTACGGGTAATTGTTCTTTATTGGTAGAGTTGTACATTTTGCTCTCTCATTGCTCACCCTATAATTACTGATGACCTGCACTTAAAATGTTGATTGCTGAGATAGAGGGAGGCAGTGGTTAGATTTGTGTTACAATGTTACAAATCAGGTATGTTGAATTTCCAAGGGTTTCAGGCAATTATTTGGTGTAGGTACTTCTGCTTCTTTTATTTAGGTGTATGACAGCAGAATGGCTGCTGTTTTGTTTGCTCCTAGGCATAGTTGGATCAATAATTGTGCTTTACTCTTAAATCCCTGACTTTTAACACGTGTGATTCCTCTTTACCCTTTCGCTGCTAGGCTTCTCCTCCTACCCCCACCCCCCTCGTGCCAAGTCTTTTTTGGCTGTTTAGGATAGTTCATGCTTATTCCTCCATAACCTTTTGTCCACATAAGCTATCCACGCCGAATTTGCATCCTTTTTTCCAACATCCTGACGATTCTAAAAGTACCCAGAGTTTGTGGATTCCCTTGGAGTGGACCGAGAAAATAGCCAAAATATAGCTACATTTTAAGTTTTTGGGGGAAAATAGGAAATTAGTGCTCTGGAAAAAGTGTCTGTTTTTTTTATAAAAATGGCATAAATGAACGGTTTTATGTGCTAAAGTCATCATGTTCCCAGCTTTCAGAAACTTGCATAGCTGAATAAAAAACCTAAATGTTTACCAGAGTTTTGGCATTTTTTAAAGAGGCAGCCCATTTTTCCTATTTTTGTGTTTTCAACCTACTTCCAGTTTGTGGTGGAAAATAGTGCGAAACCCATAGGTGATCCAGGAAAGACATAAACTTCTGAAAAGTAGACTGAATTCCAAATTCAGCAAGTGTTGATATGTGTAGATCCCTCAAGGTTTTCTCAAAGAAAAATGACTGTTGAAATAAAGATATATTGCAAATGAGTTGGAAAAAGCAGACATTTCTGACAATGTTTTCATCTATAACTTTTTATCAAGATGGCTGATTTACAAAAACAATGTACCATAACATTCACTAGACCCTTTTAGTTGTGGGCATATATAGGGTTTGTAAGTTCTCCAAAAACCCGATGTACCCAGAACCAACAACTGAGCTGCACCGTACAATGTTTTTTCATTGTGTACAGACCACTTCATATGGTGAAATATGTAGAGTGAAAAATAGGTATCAATGTAGCCTATGTATTTCCAAAATAGGCACAAGATATGTTGTTTAGGGCCAATGGTTATTTGTACATCTCTGAATTTGCGAGTACCTGTACAAGCATATGATTTTAAAGATATTTTTTAAAATGTCTTCTTTCTTACTCACTGGCTTTTATTTGGAAGGCACAAATGCAGCGAAATCCAATTGGTAATACTGAATATCATACTATTCTATGGTCTTGCATGTCTTCTGATAAAAATGGTACATCACTTGTGAGGGTAGGCCTAGTGCCCGCAGCAGGAAAGCCCCAAAATACAATGTGGAGACCTCAACATTTCCTGTCACAAAAATGATCTAATTTGGCAATGGGGGGGTTACAGTATTTTTTTGGCCAGGGATGAAAAGCCACCCAGAGAAACCTACCAAACTCAGACATTTCTGAAAACTAGATACCATGGGGAGTTCAGGGTGGTATGCTTTGTGTGGGTCCCACAAAGTTTTATTACCCACAGTGCCCTGCAAACCTCAAACTTTGCCTAAAATCGAACATTTCTTTGCATTTCTCTGATGTAAACTTGCAGAATCAGCAGAAATCCAAGAAATTCATACCATTTGCTCACTTGTCCCAATAAAAATGCCACCACACTAGTGCGGCTGGGCGTAGCGCATGCAACAGGCAAGCATCAAACCTAGGTCAATGGGAGTCTTCCAGAGCAACTCTTATTGACCCTAATTTTATTTGTGTCTGTCAAGAGTCCATGCCACCCTGGATTCCCCTGGGTGTCTAGTTTTCAGAAATGTCTGGGTTTGGCAGGTTTCCCCGGGTAGCAGCTGACCCGAGCCCAAGAAGTGCAGACATTCAGCATGGAAGTAGGACGATATTGGGAGTTGGTCCAACTCTGCTATCCATATGTATAACCCAAAATAATAAAAAAATAAAAAAATGTCCTTGTTTAAAAAAAAGATGGGGATGCTTTAGTCTCCCGGGGGCAGGGAGATTGTTGGGATCATATTAGAGGTGGAGGCTAGGCCCGATGTGTGTGTGTGGGGGGGGGGGGCAGGCCAACCTCACACCATGTAACAAGGAACAAAACTCCCTGGTGTGTAGTGGACTTTCTGCCCCTTCCTCTGGGGCAAATCGGGATTGAAGACCTCTCATCTGCCATGGGGGCACAAAGACTATTGCAGGTCATTTGAGGGGTGTGGTTAGGCCCAATGCATAGACGAATCACTGATCCACATTTGTCTACTAAAACATAATTCCTGATGTCTAGTAGACTTTCTGCCCACCCAGGGCAGATTGGAGGAAAAACCTGCAATATGCCCTAGGGTGAAGTAAGACATTTGGGCCTGGGGGCAGGAGGGGGCATTAGCCAATTGTCAAGGGGGCCTCCCCCCTCCTAATATAAACCCTGGTGGTCGAGTGGACTTTCTGCCCCCGCTGGGACAGATTGAAGGAAAACATCTCCTATCTGCCCCTGACGGAGGCAGAAATACTTCTGGGGTCACTTGAGTGGGAAGGAGCTGGTCCCAATGCCTGGAAGGGCCGCCTCCACCCATTTACCCATAAAAATTCCAGGTGTCTAGTGGGATTTCTGTTAGGAGGTAAACACCTTGCCCCCTGGGTAGGGAAGCATAAAAAATTCTGAGCCTGGGGGGGAGGGGGAGAGCACTAGCCCATTGCCGGAGGGGGGGGGTGCTCCACCCCTCCAAATATAATCACTGATGGTCTACTGGGTTTCTTCCGGCAACCAGGGGCATATTGGAGAAAAGTATCCCGATTTGCCCCCAACGGGCAGAAAGGCTGCTGGGAGTTATATGGGTGGGTGGGAGCTCGACCTGATGCCTGAGAGGGCCACCCCCCCTGATTCTACCTTTAAAAACCACTCCCTAGCGGAGTAGCTTAATCTTGGCCCCATCCGTCCACGTTGCAAATACATGACACAAATGTGCTCTTAAGCACATGTTTTCTGTGTGCCCAACAATATTAACCCCTTCGCTGCGGCGCGAATTCTGCCGCAGCGCTGGGGGGTTTGGGGTGAGCGCGGCGCCGCCATGCTCATGACGGAACCACGCCGTCATGAGTCACGGGCGAGCTGTGCTCATGACGGCGTGGTTCCGTCATGACTCCACCCACTTGCGCTGATCGCCCGCACAGGCGGGGAAACAGCGCCGCGTGGGCGGAGCGGCCACCAACGGCCGCAGCATGTCAGAACCACTCCGTCATGAGCAAACGGCGCCTGTGGCTCATGACGGAGTGGTTCCGTCAGGAGCATGCAAGGGGTTAATGTAAATTGTTGCTTTTGACATCATAATTCAAGTGCATTCACTGTAGAATTAGATAATTCTAGCATACGCTGTGTGTCTTAACCTTATTCAATGATATGCTCTTTGGAGACTCGAAGAATAAACCATCATCACCTATTAACTGTGTTTAGGATATTTTCCTGTGGACTTTGAGAGGTTTAGACCTACACGCTTTCCCTTTTGTTCTGTGTTGAGTGTGGCTTAGGCTAATACTAATTTCCCTGTCCCAAAAATAACCTTGACCGAGCTCCTGAGATGCTTACACCTTCCCTTACTTCTCGTACTTCCCCAAATGTTTCCTAATTTTCTCCATTTCCCTTATTTTTGAGGTTCCAAAACCAACCTCCTTAGTTAAGATGTAACTTAGATGATTTGAAACTTCACTCATGTATAGAAGAGAGAACCAGAAACTCTTCGCTGAGCCCCAAATGTAGCTGCTAATCTTTTGTAATGCTTTGACTCAACTACTTGTTTGCCTTATACTGGTGCGCCTACACTTCTTTGGGAGCTTGAGTTTCCCGGTTGTTATTCTGCACCTTTATAGCATTGTTCTGAAATGTGTCTATCTTAACTTGATTGCTGGCTTGTCATAAACATTCTTAACTATACTCACTGATTCCTGGTCCATATTGTGTAGCTGTTGCAAAGTCATCCTAGTGCCCTGTGCACCCCCATTATTTTGCTGACTGGTACTGGTGGTAACTGACTCCGACCGTCCCTGGGCTCTGCCTAACCAGGCCCTGGGACAGTGCAATGCTGAAAACACACTTAGAATACAGTGAAATATCTACATACACAAGGTTACACTATGGGTTAGGGTACCCCTATGATTGGCATGACCTCCCCTATAAGGCCCCAGTACATAATAGGTCAGGGTGATTAAAATTACCTTTAGGTGCCTAGTATATAATACGGCATGACAGTTTAGAGGCCAGCCGCTCTTTCTGCACCTGCATGTGTGCACTGTTGAAGCCTGAGGTCAGTTTAAAAGCAGCCCTGTGTTGAAGGACTTCTTTTAACAAATAAATTGTGCCAAAACTCGACTTTGGTGTTTGGGGCACTTAAAAATTAATAAACTACAATATTTTGGCATATTAGGTACCCCCAAGGTCTCCCTTAGGTGTCACAGGGCTCAGGGGTCAGGTACGTATAAGGAAGACCCTTACCCTTATAAAAGAGGATTTCATGCCTGGGTTAGAGTGAAATTGCACATTTCACTTCCCACGTTGTAGTAAAGTGCTTCCCAAAATCGACTTTTTTGCTAGAAGCACTGTGGAGTGAAATTTGCAATATATTTGCATATTGAGAAGCCCCAAAGTCTCCCCTATGTGTTCCTGGAGGGTGATCCTGTAGATATAAGCAGGGTCCTTATAAAATCATTTTAATAAGCCCTGGTGCTGGAGTAATTGGACATTTTCTTTACCCCATTATAGATTCTAAGCCACATAGGTGAACATGGCAATCAGTTATTATTTAATAACTAACGCTAGGCTTTGCAGAAAATATAATTCAAGGATTTAGTAGAATGGTATTGATAAATCCAACAATATGTTGTTGTTGAATTTATCATGAAATGTACAGAAAAGAAGTTATAAGTTATAAAAATCTTTTTTTTTTAAATCATAGCTTCAATTCCCTTTCTCGTTTTGGTGTCATTTTAAAGATAAAAATATTTTCTATGTTTGAAAAATTGGTGTTAGATTTTAATTGTGTGATGTGTCTTTATTATTTACTGAATTGGTGTTTTTAAATGCTTTAAATACCTATCTCTGAAGTTAAACCTGTCTGGTCGCAGCCAAGCTACCAAGGTTTGAGCATGGGATTTATTTTCTAAGACCTATTTTGAGCCCTAGACTGTGTTAGTGGCCTTCGTGCCAGTGGTAGATATATATCTACCACTACTAATAAACCACTTTTCAACAGTAGCCAAATGTGTTACTAAGTAAAGTGAAATTGATTGATTTAATGCTAACTCCCTTAACCTCTCAGGCGGCAAAGAAAAGGCCAATCGGAGGACATATGGTAGTGGGTTGGGCCAGATGACTCCACTACTGGTGTCTTGTGGGCTTTCTGCCCCTGGAGGCAGATTGGAGGTAAAAAACTACCATCTGCCCCCGGGGAGGCAGAAAGACGTTTGTGCCTGGGGGTCGGGGGGGGGGGGGAAGGGGGAACACTAGCGCATTGATGGGGGGATGCTTCTGCCGCCATATATAGCCCCTGGTGGTATAGTGAGCTTTATACCACCCACTGGGAGCAGACTGGACAAAAACACATCCAATCTGTCTCCAACAGGGGGAAGAAAGATTGATGGGGGTGTATGGTTATTTGGGGGAGGTCATGCCCAATGCCTGGGAGTGCAGCCCCACCCATTTTGCATTACAAAACACTCCTGAATTCCAGTGAGCTTTCTGCCTCCCCAGCACATGAGGACTGGTGAGGAGAAAGGCATGGAGCCGTCCCCAGCACCAAAGCAATTAAAGTCCTGAAATGTCAGACCTCACAAATGTTAAATGCCCATGTGCTTTTCACTCATCATAAATAACCGGGTCACTTATCTAAACCAATACCCACACAAACAAACTATATCTTAATATATATTTATTTAAACAATACTTGTAAAAGAGCAACTATTGTATTCTTCAGGGATAATAATGGGTAAATCTTGATTTTATTTTTATTTTATACGCCACCACTGACTGCATGCATCAATCTAATTCTACTATTTGTGGCAAGACAGCAACTATCTAAGTGTTAGAGTGCCAGAATGTCTATGACCCTATCAATTAGAGGAAAACAGCTTAGGGCCCAGGGTCTGACTACCCGCATCTCCCATACTGTGCAGTCCAAGGGCAACCAAACTTTATACCTCGGCTTCACAGCCTGCACCTCGGTAATTATATATGTCAATAACCCACATCCCTTGTCCCTGAGTATCACACTTCCTGGAGTTCTCTAGCATTCTAGCCCCTGGCTTTCATGCTGCTAGTGTATCTCTTATTCCCCCCCCCCCTTCTGCCAGCAGACAGCCTGAGTCCAAAGACATTACATCACTTTCACCTCTCAGTCACTTGCAGCACAGTGGGGCTCCCACTTGATGTCCTTCTTTAGTGCACCCACCAGCTTGGCTTAGTCTGAGACCCTATGCATCTCTCTAGTGCTCTTAGGTGTTGGATCTTGTGGTTTTAAAAACCACAAGTCCCCTCAATAAAGACACACCAGGTACATACACATCAACTGTGAGAAATTCTGTCTGGCTAGGTAAAATCCCGAGTGTATTCACTTCCTGGACTTTTAGGATTTGATTTCTGCTGCAGTCTGAGGTCTGCTGAACTGGCTTCAGTCCCTCTGTACCCTATTTAAAATTAAGCACTTTTCATTTTTAGTGCAGCCCTTGCTGTTGCAAACATGTTATTACAGGAGGTCCGAATATTACACTCGAAAAAGCATAACAAGTTATAGCAAATGTGTTTAGAGAAGGGAATATGATTCAGAATGTGTTAGTCGTGAATAAAGTTTCAGCGAATTACTCGGTTACAAACCAAGATGACAGCTACCCACAGTATGCTGCCACATACAAGAAAAACCCTAAATAAAATCCTTTGCATAGCATGTCATATCTTAATAGCAGTTCTGACTGAAACAAACAATTCTATTTAAGTTTGTTATTTTAGATTATCCATTCCAAATATCTTCTCTCAAGTTGTGATGTATTTCTTCTGAGGCGGTACAGCCCGTTGATGTGAATGGACACAGTTTGGAACTGAGAAGCTCCGTCTGTTACAGAAGCTTCTGGTGGATGAAGGGCAGGAATGGGCGTAGTTCCCATGGAATTAACTGCTTAGCAATGTATGGATGGTGACTGTGAGGAGAGGGCTATTCCTCAGAGAAGGCACTAGTAACAGGGAAGTGAGGAATGAATTTGATCTTTGTGGGATGAATTGTGGGTTCATATGGAGATCTTTCCCTAATGGTCCTTTATGCAAAAGACACTGTTGAATCTGAATAGTTCATAAGAAACCTTCACAACACAAAACTTAGATCAGTTTACTGCAAAATGATCTATGGGAAATATGTGAGTGTTATCTAGTGGTTACTTATCAAAAAGCATGGGCATATATTTTCATTAAATGATTCAGTACACAACATTTTAGATGTCTTATTCTTGAAGATGTAAAGAACAGGCAGGAAGATACCTGTGAAGAAAATATTTAGGGATTGCTTATAGATTCCCACTTCAATTATTTTGCTTGGAAGTGCTTGGAATATACCTGCTATCAGTCTGCCTCCTGAAGTAGGCCACAAGGACTATAGAGGCATGTGCTGACTGTGAAAATGTTGTTTGCTTGTTAAGGGCTTTGGCTCCTGACGTTGCAGCTTCGGGAAGGTCATTTCAATCAAGTTTAAAATCCTTGCGAACTTGAACGCAAGATGACACCGCTCAGTATTTACATTCAATAGAATGGTCCTGAGAGGGATGGGTTCCAGTGTAGGAGATACTTGCAGTTTTTTCCTCAAGTAGAGCCCCCGTATCCTTCATGGGCAATCCAGTTCTTGCGCTGCAGCGACTAAAGAACAACACAGCTTACCGAAAGGAAATCTTTCCTGGGACTCTCCTCCAGTAAAAGCAAAAATTATTCTAATTTCGAATAACCCAAAAATATTGCATTTGCGCCTTACCGATTTAGTTGGTTTAACTGTTAATGTAGGAAATTTATATTGTGTAGAGTTGTAAGTGAAATCTAAGGTAATAAACCAATTATATAGCCTCATGTGCTTTCAGAAGGATAGTGCAATTGATGTTGAAAATTACATTGTAGCTGCAGGAGTAAATAACACTCGGGTGCCTTTTGATCATGGCATCCGGGTTCGAGCAAGGAACTAGCAGCTCAAGATTTGGCATATGAATTCCCTGCAGATTATTCAAGGGCTTACATAAACACTGGACGAGAGGATTTTGGAAAAGATTAGAGAATGGAAGGGTTTCATGGGTTATGAACGAGGTCCTCCTGCTGCTTCTTCCTCTTATCCCAGGTTACCCGAAGCAGCCCTGGCAAATTTTGTCAGATCATCCCCTGTACGGTGCATAGCGAGTGCAGTGAGTGATCGAGTCTGACCACTACAAAGGGTTGATTTTGGAGGCTCTACCACCAAGACAATTGCGAAAAAATGGTGCATTCTACAACATATTTGTCATTATATACTCAATTCTATTAGCTTTTAAAGCACAGTAGATAATGAACTTACTATGCACCAGGATATGCCAATCATTGTTGGGGGCTCTTCAATGATTCCTTCACTATCACCCTCCAACTGTGCCTCTCATCTTTCCACAGCCCTTCCCTAAGATGTACTTCATTTGTTTTATAGCAGTTCTTAAAACAATGTAGGGTGTCAGAGCACTTCACATTACGCACACATACAGAGACTGAATGTATAACGTTACAACGCAAACATTTACAACGCATGCCTTTACAACTCAGTTTTTACATCGTAACATCCATTACAACACAATATTTTACATCGAATGCCATTACAACGCATTTTTAGAAACTAAATTAACAATGCATTCCATTACATCGCATTATACCATTACAACGCATACCATTGCAATGCATACCATGACATTACATTTAAGGTAAGTGTTGGATAGTGTAAGGGTAAAAAGTACTATTCTAACTCCAATGGGTGCAGCAGTAAGGTAAGTGTTGGATAGTGTAGGGGTACTATGCTTTGTAATGGTATGCATTCTAGTGACATGCGATGTAATGTCTACGTTGTAGTGACATGAGTTGTAGTGACGTGCGATGTAATGGCTACATTGTAATGACATGAGATGTAAAGGATGTTGCGTTGTAATGACTGCGTTGTAAATGTAGTGCGATGTAATGACTGCTTTGTAAAGGTTGTTTCCCACAGAGACTATGTGTGTAAACCAGTGTATACAAATTGTTACACAAGGCAAAGAGGACTACAAGGTGTATGATTCACATGTCATCCATACTGGTAGACATTTTTTAAGAGTGCATGGTCTGGAGAAGCACAAACTAGGGATGCAGACCATAAAACAGTGGTTAGCGTTTAATTTAATAATAAGAAAGTATTTCTAGCCAAACAAACCTTTTAAGCAATATCAGTATAAAGGTATGAAAGACTGGGAAAAAAACGTAACTTTCGACCCTGTACCATGCAGCTTGCATGCAGCCCTTTCATGGCAGTTCATATCTCACTGTGCTAGATTACAATTGTAACTTAAGAACTGCGCAGTAACAATAGAATCTCTGTGACAAAAGCAGCAACTTACTGAGCTATGCACGTAAAATATTGTTCTTTGATATACATGGTACACTTTCATAGCAGCACGCATATTAACCCTCCGGGCTAAATTAGATGTGTCAAAACTGCCACTACAATTCTCCTATCTCTCTCCAGTGGGTAAAATAATCACCAGAGTTATCTTGACACTTTCATTGTTGCCCGAAAACTGCTGAGTATACAAGGAACTTTGCAGTGCTTTTAAAACTGCTGCACTGCTCCAAAAGTGACCTCCACAAACAAAACTAGTCTCACCCAACCTTCCCGCCTCCCGGGGAAACGCCTAATGCCCGGTAGGGCCAGTCCGGCCTTGCTCATACCTAAATATCGTAGCTTTAATGATTATGTGTCAGTCAACATTGAACAATGGTTACCATTATTAACCCGTTCGACGCGCATGACGGAACGGTTCCGTCATGCACGTCGGTTGGGCTGTGCTTATGACGGAACCGTTCCGTCATGGCCCCGCCCGCGCACGGAACATTCAGCGTGGCGCGGAAATCCGCGCCGCGCTGAAGGGGTTAAGATAGGATCAACTCTTTGGACTACTAGTAAATCACAATAAATATTTCAACTTTCACAACCATGTGTGGTATGCATTTGTACATCACTGTCTAAAAAGGCTAAAACTGTTAGTGTTGCCAGTTCTTTCAATTATGGAAGACCAGAGTTAGCGTGACCAGCAAGTATCTTAAAACCGTACAATAAAAAGTACACGAAAAGACCTTTTCTTACATTAAAAAATGCTCCTTTTGCCAGCACCATAATTAAAGATACTAAACCCTGAACTTAACTTTGATTTATTTATAAAAGAATGGATGTGTGAGTGCTTATAAAAAAGTACACAGGCCGGGATGCGGAAGTAAATGGCATGGGATTTTCAGACAAGCACTACAGTCTTACTTTGCCGATAACTGCCTTTAAACCACCCAAGGAACAAGCAAACCTGCATCTGTGATAGTGAGCGAGAATAAACTATCAGAGACTCTGGCGCTGGTTGGCACTACTGCGGCACTGGCAGGCGCAGAGTAACTTCTCAGCAGTCGTTGCTTTGCGGCAGCAAACGCAGGTAATATCTCTTAATCACACATGCTGAAAGCGTTTGATAATTACAGCGCCTTCTGCTTGGCCCTAGCCAGGCAACACAATCAGACAACATTTGGCACCTGGGCCAGTTGCACATTGTGTAGATTGTTATCGCTGCAGTTTGCATGCCACACACAGCCTCCCCTGGAAGCAGTCAGCGTCAAGTCATGAAAAGCAGTAAAGATAACGAGTTTCCAAAGCGCTGAAATATCTCTGCCCGGAGAATGTGTCCTGTTATATCTCCGAGAAACATGACTAGAGCATAAAGGCGTAATGCGTTTTATGCAGCTTTGGAAACGTAAAGGTAGTAAAACATTTCCAAATGGCTTCATTTTAGCGGATTCGTGCTGGTAATGTAGTGGGTGAATCTAATGGTGCAATACACAGAGATTCAGCCGGAGCATTCCAAATATGGAACCCCAGAGGAGGATTCTGGGAAGGGGGGGTGCAGGTATGGCATTAAGCTTAGAGGGCTAATGCTTAGTTGGCTGGCTGAGTTAAAGGCTCTTGCGTGAATTACCTTTGGTGTATGGTTGCCTTACTGAATGTGAATGGTTTCCTTCTTCTTAGCATCCTACATGTTTTATAGGGTTGTGGATTCCACGCAGGGTCGGACTGGGAGAGAAAATAGGAATGGGAACCAAATTAAAAGTGGCCCCAGTTAGCAAATCAGAGAGCTTAACAAGCATTTGCAATGCAATAGGACTCGCATTTACGCGAGACCTATTGCATTGGAAAGGGGAGTGCAGGCGGAAGAGAAGGCACGAACGGGAGTGAGGGGGGAGAATGCATGGACTGTCGGGGGGAGTCACGGGAAGAAGATAGTGCTCAAAGTAAAGGGGCCAGTAGCCATGGAAGGATACAAATGACGACATGGTAGTCATGAGCCTAAAACCTAGCGAAAGGCAGCATTTAGTAACTAAGCCAATAAAAAAGATGGGCGGAGCTTCCATGAAGCTTCCATGCTATACTGAATACTGCATGCCTTGCAAAGCGAGCGGCGCATGTGCTGCCATGCTAGGCTCGACCTAAAAAATGGCCCGCATTTGCAAATCAGGGCAATACTAAACTTGCAAAGGCAAGCTGTATAGGTGTTTTGCAAGGTATGGAAGGCTGCACATATTTGTGCTTCCTGCAGGTAATGTTTGTGGTAATATCAAAGAAAACAACAGTAAAATCTGGTCCACTAGGTCATAAAATCGACCCACAATCAGCCAAAAAAGCAGTGTATACTCTGACTTGTCAAATCAGCCTCTACTTCCACATAAATGACCACTCACCTGAACGTCTACAGTGCCCATATAAATGACCCTTCTACAGAGCTTGTGTAAAGGTTGTGCATGAGGAGTCCTGCCAAGATTGCTTAGATACCACTGGTATTTGTAATTTTTGGGAGCCGGGAATGGCACAGGACTACACATTTAATTCCAAGGCTCCCTTGATGAACTGGGCATTACTGCAGGATTTGGGAGTAATGCATCAGATTGCTGTGGTAATTACCCATTCTTGGGCCCATTTCAGCCCAGAAATATCACCAGCTTTTAGCAGTGTTGTTTTAAGGATTTTCTGGGTCCTGGGCAAAACATATTTTAGGGGCCCCCTGTACCTAACAACTTTCAATTTTATTACCCATTTTCTACTAATTGAAGCGTGCATGATGGCAAACTTCCAAGAACAGGCTTCACACCAAAGCAGTTGAAATTTGTCTTTCCAGGGACCCCAAAAATCAATAAGATGCCACTGGGGCCAGGCATAGAGAAACAGACTCAGAGGTAGAGGTAGGCAGAGACGAGAGAGGTTGAGATATGGAAATAAACAGAGGTGAGAAAAAGTTTACTTTCCCAGGGGCCTCTTGAAACGTGGGGGCCCTGGGCAATTGCCCACTTTGTCCATGCCTTCAAACATCTCTGGCTTTTAGATGGTGAAAAGTCTATGAAGGGATTCCAGGGATGCAGCACTGAATGCCTTGTCATTTCCGTTCAGCCAGACACTCTTCTTGTCCAAATGAGTAATTACACTAACTTTACATTGAGGCCATTGGAAAGCTGCCTTTAACTTTTTGGCAAAAACTACATTTTGAGTGTTGATACATCGAAAGTCAATCCCAAGAGAAACAAATCGATTTTACATTAAGATAATGAATTATGTTGCAAGATACTTTATTTAAGTTTGTCATGTGAATGTTAGCCTTTTGCATCTTTTCTTGGCCATTCACAGAATTAGATTTGATTAATATATGCATACATTTAATCTAAAGAGTAATCTATTTTGTGACTACCTTACTGACACAGCAAGTACCTTACCTGGCGTCTGTTCCGTAGTGATCACTGTTGTGGTAATTATGGTCGAAGTGGTTGTGTCCTGGTTATCTTCGCGCATAGAATAATTTGAGTCTCGTTCACCGGTATTAATTACATTGCCATCCGATTTTAGAGGAACATTTATGTCAGGCAAAGTTTGTCTAATAGTGTCTGGTATGTCCTGGAAAGTAGGGGCATTTGATGGTTGAGGTGTGAAAGGGGAAAGCTGAAAAGGTGCCTGAGTTATTGGTTTACTGTATCCTTTACTGCTTAACCATGCGGGCTGATCAGGCAGTTCTTGCCTTTGCTCACCAGATTCATTCAAAACATCTCCCATCTCTTCAGGGTCTTCAGTAAAAGTTGGTGAACTGAAACGTAGCAGAGTTGGAAAAGGGGAGGCTTTAGGGTGGATTGTTGATATCGTTTTGGGTCGTAGTAGTTTTCTTGCTGTGTTCACTTGCCGTAAGGAGGGTGGCTGTTTATTTGCACTTCTCAATTCCACAGCAGTAGGAACCAGTGTGGGGATCTGTGAAACCTCCAAATGGGCTTCGGGTGGATTTTTTTCAGTCTCAAATTCTAAAAAGTCTTCTTTCAACTGGGAAAGATCTTGAGTTGTTGTGTCCATATGTTCTGTCTCTATTTTGTCAAGCCTACTGTTTGTGAGTTCATCGGAAAGCAACTCATATGGAATTGAAGGGGTTGGATCTTCATCTGTAATATCTGAAAAAAACAAAAAAAATCTATCAATTGACAAATTATAATATTTATGGAATGTCAGCCTCCCTATCCCCATTTAATTCTCATTTATTGCTTTGATGTTTTAGCGCTGATCTCGATCATGCATGCACCAAAGGTTTCACCTATAATTTGTGGGCGTGGTGTACCTCTAGAAGTTTACACTCCAAAAGACACTTCAATAGCAAACCCATGAGTGGGTGGAGTAGAGACAGTGTTAAACCTTGATTTCATGAGGCAATATGTCCCAGAGACAAGGTACAAATCAGTACATCAAAATACCGTTAAGTAAGAAAGGACCGAGTTAGTAAGTGAGTTCTATAGCTCAATTAGAACATTTTAAAAGATTTATTACAAACATTCAAAGGGTTCAATACAGAAATTGTAAAGTTCAGATGCATAAAGTCTTTGCCATGAAGGGTGATACTGAATAATAGGGAAACTAAAAAACAGTCTTAGTCCCATTAAGCATCAACGTCAATAAGAAATCAGAGAACATCTACCGTGGCATCGCAAAGTCACCTGGCTCACATCCAGATTTGAGGATTTATATAGGAAATCTTCTCATTGAATAGAATGGAAAGTGCAGATTCATCATGCTGTGAGCAAAGGAAACACATTTCCAACAAACCAGCACACAGATTTATGGAGTGTTTTACATCCTTACCCCCTAAGAACTATTTCACTAAGTGAATACTGATTCAGCCTCCTCTATGCTAACGTCACCCACAGATATCAGAACAAACCTGTTACAAAATGACAGCGAACCATTGAAGATGAATGCAATACTGTAGGAAGCTGGCTCTTTATGTGATATATCAATAAGTTGATATACCTTGTAAAGAGTCCATGGGTTCCCTTATTAGAAGTGGACAGGGGCTTGCTATGTAATCTCAAGGTGCTCTACTAGGGGGGGGGGAGTGTGGTCGAGCAGCCTTAGGCTTAACACAGTGAAGTGCCAGATATTTGCAAATACACTCAATGATTATTAAATGACAACATGACTCAAAAAGGATCTCAGCACCAATTTATAAAAATAGTAACTATCTTCATATATGTTTAGGCATCAGAGAAAAATCATTCAGCTATGTGTGTTTTTAAATATAGATACTTTTCAGTTTAAAAAGTGGACACTGCAGTTTTTGAGTTCTGCAATGTCATCCTATGGAAGGAATAACAGGTTCTGCAAGCAGGTGCAGTACATTGACTTACAGGACCAATCTCCAGGAGTTAAGGTGAGTGGTGGGCAAGGTCCAAGGCAGCACTAACAGTACATTACCAGCGGCATAAGGGTGGCCAGGTGCAGGGTGTAAAACAGCATCGAGAGCGCAATAGGTTTCAATGGGGATTGTTCACTGTAAAAAGAGGCTGCAGGTTCTGGCTAGGAAGCCAGTTAGAGTGAACCAACAGGGGGGTTCAAGGCTTGCGATACTCGGGGACCCAGGGACACCTGGGGTCCTCTTCTCCATGGCCCGGGGGGGGTGACAGATGCAAACGTATCTTTAGGATTCTCTAACCGGGAGCAGTCGCAGTCAAGGGGACCTGCATGCCAAGGCTGCAGGCGATGTTGGGAAGTACACGAGGGGTGAAATCACAATGGACTGGATCGCTGGAGGGCTGGGGAACCATGTTGGTACCAGTGGCCCAATTCAACTCGTGCCGGAGGCAACAAAAGCAGTGGTGACCTCAGGTGTCGGTTTTGGAAGTTCTAGAGGTCTCAGAGTCTGTTTTCTGGAGTTTCTGCAAAATGAAAGGTACAGTTCTGTTGTTCTTCGAGAGGTTTTGGTCTTTAACTCAAGCCTCATCTTTATTGCTCAAGTTACACTGGCTTCCTATTGTGCAGAGAGTGGAGTTCAAGAGCCTTTGTACGGCTCATAAGGCAATTTATGGACAGGCTCCTGTATATATTAAAGAACGTCTGGAACGCTACAAGCCTAAACGAGCTCTTAGATCTTGTGACGCTCAGTTGTTGGTTTGTCCTCGATACACGCTGTCAACTAAAGGAGGTAGATCCTTCTCGGTGCTGGCCCCACAGTTATGGAACAGATTACCAGAACCACTTCGGAGAGAAGGAAATCTTCTGTGCTTCAGGAAGCAGTTAAAAACGCTTCTTTTTAAGGAGGCTTTCGGCCTATTTAAATAGTTACCTTACAAGGTTCCTCTCTCGCTTCTTTTATGCTTGAAATCAGAGACGTTTTAATGCATGGGCAAAGTGGGCTCTGGCCCAGGGCCCCAGCCTTTCAGGGGGCCCCCTGACAGTCAGCTCCATTCTCCAGAGTTTTGCCCTAATGACCTTGAATATTTCTTAAACAGATTGCTTTAAAAACTGTTTTCCTTTAATTTATTTTTTTATGTACCTTATTTGTGAGTCTAGTATAGCCATTTTGCAGAGAAATGTTGTCTTTATGTTTCATGCAATATACATAAAAAGTTTCTTTTAGAACAAAACAAGGCCTTACATATAAGAAATGGGAGGGCGTTACAAAGATTATTTGCAGTCAAATTGCTGAGCTGCTGCTGGGTTACAATATTGAAAACACACATAACTATCCCTGAATATTGGATGTAAACACATTTAGGGCCTTATTTATGAGAAGTCATGCATGGCTGTGTGAAAACAGGGATGCGTCACTTCTTAGTGCACCCTCCTTGCTACATGATGGATGCGTCATATTTGCTGTATGACGCATCATGTCGCATCATGTTACAGATATGTCAGTATTTCTGACATATCTGTAGGTGCAAAAGTGATGCATTGCTGGGGTGTGTCTGAAAATAGACGCAACTCCAGCAATGTGTCCTTTCACATGGGGCTTGCCTGCGTCAGTCTTACGCCTGCTGTGAGGCAGGTGTAAGATATTGAGGCAATGGCATCCTAGAAGTGGCGCACTGAGTTCTCATAGATTTCAATGCGCCACTTCGACAAGGCTTTTTGCGGGGCAACACCCACCCTGCATACATTATACCTGGTGCAGATATAATGTGGTGCAGGAGTTTCAAAGTGATGCATCAGCCTAGATGCGTCACTTTGCAAATATGGAGCAACATGGCACATTTTTTACGCTGCCGGTGCGTCACAAAAAGTGACGCACTTGCGGCATAAAAGTGAAGCAAGGCCTCATAAATAAGGCCCTTAGAATTTGAACGAGTGTTCCTTTGCACTGTCAGGGTCCTAATGAAATGAAATAGTGTATTTAATAAAGTGCGCAACTGCTCAGACTAGAGTGTCCTGGCGCGTGACAGCGGGAGGAAAACATGCGTAAAAGACCCATCAGTTAGTAAAATCCAGGTTTTTAAGTTCTTCCTGAAAGAGAGTAGGTCTGTGGTTAGTCTCAGAGACTCAGGGAGGCTATATTCCACAATTTTGCGCCTAGAAAGCCGAGGGATCTGCCTCCAGTGCGGGCACAGCATTTTTTAGGCACGAGGGCTAGGTTGGCATTGGAAGATCTTAGGGGTCTAGCTGTTGTATAGCGATTAACGCGCTTATTTAGGTAGACAGCTCCTAAGCCGTGGAAAGCTTTAAAGATGATGGTCCTCGCTTTGAAGTCGATTCGTTCTTTTATGTGGAGCCAGTGTAGAGACTTGAGAATAGGGGTCATACTAGATCTGGGTTTAGGTCTCAGGATGGCTCTGGCCGCCGTGTTTTGTACCACTTGTAGGTGCTGAATAAGGGATTTGGGAAGACCAAGGTACAAGCTGTTGACATAGTCAAGCTTTGATGTCACCAGAGCCTGCATCACGATCTTTCTGCTCTCAAGCAGCAACAGTGGCAGGAATATTTTTAGCATCTGGAGTATGCCAAAGCAAGCGCCAGTTAGATTTTGGATTTGAAAGCGCATGGAGATTGTCTTTTCTGTGACAATTCCTAAGTTTTTGACTTTCTCCGTTTCCGCGGGTGGGGATGGCAGATCTTTTGGCCACCAAGAGCTTCAGTCAGAAGTTTCTGGATTACCAAAGAAAACAACTTCACTTTTGTCAGGATTGCACTTCAGCTGATTGATCTTAAGCCAGTTAAAAACCTTTGTGAGGCAAGACCTAATCATTGCCCCGTCAAAGTTGGTTCCTTTTTCACATGTAAAAATCAGCTGAGTGTCATCAGCATAGGAAACAATTTTGGCGCCCTCTTCCTCTACTAGAAATGCAAGGGGGGATAGACATAGATTAAAAAGGGTAGGACTAAGAATGGAGCCCTGAGGGACACCTACATTCATGGCTGGAACCGGGGATGAGAAAGGGGGAGCCAGATGTCCTGAGATCCATTTGCCAAGAAGGATGACATTCATGTTAAGGCTCCTGGATGTGAGCAAGTCTCTCCAGGAGGCTCTCAATTGGGACCGTATTGAAGGCCGCCGACAGATTGAACAGTATCTGAACAGCCTTGCCTCCCTGGTCCAGCTTACCCTTGAGATATTGAGTCAATTCCAGCAGAGCGGACTCCGTACTGTAGTTAGCCCTAAAACCGAAATGGGACACATGAAGGAGCTTTCTATCTTCAATGTGTTTTTGGAGGGCCTTGTTTACATGCTTCTCTAATACTTTGGAGAGGGCCAGAAGAAGGGAGATTGGCCTGTAGTTGGCAGGGTCCGTCGGTTTGGCGTTAGCCTTTTTTATCAGTGGAAGAATCTTAGCATTCTTCCATAATTTCGGCATGTTGCCTGAGGAGAGGGTAGTATTAAAGAGCTGGTTTACAGTGGGGTTTATGGTGGAAGCTAATAGGTTCAGGATATTTGCTGGACATGGGTCGGTAGGAGAGCCAGACTTAATGCTTTGGAGAAGGGTCAGTGACTCTTCAAGCTGAAACTCAGGGAAAGCTAGTAAAGATGGAGGATCCAAGAGGTGAAATTTGCTATTAGAAATAAGGTAGAAGGTCAGTTCTTCCTCTGAGATGTTAGTGAAGGCTTGTTCGATCACTGGGATCTTTTTGTGGAAGAATTTAGCTATTTTCTTAAACCATTTTTGCGTGCATGGCCCTTCCTTTGTGCCAGCTTTCGGGGCGTTAAAGGATTTAACTATGCTAAAGATTACCTTACTCTTATTTTGGGCATTTTCTATCTTGGTTTGAAAGAAGTTTTTCTTGGCTGCCTTCACGAGAATCTAATGAGCTTTTAAGTTGTCTTTATACACCTTCCTGTCCACAGGTAGATAGGATTTACGCCATTTATGTTCCATTTCTCTACAATTTCTTTTGCTAGATCTGAGGGAATCGTTAAACCATGGAGCTGGTGGGGGCGAACTCCTTAAGGAGTAGGAAACAACCGGTACAGGTGCATCAATGTTAGTTCGGAGCCATGAATCTATTCAGAGGGCGCCCGAGTCGGGGCAGCCAGACAGCTCCAGTGAGGAACGACCGAGAGCGTCTGCTAACATCGGGATGGATATTTTATGGAACGTCCTGTAATTTGGGACCCTCTTCCCTGCATTAGCCCGAGGGGCTGTGGCAGAGTTGGGAATGACGAATTTTAATAGGAGGTGGTCAGACCAGATAATGGGAAGAGGTAGGTTTGCTGATATGTCAAAGTTGTGAAAGATCTGGCTAGGGTATGGCCCTTCTCATGGGTGGCCGAAGAAATAGATGGAAACGTGTTGCAGGCCTGCAGCGTCTCCAACAAGGAAATTGGTTGAGGGTCTTTTCCATTGTCCATATGTATATTGAAATCTCCCAGAATAAGGCAGTTGTTGTATTTTAAGGCCAGGGAGGTGGTGGCTGTATTAAGCGTAGTAATAACATTTCCAATTGCACTGGATGGTCTGTAAATTAGAAAAACATCTATGCTATGATGGGTGAAGAAGGTACAGTCGAAGTCTAAGGACTCTGCGCCCTCAATGTTTTCCATTGGTATGGGAGAGCAGTCTAGTAATTGATTAAAATTATGGCGACACCGCCCTCTTCCCACTCGGTCGGTCCCTCCTAAGGATTTTATAACCCGTAGGGATAGCCGAGGTGATAGGAGGGTTGGAGGCTTCAGACAGCCAGGTCTCAGTGAGAAATAAAAGATCAGGCTGTTCGTCTAAATGTAGACCATAAATGTGTGGTTCATGCTTTTGCATAGTACGACAATTTAAAAGGGTGGCCTTTAAGTCCTTTGTTTTCTTATTGTTTTTACACTTATTGTTGCATGGGAGGATCTTGGGTGTGGGTTTCCTGGGATGGAGGAGAGACCAGTTGCACTTATTGCATCGAAAGTCTACCTCCAAGCTCGGATCAGCCGCTGAACACTGACATAATGGTTGCCGCCTAAGGCTAAGCAGTGTTTCCCTATTGTAATATAGTGGAAGAAACTCACCGGAGGGGAACTGGGCAGCATGGCCGGCGCCAGACGCCTCCGGGCGCAGACGGGCTTGCCTTTGGTGCGCCTTCGACGCGCCGGCGGCACGCCCACTGCAAGCATCCTTTTGCACCAGGAATATCTAGACTAATGCCTATGATGCAAACTGGATCGCTAACGCAGCTGAGGAAGTGGAAACTATGTGGGTGGAAGTGAGGAGTCTTATAGTAGCCACAGCCCTCCGCACAATCGGCGTATCAGCCGCGGCGGACCAGGACTGGAGGAAAAGCGAGATGTGAATCGAAGCAGCTGAGTAGGTGTAGGCAAGTTGAATCAAGTAAAGTGCAAGTGCGCATAGGTAGGAGAAATTGTTAAAAAGCACAGAGTAATTCAGCCACACATATACATTTTAAAAAGTATTAAAAAAACTACGAGCAGGGCAGGAAACACTAATTCCTACCGCTGTCAGCTGCACGCGTCCATTTAGATCGGGAATATATAGGCTAATGCCTATGATGCAAACAGGATCGCTAACGCCGCTGAGGAAGCGGAAACTGTGTGGGAAACAGGGGCTCAAATTGGATCATAAATTCAAAGCTGTTCTGAACAGGGGCCCCCAAAATATGTTTGGCCTAGAGACCTGTAGGTGAGTTGGCGCTATATAAACCGAAGTTAACATAACATAACATAACATTTATTGATGGCTAGCAGTCCTTCCAGGTTTTGAAGGCACACAGCTACAATACAAGTCATCTTTGGCACAGGTTCGACAGAGAAGGGCAGTCAGGACAGCATGGCTAGGGCCAAGTCAGGTGTTCTCTCCAGTCTTCTGCTTTTGCAGCTCTTTGTGTCCTTCTTCTTCATAGGTCATCAGAATCTGCTTCTCTGGTGCCAGGGACTCAGTAAATACTGAATTTAGGGGTGTTAGAGGAGTGTAGGATAGTAGCGAATGCGCTACTGACGCTTGGTGTCACTACCCCTAGATGACCATTTTCTGTGGAAAGTGGGCATAACCCGTCCCAGATTTCCTAAGTATGCCATCACAAAGATGGCTACGTCTAAAAAATCATGTCCACCTCACAGTAACCCACATTAGGTGTTGTACTAGCCTGGAGGAGGCACACCTACCTGACTAGCTAATGTTCCCGCCTGTCCAGGTGCCAAGGGGGCTTTGGACAGGGGGAAGGGGCTTCCTCTCCTTTGAGGAGAGCCAGATTCCCATTCCAAAGGCAGCAGCTTCTTTGAACCTCATCTGCCCAAGGAGGCTAATCAGCAGGTTATCCTACGGGAGGGCGTTTTACACCCTCTTCCCAGACAGGCTTTTCTTCTCGGTCTCCAGAGAGCAAAGGCTCTCATCGAAGGAGGTCAGAATAGCGTCTCGGTGGCAGGCTGACAACCAAGCATACCAGAGGTTGGTAGGTTTTCAGGGGCTCCTCTGAGGTGCCCTCTGGGTGCATGTATTGGTAAATCTAACTCTGGCATCACTGTGGGTTTAACAATACGAGATGATTGATACCAAACTTCCCTATTTTCAGTGAAGCCATCATGTAGCTGGGGTACTAGTTTTCATCCAGTACATGCTTTAAAATGTCTTCCCTGGTCACTTGCACTGGCAGTAATGGAACTGAGCAGCCCAGGGGCATATCTACTCATGCAGGTATGCCCACACATGTAGTGCTAAGCACCCTGCCTTAGAGCTGTCAGGCCTGCTGTAGGGGTGACTTACAAGTATCACATGCAGTGGTAGGGGACGTGGCACGCAGGGATGTGTTTCATGTTGTGCTTTCACTTTTGCCTACACCAAGACAAGCAGTTTGCAAAGGCAGTCTTGCATGAGTTTGCTGAGGGGTCCCTTAGGGTGGCAAAAGCTGTACTGCAACACTTAGGGGCTCTCTTTAGTACTTTAGGTACTCAGTACCAGGGTACCATTTACTAGGGAATTACAGAGGGTGCTAAAGATTTTGCCAATTGTAGGAACTATTGTACAGTTTGGGGAAAGAGCCCTGGCACTGGGGACATAGATAGCTGGAATCAAGTGCACTTTCCGTTGAAATCACATCATTTACCAAGCAAAAAGTGGGGGTAACCTTGTCAAAAAGGGTCACTTTCCTACAAATACCACAGGCAGGTGGGAGAAACTTTGAAAAATGTAACATCAAAGCCCATGATAGAGAGTCTTCTTCAAGAACAGCATCATTCAGCAATAAACAAACATGACTTGCTTGTCCACGTGCACCAGAAATAATAAACAGCGAACGAGAATGATGAGGCATCCATTTTGAACAAAATGAAGTTGAGGTGCAGCTGAGGCCTAGTTAGCATAAGCCAAAAAAATGCACTTTAACAGGTCATATTAAAATCATCAATAACATACAAGTGTACACATGTGAATTTGAGTGTAAATTGCTATTCTGCACATTGAAAATAATCCACAAACAATATTAAATGCACAAAACGTTCACATAGGTAATTGAATTAGTAAATTATTCTTAGCTATTTGGAAGATTTGATGTCAATAAAGCAGTTATTTGAACAAAGACGTGAGCAAAGACCTCCAGAGATTGTCAACTTTTGTAACTGGTAACTTGGGACCTGAGAGAAGGAAGCTTTTTGTTCCATATAGCCCAGATTGAAAATATGCCTGGTTTAAATAGGTATCTATTACAACATGTTTTTCAGAGCATTTAGTTTGTTCCAGTAGATTTCTGAAACATGAAAAACAGCTTATAGTTATGATGCAGTCACGGAGTGATGACTTAGAATCCAGCAAAAGGGTGAGTCCAGCCACTATAGAAACAGAATGGATGATGAGTAGAAACATTGTTTCAAGAATTACTCAGTTTGAGGTCCTGGAAGGCATGCAGGATTGTATATTATTAAGGACATTAGTTAAGAGTGGTGTTTTTTTATCCTAAAAAAATGCTAACTAAAGACTCTCGAAGAGGCAATTACTATTGCCCCAGTGTTAGGGACACCTTACTAAAAAAACAAGCATTTGCAATGCAATAGGTCTCGCATTTACGCGAGTTTGAGCTATTGGCATTGTAATTTACAATGTCAATAGCTTAAACCCATGTAAATGCGAGACCATTTGCATTGCAATGCTTGTTTTGCTCATTGTCCTACTGTAAAAGGGGGAATAACTGTATGAAAATCAGCCTTTGCTTGGTGTGAACGGGAAGAGTTCAGTTCGAAGTGCTGGGCTTCCTACACTCTATACATGAACGAAATCAAGCCCAGGTGCCATTCGCTTTGCTGGACCTCATGACTGAAGAGTTTCCTGAGTTCTATGGTGTAGAGGCTTGCCACCGGAGGATGACACTACTTCGAATAAAATACGACAAAGAAAAAGACACCCAAAGTCACCATAAACATGAGCGGAAGAGCATCAGCCACCAAAACTAAAATGCCCAGAAAAGAAAGATTGCAGAAAAAGCATATGGAGAAAAATGTTTCAGGGAAAATAAACAAATATTACACACGGCTGTTGAAAGCTTCACATTGCCCAAGTGTAGGACTAAAAGGCTATGTAACAAAAACTTTGACAACAGTAAGAAACCAATAAACGAGAGAATTTAAAAGCATAGAACAAAATGTAAATAATGTACTGCTAAAGATAATAAACATTCAGTAACTGTTGATAGGATTTATACAGCGCTTATAATAGATGGAAAAAGACAGCCGATTACCAGGACTCAATTAAATAAAAAACACACACAAAAAAAAGAGTTTATTACAAAGGCTTTATTTCTAATCTACAATCACACATCCGCCTGTTGCAGATAGTACTACTGGTTAAAGTATTTAATTGTTTTCCCCGCTTAGCACCTGGACTTTACCCATGAATTCCCTCACGATCACATGATGAAATAAATACACATGGTGTAACACCAATTAGATTTTTTTATAATAACAAACATAAAGACTTCCTACAGAGGGCAATTTGTTACGTGAAATGTAGGTTGCAGTTTAATTATGTGGAGCTCTGCTGCTCCTCTGTGCCCATGACAAACCAGGGTTGGAAAGGGTCACCTCGCTTAGAGTGGGCGGGGCTTCAGGGGAGACGTCACAGCTTACACAAGGCCGAAGCCGTCCTAACAGCAGGGATGAAAAACTAATTTCGAGGGCGGCCCTCTGTCGGACGTCTGAAGAATTTCAGTCTTTATCTTGAATGAGGCCATCCAAAAAAGAAGATATGGTGAATCCGGCATACCCATAATGAATTGCCTGAGTGTCCTAACAGCCGCCACAGCGAATGGTAGTTGTCTATAAGCATAGAACATAAATGTTTTATCTGGTTTTTACCAAGTGAGTTAGCAATTTTGTTATCACGCTCGAGATCTTTAATTAATCTTGTCCTAATCGTCTTGTTGAAAATTATAAAGCAAGACGATTGCAATCTTCAAGCTGACTTGTTATATACATTTTAGTAAATCTCTGTATTTAGTTGCACTCCGTGTGGCACTGAAGAAAGAAATGTCAACGTTTTTGGCAGGTCTCATTATGATGTGGGATCTCGATGAAATGTAACCAACTAAATAAGTAAATGCCATTTCAGGGCTGTGTTGTACTCTGCAGGCTCTTGTGGGGGTGCCTGGTGATCGGTGTGTGTTTATTACTAGCAGTTCTGTTGCTTCTGTCTGCCCCTGACAAACCAGGGCTGTGAAGGGTCACCTCCCTTACAGTGGGCGGGGATCCAGGGTAGCCATCACAGCTGTCCATCAAGGCGCTGTTGGAAGCCATCCTAACAACCTAATGCCGAGAGCGGCCCTCTGTCGGTCGTCAGTAGAATTTCAGTCTTTAGTCTGAAGGAAATCTCGAATAAGGCCATCTAAAAAAAAAGGTATGGAGAATTCAGCATACCCATAATGCATTGCATGCATGACCCTAACAGCCGCCACAGCGAATGATAGCTGTCTATAAGCATTGAACATACATTTTGTATCGGTCCTTTAGCAAATGAGTTAGCATTTATTTTCCACGCTTGAGATCATTAAATAAATTCACCCTGATTGTCTCGTAAAAATTATATTTAAAAAAAAAAATTATATTTCATCTTTATACACTTAGTAAAAGTCTGTATTTCTCTTCGGCACTAATCATGATAGAATTAACACATCGTAAACACATACATGGGCTAGACTCATGCATGCGGCATCCCAATGCCAAGTCGTTGCGGCCAAGATTGTGCTCTGGAGTGCTAAACAAGATCGAATTGAATTACATCGTAAACACATAGTCCCACTGACGCGCAAACGTAACGAGACTGTAGTTAGGCCGTGCTGCTTCCGGAATAACCGGAAGTTACGTGTCGGCAGAAGAGCCAATAATAAGTCCGCTAACAAAAAAATGTAAAAAGTTAACTAATGGCAAGCAGCGGGAAATTACTAAGTAATAGGCGGAGTATCCCCACGCATATTGATCACTAGATGTCTCGGAGAGACACCGCATGCGCGCTGCCTAGGCGAGACCTAAAAAAGAGTGGGATGCCATTCTGGGTCAAGACTATCAGGTACAGTTCAATATCATCAGTGTAAGAGGGTAAGAGATTTTAGTATGATTGAGAGGAGAGCAAAGGGATTCTGTGCGAAGACTGAACTGGGAAAAGGCAAGTTCGATCTTGACTATGAGAAAAGTGTGCAAATAGGGTGTTGCTTGTTTTTATTTGTTGGGTCTGAGTAGAACAACATGAAAACCATTCCAAAAATACCGATGCATTTCTTTATATTGATAAGAAGGAAGTGATTTACTGTCTCAAACAGCCTCAAGGTTAAGTAAGCGAGATTCACTGTTGCCAGGGATGCTTATTGCTTTGTATACTATCTACAGCAAATATCAATTGATGGTTGTTAAATAGTTTTGCAATATGTATTGTTCAAGTTGTGTTACTACAAAGTTGTGCAAGACTTTTGATAGGACTGGAAGTGACACAGGGTGTAAATTGGTTATCGCTTGTAAATTAATATGAGAGTGGGTATTTAAACTCATTTTAGGAGAATGAGGATCTCTCCTATCTAAGAGAGGCATTATTGAGGTTTTTCAGTAGGTAGCAACAGAGGTGCTTATGTCTTTTAGAATAGTGTAAGAACTTGGGTCTGAGAAGTATGTTAACGCTCTTTATGTTGGTTATTGTTTTAAATTCTTTACACTGAATCATTTCTTTGAAATTACCAACCAATAGAAGAGGGGAGACGTTTCCATTCCGTTTAACAATTTCTACGGGTATTTGAAATGATTTGAAGAGTGAGGATTTTATCTCGACGTTTTTAATAGTTCGAGAAGTCCATAAAGAAATTGTTGAGGTTTTTAGCAAAGTGTCTTTCATGCAGATGTGTTACTAGCTATAACATACTGAATTTGTTTTCTTTGAGGATTTTACTTTATCAAGAAGCTGATGTTTTGGTGTTTGCCTTTTCAGTTTTTGGGGATGTTTCATTCAGGACGTCTTACATACTGTCAATGACATGAACCATGAGAGAACTGACATTGATTTTGTAAAAGGGTAAATAAGACTCTTGCAACTAATGGAAATACGCCCTTGTGTTTAGTGTCTCTGACCCAGTTTGGGTTTTTGGGTTTGCCTCTGTTCTACACTAAGAGGAAGAGAGAACGACATCACGAAATAGACTAGTCAACAGATGTTGGGGTTTCAGATTTGATGAGCTCTTCTTACTATTTTCAGATAAAAGATGTCTTCTTTTTAATGTGGAGCAAAAATGAAGGGTTATTTTTGTAGAGAAAACTAGGAAGTTTGACTGGCAGATCTGTCTTTGGGATCACCCCAAGCTGAAGCCCACTGACATATTATTATAGGGTGAGATTGGCTAAATTTTAATTGTGTGATGTGATGGAGGTTAGGTCAGTTGTCTTGGAGCCTGCAGATAAATATTTAAAGGTAAGGTGAAGATAGATAGTTTACTAACATTTTGACTTGAGGTAAGTGTGCAGAAAGAAAGTTAATGCTCTACCTGTTTTTCTTCCCAGTCCATCTGTACTATTGAGTATTGGTGTAGGGATGGGGGTGAGAATTTGGACACAATGTCTTCAAAAGAGCATCATGTGCACTTTGAACCCACACATGGTTAGAAAGTCTTGAATATGAACACATTATTTCTTCTCGGCTAATAATGAAAAAATGAATTGAAAATATAATTTGAGTACCGTATGTGTTCCGGTTGATTAAGACTGACACTATTTATTGGATTAATGCAGGGTCAGACTTACCTATCGGGCAATCAGGTAGTGCCCAATTGGCTGGTCTGACAGATCAATGTGTGGGCAGTTTTTTTTTAGCAGTTGTGGGCCTGTTTTATGGCCAGGTGGGCCAGTGTTTATTATTGATTTCCCTGATATTGCCAGAAGCATTGCCTGTAGCAAACACAAGTCCATGCAGTCTTCCATACCTTGCAAAACAGCTATTCACCTATTTAGCAACTCTTTACAAGTTTGAAACTGGCCTGATTTGTAAATGTGGGTTACTTTTTTTAGTTAACTGGTTCGCTAAAGGGGGCTGCTTTTATTTTGGTTCTGAACCCAATGTTTTGTCCTTGCCCAGCTCTGGTTTAATATATAAAGTTCTCAAGTATGAAATCTTACACGCTACAACATATAATTCAAACCTAGTCTTTGCAGTATTATTTCACAATAGGAACAACTTTTGAACGCCAAAGCCAATGTAAAATGATCCAGAACATGTATGCAGACTTGAGGCCACATTTGTTTCTGCTTACCAGGCAGGGTAAACAACAGAGGTGTGGAATGGGGACATGTGTGGGCACCTCCCATAAGTGGAAAAAAAAGAAACTGAGGGTCTGTCTAATACACCCTTATTAAAAAACACAGAAGCACACCACAAAAATGGGTGATCTGTTGAAGCCTATCACATCTACACAGCAGGTAGCAGTCCACATTCTGCATTCATCCTGCCATGGCTGCTGCTCTTCCTCGAAAAGGGAAGATCTTGAGAGAAGAAGGTCCCGTGGGGAGGGAAACTAAGAGCCAGAAGGTAAGAATTAACTGTGGGCTGCCATTGAAGCAGAGCGTGCATCCCTAACTGTTCTGTAGTAAAAAATCCTAGAGCACTCAGATACACACTATATGAAAGGATACGTTTAATTTAACGTATCTAAAAGCAATTAATAAGTGAAAGGTGATAATAAACCGTCAAGGTGCCCAGCACAGTTAGCTTTAAGTAGGGCAAACAATTTCTTAAGTTGGATCATTTGATGGGTGCAGCATTTCTCATCAGATAATTGATTCACTTCAGCATGGTTGATCACTCCCTTTTTTTTCTTATTTCAAAATACTTTATTGATTTTCCAGAAGAAAAATACAAAAATGATTCTGCAGGAGGGTTAGCATATCATATATATAGGGCCAATAATGTCACATATAAAAGCATAACATGAGGTTAATACGCCTATGAGAGTATCAAGAGGCTAACTTAAATGATCAATAATAAAAGAAGAAAGAAAAGTTGAAAGGGAGAGAAAAGAAAAGAAAAAGGGGAAGAAGAAAAGGGAAACAAAAGCTAGACGAGCGGTGTAATATGCTTCCAAAGTTTTATGCAAATGCGGGCACCCATGGTATTTACGCTGACCCTTTCTTTCTCTTAACCATGTCCTTGCTGCTAAAAGTTAACCAGGTTATTCAACAAAAATAGATTGCTGATGTTCTCCAGGAAAACACTAAAAGCAGGTGAAGACTACAGAAGATATTTTAGTAATTGAAGAAACACTGTTCATTAATTCCATGAGTGAAATGCACAGCTTAGTCTTAGTCACTTATTAGGCACACAGCACATGGAGAGTTCTACCATTACAACATGTCACCATATCTGTCTATCTATCTGTCTATCTGTCTGTCTGTCTGTCTGTCTGTCTGTCTGTCTATCTATCTATCTGTCTGTCTGTCTGTCTGTCTGTCTGTCTGTCTGTCTTGTATCACACTTCTTAACATATCTCTATAATTCCTCCATGGGAGTGCTAGAATATGTTGTTCCCCCTTCCTACAACCGTTAAGTGCATCCCACCTTTTTTCACGTGCTGAATATGTTCACATATTAATGTTAACATTATTTTCACCTCAAATATATCCTTATATTGCACAAGCTTGTTAAACACGTAGCTGGATGAATATGTTTTCCTATTTCTTCCATTTTCTAAATGTATTACCATAGTTCCTAAACCAATAAATGTGCCCATATTTATTTACCCCTCCCCAAAGGTGTGCCCACACTTTGTCAAGTCAAATGTGTCTCCATATTTTCCACGTCCTCTGAAAGTGCCCTTGCATTTACTCCTCATGCTAAATTACTTGTCCTATTTTCTGTGTGCCCTAGAGTTCTAAGTGTATCTCTGCCTGCTAAACCTGTCCCATATTTCCTGCCCTTGCTATCAATGCTCCAGCCAATATAGAAATCACATTTTCTTATATTTAAATGTATTCAATGTGCTATATGAGGATAGTAAACTGAACATTCCCCGAATCCTCAGTTGAAACAGTGCTACTCCAAAGAAGTGCCTACTTTGCTGTCATTAGAGAAGATGTACGGGATGACCGCAGTAGGCATTTGCCTAGAGTCCCCACCTTCCAAAGGGCCCCATGTGAAAATGTCTTATCTTCTCTCTCTTTCTATCTCTCTCTCTCTCTCTCTCTCTCTCTCTCTCTCTCTCTCCCCCTCTCTCTTTCTCTCTCTCTATCTCTCTCTCTCTCTCTCCCTCTCTCTCTCTCCTCCCCCTCCCTCTGTCAGCCCAATGTCATCTAAAGGATTTTTGAGGCACTTGGCAAGACATTTTTCAACTGCTTTTGATTGCCCACATTTCTAAAAGCTTAAGTGGCATCATGCAGCTTTGAATTGAAGATGGGTAATACAATTCAGAGTGTTTCCGAACAGGGCAGGGGCCCACAAAATATGTTTATCCTGGGGCTAAGTCCTTAAGATGTCATCTGACTCAGTGGTATAGGAATTAGGAATGACTCTCCCAGCGGTAAGGAGCATTATTGATTAGGGTGTGGTCGACCTTATGATAAATGTGTGACTACAAAGGACACCACCCCCTGCCTGACCATACTACCGGTATCCCCTAAAGATTAGGGTTGACTTATTGAGTCAGTTTTAAGAAAACACAGATAGGATTCACCAAGGTGCTTACGTTGGTATTGTAGATGCATTGCCCTGCAGGATAGATTGAACCTACCGTCTATATCCAGGGTTCCTATAGCCTTGATGAATGCCCATGATCGCATAGGCTAGTTGTTGTGGGCAGAAACATGTTGGCTATTATAAGACAGGTTTGAGTCATTGTTCTCTTCTTACCCACCTGATACGTTGTTTTTAGACATATCTAGAGTCCTCACTAATAAAGGTGATAACTGAGGAACTCTAAGGTATTTTTAGGTTATCTTGATCCCGCTTTTTTACAGCAGTTTTATTCAAGAACTCCCTCCTTCTGCCAAGTCTTCGAGGAGGTCGAGTTCGCCCTGGTGATACCACATTGCCAGGGTGGGAAGAGGATGCCGAAGATGAAGCATGACACTATTATCTGTGTGAGGCATCCTCCATAAAGGGTGGCTTTCTCACGTAATCAGAATCCTGTTATGTGTAACTGTATATAAGTGTGGAGCATTTTCCTAAAACCTAGGAAACTGTCTTACGTGTGATACTTTGGTTTATCTTATAAAAACCGTACTTGGTTGTGATATATTAGCGTTGTGTTGGAGGGATGTACAGGAGCATTTCCTCCACCTCTCTATTTTGTGATAATATTAGGAATGACTGGAGACACTTTAGATTTTTCAGCAAACAGAATTAAGAATCCTGGAACTAGCAGACCTGTACTTATAATGGAAAAATCTAAACATAGTTCACAGCTATCTGACACAGTAGCAATCCAATTGCTACTAAGGGCTAATTCAGAAAACATAAACGAATACATTGCAAGTGGCAACATGTAATCTGTATCTGCATCACCTTTTCCAATGGCAACAACTTTTTGACTGAAGAGCCATAGAAAAATCAGTAGGATGTGGCGTAGATACATGACTTTATGTGTCAACTGGTCCCGTGTGTTGATTTTGTGGCCACCGGTAATCTTGTTCATATTTATATGCCAAGACATATAGCTGGGAAATTGGAACTACTACAAGTCCCTGCATGCATTGTGCTGTTGGTTGAAATAACAGGGCTGTATGACAACCATCCTCACCTAGAATAGGGTCAGTTGTCAAACACTTGCCATTAATTATAGAATATGTTTCTATGACATAGGCATAGAAAGCAATTGCTGTTCCCTTCTCCCCTCTTCCCTAGGGATATATCCACACTGCTCTAAAAGTGTGTGTTGAAGCTTCCCTCCCCCACCGAACCCCCGAAAAAAGAACACAGCTCAGAAATAGGTGCATTTTTATGTCACCTTTCTTTTCACAAGCTAAGGCATTTGTCTTCTGATAAAAATGAAAATCACTTCACAGCATCATTATCATTTAAATATAAGTCCATGCTTTGCGAGGCAATTATTTTGAAATTGCATCACCGTGTTGGAATAATCAATCATGTTAATTTCAAAGCTCTTACTTTTTTTTTACTTTGTATAACACAAAGTAAAAAAAGTAAGAACTTTGAAATTAACATCTTAAAGTGTTTCTTTTTTAAATGTGCGACACAATACAAAGTGTATTGTGTCGCACATTTAAAAAGGAAACACTTTAAGATATTTGCAAGTTGAGAAATAAGGGTAACACATAAATAACCAAAAACAGCAAACAGATTCAGATTTGAGAATTCTGAAGGGGTTTCCTTTAAAACGATAACATTTCCCCCCCTCCCCATTCTTTGAGCACAGAAATCATCACTGTTCTAAACCGATTCCACATGGAAGTTCCCTCAACTTGTTCATCAAAGTGCTGGAGATATAATTACAACATCAGCTCTCTATTAGTGCCATATTGACCAGTCTGTCTCAAAGTCTCCATCAAATTCCGGTGCCACAAGTTAGGGTGCACACTTGCGTGATATCATCAGCTTTACATGACACACAGGTCGGAGGCCGGGGCCAGAACAGGGCATGCAGCCGGTGAGGCAAAGATGCAGAGCACACAGTAGGAAGGAGAAAACAGCACCACGTAGCAGGGACGGTCCAGAGATCCAGCTTGCAGGATCATTGCCCATCTCGACTGGATCTACCTTTTAAGGTTGAAGACGACCGCTTTCAATTACAGCCTGCAACCCTCTGAGACACACCTAGTGCATAATTTAATCAACCCTGCCACTAATTTGGTCCTGTCCTGCTTCATAATTCCAGCAGCCCTTCCTATGAACTGCAAGTAACAAAAGGATTTGTGTGACAAAAAAGCGAACCCACTGAGCTAGCTACAAAAAATACAAATCAGTGCGCAGTCTGAACAGCAGCGGTGATCCGTCATTCGATCCACACAGTTGCCTCCACCGGACGCCAGAATCAGAGAGTTGTTTTTCCCCGCAGCGGAAGCTTCGGTCCTCCGCTCCCTGCCACGGCCGCTGCAGCCGGGACGCAACTACCAGCCCCTCCGCCGAACAAACTACCTTAGGTCAATTACAGAGGGCCCGGGACTGGGGGCCGGGGGCTGGAGGCTTAGGTGAGCGAGCTGGACCAAGCTCAGAGCGGACCTCGGCCAACGGCGGTAGTGGCGGCGGCAACAACGAAGTCACGGAGTGGACTGGTCAGAGCAGAGCGGACGTGCCTCAGTCCAGTGAATGCAAAGTTGGGCTAGTGAGATCTTCGTCGGTTTTCCGCAGACGAAGCACAGACTTGTTGTATCATATTATTTTGGTAATCTAAAGGTGAACATTTACCAAATCACAGACTGAGATGAGCCCTTTCTGAATTTGACTGGTGTGATTTGCCCCTTCATATCAAGGAAGTAGTCAATGTTAGTGATTTGCTTTGATTTATTCCTTTGCATCGCTCTCCTCACCAGCTATTAAGCTGCTTGATCACTTCCAAGGTAATTTAGGACATGCAGAAGAAAAACATTTCTTTTGTGCTTGTGAACATCTTAAATGTCTAAGGTCTGTGGTTTTTTTATTGGACGCGCCGGAGGAGCAAAAGAGTGCTTTACCTTGCCTTCTTCCTAGTTTGCCGTGAGGGGAACGGCTTGCCACGTGGGGGAAACCTGCAACCTGCTACCTGCCTCCATACCAAACTCCTGTGCCGTGAGGGGAACGGCGGTGTATACTACAATTCCCAGCACCCCCAGACACCGGCGCAGCGCGTGATGTCATCTTAGCGCGCCGGTGTCCTACATAAGGCACTGAAAGCTCCCGCAGCGCGGGACGCGCACGGGCGGCGCCGGAAGAGACTGGACTGGGCCAGGTTCCTGTGAATCCTGTCGAATGGTGTTGATCGCGCATTGACTATCGTTGCCATTTGATATATTCATTTGTTGTTAATTTGATTGTCCTATTTGTGAGTGCGTAGGCAGACACTAGGGTTTCTGGGTAGAAGCCTAACCTATAAGTGAACGGAATGGTGAAATCGAAAACTGATAAAGCCATGGCGGCTCCAGCTACCCTAGATAATTTCCTGGTCAGGAAAGTAACACAGATTAATAATGATAGACGTGTATCCTTGGGGAAAGGCACCGTGACTGAAGAGACATTATTAGAAAATGATCCTTTAAGCCAGCCCCAAGACCCTGAGATCAACCCGAGTGGTGTCATTTCTACGGCCCTCCCAGTTCTCATCCCTGTAGAGGTGGAGGTCCATTCAGCTTCTCGGGTGTCATCAAGTTCTGATGCTGATGTAATAAATGAGACCCAACCTGAGATTAGGCATACGAGATCATGTAGAACACGGTCTCAAAGGGAGAACAGGAAAAATAATAATTGTAAGCCAAGAAAGAAGGTCAGTAAGCAAAATACTGGTACTAGTGTACCAAACCCGTTTGTATTTACGGCCACCAATGGTGCTGGCAATGGTACTAATTTAAACTCGGATATGATTGCCTCTCTTTTAAAAAACTTAGAAGCTTCTTTCACTGCCAAAATGGAGGACCTTATTAAGCCATTAATCACTAAGATTGATGATTTAGCAAAGGAAGTGATAAGGCTGGGTGATCTGTTATTGTCTCGGGAGATTGCCCAGCCTAGTGGAATTGATTACTCTGGGGGGAAAAGGAGAGATACTGCTATTCCTAATGATCTACAGAATAAGGGGAGGGGAGAATTTGCTGATAAAGTTATCCCAGGACCTGTAACCTCTATCCAGCCGGATATTCCTGTGAAAACTGCTTTGCAGCAACAAATATCCATAACTCCCCACAGCAACAGAGCCTCTAGTGTGGCGAGACACAATGGTTATCTTAATCTACCACCAGACTGTGCCCCTTTTGTAGTAGTACTGACCAATGTGCCTTCTTGTGGCACCCATCCTGCATCCCCCTATGATGAATCCTTTATCTCTCTGAAAAATAAGACAGTGTCTTGGCTTAACAAAAATTGTGGTTTTCCGATTTCCTACTTTGACGAGATATTAACAGTAAGGCGTGTAAATTGGGTAGGGCCATCTAAAAAGGCTGGTTCAGGGGACTGTATAGTCGTAAACTTTAAACACCCCCAGCATGTAGCAACCGTACTTTTGAGAGCTTCCGCACTGGTTTATAACACAAATAGTATCTGTGTACGCCCTTTGGGTTATTTTTATGCACATTTGTGCAAACCACGACTGCCACAGAATTTAACCAGGTGGAGACGTGAACCTTTTACTCCCGTGCAAGAGACCCTTTTTCAGCATAGTATTACTAATTCCTGTGGTGTAGGTGGACCGATTGGTGTGTCTAACAGGAGTGTTAGTGCTGGACACTATCAATATGGGCCGAATCTTCACACACAGAATAGGTTCGAAGTACTATCTGGTCTTGAACTGTGCGATTGACGGGGGGCACCTGCAGCTCAGGACATCGGGGCTTCAGGTGAACCTTCTAATTCAGATAGTTTGGTAGGCAAACTGTCAGGATGTCTTGCTGTCTCTTGGAACATTGCGGGCCTTGCTGCTAAAATGTCTGATGTAAACTGGGTGATCTATATTAAACAATTCTCGATTATTTGTTTACAAGAAACCTGGGAATTGGGATGTGAACTCTTTTTGGAAGGGTATAGGGCCTTCTTTGTGCCAGCCTTGCCATCTGTGCGTGGTAGGCCCAAGGGGGGCCTCGTAATTTTTGTATCTATATTAATTTCCTGCGAAGTACAAAGAATTGTAGCACAGCATACAGGTGTAATGGGTGTAATCTTATGTGGAGGTAATGTCCGTGTCGGGCTGGTGAACTTTTATAATGCTGTTCATGATAGTGGTGGCAGGAATCATATTTATTTTTTAAATTCCTTTGTTTCAAATTTTATGGAAAATGTGGGCCATAACCTCCTGATTATGGGGGATTTTAATTTGCATCCTTGTATAGACCCATTGCATAAATGTTTACCAGAAATGGTGTGTGATCGGGCAGACTGTCTCCATATGGAGCATACAAAGGAGGGTGAACTGTGTAATGACTTTTTGAATGACCATGACCTCTCTTTGGCTATGTCTTTAAAAGACCCTCTATTTCGCTTTGATACCCCTACGTTTAAAGGGCATGGAAGGGGTACCTTCATAGACCACATACTGGTCTCGCAGACGATGCAAACTTTCGTGGATTCTTTTACCATTGACTTTAGTGAATTCAGTGACCATAATCCTCTTATAATCGGTCTAAACTGCCCATGGTTCAAAAAAGGTATTACGAGTATCAGGCAAGGTAGTTTGGTTACAACAGATGGTAAGAGGCGCTTAAAATGGTCTATGGTCTCTGAGGATGTCCTCTATAAGAATATCACTGAAGGCTGTGCCGAGGACATCAAAGTTTGTATGAATGAGGGAGGTGAACCCAAGTTGGTTTTAGAAGCGTACCAAAATATCACGGAAAGGGTATCAGCATTTCTATCGGTCCCATATAAACCCCAACTTAACTCAGGCCCGAGATGGTTCTGTCATGACTGTACTCTAGCTGCCCGTAATTTGAGGGTAAAGAGTTTTTGAGGAAAGAGGCCTGGGAGGAATTGCTTGATCCCTCCACTTTGAATAACAGTACTAAATTTTGGGGTCTGGTAAAGAAACCTTTTTTGACTGGGGACTCGGGAGATGGACTGGTATGTTGTATAACTAAGGAGGAATGGGAGAGTCATTTTAAAAGTTTATATTATTCAGAAGCTGATGCAACTATGGTTGCTGTCCCCTCTGATATGGACAGTACTGCCATCATTTTTGATATAAATGAGGTTCTGGTTGCTATAAAGGGTCTTACTGCTTACAAAGCCCCTGGCCCTGATGGAATACCACCTGATCTTTATAAATATGATCCGGACTTTTGGGCTCCCATTCTGACTGCTGTTTTCAATGCAGCAGTCATTTTGGGCTGCCCGGAGACTTGGGGTCTCTCAACAATAGTTCCGGTCTTTAAGAAAGGAGACAGGGGTAGTGCTTTGTGTTATCGCCCAATCTCGTTAATTGATTCAATGGTGAAGATAATGGGGAGAGTTATACTCCAACGCCTAACAAGCTGGTCGTACGAGAACAATATTCTGTCGACCTCTCAATATGGTTTTTGTGAAGGGCGTTCAACTATAACTCAATGTCTTAATTTGTTTCTTATATTGAGTAAATATACTGTTGTGTATAAAGGAACAATTCACCTTGCCTTCATGGATCTGTCCTCTGCCTTCGACTGTGTTAACAGGGGGAGGCTGTGGCAGACCATGAAGGATAAAGGTATTGATAAGGGGATTGTGGAGTTCCTTGCGGACCTGCACAATGACACAAGAGCTAACGTGAGGTTTTCATCGACCGGGGAAACTACAGGAAGTTTTAGCATCAACAAAGGAGTACGTCAGGGGTGTATTTTGGCCCCTTTTCTTTTTAACTTTTATATAAATGACCTTGAGGCTGTGTTACAAGAGGTAAAATCAGACTGCCCTAGAGTTGGTCTGAGGGGTATCCCTCTACTTTTATACGCTGACGATGCGGTCTTAATTTCCAGAACTGAAGTTGGTCTACAGGCACTATTGAATGTTTTTAATAATTTCATGTCTGATAGGGATCTTAAGGTCAACAATTCAAAATCTTATATTATGCATGTTGGCCGACAACCAAAGAAGAAGTTTAATTTTAAACTGAATAATGTCCCGATCCCTACCACCCAAACATTCACCTATTTAGGTATCTTATTTGATACCAAACTTAATTGGGCTCCTCACCTGGCCAAAAAAAAGGGGGAAATGTCTAGAGCCAATGCTTCCATCTTCAATATTGCGTCTAAACTGGGGAATAAACCAAATGTGGCTATGATGAAATTATACAACTCTAAATCCATAGCCACTGCCGTATATGGTAGTGAGATATGGGGCTACATAAATGGCGAACAACTACAAATAGTTGAAAATAAATTTTTAAAACGCCTGTTATGTGTCCCATGTAGTACCTCGAACTTAATTGCGCATGAAGAACTGGGCTGCCAGTATCTATCCGACATTGTCGGTTTAAAACCTCTGTTATGCTGGATAAAACTATGGTTAAGTGATGAAATCCCTCTAACACACTTTATAGTGGAAGACCTTATATCACTTGATCATGCCATGTGTGTGCCTTGGCTTAAATACCTGAAGTCCCAATTTTTGAAACTTGGTCGCCTGAATCTGTTTGATAATCCGAGGGATATAGTCAAGGGTGATGTAGTAGCAATTAAAAAAGCTTTCTCTATGAAATGTATAGCCCTAAGAGATGAAGTTGAGCTCTTAAAACCTAATGTTAGAAAGTATATTATGCTGAGTACTTGTAACTCTATGGAAAAGTATCTAACATGCTCCTTCACCTCACATGAGAAACTTTTGCTGACCCGATTCAGGCTTAACATTTTCCATCTTCTCTTATTTAGACCCACAGTAGATATTTTTAAGAAACCTGTAGCTCCCTGTGGCTGCGACGGGAAGTCTCCACAGGATATGCTACATTTTATGTTTTTATGTACATTTTATGAATATCCCCGTAGGAGATATCTTCTCACCCTTTTAAAGAAACTGAATTTTAAACAAATTAGACCTGCCTTTATGTATTTACAGATGCTGTACCCGGATAGTGTCCTCCAGGTGTTAGAATTTTTAAAATTGACACTAAGATTTAGAAAATGTTTAGATGAGTAAATGTAACTACCTCTGAACTATCAGTCGCCCATTGCACCAATGCACTTTTTTTCCTGTACTGTTTTGCCTTTGCACTCTTTTATGGAATTTATTTATGTATTGTATGTGTGTGTGATTGATTTTGTTATTAATGTGATGTTTTTTAATATGAACTGTTTATTGATGTGTACTTTTATGGATTGAAAATATCCAAAATAAAGTCATTATCTATCTACATGACACCGATTAAAAATATAATGTGACAGATGCAGGTCTGACCAATGTTCTTTTTAAGTAGCATTTCCTAAGTAGATCTAGCTTACTCTCTGAATACTGTTTCTGCAGGAAATGTCACAGATTTTTCTCCTTCTTTTCTCTCTAGTCCTCATTCTTTTCATAGGCCTTCCGTGTTTCCTTACTTCTTCTTTGACATGCTATCTTCAACATCCTTTTTGCACTTTGTGTTATTCTGTTTTTATCTTTATAGAAGAATGGCCACTGCAGCCCCTTGATTTGCTAGCGCAGTTTCTTTTTTTTCTCTCCCCTTCCTGTTCCTTTGGCTCATTATTCTGTTCTTGTTTTGGGTTGAAAGTTTAAAAAATCCTGTATCCTAATGATAGCTTTGCCCATGGCTTAATAATCTCTCACTACCCACCTCCCTTGCCTATATCTTCTCCTTTCAACCCTCATTCTTCTTCTACCTCCTCCATCCTGCTTATGTATTGCTCATCATATTTAAACTTTTCCTTCGAACATCCCCATACTTTTAGATCTACCGATCCATGCAACACGTTTACCCTGTTTTCTTTTCCTTCTGTCAGAACAAGGAATGGTAGACAGTGAAAGCAGACTACTTTCACTAGTTCTCTTTTTGGATAAACATTCTTCTATGTTCTGTTTTTTTTTTTTAAAGTAATTGTCTCTTCACTTTCTGTATTGTTAAGAAATGCAAATGTTGGACTTGGCCCTTTTTGCAGGGTCATCCCTAAACTTTTTGCCTTCCTTCTAGCCTTTTTCCTGACATGGTGTTGGTTGTTTTAGGACTCTGGGCACTTTAGCACTGTTTAGCAGTGCAAAGTGCATGTGCTCTCTGCCCTGCATAGGCTAACATTGGGAACCCCCCCTTCCTATGGGATAACTCCTAAATGGAACAAAATAAGTATGTCCTGTTTGGTATGTGTGGAATAGAAATAATAAATGCTGCGCAATGGTGTGAAGAGATTTATTTTCACTATTTGAGGAATGCCACTTTTAGAAGTTGGCATTTCTGTGTGCTCTGTGCCAGCCTGCCTGTTGTGTATTGCATGTCTGGTTCTAGAAGTGACCGGGGCTGGTGATGAGTGGGTGGCTCCAGAGAGGGCAGGGTGAGTCAGTGTCAGGCTGAATAGGAGATCTGCAATTGGAGTAGTGGGCGGAGAAGTTCCCTGTCCCTGAATAGGTCTGTGCCTGCCCTGTACAATGCTGGTTTCACCCCCCTGTGGTGTGTTTGATTACCAAGCCCCAGCTCACAAAGGGAGGAGGGAAGCCTGGTAAACAAAGTGCTCTACACTCCCTCAAAACCAGTTGGGACTGGTTTCCCCAAAGACCCTTCCAGAAGCTTCTGCCCCTTTCTAGTAGCAGGGCAGAAGGGTGTATAAATACTGGGGCTGTGACCCCATGGTTGTGTTGTGCTTGTGCTGACTTGGAGGGGACACTCTGCCCACCCCGCGAATTTGCGCTCCCTAGCGGGTGCCCACCCCGCACTATAGCCTTACTTAAAAGTGGGTGCCCACCACGCATCCACCAGGAATCACTGCTGCGACCCAGGACAACGAAGTGTCACGGCCGCCGCGATCGCGCGGCGACCAGGAAGTCAGGCGTTCCCGACTGTGGCGGAGTTTTTCGAGCCTGATCGTTAATCTAAAATTAGAAAGTTTTGAAAAGGATATCAGAAGCAATGAGGATATCTCCCGTCTGAATCTCCCCGTATGAGTTATTCTGTCAACAATTAGATTCATCTAACACGCCTTGGCAAAAATATATAAAAACGAAAATCAAGCTGCGTGTTTTTCTGAATTCACAAAGGTTGTTTGTGCAATTATTAACTGTCCTGAAGATGGTCTAACGGACTTCTGCCACCAAGACCGAAACGTCGACACCATCATCTAATTCCGCATTATTTGACAATTACAGTTGATTTCTTTTCATTCATGAAATTAATCTCTGTTAAAACCATCTGGCAATAGATGTTTTTTTGATGAAATGTGGATTTGATTTAACCCATCCTTCATGCTATATTGCCTAAAATGTATTGTTCCTTTTGTATCCCCCTTGTCTTGATTTTGATTGATATATAAAAAGACTTGTGTTTTATTCACAAAAAACAAATCCCGTGTGTGTACCTTTTATCTTTGATAAGTGTTTGACAAACATTTATGTCACGTGTATAATTGATCTAAAGTACACCTTCAAATTCAACTATAAAGAAATAGAACTAAGTAACTACAAGCAAAATCCCTTGTTGGCAATCTCACTATATCAATTTATCTGCCTAAGCCCTCAAGGGTTTATTGGGCTTACCCTTTACGTATTATTGACTGTGGATGGGGCTCCCAAACGGAAAGGGAAACCCCGCAAAACAAGACCGGCAGCGGGAAGTCCAGAGCCTCGTGGGCTCCACACCGAAGTCCCTAGTCCCAGGAGGTGGCCCGGGTGAAGTGAGGAGAGGCCCGGAGACCTGGGAAGCCGCCGGAGGGAGGAAGCCGAGAATCAGGCCGTGTGCGGAGTACTTGAAACCTGGAGAAGTAAAGAGAGGCCCCGGACTGCCGGTGAGTGGGGGCTGAGTAGGGAGTGTTTCCTGGAAGCTTGGATTTGAGTCACAGCTGCACCGTGGTGGCAGGTGTAGGAGAGTAGGATCTGCTTCACATGGGTACCCCCACTTTTTGCTGGTGTTTCACTGTTTTTCGACCTTAGTCTGGCTGTGGTCCTGCTAATCAGGACCACAGCCTAGCTGCTTCCTCTCTAAAATGGTTTCCATGTACATTAGGTACATATCCAATTGGATTCCGGAGTGCCTTATAAGCCCCTAGTATATGGTATACTATGTACCTAGGGCATAGGTACCTCAGAGGCCTACCAGGGGCTGCAGCATGTATTATGCCACCCCTGGGAAGCACTCCAAAATGACACCACAGGTCTGCTACTGCAGCCTGGGTAAGGGTGTGCTTGCAACCCTTACTGTGGTATAGGCTACCTATATCACTACCTTATACAGACCTTATACGCCACTCCGATGGCAGGCCTTGACAATCCTGAAGGCAGAGTGCTTGGTTTTATGTGAGAGGGTGCCCAAGCATGAGCTGAGCCCCTCTACAGCTTTTGGAAATACTTCCTTATGGCTGTTCTGTGGTACAGCCACACCATATACTCTTAAGTGCATTATAACCTCGCGGTAAATGCTAACTTTGGAATGGCTGCATCAAAACATGTTGTGTTTGGTGTCAAACGCTTTGGAATTCTACCCCCCCCCCCGCCAGTCCTGGTGGCGGGGGTAGCATTCCACCCTTCTAGAGGCAGAGACATGTTCACAGTGGCTAAACCCAGTTAAATCTTTCCAAAGCCCTGGCATCACAAAATGGATGCCACTGCCACAGACACGGGTCTGACCTCCTGCTGCTGAGGGAAACTCCGGCAGGGGAGGCCTGGACAATAGGTTTCCTGTCACAGGAAGGTGTAACCACCTCCCCTGACAGGCAGATGTGTATTGGGGAAGGGTGGGTGAATTCAGAGAATGCTTTTGAGACACTGCCTGGGGTACACAAGGTGTCCCTGTGCATAGCCCAGTTCAAACCAGTTGCAGGGGCACTGAGCCCCTGCTCTGGCGCGAAACTGGACAAAGGGGAAGGGGTGTAACCACCCCTACCCCAGGTCCACCCATAGGTGGGGCCTTAGAGTTAGTCCATCCCCTAAACTTAGTATAAGTATAGGAATCCAGTCCCTAGGACTTTAGATTACCCTGGACGAACCTCTGCAACATATATCCTGGACCTTCGACTTTCTATCACGACTAGAAGATGGAAGAAATCTCCCTTGGGGTCAAGGAGTGACTCCCTGCTTGGCAGGCACCAAAGAAACAACTGACTGGTCTGCAATTCTGAAGCTCCCGCCAGACGACGAAGTCTCTGCATCCCCAGAGGTAGATTTCTAGACTTCCCCGAGGATAGCCCGAGTCCACAGCAAAGCTGAGGCCCGTGGCTATCATGGGTGACGTGGAACCGTGACCCCTGGACACTGTGAACTTTTGCAGCAACACTATCTTCCTGGTCATCCTCGAAGTTGTGCTTTGGGCCCCAAGTAGCCCCAGCCTTGAGCACCTCCTGCACCGAAGATTGTTGGCCTCCACTCCACGAGTGACCAGTGGGCCAGCTCCAAGTGCGACTGCTTGAGGCTCCTTCGCGATCACTAGCCTGTTGGCAAGCAGGTCCCCATGAAGGCAACTCCTTTTCTAATTGAGCGTTCCTGATTGCTCCAGACAAGCCCTGACTTACCCTTGCTGGGTGAGTCCCTCAGACCTTGCTGGTGTGCACCGCAGTCCTTTCTCTGCATTCCTGTGACTTGCCGTTGCCAAGGTTGGGTCCTTTCTAGTCGCCGACACTGCAGTACTCGACAAACTTTGTGGGACAGCTCGAATCCAGCTTGTGGACTTCATCAATGCCTCCTGGACCTCGTGGCTGAAGAGTCAAGACACCCATCAACTCACCTGAAGCACCAGACATCTGTGGGCATTGGTCCATCCTGCCCTAGGTCACTGACCACTTTTTTAGTATATGGTTTGGTAGGCCCCTAGGGCCCAAATGTGTATTTGTGCTTTTACTAATGCTTAAACACTTGTAACTAAAGTACTTCGAACTCCAGCCTCATAAAGAGACTAGAGGGGTGTGTTTAACCTTAAATACATATATTTTGAATATATACCTGGTGTGGTTGTCTTTTCATTTGATCATTCAAGAGATTATAGACTGGTAAAACAAGCTGCTTTACATTCCTTCAAGACTTAGCCTGAAGGCTGCTCTCCATAGCTACCACTAGGATAGCTTTAACATAAGGTTGTCTTTAACCATTCAACATAAGGGGTTGTTTGGACTGATACAAGGTGCCCGCTAGAGCTAGAGGACAGCATATATCAGGCCACCTTCTCACAGCGGACAGCTGCAACGTCTTGGCAATACTGTGTGGGAGTCCCAGAGTGGGGCTCCGGGGAGGCATTTTTGAACTTTAAAGTCCCAAAAGGGGAACTCCAACGTGCCAGTGTTCTTGTGGGCTACACAGCAGCGCCGCAGTTGCGGGCCGCTGCAACGTTCTGGCGGCACCTTTAATTTCAGAGTCCCGGAGAGTGCTCCAACTTGGTCAGTGCTTCTTGGGCTCATTTCAGCTGTGCCGCACCGGCGGGCAGCTGCAACATTGTGGGCAGCATTTTTAATTTAAGAGTCCCAGAGTAGGGGCTCCCCAGGCACTGTAGCCCCAAATGCTAATTTGCACAGCTGTACCGCTAGTTGCCAGCAGCTTCAACGTTGGGCAAACTTTTCTTTGAGGGTCCCAGAGTGAGGCTCCCCAGGTGCAGTGGCGCCAAAGGCTAACCTGCAACGTTGGGGACATTTACAATGTGTGCAGCTTTTCCCAAAGGTTTGCATTGCTGATTTTATGCCTAAGTATGGTTTGTGTATAATGCCTTCATGCTGATAATCTGCACAATGTGTTTTTATGCCCTATGAGACGCTATGATTATTCCTAATGCTAATGTGCATGCCTAATATCATGTTATGGAGTTTTAGCTTCCAGCCGGTTCCAAATGTGATTTATGCCTATCGTGGTACAATGCTGGGTTCACTATTTCACCAGTAGCTACTGGCCGTTATACTTTTATTACTGGCTGTTACACATATATTGCTGGTGGTTTTGCATTTACTGTTTATGTTTGTGATGGTTCTGGCAGAGACCCGATCGGCGCTGCCTTTTACATAGTCCCCTGTAAATTGTGACCTGGTGCCAGTTGGCACAGTGTATATATCTGTGATGGTGATTCTAATGTGTTTTACATAGTACAAAGGCTGTTTTTTATAACCTTGTGTGGAGTCTCTTTTGTAGAGTGCCTAAATTGTCGCCGCTGTGTGTGTGTTGCGCAAACGCATTACACATTGCCTCTGGGATAAGCCTAACTGCTCGGGCCATGCTACCAAGGGGGTGAGCAGGGGTTATCTTCAGTGTGTAACTCCCTTGCCCTGACTAGAACGGGGGTTTCTGCTTGGCTATTGCGCATGCCCTAGCCAACCAGGAATCCCCGTTTCTAATAGCAATCATTTAAAGTTTTTGTTTTGTTTTGTTTTTTAATAAAATGACATTTGGCTTGAGATCCGATTTTTCATTGTGCTGGCTATCTGTCACTTAAAAATGTTATCAGAATTGACTTTTATCTCCCTGGTTCCTTCACTTCAGTATTTATGGTCACGCTTGGATTTTATTCAAAGAAATTAGATTTTGAAATGCTCCTCATAAATTTCAATTTGTATTGTTCTTTTTGCCGAATACAAAATATATTATATATATACTAAAATATAAACTGGTTTCTACGTAACTGAGAGAACATAAAAATATAAGCCTATACCAAATTTTGCATATCTTGGGAAAACATTAAGAAACCTTTGGTAGAAATCGTCAAGTGGTTCACAGTTTGAGGATTTCAAAGTTAAAGGTTCGGTTTTGCTCAGCCACAGCTATTAAATTGCTCAGTGCCAGCATGAAACATATAGGTCACCTCCAGTTGACTCCCTTCAATTCACACATAGATACTTTAGGTTAAAAAGCACAGAACTGTTGCAGCTAAGTAGAGTTTTAAAACTACTATTCCAACAAATTGCTTTCAGATCTTATTACTCTCCAGAATTCACCCTCTATGTGCTGCAATTTTTTCGTCCACGACCTCCTCTTCATGCTTAACTTACAATTACTCAGCATTGGTAAAATCTGGTTCACTCCATATAATTCTAATAATTCTGCTGCGTTAATCACCTTTAATGCTTTAATGCCCCTGTGAAACTTACACCTTTTGTGTACGTTTACTATTTTTTGCTATTTACAAACAATGAGTGTAGTTTTACATTTAGTATCTTTACGACTGTGACAGTCTCTGCAGTCGTAAAGATGCTGTACTAGTTTGTGAGTAGCAAAAAAATTGCAAATTTACACCAAAAGTTTATAAGGCATTAAGTGTTCTTCCTCATCCTATTTTTTAAACTATTTTTCCCTCTTACACTTTTCCACACTCATTCTCTTCTTTTCGTCTGATATTTACAACTCAATCATGTAGACGTGCCAAAATGACCACGTATGGAGTTACTGACTCCAGCTGGCAATTGCATCTCATTATAGCACGAAAGCTTGCAAAATGAATATGCCACACATGGAGCTCTGGATTGTATGTCTTTATTCCTCATCATACAATCACGTTCTGTTCCCTGATTACGTCAAAGCCGTTAATAACCACACCTTAACAATTCCCAGCAATTTACATACTTCCTCAATTGAGTCTGCCAAGGACCGCAAGGGTCCTAGCACACATAGTCTCAAAATACTACACCAATATTGTGCAATTACAAGATTTTGTGTATAGAATAAGGAATATATATATTCCCACCACTTGCATCGAAACAGACACCAAGGCAGATTTTATTGTTTCTTGATTTATTCGTCTTCTACCATAATGTGTTTCAGCCGTCAATGCGGCCCTGATCACACGACACTCATTTGTCGTGTCTCTCCTTTTGTGTTTTGCTCGCATAAACATGGGAAACAGACTTCTTATCAATTCCAAAATCACAATTAATAAACTTAATTAATTGCAATAACATGATTCCTTTTTCAATTTTAGGTTTAAATTTGATTTAAATCACAAATTTCTATATAGTTATTTTTATACTCTGGTTTGAAAAGAAGACAAGATCTATATTAATGACAAGTGCCAGATTTCATTCTGTCTTACATCTGACCATATCTTTCATATCTTCTATATTATAATCATTCTAACTGGCTAGTGCCTGATCGTACTTCTCGTTACATTTTATTTAATATTTATTGACTTCTTAATCACCATCGTTATATGCCCTGTCATGCTATTCTACTGCAATATTATAGGAGTTCATCATACATATCTTTCTCTACTCTGCTGGTTTGATTTTTAGAAAGTCTCTTGAATTCATTTTTTAGAAAAGTTTCTGAGGAACATATCTTGAGAAGACCTTTATTAAGCACTGGGGACCTGAACATTTTGGATGTTTCTTATGTTCTGATACCTTCTACAAACTAGAGTGCAATTCTTCCTCATAATTTAATTCCACTGGCGATTTGCAGTCCGGCTTGATGATGTACCTCATTTCTAACTCTCTCGGTTTTTTTGTGCGATCACCTCTCCTCCTACTTGTAGGTAACGGATCAATTACTGAATATTTTATTTGTTTTTGATCCTGATTGTGATGTGTTGCACAATGCCACGCTACTGGATAGATATGGTCATTGTTGGATATTTTTTTTTATTTTACTGAATTTTATTTAGCGCGAGCTTGACCCGAATCGGGTATCAGAGTGCTTTACATAGCTCCAGTTGCACTAGATGAGGACACATTCATTTTGTTGTTAGGCACGAAGAGGTTAAGTGATTTGCCCAGAATCACAAGATGTTCAGCGTCATTGCCGAGACTCGAACCCAGTTCTTCAGATTCGAGGTCGACCGCCCTAGCCTTTAGGCTATTCTTTTATGTATAGGCAATACTGTACTGTCCATGTTTCTAAAGTTGCAAGTACACGTGAGAACGAATACTGCAAACTCGGTTTTGCAGTTGTAAGTTCCTCTGAATTTCTCGGTCTCATTATTAAATGGTGTCTTGTAACTAGTGATACTCTCACCTATGGGGCATGCTCTACATCGCAAGCATCGTCTAAAGCCTGGTAGTGGCCGCAACCAACTGCTTTCATGTTGCATTTCAGGGCTGCTTGTTACCACTGCATACCTTAATGATGGTGCACGCCTGAATGTGATCATAGGGTGTCAAGAGACTACCTTCCCTATCACTGGAGCTACTGTTATTGTTGGACATCTCTTTCTGAACAGTGCTCGAAGTTGTTTTTCCTTGATATTAAATGGAGTTAAAAATCTAAACTCTGCCTGTTTTTTCTCCTTTTTTACTCCACTTTCTACTTGTTTAGCAAACAGTATAGAGTCTTCTATTCCTCTTGTTCGCTGATATTCTAGCTGATTTTATTACTGACATGCTGTAGCCTCCCTGTTTGAATCTTTGCTAAAATATCATTCTGACACTTTTTTAGATCTTCATTTGTGCTGCAATTCCTCTTGGAGCATAGCATTTCACCAAAAGGAATACTCATTTTAGTGTGATGGGGTTGGAAACTAGATGAATGGAGAGTGGTGTTGCAAGCAGTGCTGTTTCTATATAATCTTGTTTCAATCTCTTAAACTAAAAATGTGACTGGCGATGTGCTGATTTCATTCGTAAAAATTCAAATTCAAATCATGTATATTCAAACATTTGATAAACTCTTCAGCTGATGTTACTGATCCTCTCCAGATAACAAACAAATCATCAACAAATCTTGTCTAGACTGCTATATGTTCTTCCCATGTGTCTTCATGGTATCTGCAGAGCACCTATTACTCCCACCAGCCCACATACAAGCATGCATAACTTGGGGCGAAACAGTTGCCCAATCACAGTCCCACGCATTTGTTGGTATAGTTCACACCCAAATAGAAAACAATTTCACTCCAGATTTTCCCATCGTTATTAACATTTCAGTGTGCTTATACAAAGTAACTGGTCTCTCTTGGAGAAAATGGTGCATTGCTTTTAGCCCATCAGAATGCGAACTGCTTGTATTTAGCGATGTAACGTCCATTGAGATCAGCATGTGGTCCCTTTCTACTGGAATATCATATATTAATCTTAAAAAGTCCCCAGTATCCTTCACGTATGATGGTAAGTTCATTACATATTTTTGTAAAAAGAAGTCCACATATGTTGATCTGTTTTCCATTGACTTCCCTTCGCTGAAATTATAGGACGCCCTGGAGGCACTAGTGCATTCTTATGTATTTTCGGTATTGCATATAGTATGAGGGTTCTCGAGTTGTCATTTCTTAAGAATGTATACTCATCATATGAGAGTAAACCCTCATTCATCCACTCTTCTTGTTCATTTTTATACTGCATTTGAACATCATTTTGCCTCATCATTTCACACTTTCTGTAACAGTCCTTCTGATGGGGTTGTTTTTGTGCTTCCTGTATATACAGGTTCATTGGCCATAACACAATATTTCCTCCCTTATCTGAGTTCTTTACCACTATCTGTTTATTCTTCCTTAATTTCGATATCAACTCTTCATATTGCCACATAGCAGAATTATTTTTATTCCTCTTTTTCTTTATGTTTTCTTCCAAAGTCAATGTCTTGATTCCCTGAATCAACATATCAGGGAAAGTTTCAATAGAATCTCTTGTTATGCCCGGCATGGTTCTTGAGCGTGGTTTGAATGGGGTCTCAGTCGCTCCCCATACTTCCAGGTTATACTCATGTATGATTTCCTGGTCATTTACTTGGATACTTTCTTGTGCTCTTTCTCCTTCCAATTGTTTCATGGTTTTTAACAGAGACAATTGTTATTGGTTCCTCTGTTGTTCCAGGAACCTTTGCTTCATTTACACCGTTTGACTTGAAACTTGAATTTGTTTTAAGCATATGTGCTTTTAATGTATTATGTTTAGGTCATAAGCAGTGCATTGCGGCGGCGCAAGTCATAGTTAGCTCACTAACTATAACGGCTGAATTTCTCTGGTTTTGTACGAATGAAACCTGAGCCAACTATAACGTCTCTGTCACCTTTGTTTTTTCAGTGAATTTCTTAGGTTTTTTAAGTGCTAATTCCTAACTATAACGTCCCTATAACCTTTGGTTTTCCAGTGAATTTCTATGGTTTTTTAACTAGTAGTCGCATTTACAGAGTGGTGGAGAAAGGGGGCTGGGCCTCCAACCAGCTCTCAGGAATCCCTCTGTCTAAGACTTACAGGAGGTATTAGCAGTGCTTATTGGCCCCCAAGGTCCCTCAGAGTAAAGCGGACTTCATCTCCCAACCAGTAGTACACCACTGCCGCGTTTACAGAATAGTGGAGAAATGGGGTATGGCCTCAGAAGACCTCTTAGCAATGCCGCTGTGTAGGACTTATTGGAGATAACAGGAGGGGTAGTTGGCCCTTAAGGATGACCTACCCCTCCAGTTACCTCCAGTAAGTCCCACACTGCAGGATTGCTGCGACCTGGTAGGAGGCCAAGCTTTATTTTAGTGAATAACCTATTTTTGGTGATCTCTTGATATATGTATTGTGGATTATTGTTATTTTGGTCTTGTGTTTAGATAAAGATTTCCTATTTTTCAAAACTGGTGAGGTGTCCATTTGTGTGTTTTCACTGTGTTAATGTATGTGTTCACAAATGCTTTACACACTGCCTCTGAGATAAGCCTGTCTGCTCGTGCCCAGCTTCTCACGGAGTGAGCAGGGGTTGTTTAAGGGTGTCACTCCCTTACCCTGACTAGAAGCAAGGGACCCTACTTGGACAAAGGTGCAAATCATTGCCAAATAGAGAGCCCAATTTCTAACAGAATTCACAGGATTTCATTTAACTTTCTCCCCAACCATAGTTTGATTAATTGCTCAATACACTTAGTGCAGGTAACTGGGTCAGACCACACTTAAACCATTGCAGTCAGAGTATTCATCTATCATCTATCAACAGGACAATTGGCATTACATTTCTTCAATTGATCATGTCAATCCTTCATAAAAAGGGATTACAAAACATAGGGCCCAAAAAAAGCACCCCTGCCTATTCCAATTGGCAACAGGACAGTATTTCACTCTTTTAGGGCCATTACATACTAAGACTCATTACTTACATGAGCGCAAAAATGAATACATTCAAAATAATCAATCAATGTGCCTAGAACAAATCTTTTTCTTCAAAGCATTCGGTCTACAGTATGAAAGACCCCAAAAACTTAATTTTCCTCAGGGTAACATATTACATAACAAAACAGAGCAAGCATCAGAACAGTTCAACCATTCCCAAGTGAGGTCTAAAACCTGCCTACTAATCATTAATGAAGTTATTATGGCACAAATGGGGCTGCTATCTTACCATTAGGATCTTGATAAACATTTTGTCCACAACATCAAGGAGAGAAGGGGCCTATAATAATTAGGTGACATCTTCCCTCCTTTCTTCTAGCTTAGCAGTATCTTTCAGTTTTTTTAATTAGTAGCTCTTTTGTTTTTTGACCAGCTGGTCTACAGATACAACAAAAACGCTGTAATGGATCTAGACGCTAATGCATATACGCTGAAGGTCCTTATTGTACCTTACTTGAGTATAAAGGCAATCTTGAGGAAACAGGTTGCACACGCCTCAAGGAAGCTCAACTTAGCAACTATACATACCATCACCCACGCAGCCCCAATTATGAAATCATGTGGGGAAACAAGTTTGCAATTGTACTTAAAGTCAGCACTAAGCAAGGAGCTTAGGCACAGTATCCATAGAGCATGACTCATGGTCTTTCCAACTATTGAGTTTCGACTAGAGTGGGCAGAAACATCCAGCAGCAGGCTTTGCAGATTCTGCATGTATAGAAGAGAGTCCATGATTCATCTGCTATGCTGCTGCCTAGAGTTTTTAACTGCATGATGCACTTCATTAAAGCCAATGTTTAGAATCGAGCCTCTACCTGCAACAATGGGCTAGAATTTTGCATGACTACCGCTATCCCGATGTACTTGGCACACTTTGGGAAATTTGTAGCATAATTTTCGATGCTATCAGGCAGCGAAGTACTTGAAGACTGCCCACTTGAAGGACATATGTGTGTACAGCCTGGTACTCTCCACAGGACCAGCCCATAGAGGTCCCCAAGAGAGAGTGGGAAGGTCACTACCACTTATCCTGAAGACACAGGTCAAACAGAGCTCAGGTTAGTACCAGTCAACAGTGTCCCTTGATTCCAGATATGAATTCACCATGGGTAGTCCATCTGCCCATGTCTGCTGAAAGTCCTATTGCCTCTCGGAGTTCTTCTCTTGTGCAGGGGTTTAAAAGTAGAGGTGGAGAGTTACAGAAAGTAGCCGTCGCAGTTGAATCTAAAGAAGCAACATCGTCCATCCAATCCTAATCAATCTCCTTGCAGAGCATTTTGGGATTGCTCAAAATAGCAAATTCAACGTTTCGTCAGCCACAGCTCTTTCAAAGCCTTTAGGTCAGCCCCTATGTGACGCAGCATACTAGTATCATTCCTCCAAATCTGCAAACTTACGACCCTCCCCTGTGAGTGGGGGCTGCCTCCCTTTGCTTCCCGGAGACAGGGTATGCTTAGGCATATCAGTAAATGTGGAGCATTTAGCTCATACAGTTTCCCCCCACATACTCTTCCTCGAGCAAGCTAATACTTTGCAAATGGGCCTACTATATGGGCGAAGGTATTGACCTACCTGCTGGCCAGCAAAGTAATTGACTTTACCCCGCAGGGTAGTTTAAAGCCCATATCTCATTAAGAACTAAATCTAGATAACACAGGATCTCCCAAAGTGCATCAAGCAGTCCAAGTCACTTAATACTTTAGCCGGCCAATAAAAGTCATAAAAGCAGACAATTAAAAAACATTTTAAGAGACTTTAAAAAGCGACCAATACATTAGAAGAGGAAAATTGCACATGTCCATTAAAAGAAACCCCATCATGCAAATGTTGTGTATACTAAAATTAATCACTTAACAAGTAGAATAAAAAATCATTACAAAGAATCAGACAACAGGTCCCGACACGCACAAAAAAAAATACAGCAGATAAAATGCCATAAAAATAGATACTTAATAAAGACCCACTCAATGAAACCTTTAAAATGTACTAAGAAATAAATATAAAGCCGTAGCCATGTTTAAATTGATGTTACATGACTTCCTAGATTTATGGCCCCTAAAAGGAAGCTTGCAACCCCAAAGCAAACTATGGCAGAGGATAACATTTGTAAGAATAATAATGCAGGCCTTACTTGCACAAAGATAGCCTTTCAAAGTAACAGCAATATTTGTAATAAATATAGCAATAGATGTTAAACCTTTCAACAGGATAAGCCAAAGCAACATTTATATTGTGGTCCAGATTATATCTACAGTGTGAATGCAGTGAGTCGTTAGAGACTCCCACTATCATTAAAAAGAAAATGATTAGGGTTGTACCGTCCTTATCTGCAGGCATTTGCATGCCTCAGACAGGATGAAAGACAACTGCCTGAAACTCAAAACTAACAAAACCGCAGTACTGATTTTCACCAGTCGCATCTCCCTCTGGAACAACTCCTGGTGGGCAGTGGGACTTGAACCCACCCTCACTCCAAACGATCCTGCCCGCAACCTCTGCATTATCCTCGACATTGTACACTCCATGAAATGACAGGTCAACACCATCGCCTCAGCCTGCTTCTGTATGCTTTGCATGCTCTGCAGAATGCAGAATTTTCAAATGGCTAACCACCGGTACCAGGGAAACAGTGATACAGGTCCTCATCACTAGCTGTCCGGACTACAGGGAACCCACTATATACAGGCAGCACCGGCACCACCAGCACCACCGGCAAACTCATGAGAAGACTCCAGACAATCCAGAACACAGCAACCAGAACGATCCTCAACCTGCACAAAAGGACCAACAACTCCCAGCACCTTTGAGACTTCCGTGGCTCCCCATCCAGAAGAGATGCCAAACTCCTGATCCACGCCTACAAAGCCCTCCACCACCAAGAACCAGCATACATGAAACGCTGCCTGAACTTCCACCAGTCACCCAGAAACCTATGTTTCACTCACCTTGCCCTTGCACAAACACTGCGAATCCTCCGCTGACGCACCAGAGGATGATCCTTCTCTCAGCTTGCTGCCAAATCCTGGAATGCCCTTCCTCTCCACCATCGAAAAGGACCCTCATTAGCGGACTTCAGAAAGGGACTCAAGACCTGGCTCTTAGACTGAGGCCCACAACCCAGTGCTTGGATACCTTCACAGGTGATAAGCCAGGATATATAAGAACAGTTTGATTGAGTGATTGGAAAATGCCTCTTTTTATGTAGCCACCCCCATTTTTGTGGACTGATGCTGCTAATTGTATGACTCACTGCCCTGGAACTCTACTAACCAAGCCCCAGAGCTTGTGCTCTGACCCCTAAAACATGTTGAAATTTACTATATTCCAGACTAACATGTTTAACTTACCTAAAAATCCTTAGTTTTGGAACTGGCCACGCAGCAGTGTCACCCCTAAGCATTGCAGCTTGTTGCACAGTTTTAAACTGCCATTTCGATTTGGCAAAATAAAGATTTTGCCAGGCCTAAACCTTCCTTTTTAATACATATAAATAAGTCATCCCTAAGGTAGGCACTAAAAGCTCCAAGGGCAGGGTGCATGATATTTAAAAGTAGAATGTTTTACATATCCTTACAAAACCTAACGTTTCTTTTCACTATTGTAAGGCCTATCTTTCCCAAGGCCTATCTGCCCGATAGGATAATATAACATTTAATAAGTGCTAAATTTGGATTAGGAACACGTAAGAAAATACTACATGGACTTTTTATTTATTTATTTATATCGCGCAAGCTAATACCCGGGGCCGTCTAGGCGCTTGGTAGCCAATACCTAAGGTAGCAGTTGAATGATACTTGGAGCTTATATATTAGAGAGGAGCTATAAGGAAACCAGGTCTTAAGGCCTTTGCTAAAAGACAGAGGATCAGGAGAGTGCTTTATCTTGACGGGAAGACAGTTCCACAATTTGACAGTGACTTTAACAAAGGTATTGTCACACCAGTTCGAGAGTTGAAATCTGGGCACTTCTACAAGCTTGTAAGATGAGGACCGAAGGTTTCTGGGGGGGATATACCAGTGAAATTGGTTCATTAAATAATCAGGGCAAAGATTATGAAGGGCTTTTTAGAATTGTAATGTAAAATCCACTTTGATCGTAAAGTTGGATTTTAAGTTACAATTGTAACAATGACACTTTTAGAAAGTTGGCATTTTTGTTATCAAATCCACTGTCTAATCAAATCTAATGTAACGCAACTGGTGCTATGTAAAGCGCTCTGATACCCGATTCGGGTCAAGTTCGCGCTATATAAAACTCTATAAAAAAAAATAAAAAACGGTGCCTTTCTTTTGGTAGCCTGGGATACTTGACTCTCCTGTTGCGATTGTGTATTGCTGCCAGACATTGAGACAAAGGGGACTAGGTGTGCACAGCAGAGGCCATTCTATCACGTTGGCTGGGGGCAGAGCTGTAGCCAGCCCCACTTACACTACAAAGTAGAGAAAACATAAAGGAGCTTGACACCAGACCTGATTTAGCATTTGTCAACCCAGACATTTTGGAGCCAGGCTCAGGAAGTAGTAGTGAAGACAAAGGGGATATCCCCTTCCACGGGCAGGCACTGGGAATAAAAGGTGGTATTCTCAAACCCCAAATCTATCGCTTCTCAACCTGTGGAAGGCTCAGAAGAAGAACTGGACTACTGCTCTGATACCGGAAGGACTCCCTTCTGTCCTGCTGCTAGAAAGACTGCCCTGCTGCCTGAGGAATGAAGACTAGACCTGCTCTTTGAAGCCAGGACCAGCAGATAGATTTTAATGGCTAGCTGGCTGCCTTCTGTGTGAGCTACAGGGGCACGGCAAACTCCAGATACCTTGCAAACTGCATGCCTGCTGCTGCTAGTCCCTGCTGTAGTGAGTCCTCACCCCCAAGTGGTGCCTTCCCATGTCCTGGACCCTTATGTGTGGTGCTAAAATGACCTCCTCCTACCAAAACCCAAAACAGCAAAAATTCTGAAAACCGTTGGGGCACTGGGACCTCCTTGAAAGCCGATCTGATGAAGGTGGGATTTACTTTGCTGCGGCTCCCGCTATGTTCTTCTCCACAGGAGAAAATCCTATTCAGCTGGACCACTTGATGGTATCTGGCCTCGTAGAGCCTGGTAGAGCTCTCTTCAGATATAGCCTGCAGCCTTGTCCAGATGGAGGAGTCTGAGCTCTAGAAAAACTTCTAAGTTGAAGATAGAAATCTGCACCAGCCTCGATGACGAGCAGCACCCCAATGACGAGGACAATCTTCTCAGCATGGATTTTGGACAACTCCTGCTTGGAGCTTTTCTCATCATCATTGATAACTTCACCAAGGTCTCGTCCAGTGATTCCCCTTCGTCACTGATTGGCCCTCTGATACAGCCTGGTGCTTTGCCCTACTGAGACTCTACCTTCTCAAGAACATTTATGAAATGTATTCTAAGTCCAAAGGTAAGCTGAGTACGGGCCCAGTACACCCCTTGTATCCTACCCACACTCCACTGTGGTTGGCTTTAACTTTTGACTTGACTTTGACCTGGTGTCATGCGACCAGACACTCAGGGTAGGCACTTTATTCTTTTTGATGCTAGATTTCTGTAAAACTGTTATAACTTCATGACTCCGGTTCCACTAATTGGATCTTTTCGTTTTGATGTAATTTTACCTATTAACATTTACTCCATTTTTCTAAATTGGTGTGGGATTTTTCTTGTGTTCTATTTTCAGTTATTACTGGCTGTGAATAGTTTATTCATTGGATCTAGGCTAATCGTAACTGCTTTGTGATAAACTACCAGAAGGTTAAGCACAGGCTAATTTAGTGACTTTTTGTGGTTCTCCCTGACAAGGATTGGGTATATTATTTGAGTGTGGCTTCCTCCCCTCTCAACTAATAACTCGATTTCTTACACCTAGTATATGGACCTGTGCCTGTACGTTAAATTTCACTAGTGGAGTGTAGCACATATTGTGGCAGCCACCACAGTGACAGTGTAAACATGCCTTCAAACCTATCATTTTAGCCTGACTGTGGCAATTTAAAAGCTAGAATTTGACCAGTCAAAATAAACCCTCTTGGTAGGCCTAAACATTACTTTCAATAATAATAAGTTACCCTCTTTGGCTCATAAGGCAGGGTGCATAGTATTTAAAAGTAGAACATGTAGAAAATTAGATTTCAGCATGTCCTTACAGTAACTAGCACTTAAAACCTTTTTTCACTGTAGCAAGTGTGGTAGTTCCATAGAGACACTCTAGGATGCACTATTAAATAGAATATCCTATCTACGGCTAGGAAACACTTGGACATTTCATTATTGGTCTCTTTGTCATATTTATTGAATGCCCAATTCACTGGTGAAGTCAAATGTTTAATAAATATTAAGGAAATGGTACTTTTAGAGGTATGAAAACTGCTCCCAGAGCTGCACAAATCCCTGGGTGTTGTGAGGTGTTACTGTTACTCTGGAAGGATAACCAGTTGTACAGTACCCAGGAACTTGATTAACTTCCAAAAGGCCTCCCCTTTCACAGTTCTGGGCAGGCACCTTTCTGTGTTGCCCCAGTCAGACAGGCTCCAAATCCCAGTGGGGAGAACTACTTTAAAGTGACCACAGAGGAGAGGCTGCTCATTTCCCGGTCACACCTCTGGGTAGGACACACAGGCTCCACACAAGGGAAGAAGGCTTTCACCATATTAGGTTTAGGCATAGAAGTGCAGTCTGGGATTGTTTGCAATAGGACATTACTGCAAACATGGAAAGGGCTACCCCTGGAGACATTTCTCATTTGGTTAGGAGGAAGTCAGGAGGTGCCAGGAGTCAACTCCACCCATAGGCTATTGCAAGGCATAAATGCAGCACCTCTGTGCACCCTCTTTGAAACACTGTGGATCTGTGGAAGAACAGGAGAAGGACTGCCTGAAGGGCTCGACCTGCTCCCACTTGTACTGAGGTGAAAGACATGGACTCCAAGGGACAGTTAGCTGACCTCCTGTTAAGCTACACAAAGCCTTTATCCTGACAGAGCACAGCTGATCAGTTGCAACTGGACCTGCCCTGGACCTTACTTGTGGCTTGTGCGGAAGTGAGTCTCGACTCCGAGTGCTGTTTCTGGAGTCCTGGAACTGTCTGTGTCAAAGTGTACTCCTAACATCCTGAAATTTTGAAAAAACTAAAACTCAGACAAGTTGGGCTCCACTGGAGGACCTGCCAAGTTGATCTGACCAAAGTGTGGTCCTGCTGCTCTGATGACTAAGGTTCTTCACTCTAGGAGTTATTATGCAGCAGCAAAGGTGTTTCAGCAAGACCTTGCAGAGAAGCTATTTAGCCTCATGGAGCACTCTTGGCTTTAGCGTATGGCTTAGTCCCACTAGAGGTATTTGAGCTACAAAAAAGTGTCTAAGTCTGAATTTAGAAATATTGACTGGGCAAAGGCCCACAAAACTATCCTACTGTCAATAGGACCTCCTTGGATGCAAAGTTTGATGACTTCTGCTAGGAGCTTTTCCCTCCTAAACCACTGGTTCCACCTACCGAACATTGTGGAGCACTTCTTGGATGTATTCTGCTGCCTTGCCCCGTTGAAGGACTTTGACTTCCGATAAAAAGACTACACCTAATGGTAAATCCTCAGACTGGTTTGAACCTGGTTGGTTTCACCCACACTCCATTAAGGTTGGCCTCAATTTACACCTAGGTCCCGGTCTACCGTGAGCAGTTGACCCACATTGGCTTCTATTTGTATTTAAACCCTAAAACAATCATTTCCCTTATTATATTTGTGTAATTTGCATGTCATTTTGCTTATTATTTTCTTCTCTCTTTTTATAAATTAGAGTGGCACTTTTCTGTGATATGGTACTTCTAAACACTTGTCACATTTCTCAATTTAAGCCTGTCTGCTCTGTGCCGAAGCTACCATGGGTTTAGATCAGGTTTACATTTCTGAAAACTTTACTGAACTCAGCAAGACAGTGGCATTGTTATTTGTGCTGGACCCCCATCCACCCCAACTGAGAATCCAATTTCTAATAATAACCAAGTTTGTGAAGGTGTTGGAGGCTAGCTTTAACTCATATCAATTCCCTAGACATATTTTAGAGGAAATTCATTATAACATTGTAAGTCCTCCTGTCAAGGCTGATTTGGAGCTCATTATCAGCTTACATAATAACTGTGCTCTCTTTTTATAATAGCCTCTCATCTGTGCTCTCTCTCTCTCACTCTTTCATGGTCTCTATCTTGCTTTCTTTTTCTCTACCTCTCTCTTTCTTTCTCTCTTTAACGCTCATCAGCATATCAGACTTGGGTCAAAAAATGTCTGTGGGTCCTATATAGCATGAGCATTTGTTTCTAAGTAAAAAGAAAAATCTATCTTACAACAAAAGACAGAACACAGCAGGGACCCCATCTGGCATCATCTAGTATAAAGTCAATGTTAGCTGCGTCATCACTAATAAACAGGGAAAACTTGCTTCAAAATGATTAAGTACATGTTGCAGCAAGAGGACAGGGCCCTAAAAAAGTGGGCCCTTGGGAAGAACTGCCACTTCTCCCCTCTTATGACTCTGGTATATCTCTCTCTCTCTCTCTCTCTCTCTCTCTCTCTCTCTCTCGCTCGCTCGCTCGCTCTCTCTCTCTCTCTGTCTCTCGCTCAATGGCTACATTACTCTCTCTTCCTCTATCTCTCTCTGCTTTCCCCTAGTTTCCCCAGGTTTGAGTACATAAATCTTTTTAGTAACTGATGGGTGGGAATGTTCGAATGCACCAAATGATGTTGGGGAGCCAGAGGGATCAACAGAAGACTGTGATGAAGCTGGCAATGATCGGTTAATTATATGTCAGAGCTAATTAGTTATCAGATGGCATAAGTTGAAGAAGACACATGACACAGTGGGACTGTTTTGCACCTCGAAGGTGCTGTCTTTGGTCCTAGGATCCATCCAGTCTGGGTTTACATTCAAAGATGATACACTAATTGTTGAAATATTGAGACTAAGCTCTTACACAATTCAACAAAATATCTTCACAAAGATATTGAAACAAATCAGTAAATTGTGCGATGGCAAATGGGTTTTGTACATCCATCCATGCGTGTGCATTTATTGCAGCTAGTCCAGCATTGTTTCCTGCCACCCCTACAAGATTTTTCCACAGTCAAGCAAAAAGAAAGACACACGTCTTATCATTCAGAAAGTTATTTGACACGGATGATTGCAGTGCAAATTAAACAGCGCAGTGAACTGTCTACCTTCTAAATTTATCAAAGATAATTACTGAGCTTTGTCACATTTATGGAATAACATGTAAACAGCAACAGAGATTAGTTGTCATGGCACGCTGCAAAAGTGATGCAGCAAAACGATAAACATAAAAGGCCTGAACTCATTAGATGGTCTGCTGCTCTCATCAGTTCTGATCATTCTTTTCTCACAATTGTTGTAGGTAGTTTGGACTGAAAATCTCAAAAAGTACTCAGAGACACGGGGGGAAGTATTCTGAACAGATGTCATTAATGTGATATGGCTTGCAGTGATATAAAAAGGTATTATTGTTATATTGAGTTTGAACACTTTTGGAGAGAATGAGGCAGATTCATCAAAGCACTTATGGGTACAGGAAGCAGTGCTACAGGAGAGATTTTTTGTGGACTCGGAAATGCCTTTGTGAATCAGCCCAGAAATGTTCATCTCCCTATGAGAAAAAGTACAAAAAGGGCACATTCCTTTCTATCTGTATTAATTGTGTTTGAAAATTTCCTGAATAATTTCCATTTTAGATATTTTGGGGTCAATTCACAAAGACATGTAAAAGTCTGTAAAAGAGTTTTACAAAAGTACTACTTTATGGACTGCAAAATGCCTTTGTGAATAGGCCCCAGTGTTTCTCAAGCAAGGGTTTGTGGCAATACAATACTGAGCCACTGAGTATATTGGTTCCACTTGGAAAATATGATTATGTAAATATCTGTCGCTACATCAACTAAAACAGATACCGACCCCATTAGTTAACACAACCACGAAATTTAGGGGCATATTTACAACGAAGCGATAAAAAATTATCGCCGCTTTAGTGGCCGTTTTCGGCCGAAAAGCGGTGATAATTTTATTGCTATATTAGCAAGGTCACGCTAACGCGTGAAACCTTGCTTTAACGTGGGGATTTCTAACGCCCAGCTTTGCATCTCTAATGAGATGCAAAGTGGGCGTTCCTGACCTGACATGATAGGAGAAATGTCGCTAAGCGACATTTCTCCTATCATCAAGCCCCACGCTATGAAGCATAGCGTCAGGAAAAGTAGCGATAACACCTGTTATCGCTACTTTCCTAACACCTGCTTCAGGACTGACTTAGCCATGATATCCTATGGAATGTGGATATCATGGCTAAATTTGTGAGTCCCTATCAACTAGCTAACGTGAGATTATCGCTGGGTTTCCAGCGATAATCTCACGTTAGCCAGTTAGCGCTAGGATTTTTATCGCCGATGAGATAAGCGTTGCTAATAGCACGCTATCTCAGCGATAAAAATCGGCGCTAGCCGGCGATAATTATCCGAGCGCTAAGTGCGCTCAGCGATAATTATCGCCGGTTGTTGTTGATATGCCCCTTACTTTCTATTCTTATTCTTGCTATGACGCGATAACCACAATTGCATCTTGACCATGCCGGCATCAACTTTGCCCTTACATTGAATACCCTTTACCTTTCCACTTCTCCCTTTTTGTTCTTTCCATCTTTATCCTGCTTTTCTCCTATAACTAGGACAACGTCCCTTCTCCTTTATCTAGTTTACTATCCACTCCCCTGTTATGACAATGCTCGCATCCTGTGTCTAACCTTGCCTCACCACTTTTTATGTCTGTATCTTCAAAGGGTTCTGCTGTTGCCCCTATCTGCCAAGCATATGTTTTCCTCTTTTCCTCTCAAGGATATTTGCAGGGTGCAAACTGGTGGATCCGCTGCCATCCCCTTTCTCCTCATGCTTAAGATCAATGTCCTACCGCTTGCAAGCTATGTGCTGGCATTCCATGAGTTACATTCCTGCATAACAGTAAAAATCCTAATGTTTCTAGGACTAATCACTCGGCCCTCGAACCCCAGTGGTATAGAAAGAAAAAACACCACTGCCTACCACGATTTATTTGACTATGCCGGCCTACTTGATTATGTTCTTCTGATTCTCCAGTATTCAGTATTTTTTTCATTACAATTTTAACTAAATATAATTTAATTTCGAATTAATTTTTTAAAAGTTTGTATGTTTTTCCTGTAGGAGAGCCAAAGTTGTGGGGCAATTGACTAGGTGGAAATGTTGTATTGTGAAGTTGATTTGATAGTATGTAGGTATTGTGATGTTGATTTCGGATAAGTGCATTGACTAAGGGAGATGCAAGTTAGCCTCTAAGTAAGAAAACAACTGGCAAAACCCTGGGTGCCAATTTACTGAACGGTTTCTGAGTCACCTTTCAAAGCATTTAAGAGTAAGATTAACAGTTTTAACAGAATATGGGGACTGAAGGGTTGTGAAAGCAAAGACAAACAAGAGATATTGACATTAATGACAAACGGATCCATCACCTAAAGGAAGGAACACTGAGGGTTTTCTATCCATATGTTTATCATCCAAAATTTACAGAACAGGAAAAAAAAATAAAAAAACTGTTCACATTTGGTCTGATTTCCTTCAGCATAGGCTTGTACAACGCTGCTTTTTGCTATGAGCGTTCAGCAATTGATATTAATGTGTCATCGTGGTACTTGAATCGACGATTTGTGATCCCCGTTGTGTTCTAGCAATCAACCTTCATTTCAAAACAGCCCCATTAGGCGGCGCAGTTATTTCGGTCATCCCTCTTCCCCACTCGGGGCATGCTCCTGAACATGTGGCCAGTTGTGCTGATCACAGTGGAAGCCTGGTGAATGTGCCACCGAGGCACATTAACAGCATCCTTCATCCGGAGGCAGCACTTGCTTTCAGAGCCAGTCGGTGACCCACAGGCCGTGCTATTTTATTAATACCGGTGTGTTCATTAGTTAATGAGCTGTGATTACCAAGTGGGTTTTTCTCGAAACCTGAAATACCTTTTGATCCTAATGATTAGTATTCACGCATCCCAGCTCCATGCTGTTCTGCAGCAATTACATTTCCTTGAAATTTGGCAGGAACAGACTTTCTGCTAAAGGTGAGGTGGGGGAAGTGTTTCCGTACTGCTTTTTTCTGCAAAAAAGAGTTTAGAATAGATTTTTTGAAGCATTCCTCTGATTGGACCCCCTTTTAAGTCTGACGTAGATATAGTTTCACATGTGCCACCAGCTTCATGTAATAAAAACTATATAAATAATATACATACATACATAGAGGGCCTTTGGTCTAACCCTCTTTATCGATTGGTCTGTTCCAATGTCATTCAAATTTTGCTTCAGCCCCCACAGAATAGAGCTCGGGATAGTGGTTCAGCCCACTTCAGACGATGGCTCAGCTGCACTGTGAGTTGATGGCATTTTACTAGATCACATGTGCAAATGTATGTTCGATAACAATAACAATTTCCACTGATATGCACAGGAAATTTCTTAATTTCACATTTTATTGAAACGCATTGCCACCCAGGGGGGCTCCTCCGTTAGTTGGGAGGAGCATCGCCCCACTGCTTTCCCGCAGTGTGAGAAGCAGTATGTCTCTGCTTCTCGCGCTGCGAGAAGCAGAACGGTATGCCTGGTTGGGGGCGGGAGGGTGTGCCTGGTTGGGGGCATGTGGGTGGGCGGGTAGGAGAGGAGTGGCTTCCCCACTGTTGCGGGCTCTGACTGGTTGGTTGGCCCTCTTTGGCCGTCCAAACCAGTCATGCACACTCTACATTTTCTCTATGTAGGTTGCATGCATGGCCTCCCTACAGGCGCCCGGCTGGGCGCCGTCCGCACCAATCACAACACTGCCATTGCAGCATTGTGATTGGCTTAGGGGAGGGAAGGGAAGATGCCTGCTTCCTGTTCTCCTGAAGCAGCAGGAAAACGTGGGATCTGGACAGCAGCGGAGGCGGCACGGGACCTGGTGAGGTAAGTTTTCTTTTTTCTTTTTAAATGAATCACCTTTCCCCAGCGTCAACCTCCGTGTGACCCCCCAACCCGCGAGTCATGCGAGCCAAAACTGTTGCCACCTCCTCTGGGTGCCAGTAGCATATTTTTCTTTTTTTTCTTTTCATATGCATGCAATGAAAAAAAATACTTTACAACAAACAAATGATGGACGGAATGCTGACAATGCAGACATTCTCCCCCAGTCAAGAGATCTGGGTTAAATCCATTGTTCTTTTGCCCACTACACCACCCCAGTTTAGACATGGCCATATGCAAATCAGTCTTGACCCTGTGCCTCATGGGAACAGTCCAGCCCGAACTGCCAAGCCATGTCTTCCCTGGACCGGAATCATGCATCCTAGGACCAGTTTCTGGCTATCAGCCGTCATCAGCCAGGATAGCTTGACTCCAGTGACGTAGTGAGCACGGGTCCCACGTCTGGGAATACCCATCCCACTTAGGGCGAAAAGCGTTACAACAAACAAATGATGGACGGAATGCTGACAATGCAGACATTCTCCCCCAGTCAAGAGATCTGGGTAAAATCTATCGTTCTTTTGCCCACTACACCACCCCAGTTTAGACATGGCCATATGCAAATCAGTCTTGACCCTGTGCCTCATGGGAACAGTCCAGCCCGAACTGCCAAGCCATGTCTTCCCTGGACCAGAATCAAGCATCCTAGGACCGGTTTCTGGCTATCAGCCGTCATCAGCCAGGAAAGCTTGAATCCAGTGGCGTAGTGAGCACGGGTCCCACGTCTGGGAATACCCATCCCACTTAGGGCGAAAAGCGTCTTGACTGGGGGAGAATGTCTGCATTGTCAGCATTCCATCAATCATTTGTTTGTTGTAATGAAAAAAAATACAACCATCACCTCAAACTTGCCAAGCCCAGATGGTTTGGCTTTGCCAGTACTTGTTGCCTTAGAAACTTAAGGTACATTCATTTTTGCTAAAATTGTGAACCTTGTCACTTGCACAATATTTGGGATGGTAATACTGCACCACGTTAATATGTATGCTGCAGGGCTTGGTATATATTGAGCAGGGTCTGACCATCCCATTGTGAGCTCTGTATGATGGAATTTGAATAACAGTAATAGTATGGACATGTAGGTACTTTTATATCTATATTTCATTATCTGTTATTTATGGTCCTCATGGGATTTTAAGAAGTGATGTTTTACTACTGAATTTTGCATGGATTTCATAATGTATTTATATATGTTTGTGTCTTTTATGGCCAAATTCTGGCCAGATAAAGATTTATATGATTCTGACCAGGGACTTCATGGTGAGGTTGGTGTCCAGGATGAGGCATAGATTCCTAGCATGCTCGGTTGGGGTTAGGGTTGGTTTGGGTCTGAGTCTGCCGTACCACCAGGTAGAGTCCCAAGGTGAACTCTTCTTCCTGAAGATCAGCAGTTCAGTTTTGTCAGTGTTGAGGCAGTTTTCTTTCATCCAGTTGGCCATGCTGGTCACGCACTGTTTGAAGTTTGTCTTGGTGGTGACGGTGTCCTTTTAGAGGGAAAAAATTAGCTGGGTTTTGTCGGCATACTAGATGGTGTTGATTCCATGGGATCTGATCATGTCAACCAGAGGAGACATATACATGTTGAAAAATAAGGGGCTGAGTGATGACCCCTATGGGATTCTGAATAGGAGGTCCTTGGGTTCTAATGTGAATGACGTGAGCCAGAGAGGAAGAAAGCTATCCATTTGAGTGCCTGTCCTTGTAATCCCACTGTGTGTAGTCTAGCGATGAGCAAGTGGTGGGATACGGTGTCGAAAGCAGCAGAGAGGTTGAAGAGGATGAGGGTGGCAGTCATTCCACGGTCGAGGAGGGTGTGTATGTCATTGGTGGCTGCAATTAAGGCTGTTTTAGTGCTGTGGTTGTTTTGGAATCCTGTTTGTGAGTCGTACAGGAGTTTGCCGCATTCAAAATGGTCAGAGAGTTGTCTGTTGAGGGTTTTCTCAATGACTTTGGCTGGGAAGGGGAGTAGCGAGATGGGTGTGTAGTTGCCGAGTACTTGGGGTCAGCTGAGGGATTTTGAGGGGGGACTTTGGCATGTTTCCAGCTATCTGGGAAGGTGGCTGTCTTGAAGGAGGAGTCGATGATGAAAGTGAGTGCAGCACTGATCGTGGCTCCTCCCAGGTTGTTAATATGGTGGGGGCAGGGGTCTGTGGGTGCCCCTGAGTAGATTATCTTCATTGTTGCTGCAGTGTCCTCGATGGATAGATGGTTCCTTAAACTTGTCTTTCCTAAAAATTATGTTTCAATGATTTGGTTTCCTCCAATGTGGGTTCGCAGTTTTAGTTTTTCCATTAATTCACATATATCATGCCATATTACAGATGCTGGTGCAGGGGCAAACAAGCTGTTGGGAGATGCGCTGATTGTGTGGCACCAACAAAGTGGCATAAGGTCAGTGCCCTTTGGGAGTTAGCACAGCGTCCCAGAAACTCCTTAGGTGTACCTACACACTCAGATGCAGCTATGCACTGCACCCAGCTGTGGGAAGGGGAGAATCCCATCTGAGGTCTGTCCCTCTACAGTGAAAGACATACCAGTGATTTGAAACTACTTTACGAGCATAGGCACAAACCCAGTACAGGTGTAAGTTTGTGCCTGCATTGCAACAGTATATTTTATGGTAATTGGACGTACAGTCTTGAGCTGCACCTGGCATATCCAGCAATGTTGCACTGCAGCACAGACCAGGACTGTGCGTCTGATAGTGTAGTAGGAGCCCAGGTGTTAGTAGGCTATGTAGCATTTATTATCCCCCAAGAGCCATATTTGTTGAAGGTCTGGCGATGCATCTTAACAGCTGGACTAGGCGCCACTCACAAGGTCTTGATCTAGGCAGTAGCTTTTATTCGGATGGGCCTTAACGGACCCAACAAGGGAAAAGTGATGGATATAATGCTACCTCGAATTTAGCCTGTCTACATTGTACCTTTCCCTGCACCATTTAAAGACTAACCTTGGGGAAAGAGGTCTGACTGTACCTCAAAGCTTTGCTCTTTTGTCAGTGAAGGAGGGCCATGTGCCTTCCAGACCCATTCTCCAGCTCACAATTTGTGCTTGATCTTTTTAAGAACGTGCATTGCATGATTGTGTTTCTTTTCCTTTTAAGCAGTTATAAGTAAAGAACACGTTTTTGCTGCCTGCATAAGCATTGATTACTAAAACAAATTTACCCAGTTAGGGTCAAATTGTATATATTATTTTTTCTGCATGGGTTGCTCAAACCCACAACCAAGTGCGTCTTATGGGTGATGTGCTGCACCCTGATGAAAATGGAAATGAGAGAAGGATCATTCTGCACAGGGTTGTACAGGCCAGAAAATAGACTCAGGGACCACAAGAAAAGTAGGCCCCAATAGAGGAGCAGATAGATAAACCAGCATTTGCAATGCAATAGGACTCACATTTACCTATTGCATTGGAAGCAGTAGTGAGGGCAGGTGGGAAGACATGAATGGGAGGGGGGTGAGAGGGGGCAGAGAAATCACAGACTGCGGGAGGGGGCGGGTGGACACAGGGAAGAAAATAGTGTTTCGAGTAAAGAGGCCAGTTTCCATGGAAGGATCCAAATGACTGACATGGCTGTCATGGGGAGGGACTAACAAGCTTAAAACCAAACGGAAGGCAGCATTTATAACCTAAGCCAATGAACAGGATGGGCCGGAGAGTGGGCGGAGCCTCCACAAGGCTTCCACACTATTGCGTATACTGCATGCCTCGCAAAGCGGTGGCAGCGCATTCACGCTGCAACGCTAGGCGAGACCTAAATAGTAGTTGATATATATACAAATCAGGACAGTTTTTACCTTCTAACCAGAAGTTGTAAAAGTGTTTTGTAAGGTATAGGAGACTGCATGCATCTGTGCTTGCTGCAGACAATGCTTGTGGTAATATCAGGGAAAACAACAGTAAAAACCGACCCACAAGAACATAAAACAGGTTAACCTATACGACCACCTCTTCAGGCTCTTCCTGATTTCCCCATGGTCAGTCAGACCCTGGCCCTTTAGCATGAATAATGAAAGGAGCTAAGAGCAGGAGTGGAGGCGGCAACCCTTGTAATGCATCATTATTAAGGCGCATGAATTTTAACCCTATTCCAGCTCACTATGCTGGTGAAGCACGCGGCACAACAGAATGGGAACGCGGAGGACTAATATTAGCAGTAACCGCGCGCCATTATTTAAGTGTCAGGAATTATTGCACAAACCCTATTCCAGGGAGGATAGGTGCAGACAGCATTTCAAAGAAATGCACTAAATTGGTTCCGTATTTGCACCGCAAAGGCAGTACGTTAGTTACAGAGTGAACCCCCCTTTATCTGGCATTTAACTTCCTTCCTAATGGATCTGTGGGGAGTCTTTACAATGAAACATTTTGACTCCGTGATTTTTCTCAGGAGGTTCAAAAATCCTGTAGTTCCAGGATGCGTCATAATGCTTTTTTTTCTTAATTACTATGGAAACACTGCAGAGTGAAGAGAACAAGTGAATAGCCGTACTGTATATTTAATGGTTTCGAACTAAAAGGATATTTGACTACAAGCCAAACACACAGGCACATTATAATCTGCCGGTTTGTTCAGACTAAAATGTACATTTTTTGACTTGCATATTTTTGTATGTTTAAAGTGGTTAAAGATTGTAATGTTTCTGTACTAACAGAAATTAATGTGTGGAATATAGCACTGATAGTTCACTCATGTTTAGTAGAGTTTCCAGTTACCACATCCTAACATTTTTTCATTTAAACTATTCTAATGTTATTTTTGTTTAAACATTTTCTGCATGTACAGCATTGTAATTGGGACACACCTCTACGACACGTGTATGTGTACAAACACACTAGTTCTATTAAATATATGCTTTACAAAGAACAGAGCCTAAACAAAAATGTGCAAACATTTTTTTAAAGAAATTAAAAAAAAAAAACTTAAATCTTAAATAGAAATCCTTGCCCATGATTCCCCTGACAGCTCGCGCTGTGAGGAGGAGGAGGGTGGGAAACGCCACAGCACCACGCATGCACTGCAGGGGTTTTGGAATGGCATATTCTAATGTTGTTTTTCCAGGCTCCACATTTCGGTGCCAGCCTGTCTGCACCATGGGGTGTAGTGGACAGCGTGCCTGTTTTCCAGTCACAGGGCTCTATATGGAGTGGTTAATTTGTAAACAAAATAAGTGCCTGAGCAGCTTGCACCAGTCCATTTCTCCTGTTAGCCCCGTCAAAAACAGAACCAACTACTGGCCATGAAAGTGGGGAGAGGAAGTGGTGTAATAGAGAGAGCCGCAGACTTCAGAGCGGGGGAACCAGGTCCGAGTCTCCGCGTCGGCTCAACATCCTCTGATTCTGGGCAAATCACTTAATCTCCTCATGCCCACCATAAATTAATGTCTCTTTAACTGGTGCTCATGAAAAGTGCCGATGTTGATGGTTAAGGGCCGGTGCTGAGTACTGGACACCATCGGCTCAAATTAAGCACTGCTTATATGCTTGCAGCTACTTCCCTCCTACCCCCTCTATCACGAGAGCAAACAAAAGGGGCAGGGTTGCAGTGGTGGCTGCAATAATGCATTGCCATCTGCAGTACAATTGCTTTTTTCAGGGATGGCAACACAGGGAGGAGCTACCAATTTGCCCGTAAAAGAAATATGATGAGGCAAATGGCAATGCATTGAAGTGTCCCTTGTTGCTTAAAGTTACAATGCGAGGCCCAGGGAGGATCTATATGTATGCAGGAGTCTAGCGCTCTGTCATGGGCCGGATGTCGGTACTAGTATAATGCACAGTTGTTCATTTCGTAATGGACTTCAGTGCACCCGCCCTTTGCTAGGCGGTATTACCAAGGCCACAGATGGTGCAGTTCTACATGTGAAAATGCAGTGCAGCCTGTCCTCTGCATGTTATGAACAGTCGACAACAATCCTGCTGGGTCTTTACTCACGCGCTGGGGGCTGCTGTGCTGCTATTCACATGCAGCGACGCACCCACAATTGAGGGCCCTGGATTCAGATGACATAGTGCAGAAGTGGTGCAGCACCAGCACATGTGTGCACTGCCATTTACAATCAGTCACCAGTGCAAAACAACATTTGAATTGACCATTAGAGGGAAAACGATTTCTAGTCACCCTTTTGTTTGTCATTTTTGCAGTGGTGTATGAAACTGCTAAATTGCACAGCAACGATTTAGCAGTATTTATATTGCATTCTGGATCCATATAATGATCTGTTCTGCACCGATCCACATGGCCTAATCTTTAAATAAATGTCCCTGTCTACACCACATGCACCAGCTCTGTAACTCATACAGTGAGCGCATGCACTGCAGGCCTCACAGCTGGAAAACACACAGCTGTGGTCGCTGCTTCATAATTCTGATGTGCTATAGCCAGAGATCACCAGTTAATTTGCTGAGTTACTGAATGTATGCTCATCCCCATTACACTTGCCTTTTGATTTTGATGTTCAACACATTTCACTTCTAATACCTGACCTCTAGAGGAACTCTGGTTATTCTTTTTCTAGTCTTGTTTTTGTATTTGAGATTTACCTGTCAATCGACTGCAGCAGTGCAAAATCAGAGCTCACAAAGTGCTGTCCAGCTCTCTACTGTCACAGTTTCATGTCACCTCTAGCAAAAACAATGGCACCCATCAAAGGAGCCTGGCAGCTTACAAAACGGCATTTACACCTCATCGCTTGTGGCCCATGATTTGGATTTGCATGGAAATCAGTGGTAATTTTAAGACATTGCAAAAGTAGGTACCTTTATAAACATTTTCTTACAAAACGACCAGCTTAAACTCCTGGACATTTGTTCATCTTGACCATTGGCCAATGTCTGGATGGGCCCCAAACACGAGGAGTAAGGCAACACCATCCTTTTAATTGAGCCTTCACCTGCATGTCTTTTCACAGGTGCTTCACTTGCTCCGGAGGTAAGTATAATGCCCATCCTGGCCTTCACTTGGATGGGTGTGGCACCATCTACCAAGGATCAAAATACTGCTTCCTTCATGATGGACCTCTTCCTCTTTCATCTCTTACCCATCCCTTTTCTTTCTTGGTAAGTCAGTGGCATAACAATAGCCCCCGCAGCCCCTGTGGTGCGGGAGGGGGGACCGAGCTCCAGGGGGCCCTCTCCGGCACTGGGCATGGGCGGGCCTGCGAGCTCTGACTGGGTCCTGAGCTAGGGGGCCCCCTCAATGCACTCTGGAGGGGGACCCCTCTCAAGGTTCGTTATGCCACTGTGGTAAGCGATCCCTTTGTCAATCCACCAGGCCAAGGTGGGTAAAGAATTGGCCCTCTTTGTCTAGTGCATTTGTCAAAACTCGGTTCCTTTTGCTAATGCAATGTCTGCATTGCAGGAGACTCAGTAGCACATAACTGCATCTCTTGCTCACTCAATGATATAAGGACGAATTGCTAAAACTTCTATCAGGTGTTCGTGTTCTGTTGGGTAGTATTTGTATCAATAAGTAATATTGATAAACATTTGACATTTTGTAGCTGAAAACATGACTGCGATAGAGAGCATGTTGGTACTACACTCTAAATGATAATTCACATTGTGCAAGTCATTAAATCCATCCATGCCTGTATTTACTTTTTCAAGATGGAGGCTGTTGCTCCTTCCATTTCTCAGCATTCTCAGAATTCATGCTCGAAATGTGTGGATACAACATACTCATGTTGAAGTAAGTTTATTCTGTGTTTTCATGATTCCAAGCATCACATTAATTCTTGATTCCTTAAGATTTTTTCTGTAAGTAGATGTGCCTTACTTTGTATTTATTCCCGAACTTCCAGGAGCAAATTTCACCTACTCATGGAAGACTGCTTTGTGAATCATTCTTTAGTGTCGTGAGGATAGTTTTTGCTAATTGTTATCAACAGAGAAATCTTCCCTTTCCTATGTTTTAGCAAAACAGGTCATCTTCACTGCACTTTACCAAGCACAGCAGCTATAGTTTGAATCACATATTAGCTTTATGCCTTACTAAATGGAATGGCAGGACAGGGAGGCAAGATGTCTGCACTTTCAGTGAAAATAATCACCTTAAAATGTTAGTCTTGCATTACTTAACTCCATGTGCCTGCAGATGCTACTAAGCAATTCCTTGACAAGTTCAAAGTGCACAGTATTGTTCACTCTAGGTATACCTCAAGGTAAGACAAGTTGCAACTCTTAGGGGCATATTTACAAGGGGAAATCACCACCAAAGTGTCCCTTTTTTAGTGCTAGGGGAGTGCGGCGTCACCAATTTTGGAGAAACACAGGGCTCCAACATTTTATTGTAAATATCCCTCTTATTGTCTCACAATACAGATAATGCCTGCTGTTGTGCATATAACATGATCAGATTCATAGAAAGGAAATATTGAAAAACATTGCAGATATTATTACAGGTGATTTTATTTTTCTCAGGAGAGCAACATTTGCATTGCATCATTTGTCTTGCTAGCAGTGTACTGGATTCCCTCTGTCGACATTCTTTAAAACAGATTTCCCACTAGTTATGAGTAATGAACTATCCATAATAGGCTGTTTTTCACAAGGAATGCTCACAGAAAATCTTAAATCATTAAGGAAATAAATTGAGCTTCTTTTTTTGCATTTAATCAAATACCCCTCTCTCTCTTTTTAATAAATGACTCTCTTCATTTAGTAAGCCCGGTGGGATGCTTTAAAAAGATCCAGTCAGTCGAAGCAAAATTGCATTCCGCGTCAAACAGATACATTATATGCTCACATTCTTTTATAGTGTGTTATATTTCCTGATGGTCCCATTGGTGGTGTTTTGGGGAGATCTGTGTCATTTTTATGTCTTGTTACGTTCAGCTTTAGCTGTCTGCCGGAGCTCATGTCATTAACACCAAAAATGACCTCAGAGAGGGACTTTACGTCAAGACCCTTCAACCAGTATCACATTCGGGTAATTCCCCTTCAGCCACTGCTTGAAGAAAGTGTCAGTCTCATTATGGATGAGGCCAGGGACTATTCCAGACTCTATATCAGCTAGGGTATGTTTTTCCACCTGACTTACGCGAACTTGCTATTGCAGTGTATGGGCAGTAAAGCCTATATGCACTGTAAGAAAGGTTCGTTTTGTGCCTAAAAGTTTTTTACACCCCTGTTAATGTGGCAGCAAAGGTGACTCTTGATGATCGTTTGTGTAAATGAAGTCCAGATTTCTCGCTCGCCAGTCCAAGTTGTCGCAGTCTTCCTGGGCACTGTGGGCCCTGTCCCACCTGGCCTCACTGGGTGGCAGTCTATTTTCAATGTTTGCTGTGAAGGTGCATTTGGAGCAATAGTGAAGTCTGTTGCTGATACATCTTTATAGGCGCCCTGGCTCCATGGATAGCAAGCTTTCAAAGACAGATGGCATCCCGGTGATTGTTGAAGATTCTTCATTGGATGCCGAAGTGCTATCAGCTGTCCGATGGTGGAGCACCTTCCGGCTTCCATCCCTCACCAGGATTCCCCTCTCACAAGTGTCTCCTAAGGTCCTCTTCAATGGGCTTCCACAGGACTGTGTGGACTGCGCAGTATCTCTCCGATGCCACACCATAGGCCCATGGAGGGATCTCCACCAGTCCCACCTTCAATTCAATTGCTCCACCTCAAGGGTAGTTGTTCCAGGGTTGGTGTACTCCTGCCAACCGGACTCTGGTGCGCAGGCATATATAGGACAGTCTTTGGGTGACCCAGTCTCCATGCGTGCTTTTGTTGCTTCCTGATGCCTGTCATAGAGCGGCTGCAGACACATCACTCTTGGCAGGACTCCTCTCTCACGGTAATCCCTTCAGGCCCTTGCCCCTGGATTGCTACGGGACTGTGTGGGCTGTGCATGCCTCTCATAGACATCGTCAAGGGGTCACTGAAGAACTTCCAACAGGGTCATGTCCAAGCCTCACGTACAATCCCAAGGGTGGATGTTCCAATGGTACAGATTGTTCTCAACTGTAGGTGTTAGGTTCACTGGTGCACACAGCTGGTTCCTGGGTGGTCAGCCTCCCATGGTGCCAAATATGCCTCATTGACCTCTGGGTGTTTCATATGGAGAGGGATCCACTCTAGCTGCCCAATGCTCCTTGGAAGTTCTGAGGGATACACTTGATTGCGATAAAACTCACAGTTCTTAGTCTGTGATGTGCTGTGTGCCAGATGTCTACTACACCACATTCTCCTCTTTTTTTCTTTGTGCTCTAGTGCTGCGGACTCATGCCACACTTTTATTCTCCTCTTCCATCTTCTTTTCTTCCCTTCTTCTCCTCTTCCTCCAGACCATGCTTCTCTATGTGACGTGCATTTCACTTGGACCTTCCTGGTCACATCCTACCCCCTAGGACTGACTCTCTTTTCTTCCTTCTTCCCTGATCTTCTTTTTGCAAGGGTCTCCCTGGTTGCATCCTGTCCTCTCTGTACGACTCGACTCTTTCATTGGACCTACCACAGGTCTTCTCTTCTGGGACCTTTCACCGGTATCCTCTTCATGGACCTCACACATGTCTTCTCTTTGTGGACCTCTCACAGGTCGCCTCTTCCAGGACTTCTCACAGGTCTCCTCGCTGTGGGCTTCTCACAGGTCTCCTCTTCGTGGACCTCTCACAGGTCTCTTCTTCATGGACCTCTCACAGGTCTCCACTTCTTGACTTCTCACAGGTCTCCTCTTCACTTGAGGATGCACTCCTTGTGCCTCAAGGCTATGCCGTTGTAGTGCTTGCTCCTGCCTCCACTCAGCTAGACTTCGCAGGGTCTGTCATACCATGTGACGACATTGGACCTCTTCCTCACAGGGCTCTCACTTCCGGGCTCCTTGCCATACTGTCCAATCTCTAGATGCAGCCCTCGATGCCTCTGACCTCAGGCCCTTTCTTTCTCTTCTTGGGTGCTCTCCAGTGGTGCCTTGTGCTCCCATGCTTCTCACTTGCATTAGAGCATGTTCACCAATAGGCCCTGTCTCTTTTCACTAGGTCCTTTCCTTGCCGATGGGTGACCTCTGAACCAGGAGCAGCTCATGCAGGTAAGAGAATAATATATTTTCCCTTGTCATCTGTTGAATCCCCCACCCCATCCCACCATTCTTACCTGCACAAGTCGCTCCTGCTTTGCACTCTTGCCAAATGCCCACTGTGCAGTTTCTGATGACAAACACCCATCTCTGGCTGAATTTACAGGGGTTACCACTCTTCTCTGCTGCCTTTGGTGTTACTCCCTTTTGCTGTCACCATACTCTTGGCAGCTTTCCTGTTGTGGGCTTCTTTGAGCATCTTCCACTACTGGGGTGCCTAGTCTGTCGCCTCTCACTCTGTAGCCCACCAGGGTTGTGCTGCCCTCTTAGCAGCCTCTTATCTTGGCACTCGCTGCCAGTTGGTCCTGCCATCACTTCCACAGCTGGCTTCTTAGCACTGCAGGTGCTTTTCTCTCCCCTCAGGTATCCTTAACTCCTGTAGTGCCCACCCATGGCCACAAGGTATCACTGCAGCCCTCCTTAAAAGCCCTGGCAGCCTTTCTCCTCGATGTGCCTTTCAGAACTCACTCGCTGAGAGAGGATGTAGGTCTCCAAGCAAAGAAAGCTGACAGGGTCTCTGGGGGGTTGACATGTACCCAATGCAGCTTTGCCATTCACCTCACAGTTTTTTTTTCCACTCTCTTACTGCCGAGTGCAGTACTCCAGTCACTTAAGGGACAGGCTACCACAGCACGGACGCTGCAGGGCCTCTTTGCTCTCCGCAGGAGTCTCCTCATGCACAGCCATGGCAGTTTCAAGCGGCCTCTTGGTGGTGATGCCACACTTCTTCCATGCGTGCTGCTCCTCTCCCGCAGACTCCCGGCCTCGGGACACACTGGGCATGTGGTAGCTGAGAGGCAGCAGGTATGACTCACTCGTTGCAGCTATCCGTGCTTGCAAGCATGGCCAGCCTCTCTGTAATCTCTACTGCATGCACAGCTTCAGGCGGAGGCACACTTGGGCTATTTGTTATGGGGCGGCCTGTCTTAATGCCACACTTAGTCCCCATCAGGGCGTCTCACCCTTGCAGTAACTTTAAGTATAGGCCGCTGGTACTGCGGGCCATGCCTTCTCGTCAGCGGGGGTCATCTCACTCCCCATTTTGTTGTGGAGCACCACGCAAGTCTGTGTGGCAGAAACGCTGCTCTCCTTTTAAACCCCTTGCTGTCATACCAGGAGACCCCTGCGGGGTACAGTCCCATCGCCTCGCACCTCGGCAGCGCCTTGCCCTCACTCACTATGGCTTCATCGGTGCTGTGCATCTCATGGTGAGGACACCTGATGCAGGCTGCGGCACTTCACCTCATTCCACGGCTGACTCTTCTCTTGAGCCTGGTCAGCTAACTGCAGGCAGGGAATGCAAGGGTTACTCACTGGTTGCCACTGTCATGTTCGCCCAACTGGTTGCAGCAGGCTGGCAGGGGTGCCTCAAGCACAGGCTTCCCTTCCCCCTCGTCAAACTTCAAGGCTGCTGCACCTACACACATGAGTCCAATGCAGTCAGATTAAGCACACAGACACATCGGTATACTACCTAGAACTGACCCAGGGCGCCTGCGCAGGCCCATTTCATTGGCAGCGTTACCTGACAGGTGACACCTCTGATGGATGGGTGTGGGGTGAGTGTGGAAGCCAGCCGTATAAGAGTGGCTGGCGGAAACACATATTCTAGAAACACTAGACCGTCGGTCATTACATCACCCAAAAGTGATATTTGCTTTTAAATGTGTTTTTGCACCTACATGTATGTGGGCATTCCTGTTGTTGACGCACTTGAGGTAATTTCATACCAAAATGTGAATTTTAACCTATTTGTGTTTTTCACCTTAAAGTTTTTTTAGTTATGACCTTCACCTGCATCTTTTTCCCCAGGCACTTCACTGGATCCAGATGTATATATAATGCACCCTCCAGGTCATCATCTGATAAGGCATGGTGCCATGAAAAGTCAACATACTAGTTTCTTCATTATGAACCTCGACATGTTCCATCACTTACCTATACCATTTCATTCTTGGTAAATGATCTGTATATCCACCCACAGAGGTAAAATGGGTAAATCATTTATTTGGCCGTGTTTGACTAGTGCAGTTGTCGGCACTGGGTTGTTTTGCTAGTGCAATGTCTGCTTTGCAAGAAACACAGTGGTGAGTAACTGTATTCCTCCTTTACTCTCTAATATGTGGCACAATTACTCAAACATCTACAAGATATTTGTGTTTCGCCAGGTTGTATTTTTATTGGAATTTTGCAGCTGAAACAAATGATGTGATAGTCAACAGGCTCATACCACATCTCTAATAATAATTCATATTGAGGAATAAAGGGAATCTATGCTTTCAATCACTTTTTCAAGATGGAGGCTGGTGCTCCTCCCATTTCTCAGCATTCCAGAACGCATGCTCGAAATGTGTGAATACAATTTATGGGATTGGAAGTGAGTTTTTTGCTATTGTTTATGATTCCAAGCATTACATTAGGACTTGTTTTATAACGTTTTATGTAAGCAGGTGTGTGTTTACTTTTATTTACTCTCGAATATTCAAGAGCAAGTTTCACATATTCATCGAAGCATGCTTTGTGGATAAGATTGTTTGACATTAGGCTAGCATTTTGCCAATAGTTATAAATAGTCAGTCAGTGATAACTTTATTTCGGCCGTTAGACCATAAAAGTGCACGTAGGTACATCAACAAGTACAATAAAACAATAAATAATTTTACAATTTAAAAGAGAATTAAACAGCACGTTATCATGTGAAAAGCAGATACAATATTTAATTTAAAAAGATTCGTCTCCTACGCCACATGCCATATAAATAACGAGATACAGCAAATACAATAGGGGGGTGGGTATCATAAGTTAGGGACTGGTACCTTTTGCTGTATTTTAGCAAAACAGGTAATTGTAACTGCACTCTAATAATGCACAGCAGCTACATTTTGTTTAATGTGAGCTTTGTGCTTTATTAAATGGAATGGCAAAACCATGAGGTAGGATATCTTCACTTCAGCTGAAAATAATCACATTAAAATGTTTTTCTTGCATTGCATGACCTCAACTACCTGCAGGTGTTACTACGCCAATCCTTCACAGGTTCAAAGTGCATTGTATTGTTCAATGTAAAAACATCTTTAGGTAAGACATATTGGGTCAGATCTATGTTCCCTGGCGCATCCCTGCAAATCAGCATGGATGCGCCAGGGAAGATGCGTCACGCAAGTTTGCCCTTGCGCGACTGCAGATGCGCCGCATTTACAATGCGGTGCAGCGTGGTGCAAGGACAAGCAGATACGTGACGCATCTGCCGGCGTAAGGTTGGCGCAGTGCTGAAGTTGCGTCGCAAGTGCAACGCAACTCCAGCACTGTTCCAACCTACCCTATCCCTAACATGGTGCGTCAAGCCTTATGCCTGCTTCAAGCAGGCGCAGGGTTTTGACGCATCAGCGTTGGGAAAGTGACTCAGTGAAATCTTATAGATTTCACTGAGTCACTTTTCAGGGGCGTTCCTGCGACGGAACGCCCCCCCTGAGTTGATACGCCCACATGAAACCTGACGCAGGTTTCATGTGGTGCAGGGCTTTACACCGTGACGCATCTCCATAGACGCGTCACGATGTAAAGGGGGCGCAACATGGCGCAGGGTTTACGCCGCCGCTGCATCACAAAAGTGACACAACGGTGGCGTAAAAGGGGCGCAAGTCCCTCATAAATCTGCCCCTTTGTGACTAAGAATATATCACAGTACATGTAATGCCTGCTGTTGTGCAAATAACATGGCAAACACAAGTAGATGATGGACGGAGCACTGAAACTTTTCAGACGCTCACCCCCAGTCACAGATCTGGGTTGTATTCATTATCGTTCACTTCGCCACCGCAGTTCAGACCCAGTCATATACAAATCAGTCTTGACCCTGTTCCTCATGAGAACAGTCCAGCCCGAACTGCATAGCCAGGTCTTCCCTCGACTGGAAACAAGCATCCTGGGACCGGTTTTGGGGTAACACCCCTCCACAGCCAGGCTAGCTTCAAACCAGTGACAAAGTGAGCAAGGGACCGACGTCTGTGCATGCCCTGCAGCACATTACACTCCTGCTTACTTTTGTGACCGGGTTATGTAGCACGTTAATGTAATTTCCTGGTTCCAAACTTCTGGTAATATTGCAACAAAGGTGATTTTGCACAAAAGTATGACACCATAGTTCTACTTATTTTGCATCAAGGATAATTGTGCACCTAAGTGTGATTTTTCACATAAATGTAATTTGTGGGCCCAAATGTTTTCCATCCTCGTGATGTTGCACCTAAAGTGGTTTTACATCTCATTGTGCTGTCAATAAAATGTGAGCTCATAAGAATGTGCCTCTTTTAAATCTAATTTTACATCATATACATTTTCTCTCACTGTACTGATAAATCACAATTTCATACTTGTCTGCTACTAAGGGCCTGATTTAGAATTCGGTGGGCATGTTACTCCATCACAATGGTGACGGATATCCAATCTGCTGAAATATAAATCCCGTTATATCCTATGGGATTTATATTTCGGCGGACGGAATATCCATTATTGTTGTGACGGAGTAACCGGTCCGCCGGGATATAAATTAGGCCCAAAACCCTCTTCTCAGGGTCTATAGTCAAATATTTTTCATATGATTGATTTATGCCCTCCAAGCCTAAAACAAATAAGATAAGATGTTATTTCAGATTCCAGGATATCTACATCAACCCCTCATATAGTCTATTGCTCCCTGGCCTGTCCAAAATTATCCTCAAATACCACAAATATTGAACTTCGACAGCCAGAATGTAAACCCTAAAAAGTGATAAATGAAATAGTCCAAATCTGACCACTCATGTTTACAAAGGGCATACCCTGACCAATATGCCATGCTTTTAATTGCCTGGAAAAAAGTTAAACCTATAGACTGACATATGGTGAGAGCCAACCCCGCAGCTCTCCTGTTAGCCACCATACATTGATCAGGCCCCTCTCCTTGAACCTGCCTCACAGTTCAGTCTAGCTACACAAGACAGTAGCACACAAACTGACTCTTTGCAGATGGACTCACCCTCCCAAAGGAAGGAGTCATATGAGGTGTGATTGCTTGCCTCATACACTGATACAGCCACTTTCGTTTGAAAAAACCACAAACCTCTCTGTTATCCATTTCCCAAAATGGACTGCTTTACATTAATCTGAAGTTGTATCACCTTCCCTGGTACACTCTCCGATTCTAGTGCATTCCCTCTAATGCACCTCCACCCTTGAATACTTTGTGATCATAGATCATGTAACACATCATATTGCTGCTATAGATGTCTAAAACGATTAAATAGCACAGCAACATCAGACAAAAATCAATCCTCCTCAATCCAGTGATCCATTTTCCACACATTACACGGAAGCTGCCCTGATGAACTGTAGGCTCTGTGGTCCCTAATGCAACCTATCTAGATGCCCTCACCAAAAACAGGGACTTTCATTCTATTTCAGTCATAAAAACATAGTCCCCCCATTCTCCCTTGCATTATCTTAAAACAGAAAAAAAATTGATGGGACAGAATTTGTTGTTATCCACAAGCAGTTCCTGAAATGCAAATGGATTCATTCAATATATGTTCCAATGCCTTCAGATGGAGATTACAAACATAACACCTAAATCGCTGAGGTGTAAACATCTATTAATGCCCGTATGGCACCTTGATGAGCACTGATCAATACACCTTCTCGTGTGATCAGATTTACCTGGGAGATTTCAATAGTCACAGTGAAAATGACAAAGGTACACGTGTATCCCTTCTAAATATGCCCTACTGGACAGCAACCTAAAAGTACATTGCACCTTCCCTATGAGCAAAAAGTGTTCTGTCCTGGGCAACATTTTCTGAAACATAGACTACATGCAAATCTTTGACCTTCTCAAAGGGGCATATTATCAAGGGGCGACGATAATATTATCGCTGCTTTAGAGCCCGTTTTCGGGCGCCAAGCGGCGATAATATTATCGCATTATCATCAAGGACACGCTAGCGCGTGATTCCTTGATGTATCGCCCCTTTTTCACACGCCTCGCCTCACATCGATAATGAGATGCAAAAGAGGCGTGGCCGTGAAAAGCAACATGGGATAATATCGCTAAGGAAGCTTCGCGATATTATCAAGGAGGATTAGCGATAAACAAAACCGTGTTAGGTATGCTTTAACTCAGGAATTTAACGTCTGTTAAATTCCTGACTAAGGCATACCTAACATGGGGGTGGATTGTGTGGCTAAGACCACATGCCCTATTATCTAGGATATCGCTGTTTTCCACCATGGAAAACGGCGATATCCCACCTATCCCTGGAATTTTATCGCCCCGGCAATGCGCGTTAACCGGGCGATAAATTCCAGAGATAGCCGGCGATAAATATGCAAGCGCTAAGTGCGCTTTGCGATATTTATCGCCGGCCCTTGTTAATATGCCCCAAAGTGAGTTGGTTGGAACGCATCGTCATTCCTTTCAAAATTCTTAGCCTAATACATTCTCCCAAACTAACTCGAAGATGTAAATCGTGAAAACTAGACACCTCCCCACATAAACATCTAACATCAGCAAAACGTTAAGTTCTTTCTTTAATGTGCTAGAACTTGAAAAAGCAGGGCTGCACAAATGTGCAGAAACAATATGTACCGTGCATTTACACAACCTGACAGTTTTTGTGTGCATTAACACACGAAAGCGGAGCCCATTGCATATTGACAGACCGATTGGCTTTGTCAATGCATGTTTATTTAGACGTTTGCCTACTCTGCTAGATGCATCAGAAGTTGCAAACCACATACTGACGTGCAAATATAGTTGTTACCATCAAACAGACAGGGTATGGCCCAGTAAAGAGGATATTGGTGGTTTGAAGTTGGAGCCTGCATTCTTTTTCAAGTCTTTTGTTTCCCCTAAAGCATTGGTGAGGCCAATATTACTCCCAGTGTTTTAAATTACACAACTGCAATCCTTCTGGGTTCTGATTCTCAAAGAAAGTCGTAAATGTGCAATCTCGAGTCTACATTGTCTCATAGCTGCAGATTTATTTTCTTCACTTTATTGACAAAAGTTTCAATATGTATGCTGAAAACCTAGCACAGTCATCCTCGGTAGGGAATTTGCTCCAAAGATTTTTTTGCACTCATTGAAAATCTTATTGCATGTGTAAACTCAAGTTACTTCTTGAAATAGCTTTGTGACTCAGTTCCTGAGAATCCTACAGCATTGCTTTGGGACAGATTGCCTGTCACAGTCCATTAGTACAGAGAAATATTTATAGCGTCTGACTTTTTCCAGCTACTGAGTTGAATTTCTTTGGTATCAAATGTCCTGGTAGAATATCTATTATGCAGAATTCCTTATGGCTCAAACAATTGTAGGCACTTGCATGATGGTTTCCTGTGTCCCTTTGCATAGAAAACAAGACCCATTTCTCACTTGTCAGCTAGAAATAAACCTGCTAATCGCTATGCACAGAGGGACAGTTTTTTCAAAGACTTAGGGGCATATCAGCAACAACCGGCGATAATTACCGCTAAGCGCACTAAGCGCTAGGATAATTATCGCCGGCTAGCGTGGATTTTTATCGCTGAAATAGCGTGCTATTAGCAACGCTTATCTTAAAAGCGATAAAAATCGTAGCGCTAACAGCCAAACGTGAGATTATCACTGGAAACCCAGCGATAATCCCACGAAGTTTGCTGATAGCTTGCTGATAGGGCCTCACATACTTAGCCATGATAACCACCTTCCATAGGATATCATGGCTAAGTCAGTTTCAAAGCAGGCGTAAGGAAAGTAGCGATAACAGAGGTTTTCGCTACTTTTCTTGTCGCTATGCTGCTTTGCATGAGGCTTGATAGTAGGAGAAATGTCGCTTAGCGACATTTCTCCCGTTATCCTGGGGAGGAACGCCCACTTTGCATCTCATTAGAGATGCAAAGATGAGCGTTAAGGGAAATGGCGATAAGGCAAGGTTTCATGCGATAGCGTGACCTTGCTGATAAGGCGATAAAATTATCGCTGCTTTTCATCCGAAAAAGCGGCGATAATTTTGTATCGCCTGCTTGCTGATATGCCCCTTAATGATTACTATACACCTAGTGCTAGTACACCAAAGAGCACCATGCTTCAAAAATAAAATACCCTGATTCACAGCCAAAGATTGCCCTGTGTTCCTGGGCTTTGAAATTGTAGTAGAGCGGGAACAATGGAACAAATAACACTGCAGTCTCATCTCTTGGATAGCCCCCTACTGTGCATCAAAATGCTGTGCATACTGCTATTCCCGGTGATGTCACAAAAAAGATAGAAGAACCTGCAGGAGGCAATAATCACGGATGCCAATTAGAGATAGCCCGAGGGGGGAAGAAATAGAGAGAAAACAAGCGTCCACTTTACTTTCCAAAGTTTCCATTTCTTATTCCCTCTGGAATCTCTCAGCAACATATGGGATGCTGCTGAAGGGCAAATGTAGAGACAGTGAGTCAAACCTATTAGGTCACTTGCTGTTTAGGTGAACAGTGAAACAAGTGAACGACGGGCAAGTTAGACATGTATTTGATATTAATTCTAATGTGCAATTTATGGAAAGCTCATTCACCCAGAAGAAACGAATTAAATGTCAGGAATATACATTTGTATATAGAAAATGTGTACATTGCTGAACATACTCTTTCCACTGAGAGAGTTGGAAGACTCCCAGCTGCAGGATGCTGTGTTTGCTGGCTTGCTTTGTAGTCCTGAAGCATAGAATGAAGTGTCAAGCTCAAGCTCTTTGCTCCTTCCTAGAAAATAATTACTCTCTGGCGGTGAGGACATTTATCTGAATTGAAAGCTTCAGCAGTGTGCCAATTAACCGTGTGTAAGATGCCCTGTGCATATGATACTTACATTAGGGTAATAGCTAATGCCATGGAGCTGGGAAATTAGTGGATTCAACAGAAAGGATTTTCCATCCTAGGCAGCGGTGTTGGCATGTATTATTCTTGCAGAGATTTACCACAGACTGTGTATGGAATCCTACCCGCAAATAGAAGAAGTGTTTGAATTAAATGGGCACGCGTGCCTACTGAGAATCAAGGCACTCAGCAGATGGCAGCCACTATGACATAGAAATCAGCTGAGGGGGCTGGTAGAGCCCTAGAAAGGAGCTATCAATCAATCAAGAAATAACTTTATTTCCTTTCAACTGAACCATACAAGCGTGCAGAACAAATATTAAAAGAACATCTTAAAAACAATATGCATATAAAAGACTCCCCGAAAACATTAACCCCTTGCGTGCTCATGACAGAACCACGCGTCATGAGCCACGGGCGGCGTGTGCTCATGACGGCGTGGTTCCGTAATGCTGCGGCCGTTGGCGGCCGCTCCTCCCACGCGGCACTAATTCCCCGCCTGTGCGGGCGAAATAGAGAGTGGGCGGAGTCGTGATGGAATCACGCCGTCATGAGCACAGCTCGCCCGTGACTCATGACGGCGTGGTTCCGTCATGAGCATGGCGGCGCCGCGCTCACCCCTCACCCCCCCAGCGCTGAGGCAGAATTCGCGCCACAGCGAAGGGGTTAAAGACAGTTACTGCTAATTACAGAGACAACAAAACAACAAAAAACTCTAAAAGTCCTAAATTGTGGGCTGAAAGGCTCTGCTATGCAATTTTGGCGGTGTAAGCTAGCGGGTAATATTGTAACATCCTTAAATGGGTTTGCAGTGGTCTTAGAGAAGGGGCACGCCTGATAAAACAAAAAGAGCCTCTCAATCAGTCATTCCTGCGGACCCGAAGGGCACTCAGATGAAAATGGAATACTGCGTAAACAACCTCTTCAGTTCCCAAATCATGCAGGTAATCAAAAGCTAAATCGTGGGTTCTGATTCCTGATCATTTTAAAACTGGACAAAGGAACTGCCTCCCTTGTGTCGTATACAGAGTACAAAGAAGAATAAAGTGCTTTGGGCCTCATTCATGAAAAGTGACGCATCGCTGCGTGAAAACAGCGATGCGTCACTTTTCATTGTGCCCTCCTTGCGGCATACTGGATGCGTCATATTTACAGTATGACGCATAATGTAGCAAGGAGTTACAGATACGTCAGTATTTCTGACGTATCTGTAGCCGCAAAAATGACGCATTGCTGGAGTGTGTCACGAAAGTGACGCAACTCCATCAATGGGTCATTTCACATGGGCCAGTCCCATTTTGAATGGGCCTGCGTCAGTCTTATGCCTGCTGTTAGGCATGCATAAGATATTGACGCATTTGTGTCCTAGAAGTGACGCAGTGAAATCTATGAGGCTTACTTGCATCAAAACGCCCACCCTGCATACATTATACCTGGCGCATGTATTATGTGGCGCAGGGGTTTACAAAGTGAAATATGACGCAACGTGGCACATTTTTTACCCTGCTGATGCGTCACAAAAAGTGACGCAAGGGCTCAGAAATAAGCCCCTTTGTGCTTTGGGGTGTAAGTCCATCGCCGGAGCAATGGGGAAGTGAAGAAAACCAAGTACCCTGGAACGGGAATGCTACCAAAAAGTAGGTGTGAAAAATCTATGTAAATGCGAAACTCAGGCAAAGGCAGAGACAAACAAGACTTCCATCAGCACCTCATGCATTAGGTAAAGGCGTGCAATAGGAAAGACAATGTAATAACCAATCGTCATTCACCCTGATATTGCAACTGGCACAGCAAAACATACTTCTTTTCTTGTCTTTCTTGTTCTTTTCTTGTCTTTTGTCTTTGTCTTGTCTTTTTCTTGTCTTTCTTGTTCTTTTCTTGTCTGCACGCTTTCACTCTTTGTCATTTGCAGCATAAATTGAGCAGGTGATCATATGTCAGTGCTTTAGTAGATTCCATCTAGGATATTGTTAAATCATTAGAAGGTAGCCAGAAATCGACTTCTGAATGTCCTATCCTGTGAAAGTTAGTTCCAAAGAAGTGACCCTTAACAAAAAATATGCCACAACTTTGGAAGTGCTGAATCAGAGAGCAGATTCTTTGGATAGCAAATGTGCCCCTTGCAAATAGAGGGGCATAGTTCTGTAGGAGTTGCATCACTCTAACACCACACAATGGGGCACAAAAGTGATGCAGCTCCTAAGTTTGATTCATCAAGGCATGCAAGGCCATCTTGCATGGCCTTGCATGACTTGATAAATCCAGTGTAAGGCAATGCAGTGTAAATCACTGCGTTGCATTACTCTGCCCCATGGAGGTATTCCATGGGTGGTGCGTGGGTGTTTTCATGCACCACCCATGGATTTTGATGCATTCACAGATTTACCATCAGTGGTAAACCTGGGAAAGCTTCAAAATGCTACTCCTCTCCAGGTGAGGCAAAATGAGCAGAAATATTTCAATTTCTCCATGTTACTTCCTCTTTCTCTGTGCGCTGCATTCTGCGTTCTGCAAAACACAGTGAAAGATGAAAATGCCTCAGGGGGTTGGTTTTGTGTAGAAGGGTGACCCTTCTTGCACCAAAACAATCCTGCTTACTTCCTCTCCTTTTCTGCTCGATTGTAGGCAATACCTTGCCCCTCCTGGAATTAGCCCTCTGTTGTTTATATTCCCTAAACTGTGTAATTGGCGGAAATAATCCTTTGGCTATTTCAGAGAGGCAGGACATAAAAACAAATCTTTTACAGTGTCTAAGGTATGTATTTCAAATGTTCATACTATTTAGTAGATGGGGAATACAGAACTCAGGCCTAGTGGCCCCCTTTTCTAGTGATAAATTATTACACCCCATCTGAAATATTTTCCTTCTGGTCCTAGCAAGCTTGATGAGTTCAGTATCCTTGACTAAAGCTATGGTGCTGAGGAGTTTGTCATCCTCAATAGGGATGTAAATGCAAAATTTGACAATGAGCGTGTTCTGCGCGCATGTCCACAGTATTCCATGATGTTCCCTGTGACAATCTTCTTGACAACGATATAAGGAATGTTTCTTGATTTTATGCTATTAGGTGTGACAACGAGCGCAGTCAGCGTTTATGCCCATAGAATTACATGATGTTCCCTGTGAGAACTGCATGTTCTCAGCATGACATGATGTCCTTTGTAACCCCTTGTTTCATAATGAGAAAATGAATAGCTGTCTAATATGAATTAGGACAGTACCCAGTGTATTGGAAGGGAGTTAATACACGACCGGAGGGGTTACATATGATATGTAATTAAGAATGGTGCTTTGTTGTGCTAACAGACCCCAGTGAAAGGATAGAAAATAAGGATGTGCTGTTGAATTTCGGCCACTAGTTACATAAAAACTGGATAAAACTTTGGATCTTTCAAAATAAAAAATAAAAAAAAGAAACATAAAAAATAAAAAATAAAAAATACAAAATAGGAATGAATTGCATGCATTTATAAATCGTTATATTCGTGAAGTGGTTGCATATCAAAAATGAAATGTACAAAGACGGTTTTTACTGTGTTTATGATCAAGTAATACAATATTTGGACTTTGTGGCCGTAAATAACCCCTTTCCAAGATGGCGCCGATTCTTACAGCGGTCTTACGTGACCGGAGTATCTCGCGAGAGCTTTAAATATGAGGCGTCTGACCGGGAGAACCAAACGGTCGAGACGAAGTGCTCCGTGAGGCCCCGGGCGGTAAGAGTATGTGGTTCGTTGGGTGAGATTGTGAATCTTGATTGATTTTTAAAGCGGAGACGCTCTGAACAATCAGAAAATATTGAAGAACAGTGGACCACATGTGAATGTGTGTTTTGTGTTTGGAGAGGTCCACCCAATAACTATGAACTTGGGAGTGTATATTGACACCGGTTTTTGTTCGTAATGCCGTATTTGCGCGGGTCCTATGTGTGATAGGACAACGCCACAAAATATTTGAGTGCACTTGGGACTAATGAGATTTGTATCACTCTATAGATTGGCATGACAGTTGAGTGCCTATCCACTGAGAGGACTCATAGATGGAGCCTTGTGTGTGACCTATGGAAAAGAGCTGGTACGAGGAACGGTGGCTCATTTAGGGTAATATGAACCCTCCTGTTCAGAGTAATACGTTACAGACCTTTTTAGAAAATTGGATGAGAATAACGGGTTGTGTGTTTTCTTTTTGTTTTCACATTTGGCAGTCCCCGGAAAAAGGCCATTTAAGTGTCCATTACTGGTGCCAAGCGACTCTGTTTGCCCTGAAGAAATTGCCCAAAATTGTCGTGGCAATGAAACATGTTCACTCAGTATAACGGTATGCACGATAGGCAACCTTCTTTTTAATTTGAATAAAGTGCACAAGGAATAATAAAGTTGGTATGGAGAAAAGTGCACCTTTCTTCAATTTTAGATTCACATGGTCGCATCGTGGGATGTGATTATTTCACTATCTTTCACAACACCTATTTCTTATTTATTTTTGCTTGTTTTGGACACCATATTTTATTTTAGAAAGTAAGATGACTGCAGATGATGATAAAAGTGGGCACAGCTGGTGAGTACCAACTAGCTAGCTCGATTGGTGGTGCGGAGGGGTCATCTTGCTTTTTCACAATTTTTTTGATAGTGACGCTTAAAAAAAAATTCTGCGTTTTTTCACATTATCCCTCCTGTATGTTGGCCAGGGGTGATCGAAAGTGGGGACTTCCATTTGTAAAAAACGACTTTGCTTCTTAAAATTGAAGGTAAAAAAAGCTGGAGGTTACTACCTTATAATGGTAAAGAGAGGCGTATATGGGAATAAAAATTGTGAATCCCGACCTCAGCTTATGTAGATATATTGTTTGGCCTGAGGAGAGGCACCTTCACAGACCAGGTCTATTTTGTATTTACATGATAATTGTTGGACTTGGCCCTTCTGGCAGGTTCACCCCTGGACTTTTTGCTTTTATTGGTGACCTGGTGGTAGCGATTTTTGGTTTCTGCGCACTTTCCCTGTGTCCCAGAGTAAAGTGCGTGTGCACTCTGAGTGCATTTGGTGAGATAGGCCTGCCCTCGTTGTTTGGCGGGAGCCCACCCCGCATACGTGTGTCTGCCGCAGGTGCCCACCCCGCTTATAGATTTGTTTAAAGAACGGGAGCCTACCCCGTGTTGCCGGCGCCAAAGCTTCCAGGGCCACCGCGCTGCCCGTGGTGACCCGGAAGCCGTCTGGGAAGCCCTGATCGTGGGCGGAGCCTGACCGCAACTGCCAGAAGCCGACGGTGAAGAAGACCGGGGAAGTGAGGACGGCGGCTGCGGCTCTTCGCGCAGGGCCCCCGTGTGTGGAGGTAGCCCTGCAGGTCTTCCAGAAGAAAGAAGACCCAACCGGGGGAGCCTCGCGTCAGTCTGGTGAGTGGGGGCGAAGGGGAACCGTGTAACACCCCCCAAGCACTGCAAGAGCCTGCGAGGCTCGCGAGTCCCCCGAGCGGGACTCCAACGTTAGCGGGGGCATTATTTTCCAGAGCCCGAGGGGCTCAAGCGCCAAGCATTATTTCCTTAGAGTCCAGAGGGACTCCCACGAAGGGCCAGCACTATTTGCTCAGAGCGAGGACGCTCTAAACAACCGGGGCATTTCGTTGGTGTGTGGAGCCCACGAGGCTCCCACGCACCGCAGTGTTGTGCACGCGCCCAGTGAGGCTCCAGTTGGTGAGGGCTCACGAGCCCCGAGAAGGCTCCAACGTTACGGGGGCATTTTCAGTGTGATAAGAGCGGCCCGCTCCAGTGATTTGGGGCGTATTTCTCTTTGGGTGAGCTAAAGCCCACGAGCACCCCCCCTACGCGCTGCACAATTGATGTACAGGCACAGTGGTGCCCAGGTTCATTTTCCCAGCTGCCCAGCACTTAGTGGGCAGCTGCAACGTTTAGGTTGTGCCTTGTGCGCCCTGGCTTGCGCCGGCGCGCCCTGACTTTGCTGGACACAGGGTGTCCTAGCCCCGACAAGGCCAGTTGGCCTAGGGACTGCCACAGGTGGTGGCTAATGTGAGTTTTGCGCTATTGTTCCTAACCTGCACCTCTGAATGGGTTTTTATGCGTCATGTGCCTTGTGTTTACACCTCTGAATGTGTTTTTATGCATCATGTGTAATGTGCTTTTACCCCTACAGGTATTGTGATACTTAGGTGGTTGTTTTCTCCTAGTACAGGTGGTGCTAGTGAGGTCCTGGTTCCCTGCGCAATATTTTCCTAAGGTGGTTAGGGTTGCGTAGGTGGTACTTACCTATTACCAGTAGTTACTGGTTGTGTGCTATATGTGTTATTTTGTGCTACAGTAATTTTATATCCTATGTTCTAAGTGCTAAGTTCTAAAAGTGCTAATCCCTGACAGTGGTCCATGTGGCCCTGTCCCCTGTACATATAATCCCTTGTAAATTCTGCCCGTGCCTGTTGGCACATTGTAAAGTGTGTGTTTTTATCTAATGTGTTTTGGTATAATACAAAGGCTATTTTTATATAATACCTTGTGTGGAGTTTCCTTTGTGGTGGGCCTTGGGTGTTGTTGCTGGGTGCGCGCGCAAACGCTTTACACATTGCCTCCGGGATAAGCCTGACTGCTCGTGCCAAGCTACCAAGGGGGTGAGCAGGGGTTCTCTTTGGCATGTAACTCCCCAGCCCTGACTAGAGTGGTGGTTTCTGCCTGGCTTTGGCGCAATCTCTAGCCAACCAGAAATCCCATTTCTAACAATAATTGAGTGGAGGGCGACCTGGTCCTTTCTTTCCCTCTGAAGCTCCTTGTTGTATGTATGTCCTCAATAGGGAGCCAGTCGCTGTCAAGCCCAGTGAAGATTTTTACTTTCAGACTTACATTTTGGAAGTCGAAAACCTCCAGCGGGAAGAAGTTGAAGGCTGTTGCCAAAGAGGACTGCAGGAAGCCAGATACCATTGCTGAGTGGTTCAACTGAGCAGGATTTGCTGCTGTGGAGAAGAACATATCAGGAGCTACAGTGAAGTCAAGCCAACTCACGATGCACCTTGGTTGGATTGGCCGAAAAGTAGGTCCCAGTCTTCTGTTGGTTCTCTAAAATGTTTTTGGTGAAACATCTTCTAAATCCTAGTACAGTCCTATCTTTTTGTATGCGGAGATGCAGCAGTCATAAAGATACTGCTCATAAAATACCTTTGTGAATAGCAAACAATCATAAACTTACACAACAGTGTAAATTCACCTTTGTGAATCAGGTTCCCTGTTATCAAAAACATTAAATAACTTAGACCTATTCATAATTCTGCGATACCATATCATGAAAATTAAAAACAGCATCTTCCCTGTTCTTGGAAACACATGGTGTGAAGACATTCCTGAATTCATTAAATATTTTCTCAACATGTCCAACATGGACCCTACCCATCTTTCCGATGCCCTCCCAATGTCAGACATAGGGCTGCCAAGAAAAGCGACAGAAAAATGGTTGCCAGTCAAATGAATGTTGTTATAACTAAGGAATATCCGCTTGTTGAGCCGCTTGTCTGCTTTTGTTGTTAGATCTATCAACCGCCTTTGGCATGGCTGACCACAGCAAGTTACAGCGAAAGCTGGAGCACCCATGTGTATTAAGAAAGATACTGAGGAGCATGACCTCCTATCGTAAACAGATACCAGGTGCTGTGGATTGGGAACTACACCCCTGCAAAAGCTGAATTGATTTACAGAGTCCAAGGGCTCAATCCAAGTTCTTAACTTATTCAGTCAGCACAGGGCAACTTTGAGTCTGGTGTGTAAGTTGCGAGGGCTGCCATGAATCAGTAAACAGACAATACTCAGTTGTATCTAAAAAATATACCTAATGAAGGACATCATAGTACTGAGAAGCTGTCCTGTCCAACTGCAAATCTGGAGGTCATCTAACTTTCTATTATTAACACCCCAACAAATGTGGAATGCAGGATCTGATTTTATTTCTCATTAGAGATATGCGGGTTTGTTTTCTAAATTGACAAAATCCCTGCTATCTAACCAAAGAGTCAAATCAAAAATGAAGATGCAAACACTATTTTTGGAAGAATGATACTGTATCACCCAGTGCTTACTTTTAGCCAGTGTTGCAGATCTGATCCACTGTTATTCGTTTTTGGGGACCGGCACTTATTAGAATTCCATCCGGAACAAGAGGGAGAAAATCAGGAATGGCAGAAGGAAGGACAATGATAAATATGGAATAACAATGACAAAGACAGAAGGCATGAATGAAAAGAAACCTGTAGAGCGAGATAAATGGCATGGAGTGTATGGAGTGTATGGTGCCCTCAGGCCGTACTCAGTTGAGAGCTGTTGTTATGACTCACTGCCCACTTCGTATGTGGGCGTAAAACTATACATGCCCCTTGGCTCCTCCGACCGCTAAGACAAACCCCAACGAGGGGCTCAAAGACTGTGGAGTGTTAGGATGCCATTGAAATGCTTTGGCTAATTTGCACAAAGCCTCTTAGAATGATAAATGCCTCTGACAAAGGAGATGGTTGGTTCTCACTTGGCTGAAGGAGAAGGGACCATCTTATAGTCTTCATTGTTCTTTGTCTCTTGCACAGAAGCCGAAAAGGAAAGTTTCATAAGTCTTCTGGCTTGAAGGAAATTCAGTTTCTACTTGTTTATGAGGTGACCAGGTTCAGATAGGCAAAGGCTTATCAATTCACTTACGACTATGAAGCATGGACACCCCTAGCTCCTGCAGTGGATGATTCCCATACACAACATCACAGAGGAGCAAAGGACAAGAATTCACATTAGAAAGCTGATGGTATTTTGGGAATGTATTCTCAATCAGATGACAAGGACACATGAGTGTGCAGTGGTGACGAAAGTCTTTTCACATGCTGACAGCTCCACCATCATTACACATTTTGACTTTTTGGCTGGTCGTTTGCTTGTTCATGGTGGTCTTTAGGCTACTTGGCCGTGCTAAACTTTACTTTATGCTTTATTGTCCAGCAGAAGAGCATACAACCCTGCCAGGCTGGAGGCATATTACTAATCACAATAACCACTGGACTAACCCCTAACCTTGGGTTCCGGAGTAGCATGGCACTCGCCATAAAGCACTTTGACTCCTCGTCAAGAGTAGTAAGCGCTATATAAATTCAATACAATACTCACTGTACAACGGGACATTGATGGTTTGTGGTAGCTGATTAATATGCCTTTTTAACTGTACCTCTGGAAGTGGTGTTTATGGACCACACTGTGACGATAACTTAAGTCCCCAATAAATGGTGTCCTTCAACCATCACTAAATGGGTGCTATATGTCTATTTAAGGGTCTCATTGAGAGCTGGCCTTTAAAAGTGTCCCTCTTAAATATATGCAGATGCCTGTGTGCCCAACTTATAGGTCCACCACTGCATCTGCTGGTACTGATATGGCCAGACACGCAATGACCGGTTTGGGATCTCAGCTATCAATAATGCAGGAACGTCCACCCTGTATAGGCCAGGCCTTTTGAAGCCATTTCTACCATCTCTTTTCTTGCCCACCAGTCACTCTGCAGAGTTGCCAATAGCTCATCAGGCTTGGCTACAAAAGTATTCTCGGGGGAAATTGCCCACATTCATACTGCAAGAAGCTCTTAATTCGTTACATTAATGTCCTGTTCTCACATTTGTTCCAAGAAATGTTTATATTTGTTATATTATTATATGGTTTAAACTTTAATATGCAATGAATTGGTAATTTGGCACTTGTCAATCAAATTAATCACTTGAACCTGCAATAGCTATTTGGACCATTAAGTTTTTGGTAGTCACTTCAACCTGCTTCGTTGAAACACGCGTGTATGCATAGAGATTTGCCTAACAGCCCTTGAGATTGTTTGAAATTATGTGAATCAAAAATGTAAATTAAAATGACCTTGCTATAAAATTTGCTACAGGAGTCAGCCACGGAATGCGCACTTTGGTGGTGTGAGGAGAGCAATGCATTTAAATGGCATCTCCAATAGACAAAGATAGACAAGCGGATGTGCTCTATTTGTGCACAAGCGCAAGATAAGAAAAGCACCACTCGCTAACTCATTATGCAGACCTCATCCTTCCAGTACTTTCTGTTCTTGTTCCATTTCATTAGGATTTTGACTTTGATAGTGCAGTTTTATCTCAGCTAATATGTTTATCTCCTGTGGATTGATCGCATGTAAACCATCACCATCTGAGCCTCATTACTAAGACAACACTAGGCAACATAAACTGTTTTTTATCAGCCTCTGCCTCTGAATGAGCTCTTTAGTGGGAGTGATAGGGAGTTTGGAGAAGCTGCTGTCAGCGGGTGCCCCTGTGGCCTTTTAGTAGAAGCGTAGAGGGCTGTTTTCTGCAGTTAGAAAGGGCATTCAGGACTTCTGAGATGCCTGGACTTTTATTAATCAGTGGAATATCAAGCAAAGGCTGTAGAGTTTGTCAACATCGTCAAGGCAACATTTCCAGCCTTTACAATCTTTAAATTAATGTATTTGTTCCTGTCTGTCGGAAAAAGGCTCTGAGAGCATTTTCAAAGCAAACAGGTTGTATTCACTATGCCTTATCTTGTCAATGGGTGCTTGCTAGTGATTTACTTGCCTCTCGACTGCTTCTTGCATAATTAAGAAGCCAACGCTGGACACTGTTATCAGAGTGAGAGCAATGGGCACTGCAGAGTTGCTGACTGTGGATAAACATAACCTATTGGCTTTAACCAACTAATGGTCCTGAGATCTATTTATGTCCCTGCCATCAGATAGACTCCACCCAAGTCCATCTCACCATGCAATATGAACACCACCACCATCACTAATTTTCACACTCTGCTTCTGAACCAGGACGCCCTTGGGAAGGGGATCAGTGTGCTCTATGTTATGATATGTTATTTAAATGAATTGAGCGCACAAATCATCCCAAAGCGGGTCTCTCGGCGCTAGAGCTTCCACACAGGTTAGAAGTAAAATTAACAGAATTTTTAGGATTAAAAATCCATGATTTTGAGGATTTTTTAAATGAAACTAGGTGAGAACAAAATCGTAAATGTAGTGGTATCTGATTCCGATGTGGGGGTGGGGCAGAAAGCAAAAAGAAAGGCCACCATCCCTGGCTGTATAAATGCGTCAGTGAGGTAGGAGTAGTTGCCTGCTAGACCTAAGAATGCGGGTCGGGATGTAGGTCTTCAGCTTGTTTTGCAGGTAGCATGGGCGATGGGCTTCACACACGAGTGACATTCATTCATTCATTCATTTAAAACCCTACTAAACCAACCCATCTTGACAATTTTAATGGCAACTATCAGGACACCAGAACACTCTCATGTGAGCCCAGATATAAACCCACACTTTGCCAACCAAGGACATGCAGTGGAGATACCTCTCCAAAATCTTTGCACTCTGGGCCATGGGTATGCGGCGCTACAGAGAAGCGTGTTACCGTAAAATCAAGTCCTATATATTATTTACACTCTGACAGCCATTTTTGTATCATTTATACTCTGACAGGCCCAGTATAGGGGCATATTAGCAAGGGCTGGCGATATAATTATCACCGCTTTAGCGTCCGTTTTTGGGCGAAAAGCGGCGATAATTATATCGCAATATCATCAAGGACACGCTAGCGCGTGTTTCCTTGATGTAGAGCCCGTTTTTTCACAGCCTCGCCTCGCTAATGAGATGCAAAAGAGGTGTGGCTGTGAAAACAACACATGTTAATATCGTGAAGGCAGCTTCGCGATATTAACAAGGAGGTGCAGCGATAAAGAGAATCGCGCTACCTCAGCCTTAACTCAGGAATTTAACACCTGTTAAATTCCTGACTAAGGCATACTTTTAATGGGATATGGATTATGCTGACAGGACCACAGGGTCCTATCAGCGATGTAATCGCTGTTTTCAATGGAGCATCGCTGGAAAACCAGCGATGTTCCATTGAAAACACCGCTATCGCTGAAATATTATCGCCATAGCGCTATGCGTTGTAAATATAGCGTTATCATGGCGATAATATTCAGCGATAGCTGGCGATAACTTTTCTATCGCTATGAACGGCCAGCGATAATTATCGCTGGCCGTTGATAATATGCTCCATAGTTTGTTGAGGAAGGATATGCCAACATGCCATAAGCACATTCACGAGTAGGAAACATAGCTTGTACGATTTCATTGAGTCGCCAAGTATATCAGCAGTCATTAGCCAAACCCCATGTAAGGTTTTTAAAATGGAGTTCAGTGAGACCAGATGCAGCAAAGGAAGAGCAACGACACAGCATGGGAACTTGGCACTAATTTAATTTTAAAGCATTGTCAACACAAAACAATCATAATGCACATATAGGTTTTCAAATTAAAAATGGTGCACATAATATAAAATAAAAATACGCTATGTGATATTAAAACCTGTACACGTTGTGACTTGTGGTGAATAAAGTAGAGGAAGAGAAGGATTCCTTGCAGTTGTGTAGTTTAGGAAGCCTTGTATCAGTCAAAGATTAGCACCTCTTGATTCAAGGGTGATACTTCCTGGAGTTTATGAGCATCTGGTGTAGTCTCTCCCAGGAGCTGCCCCTTCAGATGCATCTGAAACCTAGTGTGGTGAATGACGAGCCTGCAGCTCTCAAGCGTGTTCAAGGATAGTAGGTGCAGCAAACTAAGCCAGTGTTCCCAGGATGCCCCATGTCTGCCCCGTGTGATAAGTGACATTAGAAAACAGTTTAGCATTTTACGACAGAAGCACTGCACATTGTAGAATTTGAATTTCTGCTATATCCTTTAAAACTATAGATTTGGTATTGAGTGCTGTTGTGTAAAAAAGCAGCTGAGGGATGTGGAAGTCCTTCTCAAGCAACAACCACAATTCTTGTCACATTGAACCACAAAAGTCACTAAATTAACCTGTGCTTATCACTCTGGTAGCTAGCCACAAAAGTAGGCAGGCTCAACTTAGAGGCACTGTGTTAAGTATTTATGCAGCGTACAAACAGTAATAAAGTGAAAACACAAAACAAGAAAAAATCCCAAACCAACATATGAACACAGAAAACATTTAAATAAATAAATTGATACCAAAACATATTAAACACAATCAGTAGAACCTGAGTTATGAACTTTTATAGTTTTTATTGTAAGATAGTCTAAAAGACCTAAGCGCCAAACGTGGGTATTGGGTCGTGCAAGACTGGGGCAAATTCAAAAGTTTAGGCTATCAACAATCAAGCACGATTCAGATACTTGAGGTGGATTGGGCCCTTATTCGTTTTACCTTCAGACTTAGAAGAAATTTTGAAGAAAAGTTCCAGAATAGATAAAGTTCAGAGAGGCAAGGTAGCCGGCTGTTGTTTCAGGAGGATGCGTCGACTTCGGGGAGCCACTAGATGGAGTCTGGGTGAAGGTTTTTTTCTTTTGACTTTGTCACTTCTTTGGAAGTTGAACATTTGCAGTGGCACTAAGTTGCAGGCAGTACCTGACCTAGGCTTCATAATGTCAGATACATTCATTAATATGTCCTACTGACCAGGGTTTGCTGCTGCACAGAACATAGCAGGAGCTACCACGGTGCCCAGCTGAATTGGCGATGGACCATGTATGGGGCGGCAAGCAGGTAGATCACAGTCTTCTTTTGGTTTATGGACTCTTTTTGGTTAACATTTTTCAAAGCCCCAACTTTTAGGGCTAGACACGAGCAGCACCTTCAACACCACAACCAAGGATCCGGGACTGTAGGGCTACCACCTTTGGGGCAGAGGGGGGGTTAAGACCCACTCCAGCAGAGACCAGATGTAAGGTTTAAGGTTTCTGGAACATGTTATGTCCCTGCCACTCACACAGGAGGCCAGCCACCTAGCCCTTGGAGTCACTCTGGTATTCCTGCATTCAAGCAGCAAGGCAGGCCTCAAGCAGCTGGGCCGTTCTCTGGGGGCAAGGCAAGCCTCAAGTAGCAGGGCAGTTCTCCAGTAGCAGCGGGGCAGTCCTCTCTGGCACAAGGCAGACCTTTATGCACCAGGGCAATGCTCTGGGGTCAAAGAAAGTCTTACACAGGTCCAGGAGTGTACTGAAGAGTTGTTCTGAGGGTACAATATTTATGCCTGGTGCCAACCTTCGAAGTGTGGGAATCTGCTATGCTTCACCCACATCTGGTTATGAAAAGTTCCTTCCTTCCCCTATCAAGGCTCTGAGACATCTAGGGTCACTAAAGACTAGTGATAGGTTCCTTTGTGTATAATGTAGGCAACCCCTTTGAAGAGCAAGTGGGGCAGGGAACAGCTCTGCCCCCACCATCCTGCCAGAATGGCCAATCCTGGTGACACCAAACCCTTTTGTCTCACGGTCTGGGAGGAATACACAAAGTCTAACAGCTGGGTCATGTGACCCCGGACAATGGCACCAGGCACCAAATGGTTAGAACAAGTAAATGCCAACTTTCCAACAGTGGAATTTGCAGAATTGACACTTAAAATCTTACTTTACAATTAAAGAGGATTTTAAATTGCAATTCATTTGAGATCAAACATCACATTTCTGCTTGTTCCCAATCAAAAGTTAGCACTGATTAAATTTGATATGTTACCCAATCTTATCCTATGGGAGAGGTATTTATGCATTTTAGTAGACAAAAACAAATTTAGGATTTTGTAACTACCAGGACATGTAAAACTTAAAAAGGCATCTCCCACTTTTGAAATACAATGCAACCTACCATGTGGCCATTTAGGGTGACTTATATGTATTAAAACGTTTATGCCTGGCAAAAGGTTTATTTTGCCAGGGCGAACTGGCCGTTTAAAAAACAGCACTACAGGGTGCCATGGCAGGCCTGAGGTCGTGTTTTAAAGTGCTACATCAGTGGGTGGCACAATAAGTGCTGCAGGCCCATTAGTAGCATTTAATTTCCAGGCCCTGGGTACATGGTACCGTTTACGAGGGACATTCAAGTAAATTAAATTTGTCAATCAGGTGTAGGACGATTTTACCAAGTTTTAGGGGGATAGCATAAGCACATTAGCACTGGTTAGCAGTGGTAAAATGCACAGAGTTCTAATGCCAACAAACCAAATTGCAGAAAGCAGGAAGGGTATAGGCAAATGTTTGGGTGAAGACCACATCAAGAATGTCAGGTTTAAACTCTAAATAAGCTTAATTTGTAAAAAAATAAAATAAAGTGGTAGCCACATTTTGTTGCGAGGCCTCACAAAATTCCATTCCACCACTTGCATAGCCCACTTTAGCCACTTGTGTATTTGCATAGAGCATAACTGAACGGCTAAGGATGAGCAGCATATTTAAGCCTAAGCAGTTCAAAGAAAGAACACATCAGAAATGGTAGAAGAAAGTCCTGGGCATAAAGGAAAATTGCTTGGGGAAGGTCTAATGAGAGAAGAACATGTCGGGTGGACAAGGAGGGTGATACTTGTTTAATATGCAGCATCTGCTTGTTACAGGTTTACCATTTCATGCAGTTCTGTGAGAAAGCCAAAGCCTCCAGAGCCCTGTGGAGTGATGAGTGAGGCTGCTCCCACCAAGCCTAGCACTGCTCTCATGCTGGTGGGAGCAGCGCTCGGATGCAGCATCCTGATACTGTCGTCGGCAAAAGAAGAGCTAGGAAGCGAAGGACGTCTTTACATTTCTAATATTATTTTGCTCGCACACGCCCTCCCTCCCCTCCCCATAGATGCCAGCCGCCACTGAACTTCACATTGTTTAGGAAGATAGTGAGAATATATAGAAAATGTGCTCTTATTTTAGCTTCTGGAGTACCTTTCGTACGCTATATAAAAAAATCATGAGAGAAAACAATGAGAGAAAACATTTTTATCGCAAACATTGGTCAAATCCCAGCTGAAGATTCGCATGACATAGCCCTTATTTTTACCGCCTTACATTTGTTTGTCCCAGAGGACCCCACAAGGAGTTGATCATCAATCTAAAATTCTTCACTGCAGTCTCTGTAGAAGCTTAAAGATCTTTTGAGGTTCAACCAATGGAGTTTCCCTTCCTCTTTTGAGGGGTGAGGCGAAGAAAACAATGTTTGGAGTGTGTTAGATTCCCCAATGTGAAACTGGTGGTCCTCAACAGCAGCCTGCCCAGTAAAAAGGTGGCGTAGGCGGGCTACACCAAGTGAGTCTGAAGCTCATTCATATGGCGAGCTATAGTAACTGTAATGAGCAAGGCAATTTTGAAATTTAGAAGGTGCAGTGAGCAGCTCTGCCTGGGCTCAAATGGAGTGCACATAAGGAAGGTGAGGATCAAGTTAAGGTCCCACTGCAGCATCACAATCGGTTTTGGAGGGAACATGTGTGTCATACCTTTAACAAAACACCTTAAAACATGTGATTTAATCAAGTACAGTTGATCTCCTACATGCAAAAAGGGCAAACAGGCAGACAAATAACCTTTTTGTATGCCGAATGAAAAACCTTGCAGGGCTCGAGAGAAAACAAACAGTACTACATCAAACGCTTTGGCTTGCATGGGTTCTACAAACTTGTCCCAGCACCCAAAGTATATGGGATTTCTAGAGAGTTGTCTGGATGAGAGGATGACATCCACAATCTCGAGTGAAAGATTGTAGGCTGTGCAATCGCCCTGATCTGCTGCTGCAACAGAAGATCCTCCAGCAGCCTCAGGTAGATGGGAGGGCAAATAGTCATGACCAGAAGCTCTGGGTACCATACCATACACTCTTAGCCCAATCCGGAGCCGCTAGAATGACATGGGCCCAGTTATTGCTAATCTTTTTCAGAATAATGACAGGAGAGGTAGTGGCTGAAATGCATACAGGATTTCCATGCTACACTCTAGCCTGAATGCATTTACTAAAGATAGTGTTTTTGAAACACCAATGTGAAAATGTGCAACATTGCATGTTTTCCAAGATGGCAAACAGATCTATTTTGAGATACCCCCACTTTGGAAGATGCCCTGTTCCAGCTTGGGTTGTAGCCACGATTCATGACTCACTAGGAGCAATCAGCTGCGCTTCTTCGACCCTGGTGTTTAAAAAAACCTGCTAGGTGGCTCATGATTTTGTCAACGAGAGACAGTGGCGTAGCAAGGGGGTTTCGGTCCGCCCTAGGCGGCACGAGTTTTCGTGGCTGTGCCCCCTCCTCGTTCTTACCTGCAGCCGTTGAGGGGTGGCAAATGAACGCAGGCATCTCCAGGACCCCCTTACTCCAGTTCATGAAGGCAGAATGAAATGCTTCGCAGAGTCTCGGGAAGTCTTGCTGGAGGCTTCTTCAGTCGAGATAGAATCTGAGGCCATGATCATCTGGATCTGCAAACAGCATCTGCGGCCTGGGTGAAGTTTCTGTCCTAACTAAGTAGTCGAGTGACAGTCCTTATATGCTTAATCTTTGCAGGGATTGGAATTTCTGCCATAAATTGAGGAATGTCTACATAGATTATGTGCATCAAGGTGTGTATCCCAGATGTTTCCTTATGGCCATATAAGGTGAGAGGATGTCAATTTAGGCTACGCTATTTTGGCTATTTATGTTGTGTGGCTTTGAAAAGGGCACCTGTCCAAGACTGATGTTGCACTGGGGGGTTTTGTTGATGTCTATATCTGAATGACTTGACATATTCACAATCCTTGAAAAGATAGGCACAGACGACATCTGCTTCAAAGGCAACCTTGTTGTTGACTCTGCATAGTTTGAGGAAGAAGGGCAGCCTCCATTGTCTAAGATGGTGACCTCCATTACCTAGGAAGGATTCAGGGCTAGAGGTAAACAAAAATGAGACTGTAGCTAAAATGGAACCCGTACAGTATGTGTTTAGCAACATAAAACTAAAGGAAAGAAGCCTAAAGGCACGTGATTAAAATGGGTAAAATAATAGAATTGTTGAAGAAGATTTATAACATTCCTGGAATAATTTCTAAGCTAAATAGTCACCAAAGTATCACTGAAATTATTTAGGTTTGCAGAATAAAAGCACATCAGAAATGTGCATCTGATGAGATAGCAAGCCATCACTAGTTACATGTTCAATGACACATCTTCAAACTAAAATTAAAAAGGGCTATCTGCCCTGGAAAACATGATTTTTGCAACTGTTTCAAGCCAATAAAGAAGGCTGTGTCTTCTCAACTACCTTTTGCAAACTCTGGAAGTCTGGCCTGAAATTATCCATATGTAGTAGGCATTAAGCCCTCCCATTAGTGTGATAAACTTAGTGAGAATAGTTGTAGAAAGAGAGCAAGGATATTTTCCGATAAACAGTTAATATGCAGGCTATTCAGTGGTCATGGAACACAATGAGGTCTTCAGTAATCCCAGCCATCGAAAATATAGCTAATATGGTTAATTGTCATCATCAAAAATAAAACATGTTAATGTACAGCATCCATAAAGAGTTTCAGGGCCAGCATTTGAATAAGGTGAGTAAAGACAGCTATTGATAGCACACATTGCTATAAAAGGAGCCCTCCAGCCTTTTGCTTGGATCAATTCTTACATCCTTCCTGCCTGTTCCTTATCTTGCAGGGCAAATAAATATGTTCAGGGAAATGTACTGCATGACTTTGTGCCAGAGCTTATCCTAAGCATCAGACTTGCATAGGGGAGAGGAGCTGTAGAAACTGCTCTTTAGGACACAACTGCAAACTAAGACAGAGCGAGGCCTTTCCCAGGCCTCAGAAGAATACCAGCAATTATTTTAAAACAGCATTTAATTTTCAAAATAGGAAAATCAAAAAACGCTTTTGTAAACCCTGACAAATGCAGGGTTGTGTTACTAAGATTAAAAACAAACTCCTAGGCTGAAGATCCTATGGCAGTTAGGAGGAACGGTGTAAATTTCGAGGCAAGTTGAAACAGATATATCAGTAACAAGAATTGACAAAGCCAATGGGCACATCCTTGGCTATAGTTACGCATGCATAAGCCACAAAAATAAAAACATAATATGCTGTCACTTAAACATGGCCACCTCAGGTTTGCCATAAACATTTTAAATGTTAACACCATTCGCCGATGTGGCTTTTTAATTAGTGGTGGTTGTTTAAAAAAAAAATAAAGCCTCTCAGTTGTGCCATACATTTTATTATTTGTGAAGGAGACGAGAATATATCACCATATAAGCAATCACTCAAATTACAAACAAGCTCTATGTTACAATGCCACCTAAACACTTTATAACATCATCTTTAAAAAGGGGTGAAGGCAAATTAAATAGCCAGTATTTAAACACTTTGAGCTTGCTTTGTAAGTTAAGAGAAAGGCACTATTTGTATTCGGATATAAACGATGCGCACAGGTTTGTGCAGTCACTCAAAGGGAAGGGAGCCAAGGAGTAAAGTAGGATGACCCACTGTCCCATGATGCATGCTGTTGTGGGCGGTAGCAAAATGTGATTGGCAATTTAACAGACCAATGGATGAACACTATGTTAGATACTGTCGCCTTGCTTTGTGTTATATTAGGAGGTGAACGATTGCAGAAGTGCATGCTAGCCCGACAGCATAGTATCCAAAGTAAAGTTTAGCTGCATACTTTTCGAATTCAAACCCATTCACATGCCTAGGTTTTGAGTTACAACATCATAACTTGTATGCATGCTCAAAAAATTATTGGTTTTGTTTTCTGTCACCCCGGCAACATGGGGAGCCATGTTCAAATTCTGGCCTTTGCTCACCATCCCGTTATTCTGAGCAAATCACTTAATCTCCCTGTCTATGTGTTATGTAATATAATGGTATTGTATAGTGCAAACCTAGCCAAATGGTAGCACGGCACAGTAAAAAGGTCAAGACCCACCTCAAAATCAACAAGTGATAGGATTGGTACCTGGTTTTTAGACTTTGAATGCATTGTGATGTAGTGTTCTGTAAAAAGGTCAGAGCAGCATTGGGGTAGTCCGGATGGATATGGGGATGTTGTTCCCGATCCTGGGAGCATAGATAGAAATGGTCTGTTGTCTTGTTTGTTGTCTTTTTTTATATTTCTTAGTCTGCAGGTCTTTAGGGGCATATTATCAAGCCAGGCGATACAATTATCGCCGCTTTAGCGGCAGAAAACTGCAGCGAAAACGGCGATAATGGGCTTCATAATATGCTCTATGGAATTCCAATTGAAGCCCATGTTAGATGTCCTTCACATCTAACATGTACTCAGTGGGAAATAAGGAAAGAGGGCGATAACCCAACATGTCTCGGGGATTCCTATTCGGTTTGGGGAGGGACGTGACTAGTGCTTGCATGGTAGTCAACGGGAGAGAGCGTTTCTCATAGGCTGTTTTGTATAATTTTTCTAATCGTGGAGCTAATTTGTCCACATATGTGGAGAAGAATTGAGATGGCAATCCATCTAGTCCCGGCGTTTTATTATTCGGGAGCTCTTTAATGGGCGCTTTGATTTTGGATCTAGTGATAGGATTTTGTATCTCTTTTTGAGCTTCCAGTGGTAGTTTAGGGAATGGGAGACCGCGCAAAAATTCAGTTATGTGGCTCCGTGGGGTGGTATTAGGGTCAGTATACAATGTTTTATAATAAGTACTGAAGGACAGATTGATCTCCACCTGAGTGCGAACAATGGTGCCGTCCAAAAGTGTTATTTCTGGTATCGCGACTGGAAGGGGAGTGTCCCGTATGATTCATGCCAGTAGGGCGCCGGATTTATCCACCTCAACATGGCTGTATTGAATATATGCTCTATAATCTATTAGGCAAAGTTGTTCAAGGAGTTCAGCATGTTTGATCCTTGCTTCCTGTAATTGTTTTTGTTTAGTTGGGTCGGTGTTAGCCTCGTGCTCTAGAACACTCAGAGAGTCCTCGACCGAAGTAAGTGACTTATGTACTTCTTGTCGGGCTCCCACAGTTGCCCCTATGGCCGTACCCCTAATTATCATTTTAAAGGCTTCCCACTGAATTAGACGAGAAGACGCAGAACCTTCGTTCTCGGCAAAATAATTAGTGATGGCAGTGCCCGTCGTACTCCGAAATACTGCATCCTCTAAAGTCTGTCGCCACAGTCTCCACGTCGGTACCGGGGTAGACACCTTTCCCTATTCTAATACAATCTCTAGTGGGTTGTGATCTGATAGTGTTTTTCCCAGATATGTAGATTGGGAAATCTGGGGTATCAGAGATGTGGAGCAAAGTATCCTATCCAATCTGGTATGTAACTGATGTGGTGGAGAGTAAAAGGAGTATTCCCTACTATTTGGATTTTGAAAACGCCATATGTCATGTAGTGTCCAACCCGCAGCCCAGGATTGTAGGAATTCTGCTAGCTTGATGGTAGCCGCACCCCGAACCGGGGGATGGGAGCGATCCAGGTGCACATCTAATACAGAATTGTAGTCACCACCCAGGGCCCATGGAAAAGCAACCCAGTCAGATAATACTGTATTCAACCCAGTAAGATAAGTCTGCTGTTCATAATTTGGAATGTATACACTATCTATTACAATTGGTACACCGTCCAGCATGCCTTGGACTAATACATAACGGCCTGCTGCATGTATAAGCTGTTCCCCAGCACGAATGGCAGTCCATGTCGAACCCGAATAAGTGCACCTCACGCAGAATAGGACATATTATATATTTGGCCCTTCCATTTTTTGTACTTCTTAAGAACCCCAGAGTAGAATGGTCAGTTGTTTGTGCATTTGAGTCAATTGTTTGGTATGTTCTTTGTGTTGTGGCACTATGTCTAGTAATGTTTGTTTATTATTTTTTATAGTCTCGGATAATTTATCGTGGTCTGCACGTAAGAGAGTAAAGCCAGTGGTGAGAGTGCCAATTTGATGTTCAATGGCCTGATGTGATTCCCTTATTTCCTGCAAAAATTGATCAAGCTTATCAGGTGGTGGTGTCAGTGCTGTCGGGGAAACACAACTGATTGATGAAGCATGTGATGCTGAATCCGAGTCCCCTTGTACAGTTAGTTCTTCAGGTGGCATATTGGTCGTCTTCCCTTTGTTGCGCCCCATTGCTGCCCGTGGTAACCAGTTGTGGGTTGGATAAAGCATTCAGGGCAACAGCCACCAAATGTGCTGTCAGTACCAGTGTGTGAGGTCACCACCCTATTTATCGTAGTGCAATATAGTCTCCGAGTAGGTAGGTAGGACTTTATGGTATCGGGCGTAACTGCGGCTTCGCACAGGCAGGTCTTACTACATTCAGCTGCTATTTGTCATACAGGACAGGGCAGTTTAGTTGACTGTCCACTGATCCGTACACACACAATGATCTGCTATTCAAGCCACAGAGCTGCCTGGTAGGGAGTCACAAAGCAATGTGAACTTGGGCGAAAAGGGCGCGCCACCATTATTGTTGAAGTGAGTTTGATAAATATGATGTCCCACAGGTAAAATATTGAGATGCGCAGAGGGTTATGCGCTATTCCCTACAGCATACTTTGTCTCACATCCAGCGGAAAAGGAGCAAGGGCCGGCCTCAGTTACCCCATCTATGGACGCAGATAGGAAAGCACCAAAGCAATTCACCGTTAGCAGACTCTGGACGTCAGCAGGAATGTTCTTCCTCTTCCCCAGCGCACATGGGCAGCAGTGCCATGATATAATCCGCTGTCGATCAGGCCCCCACGAACTCGGGAGGAACCTTGTATCTGCCCAGCACTGTAAAAAAAAAAAGGGGGAAAGCTGTAGGGATATATAACACTGGCTGGTATCGGTAGCAGAGTCGTCCTATACACGCCAGTGTGTGAAGGCCGACATTAGCAGGAGGGCCCCGGTAGCGCTGCAGCCAGAAGTCGCAGCGACGCAGCAAATACGGTGTGCAATGGCGGCACGCCGCGGATCCCAAGTCCAGTACTGGTGCCAGGTAAAGGGTCATAAACAGGCACACCAAGTAATTAGAACCCAGTCGGAGCCTTTTAGCAGTGTGAGGCTAAAGAAGATCCAGCACACACAGGGAAATGGGCTGCATCCTACCTAGTGACCACACCGTCATCCGCTTCAGTCAACACGCATACACAGACGTCACCCAATGATTACACTGACACTTTATTTGTGGGTGAAGAACTGCTGCAGGTTTATTTCATACAACACAGTATGATAATAAAATTGGGTTATCTTACGGGCGATCCAGGGCAGGCAGCCCCTTGCTGCTCCGCCCGCCTGGTGAGCCAGCACACACGGTGGGTCGATGCCCGGCAGTGTGGCACATAATTATTTACAGATCATCCACTGGGTCACGTGATCTGTCTCCTACTCCCGCCCCTTCCGACAGGGGCGGAGCGTGTTGTGGCACACCCCCGGTTGGTCAGGCCCCCCAACCGCCCGAAGGACTAACGGGGCGCCGTCGCGGTCTTCCCAGAACCCCCTTCGGCTCCTGGACCTTGGCTCGGGCACCCTTACTGTGCCGGACAGGGGTACCCTTACTGTACCGCCTGTCGCAGAGGTACCCTTACTGTACCCGTCTGCATCCAGATCGCCCTGTAACTCTGCCTGCAACGCAAAAAGAAAACATTAAAACATTCCAATAACGCGCTGTGCCTGAAACGTGGGGTAAGTGGAAAGGGTGGGATAACACGTGTCCAGGCTGGAGCGGCGCGCAGGGAACAGAGGAGGAACTGGGCGAGAGGGCCTCCTAAGTATAGGGGGCGGGCCGCGCCCCCCGCCCCCAACGGCCCGCCTCCAGCTCCACACTATTGGGGGTCCTAACCCTAGTGGGCGTAGCCTCGCGCGCGAGGCAGCAAGGGGGAAGGCTCCGACGGGCGGCCACTAGAATGCTGCCCTGCTGATGTCCCACTGCTTGGGACGCGGGCAGCGGCATAGTGACCACACCGTCATCCGCTTCAGTCAACACGCATACACAGACGTCACCCAATGATTACACTGACACTTTATTTGTGGGTGAAGAACTGCTGCAGGTTTATTTCATACAACACAGTATGATAATAAAATTGGGTTATCTTACGGGCGATCCAGGGCAGGCAGCCCCTTGCTGCTCCGCCCGCCTGGTGAGCCAGCACACACGGTGGGTCGATGCCCGGCAGTGTGGCACATAATTATTTACAGATCATCCACTGGGTCACGTGATCTGTCTCCTACTCCCGCCCCTTCCGACAGGGGCGGAGCGTGTTGTGGCACACCCCCGGTTGGTCAGGCCCCCCAACCGCCCGAAGGACTAACGGGGCGCCGTCGCGGTCTTCCCAGAACCCCCTTCGGCTCCTGGACCTTGGCTCGGGCACCCTTACTGTGCCGGACAGGGGTACCCTTACTGTACCGCCTGTCGCAGAGGTACCCTTACTGTACCCGTCTGCATCCAGATCGCCCTGTAACTCCGCCACAGCTCTGGGGAGGCTACCGTCGCTGCCAGAGCCCCCCTCTCCTAATAGGTGTTACTGATGTCCCTTGCTAGCCAGTGCCTCTTGTACGTCAAGCAGGAACATGTCCATCCCTACCCTGGACAGGTGCACCCCGTCCGCCTCATAATACCCCTCCACCTTCTCCTGGATCAAAGCATGTCTGGTGAAGCCCATGCCCCTGCGCTCCATAAATTTCTGCATGGACCTATTAAGCCTCCTACGGGACCGCTCTACTGCCGCCGGGGACCTGGCCCCTCTCCGACCCTACGGGGGACGATTTCAGACCACCAGACCTCGCATGACCCCCCGGCTTGGCTAATGGCCTGCAAGTCAGTTTGCATTGACAGGAGCAGAGCCCTCCTCCCCCTGGCAACCAGGTCATTACCCCCTAAGTGCAAGATGATAACAGAGGGCAGGACCCCTACGACTGCCAGGCGCTGCTCAACTGTGCTGCGGGCTTCACTCCATTTCATGCCCGGGGGAACGCAACCACACAAGCTGTGTAGTAGCAAAGTTCTGCGACCAGTTCCTGTGTGCTGCCCAGCGTTCCAGCCTTGTGATGTAGGAATGGCCTACCAACCAGACCTGGGGACCTGTCAATAAAGCGTTGCGAGCCCCAGGTATGATTTCGTTCCTATCTTCATAGTTGACAGTGTCTCTATCTTGCCAATACCTGGGGCACGTCCGCCTTAATGACGGGATTACATCTGGCTTTCCGCTAGCCTTGCCCATTAACCTGTCAAATGTCTGTGAAGAGCAGCACGTCTCTGGTCATGCTCGTGGTCGCTCTCTGCTCTCTAATTATTGCTATGGAGCTGCGGGCATGCCATACACGGGTGTCTGGTTGAAGTATGCACCGGTCATCGACACTCTCCCGCGTGCAGTGCTGTGAACCGTTTGAAGTAGTACATCAGATTCAGACAGCCACCCCCTAGGTGGAGGCTTGCACTCCCAAACTTCTGCTCGTGTGAAACCCGGCCCATCTCCAGTTTAGTGAAATTTTGTAATTCACGACACTGACAACCCCAGGGGCCAAATACTGGGCTGTGTAAATGCGGCCCAAAACCCCCATGAACAATTAGCTTGGCGTGGCTGGGCATGCCTAGGCTGGCTGAAGGGAAAACCTTTGACCATCACTCCTGGCAAGATGTGCCAATGCTGGTAGAATAAATGGTTATCCTGCCCTCCTTACTTCCTATCTCAGTTCGACACGGGTCGAAGAAGAATGCCTCTCCTGGAGGTCACGGCCTTATCCTTGAAGCCTATCCATACAGCATTCTACCGGAAATCTATAGCATTGTTTTGTAAAGCTTTCCTGGTTCCACATTTGTTTGTGGTCGATATGCTCTCCCTCAGCTTGAACAACATCTTAGCTAATCGAATGCCTGCCTAATTCCCAGGGCTGTCTGGCTTAATGCTTTGCGCCTGGAATTGCCCCACCAAACGTAGCCTTGCCCAGGAACTAACCTGGTTGTCTCAACTTTCCTTTTAGAGCTAGGAATGCCCCCCGTGCTCCTTGTGCTTACTAAATGGACCCGCTCCTTAATTTCCAGCACACAATGCACTCAAATGTCATCTGGGCCCGGTGCCTCTCAAAAACAGTGACAGCCTCTCTCACCTTCATACAATACATAAATAAACCTCACAGGTCGCAAAAGCGGCAAGCCAGGCTAAGTCTCAGTAAACCATGTCACTCTGTGCTGTCCCTGGCCTCCCTGTGGGACAGGGAGAATAACCTCAAAGATGTTAAGTATGATAGACAAACCCAGGCCTCCGCCGGTCTCAAAGCAGCTCATGCTGCGGCCTTTCCTGTATCGACTAGGCTGCCACTATGACTGAGTTGCAGAAAATATCATACCAGCTGTTTCCGAATAGCAAGGCTAACGATGAAAGGCAGCCGCATCTCTTGACTGGAGCGTGGAACTCACCAAAACACCTACAAGATGTTATGTATGACACACAAACCCAGGCCTACAACTTGCCTCAACACAGCACAGGCTGCTGACTCTTCCATATACACTAAGCTGCCACTATGACTAATTGAAGGGAAACCTACCCCAGCTGTTTCCTAATAGCAAGGCAAAGATGAGAGACAGCAGCGTCTCTTAATTCAAGCGTTGAACTTACATTAATAACAGTGTTCGCTCAATTTCCGTGTTACACCTTTCCACAAGCTGACCATTGCATCATGGCAGAGTCTGGGTTTTAGGCTGAACCTTGACATATCTGTACACCTGCTGCCAGGGAGCATATATCTACCTATATACCTTCCCTCCTCCTGTTGCACCACTTGGGACACAACTTCGTCCCTTCGTACCCACCGGCATGGAAATAAATGCCAACGAGATTCCCCCCCCTAGTACCGGAGAATCCTAATAAATGCTGCATTATGGGACAAAGATACCAGGGAATAAATGCAAGGGGGGGCTCTCGAGTGCGTGTGAACCCATGTCCTTGCGGTTAGTAACAGTAGCTCTGTTCGAGCTAGAACATGCAACTTTATTCATTAAATCAATTAACCGGCAAAGCATGCCATTCCCCATCTGGGACATACACACAACCGCCTCTAGTGTCCTGCAATACCAGCTAGTCCGAATCTGGCTGATGAAAACTACCATTGGCCAAAAGCTAACTAAACTACACCATATGTTTCTCAAAACGCTTACCATAAACCGAAATGAGTACAGACTCGTCATAGATCACCCTGGTCCCCCAAACCTTTCCCAGGGAACTGGAGAGAAATGAACTCCAATGCGCAGGGCATGAAATACCAGAAGTTACTGATGACGACGTTTCCATGACCACACTCTCAGATGCATTTAATTTAGTTATATAGCGCACTCCTACCCGTGTAGGGTGTCCGCGACTTTGCATCTCACCCAAAACCCGCCGAGCCACTCAACCATCTGCATTGAATCAGTGTATAGGAAAGGAGACCTGAGCCAAAGGTCTCAAAAACTAGGCGATTCATGGCCTTCCCCACTAGCAGGCCGTATAGTTTAAGGCTGCTTGGAGTGGAGAAGCACCAGCTCGGTCGAGTCAGCCAAATTAACCCTCTTTGCAACACCAGTCAATGTTCTAATGATGTCTGCTTAGTGGTGTGGATGCAGCTCTAAGATGAGCGTTCGTAGCTCACTGTTGACTATTAGGGTTGTAAGATATACATTGCAAGTGACAAAAGGGGGTGCCTCCTTTGAACACAGTAACCTGCTGACCTCTATACATCATACGCACTCCAAAAATCTACTTGGCACACGTTCTTTGCAGCGGGCATATTTAACTCTCAGCACCACTACACTGAAGTCCAAAACCTCCACTATACAAATTCTTGATCTTTCTCCAGGAAGGTAACGAATCACACGAGTTATCCTGACCTGCATGTGGGGCCTGGAATTGCCGCGGAAAGAAACGCAGCACCGGGTGCTGCAAAGCAGTATCTAGATCAACATTAAAGACACCAACATATCCCGCCTCTGCGTGTTGGGCAGCAAAAGGCAACCATTCCAGTACGTGTAATCTAGAAGCACCAAAATGTGTATGTACGATCAAACCAGTGCAAACCGTCTTTCAGCATTCACGCAATGGCGGGGGCTGGCCAGAGCTCCGCCGGTTACACCAGCCCGAAGCGGCGCCCCACGGATGGCGGAACCCATCACCAGTTCCAGCAGCCCGACACCCGTGCACGCGTAGCGGCGACACGCACAAAATGTAACCCATGCTACTTTACCCAATGCACCAACTAGGATCGAACCGTTGACCTTCGGTGTTCCCACCCAGATATTGGGAATGTTTGCATCAACCCACGGGGCTGCTTTAGCTGCCGGCTTTCCAAACAAGGAACCACACCTGTAAAGCCCGAACACTCACGCGTCAGGGCCTCCAGGCGCCAATTTGCCGCCGGCTCCGGAGAAAAGGGAGACCGATTGCATTGCAATTATTACCATGTAGATGAGGGGAATGCCAGCCCCTGTTAGCAAGGGGTAGATAGGGTGATTTGCAGAATCACCAGGCTGCTCAGCGTCAAACCAGAGACTCGAACCCATATAGCACGAACTCGACCCGAACGGCAGCGGAGCGCTCTCCACGAGCACCATATCTACATTACTCCAGCAGGCGCAGAGAGACCAAGCGACACGCCCCAGAATCCCGGAAAGCGACCCCAAGACTCGGACTCCGGCACTCAGCCCCAAATTCGGCCGGCTAACCGCAGCGCCACATCCCCTCCCCGACTGATCCAAACCGATCGTCATACATAAAGCGCGATTCTGAACCGCCCCCGAGCGGGCCCGGAAAGGAGCAAGTGACACCCTTGATAAATCCCCCCGTAAACAAAGGTTAGGAGGTAGGGGACATAGCAAACAACTAAGAGCCCGGGCACCCACTTCGTCATGGCGATTACGTCAATTGACAATTTAAACAAATTCCATGTAGGGTGCGGGCCGCTGACCCTCTACCCCTCGCGTGCTAATCCAATGCTCGTCCATCCGGAACCGCTACCCATGAGTCGGAGCCCCCACCCGGACCCTACTCGAGGCACGGGGGAGTGAATGATTTGCTCTGGATCACAGGATGTAGACGCGACCACGAGGCTCGCAACCCGCTGTACCGCACCCGAGGCGGCCACGCCGCAGCCGGACCACCACCTCATCACGGGGATTACATGATTTCAAAGTGTATGCCCATATCCCCTTAACGGAGAGTGCGGGCTTCGATCCCATTACGTTTCGCGTGCGTGCAAGCATTCGAACCCACGCACTACTTCAGAACCGGCCCCCACGCCAAAATTGACTGGTTTCATCGTTATTGTACATTGTAAAGTATTTAATTAACTATAAACAGTACAGATTCCGTATTGCCACACTGTTATTATCGGGACAGGCGGAAATCACAAATATTTCTCCATTCTCGAATCCGCTCCAAGTCACCGAAACAAAGAGCACCTGACAGAACAGGGTCATCGTATGTGAATTCAAACTCAGAAACTCTAAGGTCAGCAAAACATTATCTATGTCCAATGAATCCAAGAACATCACGTCCCAATAACCCTCATTTAATCTCTGGTGCTGCAGACAAAGTTTTGTGAAGCCGCAACTAATCTATGGCCTTTTTCCAACTTATTAACGTTGCACTGAACTATAATGCACTGCCTCAGATGTGAAGCCAAATTGTACAACGTAGATGGCCACCAGATGATAAATTTCCACCCTTAACAAAAGACACATATCAATTTTGCTGTACTCTTGGGAAATAATAAAAGGTCTCTAAACGGTCAATTGTACCTTTTACCCAACTCACTCGCAATGTAATAATGTAAAATACAAATCAATGACAAATTTTGGATAGCTGGTAAACTCATAATTTAGACGCAGCAGTTAAAGCTGCTGGACACATTATCTATCAGGAGGCAGGAATGCGAGCGCTAGCATTGCAATTTGCCAAGATTATTAGCTGTGGCTGATCCCTACAACACACACACTGCCAAAATCGGGGCCTAGCGCCACATGGAATGGGGAAAGACGAGAGGCGGCACTGCCCCGCACTCCCCAATGAACACAGCGCCAGACCAAGGGCACAACCGCGTGACCGACGCCAGACCAGGAAGCAGGGCCACAGGAGTCTCACGGCACAGGAAACCAACGGCCTGAAAGCCCTGCACCACAAAGACCCCTCCCCCAGCCTCGCACCCACACTCGGCGTCCCCTGCACCCTACCCCGCCGCTTTTACGGCAAACGATCGGCAACTAGGGGGTGTAGGGTGACCAAAGCAAAAAATTCCTTTCCAGCGCCTTACCTTAAGCAATCGCGCACTGGGCAGCCGCTGGGACGATCGGCGTAAAAAGGGGGGGGGGGGGGCACCCGATCTGGTCCTCCCTACCCCGCTTACCACGCAGCACAGTTTGATAACAATTTAAGGCTACCTCCGCGACTAACCGAATCCAATGTGAGTGATATATCCGCAACTTCACTTAGTCTAGGGCCAGCCCATTATAAAATACAAACGCCTACCAACTCCGGCAGTCGGATCGGACAGTGTTTACAATTACATGCTGCCGAAAACAAGTGCGGACTCGACATCCAATGAGAACCTCAGAATCTGTGCAACACGCTAGGATTGGCCATGGAGCTCAAAAAGACTCCAATCCAAAGTCACCTTTTCCTTCCTGAGTCTGCCTTTTTTCTGAAGACTCCCAGAATATGTGCAGCCACGGCATTGGCTGCCTTGGCACCCGGAAATACTCAAATTACGAAGAAACGCCGGTGAGTAAAACGATCAGTAACGGAGAATTGCGTGAGCTATGGACTGATTCAAGGAATTTGCGAATTAAATCAATAACCTCCAATGTCTCCGGGTGTGAGTCCAAAGGCTGTTGTTTCCTAAATTTAAGGCCAGCGTTCGATTGTTCAATCGCGCACTGGGCAGCCGCTGGGACGATCGGCGTAAAAGGGGGGGGGGGCACCCGATCTGGTCCTCCCTACCCCGCTTACCACGAACAATTTAAGGCTACCTCCGCGACCGCCCTGCCCGCAACCAAAGAAACCCCGCACTGTTTACCACCGTGCCTGACAGTGCCCGACAGACTGCGACATTGCCGTAACGCATGCAGTGCGTGGAGAGAAGGGATCGGATGCCGAAATGAGACGGTGAAAAGCGGCAGACCCAATAGCTATGCCTGAGAGACGATCGCGGGCCCGGGTACCTCGCAGGCGGTTGGCAGTGCAGGCATGCCACCGCTGCTCGCAGAGTGGCAAGGAGAAAGCGAGGATGCAGAAAATCGAGGTGGGGAGAGCCGCGTGCAGAAAGTTAAGTGCCGCAAAGACCACTGCGTGTGTGGAGAGTCGTGAAGTGCGGCCTACCTGAGTAGAGGTAAGCGCATCGCCGGATGAACTAAGGAGACTCCAGGTGCTGGGAGCCTGGTAACATCCCGGCCGATAAACTGCGAAAAACTGCGTGTGGCCCACTGAGAGACAGGTGCGCGGCAATGGGCTACGAGTCTAGTGCACTGCTGGGACTGGGCTGAGTGAAGGGACGCTCTAGAGAGTTGCTGCAGCCCCTTGACACCCCCGGGAAACCCGACCCGTAGAGCTTTCCAGGCCTGTTTGAGGCGATCCTAGCGTCGAAGCATAACCAACACCATTGTCGATCCCTGTCCCGCAACTAACCGGCACCCTGCCGCTTCCGACCCTGCGCGACCATCTCCGCCCCCCCCCCCCCGTGGTATCCGACCACAGGGCCCCAGTACTACCTGGGCTTAACCCAGGGACGGGGGCCGGGGGGGGGAGGCAAGCATGGACATACCGTAATGACGAGCGGCGACGACGACGACGATCCTGATAACACGTGTCCAGGCTGGAGCGGCGCCCATAGAGCATAAGTTCCAAAACCTCCAATCTGCAGCTAAAAGTACGTTTTCCCAGGGTCCTGCTCACCCTCGGAACAGCCACAGGTCTGCAAGGGTGGTCCTGGAGCCAGGCAGGGTAAATCACTGAGGTAACTGATGCGCGGTCTCCGGCTGGACACTCCCAGGGAGCTGCGCCCTCTCAGCAGCAGGGCTACGCAGCACAAGCTGGAGACTCCAGTTGTATTTCGGAGCAGTCACGGGTCTCCGTGAGGCTGCTTCAAAAGTCGATCGATGCCAGGAAGTCTCGGCTGAGCAGAGGGGAGATTTCAGCAGCGTTGCCCCAAGATATCACAAGTAATTGCGATATTTATGTGGGTCCCGGCCGGGAGCTTCTTTAGTGTGCAGTCACCATGTTCGGCGGTTAGCCACGCCTCCTTTGACAATGTGCTCCTTGAGGGTGAGGTTGGTGTCCAGGGTGAATCCAGGTGACTTAGCATTCTGTAAAAGGTAGGGTTCAAAGCCATCAAGGTTCATGTAATTGAGTCAACATCGCACTGCTTCTAGTTTGTTGTTCTTGGCAAATAAATAGAATTGTGTCTTGGTTGGAGCTTCAGATAGGCACTAAACATCCAGGTCTGAAAGATGTGCAGGCAGTGTTGGAGGTGTTAGATGCCTGAAGCAAAAGAGGTTTTCAAGTATAATTCTGTATTGTCTACACATTGGTGAATCTTGATACCGTCATATGTACAAAGAGCGCCATGTGGCTTCTTGTAAAGGTTGAAGATGACAGGGACCAGAATGTAACCCTGGGGTACTCTGCAGGTGACAGGGATGTTTTGGAACCTGGATTAGGAACCTAGAAGTGCCTATATGAGCAAACTGATGTTGGTTGCAAAGGCAGGAGGAGAGCCATTCAAGGAAAATGCTGGCACATCCCATTTTAGACTCTGGAGTGCGTACAAGGGTTGGATAGTTGACTGTGTTTAACACAGCTGAGAAGTTTAGTGATATCAGGAAGTGGGGTTCCTTTTTATATATGGTCAGGAGAGCAATGTTTTCATGTGTAAATAAGCAGTCTCTGCGCTACAGCATGATCTGAAGCCAGACTGCTAGTCATGCATGAGATGGTTTTTATTGATATGATGTTGGAGTCTTACATAGACTGCTTTTTGAATGATTTTGCCAATGAATGGTGGTGAGTGATAGGCCCTAGCTAGCGAGGTCATCAGGGTCTAGCATAGGTTTCTTTAGAAGTGGGAGAATTTAGTCTGTCTTTAGAGTTCCTGTGAAGATGCAGTGAGTGAGGGAAGCATTGGTAATGGTGAGTAGTGGTGAGAGAAAATCCCCAGAGGGAGCTTTAATGAAGGAAAAGGGTAACACACAATCTTCATAAAATGTGGATTTGAGGGAGCAGAGCTTTTATGCTAGTTCTGTGAGTAATAGTGCTCTGAAGGCTGACTATGGATTGTCAGAGAAGAGCTGGGCATAAGAGATGAAGCAGGCATTGCAGTTTTCTGTGGGGAATACCAGATGGATAAGTGGATGAGGAGATGTGAGAATTCATCAGTGAAGTCCTTATTATTGTTCAGGATGCCTAAAGAGGCGATAGAAGGTGGTGATCGGAGTCGCAGAGACTTGGAAATGAAAAGTCATGTGCCCAAATAAATAAATACCTGTGTAACATAGTCTGGTCAGGGCCAGAGCACTCTAATTTCCCTGGGCCAAGTTTATTCTCGGTATTCACATTTCTGTTGAATTGTGTCACCATTCCTAACACAACGTACATGCACACAATGCAAAGAATTAGGCCTCACTTCCAAGGTCCCTCTTAATTCTCCCACGCCAGAAACAAACAGTTAACACCGTAATCTGAAATTACAGGATCCATATCAACACTGAACATTTGTGGCAACCAGAAATGTTGGCAGCTTCAGCAGCCAAAATCTCCAGGAGAAACCGAAGCAGAAAATGGGAAATTACCAAAGGTATCATGTCTGGAAATATCAATTCCCAGTTTATTTCACACGTCTCAGGAGACCCAAAGGGTCCCACTGTATTCCACTGTATTTTGGCCCCTCGGTTATTGGTATTTCCATTATCGTTAAATCCATGGGGTTCAGTTAAGGAGTAGGATATGGTGACACTGAGAATGCGTCAATTTTTTTGAGTAACAGCCAGATTTGTAATTGAATGTTTCTATTTCTACACACACCATGTGTGAAATAGATATTTCTTGAAGGTTCCGCACACTCAGTTTGGTGTAACAAACAATTTGTAATGACTGTTTAGGCATTCTGATCATTCATATTGTTTACCCCTAGGAACTGTAATGACAATTCATGGGAACACTAGCCAGCAGTTCCCTAAGTCCTAAATTACCTAGGCAAAATGTATACACAGTTGCACACTGTGTGCATTTTTCTTCTTCATCCACACATGTATTTATGACTTTTACATTTTTTATGCTTAATGACACATTCCACAGTATCGCCTGAACACCACAGCTTCCAAACCAAATAGAGTTATTTTCAAGACACATACAAAGTCACCTCGGGATCCTCTCTCAGGTTCACATCCACGGTATCAGTTTAAGCAGGTAGGGAAAGGTACAGGCATACCCTGTTGAATTTGCACCCGTTTATAGCAGCAGAAGTATTTTTTTAAGTTTCCTCATTGAATTAGCTTTAGTCTCTTATAAGCGCTTAAACTCTCTCTTGTGTTCTGTTACACAATCATGGGTAGGACACCAAGAGCGTGGCTATCTTCGTGTACACGAATACTCAGTTGTACACAAAGTCACTCACACAAATACACATATGATTTTCAAAAAGGTGGCTTGCATGGTGGAGGGACCATATAGAAATCATTTAAATGAGGTGCTCAGCTCCGAGCATCACCCAAATATCTTGAAAAAAGCTTCCATTCTTCCCCTGGTGAAGAAACCCTCCCTGGACCCTAAGCTTGTAGAAAGCTACAGGCCAATCTCCTGACTTCCATTCCCTGCCAAGCTGCTTGAAAAGAATATAGCATGTCACAACGCATGCTATTACATTGCGTGCTTTTACAAAGCAGTCGTTACAACGGCTGTGTTGTTAGTACATGATACCTTTACATCGCAAGTCATTAGAACGACTTGCTGTAGGGGGCGCGCTGGATTTAGGAATAGAGTTATTTACAATCCCTACTCCAGTTTGCGCAACAGTAGGGAAGGTGTTGCGCCCCCTACAGTAAGTTGTTCAAATGACTTGCGATGTAAAGGTATCGCGTACTAACAGTGCGGTTGTTGTAACAATCGCGCTGTAATAGCACTGCGATGTGATGACAGCGTTGTAAACGCTGTTTCCCCTAGAAAAGGCCATGAATGAAGACATTCTAACTTTTTTGGACACGTATCAACTGCTAGATTCTGCCCAATACGGTTTCAGAGTAAAACATTGTACGGAATCAGCTCTTGTAGCTGCAGCAAAGGAAGTAAGAATTAGGGTGGATAATTACAGCAGAGCAGCAGTAATCCTACTGGATCTCTCCCGGTCCACCATACGCTACTCATTAAGCATCTGTCTGCTTTAGGTTTTAGAAATTATGCACTAACACTGCTGAGGTCCTTTCTGGCAGACAGAACACAGTGAGTGGAGATGGGAGACGCAAAGTCAAAACCTTTTTTGCTCCCAAGTGGGGTGGCCGCAGGGCTTGGCACTCAGCCCCACTCTTTTTAACGTGTATGTTACCCCCCTGGTAAAGCTCATCCACAGTTTCGGTCTGACGGTACTGTCCTATGCGGACAATACACAGATAGTGGTATCCATCTCATCGCAGGTTGAGAAAGATGCACACAATCTTTGCAGATGTATGATGGCAGTGGCGAATTGGATGCAGAGCAATTGCCTCAAGTTAAATTTGGATAAAACTGAGGTATTGCTCTTTGGGAAAGAGACCTTCTTTTTTGGAATGCGTACTGGTGGCCGACTGAGCTGGGCAACCTTTTGAAGCCTGTGCAGAAGGCAAGAAACCTGGGAGTAATTTTTGACACTGAATTGTGCTTCTCTGCTCAAATTAATGAAATAACTTCAGGTTTATTTTTCATGTTGCAAGTCCTTCAAAAAATGGTCCCGTACATTCCATTTGACTTACAGAAGACTGTGATAATGGCCCTCATCACATCTAAAATGGATTACTGTAATTCACTTTATCTTGGCACCTCCAAATACCTGCACAAAAAATGTAGTCTCTTCAGAACGTTGTAGCACGAACCCTTCTGGAAATTCCCACATTTAAACCAGTCTCTCATTTATTGCATGGTCTGCACTGGTTGCCACGGGAGAAGTCTTATGCAGAAGGCTCTTTACAAGACAGGCATGCCAAGAACAGTTCTCATGGTACAAGCCTGGCAGAAGTTTCAGATCTAGTTCTGAGTTCATGGTCATGGTCCCTGTGAGAAGTTGGCCTGGCATATGCTGGTCACTAGTTACAGTGGCCACCTTGCACCAGTCCAATTCGACTCTTGTGGTAGATAGGTTCAAGACAACCTTTTAAAGAAAGCTATCCTAGTGGTAGCTGTGGAGAGCAGCCTTCAGGCTAAGTCTCAGAGGAATGTAAAGCAGCTTGTTTTACCTTATAATCTCTTGAATTACCAAATGAAAGGACCCCACACAGGTTTATATATCAAATATATATGTATTTATTACTAGACACACTCTACTAATCTCTTTATGAGATTAGAAGTCAGGAACATATGCAAATATCAACGTTTCACAGTAAGTTACGCACAAATATGGCTGGGGCCCTAGGGGCATACCAGACCATATACTAAAAAAGAGGTTTAGGAATGTCGACTAGCAAGGGGATAAGGCCTAGAGCCTATAGAATCGCTGGGGCTTCACTAATCCACCCAATGCAGGTAAGTAAAGGACCCACGGGAGAAGCGTGCAGTGTGAGAACACAGCCGCGGGTTCCCTATTGATTTCAAGGGAGCAAGTCGCGGTTGGATTTTTAAAGTTTAAGGGTACTTCTAGAGAGTCTACAAGCAAGCCACTTACAAGGTAAGTAGTTCGAGGGCCAACACCCACAGGAGCACCGGAGTGCACGAGTTACCTCACCCAGGGAAGCCAGGTGCATAGGTGTCTTTTTGTGTCGGGTTGCGTCGTCGTTTTCAATGGAAGCCGAAGAAGTTTTGCTACTTGTGAAGACCGGAGAAGTGTCCGGTGGAATCCAAGGCTGGATTCAAGATGAAGAAGACCTGAAAGCAGAAGGGACAGTGTTCACAGTCACTTGCAAGTGACCCCGGGCCAGGAAGATGGATGCCCACGGAAGTCGGTGATTTCAGGTGATCAAGGGTGTTTTGACTCTTCAGCCACGAGGTCCAGGAGGCGTCAACGATCACCAGGAGCTGGATTCGGAGTGCCCCACAAAGTCTGCAGCTTACTGAGGTGTTGTCAGCCAGATTGGAGCCAACAAGCCTTGGCAACAGCAAGTCCCTTGGAATGTGAAGAAAGTCAGCGGTGCAGACCAGCAAGGTCTGAGGGACTCACCCAGTGAGGGTAAATCAGGGCAGTCCTGGAGCAACCAGAGGAGCCCTTTGGTTTGATGAGAAAGTCTTCAGGGGACCCACAAGCCAGCCGGCAAGGGATCGCAAAGATGCCTCATGAGGATTTGCTTCTCAGGAGCCCACGGTCACTCGGGACAAGGTAGGCCTCTGATTTTCAATGGAAATCCTGCTGGAGGCTTGGACCATACGTGGTCCAATGCACAAGTTCGTAGAACGTCGTGAAAGGGTTGCACTTGACAATAGTGCACGGTACCCGGGTATTGCTGTTCCTCATCACTCGGGGGGTCCACTCGCCTCACCCTTGCTGGGGACTCACAATGGCCGTCAAGAAGTTCAGGAAATCCACTTCCAGGCCTGCAGGGAGTTAGTACTCCAGCGGGAGAGGGAAAGTTTGGGACCATTGATTCAAGTTTTTGGTGCCTGCCAAGCAGGGTAATCACTCCTTGACTCCAAGGGAGATTCTTCAGTCTTCCAAAGGTACTGTATTGTCGAAGGTCCAGGATTCTTCTTGTGGAGCGTCGTCCAGGGATATCTAACTTGCAATGACAAGGGTTCCCTAACTTATACTAAAGGAAAGGGAGGGACTAGCTCTATGACCACTCCTCTGGGAGGCTCAGGGGAGTGGGTGGTTAGATCTCCTCCACTGCGAGTTTCAGTCAGCAGCAGGAGGGCAGCCCAGTGTCTGTGCTGGTGGCATCCATTTTGTGATAGTAGTAATCCAAAGGGAGGGACAAGGGGCTTTATTTAAGGAGGTCCAGCGTACATGCCCCAGAAGTCTATTTTCAAAACGGGGTACGGAGTTCCTCAGATACAGGAAGAAAGAGATGAGGACCAAGAAGGGGACCAGAATTAGTCACCAATTGGTTATGAGGAAGAATAGAGGGGAGGGCCAGGGGAGTGCCCTTTGCGGAACTAGAGCTCTCACACACCCAGCGAGCTAGGTGTCATGCTTCATCATATGAGCACTGCCCCTCGTCAAGTCGGCGCTGCAATCCTTGACGGGCTCCCGAAACCGGGGGTCTTTATCGGGGATCTTTTGTTCCTGCCGATATGTGCTTGGGGGTGAGGGGCCTAGTGTAATGGATGTAGCAGGAAATGGAAGTGTTAAAAAAGGTTAGTCAGTCCTAATCATGTTTTTATTCCGAAGGTAGACTACCCTATTAAAAGTGGTGTAGAGTGGCTAAGTCATAGAATTAAGGTGTCTAGACGTGAAGCTCTACTCTAAAGGATCAACATGTTTCTTGCCAAAATTGTCTGGAGGATCAGGGCAATTCATCAGGATCAAAAGCTGTCTACATAAAAGTGGTAATGTGAACTCTACATACCACGTCCTAGGTTGCTGCCCTGTAAAGATAAAGTGACAACATGAAGAAATAAAAACAACATCTCTTTATCTAGTACATTATATGTCAGGAATGGCGTTATAAAAATCACTGTGTAAAAGGTGTATAAAACAACATGATAATAGGTGCACTATTTCAAGGGAGCAGTGAAGGGGGTGGTGGTGATGATCTATAGCTACTAATAAGCTAGTGATACTCTCAAGGACAAGCAGGGGTTCACTCACCTAGTATATTGACTAGATAAGCTAGCAACGGTGCTGGCGGTTATGAAGGACACCGATTGGGTCCTACAATAAAAAGGTACATAAGAGAAAGAGAGCATGTCAAATTGAAACCACGTGATCTGTCGTAAATAAAAATTCCTTTACCGGGACTGAATTTGATACAGAAACATTATAAAATAGCTCAGTAAAATGAGAGGCAGAATCCGTGATATTAGAGTTTCGGAATGGGCTTTATTCCAATAATCGATTATAATCGGATGCTTCAAGTTCCATCACCACGGGGGTTCAGGAAGTGAAGTACATACTTTATTGACAAGAAGTAACTTTTATAGTACATACATTATAATGAAGTGAATACAGTAGGCGTAACAATTGATAAGGACATTGACGTTTGGTCTGCGTAACCGAAAATGGGTGTAATAATGAGTAAAAAGAAACATGATTGGTTATGATGTAATACATAGGTGGATCTATAAGATAATACTTGGCATAGATGCGCGCGCAGCAGTATGACGTGTAATTGACGTGTAACTAGGGGGTGACGGGGCCTTGACATTTAGCTCTATATGTGGAGACGAGAAGTCTGGGGGGTCAAGTCAACCTAATCCCAAATCATATCTAACATCCTATGTTTAAAGAACTATGTTATCCACAAAAGAAGGACTCTCGGACAGAATCTATTCTATACTGACTGTGCGTGCGTGTACAAGCGTCTAAGTGTCTACACTGAATGCGAGGGGGTAGGAATATTCCATGGTAACAGGGCTATGAATTACTTGCATGAGGACAGAGAAGTTGGGCCTTTTTGCTTGGTAACTGGAAGAATGTTTACTTAAACTACTAGGCAGGAATGCATCGGCTGAGGGGGAAGCAGATAATTCGAAGGTGAAATACAGTTCTTGGCAGAGAGTAGGCTGATGTCAGGCTTCGTGAGCCGCGCAGAGAATGAGACAAAGTTCATGGTCACAGATGCAGGCTCGGACTGGAGCTTTCAGAGGCAGAAGGCAAGAGGAGTTTTGATGACAGAATCAGGGCCTACTTGCCTGGACTGTAAAGTGGCATAAGTGAACCATATAAAGCCGGTGGCCTTTCATATTTAGGAATGGAATATCCGGCCTATTCATGGCGGATCTGTCAAAGGACATGTTGACGGTGGACGCACATGTGTTTGCGTCTTCATAACTGGAACTGGAGGGAAACATACATGTACTTGTGACATGCACATGGGACCGTTGGGGTCCAAGATAGGGGACATAACTGACCAGAAAAATCCATAGTTCCACATTCCCTCCTTGTCCCCTACTTGCCCTTCAAGAGATATCAATCTTCATCAATCCATTGATCTGTTCATATAGCATCATTTGTTCTTCTTTCTTCTTCCGGGATCTTGAATGAAAATCTTGATGTGGAATGCACGATGTGGCACACAGACCACAAATCGCTGGTCCACATTGTAGACATAGACAGCAACTGAATAGTATGAGAAGGCCAATACCTAGGAAGGATAAAACTCTCCATCCCCAGGCTGATACCGCATTCCAAAACCAACTGGACCAAGTCCAAGTGCCTGGGTTCTGGTGTATCTGGCTTACAATCTTATGAAGGCGATTGATGGCTTTATATACAGATGGCGAATTTTCTGGTATGAATACGCAGCAGCTTGATCCGATGACCCTACAAGCTCCGCCCCTATCAGCCAGGATGACGTCAAGGACAAGACGATTTTGAAGCACAACAATCCGCATAGCAGACTGCTCTTCCGTTAAATTGCCTAAGGCGGAAATAGTCTCATTCACTACTGCTTCAAGGGTTCTAGTTAATCTACGTATCAGCTTACTGTTAGTAACAGTACCTATATAGGGAAAGATGCCTTTATTAAAATCTACATACTTGTCCCATGCCGTCTCAGTGTAATCGACAATGGGGAGATCTCTCCGTTCTCTGTTGTGTACTAAATGAATATTTCTGTAATAATCAGGAGGAGCTAGGAAAACAGGTGGCAAAAGGAATGCAATGTAGCAGGTACCATCCCAATCTAGGGGTAGACGCATATATGCAGTCTGACCACATATAAAGTAGGAGTGGCGAGAAGCTCTAAATGAAGATTTTCCTTGATCACTGAATTCTACTATAGTAGTGCATTTACTATGGCCCATATGTATGGAACCAACCTTTCTTACACACAATTCACCCTTCGCTGGAAATACTGACATGGTGGGTAAGACTAGTTCAATTTCAGATACGACATTTAGAATCATGAGATTAGGTGTAAAATTACCTAATCCATATACTTCATTTTCTAGATCAGTTCCTGTTCTTTTGGGGCGACCCTCCTTGTCAGGGTAACAGACCTTGAGTAAAGCTAGGTTCAGATTTCCCCATACCCAATGATCTCGGTAAACTGCTGTGTCTGAGTCTATGGAATTAATTAAGCTAAACCATGCTCCACAGGAGCCATTATGTGTAAATGGATGTGGAAAGAAAGGCAGGACTCCTTCATAATTCTGATAGGGAGGGAGTCGGCCACACACCCAACAATTGGTGGCATTACTAGTCTGATGGGAATGATGTAACATACTAATGAAAGTGTTATTGCGCAGCGCAAGTCTATAAGACAATTCATGCGGAGGTAAGTCACTAAAAGAATGTTCAGCAGCAACATTATAAACATGTCTAGAAATAGGGTAATATATGTGCAACAACATACTTGTAATAATTATTGAAAGACTCAATAAAAACAAAATTAATAATGTCACTATGCAGTGGCTACGCAGTGATTTACAATACGCCTGTCGTTTCAACATTTTTCGGGTATTTTCTCTACTCAGGTCCAAGGGATACATGTCAGAGACAATTCAACCGCTTCACCTTGGAGAGGACTTAAACAATCAAATTGCTCGACTTGGTGGGCCTAAGCTTTAGTTTGTAATTTTCAGATTTGTTCGGTTCAACAAAAGGGAGTTTTGTATCAGTCTGTGAGGGGGTGCAGGGCACAATGTCTATATCCGAAGATAGTCCATGAAATTTCTTGATGTGGTTTGAATGAATCCAGCCCTTGCGGCCCTCGATCTTCACGGCTGTTCTTGTGGTCAACAGGACCAACTTGGGTGCTTTCCACCTGGGCTCCAGCTGAGTCTTTCGGTCGAAATTCCTCACAAATACAAGATTACCCGGAACAACGTCATGGGGTTTCACCTCAGTGTTGTCGGGAAAGGCTGCAGCTACCTGTGAACGAGAAGATTGTAGTGCAGACATCAAGGAAGCCAAGTAATCTGTCAGCATATTACAGTCAATATCAGTTATTTTGCGTGGTATAGGCGTCCCCCACATATTCGGTGGTCTACCGAAGATCACCTCATACGGGGATAGCCCTGTTCGAGAGTGTGCTACCATTCTCATGTAAAAGAGTGCAACTGGTAACGCTACTACCCAGTCGACACCTTTCTCTCTGCATATTTTGGACATTCTAATTTTCAGTATCTGGTTATGTCTTTCTACGAGACCTGCTGCCTCGGGATGTCGGACACAGTGGAATTTCCACTGATATCCTAACAGAAGTGAAACGTGTTTCATTAATTCGGATGAGAACGGCTGGCCGTTATCTGAGTAAACAGCACGTGGTAAACCGTATCGTGGGAAGAATTCTCGAACCAACTGTTTGGCAGTAGTCGGGGCAGTGTAATCTGAAACCGGGTATGCCTCCGTCCAACGGGACAGAGCGCAGACAACTACGAGAACATATTTGAATCCTCGACATCGTTCCATCTGGATATAGTCCATCTGGAGTACTTCAAAAGGATGATTAGGAGTATGAAATCCACCCTGTTCTACGGGAACGCTTTTTCCTGGGTTGAACTGACAACAGATCATACAGGTACGGACCTTTTGTTTTGCTGCTGCTCGTAAATGTTTATTGAACCAAATGTGTTGAATGCTGTCTAGCATAGCTTTTTCTCCTAGATGTGCTGGACTATGTATAGTGTTAATTATAACTTGGACCATTGAATCAGGAAGGAACCATACAGACTTTTCCTTCATCATCCATCCTTGGTCCGTTTGGATCCCTCCTAATTCAGTCCATTTCTTTATTTCGTCTGGTGTAGCATGTGTCTGTATGTCAATTACGTCAAGAGTAGGATCTTTAACTGTCATACAATGTGTCGGTGTCGGGACTATTGTCTTTGTCATGTCGGGGGTTTGAGTTTGAGCAGTCAGTTTAGCTGTTCTGTCGGCTAGATCATTGCCTTGGGAAATGATATCAGTAACCTTCGTATGGGCCTTACATTTCATAATTGATATTTCAGTGGGTAGATGTATTGCATCTAATAATGCATGAATGAGGGGTCCGTGCTGAATGTGGGCACCGTGGGAAGTTAAATAACCTCTCTCTCGCCACAGCACGCCGAAGTCATGTACAACTCCGAATGCATAACGTGAGTCAGTGTATATGTTGACTTTTTTATTCGTGGCTTGAATACAGGCTTGTGTCAGAGCGATAAGTTCTGCGGCTTGAGCTGACAAAGTATTTATACGATTAGTTTCAATGACTTCAGTATCTGTTGTGACTGCGTAGGCGGCTACTAACTCTCCTGTACTTGTTCTCATGCATGAACCATCTACATACAAGGTCAGGTCTGGATCTGACAATGGGACATCTGTCAAGTCTTGTCTGGGTTTTGTCGTTATAGTAATAACTTCAATACAGTCGTGGGCTAGTGGGTCTGTTCCGACTACTGGTAAAAGTGTGGCAGGATTCAATGTGTTACAGCGTCTGATTTCTATATGTGGCTGAAACAATGTAAGCTCGTATCCTGTAAGTCGCGCTATAGTCAAGTGCTGTGTTTGCGTTCTATTTACAAGAACCTCTACTGCGTGTGGTACTTGAACTGTCAATGGATGTCCTAACACTATGGCATCGCTTTGTCTGATTGCTAAAGCTGTTGCTGCTACTGATTTTAGGCATGCAGGCAAAGCCTGAGCTACGGGATCTAATGTACTAGAAAAATAAGCACATGGTTTGTGTGCTCCTGCTTGTTCCTGTGTGAGTACTGACAAGGCAGTACCTTCGCGCTCTGTAACAAAAAGTGTAAACTGTTTTCTGTAACATGGCGTTGCTAAAACGGGTGCTTGACATAAAGCTTTCTTTAAGCTTTCAAAAGCTTGTGTGTGTTCCTGAGTCCAAGGGAGAACAGTCGATGTGGCTGCCTCCTGTGTGGTTAACTGAATGAGGGGTTTTGCTAGAAATGCATACTGAGGGATCCACTGCCTACAATATGAAGTGAGGCCTATGAAAGCCCGCACCTCCTTTTGTGTCTTGGGTATTGACATGTTAGCTATCAACTGAATGCGGTCGGGTGTAAGCTGCCTTCCCTCCTTGTCCAGCGAGTGTCCAAGATAAACAACTCGCTGGACACAGAATTGCAGCTTAGAAGGGGACACCTTGTGCCCTTTTTCGGCTAGAAATTGTAAAACTGTCAGTGATGCTTTTTCACATTCGGGTTCGCTTCGGGCGGTGATCAGCAGATCATCGACGTATTGAAGCAAGGCGGTGTTAACTGGCATGTGGATACTGTCAAGTTCTCGTTTCAGTGCTTGGCTATAGATGCTGGGGCTTTCTGTAAATCCTTGAGGTGCGCGGGTGAATTTAAAGCTACGCCCATTTAAACTAAATCCGAACAAATATTGACTTTCCGGATCTATTGGGACGCTGAAAAAGGCATTTTTGAGATCAATTACAGTAAAGAATGTTGCTTCGGAATCAATAGCTGTCAATAATGACGAGATATCTGGGACCACAGGAAATTGTGGCACAATGCATTTGTTTAACTCGCGCAGATCAATAACCAATCGATATACTGGCGGCGCTGTAGGATCTGTTCGTTTAAGAATCGGAATTATCGGTGAATTACATACATTGGAGTCTGTTTCTACAACTACTCCTTGGGCAATGAGCTCGTCAATGATTTGTAGTAAAGCCGCTACAGCATCTGGTGGTAGCTTGTATTGTCGCATTCGTGGTAGCACCACTCCTGCCTTTAGCGTGACTCGATATGGTGTAATATTCATGCAACCAACATCAGTAGGGCCTTGTGCCCATAGATGTGTAGGTAAAGTCTGCAGTCGGGGATCCATGTCTCTAGATACATAGTGACCTTTAAAATCACGTAAAAACAACCTTACTCCTTCCGGAGAACAACATATTATGGCTCCTAGGGCTTTCAACGTTTTTATTCCTAACAAGTTTTCTGGACATGATTTAGTAAGCAATAGATCTGTAGTTCGGGTCAGAGGTCCTATCGTAAGTGGAAGAGGCTGTGACACTTCATTAACAATAGGTTTTCCTGAAAAACCAAGGGAAATATTCTGTGAGCCTGAGAGGGGTGCCCCTGGAACTTCACTACGTTTTATAGTTGTTCGACTTGCCCCTGTATCGAGTAAAAATTTTCTATCTTGACCTAATAATTTACTATGTACATAAGGTCCTTCTTGATCTACAGGAATCTCGATAAGGGGTAAGTCAACTTCCCTCTCTAGGCTAGTTCATGCGTAACGCTGATACTCGGGATATTCATACTGTGCGGTCTGATACATTTGTCGTGTTGTTGTCTGTGTGGCAGCAACAGGCAACGGTGGTGCAGCTGGCACAAACTGTATTGGCTGTTGTGCGGCTGGCATGGCCTGGGCATGCTGCGGAGCTCCTTGTTCATTCTGATCTTGTCTTAGTGGCCGTGATCTTTCTTGTGTTTTACCTATGGCGATATTATGTTTTAGCACTGGACAATCGTGTACGTAATGACCTGGCTTTTTACAATAATTGCATGTCCCTTTTACAGGTCCTGCTGAATCGGAATGTGTCATACCCTTTTTATGTCCTTCAGCTGGAACTGTCTGGGAAACTAGCATTTTCATTTTCGTGTCTTTCATGCGTCTGTGTTCATGTTCTTGTTCCTCTCTAATTCTATTGTGGTGGTACTGTAACATTTGTAACATTTGTGTTGGAGTGTTACCTTGCCAGGTACTCTCGAATTTTAATACTCTATTCTTTACTGGGGGCAGGGCATTTTCCACTAATTTTGTTACAAACAGATGCGGGTATGATTCGCTACTTGCTTTTATGCCACTATTTATACCAAAACATTTCTCGAATCGGGCATAGTAATCGCTAGTGTCTTCATCTTGCTTCTGTTTACAGGCTGAAATTGTACCCCAATCTTCCTTTTTCGTAGTTAATAAACGTGGCAGTACCTGTACTAGTAGACCTGGTAGTGCTTTAGTTTTGTCCCCAAGCCCCGAACCTGGACCTCGGGCCCTTTCTTCTGCTTCTAATGCTGACCATTCTATCTTTTGGTCACCTACCTCCCACTCTTTTTCCTTGAGTTTCTCATAAATGCCAGCAGGCATCAACACCTTTAATATTGTCATGATGTCGGGGTAGGTATACTCTCCCATGAGTAACATGTCTTTAATTTCTCGGTGAAAACCCGCTGGGTCTTTGTCATGACTGGGTACCACTTTCTTCATTTCTAACAATTCTATTTTCGATATGGGCGTATATACAAATACGCGTTTAAACTGATTGTCCTCGCCTTTTATTGGGTGTACTTCTCGTAAGGGATTCTGTCTATCCAGGTGATACGTAGTTCTTTCCTTGACAGGCAATGAGACATGCTCTGAGCATACAAAAAGAATATACTGCTTTCTTGATACTAGAATTTCTTTAATTAATTTAGTACCTGGACCTCTCCATTTATTCATAAGCAATTCAGTCAATATGTCAGGTAAGGGACCAGGGTCCGAATGCTGACTCTGATATAGTATAATGAGTTGTTGAATCATATAAATCCCAGCTAACCTCTGCTCATCTGGGGTGAGATTCAAAAATGTGCGTACTACTGTCTCATCACTATATTTTCCGGGACTGTCCACCCAATGAACAGCTGCCCTTGCTAAATCTTGTTCATCCATAGAATCGAGAAAATGATAACCCCTTCGTTCTCGGAGTAGTTTGTCGGCGGTTTGGAACGAATGCTCGTTAGACCTTATGTTAATTATAGGTATTTGGAAATTCCTGTCATTATCTGGACATATTGGACGTATTTGGTCAGTATGCCATCTAGTCTGATTCCTATTACAAGATCTTCCTCTACCTACATAGGCTATGGTGTCCGACTGTCCTGCGGGCAGTCCTGACCCTTCTTCCTCGCTTTGCTCGAACTCGTCTGTCTCTAATCTCTCTTCGTGTAGGCGTTCTATTTCTTTACGGATCTTTCGGCACATGGCTATTATACAATTTTGCTTATCGTGTCTCCCTTCTGATATATTCTGGCTCCATTTTGTAAGAATTTTCATTGCTTCCGGATCTACCCCCGGTCGGTCTTGATTTCTGATCACACAGTTTATGAGGAAACGTAACAGTTCCCCCTGTATCTCTACTTTCTGGTATTCCATAGCTCTGTTAATACATTCTGGATCTCGCCCTGTTTGAACAAAATGATATATTTTATCTAGATGCGCAGTCATTCCTGGTAGCTTCGCTAAATACCCTGCGGCTCGTCTGATACGTAATGATGCCAGGATCATTTCGTCCTCTTTACCGAGCACCGGGTCATATCTACAATCTATAAGAAGTTCCTTAAGCGTACGATCACTTACGAATTTGGGTGTACGTGAATGCGCTGACTCTTGAAAAATAAGTTTATTTATTCTAGGTGGCGTAGAAAAAATATTGGTAGCACCTCCCGTGGCCCCGTCTGGGGCGTCGGGTGTGAAAGGATTCGTCGAACGTGACACAGCAACTATAGGCGTGGACTCAGCTATAGAAGTACCTGTAGGAACAGATGCAGAAACAGATGTGCTTGCCGGAACTTGTGACTCGATTTGTTGCTGTAGGGATACGGGTGCTGGATCTTGGCGTTGGACCTCCCTGGTATGCGGTCTACGTGGGGCGGAATTAGCATACTCGGGAGCTGCGTCATCTAAATATGAGGAAAGAAAAACATCCTCTGCGGTTCTAGGATGCCCCTTAGGATGTACCTTGATTGGGAATAATGGGGGTGGCAAGTCTTTCGGTATCTCTGGAGTAGCCTTAGGTAATCCTTCGGCCAGAAGGGGATACATACCATTCATAAGGGCATTTCTTTGTCTGTCTACTTGCTCTGATTTCACTCGGATACCTTCCTCAATTAATAGATTCTCTCGAACTTTGCTTGAACTTTCTTTACTCTTCTCTTCCTGTCTACGTGCTTTTTCTGTACGTCTATGAGATTCTTTACGCCATAACTCAACGGCGTCTTTCTGTGACTGTCTGACTTTCCTTTTCCATAACTCCTCCTCGACTTTCATGATGCACTCTGCATCCCAGGTCCCCGCTGTGGGCCACCTCTGACTTTCTGGTAATCCCTTGGTGTAGTCTACCCATAAATCAAGAAATAATATAGCGTCTAAGCCATGTTTGTGATACATAAAGTGCCCTGGAGTGTCCCTAGGAGGAATAGGGACGGCTTCTTCGAGAACCCCTTTTCTGGTAGTGATCTGTCTTAATTTCGAAAAGAGCGGCATATTGAGAACTGACCTTATACTTGATTTTGACCTGATACTTGAATTTGAACAGACTTAATACAATAAACACGATAATGAACAGTCATTCATACCACGATATACAGAACATACTTAAACACTTTAAACATTAAACATTAAACCTTTAACTGAAACAACAATGATGATCGTCTGCATAACTAAATCACCATGCTTAATTCTTGACACTTACTAGATACTTCGGAACACTTGATATACTGCTAAACAGTACAGATACACTGCTAAAACAGTGCAGACCGGATTTGTGTACCCAAACCCGTCTTGACCGGCACAACCTATGTGCACGTCAGAAATGCCTCCCCAGCAATGGTACTCACCGGGTAGCTTCGGAAACGGAAGGCCTCAGTAACTTGAACTTGAACCGGACTGGACTCGACTCGACTCGACTCGTCGGACACTGGGCTTGACTTCGGACTGGTGGGTCTCTGTATACCTCGGATCTTGCTCTCTCAGCTAGGCTCTGGTCGGGATACTTCGCACTTCTCACCGCCTCGTCTGGGTGTTGATCGCAGTCTCAGTCGCCCCCGCTTGACCGGAGGGAGTTACAGGAAATCCTGCTGGTACGCGTTATTGTCCGTCCAGCTGTGGCAGGAGACCGGGCCTGCAACTCACCGCCGGCGCGTGAGATGAGAAAGTGTCCCTGTTCGGGCGCCATCATGTCGTAAATAAAAATTCCTTTACCGGGACTGAATTTGATACAGAAACATTATAAAATAGCTCAGTAAAATGAGAGGCAGAATCCGTGATATTAGAGTTTCGGAATGGGCTTTATTCCAATAATCGATTATAATCGGATGCTTCAAGTTCCATCACCACGGGGGTTCAGGAAGTGAAGTACATACTTTATTGACAAGAAGTAACTTTTATAGTACATACATTATAATGAAGTGAATACAGTAGGCGTAACAATTGATAAGGACATTGACGTTTGGTCTGCGTAACCGAAAATGGGTGTAATAATGAGTAAAAAGAAACATGATTGGTTATGATGTAATACATAGGTGGATCTATAAGATAATACTTGGCATAGATGCGCGCGCAGCAGTATGACGTGTAATTGACGTGTAACTAGGGGGTGACGGGGACTTGACATTTAGCTCTATATGTGGAGACGAGAAGTCTGGGGGGTCAAGTCAACCTAATCCCAAATCATATCTAACATCCTATGTTTAAAGAACTATGTTATCCACAAAAGAAGGACTCTCGGACAGAATCTATTCTATACTGACTGTGCGTGCGTGTACAAGCGTCTAAGTGTCTACACTGAATGCGAGGGGGTAGGAATATTCCATGGTAACAGGGCTATGAATTACTTGCATGAGGACAGAGAAGTTGGGCCTTTTTGCTTGGTAACTGGAAGAATGTTTACTTAAACTACTAGGCAGGAATGCATCGGCTGAGGGGGAAGCAGATAATTCGAAGGTGAAATACAGTTCTTGGCAGAGAGTAGGCTGATGTCAGGCTTCGTGAGCCGCGCAGAGAATGAGACAAAGTTCATGGTCACAGATGCAGGCTCGGACTGGAGCTTTCAGAGGCAGAAGGCAAGAGGAGTTTTGATGACAGAATCAGGGCCTACTTGCCTGGACTGTAAAGTGGCATAAGTGAACCATATAAAGCCGGTGGCCTTTCATATTTAGGAATGGAATATCCGGCCTATTCATGGCGGATCTGTCAAAGGACATGTTGACGGTGGACGCACATGTGTTTGCGTCTTCATAACTGGAACTGGAGGGAAACATACATGTACTTGTGACATGCACATGGGACCGTTGGGGTCCAAGATAGGGGACATAACTGACCAGAAAAATCCATATTTCCACAGATCTGTTATGGTGCCGATTGAACATGATACCTGTTGAGGCGTCTTATATAACAGTAGTACATAGTGTCCATCAAGAAAAAGATATGTTCTGACAGGGTTCAGACCCGGTGGGACCGGAGCCCAGGACCGTAGGTATGTCATGGCTCGTGGTACCCAGCGTAGTAAATAACGGGGAAGAAAGGTTCAAAGTAGCTAGCAGACAAATTAAGGATTGTACTCACCAACGTCAAGGAACGTTAATCCTGAAGACCTACCCAAACCGCCAGGGACCGGGGTGGTGAAGTACGTCTGCCGCCATGGGTAAATATAGCGCAACTGAAAGTGATTGTGACGTGCTAATTAGGCGCCGTTACGCAGCGTGGTGACGTCCGCAGTTGCTAGGTAGTGACCAGGGACGCCAGGGTGTTAGAAACGTCACGATTCGACGGAGTGTTTGGTAAACATCAATCGAGCCGCAGTCCGTTGTTGAGCAACGTGAATGCATGTGTCACGCTAAAACAAGGTAATGAGGGGAGAGCGCGGACAATCTCACAGAACACAGACCTAATACCAGAAGGTAATGCAAAAGTGTGCGTCAAGTTGAACGTGATATACAAATGCCACACTCAATTAAGTGTTACCAATGTAGACACATGTAGGTCAATAACAATTATGCCAAGGTATGTGTATAGGGGCTGACCGCAGTCACCCCATGATGGTGTCAAAACTGCCGTGGACGTAAACCATTGAACAGAAGTTAAAATTAAAATTAAAAGGCATAGAACTGGTGCATTGTCGTGGTGTAATTAACAAATACCACTACAAAACGTGTGGGCTCATGGTTAAGTAGGATGTGCCAGTTCCATTGTATCATGAAGGAAGGACAGTGGGTTGAGACTATTGATTCATTATCGGTGTCATTGGCCTTGGTGTCGCAGTGTTGAAATGTGTAAGGATAACTCAACTGCCCTGGGAGTAGACATTCAATTATGGCATGGTACTCCAAGGGATGTCATCATTAAGGCCTATAGTGTCGCATGAAAGTCTATGCACCCATCGTTGTTCAATCCTGAATAAAGAGGTTTTGGAAATCTGCGTGTGGGATTCTAGTATGACCCAATGTAATGACTCAGGGGAGTGATGTGTCTCCAAAAAGTGTCTGTAGAGTTTGGTCGTGGTGCGTTGGCAACGTATGTTGCTTCTGTGCTCTATTATTCGGGTTTTGACTGGCCGCAAAGTCATGCCAATGTATTGTAACCCACATGGGCACGTGATCAAATAAACACATTGTTTGGTGTTGCAATTAGTGTGTATCTTGATATTCCATTTGAAGTTGGCATGTAGTGTGACTTCCTTGGTAATGGTAGTGAAGTCGCAGACAGTACAGGTACCGCAGGGAAAAAGGCCTCTAACTTGTGGAAGGCCCCAAAGTGTGGTCTGTGAAGGGGTAACATTTTTCTTTGGTCTAGTGTGAACCAACATATCCCGCAGGTTACAAGTCCTTTTGTAGGCGAATCTGGGTCTTGATATCTGTAGTTCTCCTGTATTGAGGATACCCCAATGTTTCAGGATGATTTTTTTGGTCAGGGCTGAGTTGGGTGTAAAGGAGGTCACACATGTCAAGGTATCTTCGGGTGGTTTATGGTGTACCTCTAAAAGAGACTCTCTAGGGTTATTGAGGGCCCTTTTCATGGAGTCTTTAATCACCTTGTGTGGGTATCCCCTAGTCATAAGGTTGGTGGCTAAAGAGTTGGCTTCTACTTTGTAATCTTTGGTTGAAGTACAGTTACGTCTTATACGTAAGAATTGACCAACAGGAAGGTTATCTCGAAGGGCCCTAGGGTGGTAGCTTTGGTATAGCAGGAGGCTGTTGCGATCTGTTGGTTTTTTAAATAAGCTTGTTGAAAGTTGTCCCTCCGATAGCTTAATGTTTAGATCCAAGAATGCAACTATTGTGTCTGAAATCGTATGGGAGAACTTGAGGAAAGGGTTCTGCTGATTAATCCACTGTACAAAGGTGTTGCAAGTGTCAGTGGGACCCCGCCAAAAGCTGAGAATATCATCAATAAACCGTTTCCAGAGAACTAGATGTTGATGAAACGGATTGTTGTCAGTATTAATGATCTGGTCCTCAAAGGCTGCCATATAGAGGCAGGCCAGACTGGGAGCAAATGTGCTCCCCATCGAAGTGCCTTGGCATTGATGGTATAGTTGCCCCTGATATTCAAAAAAAATTTCAGTCAGTGCTATGGAGGCAAGGTCCATTATAAACGTGACTGGAGTAGGGGAAGACCATTCCAATGAGTTTAAGGCCGTCTCTACTACTGACAGGGTATCACCCTGAGGGATGTTTGTGTAGAGGGCCTCTACGTCAAGGGTTATGAGTAGATCGATGCATGTGGTGTCTTCTACTGAATCAATTATTTTGAGGATGTCTGTCGTGTCTCTGATGAAAGATGGAATGTTCCTCACCAGTGGTTGAAGGAAATGGTCGACAAATTGGGATAATGGCTCAAGTATAGAGCCAATCCCTGAAACTATGGGTCTCCCTGGGACCGGACTAGTACCTTTGTGTATTTTTGGCAAGGTATAAAAGTACGGGGTCCTAGGTTCTGTGGCATTCAAAAATGCTGCTTCTTTCTTGTTAATCCATCCATTGGTAAGTCCCTCGTGTACCAATATTGAAATGGTGTTGGCGAGGCGTAATGTGGGATCAACGGAGATGGGGGGCATAGTACCTATCATTGTTTAGTTGTCGCTTGCATTCTACATCATAGTCATCTCTAGACTGGATCACTGTTGCCCCACCCTTATCCGCCTGTTTGATGATGATGGATTCGTCATTGGCGAGGGTTTTGGCCGTTTGCATCTCATTCTTAGATAAGTTATAGAATGGGGTAGGGGAAGGACTCAGGGCTAAATCCTTTAGCACCGCCTTCTCAAAAGTTAAGATCTCGATCGGAATTATGGCATTATGTGGTGTGAAGGTGGACGGGTTACTCAATCCTGAGTCAACCACCTGATTGAGTGGCTTATCCAAGAAGTAAGACCGTAGTCTAATTTTACGGAACAATTTCTGAACCTTGCATACATCTCTAAACTTATCAGTTTTGGGGGTGGGTACAAAGCCTAACCCCTTTTGTAGTAGAGATGCCTCCATGTCTGTCAGACCACGTTGCGATAAATTGACCACTAGTTCTTTTTGTTCTGAGTTTTGCTCCTTGTGTCCATCCCTCCCATTTTATTGTAGGACCCAATCGGTGTCCTTCATTACCGCCAGCACCGTTGCTAGCTTATCTAGTCAATATACTAGGTGAGTGAACCCTTGCTTGTCCTTGAGAGTATCACTAGCTTATTAGTAGCTATAGATCATCACCACCACCCCCTTCACTGCTCCCTTGAAATAGTGCACCTATTATCATGTTGTTTTATACACCTTTTGCACGGTGATTTTTATAACGCCATTCCTGACATATAATGTACTAGATAAAGAGATGTTGTTTTTATTTCTTCATGTTGTCACTTTATCTTTACAGGGCAGCAACCTAGGACGTGGTATGTAGAGTTCACATTACCACTTTTATGTAGACAGCTTTTGATCCTGATGAATTGCCCTGATCCTCCAACCAATTTTGGCAAGAAACATGTTGATCCTTTAGAGTAGAGCTTCACGTCTAGACACCTTAATTCTACGACTTAGCCACTCTACACCACTTTTAATAGGGTAGTTTACCTTCAGAATAAAAACATGATTAGGACTGACTAACCTTTTTTAACACTTCCATTTCCTGCTACATCCATTACACTAGGCCCCTCACCCCCAAGCACATATCGGCAGGAACAAAAGATCCCCGATAAAGAGCCCTGGTTTATGGGAGCCCGTCAAGGATTGCAGCGCCGACTTGACGAGGGGCAGTGCTCATATGATGAAGCATGACACCTAGCTCGCTGGGTGTGTGAGAGCTCTAGTTCCGCAAAGGGCACTCCCCTGGCCCTCCCCTCTATTCTTCCTCATAACCAATTGGTGACTAATTCTGGTCCCCTTCTTTGTCCTCATCTCTTTCTTCCTGTATCTGAGGAACTCCGTACCCCGTTTTGAAAATATCCATTTTGTGATGCCAGGGCTCTCTCAGATTTCTACCGTGTTTACACAGTAGGTACATGTCGTCCCCTCTAGAAGGGTGAGATCATACTCCCACACCAGTTACTGGTGTGGGGGTATGATTCCAAGTTGTTTGACACCAAACACGACATCTTTTGATGCAGTCATTCCAAAGTTAGCATTTACCGGTAGGTTAGAATGCACTTAAGAGTATATGGTTTAACCGCATCCACAAACAGCCACAGAGAATAGACTCTGCCAGCTGCAGAGGGGTCGTGCTCATGCAGAGGCACCCCCTCACATTGTAAACCAAGCACCCTGCCCTCAGGATTGATAGGGCCTGCCTTAGGGGTGATTGATAGGTTTATATGTGTGTGTAAGGTGAGATATAGGAACCTATACCTCAGTGAGGAGTGCTAACACTACCTCACCCAGGTTTCAGTAGCAGGCCTGTGGTGTCAGATTTAGTCTGCTTCCCAGGGGTAGCATCATACATGCTTCAGCCGTTGGTAGGCCTGTGAAGTACCTATGCCCTAGGTACCTAAGGTAGCATATACTAGGGGCTCATAAGGTACCACAGTATCCAATCATTAGTGCATCTAATATGCACACCAGTCATTTAAGGGAGTAAGCAGATAGTCTGGTGTCCTGGATAGCAGGATTCCAGCCAGACTTTTGACCTTCCTACAGTACCACGAATCAAAAGAATAAAAACTGGGGGGGGGGAATGCTAGCTTATCAGGGGGAAAAAGTTATGGAACTTCCTTACCCTGGCTCTCCGCTCACAACTAAAAGCAGCTAAAGACTTGGCTGTTTCCACTTTAATTAGCGGGATCACCCTGTTTTTTCTTTCCCCTAAACCTGCGGCACCTCTTCGTCCTGGATCTGCTCAGCACAAAGACACCCTCGGGTAATGCCTGCTATAGAAAACTATTTAATTAATTAATTAATTCATTAATTCATTAATTCATTCATTCATTCATTTATTCATTCACTCACATGTACCAAGTGTACACCTTGAAAGACAACAGACACTTGAAATACTCAAAAAAATAGCACCTTGCTCACACTGCACAAATATTGTTTTTAACAACATTACAATGTAAATTCCATCTGCTAGTGAAGATTAGACATGCACACTCACACACACGCACACACACCAAATACACATAAACACACTTACACACATACGCACATCAATATCTAGCCGAGAAGAAGAGCTATAAAACCCACCAATTAATGATGACTGCGACAATGGTTGTCTCTGTTTCGTTTCTCAGATGACTAACAATCTTTGTAAATCTTTCATGAGCATAAAAAGGCTTGTTTGTCTAAATTACATCATAAAACCATTTTAGGCTGCTTCTTGATCGCTTTTTATTTTAGCCTGCTTTTCTTGGAGACTCCACACTGAGCAGACTTTTGATTTGTGCCATTGCCTGCAGGAAAGACCATAAAATGTGAAAGATTCTCTTCCTGCAGCTTCCCTGCTGACAAGATGAAAGAAGAAATGGGAGATGATGAAATATCTTCTTATATGTCATTGTATAGTAAAAACCTGCCCCATTTGTTCTGCAACTTAGCCATGACCCTTTTTGTCATGAACGGTTAGTCAGGTAAACTATGAGGCATGTGATTTTGAAAATGTTGTTACAATATATACATATAATTACTTTAGATTTAATCATAGCAGAATAACTTCTAAAATATGTCCTTAATATTCTGAAAAAGAATGACATGAATTTAGATTTTTAGCCCTTAGTTAGAACTTCTGGCAGGCTTTTGATTCATTTTATGTCATAAAAAGTTACAAAGATGCACAAGCGAGAATAATAAAAGCAGTTTAATATTTAGATAGGAATGGATGCTAATAATTACAAAGGGAGTAAAGGCATACAAGGTGGAATAATGGAATGGATGGCTGTACACATGGGAAGTAAAAAAATACACAGGGTTCCAGGGCTTTGCTTCCAGAATGGTATTCTACAAGAGAGCCAACCAGTTAACTCAAGCATAAGCTGCCTTATGGTCGAAGCAATACCTTGTAATATCTGCCTGGTAAAACTTAGCTTTATAATGACTGTAGAACTTGCATCCTTGGCATGGCTTTACCCAAACTTTTTGCCTATAAGCCTCCTGTTTTTGCTGACTTTGATGTTTCTGGCTTTAGGAGTCCGAGTAGTTTACCATTGCTAACCAACACTTAAGCATTGTCAAATTGGCTTTCTCCTATTGGCCCAATTAATGTACTTGTCCTGGTAATGAAACATTCTTAAATTCTTTTTTCACTACTGCAAAGCCTACATCTCCTATAGGATAACATTGGGTTACCTTACTACATTTAATAAGTGCTAACTTTCAATGAGGAGCAAGAACGAATTTCAAGTTTGGTGTCTAATGAATTGTAATTTAAAACCCTGTTTAATGTTAATGTCAGATTTTAAGTCCCAATTAAATAAATGCCACTATAACACAGTTCAAAAACAATAAGTTGAGGAGTCGGGTCAAGACCAATTTGTATATAACTGGGTCCAAACTGAGGTGACGTGGTGGGCAAAAATGATGACATTGGGAAGTGGCCCAAGGGATTGCCTGTGGCAGAGATAAATTCAAGCATTCCATCCATCACTTTGTTGTTTTTGCATTTGATGCCCTAAGTGCTCTGGGTAATCCCAGATGTGGGTCCTGGGCTCACTATGCCTCTGGAACCAAGCTATAACTGGCTGAAGAGCCATACCTATGGTGACACCGGTCCTAGGTTGCTTGTGTTCTGGTTCAAGGAAAATCAGGCCTAGCAGTGCAGGCTAGACTGTTCCCATGAGGAGCAGGGACAATACTGAACTGCATTTTGCTAGGTCCAAATTGTGATGGCTTGGTGGTTGAAAAACGATAGATCGGTATGTGGTCCAGAGGGATGGACAGTGGCTGAGATTAATTTAAGCAATCCATCTCTCAACTTGTTGTTTTTGTGTTATTAGAAAGTTGTCATTTTCTTTTCCTAAGCATTTGGTGCCTGAAACTTTAATCCTTTGTCACATGACTGGGTGTAGTTGCCAGCTGGCCTTAGTGTATTGCTCCCAAACAGTATGACAAAGGGAGAATAGGTGTTGGCAGGGGGGCCATCTCTGACTGGATGATATGGAGAAGCTGTCACTACCACACTTGCACATCACAAAGGTTCTGCCTGAGCACACTCATAAAGGGTTTGACACTAGTCTTTTGTGACCACAGACATGCTGGGGCTAAGGCAGAAAGGCAGTACATTCCAAGCATCTCTGAGGTGGAAGCCTCTATAACCATCTCCTACCTCAAAGTGTGCACTAAGTATAAGTAATGGTCCCTAAGACACAACTCCTCAGTACACCTCTGGACCTGTGGAAGTCTCAGAAGGAGTGCTGTGCTGCTTTGCAAGAAGGACTACACTGTTGTTGCCCTGCTGCCCTGCTCCTCTACTGCCTGAGTGAAAAGGACTGAACCTGCATTTTGAACCCAAGACCACCAGAGTGGCTCTAAAGGCTAGTTGACTGGCCTTCTGATCAGTCTCAGGGACAGAATAGTCTCCAACCACCTTGAATCCAGCACCTGGATACTATTTACTGTAAGTTCTACCTTACAAGTAGTGCCACTCTAGTCCTGGACCTCTGGAACTGAGCCTGAAGGTGCTCAGCCAGCCAAGCTGCGGTTTCCAAAGAACTAACACAGTGCCATGCATTGCCCCGCAGTTCCCTGGAACCGCCGCTGTGTGACACATCTCTACATAGGACCTCGCATCGCGGGCCAGCAGTTCTTCAAAACCAAGGCTGCACAACGCATCCCAATGCAGGACATCACATCGCAGCCCATCGGAAATGTCACTGCTCGGTGTATCCTCTTCATGTGCTCTTCCAACGCTCCGCAACATAGATTTAAAGTACTATGTTCAGCAAGGCTAAATTGGTTCCTATGCCCGGCCATGCTCCATCGCGGTCGTCCTGAACTTGTGACTTTGTCTCGGTCTGGCGTGGTCACAGGTGGCGCTTTGTGCTTTTAGGCACTATTTTATGTCAAATAATTTATTAAATGTTGCTTTATTTTTCTTTGTGTTTTTTAGAGCTATTTTTACAGAAATCTTTAAACTTGCACATCTCCGGTTCTCCTGATTATATATATGCAGTTTTGGTCTTACTTTCTCTATTAAATGTTGCTCTATGTTTCTAAAGTGGTGTTGGGTCTTTCTTGTGTTGTGTTTTCAGTTTATTACTGTTTCAAGTGCTGCATAAATACTTGATGCATTGCCTCTAAATTAAGCCTGATTGCTCTGTGCCAAGCTACCACAGGGTTGATCACTGGTTAATTTGGGGTTTACGTCTGCTTTTACCATGACAAGAATTGTGGTTGCTGCTTGAGTAGGTTTTTACCCCCCTTACCCAGTAACTCAGTTTCCTACAATGATAAATACATAAATATATGAACATATTGCATAAGGTTTAATTTTATTTCTATTTTTTTTTAACAATTAAATAGTGCATCTAGAACTAATTCGTATGCATTGAAATGCTTTCAAAAGAGAATAGCCATAACATTGGAATGGAATGAGGACTAGAACAATTATAAATAATGAGGCAAAACAGTGAACATAATAAGGAATCAAGTATGAGAATTTTTGCAAACATTAGTGTGGTGAATTTCAAAATGGGATTTTGATTAATTCTGGAAGGAGCAATGACTCATGTCAGAAATTAATGGTCAGATGCAACAGGAAAGGTACCATAGTAGAACACTGAGGAATCTATAACATGTTTTTGAGTTCATAGATTGGACATGAGACATTACTATTGGTATTGTCTTGATAGGTTGGACTTTTCCAGAATGAAGTGAGTGGGGTCAGAGGTTTTAGCTCAGATTTCTGAGAGATCCAGGTTGAGGAGGCTGCAACTTGAGAAGGACAGCTTTGCTGCTGTTGCAGTTCTGAATTTGATGGTTACTAGAAGAAGAATTGTGTGGTTTCTTAGACTCCTTTGACCACCAGAGATGGCAAGAAAATTGGCAAGATATAGAATGGTGGTACCATGGATGATCTTTGGAACAAGTCAGATGATTCTGAACGTGATTCTGGCTGAAGAGGGCCGTCAAAGTGGATTAAGCTGGCAGCCAAGTCTTGCACTGCTATGAGTGGGAATAAGGGGGATTGATGAATTTCTTACAGTTAGGCATTTCCAGAATCAAATGTTGATATGACAAGGATGTCCTCATCAAGGGGAGCAAGATGATACATTTTACACAATGTATAGAGGTGAAATTTTGCAGCTTTGCTTTTGGGTCAGACCCACAAAACCACACAGCATCCTTCTACTTGATCTTTAAGAAGTTGTGCTACAGTGACACTGTTATTGAAATTGTCTCAGTACTATACAAATTATTTTTCCATGTGAAATAAAGGACTTAAGCGATGAGCCATCTAGATTGGCAGTTTCACCTTAGATGTTACATCAATCACTCACTGTACCATGGAAACCTTCCAAGGATGTCTTTTTTCTCTATGAATAGCTCCTCGAATGACTATTATTTGATGATGAGGGGCTAGGGGAACGGTAAAGATGGCGAATGGTGTAATTGTACTAACATGGGCCTATTTGCATTCTGTTCCTGTTACTGTTATAGCCCTGAGATTAACCTCTTCAGTGCCCCGCCCTTTCCCCGCCCTGTGCCGGGCGTTGCATTAGCGGGCGGGGTTCATGACGAGATAGTCTCGTCATGGGCACAGCGCAACCGCGCTCCATGACGAGACTATCTCGTCATGGGCACTGAAGGGGTTAAGGGTCTTAACATCAAATTGCCACCCATCCTTCTTAACAATAGAGAGTGGCTGTCTCATCCTCGACCTTCTTACTCTGTGCTGGAGTCCCCTTGACATGGTCAATGGATGGGTGGGGCTAAAATATTCATCAAAGAACCATCAATTATGGGAAACAATGGGGATTTAGGACCGAGGGTTTGAGAGGATTCCGGCCGTTACAAGTGCAGGTAATGCCTTTTAATGGAGGAATCCCAACATAGAAATAACAGATTTCTGACATTGTCTACAAAAAAATGCAGATGTTTGAAATTATTTTAATTATCTTTCTTTGGGGTTTGAGTCACTGATACTGCAAATACCATTGCTCTTTCATCACACAAGAGCCAACATAAGTAGACTGTGAGAGGCTCTTTCAGTATAAAATTACTTAATCTCACTCACCACTCAGATCTACTCTGGTCCAGAGAAATCTCTGTGGGCCCCTGTTATTCCTGACCCTAGAACTACAGTTTGCAGCTTGCCTATCACACCAACTTTTTCTTTGAGGCATCTCTTATTCGCATTGACGTACAATTTGTCTTTGTCTCTACAGCATACAAAGTATCAGTTGCAAGCACAAGACTAAAGCAGGCTTCTTCATTGTCTATAAGTCATCCTGATCTTGCATGCACCAGAAGCCCACCACTGTCAACTCCAGATGCATTTACTTCTCACTCTCCCACTTGTCCACTTTCCACCTCAACTACAAACCTCACAGTAACATCAAAGCCCAGATTGTATCACCACTGCATCCATCAATTTGTTTAGCAATATTTTAATTGGGTAATTTATGCTCCCAAAGCATGCCTTCAAAAAGACAACTCAAACTCCCCAACATTAAAAGCGAGCAATATGTCCCAAAATCAATCAACACCAAAGGCAGCAACCTCAACATGCTTGCTTTGTCCATGCAGTCACTCTAGTGTCATCCACTAATGCTACTGGTCTGTGCTCTATAGGAAAGGAATGAGATGTGAAATGGCAGAGACGTTTCTAGAGTTAAAAAACATAATTTTTCATGAGGAGGTATATGGTTATTTGGAAGTACATACAGTCTGGCTAAATGTTAACATCTTGGTGTACAACAAGGTAAACATATTTAGTTCATTTTGGGGTTTTGTGAGGCACAGTCAACCATGAGGCTTCTACAGGAGGTTTACATTTCAGCTAGTGAACTGAAGATATTGTGGCTGCATGGTATGTAAGAGAATGTCGAGTTTTAACCTTGAATTAATAAACGGAAACTGAAATGACCATAGTACCAAGATAACGCAGCTACTTTGGTCTACCGTACATAGTAACACAAGGCACTTCCTCTAGGTGCTCTGCAACTTTTCAAACAGAAAGAGTCCTGACAGCACTCCCAACAAGTTTAGACTATGGGAATTTCAGTGTAGCCAATAACTTATTTCCTATCAATCCCTTGCTTAGTGAGTCTCTTTAGGAAATATTAGATGTCCCTGTTCATCAGGCAGGCAACCGACATGTATGACCCCCTTTTTCCCAGGTCCTTATCAACCAAAGACCACTGCACAGACATAAATAAAGGCTCTAGTGAATGCTGCACAGACTGATTCAGTAAGGAGCAGACCTCAACACCACCTCTATATTGTGACACAACTAACAGTAGTACATTCAAAAAATAAAATACAACAACAACAAAACATCACAAACATACCATTTGGGATAAAGAAACATTTCTAATTAATAGATACTATCATAAAATCGATTGCTTGCACTAAACCAACGTTCCCTTAAATTAATACCAATGTCTTGAAAAACTATGAAATATATAAATAAAGTCCCCAGTGTGAGTTGGACAAATCTGGTGTGGATTTAAACACAAGAGAGAGGTAGAGCCAGAAGGTCTGTCCTCTGAGTGGGTGGTAGGACCCTATCATCACCATACACTACGCCCTTCTAGGATGACGGCCAAAGCAGCCAAGCCCTTGCTCTCCAGCAGGTAGGAACAGCCATCTTCCCCAGAGATGAGGGGCCTCTATTGACCTCCAAGCTTCTCACACTCCAAGCTAATATGTGAAGTTTGTGTAGGCTTTGCACATGAGCTGTTACCTTATTACTTGTTTTGATATTTTCACAAATATACCAAAAAAAACAAAAAAACATTGTCAACAGCAAAATTCCTTGCTTTTTCCCCCAATAAAAGTGCAATGAGGGAATCATCCAGTTAGAAGGTACTCACCAATGTATGACCTGGAGATTAACGTGATTTTTCACATTAAACTAGAATGAATATGCTCTGATGAGCAGTGTCTTTAATTAGTAGAATAAAAAGTTGCTATATTCGTTCCTTGACGTTTCAGCTCCTTAATGGTCTATACTTTAAACATATATGCTCAAAGACTCTATTTCATGGTAAAGATGCATAGTTATTATCTGCCAGGGTTAGAGAGTACTCAGACAAGTCATTATCTTCTAGTAGGCGCAGGCGAGATTTTGAAAGCTTTCACACCAACACGTTTTCTGTAGGCATGGTATCAATTAATTAAAAGATGGAAAGCTAATTTGAATATGTTCAATAAAATTCATATTTTAATGACAGTGTAAACAGCATGAATAATGCACCGCTCAATACTGTTTCATCTGGTTGAATTTTGTTTGGTTTGTTGCCATTACATATTCACACTAATAAGTATTTTAGATAACTGTACAGTATGTTGTAGAAAAATGGTTTTCTTTTTCATTTTGATTAAAAGCTAGGAGCCAGATATATGAAGCCATTTAGCGGTTGCAAACCATGTGATTTGCTCAATAAAAGAGTTTGTGACTGCTAAATTATTTTCACTATGTATTAAAGTGATTTCGGTCAGTGCTTACTGAATTGAAAAATTAGTTTAGAAATGTACACTGAATTGCAATATGGAAGGGGTGAGTTTAGGGCGTCCCTTCTAAATTGTGTATCGGTATCAGTGGTTTGTAGCTGAACTTCTGGGTACAAACCAGTGACTGGTACTCACTCTTCAAATTGGTTGGTAGCTGATTTGCAAAGGGGAAGTGGTTCCACCCCTTTGTGAATGTGAAAAAAAAATTATGAGAGGGCAGTGGCCCGGACCACTCTTAACGCATAAACAACCTATTTTTTAACAAAGAAAGTTTTTTGTTAAACAAAGCCCCATTTCCTTTAAGTAAAACAAGCTGCATTTAAAAAAAAAAGTTTATTTAACTGCGATCACAGACATGGTGGTCTGCAGACTCCGGATGGCATTCAATTGGTGTAAATTGCAATTTACGACCTACCTCATAAATACTCATGAGGTAGGTCAGATTGGAACAAACTGCAATTCAACATTTTATGGAACGATCCATTGGTATAAAGGCTGGTTTCAAAATTATTTTCTATATCAAAAAAGGAGGAGCACAATTTGGTATAACGTTTTGCAAATGGAAATTTCATACATCTTGCCCTATATTTCCTAAGCTGGGTTTTTCTATTTCCCCTCGCAATCCAGCTCCATTGGAAAACAAAACTTCTGATTTACTAATGTTGCACATTGAGGCAGTACAGACTACAAATCAGATTTGTTTGTGTGTGGGTGATTTAAAGGACATTGTTTTTTGTAGCTTACAATACATCAGTGGCCTGATTAAGATTGGTTTGGTAAGCCCTTGTATGCGCATGAGTCAGAATTATAAGTTTGGTAGCATTTAATTCAACTCTTAATTATCAGATGGAGTAATTACCTCACCCTTTGTTAAATTTCAGCATGTAAAAACTGTTGAAATTCAACAGGATAAAATCATTTATAAGTTACCATACCATTCAGATTTGGGTGCTTTGAACACCAAAATCCACATGTTATTCCCCACTAACTCATACCCCGTTGTACACTAATTTATCAGGTGCAATAAATAGTACCTAAGTTTGCAATCAGGCCCCAAAAGGAACGATTAATTATGAGGAAGGTATGGCTGTTGACTTCCATTTCCCTCTTACACTACGTGCTTGAAAATGTTGATTAGAAGTGAAAGTAGAATTGGGCCGTACCCCAGTTTCAAACCACACTGTGGGTCAAAAGAAAGGGACCTTCTGCTAACCCCTTTGAAGTCAGAGATTTAAGTGAAAGGAGTGCTTAGCATGGCAGGGCTATCTTTATTGCTGGTGGCGCCTGGTGCAACAGTCTTCTTGGCAGCCCCCAAAGACCACCTACAGATGCTCTCCCTACCACCAGTACCCCCTTTATAGCCCCTCTTTCAAAGGTATTTCATTTGTTTTATAGCACTACCCATACCAGTGTAGGATGACTGAGCACTTTACATCACACATGCATTCCACCAAGACAATGAGTCATATGTGTGTAAATTAGTGCATACAGAATGTTACATAAGACAATGAGGCTACATTGTGTAAGGAGTCACATGTCAGCCATACTTGTAGGCAGTAAAAATTAAGAGACATTGGTAATAATAATAATAATAATAATATTTATTCGGCATATATAAAATATTGCCATAAAAGATACATTATTTATAACAAATACCAACATCACACAAACCATCTTTAAAAAGGGATACCACATACATAATTGATACCGGTTACATATACTATCATTCCCCCTCCTATGTCACCTGATGTCAATATCCGTCCATCCCCCATTAATAAAAGTTGACAGTTGTAATATAAGCCGTAAGATAGTCTGCTATAACAGTAGTACAACCCATAGAGGAGCGGAATGACAAGGATACCTCTAGACTTCAAACACCCCTCATGGCTCTTAATTATAAAGCAGCTCTTAAAAAATTGGGAACACAGAAGAGTGTAAAAACATCTGATGACAATTGTAAAAACAACAAGGCTATGCGTGCATGCCTAAAACTGACTCTTCTTAAAAGGTCCTTCAGGAAAAAATTTCTGGGATAGGCGTAAAACAGGCAAAGTAAAACTAGATGTAGGGTATCCTGTGGAGACCTATTGTTGCAGCCACAGGACCCTCTCTCTTCTAAATTCATAATAAAACCTGCAGGTACCGCCAGTAAATGATGAATAAGACTTAATCTAAAATGGGTAATAAAAAATCTGTCATGTGCACTGATCATTAGTGTTAGGTATGGTTCTATACCTTGGGTTGATTTGACTAATATGTGTTCTCTCACCGGATGTTTAGAAAGTTCTCTGGCTTCACGTTGCGCCATGGCGTACTTAAAATACAGGTCTTTAGTAACTGCCTTATCCAGGGTACTCATTTTATCAGGTTTAGTGAACAGATCTACACGCCCTAAATTAAAAAAAGAATCCCTGACATATTTTAACCAGGGAATTTTGGACACGTGATCTAAGGAGAGACAGTCCTAGATTATCAGCCTACCCAAACCCGCCTCTGTCTTTGACCACACCTTCACCCAACAGAGTAGGGGTTTAACTGCCACCAGGTCGGAGATGTATTGGAGCCCCAGTTCTTCGTGAACACTGAATGTCGGGGTACTATGAGGAACTTTCAATAAACACCTGAGATGTTTATTCTCCTCACTTTGCAGATTATTAGCCTTAACAAATCCCCAAACCTCACTTCCATATAAAAACTTTGAACATGAATTGTATAACTTTAAAATCCTTCCTGGCGTCCAGCGACCTAGTCTCTGTTCAAAATTAGCAATAGAAACTGTGGACCTAGTCAGGGCCAGGCACTTCTCCTCTAATAGATGTTTGAAGTTCAAATGTCTATCGAAAAAAATGCCCAAATAGGAAAAGACTGGGACTTTCCCTAAGGTATGTGAGCCTATAGTATAATTGTAGAATTTACTTGGCTTCTTCCCATTTCCATAATATATGATTTTGTGAGATTGGGGGACATATCCAGGTTTTCTATAAAAGTCACAAAGCCATCAATTAAAAGCTGCAAACCCTTTGGAGTACGGGCAAGGGGCACCGCATCGTCTGCATAAAGCAGAACCGGGACCACTCTTGAGCCTGTCCTCTGGGTATCTGCATTAATAGCACTCATGGTGGAATCTAGGCCATTAATATATAAGGTGAACAGGAACGGCACTAATATGCATCCCTGTCTGACCCCACTTGAGCACGTAAAATAATCCGTTACCTTCCCATCCTGTGTATATCTAACAGCCTCTCAGGTATTAAAATGTAACGATTTTAGAAAATTAATTATTACCGGGTCCACCCCAAGCTCGCCCATGATTAACCACATTTTACGGCGATTTACATGGTCGAAAGCCACAGTAAGATCCATTAATGCTAAATACAATGCCCCTGACTTAGCTACTGTATATTTAACAGTAATAAGGTACAAATTGAGGCATTGATCAGTGGTTGATTTCCCCGGGCGGAAACCATATTGGACGTCTGTGATGATTTGTTTAGCCTCTGCCCATTCCAACAACATGTTTAAAATCACCTGCCCCAAAACCTTCACTGAGACATCAATAAGAGATATGGGGCGATAACATTGTGGACTATCCCTATCACCTTACTTAAATATGGGCACAATGGTGGCAGAGGACCAGGATGCTGGCATTACTGAATTTATTGCTGCATTTAATACCCTCGTTAAAAGTGGGGCCCAGACCTCTGTATTACAGCGAAAGAGGCCTGGTCCGATCCCAACCGGTCTAGGCGCCTTATTCCTCGTGAGACCCTCGATTCCTGTTCTCACCTCGTCCAAGGTAAAGGTAAAGAAGTTGGGGTTTAGTACTGAATTAGAGGTCAGCACCTCTTCCAATCTATGTGAGTGATTATACAAACCCTGGAAATGCTGCTGCCATTGTCCTGGTAAAATATTATTGCTTAACCCAAACTTATTCAAATCTTTAAAGCAAGGGTTATTAATTACTCTCCAGAAACGGGTAGAGTCCTTCAACTCCGCAGCCTCTGTGAGCTCCTCCCAGGCTTTCCGATGAAATTGGCCCTTTCGTCCCTTGACGGCTTGCTTATAGCTTAAACGGCAAAACTCCACCGCTCCCTGTCCCTCAGAGCCTGTTGAGTGCCACTTTTAGCTCTCTTAGGGCCCGTGAGCATTGGCTATCGAACCATCTGGGGACGCCCAGGCTGGGCGCATGTGCGGCGGATAACTTCGCATTGTTCCTGAAAGCATCTACAAGTTCGACCCCTTGCACTTCTAGATCTAAACATTTCAGAATATCCTGCTTACCTCTGTTAAACAGGGTAGTATTAAACGCACCAGTGTCAACCTGGGCCCAACGCAACCTCCTGCCTTGGTCCGTTACAGCAATCGTCAATCCCCCTACAAATCTATTTAATGCTGGGGGGTGGTGCGGGATCACAAGAGTTAAATTAAGTGGGTTGTGGTCACTAAACATGCTAAATTGAATATTAAAAGTTGAGATACACCTTTACAATATAAAGGAAACAAAAATAAAATCAATATACGAATGATATCCTCTCTGCAATACCCTTATTGTTAACGATCAAATCCATTGTGTGGGTCAACCCATAAGTGTGTAATAGACCAGTCAATTCCCGCAGCTCCTGACTGTGCTCCATGTGTGGTCCCTTTCTTAGTGAACAAGATGACCAGTCATCCTGGGCCATTGGTATGACGAAACACAAACTCCGGATTCAAAATGTAACATAGAGGATGGGGGTTGGTTTTACTAATAAGAACTTATTTCTAGCCAAGCTAAACTTTTTTGCAATATTAGGATAAGGAAAGCTGGAGGAAAAACATAACATTCTACCACGTACTTTGCAATTTGCCTGCATCTCTTTGACAGTTCATAGCTTACTTTGCTACATTAGGATTGCAACTTATGAACTGAAATTAAGAAAAGGTTCTCTTTGACAAAAGAGGTAACACAAGAGCTATCTACATAAAATGCAGTTCTGTGATCTGCATGGTAAACATGCTTTGCAGCATACATATTAAAAATCTGCTACACTATGATGAGTCAAATCTTCAACTAGAGAAAACTACATTCTTCCTTCAGCAGATACATTATTCACCAGAGTTATCTTGATATTTTTATTGTTGCTTGAACATTGCTGGACACACAAGGAACTCAGAAGCAGCTGCTTTGAAACCCAAAACAAAGCGGCCTGCGAACTCAGTGCAACGTACGGTGGCACCGGTCGCACCAGCCTAAACCTGGTGTTGGGGCAGCAACAAATACAGCAGAGTTTGTGTGACCATAGGCTTGAAATGTTCAAGTTTTAAATCTTTCCTTTCATGTTTATCCAAGGACTCTGACAGGAAGCAGGCCGACCCCTCTTTATGTCAATTTGGGGAGAAGGGACAATGTGGGGTCCCATCCATTACAGAATTATCTATCTTTTGTATAACCTACTGTGCAGGAACCTTGGAAGAAACAGGAAGAAAGAGCTGAATAGTTTGATCCTCAACTAGTAGATTGTGGGTACATCCACGCCTGGAATCTATGGATCCTCCCTCATGTTCCCCTAAGACCCCGTAGGGGGGTAGAGCTGTTAGGGAGCCATGCTGCACTGACACCTGATAGAGGGGGAACATTCCACTGCACTCTAGCACACAGGAAGAGGCTGCGGGCCTATGGTCCCTGAGCAGGGTTGGCTCTAAAGTGTGGTTTGCTAATGAGGACCTAAGGGATGCTGCTGAAACCATCCAATGTCAACAGACCACCAGGGCTGGCTGGGCAGGAGGACGACCTGATAGAGCAGAGCCCAACAGACTGCTAGAAGAAGGAGCTTAAACAGCTCACCTGATTTGAGGTTGACGGTGTAATAGCCTTCCTCTCTGTCCCTCTGCTGCAAGGGGCTGAAAAACAAGCAATGACCTCCCCACACCCAGAGAGAAAACATTCTTTGGGTGTAAGGGTCATTAGTTTTTTTGCTTTTCTATATAAAAAAAGACTCCTAGTTGGGGAGTTTGGTTTAAAAAAAAAAAAATCCATAAGTTTTGTGGACAGCTGACAAACTGATGATGGCGGTGCAGCAACCTTTTTGTGCCTTGACAGGAACCACCATGATGGGGGTTTCTATCACGGTAGAGAGGTCACCCCTGTGCCTGCAGTGAACTCTAAATTTGGCAGAAAGTACTCCATTAGAGTGTCGGACAAAATCTCCTCTGCCATCCTGAAAGACGTGGTACTATTGTGTTGCTGCATTGGCTGGCGATGCACATCTTTGAAGCTATGTCATGCTTTCATGAATATTGTGAGTGTAACGACATTTTCTTTGTCTTTATTGCTGTAGAAAAGCAGGGTCGTGCCATTCATGCTTGTGTGAAAGTGCAGTATATATGGGTGGTTGTGTGAGTTTGTGTGCTTTATGAGTCGTGCTCTTTCGAGCCTTCTCGTTGTCATGTGGATTGCATGCATCCACAATAGTGTAGTCTAAATAGCGAAATCATCATGCACGTTCCTCTATGAAATTGTTTCATTTTAGCTACCTCTGGAGATTCATACATTAGCAGACCAACTGCACCAAAACTTGAGCCCCAAATAGAATGACGAAATATGTCTGTGTTTATTGAACAGCACTGAGGCATGTGCATCTGTGTTTGACAGATTCCGGTATTGAATCACAAAGGTTTTAGATCCTGGTGTCATTCTTAACTAAAAATGCATCTCGAAAATGGTCGTCATTCAGTGAGAAATTGCATTCTGCTAACTAAGAATGCTGCCTTTGTTCTGGGATGAAATCTCTTGATAAAAAAAGTCTGTGTGTGCCCGTGTGTATAAGTGAGATCAAGGAATGGATTGTCCTGGAATAGGTTTATTTACTAAATGCAAAGCGTGTAACCACACCATGTGAGGGGCCTTTAATATACCTGCATGGACAATGGTTGGCAAGCAATATGGAAGCTGCCCAGCTCGGTAAATATAATCTGTCCGGCTCCACTTGGAGTCTGCTGCAAGGGTGCCAAAAATAGCAAAGCAAAAGAAGCTAATTTACAGCCCGATTCCAGCAGTGCCGTCTGCTTCCAAGAGAGAAGCCGCCGGTGCCGGGTCTGCCTACCCAGTTCCACCTTTTCGCTGTATTACATCTTCTGCTGACCTTTCCCGTTCTAAAACAAACATCTGATCAATACCCCATTATCACAACACCTCTGCAATAACCGTCTGCACAAACAAAGCGAAGGCTGCAATACTTGAGTGCATAACTATGTCCTTTCTTTAGCAAAAGTGCATCCCAGTTTTCATATTTATCCTGCTCTGAGCTTTCCAGACAAAAGAAAGTGTCTTCACTGGGGCTTCGTACAACCCAAGTTGCCAAAAACTGCTGTCTTGCCCAATCGAGGATTTTCATTACAATTTCAGAGACTATGGCCGAAGGTAAAACTGCAGACCGGGAGAAACCAGGGGGCAGATTTACAAGCCCCGTACGCCACATTTGCGCCGGTTGCGTCACTTTTATGACGCAGCGGCGGCGCAAAGCCAGCGCCATGCTGCGGGGTATTTACAACGTGATGCATCTAGGGAGATGCGTCATGTTGTAAAGCCCTGCCCTTGGGTTGAAACGTCGACATTAATCCCGTGGACCAGTTGAAAGACTCTGCATAAAGACTTACTCAATCAGTCTGCAGACTGTTTCGAATATTTGTTTTTCTGGCCTTCTGTAATCATCAAGATTCTCACAAGTCACTGTGTATATTACGCACTTTCACCACAGCACTGAGCACCACATGTCACCTTGTCACAATTATAATTCACTCTTATGTCTTGACAGCCAATGAATGTGGGTATTCATAAATGACGCAATTTATATAAAAAATTTTGAATACCCTTTTTGGTCTCAATGTGTGTTAATTTTGATTAATTAAGCAAAAACCAAAGGAAATGATGGACGGAGTGTTGAACATTGCAAGCACTCACCCCCAGTCAACTGATCGGGGTTTAATCCATCACCGTTCTTTAGCCCACTCTGCCACCCCAGTTCAGACATGGCCATATGCAAATCAGTCTGACCCTGTGCCCTCATGGGAACAGTCCAGCCCGAACTGCCAAGCCATGTCTTCCCTGGACCGGAAACAAGCTTCCTAGGACCGGTTTCTGGCATTTCAGCCGTCTTCAGCCAGGCTTGCTTGAATCCAGTGGCAAAGTGAGCAAGGGACTCACGTCTGAGCATACCCTGCCAACTTATGGCGAACAAAGCAAAAACCAAAGGAAATGATGGACGGAGTGTTGAACATTGCAAGCACTCACCCCCAGTCAACTGATCTGGGTTTAATCCATCACCGTTCTTTAGCCCACTCTGCCACCCCAGTTCAGACATGGCCATATGCAAATCAGTCTGACCCTGTGCCTCATGGGAACAGTCCAGCCCGAACTGCCAAGCCATGTCTTCCCTGGACCAGAAACAAGCTTCCTAGGACCGGTTTCTGGCATTTCAGCCGTCTTCAGCCAGGCGTGCTTGAATCCAGTGGCAAAGTGAGCAAGGGACTCACGTCTGAGCATACCCTGCCAACTTATGGCGAACAAACCAAAAACCAAAGGAAATGATGGACGGAGTGTTGAACATTGCAAGCACTCACCCCCAGTCAACTGATCGGGGTTTAATCCATCACCGTTCTTTAGCCCACTCTGCCACCCCAGTTCAGACATGGCCATATGCAAATCAGTCTGACCCTGTGCCCTCATGGGAACAGTCCAGCCCGAACTGCCAAGCCATGTCTTCCCTGGACCGGAAACAAGCTTCCTAGGACCGGTTTCTGGCATTTCAGCCGTCTTCAGCCAGGCTTGCTTGAATCCAGTGGCAAAGTGAGCAAGGGACTCACGTCTGAGCATACCCTGCCAACTTATGGCGAACAAAGCAAAAACCAAAGGAAATGATGGACGGAGTGTTGAACATTGCAAGCACTCACCCCCAGTCAACTGATCTGGGTTTAATCCATCACCGTTCTTTAGCCCACTCTGCCACCCCAGTTCAGACATGGCCATATGCAAATCAGTCTGACCCTGTGCCTCATGGGAACAGTCCAGCCCGAACTGCCAAGCCATGTCTTCCCTGGACCAGAAACAAGCTTCCTAGGACCGGTTTCTGGCATTTCAGCCGTCTTCAGCCAGGCGTGCTTGAATCCAGTGGCAAAGTGAGCAAGGGACTCACGTCTGAGCATACCCTGCCAACTTATGGCGAACAAACCAAAAACCAAAGGAAATGATGGACGGAGTGTTGAACATTGCAAGCACTCACCCCCAGTCAACTGATCTGGGTTTAATCCATCACCGTTCTTTAGCCCACTCTGCCACCCCAGTTCAGACATGGCCATATGCAAATCAGTCTGACCCTGTGCCTCATTGGAACAGTCCAGCCCGAACTGCCAAGCCATGTCTTCCCTGGACCGGAAACAAGCTTCCTAGGACCGGTTTCTGGCATTTCAAGAACAAAGTTCTATCTCTAGGTAGTTGGATAAAATCTAAAAAGGGTTTGAACTTCATAGATGGTTTATGGTCAAGAAAGTTCATCGTTAAAGTTCCCAGGTTTAAGTTATTATTAACCTTGGCCTCAACCCAGTCCCAGTATAATTTCTTTACAATTTGTTTTGCAGGGGGGACTTGTGTGGCCCAGGACTCCCCCAGGCCTATTAATACTACCAGTTTCTTAAGGTTGTTGAGCCACTTTATTTGGTTAGAAACATTTAGGGATATTAACTCGTCCAACACTCGAGCATATCCGGCTAATTCCTGGGTTCTTCTAAGGCGCACCCAAAATAACAGCGGCCTTAGTTGAACTTTGTCCGAGATTGATTTTTTACCCATATCAAAAAATAATGGTAACAGAGGGGTTGAAACTGGAAGTAAGACTAGATCTCTGATAAACTTATTTTCTGCCGTTGCCAGGACCTTAGTGTTTTCAGCACCCCATAATTCGGAGCCATAGACTGCCGAGGCTAAAGCCTTCCCTTCATAGACTACCAAGGCAGGGGCAACCGGTCTACTAATAGAGAGGCGCTGATTCTTTAGTATGGCACCGGAGACCCTTTTGAGGTTTAGTACCATTTTTGATATATGGGAATCCCAGCTCATATTGTTGGACATCCTAACCCCTAAATAATCAAATTCATTCACCACCTCTAAAGGGGACCCATACAAAGTAAGACGAACATTCCTAACCTTTCTATTTGGAGATAAAACCATTAACTTTGTCTTCGAAGTGTTGACCGTTAACCCACGGTCGTTACAGAAGAGGGAGAAGCGGTCAAGCAATTTTTGGAGACACTCGGGGGTCTTGGACATCAGGAGGGTATCGTCCGTAAAAAGAAGTGTGGGGGTTTTCTCCCCGGCAAGGACGGGGGCATCCGCAGGGTCCTCCCTCAAATGGTCCACCACCCCATTTATAAAGAGGGAGAACAGTGTCGGAGCCATCACACATCACTGCCGCACCCCCCGTGTTGACTGATACCCTCCCTGTCAATTGGCCCTGGCGCCCCCAACATATCCTTGCATAGTTATCCTCATGGAGTTTGATAACAAATTGCAGCAGGGAACTAGGAAACCCCATGGCTAATAAAACCTCCCATAGCTTGGCGCGTGGGATAACATCAAACGCGGTTTTCAGGTCTATGAAAGCCAAGTAAAGACAACCCTTAATAATTGATACTGACTTCCAATAGACCGCGCAAAACCGGAAGACTTGGTCCATTGCACAACATTCCGCCTAAACCCAGCCTGGAAATGGGTTAGAATATCATTATCCATTAGCCATGTCTCAACTCGATTTATAATGACCTTGCCAACTACCTTTTGAATGGTGTCAATTAAACTAATTGGTCTGTAGTTGGCAGGGTCCTCTCTATCACCTTTCTTATAAATCGTGATCACCTCCGCCCCTTTCCATGATTCCGGGACGGGATGGCCTCGCTGGATGAGATTCATTAGATTTGCTATATAGTCTGCCCAAATTCGGGGGTCATGAAGTAGAAGATCCCCGGGCAGGCCATCTGGACCAGCCGCTTTGCCTGGAAGGATATTTAAAATAGCGACCTTGACTTCTCGCGGGGAGAATAAATTTTCGTTACTGGGCAACTCCAAACTAAGGTTGCGCTTATTGCACACTGCTAATGGCAATGGAGGGACTTGATCGCCTTCCTCACAATACAATTTAAAAAAATGGGCGTGCCATTGCTGTTCATTAATATGATTTAAAATGGGGTCAACTCCCCTATGGTCTAAAGCATTGATCAATTTCCAGAAAATAGTAGAATTCTTCCCGCTGGCAGCGATCTTAAGCTGCTGCCAATGCTCCTCCTCCCAATTTTTCTTGGCTGAGGCTATTGAACTACGGTACTCCTTTCTAGCCAGTTTCACTGCTATTGGGTCCTTCAATTTTATCGCCAAACCAATGGCTTTCCTCTTTTTCCTACATTCCACCGTATACCACGCGTTCGCCTTCAGGGGTCTAAGATCCGCTGGGGGGTTCCCTTGGGTGTTTTTGAGGAAATACTTTCCTATTTTATCTGTGAAATTTTGGTACTGGCCCAATAATTTGGGCCCCAGAGAGTGAACCTCTCCCAGATCCACCGCTGCGAGGCTGGAGGTTTCTGCTTTAACTAAGTCCCCAATACTATTAATTTTCCCCTCTTCACATTTTACCACGTCCCATCTAAGTTTCCGGTTACTATTAGAGGGGAGGACATCCTTGGTGATCAGCTCCATCCCCCGCTCTTACTAATCCCATTAGCCCAGTTGATTTCCATACATAATGGGTTATGATCGCTATCTGAAGACTGCCTGACCTCCATATCTACTACACTAGCCCATGAATGAACATCTAAAAAGATGTAATCAATACGTGATGGGCAGCCTATCCTATTATAGGTCATTGCCCCGTTACGATCAGAAGTGGTCCGGCCATTTAATGCCCGTAGATTATGTTCCAAAACCAGTGCGTTCAACTGTATAGCTATGGCAGACTATTTCTTAATAGGGGCCAGTACTAAAGGGGGTATAGTCTGTCTCCAGTCCTCTGAGTTCAAACCCAATACATCCTCGTCATCCAGGGGTTCAAATGTACAGTCAGTTGGTTTTTGCTTTGCTCGCCATAAGTTGGCAGTGTATGCTCAGACGTGAGTTCCTTGCTCACTTTGCCACTGGATTCAAGCAAGCCTGGCTGAAGACGGCTGAAATGCCAGAAACCGGTCCTAGGAAGCTTGTTTCCGGTCCAGGGAAGAAATGGCTTGGCAGTTCGGGCTGGACTGTTCCCATGAGGCACAGGGTCAGACTGATTTGCATATGGCCATGTCTGAACTGGGGTGGCAGAGTGGGCTAAAGAACGGTGATGGATTAAACCCAGATCAGTTGACTGGGGGTGAGTGCTTGCAATGTTCAACACTCCGTCCATCATTTCCTTTGGTTTTTAATTTTGATTAATTGTCTTTTCCTGTGAATAAACCAATGATGGTTTAATGGTTTAAGAAATATTCTATACCCGACAGAACCAATTGTTATTTTTGTATACGACTGCCCAGGTTCTGAGGGATACTGGGTTACCCCATTGTTTTCACAATCTGCGCCACATGTGGTCGTTCCGGCGCGGGGGGTCGGGCGCTTTTCGGTGCAGGAACGCCTCCTAAAAGTGGCTGAGTGAAATCTACAAGATTTCACTCACTCACTTTTACGGCCATGCTGCGTCAAAACCCTGCGCCTACTTGAAGCAGGCGTAAGGATTGACGCACCATGTTAGCCATAGGGGCACCCGAGTCTTGCTGGAGCTGCGACGCGACCCCAGCAATGCGTCACCTTTACGGCAGAAGATGCGTCACGCATCTGTCTATTCTTGCCCCATTGTAAATGTGGCGCATCCATGGTGGCGCAAGAGGTGTCTGCCGTGACGCAAAATAACTGGCGCATCCCTGCGCCAGTTATTGTAAATCTGCCCGCAGGTTTCTGTGCGAGACTTGCGATCCATTATGGTCAGCCTTAACTCTGGTGTCATTTTGTTCATTGAATTATTCTCTATTCTTATAAACTAGAGTGGGATTTTTATCATGTTGTGTCTTTGATGTTTTATATGTTTTGGTACTTCTAAAGTCGATACACAATTTCTTAAATTAAGCCTGTTTGTTCTGGGGTTGGGGTTTAAATTACTAAAGCCTTTACTGAACCTAACAAGGATAGTGCTATTATTACTTGTGAGGGACTACCACCCACCCCAAGTAATAATCCACTTTCTCACACTTTAGAATTAGGAGATTAAAAAACTAGTTTAAGATAAGGACTAGAAGCATTTGGAATTTCAGAAATTGCTTCTATCACGGTGATCTGAGTGGTGAGTGTCCACTAAGATTCACAGAGAAAGTGAGGCTAAGCTGAACACGTCCTTTCTGAAACCGCTTATCCAAATTCCTCATTTTTTAAATTTTTGCCGGATTATATAACCTGTTTTATATTTTCAGCTCATGTCATTGTTTGGGTTTCAAATGTGTTAATAATAAAAGGTCGCATTGACAGGCGAACATGAGGGAGCTCTAGGGAAATTGCAATCATATCTTTACTGCAGCTTTGCAGGCACGAATGATAAAACCAATTGGGCAATTCATAATATGTTTTCAGTTTTTACAATTATTAAAAATGCCTAACAGAAAAAGAGCAATTCATTTCCTTTTAAATTACTGTAGTGTTTCAGAGAATTGTATGGTCTCTAGGAGGAGTTCCTTTTTACCTGGTCCACATTAGCATTTTATCTATAAGCGATGAGAGAACTGCATGCAGAGCATTGAGAGTCATTGGTGCCCTGTGCAAAAGTCTTGAAAGTCCCAGCTTTTTGGATTAGGCAGGAGGAGCATACTCTGACACCTATCTAAGGGCTCCAGGACCATAGGGATACAACGTAGGGGCCAGGACTCACCCCAGCACAATCCACCAGCACTGTCCAGAGAAGGTCCAGTTGGAATTCATCAGCTGGGCCTTTCAGGAAAATGGGATTCTTATAGCATTTATGTCTCTAAACCTTAACGGGAGGTCAGCCAACTGACTACTGGAGTCAATGTTTCAGTCCTTAGTACAAGTTGGGAAGGTCCAGTCATTAGGGATCTCCTTACAGGTCGCAACAAAATGAGCAGTCCTTCCACAGGTTTAGAGGTGTTCTGAAGAGGGTACTGGGGGTGCCACAATCATGCCCAGTGCCAGTCTGTGAGTGGGGAAACTCCTTGTCATTCCCCAACTAATGGAGTAAAAGTTCCCAGATCTGACCCTACCCACTTTTGATGCACTCCCTTTGTTTTTATGTAAGCTATAAATCACTCAGGGTAATTGTTCCTAAAGAAGAGACAAGAAGAGCTGGCCTATTTTGGTCGCTGGGAGAGACTGTGAGTGAGACGCACTCACAGGGTAGGTTGGGGATGGAATAGTGTGGAGGTGGGGGAATTCCGAAAGGCGTGAAACATGTCGACCTAACATACTCACTCACCACTATCACTTTAACTTGCTGACAACAGAACAGAAGGAAAATACTCACCCCCCTGATATAATTTTTCTAGAGGCCTTCTTTGTCATCAGTTTTAACCTTACCACATGGACTCCTGAATAAAGGATTTTTTAGGGTACCAGTGTGGTCATTTTTAATTCACTCACCTTTCTCTTTTTCCCCCCACACACTCGCACTCACCACTCTGGCGTTACTCGTAAAAGAACTCCGACAAAGAGCCCTCTCGTGGGGCCCATGGGAGACTGCAGCACCACCCCCACTAGAAGCTATGTCAAAAGATGAAGTGTGACACCCGCATTGGTGTGTGAGGGCACTTTTCCCAAAAGGAGGAATTCTCCCACCTCCACACTATTCCTGCCCCAACCTACCCTGTGAGTGAGTCTCACTCACAGTCTCTCCCATCGACCAAAATAGGCATGCTCTTCTAGTCTTTTCTTTAGGAACAGTTAACCCTGAGTGATTATTACGTTAGCCTTGGGAGCACAGGAACTGGACCTGTTTCTCTTTTAGCTCCCCGTCCCCCCTCTTTGTGTGTTTTGTTACTGTAAGCTATCTCACAGTGCCCTTCTGTGCCTAAAACCAAGATGGCATAACCTTTGTCCTCTATGGCTATGATAATGGGCATATCCTCCCTTGTGGTCACTCTAAACCCATTCTGGGGGAGCAGGTGCTTGGCTGTCTTACGGGACAATAGAGGGGGAAAGCCCAGGTGTAAGCTACATCTGCCTGTGACAGGGTAGGCATCCTTTGAAGTTCATTAAGTTGACCATCCTGTCAGGGGAAGGTCAACCCCTATCCCTTTGTCTCAGCTCTGGGCACCACTTCATACTTAAACAATGAGTCATTCAGCTCCTGGGTGACAGTGAACACTAGCAGAAGGGTACATTTTGCACATATGATGTAACCCAGTGCTTCCCTATGGGAGAACCATCCTTGCCGCAACAAAAAATGATTTTGGAAGTTTTCACTGCCCAGACAAGAGAACCATAAAATATACACAACTTACTTTTTCATTACAATGCACCCTACCGTCATGAGGACATACCACTATATATGATGCTTGTCGTGAAGTGTATCCCTAGACAGGCACTGTGTTATCTTGGAGGATGCGCTCTGCATAAACCTACATTTATAACACATATGCACCTGTGTGGCGTATCTGTGTACTTCCCATGTGTGCATCTGATTGTGTGTGCTCTCACCCCATATAGTTTGTGTGTAGTTGTTGTGTTGACACTACTACATTATGGTCTGGGCCATATACAGTCACCCCGACTGGGCCTGATGATTATACAATCAGGAAATGAGTCACCCAGAACATGCCATGGTATGACCCTGGTGATTATACAATCAGGAAATAAGTCACCCACTCAGCGGCCATCTTAATTGGGCCGGCACTATAAAGTCATTCCCCCCCTCACCTGGTTGCTAGACGATCTGGTATCTGTTCAGCCTCGGTTGCATATTCAAAGCAGATCTGGTCACCGTTGGATTTCATGATAACAACATCTAGCGGATCCTGAGTCACAATCCTAAATAGACATTGGCACATCATTCTGTGTCATGAGTTTGCAGTGGAGGTCATCATCCTGTGTCACAAGTCTGCAGCGGATGCTAGTGCTTCATCGTGTGTTATGGAGCTGCAGTGGATGTCGGTGCGTCTGAAACTGTACAGTTAGTCATGCCGCCAGTCGCTCACTCCCAAGTGGGCATCAGTTTGTGCCGGAATTTATACGCAGATACCATGTTTAGAGCATTGGACAGGGACCCACCTTATAATAGAATCTCACCATAGCAGCACTCAGCAAAGGTAACAAGTCAATATGCTAGCGCATTTGACACTGCCCTTGCTGCAATGTTCAGGGATAGCTGCCAGGGTTAGTTGGAGGGTGAGGTAAGCCAAAGGTTTATCTGGTTCAGGTCTGGACAGTGCATTATTGTAGGGCACGCGTGTAAAGTCTCTTACAGCACTTTCGGATTGGAAGGCTCCTTTCCTTCAGGTGATTATTCAGTGTCTTAACTGAGGGCAACTGCCTGCAGTTCTCCTGAGTCATGATCCTAGGCTACCTGCTGATCTGGTTGCATGAAAAGGTAATACAGATAGTGAAGTGAGTGTGACGGAATGTGCAGGCGAGTGCTTGCATGTGGTGTGATGATCAGTAATTCTATTTATGTTTATTCACTACATTTTCAACACCCACCTGGTATTATGTCAAGTGCGACGCCTGCCAGCAAACCATAGACAAGGCGGTCCAGTGAGCCAACTGGCCAGATCTTGTTTCTTTATTATTTTATCCCATTCCTCCATTCTCTACATTGTAACACAGCCCAGCAGTAATGCGGTCTACATCGCTGTGAGGGGCGGGGTAGGACAAGCAAGAACATTGCTCCCACTAGGTTCAGGATATATCAGGTTATTGTATCTGGCACCTACATTTAGGGCCTACCTTAGGGGTGACTTATACGTATAAAAAAAAAAAATGTAGGTCTGGTAAAACGTTTATTTTGGGAGGGTCAGACCTGGAGACATGCTTTGCATTGTGTGGCACAATATGTGCTGTGTCGTTCTCAAGTGAAATTTAACTTCAGGGCCCTGGGTACACTTTTGTACAATGTACTAGGGACTTATAGGTAAGTTGAAAATGCCAATCAGGTGTATACCGATTTTACATGTTTTTAGGGGTAGGAGCATGTACACTAAGCACTGGATAGCAGTGTCCCAGTTTTTAGAGCAAAAAAACAAAATCATACTCAAAATTAGGATGTTCATGCAAAAAGGGATATTTTCCTACATAAAGCTTGCATTCATTTATGACCCACTCGGTGTCCACTAATGCTCAAATCCACTGGTAGGCCCTAAACCTAAGTAATCCAGTATTTAAGATGGTAATACTACACCTGGTAAAATCTGCAGTGTTATCCACCCACCTATCCCGACCTATTCCAACTTTTGCACATTGGAATAAGGCTTAGCATGCAGGAGTGGAGTTTACACAATTTTGCCACTTACTGGCCATTTTTCCTCAGACAACTTTTCTCATGAAATATATTTGGAGAAAATTGCATATGTGTAGCAGCTAATGCAAAGTTCAAATTTGGGATTTACATGACACAAGGTCTTAAGTCTTTTGAATGCACTTTCTCCCTTTGAGAATATGCTTTGATCTATTCATTCCAGGATACATGATACAAAAAGTACCCAAATCTATAGCATTGGACTTAAGACCAAGAAGCATACCATGATCTCTGTGAACCATTTTAACATTGTTAATTAACAACAAGCTGTGATGAGACTGGCACTTAAACACTCCCACTGTCTGCAGTGGCTCAAGATAAAAATATTAAGGAACATGAAGAAGACACCTAAAATAGAGGGAAAACCAAGAGGTGCCACCCGTCGCTGCTGGATGAAGAAAACATATTTTCCTGCTTTTTAGATGAGCCTACTCTCCTTTTTAAACTACTTCCCATTTCTTCTTCAAGTAGAAAGCTGACTCCATGGGAAATTCTGAATTTATCATTAGGCTCCTGAAAGTTCCTATCACATAGTAATTTTCCTACACAAGCAAACAGCTGCAGGATAGAAATTAAATTTAAATATTAGAAATATGGTTTTGTGATTATGGGCCTGATGTACGACCCAAGTAAATTGTGAGTCGCAAATTGGAAGTTGCAATTTACTATGCAGAACAGTGTCCGAAACACTGATTACGATTCCCAATGGGGTTGCAAAATGCGAGGCTCATTAATATTAACGAGGCACTTGCATTTCGCGACCCCATTGGGAATGGTTGGCCTTCCCAGGGATGCACTGGGATGCACGTAAAAAAATAAAATTGAAACGTTTTCATTTCATTTTTTAAGGGCAGGCAGTGGTCCCTCGGACCACTGCCTGCCCTTAAAAAATATTTTCGCATCCATTTGCAAAGGAAAAGGGGTCCCCTGCGGACCCCTTTCCATCTGCAGTAATTTGTGAGTGTTCTGCGACGGGAACGCCCCTTCCTAATAGCAAGTCGCAAAACCTATATTGTGAGTCGCTAATTGATTAGCGAGTCGCAAAATAGGTTTTTTACATGGGCCCAAGGTTTTTAGGGTGCGCACACAGGGCTAAAACCCGTTTGCGCAGGCTAAAAACCGTCGTACATCTGGCCCCAAGTTTTCAAAAACTGCGATGCGTTAAGTCCCAGAAGTTGCAAGATGGTTTTTCAAATCAAAAGATTCATGATCAGCTTGTGGAGAAAGCCATCTTGCAAAGTCATTCTAGGGGCCTAACCACATCATTTTGCAGAAGTGGGCATTTTCGTCAACGTTGATGCTAAGAAAAGAACAATCTTGTTTTGCCTTTTATCTGGAAGAGGAAGTAGATTGTAATTTGCAATATTGATTATAGTGGAGAAATTACTGAATATTTATAACTGTTTAACTGAGAGGCTCAGAACCAGAAAACTGTGCTTTTGTTCCATCATATATCCTGTCCTAGTGGATATGTTCACAGTATTAATAATGAGTGTTGGGATGTGGCCACAAATGCAGGCCATACATCATGTTTACCTAAGAGTACCCAGCTCACACTTCCATTTTGGTGGTTCCAGATACACACCCAGAGAAAAGATCAGGATAAATGCAATGTTGGTGTTATAAGTCACAGGGTGGTAAAGAATGCAACACTTGCACCCCCATGTGGGGAGTCCTAGCTACGTGTTTAATGACAGTATTAATCCTATCCAAGATTAAATTAGTACATGGCCTGTGGGTTATGGAAGCAGGTACATTTCCCAGATACCTGAAAACAACCCTTACAATGGTCATTAGGAAATGAATGTCTATGGCTCGATACCATCTTTTTCAACTGAAATTATACAGCAATCTGGTGAGTTGAAGATTCAGCACCAACAAGGCCTTTATCTCTGCTTTTTTGGCTTTAAAAGCCAAAAAAGGAGAGATAAAACTAGCGCCCTATCAACAACAGGGTGCTAACATGCAAATTTGCATGTTAGCACCCTTTTACTCTACGCTTCCCCTTGCATCTCTAATGAGATGCAAAGGGGGCGTTCCAGAGTAAAATAATAGGAGAAATGTCGCTAAGCGACATTTCTCCTATTATCAAGAATGTCGCTAACCCTGTTAGAGACAAAAAAAGCAGCGCTAACCGCGGTTAACGCTGCTTTTTTACGTCTGGTATTTTTCAGACTTAGCCATGATATCCTATGGAAGGAGGATATCATGGCTAAGTTTGCCTGTCCCTATCAACAAGCTAACGTGAGATTATCGCTGGGTTTCCAGCGATAATCTCACGTTAGCCTGTTAGCGTGAGGATTTTTATCACTATTGAGATAAGCGTTGCTAATAGCACTCTATCTCAGCGATAAAAATTACCGCTAGCCGGCGATAATTATCCTAGCGCTAAGTGCGCTTAGAGATAATTATCGCCGGTTGTTGTTGATATGCCCCTAAGTAATTACAACTCCTGGGAAAGCTCTTACTACAGTGGTAGACTTTTCGTTTGCAGGAAATTGTAGGGTGGTGGGTGAGGGGGAATTGAAGCAAAAGGGTTAGGTTGGATGATCAGAATTGATTTAAAATTCAGAAGCCCATTTTGTGGAGATGTTTCTAGCTTGGATAGAAACAAAGTATTAGCAGCAGGTATGATTCTGACTTGGGAGCGGAAGGTGTGAAGAAACTGATCAGTTTACATTGTGGATTACAATAACCAGAATCACTGGGCTTGAACAATGAAAAGGCAGGTCACAAACAGTGAATGCAAATTGAATTTTGAGACCTGCCTTTCATTTTTCAATGTGACCTATACACGTCCTGTTGGAAAATGTCCACTCACAAGGGTTTGCAAACCAATCTGCTTAATGAATATGAGGCAGGTCAGAATATGTACTCATCTGTGATTGTGTAAAAAAATGGTGGCATATTATCAAGGACGGCGTTAAAATGATCGCCGGTTTAGAGGCAGGAAACTGCCGCTAAAGCGGGGATAATGGCCTTGATAGTATGCCGCAGAGAATTCCAATAGAAGCCCATGTTGACACCAGAAGATGGACTTCTATTGGAATTCTCCAGGGCATATTATCGAGCCCATTAACGCCGCTTTAGCGGCAGTTTTCTGCCGCTAAACTGGCGATAATTTTTAACGCTGTGCTTGATAATATGCCCCATAGGATGGAAGCCTGCAAGGAACAGCAGACCACCACTCCAGTGATAATATTCACACATGGCAATCTTCTTTTAAGGTAGCGGATGTTCCCTAAAAGAACAGGTACAACTTTAACAAATATTCCCATTTAAGACCTGTATAATTGTGGCCCTAACAAATTGGCACACTTTCTGATCTTGTGAAGGTTTAAAGTGCCTAGCCCATTTGTTTGGTAATTCTGCTTTATTTTCCACTTAGACCGCATGCAACTATATTATTACTGCAGATATTTTAAAGTAAAGACTTGAGGCATAGCTGGCAGCAGTCAAGATTAAACAAGTAGTTAACACAAGTTACGGTTGAATGAATGAATGAAAAAGACTTATAGAGTGTACTATTACCTGGGGGAATCTTTGTGCTAGAAGCCAGACCAAGGACCCAGTCAGCAGGGATGGAAAATTCAGGGAGTAAACAGCCAGGTATTTGTGAGTTTCCTGAAAGCGGTGTGGCTTTCAGTGAGCTTAATAACCAGAGGCAGCAAGTTCTAGAGTTTCACTGCAAGATAGGCAAAGGGTTTATCTGCCCACCTGCTGCGTCTGATCTTAGGCACCACCACCTCCTTCTTACTGTTAGCATGACTATTGAAAGATAAGTGTGATTTCATCGGACTCCACTCAATTGAATGATATTACTGTCTCTTACATGGTGAAGAAAAAATTTACACAAACTTGTTATGTAGTTAAGATAATGTTTATGCTCACCACCAGATGTTGTCAAGTATGTAAAATGTTTCTGTCACTTGGCTTTATATTGTTCCAACACGCCAGTGCTTAATTTGTAAATAAAATAAATGCCGAGACCTCATCAGGGCCGCTTCAATTTGACCATCTATTGCCCCTGCCAGCACGGCCAATGATAGTACCAACACAACTATTAACCTTCAGACCCTACAAGTGTGACAATTCAGACTATTCCATGCCCTCAAAGCTTTAAGAATGGCTTGGGAGGTAGGTTGTAATCTTTTTAATGTAGAATGAATTAAGAAACAACTGTTGTAGTGCCCATCTGTAAATTACACAAACAGTGCCACCATGTGGTAGACTGTCATCAGTGCAAGTGCTAACAATTAAGTGCTGGTGCCAAACACCCGAAACCACTGGCTCAAATTAAGCACTGATAACCTCGAAATCCTAAAATTTGTTTCTATGCCGTGTTAATATAAAAGTAGGTACATTGCTTCATTTATTTTGGTGGCATCCCTACATTCTTTCAACTTTGCATGGGGTATTGATGGCTCCATGAATATTATTGAATGCATCCATTCATTACACATGGGGTATGCACACCACATGCCAGTAAAGGCTGTGGGAATACTACAGTTGCACAGGGAAAAGTTTATAGACATCTTGGCAAAAGTATGTTGCTTGCAGTGTAGGTTCATGTATTGTCTAGCTCCTAAGACCCACACATATCTAAATGTACCTAATGTACCTAATGTAGTTGGAATTAGGTATATCATAAGGCCCACCCATTGAATAATGGGACTCATTGCTCTTGACTCTTGACTGCCCTTGACTAAACTGGGCAACTTTTGGTTCACTGTCCGGCTTTAGATGTGCTGCATTGGGTTGGATGTGTAGTTACATAACAACATAATTAAACATAACACAACAAAACAGACAAAAAGATGAATGCAAAACAGCAACCACAGTGCAACACTTTAATATCACAACGAAATATGCAGCACAAAAGCACAACTGGATATAAAAAACACACATCAATTCACCACCACATCTAAACGCCACATAACATATATGCATAAACATTTTTATCTCAGATTGCAACTCAAGACATCTGCATTCATAACAAGGTGGTAAAATGTTTTAAACAAGCACTGCCTTACCATCAAAGACAAGAAACAACACCAGTCAAAAGTTTTATGTTTTCCGGCCCAAGATCATCGGTTTAGTTCATTCTGCTTGTCTGCAAGTATTTTATAAAACATCTGACCTTGTTCATACCAGCTTCTTAAAGCCACTGCTGCTGATGCGGATATTCTGTTAGTGAATGTTTCATCTTTATTTGTCATTTCTTTGGCAAGATGGAAAAAGGAATTACTGAAAGTGCTTTTATTGCCAAAAAGAAGCCTAGAGGAGTACTTGATTTAGAACAAAGTGCCGTCCCAAACTGGGCCTACTTTCGACCTAAAAACCTACACCCTTGCAGGAATATAATGTTACTTTTCTTTAGCTTGGGCAAGATCTCGGCAATGACGAATGCAAACATTGTACTTATATATCGCTTACTGGTGCAGGATTGAATTTTTAAAATATGTTTTTAGTTATTTGTAATGCTCACCCCACTGATGCAACCATATCTAGGTTCCAAGCTGCCTAAAAACATAAAGAAAAAAAGAAACGAATTGCATTGAACTTTTTTCTTAAACAACATTAAATAAAAAAAAATTCTTAGGTGAAAAAGGAATAACTTCAATATTTAGGGCCAGTCATGGAGAATCTCTTGACTGGTCCCGATAAAACTTGTAGTTGTTCCTGGGAACCGTCACCAGGAAGAGTTATCTAGAGAGAAGAGTGCCACTATGGTGATTTCATGCCTTGAAGGCATTTACGGATCAAAGTCATTATCTTAAACACTTCGGGGGCAGATTTACAATAACTGGTGCATCCCTGCATATCAGCAGGGATGCGCCAGTTATTTTGCGTCACGGCAGACACCTCTTCTGCCACCATGGATGCACCGCATTTACAATGCGGCGCACCATGGGGCAAGAATAGACAGATGCATGACACATCTGCTGCCGTAAAGGTGATGCATTGCTGGAGTCGCGTCGCAAGCGCGACGCAGCTCCAGCAAGGCTCGGGTGCCCCTATGCCTAACATGCTGCGTCAATCCTTACGCCTGCTTCAAGCAGGCGCAGGGTTTTGAGGCTGCATGGCTGTAAAAGTGAGTGAGTGAAATCTTGTAGATTTCACTCAGCCACTTTTAGGAGGGGGGGCGTTCCTGCGCAGCAACGCCCACATGTGGCGCAGGATCTCCCTAGATGCGTCGCGTTGTAAATACCCCGCAGCATGGCGCTGGCTTTGCACCACCGCTGCGTCTCAAAAGTGATGCAACAGTGGTGCAAATGTGGCGTACGGTGCTTGTAAATCTCCCCCTTCTGTGTATGTAATGGAGTCAATGACTGTACTATGGGTGTACAAAGTTTAGCAAAGTTCTTGATTTTCTCCGAATTTTACTTTCACCGTAATTATTTTTTTCTACCTTGTGAGATAGCTTTCGCTGAAAAGCAATATAATGTTCATGGTAATTGAACTCACCCAAGATGCAAATGTATGTAAAATATTCTTCTGCAGGTTTATCTTTTGCAAAGCTTTTCTGTTAACCAAAGTTTAAAAAATGGTTACCCACTGGTTAATGTTTTACAGAGTTTCAGAATGCAACATGACGAAAGGAATTGATTTTCAAAAACAAGTGCCATTTACAGCTCTCCTAAGTTACATTTACATCTGTTCTAAAATTAAGCCTGCTGACAGTATTTCCTACCTTTCCAGTACATTTGACTGCTCCTTCGGACCGTTGTAATTATGTCACTTGGAGCATAGGACAGCAAATGTCCTCAAGAGGCATAACTCATGAGTTTCTTAAGTAACAGTCCTAAATCAATAGAATGTACCGAGAAAATACATATATATGACTCTTCCCATAGCCACAATGTTGCATACTTCATGACCACTTAAAATATTCCGATGTCGTATTGGCCAGCCCAATATATGCATTCTAAACATTGATAAACATTTCTTCTCTCAGTTATATTTTTCCCTAACGTGTCTGTTTTTCCTTCAAATACTGGGGTAACGCATGATCTTACCCACACTTTCTGTATTTGAAAAATGTCTTGGGGAACCCCTCAGCAGATGATCTCCTAGTCATACCTCTCTCTAATATAATAGGTGTAGCCAATGTACCTTTGGGGGCCAACATCAGGCTTGTAGCATCAGTGCAAGTAAGTACCCGTTTCCTCCTTCGCGCTTTCATAGGGCGCTTTAATGCGATCCACCCATGTCAAAGACTAATTTCATAGTAACTTAAACTTGTGACATGGATACGTGTGGCTGTATCGATTTAATTGCTGAAGGGAGTCAAACTAATTAATTTAATTCAGTATCCAGAAGTCTTTTAGTTTGGTAGAGTACCACTGGTGGCCAAACATTCACACCATTGGGCAATGTAAACACTTATGAGATCAGCAACATATTAAACCTTGCATACCATTCAAAGACAGTGTTTGGTCATTATGTACCTTAATCAGACGTACTTCATCTGACATTGAATTTTAAGTGAACAGTTGCAGTTCCCTATACATAAGCCAGAGCTCAGACATGCACGAGCAGGCCCTATGGACAACACTCCGTTGAAATGGAAAAGTACCGTACACATATCCCTGAAATATGTAGAATGGTGTACACTATTTTAACAATGCTCATAACCGTCTGTAAATGAGTCACCATAAATTATACAATGTACAACAAATTATTATACCTCAGAATTTTCTCTGAACTTGTGGGAAAAAACATCTGTATTTCAGAAATCTGCAGTTGATAAGGAAATTGCTGAAAGCCTTACGTGACAGCTCTTTATCATTAGTATGTACACAGAAATGCACCAGCGAATAATGCATTGTAAGGAGAAGCTTTAGTTTTGAGACAATGTTTTGAAACGTATGTTTGCAACACACACACGTCGCGTCTATTCTCTACCTTGTTTAAATTAAGTACTGCTTCTACTTAAATCTTCACTTGCAGTTAAAGTGTGCAGCATTACACTTTTACCACAGTGAATCAGACTTGTTTCCAGTACCACACTGTTTCCAGTATCACGCATACATATGCACATAAAGTCATTCATTGCTGTATATATTTATGGGCACCACCTAGTGATGTTTGCATGGTCGTGCAGTACTATTCCTGCAGGGACCGCAGGACGACATGGGAGAGCAACGCTGCGTCCCATGGGAGTACCCCGGTATCCACGGCACCATTTTTTAAAATGATATTTTTGTCTCCACAGAAGTACCAGAGGGTCAGGGTATCACTTTCCTCACTCCATATTGTTATCTATCTATCTATCTATCTATCTATCTATCTATCTATCTATCTATCTATCTATCTATCTATCTATCTATCTATCTATCTATCTATCTATCTATCTATCTATCTATCTATCTATCTATCTATCTATCTATCTATCTATCTATCTATCTATCTATCTATCTATCTGTCTGTCTGTCTGTCTGTCTGTCTGTCTGTCTGTCTGTCTGTCTGTCTGTCTGTCTGTCTGTCCATATAATATTTTCAAGCTATTCTACATATTCAAGCTATTCTACAATGTTTTCACTTGTACTGCACATTATGCAGCTTAATGGATTTTCTGTGGGTTTGTGCACTGTCCCAAGCTGCGCTAATCTGTTCCTGATAAAGTTTGAGGAAGAACATGCATTTACCAGCAGCAACCTGGAAAATGTCCTGCAGACATACTTTTAATCTAAAGATCATAACATTATTATGTGGAGAAGGTCAGCGGCGATCCAAGTTTGAAATGTTGAACAGTGTGTCTCAAAGCATACTAAAATACAATTTGCGCATAATAAAGAGAAAACAACAATATTTAATTTGTAAATGCACAAGCCATGATTCACAATGGCAGACTTTCTTGAAATAATTATACCTAGTCTATCAACAGAAACAATCTGTGACATTATTAGAGTTTTCATAACTTTTTCTTGAACGCAAACATACCATTGTTGAAATTGTCTCGTATTAGAGATGACTGTACTAAATAAATATGTGGATCGAGAAAAGCAAATGAGTAAACAATTTCAAGAAATAGGGTATATAGGAGAGGAAGATGGCGGATTGACTCCGCTTAGGAGAGCACCTCCTCCTGTGGCCCACTCCCGATGAATCCTTTGTCCCTGGCATTCCCCCTTCCCCCGAGCCATGGAAACATACGATAGAGGGGCTTCTTTTTTCTTGAAAGGGGGTAAAAATGGACTATGTCACAACTTCCTGCTCCGACAAGCAATCTATGTTAAAGCCTGTCTTTTCACTCCTGTTAAACTGGACGCAATTTCTTTATCCGTTCGGTCGGATCTTTGTAAATCTACAATGGATAAGCGGTGGAGGCTTCGCCAGTTAATTAACCCCTATAAGACAGTCTGTTCACAAGTCTTCTTGCAGGAACCCGCCCGGCTTAAGATTCTCAAAGACAGACAGCTGCCCTTTTTCTATACAGAGACTTCTAAGATGGCAGTCTGACTCCACTTAGTAAATATAAAAGAGAGGGGTGAATACGCGAGGGGGGCACAGAGTCCCTACGGGATCTCCCCTTCGTCTTCTTCTTGAGCCCTTATTTTTGATTTTTTTCTTGTGTATGGTGGGGAGGGGTGAGGGGGGTATGGGAATTGAGAGAGGCTAGGGAGGTCGCTCTCTGCAAGCTGTCTGTCAGTGACAGCAGGGAAGGGGATGATTCCTTTCTGTAGGCACAGGGGGGTGGGCTTAGTTGGGTTAGGTTGGGGATAGGCATCACTGGAGAGTAGTACTCCATCATCCTGTCAGTGGGTTGAGGTGGGGGGGGTCGGTGGGGTAGGGAAGGGGATAAAAGTTGCCAGTCAATAGTTGGAAGTTCATATATAGACGGAATTTGGCAAGAGGATAGAATTAAGAGGAAGATGGTTGAATCTAGTTCATGCAATGTCTGGTTTGAAGTTTATGTTATGAATGTTACAGGCTGAATCAAGCTAGAAAGCGGCAATAATCCCTGAGGAGCTTCAGGTATTTACACTTAACCGAGACTCACCTAGCTTATCAAGATAGATCTTTGTTGAAGCAACTGGGGTTTGATGTGATAATATGTACCTCACAGACAGTCTCCCTACGCAGGGTTGCCAAATTGAAATCTAGAAACGTAACGGCCACTGTTCTGCGCACACTAGCTGTTCCTAGTTGTTGATATCGGGGTATAAAAGCACGATTTGCGTTGTGTATCGCCCCAATTTTGATAGCCCCGACATTTTATAATATTTAAGTTCTGAATTATTGGGGTGGAACGGGGATCTGATAGCCATGGGGGGTTTTAATTTTATCATGGACAACAAGATTGATACCACTAACCGCAAAATGCGGGCTAGAATGGTCAGGACCTGAGCAACTATATTTGAATTCTTGCGCATTCATCAGCTGGACGACGCTTGGAGGACACTGTTTCCAACGCTGCCAGGGTTCACGTTTTATTCATCCCCACACAAACAATATTCACCTACTGATATTATCTTCATAAAGAGATCACTTCTGGAAAATGCACACATAGAGGCTTGTCCTAAAATTACTGTCGCGTCGCGTCTCAGCAATAACCACCACGCAGCCAGGTCAGTTGCTATTCTTTATTGCATGCATATGTATCTGCAGCCAGCATGCTGCACGTCCTGCCTCGTCCCCTGCTTCCTGTGTATCCTGCCCCTCACCCCCTTGACCGGAACTGGTGTCCGGTGACCTCTCCTGCCACCTGCCCTCCTCGGGGTCCTAGTGCCTCATGTCTCAGGACACTACATCTCCCCCCTTTGTCACAAAGGCATTACGACAGTAGCATTCGTTGGTAGTAAAATGGGACCGTCTCTTTTGTAGTCAGTTGCAGGATGTGAACTGTCGACTGATGTGACCCGTGAGATGCTGCCTAGAGCGGCATTTCACATTTCCTCTATTAGTCTCTTCGGTCTCACAATGTCTCTTCTTGGCCTCTCCACCTGTCCTTGGCCCTCCTTTGGCCTTGTTGCTTCTGCGACACCTGCTCCATTGCATTCCTTCGTTGTTGTTATCCCTTCGGTGCCTGTCACGTGTTCTTCCTCTTTTTTTTCTTTCAAGCCTTTGAAGTGTGAGCTGTTCCTTGTTATTCGCCTGCTGTCTGATTCTGCTGTTATCATTGTTCCTTTCACTTGTGTTATCGTCAATGGGTCGTTGGCGAATGCACTGTCCGATTTCCGTTGTTGTCTCTGTCGTACAATGACAGTGTGTCCTTCATGGAGGTGTGATTTGGTGGCATGTCGTCTTCCATCAGCATATTCCTTCATTCTCTTCTTGGCTGCCTCATCTTTTGCTGCCACGCCTTCGTGCCCCGGCGCGGCCAGTCCTTCTATCTGCGGCAGCCTTGTTCTGCTTGTCCTCCCTAGTACTAGCTCCGCCGGGCATTTCCCTGTAGATCCATGAGGTGTGTTTCTGTAATCCCTCAGCATTTGGCATAGTGCTTGTCCTAGGGAAATCTGCGACAGTTTCGCCCTCTGAACTGCCTTCTTGATGTTTCCCATAAATCTTTCGACCATGCCGTTTGCTTGCGGCCATAGTGGTGTTACCTTTCTGTGCTGTATTCCGAGGTAAGCCATGAACCTTCGGAATTCCTCTCCTGAGAACGGAGGGCCATTATCCGTTTTCAAAGTCTCCGGGGAGCCCCATGCTGCGAATATGTCGTCCAGAACAGGTAGCGTTGCGGCTGCTGACGTTGAGGAGACTGATCGCACAATCGGGAATCTGGAGTATTCATCTATTATAACCAGTAGGTAAGTTCCCGCGTCTAGAGGTCCAAAGAAATCAGCGGCCATTGTTGTCCATACTGCTCTTGGTAGTTCCGACATTTGCAGTGGTTCTTGTCTTGCAGGCGGACCCGTCGTTTGACAGAGGTGACAGGCCGCTATCGTATCTTCGACTAGACGATCTAACCCCGGGAACCAAACCTTTTCTCTCAGCAGTTTTTTTGTCGCCACAATGCCCCTGTGTGACTCGTGTGCAATGCTGACCACTTGGCGTCGTAGTGAACGTGGAATGACTATCCTGGTGCCCCTCATTACGATTCCGCTGTTTGTCTCCGAGAGTTCCCCACTTATTTTCTGTAGAGCCAGCATCTCCTCCTTTTGTACTCCTCCCTTCCATGTGCAGTTGTTGTTTATATGTCTCCATCTTTGCTGTCTCGTCGTTTCTCTGGCCGCTCGCAGTGTGTCATCTTTTTCCGTTTCTCTCTCTATCTCTGTTAGAGTTACTGGTGCCGGCGTGCTTTGCTTTAGCACGAAGTTTAAGTATTCTTCGGCCATTGAGGCCTTTTTTTCTGCATGTGGCAGCGGATGCCGTGACATGTAGTCGGCTGGATTATGCTCTTTCCCAGGTTTGTGGACAATTTTGAAGTCGTAGTCCATTAGTCTGATGCCCCAGCGCTCAATGCGGGGCGGCATCTTTGCTGCTGGGTTGCCGTAAATTGTTACTAGTGCCTGGTGGTCCGTGATGATGGTGAACGGCTTTCCGTACACAAACATGTGGTAATGCTCGCATGCCCATACCACCGCCAAGCTTTCTTTCTCCGGCTGGGAGTACGCCTTCTCAATGTCTGTCAAGCTTTTGCTGGCATATGAGACAATCTTCCTTGGTGACTCCTTTCCCGGCAGGTGTTGTGCTAATATTGCACCCAACCCCACTGGGCTGGCGTCAACCGTCAGCTCGGTGCAGAGCCGAGGGTCGAAGTATGCGAGGTGCTCCACCGTCATCACAGCCTTCCTGATTTCTTCGAACGACTCATTGCACTCTTGAGACCAGACAAATTTCTGGCCCTGTTTTGTTAGCTCTCTCAGCGGCGTGCTCACTGTGGCAAAGTCTTGTATGTATCGGGCACAGTAGCTTGCCAGGCCTAGGAATGACCTTATTTCTGCCACATCTGACGGTGGCTTTGTCTTCTTTAGCGTTTCCACTTTGCTGGGATCAGGCCTCATCCCTTTTTCCGAGAATATGTGTCCGAAGAAAATCAGTTCTGTTCTCTCTAGCTCGCACTTCTCTCCATTTAGTGTTAGTCCAGCCTGCTTTAGATGTTTGCACACTTGCCTTAAGGCGCTGTCATGTTCTCCGTCTGATTTCCCAAACACTAGGATGTCGTCACTGTAATTGAAACTGTTGTGTACTGGTCGTATCACCTGTCTTATTGTCTCCTGAAATATTTCGGCCGCTGACGAGATACCAAAACTGAGCCGTTTGTATCTAAATAGTCCTAGGTGTGTGGAAAATGTTGTTATGTACCTCGACTGTGGGTCCAGCTCTAGTTGGTGATACCCTTTGTATAGATCTAGCTTTGAGAATCGGCACGCCCCTGTCAGCCTGCTGATCATGTCGTTCAGATGAGGCCCTGGATGACGTTCCCTCGATATTGCAGTGTTCGGTAGTCTCATGTCCACACAGATCCTTATTTTGGACGTATTTTTCTTCGGGACTGCCACAATCGGTGATACCCACGGTGTTGGCCCGTCTGCAGGCTCAATTATGTCTTGCTGCAGTAGGTTATTTATTTCTTCCTCCACTTGCGGTTGTAGGTGGATCGGCACTCTCCTGTGATGCTGTGCCACTGGTCTCACCGCTTCATTTATGTGTAGCGTGACCTGTTTGTCTTTTAGCTTCCCCAGTCCCTGCAGTATTTCTTGATATTCTTGCAGTATGTTTTCTTTTTCTGTCATGTGGTACGTCATCGCCAACAGCCCCATGACTTGTGCCGTGACGTTACTCAGCAGGCAGGGCGCTGGGATGTCCCCTTTCAGCACATGTATTTCTTCCTGACGCGTCACGTCCTGATATGTTAGCGTCTCAGTGAACTTGCCCATGTTTTCTACTGGTGTCTTTGATCCCCACGTGAACACATCTACTGTTGATGGCGATAGCGTTGGCCTTGTTCTCATTTTCATGTACTCGGACATGCACATTATGTTGCATGTGGCACCACTGTCTAGCACAAACTTTGTTCTGTGGCGCCCGACGTCGATGTCTACTGTGGCCGTCTTTTTTATTTGCTGTTTATCCACCAGCTGGATGTGTTCCTGCTGTCTTCCTTCTTTGGGTGTGTCGGCAGGGGGCAGGAGAGGTCACCGGACACCAGTTCCGGTCAAGGGGGTGAGGGGCAGGATACACAGGAAGCAGGGGACGAGGCAGGACGTGCAGCATGCTGGCTGCAGATACATATGCATGCAATAAAGAATAGCAACTGACCTGGCTGCGTGGTGGTTATTGCTGAGACACGACGCGAGAACTGGCGACGAGGCGGGATCGAAATCCACGTGTCGCGGCGACTGTCGGAGCCCACCCGGTCGCGGAACAAAATTCGGAGCCAGGAGCCCACCCTGGTCCGAAGCGCCAGCAGAAGAAAACATCGTTGCGGGAGCCCACCCCGGCGCTGCTAACAGAAGTAAGAGCAGCGCGATAGTGAAACTGAAGGAAAGATTAAGATCCCTCCCGTGCGTGAGCTTCAACGAACTCTCGCGAGAGGAGGCGGCCATCTTAAAGTCAGGCGAATTGAGCCAATCAGCGCCCAAGATAGACGGCGGCCATTTTAAAAGGTCAGGCAAAGCCCCGAACAGCGCGAAATCGCGCGAGAGTGCGGCGGCCATCTTGGAGTCAGGCAAATTGGGCCAATAGGAGCACAGGAAGGCCGGGAGGCCATTTTAGAGTCAGGCAAAAAAGGAAAATAGACGAAAAAGGTCCAAATAAGGAGAAAACGACAAGAAAAAGGTGCCAAAGAAAGGAAATAGCACCAGAGGAACAAGAAGGAAGAAGAAAGAAGGAAACAAGTACATAAATAAAACAAAGAAAGGAAGAATATGGGTGACGAAGAAACAAGGAGCACACAAGCTGTGTTCCGCAGGCCGCTGCCATTCAACATGTCGGAACCTCAAGCAGGCATCAGATGGGAGAGATGGCTACGACAATTTGAACGATACATGCGCGCGACGGACGTCGCAGAGAGCAAACAATTAGATCTGCTGGTCAACCTTGCCGGAGACGAAATAGAAGACTTAATGATGACACTACCAAGTGAAAAGACGGCGGATTACAAAGGCGCGAAAGCGTGCCTCACAGAGAAGTTCGACCCCCAACGCAACATCGATTTTGAAAGGTACACGTTCCACACAGCATGCCAGCAACCAGAAGAAAGCATGGATGACTTCGCGACAAGGTTGCGGAAGTTGGTGACATACTGCGAATTCGATAAATTCGACAACGAAGAAGCAATACGAACGCGCCTCATCGTAGGGTGTTTATCAGTAGAGTTCAGAGCACGCATCCTAAAAGAACCAACAACACTTGAGAAAATACTGACGATGGCCCGCACAGAAGCACGGGCCACGCAGCATGCCAAACAAATACAAATTGGAAAAGAAAAGGGAGAAGCGATGGCACATCGGATGACGGAACATTTCAAAAAGAACGACAACAGGGAGCAACAACATCACAGGAAACAAGCGGTCCCATGCTACAGATGCGGCTTTGACTTCCCACACGTTGGCACCTGCCCAGCAATGGGCTAGAAATGCAGAAAATGCAATAGGGACAATCACTTCGCAAGCACCTGCATGAGCAGGCAATTTAGGAACGAGAGGGGACGATCAGCAAGACAAGGGACAACAGGCACCAGACACGCCAGACATATGGAGACAGCAGAGAGAGGCTCGTCGGAAGAGTCGGATGAACAGACGACGGCTGGGAGAGAAGCACGGCTATGCCTCATGTCTCAGGACACTACATCTACATCTGACCACAATCCAGTGATGTTAACACTACAGATGCAATTAGGGGCTAGAGAGGTTATCAGGCTTTTTCATTTCCTCGACATCTACTTAGTAACCCAGAGTATCTGCTCTGACATGCACATGTCAGAGCAGTATTGGGGGAGTATTTAAGAAATAACAAGGGCACTGCCTCTATCTTGGTGGTTTGGGATTGCATGAAAGCCTTCATTAGGGGGGCCACTCTTCCGTTTATTCTAGCTCAGAATAGGCGTACAACTCAAGAGGCGGAACAGTGCCATTTTGACTACTTGGATCTGGAACACCAACATGCACAAGCAATCATAGCAAGGGACCCTGGGAAGCAGCCAATATTCTCGTGGCTTCTAGAGGCACAGTTTAAGAGAAATAGAAGGCTAACGGAGAAAGTAGCCGCTAACTACCACAAGTGTGAAACACTGCAGTATGAATATGGGGAGAAGGTCAGTCCTTTGTTGGCTATCCAGATCTCAGATAAGAAGGCTAGATCTAATATCAAATTTATTAAAGGAGAGGGTGGTTCGCTCTGCTCTCGTCCACAGGATATAGTCAAACAGTTCAGATTATACTATGCCAAACTCTATCACGAGTCAGCCTCTTATAACAACTGCACGCTTCTAGAATACATACAAGAGAGCCACCTACCATGGATTTATACCGCAGAGTCACCTCTATTGCAAAGAGATATAGAGGTAACCGAGGTGGAGGATGCAATCAAGTCTCTGCCCTCTGGCAAGGAGGCAGGCGATGATACTATCCCACTTGAGTTTTATATAACTTCAGGGATATCCTGGCACCTGCACTTATAGAATTAATTATCTGCATTACCGTTGCGGGGGAAATCCCTGCATCCTGGAGTGTGACTAATATAGTGGTGTTCCCCAAGAAGGGGAAAGCCGTCTGAGGACAGAAGCTTGTACCGCCCAATTTCTCTGATTTACTCCAACGCCAAAATCTTTTCTAAAATCCTGGCTACACGCCTGGTCCCCTCATTTACTGGTTAGTTTCTGATCAACCGTATAGATTTGTCCCTGGTAGAGACACCGCAGCTCATATTAATATGGTGATCGCAGCTTTCAACTTATCTGGGAAACTAAATTAACACATCGGGATGATCATGTTAGGCGCCAAGATGGCTTTCAATAGAGTAGCCCGGGAAGCACTATGGCTTACTATTTCAACATACGGACTTGGTTTCAAGTTCATCTCTTTGGTACAGAAACTTTATAAGAACCCGGTAGCAACAGTCAAGCTGAAAGGCATTTTATCAACACACTTTGCTGTTCAAAGGGTTACACGGCAGGGCTGTCCACTTTTCCTCTTACTGTTTGCCCTCTACATCGAACGTTTCATAAGATATCTGTTGCAGAATGTGGAGATCCTTCCAGTGTGCCTGAATGGTATAGAACTTAAGCTTACTGCATATGCAGATGACATCGCTGTGTGTTTCTGCCAATCCTATCATTGCTATAGCATGTGTCACATGAGTAGCTGAGCTTTTTGGCTCCTTTTAAAGACACAAGTAAAACCTGGCTAAAACCGAGACATTTCGGAATTATCAACCTGATACCTTGCCAATATCGTTAGGGGCTACAAACACGGCTACATATTTAGGTATCTCTCTTCACAGTCAGGTAGAAGATAATATTACTCTGAATTATGAGCCACTTCTTAAAACAGTTCTGGCTAAACTGCGTAGTTGTCATTGGCTTCCAGTCAGCATATTTGGTAGGTGCAACGTATCAAAATGAATATACTGCCCAAGTTTCTATATCTACACCACTCAATCCCGCTGCGGGTCCCATGGTCTTTTTTTAAGCGTTTGGAAAGCGATATAGGTAGTTTTATCTGGGGGTATAGACGAGCCAGGAGGGCCCACATTGTCATCAAACTGTTTTAAAAACAAGGGGGCTTCAAGCTCGCAGATTGTAAGCTTTATTACTACACTGCATTTATTGGGCGGATCCAGAACCTGCTAAATGGGCTTGGAGCTGGTTTTCCCTCGGTGGCTTATCATCTAGCTTGTGGACTAGCCATCGGGTTTACACTCTATAAGATTCCTGACTCTAACTATTACAAGCAGGTCAGATTCAAGGTGGTCAAGGATATCACCAAGATCTGGCAAGGGATCTGTAAGGAATACTCTTTGCCCTCGTTGCATCAGTACACTGTTTTATAGGGTAATCCAACATTTCCTGATATATTCCGGGATTATGTCGGGAAGAGTTTGGCAGCGTAAGGGCATCAACATACTAGGTCAATTGTACCATAGTCAGGGGTTTCGCTCTTTCTATGCATTAAAAGACAAGTAAATGAATATGCTGTGCTGTATAATAAAATTAATTAAATTAAATAAAAAAAAAAAAAAGACAAGTTTGGGCTCCCGCAAAGTTCCATTTTTAAATATCTACAAGTGAGGGATTATTTCTGACAGGGACAGAAGTTGTCAGATATACCATATTCATTGGAAATAGTGTCAGGAAAATATGTGAACTCTGGTAACGGCACTATCAGCGCATCTTATCAGATATTTATCACAAGAGCTGGCGATGATAGCCTGCAGATATCCGCAAAACTAATCCGGCTTCTTAAAACTGACATATCAGCAGAGGATATCCAGGAGGCATTGGATACTATAGAACGAGCAGTAGCTTCCGCCAAACTGAAACTGCAGCAGCACAGGACAATCTTCATGCTTTACTACACGCACAAGCTTATCTCTAAGTGTGCAACATCTCAATCCTCTGCTAAGTTGTTCTGTCCAAAATGTAAGCTTTTCGCCGCAGACTTAAAGCATATGTTCATAGACTGTCTGAGGCTAAATTCGTTCTGGAATGACGTTTTCTCAATGCTTACAGGGCATCTCGGGTGTGAGTTTCAGCCTACCGAAAAGGACAGTTTCTTTGAGTTTAAACATGAGGCTACTAGCTCCAAGAGCTCATTAGCCACTATCATCATTGTATTTGCCCGCCTATGCATTACAAGAGCCTGGATAAACCCTAGCAGCCCAAATGAGTCTGGGCATTGCTCAGACAGGTGTTTGAGTCAAAATCAGCTCTAGCTAAGGTCAGAGGTCCTCGCTCTTGGTTAAGATTCAGAAGGATTTGGTCCAGTTTTCAATGGGTTTAATGTTGCATCACTATTGTATTTCATGTATCGTGATGTTCTTTGCAATTTTGTTGTCTCTTTCCTCCTCTTTGTTTCTTCCCCAAACTTCTTGTTCACCTTTTTCTTTTTTACTGGTCGTGTCTAACTAAATATTTAATTAGAACTATGTGTATTATTCCAAAGATTTGTGTAAATGCTTTTCCTTTCTTTTGTTATTATTTCATAGTCTTGTATTCTGTCATACTAATGGCTAATAAAAAAAATTAAAACATTAAAAAAAGAAACAGGGTATATAGATCAATTAGTCAATCAACCAAAGTGTGCTTATCCACTATGCCATAATAGTATCTTCTGAAGATGTGTGGACCACTGTCCACTGAGTGCAAAGGTTTTTTTAAAACAATGTGCTATATGTGAGCAATTGTGAGTTTACCAGTCTATAAGGATTTAAATGTTGACATTGCAGAGTTTGTCTAGGAAAGATAAAAACAAAAAATGAGAATGTATCTTGAGGAATGCAAAAGTATCATTAGTAAAAGACATTTCACATCTACACATTAGCCACATTCCAACTTTTGTAGACAGCAACTGACAATTTCCAAGGAGATAAAACAAAAGATCTTCTCCAACCCAAGCTGGTGTAGGTGAAAATACTTGATAGTATTTATACTCATGGGTTTAGGAGCAATTAGATTATAAATATTAATAGGGAATACAATGAAAATAGATGAAAGACTGGAAACCTGACATCATACTAAGGACTGTAATGCTTAATAGGATGGAGAAGTAGGCAATGGGGCATAGGTATCTGCCACTTCATGAACTGTTCTAACTCACAAGGTGGGAAGGAAGAACAAAATATTTTAACAAGGTCCTACCCCCTTGCTACTTCCAAGAGACAGCTCAATAATTAGCAAGGTCCGGGTAGTTCCCCCTATGCCAAGTGATCACCACAGGTTGAACCAGGTGGCTGTTAGTGCTGCTGCAGGAAGACCTTACGTCAGATCTTAGTGCCCTCACACACCTGTTAGGGTGTCATGCTTCATCATTGGGCGCTCCTCATCAGGCCGGCGCTGCAATGCCTGATGGGCCTGGGGGCTCTTTGTCAGAGTTCTTTTGATCTGAAGACGCCGAATAGATCAGTGCAAGTACGGGGGCTAAATGGTAGTGTGTCAAGTGAGATAAGTGAGTGGTGACTAAAATAGGCTCTGATATCCTCAAGACAAATCGTTATAGGAGAAGGGTACCAGGACTAAGTAAAAACAGTGGTGCTAACATGTGGTCTTCAAGTACCAGGATAGCTTACTAGTGACATGTGATCAACATGTTTCGTGCCTTGACAGTCAAAAGATCGGGTGGCACTTCGTCAGGACCAGATTAAACAGTCAATTGGTTCCCCTGTCTGAGGCTTCAGGCCTCCCTTCTAGTAAAGGATGGCCAAACAATGTTTTCCGGCCTACCCCTAAAGTGTTGCCGGCCAACGGATCCACCTAGAGGAGAGGGAAACACAAGATGGAGAAATACAAGCAACAGATAGTTAAAAGCAAGGGACTAGGTCCACCCTAACGGTACAAGGGTGAACTCACTAGTGCCTTTTTAGTAGGTGATGTGTGCCTTCTCGCCTTGACAGTGAGACAACCAATACTCAGAGTGCAAAGCTCAACAGACATTCATTAAAAAAATCTAAGTCGCAACTCGTAGAGGTACCCTGTGGATTATGGTACAAATGCATACCCCAAATCCAATCACGTGAACTGGTGAAAAACAGGCTTACACACATGATGTGGTAGGAACTATGTTATGGCATGGAAGTAGCTTACCTCGAGTGAGGCAAAGTAATGTTCCTTAGGCAAGATGGAGGGTCCCAGTCAATTTGAGGGACACCTTCACTGGAGAGAGAAAGAGGTGTTCAAAGTCATTGATTGGAACAAGGTGTCAAATGCCCATCAACGTGGTGAACTAGACTTTCACGTTCTCATTGTGAAGGTGCAAAACACACGTTATGCTACCAGGTGGAATGAGTAATGCGTACAGTATCATGTCAGTATTGTGAAAAATATCCCCAATGTTGCGTGTGTTCCTAAAAGTAAATATAAAGTGCAGATACATCATGCACTGTTCATGAACTGCTGCATTTTATTGCCTTTTAATTTATTTCATGTTGCATTTAGATTCATACAGTTATTCATAATCAGATGCGGTTGTTGATTGTAATAGTGATCTTTTTTCCTGTTTTGGTTAACCTTGCATATAATAAGGAAGATTGGCAACACTTCTTGTGGAAGAAAGCATATCTGCTCAAAAAGCATTGAGAACTACAAACATATTCCGAACTTGTATACTGGACATAGTCTGAATGAGGATGAACAAATGTATACAGCTATGAAAGAGAGCAAACACATAAAGTGTGTTGTAAATAAATTCAAATAAATTGCACTCATGAATGCATTTGCTCCAGGGATATTTATATAGTTTAAACAAAATTGAGCAAGTGAAGCTAAAGCACTGAACACCATGCATTATCTACCGTATCCAGCCAATCTTCCGTTGCAATTTCTTGAAATATTTGCAGATTCAAGAGGCAATCTTTGAAATACAGACAGAAGGAAGGCGTCGTACAGCTTCCAATTTCTCAGTGGGAACTGTGCTTTTGTTGGACAACATAAATGCTGGGATGGTGCCAGACTGATTCTGTACACCCCCTCAGGATATGTTGGCCTATAGTCCTGCTAGCTTACAGTGCTTCCATAAGTACCCCTAAACCTAAGAGGGTAATGAATGGATGTGGGAACCACAGAACATGACAATGCTGACTCCACAAGGAATCATCGTAACAGATCTATAACCTTTTCGCTCAGTCACTTGTGCATACCCAGAGAGATACACAATATATAAGATGGCATATAAGTACGGTTTTTAGTGTACTCCTACTATGCGCCCCCTAACCTAGTTACCTAGGGTGAGTGATCTGCAAAATTTCCTTACTGGATTCATCCCCATTACCTGTGGGTGAATGTGTTCAGGTCCCCGTCTCGGTTACCAGTTGGACATCCCTCCTCGCAGGGGAAAAACAGGAATCAGTTGGGCTGAGACGCCAACAAACAGGGACCTCACAGTGATTGCAGAGTGCTCCTCTGATTTAGACATAGAAATGCGTGTGTGTATATAATAACTGCAACAATGCTTCCTAGCCAAAGCCTCAGCCAGGCTGTCATTGTTTATCCTAGCTGTGTCACCTTACGGACAAACAACATACAACAACATTTGCACAATGTACGTTCAGGCCTTGTACTAAATGTTCAAGGTGCCGTGACAGTTTGCCTACAAAGTGAAAATGTAAGCAACATGGTTTCAGAGAAACTAATCCTGAACTATCACGCAAGCAAATGTGTGTCAAAAGTCATTGTGTAGAAAAGAAGACAACTTAAAAATTATGAGCATGTAAAATGGCAGTGTTTCTTCCCGGGCCTTAACCAGCCACATGACACCCACGTCTTGGACATAAGTCAGCTAAAGCTGTCCAACAATAGCAAAAAGCAATCCCAAGCAACACTATGTGATATGTATATCCATATAAAAGACGCTAAAAATGTTAAAAAGGTAATCATGCTTGTTTGATGCCAAAGCATTTAGAAAGCCATATTTAAAAATATAAAATCAAATAAGATTTAAACTTAAAAAGAAAGCAATTTAAAAATGAATTTGAAATGTAAAAACAGGCTGAATTAAAAGTTACCACCAATCTAAATTTCGAATTGTTTATGTGTTCCGAGAGGTAGACTAAAGATTTCTGATCCGAGCAACCATGAACGATGATCAAAAAGGCACACCTTGGGGCAGGTTTATGGAGCAAACATGTTCCCATCCAACTCCCATAGCAGTCTCTGAAGGAGTGATCACAGCCAATGAGAAAATCCCACAACCAGAGCCAAGATCCAATTCACTAGAAGCAGGAGCATCCCAGAAAGGGTTGTAGAATGTATTCAGAAGCAACAGCAAATGCAAGGGACATTGATACAAATGGATCTTTAAAGGGTCTATGTCCAAAGGCTGAATGAGTTGCGTTCCTTGGCAGAAGTCCAAGGCACACTCGAAGGTGCATAGCAGACAGTGGAATACATTTAGTTCCTGAAGCAAGGGTTCTCCAAAATATTGTACCATGTGCTCACAGCGCAGGAGCACATGCGATAGTGCCAGTTCCATTCAATCTTGAAATGGGACATCCATTCCGGTTCAGGAAAAATAAAAACACAGTCCCCACAATCAAGAGTAGGACCAACAGAAGACCTCCAAAGACACTTTCGAGGACAGAGTGTATAAATTATGGAATGACTCCAAAGAATGCCTGGAAGGTGCTGACCAAACCAGAGCCTAAACATTTGAAAAAGTGAGCCATCCCCGCAGTATTAGACATGCTAACACAATGGTGCAACAGTTCTCCAAAATGCATTGGGAAATTAGTAGAGACTGTATCTCTGAAGAGGACCTTGCAACTTGAAGATCAAACATCTCCTTTACAGATGTTAAGGCCACATCTTTCTGAAACAGTAAGGCCTTCATTCTACTCAAGGCATCAAAGCGCACTTTCAAATGTTTTATTGACAGCCAAAGCTTTGCCTCCATAACTGTACGGGCAGGTGGAAATGGTACTTGTGTACAGGCATAATGGCACATGAAACGTGACAGGATAGACTATCCCCAGTCTCATGCTACAGAACCCTTGATTGTTCAACCTCAAATAGCTCCCTTTAGAGAGCAATCTGAAAGCTGGACAGATCACAGCCACTGGGGAACCTTTCAAGTAGCAAGATAAGTTTGCTGTGGATGCTTTACAAACCCTGTGAAGCTAAACATCCTTGCACACTAAGGAATCACTTAAAGCACTCTTGCCGCAAGACCCGAAAAGAAAAACTTCAGTCTCCATATTCCGACAATGGAATCTAAAAGATTTAACCCAAGATTCATGTACATACCTTTCCCCCAATGATTCATTTCTGCCCGCTTGATGGTATTGTAGACAGTGTTGGCAGTGGAATGTAGAAATCGGCAGAGTAATGACCCTGTGAATTATCCAATCTGTGGAAGACATTCCAGCAATAGTGAAAGGTAACTTCTCTAACTTCTCAATGTGTAATATAATGTTTGTCTCATATTTGCGTGCCTTCAATATTTGCTGTTTGTAAGGTGGTATGGTGAAAAAAGCCTTGTGGCGTTATTATGTTACCATGGTACGCAATCAGAACGTACTATCTGAGGTGTCAAACTCAATAGCATGATCAATCTAAGTTGTGACTGCCCATGTTGTAGCGTGGACATATCGTTGTATAATGTCTATTGCACATGACACTATGTTACCCAGTGAGTAAATCCTGGAAGATAAGGTGGTCATTCCGTTATCAACCACTGCTAAGTCTTCTCTGAATTAGCCCTGGCAATCTTGTGCAGTCTTTCAGCAGCTTCCTGCTGAGAAATATTCCACACCGCATGGTATATTGCATACAAGAAGCATTTTTTATGTGGTTTTCGAGGACCTAGTAAGAAGTCTCCAAGTTCCATGTCATCAGAAAGATAGGACAAGTATTGTTTCACAAGTGACAATGTTGGGTTTTTTAGCCAATCAAGGCACAACTTCCCAACACCACCCCAAGTTTTCTGTCTGCATGTAACGAAGGTTGGGAATGCTGATCTTGAAACCCTTGGTGTTACCCAGGAACTATGCCTGATATCCATTAGTATCTAATAAGCCGGGGTGGAGTTCACGGAGTTCCGCATGCAAAAAACAACTCAGCCACGATATGCAGAGCTGCGCAAACGGCAGAGTGAGTTTGAAAAAATGCAGTTTGTGGTAATTTTCAGAGCCGGTTGTTTGTCCGTTCTGTGAAATGATCGCACACGGCACCATGCACAGTACAAGCGGACACAAGCAGGCACTGCTGCTTTTTTGCCGCTCAAGTAGATTTTCGACACAAGTGGCAACTTTCTCAACACAAATGGATGGTTTCTTAACGCGAGCGGTCGTGAGCATAGGCAGCCACTCGCATTTAGAAATCCGACAGCCCGCGTTGAGAAATCTCGCCTCGAGGTTCATTTGCCGCCCTCGCCTACTTGACGTTGACAAGCGTAAATGAGGAAAAATCTTGCGGCATGTGGATTTTCCTTGCTCGCCAACTTGATGTTGACAAGCGCAAGCTGACCAAGTATTTCGGAACACAGCGAGCTCCGCATAACATGGAGTGGGGAAAACTCCTGTGAGAAGGGTGGGGTTCGCCACCCAGACTTAGTATCTAAGAGCCACACTAACCTTGCCTTCCCATTGATATTTGATATATTGTATGTGCCCTTGCATAGCATGGTGTGTAGTGTTTCCTCCGTGTATTTGGTAATCTGCTGCCAGTTTGTGAATTGTGCAACTGTGGTAATATTTGGTGTGTTCAAATTGTTGATTTTGGCCAGCCCAAGGCATGACGTTTGTTGCACAGTTTTGTTCAGGAAAATCATCTTTGTAGAAGTTCTGTCACTCAAGCTGAAAATAGCCTGGGGCTATTCTTATACCCCTGGGGCAATTGACAGAATTGCTTTTGAGAACCCAGTGCAGAAAATTAGCTAAAATACCTGCTCTCTGGAGCTATATCTTGGCAGAAAAATCCATTTGAGATCTCTAGTGTGGATTTACATGTTTTCCTTCGATATTGTTCATTAGTGCTGCACTGTGCGCATTCTGTACTGCAAATGTGTGAGTAGCTGTGTTCAAGTGTCTGTAATCTAATACAAGACAATATGAGTAATTGGGTTTCATTATGGGAAACAAGGGATTATTCATTGAGGATGTGCAACTTTCTATTACACCCTGGTATTCATGTTGTTAGAGAATTTCCCTAACTTCCTTTTTAGCCTCATTCTCAATGGGGTATTGTCTTTGTGCGGTCGACCTCAATGGTATTTCATGATAAGGGGAACCGTCATCCCACCCCACATGGTTGCGGTATAATGCTGGTGCTTGCACTAATGCCCACTCCTGAGCACATGAGTGTTGTATGTGTTCTGGAACGAGGTCAGAGAAGGCAGGATAAACTACCTTTTCTCCATTTTGGGCAGTCCATGACAAATTCTGGTGGTCAGGCTTGTCGGCCAAGGGAATGTCATAGCCAAATGACAAGTTCTACCAAAAGAGAACTTTAATGGGCTTTTGTATTCCCCCCTTCAACTGGAGTAGCATTTCCCATAGGCGATTCGGAACACTTACACATGTATCGGGTGTTTCCACCTGGATGTGGTCACTCAGCGCTACTGCCGCCAGACAATCCACCAGGTTCCGCTGAACTATTGAGACCTCTGCCACACTGTCCAGCATGGTCAGAGCCCATTCTCTGTTCAGAAGCAGAGTCCTCAATATCCACAGCATGCTTGACCTTAAGTCCAGCTACGTTCTTCTTTTTGTATTGAGGTTTGGATGTTTTAGGTTTTTGTCCATTTTAATTATGTAGTCAGATGAGTGTTGTGAGTCCTTATTTGGTCTCACATACTCCTCCAGTACTGCACGTTTACCATCCACCTCTCTCTGAAATCTTTTCGGATGACTACTGAAAGGAATGAGATGAACGTTTATCAGTATACTGATATCTGCCAGGCTCCTCAATATTATCACAGTTGCGCAGGTCATAGCGCTTCTCAGGGACTTCCTGTTGAGGAGACCCAACCTGTGATTTAATTATTTCTTTGTTTTCCTTATTATCCCACTCCTTCTTTGTAGAAGACTCAGGTGCTTGCTTTCAGTTATCATTTTCACAATTACTCTGTATTTGTGTTTTACCAGGTTTGATTTCCAAATTATCTCTACCTAATGTTGCAAAGGTCTCCTTGATAATTTTAGGTAATTTGCGCTCCTATTGTCCTATTGTCCAGGTTGCAAATCCCTTAGACTCTGATATATAGCCAATGCTGCTGTCTTCCCTTTAAATGTACTTAACATGATGGTGGATACTGCAGTAAAATTGCCTGTTAGTTGTATGCCCAAACCCAGGGCAGGTGCTGCCCTGTACTCATTCTGGATCAGTTTAAGCACTTCTGGTAAAACAGCTAATGAAGTTCTGGAATGTATAACAGGCCAAATTGTACCCCAAGTGGTACACTCTTCCACAGGGGGAGCCAACCCCACTGGCAAGCACATTGTACAAAATGATGTGGTTTACCTAGGGTCCCATATGGGGATACACTGTTTCAAGCTGACTTGTTTTTGTGCAATCCAGAAGGGAATCTCCTCCTGTCTGATGGGTAACTTTCTTATGACTGCATTTAGTGGTTTTGGGCTAACACCTGGTGTATCCATTTGTGGTTGTGCAGCTTGAGCAGTCCTCACAGGGTTTATTGTTAATGTTCGCATAACAAACTGTGTTAGACATCTACATATTGTTACAATTTCTTTTATATAATCTACGCAATTGTACAGTTGTCAAATTATCAACATCAGGATGTGCTGTGCAACCGGCTAGGACTGACCATGTTGCGCCTCCAGTACTAAGCTGACCTAGTCTACCATTTTCTGTTGTGTTGTAGGGCACCTTCAAACCAATTTATGTGTTCCTTGTGGAAAGTTTCCTTCTTACATAGTCCTGATCCACCTAAAAGCCTTGTGCGGCACTTCATGTTGTCAGGGGGGCACAGGGCAGCCTTTGTTGGCAAGAAGAGCTGGTCATCGGTCAGAACTTCACATTGGTGGGAAATGCAGGGTGGTCATTGTTGATGCCCTATATCAAAGGTCCTTTTGTCCCCTGTCTGGAAGGCATACACATCTCACTACAGGAGAGCCATTAAGAGTCAAGAGACCCTGAACACTGACAGAAAGGCACATCTGGTTTAGGCAGACAAAATCCCTATTTCTAAAAGTAAAGTATACAAAATGTGAAGGATGGAATACTTGTAATAATCTCATACACTAATAATTACTCAGGGCCGCATCACAGTACACCATTATTTTGCACACCGTGCCACCTCAGTTTGGACCCAGCCATGTGCCAAGAAGTCTTGATCCTGCTCCAATGAGAACAGTCCAGCCCGAACAGCCAGAGCAGGAGGAACAGATGCCATGAACAATAAAATAAAAATAGATCAAACTACTAACCGACTACAAAAATGTGAACAAGACATATAAAGTAGCGATAGGAGAAAAGCATAGATAAAATTTGAAATATGCTAATGGTAGTTTATTTTTACATTTTACAGGGTTTTTTTGCAACTCACATGCTTGTCTCTTTTACAGAATAGAACATGAGGGTATAAAAAGAGGCAGCAGATGTAGCTTGTCATCAGTCTGAGGAAAAGAAGATGGGGTGATGTTTTTGGGGTAGAAGAGCATATGCCCTGAAAATGAAGGAACTCAAAGACAAGCTGGCTCACAGGATCAAGGGAGAGCTGCTGTTGCAAGGACCAAGGGTTCTGATTAGCAGGCAGGGTTGCACTTAAGAAAGCCAGGCCTTTTCTGTGCGGCTTATATGATATAGGGAAAGTGACAGAGGCAAGTATTGCAAAGAGGGGCCGGTGTTGCATGCATAGAATGATAAGTGTTACTATGGTGGCAGCCACAGGTTGAGTTGATGATCAATTAGTGAGTGGGTAGCTCTCTCCCTGAAAGGGAAAGAAAGATCCAGAACACAATAAGGGAAACAAAGCAAGTGTAAGCAAAAAGATGATTCCTGCTGCCACAGCCAAAAACAACTGAATAATGATTGTCTGGCGGTTTTATTAGCATTGCAGAGATACTTGGAAAAGGTGAGGAATTAAATTAGGCATAGTTCATTAAAGAGGGGTGGGTGCTAGTCAGCGCAAACAAAAGCCAAGATATCTCTGATAGCAATTCGTTTTGGGTGCATTTTAATTATATAGGCATAAATTGTGTAATTTTGTGAATTTCATGTTACACAAAATATCTGAAATTCGTACATTACACCACACTTATGCGCCATTCACAGTACACATTTACTGTGATCTCACATGACCCAAAGAATGCAAACGAGCTTTAATTTTGTGCTACTTTTTTAATGCGAAATGAATCCTCGCATCCAAAAGTGGCACAACTTTTTGACCTAAAATTTAGAGCTATTTGATGGATTTCCATTTTACGTAATCATGCATTTTTTTTATTGTGTCCAAATTTCGCATAACTATGTGAAAGCAGATTACGTGAATTTTGCACACTACTAACAATTCAATGTCAAAAAACTGCATTAAACTCATTCATCTTGAATAACTATATCTTCTACAATTGATGAAGAAGAATGCAGTTAAAGCAGAAAGTTCTATGCAGAAAGCATCATAATTCGTTTTTAGGTGTGCCTTTTAGAGGAAACCTTAGCTTGAAATAGGGTCTTCTGTCCAGCAGCATTGTCAAGCACACTTTGGTTCGGCCATCTCCACACCAGAGCATGTGTTATGGGGCAATAGGTCCTCCATTGTCTTCCTTCTAGGTGAAAGCCTGTGCAGAATGTGGTCTCCCAAAAGAAAATTGGGCATGCGCTGTTAGGACAAAGTTGCTTTTTTTGCTTGCAAGTTATCACAAAGTGTTATAATTCCATTAGCTTGTGTTGGCACGTACGCATTAATTACAGATGTTATTATCTTTTAATAAAACCATCCCAGCAGGCTATGAGCGAGCATGCACGCACAGGAGTATTGATGCACAGCAGACATTTTAAAATACTTTTTTACATTGTATTACAAAAGCATTCCAAAATGCACCCCCATGCTTGCCCATGTGTCCCCACGAAGGGCTAATAATCACCTGGAATAATGTTTGCCATGAAATATGACAAAAGCAAAAAGACACTGGCAAAGCAATTTTCTCTCCAACTGGCTAAAAAAAGGCTTGTATCTAGAGCTTGCATGATTGGCATATCGTATCCTTCTAAATATTAGGGGGCAGATTTACAAGCCCCTTGCGTAAATGTTGCAGCCCATTTAGAATGTAAGGCATCTAGGGAGATGCGTCCCGTTGTAAAGCCCTGCATCACATTATACCTGCGTCAGGTATAATGTATGCAGGGTGGGTGTTCCCATGCAAAAAGACATGAAGAACTGATGCAGTGAAATCTGCAAGATTTCATTGCGTCACTCTACACCTTCACTGCGTCAAAATCTCTACGCCTGCTCAGACCAGACATAGGGAATGATGCAAGGCTTTTTGAATGGGACTTACCTATCTGTTGGGCCGCAGTGCTGGAGTTGCGTCACTTTAATGAGCAACTCCAGGGATGTGTCACTTTTGAGACAACAGATGCATCAGAATTTCTGAAGCATCTGTTAATCCTTGCGCCATGGAGCCCTGTATTGCAAATACAGAGCATCCATAGTGGCGCAAGGACATTCGACGCTGACGCAAGGAAACTGACGCATCGATGCAGATGCGTCAGTTCCTTGTAAATCTGCCCCTAGGTTTTATTATCACCCAATTTAATGGTACTCAATTTGTCGACTTGGGGTGTCCATGAGGCTGAGACCGCCTTGTCAGAATTCAGACCTTTGTGGTCTTTGGCTCCACCCAGAGTAGCATTCTCTTTCACCGCATTCGATTTGAGGTTTTATTTTGCCTCTTGTGGAGTGCTAGCACTACGGTGAGTGAGGGTCTGTTCTACATCTCTGTAACATCAATCATCAAAATGTTTGCCTCATTGAATCCATTATCTCATCTATGCTTTTATGCAGAAAGCAATCACTTTGACAGCCATTTTCACATGCGGTTGTCAGTGTTCACGCGGGAACCTGACTGTACAAATGTTTTCCCACTGGCAAGTCCCTTGGCCGATAAGCCTGACCTCAAGTATATTGTACTGAAGCCTCACTATGTCAGCAACAAAGGCAACAGCCCAGTGAGATTTAAGCCATGCATCCCCGGGTTAGTTCATCTTATTTCCACCAACTCTTGGATTGCCACATATCCTGCAGCTGTGCAACCTGTGGCTGCATTTCACCCTCCCACCAGCATGCTGGTGCTTTCCAATGCATCTGGGGAATCCCTTTCGACCTGCCACTGAGCTAATACTAAGAAGCATTGGCAGGGCAAATGGATCTGGCTCAAAATACAAGCTACACCTATTGGATTTGCCAATGCTTTACCTCCACTGCCTTCTTGCCCCTTTGACTGAAGGCAAGTTAGAACAATTTCCTTGAAGTAACAGTGAGTGTGTCTGCAGAGAGATTTGCATGCACATTCTGCTAGGTACCTCTGGCCCACAATGGGGCATATTTACAAGCTCCTAGTGCCACAGGAAAGTCACTTTTTTTTACTCTCCTGTGGCAATAGGGGCTTCGCCTTATTTACAAGGTGGCGTTAACCCACTTAACGTGCCTTGTATATAAGGCATCATTTCACGCTATATTTAACGTGAAAGGGGTGGGCAATGGGTGTTACTGTGGATGTTTCACCGCAACACCCATTGATTTTGATGCTGCCCCCTATTTACAGGGGTGGTGTAAATAAGAGGCAGCACCAAAATTAAGACGAGAAAAAATCTGGACTTAAGATGGCAAAATGAGAATAAAGGATTTATTTCTCCTTGTTTCTGGTGTTTCTATGTGTGCTGAAAGAAACAGCAAATTGCCATGAATGATTGTTTATGTGCAGGAAGCAGTACCTTCCTGCATATAAACAATCATTAAAAAAACAATGAATTGCACAATGCAGCACACATAGAAGTTTCAAATCGACATTCTGGATTGTTTATGTGCAGGAAGGGCCACCATGGTGCAGGGGTACCTGCATTGGCGATAGGGAGCTTAATTTAGCGCCAGCGCAGGGAGAAACGCAGGGGTGCACCATAATGTTGTAAATACGGTGCATCCCTGCGTTTCTAAAGTGATGGAGCACAGCGTTAGCTATTTTGTAGCTAACCCGCGCTCTGCCACTTTATTGTAAATATGCCCCAATTTTTTTTTACCACCATTTAATTCAATACCCCTATAGTCATGTCGCCATGTAGAATCTGTAGTCATATGTTTTGCATGCAGTACATGTTGCTTTCAAACATTTCCTTTTTTATTGTAGAGCCTTTAAGAAAGGGTATTGTGAAGCATAATTGATTGGTGTGTAACACTGTACAATAATTGGCACTTGTAGCGTCAAGCATGTCAGTGACACAGTTACTGAATGTTTTCCAGCGTTTCACTTGGTTGCTTGACTGATGGATGCAACGTCGTGTTGTCAAGATAAAAAGCTACTTTAATTAGGTGTTAATTGCCATTCAGGGGATGGAAACTGGATGAGAAAGAACAGCGCTCCCAGTGCACGCAGAAATGTACGAATTACAATTAATGCAGAGAACCTTTTGTAGCAAGATGTACTAGGAGTACATGTTCTGCAGGGAAAACAGACATTAGAGCCAGCTGAAATACGGTGCACGGGGATGCACAACAATCCCACGGGCACTTGCCAACACTTTGTTATGCGGAAAAATTTTAATAGAAATGGCAGAGGTTGAAAAATGCGTCAATTTGGCTTAGATACATGATTTTGTTCAAACCTTTTTTCAGTGTGTATTCAATTACTCCTGTATGTTACTGAGCGCCATACCTAATAAGTGCTTAATTTGTAAAAAGTAGAGCTGGTGTCCAGAGGCTTCCTTGTGGGCCTGCTGCCATTGCTGTCGAATGCCAGGGTTGTCTGAATTCCAATTCATGTCTTGCTTAAACCAACTTCCACCCCGTTACACTCTCTGCTCTTTTTTCTCACTCTTGCAGGCTCTTTTTCATTTCTTCTTTTACTTTCATCACTGTTTCCCTCATTCTCCACCTTTCCCCTTATATTTTTTACTTTCTCTTGTTCTGGGTCAAAATTTGATGATGAAAAATAAGTTCTAAGCCCCAAATATAAGTGCTAGTGAGAGCCAGCTCAGATTAAGTGCTGCCAATATGTTAAACCTGATGCACCTTAACAGCTAAGGCCATAGTGTTGTTTGTGCACGTTCTAGGCACTGGTAAGGAGTGCCTGAACTAGAGGATAGACACTTTTACAATAAAGTAGCCACCACATTTACATTTGATTTGCTTCCAAGTTCCAAGTAAAAAAACACAGAAGTGTGATCTGTTAGATTCTAAGACATCAGAGGAGAGAGCTCAGAGGTAAGGGGAGCCGAGCCTTTCTGCTGAGCATAGAGCCACCAGGTCTTGTCTGCTCCCATTGAGAGCAAACAGCTGCTCACACACTTAAACATGGTAATTAACACTCAAGAGTGAATCCAAGGTTACAAGTAATATTGTTCTTGTTAGACCATACATCCTTGGCGTGGACTACCCCAAACCCTTTGCCTTCAACTCTCCTGTTTTGCGGAATTTGTTTTTGTTGGCCTTAGGACTCAGCACAGTTTACCACTGCTAACCAGTGCTAAAGTGCTTGTGCTCACTTCTCTAAACATAGTAAAACTGGCTTACACTCAATTGTCGGATTTGATTTACTTATAAGTCCCTAGTAAAGTAGTAATACATGTACAAAGGGCCTGTAAATTAAATGCTGCTAGTTGGCCTGCTGCACTTATTGTGCAACCCACTTAGGTTGCCTTTTTAAACATGCTTCATGTCCGTCATTACAGTCTGTGGGCAGTTTTAAACTGCCAAATCAACCAAAATAAACCTTTCTTGCAAGGTCTAAACCTTCCTTTTCAATAAATATAAGTCACCACTTGGGTAGGCCTTAACCAGCCCATAAGGCAGGCTGCAGTATATTTAAAAAGTTGGGCATGTACTTTTAAGTTTTACATGTCCTGGTAGTGAAGAACTATTAAATTTGTTTTTCACTACTTCAAGGCCTACCCCTCCCATAGCATAACATTGGGTTACCTTATTACTTATAAGTGATAACGTTTGATTGAGAACAGGTAGAAATATCATGTTTACAACCAAAAGATTGTAATTTGAAATTCTCTTTGATGGTGAAGTCGGACTGAATGTCACAATTCTGAAAATGTCACTTTTAGAAAGTTGGCATTTTCTTGTCTTAACCATTTGGAGCCTTCAGCCTCTTCCTAGGTCACATGACTAGGTGTAGTTGGAAGTTGGCCTTTGTATATTCCTCCCAGACAGTATGACAAAAGAAGACTGGTTGTTGGCAGGATGGGCCTGTTTGGAGCTTTTACCTACCACACTTGAACTTCAAAGGAGCTGCCTGGGCACACACACATATAATTTTACACAAGCCTTTAGTGACACCAGCCAACCTGGAACCAGGACAGGGGAAGGATGAAAATTCCAGGACCAGATGTGAGGAAATCTTACATGTTTTCCCACTTCAAAGCTGGTACCAGGTATACATATTGGACCCTTAGACCAACTCTTCAGATCAATTCTGGACCTGTGGAAGGCTCAGAAAAAGGACTGCTCTGCTGCTTGCTGCTGAGAGGGCTGCCCTGATGCAAGAAGGACTGCCTTGCTGCCCTGCTGCCTGAGGAAGGAAGTCTAGACCTTCTCCATGAACCTAGATCCACCAGAGCTATTCTAAGAACTAGCTGACTGCCTTCCTGTTCTGAAATACAGGGACATGCCTATGCTCTACTGCTGGCCTCTGCTGATCGCTTGTCCCTATCCCAAAAAGGTGTCTCCCAGGTCCTGTCCTCTTGACTGTCATCACAGTGTACTAAGCCTGGCCCAACTGTGAGTTCCTTCAGAACCGGCGCAGCTCTTCACAACTAGATGAGGCACAATGTAGAACCTCGCATGGCAACACCTCGCAGCTCCTGATCGGCATCCCCATTAGAAATGATACAACGCAACACGACGCAGGACCTCGCACATTAGTCCAAGCACAACCAGGTACACTGTACAGCATGCCAAACTCGATCCTGTACTGGCCCGAGTTCCTTGTCCCGCCTAACCAGAGAATCCCAGTTGGTGCTTTGTGCTTTTTGCTGCTATACCCACCTAAATATCTGAATTTGCATATCTTGTTTCAATTGATTGAATTTTTGTCATTCTGGCGTCAAATAATTTAAAATTGGACACAATTTTCCCAAATTGATGTGGGATTTTTCTTGTGCTCTGTTTTCACTTTATATTTGAGTGTTGCATGAAAACTTTACACATTGCCTATAAGTTTCAGCATTTGATTATCAATAGCTAATGTCTTCTGGAATCAGGGGAGTCATAAATGGATGCTTGAAAACTGGCACAAAGTTGGCAGGGTTCCTATGTCATATTTTATAAATTCTTATAAAATAAAAGTTCAAACATTCTAAAAGGCCAGATATTCAAATGGCTTGTGTTGCCCTTGAATCATGCAAGGCAATGAAAGTTCTTAAGTGGGATTTACTATGCAATGCAAAGCCACTTTGCGTGGCTCTGCCTAATTTAATAAATCTGGAAGGGGGTGGTCCATAGGTGGAATGTGGCCGTTTCCACACGTCCACCCATGGATTTTTGGTGAATTCCCAGATTTACAAAGAGTTGTAAACCTGGGGATGAATCAAACTGTCACACATCTCAGACCCAGGTGTAACGAGGAGAAATATCTTTATTTATACTTTTTACTTCCTTTCTCTATGTGTGATACAAAATGCAAGGGGAGCAGTGCCTCCACTGATTTGGTTGGTTGATGGCAATTTGTCCAACCTTAAATGACCCCCTCTGTCTGTAATTATATGTGCTGTTAGTAGAGCAAATGAGCTTTTCAAAACATTTGTAAAGTGGATATCAAAGTCCTAAATAATGATAAAATAACAAATATAGTGTCGATATAAAACCTAAATCACACTTCGATAGTGCAAAGGTTTGCACAATAATAATTCAGAAGCAGGTATAATTTATTACAGCTTATGTTAAGCTATTGGAGTGTGCAAGCCTTACGGTAGTAGATGCAGTGGAAACTATTTCTCATGTTTGCATGAGGTTGAGGTCACCCTCGAGGTAATGATATATTTGGTGTTTTCCATTTCCATCTGGAAGAGTATCTTGGCCTGTTGGATTCTGTTGGCATAGCAGCACTAGTGGACATATGCAAAATGAATAGCTGGAGGGACTGGAAGAGCCTTGAGTATGACACGTGTTATCATTAAAGTGAATGTTTTGCTTATGTGAGTTGTGCTACTGATTATCTCTGTAACATTCCATGTGATTGACCTTTGCCTAAAACACCTCTTCCTCAGATATTCCTAAGTGGGTTGTGTAATGGTTGCAGCATTACTGGTTTTCTAATTCTAATTGGCGCATTGACTGAGTCCTTAGTGTCAGACAGTCTAGAAAACCAAACTCTATGTCACTAGCACACATCTAGAGAACGTATCAATGCTTCATAATTTGGTTATTGCTATTTTAAGAGAGAAATTATATCCATTCAACTGCACTGTAGTAGACTAGAACGAAGGTCTTTAATGATTTTGTAAGGCTGTGAGGGTTCACTGTCTGACATGCTGCTGAGGCCTCGAAATACCAACGATATATGATGGTCACTGTCCTGGGCATTCATTAGACTTTCGACTATGGTAGTTATTTTTGCTGTGTATATTTTTTACATTTAATATTTTTAAGGAACCAGTGGAACTTTGTGCTCTGGAGGGTGCTATATTTGTATATCCCAACATTACAGGCACCATAGTTTAATAAACAAGTTACTTAGTGTGGCAAACGGAAGGAAACCAGCATGGTTAACCTTGATGTTCACCTTTTTCTGGACCATATTTTGGTGATATTTGGAATCTGTGCCCTGTCACACTGCTATTCAGTGCTACAGTATGCACACTCTGGCCCTTAAATGGAAATGGTAAATTAGTTTCACATAATTGATCTATTTAACTTTTCTGTTTCGCTAAAATAAGTAGTCTAAAAAGTGCATCAATGGCATGGGACTTCAATGCTATATATGGGCTGCAGTGTATAGTTACACCACTCATAGAAATTATGAAACTATGTGGCAACAGGGAGAACCACTGTGCTTTAATTGGGTTGCAGTTTAAAGACACACATGGCAAGGAAAAGTGTAATGTATGAAAACCCTTTTTATATCTCAATGCCCCACCCCTAAAGTGTGAATTAGAGCCTAAAAGTTATATCCCTAAAAGTTATTTCCATTGGGTTGTGCCCACTACATTTTCCATAACACAGGCCTTGATGTGAATAAAATACGTATTTTACATTTCTGTTTGGGAAAACGCTAGAAATAAAAAATCTAAGCTGGAGTTGATGACTCTGTCTGCCCGAGGACAATAGCCTGGCATCTACACCTTCCAATTAAACTTAACATTTTGATTTTTACAATGTTTTTATTTGTGAATTAAATAAAATATTTGTTTGATGTATACTTCTTTCTGTTTTCTTGAGTTTGAAATCAAAGAAATTTCTTACAAGGGGGTTCTGGTTTCCAGCAGTAGGTCCATGGAGGTTCAAGGAAGGCAACAGTTTAAGAACCACTGCCTTAGAGTATGAAAAAGACAGTGAACATCAAATTAAAACCAAATGTCTTAGCAAGTATCAAAACACACATGCTCAGAGACATTGCAAAACATTAAACAATGTCACCAGGTATCTTTATTACTAACTCCCAATTTGCAATTTCTTACCCATCCCAAAAGTTTGTTATCTAATGCATTGCCACTGTCCTTTTTGTTCAACATTCTGCTCATAACATTATGACCGCTAAATGAATAAATGATAAAGTTCAAAGGAAAAGACTGTGTGGTTCTTAAGTGTCTCTAGAACCATGAAATGGCAATGGTTTAGGTTTGGTTTATATATCAAGAAAATATTTTAACAAGCAGCGCATCGAATAATGTATTGTACTATTCAGTTTCTATAAATAAAAAGAAACATTTTACCTATATTAGGTTGGCATAAATAATCTTTGCTGTTTTAGAAGCATGCTCTGTCTGAAGGAGCAAATGGCTTAACAGCTGGTCTCTAAAAAGTTGAGAAAAAATGCGGATTGCATTTTGGAAAGTTTAGGTTTTGTATGTTACTGGGTATGTACGTGTGAATCTACCTATACAACAACAGAACAGTTTAATTTAATAATTTATGTATTTCAGAAACATACTCCTCTTTAAATGATACTCTGATACAGTAGAACAAACAAATTATCATAGTACAAAAGTAGCAATACTTTGAGGAACACATGTTCACGCTAGTCAGTGGGGCAGAGGATTTGGATAGGAAGGAGAGTGGGAATGGGAATGGAATGGCATAAACTTGCAGGATCAGAAGACAGATGGGGTCAGCAGGATCCCATAGTGAGATGCAATCGAATTATTGGTATTTGAGAGTCTTTCTGAAATCAAGTTCACACCCATATCTTCACACAGCCTAGATGTCGGTCACATAAGCTATAGCAAACATTGTGTCATCCATGCACAAAAGAAAGGAGGAAACCTTGCTGCCATCTAGAAGTCCTCTGTGTCCTGCAAGCTAGGTAAGCAAGTAACACTCAACACCATGGTACTGATGGCATGATACTTCACACTTTCTCCATCCCACATAAACACCGCCTATCTTATCAACAGGCCTCCCAACCAGAACAATGTCTTCATTGATGAATTGCCAGATCTCACCACCTTGTCCATCTGGCATGCTTACATCACCTCCTTGGGTACCTGCAACCTCCCAGACAGCGCAAGCTGAAAACAAAAAACAACAGACAACTTATTCAACCTCATTGATATACTCAACACAGTTCAGTATGTCACAAAACCAAAACACTCCAATGACCACCTCCGCGACCTTGTCTTCTAAACATCACCAACAATCCAATGCACCCATGCCCTGGGAGTGGATCAACCAATATCCCACTCCTATCACCCTGCCAACAAACCAAGGTCAACATATAAGATAAAAACAAACCTTCTGATCCTTCAAGGACTTCTCCATACACAACCTAATGCTTGAACTCATCTCTCACCCTATCAACATGTCTGATGCCAACATTCCTTTTAACAAATTCAAATAATTTTGGAAAGCTGTGTGAACAACCAAGGGCCAATTAAAACATACAAGTGAAAGCCAAAGCCTTCAGCACCCAATTGCATGCTAAAGGATTGCTGACAATAAACAATCCATCCGCAGACAGAAAAGAAAATGGAGAAAGAAAGGAACTTGGGAGGACCTCTTCCTTCTGAAATCCCTCCTCAAAACATGCAGAGTCAAAGTAATAATCCAACAGCACAAGGAAGACACTAACAGTAAAAATGTTGTTCAAGACATAATAGCACTTCTTCAACCCTCTGCAGGACCCACCTATTCCTCACACTACAGATAAGCAAAATACCATCAACATCTTATTAAGTGAAAATATACAGATGATTATCATTCTATAATTGTCATTTCCTAACTCGCTCAAGCCACCTTTCCAGAAGCTTTAAAGACAGGCCAGATCATACCACTCCTAAAAAAAAACTCACTAGGTGTTGATGATTTCGCCAACTGTTAGCCCTTCACTTACCTATCATTCATCAGCAAGATCATTGAAAAAGCAGCCTATGTTCAACTCCAAGAAAACATCAATTTTAACCATCTCCTGCATGAATACCAATCTGGATTCAGATCATTCTGAAGAATACAGACCACTACCTTGCACATGGTAGACAATGCCCTCTTGACCACAGATGAAGATGACCCCTGCTTTCTGATATTGCTGGACCTCTCATCTACCTTTGACACAATCAGCTATTCCACCCTCATATTCATTCTACAGTTTCTAATGAGATTCACTGTCAATGTCCTTCACGGGTTCTCATCCTACCTTTCCAACTAATATCAGTTTATTCACAAGGGTACCCAAAGGTCTCCTCTCAACTTCAATCTTTACATGGAGCTGCTTGGTGCTGTACTCACAGATATCAGCATTGGGATTCACCAACATGCCAATGTTGCACACATCTACTTGAAAGTTTCCTCTCCTTCACACATCCAGTGCCTCACGGGGTCATCTCAGCCAAGTCAGTATTCCTGTAGTTTACCAAGTACAACAAATAAGATACAGTACAAACCCCAACTTTCACTGAATGCCATGTCACTTGGAGCCACCCAGTACATCAGTCACACCATTAAAGAAAACACTGGCAAAAAAAGACAGCCTTGTGCCAGCTCTCTTGTCTAAAGAAAGTCAAATAGTTTCTCTCAGAATTTCTGTTCCAGCCTTTGAACTGTTCCATCTGTATGGTGGAAGTGCCCTGCTCCATTGTCTCACAGACTCCGCACTGGCACCCTTTAGGAGTATAATACACACCACAGCATGTCATCCAAGGCCTGAAGTAATATGATCACACCACCCCAGTCCTGATGGAACCCAATTGGCCCTCCTTGCCCAGCCAGCACCATCTTCGAAACCAGCTGCATCATTTACAAAGCCATCACGACCAGCATCTCCGCTTATCTTGCAGACAATCTCACAATCTCTGGTGGTTTTTGGTACACCCACAGCCAGGGAACCATATTTTTGCAGACCAAGAAGTGTAAAAATAAATGTCTTAAAAACAAGACAGCATGTCTGTCTGTCTGTCCGTCCGTCCGTCCGCCCGTCTGTCCGTCTGTCCGTCTGTCCGTGTATCTATCTATCTAGTGGTTTATGTTCTACCTATGTAGTGATTTACTATAACAAGGTAAATTGCATTGCATGCATAGATAATGTATTAGTAGATCGATTAAGTGGTGTTGATATAATGGTAAAGTGCTCAAGTGATATTCGAGAAAGTAACATATAGCTATTTGCAGAGTTAATTAGGTTTTGTGTTATGGAAAGACTAAAGTAATAACTTGGATGTGCACCAGCGAAAAGTGTGTTAGTATTTTAAAAAATCAGACAGTAGACTGCCATAGAACAAAATATTGAGTTTACAGTGCCTTATTCTGTTAGGACAGCAATGTTAGGCTCAGGTGTATTGTTACTGACTCTCATTATTGAATTAAAAATCATTATGACACCCCTATCATTGCTACCCCACCAATATTGGAGGTGTTTGAACCCCTTTTCATCCCTTAACTCTTAACTTCGCTTCTGTTGTTGACATGAGTTAATGTCCAACAACTTTCACAGTGCAAATTACCTCTAATCTAAATGTGAGTTCTCACAAATAAGCATGTTCGCAGATGCTCCCATCCAGGAATGCCCACAACTAACCCATATGGGCAAATATACAGACAGTTAAAATTCTGCCATAGTGGAACAATTCCATTTACTATGCAACATTTCACCAGTTGTGCTTCTGTGAACGAAGCACAGGATTCTACCCAGCTAAAAGGGTTATAGTTAGATACATAAATCAATTCATGAAATATGCTCTCCAATTGTAGATCTATGAAAAGCTGGGTATTGATTAATTTTGCCAGATGTTGTGCTTTGTTTGTGAATTTACATTATTTAAAAATATTATTGTGCGTCACTGGATTTACTAAGTGTTATGTACCTCCAAACAATTGTTTAAATAAATAAATTAATTAATATTGCGAAGAACCCTATTATTATTTTATATGTATTTTTTTATGTGATCTTTTTTAAAACTAGCTAGAGTTTAGATCAGGCCTAGAGACTGCTTTAACTGTGATACCATGCTCATATATATAAAAAAAAAATAATAGATACACATATACGTAGATATGGAATTTGGACAAACTCACTTCATCTATTGGTTTGTTGAACTTCCTATCACATTTTGCTTCCACCTTTCACAGGGTATAGCATGAGGTAGTTGGGTCAGCAACTTCAGCAATGCGCTCTCTTGTACTGAGAGTGATGGCATTTTAGCAATTGCATGGCACTTCTGCCTAGAAAGAAGTGTTCATCAGTCCCAGTGACACATATTTTACTTTGCCCAGGCGTTTCCTCTCTTGAGTATAGGGTTGGATTGGTAAGGCAGGCACTCGGGCAATGGGCGGTGGGCTGGTATCAAAGTTGAAGCTGTGGGACAGTTATTTTGACCAAAGTGGTGGCCCATTTGGGCTGTGTCTGTGATCCCAGTGGTGCCCTGAGGAGCCTCTCCAAGGCTGATGGGCTTCTATGACCACCCTTTTACCAATGGGTGAAAGTGTCATTCCAAGTCTCTCGCTGGCCCCGCTCATTAATGTATGCAGATTGAGCAGGGGTAGGGCACCTGGGCAGAAGTAGCATTACTTATATTCATGCATGGTTCACCATTGTGAACTAATCCGTGCACAATTAGTTCTGGCAACAATGTGCATTTTTTTTAATCTCAGTTAAATTGAGAAAATATGCCTCTTTTAGAGACCCCACCCACTTCTATTCATTATACTTAAAGCACAGAAGCAGTGTTTTGCGAAAAGGTGCACTCCACAAATGTGGGCCATTTCTTTTTTAGGGTTTCCGGACCTATTTTTGATCCCAGGCCAACCCTGCTTGAGTCCGCAACAGAGAAGTGAATATCTATTTTGAATTCTCTCTTAAGGTTGGTGATTTCAGGTTTTTACATTTCTATTAACACTAATGGTTCATTTTATTCAAATTAAGTTTGTTTTTAAGGGAGGCTAGTGCTATTTTTAAAACAAGACACATACACAGTCTTTTTCATTAATTAACATGCAACATAAAATAGCTGCCGGATATACTTTGAAAAGCTTCGTTTTTTCCCTTTCATAAATTCACATTAGCTCTGCCTTTGTATGTCTTCGTTTGTGAAATGAGAAAGATTTGTGTAGCATCTAATGGTAATTATTAGCCTTTCCAGAGTGCTATTCCTCTGAGTTTTCAAAGGGAAACATCTCAAAGGTAAAAGAAAAAAGCATGAGTGCTCATGTGAAGATCAGAATGATGGAGCTGCAGAGCTCTCATTAGTAAGTCCATAGTGGCTAGTGGCGGGTATCATGTAGAAATACCACATCCGAAATCATTACTCATGTGATGGTAGCTAATTATATTATTTTAATACTACCTGAGAATAACAGAGAAACCTGGATTTTTTTTCCAATTTATTTATTTTCTTTACTTGATAAACATTCTAATGCACATAGAAACATGTATCTAAATTATTTTGATAGTTTTGTGAGAACAGGCACATGCCTGATACACGCTGTTTATATTTTAAGACCAAATATATTTATTTATTATGTCATTGTGTCGCGGCTACTTTGGAGCAGTCTATGCTTACCAACATATCTGGTATGTAAACATTAGAGCAGTGTACCTGCTTACAATAGCCTCACTCAACAAAGCAATATCTATTATTTAGGAATTATGTCTGTAGGATCAGTGTTATGTTTAGAGAGAATTTCTTAATTTTTGTGTATTTACACTGAATTCTAAGACTATCTTGGAAATGTACAACACTTCTGTATGCATACACTATCCGTGTGGTTTCCCATGAATTCTGCTACAATTGAAGATTTCCCAGGATACTCCTAAACATAAAGCCCAGGCATGCAGAATTTCCATGCATTCTTAATTTTGAAGCGCAAGTGCCTTTGCACATTTAACTTTGTTTTCTAAATTTTTAAAATATTTTGCCCTTGGAAAGCTGTCATCTTTCTGGGATGGAATGTTGAATATGAAGGTATTACCTCTTTAGAAATGCACCCATACCAGCTTTTGAGAGGAGAAAATGTGCATGCTTTTCAAGGATTTGGGAAGTATCGGCCACACATAACTAATACACATAAACTTACTAGTGTATGAGTATCAATTTCCAGATAGGTCCAACTAGAATCACAGACAAACTTCATCCTCCTACTAAATTTGTGAGTACAGAAATTACAACATACCACCACAAATGTACGAAGTACTCAAGCAATTCTGCCATTTATGATTTTGTGAATTAGGCTCGAGAATTTACACCCACAAGGTGTTATTAAGGGGCACTCAAATTCTAAAACCATGAACAAATGATTGATGGACACGGCTTAATTTTACTGAGATTAATTTGTTATGTAGTCTATGTATTTTCTGTTTATGTCTATGGCAAATGTGATGAGGAAAGGTTGTTAGAACTTGATTTACTAGCTTTATGTTATAGGCATAGGTCATCCGCCACTTGCTGCAGGAATGACTCATGGCATTATTGCAGATAATGCTTGGCAGGATAATGTGCTTGCATTCCTGGCTATGTATTAATGACTATAAATAGCTTGCACATCTTCAGTTGATCAATTAGGATTTGCTGACTGTCCTGGGCCATCTAAGGGTTCCTTCCTGGCCTGTATTTTTTCAGACCTTCTTCCGAAACTGTGTGTTTTCTGAATAAACGTTGGAAGATCATTTGCATGTTGGCTAACTGTAGTTCGCTGTGGTACATTGGGTGGATCCATCCCTTTCAGATAATCTAAGCCCTCACTAAAACCTTTTGCACCCTGAAGAAGAGTTTTCATTTGATATTTGTCTACACTGGAAGACTACGAAGGTCTATAATCAAATCTATGTATGAGCACAATTTTGGCACAGGTAATTTTCTTTCTGCCCTTAGTATTTGTGTTCCTGGCATTTCAGTACAGTACTTTTTTCCCAATCGGTGTGTCATCTGTCTCTCACCCTATCTGAAAATGGCTTAAACATCATTAAGCGTACATGAAGGATGAAGAGCAGACAAGCGTGAAAGGACACTCTTGGCATACTACATGCGACCCTTTACCTGCAATATATAACTGACCCGATTATAGTTTGTTGACATAGTGTGGGAGGAATCACTCAGATTGTCCCAGCTTTTCTTCAGAAATTCCCATCCAGTCGTTCAATCCAATATGCATTTTTTTGTAAACTAAAGTACAAAGATGTTTGTTATTTTATTCATGGATGGTATTTTAAGAAATCTTAAAATACACTTAATTTGATAAAGCTGTAAATCAAAGCAGTCTGTTCTGTTAAGTCACGCAGCCTTTTTTTAATTCAAAGGCTAAGATCGAATTGAATGACGTGTTTTGCCTTCTTAGGTACTGTCTCTGGGACTACTGATTAATGCTCTTTTTTTAATGTTGCTCCCAGTGTAAATTATTCTTCAATACCCCTGTTAATACCTTATGTATAGTAGCAACTCATCATTCTTCATTCCTAGAGAAAAGTGGCCCTTGAAATCCATCTTCGTTTCATAAAAACTGAACTATCTGCTCTTTCCATCAAACTCTTTCCTTTATGCTCTTTTTTCTTTTCTTTAGTCTTTTTCTCCTGAAAGAGTTAACAGTCAAGTATGCGGCTGCAATTTTGTTTTCATTTTTTGGTGCGTAATATACAAGGAACCCTGCTGATTCGCTCACTCGCCTCGCGCACAGGGGTGTTGTTAACGCCACCACTTTCGGAAACTCAAGGCTTTGAAATCTTTCTTGTGACTGCTCATCAAGAGACTTAGAAACAAGACCTGCTATTCCTTACATAGGAACCCCCATGGATTTCAATCTTAAGAGATCATGCTTCTATTCTGCACTGCTCAATAAATCCGGCTGAACAGATACATGTTGTATCAAAATGCTGACCTTGAAATGCCCTGAATCTTATTCTATTTCCACTTATGAGCTTAAGAGCAGAACCACGGCATACATAAAGCAATGAAAAACTCAATACATGGACATTAATTTAGCAGAAGCCTTCTCAAATTTCCCCGAAAAATATATTGCAAACAGTGCTTCCATAATCAACCCATACACAAGTAACTCATTCAGTCTCTAATTTCTGGAAATTAAAGGGCCTCATTTGTTCTTAATACCAAATTCAAAATATATAAAACACAATATTTTTACTGTTGGCTTTATATTTCCAATTCTAAATCCTTTAAGGCATAGAAATCTCACAAGGGCTGTTCAATCTACTAGTAACCCATATATCTCCACCAGCAAGAGATAGCCTTTTAACTCTGCTTCTGTATGCCATTCCACTCTCTTCTCAGGGTACTTAGTACCCACCCTGTATCTCTTTACATATCTCCCCCTGCACACCTCTTGCTATATCTCTATTTGAACAACAGCTCCATTTGTGAATTGATGAGGCCCCATCCTGTTTATTTATGGCATCCCCCGCGCCCCATGCAGTCACATCTCGTCCTCAGACTATCCCACTTCCATTTCCTCACTGATAAAATCAAATTGCCTTCACCTCCCCATGACACACACAGGAATCATCCTCTCCCTCTCGCCACCATTGTATTTACTCTCTTTCTTATCTCCTGGCACTTTCTGTTAGCTGTGCATTATCCCAGATACGGTTGCTAGAAATGTTGGCATCTACAACAAATGACTGTTTTTCTTTCTCTTAACTTGCCAGATGTTGCAGATTGTAGTTGACAAATGTTATCACAATGTAGAGCTCTGAGGCACATTTGAACTACATCTCTGGCTTTGTTGAACACAGTTAAATAAACATTAATGTTAACCATATTATTCACTCGATTAAATGTGATTGTGTGTGCAGCATTTTCTTCTTCTGGGTATGTACATCTTGATATTAGCATTTTTCCTAAGTTTTCTACAGTACTGCCAAAAGCAGTACATTTGTTAGTTACGTTTCTAATATTGTGTTTAGAACTCTAGTACGTACGCTAATGAAAATATGCAAAAACTGCTTTTAATAAAAGAAAAAATGGGGAATGGTTTAGTGTGGCTGGCTATGCTAAGCAGCAGTGGAGATTGTAATGCAATAACTTTACTTCAACTCATTATGAATTAAAACAAGGTTATTGAATGAAAAAAATATTGAAAAGCTACTATTTAAACATTTTCGATCTGGAAAGCAAGCCATCAGTGGCAATACTTTTGAATTATAAGACTAGTTATTTTTAAAATGCACAGTCATACAAACAAATAAATTATAAACATGAAATTATTAATTAGCTATAAATCTAACCTGAAGGTGTTTTGTGATCTCTTGTGGTAAGAAACTAAGGGGCATATGTATCATCATCTCCATTTGCGATTCTCAAATAGCGATTTTATGAGAATCGCTATTTGAGAATTGCAAAACGGGATGTATTTAAAAAATCGCACAAATTTTGCGATTTCTTAAAATTCCTTAATTGCGATTAGCAAATTGCGAAATCGCAATTAAGGAATACCTTCCCATTCATTCCTATGGGCCAGGAGGCCCATAGCAATGAATGGGAAGTCCTTCTCAATTTGCGAATCGCTATTTGCTAACCGCAAATTGAGAATATTTTCAAAGGTGCAAGGGTGTCATGATGACACCCTGATGCACCCCTGAAATCAGCATGTGTGGACATATGGCGCACATACATGCCCTAAGGGCATGTATGTGCACCACATGGCACTTTGAAATATGCAAAAAAGTGCATATTTCAATGAAATCGCAACTTACCACCAACTTGAAGTTGGTGGTAATTTGCGATTTCTTAGGAAGAAATCGCACAACTTGGGTGCGTGTTACATTGCATTTAAGAAATCGCTATTTGCGATTTCTTAAATGCTTACACAAACTTAAGAAATCGCAAATTTAGCGATTCCTTAGGATTGCGAGGCTGAAATGCCTCATACATCTCCTTTTGCGATTTTGTATTCGCAAACGCTGTTTTTTTGCGATTCGCAGAGTTTGCGAATACAAAATCCTTTGATACATATGCCCCTAAATCACTCCTGGTATGTGTGTGTGTGTGTGCGTGTGTGTGTACATATATATATATGATGCTTTTGTATGTTGCAGATATTATCTAAAACAAATTACATAGCTAAGTATAAGCAGAAGACAGACCTTTACCCCCATAGAGAGAAGAACATTTAGAAGAAAGTAGCAAAACTCTGTCTGCAAAGCGTTCTAAAGGGTGACCTGGAGTAAATCATTTACATTTTGTGCAAAAGTTGAATAATATCGTAGGTGTGATAGGCCAAATTAAGGGCTATCTGCTTCTTGGCATCCATACACTTCTTTAGGTAATTGTTTTTTTTTAACGTAAAATGAAAATACTAGACGAAAGATGTTAAAACTACTTAGGAAAATGCCAAATGACAAAAGTTTTAAATTTGGTGTGGAACAACCCAACTCTGTCCATTACTCTAGTGAATGCCAAACCTCCTACAGTAAAGTGTCAAATCTTTGGAATAGATAAGTAGTCATATGTGAGTGCTTGGGAGCTGTAACACATTTGACAGGTCAGTACGGGCTCTGCCAGGCGAGGCCCTAGAGGTTGAATATCCAAATGGAAAATAATGGCTGCCTTGACTCTAATTCTCAGGATCATAGGAAGTCAGTGTGCACAGTAGAGAGTGGTAGTAATCTGATAAAATTCCACTGCTAAAGTGATGAAGGCACCCAGTATTCAAGTGGAAACCCTCAAAAACGGTGTTAAATCCTCAGCCAGACAGACACACGTACATTTAACAAATCCATCAAAAGGCATTGATCACAGACTCAAAGTCACGTGGTAATTGCAGAAGTCTTAATCCCTCTAATACTCTGAATTGATACCAGCCAAACCCATTGAAATCTAGTAACTTTGAACCTGTGATCTCATATTAAGAATTTAGGGCTGATTTATTTTTTGGCAGGAGGCCCATTTCTCCATCAGGGTCATGAAGTAAATGACTCAGTCTCTCTGATGGAGATTCCACCTGCCAAATTTAGACATGACCGTTGAGCAAACAGTCATTTATAAAGCAATGTCAGGAATCCCCATCCCAGCAGTCCCTGTCAACGTTTTTCGCACTTTGGTACAGGGCTCCGTCAACATGACAAGGCCCTGCAATAAACTAGTTTTTTTTTTTTAAAGTAAAGAAGTGAGAATTTATTTTTGAAAAGATAATGCCCCCTCGCCATGGAAGTCATCTCCCATAAAGAGGGAGGTACTTTTTGTTTTTTACTGTGCCTTACTACCAGGGTTTGCCTGGGAGAGTGGACAGTAAAACACCAGCTATATGTCTGGCCTTCCTAATTGGGCGGATGAACATATAGGCAATTTTCCCATGGCCCTTACTCCGCTGGGCTGTAGCTGAAATCTGGCTTTAGCAGCGATGGAGTAGTCGTCACCATAGCCAAATCTATGGTCCACCCACATAGGGGACCACTGTGTTGATAGGGAGGGAACTCCATCATAATGGAGTTCCCTCTGCACCAACAATTAAATTGGCTTCATATTCATACACTAGTTAATGGGCAATGGTCATTGTGAGTTTGATTCACATAGCATTTTTGAACTTGTCAGTGGAAATTTGGGAGACCTGTACTCACAGAAATCCTTAGTGAATTGGGCTATGGAAAATAACAGACCCAAATAATTAATGAGATTGCATATAATGCTCATTGCTAGTCACTCACAAGCATCGTTGAATCTACCCTGATTATCAAATTGCATCATTCAGTTGGCCAGCATATTAAACCAGTTTTGTGTTGGTAATATGTGCTTTTTTAGTGTTTCCTGTCCTAAAATACGAAATACATTTGTGTGTCATTGGCATAACGGTAGAATAGGAGTCCATCCCCACAAATTGTATCACCCTGTGTGTCACGTCTTCAGACCCTGCATGTGTCTTGACATGCATTAGAATTACTTAGGTGGTTAAGAACGTTGAAAGCTTCAGATCCATTATAGAAACATCAAATGTTTATAGACCTAGCAAGATTGTCTCCCTGAATCAGCAAGAAAAAGAGAAACTCATCCAACCAGTTCTTACTGATTTTTTACATAAACATACCTTAGGGTAGCTGATGGAAAACTTAACATAAAGACCTTCCCAAAGTCAAGTCTCTGGAGCCATTGGTGCGAAATTAACATGTTGTCCTGGTCTAGTACCATTAGATTCACACAGCCATCTGTTTCCTAATAAATCATGAAAGGCAGTGATCCATTGCAATGACAACTTCATACACTCTATGCATGAGTTATAGGAGGTTCAAGGTCAATTTTGACATACACTTGGGGAATATAGAATCTATCTAAAGACTGAGGAGAGATTTGAAAATACCTGTTGGGTATATGGCAGCTAAGGGGCAATCAATATTTCCCAAAAATGGTTGTAGATTTGTAGCACATTTAATATCATATGGAATAAACATCATAGTGGACCATGCTGTCCTCCATCCCAAAGTACAAAATCAGAGCGCACACTGTGACTTTGGACAATTGATAACATGAGAATTCATGTCGCTAGGACATCATTTTTTGGCTATGTAGCCCCATTTAGTATATTCAAATCAGTTTACAATAATTTTACCATGATTCATAAAGTATAAATACCTAGGGGTTCATTAGGATGTCGGTAGGGCCGACACCTTTGGCTTGTCGTTGTCGGTCCTACCAACATCTGAAGCAGTGGTCAGACTGCGCATTACAATGCGGTCGGTCCAACCACATGGGCGAGGGATCGACCGCTGCGGTTCTGACGGGCTCAAGGAGCCTATCGGCCCTGCTGTCAGAATGTAATCCCTAGAATGAGGGTGGTGCCTGCTCAGTCACGGCCGTAGGGATTACAATGGCCCTTTCTCACAGCCTTTTAATGGCGGTCCAAACGCCATTGAAAGGCTGTCAGAAACGGTCTTTGAGGGCCCCTATCAGGCCCCCATCCCTCTGCGGCCTCCGCTATGAGGCCAGGAGGGCACCACAGGTGCCCCCACTAACATCCATACCCTATATGGCAGGCACCGTGAGGGTGCAGGGATGTTTAAAAACATTCATTTTGGCATTAGGGGTTGCGCTGCGGCCCTTTTCCGGGCCGCAGCACAAGCTTCAATGACAAAAGTCATGTTTCGAACCGCCTCCACGGCAGTTGGATCCTAATTAGGCAGTCGGTTCTGCCGACTAACTGTCGGCCAGTCCCTTTAACGCATCGATGCTGGTCGGATGCTCGTCCAACTGGCATCACAATTAGGGCCCTAGTGAACATGTACCATTCTGATTCCCCAATGAAAAGTAAATGTATTGTACCTGTGCAAAATACACATTTTAAAGAAATTTAAAGGGTTAGAGATTCCCAGCTAACCTGATTACCAGATTAAACTGAGCTCAACTATCTGAAATTGGTAATATTTCAATGAGTATATGACCAAAGGTAGTGGTTGTAGTTACATATAATACATTGTTTTTCCTCAATATTGTTTTATGTTTGCTGCTTAGGGTTAAAATTCCTAAATTTTAGATGGCTTGAGATTATCCTTGATTGTTGTCAACTCTGGAAGATCTATGGTGTAATATTAAGCTTGTGATCTGCTCCCATACACCATGATATTTTGCTGCTTTTAAAAATATGAAAAGGACAGGTTTAAGCAATTATAATTGCTTGGTTCAATATATTGTTATCTAAATGAGAAATTTACATTTTTGGAGCATGTCATGTAATTGAGAGAGTCTTACATGAAATCACAAAGAATGTTATATAGTATCAAACACATATAATACATTTAAATAACCCAAATGTGTGGAAGGGTTTCAAGAACACTTATTTTTAATTCCATTTCTTGTTTCTTAATCAAAATGTGCTTTAAGTTTTAGCAAGGGAACGAATATTAAGAAACCTAGTCTGTAAATCATCTAAATTCCAATACAATTTGCAGATTACAAAACAATTATCTTGCCATTGACCACATTTTTATTTTTATTAGCACATTGTTGGAGAAAAACTTATAAAAACATCTTGCTGGCAAAGAGTTTACCTATAAATAGTTTCTCTGTGTAGCATAATGGAAGCAGACAATTTTTTTTTTTTTATTGCACGCTCTAATTAGAATGCTCTTCTACAACCTTAATACCAGTGTCCTTATACTCAGTATAAAGTTTCAAGAAAAGAGGATGTGTACAACATGAGAATCAAGTGTTAGACTCCAAGTAACAGGATGACTGTGAAAAGAACATGCCCAAAGCTATTGATTATATGTTTATTGATTATGTGTAAAAGCATGTATGCAGCAAAGATCCTTCAAGCTTTAGGCCAACTGCTAAAGACCTTTTTTATTAAATATTTTGCAGAGACAATAACTTTACAAGCCGGTATAATCTAGGAAAAAGAGACACTTTTTTGGGAAATTGACAATCCGTATACTTCTTGGGTATGGATAAGAAATTTTAGATACGTAAGGGAGCGGTTTCTGATAAAGACAAATGGAATGGAGGCATCACTACCTATGATGATGGTTCTCGCAGTCGTCTTCTGTACTGCTACGATCTTGCTCCACACAGAGAGGATTAAGAACTTACATATTTTTTTGCTGACAGTGAATCGAAGTGTTCTTTCAATCCAGTGTCAAGTATGAAGTTCTGAAAGGCTCAATCATATCCTCATCTTTCCAATGTACATGTAAAGCCTTTAATTGATATGTGGGTGGACTGGGATAAATGATTCTTCTGCCATGATGCGGGCAGCACTCATTTGTTCACAACACTGAGCATGGGTATACAATTCGGATCCATCTCTGTAGATTGTTCCCCAATCCCAAAACAGGCATTGAACGGCTTTAGTTACATTAACTCAAGGCTTTCTTAAGATCATTAACAAATTCTGAGCAAAAACAGTGCTATTGTTAAACTCCCTAACATCACAACTATGCAGGTAACTTGGATATGTCTTTATCGGTAGCAGTTTAGTTGAAGAAACGTACAATAAATTTGTACTACCTTCACCTACTTTGCAAATTAGATCAATGTTTGGGCAAAGGTTGAAATGCCTCAAAAAACACAGTTGTAATTGGTATAAGGCCGGAATAAGGTCGGTATACTGTGGTGCATTATACTTGGCAACTTGTCATGATATTGCAGAAAAAACACAATACGTCAGCCAAAATTGTTGCTAGAATTGTAACAAATGTTAATATTTCACTTCATCTTAAATGATCACACTGGCTGTGAGTATGGAACAAAGTCTAACTTAAAACTGCAATTCTGTTCCATGATCTGTTGCAGAATAAAACATCAGTCCCTCTGGCTAAAGCATTTGAGTGGCATATGCCAAGTGTAGATCTTCTTTCCTTTGCCCAAATAGCTCTGGCATCATCATTTGACAAAATGTAATAGCATGAGATAAGTTCTTTGCACTTCTGAGGACAGACCTCGAGAAGTCCTCCCCAACATGTTATTATTTTTACTGCTTTCAATTTGCAAAGCTCTAAACGTGTATTTTAATTAACTTTGTGTATGGCTGCCTATCAAGCTTAGGTGCACTTTAGTAATATCCAGATAATCAATAAAAAAAACGAAGATGAAATGTGAGAACTGTTTCAATTCGAGGAAAAGAACTGACAAAGCCCAGTAACTGTAGGTCCACTAGTTTCCAATAATTTAAATCTGGAAAAACATCAGTGGATTTGAAAGTGAATGTTTATCAACAATTAGAACAAAAAAATCGAAGATTTGGATGTGTGTCCATAATAAATTCTGTCTGCAAGGAGAAAGTATTTATTACCACCGTTTTTGGTTTCTGTGCGGAAAGAATTACGTAGTTCATCTGTGCTTGGGTAAACTGCAAAAATGGGGCAAGCAGTCCATTCTTCTGCCCACTTTGACATTTTGGACAATTCTCCATTGAGTGTTGGGTAATAATGAGTCCACTGCGGGGAGGAAGGTTGCATTGAGGCCTTGTTGGCACAAACCTTCTGAATACTACTGCATCCTAGTTGGGCTCAATTACCTCACAGTGCCCTTCGAGAAACACATCAAGGATAGGACCATAACAAGAATGCTCTTTTAGTGGAAGAGATGCAACAAAATAGAGTGGAGCACATGGTATGAGTTCATAGAACTAATTAGATTTATCTGTAGCAACTATTTGAACGGTATTTTTTTAGTGGAGAGTTATGCTGGGTATATTAAAAAAACTCTAGTATACCTAAAGCAAGCTTTATGAGAAGTAGTGTATACTTTATTTGGGTATAAAAATAACCTTAAAAGCTTTATGGTTGAACTGATTATGCATTTTTATGGCACTGATAAGTACACACCCGAATCCTGTCCTGGTATTTATCTTGTCACTTACACCAATGGGAGCGAGCGGCTGGCAAGCACTACAGTGAGTAAGTGAGGCAAACTCTAAAATTCCCTCACCAGAACATCACCATTATCGTGTTTAGTGAATCTAACTCGATATAGGGCTTAGAGCAATACTCTATACTACAGGCAATCACAATAACAGCATTTTTAAAGTAAGGCGTACACTTGGAAGAGAAAGCAAGGCAAAATCGCAACTTCAACCGGAGGGCAGTCTAAATCACAAATTGAACCAGAGGACCGGCTAAATTACAAATTCAACTGCAGGACTAATATATCAAAAATCACTTTTCACAACGTTGACCACTCATGCCCATATGAATACTGAGAGAATATTTTCTGATTTATAACACATTCAGAGCCTTGTGTCAACTTGGCAGAGAATGCACAGACACACTGCACTGGTGACAATAGGATACTAGAGTGAGACGGTCTTAGCTATAATGTGAGTGAAAACACTGACCATAAGTACCAAATACACCAGTCAAAAACACAACAGACCTTACACCTGTATCTGAACAAATACCATAAATGTAATAAATAGTTGCAAAGAAAATGAGAGTATCCCCCGATCCATAGAAAGGTCCTTCAAAGAATAGCAAAGATGCTAACCACTTTGCCCAAAATGAAGCTAATCAGTCCATGAGGTGATGCCATGAAGAAAGGGCTGAAAGTTCTAAAAAGGAAACCTCATACCAGTATTGCATCTCAAAGACCCTCAGTACATGAATGGCAGTTTGATACTGCCCATCGGCAAGCGACCTACTGATGGGAAGCAGACAATTTTTATTGAAACTGCTCAGAGGAAATGAGCCTGTCTAGCTTCCCACCAGCAAAGGATACAGATAGGGTTGTTTTTGCTTAGCATGAGATCATTTGCATTTGCTATTTGATTTTGTATTATGAGGGTGTTATTAAAAGGGCACTCACTATCCAAAAGTAGATCGCTCACGATGTACACATTCAAAGGCACCCTGCGTAGTGTTGCGGTTAGTTGAAGATGGCAGCAGGGAGGACTATGATCTACACTAATGTCCCTGTACCCAAAACCAGTGGCGGCTTGTGACATTATTAAGTGGTAAGTCAGGCAAACTGGCACTGAGAGAGACCTGCAATGCCTTTAGGCTCAGTGCCAAAGCTCTCAATCGCGGCTTTCTATAAACAGTTTTTATAACAAGCGACGACTGAGAACTCTGGAGTTGAGGCTGAAGGCAGTGCGAGTTTCTCATAGTGCCTATCAGTGGGTCAAAAAGGTGCCACTGCTGAATGAGGCAAAATTAAATTTAAAGCTCGGCTATCATGCTATCAACAGTCACTAAATCACTGAAATACATTACATGAACTTTTTAAAGTTAAACTTTAAAGTTAACTTTAAAACGTTAATGTAATGCATCGTAGTGATTTAGTTTTTGTTTATATTGTTTAAATATGTGAAAAAACCACAATATTTACTTCCCTACTGTCTGCACGTCCCTCGGTCCTGGTGTTCTTCTCCAGTCGTCCAGGGCCTTAGAGCCAACTCCTCTAACCAATCCAGATGCTGCTCTCCTGCTGTTAATCAGGATGAGAGAAGTGCCATGATTGGTTAGTGTAGGCTGGCTCAGCACTCTTTCAGCCACTTGGTGCCTGCACCTTTGCTCCACCCCACTGTCTAAGAAAGCTCGGATTGGAGAAATTTAAAGTGCGCATGTCAGGCTGGCTGTCACAAGACAGCCGTACAAAGGGACATGCACACTTTAAACTGCTGTAGCCAGCCACCACTCCTTCCTGTTGCCAATCTGCAGCAATGGCCCGCCACATTCTACCCCACCTGCCCTCACAGCTCGAACTGGCAGAGGAAAAAATAAAATGGCAATAAACCCACTTGATTACCATTTCATTTTTCACTTTGGCTGTGCCTGCAGCTCCTCTGCCCATACGGAGAAGTCGCCCCTGCCCAAAGCACACTACTCATGCCAAAACACCATTTTCTACTTGGTGTTTATTTTAATCTTTGAGGAAACTAGCCCTACATTTTGAGGACTAACAATGTTTTAGACAAAATGCTTGTATTTTGAGGAAAACAGCACAAAGAATGGATACCCAGCTTGGTACTTTCAAAGGTCTTTTAATAAGATTTAAGCAAAATGACACTTCCTCTTCTCGAGCGTTTGGGAGGTTTTCCGTAGCTCAATTTCTTTTTAGATAATTAAAGCATGATATGCCACTGTTGCATGAATGAGACAATTACAGCACCTGTCGCCATAGTCTCCTGTACCCATATTAAATGTTGCAAGTTTCACCCACACCTGCTGGATGCTGAGTGGAATTCATGATTTGCTAGAAAAAAAAAACGCATTCATTCTATTTACAAGGAAGTGAGCATTCTTCTTTGGACGTCACTAAAAGGGAAATGACGGATTGGAGCCTTATTTTAAGAAGAAACCACATCCGTCGTCCAGCATGTAATGAAGAGCGCAGATTCAATTAAAATGAATACCAACACTGCTTTTATTTCCTGCAATACATCTCCCTCACGAACCAGCTAAAAAGTCATTATTTTAGCAAAAGCAATAAATGTGCCATTAAGCGATAAAAAAACATCTGCAGTCAACCGATGGCTTTACTTTGAGAAGTCTCTGTGCAGACGGTATGGTAATTAACTAATTCTACAATTTGAGTATGGATTGCATTTTTGACCTATCATTAATTAGACGTGTGTTGGCTTCCCTGGTTTGTGCTGCGTGTGCTGACAGATCATTTACTGCTCTCGACGAGCTGAGTGTGGCTGTGCTCGCAGAAGCTCCTTATCCTGCATAACCTGCTGTCTTATAGAGCAGACTCGGTCACTTTCCAAATGCTAACTACCTTGAATCAGGAATGAAGGAATAAAGGACTCATCTAGAACTAATACCTAGTAACCACTTATTTATTAGTTAGACTATCATAAAATACATTAGTATTATCTTTCACCAAACCTTTATGCTAATTTCATTACTTTTACTCCTTTGCAACCAAAAAATAAATAAAATAAAAGGCAAAACTCTATACTTGTAGGTTACTGCAAGTTTCCCAGAAAGGTTATCGTTTTGGGGAACTTGCACAAACCCTAGTACCATGCTTATGCAGATTGAAGATTTCCAGATATGATGTAAATTACTCGAAACTTACTCATGTGGAGTACAAGTAAGTATTGCTGAAATGCTCATGCAATTTTTCTTTTCTTCCCCCGCCTAAAAGGTTTTTCAAATTATGTAAATATGTTTGCGTTTGAGGGGTTTGATGTCATATTCTCACATCTATTGTAAACTTTTCAGAAAAAAGGTTATGCTCTCAATTTACATGTGAAAAAACATTGGTAATTTAAATACCCAAAAGGTCATGAGTGTTTTTCAGATTCCTAATGGCCATCCATGCCCCTGGCCAAGAAACACTAATGTTTCTACTCTTAACTCCACACCAACGGCAGCAGTAAAAATAAAATTCTGGTGCAAGTAGGCCTGGGCGTATTTAGCAGAGTTCGGTGAAGTGACAAAAATCCTCTGCCAAGCTACGGGGAGTTCCGCGAGCGGCGGAGTGTATTACCTCGCACCTTTTGCGCAAAGTTTTAGCACCTGTTGTTTGTCACGCTATGTAAAATCAGCGCAAACGACATCACGCTGCTTCTTTGTGCCGATCGAGTAGAAGTTCTACTCGAGCATTTGCTTCCTCAGCGTGAACACAAGGTTTATCAACACGAGCAGTAGCAACCATACGCAACATCTCCGTTTTGAGAACTCTCGCTGGGAAGTGGTCTCACGTTGGATTTTCCTTGCTCGCGCTCGCCAACTTACCGTTAGCGAGCACGAGCGAGGGAAAAACTCTAAGTAGTTTTTGGGAACTCAGAGAGCTTCACGGATTGTGAAAATATCTGCAAACTCCGTGAACGGAGCAGAGTTTACTGCCCAGGCCTAGTTGTAAGCAGGAGTTTCCTGATCCCTAAATCCTGAAAGCTCTCTACGAAAACCTGAAACAAAAACTAACAAATGTTCAACTTTACAGATGATAATATTTGCATTTCTGCATCCTCACAAGTGCTGCAGCTGCAAGCTGACACCACTCCAAACAATTTCCCTACAGCTTAAGGTCAACAGTCACAAACACAGCATTGCTCACTGCACGTTCCCACAAGAAGGAAAATACACCTCGAGTGCAACTGTGAAACAGCAATTGGAAGGAAAACATTTTGACATCCATGAAGGCAACATGTTGTAAACTAGGGACAATCACAACCAATGGCCAAAAGGTGTGCCTGCACTTGTACATCCCCTTAAACTTCCAAACGCTTCAATTCAACAGCAAAATTAACACAAATCACCTGCTCCTTCTACTCTGCAGCTGCAGGTCACACCCAGCATAATTCACCTTCTTGAAGGGCAACTGTTGCTTTACCAACATATATCTGGCATTGGTGGGAATACTGTCCCCACAGATGTCAAAGAGAAGCTCCGCTATCTCAGCTAGCAGAAAACCCTGTACTGGACTGCAACTTGAACGCCAACAACAGCTGCACACCCGAAACCACAACATCCAATGAAAGATTCACAGACATTCTCCGCAAAGCAAAAAGCAATTGCCTGAAACTATGCACCTCATGCACCATACATTACTCTTTAAAACCACTGAAGAATCGCTAGTTCAGCAAGTGATGGACCACTCATGAAAGCAACAACAAAAGCCGCCAGGACTTGATAAGGCTGGATCACTATGATGGCAATCTTAAAGAAAGATCAAATGTGTATCATAATGCACACAACAACCTCATGTGAAGCTGCTCTAAACTTTGGTAAAAAGCAGAAAGCCCTCAGGAAACCCGTAGAGAGCAACATATGATTGTGATTTTTGGATGCAAGCCCTACACTGCGAAACTGCCACACAATGATGGCGGCTATTGCAATTGTACCACAGACTACCAGCATAATGCTTAGATGTCATGTCACCATCACTCAAAGAGAACAATGTAAGGCATTTCTCAGTGCTGAGATGGATCAACAAGGTAGGAACAGACGTGAGTGGCTAACACTGTTTATTTTCATGTGAGATATGTAAATAGATAAAGGCATAGAATCAAACAGCCAGACAGTGAGAGGGGTGGGCTGGCATAATCACTGTGGTGACGAAACACCCAAAGTCATGACAATACACAATATGCAAACGTATTACTGAGCAAACGTTGATGTTTACCTTTCGATGAAAATGTTAACATTAAGATATTACATGAGGGCTAGGCGGGTCAATCTCCATGGTACATAGCCTTATCCATAGAAGGGCTGTGCGGGTGCACATAGAGTACAGTGTGCAGGCACTACATATGTGTGCATCTGCACAGACGTGCACAAATGACGATGGAACTCTGGTGTGTCCAAACAGACCATTTATGACGTAGTTATCACATGTTGTGCATGTTGTAATAGAAATGTGGCAGTACCACAGAGCACATACCTGCACTCCTGCAGGGAATACACTGTACATAAACATCAACCATTCCACACTTCCCATGGACCAATGAGCTCAAGGGCAAGTATGTGGGAAAGTCACTGATTAGGACCTGGGCATGTCATAATATGTGGTGTGAGTCCTCTTAGTGCTACAGTGAGTGGGGCTATTTGGAGGTCAAGCGTAATGTCTCAAAAAAACAAGGCACGGGATAGGCTGAAAACTGATAATGTGAATTACCTGACAGATAGGAGTTAAGTGGGACATCAAACAGCAGGAATGGGTAACATTACAGATTCCATAGTTGTCATATAGAGGGAATAGGAGGAGAATCACAATGCTGTTGCTGCACCCACCCCCACACACAGAAAGACACAATTATTGGTTGGTTTGTTGATAGCGTGCTTAGCTGGTCTTTAGTGCTAATCTTCTCTGCACTTTGCATGATTACATTGTGTGGGCTGCTGGGGATGCGTCACCCTCCACTGTGCAACTTGCAACCACCAACCACTCTCTTTGCCATACTCCGCAAAACCAGTACCCTAAATTACACGTGATGAGTGAGTGTCGCGAACACGCCTGATGGCTACAGGGTGGTTTTGGAAATCCCTCCTCAAGAACACATTGAAAAAATTAGGTCACTTTTTTCATTCCACATTAAGCCGTTCAAAGTAATTGGTTAAAATATGTTGGTTTATATGGTGTTTTTGTGGGGATTTTATTGACCATTTTAATACTTAAGGAAAGTACAATGCAAGGATTAAACCTCAAAGGGGCATTATCTGTGGTACTCCTCCCCCAACTTCCACAAACATTTCAAAATGTAAAGCCTAAAAGTGCGTTTCTAACACTGTTAAACAAAACGTATAGTAAAAAATACATTGATTTTACAGTCAATTTAAGACCTCTAAAAAATATTTCACTTTCAGTTTCAAATACTTTTACATCATCTATCAGCTGTTCATTTTCTCACAGTAGCAGGCAAAACACAAAAACAGGCACAGCCAGCAATAGGACCAGATTCGATAACAAAGAGTATGCGTTCAGGGAAGCCACTCAATTGCAAATGCTACTAGAACACAGAACAGGTTCTGTGCATGGACCAGGTTTGCAAGCTTCCCTCAAAAACCACAGCAAGTTTCTCTCACACAGCTCAGGGTTAGCAGAAGTGACAAACAAACACATTTAGTTATCACAGAAAGTTGTTACAGGGATCAGAAGTCAACCCCCTTCAGCCCAGAGCAGGTTCACTGAAAGCAGTTTCCCTTCAGCTATCACTCTTATACAGCAGCTGTTCGACAGGCAGTGTCAATTGCAGTGACCCTCAAATAATTTGGCAAAGGCACTGGCAGTGCAGGCTGTCTTGAGACATAAACCACAGGGCTGGAATGGGCAGCAGAACAACAAGCTCAGTCAAAGACAACAACCAGGCGTTGCATGGACGGTAGAAGTGCATCAACAGTCTATAGTCAAGTAAACCATATTTGTTGTGTGTTCTATTGTAGTTCTAAATATTATTAGTTCAGTAACTTCCTCTCTCGAAAACAGCAAAGATGGATGCCTCAGAGTCTATTTCAAGTCCTTCTGATCGTGAAGCAGCAGTTACTGCAGTTGTTGGGAAACAGTTCCTGTTAATATTAAGTTAGTCATTATATTTTCCATTCTAAGAGAGCTCCTAATGGTGACATATATTCTGTGAAACTTTGGCAGTGCTGCGAGGAAGGTATTGCATTAATTAATTAGAAAACAATGATTTTTGAAGGGACTCTCTCCCTGCAGCCACCAGACCCCTTTCTTTCACTATAATGCCATTGGATCCGTAGCCGGTGCGGCTGGGTGCACAGGGAACAGAGAAGAGGAGACTGTAACATTGCATTGGACTTGAGTAACCACACTCATAGCCATTTTCAGGGCGGTCTTCCTACATGCACACAGAACATTTGCGGAAGATTGTCATCAGTGAGCAAATCTAACCATACCCTTTCTCTGCTTATCAGAGGGCAGTCTATGTTTTTTTGCCTCTCTGACCTCACACCACCTTATTACATGGTGGAAAAAAGTGGGGTCATAAAGAGAACTCAGCGGAGATCTGTGATCTCTCTTGCTGACTTGGACCGTGCAGCCCAGCACTAACGGCAGGAATGAAATGAAAGGCCGGGGGGTTCACTATTGTACAACATAGGATGCTGGAACCCCACAAATGCACATGCTCGAACATATGTAGAGGGATTCCACTACCTTGGTACTGGAAATAAGAGCCCTGAGTGCATTTTTTGATGTCATGCCCTATGTTACCAACCAGCTTTGTGAAGAGCTGCTGAATTGCAGGACTACGTTGCACCGCAGTCATCAAAGCAGAATGTAAAGGCTGTTAATTTAAGTATAAGCAAGTATGGTGGGCTAAACAAATCGTGACTAAAGTTTGAATGACACACTTCAATGGATGTAGAAGCTACACACAAATAAGCCACATTCACTCCCTGCACGCTTTACGTTCTATGTTGTGTTGACATGTACTTTGGCACACAGGCAAAGCTATCTGTAGCCAGATCTAAAAAGGAACATGTAAGGCAGTGCAATGTGGAAGTACAAGGCTTGAAGAAACAGAGTGTACCTGAAACAGATGGTTCAAAGGACTTACAGTGACAAAAGGATAGTCTTTTAGTATTAGTAACTGTTGGACCTGGCCCTTTTTACAGGGTCATCCCTGAACTTTTTGCCTTCCTGAACGACCACTCTGCGATGAGAAGGACCAGGAAGGACGTCGGATTGCTGCTGCTGCTTGCTCTCCTGTTCTCTGTTCCCCGTTGGGGAATATTTCCGCTAAGTTCAGCCAAAGCCAAAGCCCTGTTACCCGTTCGGGAATATTTTCGCTAAGTTCAGCCAAAGCCCTGACGCAGTTGTGGGCATTTTAAATTACGGAAGCAGTGTGAGGCGGCGTGAGGCGGCGTGGGGAGACAAACAAAGAATGGGGTTGCTGTTGCTGTAACCACAGCAGGTAATACAGCAAGAAAGGCACCGCCCGGTTACCGGGTACTGGGTACCGGTAGGAGGTAGGAGGCAGTTGCCGCAGGTCGTAGATTAATCTGGACCCCCCGTCTGCTTTCTGCAAGGTACATCAAGGCACTCGGTCCTCCTCTGCGAGTTGCTACTGGAAGGAGGTGGGGCCGATTGAGCCTAGCAAAGGTGAGAGTGGGGCAGTGTGAGGGTTGTACCGCAGCGGCTGAGATACAGAGAAAAAACTTTTGGAACATTTGGGAGCATTTTTGGGAAATACTCGGTGGCCAGAGGTCAGAGACAGGCCTAGATCCCTGTGACTGTGACTGTGATTGCGATTGCTGGGTCTACGACTACGACGCAGTGGTGCTGTGGTGCTGTGGTGCTGTGATGCGGTGTCTGCCTCTTTGTCTGCAGACTCTGTCTACACCGCGTTATTGCTCTGATCCTGGCTCTATCGCTACTACTTTGCCACTTTGCCACTTGCCAGCGTGGCTGCCGGCCTGCTGTTTCTGCCACCTCAGTTCAACCTCCCCACTTTCATGAGCAGATAGCGGGGGTGCGGTGGTAGCGGCGGCGGAGGATGCAGTGGGTGCAGCGGCGCATGCAGTTGAAGTGTTGTGATCTATGCCCAGTGTTGCAGTGAACCTTTGAGCAGTGATCATTGAGCATGGAGCAGCGGTGCAGCAGTTTTATCAAGGAAGCTGAGGTGTGAGGTGAGAGGTGGATTAAGATACTACGCGCATAGCAGGAGGAAATTTGAAGTGAGCGTGGTGAACCAGCTCCAGCTCCAACCCCGGAAAATAACTGCTTATTGCCTTCTCACCACCCGGCTTATAGATCTTATAGCTCCTATAGCTCTCAAGACACACAGTAACAACAGAAGTGAGCAGAGAAAAGGAGGAATAAGGAGAGGTGTGGAGGTGAACGGAGGAGAGAGGCGATATCCGGAGCTCTGTGCCTGCTCTGTGCAACGACTGAACACCCTGCTAACATACATAGGAAAAACAGTATAAGACATGCAAACAAAGATGTGCAAACAAAGTAATACGCTCAGGGAAAATAAGAGGAGCGCGGGAGGTGGTGCGGAAGAAGCAAAAATTGCAAAGCAGGGCGGCTTCTGCCGAGGAGGTCAGTGATATTGACTATGTTGCAAATGGGGCTCTTATGGAGAAGTCTGGCACGGAGGGGCCAGCAGCACAGTGCCTTAATAGAAATCCAAATTGTGACCAAAAAAAAAGGATAGAGAAGATGAAATTTTTGAAGAAACCAGTTGATGTTCTGCTCACATATCGAAAAGCATTGCCTAATAGGGAGCTACAAAGCCCGATTCAACCACAGGCATCGGGGCCTTCCAAATTGGCTCCTAATAAAAGTCATGAACAAAAAAGAGGAATTGAAATCTTGTATGACCATGGGGGGGTTAAATACAAAAAGAAACACTAAAAAACCTTTGTTTAACTGGGAAACTTGTCATCTAAGTAGTTATCAGCTATGTGAGAAGGAAAGTTCCATTATAGCGGCCCAGCAAGTGGAGTCGCCAGTCTTTGAGGTCTTTGAGGAAGTAGGCGCTAACGGTGATCGACAAACGATCTGGGAGCAGCACAATAGTAGTAAAGTGCAAGAAGGGCATGAGGAACGAATGATTCATTCTTGTTTGGTAAAAGAAATTCAGATTCAAGCTGAGGTGTACCAACAAGTAAACAATGAAATAGTATATATGGATAATTGGGATCTATTAGACGGAATAGATCCTGTTTGGAAATTAAAATTGGAAATGGAGTTAACTGAGGTATTGGAGACTGTTGAGAGTATTGTGGTACCTGTGGTGAGAGAAGTGCGCCCAGAAAAAGTATCGGAATCATTGGACGATTCAATTCGTGAACCACCTCAGGACTTATTGCAGAGAAATTATGACATTGAAGATAATACAACACCAGAAAAAATAGATCAGAAACACAGAGAGAGGACAGGGTTGAGATAAATGAATTACCCGGGGTCTCAACTTGCGGGGTCCACGGTAATGGGCTCCCTGGCTGAAGATATGAAAGTTGGATCACCAAGCAGAGAATCACTGGGGGAAAAAAGCCAGAATAACAACACTTGGGGGATTTTATTTAATTCATTTCAATTGGTGGTCAATGCATTGACATATCAGTCAAATAAATTGGATATCCAGGTGGATCTTTTAAATACAATGGCATTATACATTACAGCCATTGACAAAAAAAATTGGTGCTTTGAATCAGTTGATTGTAAAGGCGCAGGCAGTGGTACAGGTGGAAGCATTGCCTGAAAATACGTGTGAATTTAGCCCAGTATTGGATAAACTGTCCTCGCTGCCAGGGATGCTGGAACAGGTTCTGGCAGAAATCAAGGGGCAACTACAATCGACTACTAAAGAAGGGCATAACCCTGAGGGTCAAAGAGTTAACAACAGTGGGATATCAGAGGGAAACAAACCTGCTCGAGTAAGCGAATTGGTGAAGGGGAGCCTTGGGGGGAAATTTCAAGTATGGAAAAGATACAGTTGCGGAACAATGTAGACTTAATACAGGGGAGTAATTCAGGAAAGATCTTAGACAAACCCATTGCCATACACGAAAAGCTATTAAATGATCAGGTATCGTCTAGCATACTAGGTGGGAATGGTTCTGTTGAGCAGAGAACCCTAGAACCGCCTGCACAAGGGGAAGCAGTCAAGACATCTAAGTTCTCTAAGAGACAGAGAAAGAGACTTAGGAAAAGCCATTATAAAAATGAGGTTGAGAAGAGTCCAGGTCTACAAGGGAAGGTGTATCCAATTTTTGGCCCTAGATTGGGAAGACAAGTGACTCCTCCGGAACAAAAAAAGAGTGATGGTAAGGTAAGGGAAACTAATGTGGAGAGGGAAAATGAGAATATACCAGCTAGTGCGAAGGAGAAAAGGTTGAAGAGAAAGGAGGGTCAACGGGAAGGTATCCAACAGGAATTAGACCAGGCCAAAACAGTAAAAGAGGATCATATGAACCAAATTAAAACAGTTAAGATGGTGGAGCTTTTGGAAACATCGCTCAACGCTTTGGAGGAGAAAGATGCAAAGGAGAACAGAATGCAACAAGTATGTGAACAATTGCTAAGGAATGACTATGAGCCCCAAAAGGAACAGAGGCAACGAACGCGGGATGAACGTCAATTGGGAAAGAATGACCGAAATGAAACAGGGCAGGTTAAAAATATTCAGCAGGAAATAGTCTGCACGATCCAGCAGGGTCAAAAGGATAGGACAATTCAGCATAGCTTGCCTAGTATTCATTTTGTAAAATGATATTTGTACCAAAATATAAATCCAGGGGTCACTTTGATCGAATAAATACAGGGTCTATGATTCGAATGACCAAGGAAATAGAGACTTTACAAAACACAGAGTCCACGAATATACATTCAGTTAAATTTGTAAGTAACCCAATGATGGGAGGTGAGGAAGCGACAATGATCACATGGACGACTCTTGAGGTAGCGGACCAACTATGGGCGGAAAAAGAGAAATTTGAAATATGGGGTATTGAGATGATAAGGTAAAAAGGAGGAACCCTATCCACAGTTTCCAAAACCGAAGGGTGGAGACAAACAGTTTAAGAGGGTCAATGAAGAAGGTGATAGTGGAAGACAAAAACTAACGAAAAGTCCACAAATGGGCAATAGAAATCAGCAATCGGGTATAATGACGATCTTGAAAGGGGCAAGGAGTAGCTCAATTAACCCTTTAAAGGACAATATAACCCTTCAGGCAGATAACTACACTGATGCCAAGGAGCAAAACTCTTTACTCTAAGTCGGACTGGTCCTGGCAACCGAGTGCCTTGAATGTCAGGACTGACAAAGGTGTAAGGGATCAAATATTGGAGGTGATTGATCAAATCTGGCACATCCCGACAACTGAGGTAACTATGCAACGATCAGACAAAATGGGTAAAGAAACGGTGAGAAACCTGGAGCATCACGGCCTTTGAGCTTTGAATGGCCGAGTGGATCCGGACATTCCAGCTCAGGCGACCCATTTTACGGCACAATCCAAAGCTATTATTGATTACACTTTAGTGTCTCTTCCATTATACCAATCAATAATAAGCTATAACCTGGGAAATCGACTGGAAAGTGATCACCAACCACAAATGATCAGCCTCAATCTCCATATTACCCGACACGAACAAAGCGCCCCTGAGTTAGGGGAACCTATTGGTCTGACATATAGAAGGATAAACTGGACAGTAAATAATATACAGAAGTTCGAACAGCAAGCAAGAGACCAGTGGGAGGAAGAGTTAAATAGAATGGATCAAAATCCATTGACCCTCTGGGAGCAGTTCATAACTACCTTAGTAGAGAAAAATGCTATGCGTTCAAAAGGCCTGGTAACAACGGCTACATCTTTTCCCCCAAAAATGACTGTTCAACTTAAGATAGCGAAAAGGAAATTGATCAATGCGCCGAGGGTCCTAAGAAATCAACCATCCTCCAATGTGAGGAGTAAGATATTACCCAAACTGAGGTCACTCTATAAAAAAGAAGTATGGATACAAACAAAAACCGAGCTTGATCTGTTCTGGAGTAAAATCAATTATGCAGCAAAACGTAAAGATGCACGTGAATTTTGGAGACTGTTCAATCAAGCCAATGGTAGGAAACAACAACAACTGACTACAAATATATCGGAAAAAGTCTGGGAGAAGCATTTGGGATCAATGACAGGTTACACCAGAAATATAATAAAGCCAACAGAAGTAAATTTGAGAGAAAATACAAGGGACAACGATAATGTAAGGAAAAACGACCAGCTAATGATCCAGCAGACAACAGTGGAAAAAATCATAAGTTCTAGCTGACGGAGTAGTGCACCAGGGCCAAATGGCCTTCCTCAAGCCCTATTTAAAGAAAATCCACAATATTGGGCAAAGAACTTGTCAAACTTATTCAATCATGTTTAATGGAGGAAGAAGTCCCAGACAAATGGAGGGGTTCAAATTTGGCCCCGATTTACAAAGCTGGTCAAGCTTCGGACCCTGCTAACTATAGACTCATAGCTTTAATGGATTGTGAAGCAAAGTATTTTGCGAAGTGTCTGCTAACGGAACTTACGGCTTGGGTTGCTGCCAGTAATTTACTCCCAAAAATCCATACAGGGTTTATTAAAGGCATGGGGACGATTATTAATATTCAAATGCTAGTTCTTATAATGGAAATGGGCAGAAGCCGTAAGAGGAACCTTCACTTATGTTTTATTGCTTTTAGCTCAGCTTTCGACACTATGCATAGAAATATTCTTTGGAACAAACTAACAAAAATGGGAATCTCACTGAGTTTGTTGAGAGCGATACAATAGTTATATACTAATACTTGGACGAGAGTAAGGTTGGGCCAAGGCACAGTTTTGTCCAAAAAAAATGGTGATAAGGGACGGGCTGAAGCAGGGGTGTGTTTTGGCCCCAACCGTATTTAGCTGGGATTTCATCAAGGCTTAGTGAAATTAATTCTCACTCACCGACTGTGGCAGGTTTTAATGTTTCACATTTACTTTATGCAGACAATATTGTTTTAATAGGTTACACCAAGGTGGGACTGCAGAGATTAATTAGTGAAAGTGCAAACTACGCCTCCACTCATGACCTAAAGATTAACTTAAAAAAGCCAAAAACAATGCTGATGACTAGGGGGTTGGCTGTAAGACCAAAATAGAGAATGGAAGGTACTGGTTTAGAATCGGTCACTGAATACAGATATCTGGGTATTATAATAGATGCTAGGGGCACGGGTAAAAACCAGTGCGCTGCCCTACAGAGAAGAAAGAACTCATTAACTGCCGCATTTTTCATACTCCAGAATAACTTAAAAGGGCTTCACCTTAGCCAACTATTACAAATTATGTCAGTTAGACGTGTCAACTTTCGCATATGGAGTAGAGACCTTACGAGGACGTGCTGATAACACCATGGATAAGCTAGTGACAGGGACCTACCGACGCCTGTTTAGTCTTCCGTGACATACTTCACCAGCACAAATCTGACTTGAGTTCGGACTTAAATGAGAGAACCTAAACAGCATAGGAGCATATTTAAAATTCTGCCATAAAATTAGAAGGGATAATAATTCCTCTCTTATCACAGTGGTCTGGGAGGCAATGTGCGATAATAAACATAAGGAGGCACATGAATATTTTAAACTGGCAATAGATACATTCAAGGCGGAACAACTATGGGCCTTACCTCTTTCACAGGTGGCTTTTAATAAAGTCATAAATGGGTGCAGCAAAAAATTGTCGTCTTTATGGGATAAAGCAGCACTGGTAAAGAGATCCCATGCATGGACAGTTATTGCTTCATACGGTATGTTAAAACCTCAGAACTATTTAGGAGACTCAAATAGCCAAAGGGCAAAGCTGAAGCTTATGTAGCTCCGATTTGGAAATAGCCAATTTCTTGGAGATGCTCCTACATGGAGATTGATGAGTAGTGAGAGGTTGTGTCGTCTCTGTAATTACAAGAGGGAAAATATTTGCCATATCATCTGTAGCTGCTCTGCACTATTAGAGGAACGTAGGAGGCTGCTAAGGTCGGACTTTAATAGTCAAATGATTCGGACAGTTTAAAAGGAGAAAGTTTGCAATTTACTGGCAGACTTCTGAAGTTTATAGAAATAGTGGAGAAGAAACAGCTTAACTGTGGACAATGAGGATGGTTTTATATATACTTGGTTTTATAAATTGCTGTAAAGTATCTTTTTATTATGTGGTCTTAATAATGTATGAAATGTAAGAAGAATTGCATAATTGTGTTTTAATTGTAAGTTTTTATTAACTGAACAATACATTTTTCATTCATTCTTCCTGTATTTTTTCAGACCTGTTGTTGGCTGTTTTATGACACTGGGCACTTTACCACTGCGGATCAGTGCTAAAGTGCATATGCTCTCTATTGTAAATTAATGTATGGATTAGTGACTCCATGATTGGATTATTTGATTTACTGGTCAGACCCTAGTACAGTGCCCCATGGGTGCCAAGGACATGTAAATAAAATGCTGCTAGTGAGCTTACAGCACTGGTTGTGCCACCCACCAAAGCAGCCGTAAAGTGTGTCTCAGGCCTGCCATTGCAGAGCCTATGTGCAGTCTGGCACTGCCATGTTGACTGGCCAAGTGCACCCGCTTGCCAGTCCCTAAACCTACCCTTCTCTTCATATCAGACAACCCTAAGGTAGGCCCAAGGGCAGGGTGCATTGTAAGTAAAAGGTAGGACATGCCCTGATGTGTGTGGCATGTCCTAACTGTGAATTACAGCCATTTTCGTTTTTCACTATTGCAAGGCTACCTGTTCCCCATAGGCCAGAATGGGCAGTTTGGTTATAACACCTTATAATCCTAACTGACCCAGGGAACATGTTAGAAATTCAAGTTTAGTATGCCTGAACTCGGAATGATAAAATACATCTTTTAGTGAAGTTGGTTTTAACATTCTGTATTTTAATATACCACTTTTAGAAAGTAGGTATTTTGTTGCCTAACTATCCAAGCCAGCCTCTGCTAGGTTGTGTGTTCCTTGTCTGGAGTTTGAGTGACAGAGCCTGGGGGATTCCAGGAGGCAGGGCGAGTCAGCACAAGGCTGAATAGAGAGATCTGCATGTAGAGTGATGGGAGGAGTTGCACCTGGGACCTGAATAGGGCTGTGCCTGCTTTCCACAATGCTGGCTCTATGTGGTGCGTCTGATGTCCCTGGCCCACACTGTCAAAGGAAAGAAGGGGTCTTGTAAACAAAGTGCTCCAAGACTGACCAGAACTGGTTTGGAGTGGACTAGGCAAAGGCCTCTCTGCCTTCAGAGAATATGAGTATACATACTGGGGCTCAGACCCCAAGACTTTAGATCACTTCTGGGAAACAAGAAGAACCTTTGCTGAGGAGAGGAATCAGAGAGAGAGACTGCAGGAGGACAGTATCCCTATGCTGTGTGCTGTTTGAGGATTGGCCTGCACTGGTTACCTGTTGCCAAAGAAAGGAGAAAGGACTTTGTGCTACTTTCATCAACTTGTAAGAAGATCTCCAAGGGCTTGAACTAGAGCTTGCCTCCTGCCTGAAGTCTCATGGATATAAGACTTCACCAACCAGCTCCCCTGAGTTCCCTTGCTGGGAATCTAAAGTGCCCGCTGTTGAGCTGGGCGTTCTCAGAGACTGCGTGTCACTGGGAGCTGGAAGCGCGACTCAAGATGAAGAAGCGTGTTGCCACCACAGCAGTTGTCGTTGCATCACTGAGAAAGCGTGCCGCCTCTGTCGGCATCGCATCGCCAAAGTGCCTCGCATCTCCGGAGAAGGGTGTCACCATCGCAGCAGACACAGTCGCATCACCGGAGAAACGTGTCGCTGCAGCAGCAGCTGTCATCGCATCGCTGAGGAAGCGTGCCGCCGCTGTCGCCATCGCATCGCCGAAGCTACCCGCATCACTGGAGAAGTGTCGCTGTCGCAGCAGATGCCATCGCATCACCAGAGAAGCGTGTTGCAGGGCCTGTCGCGGCTCAAGCAGATTCACTGAGTCACCCCATGGCCGTCGTGCTTGCCCGCATCACCCCTTTTTTGTTGCAACATCAAGAAGACCCCATTTTTGTTCATTGCACCGGGTCGTCATCGCATCGCAGTGTTGCTAGTCGCATCGCCACAGAAGCGCAGTAAGAAACCAACGCATCACCTCCCCACGCGGTGTAGGACTGACGCATCACCTCCTCTCCGGTAAGGAACCAACGCATCACCGTCCCCTACGCAGCAGTAGGGAGCCGATGCATCACCTTCCCCGCAGCAAGGAACTGATGCATCACCATTCTTGCATGTAAAGAACCGATGCATCACCTTCCCTACAACTCTTTTGTTCGTATCGCGTTACGCATCCAAAGGTACATTGAACGCTATGTGTCGGATTTACCATCTAAAGAGAACTAAGCTATTTCTACCACTTTCTAAGTACATTATTGTGGATTTTTGTCATTTGTGGTCTTGTGTTAAGCCTATATAAAGATACTTATTTGTTATAATACAACCTGTGTGTTGTCCATGTATAGTATTGTCACTGTATTACTGGATGTGTTGACAAATGCTTTACACACTGCCTCTGAGATAAGCTTGTCTGCTCGTGCCAAGCTACCAAGGGGGTGAGCAGGGGTTATTTTAGGAGTGTACCCCCTTACCCTGACAAGACACAAGGGCCCCTATTTGGTCAAAGGTACCCACCTCTGCCAACTAGAGACCCCCAAATCTAACAGTAATGTATTAGCATTTAAGAGCAATGCATAAGCGAAATGAGGTGAGATTCTCACACATTTCTTTGTTATCAGACTCATTCAGGTATTCTTGTGGTTAGAGGTGGTGGAAAAATTGTTGGTGTAGTCAAATGAATGCTATATTTTTTCTATCTGCTCTCACATAATGGGATTGTTTAATATATTGGAGTGGATGTGACACCGCCAATTGGCACGTCTGCCTAGACTTATTTGACCATATCTCCGGTCTTCTCACAATAATAATAATTCATATTTGTAAGGCCCAAACATATCACCCCTTAAAGGTTTAAAGGTGCCGAGGGCCATCAGGGAGATTAAGTGAGCTAATGCCCAGAGTCACATTGTGCTGAGATGAGCTGCTGCCGGCGATCGAACCGTGAGCCCTGTGCTCTGGAATCAGCTGCTCTGGCCGCTGCACCACACCTCTCTCTCATTCCTGTCCTTTGCCACAAATATGCATTGTAAGTTTGCCATTTAGAAGACCTATCGTCCACTCGATTGCAAAAGATCTATCATCGTTGAGGAGTAAAATGTAAAATATTCTCCAAAAGGGAAGGTCGCACATTTGAAGATTATCCCAATCATTCAGTGTGTCACCTCAATCTTTTAAGCAAACCATCGTAACAATTAACCTTTTTTATCGAAGGTTGACATAATGTGCTTTGTGGTCGTCATACAAGCTAGATGATTAAGATAAGTAGAGCAAATATTCCTTTACAGCAAGGGTGACATTGACAGCAATATCCTCTCTGCTCACAGCGAAGTCCTTCAGAAATGACCAGATGTTGTGCTATACTTTGTGGATTGCATTGAATCTTGTTGGAATTAATGCTCTCAGCTTTTGCTTACAAAAGAGATATCAATAAATTCTGATGTAGATGACTGTAGAGACAAAATGTTGCCATATATAAGTTGGACAGATAGAAGTAGTAAGCTGATGTAATTTTTGCAGAAGATAGGTTTGAAAAAGAGACAACAAATGGGGATTCAGTAAAAGATGTTAGCTTGGTTCTTCTGGAAGAAATTGCGCAAGAACACAAACCGAGCTGTGTAAATCAGGACTCTTTCCCTCATGCTTCTCCTCAGGAGCATTGTGTCCATGTGTAACAGGGTCAGCATGCATATGAAAGCATAACACATTTGAATTATATATATTCTAAGCCGAGGTTCCAACATTTTGCTCTTTGCTTAAGTTAGTAAAATTGACTTACTGACTTATTGAAGGTGTAATGTTATTCACTTTGATTATTATCTAAAAAATGCACATAGCAGTGGGCACCTGCTCTATCCTGCCAGTGCATTCACTTGAAAATACTTTTAACAGTATTATTCAACTTCCTGCAGAATCACTGCAATCATTATTCCAGTTTCATGATTTGTAAATAACTAAATATAATATTTCTTATGGGTGTTTCATTTTGTAATGATGCACTTGTAGCCTAATGTGTACTGTCACCTCTCTAAGAAAATACATGAATATAAAACTTTCAGTATATGATGTATGATGGAAGCACTTTTAAATATGTAATAAAACAAATCCCTTCTGTTCACTGATTGCAATGTTTTCCATACTGGTTAGAACACTCTCTGTGTGCTCAGTTGCAAAATATTCTAAAGTCTTAAATATCATTAGGGCAGATAAATGAACAGACCTAATCCCAAGAAGCCCAATAATTCCCAATTACTGCCAGTGCGATGAATAAGTACACCAACACTTTCATTTACTTTAATATAATACATCTGATTATGTATGTGTTTTGGGAGTAGTTTAGAGTTGTGCGAATACATTGTTTATGCTGCTTAGGGAATGTATTGTAAACATCATCGCAAAATAGTCATCTTTATGTGAGAAACCCAGATTACCTAAAAGGTACAGTGCAAAAATTATTATGATATTTTAGACTTATTTATGCATAACCTTTGGGGCTGAATTACAGAGGAAGTTGTAAATCACCAACCGGTTGTTGACTATTTTGCATACCGTTGTAGATTTATGATTCCAAACTTTCCCAAATTAAGGTGTTTATGGGTACTGGAAGGTTTTGTGAATTTCAATTTATTTTGCATTGTTTTTTCCCCATTATGTAATTGCGCACATCCTGCAAATTACATATTGTCGAAATTCACCATCTCTCTACAGGTCCACAATTTCCTTTCTTTTTTGTCATAGGAAAAATATTTTTCAATTGTTTCCTCCATGAAGAAACCCACGCCCACTAACATTGAGGGTGTTCCATCATTCAGCCCATCTCTGAAGATTTCCATGGTGGGACTATATTCAAGGATCTTGCTGAGAGGGTGAGGGAGTAGCCAAGGAGAAATCCCATTTACAGCTTTTACTTAAACCTTAAGGAAGGTTTTCATGAACAAAGCCTGCACTGAAGTAGGAAGATGGCCACTGTGAGGCTGCAGTCATGAATCATACTTGTTCATCATCAAAAATCTCAATAACGTTTTAGGACAGATAGCTACAAAATGCTGGTATGTTGAGGGTCAATGGGTGCGCAGATACTCGTTTGTCTTTACTGTGGTGCTGGTATTCATGTATTCCTGTTTCTGGGATGAGGAATCTGGTTTTGATGTAATATTACACAAAGCCTGCACGTGTTTTGAAGAATAGCGATACTCTGATGTAGATGTGAGCAGGCTCTGAGATTACTAAACTCTTTGTGGACTTTGACAACATCTTATATTCTATTTTGTTTGACTGTATTATCAAACAGCCATGCCATGGGTATTTACATTGATTATTCTTTGGGGAAATGGTAGACTGGGGAAGCTTTCCAAACATACTACTGGAAATGTTCTGTGAACAGCGAAGAATTGCAGAGGTATGTTCAATAGGAGATGTAAATTTCCTCATGTACTTTTGAATTATTTTGTGAATCTGGCCCCTAGTAGTATCCATCTTACAGTACATTGAGTAAAAGCATGTTGAGATTTCAGAATTTGACTAGATATATCAAAATCAAATTATTCTATTGTAGGGCTGTCATACAATTTTAAGAGTAAACTGCCTTGCTAACATACAAAATGGTGATATTTATAGATGTCACCTGCTAACTTAAAAATGAGAAATCAATTGTCCTTAGACATTCTAATGCCTGGTAACAGGTTGCCCTAATTACAAATGGCTCAACCCAACCTTGAAAGCACTCGGCTTTGAAGATTTTTTGGTTTAGTGATTCAGTTGCATATCAGAATATGGAGGTTAATAATATCAACCTGCAGATAGATCCACTCCACAATATTGACTCCCAACATATCATTAACATAAATAAGGGAGCACCTATTTACTATTCTACTATTCAAAATCTACTTACCTTGACAATTACTTGGTAGGCACAGATGATATTAAAACAATACTTTGGTTCTCTACTTATCCCTTTTGGGATGAAGCCCATTCTGGCAAAAAATGACCCTTAGCAGTACCTTGTGATACCAATGACACCAAGAAATATATTTAACCATAATCATACGTCAGCAGAAAAATGGAGACCAGCCCTAGAGAAGCCATGCATAACATTTTCCTAACACTGATCCTGAAGAGAAATCATGGAATCTGAAGAATTGTGCAAGAAACTCAACTTTGAAGGTATTGTGTGTACCCCAAAGCACACAAGAATCCGAGCCAGTTTCTGGAGTACACTAAAAAAAGCTTTTCCAAAGCTGAGTAATCAAAAACTGCAGAAATGTATATACAGATCAAATGGGATTGCTCTTAGAAAAACAGCAAATTAAATATGGGGCTATCATTATCCGCTTTGACAATGTTTAGCTAAAAAGTGTATTTCGTTGTCAATTTTTGATCATAAGAACACAAGACATGCATAGAAAAACTACAAACAGTACTTGGCAACTAAAGGTGTAACCAATACACCAGAACTATAGACTGAGTTTTACTTGCACAATTCTACCAGTATAAACGTTATCGGTGGACACGAAACTCCTTACTTTTTTAAATATGACACTCTTGAGAGTAAGCCAAAGCAAGATGTAGTGGAGACTAGAGATATCTATTATGTCTTCATCTTAAGAAAGCAATCTTTTCTGGCTGCTTTATGCCCATGCTGAACAATGTTAAAGGAAGACTTGATTTTCCTTGTCATATAAGTTTTTTGGTAAATTAAAATACAGTATAGGAAGAAGGGGCAGGAGGATTGTTTAACAGCATTGGTTGAAATATGTCAACATTAATGATAGTTAAGTATTTCGGTGAGGAAATTCAACCCCATAAAAGCTGTGCAACCTGCAAGACTAGTTAGGTGATTCCTCTGGTGGAGATCAGCTGAAAACTGCAAAACTAGCCTAACTATTACTTGCATTGCTTGGATGCACTGCTTATGGACTCACATATTACATCAATTCTAGAACTAAATCTTTGCAGTGAAAGTTATACTCAGGGCAGTTACTTATAAATGGCAAATATCATTTTTTTGCATCTTAGAACTGTAGTTTTTTTAATTATTAGAAGACATAATAACCTTTAGTTTTCACAGTAGATGTTTAAGGTTTCTTTTAGCAAAAGTTCAAATCTTACTACCTCACTTATGTATAATTAGGTGTGGGCGAAAATCGAGTAATTCTTTTTGCATAATCAGCCATACATAGAGTACACCTGTCACTAAGCAAGTACACCTAATTCTAGGGACCATGAGCAAAAACATGAGAATCTCCTCATCTTATTGTTCAAATGTGGGAACCCTGCATGCTGCTTTAGAGACACTCTTCATGAAGAAATTCACTTGGTAACTCCTCCACCTTACCACTGGATAACAGAAGTGACATTCAATTAATGTGCCCACCTGATGATCTCATATTGTACTTTTTATACTTATATTTACTTCTTTTTTATGTTTCTATTGTCCTGCATGAACTAATCAATCTTGAGCTCTGGAAAACACAAATAATTAGCAACAGTTAGATATGTTTGGCCACTGTTATACATAAATATAAAGGTTCACAAATACCTTTGCTGTTCATATGAAAAGAATGCAACAGTGCAGTTCAAAGATGGAAATTACCTCTGCTCTAATGTGTATGTACTTCAAGTTAACAGCCTTTTGAGATTTGGTACTTTAATAAATTCTTCTTTGATATAATAACTTCAAGTCTCGACTGAACACTTAAAAACAAAATTATTCCCTTCTCAGCAATAAGAAAACTGCTCTTTTTAGAACCCAGGCAGTTGCTGAAAGCGATATTTTAATGTATCTTACTGGAGTTGTAATGTCAACAATTTAGTAGAACATGAACTCACTGTAATTTGGTTGGGGTTATTGAATGAGGTATATAAATATTTTCTCCATTTATCGCTAACTAGAGTATTAGGATTTAGTATAGCGAAATATTATGTACAACCACGGGCATAAATAGACCGGACCAACATGGACTTAAGCTTCCATAAATGCCTAAATTGTTTCAGCAGAAGCAGGGTGGCTGCAATAAAAGAAAATCAAAAATAGTAGTGCAACACCTACAATTTGGCAGTGGAGGGAGGTCATCAGCAAGATCTACTCATTTCTAAATCCATGATCTTCAGTAACAGATATTTTTCGGGGGCAAAATAGTGACCAGGGTACACTCTCCCACATTTATATTAACCAATGTTATGTGTAATTTAGATAATATGGTGTTATTTTCTAGTCTTCATAGTAGCCAGGAGGAGTGACCAATCAAATAATTGCATTTTAGTAAATATGGAAACCTGTAAAGTTGCCTATTTACATGAAAAAACACAGGGAATTCTGAGACTACCAGAGTCAGGGTCGTCAGAGGTTTGGTCATGTGTCCACCCTCAATATTTAGATTGGGAAGACACATGGCCAGTTTTCACTGTCCATCACCAACATGAAAAATGTCGCGATAATGGTCAGTGAAAACATTTAAATGACAACCACAACATGGGAGATAAACTCCTAGAGACCCCTCTCACCCATTATAATATGATGTTGTTATGGAATAATGCAAAGATTAAAATACAAGGGAAAACCATATTCTGGAAATTATGGGCATCAAAAGGCATTGACTTCTCAGAACAATTGGACTCCTCGGATGCCCCTCTCTCCTTCAGAGAATTTAAACAACAGGATAACCTCTCAGACATTGACTTTTATGACTTCCCTAAACTCAAAGCTAGCCGGTCTAAGTTAAACTACCGAGACAAAGACAATTGTCTGTCTTTTGACAAGTCGGGCCATCAAGCATCAGTCGTATCCCACAAGATCTCTCCCGCACTTTCCCAAACAAAGTACTGGCTTCTGCACAGAACCTTTTGGACTTCATCACGGCTCCATAAAATGGCTCCTAAAGATAACCCATTATGTTGGAACTGTAATAAGCTAACAGGGACTTCTGTCACCTTCTATTTTATTGTAGTAATGTCTCCTTTTTCTGGGACAGTGTGTTTGGCATTATCCACACTCTCTGTGGGATCTATCTTAAAAAAGACTTGCTATCACTAATTCAGGGGTTTTTAGATCCACTCACGGAACAATAGTCTTCTAGTGGGCATATTACTGACTTTGGTGTGTAAGTCGATATTGGCCACCTGGAAGCACACTGCTGCTTCCTCCTTTAAGGACTGGCTAAATTGCATTACCTTCATAAGAGGTGCAGATAGTATCACTCTCAAGAATTCCCCTAGGAAAACACAAAATCACAAAATAATGGGGTCTGGGAATCATTGGACACTTATTCTGCCACACCAAACCTCCTGGATCCCTCATGGGTGTAGTCTGCCCCCGTTCACCGGGTCTTGGGCTGGTGTCAACTCCTGGACCTTTCTAGCATTATACTTCCATAATCGGCTTGGCCAGTTTGCATTTTAATAATCAAGAAATATGGACCATTTAGTCAACTGATAAATGTGTTATACTCAGGCACAAATATCACTATACTTGGCTGTTTGAATTGTACCCAACTATCGGACAACAGGAGATCCCTCTGTGAACCACTCCATAAATTCCTTCTTTCCTCTTACTTCTTGTTTTTAATTTGTATTGCTATAGCAGTGCTCTGTATATTGCTTGCACATTCTTGAAAGTTTTTTTTTGTTTGTAGGAATTTACAGATTATCATTGCATCCAACTCGTGTTTTCTAAATATATTATGTATCTTGATATATTGTCATATCACCGTTGTTGTTTTTTTTGCTTTGTTTTGCTCTGCTCTGGAAAACTCAATAACATCTTTTGAAATAAAAAAGAAGGCTGTCTGCTCTGTGTCATAGCCAACATTGGTTAAATGTAGGATTAAATTACTGAAACCTTTGACTGGACCTAAAAGGTTAGTGACATTGTTACTTGTGGTGGACCACCATCCAGTTTACTTCATTTTCTTACAATATATGCATAGAATACCCTGTGGTCATTTTGTGGTACTTTACCTCTTGACATTTTTAAAGTATAAGAGGATTAATCTCAGCAACAATAATGCCTCCTCAGAACTTATGGGTCTCATCCTTAATGTCAGCCAGATCTGATTCCACTTTATCAGTAGAGTGCTGATTTGCCCTGTTTTGGCACACATAAATGACCTTCATTTCGTGAAATAGATTCCAATTAAGTTAACAGTTTAGTAAACATGGGTCTGACTCTTATCTAAATTGAGGTACAGGTTTCATTTGGAATTTGCAAGAATTCTTTCTACGGATTAGTACAATCCTTAATAAAAAATAGCCTTTATTTTGCTTTAGATTGGGAGGCTAACAAGAGAAATCCCTGAAGGATAATTCAATAAGTAGGTATTTCTTATGTTTCCAGTTTTTTAAGCTTTTCATTTGGTACTGAAGATAGCAATTCCTTCAGTTTACCAATTTCAATTGTGTCTATTTCTGAATCCTTAATGACACAGGATTTGTTTATCACACTTTAAGCTCGCCCACTCTCATTCAAGCTATGTTATGTTGTGTTAATCTCCATTTATAACGTGCACGGATACTCGGAAGTGTCCCGGCGCGGAAGCCAAATAAGGGAGACAGAGGGACGCCGACGGTTACTTGAATAGCAAAGTATTTTGCTGTTTTTTAAACAGCCTGAGGTCGACGATGTTCCAAAGCTCGAAGGGCAGGGCATTCCAAGCCATGGGCGTTCCGACAGAGAGGGAGCTGCCTCCCATTCTAACAAGGCGGTACCTGGTTATAACAGTGAGTTATTGTCCCGTGGAGCGTAAATGTCTGGACGGCACATAGAATTCAATGCGTCTCCTAAGATACAGAGGCCCACCTTGTAAAGAGCACCGTGGGCAAGCGTAAGAGCCTTAAACAAAACACGTTGGTCTACCGGGAGCCAGTGCAAATCCCGTAGAGTTTGCCTAGCGCTAGACCTGCCAGGATTACCCAGTAATGCTCTAGCAGTCGCGTTCTGGACAATCTGCAGCTTTTTTAGCTGATATGCAGGAAGACCAATGTAAAGAGCATTGGCGTAGTCCAAACGTGAAGGGATGAGAGCACGGGTCACCATTTCTTTCGCCACTTTGGGCAGTAGGGGCAGAAACCTCTTTAGGAGTTTCAGTGTGCCGAAGCACACACCGGCTAGTTTATTGATCTGCGGCAGAAATCTGAGTTCTTCACTGAACCAGACCCCCACGTTTTTTACCGTGATCCCCATTGATTTAGGTATGGGGTAGCCCGTGGGCCAAATGTCCTCTCTGAAATGTGGGGGAAAGGATCCGTAGAGGAGCACCTCAGATTTCTCCTCAGTGCATTTGAGTTTGGCCTGCGCTAACCATTTAAAAACTTCCGCAAGACTGTTTTTGGCAGCATTCGGGGATAGATCAGTTTTCTTCCACGTGAAGAGGAGCTGGGTATCATTGAGTTTAACCCTAATCTACACAGTGGTTGGAATCTGGGGCCACATCAAGGATTATCCGATCACAAATAACCTGGATATGGTATAGGTTGATGCCTTCATATAATGTTCTTTTATTGAAAAAAATAGTGAAGAAGCCTACCTGTAATAGAAATAAAATCATTAAACAAGCCACCTGCGTAGCACAGCTAACCGTAAACATATTCCCATCTTGGTGCAGCATGTGTAATATTATTCAGCATGCTGCTATCAGTGTTTAGTGCAAATTGCACAGTGAAAAACAAGCCACACACCAAAACAAGAAAGTGGCATGCATATTTGTAGGCAAATAGATTTCACACATTGTGTCACAAAGGATATATTCACCCAATTTGGGTGCAATATTTATCTAGCCACTCCTGTGGGTTCTTTAAGTGAACACTATAGCCCACATTTGACATCTGACATGTAGGCCACCAGTGAAGGTACCTAACTATTATACTGTGGTCTAATTGAAGAGTCAGATAGGCAACTGGAACTAATATGTGTTACCATGTTTAAGGAGCAGAGAACATGTTTAGCGGATTTCCAATGCAGAGAGTAAAAATATGCCATAACTCCACGCTCATAATAGCATAAAATCTGGGGTGATCACACAAAAGGGCATATTTACCTATAAAGAGTGACAAGAATTATCATAGATACTGCTGATAACTAAATGACACAGCTTATGTTCTCAATTACACGGTGGACCTTTCAGTTATGGATCTGGTATGTTTATTAACCAGTGGGAAACATGTATTGTTTATTAGTTGGCATAACGTTGTATCTGTTCACGCAACAACATGCACTAAGCCAAATTCTTCTTTGGCCTAGTATTATTGAATCATTGGCCCTACTTCTTCATTTGATAGTGGGCCAGTTGTTGTGTTTTGTTTCGTTATGGGTAACAATATGCAAAACACGAATCCTCTGCTCTTCAAACCAAGTTAATGTGGTTTATTGAATTCACTGCAAGTTTTTATTAGGTTTTATAATGAATTGATGTCTAGAATAAACTTGTTTTTGTCCGCGACAGTTCCAATTTGTCACACATTTTGTGTCAGCATATTTTTGTCTTAGAATTGTTTTCGTTTTTGTAAATGTGATGTATTTTTTATTGATTGTGTGAAACAAGAAATGTTTCAATTTGGATAAAGTGTGAAAATGCTCACCATATACCTGTTTATATTTTGAGTAAAACTTTGTCATCCAGGGTCACACTGGGACAGAAAATAGGCCTGGGCACCAAAATAAAAGTGGCTTCATTGGTGAATTAGATAACTAAAGAATGGCCCATGTCTTCAGATCTTGGGAAGCTTGTGATGTGTTTCACAAGGAATGGTAGACTGCATGTGTTTGTGCTTGCTGCAGGCAATTCTTGTGGTAATATCAGGGAAATCAACAGTAAAACCAGACATAAACCAGGTAATCTATCATGCACTCAAAAAAACAGCCCATACATTGACCTGTCAAGCCAGCCCTTCAGGCACTGCCTGATGGCCCTATAGACCAGTCCGACATTGATTTCACCTAGTCTTGCTTCAACCAATAACTGGCTAATGCGTGAGCTTACATGAATTAACAGTTAAACTGTGATTGACTAATCACTGATAAGCGGCTGTGTTCTGACAATCATGAGTAGCAGTGATCAATAAACTTTGGAATAATGATATGATCAATAGAGGTAACACGCTTTATTTGCCCAGCTGCCACTCCACGTTTTCTCCTTCTCCTTTAGGCATTTTGACTTGTCTCTTAATATTCCCGAATTAATGTGGACCTTGAGCAAAAGAACACTGCTTGAATGTTATAAAAGGAAACTAAGATGAATTTTGAACATGTGACAAAGTTTAGGTCTGGACATCACCGGGTTTGGCAGAACACCGCTCACAGGATGGCTAATGGGGCCAGAAGGATCCATTGCTAGCCATAGGCACCATATTACAGCTGAAAATGTTAGCAGCTGGGTCACGATAGGCAAGGCCTAGAATCCTAATGAAAAATAGATTGACATCAATGAAACTTAAAAAAAATTACTAACCTAATTTTGGTTGTCTTAAAAAAACTTATTGGCAGGGATGGAGGTTGCAAATAGAAGCCATCATTGTTTTCTGTCTTTGGTAAAGAATCTGAGGCCTGACACCCACAGTCAGGCTGTCATTCCAAATGAAGCCAGTAAAATAGATGGAACCGCAAATAGAAGTTTGCCCCCGAATTTGTCAGTAATACCATGCATTCACCCTTACACATACAGGTAAAATGGGGCAATACAGCTTGCAGCGGTGGCCCCTCCATTAAAGCGGCGGAGTGCTCCCCACGCCACCACCCTCAAATTATAAGATAATAAAATGTGTTTTAAACTTGTTTTATTATCGTATTTTTTTTAATCCTCTGGACACGCCCCCAGGACTCTAATGAGTCTTTGGGGGTCTAGGGGATGACACTGCCGGTGGGGCAGTGGTAATGCACTCCCTTCACTGCGCATGTGGGTTTGGCCGGCCTTCTCAGGCGGACCAATCCTCTTGTGCAGTGTAGCTCCCTCCAGCTCCAGCGGCATTGCTGGCGCTGAAGAGAGCGGGGCCAGGCTCCCAGTCTGCCTCGGAGTGCAAGCTGTCGGCAGTCAGGCCAATCCTGACGCTGCTTTCATGCAGTGTCGGGATTGGCCGCAGTGCAGTCTAGGAGCATGCGCACAGATCAGGGAGGAGTGCAATGCGGCAGCGTTGGCTGCATTCAGGTAAGTATAAGAAAAAGAAATTGTTCCCGACCTTCCTCCTCCATCCCGCCTCACCATTGTGGCAGGGGACGGGCTGCCACTGACAGCTTTTTTTGGAGGTTTGCAGCTCAGAACAGAGGAGACGCATGTCCTGTTACTCTGTGACCTATACCCATGCTGAGGAGAACACAGCAGGGGGTAAAGTATTTGCTGGGTGCGGTGACTCAGGTTTAATTTTTAAAAGAATGACATCAGTCCCCTAATCTCCTCTCCGGCGATGGCAGTAAATATCGGGGCGACATGAGCCTCTTTAATCCATTGGGCATTGCTGCCCCTTTATCTCACTCTTGGGAGGTCCCTGCTTTCTCTCTCATAGCCGCTTTTCCCGTCTTATTCTTCCTCCGTCTTTTCATTGTGTGTCTTTTCACCTCTGCTGCTCTCAGTCAATATCTGGTGAAGAAAAGTAAGTGCCGGTCCAACAAAAATAGATGCAGGTGGCCGCCACCGGCAACCACTGGCTCAAATTAAGCACTATGCGGTTTTACCTCCCAAAGTCAAGGTCAGCTTGTAAAGAGACATTTTGTACAGCCCACGACAGATGATTAAAAAGTGTGCCATTAGCTTTCATTCACTAGGGTATGTAATTCAGATTCGCCTCGAGAAACCTTGCAATTATCAAAGCCCATTTCTAAAAGCCTCTCAAGATGCAACATGCTCCTTCGCAATTTTACCATAATAGTCGTGAATATCAAGAATTGTATTTTCCTGATGCATGTATTTCATGGTAAGCATGGAAATAAGGTTGCCTTGGAAACATCTCATTACTTTGTGAAGTTCTAAACAGGCGACGGTTTTAATTCTGCATGAATAGTGACATTTCCGCCAATAGACATGGCACTCCCAGTTAGACATGCCTTCTATTTGAATGCAATTAAAGCATTGGTACCATTACAGTGCCACACTTCATATTTCTAGCCTAATGTAAACAAAAATATTTTATACACTTACCTTTCAGTATACTTTTTTGTTAAAAGTCGTCATTAGTTACTCAGCGATATTAGAAAATACCCTTTGCAAATACAACTAATAGGTGTAACTTGTGTCAGAAGGGGTTAATGCTACAATAAAGTATTACTAGCAAATTGGACTGCCCTTTTTGAATGCACATGTCACTGACATTTGACTGTCCTATTCTGGGAACTGAAGAGGAAGCGCGCAGCATGTAATTACATGTTAGGATCATTGTGCAGGGTGCAGACATGCGTTCGCTCTGTCTAGCGTAGGTGCCCTCTCAATAGACAATCCTTTAGATGTGTGTTGTACCCTGCAGCACAAATGCAATAGCTGATTTTGTGCACAAACTAACACATTACTGTTGTTAAATGCCTGCTTCAAACAGGCAATCGTTTTTGATGCAGTGCGCAGCTTGCTAGGGGCATATTATCAAGACAGGCGATAAAAACATTGCGGCAGAAAACTACAGCTAAAACGGCGATAATGGGCTTGATAATATGCTCTATGGAATTCCAATTGAAGCCCATGTTAGATGTAAAGGACATTTTATCACCTGTCGTGATAATATGCCCCATAGTAATTCAGGCTTTGTGTCAAAATCTATCTGTGTTTGCCCAAGTAACTCTCCTTTGACTCAAAGTGATTAAAATCAGTGTAACTCAGTTTTACACTAAGAGCACCTTTAAAGTACACAGCTTATGGACATATTTTGCAATGTGCAATAAATATCATGCAGGGCATTGTGCCACGTTGTGCCAGTACAAACTCTCTTGTTCGTGCCAGTGCAAACCTCCGTAAATCACCACTAGGGTGTTGATTCACCTGCAGCTCCACGTTCCTAGGATGAATCACCCTTTATTTATATTTATTTAGAGAGTGATTTAAAGTGCAAACATGACCCTGGGGTATCAGAGCAGAGCTGTACAATGCAACAGTTTCATGACAGATGATTAATAGTAAAAGTGTAAAATCTTGGAAGAAGGAGCATATTGTTGTATTGAAGCCAACAACATAATGTCCCAATCCTATTTGTCATTGCTTGGATGGCCCAACGATTAACCTTGTTTTAATATGAAAATCCATATGCACTAATGTTCCCAAGAAAAGCACAGGAGAAACACTTCGCATATTCACACATCCCTATTTTGAGAGAGGTGGGTTATGGTCAACTAAGTTGGAGGGTGGGGAAGGGAAAGTACATGGCCCAAAATGCAAAAAGTACCATCATTCCACAAAACATTTCAATACTGGCCCTGGGATAGTGGAGCATTTGCAGAAGAACGTGCTAAAGTGTGCAATATATGCTAGGTATAAGCTGGCCTGCATAACTAATGGAAAACGATGCTGCACACGAAATAGCACAATACTGAAGCATTAACCCAAGAGGCTTCTTCATCAGCAGAAATTCCGAGAACTACTGTGTATGCCTGAGTGGAAGAAAGAGAAAAGCCAAGACTCAGATGCTGTGCTAGAGCTGCATGTGGGTGTCATAATGAAGCTGGGAAGATAATCCATTGGCATCGTTGCCTGCACCTCCCCTACTCCCAAGCAATCTAAATCTGAAATGAGACATTGTGGCTACCCCTGGCACTCTTGGACCTATCTCAATCAATAGGATAAAGATAAGATGACATCAATTGAGTAAGGTGAGAAGGAAAACGATCCATGAATGATAATTGGTCTTGGTCCATGGCATGAGATGATCAAATCCATAAGTTCCTTTCCTTCTTGGTGCCATTTTAGTTGAGCATCAGAATTCTTTAACAATGCCACATTCTACGTAGACTTGAAATTTCCACGGTACGCTATGAAGATACTTTGATGATGTGAGCTATCATGGCGTTGCACACAGCCCGGGTTTATGCGCAGAGCCCCTCAGGCCATGAATTTGTATTTTTCCAGTCGTTCATTTAGTGACTACCAGAGCTACAGGTATCGTTCAGGTGATGGTGTGCAAGGTTGGAGGCGTGGGGGTGTCGTATATAATTTCATTGTCAGTTCGTTTACTAGTGCAAATTCCTGTGGCTATACCAGGAGTGTTGTACTGTACAAGCAGAAAGGTGGGTGCAATGGAACACTTAAGAGGGATTCACCCTGACATCTAATACTTTTTTAATAACTTCCGGGTGAAAGCGATTCCAATCATAGTAGTGCTGCCATTTTCATCTTAGATCTACATTGAGTAATCAAATTCCGGACACAATATTGTTCCTTTTGGTTCTAGAGAACGGTCTGAAATAAAGAGACAGTGTGTTTAATGACATTCTAGGGTAATTTGACCAAACTTTCGGAACTGGAGTACAGGTGCTGTAGTCTAAAAATATTTAGCAGACAGTTCAATTCATGAAACCTTTTCATGGCAAACAAACCTCAAAATGGTAGCGACTCCTGTCATTTCTCATTTGCCTGCTTTGATCACATCAAGAACTTCATGAGTCTTCTGAAGTTGACCAAACTTCTAGTTGTATGTGAATGCTTTGGGTTATTCTCACTATTTCTCTATTGATGCACGTAATTTAATAGCGCTGCTACAGGTGCTGCTACTCTTTAGCCCTAAGAATGCGTTAAGTCAATCGTAGAACTAAAGGCTATATTTAGAGCAGAGCAAACGCCTGGAGGATATATGCAAAAAAGTGGCGAATGTCCTGTCCCCCCCACAATAAGAATACAGTAATGTCAATGACAGCCTAAATATGGTAGACCAGAGGCCCACCCCTTTTTGGCGGATGTTCTACTCTCCCAAACTCACAATAAGGCTCAAAGGGGGATATTCTCAATGACATGCGATAACTATCGCCAATGTCAGTTATCGACAGAAAAGTTAGCGCCGCCTAACCCCGAAGATTTTCGCCATGTTAGAGGGGTATTATCAAGGCCACGCTACATGGCGATCATAACAGGGAAAGGCGGAGAAATCAGCCGATAACATCATCGTGATGGCGATAGTGATTCCGGCGTTAGCCGGCGATACCTTTCGATCGGCCTACTAGCGCAAGAAAAGTGCCATCCTCCATCCTGGCGATATTGTCATGAGAATATGCCCCAGAGTTCTATGTGCAAAGTGGTGATTACGGCCTCAAATCAGAAAAATGCAGCTCCAAGCGTGGAACCGGAGCGGCAAACCAGGCCTCTTCTAAGGCAATATCTCCATCCCCTATTTCACGGGTGCTTTCTTAAAAGCTAAAGCAGGATTTTTAGCTTTAGTTTGATGCTGTGTACAAATGTCTCGAAAGCGAGTGGGTGCTATCTCCTAACTGTCTGACAAGGACAGCAGTCATGGCTGAAATATTGCAATGGTGCATGTTTTAATGAAAAAACAATGGATGCTCTCCTGTGGGTACGAACACAGAAGGAAAAATGATGAAAAGAGGTGTCATCAATGGAAGCTGCTGAAATGCGGAGTAGTCATGCTTGTGTGGATGGGGTTGAGAGTGGACACTGCTTGTACAAAAGGAGATGCTTGGCTCCATTGCTAACCTCTGCCCTCTGCTCCTCCTTTTCTCACGGAATTACAAGAACCACAAGCTGACGCACAGCGGGGAGAAGCAGTTCCAGTGCAGCATCTACAGCAAGGCCTTTCACTAGGTGTGCAACCTCACCTTCCACATGCCCGCTGTTAGACCTGGCATCATTGGCATGAGTCTCTCCTCCATTTTTTTCTGGTTGCCTCCTCTGTTTACGATGTTTTTGCTGGATTATTGCTTTGGGCACTGTGCCACTGCTGATCAGTGCCACAGTGCAAGTGCTCCCTATGCTAAATTGTTACGTTGATTGGTGTTACCATGATTGGCTTGGTTGACTTACTGTTCAGACCCTAGTCTAGTGCACTGCGCGTGCCAAGGGCGTGTAAGTTAACTGCTGCTGGTGGGCTTGCAGCACTGGTTGTGCCACCCACAGAAGCAGCGTGCAAAATGTGTCTCAGGCCTGCCACCGCGGCGCCTGCGTGCAGTCCCTGACTGCCATGTCGACTTGGTAAGGAAACCTACTTACCAGTCTCTAAACCTTCCCTTTGCCACCTTTCAGACACCTCTATGGTAGGCCCTAGGGCAGGGTGCATTGTTGGTAAAAGGTAGGTCATGCCCTGATGTGTGTGGCATGACCTAATAGTGAATTACAGCCATTTTCGTTTTTCACTATTGAAGGGCTACCTGCCTCCAATAGGCCAGACTGGGCAGACTGATTATTAACTCCATTATAATCTATCTGACTCAGGGAGCATGGTAGCAAGTCGAGTTTAGTATCCCTGAACTCAGAATTTAATAACACACCCTTTAGGATGGATGGTTTTTAAATTCTATGTTTGAAAGTAGCACTTTTAGAAAGTGGCTATTTTCTTGTCCAACTATCTACCGGTCTCTGCTGGTTTGGTGTGTGTGTCAGGGGCTGAGTGGCTCCAGAGGTCTGAGTGAGTCAGTGTGGGGTGAATGGGGCGTTTACACGTAGAGTGAGGGAAGAGTAGCCTGCCCTGCCTGACACAATACTGGCCCCGCCTCCTGCTGGGCGACTGTTAGCCCTGCTCCTACCAGTGACAATACTGGCTCCGCCTCCTGCTGGGCGGCTGAGGACTCTGCCCTGCCCGGTGAATAGGCCAGGTGCCTCTGCCTGGCAACACCCACAACAAACCTGAGATGGTGGGAATCGCCCTGCTTGGACAAAGGGAACAAAGGGAAAAAGGGGTATAAGAGAAGGACCCCTGAACCAAGAACTCAGATCACTTCTGACAAGGAAACCTGTACCAAGGACAAGAAGCCTGCTGATCTAAGGACTTGCCTCCCCTTTCTGCCAGAGTGCTGTTTTGCTGTGGAGGAACCTGAAAGCTGCTTCTTTATTTTTGCCAAGGAACAAGGAGAGAGGAACTTGGTGTGTACTCTCTGAACACTTGCTAGGAAATCTCCAAGGACTGGAAGAGTGCCAGTCTCCTGCTGAAGTCACAGGGCCAAAGGACTTCACCATTTGCTGAATTGCTGGAAAGTGTTGTTTCCAGTACACAAGGGGAAATCTGCAGTCTCGACGCCGCCGACGCCGCCGAATCCAGCTCGACACCGTGAGTAACGGCTCCAGTGTCCCGAGCCTTCGACGCCGGCCGCCGGGCCCGATCGACGCCAGCAGCAACGCCAGTGAGCAGTGGGTATCGGCCCCGGCTCCAAGTGACCCCGTCTCGACGCCGGTATCGACGCCAGTGAGGAGTGAGTATCGGCTCTACCTCCAAGCGACCCCGTCCCGACGCCGCTGCTGATCGCATCGACTCGACGCCCTTCTCGACGCCGTGAGCGCTGCTCCGGCCCGACATCCCTCGACGCCGCTGCGGATTGACCCGACTCCGAGGCACGACCTCGACGCCGATCTCGACGCCGTGGATCATCGTTTTCTTCGTTTCTCAAGGTACTGTACTTGTGGGGTCTGTTGCAACTCCAGGCTCGACGTAGCGCTCCTCGCGGTCGACGCCGAACCTTGGGAATCTTGTAGACTCGACGTCGTGTGACTCCTGTGGGGGTTACATTGTTGCCAAAGAACTGTGCTCAGAAGAATACTTTGCTAAAGAACTATTTGCCAAGAAGAAACCTTACTTGAACTATTATTTTTCCTTCCAAAGAGTATTTATTAAGACTGTGGTATATTTTTGTCGTTATTTGGTCTTGTGCTAAGCCTTATATAAAAATACTATTTTTATAATAACTTCTGTGTCGTGTCCATCTGTAGTGTATTCACTTTATTACTGTATGTGGTCATAAATGCTTAACACACTGCCTCTGAGATAAGCCTGTCTGCTCTGCCAAGCTACCAAGGGGGTAGCAGGGGTTATCTGAGTGTGTAATCCCCTTTCCCTGACTAGAGTTGGTTGGTCCCTATTTGTCAGAAGTGTATACCTCTGCCAACTAGAGACCGCCGGTTCTAACATTGGTGGTCAGCGGTGGGATTGAACTTTGCATTTATGACTCATGTGCAGTGACTAGTGTACGCTACATAGTGAAAGCAGACCATAACGCAGCCACAGTCTGGTTGGTAGGATTGCCTATTTTTGTTCTCCGCTTTCCTGGAGCTTATTTTCTTAAACACTGCCAGTTTTGACCATGGAGAATGCCGGAGCTGCTACACCTGTGGAGAATGTTGTGGGGGAATTCGATAAGGAGAAGATAGATTCCTACACGCTAAAAGATCTAAAAGGATTTTGCAAGCAGTTTAAAGTTCCTACCACAGGTGTCTCCAAGAAAGAGGGCTTCCTCAAAGCGCTGAAGGCCTGGTTAGAGGCCAGAAATCCCTCTGATCCGGTGGTGGTACCGGAAGAGGAAGAGGAAGAGGAAGAGCCCACAGGTGGGCCAGTGTCATCTCCAGGCAGTAGTGCGTCCTCTAGGAGCCTTTCCCCCGAAGAATTAGAAGACAGGGAGAAGGAGAGGGGGTACAAGCTAGAAATGGCAAAACTTAAATTAGGAGGGCAGTTGGAATTAGAGAATGCGAGAAGCAAGAGAGAAGCTGAAATGGAGAGCAAAAGATTAGATTTTGAGAGAGAGAAATTAGCGTTTGAACGTGAGAAGATGGTGAGGGAGATGGAGCTTAAAACTAAGAGTTTAGAGTTGAATCCCTCTGGTGGCAGCACTCCATCCGTGCCTGCAGAAAGTAGGTTTTATTTTCCTAAGGATGTGATCAAAGATTACAGTAAGAATGAAGATATTAGCCAATGGTTTAAAGCGTATGAGTTAGCATTGTTGGCCCACCGGGTCCCTGAGAAGGATTGGGGAACGGGGTTGTGGAGCCGCTTTACAAACGAGGGGAGAGATACCTTGTTGAGCCTTCCTGCTGAGGATAGGATGTCTTATACTCATATGAAAGATGCTTTAATGCTGAGATATGGCTTAACTCCAGAAAAGTACAGACAAACCTTTAGAGAATGTAAGAAGTTGCCTGGTACTACGTGGGTTGAATATGTGTCTTTTTTCTGCAGAACCATGGATGGTTGGATAAAGGGTAGCAAGGTTGATAGTTATGACGCTCTTTATGATTTGTTTGCTTGGGAGCACTTGTCTAATAACTGTTTTCCAGAGCTACGCCAGCACCTTGTTGACAGCAAGCTATCTAACCCTAGAAAACTTGCTGAGGAGGCGGACCGCTGGGTCAGTACCAGGGTCCACAAGGGTCCAGTGGGAGACTCAGCCAAAGGTGGGCAGGGTCCCCAGCAGAAGAGTGGGGGGGACAGGGGTAAACAGAGGGAGTTTCAGAAAGGGCCCCAAAGTAGTCCCCAAGGGAACCAAGGGAAGGGTTCCCAGCCTCCCCCTGTAAAGAAGCCAGAGGCCCCGACAGGTAAACCTGTTCACAGGGGCCCCATGACCTGCTATGCCTGTAAGCAGGTGGGACACCGTTATTATGATCCCCAGTGTCCCATGAAGGATTCGAATGCACCGCCGCGTGCACCCCCTCGTCAGGTAGCGAGTGTAGCCCTGGGAGGGGAGGAGATGGGTGCCCCCGGTGGGTGGGGTCCCGCAGAAATGTCCCTGGTCTCTTTAGGAGACGTGGAAATGGTCCCTCCAACCCCTCTGCCTAGTAACACTAAGAAATATAGGCAGTGGGTGACCATTAATGGCCATAGGGTGGAAGCTCTCAGAGACACCGGAGCGAGTGTGACAGCTGTCAAGTGTCACTTGGTGTCCAGAGAGCAGGTGGTCCCTCATGCATTCTACCCCGTTGTAGCTGCTGACAACTCACAGAGTCAGTGTGAGGTAGCTCAAGTTCCCTTTGAGTGGGGGGGGGTCTCAGGTACTCTTCAGGTTGCTGTGAGGCCCGCCATGCCTGTTGATTGTCTCTTGGGCAATGATTTGGAGGACTCCCCTTGGGCTAAGGTGGAGAGAAAAGCGCATCTGGAAATGTTGGGTCTGCCTGAGTGGGTGTGTGCGACCACCCGGTCCATGTCAGTCAGTAAGGGTGTTGATGGGGGCCCGGAGCCTGAAAGTATGGCCCAGGTCCCAACCGTGAAGAGAAGAGGCAGGGGGCGCGGGAAACCGTCCCCCATCGTTCCCGCGGTCCAGGAGGGAGCAGACCCTGAGGGGGATGCCCTGGAACCGACAGGAGAACAAGTGGCCGAACTGGGAGACCTGCCCGAGCTGACCCATTGGCAGCAGGATGGTGGTCCCTCCAGGGAGGAATTTTGTGCTGAACAGAAAGTGTGCCCTTCTCTTGTGGGTATGAGGCAGCAGGCCTCAGCCCAAACGACAGGTGATCAGTCAGGATCACATTGGGTCTACTGGGAGAACGATCTCCTGTATAGCGAGCCTAAGGCTGCTGAACCTGGGTCAGCCCGTGTGCTGGTGGTACCCCAGCGCTTCAGAGCCTTCCTACTGGGGTTGGCTCATGACGTTCCGTTAGCTGGACATCTGGGGCAGGACAAGACCTATGACAGGCTTGTCACCCATTTTTATTGGCCCCAGATGAGAAGGGATTCAGATATCCATTGTAGGACCTGTCAAACTTGCCAGGCAAGTGGGAAAAGCGGGCGGAAGCAGAAGGCTCCCCTCCAACCTTTTCCCGTCGTCAGTACCCCCTTTGAGCGAGTGGGAATTGACATTGTGGGGCCACTGGACCCCAAGACAGCCATGGGCAACAGGTTTATCCTGGTCTTGGTGGACCATGCCACCCGGTACCCGGAAGCCATCCCTCTCCGAACAGTGACGGCCCCCGTGGTGGGACGGGCACTGATGGGTGTTTTCTCCCGCATGGGGTTCCCCAGAGAGGTGGTGTCAGACCGGGGCACCAACTTCATTTCGAATTATATGAAGTCTCTGTGGAAGGAGTGTGGGGTAACCTACAAGTTTACCACTCCTTACCACCCTCAAGGTAATGGGCTGGTTGAGAGATTCAACCGGACCCTAAAAGGCATGATCATGGGTCTTGAAGAACCAATGAGGCGTAAATGGGACGTCCTCTTGCCATGCCTGCTGTTTGCTTACCGTGAGGTGCCACAGAAGTCTCTAGGGTTCAGCCCCTTTGAGCTTTTGTATGGTCACCCGGTAAGAGGACCTTTGAGTCTGGTCAAAGAAGGCTGGGAGCAATCTCCCAGGAAACCTCCCCAGGATGTATATAGTTACATGCTGGCCTTTAGGAACCAGACTCGGCGCTTCAGAGATCTTGCTCAGGCAAATCTGGAGGCCAGCCAGGAAGAGATGAAGCGGTGGTACGATCAGAATGCCACTCTGGTTGAGCTTCAACCTGGTCAGAAAGTTTGGGTCATGGCCCCTGTGGAACCTTGTGCGCTCAAGGACAGGTGGACTGGACCATTTGAGGTTGTGGAGAAAAAGAGCGATGTCACCTACTTGGTGGACTTGAAATCTCCCAGGAACCCCTTAAGGGTCCTGCATGTCAACCGGTTAAAGCCCCACTTAGAAAGGTCCGAAGTGGGCATGCTCCTTGCCACAGATGCTGGGATGGAGGAGGAGAGTGAGCCTCTTCCTGACCTCCTGTGTGCAAAAGAAAAAGATGGGTCAGTGGATGGTGTTGTCCTCTCTGGCACACTGACCCCTGAGCAGCAGCAAGATTGTCGCCATCTGTTGGTACAATTCCCTGATCTGTTCTCCTTGATCCCTGGTGTCACTCAGTGGTGTGTCCATGATGTGGACACTGGGGACAGCACTCCTGTGAGGCACAAGGCCTACAGGGTGACTGACAAGGTCAGAGCATACATCAAGGAGGAGGTCTCCAAGATGTTTGCCTTAGGGGTGGTTGAGTCCTCTAGCAGTCCTTGGGCCAGCCCAGTGGTCTTGGTCCCAAAGGCTGCAGCGCCTGGTGCTTCACCAGAACTTCGGTTCTGTGTGGATTACCGAGGACTCAATTCGGTCACCAAGACTGACGCGCACCCCATCCCCAGAGCTGATGAGCTCATCGATCGGTTGGGGGCTGCCCGGTACCTTAGTACGTTTGATCTAACGTCTGGGTACTGGCAGATCGCCTTGACTGATGGGGCAAAAGAGAGGTCTGCATTCTCCACACCAGATGGGCACTACCAGTTCCGTGTGATGCCCTTTGGGATGAAGAATGCCCCTGCCACATTCCAGAGGTTGGTTAACCAGGTATTGGCCGGGCTGGAAGATTTCAGCGCCGCCTACCTGGACGATATAGCAGTGTTCAGCGCCAGCTGGGAGGAACACTTGCGCCACCTCCAGGAAGTGTTGTTGGCCCTGCGCAGAGCAGGCCTCACAATCAAGGCTAGTAAGTGCCAGATTGGGCAGGGTTCAGTGGTGTACTTGGGGCACCAAGTAGGGAGCGGCAAGGTGGCCCCCCTGCAACCCAAGATAGATACCATCCTGGCTTGGGAACCGCCCAAAACCCAGACTCAGGTGAGAGCCTTCTTGGGTCTCACGGGTTACTACAGGAGGTTTGTCAAGGGGTATGGCAACATCGTGCACCCCTTGACCTCGCTGACTTCCCGGAAGCAGCCGAGACTTGTGATCTGGACTGACGCCTGTCAGAAAGCCTTTGACGCCCTGAAAACTGCAATGTGTACAGCACCGGTCCTCCAGGCACCCGACTTTTCAAAAGAATTCATTGTCCAGACAGACGCTTCAGAGCATGGTGTGGGGGCTGTTCTAGCACAGATGAATGAGGAGGGCCGAGACTTACCTGTAGCCTTCATCAGCCGGAGGTTACTTCCCAGGGAACAAAGGTGGAGTGCGATAGAGCGTGAGGCATTTGCTGTGGTCTGGGCGCTGAAGAAGCTAAGACCCTACTTGTTTGGGTCTCACTTCCGGGTTCAGACGGACCACAGGCCCCTCAGATGGTTAATGCAGATGAGGGGTGAGAACCCAAAGCTGTTGAGGTGGTCCATTTCCCTACAGGGGATGGACTTTACGGTGGAACACCGCCCTGGTACAGATCACGCCAATGCTGATGGTCTGTCCAGATTTTTCCGCCTTAGTGATGAGGACTCCCTGGGTGAAGGGTAGTTCTCCCCACATTTCAGCTGGAGGGGACACGTGTTAGACCTGGCATCATTGGCATGAGTCTCTCCTCCATTTTTTTCTGGTTGCCTCCTCTGTTTACGATGTTTTTGCTGGATTATTGCTTTGGGCACTGTGCCACTGCTGATCAGTGCCACAGTGCAAGTGCTCCCTATGCTAAATTGTTACGTTGATTGGTGTTACCATGATTGGCTTGGTTGACTTACTGTTCAGACCCTAGTCTAGTGCACTGCGCGTGCCAAGGGCGTGTAAGTTAACTGCTGCTGGTGGGCTTGCAGCACTGGTTGTGCCACCCACAGAAGCAGCGTGCAAAATGTGTCTCAGGCCTGCCACCGCGGCGCCTGCGTGCAGTCCCTGACTGCCATGTCGACTTGGTAAGGAAACCTACTTACCAGTCTCTAAACCTTCCCTTTGCCACCTTTCAGACACCTCTATGGTAGGCCCTAGGGCAGGGTGCATTGTTGGTAAAAGGTAGGTCATGCCCTGATGTGTGTGGCATGACCTAATAGTGAATTACAGCCATTTTCGTTTTTCACTATTGAAGGGCTACCTGCCTCCAATAGGCCAGACTGGGCAGACTGATTATTAACTCCATTATAATCTATCTGACTCAGGGAGCATGGTAGCAAGTCGAGTTTAGTATCCCTGAACTCAGAATTTAATAACACACCCTTTAGGATGGATGGTTTTTAAATTCTATGTTTGAAAGTAGCACTTTTAGAAAGTGGCTATTTTCTTGTCCAACTATCTACCGGTCTCTGCTGGTTTGGTGTGTGTGTCAGGGGCTGAGTGGCTCCAGAGGTCTGAGTGAGTCAGTGTGGGGTGAATGGGGCGTTTACACGTAGAGTGAGGGAAGAGTAGCCTGCCCTGCCTGACACAATACTGGCCCCGCCTCCTGCTGGGCGACTGATAGCCCTGCTCCTACCAGTGACAATACTGGCTCCGCCTCCTGCTGGGCGGCTGAGGACTCTGCCCTGCCCGGTGAATAGGCCAGGTGCCTCTGCCTGGCAACACCCACAACAAACCTGAGATGGTGGGAATCGCCCTGCTTGGACAAAGGGAACAAAGGGAAAAAGGGGTATAAGAGAAGGACCCCTGAACCAAGAACTCAGATCACTTCTGACAAGGAAACCTGTACCAAGGACAAGAAGCCTGCTGATCTAAGGACTTGCCTCCCCTTTCTGCCAGAGTGCTGTTTTGCTGTGGAGGAACCTGAAAGCTGCTTCTTTATTTTTGCCAAGGAACAAGGAGAGAGGAACTTGGTGTGTACTCTCTGAACACTTGCTAGGAAATCTCCAAGGACTGGAAGAGTGCCAGTCTCCTGCTGAAGTCACAGGGCCAAAGGACTTCACCATTTGCTGAATTGCTGGAAAGTGTTGTTTCCAGTACACAAGGGGAAATCTGCAGTCTCGACGCCGCCGACGCCGCCGAATCCAGCTCGACACCGTGAGTAACGGCTCCAGTGTCCCGAGCCTTCGACGCCGGCCGCCGGGCCCGATCGACGCCAGCAGCAACGCCAGTGAGCAGTGGGTATCGGCCCCGGCTCCAAGTGACCCCGTCTCGACGCCGGTATCGACGCCAGTGAGGAGTGAGTATCGGCTCTACCTCCAAGCGACCCCGTCCCGACGCCGCTGCTGATCGCATCGACTCGACGCCCTTCTCGACGCCGTGAGCGCTGCTCCGGCCCGACATCCCTCGACGCCGCTGCGGATTGACCCGACTCCGAGGCACGACCTCGACGCCGATCTCGACGCCGTGGATCATCGTTTTCTTCGTTTCTCAAGGTACTGTACTTGTGGGGTCTGTTGCAACTCCAGGCTCGACGTAGCGCTCCTCGCGGTCGACGCCGAACCTTGGGAATCTTGTAGACTCGACGTCGTGTGACTCCTGTGGGGGTTACATTGTTGCCAAAGAACTGTGCTCAGAAGAATACTTTGCTAAAGAACTATTTGCCAAGAAGAAACCTTACTTGAACTATTATTTTTCCTTCCAAAGAGTATTTATTAAGACTGTGGTATATTTTTGTCGTTATTTGGTCTTGTGCTAAGCCTTATATAAAAATACTATTTTTATAATAACTTCTGTGTCGTGTCCATCTGTAGTGTATTCACTTTATTACTGTATGTGGTCATAAATGCTTAACACACTGCCTCTGAGATAAGCCTGTCTGCTCTGCCAAGCTACCAAGGGGGTAGCAGGGGTTATCTGAGTGTGTAATCCCCTTTCCCTGACTAGAGTTGGTTGGTCCCTATTTGTCAGAAGTGTATACCTCTGCCAACTAGAGACCGCCGGTTCTAACACCCGCTCACAACGACAAGATGCCTGTCACCGGCCCCGCCTCCGGCAAGGGGTTCTGTCGGAACTTTGACCTCAAGAAGCCCGTGCGCAAGCCGCATGGGGGAGGGCCCCTGGGAGGCAGCCCTGGGGCCCCTGGAGAGATGCTGCACCCCGGCGGTCGCAGGCCCAGCCCGGGCCCCTGAGGTCAGGAGCTCTTCCCCAGCCGCTCCTCTCTCAATACATGGAGGGAGCACCGCCCTGGGCACCACCCACTGTAACCACAGACTAGGGCCTCCAGAAGACCTGCTGCCCCACTTATGAGTGTCCCCATGACTCAAGCCTGGGGACCCTCACACTACCAACATCCTCCGATCCAGACCTGCGGAAGATGGGAAAACAGCTCAGGGCAGTCACAACAACTACAAACTCTCCCACAAAGACGGGCCGGTCCCCCAGCCGCCCCGCTCTCCTCATGGGTGGGCAGAAGCGCCACCCTGGTTCATGGCGACTGCAACCCTAAACTAACCTTTGCACCCCAATCCCAACCGTGAACACAGGACTTCCTTTTTGAGCCCCCAAAACACACCCAATTTTCAAAATCTACCCCAAAAAACACCCCATTTATTTCATATTTTACATCTGGAACACATACTCACCCATAATGATTAAAATTACACCATTACTGACATCACAATTCGTTGCAATCAAATGCAATGTGATGGCACCTGCATTGTTGGAGTTGCGTTGTTAATGATGTACTGCCTGCGTTTGAATGGTCGTCTCACATGACAAAGGCAACCCTTAGGCTATGCCATTTACGTCCGTCTGCCCCTGGACCACGCTCAGCACCAAGGAGCATTCCTCTTGGGCACTCCACTGCTACGACGCCAGTACCATCCTCGCCATCAACCCTGGACGCAACCTTGCCTGCCAGGACCAACTTCTGCTCCGGACCGGACATCGACATCGCCATCACTGACGGCTTCAGTTTCACCCGCAAGGAGCACCCCGACCGTCAAGGAGGAGGTATTGCCACATCTACAGGAGCACACTCCAGCTGAGCAAGCACTCTAATGACCCATGGGTGACCATGGACCACCTCAACTCCCAGATCTGGACAAATCCCAAGCACATCTTCTGCAGCACACTCATGTGCAGGCCCCCGGACATTGTTGACTTCATTGTACCACAGGATCTCCCATCCACCGACGACATCCTACTATGTGATCTGAAGTTCCACCTGGATGACCCCAGTGACCACGACACCAACACCTTCTGGGGAAGGTCACCAACATCAGACACAAGCAGCAACTCACATCAACAGGCCACATATCAGGCCACACGGTTGAGCACGTCACCACCTCAAGTGGGAGCTTCAACTTCAGCAACAACACCGGACTGTCCTGGACCAACAATCATTGGATACATCAGGTCCTCACCTTTCCCACTGGAGGCCAACACCATCATCGCAACCCCTTGCAGCTGGATCAAGTCCACCATTGGACGTCTCGTCAACTCTCTCAGCACCAACACTCCGCCACTGCTTCCAAACGATGACACCGCAGCACACAACCGCCACCGATGGATCTCCAACAGCGTCGACGTTCGAGCACCCCTCATGAACTGCACTGCGTCAGTACCTTCCGCCTGCCTGATGGCAGGCATGAGGGTGACGCAGTGCCACAGGAATAGGCTAGCCCCATGCATTGCTGGAGTTGCGTCATGATTGCAACACAACTGCAGCAATGTGTGACTTTAGCGCAGACAGATACGTCAGGATTCCTGACGTAACTGTCATTACTTGCGTCACGGAGCCCTGTCCAGTGAGCACAGCGCATCCATGCTGTCACAAGAAGGGTGTAGTGAGAAGTGTTGCAACGCTGCCTTGTCGCAGCGCTGCAACACTTTTCATGACGGGGGCACAGGAATGCACACTATCTTATTGATGGTGCGCAGTCCTGCCCTGAAATTTTGTGCCAGGGCAGTGCAGCAACATTGCTTGCAGCGCGATCCAGCAACAAAACCTGTAGAAATGAGGCCCCAATGGTTATCTCCATTTTAAGACCAGATATTTTCTGGTCTTAAAAAACTGCCTCTAGTTGCAGTTATAGCTTTTTTTGGTCATCTTGAATTAAGTAATCCCCTTGTAAATAGGGAAAGCTTAATGTCAGATTTTGCAAGGGAACGCCTCCCTTGCATATCATTAGCATGAATTATCGCAGACAGAAGTTGGGATGTTGTAAATGGTCCATTTCGCCTAAAAGTTGTGGCTAACGGTGTTGAGCGACAGCTTGTGAATATTGCTTCAAAAATATCGCCACTTTATCAACAAAAAAGTGCCGCTAACGCGGCAATATTGGCTTGTGAATATGCCCCAAAGTCTACAGTTGTGTTATCTCTGAAAGGCTTCCTCGCGTAGCCAATACCTAGTTGACACCCTGAGCCCTGTGGGATCTCAGGAATTCTTCCCTTGCACTGCCATGCTTGGGATGCAAGTAGGGGATGGTGAGAGACCCTCCATACTCTGATGGTCCTCCCACTCCCGGGACCCGTCAACTTGGGTTGGGACCAAAATAATCCTAAAGATTGCTTTGTAAATAGTTCACAAACACCACTTGGATAAGGGTATTCAAGCAGATTCCCTGCCAGTACTTTTGCACTTTACCCCTGTGTATCTTTCCACCTTATGCGATCTATCTCTTCTTGTTATTATAGGACAGCACAGGCAATGGTGAGTGCTGGTAGGCATTTTTCAATTTATGTTCTACTGTACAAGATTCAAGCTGAACAGAATCTAGTAAAACATTTAGTTGACAATCGTGATTCTACCTGCTGTCTGACTTCCTTGTAATTACAAATAATGTTTAACGAGGTATGCTATCAATGGTAATGTCAATCAAACCAACATGGCCTAATTCCTCAAGATTAATTACAGACTAATATTATGTAGTTTGTGGGTAGTCTCAAAACAAAAGTACATGTAATGATGAATTACATGTAGTAGTGATTAGAAATCAATTGAGAAGATTGTAAATTTCATCATTCACTCATGCCACTAAAAGTGATGCATGTCTCTTTTCATTTGGTTTCATACAAGTAATAATGCACACAGTATGCAGGATCCTCGATGCCCAATTCTCTTGTATACACCAAACAAAGGATAATGAGGCGACCATTGTTGTGCGGTAAACTTTGAAGCAGTATTGCAGGAAATTGTGAAAAAATGAAGTCAAACAACACATTGTTTGAATTCATTAGGAGGTTCTTGGACAACTTTATAAAAAAAAAGGCAAATTGAATTTAAAATAAAAAAATGTGTTCTCGTAGAAATTATTCATGAATCAGTATGTGGGTGATATACTGGTCACCATAGGCATGTACCTAACTTGATACAGCACTTGGGAGCATATCTACAATGACGGCGATAAATAAACGCAAAGCGCGCTAAGCGCTTTGTTATTTATCGCCGTCTATCTCTGGAATTTCTCTCCCTGGTAACGCGTTATTAACAACGTGTTACTCCAGGGTGATAAAAATTCCAGAGATAGCGGGGAAATCGCCGTTTTGCAGAGAACATCGCTTGTTTTCCAGCGATGTTCCCTGAAAAACGACGATAACCTAGCTGATACGACCCACAGGGTCGTATCAGCATAATCCACCCCAATGTTAGGGATAGGTAAGTCTGCTTTTTAGCATACGTTAGTTTTTGGAGAAAACAGCGTTATTCTCCAAAAACTAATGTGTGCTATAATGCTGGGGCAGCCTTGTAAATATCGCGATGTGAACATCAGCGATATTTACAAGGTTGTCCTGCCCAGTGAAGCTCAGTTTGCATCTCATTAGCGATGCAAAGGGAGGCGTTGGGTAAAAGGGTGCTAACATGCGCTAATGCATGTTAGCACCCTCTTGGTAATAGGGCGATAGTTTTATCTCCGCTTTTTTGGCTTTAAAAGCCAAAAAAGCGGAGATAAAGCCCTTGTAAATATGCCCCTTGGTTCCAGCCTATTATTGGGCAGCCCTGTTGTTGATTGACCCCTCCTCCAGCCGACAAAGGTATCAATGCAGTTGAGGTAGACCTGCCTTTAGCGAAGCATCTACTGTGCCGTGGACTCTGCCTGGAAACACCATAGTGATTGTTCTTCATGTCTGTGAAATGCCGTCTTTGAGTGGCACTCAAGTTCAAAGTGAAAGTGTCTTTTAACGAGAACATCCTTCACATCCCTGACTCTCTGATGAGATTTTTTTTAGAAAGAATCAGATTGGGGGGCTGTGGAGAGCGTGTTTTCCCTCCTATTGTTAGAGTAAATGTGTTTCTCTCATTTTGTTTACTCGTCATATCAATCAAAATGTTTGGAGAATGACTGAAGGGAAAAGATTTCCCTTATCACCCACTTTTATTTTGAGGGCTCATATTCATTCAAAAGCAAATACTATCTCTCTTCAATTTAAAATATTCAAGACCACATCCTGTAAATAATTTACCAAAACGAACAAGAAAAATTCGTTGCCCTATTTCTTAGCCTATAATTTTGATTAATTTAATTCTAGTAAAAGTTATTAAGTACACATCAATGACGCTGAACCATTCCTTGTCTCCGTTTAAAGCTCATATTTTTAATGGAATGGCGCTTTAAATGTGGAAGACAGAATAATCTCTTTAGCGTTATTAAGATAATTCTTTTGAAAATAACACACCAGACTCAATAGGGAGTTAGAAAACTACAGTGAAGGAAGCACAGTCATCAAGCAATCAGGTAGGAACAGATGTCTGCCTCAGAAAAACTAAAATGTCACTGAGTGTCATCTGTGACACATAAATGGCTTACTTGATTATTCACAGAGAGGCAAAAGGTGACTTCCTGCCAACTGAAATGCACTTTGAGTGGAGAGTGACATGTTCAATTGCTTTATGATCACAATGCAGCAGTACTTCGAATTTATGACCATTAAAAGATGACAGAGAAAAATACTTGCGAGACGAGCATCTAGAAACGTCTCAGAACACTGGGCATGACACACAAAAAGTGAATGTTCTCTGACAATATGACATGTTTTAAGATTTGATTCTCTCTGCCACAAAACCGAAATAAATGCATTCAACTGAGATTGGACAATTGCAAACTGGTATTTACTTTGAACAATTAGCGCGACTAGACATGTGCACTGCACAGTCAGGGCAAAAACAACTTTTGTCCCCATTGAAAATTACGTTTTGCACTATCGATGCAAAAATCGGTGCAATATAATGCATGTCTCTACGATAGAGAAATTGTCTAACCGAGGCTTGAAATAAATAAATAAATAAATAATGAAGAGCTTCTTCTAGATCATTCTCAGAGTTACCAATACCTATTGTAATGCAGAATATGTGTAATGAGTGAAAGTACGTACTATCCTTTAAGGGGATGTGCATTATTTTATTACAAGTGAATTTTGATATAGGAAAATGTCGTAAAAAATATTTAATTACTTGCTTGTAGTAAGTCATTACAAGTTTGTAGTGACAATGTATTTTCACCTACTCGATTTCTATGGCCAGAAAAAATTCATGAGATTCCATGACGCCCAAGGTGTCCATCAGCTACAGGTTTCGGACTCGTATCGCCCTCCTCCACAAATTCATCCAAGGGAAAAGGACGTCAGTACATGTCCTTTGTTTGGAAATCGATGTACCTAGGGAGGAGGGGGTCTTGCTGGAGGATTTGGTTTCACCAATCAATTCTAATACCACCCGTTGTTTAGGGTTACTTTCGGATGATTTATTTACCCTCATAGGGGGACTTAACTGTACAATATACTAAGGGGCTCATTTATGAGATTGAGACACAGTGCAGTGCAGCAAGTCACCTTGCTGCACTGCACTGCATGACAGGGAAAGGGCAGGAATGTGCTGTATTTAAGGCAATACAGTGCATTCATGCCCATTCCCTTGCGCCTGCACCCTTTTGGCAGCCTAACACCAATGCCGGCACCCTGGCACCATAGGCCGACGTTGATGTATGTTTCTGGTCACTACCATAGTGCCAGGGTGCCTGCGTTTCATGTAGGATTTATTTTGTGCAGGAAGGTGCCCCTTCCGGCACAAAAACAATCCTGAGTGGAATATTTCTCTGGCAGTGCAGCACACATAGAAAGAGGAAGTACGGAGAAGAGATAAAGATATTTGTCCTTGTTGCGCCATTCCTGGGAAGGCGTATCTTTTTAGGTGTACCAAGGACTGCTGTAACAAATGTTTTGATTGACAACTTTCGTGGCCAAGTTTAAGTTTAAATACTGTATTGCCTCTGTATATGTAATAATATACAAATTCAAATGATGAAATTACATAAAATCATATCTCTCTATGAGACCCCCAGCGTTTTTTTAGTTTGAGGGCCCCCTGACACACACCCGCCAGATCACCCCATAAAGGTCGCTACTCAGGAACCCTCCCACCCTGATACACCAGTTCACCTTTTTTTTTTGTTTTCCTCTCTTTCTCTCTCCCGTTTCGCCTCTTACTTATTTGGGGTTTATTCTTTGTTGTCTTTGTTTTCTGATCTTTTCTCTAGGCCCCGCTTGGGGTACACAGTTTGAACAGATCACATCTGTATACTTGCACAATGTCCCTACAACAGGGTTGTGGAACTAAGGAAACGCCATGTGGAGCCGACAGTTTAGTAAGGGACGTAGAAGCATGGGTTCCCTTTGGGCCAAGTCCTCGTTAACAAGCTGTCTTAACCAGGAAGCAATCTGTAGCACTTGACTTGTATAATGTACTGGATGTATCTATCATGTACTTTCATGTATTGAGACAAAATTCAATAAAAAAAATATGACAAAAAATATCATATCTCTAATTCCCCTATTGGGTTTTTGCCATTTGGTATCATTTTGTTTATTACATTTTACTCTATTGTTCTAATTCAGTTTGGGATTTTTATTGATTGGTGTTTGAATTTTATACTGTTTTGGTACTTCATAAATTCTTTCAACACTGTCCTAAGTTAAGACTGTCTGCTCTGTGCCATAGCCAGCATGAGGTGCATCTCAAGTTAATTTGGTGACTTTGAGGATTCACATTGAGAAGAGTTGCAGTTATTCCTTGAAGAGGGCAGTCACCCAGCTCAAATAATAATCCAATTTCTTTCATATGCCTAAGTGCACTTTGTGTTTATATTGTCTCTTGTTTTTCCTTATGTTCAGGAGTGTAGCTATCAGTGCAGCAGCAGGTGCAGTTTTTCCAGCGCCCAGAGGTCTAATGCTCCCATTGCACATCAATTATAGCTGTTTTTACTACCAAACCAGGAGATGGGAGCCCATTTTTCTTTACTCCATTAGAGGCCATTTTACCCATGCTATGCCATGAAGTCCCTGATTCAGAGTTTAGCAGATAAATACTCTATCACAAAGGTGACAGATATCCTGTCCTCCTAAGTATAAGAGCGTTAGGATCCAATGCACTTGATATTAGGCAAACAAGATATGTGTCACATGTGTTACAGAGCACCTATCCCACACACTCTAACTAAGCCCCTGAGTGTGTTGCACTTTTTTGACTTTTCACGCGTGCTAAGGTATCCAAAATAAGTTGGAAATATTTAATAACGGTTCATCATTCTCATACAACAAATGCATTGTCCAAAACAAAGATACACACCCATTTCTTACAGTTTTACTGTTCATTAAATATAGGGTAACGAGCTGACTTATCTAACATAAAATGACAACAGAAATTATACCTATTGGGAATCACACACTGCAATCTTTTGTATACTACAATGCTTATACCAAGATTTCCTAATACCCATAAACCGCAATTGTGTATACCATACCACCTCTTGATTTAACCATATGTTATCTGTGTGTTCTTTAATTCGTACACCCCAACATTGTTTCTAAGTGTGTTCACATCCTTGTTCTTCAGGTTAGCTATAATGACTTTACACCTTTAAGTAAGTGCAATAAGACAGCCCTGGTAGAGCCATTTTCAGCAATAAACATTGACGTTAACAATGATCGAGTCAGATTTAATCAAATTAGTGAGAATCAAAGTTGTATCACAAATTTGGTTCAATTATGCTTAATGTGTGAACATTGATGATTACACAAGATGTACAATGAGAATATCATTGTTCATCCCAGCAACCATGGCACCACCGCCTGACAAACAAACTCTGCACGTGCAAACTGAACAAGCATGGTTAAAAAACATGAATACAACTGGGTCACATTCATAATTTGTATTTAATTGTTATATATTATCACTAAAGGGTTCAACTCCCACTTCAAAAACACAATTATGTTAATATGCAGAGTTAGAGACAATGCCATCACATTAATCTCATTTTCTCTATCACGTGTATTTACATAAAACTTTCCTTAAGAGTCACTTTTCCGTTTACACCACAGCAGAGGTGCAGCTTTTCTCATAAATCACGAATAAAGAATCTGCACTTCAGGCTTGAAGTATCTTTAGACAGGCTGTGTTTGGTTTACTCTGCACTGTACTGTGCTTCATTATAGCCTTATAGCCCGCCGTAGCGGGCTATACCAGCTATTAAAGGCCCGCTGCAGCGTTAAAGGCCCGAGCCGAAGACGAGGGACTTTAACAAGGCAGCGGGAATTTAATAGCCGGTATAGCCCAGCTACAAAGGGCTATAAGGCTATTAGAACATACAAATTAAACAAAGGCTTCAGGGAGCACGAGGGGATTGAGATCCCCTCAGGCTCCCTGAAGCCTTTTTTCACAGCCACAAAGAAGCATTGGAATGTTGGAGCTCCGGGTTTATAACAGCCATTATAAGCCAGGAGCACTCCATTGTTTTCAATGGAGCTTCCAACATTCCAATGTTCTAATCACTGTTATATAATTGTTATGTATGGATTCTGTTCGAAGCCTTTAGCATGAATGCCAGATTCTAAATCTGGTAATTCACTGCTATGATGTAACAAAAGTTGTTAAAATGCTTTTACCAACTGTTGCTACGTCCTGTCATAAATGGATTTCAGGCTGCTTTGCCGAGATCTCACAAAGCCTTTCAGAGCAGAGTTGGAAAGCAGGGAATCCAGCTGGAGTAATAGGAAGAAGGGAAGGCGCAGACAGTGGTTGGGGTCAGTGGCAGGGGGCCATGTATTTTTTTTTGCATTCAGGCCAAGGTGGAGAGGTCATGTTATGTATGGCACCACCCTAGCAGGTGAAAGCAGAGGCAGGTGATATTAGGGTCATACATAACATAAAATTATTCATGGGTAAAGTGTGAATTACAGGGATGTTTTTAACCTACAGGTTGTGAGTGGCATCATAGACAACTTGAGCTTAGTTCTCGTTGTCTATTTGATGTCACTCAGAACCCAGTGGTGTAGCTAGGGTGAGGCGGTGGGGGCGGTCCGCCCCAGGCGGCACTATTTTGGGGGCGGACAAAGGCAATCAGATAAGGCTCGGCTTGCTTTCGTGGACGTTCGGGGATGGGCAGGGAAGGATTAGGACTCGTGCAATGTCCTCTTCTTTTTTGTGCTGGCAGCTGTCCCCCCTCTCTTCCTATTATTCCCTCTCTTTCTGTCTTGCTCCTCACTTCCTGAAAACTTGAAGAAACGGTTCACAACCTCTTTCCTTCTTTCATTTAGCTGCTTCCCTGTGAAATGGATCCAAAAAAGAAAAACACTCTTGCGGGAAATGCCCTTTTTCTGACATTTTTCTATTCCAAAGTGCAGCGGGATGGAGAGAAATAGAAGGTTTTAAATATGAAAAATAAATACATAACTAAATAAAGCAAGACAGAGTGGTTGCAAAGTGGTCAGATTGGTTTTATTCACATCCAAACACATCAGCCTCACTTTACAGACTTTGCAGTGAAGCGCTACTTTTGTTTTCTCGTCTTTCTTTGAACAGCATTGTTGTCCCCAGGTGGGGAAGTGCACCATTCCTGGAGGTACTGCAATACCTGGTTGATGGGCGGATTGGAAAACAAAATGTGTACCATGGCTCTGTTTATGGATGTGGTCTTTTTAAACCATACTGCTTACGTTTATTAAGGATATAAGCAATGGACATTGAAACGGTTCCCTTCAGGGACCTGTAGTCATGTCCTTAACTTTTCAGGTAAAACCACTCGCTGATTTCTGAATAGTGAGTGAGAGATCGTTAAGGTAACCATGTTGTTTCTGCTTACATTTCACATGCTTTACTTAATCTTGCACTCCCTATGAGTGGTTGCTTTTTCTTATTTTTTTTTTAGGCAGCATATTACTCTTATCAAGTGCATAATTTGAATTGAGCCACATCCAAGTGTTTATAGCGGGCACAATTAGGTTGTAGCTGAAGGCAGTGTGAGTTTCTCTCAGTGGGGCAGTATGGTGTTCAGTGGGGGAGAGGATGTGGCACTATGGCCAGAGCTGTCGAATTTGGAACTGGGGAACTGTGTTCAGCCTTCATGACCAGTCCACCAGACCACTCTACTGAGGGAGCATATTCCCATGCTAGACATTACAAGGCCCCACTAGACCTTAGAAGGCTTGATGTCTTAGCACAAGCAGGTGTACCCTAGTGGTGTCAATTGTGAGTTAACCTTGAAGGCCTGCCCACCGCAATCCATACTGAAGTTCATCTCCAGTCTTGCGGGCAGGCCTACGAAGCAGCACACCCTAGAGCAACAGTGATCCAGTCACTGTGACTCTGTCACTGAGGTCACATGAACCTTGAGCAGGTTAGGGCAGTGCAAACTGTGTGACCGCACTGGGTACCTATTTCGGGTGGGTGCGTAGTGTTTGCAAGTATATTATGGTTTAAAAAAAACTTGCTGCCTCCTTCCTGGCCTCCAGCGATTTTCAGAAACAATAAAAATGTCATGATAACTTTGGTGATTAATGTTCTTCCTAGAGAGAGATCGGAGTTTTGTCTAGTGGAAGGGTTTACTCCTGGAAAGGTAGTACAGAGGGTTAATATGCCTCCTGCAAAGAACATGTACCATGCAGATCACAAAGTGCACTGCTTTAATGGGGGGACCATGATGAAAGGTCATTTAATGTCAGCTGTAGATGATGGATCCCTGAACAGTGTCATGTATGTGCATGTTTGCATTGTGCTGAGGGGATAACCAGGTAATTGTTCACGCAGCTCTTTGATGGATGTCACATGCGGTTTTTCTGAGTCCCCAGATAGATCATGCAGTCTGTGTGTTCTCTTTTGTACTGCCAGTCACCGGTGTATTCAACTGTGTAGCCCTGGACCGTGATATGTATGTGCATGTAACTTGCATGATCGAGGTAACTATTAGCGGCGATACTACGCGTCTCTCGGTCCTCTTTCAAGTGCTTGCCATCCTTTTTCCCCAGCAACCCCCCCCCCCCCGGGGGCAGCAATCTGAGGGATAGCCCCGGGCGCCACAGGCTCTAGCTAGGCCTCTGTCAGAACCCCTTGGGAAAAAAGTCCCAGTATTCACTGTCACCCTTCTATATTTCTACATGTTATGCATGGCTTAAAATAGGAAGCCTCTATTGTTCATATGAGATTCCAAATCTGGTAATTCACTGTTAGGATATAGCAACTGTTGATTTGAAAGTTATAAAGGTTTCTTAGGTAAAAATATAATTTATAAATCTGTAGAAAAAGTTCTATTGAAAACAATCTTTTCAATGCACAAAATATCACAAAAATGTTCTTTGTACAAAATTTTAATGTGCGCCTGTATTCTTCAGATAACATTATTTTAACAGGCCTGCACATTTTAAACCACTGGCATTTCGATGCACAATAAAAGTGTAATCATCATTAGGACTTGGTATATAAGTTGCCCAAGACAAGGACAAAGTGAAAGTCACATTAATTATGTACGGTTCTCATTAGATGAAGTGAGAAGGTTCATCAGTGAATGAGTAGCTGGCCGGCCCAAGAATTTACAAAGAGAGTAGTAGAATCTTGACAAGGAGATGCCCAGATCACCGTAAGCGAAGTGCAAGCGGGGGCCTCCAAACAATGTGGCCACACTAGAACACTAAGGGAGAACCGCACAGCCAGTACTAAGAGCGTTGTAACCTCACTCAGGGATTCTAAATGAAGCCCTTCCCCCCTGTCCATGTTGTTCTCTCCCCCTATGTTGTCTCTGTGTTGCTTCCATGGCCGTGCCCCGGTGTTGCTTTCCCTTGTCCTCCTGTTGCTTTCTTCCACCCCTGCCCTTTGTGATCCTCATGACCCTTCTGTCCTCCATGATAATCCCACCTGGTTAGCTTTCCCCCATCCATGCTATATTTTTTACTTTTTATTCACAGATCCAACTTGGATCGGTAAGCAAAATGAAGAAAAAGTGATTGGGTCATTTTGTCGCGCAGTGCATGTTTGCTGCACGTGCCCAGAAGATGCGGTCAGCAGTGTCATAGTTTTCCTTTTCTCTTTCAGGGATGCTATGCAGCATGGGTAAAAACCGTTGTCAAACCAAAAGCCCCCAACAGCAAGACCTATTGCGTTTGCCAATGCTTGTTTCAGGAAGAGAGCTGATCAGATGAGGGCCGGAAGACTCACCAGTGCCACTGCTTGGAGGTTTCCTTTCTTTTAACAATGGGAAGCCCCAATAGCAGCACCACTCTTGTATGCTCTCACCTGTACAAGGCATTGCATCAGTGCAAATTTGGAACCCCTTATATTTTTGGAATCCTTTGGCAAATGCATTTAATTTGCTTTTTATTGGACGGAAACGGTTAAGGTTGAAACTTGCTGGATTCTTCATTGGTCCGATTTTCATGGTATTCCCATGTTTAAGTTTGACTTTATGGCGCATGACATTCAGGCCTATCGTATACTTGAGAGTGCAACGCGTGTGGCATGTGAAACAGCTAACGCTGCCATTGGTTGCCTGACTTGAGAGGAGTATGCGTGTACAAAGCATCCGGCAACAACTGAGGTTTCTATTATTTTCATTGGTGGCCGACTTTAGCAGGAGAGTCAGACATATCCTGCAATTACTAAGCGACCCATACCAGTGCCTGCAGGCTGATTGTAACACTGCCTTTTGCAATGTAGAACTCCGAGTGTTACATCCCTGGTTCTTTTAAATAAAGTATCGTAATGGAAGCTATTGTCAGTGAGAAAAAATATATATTTATAGCTTAGCACAGCAATTATTTTTCTATCTAGTTACAAAATGCCAAAACTGATTACATTTGTTTGAAAGCAGAAATATAAATAAAACCCTGCTTTCTTGAATTTGTAGTCTTCAACTTCTTAAAATGAATGAATGAATGACTCCGATACCAATGATTCATAAGGAAAACAGCCAGGACTGGATACACCGTGGTTGGTATTCATCTTGAGATGTGGCCCATGTCATATGAGTGATATTGCCAAATTGATGAAGTCCCTAATTCCTTGCTGATTGGGCTCCATGTCCGTGATGTTTACCTTCTCCCCTCTTCTGCCACCATCTTTGCTCTCCTGTTCCCTGCATGCATACAGCTCTCTACCCAGTACCACTACAGTTAGGGGCCCTTTTTCCTGGCAAAGCTCCTTCTTTGCACTCACTACTCTGCTTTGTTCTTCCCTCTCTTATATCACCATGTGCACTCTTCTTTTACCTCTAGCGCTTTGATAGTGATCAAAACAATATACAGGCAGCCAGTGTAACATAACACGTGACACTAAGGCCCATTTGCACCAACACATTTTCCTATAGGTACAGAAAGGAAAATACCCTTTTATACATCAGGCCCCAAGTGTATGGTCTGTGTTGCATGGAATCCTGTAGGTAATGGAGCTCAGATTCCTTCTGTAGAGGTGCTGCTCTGTGTGTGGGTGGATGGATGTTGATCTAGCTGTATCCATCCATGCATCCATCCATGCATCCATGGTCTATGTTACTGTGTGCAGGGATGAAACCTGCTTGAATTTACTACGCATTTGCTTTGCGAAGTTACTACAGTTCTTTGTCTCAGAAGGCCTTGTGCAACGTGGCTTCAATTGCAACCTTGTTTTCCACAAGTAACAATTTTTGTGGTTTTATTCCTCTTTTGGGATGCCAATAGATTTCTTCTGTTTGGGAACATTCTTGCCACCTAGTTTATTAATAAGACATTGAGGCCCCAGGAGAGCATATATGCAAATTCAGTAAAAAAGGGTAGAAGTTAGCTGGAGGCGAATAATTATGTACACTGTATCTAAACAGTGCCATTGCAGTACTAGTAATCTACAGGGATCAATAAAGGTTAATGGGAATGGAAGGCCAAATACACATTTTACACATTGTTAAACAAAAATCCCTCCTTGGGAAGCATGCTGCGCCCTATACATAATTGTTGACAGTGAGCGGAATGCTGTTTAATGATGCTATGAATTGACTATGAAGCACAGGACATCCTTGTGTATACGCGTAGGATTCTGATAGATTGCTACGAAAAATTAGCAAGGTGTATTTATTCTTTGTTAGAATCCTACACTTTTAGAAACAGTCAAAGCTAAAAATAAATACTCTGCATGGATGACATTTATGGACTGAATAATGAAAAACAAGCTCCCAGCAAAACAGATTTAGTAATACTGATAGTACTTTTTCGAAAGATCAAAGACGTGCTCCTAATCAAGGCTTCCCAATCAGGATCGGAAAGTGATCACATTCTCCTTCAGATACAGTCAACAGTATCAATAACAGGTCATTCTTCAAGACTGACCAGCTGACCCATGGGCAGCAATTTATTACCTTTGCACCATTGGTTAATTCAGAAAAATAACACCATCTGCATGAGAAATGTACCGAGGTTTGTGAGCAAGTTTTTAGTGCCGAAGCAGCATATTTATTAAGGTTTTGCATCGACCTTGCGACATGCAAGGGGACGGCAAAATCTAAGTGAGACTTATCAAACCACTCAAGGCCCCCTTGCTTGGCCCTGAGTGGCTTGATAAATTTAGAGTAACACAAGGCAGGGCAAGTCGCTGCCTTGCGTTACTCTAAGGCAGGGAGGTGTGACACAGATTTACCAACAATGGTAGACCTGGGGATGCGTCAGAATTGTACGGCTCCCACCAAAAGCGCAATGTGGAGCAATTTCCTTTATATCGAAAAGTGGAAAATGCCTGTGAGGATTGTTTTTGTGCAGGTAAGTGTCTCTTCCTGCACAAAAACAATCTTGCCTGCAATGCAGTAACCCTTGCATCATGACATAAGGGTGCCTGCAGTGGGCCACATCTGCAACCACCAGTTCAAATTAGAAACTGTAGGTAGGGTGCTATGAGTGACAGGATCTGCTGGATCCCAATCTAGTGCCAGAATTTGACAGATCACTGGTTTTCAGTTATTTCTAGAAAAAGGCCGATGTCAAAAAGTGCTAGGTAAGTGAACATTGATTAAAATCATTCAGTACAGGAAGTCAAGGGTCAGTGAAAAGAGGATTTGTAATTCCACTCTTTCTCCTTTAGGGTGAAGGAGATAGCGAGCAGGTAGAAAGAGACTCCATAGCACTTGTGGTCGCTATTTGCTATCAACTTTTACATTATAAATGATAACCTAAAGCAAGAGCATATCCCAGTTCCAATTCTTGTACCTGTGGATAAGTCTTAATGGATGTCCACAAATGATTCTTGATTAACTCCCTCATGTAGAAACGTACGCTCCCAATTGCGCAAATTTAAAAACTATTTGTGGGTGTAGGACGGAGGTGTACAAGGGTCAATGTCATGATTACAGCATGGCCTACCTGTACTTCTCACTAGGGTGTCACATTCTGTAAGTATTTACTTGTGGCAGAGCCTGTCAACAACAATTCCACTTTTGCATATGAGGTTTTGGAACACTGGTTTAACTTTTTGAAAAAATCCTAACACGTTTGTACAAGACCAGACCACACATGTATTTCCACTTAAAAATTAAAACTGACAGTTTGTGCTTGGGCCAATCAAAACAATAGTTTCTTGGTATTCCCACTTAGCAAATCTGCAAATAAATTGTTATTGTTATGTAAGAAAAACACATCTTTGCAGATACTAGCTCAATCCCAAGATGAAGAGGGAAAGTGGATAAATGATGGTAAAAATACATTGACCTCAATTTGCAGAAGTGATTATCTAATACACACATGAGCACAATTTTCACAATTAACGAACCAGACATCCATAAATATGTGTTATTAGCTTTTTATTGGGGTACCCCTACCAACATGATAAACACAATCTGGTTAGGTCCCAACACAGATCCAAGGAAATCTTGACTTAACTAAAAGCACAACACAATATGCTCCCCAAGCTTATTAAAAAATATGAATAAAATAAAGCCCAACGTGTCTGAAAATTGGTTAAAAGCCGATGGCAGGAATTGGAGTCATGGATGTTTAACATTTCAAGGTAGAATGGCCAAACATTACCATAGGAACAATGAAGATCTAAAAGTCACTTTCAGTCTATGTAAATAAGACCAGTGTGGGAATTGCATTCCGGCCTCAGGAGTAGGGCTGCTGGGCAATGTAGTTCTAAAATAATTTGCTTGCAGGCTGCACTGAGTACAGTTTTTTTAAATTGTACTTTTCCTTTAAACTTAGTAAAAAATATTGTAACCATTGAAGTAGTTCTTGAATAACACTTGGAAACAACGTTTAGTTAAGGTTTCAGCATTTTCCCACATGGCGTAATAATATGCATTTTATTATTTAATACCTTGACCTTTTGATAGAAGATGCAGATATTCCATAGTCATAGTTAGATATTAGACCAACAACATCCTGTAACACACCATCAGAAAAATGGTTGAAGGGGGGGTTTATCAACACCCGCTCTCTCTGAAAACATGCCCAAGACATCATAGAGATGATTCTTGATTCAAAGCCTGATTTTCTTTTTATTACAGAATCACGCCAAACTAACGCTTCTTGCAAATTGTGATCACCCTTTGATGCATGCCGTCCTACTGTACCTCACAAGATCATAGATATTGTTAACACAGTTATTAACAACATAATACATTCATCCTTGGCCACTGCAACAGTCCACGCAGAATGGAAACTGGCAGTGGTCAAATCACTCCTAAAAAAACAGGTCACGGATCCTTCCATGCTTTCTAATCTTTGCCCCATTTTGCTATTACCCATTATTTGGAAAATTGTAGAATGACTGGTCAGTAAACAGTTCACTGATTTTCTTGAGGACGACAAGATACTGCACCCCACCAATCTGGTTTCCGTCCTAAACAATCAACCAAATCTGCACTATTGGAAATGGTGGATACATTGAAACTAACCTTGAAACTAACATTAGATAAAGGAAAAAATGCGCTACTCATCTTATTAGATTTGTAGGCCGCTTTTGAAACCATTTCCCATGACATTCCTCTATCCCAAATGAAAAACTGCGGAATATCTTGGACTGCCTTAGCCTGGATAAACTCTTTTCTTACCAACCGCAGACAAACAGTGGCCTTAGGATCATTTCTCTCAGCCAAACGCTTCATCACTTCGGGTGTCCCACAGAACTCTTCTCCTAGCCCTCTTTTTTAACAGATACATGGTCCCGCTAATTTCGTTAATATCCTCATTCAACATCGAAACAACCTCCTATGCAGATGACACACAATTGATCTTGGTCTTAGACAAAGAGTCCAATGAAGCAGAGCTCAACTTCAAGCATTGTCTATCAGAGGTCATCCATTGGAGACTCAACCATCTTAAACGCAATACAGATAAGACAGAGATAATGTTAATAGGCAAGGATAGTCCCTTCAATCCTATCAAAAGGGGGCCAGAAGATATGCCTGTTCCGCCCAATACAGTGGAAGTAGTTAAGAATCTTGGGGTAAAATTTGATGCCTCTCCTTAGTTTTGGCCACAAGCCCTAGCAGTGGCTGGGATGTGCTTCAATCTTATCAAAACTCTTAAAAGGTGTTTTGACCTCATTCCCTTCTCTGAAAGGAAGACAGTGGCAGTAGCACTTATCCTGTCTAGATTAGACTACTGTAATAGCCTGTTTGCAAGAGTTAACAAACAAGTACTAAAAAAGCTACAGGTTGTACAACATGCAGGGGCCTGCCTGGTGTTGAAACTGCCCCTCTGATCCTCTGCCTCCGCAGCCCTTAAAACCCTTCATTGGCTGCCTATTGAAACAAGAATTATATTTACGCTTCTGTTAATCACCTCTAGAGCCTTTAGAGAGTCAGAACCCAAATGCTTAGCGGCCAGATTCACTTTGTATATCACTACTGGGACGCTTAGATCCTCCTCAGCAAACCTACTAAAAGTCCTTACCTTTAGGTACAAAACCAACAGAGGAAAATCCTTGGCAGTCCTGGGAACCAGAGGATGGAATCTCATGCCTACACGGCACACATGCCTGTCTGACACACTTTACTTATTTCCGCACATCGCCAGGATGCTCCTTTCGAAGTGATAGTTGTGCTCTACAAATACCCAAATCATATAAAAAATCTAATCAAACCACTTTTTGCCTTTGTTCACTATGAAGAGTTTTTGCTGCTGAATGCCCTGACTGAAGTGCTATGGTGGTTGTTGGAAGCCGGAGTCCCAGTCCCGCAATACCGTCACCAAATGCGCGACCCGGGACTCCCCACTCAACATTAAGCCAAGTAAGGACACCGTTTGAGATAGCCCTGCTCACCCCCTTAGTGGCTTGGCACGAGCAGCCAGGCCAATCTCCAAGGCACAAGTGTATAGTATGTGTAACCACACCCACAGCAACCCACTGGTGACACCACAAATGGACTCCACACGAGTTTGATAAAACGAGTATAAACTTTATATAAATGGATATACGATCAGACCACATGTTACAAGAATCAACATATAATAAAGGGTAATATTTGTTCCGGCTGGCTGGTAGGTTAAAATCCCAACCACCACTTTAAAAACGCTATGCAGGTCGTAATGCTAGAATTACACACGTTTCAATGGACAGACAATAGTGCACTGTGTAACAATACAATCCTGTGCTGAGCAAAGGAGAAACAGTACAATGCGTAACGATACACCCGGTACCTTTCAATGGGAGAAATATTGCAATGCGTACTGCTACAAACATGTACTGAGCTATGAAGGAATAATGCAATGCATCACACCCCAATCACTTACTTTGCAATGAAGAAATAATGCAATGCGCACCGCTACAATCATGTACTTTGCAATTAAGGAATAATGCAATGCGTAGCTACAATCATGTACTTTGCAATGAAGAAATATTGCAATGCAGGCCGCTGCAAACCTGTACTTTGCAAGGGAGAAATAATGCGTAGCGCTACAATCGTGTAGAAATGCTGTTGGCGAAATAAGACAGTTCGGCAGTTGGTTAGCAGCAATATTTGCAATGTGTATTACGACAGTCAGCCTCTTCGATAACAGTTGCCCCCCCACATGGATCAACGATGACATAAATCACAGCTTCCCACTCTGGCCCCAGTAATGCCACTCCTTTGGTCAGTACAGGTCCCACCCTTAGCCGAAGCAAAGGCTCACATCGCCAGAAGGACTGAGAGGCCGAGAGAGTTTCCCTCTGAGCCCGCACCCCGACCAGGCAGTGATTCACGATACCTGGGGGCACAACCCCACTCTCCTCTCCTCCTTCAAGGGACTGGGCCTTCCGTGTAGAACTTTCTCAATGGGCCTCAGCGGCTCGGCCTGGCAGCTCAGCTTCCTCGGGGGCTAGCAGTCCAGGTCGCAACTGTTAGGAAGGTCTCAGGCGGCCGCAGGGCACACGGACCCCACGCCCCTAAGATTATGTTACTTCGGGTGCACATTCACCACAACACCCTCCGGGTCTCCTCTGGCACAAAGTCACACACACAATGCTTATGAGTCTTTCCGTCGACTCCGAATGCACATTCACCAGGCAATCCTTCGTGCTGTCTCAGTTGGCACCAAGACACGCACACTGTGCTGCAGAGACTCACTTTCTTCCAGTGCACACGATGATCAGCTGATCACCTCCGCAGTCTGAGGTTGCACCAAAGCACGTACACTGCTTCACTGAGACTTACTCCAACTCCGAAGCCCCGATATCCAGGTGCTCTTCACCAACACCTTCAGCCGCATCTCGACACGCTCCCGGTGTCCGAGCCTCGCTTCTACTCCGGTGCACCCGATGACCAGGCGCTCCTCACCAGCGCCTCCGGTGTACCCCGATATGCACCCTGTGCCTGTGGTGCACCTCGACATGCTCCCCGTGTCCGAGCCTCACTTCTCCTGCATGTCCGAGACTCGCTCCACTTTCGATGCACATGTTGACCAGGCGCTCTTCACCAACACCTCCTGTGCACCAGGACAAGCACCCTTCGTGTCTGAGACTCACTTCTCCTTCAATGCACGCACTGCAGGTGCTCTTCACCAGCACCTGCAGTGCACCACGACACGCACCCAGTGCGTCCGAGTCTCCCTTCTCTTCCGTGTGTCCAAGATCACAGGGCACACCTTCCGAGGGTCCCAAGCTGGTACAACACTCGCCCTCCGCGTTGCTTGAAACTTCTCTGGAAACTTTTGTGTTCCTGCGTTTCCAAACAGGGAGCCAGCTCACCTCAGGCCCTTGGGGTTACAAGACACAGCACAAAGCACAGTCTTCTTCAAGCAGGGGTACCCCCCGCACACAGCACAGTCCCAACAGCCTCTTCCTTGGTTAAAACAGCAAACTGCAGACCAGCCCCAGATCACGAAGCAAGGGTTGGTGCTTCCCAGCAGTCTCTTCAGTTGTTCCTTCCTTAGCAGAGGTTCCTCTTGACCACACAATGGGTTTAAGCCTTTTCAGTCTCAATCCATTTCTAGTCCAATGTTCAGGGGCGTCAGCTCTCATAGTTATACCCCTAATTGTCTTTGATGTTTGTTGTTCTCAGGGGTCCCTGACCCCTGCCTAAATCAGTTCTGTGTGTCTCCCTCCCAGTGTCACCTTTCTCCCTTTGACACTGGGCATCTGGATCCTTAATCACTCAGCAGGAGATGGGTCAATTGGCTTATAGCACCAGCACAGGCCTTTTCACCTCCCGGGCTTCTACTCCGCCTACTCTCCAGATGCAGGGCAGCCTGGTGCCATTTCAACCCCTCCCTGCGTCAAGACCTCTCCCAGCTCCTCGCACCTCTCGGATCCAGACAGTCAATCCACATTCAGCAGAGACACACAGAAATGCTTAACACACAGTGACAAAACCACTTTCATAGATGTGTTATGACATTGTTAGTTCATACATACTAAACTTCACCTCTCCATTTTAAACTTATAGGAAACTAGGCTAACAAACACAATACCCAGCCTCCCCCATTCTGTCCTATGGGCAGGATGGCCTTTCACCAGTGAAAAACTAAATGGAGTGTTTTTCACTGTCAGGACATAACATACACCTCTTGTATATGTCCTGTCTTTTACTTACACTGCACCCTGCCCAGAGGTTACCCGGGACCTACCACAAGGGTGCCCACTGTGTACGCAAAAGGAAAAGGCCTGTCAAGTGGTTGCCCTTGTCAGGACAACATGCTAACTTAGTAAACTGCGCAGGCCCTACACTGAAGGCCTGAGTTCCCTTCTCTGTGCGCCTTTGCATTACTAGCCCTTGCACACACAGTACAAATCACTAGGGACTTTACTAGTGAGGCAAACATACCAATCATGGCCAACCTATCACCATTACACTTTACACGGGGAACACTTGTACTTTGACATAGATCAGCAGTGGCAAAGTGCCAACAGCATTTAAATTGGCAACTCTATGTCAGGAAAACGGTCTAGGGTGAAAGCAAAAAGTTTAAGGGAACTTTAGCCAAAAAGGCCAAATCCTACAGTGGTCACTTCTGATAATCCTGCATGCAGTGACGACTAATGTAATCATGCCTCTTGCGGCCACTACTGTAACAGCAGCATTGTTAATTAATATATAAGGAAGCTTTTGTCATAGATGCCTGTCAGTGAATTATATCACAATGCAGCTCAAAACCCCAGCATCACCAAAAAAGGACCATTCTACAATGCCTGTTATTAGTGATTGATAGAAATGCAGGACTGGATAAAGAAAACTGTTTTTCTCTACATAGGGTGGCCCTTTTAACATTTAGCATCTCCCACTCACTTCTATTAAACATCCAGCCCAGTTGTCCTACCAGGCATACGTATTACTGAATTAGCTAAAATACAGTTATAATAGTTTTTCTACCAATGCAAAGCACATTGTTAAAACAGAATCCCAACCAGGGCACAGTAATGTTAAAGGGAGCTATATAATTAGGTCTGATATGTAGGTGACATAAATACACATTGCGCCCACATACGATGTTTGACTTCCATGCCACTGGTGCATTTCCTGTGCCAGTTTACCATGACCTTAATGAAAAGTTACATAAGCCATTTGGGCAGAAATATTTTAAAGTACATGTTTTAGTGGATACACACACATACTATGGCACTGAGGGCCAGTATCCCTATGCTTAGAGCCTTACAACCAGCATATATAGTCAAATTAAATTGATCTTTCAGTGTGCAAACTTAGTTGAGCACATGCAGATGGTTTATAGAAGGACTTTGCATCCAGAGGCAAGGTGAAAAGAGTGAATGGTACAGAGCTAAGTATATCCTTCATTAGAAGAGAGCAGTGCAAGGCTCTGCCTGCTCCTCCTCCTTTAGATGAACTTCATCTGCACACATTTCCTTGGAATAGTTACCAATTAAAATCACCCTGGGGGCCTTGTAGGTTAAAGGGTAGGGACCCCCTGGCATGAGAAAGCCTTTGTGACACTCTCTATGTGCCTCATCTAAGCCAATTATCACTACAGTAGAGGGCATATTTAAGAAGGGTAGATTACACTGAATTTGATATGGCAACCTATCCCTCCATTCACATGCAGATCGCCTTTTTGAACCGGAACACGTGTGTGTGCTTGCACATTTGTGATGAATAAAATGCTCCTCTCAAATGTGTGTGACACTCTTTATTAATGCGGTTATTGTATACACAAGTTCACATATCGCAGTTTCCTTTAAAAAAGGAGGACACATTATACTGCTATGCATATGATTGATGTATATCATTCTATTTAAAGTATATATTGTGGAATTATGCATATTAATAAATAACGTAGCTTTGAATGGCAACATTTTGTGTAAATCAACAGGAATGTCAGACAATTGATAGGTTTTCCTTTCTGCTGATTAGCATTGTGCCAATCAACAGGACAGTCAGTATATTGATAGGTGCGATCAATATTTTGCAACCAGTGCTTAGTACATCTGGACCTTACAACTTTCTTTCAGTCTGAGCGTCCTGTGATTCACAGATAGTTGCTACACCTTACCCCTCATTATATCAGAAGCGACGGGGCAATGGCCGCACTGTAGGAAGAGTACTGACCAACTTCCTCTGTACAGTAGCTATTAATATTGATCCCTTTCTGTAGAAGAGGTACCAGTCTCTGTGGAGCCCCGGTTGCTTTGGGGGGGTAGCTGTATCCTAGAGAGGTAGGGTTTTCTTTGATCCTCAAAAGGATGGAGTTGAGTCTACTTTAAGGCGAGCTATATAGAAAGTTGTGGAAAACTTGGAACCGCTTTCTTTGTGGAGAGTAGAGCAAAGGACTCTGGGATTGCCTTTATAGTGAGGTACCTTTCTCTGGCAAGAACTGGATCATACTGTGGTACTATCATAATGTAGTTAAAAGTGGAACTTCTCGCCTAGAACTGGAGAGTGTAAGTGGTCTTGGAGACAGAGAAAGACGCATCGGTCAGTTGCTAAGAGTGCTAGGTCATGGTTCTTCATAGGTTTTTGAAACAATATTATGAATCTTACATTCGCAAGTTGGCCTTGAAGAGTACCCATAATCTGTTCCAATGTGCATTATTGACTTACATTGATTTTCAATTACCATTTTATATTTAATTTGTTTTATGCCGTCTAATCCCAACTTTAATTTTTCTTTATTTTGTGTAATTTCAAACATTATATTTTATTCACTTTTTCATAAATGTCTTTTTTTTATTTTTTATTTCATCTTGTTTATTTTTTAACTGTTGTGATGTTTTAGGATTGCTATAAAACGTTCTGCATGCATTTGTCTTTGAGGTAGGTCTTGTACTTGTGTGAATCTACCAGGGTTGAGCTTCGGAAACGTGTTTCTGCCTAATGGGAATAACATGAGGCCTCTCTCACCCATAGTGTAATTATTAGGTTTCCTCCAGGGAATGCTACAAAATCCACGTCTCCTATCTTCTAGTTAGACCCTGCTATTTACCATACCAGATTAGGACAACTAATAAAACAGTCCTTAAAGAGGAGGACCTCTTACTTCTTCTTGCATGATTAAACCCTTGATGGCTATGTGAGGGCGGAGTCCAGCGCAATGTCAGGCAAGAGCATTGAACCTCAGTGGCACATACAAATGATCTGGATTCAAGTAGCAACACATTACAAAAGAAAGTCTTATGGAGTATCTCTGCTTTTTGGTTTGTTTTATACCATTCTATATTTCTGAGGCGGCAAAAGAACCAGAGCCATAACATCTCCAGAACATGACAAATCGACCCTCAAAGTGCACTCTTGGACACTCAGCAACAAACAATGGGGCAGATTTACAAGCCCCTTGCGACACTTTTACGCCGCTGTTGCGTCACTTTTGTGATGCAGCGGCGGCGTAACCCATGTGCCACTTTGCGACTTATTTACAACGTGACACTTCTAGGCAGATGCGTCACGTTGTATAGCCCTGCGCCATATGAAACCTGCGTCAGGTTTCATGTGGGCATTCCATCGCTAGGTGGGCGCTCCCTCGCAGGAAAGCCCCGTAAAACTGGCGCAGTGAAATCTACAAGATTTCACTGAGTCAGTTTTATTACGCTGCTGCGTCAAATCACGTGAAGTATGGGCGGCCCCTGGGCATTGCAGGAGTTGCGTCACGCTTGCGACGCGACTCCAGCAATGCGTTGCCCGTATGCCACAAGATGCGTCACGCATCTTCCCCTCCTTGCACCATGGTGCGCCGCATTGTAAATGCGACGCATCTGTGGTGGCGCAAGGGGGGGATTACGTGACGCATCTGTTCTGGCGTAACCCTGCTGATTTGCAGAGATGCGCCAGAAGTTGTAAATCTGCCCCTCTGGTCTGCAAAGCTCTACCAGTTGCTAGCGGACGTTCAGTCAATCCTACCCCAATTCATATATCTTCTTAATGATCTTTTTCTTCTAATCATTTTTGATCTGCAGCCTTATTTCTTCTTTTCACTAGAGCCACTTCTGTCTGCGCTCTCCAAACTAAACTGTTGTATCATCGCTTTGCATAGTTCACATAGCTAATAAACCATGATTAAATGCTTAAAGAAATATTTGCCTTTCTCCTAACTCATGTGTTTTCATTTTTTTATACTTTTTATTTTGATTTTACTTTGCAATCCTTTGGGTGTAACTGTGCTATGAATATTTTAGGGCACTTTGGAAATGAGAGCTGGACTTGTTGACTATCTGTGTAAAGAAAACACCATAATTCCTGTCGTGACATTTCTAAGAACTATAAAAGCATGTCATGCACTGGCTCCTGAAACCAACACAGACTCCCACTTTGCACCTTATTTGTGCGGCTGGACATATATATTGCTTTTCCAGAATGAGTCAAATGTCTCCTTGTGTGATCATGTGAAGCATCGCACATGCCCTGTTGCCATAGAATCCTTGCAGCATTTATGTCCGGATTCGAAAGGCTCGCAAATTTGTGAAGTTCCAGAATTTGCCCAGTTACGTCTGTGGATGAACTTTTTTACTGAGAAAATTAATTCTTCTGCTTAGATGTAGACTTTGTAAGGTATTTCACCTTCACGCACGTCATAAAGTCATGTTTCAAACACCCCCCTTGAGAACTGTCCCAGGACCAGGCAAGTAGTGAAGCCTATCTGTCATCCCTACTTTGGCATTTGTGGGCGTACTGCGTGCTTCTGTTAGATGAGACATCTTTTTTAGGTCAAGCATTCGAGACCTCTTGTATATACTTTAGTATATACTTATAATATACTTATATGTGTATGTACTATGTGGGCTCTGGAGACCAGCCCTAGGACTTGTCTGCTTCCGCTTAGGGATTTTTTTCTCTGTTCAACTGCCATTATTTAACTTTCTTAATAGAAAACGACCAGCAGAGGTCAGTAAAATAACAGAATCACTTTTGCATTCTTTAGATTCCAGTCTGGAGAAATTGTCTTCCACGAGCACCAGTAGACAATAATATTTTTTCAAATCTTATATTTTCAGTGTTATGACCACGAAAGGCCCTGATTTTTTTTTAAAACAGAGCTTTGGACTATACCATTTCCCACTGAAAGGCACTATTTCTCTCCATGTATTTCCATACCTGACGTGTCACGCAGTTTGGTGTTTACTTTCCCTCTATGTTGAAGAACAGTAGATGTTTCAGCACCCAGGCTAATGTGCTGCATAGCTAAATACATATAAGGTCCCAAAGGCGAGACCAATTGCATTGCAAATGCTTGTTTGACTATCCCTCGTACCACAGTCGAAGCTTCAGCTGACGTAGGGCTATCACACCACAATGAAGTGTATGTCATTCTGGTGCTTCAGGCGTATTTTTGGACTACTACATAAAAAATTGCTGAATCTTTCATGTTTGCACTACAATGGTACACGAGCATTCACCGTGTCCTTTTCTGTCAGTGGTCAAAGACAGCCGCATCCATACCATATTTTCAGGATACCCATTGGCTATGGAAATTAGTCTCATTTGGATTCATCGTATTGAATTTATCTTATGAGTATATCCTGAATATCTGGCATGGGTCTGGCCTTTCTGGACTAACGCTGGACACCCCTATAGTGTGATCCAGAGCACGACAGAATAAGGACAGCAAAGCAAATTACTTCTTCACAAATCCCTGCTTTAGTTTTATTGTGCATAAGTGAGAAATAGAGAACAGGAATATTGAGCTTATAAAGGTGCTTCAGAAATAAATGTGTGGGATTTAGAACCGAATCTAAAGCATACCTTATTAGAGTTCGTTCAGTTGTTCTATTTAAAGTGTGCTGCTTGGAGATCTCTGCATGTTTTTCAACGAGCAAATAGATTTGAGGGACCCTTCTGGCTAGAAATGAAACAAGAAAAATGATTTTTCTCTTTTCTCAGAAGGAAATAAATTAGCCAATTGCAATGAATCATAGAGGCCTTTCTTTAATAATTATTGCCAATGCCAGTATTATATGTAAAACCACAGGAAGATTAGAATTAAGACGCATATTTTAGTTGTCACAGAGATCCTGCCATGGCTAGATTTGTGGTACACACTTAGGTATTTTTATACTCAAAGAACACTATAGCTTTTTCTCTAACCGACCAGCACACACCTCCCTAGCACAATGAAAAACATGGAGTTTGTGTATATTTTTTCAATACTCATCAGGTATAATTCTTGCTAAGTAGCCTGTCAGAATGTGCAATAACTTTTCATATCTTTCAAGTCCATTGATGAGTTCAATAGTGTGGACTGCACTGTGAATCTGAAGCCTTTAACATGTCTGCCTAAAAGGTAATACAGAAGATTGATTCATATTTGTCAAAAGTATCTACTTAAGCTGCTCTGGACTAGATTTCAAGTGCAATATACATGTATGTCCTTGTTTTATGGAGGGTGGTTTTTGAATGTTCAATGTGGTGTAGATACTACCCTTTCTACTGAGGCGGGCAGTCGATGGTAGTAAACTCTATGGTAAAAGTCTTCCAGGGGTGAACTTTAGCAGCAAAGGAATAGTCCCATAAAATTGAGGTCCGCCTTCTTCCACTGTTGGCAGTGATCTCTTGGTGTTATGATGCCCCCCAAAATGCCAATCCAGAGTAAGAACTTCTTTGCTTGTCTTAATGTGGCGGACATTTTGGAGGGTGAACTGGCTAGTTGGCGCCTGGGGAATTACTGAAGCTCCTGCCCCATTTCATGAAAGCGGCCTGGTAACTTACCTTGTGCAGGCCCATCGCAGGACTCTTTGTCAAGGAGTATAGATACTGCTAAATTGTCTATAGGATTCTAGATAGCCAATTCCACCAGCCTTCCAGGTATTGACATGTGTGTTTACCGGCAGCATGACTGCATGAGATCAAAAATTGCTGGTGACATCTTATGTGGTCTGTAGGTCAGAAAGCTAAATCCTGGCAAGACCAGCTGCGTCTTCTATCCTTCAAAAGCCGGTACATTGAGTTCCAGTACTTCTGGTGATTGTAGCACTTATTATTTACACTGGTTAGAAGTGGCACACTGGCCTTATGAGGAGCTGAGTAAAACATATGATTATGCACTCGAGCATAATATCTCATTGTTAGAAATGGGATTTCTGGTTGGCTGGGGCTTGTGCCTAAGCCAGGCAGAAACCATCACTCTAGTCAGAGCAAGGGACTTACACGCTGAACATAACCCCTGCTCTCCTCATTGGTAGCTTGGCACGAGCAGTCAGGCTTATTCCAGAGGCAATGTGCAACACACACATACACAGCAGCAACACACTAGGCACACTACACAATAAACTCCAAACAAGGTTATATCAAAAATAGCCTTTGTATTCTCATTAACACATTAGAAACATAATCACACATTTACACTGTGCCAACTGGCACTAGGCAATATTCACAGGGGATTATATACAGGACCAGGGCAATCGGGCCACGGTCAGAACCATCAGATCAGGTAAGTAAATCTAAAACATAACTAGTAAATACTGGTTCCATAATGACCTAAGCATTATCACCTTAGCATTAGACACCATCCTAAAATATCATAACATGACATTATGCAATATATCACATTAGGCCCAAACCTCATTAGCATAAACACTTTACGCATTAGGTCTCACCAGCATAAACACATTATGCTTAAACATCCTAAACATAAACACATTACGCAATCACATTAGGCATAAATCACATTACGCAATCACATTAGGCATAAAGCATATTATGCAATCCTCATGTAAGCCTAACCACATGATGCCACCTCTGCGGGCATTATCTTAGGGCCTTGCCCCCTACCACCACACAGGTATCCACAATGACCCCCACGGCAACTGGCCTTTCACTGGGGCTCAAAATGCCCTCTGGACAGACATTTCAGGGCGCTAAACTGCCCCTGGCAGTGTAAGCAAAGTGCGCAATTGCGCTGGGGCATGGGAGTGTATCTCACCCCTTTCTTTTCATTAAAAACAAAATGCCCCCAAAGGAAAATGGCACTGGCACTACTGTGTCTGGTGAGCCCCACTCTGGGAGTCTGTAAATAAAACTTTGCCCCACGTTGCAGCTGCCCGCTACGGCAGCGCAGATGAAGAAACAAAACAAGCACTGGCACTACGGGCCCCAGGGAGCACCGACGTGGCTCCAGGCACCAACAATGTGCCTCGGTGGAGCCAAGAATGCCCCCAACATTGCAGCTGCCCTCTGTCAAGCAGGGCAGCTGAAGCATCACCCTGGGCACTGCTGCGCCCCAGGAGCACAAAGGACACTGGCACCGACAATGTCTGGGGAGCCCTGATCACCGGGCTCCTTCCTGGTGCCCCAAAGAAATGCCTCCTTTGCTGTAGCTGCCCGTGCTCTCACGGGGCAGCTAGTTCCTTCCAAAATCAGCACCCACTGTGCCTCTTGAGCCCCACTGCCCCAAAGTTGCAGAAGGCAGACACAAACCCAGCCCAATCGGAGCCCCACTCACCGGGGCTCTCCTCCGAGGCTCTCTTTCTCCTCCGGTCTTCTCCTGGGCAGTTCTCCTTCCATGCAGCGGGGGCAGGCACCGATAGTGTGCCACGAGCCCCCTCCACCGCAATTGCCACACTGCTGCTGCACGCAGGGCTCTCCCTCACGCATGGAAGTCCCGCTTGTTCACCGGCTGCAGCTTCCGCCCCAGAGGGCGCGAAGCCCCGTCCACCATCAGGCTCATCCTGCCTGACTTCCGGGTCACGTCCAGCAGCGTCTTGGCGATTCCTTTTGGTGGCTTTTCCTTTTCGGCTGCAATGCATGGTGGGCACCCGCCGATTAGAGGTACACCAAGCGGGATGGGCACCCGTTCATCGTCACCATCAGCAGAGTGGGCTTCCGCTAGGAGGAAGCACAATGCGGGGTGGGCTCCCGCTGTTTGGATATGCGAAAAGCGGGGTGGGCACCCGCTTACTGAGGTGCCAAACAGCGGGGTGGGCACCCACCTGGAATATCATAAATACGGGTTGGGCTCCCACTCGCAACACATAAATGCGGGGTAGGCTCCCACCTAAAGAGGCATAAAACAGCGGGGTGGGCTCCCGCTCTGATCAGCAGCAGGGCGGGGAAATCCCCACGCGGGATTCCCTCCTAACGTCGTTGCAGTCCAGCGCTGCAAGGTCAAGCCAAAGATGCTCCTCTTTTCCCTGATAATTTAAATATAGCGCTCACAAGGTGCTAGATGCAGCAAAACGTCCTGAGAGGGGAAGGGGCAAAGCTGGGCCCAGGGTGGCCAGCACACAGGGCTCTCCAGCAGGGAGACAATCCCCCATGGCAGTTACTCCTGGGCCCCAGCAGCAGCGAGGCCCCAAAGGTCCAGAACCAGCACCCAAAAACATGGGGTCACAGTCCCTACATTTATATTACATTCCCCCTTTGTCTGTGCTGGCACAGGGGCTTTGGGAAACCAGATGCAACTGGTTCAGAGGGGATTTGGAGCACTCTATTTACAGGGCTCCTCTTCTCCATTCTTAGGGGGGGCTCGTCATCAGACACACCACAGGGGGGTGGAGCCAGCATTCACTTGGGCAGGCACAATCCTATTCAGGGACCAGGGACTTCTCCTCCCACCACTCCAAATGCAGATGTCCCATTCAGCCTAGCACTGACTCACCCTGCCCCTCCTGGAGCCACACACACCTCACCAGCCCCTGTCACTCAAAAGCCAGACAATCAATTCACATCAGGCAGGCAGACACATAGCACACAGAAATGCTAACTTCTAAAAGTGGCATTTCTAAAATAGTTATAATAAATCTGCGCACACCATTGCATAGCATTTATTATTACTATTCCAAATATACCAAACTTGACCACGCTTCGCCTCTCATATCAGGAATCACCACTGAAACACTTATCAGGGACTCCCCAATGCATTCCTATGGGATGGTAGCCCCAACGTAGTGATAAACCAAAATGACTGTTTGTCCCTACCAGGACACGTCACACACTTAAGGTATATGTCCTATCTTTTACCTACAATGCAGCCTGCCCATAGGGCTAGCTAGGGCCTACCTTAGGGATGACTGACATGTAGTAAAAAAGGGGGGTTACAGACATGGCACACACTTTAGGTGCCACGTCACAGCGGCGCACAGGCACTGCGCGCACAGGTCATGCAATGGCAGAGGCCTGAGATAGGTTTGAAAGGCTACTTTGGTGGTTGGCGCAATCAGCGCTGCAAGCCCACCAGTAGCATTTAACTTACCAGCCCTGGGTATATGAGATACCACTTTACAAGGGACTGACAGGTAAATTAAGTAGGCCAAACATGTGTAGACCAATCTTACCATGTTTAACACAGAGAGCACACACACTTTACACTGGACAGCAGTGCTAAAGTGCCCAGAGTCCTAAAACCACCAACACCATGTCAGAAAAAAGGCTAGGAGAAAGGCAAAAAGTTTAGGGATGACCCTGCAAAAATGGCCAAGTCCAACACTCATCTACCAAAAAGACATTGTAATGTACATGCCCTGTGACACAGCAAGTTTTATATATAAGAATCTGCGTGTTTTGTTTATGAATATAAGAACTTCTGTGCTTATTAACAACCATTTTCTTCATGCCATTTACCAAAACTAATTTCAGTATGCGCTCACTGTATATTCAAAATTACATATAGGGCACTGCCAATTAGAACGGACCCAGGGGGGCGTATCTACCTCGATGCAGCAGGTTTAGTGGTGCTGGGGTGCAGAGACGTAAGGGGCCTGATAATTACATTATTGAATACCACAACATCAGTCAAATGGTCCATGTCCCTTGCTGGCACCTGGGCCCACAGCATCCTCGCTATGCTGTTGAATGGACCCCTCTCTCTTTTTTACAATGATTAATCCGGGGTATTATCACAGATAAAAGAAGACACTGTGCCCTTGAACACAACATTCTTGTAAATCCCGATTTGGCTGTAAACCAGAAATTACTGTGGAATCGGATTATCGAGGTCAGTGGCCAAACCTATATGTCTTTCCCTGTTTCACTGTTCTATTCATTGTTTCAGCCTTACAATAGAGTCATACAATAACTGACCATAAATTGTACAGAATCCAAATGTCCAAGTCCATGTAATAAGTTAAAACAATACAAACTCCATATGGTATGACATTTAAAAGTCTATTTGAATTATGTCACCTTTCACATTTCACTAGGAGAAACCTGGTCAAAGGTGAATATGGAAAGGTGCACGGAATGAGTGATACAACTATGTACATCCGTTGTGGCTTCAGTTATTCCTCATTCCAATAGGTATACATAGTAACGGCGTAGTAATGAGATTTGTTTTTTTAACAATGTGTCCTATCTATGTAATGGGCTTGCATGGCTGTGTTTCACTGCCGCAATACAGTTTATCTAAGTCTAAATGTAGTAATATTTCATCCTGCACGTATTGGTAGGAGTAATACTCCAGTGTGTTGATTACGTCATAAGCATCAGAAGAGCTGACCGATTGAGGCACTATAGCTCTAGAAGAGGGATTGAGACAGAAAAAACAAGAGCAACACATATGACGTTTATGCTACTCACAGAGTGGAAAAGCCTCTGTAACCAGCACAGAGGAAAGTATATGAGCTAGGAGAAGGGTCCTTCAAGTATAGAATATGTAGTAAAAAATGAAGGAACGCATTTCAATATAACACCTAGTATGTTAAATGAAAATAAATGAACAGCCTCCTCAAATGAAAAGTGTGCACAACGTAAAGCTACCTTCAGTTGAAAACATTGTGTCTGTGAAGAAATGATAAAGCACAGAGGTCTGGATACAGAATTAATGCTCCATCATTAGTGATGTGGAGCAAGGTTGATTTGGATATGTCTGCTCTCTGTATAGAGCGGGATAGTGGGCAGAAATGATATACTGGAATGTTTGCCGAGTAATCACCCGTGGCTGAGATCAATTAAAGAATTTCACCCATCATCTTTTGTTTTTTGTTTGATGTCGGACTATGACATCAGTATGCGTGGATGCAGAATTATTGATGTTGCGGGCACAGGTACTTCTGGGTTGGAGGAATACCAAGCATTATGAGATTTTCACTGAGAAATGGAGAAAAATATGTGTACATTGATATAAATGCACTGATTGACTCTGTCATTTGCTATTTTTGACAGATTTCTCTCCCACCCATTTTGCATGCCTTCAGCAGTACTGTCCAGTTGTTAAAATATCATGGATAAATTCCCGCATTGCACCTAATTTTGATTTGGCTGGTAATCACTTTTACCTACTGAATCAGAATTAAGAGATGACTCATAGTAGAGACCCAAGGAGCATATTAACAAGGGCTTTATCTCTGCTTTTTTGGCTTGAAAAGCCAAAAAAGTGGAGATAAAACTATCGCCCTATTTACAAGAGGGTGCTAACATGCATAATCGCATGTTAGCATCCTTTTTCCCGACGCCTCCCTTTGCATTTCTTATGAGATGCAAAGCGGGCGTCACTGGGCAGTACAGCCTTGCAAATATCGCTGATGTGCACATAGAGATATTTACAAGGTTGTCCCAGCATTTTAGCAGACGTTAGTTTTTGGAGAATGCTGCTGTTTTCTCCAAAAACTAACGTCTGCCAAAATCCTGATTTATCCATCGCTAACATAGGGGGTGGATTATGCTGCTACAACCACAGGGTCGTATCAGCAAGGTTATCGCCCTTTTGCAGGGAACATCGCTGGAAAACCAGCGATGTTCCCTGCAAAACGGCGATTTCCCCCGCTATCTCTGGAATTTTTGTCGCCCTGGAGCAACGCGTTGTTGATAATGCGCTACCAGGGCGATAAATTCCAGAGATAGACGGCGATGAATAACAAAGCGCTAAGCCCGCTTTGCGTTATTCATCGCCGTTCCTTGCTGATATGCCCCCAAATTTCTAAGCCTTAATAAGAACTATATTGAAACATCCACTGCTGGGGAGATTTCACGATATTTGAACATCTACCTATCAAAGGGGCATATTATCAAGAACGGTGTTAAAATTATCGCTGCTTTAGCGGCAGGAAACTGCCGCTAAAGCAGCGATAATTGTAACGCCGTTTCTTGAGAATATGCCCCATGATTGGTTAGTTGGTCTTTGCCAGTGCACCTGGGGATATTTGAGCCAGAACAATTTTTTTTCTCTAGCATGGACATGCCCAGGGAAATGTGAGATTCACAGCAGATGTTCATTGGAACAAAATATTTTCAAAACAATTTCAGAGGTACGTGGGGTTTCTCAATAGTGAAGATGAGGTTATGGAGGAGAGAGGGAAGCGATGCACCCAGAGAATAGTGTTAACAAGCATAGAGGATGATTCTACATTTGAGAATGCTATCAGTTATCAGAGCACTTTACAATTATCGCAGAGGCAAAAATTGCAGCTGCTGATAAAATCTGTGTGAAAGACGCAGGGCACCAGTTTGAAATATGACAGGGGTGATTTTTGGTTTCATTAAGTTTGGCAGTGCCAGAGCCCTGTAAAAAGGCAGTGCACCTCCACCGCCAAACCCGCAATTCTCCTCCCTCAGTTAGAGCTGAGCAAAGTGCCAGGTTCTTGGCTTTGGAGTCTCAGTGAGCTCTGTAATTTGAAACCTTTTACTGGAGCCGGTTCATCCCAGAGCCATCAGTCAAAGTATGTGTCCAATGCAAGATAAGAGGGTTACTTAATAAGCAGACCAGAGAGTGAAGAGAAGCATCAGATTTATTCCGTGCACCTCAGCCACAGCATACCAACTGCCAATTCTGGAGCGCGCCGGCTCCTCACTCTACATTCTAGAACTTCATGACTGCAGGGCTCCACTTTTCTAGTCTACTCTACAAGGTTCTGGTATTTTCTATAGTGCCAGCGACATGGGTAGCGAACAGATACCACAGTATGTTGGATGGCCACCCTGTTTAGGATGGACCTTCTAACATGGATTTGTTCCTGTTATCCTCTTCCATGCTCATGACGGCTCCGGCCGTCATGAGTCACGGTGGGCGTGTGCGCACGACGGCCGGGAGCCGTCATGAACACGCCCTCGATTGGAATGTTCAGCACGCTGCGGCAGAATTTGCGCCGCAGCGAAGAGGCTAAAGGACGGCCAGGAAAGGCCTGATGGTCATCAACAGGAAATACAAAAGACCACTCCATGACGGGAGAAAACTACCAGCAAGTCAGGACCATTTGTTTTTAGCTTTTCAGAAACAAACCCCCGCTTTTTTTTTTTTTCTGAAGAACAAAAAAGTTTGGAAACTGCACCCACTGCATTGGTGGTTGTTTTGATTACTGTTTGATCTTCACCATGGACCCCCTGCCGTACCGCACAATATAACAGACGGTCCACCACCAGTAGATCTGGTCAGTATTCCGACAAGGTCTAAATGACCGCTCAGTCTTTCATACTTCAGAAGTTGAGTGACATGCAAAGCACGTGATTAGAATCACCAAAACACGACTCACTTGCACAAAAGAGATTCAAACATGTGACAATCTGGTTCCATTGCGTTTATCTCTAAAGTGTGTGCCTAACCTTCAAAACTCTCCTATAGGCTTACTGCTCTCTTCCAATATAAAAACAAGCATTTACAATGCAACGGTCTCGGCATTGTTAAAGTTAGAGCTATTGGCATTGCTCATGACAATGCCGTTTCTTTAAATGTTTAAAAACAAAAACATAAACAAAAATAATGTCATGAGCAATGCCAATAGCTCTAACTTTACCAATGCCGAGACCATTGCATTGTAAATGCTTGTTTTCGTCCGCTTTGGTACATTTCCCAAACCCTCTGATATTACTTTTATTGATGGTGAGTGAGGCAGGAAGGCTGGCCGTCTGCCCCCTCCCCAAGGTCCTGACAGGAAGTGGTAGGTGGGACTAGGGGGAGCTGGAGGGAACTTGCAGGCTCCGGTATTGTTTTCAGAAGCGCAGAGTGTAAAGTTGGAGGCAGAGCTGCCGTCCCCATCCTTCCAAACCCGAGCCAAGGGGAGTGACCGAGCCTCGGACTGCAGCGTGCAGCTGTCTAGGGCCGCTGCACTCCGCGCTGCTACATCGCCGGCCGGTGGCCCATGCGCACTGGCACGTGATTACCCCCCTCCCCAGAAGGGCCCCGAATAAGTGAGCTAAACTTAAACTTCACTTGCCACTGAGCTGCAACGTCATATATGCTGGCCATAACTGCAAGATGCTCGGTTTCTGTATAGATGGTTAATGGCCACGCCCCCAGCGCGTGGTTACGCATATACAGCAACATAACATTGATTAAACATGCATTTATTTGAACTGCAGGTTTTGAACAACTAAACCTTACATCCGTCTTTAAAAAACGAAAAAAAAATAACAAGTGGCATTTTCCGTGCCCTGGACGTTGCCGTGCTTTGAAATGCTCACATGTTGTCATGCGTGCAGCAGGTGCAGTAGCATTGGGCGCCGGGTGGGGGAGGGGGTAGGTGAAGAGCCCATTGCACCCACAAGGCCACATTTTATTCATATGCATTGGGGCCGACGGCACACACTCGCAGCCAGGGGTTGCGGTGAGAGGGAACAGGATATGGCGTCAGGGCCAGAGCGAGAGCAGCCGGCTTTGGAACTAGCAATCCCGGTTAAAGTCTCAGCGTCGACTCAACATCCTGTGATTCTGAGCAAATCACTCAATATGTCCCTACCTAAAATAAGTGAAAGTGTGCTTGTGTAATGTAGCTGGTGGTGCTCACGTAAAGCCCTCCTTGGTTCGAGTTATCTTAAACTACTCACAGAGGGATAAATAGACGGCTTGCCCCATGTCTGTTGTCTTCTCATTCGAACCCAACCCCCGACTCTGCCCACGCTGCGGCAAACGGCTCCCACAACCAATCCGAAAGCGTTTTCCGTCATTTTTTTCGAAAAACATTTCCCTTCTTTGTCTCGCTTTATTTTTCTGATTTTATTTGTTTTTTTAAGCAGCCCATCGAGACGTGAGAGGTGGGGGTGGAGCCAGTCAGCCCCTTCACGAAGAACTGAAACCAGACGGAGCTCGGCTGCCAAGCGAACCCACTCTGCCTCCGCCCCACTTACCCGTGCGAGGCGGCTACTAGCGATGTATGCTCTCCGCAAACGCAGCTGGTGCAGAAATGTGCACATTGAAATTCACGCATTCAAATGATCACGCGGCAAGTGCTCTATAGAAACCAGGCAATTGTAGGCAGTTTTTGTTTCCCCATTATTAGTAGGACAAGCTTTGGCCATTAGATCTGACTTGCGTGTTGAGTCACGATTAAATTATTAAAAGCGCCCGTTGCAACGAAAAAGTATTTTTTTTAGAAATCTATGTATGAGATAAGGAATTGATTTTTTGAAAACTCAGAGAACTTTTGATATGTAAAACAGTCCCTCATGCACTGCAAATGAAGCACTCTAAAGGAGGTGGACTGAGGGTTTAATCCATGCCAGACCTGTGTATTTCTCTTCACGTACAAGGAATGCCTTTCAAGAGGGTGGCTAGAGTCTTTACACACTGATCAGAGCGGGCGAAAGGCAGCGTCCTTTTCGGATTCGGGGGCGTGTTTTGCTGTTGTCTCCTCCTTGAGACTTCTCGCAAAAAACACGCCCCCCGATCCGAAAAGGACGGGGCCTGTTTGGAATGACTGACCTCTTCTCCAGTGGCTGGCCAGTATTTACGAGGCCAGCCAATGGAGAACAGGGGAGAAGAGGGGCGGGTTAAAGCCCCTCTTCTCCAAGTCATAAAATCTCCGACTTCCGGTTCTGCCTTTCGGCAGACCGGTAGTCCTCGACCTAATAAAGGATGAGCAACACAAACCAGTCTCAAACAATTGCAACTACCACCTGCACATACTATATTTCTGAATTATTTGCAATAGGCACAGTATTTACTTTGACAGATTAGAGTAGAAACTTTCCGTAAGACATTAACTCTGTTGTGTGCCTTGTATATTACAATATTTAGAAACTCTTTCTTTATCAGTTCCATCATATCCCTGATTAAAGAAGGACAAATTACACAAGGTAGTTGTTCAAAATATTGAAGCACAACTTTCCAAAAAACGTTTGGCAGTGGGTAAAAACTGGTAAAAGTCTTTATGGAATGCAGAAAGGGGTTTAAAATGGAATGATATAAATGGAAAGGAGTGATGTTGATGTAATGGGTAATACTGTAAGAACACATGGCCCATATACTTTTTATGGTTTTATCCCACATTGTAATCTTTCATAGCATTAGTTTGTTCCTTAATATTTGTGGTGGAAAAGAGATCTGGGCGCATTGAAACATTTGAGACAAAGCACCTACTTTGCATAGAGAGTGTGTCGGATACGTTTTAGATTGGGAACATCAAAACTGGTTCCTGGTGCAATGTATGGCCCCATGAAGTAGTTGCTGAATATAGATGATATTTAGATGGAATACCGAGAATGCAACCTACATTTCTTTCAGTGTTGGTGATTGGTTAGAGTATGTTAAAGAATACAATATTGTATTTTTAACCACGAATTTCTGAAACCTATTGAACCGTGCAGGAAAACTGCTTCCTTAGTCATGTGCCTTTTGCATAATAATAAAAAGTGTTTAGTGAGCTTCATGCAGTGTAAGCCACCCCTTAACATGAGTGAAAGCTACATTGATGGGCATATGTGGAGGGAGGAAGAGAGAGGGGGATTTCTGAGGCTGCTTGTCTGGTAGGAGGGTGGGAGTGGGAAGAAGCAGAGATGCTGAGATTTGGTTTTCATGAGGGATGGAGGGGGCTAGCAAGGAAAGTGAGGGATTGCATTTATGAATAGATAAGAATGGATGGATGGAAGAAGAGAGCAGTGTTGCAGGGGCTTACTCTTCACAGAGCAGCAGCCTAGGTGATATGTGTGAAGAACTGGATGCTACAGGATCTGTATATCTAGCTGGGGTCTCATATCTCCCTTCCACCCTCCCCATTTAGCTTTCACATGCAGTCCCCCAGATGGTGGTCCACCAGTCATTTTGAGTGAAAGTAATAAAACACATGATGGTCATTCTAGTGTCAGAGGGGTGTGTCCCATAAGAAGTCTCCTAAATGCCCTCCACGACACCGGACAAAGCATACCTGAACAGCAGACTCAAAATGGTCCCCCGCACCAGAAAGACCAGATTGGGAGTCCGCTCCTTCTCCTTCCTCGCGGCCAGAGCCTGGAACGGCCTTCCGCCCCACTTCAGAATGACAACATCGCTCCCCATCTTCGCAAGAAACCTCAAAACTGGCTCTTCGACAGACCCCCTCCTTGATGTACTGGAACCTGCGAACCCCCCCCCAGCTCCTTGAGACCCTTACGGGTGAGCAGTCGCACTTAACAAACACCTTGATTGATTGATTGAACCACAGTGAAGTACAATGAGACAATAAACAGCCCCAACAGGCTTTGCAAGCAGCAAATATTAAGCTGAACATAAAAAAACGAGTAAATTATTATAACATATTATGATTCAACACATTATTAATTTTGCTTTATACTGTAGAAAAGCATACAAATATAGATCAATACGTCCACTTATTAGAATTTAACAGTACTTAGCTGTAAAAATATCAGTGATATAATTAGTAATTTTATATAATTGGACCCTTGATTGTGTCAAAGAAGATCAACGAAAATATTGAATACTCCATGTTTCGGCACATTTGTTTTGCCAGAAGAAAAAAGCTTAATGTTAGAAGCAATTAGGACTGCCTGCTGGTTGAATGCTGAACAATAAGTCTTGCGATTCATTATGCCTTCTTCAATGGATTAGTCCCTCAATGAACCATTTAAATTCAATTTGAATGAAAGCACATCTTTTCTTAAATGCAAAAAACTACCAAAGTCAATTTAAACACATTTTGACACACTTTTTAATTGCCTTATATCCCTTTGATAGACGAGGTATGCAAACCCCACACTGATGAGAAACAAACCCCATCCCATGGTATGACTGGGGTTAAGGCTTACCTTACCAAGGAAAGCCTACCTCCCCCTGCCTGATTTAGCACCTTTCCCTAAGAGGAGCTTGTTTAACACATGCAACCCTCTTCACTAAGTGCTCTGGCACTAAATATCCGAGACTTTACACCCGCATTAAGCCTTATCCACCTGGCCTTTTCTGCTGGATAAACTGGTGCCCTGTGAAATCTGCAAAAAAAAAATTAACAAAAAACTAGAACTGGCGCAATGTCTGTAGGTCTATTTCATGACTGAAAATGTAAAACAGGATTATTGGCTTTGGAAATGCTTTTCTCGGTTGTGGGATTCGACTACTGGCTGTGTAGAGGGAATAGCCAGGCCTTCTTGAAGTTGCCCTTAAAAAAAGTGTTCCTCTGTTGTTTGTTGTGACTGTTGCCTGAGATGTAGGACAACAGCCCAGGGACACTTGAAGACCTTCGGATGCTCTCTTGCAACTGCCGCCTGAGAGTATTGAGGCTGGCCAGGTCTACTCCTGTAACCCGTAACAAGCGCTTGTGTTTGTTGTGGATTGTGACTTGTGCCTGGGGGTAGAGAGTCCCGCAAGGCCAGACTCCTGACATTCACATCAAGCTGTTTACATTCTTGTGGGCTACGACTGCTGACAAAAGATAGGGAGACCTGCCTTGCCTGTCTACACTCTTTCTAACCCAGCAGGTTTCTGTGTTTTGGATGTGACTAAAGTCTGAGACTCGGGAGGTCTCCGTGCCTGCTTGCCATTGCCTCATGAAGCCGCATTCTTTGTTGTTGTCTGTCTCTGCTCCCACAGAGAAGGGAGATCTGGGCCAGCTTCATGACAATCTCACCATTGTTCTCTGTTGTGAGCTGTGACTATTGCCCGAGAGCAAGGGGCTACCCAGGCATGCTCAGTGGCCTTCACAAGAAGCATTTTCTCTGTTGCGGGCTGCAGCAACTGCCTGAGAGTAGGGGGGTGGTTAGGCCCGCCATCATTGTTAATGTCCAGTGTTTCTGTCTTTTGTTTGGTGTGACTATTAGGTAAAGGTAGAGAGACCTGAGGTGCCTGCTTGCATTTATCTCCTCAAGATGTTTTCTTTGTTGTCAGCTGCAACTGTGTCCTGAGAGTAGGAGTAATGTTTACAGGCATGCACTACACATGTGTCCTCTTTTTTGGGCTGTAATATTTCCCTGAGAGATAGGGAGACATGCCAAGCATGATTGGTGACTACACAAGAAGCGTTTTGCTCTGTTGTTGAATGTGGCTACTTCTTGATGGGCAGGATAAGGGTCAGCACAGCCTGCTGTCCTCCTCAACAACTGTTTTTCTCTGCTGTGGGCTGTGACTACTGTCTGTGGGTGGGGAGATCTACCAGACCTGCTTGCTGTCATTCTCACAAACAGTTTTCTCTATTTGGGCTGTGACTATCGCCTTTGGGTAGAGAGTCCTACCTTGGCTGCTTGCCATCTTCTCAACAAATGTTTTTCTCTTCTATGGTTTGCAACTACAGCCAACAGATAGGGAGCCCTTCCAGGCCTGCTTGGCATCGCTCTCCAGAGGTGCGTTTCTTCGTTTTGTGATTTTGCTTCTGCCATTAGGTAGGAAGAACTGTTTACAGTTATTCTCAACAACCATTTTCATGTTGAGCCTGAGACCGCACATGCACTGCATGCGCTCTCGTTTATGAGGCATGTTGTTTACAATTAAGGATTTGAAGCACACCATTGCTTACCATTTGTTGGCTTCAGTGACACTCTTCTGTGCTGCTTCCAAATTGTCCAGCACTTCTGTTACTTTCTGTAAAGGATGGACAGGCACAGATTGATTGAACCAAATTAGTGCAGTCCGCTGCCTGAACTGTAATTGAGGTACAATTTTTCTCTCCCCTCCTACCCATCCCTTCTCTGTGTGGCTGCCCCATCTGATGCTCCCTCGTGTTGCTTTTCCCCTCTCCAGTTGTTGCTGCTCCCACCCTTCCGCCTCCCTTTTGTTGCGTCAACACCTACTTTTTTTACATATTGCACAGCAGGATAGGTGATGTGCTACATGGCTTTAAAAAAGTGCTATGACATGGTCAATGCTGGCCGCCTCACAGCACTGTTATTTAGCCTTGAGTTCAAGCCATGCTACAAAGCAGCTTGCACTGCTGTGCAACATGTCCAAAAAACACCAACAAAGGCAATAGATCTCGCATAGGCAAGACTTATTGACTTTGCCAATGCTTGTTGTCTGTTGAGGGTTGTGACTACTGCAAGTGGTTTGGAAGACGTACCAGCACTGCTTACTGTCATTCTCAGAAAGAGTTTTCTCTCTTGGGAGCATCACTTACTGCCTGTGGGTAGTGAGACCTCTTAGGAAACAGACATGGAACTACCTAATGAGCGGAGCAGCAGAACAGCGGGCCGCACAAATGGCTGAAGGGAAGAAGATGAACATAGAGGCAAAGCCAAACCCATTTGTCTCAGCTGATTCGAACGCTAATCTTTTGTGATTACAGGAGCGCTGAAAACAGGTAAAGCTGTCACTAGGGAGTCACCAGAATGGCATGGCCAAGGGGGTGACTGTTTCAAATCACAAACGATGGGAGATATTATTAGCAATGAAAAGTGCTTATAATGTTTGCTGTTGCGACTCACAAGTGTTTTTTTCATCAAACAGTTGACAGGGTGATCACTAGCATTGTGACTAGATGTGTGCAGTGTTCTGTAGGTCACCAATTCCCTGCTTTGTCTCGATAAGTAAACAAATTATATTTTCTATACATCCCAATCATGTCAGTCACACACCACACTCGACTCTTTCCATTTCCATGACATACTACACCTACACATTTCTCTAATTAGCATATAAGTAATCACATCAGACAGCTCGAGTGCTTTGATTCTACATTTAAGGCATTTGTGCGCTACACAAATGTTTGATAACATTGCTCAGGAAATGACACAAGACAGTAAGTGCTTGTTTGTCCATTTTCGGCAGTCTGAAGAAGCTCAAACATCTCAAGGGATTGTGGGAAGAAGACTTCAGAGGGCGGCGGGTGGTGAGGGGGGGGGGCGTATGTGGGGAAGGGCGGGAGAATGGCAAATCCCAGTTACTGAGTTCAAAGCTCCTTGACCACTTCCGGGCTCTGAAGAACATCCTTTCTCGCACTGAAAGAGCAGATACAAAGCCTTACTCAGCCTCACCTCCTGACATTGAGCTCGCGGGAGAAAGTTTCTTCTGACAACAAAGTTCATCACACTCTTTAAACAGTCCTCACACCTCTTCTCCTTCTTGTCAGCATTCCAGAGCAAGTACATGATATGCTGCTCAGCGCATGTTTTTAAAGTAATTTACAATTGAGTCTGACAGGTTTTAATCAGTGTAAACAAAATCCTCAGGTAACTTTTACCTTCATTGACACTTCCAAACCAGGGGCGGCTCCTCCGCTATGGCTTTTAAGCAGTGAGAAACATAAAATGACAATAACCTAGAGATGTTGTCATTTTATGTTTCTGTCCTTCTGCTTTGCGGCGGGCGAGGCTGCTCTGCTCCTCGAGCAGGGGAGGAGTGGTTTGCCCACTCCTAAGTGCACAATGGCTGTTTTGTAGGCCTACTCAGGCCCCCTAAACCAGTCATGCGCACTTCCCTGTTCTCCAGGCACGCTGCATTACAGCCTGCATGGAGAACATGCCCACTCATCCAGCCCCTAACTGAGAGCCGTGTCGCTGCGCTCAGACCAATCACAACACTTCATTTGTAGCGCTGTGTTTGGCTTAGGGGAGGGAGTCTGGCTGCCTGCTTCCCGTTCCTGTCGGGAGCAGGAAATCAAGAGCGGAGAAGAAGCGGGCCCCGGCCTCGAGGTTAGGGTTTAAACAAATTATTTTTTAATTCCGATCCCCCCATGAAACATCCCCCCTGCGCCCGGCCCGCCACCCACGAGCCATGCCGGCTACCACTGTTCCAAACCCAAGGAGACAAGAACGTGCAATAAAAGAACATTTTTAAAACCCATTTATTAATACTAATGTGTTGTGGGCCAATCTGCCAGAAGAACCTTCTTGCAACTAGGGCTGAAGCACTGCATCTAAAAGATATGCTTTGAGACTCAACCATTCATGTCATTGTAGTCCTGTGCATGCGCAGCATAAATGATAAATGGTATGTTCTGTTTCTACTGCTGGCTGTTTTTGGGTCGAGCTTCCGAGACCTGTTGTAATTTCTCTTGTGGGTTTAAAGCTATCCCCTTGCTTTTGATTTGTTTGCTTCAGTGTCCTTTGAAAATCCTTGCTTGCTAGTGGTCAGCCCTGCCTCTTTTTCTCTCCTTTCCCTCTTCTGTTCCTCTGACGCAGCAGGGACTAAGTACTGTGTCATTCTGCTAGCCCTCTTTATGTGTTCATTGGGGGACAATTTTTTGCTTGGTTTCCTGGTCTGTTACTGTTTGCCTGTGTTCAGCCTTGGAGCCATAGCTGCTTACATGTAAACATAGTGTTTCTCCCTCCCACCTCCTCTTAAAGCTACAGTTGTGTTAGTGTTGCCTACCGCGCCATGCTTCCTGCTCCGTTGATTGTATTTATTTAGCCTTTTTGCACTTGTGATGTCCACCGTCAGTTGGGCTTCTTTTTGATAGGATACTAATTTTGTTTTGGACTTTCTTTTAAAGGGGATTGAGCTTGTTGAAGTCTGTGTTCATTGTCATCTGAGTGGGCAGAAATATGCCTCTTCTGGGTGCCTCCTTAGACTATGAGTGAGGCGATCCCCGCCCACCAAGCTGTCTCTCCTCAGTCACAGCTCCACTCTGCTCTCCGCTGTCACCGACAGCTCAGCCCTCCCAGGGAAGCCCGTACACCCCCATGACTGTCTGACCGTCGGTAGCCATGTGCGCACCACAGACCACCTCACTGGCAACCTCACAGCCATGCCGACAAGCCCCCTCTGCACCTCACACTCTCCTTAGCTAACCGTGTTATTTCTCTGTGAAGCAAGCGCTTCTTCTGGCTTCCACTGCTACAAGACGTTAATGTATCCAGGGGTCAGAGGGGCATTGATTGCCCTACGTCACATATTTCTTAGTCAACACCTGGGGATCATATGAGCTTCCTGTAACTTTTAACCATTTGGTCACACTGTCCCCATAAACTGAAATGACTACATGCTTGTTTATCTATATGATTTGCTAATCGGGCCCACTTTTATTTTGATGCGTGAGCCTATCTTCTGTCCCTGTCCGACCCTGAGGGCATAAACACCTAAAATGGAATAATAACCGCATTTTAAACTACAACATGTTAAAATGTGTCTGAGCAACGCAATTCTGCCGTAATCCCTGTAGTCATACAATATTTCAGTGTTTCTCTTCACCTTGATATTACATTATTCAAAACTATTGTTTTATTTATAAAGCTTTTGTTTTAGTGTCTTCATTCGAACTAAAAAAATAATAACAATAATCCGACCCCACCGAGATTTTTCTTTGAAACACTATCCCCCTATAAAGAAAGAAAACAAATGTCTGTAACACGACGTATTTCAAAGTCAATGAGCCCTACAGTTCCCATCTAAACAAAATACGAAATATGTCAAAGAATAGGATGTTTTTTCGAATATTTCATTTCAAAAATCTTTTTTACACCAAATGTGTGCAACAATATTGCTCCATTTATATTTTTTTAATGCAATACTTGCGTATAATGGTCAGATGAGGCTGATTGTGTAGGAACGAATGAATTAGTATAAAAAAGGTGTTAAAATGAAATAAACAATGCAGACAAATAGTACATTTGTCTTACGCATCCTCAAAGACAATGGCCCAAGTTCATCTTGCGATGCAAATTATTTTTGCAATCACTGCCAGCTGACACCAAGTCATTAAGAAAGAAAGAGTCTGCGTGCATATGATTTCATATCATCATTGTAATAGAATTTATGCACATTGCACTGAAAGTGATGGATTCAAAAACACAGGCAGATGTTTCATTTACATAATCAAGAGGATGTAGAAGACGAAGGACAGTCTGGAAAGATCCGACAGTTCCATGAGTTTAACAATACTTAAAACCTGTTCTCGTTGACCTATGAAGCTCTTGCTGAGACAGAGGCAACATTATAACAGTGTTGTACATTGTGGGTTCATGGCTGATGTTTGTCAATGGGATGCTCAACTTCTCGATGGCTGTGATTTTAAGCACCACTAAAATGTTTAGAATATTACAGCATGATTATCCTATTTGTTTGTGTAGTAGATGTATACTATATAGGTAATTTTACATGAGACTCTAGAATACATTTTTTACTTGCAAAATGTTTGTAAAACATTATTCCTGGACAATGTTTCTTTTCAAAACACCAGTAATGAAATGTGTATGTGTGCACGTGTGCGTGGGCATGTATAACCCACACTGTGAGAACCAGATTAGTCCTCATAACGTGGGTAAACCCTGACAGGACCAGAAAAACACTATTTTTGTGAGGAGGCATTAGGAGGACTTCTCCTGGTAGCGTATTTAGAATTTTCGAGTTAGGGTGTCAAAAAACTAAAAGTACAGTTATATTTGCCTTCATCAGCTTTATAATCTACCTTGATATCAAAGAGGATGTGGAGGTAAAATAGTAAATACACACTTCATTATGGTCAATGGCTGTTCTTCATAATAATAGGTATGTTATGTTGCATTGTGTGTGCATGCATGTGTGTTTGTCTGTGTCTGTGTGTGTGATTTCCTTTCAAGTCTAAGATTGTTTCATGAGCAACATATGGCTGCTCACCGGCCTAAGCAAGCCTTTTAAACTAGTAATGCAAGACTGTGATGTTATCTGTGGTTTATTTATGACTTCACTTTCCCCCCTGCATAAGTGTCTACTGAGAAAGAGGTGTTTCTATTGTAACTCAGCAATAGCACCTGATTGGTGTGTTCATGCCAGTATCATTGTGCCATTGTAAACTGAATGATGAAGAAGTCAAAACTCAGTATACATGTTAGGCAGCTTTTAATGTCAACCAGCTACTGTGCAACATGATTCACGATGACAGCAAATCAAACAAATGACTTCTTTGGAACTTACCTCAAGAGTGTGTCAGTCAATCTAAAATGGAAATATCCCTCTTTGTCATTCAGGATACCTAGATTGAGTTGCCGCTGAGCCCACTCATCCTGCTGAGAATCAATAATGCCTTTATATAAATCAGCGAACAGCAAGTCATCAGTGTGAAAGAAAGAAGCAAAGCTTACACCTGGTGTCAGAGTTCTGGTCAGCATTGTATACAAGTGATAGCATGGGTACCCTGGCTCAAGACTTCTTAGAGTTTCTGAATTCCCCAAATAGTAAGATATAAACCCAGAGGCTATAAATATGCTCATGACAATTCTACAGCTCACCGAAAGATCCTGCAAATTGTGCATGGGTTTAGAGTGGTTATAACCATTCTTTATGTGAGTAGAATTGGGAAAATTGAAGCTAATTGATCAAAGTGAATACTGCAATGATTGGAAAATGTAAGGATAGCACTCAAGTTGCTAAAAATATTCATTGGTTGTCTTATAAATTCTCATTTTTCTGAGGAAGATAGTGACTACTTTATGAACATGTTGGGGAAACACCGAAAACATTGGTTGGACACATCACTGTGACAGCATTGAATAATACTTTGTAAATCCAGAGAATCAGTTTTATGTAACGAGTGGAAAACTCAAAATATTTGCAACTCTCATGGTTTTCATACTTTAGCTTAGTAGAGACAATATCAGTCACCCTCACGAAGAAAGGGAGTAGCATTATTGTGGCCAGTGTACAGTGGGAAAGATATAGTGTGTGAAGGACAGAATAGTTAGTGGGAAAGAAGTATTCCCTGCCTTTGGAACAAGGCATTTTCTCAGTTGTAGGACAAGAGAGAAGTACAAACTGTCTCTGTGATACTGATGATTTCATAATAACTTTTTTAGGTTATTGGTGAGGAGACAAATCAATTACTTTGATGTATCTTTTGTTTTTGGATTAACAGTTTGAGATTAGTATAAGATCTGAAATTATTGAGAATGCAAAATAGTTTCCTGATAAAGCAGCACATTACAATGATGATGATTGTTAGTGGATATAACAAAAAAATTACAAGCGAGTTAAGAAACAATAATAAAATCTGAATATATTATTGGAGTAGATTCTGAATTTTGTTTACAATCAAGCACAAGGAGCATGAAACAAAAGTTACAGAAGAGGGTGAGCAATAGTTAAATAATTAGGAAAAACTGCAATTAACGGTGTAAGCAAATGGTGGCAAAGTGTGTAATATTGAAGGGCATTTGAAAATAAGGGCTAACAGATATAGAACACCAATAATTCTAAACTTAATTCATTTTATGTGAGCAAATTGAATTTCTGGACGTTGACCATCTAGAAGTTGTACTCTGATCAGAGCATCAGCTATACACAATATAGTTGTCAATGAGAGGAGTCTGGAATACTTGGAACGCTAGAGAGGAAAATAATAGGGACCAGCCTGCACTGGATCCACCCGTCTTGCCAAATGAAGTTAAAAAAGTTTGAATTGTCACCACCTCTCTACCAAGAAAAATACATGGAAGCCTCACATGCCACATTCCCCATCAATGCTGTTACTCAGCATCTACATGTGGAACCTTGCAGATGTTACAGTGAAGTAGAAACTAAAATTGCAAACATATGATGATATTGTGGACAGCCCAAGGCATTGTACCAAGATCACTGCATACCTACAGGTCACCCAGTTCTGGGTTAAATAAAACTATTTAAACCTCAGTGAGTTTAAGGCACAAATTTAATAACAGGTTACACATCCCAAGACATTGTTACTGTTCAGTTGACCTGAAGAACTAAGAGTTGCCCATTACCAATGTGGATTCATGACAAACCGATGAATCCAGTTTAACTAAATTTCCTCCTTTAAGTTACACATCACAGCAGCGCTGAAAAACAAAAATGACACACTCATAAATCTCAGATGGATCTCTGTGGTATGTCTCTATGTAGGTATGTAGCCACCCCAGTTTTGATACAGACATATGCAAATGTATCTTGACCATGCTCCTCATGGGAATAGTCCAGCCCGAAATGCCAGGCCACGTCCTCCCTGGACCAGAAACAAGCATCCTGGGTCCAGTTTCCAGTTATCACCCCTCATCAGCCAGATTAGATTGAATCCAATGGAATTGCGAGCACGGGACCCAAGTTTAGGCATACTCTTCCCACTATAGCAACTTAAAAAGATGATGGACGGAATGCTGAACGTTGTCAAACATTCACCCCAGTCACCGATCTCTGTTAAATCAATTGTTATTTTGCTCACGATGCCACCCCAGTTTGCTCAGGTATCTAATACACATTATGACAAATTGTATTTCCCTTAGATAAGGCACATGGCCATGCATATAGCCTCCATGGACACCATGTTCCAAACACTAAAAATGTAAGCATAAAATGAAACTATATAATAAAGAAATAAAGAATAAAAAATATAAGAAAATAAACAATAATCAGTGATGATACAAAATATAGCATATACATAGGTTAATAAATATCTAAAGGGAAAAACAATTGGTTATAATGTGCATTAGGTACCTTTTACATTGCTTTATGGTCTTGTATGTTTATTGTCCATTTGGGCATTTGATATGATTGCTCCTTTGAATCATGACGGGTGTGATTAATAAGTTTTGCCCATTGTAGTTTTTAATGTGACTAGGCTATTGAGCTGTATGCCACATGGAAAACATCCCTGAATGTTGTGCACTATGTATGTGATATTAAATGTATTTGGCTGCTTTAACCCCTTCGGTGCTCATGACGGAACGGTTCCGTCATGAGCCACGGTTGAGCTGTGCTCATGACGGAACCGTTCCGTCATGACCACGCCCGCGCAAGATTCCGTCAGCACAGCGGCGGAATCTGCGCAGCATGGAAGGGGTTAATTAATTTTTTAATTCAAGCCCCACAACGTGCAATGTTATGCTTGGATATTGAGAAGAGATCGCACCAGTTGTGATCGGGGGATGGATTTTCTCTATGTCCGTTGATTGTCTTCACAGCAACTGATTTATATTTACAATTTCTCATTTTTCCCACATGTTTTGCTTATGGAATGATGAATATCTTGTTTTGTTACGTTTATGTTGAATTATATATCTATCTATATATCTATATATCTTTATCTATATATATATATATATATATATATATATATATATATATTCACTGGAAAAACCATAGGTTTCAGGGGCGTTATAGTTAGCTGGACTTTTCACTTGTACAAAACCATTGAAATTCCCCCGTTATAGTTAGTTCAGCTAACTATAACTCGCGCGCCCGCAATGCACTGCTGATGACGTCACATATTACATCACTCATGACATGGTCAGTGACATCACTCATGACATCACTGATGACATCTCAAATGACATCACTGATGACATCATCCAGTGAATGTGTGTTTTTCTGAAAATTAAATATGTTTTATATATGTATATCTCAAGGTCGATGGAAGAATAAATGGGTATATAAGTGTCTAAATGGATGATTTGTTTTTGAAAAATTGATTGTGTAACTGACTGATTAAGTGTATCATAGTGAATACATGGCTTAGTGAGTAATGTTTAAATATGTAAATATCTGTATCAGTCTCTCACTTTGTGTATAAGTGGCTGCATGGGTTGGTGAGTAGCTACATGGGTGTCTATATAGGTTATTAGTTGGTTTTTTGAGTATCAGTCTGAGTGTCTGCATGGTTCGGTGCGGGGTATTACGTAGTGCATAGGTGCATGAATGAGTGACTCACTGTTTGTATGTGTTGAAGACAACATGTGCGCAGGACTGTATGGGTGGATGAGTGTGTGTATGGGTGTGTTAGTGAGTGAATGACTGTCTCAATAGTGACTTTATGAGTAACTACATATGTTTTAAACTAGTATATGTGACTATTGGTGTATATATGTGAATATATGTGAGAGTGAGAGATTGAAAGAGTTCCTGTATGAATAAGTATGTGTTTCAATAAGTGATTGTTTAAAAGACTAAGTATATGTAAGTTTCCGTAGAAGTAAGTGTGGTGGTGTGTGTATAACTGTATATGCAAGTAAATGTATGTTTGATTCTTTATTAGCATGAGTGACTATGTGTGTGAGTAACTCTATGGATGAGTGGCATTGTGTAACAGGATGTATAGGTGTATGAGTACATATGATGAGTGAGTACATGTATGAGTGACTGTATAGGACTGTTGGTGAATGAGTGGATGTGTATGTGGATCTTAGAATTACTGAAGAGGTTGTTGTAACTGGTATTGGTATGTCCATTGTTTTGAAAATTTTAGTCTCTATTTTTGAATGTGTGTATCAAAGGTTATATTAGGGTGAGAGGAGGTCTGCCAATCTATCACAAGGATGATGTCATCAGTGATGTCATCAGTGATGTCATTTGAGATGTCATCAGTGATGTCATGAGTGATGTCACTGACCATGTCATGAGTGATGTAATATGTGACGTCATCAGCAGTTCATTGCGGGCGCGCGAGTTATAGTTAGCTGAACTAACTAAAACGGGGGAATTTCAATGGTTTTGTACAAGTGAAAAGTCCAGCTAACTATAACGCCCCTGAAACCTATGGTTTTTTCAGTGAATTTCTGAGGTTTTTTAAATGCTAATTCCTAACTATAACGTGCCTGAAACCTATGTTTTTTTCTGTGAATTTCAAAGGTTTTTTAAATGCTAATTTCTAACTATGCCTACAGAGATAGGACATGTGAAGAAAGAAGAAAAAATGCACAGAAAGAAAAAAAAGTGCAGAAAGAAGCAACAGAAGTCCTCAAAGACGAAGAAAAGTGCAGGAAGAAGGATAACGTGCAGAAAGAACAAAAAGAAGAGCAGAAAGAAGCCTTGTTGCAAAATCATCCTGTACCCTCAACTTTTTCAGACAGATACTGGTGGTAACTGAGTCTGACTAACCAGTCCTAGAGCCAGTGCTATGTTAAAAGACACTTAGAATACAGTGAAAACACCTACATACACTAGGGAACATTATGCGTTGGGGTCCCCCTGTGATTAGCATGACCTCCTCTGTAAGCCCCTAGTATATAATAGGGCAGGGGGATTAAAACTACCTCTTAAAATGGGCCACAGGGCGTTTTTGCACAAGTTAACTCAGGCCCCGTCCCCTCCCTTCACCACTGTGTAAACACGCCCTGTGTCCGTTTTTAGTTGGGAGATTAAGTTCATTTGAATCCTGAGGGTCCCTAGGGTCCAACTAGCCCACTAGGTACCTCCAGTAAGTGCCACAGAGCTGCGTTGCAGAGAGGTGTAAAAAGTGGCACGGCCTGGACCACCTCTCTGCAATGCAGCTCAGTGGCGCTTAATGGAAGCACTTGGTGGGCTAGTTAGCCCCCAGGGGCCCTCAGGATTGAAGGTAAATGATCCCCAATTTAAAACGTGCCATAGTGCGTGTTTGCACACGTCACCTCACGCCCCGTCCCCTCCCTTCACCACTGTGTAAACGCGCCCTGTGGCTGTTCTAAGTTGAGAGATTAAGTCCCCTTGAATCCTAAGGGTCCATAGGGTCAAACTAGACCACTAGGTACTTCCAGTAAGCGCCACAGAGCTGCGTTGCAGAGAGTTGTAAAAAGGGGCTTGGCCTCAGAACACCTGTCTGCAGCACAGCTCCCCGGTGCATACTGGAGATGCCTGTTGGGCTAGTTGGCCCTCAGGGACCCTCAGTATTGAAGAGGAATTAATTCCCCAACTTACAACTCGCCAGGGGGCGCGTTTGCAGAGTGCTGCAAGGAGGGGGCGTGGCCTCCGGCACGATGCCAGTCTTTTATTTATTTTATTTTTTTAAGAAGGGGGGCTGTGTGGTTCCCCTTCTTATTCTCATTTATTGGCCCTGATGACCCCATCCCCCAGGGCCTGTCTCCTAATTATATTTTTTTGAGAAAAAAAATTTGAAAGGGTGCCGCGTGGCCCCCTTCCCAAGGCCTTAATCGGCCCCAGGGACCCCAATCCCCAGGGCCGGCCACTGTTTTTTATTATTTTAAAAAAATATATATTTATAGACACACCTAGGACATGCTGGACAAACCGTACGTACCTATCACCATGACGATTTGCGTGATATTCATTAAAAGGCAACTATGCATACAATGAATCCACGTGAAATGTATTTACACCACTAGTGAAGCTCTGACATGTCTGATGCCCTACCGTGCCTAATCCCGGTAGACACCCTTGTTGTTTTTTTATACAAACATGGGTAGCTATTGACGGGCACATTTAATACACACGCACACCAAGCCATTCAAAGGGGATTCAACAAAAATTCGACCAAAACTATGCAAGAAACCCCCCTCACGGTTAATAAAACACACATCCACTGCCGGATGTGTAATACTTTTTATTTGACTCTCTGGAAAGGGGACGAACATCACTTGAGAGTCACAGCGCGCTCCTGGCAGAGCCCGATGCTGTGTTACACCCACCATTGCCTGCCGAGTGCCACACACCTCTGTGTTGTATTCCACTAGCTAGTGCATATGCTATGACACTCTCTAGCCCATGTGCACTGTAACACCACCCCGTGAATATGTCATGCCACACTTGTCTTCGCACGGGTTATATTGCCCCATCTAACGTGCCTTCCTCGATGCCTATGTTATAACGCACAGTGCTATGCCATACATATTACAATCTGGGATCCATATCTTTGTCACAGTGCATATGCAACGTTACACTCCCCAGCACATATTTTATATTACAACTTTAGAGACTAGTTAGGTTACACAACACTGCCCTGTGCATATTACACTCCAAGGCGCATATCGCATAGCACGCGCTAGTGCCTGTGCTATCTCGCGCTCTCCAATGAATCTGTCACTGCGCACAATGAATTGCATATTATATCACGCCCGGTTCATCTTATATCACACTTTTTGGTGCATAGTTTATACCATACACTATATCTAGTTTTCATTTTCAATCGTGCTCTCAGGACTATGTTCTATATAACACTGTGTGCACCTTCCCTTTTCACGGGCATTACATTTTGCGATAGAGGGTGGAGGGTCAGGGGGTGTTTCTGCCAAGTGAGCCCGGAGTCATAGTCACAAACGTCCTCTTCTTTCTGAATAAAAGTGAGATTATGCTGCATAATTGTTCATATTTTAAGTAGTTCGCACAGACACGCGTTTTAAAAACAATAAAGTTCCTAATACCCGCCTTCTCTGAACAGTTAGCTTGCTGCCCCATCCCCCTCCTCCCTATCCTCTGTTGTGTGAATCCATGGACTAGCCTCCTCCCTCCTGCCTTGCATGGTCTGATGTGCTGCCACTGCCCTCAATTTAGTATGATGTACCAGTCCACTCCTCCTGCCCTCCATTGCCCAATTCTATGCCCCATCATTGACCTCCTGCTTAAACTCTGTGCTTAGCTTGCTGCCCCTATTCTCCTTCCCCCTGCCCTCCGATGTCTTTGTGCATGCCCCTGCTCCATCCTTTTTGCCCACCATGTTCCATGGACCTGCCACTCCTATCTACTCTGAGTGTTCTGTTGAGCTGCCACTCCCCTCCCACCTGCCTAGCATTGTCAGATGACTGTAACCTGTCCCTGCCACCTCCACCCTGCCTGTCCACATGCCATGCCCCTATCCTCTTCCTCCTGTCCTACATGGTCCATTGTACTGCCACACCCTTCTGCCCTCCCTGGTCTGTTGTGCTGCAACTGCTCCTCCTGCCTGCCCCGTGTGGTCTGTTGTGAGGTCCCTTCCCCTGAACTTTCTTGTCTTTGCACAGGTCCTGACCCTCCCTTCTATCCTCCATCGTCCTTTGTGCATGCCCCTGCACCCTCCTTCTTGCCCATCGTAGCCATTGTGCTGCCACTAACCCTCCCACTTGCCATGCATGGTCTTCTGTGCTGCCATGGCCCCTCCCACCTTCCCTGTGGGGTCAGTTAGCTGCCCTTGACCCCCTCCCACATTCCTTCCATGGTCTGTGTGTATGCCATCACAGTTTCACTCTTGCTCTTCATGGTGTGTCTTGCTTCTAGTGCCCATCCTGCCTGACCTCCATGGTTATCTTGCTGCTCCTGCCCTGCCCCCTTACCCCCAGCCCTCTGTTTACATGTGCAGACCCCTACTCCCTCCCTCCTGGCTTGTCTGTTCCATTGTAATGCCCCTGATCCGTCCCTCCTGCCCTTTATGGTCTGTTATGCTGAAAATTTCTCTCCTGTCTGTCCATTATGGTCAGCTAGCTACCATTGCCTCTTGCCCCTCTGTTCTCTGTTGTCCATGTGCATGGTCCTGTCCCCTCCCTCTTGCTTTCTATGGATTGTTGTGCTGCACTCCCGTCCCGCATGCCCTGTGTGGTGTATTGTGCTGCTGCAATCCCTGATGCCTGCCCTGCAGGGTCAGTTTTGTGCACCTCTCCATGTCCCTCCTGTCCTCTGTTATCCAAGTCCATGTCCCTACCCCATTTCCTTCCATGATCCAATGTACCATACTTGCGAACATTTTGAACTTGGTAAGAGGGAGATTTTGAAAAAAAACTGGGGTATTGATTTTCCCCTTTGAGTTACATTGAAAAAGAGGAGATTTTAGACAGGAGACAGATCAAATAAAGCCCATTTGAGCTTAAAAACATTGGACGTTTCCTGGCTGAATCGGGTCTGTTGGCATGTATGGTTGTACTACCATTGCCTCTTCCTTGGAGTGGAGAGGTGTGGCTCACTAGTTAGAGGCGGAAGACCTGTAAGTAGAGAATCGGCCAGGGACCAGGGTTCAATTCCCGACGTGGCAGGGTCGTGGACCAGGGTCAAAACGGACTTGATAATTCTCGTCTCGGTACCTACTCTAACCAGGAACACACTCGGCAACTCTGGGCATAAAGCTTGCCTCATCTCTACAACGGCCCGCCGGGGATGCCTGGTTTCACCTTGGAGATACCCAGAAAGGGACCATCTCACAGGGATAGCCAGGACGGGTTCCCCAGCGGTCTACAGTGCCGGGACGCCCCGTTGCTGGGGTAGCTGTGTGCTTTACAAGTCTACAACATTTACATTCCTTCTGCCCACAATGGTCTATTACATTGCCACAGCCTCTCTTGCAAGTCCTGTATTGTTGGTTTGTTGCCCCTGCCCCCCTTTCCACTGCCCTCCATAGTCTGTTGTGCTGCCACGGCCCTTCCTGCCTGCTCAGTGTGGTTAAATTGTTGCCTCTGCACCCTCCTACCTGCCTTCAATTTTCAGAGTCCGTGCCCCTGGCCTCTGTCTCTCAACCGTATCCTAATGAACAACTAGATTGCTAACATTCTATATTTATTACAAAAGTGTGGAACGCCTGACGTCATCTTGATGTAATCAAAACTGTAATACCTAGAGCATTTCCTTTAGTAATTACATATATGAGAGGGTCTTATTTGCATCAAAATTATGGTTAGTGCTCTAAAAGACTAAAATAAGGACATATTTTCTGAGTTTTCAAATAGCGACAAAGCACTTTTAAATTATTTGTTATCTTTATGTTTTTTTATCCAGTTGACCACTTGATTAAATGTTGCACTTAGGGGAGAGGATGTGGTGTTACTTCCAGAACTGCAGACTTTGCAACTGGGGAACCAGGTTGGAGTTTCTGCTTCAGCTCGACATTCTGTTTTTCTGGTCAAATCACTTAATCTCCCCATGTCTACAACCAAAATGAATTTGTTCTTGTGTGATGTAACCAATGCTCATGTAAAGCACTCCAATACCTGACAAGTCTGCACTAAATAAAACTGCAAAAACACAAAATAATAAGTGTTTTGCACACTTCTGTCATTGGGCTATATTTGGGCTACATCTGGGTGATTTTGGGCTACATTTGGGCTCTTTTGTCTCCGGTGGCCATCTTGGGAGATTTATTTGTTATGAAGTTTCCTAATTTCCTCATTTACTGCAGTCTCCTCAGTAGGAAATACTTTCAGTTTTTTACTTTGATTCCATCAAGAAGGCATTCAGATGTGTCACACATTTGCCATAAATTCAGAATGTTAGCACTCTTTTTGCTCATTAGATCACTGTAGTAAAGCTACTGCTCACCAGGGAAGTCTGCTGCTGGTATTGAAAGTGCATGTTTCAGTCTGCATGTCAGAATTTTTTAATGAAATAGAAGAGGATTTGAGAGGTCACTCAAAATGTGCCCTAATTTTTCTTTCTGCAGCACTAGTCATACTTTCTATGGAAAAATGAACCCCCTCATTTTGTTCCTTTTTAAATTAAATGTTTTAAGAGTTACCACTTTAATCCAATCAAGATGGCTTCAGGTGTGCCATACGTTTATCATAAGTAGGACTGTTAGCGCTCTAGTTGTTCTTTGGAACACTCTGGGAAGCTGCAGTAGAACACAAAGGAATCAACTGACAGTCTCTGCCCTTGTTGGATGTACATGTTTTACTGAGAATGTCAGACTTCATTCTCACATGACTGAGAAAGATAATGTGAATTTACAGAAAATAAGCTCTCAGTTTAGCTTATAGATCACCTTCCAAACCTCTGTGGGAAAAGCATGAGAAAATATTTTTCTCTCAATCATGATATCTCAGCAGAAGGCTTTTTCACATGGTGAAATCACCTTAGAACATACCACAATTCCTAAAATGAGTATGGTACCATCAACAAATGATTTATAATGTAACTAAAGTCTTAAAACCTTCTATTAACTGCAATGCTTTTTAATGAGGTGCTATCATGTATATTGGTCCCAAGATGGCTGCCAACACTTCTTGGATGAAGTGCTGACAGCCAATCAGATCTCAGGATGAGATGTGTGGTTAGGCTCCGCCCAGATATGTATGTGATTTTACTTTTGATTTTCTCAGGAACTACTGAACAGATTGACACCATATATGCAAAAGGCACATCCCTGAGCTGAGGACTACCTCTCTGCCAAATTTCAAGTAATTCTGTTCAGCCGTTCGGGCTGTACCTTGGACTAAAGTTCCCTATGGAAAATTGCATGGGAAAAACACGTTTTGGGACCCCCCTTTTTTCTCAGCCCCCGCTTGACGAATCCCCCCGAGACTTTCAGGGTAGGAGCGGAGCGGAGCGCCCCACTTATTTTGAAGATTTTGCGAGGATTCGTCAACCGGCGCCAAAGTTATTCCAAATAGAATGTTGCGGATTTCCTATGGAAACACGGTCCTAACTATAACTATCTACTGGCGACCGCCAGTAGATAATATATATATACATATATATATATATATATATATATATATATATATATATATATATATATATATATATATATATATATATATATATATATATATTACCTACTGGCGGTCGCCAGTAGGTAGTTATAGTTAGGACCACGTTTCCATAGGAAATCCGCAACATTCTATTTTGAATAACTTTGGCGCCGGTCAACGAATCCTCGTGAATTTTTCAAAATAGGTGGGGCGCTATGCTCCGCTCCTACCCTAAAAGTCTCGGGGGGATTCGTCAAGCGGGGGCTGAGATAAAAGGGGGGTCCCAAAACGCGTTTTTCCCATGCATTTTTCCATAGGACCTTTAGACACAGCTACAGCCCGAACGGCTGAACAGAATTACTAGAAATTTGGCAGAGAGGTAGTCCTCAGGTCAAGGAAGTGCCTTTTGTAGGTTTGGTGTAAATCTGTTTAGTAGATTCTGAGAAAATAGCCTTTAAATCAATATATATATCTGAGCCAGCTTACGGTGCGCTTACGGTATGCTTACCGTACGCGTACGGTGGCGTGCGCGAGCCCGATTCTGATTGTCTCTTAGATCTTAGTAAACATTCGAATCGGCCGAAACCAGGAAGCGGCGGCCGCCATTTTCTCTCTCGCACTGAGAGTGTGGATTAAAATACAAAGCACAAAAACATGTAAAGGGGCTGTTTGGACAGCTCCAAAACACCTAGCCATGTTGACGGAGTCCCCAAAGATCCCCCAAGGCCAAAAACGGAATTTTTATTTTTTCGCTAATTTCGCCGATTACGCTTACCGTACGCGTACGGTAAAAAAATATAAAAAAAAAAAATTATCCACACTCTCCCCACCCCGTGTGCAAATGGTGCCCGAAGGGCACCATTTGTGCATGGCTTTTAACAGGTGTGAAAAATTAAAATATTACATTTCAAAACGAAGTGCATCATATGTCCTCCATGTGCGCACGGTGCGCGAAGCGCATCGTGCGTACATGGCCCATCTAGCGTAACGTGGGCACGCGGTGCGCGTAGCGCACCGTGTGCCCACCGTGCGTGCACGGCACTAACTGCGTAAAGTGGGCGCACGGAATGAACTGCGTTAAGTGGGCGCGCACGCCACGAATGGCGTAAAGTAACTTAGCATTTAAAAAACCGTACAAATTCACTGAAAAAACCATAGGTTTCACACACGTTATAGTTAGGAATTAGCATTTAAAAAACCTTGCAAATTCACTGAAAAAACCATAGGTTTCACACATGTTATAGTTAGCGGAAATTTTACTGATAAAAAACCAATGAAATTCCCCCGTTATAGTTAGTGCAGGCAACTATAACTCACGCGACCGCAATCTTCTGCTGATGACATATGTGTCTTTATGAAAAAAAAATATTTGTAATATATGTATAGCTAAAAATTTATGGAAGAAGACATGGGCAAATAAGTGTCTAAATACAGTATTAGCATCAGCAGAGGATTGCGGTCGCGTGAGTTATAGTTGCCTGCACTAACTATAACGGGGGAATTTCATTGGTTTTTTATCAGTAAAATTTCCGCTAACTATAACATGTGTGAAACCTATGGTTTTTTCAGTGAATATATATATATATATATATACATATATATATTACCTACTGGCGGTTGCCAGTAGGTAGTTATAGTTAGGACCGATTACCCATAGGAAATCTGCAACATTCTATTTGGAATAACTTTGGCTCCGGTTGATGGATCATCATGACATTTTGAAAACTGGTGGGACACTCCGGTCTGCTCCTATCCTGAACGTCTCGGGGTGATTCGTCAAGCGGGAGCCGAGAAAAAAGGGGAGTCCCAAAACATGTTTTCCCCATGCAATTTTCCATAGGAACCGTTAATCGCAGCTGCAGCCCGAACTGCTGGAATTACACGAAATTTGGCAAAGGGGTAGCCCTTGATTCACACTTGTGCCTTTTGGTTAAATGGTGTAAATCCGTTCAGTAGTTGCTGAGAAGATCAAAAGTAAAATCATAGATATATCTATGGCCTCGGAGGATCCGCGCACCCTATGCGCTCCCAGCGCGCACCCTCCTGATCACAAGCTGCATTGGCTGTCAACACTCCAAACCAGGAAGTGTTGGCAGCCATTTTGTGCCTCTGTAGAAGCGAGGCTCAAGAAATCAGTGGATGAAGTGTGCAAAATGTAGAAAGGGGGCAGGGTAGAAATACCCTAACCCTCTTGACCTGCTTAGGGGTCCCCAATTTTTGTTTTTTGTTGTTGAGAAAATGGCAAAATGCGCGCTGGGTGTGAGGATCCTCCCGTAAAAATAAAAATAAAACGAAGGGCGGGCTCACACGCTTCTTTAATAATTAGCCCCCCGGCGGGCCAAATCCCGGGGGCATAAAACATAAAATTTGATGGGGGGCCCAGGGGGCCCCCCAGCCCCGGGGACTGCCACCCCCCCGGGGCTACAAAATAAATGGGTGGGGGGGCTCAAAGGCCCCCCCAAGCCCCGGGGATCGCCACCCCCCAGGGCTTATTATATTGTGGGAGGGGGGCCACGTGGCCCACCTCCTGGAGCTGTCGATGGCCCTGGGGACCGCCACCCGCCAGGGCCGGCTCCTGCAGTGTCTCAGGGTGCCCACCCCCGGGACACTGCTGTTTGCTATGGCAGGGCGTGAGCCGAGGCTCCCGCCCTGTCATAGGAAACTTGGTTTGGTTTGGATTTTGAAAGAGAGAGCAGGAAACCTGCTCTCTCTTTCAAAATGCAAACCATATTGCTTTACCACACGGGGAGCTGCATGTTAGCAGCTCCCCGTGTGGAAAAGCAATGCCGGCTCCCGAAGGACGTGGGGAGCCGGCTGGGGCCATGGGGGCATTGGGGTTCCCCCCACGGTCCCCAATGTTGTATATAGGCCCTGGGGGATAGGGTCACCGGGGAGAATAGAAATTAGTGTTAGGTGCAAATTTTTTTTTTACGATCAAATTAGGAGTTGCGCACCCAGCGCGGCGCTCAGCGCAGCCCCCTGGTGTGCACGCATTGGGTGCACGACTCCTCTCGCGCTGGGTACACGATTCAATTCAATATATTCTGAAAACAGCAAAAGAGGCAAAGACAATAATTTATAAAATGGTAAAATTATGTTGTGTTGTAAAAAATATAATATTATATATTATAAATGTATTTGTTCTTCTCTTTCAGAGATACTAATTCTAAAATTTGAAATTTTCAGAAATTTAAATTACAAAAAACAACTGAAAAAAATGTGTAGCTTTTTTTCTATTACTGTGAAGGTAAGTTTAACTAAGTATTAATATGCACAATGGGCTGTGTTTGCACACTGATGAAGAAAGGGGGGATAGACGGAGTAGATATGTGTGGAAAGGTGCTCAGTGGGCATTTTAAGTTACAGGATAAAGTTAACATGAATACTGAGTGTCCCTGGGGCCCACTAACCCACCAGATATGTGCAGAAAGTGCCAAAGACTTGCATTGGAGAGAGGTATAAAATGGGACATGGTTTTAGAGCACCTCAGTGCAATGCAGCTGTATGGTGTTCAATGGAGAGGCATGGTGGGTTAGTAGGGCACAGGGACTTTCAGAATTAAAAGACACTAAATTCCTCAACTTAAAACACGTCACAGAGTGTGTTTGCAGATGTCACATCAGGCTCCATCACTTCCCTTCAAAACTCTAAAAACATGTCCTATCACTTTGCCAAAACCTAAGTACTTATAAATGTATCTTCTTCTCTCTTTGCAGTACTGAAATTACTCTATTTATTAGTCATATAGTTAAGGATTGGCCTAGCCATTAACCCTAGTACAAGTTATTTTCTTTATATACTATGCAAGCAGATCTGCAAGAAGCTACAAAGTATTCATAAATGTAAATTTGATACATGTATAGTGGAATTTTTGAGCCCAAGACCTGCTGAGGCGGGGAATTGAACCCTGGTCCCGTGCTAGACCTCTGCATCAGGGTCTGCCACTCTAATCATTGAGCCACACTTCTCCTCTCTTCACCATGGTCAACACACCTAGTTATACCTATGTAGTTTTGGAATCTCCCTGTCATAGGATATCATGTGACCTGAAAAAAAAAGATTTGATTGGTTCATAATATTTCCCATTCTACCTATTGAAGCACTGCAATCTTTTCAATCATTCTTCTTTGAGCATCTTTGGAGACATAACTCTGTGCTTACCTTCTATCATTCTTCTGCAATTTTTCAAACAATGTACTACCAAAATGTTCTTATTGTAATAGTCTGCCAATACCTAAGTACTTATGTGGCAATTTTAGAAGCATCCTGTGCCAAAAATATGTAACTTTTTGTAACATAGTTATAGCGCAAGACACTCTTTCATATTTAAAAAGAGAGGAAAAGGCACTCTGTGTACCTTTTCTTCTCCATGTAAATTCGACCTCATCATACACACCACTTTGCGTTGAAAGGGTGTTCTATAGGTGTTGCTGTGCGTGATTGCACAGAACACTCATAGAACAAGACACATCTACAGATTTATCATAAATCATAAATCTGGACATGTGTGTGAATGCTGCACCATCCTCCAATTGGTGTAACAAGGCACAACAAGGAGAATTGTTTTCATTTCTCCTCATTTTTTCTCTTGCAATATATGCTACAATGCTCAGCATACATTGAAGGAGAAAAATGCCTTTACTGATTGTTTTTGTGCAGGAAGGTGTGTCTTCCTGCACAAAAACAAACTCCACATGACACAGATATCCTTGCACCATGGTGCAAGGGTGCCTGTGTCACCACACGGCTGCAGTTTAAGCAGCAGTGCAGAGGGAAGCATAGACTTGCAACATATTTATGTACATATGTTGCATCCCTGTGCTTCAGAAGTACCACAGCACACTGCAGCTAAAGAGTTTACAGTGTGATGCTGCAGCACTTCCTTATAGTTCTGCACTTATACATTCACCATACACTACTAATGCATTCTTTCAGTCAATTATACACTATGCATACATTCAACCAAACTTTCACACATTAACATACAAACATAGTTCTTTCTTTAAGCAGATAAGTTAGTTCTGATAAGAACTTTTTTTTTCTTCTTTTATAATTTTTTTGTACTTTTCAGAACAATTTTGATTTTTTTTGGTGTTTTAAAAAAAAAGAATAAAAAAAGCAGGAAACTTCAGGAATTATGTGGCATTCCCCCCCCCAAAAAAAGTCTAGCAACAATGATTGCGTTGTGCAGCACACACTGCTTCAACAGACTGCTCCCCATAACAAATTTGTTTGTTACACTTTATTCAGTTCTGCTTAAGTAAAGCAAATTCTGGGCGTATGTCTGGTGGTGATGCAGCAGTAGAGGTGCCAGATGTCCCAGGAACTGCTGGTGGTGGGTTCTGTTTTGCTCTCCTACACTCCTCCCGAGCAAGATTCACCGATGTAGAGTCCTGAGGTGCTTGTATTGGAGGCAGTACCACAAGAGTATTTTTTGTCGGCACTACCTATGGACAAGACACGCTCACAGATCCGGCAGGTGACTTTGGTAGCATTCACTTTCTTCTGCCAATCCGGAAAAGTGAAGAACTTCCACACCACCGATACTGGCCATTGTGGACGTGGAGGTTCTGCTACAAATTCTTCCTCCGAAGAATATTCTGTCTTCTCCTGTGGCTGCTGTCCTGAAGCCATGATGTTATTTTTGTTTTCAAAAACACCAAAAAAAAGTGATGGCAATAGGTTCTTCCAAGCACAGAGATGTCTCTCCAAAGAAGCTCAAAGAAGAATGATTGAAATGGGTGGGGTCCTTCAATAGTTACAATAGGAAATGTTATGAACCAATCAAATCTTTTTTTTTCAGGTCACGTGGGAGTCGCACACCCTGCGCACACAAGGAACGCACCCGACGCGACTCCGCGAAAATATATTTAAAAGTAATATAACTTTATTACAAATATATTATTTTTATGAATACCTTAGATAATCTCTAGCCCTAATATGTATATTAAAGACACATATATATCATTTTAGAACACAACATTTTTTGCGGGAGTCGCGCACCCAGCGCGCCCCACATATGACATCCCGCGGGGCCCGCCACTGCGGAAAGGTCGCGTACAGTAATGTGCATGTGTTGCGAATCAGTCGCATACCTATCGCGCACAACACGTAATATTATACGTATATTACGTAACTGGAAAACACGCACCCATCGCACACCATACGCGTATCCTGCACAACTTTTCAAATATGGTGGCTCTAATAAGCACACCCATTGCATTAGGTACGCTTAGGGTGCGCAACTCCAAAATTTCTTTTTTTTTTTTAAAGAAAATAATATAAATATATTAAAATTAACAAAATAAAAAAAAATTAGTTTATTTCATTTTTAATTAAAATTGTTTTTTTTAAACAATTTTCAAAAAAATATATAATATTGTTTAATAAATCATATATTAACAAATAACCTGTTTTAAAAAATCTTCAATTTGTGTACAAAAAACATAGGTATAACTACTTTTCTAATTAAAAATTAGCATTTAAAAAAACCTTAGAAATTCACTGAATAAAACGTAGGTTTCAGGCACGTTATAGTTAGGAATTAGCATTTAAAAAACCTTTGAAATTCACTGAAAAAAACATAGGTTTCAGACACGTTATAGTTAGGAATTAGCATTTAAAAAACCTTAGAAATTCACTGAAAAAACCATAGGTTTCAGGGGCGTTATAGTTAGTTGGACATTTCACTCGTACAAAACCATAGAAATTCCCCCGTTATAGTTAGTTCAGCTAACTACAACTCGCGCCCCCACAATGCACTGCTGATGACGTCACATATTACATCACTCATGACATGGTCAGTGACATCACTGATGACATCACTCATGACATCTCAAATGACATCACTGATGACATCATCCATGTGATAATTTGATGCATCTTCTCACACCCTAATATAACCTTTGATACACCCACTCTAAATTACAGACTGATATTCTCAAAACCATAGACACTCCAACACCAATAACACCAATAACTACAATCTCACTCACTGATTGTTAGGTTTACACACACATCCACTCACTCATCCGTACAGTCACTCATACTTACGGTCACTCGGTACAGGACTACCATATGCACTCATACATCTATATAGACAATCACACACCGCCACTCATCCATAGAGGTAATCACACACCTAGTCAGTCATGCAAATAATTAATCACACTGCCATTTACTCACCTTTACAGTTATACACACACCAGCTCACTTACTTATACAAATACTAGCACATTCTTACACTCTTATACAACCACTGATACAAGCACACACTCATCCATACAGCCACTCTCACAATCACACACTCTCACTTATAGCCATATATATACTCCAAAACACATATATACTGCCTTTCACATATGTAGTTACTCACACATGTACCACTGGCATATACATTCACTCACTAACACACCCATACACACACTCACCCACCCATACAGTCCATCACAGATGCACTCATGAAACCATGCACACAGTGAATCACCCACTCACACATCTATGGACAGAGTCACACACACCCCACCCACACAAACACTCAGGCACCCATACAGATACTCAGACAACCAATCAATAACCCATATAGACACTCATGTAGCTATTCACAAACCCATGAAGCCGCTTACTCACCAACAGACAGACGGATACAGACATTCACACAGTTTAGTCGCTAACCCATGCATTCAGTAAGATATGTTTAATCACTCACTTATAGAGTCAGTCACGCACCTACTAAATCAACCATTCAGACACTTATACACCCACTCATTCTTCAATACACCTTTCCCTATATATATTAAACATATTTCACCTTTACAGAAACACACACTCACTGGATGATGTCATCAGTGATGTCATTTGAGATGTCATCAGTGATGTGATCAGTGATGTCACTGACCATGTCATGAGTGATGTAATATGTGACTTCATCAGCAGTGTATTGTGGGGGCGCGAGTTATAGTTAGCTGAACTAACTATAACGGGGGAATTTCTATGGTTTTGTACGAGTGAAATGCCCAACTAACTATAACGCCCCTGAAACCTATGGTTTTTTCAGTGAATTTCTAAGGTTTTTTAAATGCTAATTCTTATCTATAACGTGTCTGAAACCTATGGTTTTTTCAGTGAATATATATATATAGAGTGCCTATCTCTTCCTTGGTTCTCCAATTTGTTTGGGTATATATGTATGTATGTGGTATTTCTATAGGAAAATCTATCCAATAGGCTGTAGAGCAATGTACAGGGTCAAACATAATTATAAAGTCAACGAGTGATGATAAAGGAGGCTGCTGGCTTATGAACTATTCATGCTTTGTGATGTAGTGTTCTTTAAAATGGTGAGTCTTCAACTCTGTCTTAAATTGTCAAAGATCCCCAAAATATGCAGAACCTAGCAATTCACGACATCCCAGAGTGGAACCTTAGATATGACAATGAAAGACTGATAAGCCTGTCCACATAGAGGAGGCTGAAGCATTAATATGTAAAATACGGAGTAGACCGCAAGGGCCCTCACACATGAGTTCTTTTGAAAGTACTGAAAAAGGAACCTGTGAGGAAGAGGACGGATCGTACCGGAAGTGGGACGGGACGGAGCCTCTGAATGCCGCTCCGGAAGCAGGACGCGGTCTAGTCTCGGACTCGGCCTTGGGGGCGGGGCCAGAGACGGAAGAAAACGCAAAGAGCCAGATGCGAGGGGAGAGAAAGAGAGAGGAGAGCGATACCGGAGAGAAGAGGGAGAGAACGCGCGAGGACGACGGAGAGAACAAGGACGAAGGCAAGCGACGACGGGAAGGAGCACCGGAGGCGGAAGGCGAGACGAGAGACGACGAACCCAGGAAAGGGATTTACACTGCGAGCAAACCCGGTGGGCAGAGGGGAGGAGAAGACGCCCCCGGTCTCAGCGCCGCGGTCCGTGTAACGTGCCGTGGCTCAAGGCAAGTGAACCTTCGGGGACCTTTCGGGTGGGGTCGGTGGAGGTACTAAGGGGAGGGGGCAGGCACTAGAACAAGTGTGAGACCAGACCGAACTCCCTCACTTCCCTACCCACACACACGAATCGAAGGTGGTGGTAGCACAACATACACCTGACTAAGTAACCCTGACTAAAACCTGGTTTCTTTTGTTGTTTTTCCTCCCTTCCCTCACCGGCCGAGCACCAAGAAGCAAGACCCCCACCCTGGAAGTCACGGACCCCTTTTCTTTCGGACGAACCCGCAAGGAAGATCCCAGAGACAATGAAGGAACTGTTTGTTGTGATGCTTTGAGAACATACCCGGCCATATATTTTCAGTGAAATATACGCCTATTTCCAATAACTGGCATAGGAGAATAAAAAAGTCTGATACCTGCACCTGTTGAACTTAGAGAGTTTCATTGGCTTGGGTCTCCTCCCCCGTTAGGGACACCCGACTACCACAGAACCTAAATAAAAATTATTTAAATATCAAAGCAGGGCTTATTGCAAACCTTGCCCATTTTATTAAGGGACCATGCTCTGCGATCGGCCCTCAGATCCTAGCAATATTTCCTTTAGCCATAGACTGACGTCCTCAATAGTACCTCGTCAGATACGTGGCTTTGGAGTGGAAAGCTCACCCCAAATGATTCAGATCCAGACAAATTACATTATTTGTGATAATATAGTAACGTGGGACAAAATAAACAATTGGCAACTAACTATGTGCTGTGCATAAAAGTGGAAAGATTCATAAGATGACATGTGAAGTAGTAGAAGCATCTGCCAAAAGGATAGTACTGAAAGCTGCATGTTGTAATTTCTTCCCCAGCCATGAAGCTGGTCAGGCACTGGCCATTTTTATGTTTCTGCCTCATGCTTTTAGTCTTAGGAACCTTACTGTGTTTTCTAACCCCCCCCCCACACCCGCCTCAAGAGTTGTACCTGTCTCTCCATTCTGAGCCAATGGTGAACTAAAGGCTGTCCTATGGATCTCTTAGGTCGGATCTGATGGTCCATTGACCTCACTAATGAAATATACAATATTTCACGTTTTTCTTTTCCTAGTGTGGTATTTCCTCTTCTTGGTAATGTACATGTCAAGCATTTTATCATGCTAACAATAGGCCAGGGTTCAACATAGAACCAATGCCTGTACTGGGGAAATGGGCAACATTTTATTTATATTCCATTGAAGCAGATGCCTTACATTCATTAAAATGCTTGTATTTGATGTGTGCAATTTTGGGATAGGGCTTGCTTTTTATTCTGAAGAAACATAACTGGCATTAGCGTTAAATAGAGCCAGACTTTCCATCTGAGGAATGCATTGTTGAGTCCACTCAGATCTGAGACATTCATTATATCGTGAGGCTGTACAGACTGCTGTGTCACTTCTTGCCGGAAGAACAGGGACCAGATGACTGAACTGCAGTCTGTACCATCTAAGCTAAAGTTGAGGTTGCTTGGTTCATTTTGAAAACAGGCTTATAGTAGTAGCAACCTGAAAACTGAAATTGGAATCCTTCAATTATGAGCTGCTTCTGATTGGTATAATGCAGGTCAATCTTACCCAGCCCTAATAATCTTTGTCAGGCATCTCTTATGCCAATATTTACCGGAGGCTTCCTGACTTGTAAGTGGTTCAATCAACTTTTCTTACATTGCACCTGTTCTGCAGATAAACACTTTGGAAGTTATAGTTCTAAAGCAGTTTACATAGACTCACACAACCACATATACTATCCCATAATATCCAGGTTTTAGTGTCAGCATTTCTAGTACCTTCATGTGCATCCATAGTAGTGTACCTTTTAGACTGCAAACGCCCAATATCAGGAAGCATAGGATAATTCTAAAAGTCGTTTTTCATTCTATAGCTTCTACAGAATGAGTCTTCATTCCAAGACTGTTGACAAAACTCCACCCATGTGACGTGCAAGATTATGCATCTTGGAAAGTACCACAGACCTATTTAACAGTCTTCACATAGACGTCACTAACACTGTCACACTGTACAATCAGGTATGCCTAATATCTCAGACTTCTCCTAATATACTATCACATTATCTGCCATAAACCCCCCAGTCACATATAGCAAAAGTTACAAAACATGCTCACATAAGCCAAAACTGATCACGGTTTTCCCACTCCCAAATGACTTTTTCAGCGCATTCAAAAATGCATTATTGGCTGCCTCCTCAATTGTTGTTAAGATATTTAAAGAGGGAAAAAGTGTTTGTGTAGTATATACATTCACTTCAACTTGTGATTTTGTGCAGCAGTGATATTGTTTACATGTAATCTTTTAAGTTAAACATGTTCCTACTTGAGCTGGATCACATTTCTGTTTTAAGTTCAGTGCCTGTTGTTCATCTTGCTTTTGTGAGGAGTATGTTTTCGTATTTTCACCAGTGAATTACACCCATTTACACCCGTAAATTATATAAGAAAAACTACAATAAAAAACAGGTAATTAACCTACGTTATAATTTTTAGCTAACCGCTCGAACTACAAAACATGCATTTAAAATGCAAGGCAGAGTACCACGTTGCACTGCCCCAGTAAGATTAATAAGCTTATTGTGAAATATGAGCAACTAACGTATGTATATAATTTTTTTTTTAGATTGAGCCCTGAGCCAGCGCTGTTCTGGGGTTAATCTATGGTAGTTGACTGTGTGAGGGAAGCCCCGCCCACTCCCCCCATCTTTTTCATTGGCTTGTGTCTTTGTCATTCCTAAATGCTGCCTTCCCATTGGTTATAGTCTTGTTAGTCCCTCCTTATGACGGCTGTGTCGTCATTTGTATCCTTCCATGGTTACTGGCCCCTTTACTTCTAGTGTCACACGGTATGTGTTATTTAGACTGTGAGCACTATTTTCTTTAATGGGGTTCTCTTACTGCCCACACCTTCTCCCCCCTCCCGCAGTCCGTGCCTTCTTGCCCCCCGTCCGCACTCCCGTTGTTCATGCCTTCTCTCCCCTCTGCCGCCCGCTCGCCCGCACTTCTGTTTGCAATGCTCTTGTGTAAATACGAGTCCTATTGCATGGCAAATGCTTGTTATTAAATGGTCTAAGGGATAGAAACAAAGCTTTTTTAAATTGTATCTCAGTCGCAAATGTTATAAGTGTTGTTTGTCATATTGCTTTTAATAAAATGGACCAAATGGACGAGCATATTTAATATTTTTGAGAAGGATAATAATGTTGTTTTGTAAACAAGACTGAGGCTTACTTCAATAGGTCACCTGTTCCCAGCACTGGAGAAAGGGCATATTTAAATCAAGATTCGTGAAATGATTGAACCAGGGCATTCAGGGCATCATAAATATTCAACTCTCCAAGTTGTCATGACCAATAAGACCCATATTTTTCTTCGGTTAAAAATATCAGCTAAACATTTTCTTGTCAATAGATATTGTGATGCAAAACGAGTGTTTCATCTCACAAACATAGAACCTATTATCAGCGTAGATAGTCAAACCTATCCTCAAAAGCACTCACACAGAAGCTACTGTGCCTTGGAAAGACAGCATCCTCCATTTGAAGTGATATGCAAACATTAACGCACTCAAATAAGTGGTGATATATCAATAAATTAAAAGTGGGCACACCACTTTCACTGACATTTAATTCTGGAAATTAGTATTGGAAATATTTCACTGAGACATTAAAAGTTTTTTTAAACTATCCAAAGATATGTGGAACATCCACACAGAGCATAAATATATTTCTTGAAGATTTCCGTTAGGGGATTTAAACTTAGGAAATAGAGAGGGATGCATTAAATTATTTTATCAACAGGTTTTTATTGCATTGAAAATGTCACCTTATGGCCACTTCGGCGTGCTAGATGGAGGTAGGGGAAAACCTAAGATTAACTCCTGTCAAACATTCTCAAGAAGGGAAAAGAAAGGCAGCTAGAATATCACCCATCAAGTAAAACTTCAGTCTTTCCAGGGGAGAGATATAAAGATTTTGGGTTCTTGGAGAGATCTTGTGGACAGTCGGTTCCGGGTCCCTTGGATGTGGGTGGAGTTCTGTTGAAGGTAGTATGCGTATTATTTTGTTTCCCGCATAATACTATGCCGAGAAATGGAAATAGTGGAAAATCTTCAAAAAATATAAAATGATACTCTAGTTTTTCAAGATGAAGTCTGATATTGTCAGGTCAGCAATCGCACCAGCGTAAAAGAAGGCGGTTGGTGGACAAAATGTTGAATTGTACAGAGTAGCACAGTCTACAGCTGCATATTTCTACGGTTACTTCAAGGGACTACAAAAAAATTCACAAATATTTAAACTGTTTTAATTGTGAAATGGAAAACACATTTTTAAGTATGCAAATGTTGTCACCACTCTGAACATATTAATAAAGAACGTGGCCTCAAATGTTGTGCTACTTTTAAAAGATTGGAAACCTTACAATGTTACATATGTCTGTTCCTAAAACGATACCAACTTTATTCGTATAAATGCGTGCCAGGTATGGACTAAGAAGATGATGCTCATAACTGGACCATTAAACTATCTACACATTAAAATATATCTACACATTTTGGTACTGGAACATTTATTCTGGTATTGATACTCTAATAACTAATCAGGATCTAAGGTTGGACAGTGATATTCGAACCTATTGCAGGGTAAACTAGCTCTGCATTTCTTATTTTGGAACAATACATAATTGGTACCTCCAATTGAAAGATGTGTCACATATCTGCTCTGGGCTTCCTTGTTTACCAGAGGCAATCTTGTGCAAATACCTCATTTTTGTCATGAAACAACATGATTTCTGGATTATTTCTTAGGATGGATTTTAGACTCATTGACCAGATAATTATCTGCAGCAGACTCAGAGTCCTCTTTCAGAATAAAGTCTGCCCCATAAATATCCTGAATAACTTAATTTAAAAAGATTTCTCTGCTTGAGATGTATTTACATGCAATAGTGTGAAGCTTGTTATGAATTAAATACCGAAAACGTCCTACGTTAGTACTGCAACCTTTTCTTTAATTTGTGAAAGGGTTATGGCACACAAAACACATTATTTGCATGTTGAAGACCAGTATCATTATGATTGACACAGGTAGGTTTACATTTTAGTTCAGCAAAACATTCCGACATCCATTTGCAATGGCAGCTTATGTGCTGCCCCAGTGGCTGTGCTTCCAGGAGGCATTACACAGACCTTCCACGGTGTAGCAGCTCGATAGAAACTACTAGCACCAGGTCTGGCATTAGCCACTTGGAAAACGCCACATGATGACAACAACCTCTGTTGTAAGCGTTTAATTGCTTACAGTCCTTACAATCACAATAACCTTGTTTGTATGGCACATTGCATCAAACATATTTGGAATTCTAATAACACGCGTATCTACATGCTCTTGCTTGGTGAAGGCAACTTGTTGGCAAAGCGTTGATGTGCACTTTGGAGCACAGTAAGAGGATCTCAAGGGACACGTATACTTGCAGTTCCATTATCTCCACACCAGTGCCATCTTAACACATGGGCACACAGGGCAGTTGCTCGGGCCCCGCGAGCATAGGGGCCCCATGCTAATCTATGCACAGACCAGAATTGTTTGTATTGATAAATCTTTGCTGTACTGCATTTTTTTTATGTTAAAATACTGATTTTATTGAAGGTACCAATAAATATAAGCTTATTGTATTAATAATTTACATTTTCATTCCTGTGAGTGGCTGTGTAGGCAGGACCCAGTTCACTGCCTTGCCCGGGGGCTTACAATGCTGTTAAAATGGCCCTGCTCCTCACCTCCTAGTCCTCATAGAGTAAACATTAAGTACAATGTGCACGATAAAAGGCTGCCCTCGGTGTGCCCATCCGGACACCGAGTCTGTCCACATGGTTTGACGCTGCCGATGACTACATGTTTTCGGGGGCGAGCAGTGGCAGAGTTAGAGTCTGTCCTGGACTGACACGGCTTACAAACTGTAGAGGATGCCTCCTAGGCCTCTATGGCCGATGGACGGCTGTGAAAGTTGGAAAGAAATTCCTAGTTTAGCACTTGGCGTAGCCGGTCGGGATATTGCCAGGCATTAGAAGTCTCCAGGCGGCCCACCACAGAATCAATGGAAGGCGGAGGTGCTGACCTGGGCGAGGGCAGAGGAAAGGGTTCTGCGCCTAGGGCGTCAAAGGAACCTGTTGGCAGACCTCTGGCAAGAGGTAGTAATCTAGCTTTGAAAACCCAGATGGAGAAGTGATTAGAGTGCCTGGGTCCTTGGGAGGTAGACAAGGACACGTATGTGGTGGGACGGAAGCATTGCAGGTCATGGACCCATGGCGCAGAAGGGGACAAACCAACTTCACCCTGAACAGGGTCCTAACACGTTATCCCTGTTGACTCACACACGCTAGTCTCCGGATGGGGCAGCACAGACTATACAAAAGGCTTGGGAAAGTTAAATGTTATACCTGTTCTGTTCACCACATACATGGGGGAGCTGCAGCAGGGGATCACAGTGATGCAAGGGTAGTGTAAAGATGTATACCGAAAGGATGCTCACTGATGTATAACTTTATTATTGTAACATGTAAAAGCAATAAAAATACATCTTAAAAAGCGTGTCCTTCCTTGGTGAATCTTCATTACAAAGGTGGCACGAGGTTCTGAGCCGAATACCTGTTTGATTGCTCTCGGGTTGTCAAATCTATTCAAGCAAGGGATGCCTCTCTGGATGACTTATGCACACTAATGAAATCTCCTGTGCCATGTAAGTACGGGTAATGGCTCGACATCAACTCAAGTGTCTGTGAGATTCTCGTCTCCATTGTGTAATATTAGGAAGAAAAAAGGCTGACATAGGTCTTTGGATTTATAGGAGATGACCTACTTTACGTAAATATGCCCTAGATGAAACAATGACACATTTATGAACTGAGAAACGAGTAGGAAGCCCTTTGCAACGTTCTGAGAAAAAGTGAATGACAGTTAAAGGAACCTGTTATTATGGTCATTTTGCCCAACAGAAGTGCATTTTAAGCCTTTTCAGTGGGTGTGGAAATTTAGCTTGCAAACTGAACATTATCTGCGCCATCTTGCCTCTCCCCAACGCCACACACAGCGAGCACACGACAGCCATTTTAGGCACCCCACTCTCTCCCCCGCTCATTGTCGATCGCCAGCGTGTTCCCCTGATGCTGCAAGTATCCCCCGCGCGCCGGCCACCCCCGCTCTCTCATACACGGGCCATAAACCCTCTCATTCAGCGCGACCCTGCCATGGAACCACATCCCACACCTGACCGACATCCCATACATGGTCATGCCCCTCTTTGATAAACCCCCTTCCTCTGCGCCCCATTGTCCGAACCGATCCCAGGCCATCACCTAGCCCTGCGGATGCAGTTTATTGCCCCTACTGTAAGGGAAACACCCCACATCAAAGGGATTACGGTGGATCAAAGCCCCTACCCCCTGAGACCCGGCCGGTTGCACACACCCCCGGGAATTGGCGGAATATCCAGCTGCGTGATAGCCATCTCCTACTGTGGGTGGGGTGGGGACTTCTACTGTAGATATGTGTGGGAACGAGCTTGAAGTGGGGGTTCCAATGAATGTCTTTCCGTACATCAAAGTCTCAATAAGAATGTACCATATGTAATAAAGCAATAAACCTGTGTATAAGAGACCAGGTCTCAGAGATGCAGTTAGAGCACCTCGTGACGATACCTTGCTGTCTGATCTGATGTGTTCTGCTCCGACGGAATAAAACTTTGTTTCCTGCCTTCCAGTCTCCGGCGCCTGCCTCTTTCATTGGTAAATTATCGAGTGGTATGAGAGGCGATTACCGCCGGGCAATACTTGAAAGGTTATCGACTGAAACTGCCGCTACCATTTAAAAATTGGCGTCCCAAGCGTGGGGCCCATCAGCGACACGTGGATCCAGTGGGAGAGGTCCCGACGACAGAGTGAACGACTGCAACGATCGGGAGAGCTCCTGCCCAATAGACCCTCGTCTGGCAGCCGATCATCCGAACTTCACTGGTTCCGAGCAGACCTCTCTCAAGTGATCTACGGTCCTGACTGGGAACCATCAGGAGTGCCGCGGCAAATACGGAGAGTAGAGGACGATCGGGCGCTGGAGGCGGAAGACGAGAAACTGTCCACGCGGTCCGGGTAAGGTCGTGATACACGACAAATTGCGAAATAATTGATTGATTGTTTGAAGTTTTGAAATACTAGTATTGCTCATTGATTGTTCTCTTTGAGATATTCGCTGTCTACAAACGGGGAGGAGTAGAAATACTCTCTCTCTCTCCCTTTGCAGATAGTGAAGGGTAGGTAACGCAGACTTTTGTCCCCGTTGTAACCCGTCGTGCCTATCTTTATCTCCCCACTGATTGATTGTCCGAACATTGATTGTTTTGAAGAATAGTGCTCTTTGAGATATTCTCTGTTTGCAAATAACGTAGAATAGAAATATTCTGTCTAGTCTTTGCAAATAGTGAAGGGTAGGTAACGCAGACTTTTGTCCCCGTTGTAACCCGTCGTGCCTATCTTTATCTCCCCATTGATTGATTGATTGATTGTCCGAACACTAGTTGTTCGATATTGGTTCTTTGGAGGTATTCTCTGCTTACAAATAACGAGGAATAGAGATATTCTGTCTAGTCTTTGCAAGCAGTGAAAAGATAGGTAGTGCTGACTTTTGTCCCCGTTGAAACCCGTCATGCCTATCTTCTCCCCACTGATTGGTAGTTGGTTCTGCCCGGACCGCTTATTAGAGGTGAACCATCCGGCTCCACTGGAGGGCACCCCTAATAAGGACATGTTCACTAAATATGGACTAGTCGCCGTAGCTTATAGCAAGCTGTGGCATAAATATACCAAGAAGGACCCCGAGAGTCAGTGGCCACTGATGGGATCCTTCGACGACCATAAGATAGAAGTGCTAGAAATAGCTCTGCGTAGCAATAAGACGACGCCTACTATGCTTGACAGTATCGGCATGTGGCGCAAAGAAGCAACGCAACGGAAAAAGAGGGAAGAAGTAAAAGCAGAAAAGGAATTACGAAAAGCAGCTCACCTTGCCGCTAGAAAGTTAGAAGAAGAAATAAAGGAGAGAAGGGAAACTAAACTAAGACAGGAGCCCGAAACATCAGGCCAGTACGCTGTTAGGACCCCTTCTTTGCTCTACCCTGAGTTGTCCTCTAAGCAGCGAACGAATGATGAATTACTATTAGGTCCCCCGATCATTTACATGCCCCCTCCATACGCACCCTCCCAATCAATAGTGCAACACCCACAACCCCCAAACACGAGCGAAAGCAGTACAGGGGCCTCGGTCCTCACGGCCTCCGCGCCGGCCGAGCCTCCTGTACTGAACACAACGTCGGCAATAACGTTGGATGACCCTGAGATGAGAAAGAAAGATTCCACCAGAATGAATCGACTAACGAAGGATGAACGAGCAGGAATCGACAAAATAGTAAAGACACTAGTGGAGCGTAAGGAAAGTGAGGAGTATATAACAGACGTATATAACTCGTATGCAGACAGCCGCAGACGACACTTTGTCGTACGACTTTGTTATCATGCCCTAAATGCATATGAGGATAGGTACCGCGATAAAGGTCCCGAAGGCTTAGCGACCCTATATAGGAAGGTAGACATTGGGGAAGAAGGAGAGGGCGATGTAACGAACCTCTTCACTCGTACACTCGAGGTCTATCGACACCTTAGAGAACACAGGCAGACCACCAAAGCAGAAACCCCCATAGCGACTAAGCCCCAAGAAGGAAGGGCTGATACCATGATGCCCATCAAAGAGGCTGCCCCCTACTGGGTCCCCCCACGAGGTCAGGGAACACATGACGACATCAACCACCAAGATGCGAAGGGAAGGGTTGTATATAATTGGGTCTACCAGCCATGGGACCGACAAGATATTTTGACCTTTAGAAAAACTCTACCCGACTTGAGAAAGAACCTGACTGCCTTCTACACTGAACTGGGTACAGCCTTAGGTTCTACGATAATGACTTTAGCAGATATCGACTTGTTCTTTGGGCTATGTCTGCCGGCTGATGTGTGGAAGCAAATCCGGAAAGTTGACCACGCTGAGCCGTTCGGATATACCTGGTTACAACTCGATACCATAGACAAACAGCGAGAACCAGGACAGAAACCCCCGAAAGCCATATTAGAGCTCCCAGACAAGATTGTACAGAAGCTAAAGACTCTAATCCCAGAAAGAAAGGTAGACTGGTCGATAGTGACGGCTTGTCGCCAGAAACCCCAGGAGGATGTGTCTGAATACTTCTCCCGATTCGAGACTGTGTTTTCCGATTACAGTGGCCAAGACATGACCACCGCAACCGGACATCACCTCTTTGTCCAGAATTATGTGAAGGGTCTGTCACAAGAAGTTTCCCAGAAGCTACAGACCAGCGAGAGTAGTTGGGCAGCCTCCAAACCCGCAGCAATTCTCCAGATGGCCCAATATTACGAAAACCAGAAGAACGAGAACGATAGGGCGTCAGAGAGGAAGAAAAAGGAACTGAAGGAGAGGGTAATGATAGCACAGTTGCAAGGGGTGGCCATAGGAAGGGAACCCCCGAAAGGGAATTACCAACCAACCGCCCCTAGAAAGCTACCCCCTAGAGACCATACACCTGCACCCTACAACGGACGGAGAGACTTAGATGGGAACCAATGTGCGTTCTGTAGAGGGTTCGGACACTGGAAATCCCAGTGCCCGGTCCTTCTGGAACTGAACAAAAATAGGGATCCCAGAGACACAGCATATGACCCCAGAAATAGAGGACAGGGACGAGGGCACACGAACGACGCCATCAACGACAGGCCAGGCAGACCAAACACCTTTGATCGCCCCCGACAAAACCAGTGTCAGCAGTCCGACTACGAAAGCACCCATGACTTCGCATAGGACCGCCAGGGGCAAGGGAGGGATCCAGTCGAACTCCGTGTTGACCAGCAAGGTCCTTACGTCACCGCTAAGGTCCTAGGCACGAAATCTCCATTCCTGGTAGATACTGGAGCGACACGTAGTGCGTTATCTAACGACTGATTCCTACGGCACCCTTGTCTGGCTCACACGTAACCTCAATAGGCTTCGATGGAACGCCCTCCACTAACCCCTTATCAGCACCAATCTCCTTTGACTTAGACGATAACGTCACTGACACGACCTTTCTGCTCTCCTCCAACACCCCCGATGCTATTATGGGACTTGACTTACTAAAACATTTTCGAGCTACCATCAGATGCTCCCCAGACGGAGTTCGGGTCATCCTGCACGATAACCCAGATCTGTCCAGACCCTGTCACACACGGCGTATGCTCTCTATAACCGATGCTGACCTGTCCCTACTCGACACATTACCTTCACATCTATGGGCTAAAACCGACTCAGATGTAGGGCGCATGGTGATCGACCCAGTACACATAACCGTCCGACCGGACGCAGTGCTCCCAAAGCTTCCACAGTATCGGATATCGCCCGAAGGCGAGAAGGCGTTGGTGGAAATCATCGAGTCCCTAGTCGATGCAGGAGTGGTAGAAGAAGTAGTCAGTAATGTTTGCAACAGCCCTATCCTACCCATTGTTAAGAAGCAAGGCGAGGGAGATGAGAAAGCATACCGCTTTATTGTTGACTTACGAGAAGTTAACAAAGTAGTCATACCTCAATACCCCGTGGTCTCAGACATCACCACCATCCTCACCCTGATTCCGTCCACTGCCACTACCTTTACCATTATTGATCTCAAGAACGCATTCTTTTCCATCCCCATCCACCCAGACAGCCGCTACCTCTTCGGCTTCACCCTAAAAGCCCGTTCGTACAGATTCTGTAGGGCACCCCAAGGCTACACTGAGAGTCCCAGCATTTATAGCCAAGCCCTCAAGAGACAACTAGATGCAGTCCAACTGCCCGATGGAGTAGTGCTAATACAGTACGTCGATGACATCCTTTTGGCGGCCGACACCACTCCACTTGCAGTCACAGCCACCATTCACCTCCTCCGCTTCCTCGCGGAGAACGGTCACAAGGTCTCCAGGAAGAAATTACAATTCTGCCAACCCCAAGTAACATATCTAGGCCACCTACTATCCAAAGACGGGAGAAAACTTACCCCTGACCGAATTCAGACCATCCTAGAAACCCCTGTTCCCAAAACTCAGAAGCAAGTGCGGTCCCTGGTAGGCCTCACCTCCTTTTGTCGACAATGGTTGCCAAACTTCAGTCTTATCGTAAAACCTCTGCTCTCCCTGCTGGCTAAAGATGTCCCCTTCCCCCTCCCTTGGACACCCGAATGTCAATCCTCCTTCAAAGAATTACGAGACGCCCTCTGCTCAGCCCCAGTCCTAGGAACCCCAGACTACACTAAACCTTTTTCCCTCTACACCCACGAAAGGGAGGGATGCGCGTTGTCTGTCCTAACCCAGTCCATAGGTCCTAAACAACGCCCTTGTGCCTACTTCTCTGCCACTCTTGACCCCGTAGCCAGAGCTTTGCCTGCCTGCCTTCGAGCAGTGGCCGCCGCTGCTGTCTCTATCCGGCAAAGCGAGGGGATTGTGCTCTCGAACCCCCTCACTGTATTGGTACCCCATGCGGTTGACACCCTCCTGAACCAAACCAAGACTCAACACCTGACTAGCGCACGACTGACCGGTTACGAACTGACTCTGCTTGCACCCCACATCACATTGAAACGATGCACCACTCTGAATCCAGCTACTCTACTACCTCTCCCTGACACTGATCCCAATGCGTCCCCTATACACGACTGTGTGACCCTCACCGACGAACAGACCAAGAGTAGGGTCGACCTCCGAGAGACTGCCTTCCCGGACCCTGACGGAGAACTGTGGGTGGATGGCTCATGTATCAAGCTCCCCGATGGCACCACCTCAGCTGCCTATGCAGTCACCACGGCCCGAACAGTTGTTGAGACAGCCCGCATCACACAGCGATCCGCACAGGCGGCGGAACTAATTGCTCTCACACGAGCATGCATTCTGGCAGCAGGGACAACCGCAAACATTTACACAGACAGTCAGTATGCCTTCGGGGTAGTTCACCACTTTGGGCTCTTATGAAAAGAGAGGGGATTCCTGACCTCTCATGGCACACCCATCCTGCATGGAGATCTAGTCTCTGCCCTGACCGAAGCGGTCCTCCTCCCCACACGGCTGGCTGTGATCAAATGCCAAGCACACAAGAAGGTGACAGACATTATAGGACAGGGAAATGCACTAGCTGACATTACTGCCCGAACCACAGCCGAGAATAGGTCCACGACCCGTATGTACGTGACCAGGTCACAAGCTGAGAAATGGAAGGATGCTAGGGAAATGATTAGGGACATCCAATTAGCCAGTACACCACACGAGTTAACTGAATGGGCACGGGTGGGATTGAAGGACGATGATGGTTGCTGGCGGACTAAAGACTCGAACAAATGGTTGCTACCAGACTCATACTTGATCCCCATGCTGACCATGGCACACTCCCCCGCACACATAGGGTCTGCCCCCATGATCGAACTCATCTCCAAAGTCTGGCACAACGACAAGATCCCAGACTCAGCCAAACGTCTGGTCCAACAATGCCTAGTATGCCTCCAACACAACCCTGGGAAAGGAACTGCTGTACCCCGGGGAGGGTTCGGGGTCCCCAATCACCCTTTTGAAGTCCTACAAATGGACTATGTCCAGTTAGAAAGGTGCCAAGGTTTGAAGTACGTACTTGTCGTTGTGTGTGCCTTCAGCAAGTGGGTGGAAGCCTATCCAACCTACGACAACACCGCCATGACTACCGCAAAAGTACTACTGAAGGAATTCTTCCCCCGATACGGCCTTTGTCGAATTTTGTGGAGCGACAACGGCCCCCACTTCGTAGCCGAAGTTATCCAACTCATCTTAAAAGGGTTGGGTGTAAAACAGAAATTCCATGCGGTCTTCCATCCCCAATCTGCAGGCTTGGTTGAGCGACACAATGCCACATTGAAGCTTAAGATAGCAAAAATAGTCGCCACCACAGGACTAAGATGGCCAGACGCTCTCCCGCTAGCATTGCTATCAATGCGTTCCACCCCCACCAAACACCACTTAACCCCCTACGAGGTCGTCTTCGGGCGGCCCATGAACCTTTGGACTGCACCGAAACCAACATCCATCCACGACGTCCCGGACGTCCTCATGTCTGACTATCTGTACAATCTAACTAAAACGTTGTCTGTTATCCATCAGCAGGTGCTGCACGCCATTCCCGATGTTTCCAGGGGCCCCGGACACGACATCCAACCCGGTGACTTCGTCTTAGTGCGTAACTTCCAGCGCACCAAGAGTCTGGAGCCCCGGTGGACGGGCCCTCTGCAAGTCCTGATCACCACCCGAACAGCTCTTCGAGTGGAGGGGAAACGCAATTGGCTGCATGCACACCACTGCAAGAAGGTATCACCGACCCTGACAACCACGGACAACATCACCGCCCAAGAGGAACTTCTGGACAAAGACCGACCATCCCTGAGCCGCTGCCCGGATACAGAGACACTTGAATTGACTGAATATCCCGATCCCACTGTGCCATCCAAGGAAGGGTATAACTTGCGACGAAAGGAGAGAACTTCGGCTAAGCAGACCACAAACTAAGTTGAAATCTCAGAGCGGTTGCCTAGTCACCTCAAAGGCCATCAGGAGAGAAACTAAACAAAGTCTGTGGTTCTGCCCGCTACCGAGTTCCTTGAAGGTGATGGAAGCGCCCGACATGAAGATGATGGAAGCAATCGGACGTCCGAAGACCCACTACAAAAACCCAAAGACTGACAGAATGCACAGCTCAAAGACTATTATACTTTTCGTTACCCTTCTCTTTTGCCTTCTCCTCATGGTCACCTTCTGGATCATGGAGGAGAGCACCCCTGCTCATAGGACATTGCTGACCACCGTTCAACCTACCACCATGAAAGAACACCATCTGATCTCACTTTCACCCCAACTCCGAGAAAGACGTAAGGAGTTCTGGAATAACTCTTTTGTGCAGTTGCTCCACCAATACAATCTTGCCGCCAACGCCACTAACTGCTGGATCTGTGGATTGCTACCACATGCCACTGGGCATTCAATCCCTTTCATCCCTTCACCTTTTTCTGTCCATGGTTCCTGCCTCGCCTGGCTAATCCTCCTGCAGGAGAGCTACAAGGACAATGCCACTTCCGGCAAAACTGTGTCACACTTCTACCATGGGTTCTGGCTGAACAAAACTGGAAAAACCTCTGCCCTCTTCTGCCCTCTGAAGTCAAACACTTCCTTCCACCTGGACATCCCTGCCAAAGAACGAGTTGAAATGCAAGTGTTCAACAACCCAGCCAGACCTACCTTCTCTTACCTCCGGAAACGAACGGCCGCCACCCTGACAGTGACCCTAACCGTCATCAACATCACTGGATTTGTGTGCCTCGAGGGCCTGGGGGCGCAGCTGGTGGGCCACAGCTCCTGCCTCATCACCCGAACATTGGATTCAGTCGATCCACCCTCCTTTGTTGCCTCCCCGAATATGTACTTCATCTGTGGTACTAAGGCCTACACCTGGCTCCCGAAAGGTTGGGGAGGCACCTGCTACATCGCTTTTGTCCTTCCCCCGACATTTGTGGCTCCAGCAAACCATCACCGACAGAAACATGCCAAAGACATTGTACAAGCCGACTCCACCGGAGCACAGTTCCTGGATGCAGTAAAGGGACTTGTTCCACTCTGGGGTCCAATGGTAAACAGCCGCGCCATCCGCCACTTAACCCAGGCAGTCGAAACAGCAATGAACATTACAGCTGGCGCCCTTGCCAACAACACCGCCGAACTTCAGGCCGTCCGCCTGGTGGCTCTTCAGAACCGCCTTGTTCTAGATGTGGTTCTGGCTGATCGTGGAGGAGCATGCCGCATCATTGGGTCCAGCTGTTGTACCTACGTACCGGATAACTCACCCTCAGTCTACAAAGCAATTGAACACCTCCACAGACTTTCCGCAGAGGTCCATCAGGAGCAGGAAGGATGGTCACTTGGGAGCTGGTTTTGGGACACTATTAAAAGTTGGGGATGGAGGCTGTTTTCATTTATCCTAATACCGGTTGTGATACTATGTGGATGTTGCTTGGGGATTCAGTGTCTGCCACCTTTATGTTCGCTTTTTATGAACTGCATCTGCCCTAAGACTTTGAACTTTGAAGCAGAGCGGGTGAAAGCTCTTTATGAGGTGGAAGTCCGCAGTATTATGGGGATAAATCCGAACTAGACAAGCTGGCGAGATATGTTAAAAGGGAGGACTGTGGAAATTTAGCTTGCAAACTGAACATTATCTGCGCCATCTTGCCTCTCCCCAACGCCACACACAGCGAGCACACGACAGCCATTTTAGGCACCCCACTCTCTCCCCCGCTCATTGTCGATCGCCAGCGCGTTCCCCTGACGCTGCAAGTATCCCCCGCACGCCGGCCACCCCCGCTCTCTCATACACGGGCCATAAACCCTCTCATTCAGCGCGACCCTGCCATGGAACCACATCCCACACCTGACCGACATCCCATACATGGTCATGCCCCTCTTTGATAAACCCCCTTCCTCTGCGCCCCATTGTCCGAACCGATCCCAGGCCATCACCTAGCCCTGCGGATGCAGTTTATTGCCCCTACTGTAAGGGAAACACCCCACATCAAAGGGATTACGGTGGATCAAAGCCCCTACCCCCTGAGACCCGGCCGGTTGCACACACCCCCGGGAATTGGCGGAATATCCAGCTGCGTGATAGCCATCTCCTACTGTGGGTGGGGTGGGGACTTCTACTGTAGATATGTGTGGGAACGAGCTTGAAGTGGGGGTTCCAAGGAATGTCTTTCCGTACATCAAAGTCTCAATAAGAATGTACCATATGTAATAAAGCAATAAACCTGTGTATAAGAGACCAGGTCTCAGAGATGCAGTTAGAGCACCTCGTGACGATACCTTGCTGTCTGATCTGATGTGTTCTGCTCCGACGGAATAAAACTTTGTTTCCTGCCTTCCAGTCTCCGGCGCCTGCCTCTTTCATTGGTAAATTATCGAGTGGTATGAGAGGCGATTACCGCCGGGCAATACTTGAAAGGTTATCGACTGAAACTGCCGCTACCATTTAACATGGGGACCTAGGCGGCTGTAGAGAGTCTGCCTCTGTGTGTGCGTGTTTGTGTGTGTGCATGTATGTGTTCTAATCAGGCACTGTTTTTCTCACTATTTTCAGAGAAAACAACAGCCTTACTGAGTAATGTCAACTAAAGTGGCAAATGTATCTTTAACTCCCCGTCCCCAAACACGTCTATAAACAAGTCTATAAGTCCTGTGGCTCCACCACCTACTCACCCTCTCCAGGAAGAGCTGGGACTAGAGAAAAAAGGCATTTAGGCCCAGATTTATCAAACTTTGACGCAGCGCAACACAGCATGACAACATGCGGAACTACATCAAATGGAGAGGACAGGATTGGTCATATCTATCCGGATATGTTGCATTCCTGCTCACTCTTGGGCCTGGCGACCTCAGTGCAGACTAGCGCCAATGCAGGGGCACCTTCCTGCATAAAAACAATCCTCGGAGGCTCTTCTCTCTTTCTGAGTGTGTTGCTAACTCAGAAAGATGAATCAATGAGGAGAAATAAAGATATTTCTCCTTGTCGCACCTCTATTTGGAAGGCATAGCATTTTCATGATTTCCCGGGTTTACCAGTTTTGGTAAATCTGGGTAGGTGCTAAAAGCCATTGGGTGCATGCATGGTAACACCCGCGTATCCATACATGGAACTCTTTTCCAGGGCAGAGTAACGCAAAGCAGCAAGACATGGCTTGGCAGTTCAGGCTGGACTGTTCTCATGAGGCACAGGGTCAGACTGATTTTCATATGGCCATGTCTGAACTGGGGTGGCGGAGTGAGCTAAAGAATGATGATGGATTAAACCCAGCTCATTTGACTGGGGGTGAGTGCTTGCAATGTTCAACACTCCGTCCATCATCCCCTTTGGTTTCGCTAAAATGAATATCGGGCATTCGTAGAAACTACATCACACAAAAAACAACAGAACATAAAATACATATTTAACTCTATTAAAAAAAGGTGATGCAAAACTCTTTGTTAATATGGTCACAACTTTTTAGTGACCTGCACAACTTCCAGCATAAGTGAATGCCAATAAGTATTGTAAAATTAACTCATGGACCAATGGGGTCTCACCAGTCTTCCTGCAAGGCAGAAAATGGATTCCCCTTTGTTCTGCCACAATAATACACAACAAAGATCACTCTATAATTTATGCAACACAATCAATTTAACTCATGCTGTTTTTTGATTATTGCTGCTTTTATATTGTTAGTCGTTAGCAGATTTAGGATAATAAGCACTCCCGCAATCTCATCATAAGTATGCAAATGTAGTAATGAGGGTGTAGACACTTTTGTACTGAGTCTGCATCACCGAATGACAATTTAAAGTACAATGCAACGTATTGTTGTATAACAATATAAGCAGATAGAGTTATTAAATTGCTCTTTGTTGCACAAATTATGGGGTACTCTTAATTATGTGCTATTATAAGTCAGCATTTGTATACTGTTAGAGAAATCCAAAGCCATATTATTACATTTGAACTTGTAAATACATGCTATATAGGTATTTAGCAAGCTTTGGTAGAATGTATGCATTTGTGCTTGCTGCAGGCCATGTTTGTAGAAATATAAGAGGAATCAACAGTAAAAGATGGCCCATCACACCATCACACATGCTCACAAACCACCAAAACACTGATCTATACACTGACTTGTCTGACTGATCCTTCTGACCTTCCGGGACTGCCCTTTCAACAGTGCACCCCTGTTTTTTGGCAATGCTCATTTTAGAAAGGAAGAAACAAGTTGAGGTGAGGCTGATTAAAATCTTTTCTTATCTCCCTGACCCTCTCACAGGCAGTCACCAGAAAATGGGTCGCGCTGGAGGCAGCACTGCCAAGAGCGGATGAGGGTGCAGGACTTGGAAACTGAAAGTAAGCCTTCCCTCGCCTGCCTGACATCCCGACAGAATGCAGCTATTTCTGATCGGAGGGGGCTGGTGACCACGAGAGGAGCTATCAACAGTGCAGCAGGTGCTGTGGGAGTGAGGCTAAGGTGTTTGGGGGGCCAACTTCACCCCAAGGATTGATTGTTTTTTACTAAAAAACTAGGGGATGGGGGCCCAATCTTCTTGCCTGCATACGTGTCCATGCCCCCTCGCCACATCACTGTGGGTGATACCTTATGCATAGGTACTGTACTTACCTACAAGGGAACAGCAACTGGCTCTAAAAGTGCTGCAGCAGCAGAGTAGGGAGCCACCATGGAGGAAGGGACGCACTGAGCCGATAGGGGTGCAGCTCTTATGCACAGCGCTGGAGACAAGCATTTCTGGGGACAGGGTGGAAGTTTATCTGTGCCTCAATGTGTGCCAACCCCCCCCCCCTAAAATTCCCTTCTAGAGCCACTACTGATTCTAACCATGATATCTCTATTATGTTATTGTAGAATATTTGTACCAGTTTATACTCATGGACAGGCCACAAAGATCTTTGGCTCACATCAGATTTCTGGCAGGCTTGAATAGTGCATTGTAAGTGGGGTGTGTGTTGCAGTTTGGCCTATGTTGGGTGTTGGGCGAGAGAAATGAGCTTCGGAGATGTTCTCCAAATGCTTGATGGCCCATGATCCGCAACGATTGATACGTATTGCAGTGCTAATGCTTAACATATTGTCAGTAGTCACCATATCCATATTTTCATTGTGTTTTATTTGAAATGTTAAAAAATGTTTCCAGTGAACATGAAGCCAGCTGGGCCTGTTTCACCTGGTGAGCGGATGAACTAGCAGTTGGTTCTGCCCCAGCTCCGCAGGTAGCTTAGGTGTCCAGACCTGGAGACACTGACCTGCCCATTGAGTCGGCCATTATGTTTTACCTGCACCTGATGCAGTAGAGAGAGGAGGCTGATGCACTTCTTGGTGAGAGTCAGTCTCTAAAGTGGTATGGGGTATACAGCTGTAACTGAAGGAATTAGTTTGGGTGCCTGCAGATCTACCCCCATTGGTCCTATTGCTGCAGGAGTCCAGAGGAGAATGAGCTAGGATAGGGCGTGCTGGAAACTATGCAGATGTCTGCATGTTACACTTTTAAAGCAAGGCAGTGTAGGTTAATGCAGAGCAAGAACTCTTCTTACTGCAGTCACATCTCCAGAATCAGCTTTTGCATTGGACATATTTGCTGTTTTTATGTATTTTATAGTTCTGTGTAATCAGGCGGTCACATATTTGAAATTAGATGTGTTCAGTAGGTGCACGTAGCTCTTGATTTTGTATGTGCTATCTACATAAGTTACTCACCCTTGCTGTAGTTAGTGATGGCTCTCTCTTTAAAGAATATATCTTATCTTATAACTGTTCATTTACTTGTTCATTTTAGGAATAGAACATGCTGGAATGCCTTCTCATTCTGTCATATATCAGGCTCTTTTCTAAATATCGTTTCGTTTTTGGGAAACCTGGTGATCCACTCATGAATATGAACATTTTTGGATCTCTCCTCCTTAGTATTAGAAATACTTATGAGTGAATAATGTTTTTCGTTTCCTAATACTAACTATTGTCTGGGCTTTTTCGTACTGCAGCTTGCATTTGAAACGGTTTCATAAATGTGGTCACACAAGACCGAAATTAGCTTGCTATCAAAGGTATGCACTAAACTTATTTTATTCATGTGATCCTGTGCAAGCTGAAATAACTTTTTTTAAATGTTCTAGTAATAATGTTCTTGAGATGCCAACAGGAAGTGAATAAGTACTTAAAAACATTCAGTTAAATTTAGTTAAAATGCAGGACATTGCAACTTCACATGTAAATGCGGCATATAACATACAGTACGTTTTTTGTGTTACTGATTACAAAAATGATAACATCTAGGATACTTTAAATAAGCGAGAAAGGATTTTGGAGAGTCCAGTAGATTCGAATGTATCTATGATTATCATGAATGAACAAGGATGTTTGCAACAATCAATATTAATAATTTAATATCATTTGCAAACCTTTTTGGTGAGTCGTGGCTTGATTTACATGAGTTTTAGGCAGAGAAGCTTGCAGATTCTTAATAAACGAATGAGTGTTCAACATGACTATTTGCACTCAGTCTAAGTTTTCAAATTCAAATATTCTAGAAAGAAAATTGACATCGGGAAACAGAATGATTATTATGGAAGCAATATCAGAAATGTACTTAAGGGTTTTACCAACCATAACATTATCATTTGCTTTCATTCTGTGTTTTACTGCGCTCGAGAGGAGGAATTGCTATATTAACATTCTCCATCTAAAGCTTTCGACAATTACAAATCATTTCCAGTGGGAATTCTACCGCCATAATGCTGGCAGTATTAAACTATGAATTCATTATGATAATTTCAAAAAGTTTCCCGAATGGTATATTTTAAAATAATGGTTCAATTTTGAAAGTAACGTATATTATATACATGGAGGTATGTTATATAAATAAAAGTGCAAACAGAGAAGAATAAATTAAGGCTTGACGGCAAAAGAGGGAAAGGGAAAAGATTTAGGAGGAAGAACCACATAAAAAAGATCAAATAAGAGGTGTTTTACTTGATCATTATGTTGCCAAAATCTAACTGAGAATTTTGACATCAGCGTTCAGGATAGCTATCCGTCTATGGGAGGAATGATCAGAGAGGGTGCAGCCTGTTTAGGTATTAACACCGTGAGCGCATCCTAGGCCAAGGCAGAAGAACATCCTCGGTAGACTTCACTTCATACAGAAGGGCCAGCCTGGGAGCTAACTCCGCCTGCAAAGAGTTGGTAAAATTGACGTGCTAATCCATCGGTTCCTGGAGTTTTGCCAGTGGCCAACCTGAAATGGCCTCCCTTATGCTACGTATGGAGATTGAAAAATTCATTTCCTTCCTCAGCTCCAGAGGGTTCTGGACAAAGGCATCCCCCAATAAAGTCCTCAGCTGTTGTCACCATCGTAGAGGACCAAATAGTTTGTAGAAGGCTGTATGGCTGTCCTGCAGTGTTCATGGGATATTTACCTGTGTGGTCTGAAGCAATGGGATAGGTGCTTGGCTGTGTTCTTGATTCACAAACAAGCTAATGATCCACCCAGTCCTAGCTGTATATGCTGGGTAAGCTAGGCAGCACAGACGGCCTGCTCTTCTCTTGAAGCCTTGGAGGCACCATGAAGGAACGGGAGGATGGACCCCACCTCACAAAACGTTTAAAAGCAAAGGATTGTACTTTGAAATTGTTCTGCCAAGATAATCTGGGAAGAAGACAAGTGTAAAGATTGACACAGAGCAGACTACTCTGTCCAAGCTTACATAGAGGTCGTGGGCAGGGGAACAGAAGAAGTAGTCTGACCACTGGGTTGTAGAACCTCTAGACGTCCACCAAGGACCATTGTGTAAGCCAATGTGACAGCGCCTTTGCATTATGAATTATTTGAGTCTGTAGCAATGGTGGATGAGATCTGTCTGGTGCGGTGATTATCGGCCTAGATCGTACCTCTTTCTTCACAATTTGAATCCAATGTTACCTGACTTTGTTCTTCCTCTGACTTATGCATGCTACATCTTGTTGATGGGCATTGCATATTTTACTTTAATATTTTACACCAAAATTGCTCTTACTCCTTTGGGCCATGTTCTCATTATTAAAAAATACAAACAAATAAATAAATGTATTCCATTGTGTGAGGAATTGAGTTGCTGGTTGCGGGGGCGGGGGGGGGGGGGGGTGAAACACTACTCAAGCACCAACCACAATTCTTGCTAGGTGAACCAAAAATAGTCACTAAATTAACCTGTCCGAGCCCTTAGGTAGCTTGGTGCAAAAGCAGTTTGGCTTAACTTCAAGTCAGTGATTAAAGTATTTATGCAACACTTAAACAGCAATGAGGTGAAAACTCCACACAGGAAAAGTCCCACACTGGTTTACAACAATAGAGTGAATTTTAATAAATCATTTGATCCCAAAACAACAAAATTCCAATCTGTGGAAACAAAGTTCAGATTTTTTTAAATCTTTAATTGAAAAATTGCATCTAAAAGCTTAAAGGCCAACCGCAGACATTTAAGGCCTCATTACAATGTTGATAGGAAAGCATTCCCACCAACTCCTTGTCGAAATCGATTATGATGTTTCCGAACACCGTTCGGTTAGACTCCCAATGACTTCAATGAAGCATGTGTTATGACCGACAACACAGGCTCCAACTGAAGAAAGGGGTGGTTGCGGAAAACCTTGCACCCTGTGGCGGGCACCCCATGGTGCCTGCCACGCTGTGCATGGTTGTAAAGAGGGGTCCAATGGGTACCCCAATGGGCACAAACTGGTGGCCTTCGGGTGAAGGGGGGACTGCTATGGGCCCCCAAAGTAAGTTTCCGACAGTCGTTCCATGTCGGACAAATCAAGTAAAAAAGGCTGTCCAAATATGACATCATAATACCTCGGCAGGAATCACGGTCCATAGAGCTGTACGATTTGGTTCCGACCGACTCGGTCTCTCCAAATGCCGGTCAGAACTGAGTCGGAAAGACCGAACGGTTTCCTTTTATCATAATCAGTCGGTCGGAAATGTTTCCGAGTTGGTCAGAAACATGGGTTCCGACACGGGTTAGGAAAATCCAAATGCCATTCAGAGCCTTTCCAACCGAAATTGTAATGAGGGCCAAAGTCGCTTGAGACTGGGGCAAGTTGAATGTTATGGCCGACCGCGATGGAGCGCAGCTCGTTTACATGAAATCTATTGGGCCTGGTCTCTGTTTATTTTTTTACTCAGAAGAATTTCAGCAGGGCAAGGCAGCCTTATGTGTCTGAGGAGGAGGCCTTGTTGTCGGATAGCTTCTGAATGAAGATTTGGTAAAGCATTCTGCATTCAGACTTAGTCTCTTTTATGGAAGAGGCTGTAGCTAATGAGGACTCCTTCTTTGAGGAGCTGCTGAACAGGATTTGCTGCTGGGGAGAAGAACGTAGAGGGAGCTGCCACAAAGTCAGGCCAACCAGCGATGCACATTGGGTGAAGTGGAGAGTACACAGGTCCCAATCTTATCTCTGTTATCAGAGCACTTTTTCGGCTGAATAGTTTCCAAGTCCCAAGTTTTTCTATTTAGACTATCTGTGCATATTTAGCACAAATTCAAGGGTTCAGGACTTGAGGGGCAAGGCTCACCCAGGCTGGGTCCAGGTGCAGGTTCAAGATGGTTGACTCATTTTCTGTCCCTGAGGGTCTGATCAGGAGGCCAGCCAACTAGCCCTTGGAGTCACTCTGGAAGTCTTGGGTTCAAGGAGGAAAACAGGCCTGAATCAGCAGGGCAGTCCTCTGAGCGCACAAGGCAGGCTTTAGGCAGCAGGGCAGACCTCCTGGTGCATCAAGGCTACATCGGGCTATAAGGCAATATTCAGGGTTGCACTAGCCTGTAGATGAATCAGGCAGTGCCCCGTGGGCTGGTCTCACAGAACAGTGTGTGGGCCGTGTTTTGGGCTATTTGTGGGCCTGCTGGGCTGTTTTTTGCTGTGGATAAAACAGAGATTGCCTGCAGCAAGCTCAAATCAATATAGAGTTCCATACCTTACAAAACAGGTATACATGGCCCCTTTACAAGTTCAAAACTGCTTAATTTGCAGCATGGGTCACTTTTCTTTTAGCTATTAAATATATCAATAGGGCCTACTTTTGCTTTGGTGCCTAGGCCTATTTTTGTCCCAGTCTGACCAGGACATATTTCTATGATTTGGTCAAATCTTAAAGTGTCATGTGAAGTATATAGTGTGGGTGATATGGCATACACATTTAAGTAAAACTTGTGCAATTAAGGTACAGGTACTATGTTCTGTTTTTAGGAATACGTGGACCATTAAAACAATTTGGAGACTCACACATTCTCATTGGCCATAAATAAGTTTGCATATCCTGTAAAGTGAATCAGCACCATATAATAAACCAGAATGTTGCTAGAGAACCTCCTCTTTTGTGCAGTATGGAGTGCCTTCCGTTCTATGTGAATGTTTCTTTCGGTCAGTTTCTGGCAAAAATATTTATTCAGCTTTTGTTCTCTGAAAAAAGATTTCTGTACAAACAGGTTGAGCTTGCTTGACAGATAACAATTGAGATCTGTGGTACCATTATTTGTAAGCTGGGTAAGTCTGAAGATGATTCGACTGTCAATATCCACATAGTGAAGATTGAAAATACCGCAATTTGTGGATAATTACATCATGCATTTGCTGATTTTGGATTGTACCACAGGAAGTGTCATCACTTTAAAGAAAATCAATAATCTAGACTGTGTTTTCCTGCTATCACTTTCTAAGAGTGTTTTAGTTTAATAACCATGAATTAAAATGTGATTTTTCAGACAGATCACCCCAGTTTTCAGTTGAATATCTGCAATTATTTACAACCTGACAAACGTTCTAACTAGCGGGAAAACATATATATTTTTGGCATGGTGCTATACGGGATTGGAAGGATGACAGAGGGTCTAAGCAAAAGCACAGGAGTAACTCCTTCTACGCCTCTGGGCACCTAACTCACGCTCAAGCTAATATTCATTTTACATAAATCAAGCTGGAAAACACCATAAACAGTGGAAATTTAAAGTTACCACTTAAAATGAATATTTCCAGCACCATGTATAAAAGGAACTATAGTCAGAGGCAGAACATTCTGATCTCTCCTTTCTTGTCATGAGAATAATGCATAATATGCAGGAGCGGCTCGTGCAGGTAAGAGCAGTGGGGCACTGTGGTGGGGGGAGTCGACAGACGACAGCGAGGGAAATTTAAATATTTTTGTAATTTTCTCTTGTTGTAGTCTGTCGAGTCCCACCCCACCCCACTGCTCTCAGCTGCATGGCCGCTCCTGTGCATAGGCTAGATTTTAGAATGATGTTGTTGAGAACACGCTGTTCTTGAAAGGTTGCTAAAGAGCAATATTGGTCCTAACTCACTTTATTTCTAGAACACAAACATTTAAAAATATAGTAAAAGCAATAATATTCAAAAAGAGATTCATCAGCTTTTTGCTGCTGTAATTTTGAAGGCCCCCCATTTAGGGTTTGGTGGAGTGGGAAACCGGTGGTTCCACAGCCTCATTTAGGGTGGGGAAACCGCTGGCTTACTTCCGATGGAGTCTTTACTGGCTCCGACAATGGTAACCCCTGATTCAGTGCTCTGTCTATCACAGGACCACTGGATGCTGTAGACAGGACGATCTGGACATATTTTCCCTGCCCTTATTCAGCATGTGTTGCATGGTGGAAACAGGCAGGGAAAATGCAGAATGACCCCAACTACCAGGGAGACCTATCCCTGCACATAGGGCAATCTATTCTTTTAGTTACAGAAAACAAACCCCTGAGTTGGAAGTTTATTTTCTCTGAAGAGAAATGTTTACCTTCAGTGATAGAAAGGGAGCTGCAACTGTGGCAGCTTCCTTTCCAGCACAGAGACCACAGTCAGGTTGGCAGAGACCTCCGAAAGGAGCAGTCCTTTGTTAAGGTGGTTGAGGCCAAGGCCTCTGCCCCATGGACACACTGAGCAGGTTCTAAACAACTCCATACAACTGTTAAGGGGACTCCATAAGCTGAAATATTATCACTTCTGAAGTGTACTATGGTAATGTCATTCGCAATTGTGTAGATGAGAAGGCTCACAATTTGAATAGGAGGATAAATTCAGGGGATACACCAATAGTGAGATCAGGAGGTATGGTATCACACCTAGATTTAGGAGCTTAGTAGAAAGAAATGCAAAAAAGCAAGCCAGCTTCTGTAGCACCAAAGATTTAATTTCAATTATTTTACTCAGTTTCTACTAAGACTGGCCTGGTCAAAGTTCCATGAAACAATCTAGTATTCTAGAAGTGTGTGATAATGAGATTATGTCAGTCCTCTTTGTGGGTCTCTAATTTAGCCTTAGAGCCCGCCGTAGCAGGCTCTACAGGCCATTGAAAGCCCCCTCCAGCGTTAAACAAGAGAGCGGGCCTTTAATGCCAAGAGGGCAAAATGTTCTAATTTGTAAAACAAGGGCCTCACAGATTCCGAGGGGATAGATATCCCATCTGGTGGGGGGGCGTGCTAAGCGCCCAATGAGTATGGAGGCGCTCGGGTGAGGCTCCCGGAACTGAGGCGGTGATTTCGCGCTCACAGGCTGTTGTGCGCGAAGCTGGTCAGCGGAATGCTTCCCTAAACAGGCGCTCATCCCCTCATGGCTCTGCTTGCCGTTTCCTAGAACAGTATAGCGGCTATTTTTAGAGGTAAACACTCAAACGCGGAACCATTTGCCGCGACCGCCATTTTGTTTTGTTTTTCTTCCCGTTTTTGCCGCTTTCGCTCTCCTTCACCCCAGAAGCAGCACAAAATTACATAATTTGCCAAGCATTTTAACCTGAATTGCCCACACATGCTGCTCCTTTGTCTCTATTTGAATTTTGAAGTGGTGAAATAATCAGCTTTACCTCACTAATCCATGCGCTGTGTGATAGCTGGATGTAATTGCCATTTTGAGGAGTGCTTCAAGTTTCACACAATTTGATGAACTAAAGGTCCCAACATGGAATTTAAATACCTTCAAGATGTTTTTTCTTCATGAATATTGTTCTGCTAAAATGTCTTTCCTGCGTTCTACATGTTTTTAAGGGAAAAATAATAATACGCAAGAGGTTTATGTTGCTGAGGACAATGCAATGAGCCTGGCTCTAAAACTTCCTTCAACAGTGCACGGAGCATGATATATTATCACAACCCCTTTGGCTGCATTATCTACCTTGTGCTGTTGACTCTTATCGACGGAATATTTGTTCTTTATGGTCTGAACGTTGAGCTTCTCACTGCATTCATCTCATAACTTGATGGGTAGGATAAAGGACTCCCTCTATACTGTAACTAAATCAAAACATTCTTTCATTAAAAACTCAAAGCACTTTTCAGTATTCTCCAAACTGGAAGATCCTGGTATCCTGACCTCAGAAGATACAGTGCAACGATGGGTTCTACGTCAGTAGCCTCAGGAAAGTCTAAGGAAAAGCGTCTGTAAAAGGACCCCCCTTCGCCACCCAAACCATCTTCTCCAGTTTCAATGGCATTATAGCTACAAGAGATAAGGGCCCTCATGCCATTTGTTGAGGAAACGAATTCCAAATTACAAGTCCTGTCGGATAAATGGTCTCAACTTGATACCAGGCTTACAACAGTGGAACATACTATGTCATCTTTCACTGACACCACCAAGACTGTCACATTCATGTAATCACAAGTGTCATCACTTCAAAAGCAGATCGAAGACCTCGAAAACCGCAATAGAAGGAACAATATTCATATTTACGGCCTGGTGGAAGGGTCAGAAGGTACGGATCCCATCGGTTTCTTCAAATCCTTTCTCCCTAAGATCCTACACCTATCAGATGACACTGTGTTAAACATTCAACGTGCCCACAGACTAGGCAGATTCCACTAGCAGCGCCTCATTACAGTGGCCTAGAGGGGTTATCCTTTACTTCCTTGAATACACGGATCTATTGAAAGTTCTGTCAGCCGCCAAAGCCATCCAACGAATCTCCTGGTCTGGATCAACATTGTTTTTCGCACAGCATTACTCTAAGGCTACAGCAGCTAGACGCAAAGCTTTCCTTAACTTGAGACCTGATTTCAATCCATGGGAGCTAAATATGGCCTTAATCATCCATACCTATTTAAAGTCACCTATAATAATAGAACAACTTCTTATGAGGATCCATTACGTCTTCAAAGCTTCATTAATTCACACAAGACAGTTCTCATGGATTTCTTTGATTTTCATATTTGTCTTCCTATTGTTTCTTTAAGTACAGGAAAGTGCTAATATTTTACAAGTTTGTTTCTACTTTACTCTTTAAAGTTTTAAAATTGAATACCGTTTGTACTATTTTTGGTTCAAGTTAGGTGTTCTTATCCTCTCTGTTTATTGTTCATCATTTAGGATAGTGCTAAATATGTTATTCTCTGTCTTTTATGTATTATCGTCTTGGCGTGACTTTTCCCCGGTTCAGTCCAGTTCTCACTAGACGTTTCGTCTGCTCCATGTGGTTCTACCCACCCCAACACCGGTGTTACCTTTATGTAGGTATGTTTCTTGTTTTGTCTCTTGTTTTTTGTTTTGTCTGGTTTTTCCTTGACTATTTCTTTTTGGGTGTCACTACTCGTATTGTTCTTTCTTTCATGTTTATTTTTAAGTGTGTAATTATTCATCTTCTCTATCTTTACATTACTCAACTATGATATTCTTTTCCCTTGGTTTTACTATTGCTATTCTTTGTTCTTGGCCTATCTCATCAAGTTTCCGCTTCTTTCTCTCTCCTGTGCCTGAGCTAACTATTTTTCTTACTTCTTTCTCTTTCTCTATATACAATGTTTGGTTTCATTGGATCGGATTTATCTGTCATATTTCTTATACCTCTCTCCCTTTTTGAAATTTTATGTCTTTAAAATTAATTTCATGGAACGTTAGGGGATTGAACTCTCCTATTAAACGGCAACGAGTTTTAACACATCTAGCTAAATGGAATTCTGATATAGTCTTTCTATAACGCATCTCACCGAAATTGAATCTTTAAAATTAAAAGAGGTTGGGTAGGAGAAATATTCTTTTCTCAAGGGGACGGTAAACGCAATGGAGCCATGATACTTTGTCGGAAATCACTCCCAGTCAAAGTCATTTCACAAGACTCGGATGCTGATGGTAGATGGTTAAATGTCAAACTGTCTCTTAAAGGTGTTCCTGTTTCTCTTTTTAATGTTTATGCACCCACCGGTGGAGATACTACTTTTTGGCATACCCTAGCTCAGCAAATTACTAATTGCATTGAAGATAATTTTATATTGGCTGGCGATTGTAATCAGATTTATGACCCGTTTGTGGGCAGATGTTCCAAAGTTTCTTTTATCCCCAATAAGCCTCATAAATATTTTCTTCACACAATTACTCAGCATAAACTCCTAGATGCTTGGTGGTTGTGCAAATCGATGACTAGAGAATATACCTTTTATTCGCCAGCCCATCAAACTCTGTCACGAATAGACTACATTTTTGTTTCACATAATATCTCGCAAACCCTCATGCATTCAGAAACTGGCCCCATTCTCTTGTCAAATCATGCCCCTGTCTCAATTGGACTTGACATACTACCTAAAATTAATGCACCTAGAAGATGGCGCTTCAATAATTCTCTCCTTTTAGATCCAGTTTTTACAACCTCTTTCATCACTTTTTTCAATTAGTACTTTGCTATAAATCACAGTGAATCCTTGCCATTTTCAACTGTTTGGGGTGCTTTTAAAACTTCAGCAAGGGAATTCATCATTGGGTATGTGGCCAAAAAACGAAAAAAGCACGCAAGATTACGAATGATCTTCTTCTTGATATTAAGAGATTGGAGCATACGTACTACACATCACACTCGGAAGAATGCCTTATAGCTCTTATAAATGCCAAAATGCAATTCAGTCCACGGACAATGCCTCATTATACCTTTTAAAGTCTAGTGCAAAATTCTACGGAAGCAAAAATAAAGCAGGGAAAATATTGGCTAATTATTTAAAAATCCGTCATTACAAATTGAATATTGAATCTATATACGATGAGCATTCTGTTCTAAAATTTAAAGACGCTGAGATATTGAATGAGTTTTCTCTTTTTTATAAATCCCTCTATACATCCGAAACGCATCCTACACACCAATCATTATCACATTTTTTCACTACTATTCAAAAATCTCATGGCAATCCTGATGACCTATACTCCCTGAAAGCAGACCTAACGCAACAAGAACTTTTCAAAGCTCTCTCACATCTTAAAAAAGACAAAGCACCTGGCCCTGATGGTTTCACTGTCGTGTTCTATTTGCACTTCTCTAAACATCTAATGCCCAAATTATATGCCCTAGTAAGCTCTTTTTGTTCACTAGATAGGTCCTGTGGCTCCTTTTCCGAAGCACCCATATGTCTCATTCCTAAGGAGGGGAAAGACTCCCAGCATTGTAAGAACTATAGGCCTATCTCCTTAGTCAACATCGATTACAAAAAATTTTCCAAAGCTTTAGCCATACGCTTAGACTCCTAACTACCGAACTTATTGGGTAAAGAGCAATCCGGTTTTGTTAAGGGACGTGTCATAACAGATAACACGCGACTTTTCTTTAATGTTCTATCCAAATCATCCCACCTAAAACTTCCCTTGGCAGCCATAGCATTAGACGCCGAAAAGGCGTTTAATAGAGTTGAATGGGATTACTTATTTTACACTCTCAAATGGTGTGGCTTTGGTCCTAAATTTATATCTCTGATATCCCTTCTATATTCCAACCCTCGAGCTGCAGTTTGCGCTAATGGCTTAATTTCTCCTTTTTTTGATTTGGGTAGAGGAGTACGACAGGGGTGCCCCCTTTCTCCTTTCCTTTTCAATTTGGCTCTAGAACCCTTTCTGTGTAAATTACGCCAAAATCCATATTTATGGTTTCCAAACACTTGATTCCCACTTTAAACTTTCAGCTTATGCTGATGATATTTTGCATTTTATAACGGAAGTGAAGTCTTTTTCCCTAATCTCCGGCTACAAATTGAATAATGACAAATGTGAGATTCTGCCCCTAACTAAGTACACTTTTAAACCAGATTTTAGTGCATCTAATTTCATGTGGAATCCCAGGCATATTAAGTATTTAGGACTATATTTTACTTCTTCTTTATCGGACACAGTTTCACTATGTATGAACAAGTGTATTCAAAAACTCTCAGAACTAACTACTAGATGGCATCCTCTTTACCTATCCTGGTGAGGACGCTTAGATACTATAAAGATGATGTTGGCCCCTAAAGTCTTATATGCTATCTCTAATATCCCATTTACTATACCTGCTAACTTATTTAGAAAATCAATTCTATCCTTTCTTCCTTTCTGTGGAGTAATAAAAAGCCCCGAATGTCTTTATTAAAGTTAACTAGACCCAAATCAGAAGGTGGAGTTAGCTTCCCAGACTTTCCGGCCTACCAGAGAGCTTTTCTTTTGCGTCAAGCCTCCTTTTGGCTACTTGACTCCACAGATGAATGCCCTCTTTGGACTTCACTTGAAAGTCTATTTTTATCTCCCTTCTCCTTCTGCGAATATCTTTCCTTTTCACGAAAACCTCAGTCTCTCTCCACCCCCATTATCAAGATCACCTCCAAGCTCCTGGATTCAATTATTCATTCCACTTGTATTACCTCAGACTCCTTTCTTAATTCACCAATTTGGCATCACAAAAACCTACTCATTCGTAATAAACCCTTCTATTGGAGGTTTGGAGACAAAGGGGATCATCATGGGTGTATCAATTATTCTCAGGTCCAGATTTTTTACCATTCTCCTCACTTAGCACATCATTCAATCTCCGTGCCTCATTTATCCATAAATAGAACCTCCTCAAGAAATCAGTGATGGATACATATACCCAACTTTCCACTTTAGCTGGTGCCCCTAGCTTACCAGATACTTCCTCGGATCTCCACACTCTGTTACACTCCCAGCCTAAAGCTTCCACCATATATAATTATTTACAAATCACGGGCCCGACAGACCGAAGTCCAAAGTTGAACAATTATGGGAACGGGACCTTATGACTTCCTGGCCGTTAACACTTTGGGCCAAAATATGGATCAAAATACGTAAATCTTCCAGGGCAGATAACACAACACAAACACTGTGCTTCGTATATAATAGGCTTTTATTTACACCTGCCACTTTAAGCATAAACTTTTCAACTGTAACAGATTTATGTTGGACATGCTCATCTTCAAATGCTGATTTATTCTACATGTTATTTTATTGTCCATGTGTATATACATTCTGGCAGTAAGTTTGGTCCCAAATTAATCGAATTTATGGTACTAAGTTTACTTTTACTTTTATCCATGTTTTTCTTGGAAGCTTGTCACACATTTGGGAAAATTCTAAGTTTAATATCAAAATCATTGATTTGTTAATTGCGGTTGCTTTTCAACAAATTACCACAAACTGGAAAGACTGTACAAAGATTTCTTATAAGGTTTGGTGGTATGCCGTGTGTCATAACCATAGATTAGATACCTCTTTTGTTTATCTTATACATTTGGCAACAAAACGTTTACATTTTTGGTCACCTGTTACAATTTATATTGATGCAAGTGCCCAACGACGCACCTTGCCACAACCACTCCAGCAAGAGGTCCCTAAGCCACCTCGATACTCCCAAATGTTCCTAAACGTCTTTACTTTAATGTTGCTTCTGTTCCACTTACAATGTTTTACATTTTCTTTATCTATTAATCAGCCGACTTCAATGTCCTTTTAAGATGGAATTGTAATGTAGTGACAGAATTTAATATTTTGTATTGTATGATGATACCTCAATTGTTTCAATAAAGTATTTTCTGAACTAAAAGAAATACCATCAGGTTCCATGAGGCCTTTTGTTCACAGCAACAGCTGTGAACAAACATTGGAATGTTGGAGCTCCGTGACCGGCCGTTAGAATCCCAGAGCACTCCATTGTTTTCAATGGAGCTCCCAACATTTAGATGTTCTAATCCAGGTTTTAAATCATCTTGTGCTCAAAATTTACCTATGTTTATTTTTCACACTTCCAACAATGTTAGCTCACTTTTAAGTAAGTACGGTGGTCCTGATTCACAAAGCCATTTTTACACGTAAATCTGAATTACATGTGCAAACGACCTTTTTTAAGCATAGACTCAAGTAGGTGAATATCAAATTGTGTTTTTTTCACTCATAAAATGTGACCTCGTACATAGATTTTCATGTAAATAAATCTTGTATAACGGGGGATGAGTGGGTGTTCCAAGTATGGAATGCCATGAAAAGTCTGCACGCACGCATCAATAAAAAACACTTTTTTTTTTTAGAAAATTGCCACCCAGGAAACAGCTGACAGAATTATTCTGCCCCAGGGAGGACTAAACATACTTCCCTGGTGAGAATAGGAAGGGAACTGCCTTAAAATTGATGTGGGTGTAGGGTAAGGGGGTTCTCCATGGGAAAAATATCCTTGTGTAGAAAAAAAGAAAGGGAGCACATTCACAGTTACACAATAATTTTCACCTGAGGAAATATACATATGTAGGCTTGATGAAACTGTTGTAGATTTGTAAAGGCTCTTAATTTTATTCCTCATGTAAGTGTAAACCAACAGGATCAGATTGAAGCTTTTTTAATCAAGCGGACTATATTTGGTAAACTGAATGTCCATACTGAGGGATTTTTAGCCCATTTTGATGCAAATGAGCTGCTTACCAAAGAATAAATGAATATTTGAAAAGTATGCAAATATCCAGGTAGAGACTGTACTGATGCTGGAGCTAGAGAAAAAGAAGATGAGTTTAAGCTATTTTCTAAAATCCGTGAAAGTGTACCGGTGTGAAATGATCATGGAACTGATTTTCGAATTGCTAGAGGTGGCTTTTTAAAGTCCAACTTAGAGTTGCCAATTTACAGTTGTGCAGGTAATTGTGATAAACTAGCAAAAATGAAACTCCCGAAAACCTGGGGGTTTCTGGGTATCTGTGAAGATCACCTTTAAACTGCATGAGGGGCACTGTGCATTTTTGACAATGTTTTGTCAAGTCTCATTTCATCAAGCATCCTTATCGGCACTTTCAAAATGCGGCTAAATTATTACCTTGATGTCTTTTTATGCCCTACAAAATTATCTCATTGTTGTTATTTCCAGAATCAGAGGAAAATATGTTTTTTCTTTCCATTAGCATTTAAATCCAATTTCTCTTTTTGAGTTGATACACTAATAAACTCCTCAGGAAATTCCTTTGTCTTGCAGTAAATATAAAGAGGCCAGTCATAAGTGCAGAGGACTGTACATAAGTGTGAGGTTATCATCTTATCACAGCTCAGATCTCACCCAGTTCCTGTATCTGAAAAACATTCAGAACATCTTAACTATTTCAAAGGGCATGCTATTACAGGGTTTCCCCTAGGTTACCCATTCGATAGCGCTCCATTCTGCCTTAGATTAGGAAAAGGTTTGGCTATGTTGTTGCTTCAATGCAGGAAGAGCTCCTCCGTTGGAGTGGAAGGACCCTCGCCCCACATAAATACCCCCAAAGCCCCAAAAAACTAAACTAGTAATTTATTACCATTGTATTTTTCATCATCCCATCCTTGACCGAGTGTCAGGATGGCGCAGGGCCTGCTAAGTGGCAGCAGGGAGGGGTGGTAGACAGAGTCATTGTTTAAAGTGTGAATGTTTCTGTGGCCAGACAGACATAACTCAACCCATCTGTCTTAAGACAGCTGGGTTGAGAGCAAGTGCAAGCCTCCAGAGCACTGGGGAGTGCTGAGAAAGGCTGCTCCAATCAGGGTGCTGCTCTCATTCTGCTTAACAGCATGCGCGTAGGCCAAAATTGGGCCAGGGAGTTTGCTGGTGTTCGCACTGCAGTCGAGGAAAGAAGAGATCCAGAGCAGAGGATGTGTCCAGGAAGTGTTTTATTTTATTATTGTATGTGTGTGCACTCCCCCTCCCCATAGATGCCAGCTGCCACCAATGCCGGATTAAACCCTGTGGAAGCCCTTCCGCAGTCACAATTTCTGGGGCTCCCTCGCAAATTGTCTCCTAATACTCAATGCACTGTTTCTTTTTACAAACTAACAGCTGCCAGAAGATGAGCTTTTAAGAGACAAACTGTTAAGTGAATCTGATGTCTCTCATTTATGTACTTCACGTTTTTAATGGCTATATTACATTAATACAGTATTTTCTCTATTCAGTCTTTAATGTAAAGTTTTCATTTCTTTGAGTTGATTCTTTTTTTTCTTCTATCTTCTGGAAACAACATTCAAGAAACCTTGATTGTACTCATTTTTCAAGATGAAATCAATATTATTTGTATCCATTGTTGCGGGCCCCTAAAAGCAGTGGGGCCCATAACTGGTGCCTAATTTGCCTATTTAGTCATCCGTAACTGACTACCACTCTTCACCAGTCGCAAGGCCATTTAGATGTTCTCTTGTTATCCTTCCCACTGTATGTAGTTGTCTAGTCAGCACGGCTAAGTGGTTTTGATGCAAGGCCTTCGTTTGCGTCTGCTTTAGCAGCTACCAGGTACATTGGGGTTCTGCATGTGACTTATGGAAGATTGCATTGAATATCGATTTTGGACGTTTGTTGCCAGTTGGCGTCCTTTCATGGCCATTTGTGGAGGAGCCTCCTGGAAGTTGCTTGCAGCGGCTTTAAATGACATGTCCCAGAATACCACAAGTGAATTCCAGGATGCATGTAATGTGACCCTCACAGGGCCGTGGGAAGTGGGTCACAGCCAGTAAAGAGCCAGCGACTGAAGGAGACCAGCCTCAGCTCTAGTACATAGGGAAGGAAGGAAAGAGTGGTCAGAGGGTCCTTTTCCTGCCATCATGATGCATGTATGCATAGAGGCACACAGGCTACAGAAGCTTAAGGCTGCATTTACTGTGCAATGTAGGATGTGACAACCGCAGCACGGAGGAGCTCACAAGTTGTAATGTTAGGAGCTGCAATGTAATTGGCACCGTCTGAAACAGTTACACTATAACACATGAAAGAAACACACACTCAACAAAATCTCGGTACACACACAGTCACATGCACGGGCAAACATGGCAACAGCTGTCAAAAGATGGTGGGAGGGTAAAATGCAGGCATATATATTCACACATCAGCCACGACAGCTGGAGCAAATAGAGAAAAAGAGCTGCACAGATTAGCACATCCAGATGTGCACGCACAGAGGGCGTATACCACACAGTCCACTGATGTAGCGATGAATGTGGTGCTCACACCCTTTAACCACAAGCTTTGAGGAGTAATATAGGCAGCAGGTTTTATTGTCCACGGCTGCAGGGTTGTAATATAGGTCTCCTCCAAGATGAGTGTCTCCTAGTAATTTTGAGTTAGAGTTATTGCAAAACGCTCTCACGTGTGCTAATGACATCACCAGCACACCCAAGAGCGCCTCGAAATACTAGAGCTCAGGATTGGCGCTGTGCAAAAGGAATCTTTTGTTTTGCATAGAGCCCATCCCAAGCTCACGTATTTCAAGATGTTCTCATATTGTATTGTATTGTATTGTAATTGTATGTATATAACGCTTACTACCCCTGGCAATGCGTTGAAGTGCTTTTTTGGTGAGTAGCACGCTACTCCTGAACCCCAAAAGGATTAGTGGTGAATTATAGTGAGATATGAAATTAGTTTGAGGGGTGGACATGTGAGTTTGTTATTTCGATTGAAAAAGGATGATGGAGGGATAGAATATAAGAGTTTGCATTTATATAGCACTTGCTAACCCAGAAGTGTTTTTCGGTAGGTAGGACACAACACCGGAACCCAAAACTGGATTAGTGGGGAATTAATTTAAGAAATATGAATTTAATTTGAGCTGTGGACATGTTGGTCTGTTAGTTGGATTGAAAAGGATAGTGGAGGGATAGAAGAGGGAAGGTTGTTTTTTGGAGCTCATGGCAGTAGAAGGAGGTTTGGGATGAGTAAAGGGGAAGTGGAGGGGCGAGAGTCAGAGAGAAGGGTTTACAAAGTCTTCTTTAGGAGATCAGAGCAGTAAAAAAGGTATGAGATGATGCAAGGCGGGGTAAAGGAAGGAAGAGTCTAGAAAGGGTTATTTTGGGGATCACAGCAGTAGAATGGGATTTGGGATGAGTCATAAAGTGGAGGTAGAGGATATATTGAGAGAGGTGTTGAGTGAAACATATGGTAGTGCATTGGGGAGAGTAGTAGAATGAGGTTTTAGATGAGTCAGAGGATATATTGAGAGAGGTATAGGGTAGTGCACGGGAGATGCTGAATTAGAAGTAAACATAAATATAAAGATACCTAAGTACATGGAAGGTATATATGTATGAGGGAGGCAATATAGATAGACTTCAGTTGTACTTATTAAACTTAGACTTTCAAGTGTTGCTGTACGTTAAGTTAATTTATTTGTTTTTATAGTTATTTATTTATTTGTAATGCAATAGTGAAGCAATTGTACATAAAAAGTTATGATAAAAGATTTACTTAATTATGTAGTCTTCTGAAGATAAGTTAGTTTTCTGTGGAGCTTATGTTTGAGGTTAAAGAGTTCGATAGTTGTCAGCCGCAGCCCATGCAAGTAAGAGTGGTAGGGTGGCGGGACCGGGTGGTGGGGAATTGCGACATACGACCACTAGGGAAAATTAATTATTTATTTAAATTTCCCTTGTGGTTGTCTGCTGAGGCTGAAAGTTGGGCTGCTTGAGCAGAGAAGGACGTGCCACCTATGGTTTTTTTCTTGTATGGTGGAATTTTGAGGCAAGGTGCCAGTCTAGAGCAGAGATTCCTTTGTTGAATGTATTAGGTGATTATATTCCAGATGAAGAGCAGTGCTGTTCCAAGTATTACTTTGTGGATGGTACAAAGCAGCTTGAGTTTGGACCAATGTAGTCCTTTTAAGGCTACGGAGATGTGGGCTTCTGGACTTATATGCAAGAGTAGTCTTACAGCAGAGATCTGAATCCGTTGTTGTCTTTTTATAGTTGTTAAAGATGATCCATGGTAGAGGCTATTGGAGTAATCGAATTTGGACAAAACAAGAGAGATGGTAGCCTGGACCTTGTCTGGAAATCCCAGGAGGGGGAAAATGCGTCGCAGAGTTTTTATAGTAACGAAGTTTGAGCTTGCTAGTTTGTCCACTTAGGCATTCATTTATAGCTTGGAGTCAATGGTAATTCTGAGGTTTCTTACTTCCTTTGATATTTTAGGAAGTGTTTGCTGATCGTCAGGCCAAGCGTCGAGTGGGTCATGATTATCCAATCGCAACACATGAGTATTTCAGTTTTGGACGCATTCAAATTGAGATGGCTCCATGTCATCCACTGATCCCCAACTCTGAGGCTATTGAGAATTTGAGAGTTTCCAATGTCTTTAAGGAGTATTTGTGTGTCATCTGCATAGTTATAGCATGTGAGGTGAAACTGATTGATCAGTGCTGGTAATGACTTCATGTAAATGTTGAAAAGCAAGGGTGAGATAATAGAGCCTTGTGAAGTATGGTTTAGACAAGAATGGGGGGTATGGATGAAATTAGTTCTGTAGCATGTGATCCAGTCAAAAGCAGTCCCCTCTATACCGGCTTCGTAGAGTGTTTATATTAGAGTGTCATGGTCAATTGTGTCAAAGGCAGCTGAGAGGTGCAAACAAAGAAGTGCAGCACACCTGTTCCAGTCAACAGTGTTCTTCAGGTCATCCCAGATCACAATGAGAGCAGATTCTGTGTCTCTTCCTGGATGGAATCCTGTTTGGAAGTCTTAAAGAATGGAATTAAGCGGGTCAAGGTTTGTTTTCTTTGGTTATGGGCATATATATTAATTTTTTAGATGTTCTAGAAATACTCCCATAGTTAAATTGTGATGATTCTTCTTACTGGTGTGGCAGCAGAGGTAGTTAGAAGATGTTTTTTTGCATGTTTGTGATGGACATGGGTCAGAAGGGCTGCTGGCAGGCCTGCTTGCATTGACCAGGTCCTTAAATGCATTGTGTGATATTTGTTGGAAGGAATGGAGAGGCTGGGTTAGCGTATTCTTGGAGTGTTTTTTGGAAAAGTGTTGGTGCTGGTGGTTTTTCTTTGCATTAAACAGGAGTCCAATGTGTCTGCTTTTGTTGTATAATGATTTGCCAGTTTGTCTGTGAATTGAGTAATGGGATGAGCTCCTCATAGCCTATTGGTTTACAAAATTCAGTGAGAATTTTATAGAATTCTTTATTTGCACATTTCACATTTTGAATTCTGTCTGAATAGTATTTTTTCTTAGCTTTTTTGATTGCTGACTTTGATAATCTGTTAAGTGTCTATAGGTGAAGTTTGTCTTGATAGGTGTTTGTTTTGAGCCAGGTACATTGTAGTTTTCTAACTTGCTGTTTTATCTCTTTTAACTCTGTATCTCTTCAAGGTGCCTGTTTTCTTTTGTTCTGTTGTGTTGTTCTTAGTGGTATTAGGATATCAAAAGCTTCCTGTAGCCACTGTTTTTGAATGGAATTCATGGTGCCTAGATCTAGTTCTGTACTGGATGTTAATTGTGTTTCTAGGTGTTCAGAATTGAGATAGTTCCATGGTCGATATGTGGATGCATGTAAGTTGGTTTTAGGTGTGTTGCTTTGTGTTGTTTTATGTTGGAAAGCAAGCAAATGGTGGTCTGACCACGAGACTGGAGCCATTGTTTGAAAGGTAACTAGTTCTGCATTTGCAAAAATTACATCTAGGATGTGTCAAGCGATATGTGTGGGTCTGTGCGACGAACAGATGAAGGTTCAGTTCGTCTAGGCCAGTGATGACTTTTTTCAGATGGGGCATACCGGGTTTGTCAAACCAAATGTTTAGGTCAACCAGAATGCATAGGTCAGAGTGTAGTGTTATAATGTTTGAAACTGTGTCTAGAAAAGGAAATTTGTTTGCATAGCGCACATCCTGAACTCCTGTCTTTTAAGGCTCCAACCACTTTCCTTTACCACCAGCCGCCACTTCTTTTATATCCCTCATACATAAATAATTTAGCATTTACAATGGGGGTCTAGACCAGAAAAAAGCAAGCAGCATGCCAAGGATTATTGTAGCTTGCTAAACTCTCTGGCCAGATACAATAGCATTCTCACCTAATCAGCAATCTTAATTCAGCAATAAGAGCATAAACATGGATAATGCAGTGGCATGTTGCAAGGATAACTGCAGCTGCTGCAGGTATTCATTGAGCATAGGATTGTAAAAGCCTGCTGTGCTTCTAACAGACAATCAGTTTGACCCGCCACTTTTTTTATTAAATTACTTTATTAGGCATGCTAACATTTCTTTTTTTGAAACATGTTTTCATTATATTGTGTTTATGCTACATAGGATCCCAGACTCGTACAAGAAGGCAGAAATAGAAAGAACGGAGCCCACCAATTCTGAAAGTGGTGACCACCCTTTCAGTAAAAGCACCTGTTTTTACACAGTTCTTCTTTTCAACAAGTAAAGGATTGATGTAGAGTCTACTGGTGCAAAAGTAGGCACAGGCAAGATTTAGATTACACAGGCTAAATTCACGTAATTTCAGGAATTTTGCATTGCAGCTGTGTTAGAAATTGGGTTTCAGGTTGGCTAAGGTATACACCCAGGCCATGCAGAACCCAACACTCTAGCCAGGGAAAGCTAGATGCACAAATCAGATAACCTGTGCTGATCCTTTGGTAGCTTGACGCAGAGCAGGCAGGCTAAGCAAAAGAGGCAATGTGTAAAGTATTGGTGCAACACACGCCCACAGTAATGCAATGAATACACCACAAAAAACTCCACACAGGTTTGTAAAAATAACATTCTGTATTGGAAACAAAACAAGACCAAAACAACAAAAGTCACTTAAGTGCTTCTCAAGTTATGCAGTTCCAAAGTACCACATTATATGCACCTAGTATCTAGCATGCACAGAAGCACCTTTCCTTCTCTTAAGTTCATTACGGTCAACTTGTTAGTGCAATTATAATGATCCCAGTCAAAGAACGGCAAACGAAAACTCTCAGAGCTTCGGAGAACAGGGTAAAAACATTTCAGGTAGGTCAGTATCAAGATGTGGTCACACTAGATCTTTGAGTTCCACCATTGAGGTTACTGCCCAGACACAGTAATGACCCCAGTCACTACCGAGTCCAAAGCCCTTCGGGACCACTCAGACCGCAACTCTTTATACGAACAGAGGTGCCCGCAAAGGAGCGCGGGATGGCTTCACTCCTTGTATGGGCCTCCCTCACACAATACCTCTATGGCACCGAGACCAATATTGTATTAACCGCAAAGGAAACCCTCAGAGCGTGACTAAGGGAGCCTGGCTGCAGAAGTGTTGGGGGGCCTCAGAAGCTGGACACGTGTTGTTGAATCCTGGAGTCCACAGCACGTCGCACACAACTGCACTGAACCGGGGGCGGAGCTGGGCTGGCGTGCCTCGTGTTCCTTGCCCGTCCCTGGTTGCATGGCAATGCATCACAGAAGACCCCCATTGGGAGGCGCTGTGGCAACTTTCACACACCGCGGTGAGGGTGACTGCAATACACAGCTGGGGCAGTATGACTTGAGGGTGGAGCTTAGTTTGGGGGCAAGACACGGAGCACAGGTACCCACCGGCACAAGGCAGCAATGGTCTTCCTAGGTCAATCAAAATCAGACACATGCTGATCATTGCCAAAGTCTCACTGCCAGAATCACCAGTTGCGGAGTCCCATGGCAGGGTTAGACAGGGGAAATCTTTGATGGCCCAGAGATTTCCGACCACAGGGGGCAAGCCTGCAAGTCCTTCTAGAACACTTCTAATTAGCTCAGACCAGAGGTGGCAGTCAGTGGGCCAGCACGCAAAGCAGGTCGCAAATGGCATCCCTCCCGCAGCACAGCAAGCAGCAGGTCAGCACAGCAAACCAGTTAACAAAATGGCAGTCCTCCTGGCAGCACAACAGTCCTTCTGGCAATTTGTAGACGTAGAGCCAACAGTGTCTGGTTACAAGTCTCACGCAGTGTCTGATTAGATGGAACCAGAGAGCCAGTACTTATACCCAAAAGTGCCTTTGATGTGGTGGTACTTCAAAGGGCTACTTAGAAGTGCACGCAAACCACTTTCAATCCAGCCCTTCTGGCAGGCTAACTCTGATGGGTAGATCAGTGCTTTGCGTGAGGACAGGACACTACAGATTGAAGTTTAAGTGTTGGCGCCTACCCTTCCCTCCAGCCCAGGAAGACTCATCAGTACACAGATGAATGCAGATGCAGCTGAGTGTCCTGTGTTTGTGGCTGTGGCTGTCTAGAGGGATGACACAAAGTGTAGCTGCCACACAACCCAGGTGTGTTTTGGGTACAGGTTGCAGAGCACACAGAGAGATATGCACAGAGAAATGTTCACTTTATAAAGGTGATACTTCTAAAACAGTAATGTTAAATCCAACGTTACCACTAAAGAGGATTTATCACCACGAGTCCAAACATATGAAATAGCAACTCCTTTCTAACCAGGAATTTCCACTTAAAAGTGTATTAAGGAATTTCTAATGCTAACCTGTGAGAAGAGTAGGCCTCGCAGTAGTGAAAAACGAAATAGGCTGTTTGTCACTACCAGGACATGCTAAACATAAAAATACATGTCCCACCTTTTAATTACATAGCACCCTGCCCTTAGGGTATCTAGGGTCTACCTTAGAGGTGACGTATATGTAATAATATGCTAGTATAAGACTGGGCAAGTTGTTTTAAATGCCAAGTCGAAGTGACAGTAAACTTGAGAATAACAATAAAAATCTGTGTTTCTGAATCTATTTCTGCAGGTTTTTCTCTTATTCCGCACTTTTCTTTCCACACAAAGGTTTTTCATGGTGAGATGTGTGCCAAGGAAAGAAAATCAGGGGTGCCGTGTTCACGTTCAGATTCATCTGGTAACCCCTATTACCGATCGAATCATGGTTTCCATTACGAGGTTCAAAGAAGGTCATTCTCAATTTCGAAAATGCTATTGCTATTCCTTTTCGCCCATTTTATTAAATCAAACCCAGCACCAGCAGAGCAAAAGGAAAGGAATGCAGTGCGTTCAGGAGCATTGATTTTTTAATACATCACAATCAATCAACCACCATTCCAACTAAATCATTGCATCATCAATCCTTAAGGATAGCTCCATAGGCATGTTGCGGTTTTCTATTAGTTTTTTTCTTTTATGACAGATTGTAGGTAGGAGGCGTGTGAGTCTTTGTTATTTTTCCACTGAAGACTGAAAGCCCCCAAAAATGCATACTCACCACAATAAAACATCTAATGAGTCATATAAAGCTGCTCTTCAAGCACTCTCGATTTATAGGTGAGTGGTAGAAGATGTGGAGTCTTAAGTGTTTTAGTTAGGAATATTTATGTCAACAGAGATTTATTTTAGTGGTCTGTCATTTTGCAATTGAAAAGGTTTTTACATATTAGGACAAAACTGCTATAACATTTTCTGTAAATGTAGTAAAGTTAGTAAATTTTATATCTTGACAATAAAATCACTATCCACTGCTCTGTCAGGTGCTCAGTTGTTATTTGATCATAGAGACCCCATTTTCTCTTGGGATATTCTATTCATAAACCTCGACGGGAGAAAGGGGTCAGCCACCCAAGGCCTGATTCATAAAGGTCAACTTTTTACACTTTTGTGTAACATTACGATTGCTTGCTATTCGCAAAGGTATTTCTGGGCATATCATCAAGGACCGGCGATAATTATCGCTAAGCGCACTTAGCGCTAGGATAATTATCACCGGCTAACGTGGATTTTTATCGCTGAGATAGCGTGCTATTAGCAACGCTTATCTCAAAAGCGATAAAAATCCTAGCGCTAACTGCCAAACGTGAGATTATCGCTGGAAACCCAGCGATAATCTCACGAAGTTTGGCGTTAGCTTGATGATAGGGCAAGGCAAACTTAGCCATGATATCCACCTTCCATATGATATCATGGCTAAGTCAGCCCTGAAGCAGGCGCAAGGAAAGTAGCGATAACAGGGGTTATCGCTACTTTTCGTGGCGCTATGCTTCATAGCGTGGGGCTTAATGATATGAGAAATGTCGCAGTCATGTCAGGACAGGAACCCCCACTTTGCATCTCATTAGAGATTCAAAGCTGGGTGTTCAGAATTCAGGCACTAATGCAAGGTTTCACGCAATAGCTTGACCTTGCTGATTAGGCGATAAGATTATCGCCGCTTTTCGCCCGAAAACTGATGCAAAAGCAGCAATAATTTTTTATCACCTTGTTGCTGATATGCCCCTTCATGAGTTGTATCTTTACGTCTGCGGAGTCTCCACACATAAAAGATAGAACTGTCCTATCTTTATATGATCGGAGACTCGGCAGTCATAAAGCTACTACCAGTAAAGTTTGCAACCATCAGTTCAGATTTATTACTTTTCCACACAAGGCAGTGCAGCTTTCAAATATTCTCTGCTGCATTCCTCAAAGTTCAAAAGATTGAAGAGACATATCTGCCAACACCGGTCTGCTGCTGATTGTCATTCCCTGCAATGTCACACAAACAGGCTTCCACACCAAGAGGCAGGGGTGATTGTGCGCTCTCCACCCTATGAGTTCTAACAAAAGCATAGCCTTCTGGTACAAACTCCTATGTCTAGACAACAACAAATGGGCCAGACACCTTGGATGTGTGTGGTACACTGCAACACACAAGTAATGCATCAATTTCGGTGGGAAATCGAACCTTTGCCACCTTTTTTTGCACCTGCTTCCACTAGCTTTTAATTTTTGACATTAGTTCAGGTCAGGCTACCTAGGTGATCTGGCTTTGCATCAAAAGCTATGTGTGCTTGACGTGACCCCAGAAATGCCCCGTTGACAAAAAATGGAAAAGTATTTGGTGAAATGAAAAGGCCATCTTTTTAGCGCAAAACACTTCTGGCATCAGAAAAAAAATCCCTGCTCTGCTTTGCATCACTTTATGAGAGTTTGCATCAAGCAAAGCATTAATAAATGGCCCATTGTCTTTAGCTATCTGCATTTGTTTGAAAATTATTAACTGAGGGGCATATTTACAAGGGCCATATCTCCGATTTTTTGGCTTTTAAAGCCAAAAAAGCGGAGATGAAAATATCGCCCTATTTACAAGAGGGTGATAACATGCATTAGCGCATGTTAGCACCCTTTTACCCGACGCCTCCCTTTGCATCTCTAATGAGATGCAAAGTGGGCGTCAATGGGCAGTACAACCGTGCAAATATCGCTGATGTACACATTGCGATATTTACAAGGCTGCCAACACATTTTAGCAGACGTTAGTTTTTAGAGAAAACAGCTGTTTTCTCCAAAAACTAACGTCTGCTAAAATGCAGACTTAGCTATACTTACCATTGGGGGTGGATTATGCTGATACGACTAAAGGGTCGTATCAGCAAGGCTATCGCCGTTTTCCATGAACATCGCTGGAAAACCAGCAATGTTCCATGGAAAACATCGCTATCGCTGGGAAATTATCGCCATGGTGCTATTCGTTGTTAATACACCGCTAGCATGGTGTTGGAAACGGCCCTTTTTGCAGGGTTATCCCCAAACTTTTTGCTTCTTCCTCCTTTATTTTTTCTGACCCGTGGTTGTTGGCAATAGGACTCTGGGCACTTTACCACTGCTGATCAGTGCTAAAGTGCATATGCTCTCTGTATAAATTGTTATATTGATTGGTTATCCATGATTGGTATATTTGTTTCACCTGTCAGCCCCTAGTAAAGTGCACTGAGTGTGCCAGGGCTGGTGATTCAAATGCTACTAGTGGGCTGCAGCACTGATTGTGCCACCCACAGGAGTAGCCCTAAAATGATGTCTTAGGCCTGCTTGCAGTGCCTATGTGCAGTCCAGGACTGCCATGTCGACCTGGCCAGTGCACCCACTGACCAGGCCTTATCCTTCCCTTTCTGTACATGTCAGGCATCCCTATGGTGGCCCTAGGTACCCCCCTTGGCTGGGTGCAGTGTATCTGAAAGGTAGGGCATGTACTGAGGTGTATAACATGCTCTGGTAGTGAATTACAGCCATTTTCGTTTTTCACTGCTGAGAGGCTATCTTGCCCATAGGATAGAATGGGGGAGGCTGTTTACATGCCTATCTTCCCATAAGGGCAAGATAGAAAATCCAAGTTTGGTATCTTTGTGTTCAGAATTTAATTATACATCTTTTTAGCAAGATGGTTTTTAAATTCACTGTGTGAGAATAGCACTTTTTAGAAAGTAGCTATTCTCCTTTTTAACCTTCCTGTGTGCCTGTGTGCTGGTTGGCTGACTGGTGTCATGTGATGGGCTAGGTGGCTCCAGGAGCCTGGATGAGTCAGCAGCAGGGTGAATAGGGAGATCTGCTTTAGATTGGTGGGAGGAGTAGCCCCTGGGTTTGAATAGGGCTGCCCCTGCCAGCACAATGCTGGCTCCACCTCCTGCTGGCCAGGCTGCGGACTCTGCCTCTGCTGGCACAAAGAAGGCTCCACCTCCTGCTGAGCGTCTAACGACCCTGCCCCTCACTCTGAAAGGAACCAGGTGCTCCAGGGCAGAGCACACCCAGGAACCGGTTTGAGCAGGGGAACCCCCCCACTGGAACAAAGAGAGACAAAGACTTGGAGGGGTATAAGAAGAGGACCCCAGACACCTAAACTTTAGATCACTTTGGAACTAAGAAGAAACCTCTGCCAAGGAGAAAGCTGAAAAGAACTGAAGAGGAGAAGACTGCCTTCTTGCTGTTTTGCTTTGCTGCCAAGGAGAGGGGAAGGACTTTGCTGTGTCCCCTTCTTTTGATTCTGATCTCCAAGGGCCTGAGAAGAGCTGGCTCCCTGTTAAGAAGTCCCAGGAACAAAAGGACTTCACCACCAGCTCCCCTGGAACTCTGCTGAAGGAGTTCTGACCTGCCTTGGAGTGCTTGCCCAGTCTTGGGGCCTCAGGAGGTCGTTTTGCTGTGTTTGGGAGCTGGGAAGCAGAAGCGTGAAAAAGAGTAACTGGTACCCAACGCATCATCCGATTGCGTGTCGCAAGAACGAGAGTGCGAGGATAATTTCATCGCGGCGTCATCGCAGCACCCGGAGTCCCCGCATCGCCGAGTGCGTCGAGCATCGTTCCGGTGCGAGAAGATTCCTGACGCTGCGAGGGTCGTCGCAGAACCAGTTTGCGAGCCGCACCACTGCCGGTGCGTGAAAGTATCCAGTCGCTGCGTGTGTCGACGCAGAGTCCCGTCCCGTGACGCATCGAGGGTTGCGGCGCCAGAAGTCAGCGCTGCGCCGCGCATCACGCCGCACCGAAGATCGTCGCATCGTACCTGTGCGTGAAGCTTCCCCCTAAGAAACCTACGCAACGAAAGCCAAAGTCATCGCATCCTCCCCCTACAGATCGGAGCCGGCGCATCCACCTCTGCTGCGTGAAGCAGGGCTGCTGCAAAGCCTCCCCAAGATCTCAGGAGTATCGCATCGCCTTTGCCATCTTCCTTGTTATAGCTTTTGGGAACCTTATCGCAACTACAGGTACTGTTGGGCACGAGAGTGTCGCATTTTGTGCATTGAGAGTCGCATTGTGCAGGACACTGATTTTTACATCCTGGAGTACTTTCTGCAAACTCTTGAACTATCTTTAAAGTAACCTTTTTAATTGTATGTTGGTTTTTCTGTAGTATTTGGTCTTGTGAAGTTTTTAGTAAAGATACCTTATTTTTCTAAAACTGGTGTGGAGTAAATCTGTGGTGTTTTCACTGTGTTACTGTGAGTGTTGGTACAAATACTTTACACATTGCCTTTGATAGCCTAGACTGCTCAGGCCAAGCTACCTAGAGGGTGAGCAGGGGTTATCTTAACAGTGTATCCCCCTTTCCCTGACTGGAAGCAAGGGTCCCTACTTGGACAGTGGTACCTACCCTGCCAACTAGAGACCCCCAGATCTAACACATGGTGATAATTTCCTGCGATAGCCAGCGATAACATTTTTCTCGCTAAGAGTGGCCAGCGATAATTATCGCTGCTGCTTGTTAATATGCCCCCTAATCTCTCAATAAGTGTGTCAAAACAGCAATATAACAGAACAGGAAACTCTTCTCTATTTAGCTAGGCAGTCCTTGAAATTTGGTATGACCAAAATGGTCCATGCGAGATCAGTGAGCTAAGCAAATTAGAACTTTCTCCACCCAAGAAGGTGCTATTCTATATTGTCTTGTAATGTTAGAGCTAACTTATACCAGGGCCTCTGGAATTGCACAGTATTAGAGAACACAGTCATGCAACAGAGTTGCCTGGATTATGTGGCAAGAAAAGGCAAATTATCTATTATAATGCAGCACATTCTGTGGCAGTATTATTTAGCTATTTCTTTAAGCGTTTTAACAAAAACTGGTTTCTCCTCATTAGTATAATTTTGACAACTAAACACAGCAATCAGAAACTGAAAGGTGGCAAGGTAATCTTTGCATAGGGTGTGCTACTGTGCAGTGACACAACATTTTAGTAACTTTTGAACGTTTTGAGCTAGAAACAATTTTTGATTAAATCAGCTAAATGAGTCATGGGCCGGGGGAGGCGAAGCCGGACCCAATAGGGGCTCGTGCCAAATGCCTCCCGGAGGCAAAAGCCTCCCCTCAAGCCTGCAAAAAAGAGGTGACCAGATTGGTCCCTCCCCCCCCAAGCTAGCTGCCCAATCCAGGCGAGAGGGAGCAAGCAGCTGGGGTCCAAAAGGCGCACAAGTTCCCCCCTTGGGGCCACTGAGCCCCCAATCAGGAAAAGATCAAAGAGGGGAAATTACTAGAGGTAGATGAGTTGCTCACACAGTGTCCTTGGGATGCCTCATGGCAGGGACACAGGTGGAGCGCATGACAGCACACAGCCATAGATAGAGTAGACGAGATGCTCGCACAGTGTCCTTGGTATGCCACATGACAGAAGCACTGAGGAGCAGGTGAGTGGCCAGCAAGGGTCCAGGGCAAGGGTAACGGCACTTGCAGCCAGGGCCGGTCTTAATGGACGCCCACAAATTAAGTAGCAAGGGAGTCCTGGCACCAATAAACATGGAAAAATTGCTTAAAGGGGCCCCTTGAGCTAAGATAGTGCTGTCATAAAATGATTAATGCCAAACTTGGAGAACAATGCATGTCGTAGAATAACATGGATGTTTATAAATGATCAGCCAAAAGTTGTGAGATGTATAAACCATGTTTTCATAAACTGTGGCCTTTCTATGGACCATACCATGTTGTCACTGGAATGATTGATGGGGAAAGGGACGCAGTTGGGCAGGGCAGTAGGAAGGGAGGTTAACTCGGCCCTGGGAGGGTTTATGCAGCAGAAGGTGAATTATTCAGCAAATGTGGCAAATCCATTATTAAGCAGAAAATGCAGCCGCAGCAGAATCATATGGTTCAAGTGGCCCACATTTTACCAGGCCAGTTATATGAGACACATAGCAGTCACATTCTACTGATTTGTTGAATTGGTAGTCTGGACTCGTGGTTTCCATAGGCAGCAAGGAGGGGAAAGTGGGAACCCATTTTACAGAGAGTCAAAGAACGGCCTTTAGGTCTCAAATCATAAAACATATCATGGTCCATGAAAATAGGTGGGGAATACCCGAAGAAGACAGATTTGATCACACTTACAGTTAGTCACATGCTGTTGTTCCAAACTGCAGATCTCTCAGCACATCAGGCAGCTCATATTTTCATGGCAGCATTGAGCTACCCAATTTGGGAAAATTCAAGTGAAGGTGCAGTCGTGGAGGGAGAAGTCAAAGTGAAGAACAAAAACATGCTGTGGACTAAGTCTGCATCTTCAGTGGGTGGTGGGAGGCGAGGCCTTGAATAATACCATGTTATGGTTTGAATTAAAAGGCATGGGCACAGCCGTGCTCATATCGGATAATGTTGGAATATGAAAAACATTTAATAACTCCTTATTTCTGTAATAAAACTTTGCAGTCGCACACACACATATACACATGCAAACATGCATATCTCTGCAACAATTACATTTCTGCACTGACGTTACCCGGTTTGAGGAAGGTAAATGCCCGTCACATTTACAGAAGTATCGCTGTTCATTTCCATCACACTGTTTGTGTCTCCCTGTGCATTGAAATCAGCATTCTTCATTTCTCCTCTGGTCCTCTCTCCTCCTCCTCTTTCAGACTAGTGGATTTATTCTCCATTCCTCCTCTGAGCCTAGTGGATTTGAAGTGGTAGTAATTGTGATCCTCATGTAGAAGAATAGCATTTTAAAGTGGAAGTTCCTTCATTTGCACAAGGACATCAAGGCTGCCGTTCACTGTGATAAACGTGTACCATCCTGATGGCAGCACACTTTCAGGTAATATGTTTTAGATGGGAGCTAGGTGGACCTTCTGCACTTAAAGACTGAAGCTCCCTGAATTGTGGGCATTGGCCCATCAATATCTGAGTATTTCACCCTAGTCCTTGTGGAGACCCCTAAGGTTCAAATGGCACAGAGTGCAATCTTGGTCCTTCATAGGGACACTCAGTGAGCCAAAGCGTCCGAAAGCCACCATGAAAACAAATCTTGGACAGTTAGATCACCACTCGCCACTAGGCCTGCTGAGATGTTACTTCATCCCACAACCCCCTAAACTTGGGGGCAGATTTATGATAACTGACGCATCCCTGCATAGCAGCAGGGATGCGCCAGTTATTTTGCGCCCCAGCTCCGCCATCATGGATGCGCCGCATTTACAATGCGGCGCACCATGGGGCAAAAATGGCACAGATGCGTCACGCATCTGTGCCGTAAAAGTGGCGCATTGCTGGAGTTGCGTCGCAAGCGCGACGCAGCTCCAGCAAGGCTCTGGGGTGCCCTATCTGCACAATGCTGCGTCAATCCTTACGCCTGCTTCAAGCAGGCGCAGGGTTTTGACGCAGCATGGGCTCAACAGTGACTGAGTGAAATCTTGTAGATTTCACTCAGCCACTTTTAGGAGGCGTCCCTGCGCCGGAACGCCCCCCCCCCGCGCCGGAACGCCTATATGTGGCGCAGAGCTTCACAACGTGACGCATCTCCCAGATGCGTCACGTTATGAATACCCCGCACCATGTCGCAGGATTTGCGCCGCCGCTGCGTCACAAAAGTGACGCAACGGCGGCGTAAATGAGGCGCAAGGGCCTCATAAATCTGCCCCTTGGTGTTTCATTTCTATATACCTACAAGGTCCATGCACCCGATTTACAAAAAGGCCATGATTCAAGGTTTCTTTTAAGAACTGTTGTTATAAATTACAAACAACACCAACAAATCTGAAATCCAGAAATCATTGCGGTATTCTTTGGAGAGGACTGACCCCAAGAGCCTCTAAGGACCCCGTGGACTCCAGTATCCACCCCACAATGCGCCAGGAGACGTGGTTGATGCCTGTGTGTTCTCCCTAGGGGGCGTGCCTCTAACGACAGCGTGCTCAAAAGTGCTCTCGACATTTTGCAGCGGAGGACGCAGTTGAGTGAATTCCGCCCCAAGCTCGGGCCCTTCCTGGGCCCATCAACAACAGGAAGAGGCAGGGCAAGGACACCCCCCTTGGCCATTCAACCTGTGTCCACAGTTCCATGCTGGGTCATTGTTTTGAACTTTAAACAGGTACTTTTAAGTGACTGCTTTGTTTATGGTGCCTTCCTGCCCGAATAACCTAAAACGTCTGTGTGATTAAGGGCTCAACCTCTCCTCCCCCTTTTACTGCTAAATTGTTGCTCTTAGATCAGATAACGAAAAGGGTAAAAGGCTGGGGCTGGGGCTCGAAGGGCTTCAAAAGCCAGAAAGACAACCTTAACCTAGGCAGGAGAAAAGTTTGTTTTAGACAGGATTGATAATCTTATGTCAGAATGTGCTGTAGTCATTAACTCAAACCCTGAGTCCAGTAGTACAAACTCCAATCCTACTCTAGCTATGCCTGATACACGTATTCCTACCGGGCCCGATTCACAGAACTAACTTAAGACAAAATCCTAAACTTACTACCATTTTGGTATTCACAGAAGGCACTTACTCATTTTGGTATTCACAGAAGGCACTTACTCATTTCGGTATTCACAGAAGTTAGGAGTCCTAACTTTAGGACTCCTAAATGCCTTCTGTGAATACCGAGAGTCTTAAAATTAGGATTTTTCTCAGTTTAGTAGTAGTATAGTTAGGACTCCTAACTTTAGGACTCCTAAATGCCTTCTGTGAATACCGAAAGTCTTAAAATTAGGATTTTTCTCAATTTAGTAGTCCTAAGTTTAGGACTCCTAACTTTAGGACTCCTAAATGCCTTCTGTGAATACCGAAAGTCTTAAAATTAGGATTTTTCTCAGTTTAGTAGTAGTATAGTTAGGACTCCTAACTTTAGGACTCCTAAATGCCTTCTGTGAATACCGAAAGTCTTAAAATTAGGATTTTTCTCAATTTAGTAGTCCTAAATTTAGACTTAGGACTACTAAATTGAGAAAAATCCTAATTGTAAGACTTTCGGTATTCACAGAAGGCATTTAGGAGTCCTAAAGTTAGGAGTCCTAACTATACTACTACTAAACTGAGAAAAATCCTAATTTTAAGACTTTCGGTATTCACAGAAGGCATTTAGGAGTCCTAAAGTTAGGACTCCTAACTTCTGTGAATACCGAAATGAGTAAGTGCCTTCTGTGAATACCAAAATGAGTAAGTGCCTTCTGCGAATACCAAAATGGTAGTAAGTTTAGGATTTTGTCTTAAGTTAGTTCTGTGAATCGGGCCCACCATGTTTGCATAACACCAGTCATGTGCCTGCCCTGCCCCTTTGAGGGAATTGCCTCGACTCCCCCCTCCTAGTCAGTCCTGAAAAGCCCCTTCTGACAGTAAGGCCCCAAGCCAAAAGGCCTAGTTCATCCAACTCAGGGATTTTCCTAATGTAGCATAGTCTGATGGGAGCAATAGGAGATCTGAGGGATCAGGTGAAAGCCCTCCTCAAGGTAGTGGGAAAAACAATAGAGGGCAGGTGATGAGCCAACCAGGGAGCGAGGGGGTTAGCGCGTGCCCCACTACATATGGGGTCAGAATCCTTCCACACTCCACAGCCCCCGAAAGCAGCTACTATTGACTACCTCTACCAAACCCCCATTCACCCAGGCAGCCCCCGCTACCGCCTATGTTCAAACTCAGGGCAAATGGCTATCCTCCAAGGGTCGATCGGCTAGAGAACGCTATAAGTGAATGCCCAGCGCGGGGTGAAGATCATTAGGCTCACGTGTACCTTCTACTGAGAGACCCCATTTGTGTTCTATACCAGAAGGCTGATCCATAATGGGTTCTATATTCCCAATAGGTTAGGGGAAAGACATGCCTCAGTCTATCTCTTGCATGTCCCCAAACTGACCCTAAGGAGCAGAGAAGGTAATGACTCGCTTAATAACAAGGTCATCTACTGGTTTCAAGAGATTCGGTACTGCTACTTGATTATCAGAAGTGACATCGCAAGTGGATTTGTATTTATTTGTTAACTGTACAATTAATTAAAATCTTTACAGTAAAAAAAGAGAAACAATCAACAAGACTAAAATTAGAAAAAACTTCAGGTTGTGTTTGGGCGATGTGACGCCCCCCCCCACCCCTCAGTAGTCTCTAAAAACAGTTTGCTTATCGAGCCTATAAGCCGTTCACCAAGGCACTTCAGTTAAAGTACATAAAATGGTGCTGTCTTGATTGGGCGGATGAAGAGGGGAAAGCGCCTCAGTGCTTTTTGGGTGCCTGGCTGCCTTCTTTCTCTTGGGTTTGATTGTGTTCATTGGCAGCCTTTAGGGAGATCTAATCTGGTGCGTAAATTTCCCCAGTCTTGCTAGTGTCATCGTGGCTGCTGCGGAAAAGCACAAGGCTGATGCTTCACTGCGAGACGTTATGCTGTTGGTGATACAAACTGGGCGCAAGAGTCGCCGGCGTTCGTTGTTGAGTTCGGGACAGCAACATAGGAGGTGCAACCAAGATTCCCTCCTGTAGGAGCACAGTCTGTAATTTATAGTTTCCCTCCTGCGGGCCCATGCAGGGTTAAAATCGGCAATTCGTAGTGTGCATAGTCTCATAAAAAGAATCTTACTCCGGGCTTGTGGTGTGAGGGCCTCACTAAGGTAGGGTTGTGCTTTACCTACCATAGAGGAATTATTCAGTGGGTCTAAAAGGGTGTTCGAGCGGAGAGATTTGTAGTCGAGATCCAAAGATATGTTGAGCAATTGTCTATTTATAGCTTATTCCAAGCGTTCAATGGAATTTCCAACCGCGGGATGCTCTCTTCCTCAATCTTCAGTGTGGTGAGAGCTTTGCCAAGGCTGGTGTGCCAGGCCGAGAGAGGCCCCTTGAAGATGGATCTCAATTGTCTTCTTAGAGAATTTGGTGGGGCCCTTAAAATACTTGGATATAGCTTTATGATCTCCCCCTGGCACGTCGGGTCTGGCCTTGCCAAGCCTAGCTCCAATCTTAGCCTTGGGATCCTTGCTGACCTAGGAATGAGGAGCACAGATTGATATGCCTTGGCCTGGGCTGAATTGAGGAGGGTGTCCAGTGATCCAGGGAAGGCCAGGTAGCCATAGCTAATAGCTGGCAGCAATTTTCTCTTTAAAACGGACAATATTAGTCCGGCCGAAGGCCTTACCAGGTGTAGGCTCAGTTGCTTTAGCAGGTGTAGGCTTTTTATTGCCTTAGATGCTGTTGTTTCAGATAGGCGTTCACCTTGGCTCGCTCCGTAAGCAAAACCTCTAGGTAATTATATGACACCGCTACATTGATTAGCAGGGTTCCCATATGCCACTGTGTTTTCTTTTTCAGATGATAACTCCCGAAGATGACAACCTTGGTCTTCCCATGGTTAACTGTCAGGTTGTTGTCGTTATTATAACTGTTCAGTGCGTTTAGTGCTCTTTGGAGGCCCACCTTCGTGTGATCCATTATGTCGGTATCATCGGCATATTGTAGCACAGGCAGCCTCACGCTTCCTAGCCTTGTTGCTACCAGGCTGGCTCCATTCAGGGCGTCCTCCAAGTCCGCGGTATACAAGTTTTTTTATTTTTATTTATTTTTATTGGTTTTCTACGAACAAACAACATCAAGACTTAGCAATGCAGATAGTTATAACACAGTACATACATATATACTTATGTCAATGGTGTAAATTGTCGACCAAGTCATGTAGCCAGTAACACAGTACACAAAAGGGAAAAATCATAGCATTCATATTCACTTTCCTCCATACAATTAACACAGTGGAGGCCCAGCATCTTATAATAAGGACTAACTATGGTTGGGGCTCGGTCAGGCCTGCAGAGCGAACAAGCACTCTCCCCCCATAATGAGCACACTAACTATGTGTATGTGCAGGGGTGTCATTTATACTGCTTGTGTTGGTGTGCTGATGTGTATTGTATAGCTCCCAGAAGCTTTTGGGTCTGTTGCGTGGCGGGAGCAGTTCACTAAAAAGCTCCATTTGTGTGCTGCAGAAAGTCATGTAATTCTTTCATTGAGTGATTGTAGGTAGAGGACCTTGCGACCAGGTTATAGCTACCCTGCGTTTGGCCATCAGCAAACCCATATCCACCAGTCTACGTACGTTTTTAGGGATTTACTTAGAGTAGCCAAGTAGGGCGAGCAAGGGATCTGGATCAAGAACCAGCTTCGTGATCTGTCCTATTTCCTTAAAGACCCTTACCCAGAAGGCTGCTATGCCAGGACATGTCCAGGCCAGGTCAAGGAAGTCGGATGATGGCACACAGCAGCGTTCACATGGCGTACCTGTGTAGCCTTTCCGGCGTATAATATACCCTATTGAGGTATTTAAGATGTATCAGTCGGTGTCTGCCATTAAGCAAGATCCGCTTTGTACTGGTGCAGCAATAAGTCCACATAGTATCTGTTATATCCACGATTAAATCTCGCTGCCACGTCAAGCGCGCTTTAGTGTAGTGGTTCACTCTGTATGCCCTGGAAGAGTTATAAATTATCGCAACTACGTGCTTTGGGGACTTTGCCTGAAGGATAAGTGTTATAGCAAGAAGTTCAGGTGGTTCAGGTATTCGTCCCCCAGTAGCTCCCGCAGTGCGTGTCTCGTTCTGTGGAACTGAAATTTCGTCAATATGGAAGGTTCCTGATTTGCGGGATTGATGTCCTCCCACCTCCTGGCCACCCCACCATCAAACAGATCCCCCACTGCGTGAACGCCCAGTGTGCGAAGTGCCTGTGTGACTCCTCTCTCCCTACAGGGTGGTAGCCATGTGCACCAGTCGATCTGCGGCGCCGGAGAGTAAAGTATCGCTCCTGCCTGTAGGTGCAGTAAACAGTGCCAGGCGTGGGTAGTGGCATTAATAGAGTCTAAGATGTCGGTCTGGCGATCTGAAGCCTGAAACAACATTGCAGGGAGTGGAAGCGGGCTAGCCACTACCGATACTATACGGAGATGCGGTATGTCTGGGGCGCCATGTACCCAATGATATGCTTGTGCAGCTTGAGTGGCCCTATAATACAAGTTGAAGTCAGGAGCACCCAGACCTCCCATAGAGTAAGGCAGCATCAATATGTGCCACTGAACCCTCGGCGGCTTGCCCACCCAAGCCAACCGAACCATCAACATGGGGAGACGGTCGAAAAAGACACGCGGCAGAACCATCGGAATATTTGTGAATAGAAACAGCAGCCGCGGCAGCACCACCATTTTCATGATGGATATTCTGCCGAGAAGGGACAACGGGAGTTTTATCCATTGTTCCACGTCGTCCGCCAGTTTACTAAAGGCCATCCCATAATTTTCTCTAAAAACTATGTCAGAGTCCGTATGGATTCGAATACCCAGGTATGTTACCGCATCCGTGGACAACTGCAGGGATAGTCTAGGTCGAATTGAGGGGTGTTTGGGGTCAATGGAAATACGATGGACTTAGGCCAGTTCACATGCAGACCGGAAAAACTCCAAAGCGTACCACTTCGCGAAGGACCGCTGAGAGATTAGACTCCAGGTGCCTGACATACAAGAGTGTGTCATCAGCATACGTGGATACAATAATTTTATAGTGTGGAAAACATATTCCCCTATGTTGATGATATTCCTGGAGCGCACAGGCAAGAGGTTCTGCCACTAAAGCATAAAGCAACTGAGACAGTGGACAGCCTTGTCTAGTGCCCCGTTATATGCGTATGGAGTCCGTCACTATGTTACCAATTTTCATTCTGGCCGTGGGCTTACTATAAAGAGTGCCGACTAATTGTAAGAAAACAGGGCTCACTCCCATCCTAGTCAGAACATGCGTCATGAACAGCCACTCCACAGAGTCAAACGCCTTCTCAATGTCTAGGAAGACTGCCACTGCTGGTGTTTCAGGTTTGATGTGCTGTAACGCCCCAAAGGCCGTGCGTAGATTGTAAGTTAAGTTCCTACCCGGTACAAACCCTGCTTGCTCTGGTGCTACCAAAAGGGGGACCAAGGGAACTAGACGATTGGCTAGGATTTTCGCAAATATTTTCGTGTCCACGTTTAGCAGGGACAAAGGGGGATACGATGCACAGTCCTCCGAAGACTTACCGGGCTTGAGAAGTGCGACAATCACTGCTTCAGACAAGGAGGGTGGCATATTGCCCATAGCACATATGTCATCAAAAAGTGCAGACAATTGTGGGAGTAACCGATCTAAAAATGCCCTATAAAATGAGACCATGAGACCGTCTGACCACCGGGGTGCTCCCTGCTCTCATACTGGTTAAAGCAAGAAGACCTTCTTCTCTCTCAATGGGTCTCATGAGGAACTCACGGTGAGTATTGGAGAGCCACGGTAGTCGTATGTGTGACAAATAATCAATAATATCTTCGTCTGTGGCCCCATGTCTGGAGGCATATAATTCTGTATAATATTAACGAAATCTGTCTGCCACTTCGGAAGCCTCAGACAATAGACCACCCTCTGCTGATCGAACCTCCACCGTTTGCACTGCTTCCCTACGTTTCCGAAGCATGTGCGCTAAAACTGACCGTGGCCGCTCACCATACACCCTGGCCGTGGCATATTTACCCATATGCTTGACCTCGTCGTCAGCAGACGCATGATATTCTCACAGCAGCTCTGCAAGTTCACTCATAACCGAGTCGTCCGCGGCTATTAACAGGCGGCGCTCCAGAATCTTAATCTTACCCTCCAAGTCCTTCAGTCGATTCCGAATAGAGCGGAGGACCCCCGAGTGTTTTGATATAGTGATCCCCCTAATGTAGACTTTAAAGGTTTCCCAGACTACCTGAGAGTCCTCTACAGAGCCAACATTCTTATCAAAGTAGGTCTCAATAGCTTCAGCTAGTTTCTCCTTAAACACAGTGTCAAGTAGGGAATAGGGGGGGGAAACGTCACGTGAACAGAGGAATAAGCCTGCTGGGTGTGTCTATCGTCAACAGAATTGGCGAGTGGTCAGAAAGCGTTCATAGCAACACCTGGCATGTGTAGACCTTGTCACAGAGTGGCTGGGCAGATAGCCAAAAGTCAATGTGAGTATGTAAGTTATGATACACAGAATAGTGTGTATAGCCCCCCAAATTCGGGTATTTCAGATGCCACACGTCCCTCAAGTCAAACCTGAGAAACACACATTCAACCTCACTGGCAGCGGCCGTGACTTGTCTCTCGGGCCCACCTGATCTATCTAGACTGGGGTTCCGAACCAAGTTGAGATCACCACCCCATAGCTGGATTCCCTCACTGTGGCCACCCACTCTATTCGCCAGTGTTGCAAAAAACTCAGGGTTATCAAAATTGGGACCATATATGTTCACAAGTAGAATATCCATGCCTTTCCCAAAACATCTAGTAATAACATACCTGCCCTCAGTATCAGTGTACAGTGGGACTGAAGTAAGTGTCGACTTGGGGTTGACCCATGTAAGGACACCGCGTGCGTGTGTAGTGAACCCGGATGCCTTGTAGGCCTCTGCTGTGTAACATGAGGGAGCCAAGTGGGAGATGTGTTTCCTGCAGTAGAGCCACATCAAAAGGCATGCCGCGACAAATATGAAAGGACTTTACAAACTTTCCTATAATCATTCAGCCCCCTTATGTTCCATGTGAGGGCTCGTAGCAAGTCCACTCCGGAGTCCCGACCTCCCCCTTGGCCACGTACTTCGGAATCAGTCTATGTCACCATATCTCAATAGTGTATTGCGTTGTGATGCTGCATGTCAAATGTATCTGGCTATTAACATGCACTGTACAACATCTGAGTCTCATCAACCATCCACCCCCCTCCCACATCAAGATCACCCCAACCAGGACTTGACGCAAAAATCCCCAAAAACCTACATAAAACAAAACTTACTTAGCATAGCTCTGAACAAAGGAGCAACTATACCTCCCATCGGAAAGTATCATTACCCAAGTTTGTGTGTGTTACACTCGTAGGCGGAGGTTGCCAGCAATATACCTTCACCCTACTGGGTGACAGCCCCCCCGCACTTCAACAAACTGATATTAAACATTAACAAAAGGCACATGTGACCCACATAGAATAAAGCTGTGGAATCAGTTAAGCTACCAGGTCCGTCTTGCAACCAAGACAGTAAAGCACCGAGTAACTGGAAATAGTAGGGTCAGAATAGTGTATCTGCAAAACTAATAAACTGAAAAAAACTGGAACCCCCCCACCCCCACAAATTCGCCTCCCTGCCCCCGATCGTTGGATCTTCCCATAAGTGAAAGTGACACTACACAATTCCATCATAGACCCAAGCCTTATCTGTATGGTGATCTGGCAAATATCAGTCCTGCTCCTCCAGCAAACCACCAACTGCCCCAAGTGAGGCATCCTTGTCCGGACTGTGTCGTTGTCCCCTGTTCCAGTCTTTCAAGGTTTTCTGCAGCAGCTTGGGATCAGTGAAAAAGTGTGATTTGCCCTGGTGACTGACGCGAAGGCGAGCCGGATATAGCTTTGCATAGTCAATGTTGCGATCCCTAAGTTGTTTCTTGAGTGGCAGGAACTGGCGACATGCCTCCTACACCTTCATGGTGAAATCCAGGAACAGAGCGAGCGTGGCCCCCTCATATTGCAAAGTCTGCTTCTCCCATGCTACTCTAAGCGAGGCGTCCCTGTCGTGGTAGTTCAGCAACTTTGCTATGATGGGCCTCAGCAGGGCTCCAGGGATCGGCATGGGCTCAGAGAGCGATGTGCCCGTTCAACCACGAACATGGGCAAGAATGTGTCAGAATCTAGAAGTGATACCAGCAGTTTTTCGATGAACTGCTTCATGTTTCCGGTAGAGGTTGATTCCGGTAGGCCAGTAATTCGTAAGTTGCTTCTCCGAGACCTCGCTTCCAAATCTTCGGTCTTATCTTGTAGCGCTTGTAGTACTCTGTCCATACGCTTGCAGCTGGTATCCAGTTCGGTTTGCGCCTCTTCCACTTCTGTGCTGCGTTGTTCCGCCACTCTCGTTCATTGTTTGTCCATTCTTTCGGACATCCGGTCCACACGATATGAAAGGTAATCAATCTTTGTACCCAAAACTGTTAGTGAGGATTGCAGACCTTTCTTCATCGAGGCCAGCATGATTTTGAGTTCACCATCGGGCGATTCTTGCTCCCGCCCACCGCCGTCTTGCCGATCGTCAGCGGACAGCGCGCGTTCTCTAGGTTTGCGCTGCTCGAAAGTCAGTCGCTGTTGCGTCTTGTTTGTTCTGCCCATAGTGGTGCACCACAGTAGTATTCAACTGAAGGGCAGCGCGGTATAATCCGTAGATAGCACGCAATGTGTCTGGGGCACAGCAACAGAAGAGATCAGCAGCCAAACACAATTTAAAATTCAGTATACCTGGAGGGTAGTTTAGCGCACACTGTCTCACTGAGGGGCACCCAACCCCGCAACATGGGGATAGTCTCTGCAGGAAGCACGCTTAACACTCTTCACCTGTGGCCACACAAAGGCCGCCTTCACCTCAGCAGCTCAAAATGGGCTATCCCAGAGCGCACCCACTACCTGTAGATATAATGACAGTCTGAGGTGACAGGAATTCCCAGCCCCGACAGCTAGTACAGGAACCAGAAGGTCACAATCAGCGGGCACAACAGGGTGCGCAGCACGCCCCACCGAGCAGCAGTCGTCACAGTAGGCATACAGCGGGGGCACAAATGTCGGCCTGTGGATGAGTCAGCGCCTGCCCTGTAGTTTACAACCGGCGCTGAGCGCTCTGTGAATCCAGGGTCCTCTGTGATACCAACGAGGACCGGAGCTCAGCCCAACGTTCCGTCACTCCCTCGCTCACCTTCTCATCAGTCTGGACCCCTCCGCAGGCCTCTGGCGCGCATCTCGTGCTATCAACGGTCTCTCGCTGGAAACCGCGGCTCTGCACCCTCATGGCGTATGCGGGATAGGGCACCGCATTTCACATAGACACTGCCACCCAAGGCGTCCGCCCGCAATTCTGCACAGCGCTTCACTAAAGCTCCGTCCGGCACATTTCAGCAATACATCCCAGCCAGCCTCCACTTCCGGCCGGCTGGGCGGCGACGCGAGTCTGGGGATTAGCGGCCCAGCTCACTCGTCGCTCCGTCTCACTCCTAACTCTGTGTGCACAGAGCCCCCACTCATGCTGATCAGTTCCTTCAATAGCAGATCATGCCAGCCTCACGGGGCGATAATTTTCCCGCGTTAATGCAGGATTCTTAAAGGATTGTAGGTTGAAGCGCGGAGCTCCTCTATCAGGCGGCCATTTTCGGCGCCGGCAAGCTCCGCCCCCGTGGTATACAAGTTAAAAAGGATAGGGGCCAACACGCATCCTTGTTTCAGCCCATCGGTCGTTATTTTGGGGTACACGGTGCTGGCACTTGTTTTGACTCGCACCCAAGTATCCTCGTATAGCGATCTGATTGCCTTCAAGAGGTTTGGTGGGATGCCCCATTTTTCTAGTTTCCACCATAGTCTTCTGCGTACAACTTTGTCCAAGGCTGTGCTGTAGTTGATGAAGCAGCAGAAAAGTGGGGGATTTTTCTTCCTTGCTGCCTGGGCTGATAGGTGCGCTAGCGCCAGTACATTATCCATGGTCGATGATTGTGACCTGATGCCGGTCTGGTGGAAGGGGATGATGTTTTTTTCCTCCACCCAAGTCTCAAGATCCTTCACTAGGAGGCGGGCATAGGCCTTGGCCTCCAGATGAAGCAGGGCGATGGGCCTATAATTTGATGGCTTCAGGTGGTCTCAGTTTTTAAAAATAGAGCCCAGTATAGAGCCCCTCTAAGAAATAGGGGTTTTAGCATTTGAGAAAATGTAATTGTAGAGAGAGGTTAATGTTGTTGCCCAAATGTTGAGGGCCTTTTTGAAGATCGGTGCTGGTAGCCCATTGGGCTCAGGGGCCCTGTTGTTCTTAATCTTCTTAAGGATCTTAATGATCATTTGAGGGTTTATCTGGACTGGCGGTGAGCAATGCACCTTGGCCTGTACTTCCTGGCCCATGGAGGTGGTGCTAGGGCTAGGAGTCATTGCTCCTGGATTTACACTGGAGTATTGAGATTGTTCTGCTTCATGGGTGGTCTCTTCAGAGCTGGCTCTATGTGAAGGGACTATTGAATATAATTGCTTCACGTGGGGCAGCCAGTCTTGCTCTGCTACTCCGTTTTCTCTTAGGACCCCTCTACTGCTCAGCTGATTTATATGTCTTCATAATCCTGCTGGATTCTTCTGCTTAAGCAGGGAGAAGACTTTCAGCCATTCCCTCTCTATGTGGGCTTTTTTGTGTTCCCACAGTTTCTTCCTTAGCGCTGTCCTCAGTGATGTGACCAATGGATCCTCCGTTTGTCTGCCCCCTTTTTTCTTTATTATGAGTGCCTTGCACAGGAGCCTTTTACTTTCACGTATATCTTTGGTTACTTAAAATCTTCCACCAGTTGGTTGCACTCTGGCCCTGGGGGCTTGATGTTGACCGATCTTCTCTTGTAGATCCTCTAGTATAATCTCCCAGTTCTTTATGGGTGAGATCGACGTCGAAGAGCTCGCTTCCTGGTTCTGATCCAACCAGGTTTGGAGCTTCTTGCCTATCTTATCCGACCATTTGATCCGCCTCAGCAGACTATGCTTTTCGTCCCCTCTTGACTCTCCGATGACTTGGAGGATGGCGGCTGAGGGTATTTCCAGCTGAAACACCGTGCTTAATGGCCTGTGGTCGCTTTCAGCCCTATCCACGACAACAAAGTCTTTCAAACTGGCCGCCATTGCTTCACTGACCATGATGTAGTCAATTCTGGAGATGTCCCGGAAGGTCTGTTGGGGGTGCCAGGACTTCGAGGGTGCTTCTTTCCATGCTTCTTTCCATGCGTGGGTTGTGGTCAGCTTATGATTGGCGAGAAGATCATAAAGGGGAGCAGCCCTGCCTGGACCCCGATGGGGGGATTTGACTTTATCAAGATCCTTCAAGTTGAAGTGTCCAGCTAGGATACCTTGATATGATTTGTATTTATTTAAGAGGTCATCTAGTTTCCATGAAAGTGCCTCCATCTGGTCTTTCATTGTGGTCTGCACCGGGTTGATGTAGCAGTTTATTACCAGAAGGCACAGTGGATGTGCGTTGAAGTTCAAGCCACCGATCTGTAGAGCTTGCAACCCTGGTGAGTTCAGATTTATGTCTGTTACAGCGAGGGCACTTGCATGTTTAATAAAAAATGATAGACCACCAGGCGGCTGGCCGAAGAGATTCCTTTTTGTTGCTGGCACGTAATGCTCATGGTACCCGCCAATAGGGTGCTGGCCAGTGCCCAGGTCTCTTAAAAGCAGAGCATATCTCAGGTTTCCAGGAATTGCTTTAAATTTTCATTTTCTCGGATTTTGCTGATCCCTACAATATTCCATGAGATTATGGTAAATTGCTGCTTGGAAGTTGATCCTCCCCTGGCCTCTCCCTTGCCTGGCCTGATGTCACAGCTGTTAGGGATGCTGCTGCCCTTTTCTTCGGATTCCGCACGTGTCTGTTTCAAGGCTAGTTGCGCAGATGACCCATTGGTTGTTTCAGCATGAGATCCTAATGCCAGTTGGGTCCTTGTAGCCCATCCGTCTTCTGCCAAGAAATTCAGAGCTGTCTGTTCCGTGCAAGACTGACCAGGGGCCCTTGCCCCCGTTTTCAGGTGCTACGACGTGTGGGTATTTTGGGAGCGAGAGAGGCTGAACCTCAAAGCCCCACTCGGCAAGTTGTTTAGGACGGCTAGTTGTGTTTCCTTTTGTTTCAGGCCCACCACTGTTGAGTCGCCGTGTGTGTCCCCCTTGATGCTCAGGAATCTCACCCATTCTAGTTCCTCAGTTTGAATCTGGTCGAGGGTGGAGAGGTGTTTAAAAAGGCAGAGAATGTTACTCCAGTTCAGGATGTCGTAGAGGCCTGTGCCGTGAAATCTCGGGGTTAGTACCACCTCATGGACAATTGTTGGGAGACCCGAAGTTTGGGGAGCCTTTCCCCTTCCTATGGCGTGCTCTACAGTGGTTGACCCAGGGCTTGTGCTACCTGGCATGCTTGTGACAGGTCCCACTTGAGAACTGTTTCTCCTGCCTTGATTCCTCCTTGTTCGGGGTTGATGCACGGGGCTTAGTCGGAGTGCAATAGAGCCGCCCAACTGCGGCGGCGTTGTTGCCGTTCCTTGTTGGAGATTTTTTGCGACAGTGACTGGGCTTATTACCACCATTGTTTTGCTGTCCATGAGCTGGCCTGAGCCTGCCGGCGGGTTTTGGCCCTTTGTGGTGGTGTTGCCTGATAAGGTTATCTGCTTTTGGTGGTCTCCGGGAGGTGGGGTGGTGGGAAGGTCCTTCTTGCCCCAATTTTTGGCTATGAAGATTGGATAGATCTGGCTGGCTTTAGCGTCCCCATGTGGGGGAGGGTCATCGTTCTTCCATAACTGCGATTGTCTCCCTCTTAACTTTGTTTTTTTCAGTTGTTTCTTTAGCTTCTTTTTTGCTCTCCTTGATAGAGTGGTTTCTGTAATGGCCGTTTTGTTGGGAGTATATTCTTACGGGTCACTTGCCAGGACGCCTCTGTCCCAGCTTCCCCCACTGTTAGGGCATTGAGTGCCTTGGACTTCTTTGCAACTAAGGGCAGAATTCTCGAACCTGTGTTCCACTGTTTGGCCTGGTGTGTCCACTGCCATTGTCTTCGGGCTGGATAGGGCTCCTTCTATCTGTTCTTCTATCTGTCTTGCCGACTTAGGATGAATGTTCACCGACGCCCTATCTATCATATTGCTCATCGTCGGCATCGCCCTGCTTCCTTTGGCTATCTCTACTATGGCTGCTAGCACCTCAGGCAGAGACGCCCATTTTTCCATGAGGATTGAGCAGGAACAGGAGCATTCCCCCGGGTTGGAGACCAGGTACTGGATGATCTCATTTTCCAGGTCTTCCACCCTGGAACTTATCTTGACTAGGCAGCCAGCAATCGATTGCAGAAGATCTATTTGGACTTCCATCTTAGATGACTGCCACAATAGGGCTCTATTGGTGGAGCTGTTTATTGCAGTCGTAGGTGACTTCTGCAAATCACCGTCAAAGCTGTCATGATGCTCTGTTTTTGTGTTGGTGATCCGTGGAAGCGCTGGTAGCCCCAACCCCAGCAGATTAGGAGTTAGTTCTAAGGTTCTTTTGATCTTTTGTTCTATATTTTGGAGGAGCAACGCTGTGAGCTCCCCTGCCACTGGGGACTCTGGGCGCAGATCAATTGGATAATCCCATTGACTTGTTGGCCCTAATGAGAGCACAGTGCTCTCCGCCTTCTGCAGATCTCATATGGTGAGTTTCTCGGAAGATGAGATTAATAAATTGATTGAGATTCCTTCCTTATTAGGAGGACAGATAAGTGATTCTACAAACATCACTACAGACAAAGGAGAAAAGCTAATACAACTTAGAAAGAAAAATACCAGGACACAACTTCATGCACAGGTCCTACTTGAATATCTTAAATCTAACACCATTCCAGTAGGCCTGCAGGTAAAAAACATCCCGATTATTTTTGTAAACGATAAAATCTATCTCTTGGATTTCAGTGGAGTTTGTACAAAGTGCTCCAGAGATTGGCTGGTTTTATCTATTCATACAGCATTAAGAATTAGCGAAGAAGAACTGAAAGAAATAAGAAAGTTAGAGGAAGAAATTAGTGGTGACAGCACTATCCAGGATGCAAAAACACTCCTAGATTCTATAGAAAAAACACTTGTTGACTTTAAAAACCAAACCATCAGTGCTAAAACTTCAAAAGTCACTAGAGATATTAAGGGATTTGACAACTTAACAGTTTACCCTTACCTCAAGGAAGACTTTTATAAAAATAACAACCCAAGCACATTGAACCTTCAATACAGAACACGGTCACAATCTAGATTCATCACTTTCTCTGATTCTTCCTCAGATTCAGACCAGGGTACTGGGCCCTATCCTCCTCCGTATCCCCAATATTACCAATATCCACGTGCACCTCCTCTTTTTTTAGGCAGAGGCAGGGGGAGAGGATACAGAGGCAACTGGCGAGGCCAACAAATATGGCAACCCCCAGCTCCCCAGCAGATTCAAGAACAGAATTACTTCCGGACAAGACAAAGAGCTTATCAGAGATAGACCCACTAACATCTACTATTTCCGTAACAAAGCATGAAGTAATACCGATTTACAATCTGTCTAAACATCAGTTATCTGAAATTGAGACCCAAATGCTTAACAAAGGGCTGTCATTTGTTCCACATGCCATACAGAACCCAATTGACACCAAAAAAGAGGTCTTACGGTTCCTCCGTAAAGTAAGACTAAGAGTCTTCTTTTCAGAATTTAACGAAGCCTCTGAGAGTAATATTAGCGGTTTAAAAAAGAAATCGACTTTTTGTCCTGAAAATGCAGCCATGCCTGAGCAAATCCTTTTGTTTGAAAATCAAATACTTAGGGAGCTAGATGGTCTGCACTCAAAAAGATCCTTCTTTAAACCTAATTTCTCTAGAGACGAACAAAAGGCACTTATTGATTTGGCCAATAATCCCCTTGTGGTTGTAAAACCCGCCGACAAAGGCGGAGGAATCGTGTTATGGGATGCGGTAAATTACGATGAGGAAATCAACAGACAACTAAGTAATCAATTACATTACCGTCCTCTGGCAAACAATCCCACAGCGAGACTGAAAGCAGAAATATTGCACTTGACCAATGCAGCACTTGAAAATGGGTTCCTTTGCAAAAAGGAATTCGAGTTTTTGAACATCACAACTCAAAAAGTCCCCACATTATATGTCTTGCCTAAGATACATAAAGATGCCACTAAACCACCAGGGAGGCCGATTATTTCAGCCTGTGGTTCCATCCTGGAACCTTTGGCTAAATATGTTGATCATTTTTTAAAACCATTTGTCCCTGAAACAAAAGCATATGTGCGCGACACTATGGACTTTATTGCTAAGGTTGAGGGTTCGATGATTGACGGTAACCAAAGTCTTTTGGTTACTTTCGACATCGAAAGTCTCTACACAAATATCCCCCAAGATGAGGCACTCTTGATCATGACGGTGGTTTTAAATAGTAGACCCAGACCACATCAGGTTCCGACTGACTTTTTAATCTCCTTGGCCAAAATATGTCTCAAAAATAATTTCTTTAACTTTAAGGAAGACCTGTTCCTACAAGTAAAAGGCGTAGCAATGGGTTGTAGCTTCGCCCCTGAGATAGCGAATTTGGTTATGGATCACTTTGAGACCCAATTTATCTTCGATGAATCTGGCCCATACTTTGCTCACATCGGAAGATGGGTCAGATTCATCGATGATATATTTTTGATATGGAATGGACATGTAGAAGAGCTGGAATCATTCCACAATTGGCTGAATACACGGACACAAGATCTAAAATTTACCAAAAATGTAAGTGACAGCCAAGTTAATTTCCTGGATGTGTGGATAAGAAACAACGAAGGAGTTCTACAAGTGAGTTTATTTACCAAACCCACCGATAGAAACACACTATTGGCTTACAGCTCAGGACATCCCCGACATCTTAAGGACAATTTGCCTTATGGGCAATTCCTTAGAATTCGTTGCAATTTTTCAAATAAAAGTGATTTTTTTGACAATGCTGCCATCTTGAAGACCAAGCTTTGTAATAGGGGATATCCGAAGAAATTAGTCAGGAACTCACTTAAACGAAACCCTACTTGTACCAAAAAGTAAGGTCAAGAATGATTTGCTCACTTGTGTGCTAACATATAACCCGAAAGCCAACAAAGTGAGACAAATTATCCAGAGAAACTGGCGGTTGGTTGAGCACTTGGACCTTGGCACACCTTTGTTTGCTTTCCAGAAAGGAAAGAACCTTAGGGAACATCTAGTTAAAGCGTCTAGACCAATACCCCCTAAAGATGTAAGAGCTATGATGGGGTTGCCACCAGTACAGGGACACTTCAGATGTCAGAGCTGCGTGGTGTGCCCTCAGACAAATGACTTCAAATTTACAACTATTGGAGATAAAAAACATGTGCAACTGACTTTCTCAAATTGTAACTCGAGGAATGTGATTTACTCAATTGAGTATCCATGTAAAAAAACTTATATTGGCCAAACAACCCAAGCAGTTAAATTACGAATTCAGCAACACAAATCACGGATACGGTGTAAAATCCTCGGTGCCCCACTGGTCCAGCACTTTCTGGAACTGGGACACGAGGAAGACGAATTGAGGTGGACCGTCTTAACGGTCATGCGTCCCATGAATAAAGCTTTGTTACAGAACACCCTCAATCGCCTTGAAGCACGGTTGATTGAGAAGTATCGCACAGCTATTGATGGTTTAAATGATAGGGACGAAATATGGGCCTTGATACAATAAGACCGGTAGAGTTGAAGATTTTCATGTAAGATCCGGCAGGGTTATCCGATTCAGTCAGCCAATACCTGATATGTGCAGTCATTGTGTAGATAGGTATTTGTGTAAATTGTTCATAATTATATGTTCTGTTCAGAATGTGAGCCGCGATGTCTACAAGTTCTCTAACTCTGTTTTCTGCACATATGGGGTGTAATGGTGGTGGCCCTCTTTATTATTTATTTTTATTTTTATTTTTATTATTCATAATTATTAGGCTTGATTTAGAGTAGATTCGTTTTAGTTTGATTAGGCTCGTCTTTACGAACTAGCAATTTTACGAACTAGTAATCTTTCGTTTTAGTTAAGACCGTTGTTATTTTTAAGCACTTTTGTTCTTATTAATTTTATGTATTTCTGCACATAATTATTTTTCACCTTTCATTCTCTTCCTTAATTTCTTTAAATCGACTAATAATGTTGTCCCTCACTAGGAAGAAAGTCATGTATATAACTAGTGGGCCTGTGCTCCCACTCCACTGTAAAATGGCCGACACATTTCACCCCATGGTGGGTGGATGCGGTAGTCCCTTGTCTTTGTCGATTGTTTGAAATATGGCTCCGTGTACACTCCTGTGTACCTCGATTCGAAGTAGGACAGCGAACTTGGAGAGACTGTACTTAGACCGTAGAGAGAAAAAGAGAAGAGCCAAAAGGTAAGATAAGTTGGTGCTCAGGCGCGTGTCGTTTAGATTTAGTTCAGATTTTTTATTTATTTATTTATCCCCGCGTGTTTAGTTGTGCGCTTTTCCTCATTGCAGCGTGCACACCACGGCGGATGGAATTCCCTACAGTAGACCCGACGTTTGGGTGATAAGGTAGTCCTTCGCTGGAATTAATGCACTTTTCCGGTTAAAGAGAGGTTCACTCCACCCCATTTTTCTTCTCCTCCAGTTACAGTCGGGCTAGGGGCAGACTTCAAACCCCCCCATACCCCATCGCCTACTAGCAAGTTGATTGCATGCAGGATGTCCTGAGTAAGGGACAATAGCTAAGGTTTGTGTTGAACCTTTCCGATTGCAGAATGAGAGATCCTGTAGATTAAATACGTTAATATATATACTTTTGGGAAGCAGACACACAGGTGTAGAATGAGTTGTCCGTCACATTGGGCGTACATACATGCCTGCGGAAGTTGAGGAATTTGAATTTTTATTTTTCTTGAGATTCACGTCACTCCTGATTCGGTGATTCTGTTGTGGTGATGGAACTTTCTGCATGCTTCACAGGGAACGAGACCTGTATTTATACCGGCAAAGACAATCGTTTGGCCATCATGTACTGTATATGTTATTAGAGTTTATTATTTTTCTTTATGTAGAATGCTGCTGTTGTTTTTGTCCTGAAGAGGCCATAAGAAATAGATCGGCTGAAACGCGACCGCGTCGACAGTTTTTTAACAGAAGGACTGCAAATTAATTGAACTGTTTGTGGATGTAACAGTCTCACATTGCTTCTTTTGAATTATTTGGAAAGTGATGTTCCTATACGCAATGTATGAACCTTCTGGGTAGTCCATACTATTTAAAGGTGGCTTCACAATAGGAAATATTTCTGGGTGGAAAGTAGCCTTAGTTTGTTTTTGTTTTAGAGGTGTTATTTGTAAATATATGTTCTTTTTATATGCTCAACGATAAAATGGCTAAATAAGAAAATGTGAATATATACACATATGACAGGATAATTAAAGGTATCCTTGTTTAAAAATATTTCTCTATTTTTTCCTCCTTACCAATTTTTTCCAAATTCTGCAGATCTGAGCCATGGTCACTGGACTGGTGAATTTGCGCCTTTGTTACAGTAACATGACCCTCTTTGGTCAGGGCTGTCACATTTTTCTTGCCCATTGTGGAGTCGTGCCCCTTATCTGTGAGTAGGGAAGGTGGTTAGTCCCTAGGTATTCCACTGGACTGAACAGAGTCGCGCTGCATACAAACTGAGTAGACTATTCTCAAGTGTAGAAAGGCTATCCTCTACGAACAAACCCTACGATGGGTTGTGGGTGTCTTTTCTACACAGAGACCTGATGCTGGGCCTTATGGCCATTGACTCCAGAACAATCTCCTGAGCTACTACTCGTATGTTACTTAAATATCGACCCCGTCCACATTAGTCGGGTCGAGCAGCTGTGGGGAGGGTAAGAAGCTGGAGGGAACATTTGCGGTTCAGCTTGCTTCTCCCTTATGTTCTATTATTAATAGTTCTTTGAAATCTTGCAGTCTCCCACAAAGTTGGAAACATGCTCAAATTATTCCCATCCGTAAAAATCTAAAAATTTCCCCTGATGAATTGACCAACTATCGTCTGATTTATTTGCTTCCTCTACAGAGTAAGATTACTGAAAAGCACATTAATAAGCATCTATCTGCATTTATTGCATCCACTTGCGCACTCGATATTTCCCAATCAGGTTTTCGTGCTAAACATAGCACAGAGACTGCTTTAGTGGAAGTAACGGACAACATCAGGATGGCTCTGGATCAAGGTCAAGCGGCACTTTTGGTGCTACTTGACCTTTCAGCAGCATTCGATACTATTTCTCATCGAGTTCTGCTGTCCAGATTACAGGGGTTTGGGATTAAAGGACTTGCACTGAAGTGGCTGTCAGATTTTCTGACTAACAGAACTCAGGCAGTGACACTAGGTTCTTTTTCTTCTGCTCCCTCACAAGTTACCAGGGGTGTCCCCCAGGGCTCATGCTTGAGCCCTACTTTGTTTAACATCTATGTGACCCCCCTGGCCAAACTTATGAGGGATCTGGGGTTTAACCCTATCTCTTATGCAGATGATACCCAACTCCTCTTCACCAAAAAAAGATCTGATATACAACACATTTTCTCCCAGGGTATGATGGCAATTGCCTCCTGGATGAAAATAAACTATCTCCAGCTAAACTCTGAAAAATCTGAGATTATGTTGTTTGGGGGTGCTGCTATCAGCTGGTCGCCTAGTTGGTGGCCTGAGGAGTTGGGTAAAGCTCCTACTCCTAAGGAGGAGGTTAAAAATCTGGGTATCAAACTCGATCTTAAACTCACTCTCGAGACCCACATTAATACAACTGTTGGCACCTGCTACCACATTCTGAGTCTGCTTAGGAGAATTTTTCCTCCGCTCCCCATTTCCACCAGGAAGACTCTGATTCAGGCACTGATTATGAGCAGGATTGACTATTGTAATGCCCAGCTACTTTCCACGCATGCATCCTCACTGGGTAAATTGCAGGTCATACAAAACACGGCAGCCCACTTGGTAACTGGCTCACCATCTAGGACTCCTTCTTTGCCTTTGTTATCTAAACTGCACTGGTTACCAGTAAAAAAAAGAGTGGAATTCAAAATGGGCTGTATGATATTTAAGGCTTTGAACAAGCTCAGTCCCTCCTATCTTGTCAGGAAACTGAATATCCATACTCCTGGATGCTCACTCAGATCGAGTGCTAAAAGACTTCTCTCGATTCCGAGAATTAACAAGGCCCGCACGGGAGGCAAAGCCTTCTCTTATCTGGCTCCGAGTTATTGGAATAGTCTTCCTCAACACCTTCGCGCTGAAATGTCCCTCTTTCAGTTTAGAAAGCTGATGAAAACTTATCTTTTCTAATTATAGTGCTAGGATAGTCATCTGTTTCAAGCGCAGAGATACCCCTCGGGGTGATTCAGCGCTTTATAAAATCATAAAATAAAAATAAACATGGGTTTGCAGTCCGTAGGACCTTCCCTTGACTGTGCCTTGTGGATCCCCCTGCTGTGGCAGGGACATGGAGTTCTATGGGAAAGGCATGCTACCCTAATCTACCCCATTCCACACACTGTCATCCCCAGCAATGTTGGGCCCAGTCTCCCAGGTCCCAAATTTGATTGCTTGTTGGTTCAGGAGTCCTATCTCGTGCTTAACTCCTATGATGCTAGTTTGGAAGAGAATCAGAGTGATGGCACCTTCTGTCAATCCCCTAATGAAGCTAGATTGCACCATGAGCCATTGGTAACAATCGTGTCCTGGAATGTGGCTGGAGTAAGTTACAGTCCGAAATGAAATGGGGTCAGCGTATGGACTCTTTTAAAATGTGCCTGTTCCAGGAGAGAAAGGGGGTCTTTAACCCCCTCTCACAGGAGTGGGTTCACATCTTTTTGTGTGAATGCATCCAAGCCAGGTAGAGGCAGGCCCTCAAGAGGATTAGGAATTTGGATTAAGACCACATTTCAATGTGATATAAATATTGTCCCCATTGATTCTCCTGATATTTTAGCAGTAAAGTTGGTACTCCCCTCTGGTCTATCACATAGATCTTCAATGTTTATAATAGAGCTGGCACATGTAATGTTGATTGCACAGAACTTGATGTATTAGAGCATGTCCTTTTGGAACAGTTGGGGAATGATTTATTGCTGGTGGCAGGAGACCTTAATTGTACCTTCTAACCGTAAGATAGTCAACCAAAGCTGCCCAGGTTCTGGCATTAACATTAAACTATGATCTTCGCATCATAAATGGCCGAATGCCCTCTGACCGCCAGGGTAAGATGACTTTTAACAGTCTGGGTTGTTGTAGCAGAATTGACTACTTTCTGGCTGATGTAAAGCTCTCACCAGTTATTCAGGACATGGAAGTTGTGGACTGTGTAGATAGTGACCGCTCTCAGTCTGACTCTTATGGATAAACTCAGCAGAACATTTGTAAGCCAGGTAAATAGGGACCTGGGAGATCTCTCATACACAAACAACTGGAAGCACTTCTAGTGGGACTTTGTAGAAATAAATCCCAAGGTACTAGAGGCAGTAACACAAAGAGTATAGCAGGAGTCTGATTTTTTTTCTCAGCTACCACTTGATTGTAGGACCCATGGACCTATAAACAGCTACGATATACTATTTCCCCAGATTAGGGAGCTGCTAGGACAAGTCAGATGGAATGGAAAGGCAGTACCCAATCCTGATGCCTGGTACAATAGAACATGTAGGCCAGCTAAAAGTGAATTCCTAGTTGCAAATAAATGAATGTCCCAACCTGAGATAGCTAGGTGCAGGTTACACTATCGGCAGACACTGTCCCAAGAAAAAATAGATTGGGGAAGCTCTATGTTGATGCCTCTACATGTAGTATCTAAATGGCCAAAAAGCAGCACTAGATTTCTGTGTGCAACCCCAGGGCAGGGTGGCACATTTTAGCAAATTGTGCATTATTACGGGTGACACAAATAAGGGAGCCAGGGAGTCCCCAGCAAATAGTGATTCCTGTAGTGCTAACACCCTTACATTTTTGCTTAATGAAATAATGGATTAAAATTAATTCTTGCATCCCAGCTCGTGCCCCAGGACCGGATAAGATACAAAACAATCTTCATAGGCCAAATCCCGAAATCTGGGGGCCCTACATAAATAGGCTTCTAATGTGGTCCTCTCTGGTATGGACATCCTTTCCTCATAGAAACCAACAGAAATCATAACTATATATAAGAAGGGGAAGCGGTCAAATCGGGGAGACTATAGGCCGATTAGTCTTATTGATTCCCTCCCAAAAACATTTGGCAAGCAGATTTTGGTACATATGCAAGACTGGATAAACCAAAAAAGTGTCTTGTCAGATGGTCAGGCAGACTTTAGAGCCAATGTAAGTAATGTGGATCCGGTGTTTCACTTCACCTCTTTGTATTGGAAAGAGGTGATAATCAGCAAAGGTAAACTCTATGTTGACCTTTTGGATCACCGGTCTGTTTTTGACCTGGTCCCTAGGGGAAAGTTGTGGAAGGGACTGGAAGAAATGGTCATGCCCCCACTCTACTGAACATTCTAATCAGGTTGCATGTGGACAATCTTGACCAAGCCAGATGGGGGGAGGAAGGGACACTGACAGATCCAATTCGGGTAGTCCGAGGGGTCAGGCAAGAATTTGTTTTGGCCCCTACCCTGTTCTCCCTATACATCAATGGAGTGATTGAATACATGAACAGGGACAGCTGTGATGCACCGGAAACAGGGGGGAGGAGGGTCCCCGCCCTTCTCTTAGCAGATGATACCCTGTTGGTTTCCAAAATGCCACAGGAGTTGCAACAGTTACTAAAGTCCTTTCAGTCATTCTACAATGAGCGGAGCTTGGAGCTAAACAACTCCAAGAACAAATGCATGTTTTTCTGCAAACAAAAGATAACCAGATGTAAGAGACACCTATTAGAGGGCGACACCCCTAATAGATGCAGTGGTCGAATTTGATTTCCTAAGCATAAGACTCACCCCGAACTTGGGTTGGGCACTGCAGTTAGAAAAGGCACAGTTCTCCCTAATTCAGCACATTGCTAGTTGCAAAGATACATAGGAAAACTATTTCTAGAAGGGTTTTCCCTGCCCTTGGGATCTACAACATCAAGACCATGGGGTTGATCATTTACAGGGTTGAGATCTGGGGCTGTATGAATACTCAGAGCTTTACCCTAGTGGAGCACAGGTTACTAAGATCCTTATGAAACCTTCTTGTGAGCACCCCGTTGACCCCTCTTCTTCTAGACTTTGCCCTAAGAAGGATTTCACAGAAAATTGAGTGCAGACTATTAACTTTTTGGTACAGACTCTGGACTACCCCAGCACTGGGTTGCTACCGAGTGGGGTCCTAGACCTTATGGCTTCCCAGAGTGTTGAGAGAATCCCCTGGTGTCTCAACATTAAGCACCCACTCCAGAAATCCATCCTGGACCAATTCTGGCTTTTTGCAGAGAAGTTGAGTACGATATCCAGACCCAGTATGAAAGCCACCTACTGGGAGCGTGTTGCTGTTGAAATGGGCTGAACTACAAAGAGTCCCTATCGTTAACTTCATTGATTTTAAATCCAGTGCGCAGTATGAACCCATAATTGACAAAATTGCCCCCAGAGGCAAGGAGTCTGTACCTGAAATTCAGGTGTGGATCTTTACCAATTAAATCCTTTAATAATAATTTGCATGAAAAGGGTATAACAGATTACCTTTTTCCTGCTTGCCGAGGTGGTTTGGAATCACTTAGTAGTTAGTGCTTCATGCATGCTAAGTATTCCATAGGTTTTAAACTGGTAATAATATTTCAGTATTGTACTATCTGTGGTTGACATGGTTTTCCCTATACTGCACATTGCTATTCTGATACTTCAATGTACCTATGCACTGGTCACTTTATTACTCCTACGTTGATGCACTTTGTTGTAGGATGTTTATTCATTGCTATGGCTCTTCGAATCCAATACTAAGGGGCATATTATCAAGACAGGCGATAAATTATCGCTGTTTTAGCGGCAGAAAACTGCCTCTAAAACGGCGATAATGGGCTTGATAATATGCTCTATGGAATTCCAATTGAAGCCCATGTTAGATGTCCTTCACATCTAACATGGGCTTCAATTGGAATTCTATAGAGCATATTATCAAGCCCATTATCGCCGTTTTAGCGGCAGTTTTCTGCCGCTAAAACGTCGATAAGTTTATCGCCTGTCTTGATAATATGCCCCTTTGTTACCAATATTCCTCTTTTTTTGGACTCATGCTTTCTCTGCTGCTATTATGATGTATTAGCTGCTTGCTCCCATTTTTGCATTTCGAATGGTCTTAGGTAACCAGCACTGTTTTAACTTTTCCTTGTTGATATTGAAGTTTCCTATTTTATTGAAGTTTTGTAAAATAATATTTATTTATGTTTTTAAATGTTTTAAGTGATGTACTGTGATGTACTTTTCTGATTCTAGTGATTGATAATAAAGTATTTGATGATGATGAAATCCAGATTATTTTACAAATCATTATATTGACTGATAAAAAAAAGAATTGTAGAAGGAGTAATTGTAATAATGCCACCGGATTTGTGTAGGCAGAACACACATACTCGCCTCGAATTCAAAATTTGGGGGCATATCAACAAGGGCTTTATCTCTGCTTTTTTGGCTTTAAAAGCCAAAAAAGGAGAGATAAAACTAGCGCCCTATCAACAACAGGGTGCTAACATGAAAATTTGCATGTTAGCACCCTTTTACTCTACGCTTCCCCTTGCATCTCTAATTTTTTTTTATTTTTTTTTGAAAAACCTTTATTATTCGCAGTTACATCATCTCACAATGTACAGTCACCATCCAGGGTGACGAATCAGTTAAACAAAGTGCACATTTCCAGATGGTAGGACACAGCCATTCAGCCGGCAACCCGGAGGTCCGGCGGCGTCGTGCAGGTTAACATGTGGACAGGAATGAGGTGCGTACATTGTTAAAAGGGTAGGTCCATGGCGCTTTTTCAGTGTTTTGTTGTGGTGTTCCTGATGTATGTTTATCAGCGACAGAGGATGGCGCTGTGGCCCAGCCCACTCCGCAGCTATCTCGGTTGCCACCCAGGCCCTGATCTGGAGTTGTGCAGGACATCGCGGGTACCCCGAAGTGTAAAGGCCTCCGGGCAGCCTAGCGCCAGCGTCGTGCTCATAGTGTAGGCTGGAGCGCGACAAGGATGCTGCAGTATAGCTCACTGCGACATATGTGGCAACGCGGAGATCCGGCGAGTCCAGTGTGCAGTTTCGCAGGCCATATCTATGCGTGTGCTACGCGGCGCATATCCGTCCTACCAGCGCCGCGCCCCCCAAGCCGCCAAGTGTCAGCGCACCCCTGGCATGCTACACAGTGCGCCCTTGGCAAGAGGTTTCCGCACTTTCCGGGCGTATCCGCCCCTGGCAGGGGGTGCGTGCCTACGCCACTTTGTCATCAGCAAGCGGGGCGCGCTAGGGGGGGCAGCGCGCCGAAGGCGCCGCGCAACGCATCTATCGCTTGTTATCTGTAGTTAGGTAAGGATCCGGTCCGGGAACTTAACCAATAAACAAACTGTTCCCCGTGTATGTGCGGCGATAGGAGGTGTCAAGGTTAAGGTCGTAAACTCAGGGGGGGGTCAAGGGGAAGGGGGGAGGGGGGAGGAGGAGATCATTCTGCGGTATAGCGGAAGGGCCATCATCCGTCAAGTGGGGCACAGTGGGACCGCGCAAGGCGCGTGGGGAGCAGTAGGCCAGAGGGGGGGGGGGAGGGGGGAAGAGGGCTGCCAGGAGAGCTGGAATCCCATGGCGCCTATGTCCACACTCATCTTTTCTATGTGTAGGATGCTCCTCTGCGCCGGAGAGGGAGCGGCTGGGCAGGGCAGAGTGATTATGCCTTCCCGTCGGGGCCCCCAGCCGGACTTCGTGCGCGCTTCCGCAGACCGCGGCAGCAGCGATCGCTGTGTGTGGGCTATAGGTGCATAGCAAGTAAATCGCAACAGCAGTCTCGTGTAGGGCGATAGTGTGGGGCTCTAGGGGCAAGCAGGAGGGGGCGGGAGCCAACTCCCTCGCAGTCCCAGGGCTCCCCTTGCATCTCTAATGAGATGCAAAGGGGGCGTTCCAGAGTAAAATAATAGGAGAAATGTCGCTAAGCGACATTTCTCCTATTATCAAGAATATCGCTAACCCTGTTAGAGACAAAAAAAGCAGCGCTAACCGCGGTTAACGCTGCTTTTTTACGTCTGGTATTTTTCTGACTTAGCCATGATATCCTATGGAAGGAGGATATCATGGCTAAGTTTGCCTGTCCCTATCAACAAGGTAACGTGAGATTATCGCTGGGTTTCCAGCGATAATCTCACGTTAGCCTGTTAGCGTGAGGATTTTTATCGCTATTGAGATAAGCGTTGCTAATTGCACGCTATCTCAGCGATAAAAATTCACGCTAGCCGGCGATAATTATCCTAGCGCTAAGTGCGCTTAGAGATAATTATCGCCGGTTGTTGCTGATATGCCCCAGAGTTACACGCTGCGTGTAAACATTTGACAGAAAGCAACAGCATTTCCTTTCTCTTGCATAAAATGGGCAAATATTTTTAGATTCTTTGGAAAAAAAAGCTAAAAGGATTTCTCAAACAAGCTTCTGTAAATCAGAGTATGAAGTAAATAATTAAAAACCCTTTACTCGATGCTGCTGAACTATTTCTGAACACTATATACCAACCAAAATCTGCTCTCGAATGCTCCTGTTTTCCTAATGTATCAGATTAGCCACTTCGTTTCTGCCCTACATTTGGTACATTTTGTACAGTGTAATGGGTTTAAAAGATGCGTGTTTGCAACCCGCCATAGCCTCATTGAAAAAAAGTACTTTTGAGTCACAGTTGCACAGCTGGCCGAGGAAATCATTTCACATCAATCAAAAAGCGTCTCTAGTGGATTCGGTACCTTGCGTCACATGCACAACTGACCCACTTATGATTTTTAATGCTAAGACCAAATTTAAAGTGCAAAGTAGCCAGAACTGTCTGCAATGTTGCTGTGAAATTTGTAACAAATGGCCAGTGCAATATTTGTATTTTGTATGACTCGGTGCAAATTTTGTTTTATGACTTGTGTAAAATTGTCCACCATGTTACAAAATTGGCAGTACTAGTGTAAAATTGTATATAACTGTAACTTAAGTGTGTAATAATGAATTCTACTCATTTTTGTTTGTAACTGCCCAAACTATGCTGCTTCTTTTTGCTGCTGTAGTAGATATTCTACTCGAGGGGGGGCTTTCTCAATGTGAACGGTCATGACCCGCCGCGACCGCCCGTATTGATAAATCTCATCAGGAGGTGTTCTAGCACCCAAAAATCATGCTAGGGGTTGCAAACTCTCACACGCGCTTCTCAACTTAACATTTGCGAGGCACATGTGAGAAAAAAAACTCTGACGCGCAGTTATTGGCAGGGTTTTGCCTGAACTCCGCATTCCAATCAGAATGCAGAGCAGAGTTATTCGGAATAGTGAACATTATGAGGTATGGCTATCCTTGCCAATTTGGGAATGCACATCACCTTGTACGCTAGGGGGCATTCCCAAACTCCAATCCATCCGCTTTTCACCTTGAAATGGATCCGAAATTTACTCCAGCATAATGTTCATGAAAATCTCTTCTCAGGTGGGAAGGATCCCCTCCAAATTTTCTAGGGCTCTCTGGAAAGGATGTTCTCCGCCCCTGAGGTATAAAGGTTTGTGATTACTCTGCTAGGAATTCCACCTTGCAACCTCCATGCCACACCATATTTCACCAGTCATCACTCAACTCACAGCACCCTCATGACAGACACAACCACAGGTTACAGTCTCACAGACATTACCAAACAAATGGAAGGAGGAATTATTTTTTGTGCCATTGCATAAACTGCGTTGTTGCAAATGATTATTTTGCATAATTTAACAGTAAATTATGTTTCTGTAATATCTCTTGATAGACTGTGGTTGATATTAGCAGAATGTAGTAGGTTAGCTGCTGGATGAGCAGTCAACATAGGTACTTCTTGTAGAAATAGTTATTTAAGGGATTACAATGAATAGGCCAATATAAATAAACAAGAAAACATTTCGGCACTGTGGGCTATTGCTGCTGACCACCTTTGTCCACAGTGCAGTTTGCCTAAAGGAGGGTGATGCTGCCAATCAGGGCAAGTACGCGTACAGTACTGAAATCTCACTGTTGGGAAAGGAGGTGGAGCCCTTTAGGGGCTGGGAGAGGCACTGATATGCGTTCTTATTTTTCTCTCATTACACCCTAAAGTGAGGACGGCAGCAATCCTGAGTGCTTAATCCTGCTTTGCTCAAGGCTATTATAGTGAAGCCAAACAACATGCTTACAAAGTGGACCTGTGAAGTAAGCACTGGTGCCCCCATAAGGTGGTTTAAGGTGCAACCACTAGGTCCACTAAATGTAAAAATGCCTCCAGAGATGGCATTTCCTTTATTGTTCAGTGGTCGCTCCAATGGCAAAATGCAACTTTGCCTGAATTGCTCAAAATGTTTGGACTGTAACATGAAAAAGGTCAATCCCTGAAAGTTGTGGCTCAATAGTGTTCTTTCCCATTCCCTTCTGCCGAGCTAGCGGTGGGACCTTGTTGAGGGCGACCATCATACCTCCCAAGTTTTGTAAGCGTCTGATAACATAAATCGGGCGGCATCAAGTTAGTAACAAGAGTTTAAAACTATAGGGGGGATCCAATTTGGAATGAAAAGATGTCTTTTCAGCTCCCTGGCAGCACCAACTTTCTTGTACAATGAGGCACAAAGAACGGGTGAGCTTGGTGAAGGTCGGTAGATAGATTTGGCACTAGTTGGTTGATAGGCGAATGATAGCACTGTTGACAGTCCAAGGTGGGCTAACAACAATATGTGAATGAGAACCAGTATTACCAGAGAGCAGACTCTTGTAAGTCTCAAGACAGAGGTGTTTGGGGTTGTAAAACAGGGACAGAAGGGAGGTGTCCTACAGCTGGCATCCAGATGCGGGACCACTGCTTCTCCACAAACACTCATGGATTGAAGGGCGTAATCATGAAGCGTGTACCGAGTACAGGCAGTAATGGGTCATTTATTATTTATTATTAGTATGGGGCGGGGCTATGTCTCACAAGAGGCACCCCTATCTCAACAGCGGCAACAAACAGCGTAGCATACTCTGTGCATCAAAATATATGGTCATTGTCATGCCGTTGTTTCATGTACAAACGTTTTATACACAGGTATTTGTGCAGAATTACAACACAATTTCTCTACACAGGCCAAGAGTGTGAGCAGTAAATACAAATAGTATAATCATATAGATTTATCTCTTTTCACTTATTGTAATAAAATGGTATTTGGCCTTTGCCGTGCAGCAATTCGTGTATGAGATTATGTTAATTTCCGCGTTCTCCACATAACATATTTTATTGGCCACATTCATTTTCACTGCCATGGCATGAAGATAGATATGTGCTTGGCAGGGGTATCAAGGACTATAAGTGGAGAAGGGATTACACTCCTGGCTTGTGAGATAGGGAATGAACTAGATATATGAACTCTTCCAATTTCACAGGGAAACACTCAGCTTGCAGGCTGCCTTGCAGTTTTCCTCTTAAATCTTACATTGGCTGTGTGCCTTGGCTGAATGCAAGATCTCCGTGTGGGCGGGGCCAGCCAGACCACTGAGGCATGAATCCTGAGATGTCTTTTGCTTTGATTTCATTGGCTGACACGTCGATGTTCGCAGTGCTGCAGGGAAATATTTGTAAACTTGCCTTTCAAGCAAAAAGACCCCAGTGCCTCTCATTAAACATTGCACCCCAGTAACCCAATTGGAACACTTCGATTTATCACATAAAATATACAACAAAAACACATTGCAGCCACAGCACGTTTGCGTTCACCCATGGCCCACTTGAATTTCAGACCCCGTCTGAGAAAGAGTTAAATATTTATTTCCTTAATCAAAGAAATTGGCTGAAGGGGAATCTCTTAAGAGAACTAGAATTGTCCTGACATTCTACAGACTTGTTCAGGTGAAAAAAAACAGCCTTGGTGGGATAACATTATTGCCTAGAGTGTTTAATTAATGCGTTTTAAATTAAGGCGCCTACCTGATTTAATAGCAAGATTGATATTTTAGAGCAAAGGTAATTAGGGCCCTGTGAGGAAGGACTCGGCAGCTCCTTCCATCCCTTTAATGTCATGGTGAAGTCTCTCATTGTGTTGGGAAAGAAAAGTAACACAAGGGATTCTATCCTGACTCTTTGCATCTTCATTGCAGGAAAGACTGGCTGCTCAGGTTTGCAGAGGGCATTCATGGTTATACTTTAGTTTTCATTAATGCTTGCTTCTTTCTCATATACTTTTGTATCCATTAGGACAGAGTATTAAACTAAATGGACTCATGTTTTCTTTTCCTTTGTATATAGTGTTTTTAGGTCGGGCGTTGGCTGTGAGAGCAATTCACACAAAAAGCCAGGAAAGCGTTGGGTCTGCCGCCTTCAGCCATCGGCTTTTATGTGTTGTCCATGACCTGTGATTGCTTGCATAGGCTATCCATGGAGGACATGGCATTTCTTGGGTGGTTTCTTGTTCCATTTGTATTTCCATCAGATTTTGGGGATGAACAATCAAATAGTCCTTTTGTTAGAATACGCGTGTGATATGACATGTAGCTTGTGATTGACTCAGCGTGTGTTGCATGATCTATGCACATTCTAACAAGGCAAACTTTAAATGTTTTATGGCATTTTTGATTAGGAAGTGAAAAGTATTCGGGTGCCGTATTTGATCATAAACAAATCCTAATACTTAATGATCACCTTTGTTTGTTCATTTGATTTACTTTGCTGTCATCATCACATTTTGCTGGATTTACAGCAGGTCGTAAACAAATAATGGCTCTTTGTCAAAAGTTTATAGTGTGCAACATGTTGTGATAGGTTTCTTTTAGGTTCACCACTTACAATGCTAATTTCATTTTCTGGCACCTTTTCATAGCACCCATCTTTGAGGGTACAGCCTAACTCTGCTGTTGCACTTTGGACAGAAGCGACACCCTACTTCCTATTTACATAAGTCTGAAGCCCAAGATGTTGCTTTATCTGCAATTTTCTTTCAAGGGTAGCTGCGGGCAACACACACAAAGTCGCCCAAATATGTATTGTGCCTTGTCAGTGGTGAGCATTGCTTTCACAAACGATTACCAATATTCAGACACCATTAGCAATTACACCACCAGATAATAAGGAAAATTCGTTGAGTTTGCAAAACTGCCTCACTGGGCATTATCACTTTTATGTGAAGATTAAAGTCATAAAGGAAGAGAAATGCCCTGTCAATAGACTCCATAAATTTATATTAAACCCACACTTTTTGTAGAACTTAACACAAACGCATTTCAAGAAGAGATCCACAGCAGCAAGTAAAGAAAAAGAAACCACATCACACCGTTCCTTTAAAAGTATATGATTGGAAAATATGCAAAACAATTTGTGATTTGTGATTAAGACTTTCGAGTAGCATAAAAACTCACAAATTAACTCGGACATATTTCCGTCATTATCACAATATTAAGCACTTTCCAGGCCCCGCCTTATGTTCCTGCTTTCTGTCATATCACATCCGTCAAATAGGCAATGTAAACAGAGAACACAGGCAGCATATTACCGTAGAGCTTAAAAACAGCTCGTATACATTTCACTGCTTGCTTCTGAAGATCTCTTATGGATCTGCTCCTCTAGCCCCTTCCAAGGGAAATCCCTCTGCACCGGAAGACCCCTTCAAATTCCTTTTTGCCAGGATATTTAGGTAAAGTGTTAAAATGGGGTCTAGATGAGAAGTTTCCTTACTTCATGCCTAAAATATAACCACATCTGGTGGTCGTTTCTGCCCACCAGATCCTGGCAAGGTTTTCAATAGCACTTTTACCTGAATTGTGCCTGTTTCTAAGTAAATTGTTGCACCTTTTTTCATGGCGCTCTCGGTCACTAAGTTATAACTGGGCGGTATCCATAGTGGATAGTGTTGAAGGTGCTATTCCATCCTTTTAGATGGCAGAGTTTTTCATTTTTTAAACGTGTCTTTTTTCTAAGTGAGCAGTCACGGTTTACTCCAGGAGTTGGAAGAGGGCTTGGAGCTGAAATGCCGATTGATCCAGTAAACACACTAGATAGCTCAGCCTCCAGTTAGAGCCATATCTTTTTAACAATTAAGGGCCTGAATTAGAGGATGACACCAAGGAGTGAAACCTGAAAAATGCACTTCATGATTCATAATTCACTCTCCCCCAAAAAAAGTATTAATATCTCCGCACGAGTAAAAGTCCTTCCAAACAATCAGAGTAACTCCATGCACATAGAGGGGCATTTTTAAGTAGGAGTTGCATCGCCCTTGTGCCACGCAATGGGGTGCAAGAGCGACACAATTCTTAAGTTTGATTTATCAAGTCATATAAGGCTACCTTGCGTGGCGTGGAATTTAGAGTAATGCAATGCAGAGTAAATCGCTGCTTTGCATTACTCTGTCCAGGGAGGTGTCCATGAGTGAAACCCAGGTGTTCCCATGCATCCACCCATGGAATTTGGCGCATGCCCTATGCAAATGAGGGAATTCCTTTGCATCTGCACCCGCGCCATATTACAGATGTGGGTGCAGAGGCAAAGAAGCTATCAGCCCTATGGAGGGGGGAAAGTGAGTCCTATGGACCCCCACAGACATCCCTTTGCAGGCAGGTGCAGTCTCCTGCAAGGGGACTTCTAATCCCATGTAAAAATGCAGGCAGGTGCCGCCTGCACTGTGAAAACACAGCCGCGAATTGGGGGCAGCACATTCACTGTAATAGGGAGCACTTTCATTGTTTGCACAGGACGAACCTTTTAATAGGTTCACCTGGCGAAAATAATGAAAATGCATAATACAGCCCCCGGAAATAAAACATGCTCATTCTGTGCTATTCCTGCCAAAACTGTGTAATTGCATTTGAAATGAAAAACATTGATTTTGTGACTTTTAGTGAATATTGTATACATTTCTTTTTTTGGGTGAAGATTGGATATAAGTTCTCTATAAATTACCTGGAAAATAGTGTTTTTCACTTGGGAAGTACATATGATTTTTGGATGGAAATTTAGATGTCTTCTTTTAGATGGTATCAACATTTCTTGGGTTTTACTTACATTGCCTGTGGAATATGTGTGTATTATTTTTTAAATAAATGTATGTTTATTTAATGAAGTTCTTAAAAACAGCACATTTTGTAAAAAATATTTTATTTATTTTCTGGTTGAAAAATTTACAAAATGTAATATTTATCTTTAAAATAGGCATATTCGCGGAGAAACATGGGGTCATATTTATGAAAATTGTGGCACAAGGAGAACAGCAAGTAACCTTGCTGAGCTGCCCTGCATCACAGGGAAAGGCAGGAAGGTTTCATATTTATCCAAAACAGCGCATGCCTGTCCTTTCCCCGACACTGGTGCCATTTTGGCAGACTAGCGCTAATGCAGGCACCCTTGCATCAAGGTGCAAAGGTGCCTGTGTTGTAGGTAGGATCGTTATTGTGCAGGAAGGGACATCTTCCTGCACAAAAATAATCCTGAGAGGCTTTTTCTCTTTCTATGTGTGCTGCAGGGTGCAGCACACCAAGAAAGAGGAAAAAATGAGAAGAAATAAAGATATTTATCCTCATCATGCCTATTCTGGGGAGGCAAATCTTTTTAGCACATTCCCAGATTTACAAGTCGTTGTAAATCTGGGAGTGCATCAAAACCATGGGAGTTGTGTAGAAACACTCACCGCAATGCCCATGGAACACTTCGCTTGCTCAGACTTAGGGCAATTCAGCAATTTGAAATGGTTTACCTTACTCCAGATTTTTTAAATCATTCAAAGCCACACAAAGTGGCTTTGCATGGCTTCATAATTCTGACTAAGAGGTTTGTGTCACGCATGTACCACGTTGTGTGGTGCAAGCATGAGGCAAAGTTCTCATAAATATGCCCAATTGCCTATTAGTGGCAAATTTGTATTCCGCACCCTGTGGACACTGTTTGATGTGACCTTTTCTGTGGAAAACATGTCCATGTTTACTTTGTTTTTGGAGACACATATATTCAAGGATTATTGAGAAGATAATGGATAATGAAAGTGGATCTCATATTCCAGCTCCTTTGTATACAAGCCATGCCCCAGTCTCCCATGCACCCCTTTCATTGCCCTTCTTTTCCAACCATGGCCATACTTCCTTCCTTACCCCAGTAGACTGCTACCTCTAACACAGTTTCCACCTCATCACCACAGTGACTCTTTCGGCCCCAAGAGGATCATATTCAGATGTCCCAAGGGTGAACTCTCAGACCGAGAGCCATCCATGAGTCTCTATGTCCTGCTTCTGCCTCTCTCTGCATAGGCTCAACTGCGCTGTCATAGGAACTGGTTATCATGAATATACGTTAACAGTATATGTGGTGTCAGTTCCTAAGGAAAAAGGAAAGACTTATAACAGCTAGATCGGCTGTAATCAGAGTGTGGTGTCTCCAGGTAGATATGAGTGTGCCAAGAGGAGAGAAACAGTACTCCTGTATTAATCTTTTAGTGCCCTCACACACCCTTGCGAGTGTCTAGCTTCATCATTGGGCAGGTGCTCCGCGTGGGGGTGGCACTGCAGTCCCTCACTGGCCCGTTTTAAGGGGCTCTCTGGTGGAGATCTTTTAGGAGTTGCCACATTTGTGCGTGGGGGTGTGTGGGTCAAAGAAAGTGGTGAAGGATAAAATGATCCAAAGGAGAAAAACAGTTTATTGAGAAGTCCTTTAGATCAGGATAAAAATGTCACGGGGATGGACATGCAAATTAATGCTGAAGTGAGAGGGGAAACTGAACAAATAAGATCCCACTGCTCTAAACCCGTGTGGTGAATACCAAAAGTGTTTGAGTGTAAAGAAGGGTCGACATGTTTCGCGCTTTTTGTGGTCCCTAATGGATCCTTGAGCATCAGGACCAATGAAAAGAAGGGTAAATCAGGGAATGGGGAAAAGACGCCCTATATTCCCAATTGTCCTTTTTATAGGTAGAGACGCATGAATACTGCTAATAGGACACGTGATTATGCGTGTACCTTGTTCTCAGCCTGGAGGAGACACAACAGGGGTGGGGAGGAAAGAAATGGAAAAAAGAAGGAGACCATCATAACACATCCATAGAGTAACATTAGTTCATAAATGTGCTAAAAGCACGTGTGCCAGTGTATCGATGCGAGGTGCATGCTGGAGGCGTACACGTGCGCGATTAGAAAGGTATAGAATAAACATGCTCTTTCGGAGACGTACCCGACACATATTAGTGGCGAGGATAGACACAGAGCCATAATAGAGGCCAAGGTGTGATGCAAGTAAATCATGTTGTATGCGAAATACTCAGTGATGATCAAAGTTACCTGTGATGGTTGAACTATCGTGGTGATCAAACATTGTGATAGAATATGGAGGTGAGAAGTGATACTCCAAGTGGAAGAGTGCGTGTCTCGTTAAGGAAACCGTTCGGAAGAGAACGTTCCCAACTAAGCGTCAAGTATGAAACCGTGTCACAGCACTAGAAAACATCGGTGAGAGTCCAAGCATAGTGGGAGGTGCCAATAGAAAGCATGGGAAAGGGTGAAAAACGACCGTAATAGGTGTAGTGAAAGGTAGTATTCAAGAACCCATGGCGTCACTCTTCACGAACATGAGAGACAACATGAGAAAAAACAAGTGACGTACAACAGTGATACACTGGTAATGAAATGGCAAGGAAACAATCCGTACCCTCCCTCAGATGAAGGATGAGCCTCCTCAGCAATGCCGTAGGAAGGTAGAGGCAACTAGATAAACAAAAAACAAAATAATCATAAAAATAAGAGGAAGAGGGTAGAGCGGGGTTACTAGACCGTAACTCCAAAGTGTTACCTTGGTGCTGGTAACAGATGGCAGCAGCAGGATAGGAAAAGACCTACTTCGCGCTCTACCTCGATGTACGGGACGACCTACCCGACATCCACGTTTGCTGGATACAGAGCCGTAGGGAGGTTCCTTTGTTGATATAACGCGCGTGGTTGTTTAACGGGAAAATGATATCGTCATAAACATGTGCCGGGCAAAGGGCAGCTGGTACATTAGTAAAATAGAGCGGCCATGTTGGAAAGGTGGAGAAGACCTTGGCGGATTAAGAGATTATCGTACACAGTATCGTTGTGACCACATAGGAATAGGATTACCCAGGTGAAAATCAGAATATCGTAAGCCACCAGGGGGTGATTAATTTGGTTGCCGGGAATTACTTCTAGGAAGCGGATAAGGGAAGACGAGGAGATACACTACTAGAGTTCTCTGTGATTACTTCAAGAATACAATGTTACGTGTGTGGGGTCATGAAGAGTATGGAAGTGGACAACAGTAGGAAATATAGTCTGCACAAATCGAGTTAAGACAAAGTCCTAGGTAGTGTTCTAGAGGCGAGCAAAGGGGCGTATGCTGCATCGTCAAGTGAATGATGTGTGTAGCTAGTGGTACACATGGAAGGCTGAATGGCGATCTGAACAGAGTTGTATCATTGTCGCCTTAGAGCGTTAAGGGTAATGTCGTACACCATCTCGCTCTAAGTTGTTGCCCCATAAGGTGAGAGAATAATATAGGCTCATTATTTTGAGACATATAGAATGGGCCATATGACGGTTGATTGGAGTCATATGTAGGTGTGTCACTAGTGTCATGTTGTAGGGGTTGGGGACTGTATCTCAATAGGATCGGATAGAAACAGATCTTCTATATATGTACATAAATGGTATGAAAAAGTCTATCTCATACAACAGGTGAAGTTCATTAAGTCAGATCGACCCAGGGTATCTCATTGTTGAGACCTCCCTTATCACTACGAAGTCTGAAGACCCATCGTTGTTCTCGTTTAAAAAGTGCTGCCGCTGTCCACTGAGGGTTAGACTCTATGACAGTCCATCGTAGGCTTTCCGGGGGATGACCGTTCTCCAGAAAATGGCTCTGCAATCTAGTTGCAGAGCGTCTGCATCAAATGGTACTCTTGTGCTCCCCGACGCATGTCTTCACAGATCGGACTGTCATCCCTATGTATTTGGAACCACAGGGGCATGTGATCAGATATACGCGGTTTTTAGTATTGCAATTCGTATGGCGTCTCTGCTGCCAAGGTTTTGTTAGTCCCAGATCAAGTTCTTTGGTCATGCTAGTCTGGGGACAGACCGCACATGAACCACATGGGTAGTGGCCCACTACAGGGAGTAGTGCCCATAACGTAGGTTGTTGGCTGATCGTATTTTTGGGACGTGTGTGTATCAAGATGTCTCTTAGATTCTGTGTCCTTTTGAACGCGAACAAAGGTGTGGGGCCTGGTGAAAAGTTCCCTGTATCCAGAATACTCCAGTGTCTCTTTATAATTCGTTGAATTTTGTTCGAGTTGGGAGTGAAAGATGTGACACAAGTTAATATGTCAGTTGGAGTCCTGTCTTTAACTTCTAGTAGGGCTTCTCTGTGATTATTCCTGGCTCTTTTACGAGCTTGTCTTATGATTCGAGGCGGATAATGTCTTTTGGTCTTGTGAGCAAGACTGTCAGCCTCCTTCTCAAATTCTTTAGTGGTGTTACAATTCCTCCGAAGACGGAGGAACTGGCCCACAGGCAAGTTATCTCTCAGTGCTTTCGGATGGTGACTGTGAAACAGGAGCAGACTATTCCTGTCCGTTGGTTTTTTGTAATTGGTGGTCTTCAAGGTGCCATCTTTGAGGGATATCAATAGGTCAAGGAAGGGGATGGACTCTGATGACAGTGAACCCACAAATTTGAGGAAGGGGTTGGTAGTGTTGATCCAGGTGAAAAAAGATCGGCAGGTCTCTTCATCCCCTTTCCAAAAAAGGATGATATCGTCAATATAGCGTCGCCATAGTAGAATATTGTTCGTGTATGGGTTGGTGTCTGCAAGGATGTGTTCCTCCTCAAAACTGGCCATGTAGAGACATGCCAGGCTTGGCGCAAAGGTGCTCCCCATACTGGTACCCTGTATTTGATGGTAGAGTCTATTTTTGTAGGCAAAGAAGTTTTCTTTGAGCGCAATAGTTGCACAGTCACAGATGAAGGTGATGGGTGTGACATATGGCCAGGGATTCAAGTTGCGTAGAGCTTGTTCTAAAACTGCGAGAGTAGCGTCCTGAGGGATGTTGGTATAAAGCGCTTCTACGTCTAATGTGACCAAGAGGGTAATGGATTGTGGTTCTTCAAAGTGTTCAATGAGGTTGAGTACCTCTGTGGTGTCTCTTAGATACGTCGGAGTTTTAGTGACCAAGGGGCGTAGGAATACATCACAGAATTTACTGAGAGGTTCTAGAAGAGAGTCGATCCCGGACACTATAGGTCTTCCAGGGGGTGGATTAGTGCCCTTATGAATCTTGGGTAGACAGTAGAAGTATGGTGTGCGGGGATCTTTGTTGGTGAGGAACAAGGCTTCATCCTTCGTGATCCAACCTTCCGTTTCTGCTTCAAGAACAAGGCTTTGTATCCTAGTGGATAACCGTAGGGTGGGATCTTCTTCAGAAGCTTCGTAGTAATTGGTATTGGATAACTGACGGAGACACTCAACATCATATTTCTCCTTGTCGTGTATTACAATGGCTCCTCCCTTGTCAGCAGGTTTGATGATGATAGTTCCATCCTCTGCCAGGTTGTGAAGAAGTTGTCTTTCCTCTCTGGAGAGATTGTTGAAGGGACGGCTCATTGTAATTTTCTCAACATCTTTTAGGATGGCCTGTTCGAACGTCAGAACCTCATTGGGAGTCATGGGTGTGATAGGTGTGAATCAGGATTTATTCTTGAGACCGCAGCCAACTGGTGGAGTTGCCGGTTTGTCTTGGAAGAAGGCTCTTAGACGTACTTTTCGAAAGAATTGGTGTAATTCTTGATGTAACAGAAAATCATCTTCCTTGGGTGTAGGGACGAATCCCAGGCCTTTCTCCAACAGTCTGTTTTCACCTGTGGTCAGGGGTCTGGATGATAAGTTCACCACTAAGGTCTCGCTGTCTTGCTCTGTAGGACCATCTGTTCTGGCTCCTGCCAGTGGACGTTCTTGATTCCTCCTCTTCTTCTGCCTCTGCCTCTGCCCCTCCCTCTGTTGAAAAAAGGGGGGTTCTGAAACAGTTGGTAGTTTAGTTGGGGGTTTTGTCCAGGTGGACCATTCCACATGGGTTGTGGGCCCATCCATGGCCCCTGATATATTGGTGTATGAAAGGGGTGGGTAGGAAAACCCTGGAATAGGGGTGGTGGCATAGGTTGGTGTCTGTATCCTCCTCTGGATCTTTGTTGTCTGTTGCTGTAGTTTGATTCACTGCCAGTGGAGTCAGATCTTACGGAATTGCTGCTACTGGCATCGTCTGATGTGGTATCATGATTAGGGAACACATAATCATCTCTAGTGTACGGATAAATCTTCTCTTTGTCAAAGCGTTTGACATCCTTTTGTAACTGGTTAATCTTTTGTTTAGTGAGGTATTCTTTGTGGTCGTTCATTTCTTGATTGATTTCTGACAGTCTCGACTTGAATGATGTGATATAAATGCCAGTTTTTAGTCTGTTCTCGGTTAATGTTATCTGAATGAGTAAGTCATCTGATAGCCGTTTGGCTGTGTTTAATATACCAGTCGCGAGTGCACTTCCAGGATATTCTAGACCATTCACGACGGAACGTTAGATCTTCTAGAAATATCCTTGGGGCCAGAGTTATAAGTAATCCGTTGGGGGCAATATTGGCTCTCAGGTACTCAGTCATGATTGTCCCGTGTAGGGCTGTTTTGATCTGTAATTTCCTTAATGTCTGAAGTGATTTCCAATCGTCGTTACCACAGCCGGTAGGCCCACTACCATCTTCTGCAAGTAGAGCTGGAGCCCTTAAGATTTCTGCTACCATCTCATCGTCAAAACACAGACCAGGATGGTCCATCTTGTCAGAGGGGTAACGTGGGAGTTGTTATAAAGTCGGTTATGGCCCTGGGATATGGACCATGTATTGAAAAATAATTAAGAGCAAAGAAAGAGAATAGAGGGGTGTACCACGGCTGACAGCCGTACTAAAATGAAACCAAACAATAAAGGGGGGGACAAGGAGCTACTTAGAAAGAGGTCCTGAACCAATGCTCCCAAGATAAATACATTAACAGTATATGTGGTGTCAGTTCCTAAGGAAAAAGGGAACGGAGCACCTGCCCAATGATGATGCTAGACACTCGCAAGGGTGTGTGAGGGCACTACAAGATTAATACAGGAGTACTCTTTCTCTCCTCTTGGCACACTCATATCTACCTGGAGACACCACACTCTGATTACAGTCGATCTAGCTGTTATATATCTTCCCTCTTTCCTTAGGAACTTTATTGTTTGGTTTCATTTTATCATGAATATACATCGGAATGTAAGAGCATACTGTGCATAGAGTGAATAACCAGACAGCATTTCATTAACAAAGATGCAAATGTAAGCAAATATCTATGTGCGCATGAGACTTATTTGGAAAGTTCTAATTGAGAGGCCCTTCTTCAAAAATATGGGCCTGTTTTAGGGTTTGGCAGGTGGAGTACAGATCATCAGGTTGGCAGAGGAAGAAAATTACATTTGCCAACCCAATAGACTGCAGATCGCCAAATTTAGAAATGACAACCGTCCCTGCGCTCCTCTTTGTACATTTAAAGGGCACTCCTTCATGGTGATTTCTTTCAATGTACAAAAAATTTGGTAGACAGCTGGCACTGGTTTTGATGGTCGTTTACCAAACGTTTTCAATTTTTTAGTTTTTCAGAAACAAACTCCTAAAGTTTTATCACAATACCAAAGAAATAATAACAACACCCAGAGTGCGGAATCAATATTTTTTTTCCTTTCCCTGACTGTCACCGGGCTGTCAGAGGGAGATTGACATCCACAGACCCAACAGGAGTTCTGTCATTTAGAAAACTTAAAGTCCACCCTTCTTTAAATGAGGCAGGGGGATCTAGAGTTTTGCGTACAGGGTATCCTATCACATTTGTAACAGGATACCCTGTTCACCAGACAATAAGTCGGGCCATGGAGATCCATCTAGTAAGTCCGCTTACTGGCTCTCTGTTTAGCTTGTTCTGGCATTATCAATTTTCAAGATAGTGCCAGATCGCACAGTCCACAAATCCACCCACCACTGTTGGAGCTATATCTTCAACCATATTTTATATGCAGTGATTATAATCCTGCCAGCTCCTCCATGGCCCATAGCTAACTTCCTAAACATGGCTTTCCTATGCTTCACAAGCAGCAGAACTAAAGCAATAAGTATGAACTTTTGCCTCTTAATCAAAAGACAAGCTATAAAACACAGCTCTTGTCAAAGCCAGTCCAATGAAGTCTTCCACTTTGCTAGAGATTCTGTCTCCCACCATGTGAAATGAATAGCACCCTCAATCCAACGACACCTGGGGCAACATCTAGAATGGGAACCTCATATCTTGCATAGTCACGCCAGGGCCAAGTACATACAGTGTAAGTAATGGAAATGTATCAGTTTACATCTTACAATGTGTGCTACCTTTATTGTGTGCACCACTGTCCTCATAAGTAAAGTTCATACCTACACCCCCTACCCAGAGAGGGGGGTTTAGGGCAATGTGATATTACACTTTAACAGCAGTGCCCAAGAGTGATCTCATCGTACCAGTGCAGTGTGCACCACGCCACTCATAAATGGGTCCAATAATCCACATCCCTCTGCCAGGGATGAATGAACAATGAATGAACAGACATTTATAAAGCGAACGGCTACTCAGCAGAGATGCTAATTAGGAACAGTTACCCATCGGGTCAGTTGTCAAACCCCATTTTGGGAACATGCATTTTCAGTTCTTCATTTATTCCACGTCACGTTGTATTACTGTCAAATCATCGTTCTCAGACTCCCAAAAATAGTTGCCTAAAAACACCATCTCATACAAAATGTTGAAGTTGGACTTCTATTGCACCTCAGTTCCCGAGACCATATCACCCTTGTACCAGATCTTCTGGAGTGGTTGCCCATCTATAAACAAATGCTATTCAAGGCACTACGAAGCACTGCACTCCCATGCCCTGTTATCACGAGCTAATCAGTTCAGTTGCGACCTACCTCGCATTACTGCATGTGATATATAAAAGATCTGAGTATGCACTTTCAAAGGACATGCTAACCTGTTTTCACCCTTGTTAAACTCATTGGGGTTACCTTCTCTGTATAGGTGGATCAGACAACCTGAAAGCCAAAGCACTGGAAACTGTCAAGCCTTCACTCTATGTGTATGTCTTACTTCATCAAATGCCCGCTCCTGAGTCATACAATTCATGAGTCACAAAGTCTTAAAGTTGCTGTAGGGTCTAAATTGAGACCCTAGGTTCATACCTCAAAGGTGCATTCGTCCTCTCTTAGAAACTCTTGCAACAGTAGCGTGAGACAATTTTATTTAACGCTTGACACAATTGGGACATGGCAGTCTAAAAATGGACCCTAGCTTTCATAGTAGAATCGCACTGTAGACACACTAAATATATCCCGCCATCTAAAGTGGGAGGACGCCGAGCCATCACGACAGTGATAAACTAACAGAGTGGCATTCTTGGTGCAGATCCTTTCTTCCAACAAATAAAGGACAGAAATAATTATGAAAATGGACTTCAACAGGTATACGTTCTAAGCATTTTAACTATTTTTCCACATCCTCTGGGCTTCAACTACACTGATTCTGACCAAGATTACTTAGATGAGCAAATATTTTGAGGACATCTCCCTCACAATGGTGTCCTTTCTCTGTGGTTTTAAGTAGCACAGAACACAAGGAACTTGTATTGTTGCACTGGCTGCAGAGCACTGTGTCATAACTTTAAAGTATTGAGCAAGGCATCCATCAAGCATTATACAATGGTGGCCCTCTTCTTTCTGAAAGAGAAATACAATTCTATATCATCATGAATGATACAGATTGCTTCACACGTCTACAAATCTCCAACCCCACCACAAGAAAAGAGAACGAACATTGCCAACGATTGTGAGTGTTTGGTTTTGCCCTCTTGATTGTCTTTCCATTAGAAATGAGATCCATAAAAAGCCACTTTTCTAACAGGAAAGCAACGAACACACAGACCAAATCAATAATAAGTGATGGCGCCTATTAACTGATGAATTAGCAAATTGCAGGGACCTAGCTGCAGAAACGGTATTAATCATGACAGAAGTAGAAAACCTAACCTAACATAGCATAACCTAACATATAACATATGACATAACATACCATGTTATTCATAAAATGGAATGCAGGTGTATTTTCAAATTAATATGAAGAAAGAGCTTATGTATAACAACTTCAATTCATGAAGGTATCACAACTGTTCTTGCTACGTATTTTATATTTTATATTACATTTTTTTACTGCAAATCTCATCTTGTCTCTAGTTTGAACTGACTATTTCTGAAAGAACAAATCACATTTTATAAGTTAAATATGACTTAATAACCATTGTACTCACACATTGTCCAACATCAAGGTGATAAATTGTGTTGCTCTATTTATGAACAATCATTATTTTGCCTTTTAACCACGTTGTTTTTATTCAAAAGAAATTTTAATAATGCTATTTTTAAAGTATCAATCAATGTCAAATGGTAAAAACAGTACCTCCATTGAAACAGCTTGTTAGCATACAATAACTTTGTATCCCCTGTCCCCACATCACCAATTAAGGAATTGAGAAAAGACAAACATACTTAGCCAGTGCCATCAATACAACGAGAACACATCCCACTTGAAGGGGCCAGGGTCAATAGGATGTGACAGAGTCCATAGTCCACACTCATCTTTTGCAACAATACTGCATGTCAACAATATGGGGAGTATTGACATAATTTGTAGGGAAAATACTGACCCTTATATCTAGTTAAATAGATTCAGGACTTGCAGCCAAACCCGACAGAGGCCAGGGGTAAACCCTGTGATAAGCATTTGTGTAAGTGTCCACAGACTGAATCAGAATCTATGTGTTTATTGGTAAATATTTTGCCTTTTAGGAGTAATTCACTCAGATGGTTCTCCATATGTACTGAAAACGATAATAGAAATTAGGTAGGATACATGGTTTATTATTATAACTCTGTCATGGACATTACCAAGCCCAGTTGCAAAAGGAGGAGGGTTATGCCCGAGGCTAGCTACCCCACTATGCAAAACAATCTTACCTTTAAAAATATCGACTAAAAAAGCAAAAGACATCCCTGCCTTTGGGAGAGCTATGATGCCTTGTGGGGAAAGACAGAGATCCCTGGAAGCCACAAAGCTAATCCACCTGCTTTTGATTAAGACCATCACCATCAGGACAAGGAACATGAGGACCATATACGAGACAGGCAAGACAGCCCAAGTGGCAGCATAGATATAAAAATATAAACTTGCCCGCTTGGCATCAGCCAGACCAGATGGACATAGTCCGTACAAAAAACGACGGCTCCAGGAGAAATGCTGCTGTATTCTGGACATGAGGAAGAGAACACCCCACATACTCAGGGAGTAACACTGATGCTAATTCCAACAGCCAACAGAGCTCTGATTGGATGGGAAGCCCATGATCCCAGAATCATTATAGCGACCTTCAGCACAAAGAAAAAGAGGATCAACATGAATATTATCCAGTGCTATGCACTTACAAATGACAGCAAAGAAGAGGAAAAAGAACAATTTTACAACAGAATCCAGTCTATCCTAGAGAAATTCCTTGAGAGAGTCATCACCATACTGATGAGGGACCTCAATTCCAAGATTGGTAGCTACAAAACTGGGTACAACGAAGTCATAGGCAACCATGAAGAAGAATAGTCAACGGCTTCAGATCTCTGTACCCTGAATACAGCTGGGCAGGTAACTACACACCGCCAGAGGAGTTTACGTAGTTTTGCCTACTCTGCGTACCATTGCGAACGCGGAGTTCAGGCAAAACTATGACTCCGTGGCTGAGCGTAGCTAGCCGGCCCCTCCAACCTCCCATGCACATGCAAGACGTACAACGTAGGGGTTATCAGTGAAGCAGGACAGCGAGGAGGAGACAGGAGAGTGGCCATGTTGATGAGGAGGCAGCCATGGGGCAGGTAAGTGCCTTTTAATTACTTTTAATTATTTTGGGAGGGTGAAGGGCGCTGAGTGAAGCGAAGTTCCACGGAGTTGCTCTCAAACTCCGTGGAACTTCGCATAGAGGCACTCCGCCTGCTCTGCCTAGGGTTAGCCCTGAACAGTCTGGTGATAGGCGGTAGTGTACGCCCACAAAAAAAGAACACACATGGCAATGCAGGTGTCACCAGACCAGTCAACTGAGAATCAGATTGACCATATCTGCATTGCCAAGATGTTCTGGAGGTCCCTGCAGGATGTGAGAGTGATGGAGCAGCAGATGTGGCATAGGACCATCACCTTGTCATGGCCAGGCTAAAGCTAAACCTGAAGAAAGCATGGATGACAAACCAATACCAGTAATATAATAACACCCTCCTCAAAGAAACTGAGTGAATACTCAGTCATTCTCAGTAGCAAGTTTAAAGTCCTGCAAGAACTAGAGGATGAAAGAGATCCAGTAGAAAGTCAGTGGGTGAAGATCAAGGAAACACTGACATCATTATTTTATTATCATTATTATTATTATCAACCTGCCAGGTAGTACTGGGTCCTGAGAAACACAAGGATAAAAAATGGATCGCCACCAAGACTCTACACAAAATCCAAGAGAGAAAGGAAAAGAAAGCTGCAATCAACACCAGCTGAACAAGAGTAGAAAAAGAAAAAGCTCAAGGAGAATATACCAAAACCAACAAGGAAGTAAAGAGAAGCTTTAGAGCAGACAAGCGAAGATGTATTGATGGTCTTGCCACAGAAGACCAGGGAGCATCAAGCCATGAAAGCTTGAAAAAACTCTACAGCATAACAAGGAAACTGTCAGGCAGATACAGCAAGCCAGAAAGACCAGTTAAAGACAAAGCTGGGAAGACAATCATGGATAACGCAGGCCAATAATGAAGATGGGTGGAGCACTTTGAAGAACTGCTGAACCAGTCCATACCACATTCTCCACCAAACATACAACCAGGTGACACAGGCTTATCAATCGATTGCAACAGACCAATTAAGGAAGAAATATGGCAATCCATCACTCATCAGAGAAATGGAGAGGCAGGAGGGCCCAACAGCATTTTTGCAGAAGGACTGAAGGCAGACATTTAAACATCAGTACATATGCTCTACTCCATGTTCACAAGGCTCTGGGAAGAGGAAAATGTGCTGTTAGACTTGAAGGAGGGAGAACTCATCAAGATCCCCAAGAAAGGTAACCTGAGTAACTGCACAAACTACAGAGGGATAACTCTTCTATAGACCCCAGGCAAAGTGTTTAATAGAGTCATCCTGAACAGAAAGAAGGAACAAGTCAATGCTCAGTTGCGAGATCAGCAAGTTGGCTTTCACTAATATCAATCCTGTACAGAACAGATTGCAACACTGCACATCATTATTGAGCAGTCTATGGAATGGAACTCCCCATTCAACTTCAGACTATGAGAAGGCATTCAACAGCCCGGACAAAGAAACCCTTGGGAAACTCCTCCGCTACTACGGTGTGCCAGATAAACTCATAGGAATCATCAGGAACCCTTACGAGGGAATGACCTTCAAGGTAGTCCATGCAGTATAGCTCATGGAAGCCTTCAAAGTGAGGACCAAAGGCTGCCAGGGTTGCTCGCTTTCACCTTTTCTCTTCCTGATGGCCATAGACTTGACCATGAAGACATCCACAGCAAGTAGAAGAAATGGGATCCAGTGGACACCTTGGAACTTTTTGTGCTTTTCCTGTAATGATTTTAATTAATCGAACAGTTAATAAAATTCAGTGCATTTAGACACCTTGGACGCAGCTCGACGACCTGGACTTTGCAGGCGACCTCGCTCTACTCTCCTGTACCGATCTGCAGATGTAGGAGAAGATGGACAAGGTAGCAGCCACATCAGCACAACTTGGCCTTAACATTCACAGGGGAAAAACAAGATCCCGAAGGCTAACAGGGCTAGCAAAACTGCACTCTTTCTTGCAGGCAATGCACTGGAAGAGATTGTGGCCTTCACCTACCTGGGCAGTGTCATAGAGAAGCTTGGTGGAACAGATGTTACAATCTGAAAACTAGAGGAATGCTCCTGTTTATCCTAAATATATTTCAAGATTGTTCAGAAAGAAAATGCTTGGACTACAAGTCTGCAATCGAGGTATACAGTTTGGAGTTATGCTCTTATAAGACATATTTTGTGGTGCTGCCCTATCACCCAGGACTATAATAAATGTTACAAACATGGCAAACCCTTACTTTAGACTTTGTGTTTTTCAAAGTATGTCACCTCACAAAAGGAGTGGAGAATATAGCAAGACTTAACATATATCAAATATACAATAGAGAGAATAATTTCACATTTCTAAGTATGGCATTCACCACACTGAGGTCATAAGGCATCACATCTCACAACTGTGAACAAAACACAAGTAATTTGTGAGTTTGCCCTGTAACAGGTTGGGTTATATAGAAAATTGCAAAAAGGAAAATGTATACATTGTCAATAATGGATATGGCAGTACATTTCAGAAATTGTAGCATTCTCACTTAATCAATCTCAGAGGGGACGATAATGGTTAGTCTATTGTTTCCTAGCAATAAGCTATCAAGTCTTATTACTACGCCTATGTGACGCCAATCTGGTGCTCAGACAAACTGCTCAGAGAAAGTTGTATACCATCTACTGTGGATTATAAGTACATCTAGGTTTTAATGATTTCCAGGTAGTGGTATCAGCAGCAATATTTAATGGCAATGAAAGAAAAGAAATTAATTTCGAAGTTTCTCATCTGAAAACAGCACCCATTAAAATATTGTACTAGAAGAAAAAAATTACAATGTAACCTATTGTTTGTATTTTTATTTGTGGGGGGGTCACACTGATAGTGTATACACTATTTCTAGTTTAACTACAGGTTTTGTAAAATCATAAGTGTGGGTTTATTAAAAGGTCATTTGTGCATGTAAGTTGACATTACTCATATAAATGCCTGTGGGAAACGATCAAGAAGAAAGGCCATCCCTGGAGGCCTGACCATGCAGATAGCAAGGTAGACGTTTTGGGCGCAGGCACCCAGAACGCATTACAATCCTCAAACATCCATGACATTGTGGCTGTCTTGTCACAGAGAAAAGGTGAGCCATAATTGGGTGCCTGATATGGAAGAGGCACAAATCAGAAGACCAAACAAGGAGTGTGATGTCACAGAAGCAACAGGTAGTGGGCAAACGTGGAGGTGTGGTCTGCCTGGTAAAGACTGAGCCACCACAGGCCACAGCTGATCCTCGGAACACCAGGAGCTATGAGCAAATGCAATAATAATGGAAGTAATAGCAGGTACTCCCGCTTTGTTAAAAGAGGACTGTGGCAGAATGTATGGCAGGCTCCACCCTGAGGTGTCCACGGCCTAAGAGTGCAGGCAGAGGGTCTGGCGACATTTGCACATCAATCATGATAGTACAATCATGTCTACCTTTGTCCAGTACTGTATTACCTCTGGACAATGCCATGCCAGGTGAAGACAGTCTGCCACTAGGTGGCCACAGCGCCTATATAGTGCTTCATCTTTAAGTCGTGGACGGCGGAGTTCAGCCGGTGTGTAGCTGTGAATACACTTATTACAATCGACAATCCAGTTATTTCCGGCAAAGAAAAATGACAAACATAAGCAGACTTCAGCAGTTGTGATTTATGGCAGCAAAACGCACGCAGTCGGATATTGTTCGAGGCTTTGTAATGAAACAAGAGCTCGCCCTTCGCTTTTAACCAGATTCATGTGAAGTGAAGAGTTGCATGATTAAGAATTTACATGTTCTCTTGTCCTGATTGCATTTAAGGTTCTCCTTAGGGCTCTCACATGATTTTGTGTTTATCATGGCACAAGAAAACTATAAATAGATGGAATAGAAGGCAGACAGAGCAATTGATAGTGCTTTAGATTAAGGCAAGCATTTCGATCGGTCACTTCTCTGTTGCGTTTACAGGGGGTTGTTGAAATGGCATTTTTTCCGCTCTTAATATGTGTAGTTCTTTTAGCAAGTAAAGGTTTTATGCATGTTAGACACCGGTGGTTGTCAGTGTGAAAATTAAACACAAGGTATCAATCACCCCCTGAACAAATGGCAGGCAACACACAAGCCTATTGTGTTGTCCATACTATTTCCAAAGTTATGTGGTGCAGGCTAGTAATGTAAAATGATGGAGTATCCCAGCAGAATGTGCTAAAAGGCCCATGGGCCTCCTATATGTCACAGATGCTCATAGCCCTGTGGCTGAATGCCCTGATATTCTTCTACTCGAGATTTAATAGTAGAATTGGTTTAACAGTATGAAAGTGCAATTATGATGTAAATGTAAATGAACTGTAATACTTATTAGTGTTATTTTTAAGCAAAATAAGTTTTGTTAAAGGAATGCTACATAAAAAAAGAACAGATTTTTATTTCAAACACACCATGTAATTATTACTCAGGTCCTGGTAGAGGCAAGAGCAGCCACCATTACTGGGAAGACTCTTAGGGCCCTATTACGAGCCTTGCGGTCTGAGGACTGCCAGACTTGGGGTGGCGCGGCAGTGGCAGTCTGCCCACCCGATTACAACTCGGGTAGTTGGACCACCCTGGGACCACAAGCTCCACCAGGGAACCACCGTTCACTGGCGTAGAAGCGGCAGTCAACGGCCGCAGTATACTTGGCGGGACCACCATGGTCCCGCCAAGCATATTACGAGTTTCCTCTCAGACTGGCTTATGAAAACTCTGGCGGAGACGGAATAAAGGGGGTCATACAGGCCCCCCCTGTGCCTCAAACATATGTGGATGCACATATGGATTTAGGCCCAGATCTCTGTACTGGGCTGAATGTATGACATTATTCTGCATTCTGTCCATCATTTGTTGTTTTTAAATTTGTTACCCGAGTGGGACAGGTATGCCCAGACGTGGGTCAAGTGCTCTCCGTGCCACTGGATTCAAGCTATCCTGGCTAATGAGGGGTGAAACCCCAAAACCGGTCCTAGGATGCTTTTTTCCAGTCCAGGGAGGACCTGGCCAGACAGTTCGATCTGGACTGTTCCCATTGGGCACAGGGTCAAGACTGATTTGGATGTGGCTGCGTTCAAACTGGAATGGCATGGTGAGCAAAAAAACAATGGATTTAGGCCCAGATCTCTGTACTCGGTGAATGTATGACATTGATCTGCATTCTGACCATCAATTGTTGTTTTTGCATTTGTCACCTCGAGTGGGACGGGTATGCCCAAACGTGGGTCCCGTGCTCTCCATGCCACTGGAGTCAAGCAATCCTGGCTGATGAGGGGTAAAACCCCGAAACCGGTCCTAGGATGCTTGCTTCCTGTCCAAGGAGGACCTGGCCAGGCAGTTCCGGCTGGACTGTTCCCATTGGGCACAGGGTCAAGACTGATGTGCATATGGCTGGGTTCAAACTGGAATGGCATGGTGAGCAACGAAACGATGGATTAGTCCCAGATCTCTGTACTGGGATGAATGTATGACATTGTTCTGCATTCTGTCCATCAACTGTTGTTGTTGCATAGGTTCCTGCACAGCATGGACTTTTCAGTCCATACTATGCAGGAACCTTGTAGTCTAATTACAGTGCCTTTTTTAATGGCACCCCTGCCTTTAAAAGAGGGACCACCATGGGACCGCCATTCCGCCTGCATGCCAGACTACTAAAAAGTTGTAATCTGGTAGGTGGGTAGCACGAGCTGTGGTGGAGCAATGGCGCGGCGGTTTGCACCGCCATGCCGCCGCTCCACCAAAAACTTGTAATCAGGGCCTTAGTAAGCATTCATACCTGTAAATATGCACTTAAGAATAAAGAAGTGTGATGTAACTCTGAACACAGGCACTTCAGGATACAATAGTAACAATTATTATACTAATGGGTCACTCTGCTCATGATGTTACCCTTACTTGTCTAACACTTGCCCATCGCGCTCCTCCCCTTCCTGGCCAAAGTTGCAGAGAAAACAGCCAACAGGGAACTGACACGGTTCATTGAAGACAATGCCATCCTCGACCTATCCCAATCCGGATTCCAAAGCAACCACAGCACAGACACCACCCTATTCGCCACCACAGATGACATCTGCACCCTCCTGGACCAAGGCCACACCACAGCTCTCATTATACTCGACCTATCAGCAGCCTTCTACATCGTCTCCCACTGCACACTTGTCGCCAGACTACATGATGCTGGCATACAAGGAACAGCCCTAAACTGGATCCGATCATTCCTCACCGAAAGAAGCCAAAGAATCAGACTGCCGCCCTCCATCTCCGATCCCACGGAAATCACCTACGGAGTCCCACAGGGATCATTGCTGAGCCCAACCCTCTTCAACATCTACATGGCCCCCTCGCCGCCATCATCCAACAACCCGGTCTCAACATTGTCTCCTTCGCTGACGACACCCAGTTCATCCTCTCCCTCACCAAGGACCCTGGCACTGCCAGACTCAAATTCCAGAAAGGAATGCAGGAGGTTGCACTCTGGATGACTAACAGCTGCCTTAAACTCAATATCGAGAAGACAGAAGTCCTCGTCCTTGGACCACCCCTTCAGCATGGGACGATACCTGGTGGCCGACAGCCCTCGGAAGCCCACCGACCCACTCGAACCACGCCAAAACCTTGGTATTGTACTCGACTCATCCCTCACCATGATCCAACAGATCAACGCCGTCACCTCCAGCTGCCTTAACACCCTCCAAATCCTCTGCAGGACCTTCAAATGGATCCCCCCGGTGTCAAGGAAGACAGTCACCCCCCACACTCATAACCAGCAGACTGGACTATGGAAACACACTATACACCGGCATAAACAAGTCCCTACTCTGAAAATTCCAGACGATACAGAACACTGCCGCCCGACTCATCCTCGGCATCCCCCGACACGAACACATAACCCAACTCCTTCGAAAGCTCCACTGGCTCCCCGGGGAGAAAAGAGTCACCTTCAAAGTCCTCACCCATGCCTACAAATGCCTACACAACACTGGACCCAAATACCTTAATGACAGAATCAACTTTCACGTACCCAAAAGAAACCTCCGATCTTCCAACCTCACACTGGCCGAAACTCCGTGCATCCGCAGAGCCAGAGCAGGTGGAAGATCCTTCTCGCACATTGCGGCCAAAACCTGGTACAAGCTCCCGGCAGACATCGGACTTGCCCCCTCCCTGAACACCTTCAGGAAGGCCCTCAAGACCTGGCTCTTCGGCTAACGGATCTGTCGAACCCCCCCCTGCAGCGCCTCAGACCCTTAGGGGTGAGTAGCGCACTTAATAACCCCTGATTTATTGATTGATTGACACTTGCACTTCCATAATGGGCTTAATTCCTAAAATACTTGTGGCACCCTTTGCACCACAGCTCCAAAATCCACCTTTGGTGTACTGTTTCTACTAACAAACTGGTTGTGTTCTTTTTATGTTTCTGGAACAATGGTCCCCAGCCCTGATCTAATTCTGACATCTGCATAATATTGGTCATTTTTGCCATATAATAACATTATTAGAACAAACATTGTCTGAAAACAATTAGTGTAATCTATCTCCATCAACCCACAACCTCATTTGCACATTTGTCCATTGATGCTATCATATAGTCAACCATTCATCGATCCTTTCACACTTTCTACATTCACCCATTCCCTGCCTCAACCATCTAAACATTGATTCATGCCCACTTTCTCGCATTCAATCACACACAAACTTCACAATCAATGCCAAAACATAAAATAACATAACATAACATCTGCGACCTCATCTGTGTAGTTCTGCAAGGATCCTTCCTGAGCTCGGCCCTCTTCCACGTATACCTGATTACTCTAGCCAGCATAATCTGCTCTTACGATATCAACGCCCTCTCTTATGCAAATGACACGTAACTCATTCTCTCCCTCATGGACAAGGTGCCCAATATCCAGATCAAGTTCAATGCCTGCATGGATTGCCCACGGGATTAAAACTAACTGCCTGAAGCTGAACACCGACTAGACCAATATTGTGATCTTCAGGAAGAGCACATCACTGTGGGACTCCATCTGGTGACCAAAAGTGCTGGAACTGACACCCACCCCCACCACCCATGCTGAGAATCTCAGGAGCATCACAACAGAGAACTCAACATGACCGTCCAAATCAGTGTTGTCACCACCTCATGCTTCCATCCAATAGTTACTCTCATTGAGGTGGGGAACACTTCTTTCATGTCCCCTCCAGTTTGTGATCACACAGCTGCAGTTTAAACAACAATAATTATTATTGATTGCACGGAGGAACTGCACTTATCTATGTGGTGAGCATAATGGAGTATAAAGCTAGGATAAAAACATCATGCATTTTTATAATGTCCGATATCAACATGGCAGCCGTGATGTGGCAGAAATCATCAAGTCTTCTTTCCACTACTATGATGGAGAAGCCTCCAATGAGGATGGGATTCTCTACATTAAAATGAATCCGATGGGCTGTGTGTGTTGAACTTTAATTTAAGCATTTGCTAGCAAATAAAAAGATGGACTAACAAACCCCAGGAGTGCTTATATATATATAGCCTTATTTTCCTTCGCATATAAGAAGCCCTATATGTATATTTGTATATATTTAGGAAGCCCCGAGACCTAATAGGACATTTAGTCCTATTTCTATGTCTGTGCCCGTCATGGTTTTTCATTCTGAAAATCTGGTCACCCTAAATTAGAGGCGCATTTTGCATGAGGATGGAGGCTCTGTCTGCTGCTCTCTAATGCAGCCAGCCCGCATCAGCACCCGCTTCACCATTTCAGATTACTGTAAGTAATGGAATAGAGCTCATGGGACTCTTTGGTCACGTGAGCCACCCTCTCCCACCCCTTACAATGTCCCAGACAATTGATTTGACAGCAAGTCAAGTACAGTTCAACCACCCGGAGCTAATCACAAAAGACAAAAAAAACGCTGCAAGCATTGATGCAACCTAGTTTTCTCCGGTCCAGAAAATAAGCAAGGAAAACATAATGGGAACTAATCAATACCATAACTGATGTCAATTTTGAGACAATCTCAAAGGATCACGGGAGAAGGAAATCCTAATTGCTTCCAGTAGTTTATATGTCTATCTAAGTGCCCTATTTCAATGTCTCTTTTTGTAGCTTGACATAGATAGTAAAAACACATCAACAATAACCCCCATCTAAGCAAAACTGAAAAGTATGTGAGACAACCCCATCTTTTTAGCTTTCCTTCAGGTGAGTTTCAGTGAATTGGAAAGAAGCAAATTATGCCATCAGCCTCACAGCAACTCTGTTTGGGGAATTGGATTTTAGAACAGTTTATTACCACCCATGTCTCAGGATAAAAATCCAATTTCTCTACAATATGGCAAGACTGCAGCTATGGCACATTGAAAAAAACACAAAAGATTTCTTTTGAGCTTGGCCTTACACACTGCAGCATTTTTGCTATCGTGTTTTCCAGGATAGAAGGAATGCGTGCGTGTGTGTTATAATTTAAATTTATTATACAAATGTGCTATAGGTGGTACAGACTATTGATTCACCTGCTCCACAGCATGCTTCCACCGGTAATGTATTCTGTGGAGAGGCATCAATCGATGGGATAAATGTGCAACTCATAGACACACAAGCCCCCTGGGGTGTAGCTTGCACGACTGAAAGGATTCTTGAGGCGGAGGTTCTGAGACCACTGCGTGCTCTGTCCATACAAAGAACGTTGTATGGGGTGGGAGGCATGGGTCAGTGTTGTCTCTAGAAATATTGCTATTTATTGAAAGGAAAAGCATGCATACAAGACTCACTGCATGCTTTAAATCCACCTCACACGAGGTCCTGAACTGTCTAGGTTGCTACATGCATCATGTGCTTCACGGTAAAGGGGTGGATGATAGGTTTAGATGAAAAGGAGATAGTACACGTGTGTAATATTTTGCATATATAATCTATTGTGGCATTATATGCCCACTGTCAAAGGTAATTAAAGTTCCTCTCCCCTAGTTACAGAGCTGACCTGAGTGCCAAGGCATACAACAAGGGAGAGGGCCTTCAATGATGGTATAGTCCAAGGCTATATTGATATTAGTATATTCCACTACTGAGGAGAGAATGTTCTAAACTAAACAGTGAAAACAGATAGAAAACCATTAGAATGTTAGAGAAGAAGGTACTTACGGCCCATTTTTGCTCCTCCGTCACTTCACTGCCCATACAATAGATCTTAACATTCCAATGTTCTACAATAGCATTATAGCTTGCTGCCTCAGGCTGTACCTTTTAAGGCCCATAGGCCCTCACAACAAGGACCCATCATGAGGGAGTGAACCAGTAACAACCTGCATAGGCTCTGTGGAAGAGCTAATGCTATTAGAACATTCTACCAACTAACGATAGAACATTGGAATGTGGAGCACTCCATTGAATACAATGGAGTGCTCCAGGCTTCTGTGGGCCGGTAGAAGTCCACAGAGCAACATTCCAATTTTGTTTTTGTTCACAGCTGCTGATTTAAACCCCCTCGGGCTCCGAGAGGACTTTAAATTGTAGTAATTAGAACATTCCGCCCTCTAGGGGTGGAATGTTCTAATAGCCTTAGAGCTTTCCTTTCGGGCTCTACTGGGCATTAAAGACCTGCTCCCTTGTTAAAGAACTTTGAACCTTAAGTGGATATAATGCATTAATTGTGAGATAGAATAGTCACAGCAGGTAAAGGACTAGCATCTGGACTGGAAGCTGTGCAGGGTGCCTTACAAGTTATATGAATTGTTCATTTAGTAAATATAAACATAACAATTTGCCACCTGCACTGTGAGCAGTGGTGATATGTCTGTTCTGCTTGGCCTTGCACCACACAGCAGAGGTTCTCCTGGACACACGGAGACTTGTACAGCACCTTAAGCACATTTCCAACTGTCTAGGACTGGGGTGGCACCAGTTGACAGGGTAGACTCACAAATGGCAGAGTCCAGGTGAAAAGTGCAAGGTATTTGGAAGCCTGTTGTGTCCCTGAGGCTTCAGATCAGGATGCCAGCCAACTAGCCCTTGGAGTCACTCTGGGCTCTGAGCTCAAGAGATGCAGGTCTAGGCAGCAAGGCAGCAGTCCTTCAGAGCAGTAGTCCCGCAGAGTGGCAGTCCAGCAGAGTGTCAGTTCCTTCAGCAGCACAGCAGTCCTTCTTCCAGGCAGAGTATCCACAGGACCAGAAGTTGACTTAAGAGTTGGTGTCTGAGGTCCAGCATCTATACCCAGTTGTGCCTTTCAAGTGCGGAGAAACTTGTAGAGGCATGCCATTCAAGAGCCCAGGTGCCCTGCATTCCTGGTCCTGGCTCCAGACTAATCACAGGGGTTGTGCAGCCCTTTGTGTGGAGACAGGACTGTGGAGACAGGACAGAGCCTATTCAAGTATAAGTGGAGCTAGGCCAGCTCCTACCGCCCATCCTGCAAAGTGATGGTCCATCCAGTCAAACTTAAACTCTCCATGGTGTGTGGCTGTGTAGGAGGAATACACAAAGCTCAACTGTCAACTACACCCAGTCATGTGACTCAGAGAAAGGATGCAGGCATCAAATGGCTAAGGCAAGAAAATGCCAAGTTTCCAAAAGAGCCATTTTCTGGATTGTAACTTAAAATTCGACTTCACCATGTGTGGAAATATGGATTTTTCTGATCAGTTATGTCCCCTATCTTGGACCCCAACGGTTTCATGTATGAATCACAAGTACATGTATGTTCCCTCCAGTTCCAGTTATGAAGACGCAAATACATGTGCGTCCACCGTTAACATGTCCTCTTTCAGATCCGCCATGAATAGACTGGATATTCCATTCCTAAGTATGAAAGGCCACCGGCTTTATATGGTTCACTTATGCCATTTTACAGTCCAGGCAAGTAGGCCCTGATTCTGTCATCAAGCTTTTCTTGCTTTCTGCCTCTGAAGCTCCAGTCTGAGCCTGCATCTGTGACCATGAACTTTGTCTCATTCCCTGCGCGGCTCACGATGCCTGACATCAGCCTGTTGCCTGCCAAGAAACTGTATTTCACCTTCGAAATTATCTGCTCCGCTCCCTGCCCAATGCATTCCTGTCTAGTAGTTTAAGTAAACATTCTTCCAGCTACCAAGCAAAGGCCCGGTTTCTCTGTCTTTATGCAAGTAATTCATAGCCCTGTTACTATGGAAGATTCCTGCCCTCGCATCTAGTGTAGACACTTAGACGCTTGTACACGCACTAACAGTCAGTATAGTCAGTATAGAATAAGATTCTACTCTAAGAGACCTCTCTTTTGGATAACATAGTTCTTTAAACATAGGATGTTAGATATGATTTGGGATTAGGTTGACTTGACCCTCCAGACATCTGTCGCCACATGTAGAGCTAAATGTCAAGTCCCCTTCACCCCCTAGTTGCACGTCAATCATACGTCATGCTGCTGTGCGCGCATTTCTGCCAAGTATTTCTGCTGACATTGCGAAATTCTTTCATGGAACCACCCTATTATGACATCACACCTGATGACGTTCTTTAGTCACACCCAGTTACACCTACTTTTGCTACGAATGTATGTTTTATCCACACTATCAATTGTTACGCCTCTTGCATTTGCTTCACTGTAATGCCTATTGTATAAAAGTGATTAATTATCAATTATGTAGGTACTTCACTTCCTGAACCTTCGTGGTGATGGAACTTGGAGCAACCGATTCGAATCGTCCATTGGAATAAAGCCCATTCCGAACCTCTAATACCACGGATTCTGCCTCTTATTTATTGAGCTATTTTTATTATGTTTCTGTATCAAATTAAGTCCCGGTAATTAAATTATTTACCACATGAATGGCGCCCGAATAGGGACACTTTCTCATCTCACGCGCCGGCGGTGCGTTGCAGGCCCGGTCTCCTGCCACAGCTGGACGGACAACAACGCGTACCAGCAGGATTTCCTGTATCTCCCTCCGGTCAAGCGGGGGCGACTGAGGCTGCGATCAACACCCAGACGAGGCGGTGAGAAGTGCGAAGTATCCCGACCAGAGCCTAGCAGAGAGAGCAAGATCCGAGGTATACAGAGGCCCACCAGGTTTCCGAAGCTCAGAAGTGTCCGAAGTTGTCGAGTCGAGTCCAGTCCGGTCCAGTTCAGTTCAGTTCCGTTCCGAGGCCTTCCGTTCCGAGCTACCCGGTGAGTACCATTACTGGGGAGGCGTTCTGGCGTGCACATAAGTTGTGCCGGTCCAGACGGGTTTGGGTACACAAATCCGGTCTGCACTGTTTTAGCAGTGTATCTGTACTGTTTAGCAGTATATCTAGTATATCAAGTATATAAATTCAGAATAATTCAGTTAATGCCGAGTATTATGTTTAGTGATTAAGTTTCCTTAGATCGTCATCATCATCGTTGCTCAGTTAAATGTTAAATGTTAAATGTTTTTAATACGTTCTGCATATTGTGGTGTGAATGACTGTTCATTATCGTGTTTTATTGTATTAAGTTTGTTCAAAATCAAGTACCAGATCAGTTCTCAATATGCCGCTCTTTTCGAAATTAAGACAGATCACAACTAGAAAAGGGGTACTCGAAGAAGCTGTTCCCATTCCTCCTAGGGACACTCCAGGGTACTTCATGTATCATAAACATGGCCTAGACGCCATATTATTTCTTGATCTATGGGTAGACTACACTAAGGAATTACCAGAAAGTCAGAGGTGGCCCGCAGCTGGGACCTGGGATGCAGATTGCATCGTGAAAGTAGAGGAAGAATTATGGAAAAAGAAAGCTAGACAATCACAGAAAGACGCCATTGAATTATGGCGTAAAGAATCGTATAGACGTACAGAAAAAGCACGTAGACAGGAAGAGAAGAGTAAAGAGAATTCAAATAAAGTCCGAGAAAATCTATTAATTGAAGAAGGTACACGAGTGAAATCAGAACAAGTAGACAGACAAAGAAATGCCCTTATGAAGGGTATGTATCCCCTTCTGGCCGAGGGATTACCTAAGGCTACTCCAGAGATACCAAAAGACTTGCCACCCCCATTATTTCCAATAAAAGTACATCCTAAGGGGCATCCTAGAACAGCAGAAGATGTTTTTCTTTCCTCATATTTAGATGACGCAGCTCCCGAGTATGCTAACCCCGCCCCACATAGACCGTCTGCCGGGGAGGTTCAACGCCAAGATCCTGTATCTGTATCTCTACAACAACGAATCCTGACACCAGTTCCGGCAAGCACATCTGTTTCCACACCTGTTCCTACAGCTGCTTCCACAGCTGTGCCCACACCTATAGTTGCTGTATCGCGTTCTACGAATCCTTTCACGCCCGATACCCCAGACGGTGCTACGGGAGGTGCTACCAACATTTTTTCTACGCCACCCAGAATAAATAAACTTACTTTTCAAGAGTCAGCACATCCACGTACCCCCAAACTCATAAATGCCCGCACGCTTAAGGAACTTCTTGTAGATTGTAGATATGACCCTGTGCCCGGCAAAGAGGACGAAATGATCATGGCATCATTACGTATCAGACGAGCCGCGGTGTATTTAGGGAAGTTACCAGGAATGACTATGCATCTAGATAATATATATCATTTTGTCCAAACAGGGCGAGATTCTGAATGTATTAACAGAGCTATGGAATACCAGAAAGTGGAAATACAGGGGGAACTGTTACGTTTCCTCATAAATTGTGTGATCAGAAATCAAGACCGACCGGGGGTAGACCCGGAAGCAATGCAAATTCTTACTAGATGGAGCCAGAATATATCAGAAGGGAGACATGATAAGCAAAAATGTATAATAGCCATGTGCAGAAAGATCCGTAAAGAAATAGAACGCCTACACGAAGAGAGATTAGCGGTAGACCAGTTTGAACAAAACGAGGAGGAGGAAGGATCAGGACTGCCCACAGGACAGTCAGAAACCATAGCCTATGTAGGTAGAGGAAGATCTTGTAATAGTACTAGATGTTTTACTGACCCGATACGTCCGATATGTCCAGATAATAACAGGAATTTCCAAACACCTACAATAAATCTAAGGTCCCCCGAGCATTCGTTCCAAGCCGCTGACAAATTACTCCGAGAACGAAGGGGTTATCATTTACTCGATTCTATGGATGAACAAGAATTAGCCAGGTCAGCCGTTCATTGGGTTGACAGTCCCGGAAAATATGGTGATGATACAGTAGCACACACATTTTTGAACCTCACCCCAGATGAACAGCGTTTAGCTGGGATTTATATGATTCAACAACTTCTTATACTATATAAAAGCCAACATTCAGATCCTGGTCCCTTACCTGATATATTGACTGAATTACTCACGAATAGATGGAGAGGTTCAGGTACTAAGCTAATTAAAGAAATACTAGAATCAAGAAAGCAGTACATTCTTTTTGTATGTCCAGAACATGTCTCACTGCCCATCAAGGAAAGACCGATGTATTACATGGACAGACAGAATCCCTTACGAGAAGTACACCCAATAAAGGGCGAGGACAATCAGTTTAAACGTGTATTTGTATATACGCCCATATCGAAAATAGAATTGTTAGAAATGAAGAAAGTGGTACCCAGTCATGACAAAGACCCAGCGGGTTTCCACCGAGAAATTAAAGACATGTTACTCATGGGAGAGTATACCTATCCCGACATTATGACAATATTAAAGGTATTAATGCCTGCTGGCATTTATGAAAAACTCAAGGAAAAAGAGTGGGAGGTGGGAGACCAAAAGATAGACTGGACAGCATTAGAAAATGAAGAAAGGGCCCGAGGTCCAGGTTCGGGACTTGGGGACAAAACTAAAGCACTACCAGGTTTACTAGTACAGGTACTGCCACGTTTATTAACCACGAAGAAGGAAGACTGGGGTGCAATCTCAGCCTGTAAACAAAAGCAAGATGAAGACACTAGTGATTTCTATGCCCGATTCGAAAAATGTTTTGGTATAAATAGTGGTATAAAAGCAAGTAGCGAGTCATACCCACATCTGTTTGTGACAAAATTAGTTGAAAATTCCTTGCCCCAGGTGAAGAATAGAGTATTAAAATTCGAGAGTACCTGGCAAGGTAATACCCCATCACAAATGTTACAAATGTTACAGTACCATTACAATAGAATTAGAGAGGAACAAGAACATGAACAGAAACGCATGAAAGACACGAAAATGAAAATGCTAGTCTCTCAGACAGTTCCAGCTGAAGGACATAAAAAGGGTACGACACATTCCGGTGATTCAGCAGGACCTGTAAAAGGGACATGCAACTATTGTAAACAGCCAGGACATTACATACGCGATTGCCCAGTCCTGAAGCGTAATATCGCCACAGGTAAAACACAAGAAAGACCACGGCCACCTAGACAGGATCAGAATGAACAAGGAGCACCACAGCATGCACAGTCCATGCCGGCTCCACAACAGTCTATACAGTTTGTGCCAGCTGCACCAGCGCTGCCGGTTGCTGCCACACAAACCACGACACGACAGCTGTACCAGACCGCACAGTATGATTATCCTGATTATCAACGATACGCATGAACCAGCCTAGAGAGGGAAGTTGACTTACCCCTTGTCGAGGTCCCTGTAGACCAAGAAGGACCTTATGTACATAGTGAATTATTAGGCCAAGATAGAAAATTTTTACTTGATACAGGGGCAAGTCGAACAACAATAAAACACAGTGAAGTTCCAGGGGCACCCCTCTCAGGCTCACAGAATATTTCCCTTGGTTTTTCAGGAAAACCTATTGTTAATGAAGTATCACAGCCTCTTCCACTTACGATAGGACCCTTGACCAGAACTACAGATTTATTGCTTACTAAATCATGTCCAGAAAACTTGTTAGGTATAAAAACACTGAAAGCTCTAGGAGCTATAATATGTTGTTCTCCGGAAGGAGTAAGATTGTTTTTACGTGATTTCAAAGGTCACTATGTGTCTCGAGACATGGATCCTCGACTGCAGACTTTACCTACACATTTATGGGCACAAGGCCCTACTGATGTGGGTTGCATGAATATTACACCATATCGAGTTACATTAAAGGCAGGAGTGGTACTACCACGAATGCGACAATACAAGTTACCACCAGATGCTGTAGTGGCTTTACTACAAATCATTGACGAGCTCATTGCCCAAGGAGTGGTTGTGGAAACAGACTCCAATGTATGTAATTCCCCGATAATTCCGATTCTTAAACGAACAGATCCAAAGGCCCCGCCAGTATATCGATTGGTTATTGATCTGCGCGAATTGAACAAATGCATTGTGCCACAATTCCCTGTGGTCCCAGATATCTCGTCATTACTGACAGCTATTGATTCCGAAGCAACATTCTTTACTGTAATTGATCTCAAGAATGCCTTTTTCAGCGTCCCTATAGATCCGGAAAGCCAATACTTGTTCGGATTTAGTTTAAATGGACGAAGCTTTAAATTCACACGCGCACCTCAAGGATTTACAGAAAGCCCCAGCATCTATAGCCAAGCACTGAAACGAGAACTCGACAGTATCCACATGCCAGTAAACACTGCCCTGCTTCAATATGTCGATGATCTGCTGATCACCGCTAGAAGCGAACCTGAATGTGAGAAAGCATCACTGACAGTTTTACAATTTCTAGCCGAAAAAGGGCACAAGGTGTCCCCTTCTAAGCTGCAATTCTGTGTCCAGCGAGTTGTTTATCTTGGACACTCGCTGTCCAAGGAGGGAAGGCAGCTTACACCCGACCGCATTCAGTTAATAGCTAACATGCCAATACCCAAGACACAAAAGGAGGTGCGGGCTTTTATAGGCCTCACTTCATATTGTAGGCAGTGGATCCCTCAGTATGCATTTCTAGCAAAACCACTCATTCAATTGACAACACAGGAGGCAGCCACATCGACTGTTCTCCCTTGGACTCAGGAACATGCACAAGCTTTTGAAAGCCTAAAGAAAGCCTTATGCCAAGCACCGGTTTTAGCAACACCATGTTACAATAAACAGTTTACACTCTTTGTTACAGAACGCGAAGGTACTGCCTTGTCAGTACTCACACAGGAACAAGCAGGATCACACAAACCATGTGCCTATTTTTCTAGTACATTAGATCCCGTAGCTCAGGCTTTGCCTGCATGCCTGAAATCAGTGGCAGCAACAGCCTTAGCAATCAGACAAAGCGATGCCATAGTATTAGGACATCCATTGACAGTTCAAGTATCACATGCAGTAGAGGTTCTTTTGAATCGAACGCAAACACAACATTTGACCATAGCGCGACTTACAGGGTATGAATTAACATTGTTTCAGCCACATATAGAAATCAGACGTTGTAACACATTGAATCCTGCCACACTTTTACCCGTAATCGGAACAGACCCACTAGCTCATGATTGTATTGAAGTTATCACTATCACAACGAAACCCAGACAAGACTTGACAGACGTCCCATTGTCAGACCCAGACCTAACGTTGTATGTAGATGGTTCATGTATGAGAACAAGTACAGGAGAATTAGTGGCCGCTTACGCAGTCACAACAGATACTGAAATCATTGAAACAAACTGCATAAATACCTTGTCCGCTCAAGCAGCAGAGCTCGTCGCTCTGACACAAGCCTGTATTCAAGCCACAAATAAAAGAGTTAACATATACACTGATTCACGTTATGCATTCGGAGTTGTACATGACTTCGGCGTGCTGTGGCGAGAGAGAGGTTATTTAACTTCTCACGGTGCCCACATTCAGCACGGACACCTCATTCATGCCTTATTAGACGCAATACATCTACCCACTGCAATATCAATTATGAAATGTAAAGCTCATACGAAAGTTACTGATACCATTTCTCAAGGCAATGATCTAGCTGACAGAACAGCTAAACAGACTGCTCAAACTCAAACATCCGACATGACAAAGACAATAGTCCCGACGCCAACACATTGCATGATGGTTAAGGATCCCGCTCTTGACGTAATTGACATACAGACACATGCTACTCCAGACGAAATAAAGAAATGGACTGAATTAGGAGGGATCCAAACGGATCAAGGATGGATGACAAAGGAAAAATCTGTGTGGTTCCTTCCTGATTCAATGGTCCAAGTCATTATTAACACTGTCCATAGTCCAGCACATCTAGGAGAAAAAGCTATGCTAGACAGCATTCAACACATTTGGTTCAACAAACATTTACGAGCAGCAGCTAAACAAAAAGTTCGTACCTGTATGATCTGTTGTCAGTTCAACCCAGGAAAAAGCATTCCCGTAGAACAGGGTGGATTTCAGCCTCCTGATCACCCTTTTGAAATCCTCCAGATGGATTATATCCAGATGGAACGATGTCGAGGATTCAAATATGTTCTCGTAGTTGTCTGTGCTCTTTCCCGTTGGACAGAGGCATACCCGGTTTCAGATTACACTGCCCCGACTACTGCCAAACAGTTAGTTCGAGAATTCTTCCCACGATACGGTTTACCACGTGTTGTCTACTCAGATAACGGCCAGCCGTTCTCATCCGAACTAATGAAACACGTTTCACTTTTGTTAGGTTATCAGTGGAAATTCCACTGTGTCCGACACCCCGAGGCAGCAGGTCTCGTGGAAAGACATAATCAAACTCTGAAAATTAGATTGTCCAAAATATGCAGAGAGAAAGGTGTCGACTGGGTAGTAGCATTACCAGTTGCACTCTTTTACATGAGAATGGTAGCACACTCTCGAACAGGGCTATCCCCGTATGAGGTGATCTTTGGCAGACCACCAAATATGTGGGGGACGCCTATACCACGTAAAATAACTGATATTGACTGTAATATGCTGACAGATTATTTGGCTTCCTTGATGTCTGCACTACAATCTTGTCGTTCACAGGTAGCTGCAGCTTTTCCTGACAACACTGAGGTGAAACCCCATGACGTAGTTCCGGGGGACCTGGTCTTGGTGAGGAACTTTGATCGAAAGACTCAGCTGGATCCTAGGTGGAGGTCGCCGCAACTGGTCTTGCTCACCACAAGGACAGCCGTGAAGATCGAAGGCAGGAAAGGCTGGGTACATTCAAGTCATATCAAGAAATTTCATGGACTACCATCGGATGTAAATACCACACCTTGTGTGTCTTCACCCATTGACTCAAAACTTCCTTTGGTTGAATCTAGTAATCACGAACAATATAAACTAAAACTCAGGTCTAATCAGTCGGGCAATTTGATTGTTTAAGTCCTCTCCAAGGTGAAGCGGTTGAATTTGTCTCTGACATGTATCCCTTAGACCTGAATAGAGAAAAAACCCGAAAAATGTTGAAACGACATGCATACTGTAAATCACTGCGTAGTCATTGCACAGTGACGTTATTAATTTTGTTTTTCTTAAGTCTTTTAATAATTACTGCAAGTATATTGTTGCACATATATTATCCTATTTCTAGACATGTTTATAATGTTACTGCTGAACATTCTTTTAGTGAATTACCTCCGCATGAGTTGTCTTATAGATTTGCGCTGCGCAATAATACGTTTATTAGTATGTTACATCATTCCCATCAGGTTAGCAATGCTACAAATTGTTGGATATGTGGCCGACTCCCTCCCTATCAGAATTATAAAGGAATTCTACCTCTTTTTCCATACCCATTCACACACAACGGCTCCTGTGGAGCATGGTTTAGTTTAATTAATTCCCTAGATTCAAATTCTGCAGTTTATCAAGACAACTGGGTATGGGGAAATTTGAACTTAGTTTTACTTAAAGTCTGCTACCCTAACAAGGAGGGACTTCCCAAGAGAACAGGAACTGATCTAGAAAATGAAGTATATGGATTAGGTAATTTTACGCTTAGTCTTATGATCCTAAATGTCGACTCCGAAGCTACTCCAATTTTATCCGCCATGTCAGTATTTCCAGTAAAAGGTGAATTATGTGTAAGAAAGAATGGTTCCATACATATGGGCCATAGTAGATGCACCACTGTAATAGAATTTAGTGATCAGGGCAAGTCTACATTTAGAGCTTCCCGCCATTCCTATTTCATATGTGGTCAGACGGCATATGTACGTTTGCCTCTAGATTGGGATGGTACCTGCTACATTGGATTCCTTTTGCCACCTGTTTTCCTAGCTCCTCCTGATTATCACAGAAATACTCATTTAGTACACAATAGAGAAAGGAGAGATCTCCCAATAGTCGATTACACTGAAACAGCATGGGAAAAATACACAGATTTCAATAAAGGTCTCTTTCCCTATCTAGGTACCGTTACTAATAGTAAGTTGATACGTAGATTAACTAGAACCCTTGAAGCAGTAGTGAACGAAACTATTTCCGCCTTAGGCAATTTAACAGAAGAGCAGTCTGCTATGCGGATTGTTGTGCTTCAAAATCGTCTTGTCCTTGACGTCATCCTGGCCGATAGGGGCGGAGCTTGTAGGGTCATCGGATCAAGTTGTTGCATTTTCATACCAGAAAATTCGCCGTCTGTATATAAAGCCATAACCCGCCTTCATAAGATTGTAAGCCAGATACACCAGAATCCAGGCACCTGGACTTGGTCCGGTTGGTTTTGGAGTGTATTATCTACCTTTGGATGGAAGGTCCTATCCTTCCTAGGTATTGGCTTTCTCATATTATTCAGTTGCTGTCTATGCCTACAATGTGGACCAGCGATTTGTGGTCTGTGTGCCACATCGTGTATTCCATCACCAAGATTTCATTCGTCCCAGAAGAAAAAAGAAGAACAAATGATGCTATATGAACAGATCAATGGATTGATGAAGATTGATATCTCTTGATGGGCAAGTAGGGGACAAGGAGGGAATGTGGAAATATGGATTTTTCTGATCAGTTATGTCCCCTATCTTGGACCCCAACGGTTTCATGTATGAATCACAAGTACATGTATGTTCCCTCCAGTTCCAGTTATGAAGACGCAAATACATGTGCGTCCACCGTTAACATGTCCTCTTTCAGATCCGCCATGAATAGACTGGATATTCCATTCCTAAGTATGAAAGGCCACCGGCTTTATATGGTTCACTTATGCCATTTTACAGTCCAGGCAAGTAGGCCCTGATTCTGTCATCAAGCTTTTCTTGCTTTCTGCCTCTGAAGCTCCAGTCTGAGCCTGCATCTGTGACCATGAACTTTGTCTCATTCCCTGCGCGGCTCACGATGCCTGACATCAGCCTGTTGCCTGCCAAGAAACTGTATTTCACCTTCGAAATTATCTGCTCCGCTCCCTGCCCAATGCATTCCTGTCTAGTAGTTTAAGTAAACATTCTTCCAGCTACCAAGCAAAGGCCCGGTTTCTCTGTCTTTATGCAAGTAATTCATAGCCCTGTTACTATGGAAGATTCCTGCCCTCGCATCTAGTGTAGACACTTAGACGCTTGTACACGCACTAACAGTCAGTATAGTCAGTATAGAATAAGATTCTACTCTAAGAGACCTCTCTTTTGGATAACATAGTTCTTTAAACATAGGATGTTAGATATGATTTGGGATTAGGTTGACTTGACCCTCCAGACATCTGTCGCCACATGTAGAGCTAAATGTCAAGTCCCCTTCACCCCCTAGTTGCACGTCAATCATACGTCATGCTGCTGTGCGCGCATTTCTGCCAAGTATTTCTGCTGACATTGCGAAATTCTTTCATGGAACCACCCTATTATGACATCACACCTGATGACGTTCTTTAGTCACACCCAGTTACACCTACTTTTGCTACGTATGTATGTTTTATCCACACTATCAATTGTTACGCCTCTTGCATTTGCTTCACTGTAATGCCTATTGTATAAAAGTGATTAATTATCAATAATGTAGGTACTTCACTTCCTGAACCTTCGTGGTGATGGAACTTGGAGTAACCGATTCGAATCGTCCATTGGAATAAAGCCCATTCCGAACCTCTAATACCACGGATTCTGCCTCTTATTTATTGAGCTATTTTTATTATGTTTCTGTATCAAATTAAGTCCCGGTAATTAAATTATTTACCACACATGAGGTAGGATTTGTCATTACAATTCAATTCCAGAGACCCATACATGAACTGGTCACCTGTTACCATTTGAAAATGACACTTAGATAATGTTATAGTATAACTCCAATGCTATCCCATGGGAGAGGTAGGCCATGCAGTAGTGAAAAATAAATATAGGGGTTTTTCATCAACAGAACATGTAAAACTTAAACATAAATGTCCTACTTTTTAAATACTTGCACCCTGCCCTTTGGGCTGTCCAGGGCCTACTCTAAGGATGACTTGTATGTATTAAAAAGGTAGGATTGAGCCTTGCATAATATTAACTTTTCCAGGTCAAAATGGCAGTTGAAAACTTCACACACACAGACTGCAATGGCAGGCCTGAGACATTTTTAAAGTGCTACTTAAGTGGGTGGCACAATCAGTGCTGCAGGTCTACTAGAAGTATTTAATTTACACACCCTGGGCACAGGTAGTACCACTTTACTATGGACTTACAAGTAAAATACATATCCCAATTGTGTACAAACCAATCTCTAACATGTTTCAAGGGTAGAACATAAGCACGTTAGCAATAGTCAGCAGTCCTAGGGCCTGCAAAAATAAAGTCAGCAAAAACAGGAGGTTTGACGGCAAAAGCTTAGGGGCAAACCACTCCAAGTATGCCAGGTCTAACACTGTCCATTTGTCAAATGCTGCTTGTCAGCTTAGTTTTCTTTATTTCTTACATTTATCAGAGTGGCATAGACTCATGTGGGCCACTGAGCTATCGTAGTTGTTGAAGCAGAAAACACTGTGCCATTAGCACAGAGCTTCCTCCATATTGGACATTCAGTGCATTAACTGCAAAATGCATTAGCGGTTTAATTTCACTAGTACTATATTTTCTATTGTCAGTCTTCCTCTGATAACCTCACCCTTACTATAGTAGAAATTACGTTGTATGACCCACTGGATTTACAGACAGTAATTGTAAAAATTAATGAGTCAAACAGCCTTAATTTAGCAACCTTACCTAACTGATTACAAGGAGTAATGCTTTAAATGCAGTGACTAATGCACAGAATTGTCTCATCAGACAAGCCTAAAAGTGCTTTGATAAGAGGCTGCTAATGAAAACATTTATCCTGTGCTATCTGATGTCATCTCTTTTGTTGTCGATGACTTCAGATGTAATTTGTGTCTGATGCACTTATGAGGCTGTGATAAAGATCTGAAGATCTAACTTTCTGATGTTAGAACGTTTTAATGGCTTCCCAGCCTTCGTCCCGCCCCTCTCTCCTTGTGCCCCCCCCCACTATGTGTGTGTTTGTGTGTGTGTATGTGGGCATCTATTTGCCATGCTGTGGAGACCAGATCGGTCCTCACAGAGTGGGTTAACCCCTTCAGTGCCACGCCCTTTCCCCCTCCTGTGCCGGGCGTTACATTAGCGGGCGGGGTTCATGACGAGATAGTCTTGTCATGGGCACAGCGCAACCGTGCTCCATGACGAGACTATCTCGTCATGGGCACTGAAGAGGTTAACACCGTCAGAACCTGACCAACACTATCTTGGTGAGTACTGGTGTATTGTGAGGACCAGTCATAGTAGTGTGTTTAGGTACTTTTGAGTGAGTGTATCAAAAAACTAAAAGCGCAGTTAGATTTGCCCCGGTTAGCTTTATAACATACCCTACTATCAAAGCACGTGTGGAGTTAGAATGGTAATTACATACTTCATTATGGTCAATGGCCGGTCCTCATAATAATAGGTAACCACTGGCAACCAATTTCGTTCCTCTGAGATATATATAAAGGATCAGCCCTTGCAGGTAAGAGCGGTGGGGCGATGGGGCCGGGTGGGGGGGATTCGATAGACGACGAGGGAAAATTAAATAAATAATGAATTGTCCATCGTCGTCTGTTGAATCCCCCCACCGGGCCTCACCGCCCCACTGTTCTTACCTGCACGGTCCACTCCTGTACAAGATCACATAAAAACAACCTGGTTATGTGGGAAGTGCATATCTGAGCAAAGGTCATGGAGCATTGTTAGGTCAAAACCGAGTGTTTGAAAGATACTTATTGTTATTGTGAAAATTAAGTACCAACTGAGTTTTTACTGTGAAAAATGAGCACCACATGAGTAATTAACATGTGGTCCATGCCGACTTATGACAGCCATTCTGTGTTACCTATATTAATCATCATTAGTTCTTTAAAAGTCTGTTTTTTACATGACATTATTTTACACGTTACTTTATCTTGTAATTGTCATCTGAGTGCCATTATTTTATTGCTAATACATCAGACACCCTATCTATTTAGTTTCTTGTCCTTCAGTATTTAGTGCCTCTCGAAGCTCTCATTAAGACAGGGGTACAATTGAACATTACGCCATTTAACAATTCTATCTTATGCAATTCTCAGGCAGTCGATTTCAGTTGCCTTCTTCTGCCTGTTGCTTATTTTACAACATGCTGTTACATGGCACATACCACATGTTTTGGTACTACATTTAATCTACCTCAGATAATACACCGCAATTGCTACCATTATCACCTTATAAAATTAAATCATTACTTGAAACTATTAAACCCAATTTTGTACTCTCAATACATTTCCTATTACTTATTGTAACATTTTGAGTACTCTTGCTAAGCTGGAGTTAGATGTAACAATAAAATGGCACAAAACCAAATAAATATAGATAGATAGATAGATAGATAGATAGATAGATAGATAGATAGATAGATAGATAGATAGATAGATAGATAGATAGATAGATAGATAGATAGATAGATAGATAGATAGATAGATAGATAGATAGATAGATAGATCGTTCATTCATCACCATGAACCCTTATACTATCCTTATACAGCCAATACAACCTCTCTTTCTCCCATTCAACACCATATTGAAGATACAGGTATTTGCGATTTGATATACTTGCTCCATCTGCGACTTAAGAATTTGGCTACTACCAGCCACTACAAATAGCTTTCAGCTCTACTGTCACCATACCCTTTCATTGTGAGTATATGATACGTTTTTAACTCACCGTTCAGTGAACTATTAAGATTAACCCATCACAGTCCTTACATTTAAACATTAAATACTATTACATTTTTCTTCTCTTCCAGTTCATTTGCTTTCAACAAAAGTATAAATATTTTTAATTTCGTATTACTATGAATAAGTAATTATAATAATCTCTTAAAACACTAAATTATGTTTGCGTACCTCAATTTTGGGTATACATAGCTCTACCCATTTCTTCTTTCTCTACACTTTTGTCATCTCGTCATTCATTCTTATTATCACAAGTAGGCGCTCACCTTCTATCACAAGTCTCTTTGCTTCTCACATTTACTATTATCTTGGATTCGTTTGGTTACTTTCATCATCTTGCTCTTATGGTTAGCACCCTCACTTAAGTCTTACTTTTATTTGATAGTTTTTGACTACTTCTTGCCTTCTCTATATCATTTCTTCACAGCCTTGAAATTGACCCTGTGAAAAAACACGCGTTAGCTGTATTTGATTTCGGCCTGCTTAAATTGCCTTTTAATGCCTGCACACTTCATTTGCACCAGCAACTGAAAATGACTTTTCCTATCCGACGCCATCATCCTCTGGATATAATTGAAAATACTGTTCATATATGTAGACTTTGGAGCAAGTTTAATATAATTTACAAACTGGATTGTCATATTTGGAAGACATATGTTCCTAATGTAATAAACGGAACCTTCTGCTTTATTGCTCAGATCTTTATTTCAAATCGTATTCTATACATAATGTTAACAGTTGGTGTGCTCTCGTTAAACCTAACTTATAAAAACCAGAGCTAACACTGGCCACTGATTACAATTAGAGTGTTCAGATTCCATGAATAGGATATTAATTCAACACATACCAGTGATTATTCTCTCTCTCTCTCTCTCTCTCTCTCCCTCCCCCTCTCTCTCTCTGTATGTGTGTATATATATATATATATTAAATATTCACATGTGTGGCTGGCACTTATGCATTAGATGCAATGGTATAAAATCCATATTTCACAATAAACTTGAGTTTACCCATGTTGGGGGTGACTAGAATTATGAAGCAGTGAAGACCAAATTATGTGCCAAGCTTTTTCAAGTTATGTCAAAAGGTAAATTATGCAGCACATTCTTTGTCAGTGTTATTTAATCAATGTTAGCAAGAAATACTATTTTTGTCCAATCTACAACTTTCATAAATTATGCAGCTCAAGCAGTAAATCCATCATTATGTGATAAACTATGCAGCCACAGAATGGCAAAGATCCTCCGGTCCTCACCAAAGTTAATTGTTTTATTAGCTATTTATTGATGAAAGGTAATACCCAAACATTCTAATTCCAAACAGTGCTCATTGTTAACTGTACTGTGAAGAAAGCAGCTTTTTCGATCTCACTAATGCAGAATACCCATAATATAAGAAACACATACCCGGTAACATGTTTATTATCGCTCTATATTGCCATCTTGGAGTGTATGATGTCACCAGAAAGCATTGAGGGCAATACAAGACCATATTACATGACTACCTGTTATGCCCCTTGTATATATTTATATGTATGTGCTGTTAACTTGCTAAATAACACATTATTTTGAGTAAATATACTAACAAATACTTATTCGCACATTCATTACTATGGTGAAAAGGTCAAAACCCAAGTGATATAAGAAAAACACTCTTGAATGCCTAACGGATTGCATGAATCTTGAAATCTCTCGAGGAAACTTCTCCATTATTAGTCATCGGTCTCTTCAATGTGATTTCACCTTACATTCTGGTTTCGGTGTACAGTTTTAAAACAAATAAGCATGAAAAACTAATATGGTATAAACCATATGCGCAGATTGCAGAGTGTGGTCTACTATTTATTGCCATTAATGGGGGAGAAGGGGAGGCCGTACCTCTCGTGAGTCATGATCAACCCTCAGAATCACCCATCATCATAGCATATTACACTCTGCACATTATTGGGTTCTAAAGAATTTTAAAGAAGATTAAAAATAAATTCAGAAATGTCCATATACACCCCACCTACAGCCAACTTATCACAACATAAAATGGTGAAGCCAATTTAGCAAAAGCAAACAAATACAATAGTGCAATCACAAAGTACAGATTGTGTTATTTGTTTGGGTATGTAGGCAGGCCACAGCTATCCAAATGGGAACAGAGCACTTAACATGAAATATGAACTACAAAAACAAAGTCAACACCTAGACGTGGCAGAGAGGAAGGTTCGTCTTAAAGAAAAGCCCTGAAAGGATGTGTTTTGATTTTTTAATCGGAAGAAGCTCAGGCGGGGAGACGCAGAATATCGGTGATTGACAGGAAGAGGCTCAGTTCAGCACTTTGGATACATTAATTGTCATCGTACTCAAACTTTGGGAGCCGTCAATAATGTGCTCGCTGCCCGTGGAGAGCTGTGTTTGGACAGGCCGCCGTAGGAGTCGTGACTCTTCAGAGAGGACACACGTGATTCATGGTTTAGGTGTCTGCGCCGTTTAATCCATGGTGTGTATTGCGTGTGTATTTCTTTAGCACGAGCTCAGCTGGGGAGCCTTGTACAAGGCGATGGGAGGACCTAAGACCTATGTCAGGAAAGGGGAGCCTACATGATTGTTTACAATTTTAGGGGACGAGGTGCAGAGGGCAGGATTCCTGTTGCTTAGTTGGAGGCCAGAGAAGCTGTGGTGGTGGGCGGGGTCATTATGCTGGTGGTGGTGGTGGGGGGGGGGGGGTCCTTTAAGTTGTGAGCCTATAGCAGCTTTATAAACTACAGTGCTGATGCTATCAGCGTATATGGGGGCAGGGGGGTCGTACCAGTGCAGATCTTTGACTCCGAGGCTAAAGTGCCAATGCATTTACAACGAAATAATCAAACTGCGTTTTATGTTTAAAGAAAGTCGCTCACAATAATGTTTTCGGAGAATTAAACAATGTGAATTGTCGTTTTAAAGCCTCTGAGCCTGAGGCAGGAAAGCATCAATGCCTTTCCCTGGGAGCTGTCCCCAATGGAGGTGCTGAACTAGCCGGCGTTCTATTGTGAACTGTGCACGGTGATACCTTTCCGAGGGATCTCGCAGAAAGATGTGACAGTCACAATAAAATGCGCTCTGTGCCTGAGTAATACTGCCAGTAAAGGAGACGAGTCACGGCTCATCCCGAATCCATGGACACAGAGCATGGATTCTGGCAGCTTTACAGAGTATCCACTTACTGCTCTGCTGAAGGATAAAGGGAGGGCGGCTATTGGAATGTTAATCATGTATTTTCGCTCCGTGATGACGAGTGCGGAAGATGTTTCCTGGAAGGTAATGACCTAGTGAAACCAGAGCACCGTGGGGCTGGACGTCTCTCACCGGCGTCCATGATCAATCGAAGCAATATGTGCGAATTTCACTTCAAACAAATGCACTAATGGTAATGACAATCATTACATGCAGTTGCTATGGGTAACATTCTCTTCTGGTAGTTAATGCCCTAGAAAGTCAGCACATACAGAGGCTTCTGGCCAATCAGAAAGCAAATCTTCCTTCACCTATGCTAAACCGCACAGAGCAAACGTATGCCTGTTGAGCAATAATGAGGTATAAATGTTGGAAGAGATTAAACCAAAAGAAACTTTATAGCTGGCCACGATAACTTCTCCTCGCGTGATGTTTTAATGCGTCAGATCTGATATCAAACGCTATTAGGAAAGGGTCCATTTCAGCTGAACGTCTTGCGTATAGTGTGAAAAAAACTCAGTTAAAAACTGCTTGTGTAGGTAACCTCATTTCTGGCATCAATGTTAAAACATGTGATGAAATTGTTCTGTCAAGGACCGGGGTATTAAGAAGATGTTCTGTTGCATGTCTCCTGTATAGTGAAGGTGGTCTGGTGTCTGCACTGCCATGAGGTGTGCTGTTGCATGTCTTGTCACTAAGGACGGTATCCTGCACTATCTCCTCTGTGTAAAGAAGGTGTTCCGTTGCTTCCCACTTGGATAGTGAAGTTGTTCTTGCACACATACATTGCACAATGAAGGTGTTCTGGACGGTGACTGCATGGTGTGTAATGAGGTGTACTGTTGCATAATATCCTGCCATTAATGAAGGTTTCCTGCACTATGCCCTCTGTGTAAAGAAGGTGTTCTGTTGCTTCCCACTTGTATAGTGAAGCTGTTCTTCCACACATACATTGCACAATGAAGGTGTTCTGTTGCATGCACTGTGTGTAATGAGGTGTCCTGTTGCATATCCTGTCGTGAATGAAGGTGTCCTGCACTATGCCCTCTGTGTAAAGAAGGTTTTCTGGTGCTTGTCTTTTGTTTAGTGAAGGTATTCTTCTACACATACATTGCACAAGGGAGGTGTTCTGTTGCATGCACTGTGTGTAATGAGGTGTCCTGTTGCATATCCTGTCGTGAATGAAGGTGTCCTGCACTATGCCCTCTGTGTAAAGAAGGTTTTCTGGTGCTTGTCTTTTGTTTAGTGAAGGTATTCTTCTACACATACATTGCACAATGAAGGTGTTCTGTTGCATGCACTGTGTGTAATGAGGTGTCCTGTTGCATATCCTGTCATGAATGTATGTGTCCTTCATTATGCCCTCTGTGTAAAGAAGGTTTTCTGGTGCTTGTCTTTTGTTTAGTGAAGGTATTCTTCTACACATACATTGCACAATGAAGGTGTTCTGGTGAATGCATGGTATGTAATGAGGTGTCCTGTTTCATATCTTGTCAATCATGAATGTTTTCTGAACTATGCCCTTTGTATAAAGAAGATCTTCTCTTGCATGTCCTTTGCACAGTGAAGCTGTTCTTCCACGTGCAGCTAGTGTAACGTGTTGTGTTGCACGTCTTGTGTATAATGCTGGTGCTCTGCATAATGGCTTGTGATCAATGAAGGTGCTCTGCACAATGTTCTCTATGTAAAAATGTGTTCTCTTGCATATCCTTGACATGATTCAGGTATTCTCTTGCACCCCCGGTGTAGATTGAAGGTCCTGTGTCCAATCTCATGGGTATACCTAAGGTGTGCCTCGGTATGTACTACATAGCCAGAGAATAGTGAATGAGACGTTGTACACACACAGTGTGCAGTGCAGGTGCCCCCAGCACTGTCCTCAGTGACTTTCTTATGCCACAATGCCCTGTGCGAGGTTCTTCTTCCAAACACCCTGTGCAGTAAGGGCCTTTGTGTTCATGCCCTTTCTGTAATGAAAGTCTTCTAACACTTTTTCTGTCTCCAATTAGGGTTTTCTTTCACACATCTGGTATGTGTTTGTCCACATGTCCTGTGCATAATGAGGGTGTTTGCACGGGCCATATGTGTATTGACTTTGTGATTGCATATACCCCAAGTATAATGAAAGTGTCCTCCCCGGGCCCTTTGTATATTTAAGGTGTTTGTGTGTGTCCCAAGTATAACGAAGGGGTCCTGCTCAGTCTCTGCTTACATTTGCTTATGCACCAAGCATAATGAAGTCATGCTGCATAGGTCCAGTCTATACTGAAGATTTGCATATGCCATAAGTATAATGAAGGGACCCTGCACAGGCCCTGTCTATAATGAAGGCGTTTGTGTATGCCCTAAAGTATAATGAGGGCATTTTAGATAGACTTGTCTATAGTGAAGGTGATTGTGTATACCCCAAGCATAGTAAAGCTCTCCTGCACAATCCCTTTGTATATTGAAGATGTTTTTATATGACCCAAGTAGAATGAAAGGGTCCTGCACAAGCCCTGTGTACATTGAAGGTGATTCCATATGCCCCAGGAATAATGATGGTGTCATGCACAGACTATGTATGTTGAAAGTGTTAGTGTATGTCTCAAGTATAATGAAGGTGTCCTGCACAGGCCCGCTCTATATTGAAGGCGTTTGTTTATATCCCAAATATAATGAAGGTGTCCTGCATATGTCCTGTGATTTATTAAATGCATTCACCACATGTCCCATGGATAATCAAGGTCTTCGGCCAATGCCACGTGTTGTATGGGTGTGCTGTCATATGTCCTCTACTTAACAAAGGTCTTCTGTTGTATGTTCTTTGCATAGATAAGAAGTTCTTAGACATGCGCTGGGTCTGCGTACACTGAAGGTGTCCTGAAGTGTGCTCTGTGTAGAATGAATGTGTTCTGCCACAAGCTCTATGCATGTTTAATGATTTCTGACACATGCCCACTGCACCATTTAGGTATTATTAAACAGAAACATGTGAAGAAGGGAATACCTGAGTGAATCTTAACCAATGGTATCCATCCCAGGTTTCATTCCATGTCATCACTTTTTCCCTGATTCTAGATGTTGTGCCAATGATCTACTGTATGGAAAATGTGTTCCGCCACATGCGATGTGGTGTGTACAGTGACAGTATTCTCCTGCGTTTATATGTTTAAGGTGTGCTGCTACATATGCTATGTACAAAGAAGTAGGTCTGCCACTGTACTGTAGTATTTCTACTTTATACTGGACTGGTTTACAAAATCGACAAGTTTGGGCCTGATTTAGAGTTAGATGGATGGGTACACCTTTCCCAGTGTGAGGGATATTCTATGCACCTTATTAAAAGTGCATTAGAATATAATCCTTTTATAATTAAGGGTGGGTGATGAATTCCGCTCTGAAGGCGAAGTTGGCGGAGTTTTGACCACTCCGCGTTACACGTGTAAAGCGGAGTTTCGGCCAAATTCCATCAAGTGACACTTGGCAGTTATTTCTTGTGCGCAGTTCACCAATGGTAAGTTGGCGACTGCGATCAAGATTTGACATCCCTAGCGTGATTTTCATTCGCTAGTAGGGAACCCGGGGAGGTTTCCTCAACGCGGCAGTCACGACCCTTCGACATCAGAAAGCTGCCACTCGAGTAGAAAATCCACTCAAGTGGCGGCAAAATCAACTTGAGAAGCAGAGCATTCTGGTGCGCCGCATGGTGCAGTTTGTGCTGATTTTTCACCACAGAACAAGCTTTCTGTGCTAAAAATCAGCACAAGCAGTGGGACATGCCTAATTCCACCCATTCCCAGAGCTCCACGGAAGCTCGCTGAGTTTTCATGTAACTCCGTTGAATTCCGTTAAGTGACACTGCGAGTTCCATCCACCCTTATTTATAATAAGGGGGACGGTATTTTTATGCTTGTGATAAGGTACACATCCTCTAATCTTTAAATCAAGCCTTACGTCATTCACAGCACACCTTTCAGACATTGATTTTCTGAAGGAAAACAGTAATTATCCTTGGTGTCTCAGTCTAACCGCATCAACACACAGTGCACACATTGGGCATGTTCACGTACATGAAACTGCTGTTATAATGCCCCTTACAATGCTGATATGTGGTGGAAATTGGATAGACAAATCAAATATGTGTGCACAGATATGTATGTATGACTACACACAGCAATTTGTGCTTCCATGCACTCCACCCTCAGTCAACACATTATTACTGTACATCACCAGTGCGAAGCAGTCGAGTTTAATTCACGTTTGTTGAGGGCACGATTGACCAGAGGCACCAACATCTCAACAGGAGTTTAAAGCCCAAGTGCATCGTTAGGACGCTCTTCCAGCCGATGAGCGTGAATGGTGCAGAGCTGTGGAACACGTGATCCCTGCCTGGAAGTCCTCCTACAATTCCCAAACTCTGATTCCGAAAGTTGATCCCTACAATGTGATTGCAAGTGGTTCTTGTTAATTCAGTTACTTGATAATGAATATTGAACTATGGAGCCCCCCATCCCCCAGCACCAAGAAGGAAGAAACATGCTAGGCCAGTCCACACAACCCTTCACACGCTTTGACTCTGGGCCTGACCACCATTATGCAAATATATGTGTATAGGGTGCACCAGTGCCAATAATGAAGCTACAAGGGGGCTGGTGCAAAGCAGAAGGCTCTTAAGTAGTAATTCTCTTTTCAGATTATCACACTCTCTGATTTCATTATCCTGATCCTAAATGCAACTCCAGTAAAATTGTCATTCGTGATAAGTAGCCAGTGAGAGGAAGGAAAACAGGCTCTCCTTTTCAGAAGAGCCACCATACATCAATACCCTTGTGATTAAAATATTAGAGCGGGCTGCGGAGAGGACTCCCTGCGCTGCTCCTTTCACGATCCATCACTGTATAAAAATGAAGCAAGCGAAGCACATGCTACAGTGAAGGCTACATACAGGCAACGATCCATGGGGAAACCATACTAATATTCCACGTATTCAGCCATATTCAGGCCTCTCTATTGATATCTCATCTCAGACATTTGAACTAACAAGACCTGCGAGAAACCACGGGGCGGCCATGTGCACACCACAGGCTTGTCTTCAGCTCATAACCAGACAGCACCCCGACAGCACGCGAAGAAGTAATGCGGGTGGTGAGGAAAGGAACTCCTTACTTCTTGCCAAGCCGGACTTTAACAAACATACTACAGCAGCTGAGATAGATAAACAGGAACTCTATAGTATAGATGCATATGCACAGAGGGGGGGACCCCACGACTCAGGAGAGGGGGAGCTTTCAATGGCTCCCCCTGCCTCCACGCCCCAACAGTGGAAATAATTCTCATATTACACACTGCACATCTGCATATATGGTTTTTGTCGTGATATTATATTTGTTCTTAAAAATGATTACGCAAAACTAGGTCCTAGAGGTTACATTTGTGCAGTAAATTGAAGACGCGTGAGGCCTCTTAACCATAATGAAAGATGTTTCCATTAAAGCAACTGAAATATACAATCTGTGCGTCAATTAACATTGATTTTTTTCAGGTCATATTTGTTCTGTTGTGGTAATAACCAGCGCTGTATTAATAAATGTGTGAATGAGTGTTGTCCATAAGTACAGCTGTTCTGCGTGACATTCTATTGGGCCACATTTATTTTCGCCGCCATGTCATAAACATCTGTATACGCTCGCATGGATGTCTTTACTGTCAGATACATTTAGGGTGAATGTGCAGAATGGCTCAGTAAGTGGCTCGTGCGTATGCGGTTCTAGAAATTACAGCTGAATGGAGGCTTAATGCAAACAGAGCCAAGCATACTATGCCTGCCTCACTTAACAAGGTAAGCGTCACCCATGCATCAATGGAAACTGTGAGAGTTTACCACACTAGGGATGCTGCAACAGTAAAGATACGGCAGGCAGATGATCAGACAGATGAGTGACCTCCATAGCTCAACTTCAGTTACTTCCAAGTTCCCCAGGAGAAATACATTATCATTATGTAAAAAATGTTGATGTAAAACAATCAATAACCCATCACAGAGCCAGAGAAAGCTTCTTAAATCACTCATTCCATTACAGCCACCGCGAGGAGGAGCCGAACTCTGACCAGAGGCAATGTGACTTCCCACAAACGCAAACAGACGATGGAACCTTTAAGGAATCAGAACAAGAAAGTGGATCTTCAAACACACAACTAGCCAATGTGTCTTTCAATAAACACAAACCGGCAATTGCGCTGTCAACAAAGAAATAATAGGCAATACCACCCTCAACAAAGAAAAACAGGCAATGGGACCTTGAACAAAGATAACGAAGGACTTTTTTGTTTCAACAAACATACTCGGTGTGGGACTTTCAACAAACACAACGAGGGGAGTAGGCAATCAAAAGAGGCATTAGCACCACAAACAAACTGAACCAGTTAATGGGATCTTGAAGAATAAGCAAGGACGATGGGACCTATAAAAACAAAAATAAGCATTTGAGCTCTCAGCAAACAACAACAGACAACGAGGAGCGTAACAATTAAAACGGAGAGCAGATTATCATCAACAATTAAAAGCAGGCGCTGTGAAATTCAACAAACAGAAATAGACAATGGGACATAAAACAAACAAAAACAGAACATGAGAATCTTATTAAATTAATTGCAAAACGATCACTGAGCCATCATCCTACAATGAGAGGTGGAAATAACTCTTTAGTGCCTGTCTGGGTGCTCAGTTCAGCCTCACAGCAAAGGAAGGACATAGTAGCAGAGACTAGAAAGGCTAAGGAGGCCCCAGTTTTCAAGCACAGGAAGCCGATGAGGTTCTACATCCTGGGTGCACAGGGACAACCAGCATTGGTACAGGAGTAAAGCACCTCCCCTCATGGGACGGCAGCACAGGCTGATGTGGCTAGACCAGGAGCCCGAGGGTCCACATCAAAGCAATAGGGAGCTACACTTGAGCATGTGGGTAGACGTGGGGTCAGCATACACAGCAAGGTAGCAACACACATACAGATGTAAAGAGAAAAACACATACATGACTAGGGAGGAGAGGAAACAGCAGAACTGGGCAGGACAGTTATAGGAGGAAGAGACCACATATGCAGGGGTGGAACAGGAGAGGGACTGAGAACTTGGAACACGTGTACATTGCTTATAATATGCGCAGGATGTGGCAGGAAGAGTGTGAGGAGAATACAGGCATGGGGGTAGTATATTACAGGGATGCACCACCACTTGTACAGGGAGAGCGGAGTGCATGTCCAGGGATCAGGAGCAAGGGCATGGGAAGAGAGGGTCAGAGCACCAGGGGACAGAAGTGAACGCACGTGGGTAAAGCGGGGGGGGGGGTGGAGGGGTACCAAGAAAGAAGGCAACAGTGTGGAAAGAGCACCAAACAATCACAACATCCGGGGTAAGGGGAAAGAGCACAAGCGCGTGGGCAGAGCCGTACAGTGCAGGGGGAAAGGGCACGTGTGCACACACGGACAGACTTCGCTCAGAGAGAAGCCAATGCAGAGGGGCAGAACAGCAAGTGTGCATAGGGATGACATCTCACGTGCAAGGAGACAGCACAGGTGGAAGGAGAGACTGTCAGGTAAAGGGGTAGAAAGGTGCAGGCACAGGAACAAGGATGCATGTGTAAATGGATAGAGCAACAAGGCGAGGGAGAGACGATCGCTGCGAAATTATTGATAATAAGATCACACGATATAAAGGGCATTGGAACTTATGCACGCGGACAGCACGACAGAGCATGCGAAGAAAGAAGAACACAGATGTGAGCAGCTCGTGTGTAGGAGGAGAGAGGCGCACGTGTGCCGGGAGAGGCAACCACACACACAGAGGGAAAGAGCAGTGCCGGTGCACAGAGATTCACACACAGAAGAAGAGAGCAGTGCAGGTCTACAGAGATTCACACACAGAAGAAGAGAGCAGTGCCGGTGCACAGAGATTCATACACAGAGGGAGCGAGCAGTGCAGGTGTACAGAGATTCACACAGAGGGAGTGAGCAGTGCAGGTGTACAGGGATTTACACACTGAGGGAAGGAGCAGCGCAGGTGTCCAGAGATTCACAGAGAGAGAGAGAGAGCAGTGCAGTGGCACAGAGATTCACACACAGAGGGAGAGAGCAGTGCAGGCGTCCAGAGATAGACACACAGAGGGAGTGAGCAAGGCAGGTGTACAGAGATTCACACAGAGAGAGAGCAGTGCAAGCGCACAGAGAATCACACACAGAGGGAATGAGCAGTGCCGGTGCACAGAGATTCACACAGAGGGAGCGAGCAGTGCAGGTCTACAGAGATTCACACAGAAGGTGTGAGCAGTGCAGGTGTCAGAGATTCACACACGGAACAAGAGAGCAGTGCAGGTGTCAGAGATTCACACACGGAACAAGAGAGCAGTGCAGGTGTCAGAGATTCATACACGGATCAAGAGAGCAGTGCAGGTCTACAGAGATTCACACACACAAGAAGAGAGCAGTGCAGGTGTACAGAGATTCATACACAGAGGGAGCGAGCAGTGCAGGTGTACAGGGATTTACACACTGAGGGAAGGAGCAGCGCAGGTGTCCAGAGATTCACAGAGAGAGAGAGAGCAGTGCAGTGGCACAGAGATTCACACACAGAGGGAGAGAGCAGTGCAGGTGTCCAGAGATAGACACACAGAGGGAGTGAGCAAGGCAGGTGTACAGAGATTCACACAGAGAGAGAGCAGTGCAAGCGCACAGAGAATCACACACAGAGGGAATGAGCAGTGCCGGTGCACAGAGATTCACACAGAGGGTGTGAGCAGTGCAGGTGTCAGAGATTCACACACAGAAGAAGAGAGCAGTGCAGGTGTACAGAGATTCATACACAGAGGGAGAAAGCAGTGCAAGCGCACAGAGATTCACACACAGAGGGAGAGAGCAGTGCAGGTGTCCAGAGATTCACACACAGAGGGAGTGAGCAAGGCAGGTGTACAGAGATTCACACAGAGAGCAGTGCAGGCATACAGAGATTCACACACAGAGGGAGAGAGCAGTGCAGCGTCCAGAGATTCACACACAGAGGGAGAGCAGTGCAGCGTCCAGAGATCCACACACAGAGGGAGAGAGAAGTGCAGCCTCCAGAGATTCACACACAGAGGGAGAGAGAAGTGCAGGTGCACAGAGACTCAGCAGTAAAGATACACGGAGGATGAACCTATAATAATAACCCGGAAAAGAGCAACAAGAGCAGGGAGTGTGGCAAAGCTCAGCCACGGGGAGAGGCGAGGGTGCACCGCTGAGCACAGTGCGCACCCGGAGCCGGCGTCGGCACGAGCCCACTCCAGCAGGAGCGCTGACAACGCTCCTCTGATCTCTTACCTCCGGGGGCAGCCCGTGTCCCTGCTGCCAGGAGTAGGAGGAGGAGGGCGAGGAGTCCCGGACTCCAGCACAGTCCACAGCGGGCCATGGTCCCCTGGCCCCGGGGTGAGAGGGTCTGTGGTAGGCTCCTGTTTCCCGCACGCGCGCTGCGCTGTCGCCGTCCTCACAGAGCAGCAAGGACCGGCTGTGGAGATGCGATGCTCCTCGAGCGCCAACGATGAGCGTGGGCTTGGAAGCTGAGACTGAAGACAGAGGAAGGGGGGGGAGGGGGGCGAGCCTGCGCGTGAGTGGAGAGGCGCGTGGGGGCAGAGGGCCGAGAAGGAGAATCCAGGAGGGAGAGTGGGCGCATCATCCGGCACTAAACAATACGGAGCAACACAGTCCGCCCTGATAGCATGTCCACAGATGCAGTGCTGGTGAAACTAGTCTGTACCTTTAAATTCACAGGTTCACGAGGCGTCGTTAACATATAGAGTCAGGACAGTCCATGGTTGATACGCTCAATTCAACTATATATTCAAAGTCAGGGCAGTAACAGAAACATACATTCTGTTATATCTCCCAGCTTTAAGTGTGTCATTCTGGCACGTGCACCACGCATTCAGCAGGTTTACTGTTGTGTCTTACACTGTCACGTGCTGCAAGGTGTTCCGCACCTCTGCTCCGACGTTTTAAACTGTCGCATACTGTTAGCTACCCGACGGCTCAATCTGGGCCTTTGTCTGGCTTTTACACTGTCGCATGATGCCGCGTAATCTGCATGTCTGTCTCTCGGTTCCTGGTTGTCGTGTGCTGTCACGCGCTGGCAGGTGTTCTGCACTTCTAACTTTGGATTCTGACTCTGTCACTGTCACGTGCTTGAAGGTTTGCTCTACCTGCGTCTCTCGACGTTTACAGTTTTGTACTTACAAGATGTCATGTCCTCCACACCTTTGGCCCTTGGTATCCTACTGGTTTTAATTCTCACGTACAAACACTGTCTTTGAGGATTTGGTTTTCTTACACTATAACTTTGTATCAGTTAGGCCGTCTCTATGTCTGGGCACAGTATCAGTGGACGGGATGCCCCTCCTTCCTATGAACACTATACTGTCTGTGGCTGGGTGTAATTCTCCACCTCTGTTTTTAGACTGTTGTATATGATCTGCCAAAAGATGCTGGCAGATACTCTTTAATGTTTTCTGAATGCTTATTTTTATTTTTTTTAGAGTTTTATATAGCACAAACTAGACCCGAGAAATCGGGTATCAGAGCGCTTTACACGAGTACCAGTTTCGTTACAGATGAGCACGGTTCATTTTTGTTAGGCACGGGGAGATTAAGCGATTTGCCCAGAATCACAGGATGTTGAGCATCGTTTCTGAGACAAGAACCTGGTTCCCCAGGTGCGAGGTCGACCGCTATAGCCGTAATGCTACATCCTCTTATGTGTGCCCTGTACTACCTTATTCTGCATGGTATTCACAGCACAGCTATCTCTGGTCTGCTGTTTGTCTTATACGACCACATGATGCAAGGCTTTATGCAATTCCCTCTCTGGGTTTGGCTTGATGGAATTGTTGAAATTGTTGGTGTTAGAAATGGGATTTCTGGTTGGCAATGGCGAGCGCCTAAGCCAGGCAGAAACCACCACTGTAGTCAGGGCAAGGGAGTTACACGCTGAAGATAACCCCTGCTCTCCCCCTTGGTAGCTTGGCAGAGCAGTCAGGTTTATCCCAGAGGCAATGTGTAAAGCGTTTGCACAACACACACACACACAGCAGCGACACACTAGGCACACCACAAAAGAAACTCCACACAAGGTTATATAAACAAAAGCCTTTGTATTACTCATAAAACACATTAGAACATATTCACACATGTACACTGTGCCACCTGGCACTAGGTATTACTTTACAGGGATTATATACATTACAGGGCCAACCGGGCCACTGTCATAACCATCACATCACAGAATTAGTGAAAACAACTAGTAACTACTGGTAACTCTGCACTTAGCATAAACACCTGAGGCATGAACATCCTAACATCACCTAGTGCAGCATATTAGGTAAAACGTAATCATCAGTAGTGCATTGTATATTCCTTAGACATATCATGCCCATTTTAGGGATAAAACTGCACCATATGATAGTCAGCCTAGCACGTTATGCCTATTATCATTAGACATAGGGCATTAAAGTTCCCACTTTCACAGGGTCACACATTAGGCAAAAGCATCCTGGCAGTACTTGGCGTATGACGCAAATATCATCAGCAGAAATGTAGTACGTCGTAATTCCCTCAGGCCCACCTTCGGCCTAAACATAACTGCACCCTAGGCCACAATATCTCTGTGAGCTCATTGGCCTCCCAATCGGCAGCCACAGCACCTCTGCACACTCCACCTTGACTGCGTAGTGGTTTGGTGGAAGCTTCTTCCTCCCCTCAAGCTCTGGGGCGTCCGTCGAGGTTCCACCCTGCTCTGTGCAAAATCAATGCCTTGTTGTTCCAGTCAGGGGTCAGGCCAATGCGTGTTCCTCAAGCAGCTGCCCGCGATCTGGGGGCGCAACTGCGAACACAGATTACCACCCCCAAACTTGGAGCCACTCACAAGCAACTCAGGGTGGTCTCGATCGTTGAGGGGAGAGAGAAGCTGACACCCTTTTCCCCTTCCTCTGCCCTAACTAGGAATGGTCACTGCTCCCGCCTAGCAGCGACAGGAACTCACTACAACAGAGCTCAGCCTTACTCACCATTCCGTGGGGGCTGGGCAGAGGACGTCACAACCTTCTGCTGCAACCGAGGAATCAGTTCCTATCTTCCTGGGGAGAGGCGGCAATTGGCGGTGCTCAGATCTGGTCCTTCAGGTCGACACGGGCCGCCATCTCTGTCCTACTTTCCTCTGCCTCGTTAACCAGAAGGCTGAGGCAACATGCGGGGCGCTCCTCGATACCACTGGTGCCCAGCCCACAAACAGACATCCTTCGCCTGGCTTCCTGCCCTGGATTAGCTTCCTCCGGCCAGCCTCGCCCACAGTCAGGCTCTCCTTGCCTGACTTCCAGGTCACGGAAGGCTTTTCAATGTGGCCCGTGGAATGAGCCCATCTCTAGAGCTCCGGGGTCATGACACGCACAGCGTCCACCATGCACTCCTAGTAGGAAGGACCCGATCTCATCAGGAGTGCAGGAAGGCAGTACTTTCCACTCTCTGGTTCCTGGGTCGGGCCAAAGCACCCACCACACCTCGGTCAGTGAGGGGAGGCAGACAGCACAGTGCTCCCCTCACACTATCTCTTTCCAGTCTGGGGGCAGGAAACCATGCACAGGCAGGCCAGCATGCAGGGCCCCTTTCAAGGGGGGAGGGGCACCTCTTTAGCTACCTAGAAGGCAGCAGGTAGTTTCCAGCGGTGGTTCCTCCTGGCAGGCCAGCCGCAAGTTCCCCATACACACCAACAGCTCAACACAGATGGGGTCACAGCCCCAATACTTTTACCAGTTAGTGTCTTTGTTCTCCCCCTGGCACAGGGGTCTGCGCCCGGTCCAAACCAGTTCTGAGGGGTACTTTCCTGCCCCTTTTCATGTGCACCACCACCCTTATTGTTAGTGCAGGCTCTGGCCCCAGACACACCACAAGGGGGCGGAGCCAGCATTGTGTAAGGCAGGCACAGTCCTATTCAGGTCCAGGTGCTACTCCTCCCACTACTCCGAATGCAGAATGGCCTATTCAGCCTAGCGCTGACTCACCCAGCCCCTCTGGAGCCACTGTACCTCCCCAGCCCCAATGCATTCCTATGAGAGGGCAGCCTCACAGTAGTGAGAAACCAAAATGGCTGTTTGTCACTATCAAGACATGACACACAGTTAAGGCACATGTCCTACCTTTTTCCTACAGCGCACCCTGCTCATAGGGATAGCTAGGGCCTACCTTAGGGATGACTGATATGTAGTAAAAGGGGAGTCACAGACCTGGCACCCACTTTATGTGCCACATCAAAGCGGCAGTAAACTGTGCGCGCAGGCCCTGAAATTGCAGAGGCCTGAGACAGGTTTGAAAGGCTACTTTGGTAAGTGTCGCAATCAGCACTGCAAGCCCACCAGTAGCATTTAATTTACTGGCCCTGGGTATATGAGATAGCACTTTACAAGGGACTGATAGGCAAATTAAATACGGCAAACAGGTGTAGACCAATCTTACCACGTTTACCTTTGAGAGCACATGCACTTTACACTGGACAGCCGTGATAAAGTGCTCATAGTACTAAAACCAGCAACACCAGGTCAGAAAAAATACCAGGAGGAAGGCAAAAAGTTCTGGGATGACCCTGCAAAAAGGGCCAAGTCCAACAGTTGGAAACTGTTGTATGGTTTCCTGCATTCCACACCTTTGTTGTTGGTCCTTTGAATGTCTTTCACTGCTACATGCTGGAAGCTATATGGTAGCACTTGTATTTGGGATTTTGGATGATTTAAGCTGCTTCCACATAGTTCCACATGCTTCCACAGAATAACAAACCCTCATTCTGAAACTCCACTCTTGTGAATGCAATGCAGTTGGACACCGGTGTATCTATGTAAACATTCTTGCATGTGCCCTGTAACCAGTGACGCGGACCATGCATTCTCCACTCATCTGTAAAGTGCTCCCCTCTCTCTTCTCCATCATTCTGTAGCTAGACCAGCATTTGAAAAAAGGAAGTTCATGTATATGATATTTTTCATCTCTGTTTTCTGGGTCTTTGAGATCTTGATAATATAATGAACATCTACGTGGCGGTAGATGTGGATTTGCACCAGTTGAACATCCCCACCAGTAGGACCCCTTTCTTGTCATTGCCAACAGACAGCCCCTGATTTCCATGGCGGCATCCAGGTACGGCCAGGCCCCATCTGTTCATGATTCCAGTTCTGTATACCAACTCAGTAAAATCAGAGCCTGTGTTCAGATGGTTCACACTACCTGCCTTTAGATAAACAATTTGCTGGTCTGAATGTGGTCACCGAATATAGAGGGTATTGACGCATCTCTCTGAGACTCACCAGCATCTAGATTGTTAAAACAGGACCCCCGCCTCCACCCTTATGGATTGGAACATAGAGTGTTCATCCTGCTGGGTTTCCCTAACAAAGATATGTCCACCTGACCATACTTTGGAGCAAAGAACAACAATAGATGGTCAGGCAGAAAAGTTGTAAATGCTTCCTGTTAGAAATGGGGGTCTCTAGTTGGCAGAGGTAGGTACCTTTGTCCAAATAGAGACCCTTGCTTCTAGTAAGGGTGACACACACTTTAGATAACCCCTGCTCACCCCCTTGGTGGCTTGCCATGAGCAGACAGGCTTATCCCAAAGGCAATGTGTAAAGTATTTGTGCAGACACTCACAGTAACACAGTGAAAACACGACAAAAGGACACCACAGCAGTTTAGAAAAAGAAAGTATCTTTATCTAAACTAAACAAGACCAAAATGACTTTCAAAAGCTTTCAAGAACTTGCACCATAGAAAACTATGGATGCGTGACTTTTCACTAAAGTACCTGTAGTTGCGTCAAAGTTCACCAAGCTAAACAGCCGCAGCATCGGAAAACAAAGAGATGCGACACTCCTGAGACCCTGAGGAGGCAATGCGACAGTCCCGCTGCACACAGAGAAAAGGTTGCGTCGATTCCATTCTAGAGGGAGTGATGCGTCAATTCTTTGTGCTGGTTCCAGTCCGCAGGTGATGCGTCGGGGAAGCGTGGCACACAGGTACGATGCGTGGATCTTCAGGATGTGTCGGCGATCAATACGGTGGCGTTGATTGGTGCTGCATCGGTCCTCTTCAGCCGCGATCCCTCGATGCGTCAATTCTTGCCGCGACAACAGGCGCTGCAACGGCTTTAGCAGTGGCACGGAGACGCATGGAAATTCTTCTTGCGCCATGAAGATACGTCGGAAAAACAGCAGCAAGAAGAGCGATGTGTTGATTTCTGCAGTCCTTTAGGTTCCTTCTCTCTTCTAGCTCCCAAACGGCAGCAACAACCTCCAGAGGCCCAAAACTGGCAAAGGCACCTCATGGCAGGTCAGAACTCACAACAGCAGAGTTCAGGGGAGCTGGGGGTGAAGTATTTGTGTTCCTGAGACTTCTGAACAGGAGGCCAGCTCACTTCAGGCCCTTGGAGATCTCCTTTAAGCAGGGGACACAGCACACAGCAAAGTCCTTCTCCTTTCCTTGGCAGGCACAGCAACTGCAGGCCAACCCCAGACACACAGCAAGGGCAGTAGGTCTCCTCAGTCTCCCCAGCTCTTCTTTATTTATTTATTTTATTTATAAAGTTTTATATAGCCCTAGCTAGACAGTGGGCATAAGAGTGCTTTACATACACAAAGGAAAAGAAAAATTGCATAATATCGCAGGATATGAGGGTGCATAAAGATATAAGCAAAGACATAATACTTATGTATACAGTGAGGAGAGAAAGACGCAGGTGGTTGAAACTGTCAGATAACCACCATCCTTGAAGGTCAAAGTGAGGGGGGAGTCCATTAGGTTATTGATGCCGAGGTTGGTTGACTTGATTGGTAAAGTCTCCTTGGCAAAGGTTCCTCTTGAGTTCCAGGAATGATCTAAAGTTCAGGGGTTTTAGGTCTAGTATTGATACCCCAAAATGTCTTTGTTCTTTTTGTGCAAGGGGCTCTGAGCCCAGTTCAAACCAGTTCTGGGGGCACCCTGCCAGTGCACTACAACTTTCTTTGTTAGTGTGGGCCTTGGCTCCAGACACACAGCAGGGGGCGGATCCAGCATTGTGGAAGGCATGCACAGCCCTATTCAGGTACAGTTGCTACTCCTCCCACCACTCCAAACGCAGATCAGGCCTATTCAGCCAAGTGCTGACTCACCCAGACTCCTGGAGCCACTCCAGCCCCTGTCACTTCAAAGCCAGACAGTAAATCCACAACCAGGCAGAGGCATACAGGAAGGTTGAACAAGAAAATAGCCACTTTCTAAAAGTGGTATTTTCAAACACACAGTTTAAAAACCGTCTTTACTAAAAGATGTGTTATTAAATTCTGTGTTCAGGGATACGAAACTCAATTTTCTTATCTTACTCCTATGGGAAGATATGCTTGTAAAAAAGTCACAAAGCATTCCCCATTCTGTCCTATGGGCAAGATGGCCTTTCAATAGTGAAAAACAAAATTGGCAGTATTTCACTATCAGGACATGTTACACACACCAGTACATATCCTACCTTTCACATACACTGCACCTTGCCCAGGGGGGTACCTAGGGCCTACCATAGGGGTCTCCTATGTGTAAGAAAAGGGAAGGCTAAGGCCTGGCAAGTGGGTGCACTGGCCAAGTCAACATGGCAGTTAACAAAATGTGCAGGCACTGTGGTGGCAGGCCTGAGACACCTTTTCAGGGCTACTCATGTTGGTGGCAAAATCAATGCTGCAATCCCACTGGATTTATTATTTCTTCATCCTTGTCCTCTACGTTGTTGGCTTTTCTGGGCTTCACAATTCATTATTGCTTTTTTCTTCTTTTACACATAGGTATTTTTAAATGCTTTGATAACCATAGTCCTGATGATGACCTCAACGCAAGGAGGTTGAAACGTCGTCGACCGGACAGAATTATTTGTGGCTAGTTAAAGGGCCCTTTGTGATTTAAAGATAACTTGCAAACTGTTCATTGTATATATTCTACCTCGACCCTGAATTTACTCAAATTATCTTGCCACACCATGTTGTCATCTTAACACTTATGTCACTGCGTCGTTCACTTGTTCACTTCACTGTCAGTGCACATATGTTTGTTATGGTTATTCCAACTTGTATATACCAATTGTGTATTTAATCATAAAATTTGTCTCTTTTTTTCATTTCCTTGGTCTCTCTTGTCCCTCCTTGGTTTTTCGATTAAATTGTGTATTTATTGGTCCCTAGACTTATTTTCCCTGTTGAGACATTGTTTTTGTTATTACATTTACCCGGTCTCAGCTGGGGTAACGGGCTTGCTCCTGTTTTTCTTGTTTATATGATTGAGCAATCGCTGGATTGCGAGAGTATTTTGTTTAAATACTTTACACTTAATTTGTGTTACATAATGAGTAATTAGGTTGCTTATTATGTCTTCTAGAGAGACCCCTGCCTACTCAGATGACTATATCAAAAATATTCTTTGTGGCCCATCTCTTTTAGCCTTCGCCTCCACCCCTCTCCCTACTGCTCCCAATAATTCTAGGATTCTGCTAGAAAAATTAGAAAATCTGAAAAAGAAACAAATCCGGACCGACTTACATGCTCGTATGTTAACTGAGTATTTAAAGTCGGATACCATACCTCTAGGATTACAAATTCGTAACACTCCTGCTATTTTCACTCAGGACCCAAAATTTCGTACTGGCTTTAGCCATCTTGCCACTACTTGCTCAAGGCACTGGATGGTCCTTGGTATCGAAACAGCTATAGAACATAGCAAGAAAGAATTGGAAGAGATAACAGAACTTGAGAAACTTATTCTAGCAGATACTACCATCTCAGATGCAAAGGGGCTCCTTGAAAGAGTGAATAGTACCATTGCTACTTTCCATACCTTTGAACAGAATAAGAAAATCAATAAAATCCAGAGAGACATTAAGAACTATAACAAGAGTTATACCTATCCCTACCTATCAGATTCCTTCTATAACTCTAATTACCAGCCCCCTAAGACCAAGAACTGGGGTTGTTTTCGTAATAATCGGCCCATTACATTCTCTGATTCCTCTAACACCTCCATTGAAGACACTGATAGTGGTGAAGGTAGTAGCACCGGCCCTCAGAGACGTCCTCTCCCTCTACCCCTTTTACCTACTGGTTTTTTAGGACAGGACCGCGGCCGCGGACGTGGCCGCAGGCGACAAGGCTACCAATACCAATACGCGGGCGAGAGACAGACCCGACAAAAGTTTTATCAATGGGGGCCCCCACAATAACACGGCTACCATATGATATTCAACAAGGGCCTTCTAATGATATTTCCATCGGTCCTTTAAATATTACTAGTGATGAGTCTTGTCTTGTTTCTTTGGTAACTAAAAGTGGATATATGCCTTCTGCGGAGGTATCTAACTTACCTCCATTATTTCCTTCGGGTAATATTGAGATTACACCTGACACCGGTGCACAGGCTGCCCTAACCGTTGGCCCTGAAACCATTCTGCCTAATGGTTCATTACTTCATCAGGACCAATCTACCATTGATAGGACTATTCCTATCTTTAATCTCTCCTGGCATTCCCTGTCGTCAGATGAGATTTCCTTATTAAGTAAGGGTTTGTCATTTGTTCCTACGGCACGCAGTGATTTTTTTAAGTTACAGGAGGATTTACTTTTGTTCTTCAGACGGATTCGTCTGAAACAATTTTTTTCGGACAAACCTGAGACTAATTTACCACATGATGCTCAATTTAGACCGGCATCCACATTTTTACCACCAACATCCATGATGCCACCTGAAATTTTAACCTTCGAAAAAATTGTACTGTTGGAGATTAATGAGTTACAACGACTCAACGAATTTGTCCCTTATAATTTGCCACTTTCAGAAAAACTGGCTATTGACAGTCTCAGCAGTAATCAAAATTTGATAATAAAACCAGCTGACAAGGGGGGCGGGATTGTCGTGATGGATCGTGAGGATTATGATTCAGAAATCCTCCGCCAACTTGACAACACTATGCATTATCGTAAATTGAATTCAGACCCTTTGCGTTCCATCCAAGACAAGATCGCCACTGCTACATCCCAGGCACTCTTGAGTGGTATTATTAAAAAAAAAGAGTATGAATTTTTGAATAGCTCATTCCCTAGAACACCGGTAATCTACACCTTACCGAAAGTCCATAAGAATTCAGCGACACCCCCGGGGCGCCCGATAGTATCTGGGTGTGGCTCCGTGTTGGAACCCCTGGGTAAATATATTGATTCCATCCTTAAGGTTTTTGTCCCCTTGACTGATACCTTTGTCAAGGATAGTACACATCTTATCAATATCATAGATGATCTTCCGTTTAACCCTGAATTAGATCTCATGGTGGGTTTAGACATCGAGTCTTTATATACGAATATTCCCCATGCTGATGGACTTATGGTCATGGAGCTCATATTGAATACTCGCCCCCGTCCGACACGCATTCCTACAGATTTTGTAGTTCAATTGTTACACATAGCTTTGACCAACAACTATTTTTTGTATAAAGATACATATTACCTTCAAGTCAAAGGCGTGTCGATGGGTGCTTGTTTTGCACCAAATTTTGCAGTACTTTATGTTCACCATTTAGAGTCCACCATTTCTCTGAATAGTAGTAATCCTTTTTTGACCAACATTACCCTGTGGCGCAGGTACATAGACTATATTCTTCTGTTGTGGCATGGCACACATGAGAACCTTTTGTCGTTTATTATTTGGTTGAATTCCATCCAAAACCATCTAAAGTTTACCTCGGATGTGCGTAATAATGATCTTCCATTCTTGGATCTTACACTACATGCAGAAGATGGTTTAATTGGGACATCTCTATATCGTAAACCAACAGAGCGTAATACCCTCTTGGCCTACTCCAGTTACCATCCTCGGGGGCTCAGAGATGGCTTGCCCTACGGACAGTTCCTCTGGATACGGCGGAATTGTAAGTGGAGAAAGGATTATTTTCGAGAGGCTGCTATCCTCTCGTCAAAATTGATTGATAGGGGCTACCCCAAACACTTGGTTAGAAGATCTCAAAAAAGAGCATGGTATAACCATAGGGAAATTATTTTGGCACCTTCTGCTAAACGTGTCAATACACGTATCCCTTTTGTTTCTACCTACAGCCCCAGTAGCAACAAGGTTTCTAAGATAATTAAGAACAATTGGAAACTGCTACGGTCTTTTCCACACTTCATAGATCCTCCCCTATTATCATATAAGAGGGGTAATAACTTGTCTGACAAACTTGTTCATGCTATCACTTGGCCTATCAAAGAAAAACATGAAAATACCGTGACTACTTTATGGAATCTTCCACCTGTGATAGGCAACTTCAAATGTCAAAACTGTAATGTGTGCGAGTTGACTACTAATACCAAAGTCTTTGTCGTACCACCAACGTTATTTATGTGATACGCTGTCCGTGTAATTTATTTTACATCGGACAGACTACACAGATGGTTAAACAGCGCATCTCCCAACACAAAAGTCGCATTAGATGTAATGTCATTACTGCTCCGCTGGTGTTGCACTATAAGGAGCATAATCACTCTGAAACCGATGTGACTTGGCAAGTCATAGACTGTCCACAACTTTCGATCCGTGGCGGCAATCTTCAGACTTTACTAAATAAATGCGAATGTCGTTGGATTGCACGTTGTAACTCTGTGTCACATGGATTGAACTCTTTAGATGAATGGAATACAGTCATCATGAGTGGCTAGTATTCCTGGTACATAATGTTGTTTCATTTTTCTGCCCATATTTATCCAATATGTCCTTTTGATATGCAGACTGCTTTATAAATTGTCAGCATGTATATATATATATATATATATAATTTTTAAAAAAAGTTTTCTAATAATTTCGGTTTTTCCATGATTGGGTGCTGTTTAGCTCTATATATTGTCAAAGTTGAACTGTTTTTCTCTTTACAGTACTTATATAGGTGATGTGTATGTATTGACTCTGTTCTGACCTTTTTGTCCATCTGAGTTTACCCAATTGGTATAGGTATACTGTGATTGTCCATAGTACTCAATGTATTAACAATCATTTCTGACAAAAATCACATATGATTGTAGCTATGTAATGTATTCACCTTTCAACTAATTGCCCATTTAGAATTTATGCATGTTTTGGAAATATATGTATTTTCTTATGAATCTTTCATTATAAATGTATTTTATTATGCTATCCAATTCCTCACATATCGGGTGTCCCTCTTTAATTCTACCCCTGTTTCTTCCTTTCATTTCTCCCTGCTCGTGTTCTGATTTTTGTAGTCCTTCCCTTGTGTTGTCTGCGTGGTCACATGACCCGGATAGTCTATTTCCGGGTTCCGCGCTTCACACACGTCAGACGCTTTGTTCGTTCTGACCAAGTGACTCCTTCTGGACTGATCCCGTTTTTGGCAACTTGGCAAGCCTCATCCGAGTAAGTTTCCTCGTTCCCTCTCCCCGTTTGACATGGTAATCTGCTCCAACTACGTTTGGTGTAGGACTTGCACGCCCTTCACATACTCGTTCCCTTGCCCTCCTCAGATCGCTGATTTACACAGCGGCGTTGATTTCTACCGCTGGATGCTCCGAACAATCCCAGACTTGAGTTCCAGATTTACATATCGTTCCTGGTAAGCGCACTTGCCTTTTTGGTTTTATTGTATCCCGGTTTACCATAGCACATTATTGTCATCTATCCTAGCACGTTTTTATAACTTCCGTAATTCATTGTGTTTTGATAGATTGCTGATCACAGTACAGCAACTAATACCCTTCAAGGCCGATTTTTTCGTGTGCCTTCGTTCTTCCTTTGTTCTTTATAGGTAAGCGCCCTTGCCCCAATTGGCTTAGTTACATGTTTTTCTTTAATAGTTGGTCACCTTTATTAGTCCCTTAATTTATTTTATTCCTTTATTGTTTCAGACACCTTAAGATACCCCCCTAGATTGACGGACCTTCATTGTGGCTTCAATATACATTTGTCCTAATTGGTAAGGGACACATGCTAATGGTTTATAATTATACACCCGCTTGCCTTGGTTTCCTCCCTTACCTTTCTTTCCCTTGTTAATCATATAGGAATTTAATCATCCTGTATTCAGCTATGACGCTGTGGATTAATTAACCCTGTACATAGATATGATTAGCTCCCTTTTTTTCCTTTTCCTTTCCTTCCTTCCTTCTTATTTATTATTTCTTCATCCTTGTCCTCTACGTCGTTGGCTTTTCTGGGCTTCACAATTCATTATTGCTTTTTTCTTCTTTTACACATAGGTATTTTTAAATACTTTGATAACCATAGTCCTGATGATGACCTCAACGCAAGGAGGTTGAAACGTCGTCGACCGGACAGCATTATTTGTGGCTAGTTAAAGGGCCCTTTGTGATTTAAAGATAACTTGCAAACTGTTCATTGTATATATTCTTCCTCGACCCTGAATTTACTCAAATTATCTTGCCACACCATGTTGTCATCTTAACACTTATGTCACTGTGTCGTTCACTTGTTCACTTCACTGTCAGTGCACATATGTTTGTTATGGTTATTCCAACTTGTATATACCAATTGTGTATTTAATCATAAAATTTGTCTCTTTTTTTCATTTCCTTGGTCCCTCTTGTCCCTCCTTGGTTTTTCGATTAAATTGTGTATTTATTGGTCCCTAGACTTATTTTCCCTGTTGAGACATTGTTTTTGTTATTGCAATCCCACTGGTAGCATTTGATTTACTTGCCCTGGCACACTTATTGCACTTTACTAGGGACTTACTGGTAACACAAATAAGCCAATCATGGATAACCAATCCCAATAACAATTTCCACAGGCAGCACTTGCAATTTGGCACTGATCAGCCTGTAGGGGGATGGACCACCTCAAAAGTTTTGGATTCTCACCCCTCATCTGCATCAACCATCTGAGGGGCCTGTGGTCAGTCTGAACCCAGAAGTGAGTCCCGAACAAGTAAGGCCTTAGCTTCTTCAGTGCCCACACCACAGCAAAAGCTTCCCTTTCAATTGCACTCCACCTCAGTTCCCTGGGAAATAGCCTCCTACTTATTAAAAGCTACACATTGGTCCAAGCACTTGTTGTTCAATTGTGAGAGTACTGCTCCCACACCATGCTCTGAAGCATCTGTCTGCACAACAAATTCTTTGAAGAAGTCAGGTGCCTTAAGCATGGGCGCCGTGCACATGGCAGATTTCAGGGCATCAAAAGCGGTCTGGCAGGCATCAGTCCAGATCACTTTCCTGGGATGCTTCCTTGAAATCAGCTCTGTCACGGGGGAAACAATGGTGCCATACCCCTTGGCAAACCGTCTGTAGTACACGGTGAGATCTAAAAAGGCTCTCACCTCTGTCTGGGTCTTAGGGGGCTCCCAAACCAGAATGGTATCAATCTTCACCTGTGTCAGTCATATATTGCTATTGTCATTCAGGTTAACCAGCTCAAAAACTCAGAGGTCCTAACAACTCTGAAAAGTTTGTCGAGGTCGGATAGCTGATTCAATTAACCACTTAAGTATACCATCATGAGCAAGGGGAGTGGAGGTGGGAGCTATCCAGGCAGACAAGTAAGTCTGAGTGAGATGACTTCTAAAAAATGACACTTGGGCGTGTGCTCTCTGTGTCACCAAGCCGTTCCCATAAACTAAGGAGATCCTATAGCAGTACTAGGCATCTCTAACAACTTTGCTATAAATCCCATCCAGTCATCACTGGCTTTTTTCGAAAAATACCCTGAACTGCACCTGAGGCAGTAACACTGGTTCAAGAAGGTCTGATCTCCAATTTCCATCCAGCAACGCCTCCTCTCCTGCCTGCTGTGGAACTATAGGGAGTCTCTTGTGGTCCTGCGGGAGGCCAGACCCAGTCTTGCAAAGGGGCCCGGGCTCAGATACATGTAGGTGCTGAGGACGGTTTAAGTGGACAGCCATCTGCTGCCTTCTTATGTGCAAAACTATGTCCCAATCCTCGTGTAAAGCTACAGAGCCAACCGAGCCAACCGAGCCAACAGAGCCATCAACAAACTTTCATAAATAGATTAGAGACTTATCTTATGACTGTTGTTACACCTACCACATCTGACGCCACCTCATGTGCAATTCTGGGTTCTCAATCCCTTGTCAACCAACAGAGCCAGCACCATACTTCCTCAAACAGGTTAAAGTCAGATTGTATGACTGTGGTTGCACCTGTTGTTTCACCTGTTCAGGGGTAAATAGATATTGACAAGGGAATAAGCGATGATGGTGCTACGGATGGTCCCCGGGAAGATGTCTCTTCCGTGGTTGAGAAAGCATTGGCATGTGAAAAGTTAAACCAAGGGGAAGACTTTACACTCACTGACATTGATATACAAGCCCAAAGAGATTTGCTTAAGCACACTATTTGGGGATGCTGAATTGGGGCCCCTCTCTGTAAAGTCCATATTAAAATCCTTCCCTTTGTTTAATAATGGTAAAAAAGGGGGCACTAGAGAAACTAAGAAAACTAGGGGTCACATTAGTTAGGCGGGCGGGCAGGGGATGGTGGGATGTTCCAACTCCTTCTGCCTCTCAGGTACAACTCCCAAATTTGTTAGACAAAGGAGGGTTGAAAGTAGGGAAGAGGGGAAGCCCCGTAACAAAGCACAAGGGGCAAAATATGAAAAAGGAACATAAAAAGACGAGATGTTTTTTTAAACGAAAAGCGTCAAAACTGTATTATTCACGGTTTCTTGAAAGCCAGAATGACTCTAAAATTACATTGGAGGGGGAAGGTCTTAAATCCCCACCTGGTGAGAGTGCTTCCAGGGACCACCTTACACTGCATATGACACCAGCTGGGAGATTGGGGGTTTCTGGAACAGTAGTATCCCCATCAAACCTGATGTTGCAGTTCCCTCAAGTATCTCATCCTCTACTGACTAACGAGCTGGTCGGTCCTTCGGGAATGGAAACGCAAATGGGAGGTGGGGTAACTACACACCAAACATGGCTTGGTGTCTCTGGGGCCAGGGCGGATGGCAACCTAGAGGTGGGGCCCCAAACTATGGGTATTACACGGATGGGGTCAAATAGAACTCTTACAGGGGCCACATCTCTGTCCAATAGAAATTTAGAGGCCCCAATCACCACCAGTGTGTCATATTTGAACATTCAACCCAATGGCGGGAAACAAATTGCTAGTCGTAGTCATATGGCTTCCATATGGATGCCCTCAAGTGATGCTACTGAGAAAGTCAGTGTTATGCAGAATGTTTTATCCCCCATTGTGGATTTTACTTGGCTATTTGACAATGTAGACTTTCCGGTAAATAGGGGATTCATTTTTAATTTTTTTCAGAAATAGAGCCACTAAAGTTGATTGCAAGTAGGGATATTTTAAATGTAAAGATTAACCCGCATGACACTTTTCCTTACTCTAGAGTTACTTTATGGTCCCTGATTGTTACGAATTTGGTTTTACAAATCAGTGAGCATTTCCTTAAACGAGGGCTCAATATAACGCCTGTTTTAGAATTTGAGGAATATCCTACTATGTGTCCCAAAATTCAGTGCTCGAAAGCCACCAGGGCCGTTAATTCTGTGGCACTAGAGGCGATGGGCCCCGATTGTGAGCACCACTTGAGCAATGCTAATCATATTGTGGTCTCCTTGAACAAAAGGGGTCATTCAATAAATCTGGTGTCAGATGCGGAAGTCCCATCCCAGGCCCCAGATATCGAAGATAAATCGGCCCAGTGGAGTTGGGTTGCAAGAGCTCTGATTAATACTCGTCCAGTAGCAGAAAGGTGCGCTCCTTTGAGGTAGACTGGGGGGGTTACTTTTGTCTTGGAATATGACCGGGTTGGGTCATAACGGACCAACATTGAATTTTCTGAAATCTATGAACCCTTTAATTATATGTTTACAAGAAACTTGGTCTTGCAAAGAGTTTGATTGTGATGGCTATTTTGTTTTTTCCTGTTATGCTAAGTGCTCTGAAAGGGGACATGCTAGGGGGGGGGGGGTTCCATTCTGCTTAAGAATTCGATTAACTGGAATCAGTAGGTTTTTCGTAATTTGTCAAATCTTTGTATATGCCGTAAGTTGGCATTATAGGGAGATTTTAGCAGGTTTACCTTTTTCCGTGTGGCAAATTTATTATATCCCTCCTAGGAGAAACTTTGATCATTTGTTGAGTGCACTCTTCTTATATATACATGAGATAGCTACCACGGAAGAATGCCACTTAGTGGTATTAGTGGGAGATCTAAATGCTAAAGTCCCCAACTCCGCTATGGAGATCTATGCCAACACGGATAAAGAGGAAATTTGGCACATCCCAGAATCTTTACTACCGTAAAAAATACAAATGGACAAACAGGGGTTCTCTCTGCCTGATAGCATTAGAAGTACAGATTTGGTTATTTTAAATGGGAGGGTGCCTATTGATAAAACAGCGCAATTTGCCTTTCACTCCCATCATACGTGGTTGTCTCTTATCCAATGTTTGGGGCATGTAAAAATTAATTTGTCCTTCCGTCAGTTTGGAGTGACCAGGCATGACATTGGCTTTTAAACTACCTGTACTGGATCCGAGGTTCTCAGGCCAGGGCATGGTGGTTTTTAATAAGTCAAATGGACGTTCCTTTTGGATGTTAAAAAATATTGCTGAAGTAGGTTCGATAGTGAAGAAGGCTTATGTAGAACAAAAGGGCTATACTTACGCTAATATTATACAGCTCTTTGAGGCTCAAATGGAAGAGATACGTAAGTTAAGCTCAAAATCTGTTGGTCCCCATATGCCTAAACAGGGTAAATCTTCGTTGAAAACACTAAATCAAGAAATTAATTGATTAGTTCGAAAACAAGATTTACAATTCTCTAAGGGTCAACAGCAGGAAATTAACCGCCTTAAGCGAGTAAGAAGTCTCCGCAAACTTAGTGAAAAGAGAAGGGAGTTTGATGCTAAGTGGATCGGGTTGAGGGAAGCCCCAAGGGCTAAAGACTCAAGAAAGTACTGGCATTTGATCACGGACTATTGTGATTCAAGACAGATGGGTTCTTCCTATACCGATCCCAGAAAAGGAATGGGTGGATTATATTTCATCATTATATAAAAACAAAAGCCCAGTAGTTTCTATGATGCTTGTTGTAGAGGAGTCTTCTTCTTTTCTTGAATACGGTCCCCTGTCAGGGGATGAAGTAGTGGGTTTTATAAAGAACGCCAGAACCTCCGGCACGCAAGGGCTGGATGGAATTCCGATTGTGTTAATTAAAAAGGAGCCAGCGGCATGGGGAGCCCTCCTAGCGCCATTGTTTAATTTCTGTTTTCGAATTAGCAATGTTCCCCCTTCTTGGAAGGGGAGTATTATACTCCCTCTGTATAAAAAGGGCACGAAAACTTTACCAACTAGCTTCAGACAGATTGCACTGTTGGAAGCCTCGGGCAAATTATTTGCAAAAAGTTTATTATGTCATCTGCAGCAATGGGCCGATATTCAGAATATTTTACCACCAGAACAAACGGGTTTTAGAAAGAACCATGGTACCCTGGACAATATTGCGGTCGTCCAGACCATTGTAGAGAAATATGTTTTCACACAAAGTATGCCAGTTTATACGGCATTTATTGATTTCTCCACGGCGTTTGACAAAGTGGATCGCCAAACGCTGTGGAGAAAGCTCTCCCATCTAGGTATACCGCACCATCTTTTGGATCTCATCGTAGAATTACATACAGACACCTGGAGCCAAGTTCTGATGGGAGGTTCGCTGGGGTTATCATATAAGATCAAAACATATAATGGACTTAAGCAGGGTTGCCTGCTGGCCCCTCTTTTGTTTTCTTTGTATGTATCTCATCTCCCCGACGCTTTGAACTCAGTGAGGGGGGATGCCCCCAGAACTGGTACAATGTCCGTTGGTTCTTTATTATATGCGGACGACATGGCAATCTTTGATCTAACGCCCATTGGTCTGCAATGTCGTTTGGATGCTCTAACTAAATATGCAGAAGACCATTTCTTGAAAATTAATATTGACAGAGGCAAAATCATGGACTTTCACAAGAAAGGGCTTAGATTAAAGAGAGGGTAGAAGTGGATTTTGGGGTTTGAAGAACTGGAACTAGTTGACTCCTATATATATTTGGGGAAGGTCTTTTCAAAAAGTGGACGAGACATAGAGCATATTAAACTTTGTGTTAGTAAGGCTGTCTCCCAGGCTGGAGCTTTGAACAGATTTTATAAAACTTGTGGGAGATGCCACTTTAATCTGTTGCATGTTTTGTTAGTGTTCCCAGGGTACCCTGGTGCTAGTCCAGCGGTCCACGTCCTTAGCAAGCTCCCTGGGAGCAGTTAGCTTAATATCCAAAAGATGGTGGCGCAGCTCTGGAACACACAGACTACTCAAGTGCTCCCAACTGATTAAGTTACACAATCCCTGGTAATCAGTTACCTTCTTGCCCTTTATCCAACCTTTCAGTGCACGTGTATACATGTTCACACATTCAACCCAAGTACTTGAATCAGGCTTCTTGAAGTTCCTAAAGTTCTCTCTTTACTGCTCTGGGGTGAGCCCATACCTGAGGCATAAAGCCTCCTTCATGCTGGGATAGGTCAGAGTACCCGCCTGCTCTAAAGGTGACAGGGTGTCCCTCCCAGCGGCCTCAAAGTGTTTCCACAGACCTGCCCCCCAGTTCTTCTCAGGAACCTCATTCATTCTCAAGGCTATCTCATATGCCGTAAACCATGCATAAATATCATCACCCTTCCGGTAATTCTGCACTAAGTCCTTGGGTATGTACACCTTACCTCCTTGCACTGGCAGTGCGCTGCCACCATTTGAACTGGACTCCACTTGTTTGGCCTTAATGTCCAGATCCCTCATGCTCAACTCATGAGCCAAAAGCAATTTCTTTTCTTGCAAGGCACGCGCATTCTTGCTCTCCTTCGCCTTGGCCTGGAGCCTCATGAGCTCCAGCTCATGTTCTCTGACCCTTTGGTTCTCCACCCGCTCCTCTGGGGAAAGACTTCCAGAGGAATGGACGCTGCCAGCCTTGGAGGCTGCTCTTGACACAGGCAGATCCTGTGACCTGAAACCATCCCTTTGTGCATCCTCATCCACCTCGGCATCACCTGTCTCCCCAGCCACTTTGGCTTCCCACCAGGCCCTTAAGGATTTCTGCAGCTCATCCTTCCTGCAGTTTCTCTTCATGGGACATCCCAAATCCTTGCAAAATTGTTTGAGCTGATCTACTTTGTAACTACTCAACATTTCAATGTCAAACTGCAGCCTCATATGCTTGTTTACCCTGTAGAGACATGATGTGTGGATAACTCAAGGGTCACTAAAAAATAGAAGCAAAAACAAAACACAGTATGTTTTGCGTAGTGGTCTGCACTAAACTAGTGATGTACACCAATCACTGTGGGTCAAGTACAAATACAGGTTCAAATCCTCACCGCTGACCACCAATCTTGGAAATGGGGGTCTCTAGTTGGCAGAGGTAGGTACCTTTGTCCAAATAGGGACCCTTGCTTCTAGTCAGGGTAAGGGGTCACACACTTGGGATAAACCCTGCTCACCCCCTCGGTAGCTTGGCACGAGCAGACAGGCTTATCCCAAAGGCAATGTTTAAAGTATTTGTACCAACACTCACAGTAACACAGTGAAAACACTGCAAAAGGACACCACACCAGTTTAGAAAAATAAAGTATCTTCATCTAAACTAAACAAGACCAAAATGGCAACAATCCAATGCACACAGGGAAAAACATGACTTTCAAAAGGTTTCAAGAACATGTACCATAGAAACTATGGATGCATGACTTTTCACCAAAGTACCTGTACTGTAGTTGCATCAAAGTTCTCCAAGCCAAACTGCCGCAGCATCGGAAAACAAAGAGTTGCGACACTCCTGAGACTCTGAGGAGGTGATGCGACAGTTCCGCTGCACGCAGAAGAATGGTTGCTTCGATTCCAGTCTGTAAGGGGAGTGATGCGTTGATTCTTCGTGCCGGTTCCGGTCCGCAGGTGATGCATCGGGGAAGCGTGGCGCACAGGTACAATGCATGGCTCTTCGGGATGCGTCAGCGATCGATGCAGCAGCGATGCATGGCGCTGCGTCATTCCTCTTCAGCAGCAATCCCTCGATGCATCGATTCTTGCGGCGACATCAGGCGCTGCCATGGCTTTCGCAGCGGCACGGCGAGGCGTAGAAACTCTTCTCGTGCCGTGCAGATGCGTCAGAAAAACAGCAGCAAGAGGAGCAATGCGTTGATTTCTGCAGTCCTTTAGGTTTCTTTTCTCTTCCAGCTCTCAAACAGCAGCAACAACCTCCAGGGGCCCAAAACCGGCACAGGCACCTCCAGGCAGGTCAGAACTCACAACAACAGAGTTCAGGGGAGCTGGGGGTGAAGTCTTTGTGTCCCTGAGACTTCTGAACAGGGGGCCAACTCACTTCAGGCCCTTGGAGATCTCCTTCAAGCAGGGGACATCGCACACAGCAAAGACCTTCTCCTTTCCTTGGCAGACACAGCAACTGCAGGCTAACCCCAGACACACAGCAAGGGCAGTAGTCCTCCTCAGTCTCTCCTGCTCTTCTCCTTGGCAAAGGTTCCTCTTGAGTTCCAGGAATGATCTAAAGTTCAGGGATTGTAGGTCTAGTATTTATATCCCAAAATGTCTTTGTCCTCTTTGTGCAAGGGGATGTGAGCCCAGTTAAAACCAGTTCTGGAGGCACTTTGCCAGTGCACTACAACTTTCTTTGTTAGTGTGGGCCTTGGCTCCAGACATACAGCAGGGGGGCAGAGCCAGCATTGTGGAAGGCAGGCACAGCCCTATTCAGGTACAGCTGCTACACCTCCTACCACTCCAAATGCAGATCAGGCCTATTCAGCCTAGTGCTGACTCACCCAGACTCCTGGAGCCCCCCAGCCCCTGTCACTCCAAAGCCAGACAGTAAATCCACAACCAGGCAGAGGCACACAGGAAGGTTGAACAAGAAAATAGCCACTTTCTGAATGTGGTATTTTCAAATACACAATTTAAAAACCGTCTTTACTAAAAGATGTGTTATTAAATTCTGAGTTCAGGGATGCCAAACTCCATGTTCTCATCTTACTCCTATGGGAAGATATGCTTGTAAAAAGGTTACAAAGCATTCCCCATTCTGTCCTATGGGCAAGATAGCGATAGTGAAAAACGAAATTGGCAGTATTTCACTATCAGGACATGTTACACACACCAGTACATGTACATGTCCTACCGTTCACATACACTGCACCCTGCCCGGGGGGTACCTTGGGCCAACAGTAGGGGTGTCCTATGTGTAAAAAAAGGGAAGGGTAAGGCCTGGCAAGTGGGTGTATTAGCCAGGTCGACAAAGCAGTTAACAAACTGCACGCAGGCACTGTAATGGCAGGCCTGAGACACCTTTTCAGGGCTACTCATGTGGGTGGCACAATCAGTGCTGTAAGCCCACTAGTAGCATTTGATTTACCTGCTCTGGCACACTTAGTGCACTTTACTAGGGACCTACTGGTAAAACAAATATGCCAATCAGGGAGAATCAATCTCAATATCAATTTACACAGGGAGCACTTGCACTTTGACACTGATCCCCAGTGGCAAAGTGCCCAAAGTATCTAAGCCAGCAAAAACGAAATCCAGCACAGCATCAAAAACACAAGTGGTAGAGGCCAAAAAAGTCAGGGAAAACTACGCCAAGGATGTCAGGTCTAACACTCCCATTTTTAAAAGGGATTATTATACATAATTCTATTTGCCAGAGAATTTTCACCAGGCAGATGAAAACTGGCATCGTCCCGGCAGGAAAATTATTGAATGTAGATAGCAAGTAAATATGTTGTGAGGAGTTCCACCTCTTTTTTTAAAATTGTATTTTGTGTTTAACTGCCTGTCCATTAATCAATCCATTGACAATGAGTTTATCCATCTCAAACAGAGGATCCAAGACTTCCAAACTTGCCTGCACATTTCAACAACCTCATGGTAACCGCGTATAGAGGTAGCCCTCTTGATGGCAGGCGTGGCCCACACACGCAGCTGCTAGCGCTGGCAGGCTCACCCGATGCTCCACCCACTTTTGGCTCCAGCTTCTGGCCTGTTTCCAAGTCTCTGATGCTGTCAGACTCTCAGAGATCTGCTGTCTGTTACCGACATTGATGACGTTGATGGCGTGGATGGCGTTGATGGAGTAAGACGGCTCCGTGCTGTCCGCTGAGTCCTGCTGTGTCCCGCTGAGCCCACTGAGTCCTGCTGTGCAGATATCTTGTTACGCCGTGGTTGGAGGCAGCGCCATTGTTTCCTGCTGTTCCTGCTGTTGCTATTGGCCACCTGCAGCTGCCTCTGCATGTTACACAGCTTCACTCTGCCTCTACGCAGTGAGTGATGTGTCCGATCGACGCTTCCAGCCCGTGACGAAGGGCCTTTGATCTACCGGCTTTTCCATGTGTTTCCAACCTTGGTTCTGCATTGGCTCCGATACTGGCTTTATTTTGCTTCGGTGTTCGGTGCTCGGTGAAAACTCTTTCAGAGACCTCTACCTCCCCCTCCCCTTGCAGGTTGGTGAGTCCAGAGGCAAGAAGGAGGGAGAGGTGGGGCAAAGTGGAAACTGCACACATAACAGAACTAGTAGGAAACAACAGTATTAGAGATGCCCTGGTGGAATAGAAAATGTGGCATCGCGGCAAGGGTGTTGTAATTGACGGTCTAGAGGGGGAAATACCCACTGGCAAATTGTAGAGACAGTAGGTTCAGTGCCAGATAAGCATTCTATTTTGACTTTTGACTTCTATATTGACTTTGGTATCCTCATATGTTTAATTATAGTGCTTCTGGGTCCTCTGTACTTCTGGGCTATGGGGTTACTCTAAACTACCACGTGCTGATTCACTTTATTCTTTACTCTTTCCCATTAATCCTTCTACTACTGCGAGGATTATAAATATACAAATAACATGGGGAAAAAGCAGCTATGTATAAGCAGAATGGTCTTCAAGGTGGATCGCAAGCACCTATTATCAGCCAGCCTCCTACAGTAATGCTCTATCGGTGTATACCTATAGTATACCCACAGCTGGGCTTGTTAGTGACCGTGTCCCTTCCTTGCACATAAAGCAAATGCGTACAAAATAACCCAAACCAGGACGGGGAAAAAAAAGGAGACATCAGAGATGTCAGGTCAGGTGACTACACCCTCTCCAGCCCCAAGAGGAGTAAGAAGAGGACAGAGAACTACGCAACAGGAGATGAAACTGAAGGCCAAGGCACAAGCTGAGAGAGGAAAACAGCGTAGGCAGACCAACCCCACTAATCCATCGGAGGATGAAGAGTGCATATCGGATATGGAAACACAAGATCGTTTATATAAAAATGATAAATCGCCAGAAGGTCAGATGGGAGCGCGAGGAAGCTTAGCTCTAAGCAGAAGTGAAGAGACTTCGAATGCAAATATGGAAGCTCTACTTAGCCCCAAGTAATACTCTCTTTTTCAAACCTCCAAAACCTCAGGCTGTGAGTAAGCCTAAAGATACATCGCAATTCTACAATGAAGACAGAGATGAAGTTGGCCTATTAGCACAAGATGCGACAAATTCCATACAAACTGCCTGCACAGTTACTCCTCCCCCTCAAAGTACCTTGGGCATAGATAATCTTTCACTGACTGCACTGATTAGAGGGCAAGCAAGCACCGAGAATGCAGTAAAGTCGGTGTCTGAGATGTTAAGAGAAGAGCAGAGAGGAGAAGAAGCATCAATCCAAAAAATACTACTTACCATACTAAATGAGATCAGAGACTTCAAAGCATCTAAGGCGGTGGAGATAGCTCAGCTGCATGAAAGACTGGCAAGACTGGATGAGAAAACATCAAACACACCGAAGAGATTGGAAGAGGCCGAAACTCGTATCTCAGATTTGGAGGACAAATTCTTTGCTGTAAATCAAGACATGGTAGCCTTGAGTAGAAGTAAAGGTCAAGTAGAGCAGAAACTCCAGGACTTGGAAAACTATAACCGTCGGTCAAACTTACCATTAGTGGGAATCCCAGAAGGATCAGAAATGGAAGTGGTTGAATGTGCTGGATCATTACTTAGGAAAATAATGCCAGATCTCCCAGGGGACTTGACAATAACTAGGACCCATAGGATCCCAGCACAGAAGCAACCAAATGCGAAGTATCCATGTACAATATTATTGAATTTCTCTGGCTGCAGAATAAAGGAAACAATTTTAAGTACAGCTATTGCAAGAAGATCCTTTTCCACGACATAGATTCAGCAGTTCAGAATATTCTCCGACATGTCTGCGGCTTCTGCACGCAGGCAGAAAGATTTTATTAAGATGATCGATTAATTCAAAGGAAGAGGAGCACAAGCAGCAATTGTGCAGGAATCGAAACTTAAAGTACTGGCTAAAGGGAAATTCTATATTTTTTCATTCATGAAGCTAATTACTCCTTACAGAGCTGTCTGAGGGGTGGGCATGAGATGCCCCATCTCTTTTAGGCCTAAACAGAGGGCCGAGGAGAGGGCAGAAAACAGTAAATTAATTCAGAATTTTGTTTGCTTTAGTGGTGGGCAGGGGTGAATCAAAGGGTGCATAGGGATGCAACAAAATGGCATCCAACAAAAGGGAAGGAAGGAGGGAATAGTGGGCAATTCCGTCCTTCGAGGGATGGGGAAGGGGGGAAGTGGAAGAGGCGAAGCATTTACAAAAAAGAGAGTTTGCATGTGTACGCTCTAAGAAATCAATCTTTGAGTTCAAATGTTATTAGTTTAGCAGGTGCCATTATGAAACAGAAAATGGAATAAGAGCTAAATTAGATAGGAAGACCTACGCTGCCTGGGTTTCTTTCCGGGTAAAACTTGATGCTTTTTTGGATATCGTAGGATGATTCAGGTCATTGGTAATCTTTGCAGGTTATCTATCAATCAGTTATTTAGAAACACATTTAGAAACCTCTACCTGCAATATAAAATTATATATGGTTATAATATACCATTCGGCAACAGGTTTGCAAATTTCCTAAAGAATGCAGGCATGATTCGGCATTACAGAGCTGAGCCAGTAGGTCTGACCCACTTTAGTGATAGCTCTAGCGAGAACTTATACATAAGCAATTTTTTTCCTATTTGCACATTTTTGGGGCACTTTAGGGTATGTTATTTTTTAAGGACTCAACACAGATTTGATCAGACAGAGTACGAAGCATTTTATACAGGCCTGAGAGATTCTGAATATAATTCAGCACCAAGCAATACAGGAACCATAGTGGTTTATTATAGATTCCTGCGCTTCAAGAATTCTAAACAAACACCACCTGCTATAGCACAAAGCACTTTATACAGCCATAAGCTAGATCTGATTTATGTGAGCACATGACACTTTAGGTATCATAAGTACTGTGTGCACAAGCACTTTAGATACTCTGCTGCTAGGGAATCTAATATATAGATATTTTATATCAAGTGGTTTTTTAGATATTTGGGCTTTATCGGAGGGGGTGTTGTTGCATGGTAGTACTTGTCACTTTATATATTTTAGGTATCATAAAAGTTGTTGCTATTTATTTTGTATTTGCTGCATTTTAGACTTTTGTCCCCTACAGCTTTTATGGATCGTTATTAACATCTGGTATTTCAAACACTGCAAGTACTGTATGTGTCGGTGTATTTTGTATGTTAGCATATGTCACCTTATATATTCTAGGTACTGTAAGTGCTACTGCTATCTATTGCTACCTATTTTTCTTGCTGTACTTTAGACCTCTGTTTGTTACAGATGTTATTGTTTCATATCAGCAAGTGTCACTTTAAACACCCTAGGTACTGTATGCTTCACTGTTATCAATATGCAATTTTTGCATTGTCTTTATGCAAATACATATTTTACACTGTACGATAGCACTACAAAGCACAAAGCTACTTGTCATTGAGATTTATAGGGTATGGAAGTGGTGTTTATTTGGACAGCTTGCAAAATCACTAGCCAACGTTTTATATAGCAAATATGAATAAGGACATTACAGTTCTCTCTCTTAATGTTAATGGCCTGAATAACAAACGAAAGGCTCAGGCAATTGAAGGCTGGCTTAGAAGCCATAACCTGGATGCCATTTTTTTACAGGAAACTTATTTCCGGTCTGCATCTGACGCAAGTAAAATATTTCAGAAATGGGCTAACTTCCAATGTTCAGCTAATGTAGGGTGTGCGCAGAAGGGAGTTGGAATCTATATAGGGAAACGTGTACACTTCCAAGTAAAAAACACACAGTTAGATCCGAATGGCAGGTGGGCTCTTGTACATGGAATTTTAAATCAGTCAAGCCTCACTCTGGCCACAATCTACGCCCCAGTCTTGGACAATCCTCAGCCCCTGTTACAGCTGAAACAGGTGCTTTCATGTTTCCCTGGTCCTATCATATTGGGGGGGATTTTAATTTCCTTCAAGAACCTTTAGTAGATTCCTCTAAGAAGGCTCAAAAGAAAAACAAGCCCCAGGTAGCTATTGCCCTGGCTAGCTGTAAAAATTCCTTCGATTTGCTAGATCAATGGCGTTGTCAATATCCGGGAAAGCAGACCTCCGGGATAGATTTTTTTCTGATCACCCATGGCCTTAGAGTTAACACATATGGTCACACCCCAAATGCACTTTCAGACCATGCCTTAATTAAGACAGAAATAGGGGGAGTAGGCATAAGGGTGAAAACACCCACAAGATGGTATCTTAATAAACTCAATTTGGAAAATGAGAGCTGGTGTACGGAAATAGCCAATGAGATTAAAACTTTTTTTCTTTACAACGCGGGCTCAGCACCAATGAATATAGTCTGGGATGCATTCAAGGCTACCTTATGGGGAATAATCACATCTAAACAAATCCCGCAACAAAAGGCTAAAAAGGAAGAAAGGCTAAAAATTGAGACGCGCTATGCGCAGGCAAATAACGATCATATGAAGTACAGTAATTATAGAACTAAACAGGAGTTGCTACAAGCGAAATCGCAGATGCAGGAGTTCTATTATCAACTGGGGGACTGATTAAGTAGGACACATCTCCAAAAGGCATATGAGGAGAGCGAGTATACTGGGAAGCTATTGTCATGGCAGGCAAAGAGAAGCAGGTAAAGAATAGAATTGAAAGCATCTGGTATGAGTGATCCAAAACACAATTAATAGACACTAAAGATATTGGAGATGCCTTTTTGTCACATTGCAGGGGAATCTATCAGTCAGATATACAAACCTCACCCGAACTCATTATAGGTTTCCTAGATAAAATGTTGATCCCTTCACTTAATAGTGATATTAGACAATCTTTATTAAATGAATTTTCTATTGAAGAAGTTGAACTGGTAATTGGATCATTAGATAACTGTAAAGTGACTGGGGAGGACGGGCTACCAGCAGAATTATATAAAAGATTAGCCCCAACTCATAACATACAAGTGTTAAAATTAGCTAACCATCTATTGAAAGGAGGAGAAGCCCTGGCCTCTTTCCACATAGCAGTAGTAGTCAGCGTTTTGAAGAAAGACAAAGATAGACAAAACGTCAATTCTTATAGACCCATCAGTCTTCTTAACGTTGACTATAAGATTTTAAAAAACTTGTCGCAAAGAGGCGTAACAGAATTGTAGGATCTCTTATTCACGCAGACCAATGTGGATTTGTGGCTGGGAGACAGCTCTCGACAAACACAAAATATTTTATAGAAGCTCTGGATTACTTCAACAAGAACAGAATTGAAGCTCAGGTATGGCTTTTAGATGCTGAGAAAGCCTTTGATTTAGTTACCTGGGACTGTTTTTTTATTATTCTTGAAAAGTTCAGTTTTCCAGAAGGTTTTATACAATTAATAAGAAAACTCTATAAAGGCTCACAGGCGCAAATATTAATTAACTCAATAAATGTAGGCTCCTGTCAAATAAATCAGGGAACAAGACAAGGCTGTCCCCTTTCCCCTATCTTATTTGCCATCTTTATTGAACCTCTGGCAATAGCTACTAGACAAAAAATGGTATATACTACACCTCTACAAGGTATGATTAATACAAAACTTTATGTGGATGACATTGTTCTTTTTTTAAACATCAAGGACCATACCCAAGAAGAGATCCTAGGGATCTTTTCGCAATTCCAAGCAATAGGTGGATATAAAATAAATAAGACCAAGACAGAAATTATTCTATGCAACTGCTCTGTAGATACTCTACTGCCTAGTTTTAGACTAACATACAATCCACGTCCAAAGAGATACCTAGGGATATATGTGACAGAAAAAGTGGAGGTGCTGTTCCAGCTGAATTATATTCCCCGGTACAAAAAGTAAAGTACCTTTTAGCGCGATAGAACCAACTACCATTATCTATCTTAGGACGAGTAGCACTTATCCGAATGTCTATTTTACCACTGTTTAATTTTTTATTTTCAGTAGCTCCATGCGCCCTACAAATGTCTTTTTTTAAGGAAATAGATAGTCTGTTTTCATCTTTTTTGTGGGCTAACAGGACACAGAGATTAGCATAGGGCACCTTAAACTTTACGAAGGAAGATGGAGGGTTGTTCCTCCCAAACATAAGAGAATATTATTTTGCTAATTTTGCACACAACAAACATAGATTCTTTCCCCAATTCGACATTTTGGAAATAGATAATTTTTTATGAACAAAATCTTAATAGAATATAAAATTAAGGACCCAACAAGAATAGTGAAGGATCCTAAGAAAGTGTGGTACAAAGTACTCCAATGGATTCTTAAACAAAAAGATCAATTATTAGCCTTCTACAGGATCCCAAGAATAAATGATATGACGAGTTTGTCAGACCTTTATTTGTGGGAGGCTGAACTGCTGCAGCCCGCTGCAATGAGAAAGTGGGAGGAAAATGGATATAGGCAAATAAAAGACTTCCTTAACTCAGGTTCATGGAAAAAGTGGCCTGAGATAGAAATCAGCCTGCTCCATTCCAAGGACATGCTCAAATGGTCATACATTAAAATAAAGCACTTCCTAGAAAAAATTGATACAGGGACTTTGACAGCAAGTTCTGGAATAATTGAAGCTCTAGGAAATTCCGAAAAGTGGTCAGTAAGTGCTTGGATAAAAATCGTTAATGATGGTAAAACGCTCTCTAGCCATGAGAAAATGCAAGACAAATGGTGTAGAAAAGAAGGGATGCAGATCCCAAGAACATCTTGGAAGAGAATTAATAAACTTAACGCCACAGTAATTAGAGGAGCTAATTTTAAAAGAATGCAATTTTATTCAAAATGGTTACTTTATAGATGTCCTGCTTTTTTACATAGTGTATATCCCCAGTTAGAAAATAGATGTTTCCGATGCGCAAAAACGAGAGGGGGCACATGGTCACACATAGTCTGGAACTGCCCCAAAATAGAGAATTTATGTGAGGAAATTGAAAAATATCTTAGAAGCACCATTGACCAATCTATATCTATTGACAACTATATTGCAGTTCTGGGAAGTTCTCCAAATCTAACGTTGAATAATACACAAGATGAATGCCTATATATATATCTGCTCTAGTGGCAAGATCTTTAATCCTACAAAATTGACGTACTAAAAATGTACCTTCGTTCCAAGCATTGAGAGCAAAGCTGTGTAAAGTCAAAGAATTAGAAAGGCGCTATGCATTAAGAACGGGATCTCTTAGGAAGTTTGAGAAATGTTGGGAACCCATAGGAAATTAATGGTTTGTAAAATTGGTTTAATATAAATGTAAATGTTTAGTTGTTTAACTTAATCCAATTCTAAATATATGAGCACATGTCACTTTATATAATATTTATTTGTCTATTATGGAATGAGGAAGTGTGAAATATCTGATTATTTATATATGGAAATTTCTTTACTTTCAAATCATATTAAGTCTATTGTTTATGGTAGAATGTATCTAAGAATTCTTGAAGAGTTGCTAAAATGTAATATTGAATACAAATGCACATTGCACTTTATATTGTTTTTTTTATGTATAAGTATCTATAATGTACCATGATCCGAACTCTCAATAATGTTTTTATTTTTTAATGGTTGAGGTGGCTGGCCAGAGTCAAGGAGTCAGTGGCTTTCTACAGCAGTTTGCCTGGCAACATGAAAGATGTTTTGTCACTAACTGAGTTACAACATGCAAATGAACAGCTTAATTGATCGGATGGTGAATTCAGATTATTACTTAGTAGAATGTAGAGGGTTAAAGAGGAAAACCTGGCATGGTCTTCTTTCCTTCCACTGAACACAAATAACTAATATGAATCAAAGTGTCAAAATAATGCAAATTGTTGTCAATGGACCACTCATTAATGGCTAAAAGAATTAATGCCAGATGGCACATTTATTTTCATTGTGGTAAGGCTGGACATTTTCAAAAGAAATAGCCACCAAATCAAAAACACAACAGCTGTGGAACTCCATACCTGAAGAGCAGATGTAGAATGAGTATAGGCGTATTATACATGGAAATGCCAGTAATCTCCAAAAGTCAGTAGCATATCCCACTCTGGAAACCATTTTACACTTCTCCCAAAACCCATGCATGTGTTCACGATTTATTCAGGAATAACTTGTAACTTCATGGATGCTAAGTTTGCTTGTTCCATCAATTCCCAGTTTATGAAAGTTCAGGAAAACTGATTGCTAGATCTTTCATATCCCACAAACCATACGACAGCAGATATCTGTTTGTAATTTGTAACCATGATCACTTAGAAACACTTGGATATGCTATCTTAATGCCCCTTGATTTACAGTAGTGGTATATAAGCCTTGACTGACATTAACTAATCCTTCGTGTGAGTGGAGAACACAAACAGTTGCAAATGGGTTCTACCCACGTCCAGATTTTTTTGATCGTCCAGCCTTGCGACTTTATTGTGGATGAGTCTTGTTAACTAAGTGTAATTCCCAGTACCTTCATAGTAAATTGGACTGTGGGTGTTTACCACCAGTGTCAGGCTTTTAAGATAAGGCTACTTCGACACAGCTAGGGTAAGGGGCGCTTGGCTGGTTATACATGACCAATGCAACACAATACTTTAGTGATAGTAATGCTTTCATTTAAACAAGGTTACTGATTTCATTGATATTATGGTGTGTTTAACATATGTTTATTGGACTTTTAATGGAATGACCTTGATAAAGCTCATAAGCTTGCTACATATATTGATGGGTAAACAACCTTTACAACGCAACTTTTACAACGCACTACCATTACAACGAAACTGTTACAACGCAAGTGGATTTACAACGCATGCCATTACAACGCAAGTCTTTACATCGACTTGCGCTAGATGGCGTGCTAACATTACAAATAGTGTAGTTTACTATCCCAACACCTTCCCTACTGTTAAGTGGACTGGAGTTGGAATAGTAAATTACACTTTTCTAATGTTAGCACGCCATCTAGCGCAAGTCGATGTAAAGACTTGCGTTGTAATGGCATAGCGTTGTAAATCCACTTGCGTTGTAAAAGTTTCGTTGTAACAGCACACGCTGTAACAGCACGCGTTGTAACGTCATACATCCATATTGATGTGGTGACCTTTGACAAAGACAATAGGCTTTCCTTATATATTGATATGGTGAACCCTTGACAAAAATACCAGGCTTGCTTGCTTTTTATTATTGTTGTGATAACTCCTGACAAAGCCAATAGGCCTGCTTTATTTAAAGTGATATCCCATATATCGTGATGTTCTATCTTGTAAATGTGGGGATTTGCTTTCATTTTGGGGGTCATGGCCCATTAGGGGTCAAATGTGATTTCAGAATGTCACCAAAGGTTTTTCTATCAGCTCAATGTATATATTGTAAATTAATGCAAAGTTTTAATAATGTTTGTGTAATAATTGTACTTTTCCTATTAAAAGATAAAGCACTGACAGGACAATGATTTGTTGAGTGTTATTATTGCATGGCAGCAACTGGTGATTATTAGCCCACACCACCTCCACTGAGTAGGCCTTGGAGTCGGACTGCTCTGCTTCTCTACCCTGAGAGAATCAAGTGCTTCAATGGGGTGCTTGGTTCTCAGTGAGGAGACAATTGTGAACCCATTACTTGCTCAAGCCCCACATTCCGCACAACTAATATCCCAAATTCTTACACAAACTATTTGTGTTTGCTTTAAGTTCTGTCACCAATTGTTCTAGGGTCTCCATCATCGAAGCTCAACATTTTCCAGCTCCAGCTGACCACTGTAGTGTGCAGTGTCTTTTTACAGCTGGTGGGACTTTACTGCATTTTCCTACATTGTGCTCTATACTTGGACTTAGTAACTTTTCTGGCACTTTAAATCATCCAGTAGAAAAAGTCTGGGACAAAAAGCTCTGCAGGGCTTCACAAGGTTGCATTCCTGATTTCCGCAGTCCCACTAGAACCTCAAATTTTGCTCCGAAAATGTCTCAGTTGGATGATCCAGTATATCACACCCGTCAATGGCAGGTCTTTCTCATGTTGCCTCAGCACCTTGTCACAATTTGTAATCCCAAGTTTTCTGAAAGTGCATAAATTCTGTGAAGATCTAAATGCCCCAACCATTAAAGAATTTTTTCTGGCATCAAAGCCACATTCCCACTATGGAAACTGGCCTCTCCTTCCTTCTCAGGGCCATAGCCAAACATCCCATCCCATTGGGGTTGTTGCTTTCTTTTTCCACTGTACCCTATTCTCTTTCATTTCCCCATCGACCAGGGGAGGCCACTTCATTAAGCATTTAATTAGATTCTGGTGAAATCTATCTAATGCTGGCATAAATAGTGTAATTTCAGTAATTTTTCAGTACTCTTGTTACAAGAAACTCCAAAAACTAAGCTATCATACCACATCACATAATTATGTGAATTTTGGGTAAAATAATTACTGCAAGTGCACTGTTCACAGTAAAAATGTGCCCTCAATACATAGGAACCACACAAACCATAGAGTGCAAGTGGCTGTTGTTTGTTGTGCTTTTTTTCACTTTTTTCAGTGCAAAATGTATCCTGTGTCCAAATTGGAATTGAGGGTTCATTTTACCTCTAAAATAAAGCACCTGTGCTAGTCTTGCATTTCACATAATTACACGTAATTTTGCTGACATTTCACAAACGAGCGCTAAAGAAAGTTAAGTGAATTTCAGGATAATGTTCAGAGATTTGAGTTAAAGAGGAAGCAAGGATCCCAAGTCTCATCCTTTCCAGAGGTTCCAAGCCGCCTTCATAGCTTCCAGGGGGTGGTATGATATCCAGGCATTCAGTGCTCTGAGATATAATGGTAGCACAGCAATGGTAGGTTTTGAACCTAACCCCACTAACTTCCTATTCTTGGTCCTTTCGAACTTTTAGGTTTAAATCTTGGTATTGGTTTTGACATTAAGAAGAACAATACAAAAAACTCTCACCTACATTCACTGGCAGGTGAGGAACAGTAAGGGAAAAGGGAGGAAACTAGTGAGAATAGACAAAGAGGAGGGAACAATAGGGAGGGAATGAATTACCTATCTAGTAGAGATGATGGGCTTCAAAATAGAAATGAGGCATATCACTTAGCTAGAAACTAAAGTAAGTGCCATATCAGTGGTGTGGATAGTCACTCGGTAACTTGGTCTGTGGGTATAAGGTGGAGGATGCGTAAGTAAGCTGGGCGTGTCAATTCTGAGAATTCTTGGGACAGGAACTTCAGACAGGGTCCCCTCATCTTTTTTAATTGTGGCAGCTTCTGCTCTACTGAGGCTGTTAGCTTCTCCATGGCTAGGAGATACCAGATTTTGTGGAGCCAGTCTGTGGGGTTGGGTATTTTAGCTGTAACCCAATGTGCCAGGAACACTTGTTCGGCAGTGCATAGAGCCAGAGTGATGGCTCATCCAGTAATGGATTTCAAGGGATAGGCCAGGGCATTCAGAAGACCCAGCAGAATGTAGCTCGGAAATCTATGGAGTTCAGTGTTATACATATGGTCAATTAAAGCAAGGACCTCAGTCCATTATTACTGACGCTTCAGACACTGACAAAGAAGGTGGGTTAAAGTCCCTACTTTGTCACAGCCCCCTAGCAGTGTGGGTCTCCTTTCCTCTTCCACTGAGCTGTTTACGCAGGGGTATAGTACCAATAGTGGACTATTTTAAGGAGTTTTTCTTTGCCTAAGGTGCTATGCGCTGAAGAGTGGGCTCACTTTTGAATTACTGACCACTCCTTGGAAGTGAAGGGACATTCACACTCTTTCTCCCAGCTCAACTGTGGCCAGGATTTGAAGGGTGAGAAAAACATAGTGAGAAGCTATTTCTCAAATGGTAAGAGTGTACGGCAAGTGTGAAGGCGGATGGAGGGCTGAGTGAGTCAGTGTTGAATGGCTAAGTACTGCAAGTGAGCAGCGGACAAAATGATATAATTGCCCTGGGTTTGAGCAAAGTCCAGTGGCTCCATTTGATCAAATAAATCACCTATCCTTTTGCAATTGGCTTGTTGCCATTGTGTGTAGCTGGAGTTCTAGTATGTGGGGGTGAATCTGGATTTTTAATGATTGGTGCTAGTGAGGAGATGGGAGTGGATAAGTGCTTCGAGATCTGCACCCTGTCCCAGGTTCCTATTGTCACCCTAAGAACAGGCAAGATATATATCCCTTGTGGTTTGTGTTGTTTGGGCAGCCAAGGCAATTTCCAAATATGAATGCCTGCAACTGTTTGCTCAATAAAGCACCAGTGCTTTTCCAAGAGTGGCCTATTCTATTTGACTACATACCGAAGTTGTGCAGCTTAATCATCCCGTGTGAGGTGGCAGATCCTGAGGCCACCCTCCTCCAGGAATAAATAGGCCTGATGCTTAGCCGTGCGAACTCTCTTACCCATCCAAATAGAGTCTTCTATAAGATGTTGCAGTTTATTCATCACTTGTGGAGGGGGTTGTAGAGGTAGTGTCTGCATAACATGTAAAATCTTAGGTAATAGGGTAATCTTAACAGCAGCGAGTCACCCAAGCCATAAAAGCATGTGGCCTTTCCAAGTCTGTAAGTCTCATCATGTTTTTGATAGAAGGGTGCCATAATTGCTACCTGCGGTCTGTGCCGGTTTAGAGTGGATTTAGATTCCTAAGTATATTACGCCCTGTTGAGCGCATGAGAAGGGGAAGAGGTGTTTAAGTGTGGGTCGGTCAGCAGCTGGAACTGTCAGATTGAGGATCTGCAACTTCTGTAGATTTACTTCATACCCAGAGGCTTTCTCCAAATCAGCCAGTTCCTCCATTAGCAGGGCCAGAGACTTGAGGGGGTGCAACAAGGCTACCATGATATCATCCTCGTAAAGGTTGAGCTAATGTTCCCTTCCACCCATGGTGATACATGGTATTGTAGAATTCCTACAAATACGTTTCACTGGGGATCCATATATAGGGTGAAAAGTAGCCGGATGGGGGGCAGCCCTGTGTGGTGCTGTGAGTAATGTCAGAGAGGGAGGACATCAAGCCTTTAACTTGTACAGTCGCTTGGGGACCCATATAGCTACACCCAAATCAGCAGCGGAACCGCTCAGCAGGGCTCACCTTCTGAAGGCCGAGAACAAATAAGCCCAATGTACCCAGTCAAATGCTTTCTCAGCATCTACAGACAGTAGTAGCACAGGAATCTGGGTACGTTGAGTTATCTAAGAGGTTACACAGGTGTTTAGTATTGGCACTACAGTTCCTTTTGGGTATGAACCCAGCTTGACTGGGGTCTATCAAACACTGCATGTATGGGGCAGTCGGTTCACCAATATGGTAGTATAAATCTTTGTGTCAACATTTTTTTTTAAACATTATTTATTATAATACAAGGGACATCCAGCAGTGTGCAAATGTGCCCACACTGCACAACAATAAGATGACAAGTAATATGCAGTTGTTTTTTAATCCCCACCCAACACCTCCACCCCAAACCCAGAAAACAAAAGACAGACCATGTAAGGCACAATAATACATTTGCAACACAGATAAGAGCAGTGTAGATTGATCAGTCTTACAGATAACATTCAGCCCATGTAACCAAATTATCCAAAGGCCCTTAAGACATGTCCAGGTGTTCCAGCAGGTACGTGGTAAGTGGCACACAAAAATCTTTAGGCCTAGAAGCCATTGGGAGCTCCTTAGCATATGCCTCCATTTGTTCTTTGCAATACACAAGGTTTCTAATCCACTTCCCCATGGTGGGCACCGTCTTAGCGCTCCAATGCATTGCAACAGCGCGTTTAGCAAACAGAGTAGATATAGCAACAATGTGTCTATTGCATGGTTTAACCTTCTTCAGTAGCCCTAGCAGACTAATTTTTGACAATCCTATCAAGTGTCATATCTGTGAGAGCCTTCACAACATGCTGCCAGAAGCTAAATATCTCGACACAAACCCGCGCCAGGTGTATAAAGTTAGCCCCCTCCTGCCCACACCTAGTGCATCTCGCATCCTCCCGCAGTCCAAATTTCAACAATTGTGCAGGGGTGTAATACAGTTGATGCAAAGACTTAAAATGAATAACGCGAAGATTACAATTGGCTGTCAAACACCCAGTCAGTTTACAGTAGGACTCCCAGTTTTGCCAGGACAGATGAGCATTAAGCACATTGTTCCATTCATCGAACGAGGAGGAGCCAGACCAGTCATTTTCCCTTTGGGAGGCATTTTATAATCTGGTGATCAGCCCTCTACTCCCCCCCGCTAAAACCACCTGTAGCACTTTCAGCACCTTTGGCTCCTGAGGGAACTCAGGGTATAAAGTACGCACTGCCAGGTGCAGTATAATGTATGTGAAACCGTGCATTGCTTTGTACATTTGACTGCCCTGAAAATCAGCCAAGGATAAGAATGCCCCATTCTGATACATGTCCCCAAGTTTAGTAACCCATGCATTTTGCACAGTCTCAGGATCCCTGTCCACCCAGACCCCCAAGTACTTCACAGGGTCCGTTGACCAGGAGAGCGGATACTCCAGGGCATCTCTTGAGTGCAATCCGTCAATGGGAAGACCGTGGACCTTGCCCAAATTATTCCTAGCCCTGAATGCATCTAAAACAGCACATATTCTCGTGATAGGGATGTTAGATGCATGGCCGGCTCACGGACGTATAACAACATGTCATCCGCATACAGCGAAATAGCCAGCCGACGCTGCCAGAACCCCAGAGCGGCATCAGTATGTATTTATCGGATCTTACACACCAGCAGGTTGAGAGCCAAGGAAAAGAGCATCGGGGAGAGGGGCAACCCTGCCTGGTGCCCCTGCAGAATGAAAATGTACCTAATACCCACCCATTAACTCACAACCTGGTGACTAGGCCTGTATACAAGAGATGCACTCACTTTAAGAAAAACTGCGGCATTCCCATTCTTGGCAATACGACAAACATATACACCCATTGTAGCAAGTCAAAGGCTTTCGCCACATCCAGCAGTACTGCCACTGCTGGGAGCGCAGGATCTAGTGGGTGTAGCACAGCAAAAATGGCTCGAAGATTATGCGCGGTCTATCGCTTGGGGACAAATCCTGACTGGACCGGGAGGATCAAATTCAGGATCAATGGTTAGCAATGATTTTTGCCAGAGTTTTAGTGTTGATATTTGTTAGGGACAGTGGTCTATATGACTCACGCTTATTTTAAACTTTATATGGCTTTAGAAGTGTGACAATCAGGGCTTCCCTGAGGGTTGGGGGTAGTATACCAGTCTCGTAGGCCTCGGCAAAAACCTTCAGCAATCATGGAGCCGGGACCTCAATATATGCCTTGTAAAATTCACTGGGTAGACCATCGAGACGCAGTTTGGCCAGAACCAGAAGCACCCTACCCTGATCAACAGCTTTATACTTAATTAAAGTGAATGGGGTACCTTTCTTAACCAGAATCAGCATTCCTCTAGAATAGGAGGAAAATGATGTTGCTGCATGCAACACAGCCCAGCGAGCATCACATTTTGCTCTGTATGCTTAGTGAGATGTGTCTCTTGAAGAAACGCGACTTACACATCCTGCCTATGTAAAAACGCTAGCACATTGCAGATCTTTTTGGGGTTATTAAGCCCCCGTACATTCCACGTTATTAGCTTAACAGTGCCACCCGGACCAGTAGAAACCCATCATATTTGCACAATCCCACATCATAAAGTATCTTGATAGGACCATAGTGTTAAGAAGTACACTTCATCTACATCATACTATGTCTGCCAAATCGCCCGCTCCCCCCACAAGGCACCTCCAACTTTCTAAAGACATCCCAATGAAATACAAACAATCCCCCAGGTCCAACTTAACCCAAAGAATTGGTCAGGGTACACCCATTAGGGAACACAAGAATGCATATAGCCTCCTGATTAGGGGGTAGGTGGCCAGACTTTTCCATAGTGTCGAAATGTTATCCCATGCAGTGTTCGAAGCCCCAGAGGCCACGGCTAACTCGCCCTCTTGCAGCACTCCCATGAGGCAACAAGTCACGGACCCAAGATGAGGTCTCCTCGGAACAGGATATTACTCATAAAATTGATCTGATCCAGCGTATATACCACCCCACCACAAACACCAGAGCGGACAGGTGGCAATATTTAGGCCCCCAGCCATAAACTTACAGTTTGCATACACAGATAGAGTCTAACTGTTCTTCTTCATCTGGATCAGTAGCAGTTTCATGGAAACGCTTTTTCAATGACTTTGCATGTTCCATGGTGGCCCCCGGGTTGCTGAAGTTCTAGGAGACGCCAATAGGCCAATCCTTAGACGTGCAGGGTAAAGCATAGCATATGGGATTTCCTCCGCCTGCAGCAGCTTTTTGGCAGGTATAAACTCCCTTCTAGCAGCCTGGTCTGCTGTGGTGAAATCCGGGAAAAATGCCACTACATCCCCCGATAGGTGATGTAACCTTTTTCTCGTGCCAGGCAGAGGATCGTGTCACAATCTCTGTGGTTTACCAACTGCACAATTATGAGGCACAGCAACGCTCTGGGGATCGAGTGGGCCGCCAGAGAGCAGTGGGTATGCTTCACTATCAACATGGGAGACAACACCAAAAATATCTATGAGCATCCGCTCCACATAAATCTCCATTTTCCCAATGTTGGTTGACTCCGGTAGGCCTGTGATCCTCAGGTTGTTTCTCCTGGATCTCGCCTTCAAGTACTCATTCTTCGCTTGAATAACTGCCAGCACTTTTTCCATATCCAGGGTTTTATCGGAGACAGTTCGCAGATCGTCTTCAGCCGTGGAGACACATTGCTCAACTTTTACCAGCACTGTGCCCTGTTTGTCGAGCTTCGCCAACATATGATCCATGCGTAGGTTTAGTGCATCAATCTTTACATCAATCGAATGCAGGCTGTGCTGCATCACCAGGAGCGTATGCTCCAGAGTCGGGGCAGTGTCCGATGGAGCTTCCACCTCAGAGTCCGAGGTTTGTTTATGCTGTGATCTGCCTGACTTGCGCATTTCAAACTTGAGGCAGGATTGCGTCTTGTCAGGTGTGCCCATTTTATCCAGCTCACCCTTGGCAATAGCAGTCACCACTCACCTACAACCTGCCCAGCGTAGAGGCCCCTCTCAGTGGCACAAGCCGCTTAGTTTGCACTATTGCTGTGGGATATGTATACAAATAACTTCACCGCTCAAGGCCACCACTGTACCTCTATATTGTCACAGGCATCCACAGCAACAGGCCAATACAATATTCAGCATAGCATCAGGGCGCATATCCTCCAGGGCGGCACTCAAGTGCGCATCAGGATCCGTTATAGGCTCTGCCATGGGCTCAGGTGCAACTTTCTAGACTCTCCGGCATCGGAAGCAGCCAAAATTGTCCAGGGCACTGGCACCAGGTGAGCCACCTCATTTCTTCCGCCTTGTTGTTTTTTCGCATCCTCTCCACCCGTAAGCAAAATATCATCTCACCACTCTGCTCTCAGGGCTGCAAACATCGTTGATCTGCCCAAGGCTCATTGATAGCACAGCGCCTCGTTGGATGTGGCTATCTGCCACGTCGGAATGCAGGATAGTGGATGGATTTTAAAACTGCCGGCAGAGCTGCTCTAATTCGCAGCCATCTTGCCGTGCCCTCTCTAGTCCCCCCCCCCCCTTTGTGTCAACATTTAGGAAAGTAATTGGCCAGTAGGATGAGCAATGAAAAGGGTCTTTACCGGGCTTAGACCACACTGTTATGGATGCTAGCTTTATAGTGTCTGCAAGAGAGCCTGTAGTGCTGAAGGAGTTAAATAATTGTGTAAGTATGGGAGCCAGGGAAGTTGCAAATAATTTGTAAAACTCTGAGGTGTAATTGTCCTGTCCTGGAGCTGTACCCGATTGGAAATGAGAAATCGCTGCCTGCACCTCATCTATTTGAATATCTTTATCTAAATGAGAGGCACCCTGCCTGGTCAAGTGTTCCATGTCGACCTGTTCTAACTATGAGGAAGAGTCTTCCTCTTTCAGTTCCTCAGCGGAACATAAAGTGGCATAGAAGCTCTCTCAAGTCTGGGAATTAGCTCATCTTGAACTAGCCAAGTGCCTTGAGGCCCCTCAATTTCAGTCACCCATTGTCTAACAACTTGAGCCCATAAACGAGGCACCAGAAGGCGTGCTGCCTTGTTACCTCCTACATAATATTTCTGTTGGTGTGCCGGAGGGCATATCCTGCCCTATCAATGTCTAGAGAGCTGAACTGTTGGCTTACTGCATTGAATTGGCAGCGTGTCCAGGGCCGGCTTTAGCGCTGGTGGCGCCTGGTGCGACATTCATTTTTGGCGTCCCCACACCCAGTGATCGCCTCCTCGAATTCTCTTACTTCCACAGGGCAAAAGCGCCCTCATCTCCCCAATCATGAATTATTGCTAAACACATAGTCTGCCCTGAGGTCAGCACCCCCTCCACCGGTCAGCGCCCAGTGTGGCCGCACCAGCCGGCCCTGAGCGTGTCCTACGTGAGCTCAAATGTTTGTGTGCCTCTTCTAGCTCCTTAACCTTCCCCTCCTAACTCTCCTGTCCCAGTTTAGGAGTGCTGCCAATGCGATCAGCCGACCTGGCACCACTGCCTTCAAGGTGTCCCTCAGTAGTGCTAGTATGTGTCAGGGTTATCATTGATATTTAGAATAGTTGCTCATCACTCGTTTTATCGCCGTGATATGCTCTTCATATCCTAAGAGCCTATGATTAAGGCGCCAAGTACGGTGCTGAGGGGTTTGGTCTGGCAAGTGATGGTGATATTCAGCAGGGTGTGATCCAAAAGTGCTGTTGCACCAATATTGATTGATGTGGTGGAAGCCAGTAAATGGTGTGTCATAAGGTAAAGATTTAACCTGGCCTGTGTTTTATGTGTGGTTGAGTAGAATGTGTATTCCCTCTCTGTGGGATGACGTTTGCGCCATACATCTGTGAGCCCATGCATTCCTGGTTGCTTCAGACTCTGTGTAGAAAACGTACCCCTTTGTCCCACCTGCTTTATGGACCTATCCAGGCTGGCATTAGAGACCAGGTTATAATCCCTCCAGTCAGGACCTCGGTATCTGTAGTAGCCATCACCCGGTCCAGTGCATCAAGTATGAATGTTTCTTGGTGGTCCTTTGGTGCATATAAAGTGGCCAGCATAAATGTATAAGTGTGCAAGGTAACAGTCTGCCAGGGACTTCAGCTTGCGCCTGAATAACCTTGCCTGGGAAATGAGAGCCTAAGAGAATTCGCCACTCCTGCCTTTTTCCCTGTGCCAGAGGGGAAGTATTGACGATTAAATCATCGGGAATGTAAGCATCTCCATTGTGCCTCAAGGAGATGCTCCCAAATGTTCAAGATGGTGTGGTGCGATTGTGCCACAGTGGCCCCACCGAAATTAAAGCCACAGTCAATTAGGGCACCTGTCTCAAACAAGTTATACAGAGGTCCTCTTGCGTAGGTGGGTGGTTCAGGGCACCTAGAGATTGAGGGTCAACAAATGTCCAGTATCTGAGACAGCGCCTGGGGCAGTTATAAATAATGGGGGTATACCTAATGGAGCGTTGTGCCATCAGTGGGGAGAGCAGGGGTGCCCACCTCTCACCTTCTGTTATTGGTTGGCAGAGCTCGAATACTGTTCCACGGGACACCTCTCCACAGTGCTTTGGACAGGCCCTGCAATCATTCGGTCTCAATCTGCCCCTCCAGCTGCGCCCACACTGCCTTGTAAGCTCAACGCTGGTATGCTGCATGTGATGGCTGTGCCAGTGACAATAAGAGCCAGGTTCAACACGCTGAACACCCACCGTGGCGTTCAGTGGGCCCAAACTCGGCCTTTGGGGTTGGCTTGCACCCTTCTGCCGTCTCCAAGGCCTAGTGTGCCGCCCGCTCGTCTTCTGTCAGCCGCTGAGCTGCAGCAGACCTCCTCCCGCAGCGTAGTCCTCGGCGGGGTAGTCGGTCCGATGCGGGAATGCTCACATGGCGATGAGGCAGCGCACCGTGCATTGCTCCACGATGCAGAACAGGCTCCTCTTTAGTCAGCCCGGAATGGCCACCATATTGGATTCTGCAGGCCGAGATGTGTGGCAGCAGGAGTGCAGAATCTACGTATCAGGCTGACCCCGGTTGTAATAGGGCCTCTCCCTTCGGTCCCACAGTTCTCCCACAGTCGTTCGGGGGCTGTACAGCAATCGGGATTCACAGATTCTGTGAAGCGAAACTACCACTCGGGCGTCATCTTGGACATGCCCCCTCTTCCCAACTTTCAGCATTATATCTAACATATGGATAAAGTATTGCCCAAAGACACTATTTTAGGAATTTAAAAAATGGTGCATGGTTATATCCGTTGCTGTGGCTGCCAAGCCTCCTCATGGATTTATGCATTAAAATGCATTAAAATGAGGTACCCCCTTCTTCCAGCCAGTGGAAAATCTAACCAAGAAGATCTTGTCTCTCTGTCCCTTCCTCTGTGAGACTAGCCTATTTGGCTACGGGAAGACCATCATCAAAAGCAAGTGGCTCAGATATTTCCTTGTATGTAAATAGTCTTCTATAACAGAGAACACATTTGAGACGTTTAATTTGGCATGCACCGCTTCACCATTTTTGAAACATCATCAAGTGGATCTGTCCCTTTAAATATAAAAATTGCTGTGGTGTTGATGTGACGCCTGTGATTTCACAAACAGGTCACGCAAACTCTGAAATACACCTTGTAGAAAAGGACATAATTTTGTCGTGACCCCCATTTTTTCCTGACAAGTCTTGTTTTGGTGTAATTAGCCCTCTGAGTGCTATGCTACTGTTCACAGTAGGATAGCACCAGTGCTTTCCCTCTAAAACATGCACAGTGCATTGGAGTTGTCTAATTGGGTTACTTAACTTCCCTGTGAGGGCATGCTGGATGGCCCCAAAAAATCACCTATGACATGGGAGTTGACTTATGTGGGCTGCAGTGTATGTGCATGACCCACATATATGACAAAAATATGCTCTGCTTGGGTTGCAGTTTAACAGCAGTGCAGTTATACTTCGAAGAAAAAGTGTATTTGCCATGTAGGAAAATCTATTTTTATATATTAATAACCATCCATAAAGTATGCCTTGAGAGCCCCCAGGGCTTGGTGCTTAAGTTATATAAAAGTGGCACACTGCATATAGGAAATTGTTAAGGATGTGTGCAATTCAAGCAATATGCTTTTGCATGCATACGTGAAATTTTGGCACAATTACATGAAACTGTACAAAATGCAAATCCATTTTTAAGGGCCGTATGTGCAAAGCATTTTTCCAGTTGCAAACAGCCCACTTCATAGATACGGGTTGTTTCCAGCCTGAAAAATGCTTTTACAAATGGACAAAAAAATGCAATGTAACTTGTTACCAAATTGCAATTTGCATTTGCAACTCGGTATTTGGAAGAGGCGTGTTTTGGGTTTCTCTTTCCAAATACCAAATCGGTATTGTGTGTATTACTGTTTGCGACGAATTTCTGTTGTAAATCAGTCAGTAATACTTTACCACCATAAGTGGTGGTAACTCTTTTGGAAAGTGGGATGGGTCCCCTGGGGATCTCTTCTCATTTGAGAATGTTGATAAAATATTTTTTGAGAGCAGGCAGTGGTCCCTACTCTTAAAAAATGTAACTTCAAAGTAGATTTTTTTCTTTTTGAACACGTCCTGTTTTCCTTTAAGAAAAATGGGTTGCATTTAAAAAAGCGATCACATAGTTGTCTGCTGACCTCAGCAGACCACAATCCCTGGGATGGCTGCTAATCCTAATGGGCCATAATTTGCGACCTACCTCATTAATATTCATGAGGTATGTCAATTTGCGACCTACTATGAAATAGTATTTGGGACTAAAAGTACTTCGTACATTAGGAATACGGATTTTCTAATTGTAATTCTGAAATAAACGCAATTAGGAAATCGGCATTCCAAATGTTTGTACATTTAGTCATAAATGCTGTATTTTAGTGAAAAATGCATTATTTGATGCAAGAATGCATTTCGTGCAAGTAAAGTCAAAAAATAAAAAAATAAAAGAACAGCAGAGAATTTTGCACATAATGGTATTTAATTTTGCCAAATAGCATAATGAAATAATTCAAGGAATTAAGCATAACAAGCGTAACACAAAATGACTAAAATTACATGAATAACACTAGCTTAATGTAAATTTCCCTTATACCCTCACGCTGACTAAACAGATGTTTTCAGCACGCAGGACCACATATGCATAGGATAAGATAGGCACCTTATCACCTCCTCCATGACCATTCCTGGACCTTGGAATACCACATCTAAAGCAGAAGGCCTTGCTGGAAGAAATAAAACACAAGGACTCTGGATGACCCCTACTGGCACCAAGTGACCAGATCCTGGGACACCTAAATCAGCAGGACGTCTGACTTCAAGATGGCCCTGCTGATAACATAAGTCTGGACCTTGTACAAGACATGGTTAGAGAGAGATCAGATCAGGGGCCTAGAAACCTTCTCTGAGGTCCTGAGTGTTGTAGACATGACCAGGAGGCCTTCACCAGCAGTAGAATGACATGAGAATGTTGGACTTGGCCCTTTTTTCAGGGTCTTGCCAGAACTTTTTGTGTTCCTCCTGTATTTGTTTTGACCTGTTGTTGGTGGTTTTATGACCCTGGGCAATTTGTCACTGATGATCACTGCTAAAATGCGTGTGCTCTCTATGGTAAACTTGGTAAGATTGGTCTATACCTGTTTGGCATATTTAATTTACCTATCAGTCCCTTGTACAGTGGTATCCCATATACCCAGGGCCAGTAAATTAAATGCTACTGGTGGACTTGCAGCGTTACCTGTGCCACCCACCAAAGTAGCCTTTCAAACCTGTCTCAAGGCTCTGCCACTGCAGAGACTGCACACGCAGTTTACTGCTGCTGTGGCATGGTATGTAAAGTGTTACCACATCTGTAACTTCCCTTTTACTACATATCAGTCACCCCTAAGGTAGGCCCTAGCTAGCACTATGGTCAGGGTGCAGTGTAGGTAAAAGATAGGACAATTGCCTTTACTGTGTGGCATTTCCTGGTAGTGACAAACAGCCTATTTGGTTTCTCACTGCTGTGAGGCTACCCCCTCATAAGGATGCATTGGGGATTTCCTGATATGTGCTTCAGTGGTAACTCCTGACATGAGAGGAGTAGCTCGACCATGTTTGGTATATTTGGAATAGTAGTGTTAAATCCTGCTTATTGCTGCAAGCAGATTTACTATTACTATTTCAGAAATCCCACTTTTAGAAGTCAGCATTTCTGTGTGGCTGCCTGATGTGTATTGACCGTCTGGTTCTGATTGACTGGAGGCAAGGGTTGTGCATTCACTCCAACCAGTCCCTGGGGGGGGGGGGTTGAGGTGTGTCCTGCCCTACCTGGGTGATTCAGTGCTAGGCTGAATAGACCCTGGCTGAATTTAGAGTAGGGGGAGGAGTAGCACCTGCACCTGAATAGGGCTCTGCCTGCCTTCCACAATGAGGGCTCCGCCCCCCTGTTTTGTGTCTGGGGCTAAGGCTTACACTAACAATGGAGTTTGTTGTGCACTTGTTAAGATATTTTAAAGTGCCCCCAGAACTGGTTTGGACTGGGCTCAGTGCCCTCTGCCAGGGGAGAACAAAGACATGTGTAAAATAACCAAAGCCTTTTACCACTCCAAGGCTTTGGTCATTTTACAGCTCGGCATGGAGAGCACTGTGTTAATCTCATGCTTAAAGACTTTGCTGTAGAAATGGTAAAAGACCTGATCCCTTTTTATCTCGACGTGGATGGCACTGTGCTAATCCTATGCTTAAAGACTTTGATAGAAAAGCAGATATTTGAGGTGAGCAAATTTAGAGTGTCGTTGGTGTTGAGAGTGCTCTATACAGGAGCTGCTTTCCACCTAAACTTGAGAACTACCCAAAGTTCTCTTCTTATTTTTGGCATAATTTATTCATCACTCTATGTCTGAAAGGGTTTTGAGATATATATATATATATGTCTATACATTTCTGATGATAGAACAACATCTTAAAGTCATAACTTTAGGTAGGCCTACTGAAAACTATCATTCACGATCTGTATTATATTTGAGACATTAGTCAATATATTCTGTCTGCCGCATTTTATACAAATTTTCACACATAGGGTGAGTTAGTAGTTTTTTACACATGGTTTTAGAAATTTTTAGCACCAATATAACATTTTGCACTAGCTCATGCACTTTAAGCTAATAGGCTTACATGGAATTGTTTGTATCAATTGTACTGTTTTTGCAAAATTTGCACCTATCTGATATGTTAACAATAACTGTTAATATTAGGTTTCAACATCTAGGTACTTATACCGAAATGTAGTACATCAATGATTTTTTTAGTTTTTATGAATACTTCAGTTTTAACTATCAGTTTTTAAAGATTTTAGCAAAATTTCCGTACAGATGAAATTTGATTGGTTGTGATAATTCTACGACCAACCACAGGGAATTTTAAGTAAGGCAACCAGTTATGGTATTTTACCTGGACAAATGTATTTTAACAGAATTTTTTTGCTGAGTTCCTCTAACAACCATTGAATCTGTCATTCATTTCCATGATTCTGAGCCTATGCACTTGTCACTTTAAGGAAACACTGGTTGAGCAGTAGAAATAAAGAGAAAAAAATGGTATAAAAAAACCACCTACCTGACAGAGCGTGTCATGTGATCAAAGCCCTTGACGGGCTGAAACGCGTCAGGGCTGTAGAGGACGGCGAGCAATAAAGAACAATCTTGCTGCACTACTTTGTGGTCCGTGCTCCGTTCTTTTGAAATTAATTCGGTGGTTTGACAGAGTTAACACTGATATATAGACATATATATGTCTCTCTCTCTCTCTCTCTCTATATATATATATATATATATATAAAAAAGAAAGTTCAGGGAACAAGAAAAACGCACACTCGGAGGTTCTGCTCGTATTCTTTACTGAGCTATCGTTACGCGTTTCGACACAGCAGTGTCTTGGTCACACGATATCAACAAAGTTTTCAAACAAACATATAAGCACACAAAAAGAGAAGAGGTACTACCATTTCCTGTGAATTACATGTTACAACTGGTCGCCATTTTGGAATGGGTTCGAAGCTCGATCTGATAACGAGATACATGCGTGGTGAGTCAATAAACCAACAGATCTATACAGAACATGATGTAAAACAAAATGTATCAAAGTATTTGTGCATACATGATTGCATATATCACAAGTAGTGTCCTAAGGTCTAAATTGCTCAAAATACGATATAATTGAATTTGCCAATCTTTATCGATTCCAACACCCATGCTGCCAGACCAAAGCTGTAACAGCTGTACATTCTGGTACAGAAACAAATGCCAGTCGGACTAGTGCCATGAAACGTACGTGCACGTGGGTGTCGTGTGGGCATGTTCAGAGATTCTGGAGCTGTCCAGGCTCTATACCAATTAATGGTGAAATTACAGAATGACTAACCGACTAGTGCAGCGTCATTTACTCTGCATACTAGTGATGCAAAAGGGTGTCAAGTGAACTTTCCCAGTCTCGGTGCTTGATGATGTTTAAAGAGGACTAGTGCCTATTCTCAAGCAGCTCCATACCAGGATACAGCCTAATAACAAGGTCGAGGTTGGAGACAGTAGTACTCATATCCAAAAGCTATAAAGTGCTGCGAGTGAGGGAAACGGCAGTGTTGGCAGTCCCATAAGTCTATATGTGTAAGGATATTGTAATAGTATTGTGCAAACAAAAAATACAGAACAGTGGATAACGCAAGTGCAGTTCTTATCTTATTGGGCGTGTTGTGGCATCTGCGTGAAGAAAAGGGTAGGGAACCGGTGCAGTATCCATAAGACGTGAGTGGTCCCTTCCTTTCCTCCTAGGAAAATTGAAAGAACAAAAACAAAAAACAAATTACTGATAGCCCAATTATGCATATATACATATTTACACAATTCGCGTTACACTCTCAACAGTCTAAAATTATTCTGGTCGCCAATATTTAACATGAAGAGTTACAGCATAGACACGGCAAACAAGGACAAGTAAAGATAGGCACACAAATTCAGTCAGCATGTAGGTGCGTTGCCAGTTCCTCATCAAGATTATGCCCTCCCGGGAACTTGGTCTCTAATTCCATAATCCATTTGGATTCCCTTTTCCTGAGGGCTAGCTCTCTGTTACCTCCTCTTCTTGACATGTTGACCTGTTCTATGGCAAAATACTTGAGAAGAGACTGGTTGGATTGGTGCTTGTCTTGGAAATGTCGTGCAATCGGATAGTTGTGATCTAAGTTCGAGATGGCTCTAAGGTGTTCCAGTATTCGCTTTTTAACCATGCATGTGGTACTCCCGACATACCGGAGTTTGCACGGACATTCCAAAATATACACAACAAAATTGGTGCTACACGTGAGGAACTGTGTTATGATTTTCTTCTGACCTAATTGTGTAGTCTCAAATTCTTTCATCATGTGACTGAATTTGCATGCCTTGCAATGGCCACATGGATAGAAACCTTTCAAATTGAATGGGTTTCTATTGGGGTTTTCCGTGATGTCTCCTCTAACTAGGGTGTCCTTCAAGTTTCTCCCTCTCTTGTAGGTAATCAGGGGTCTGTCACTGATATTATTGCCAATTATAGAATCTGCTTTCAAGATTCTCCAATTCTTGGTCAGGATTTTTTGTACATATTTAGATTCCTGATTAAATGTAGTTATAATCCTAACCGGTGTTTCCTCCTGGTCATCGGTGGCAGAGTACTCGAGGGCTTGAGATCTACTGATATGTCTGATCTTGTCCTTGGCCTTCGTGAGTACCCATTCAGGGTACCCGCGTTCTCGGAATCTACCTACCATGATGTTCTGTTCTTGCTGGAAATCGTCATCAGTGCTACAATTCCTCCTTGCTCTGAGTAGCTCCCCAAATGGAATACTCCATTTTAGTGGTTCAGGGTGGGCACTGTGGGCATGTAGCAGGCTATTGCCGGAAGTTTCCTTCCGGTGCAAGCTTGATACCATCCTGCCGTTCTGGATTGTGATAAGAGTATCAAGGAATTCAATTCTGTTGTCACTTATACTGGAAGTAAGCTGTATGTTGTAATTGTTGTTGTTCAACCTATCTATGAATTCCCTGGCTTCTTCTTCACTGCCCTTCCAAATGACGAACAGGTCGTCAATGTATCTCAACCATACTGCCACCTTCTTGAAATCAGAGTCCATGGTCTTGTCCCTGCGTAACTCCTCCTCCCATTTGCCCAGGAAGAGGTTCGCAAAACTAGGTGCGAAGCACGTTCCCATAGCCGTGCCTCGCACCTGATTGTACAGTTCCCCATTGAACAGAAAGATGTTATTAACAAGGCATAATTCCATCATGTCTGCAAGCATGTTGGTATGCTCAAGGTAGCAGATGTTTCTTGCCTGGAGGAAGTGTAAACAAGCCTCAATGCCCTGGGTGTGGTTAATTATGGTATAAAGGGAACTCACATCCAGGGCCATGAGTAAGTAACCCTCCACCCATGCAATGTCAGCGATTTTATTCAGGAAATCCTTTGTATCCCTGACCATCTACCACTCTGCATAGCTCGCGCTGCACTAGCGCTGTGTTTTTAACTACTGTCCCGTTTTGTATCTTGGGTTTGTTTTTTGTTGCTGCACTTACCCCTGCTTTTAATTGCATTACCTCGAGCTGCTGCCTGTTTGTAGCGCGTGCCCTCTGGCCCCTTACTGCATTTAAAAAGCGCTCCTAGCGCCTCTAAGCACCACCACTTTGGTGGGTCCGGGATCCGGGGATCGATCTTGGGTGCCATTTTGGCTTGGGGCATCATTCTCAGCGGCGGACGCCATCTTGGAGCGGTCTCGCGCGCATAGGGTGACGGGAGAGCCTACTTAAGGCGGCTCCTTGTGGGGCGGTGTCCCTGACCATCTACCACTCTGCATAGCTCGCGCTGCACTAGCGCTGTGTTTTTAACTACTGTCCCGTTTTGTATCTTGGGTTTGTTTTTTGTTGCTGCACTTACCCCTGCTTTTAATTGCATTACCTCGAGCTGCTGCCTGTTTGTAGCGTGTGCCCTCTGGCCCCTTACTGCATTTAAAAAGCGCTCCTAGCGCCTCTAAGCACCACCACTTTGGTGGGTCCGGGATCCGGGGATCGATCTTGGGTGCCATTTTGGCTTGGGGCATCATTCTCAGCGGCGGACGCCATCTTGGAGCGGTCTCGCGCGCATAGGGTGACGGGAGAGCCTACTTAAGGCGGCTCCTTGTGGGGCGGTGTCCCTGACCATCTACCACTCTGCATAGCTCGCGCTGCACTAGCGCTGTGTTTTTAACTACTGTCCCGTTTTGTATCTTGGGTTTGTTTTTTGTTGCTGCACTTACCCCTGCTTTTAATTGCATCACCTCGAGCTGCTGCCCGTTTGTAGCGCGTGCCCTCTGGCCCCTTACTGCATTTAAAAAGCGCTCCTAGCGCCTCTAAGCACCACCACTTTGGTGGGTCCGGGATCCGGGGATCGATCTTGGGTGCCATTTTGGCTTGGGGCATCATTCTCAGCGGCGGACGCCATCTTGGAGCGGTCTCGCGCGCATAGGGTGACGGGAGAGCCTATTTAAAGTCGCCTTCTCCGCGCAGCGGTACGCGCAGGTGGTAGCCCTCGCTTAGCCTGAGTCGTGCCGGAGTCCTGCCCGTCTGCGCCCGTCAGCGTTCCGGAGGCGTTTGAGGCGACGGGCAGGACGCGACCTTTCGGCTCGAGTTAGCTTGCTTTTCGAGCACCATGCTACACTACTCGGGTCCGGAACTTCGGTCTTGGCAGTACACTAATGGTTTCTGCCGGACGGTTTTTCCTGCTCGCCACAAGGGCAAGCATTGCTGCCCGGAGTGTGGCTGGCGCCCGCAGAAACATCTTGGCGATGTGCCACAGAAGCCGGCGGTTTGCGCTAAACATCTGGGCCTACTGCTCAACACTCGATCTCTGGGCCGGCACGCTCTGGATGTTTTTGATTTGCTAGAGTCAGAAAAACCCCTGTTCCTAATGCTCACTGAGACGTGGCTCGGCGAGGCGTCCAACCCAGACATTGCCACTGCTATCCCGCCCGAGTATAACATCTTCAGGCAGGATAGGCCGAAGGGGCGTGGAGGTGGTGTGGCATTAATAGTTAACAAAAGGGTCACTTGCACCATCATTCCCTCGGACGCGATCAAGGATTGCGAATCCCTTGCCTTTGCCATTGTCCTTTCACCACACCAATCGGTGAAGGGTCTTCTAGTCTATCGGCCGCCAGGGCCCTTGGGCTCTTTTTTTGAAGAGTTCCAGTCGGTGACCTCTTCTTTGTTACTTACATCAGAACATTGCATTGTCGCCGGGGATTTCAACGTCCATATGGACGTGGAAACGGATCCCGATGCGATGAAAATGTTGGAGGTCACAGCCCCTATGGGCCTGGTTCCTTATCATGTTGGGCCGACCCATGAGAAGGGACATACCCTGGATTTGACCTTCTCTACGATCCCAATAGAGATGTTGGCCCCCACCCAGGTGCTTTGGTCTGACCACAGGCTGGTGAGATTTTATCTCTCAGATGCTGGGAAGCCTGCCGGTGTCCCCCGGCAGACTTCAGGGGGATTCAGGCCACTTCACCGGATTACTCCGGAATTGTTGGCACAGTCCTGCGCTGATCATCCCTGTGCCTTAACCGGGAACTTAGAGGAGGATGTGGAGCGTCTGCAGGTCTGGCTCTCAGAGAGGCTCAATGAGCTTGCTCCTCTGAGGCCCCTCCGCAAACCCGAAAAAGGTGCCTCTGCCCCTTGGTTTACGGAAGCATTGGCGGCCTCTCGTCGGCAATGCAAGGTAGCGGAAAGAGCTTGGCGCGTGAAATACGACGCGACGGCGAAACTCGCCTACAGGTCTCTGGCGAAAGCGTACCATCGGAACATTCTCGCGGAGAAGAAGGCTTATTTTGCTAGAAAAATTGAAGCCGCTTCCAATTCCTGTAGGGAGCTTTTCGCCATTGTGCGGGAGTTTACAGCCTCTCGCGCAGCGCCCGCCCAGACCCCCCCTCCTGCGTCCTGGGTCAGGGCGATTGCGGACTTTTTCACCTCCAAGATCCAGCGGATCCAGGACTCCTTCCTTGTGTTGGATCCTGAGGTATCAGGTCGGGCGGAGAATGCCGCTGCTATCCGACTGAACGCCGGTGTGGCCTTGGCAGCTTTCCCTCCTCTCTCGCTGACAGCTTCATTTGACCTGATGGTGGGACTGAAGTCAGGTTCCCCTCGGGATGCCTGCCCCGCAAAATTCCTGGCTAAAATGGCAGCTGTCATTAATCCACTTGTGAACCCCCTGTTGAACTGTTCTCTTGCACAGGGTGTGGTTCCCCAGTCCTGGAAGCAGGCAATGATTATTCCCCTGCTTAAAAAGCCTGGTCTGGATGTGGAGGTGTTAGCGAATTATAGACCTATTTCGCTTCTGCCGGCTTTGGCGAAGGTCATTGAAAAGCACGTGCATAAGGTGCTTGCCGATTACTTGGAGGCCCACGACCTACTGCACCCTACCCAGTCGGGTTTTCGCGCCAATCTTAGCACCGAAACAGCCCTCCTGGAAGTCTCGGAGGCGATAAAGGAGGTGTTGGATTCGGGTGGGAGAGCGATGCTGGTGATGTTAGACCTGTCGGCGGCCTTTGACACCGTCCCTCATGAGGGTCTGCTTGCTAGACTCTCAGAGATTGGTCTTCGAGGGACGGTGCTCCAGTGGTTTCGATCTTTCCTAGCAGGCCGTCGACAATCGGTCTGGGCTTCTGCTTGCTCCGCCGAGATGTCGCCATTGGGTGTCGGAGTTCCTCAGGGCTCTGTCCTGAGCCCAACTCTATTTAATATCTTCATGACCCCTCTGGCGGCCCTGGCGGAGTCTTTCGGGGCCCAGACCATCTCTTACGCTGATGACACCCAGCTCCTTTTTACCTGTGAGAGGGGTGCAGACTTCGATGGAGGTAGGATCCAGGGTTGTCTTGAGGCTGTGTTTCAGTGGTTCCATCATAACAGCCTCAAGTGCAACTCGGATAAATCCGAGGTCCTCTTCTTTGGGTGCAGCTCGGACCCGGATTGGAAAGTGTGGTGGCCTGAGAACATGTTTCCACCAGCAAGTTCGTCCCAGGTAGCGAAAAACCTTGGGATTAAGATCGACAATGGCCTCGCACTACGCTCGCAGGTAATCGGTCTCACAGGGACCTGCTTTGGCTTACTCCGGATGCTCCGCAAGTTCCTTCCCTTGTTATCGGAGGAACACAGGAAGATCACGGTGCAGGCGATGATAGGCTCGAGAATAGACTATTCCAACGTTCTCTATCTCGGCCTGCCAGAATACCTGCTTCAACGATTACAGGTTGTTCAGAATTCGGCAGCACGTGCTATTTTTGGACTATCTCGCCGTGCCAGAGCCTCGGGCCTTTTGGAGGCTCTGCACTGGCTTCCTGTCCGGAAGCGGATAGTTTTTAAATCTCTCACCCTGGCACACAAAGCCTTGCACACATCTGGAGCAAAATATCTTCAGAAAAGGCTGTCTTTTTATCGTCCTGCCAGATCGCTTAGGTCTGAAGCCTTGTTTTTTGCGGTAGTGCCCCGCGTGAAGAGAGCTCGCATTGGTGGCCGCTCCTTTAAATTTTTAGCGCCTCAGCTGTGGAATAAATTGCCTGTGTCCCTGCGCAGCACTACCAACCTGTTGGCCTTTAGGAAGGGGCTTAAAACTTGGCTTTTCACTTCTTAGTTTCAGGTCCTATCAGGTCTCTTCTCTTTCTGTTTCTGTTCATTTTTTCTGTTGTGTTTTGCGATTAGCGTGCAATTTAAAGCGTCGGGACACTCTTTCGAGTAGCCGCACGCTATACAAAAACCTGTTTAACATAACATAACATAACATACGATGGTAAATGGATTACATATTCTCTTAGAAAAAAATCCACATACTTGGATACATTCTCGTTGACATTCCCCAAAGATGACACAATTGGTCTCCCTGGTGGCACCTCGGGGTTTTTGTGTACCTTCGGAAGAAGGTACAAGATGGGTAATTTGGGAAAATCTTTTTTAAGATAACAGTATTCCTGCCACGAAATGAGCCCATCCTTTTGCCAATTCATCAGTTACTCCCATGTTGATGTTATGCTACAATTATAGACATCAGAAGTACATTTGCAGTAAAAATTTACATCAGACAATTGTTTCATCGCTTCCTTAATGTACATGCTTTTATCCCATAGGACAATATTGCCCCCTTTATCAGAAGGTCTAATTACCAAGCTTTTATCCTGGGCTAGAGAGAGGATAAAGGTTCTCTGTTGTTTAGATAGGTTGGAATCTTTGTGGACAAGTGTGGCTATTTTATGTTTATGTGTAATCATTTCCTTGGTGACTACGTCATAAAAAGTGTCTATGGAATCATGTGGCAAAGTTGGGAAAAAGGTTGACTTAGGTCTGAATGTGGTGTGCGCAGCTCTGTGAGTGTTAATGCTGTCCTGTAAATCCACCTCTTGAGAATCCCCAGTATCTGTTATTGGGTCCGCCAGTGCATACATGGTTTCCAAGACATCAGCATCACCCACATTAAGATTGGCTTGGGACCAAGTGGTAGTTTGCCCTCCGGTATTGTCAGGTGGTCTAGTATTTTTCAGGATATGCCACTTTTTTAGCTTGAGTTTCCTTATGAATTTAAAAATATCCACCCTGGTGTTAGCATAATTATATAGTTCAGTAGGGCAAAAAGTCAGGCCAAGGCACAATGTAGTTTTTTCCATGGGTGTTAAAAATCTCGAGGATAGATTTATAATAGTTTTGTTTACCGTTTGATCATCCATAGTTACACTGCTCTCTTCTGGCCTCCTCTTGCGGTTCCCACGAGTGCCTTGCTTGTTTCTCCTTTGTTTGAGCCTGAGTCTCCTCTGTTTGGACCGCCTCTGCCTCTTCCTCTTCCTCGTCCTTGTCCCCGACCACGGCCCTGTCCTCTCTTCGGTGTAGTTGATTGGAGATTTTCCTTTTGTCGCCTTGTCCTCATAACCCGGAATTCGTCTAAAAAAGACGCTGGTTTGCTTGTTATTTCAACTTCAGAGGAAGTGCTCGCTGTGGTGTCTGATAGATCTCCGTCAGACTCGTCAGTTATTAATGTTTCCGTTGTTATTTGTGAGGGTGCAGGTACATTTCCTTGACTGTCCTGTTGTTTGTAGAGATGGTCGTATTTCTGGCTGTAAGTTAGTATACGTCCACTCTCATAATCGACACAGTCTCTGTGTAATTTCCTCTGCTTTCTTAGCTTAATATCCTCTTCATATCTTTTCAACCTGTTTGCCAGATCATTCTTGAATTTTTTGATGTCTTCCTGCTCAGTGTTTTTCTGGAAGTCTTCTTCAATTGATTCCAATTCTTTAACTATTTCTTCTCTATCCTCCCATGCGTATTTTATGAGAATCTGGAGCATTTTCTTGGAGCTTAAGGCTGAGTTGCCTGCCCATTCTTCAAGCATACGTGGATTTCTTGCTTCATGTGATGGCGTGATATATATACGCAGTCCACGTGGTATCATTTCTTTATCGACATAGTCTTGGAGGGAGACTGCCTCCCACCATTTAGATGCTTCCTGTTTTTTTAATTTCTCATATCTACGCATTTGGGTATTGAGTGAGTTAAGCTCAGGTTTATTGGTTGTGTCCTGTGCATGGCTCCCTTTACCTGGGGCTCTTGCGAACAATGCCTGTGCTTCTTTGCGCCTCTCGCTATCACTCTCCATGTTGTTCTGCAGTTTCTCTCAAAAGGCAGCACCCTTTGTGCAAAAAATCGTTGTGCGTGTTAGGAAACTATTGAAAAACAGTACAACATTTACTGTATGTTTTCCATCTGTGTCAGTTGTAAATACTGAGCAGACCTCCCCGCCTAAGCATAGGCAGTTCCTGATGCCCTCGGATTAGAATGCTGGAATATCGTAGGGAGTCGGGTTCTGTTCAACAGTGGCTATATTCCTTCGCCCCGATGCGTGTAAATAGCCTTATCACCGGAGGCAAGTACCGGACCCCTTGTGCCCGCGCCGAGAGGGTAACCAGTCGCGCACGTGGTGCCCGCCTACCACCCTCCCAGACCACGTACACCGGGACCCGGCTTACCTCCAGACAGTCCAGGCTCACGTTCTCCTCCCGATTCCTGCTGCAAAAGTACTTAATACTTCAAAAAGGCCGGCATGTCATCCCTCCGTATGCAAACAAACACCGTCAGGTCCTTCCGGGATGAAAACCCTTGTCAGGTGGTGCGTTGTCCGGCGAACCTACGGCCGGATAATCCAACAAAGTTCAGGGAACAAGAAAAACGCACACTCGGAGGTTCTGCTCGTATTCTTTACTGAGCTATCGTTACGCGTTTCGACACAGCAGTGTCTTGGTCACACGATATCAACAAAGTTTTCAAACAAACATATAAGCACACAAAAATAGAAGAGGTACTACCATTTCCTGTGAATTACATGTTACAACTGGTCGCCATTTTGGAATGGGTTCGAAGCTCGATCTGATAACGAGATACATGCGTGGTGAGTCAATAAACCAACAGATCTATACAGAACATGATGTAAAACAAAATGTATCAAAGTATTTGTGCATACATGATTGCATATATCACAAGTAGTGTCCTAAGGTCTAAATTGCTCAAAATACGATATAATTGAATTTGCCAATCTTTATCGATTCCAACACCCATGCTGCCAGACCAAAGCTGTAACAGCTGTACATTCTGGTACAGAAACAAATGCCAGTCGGACTAGTGCCATGAAACGTACGTGCACGTGGGTGTCGTGTGGGCATGTTCAGAGATTCTGGAGCTGTCCAGGCTCTATACCAATTAATGGTGAAATTACAGAATGACTAACCGACTAGTGCAGCGTCATTTACTCTGCATACTAGTGGAAAGTTCACTTGACACCCTTTTGCATCACTAGTATGCAGAGTAAATGACGCTGCACTAGTCGGTTAGTCATTCTGTAATTTCACCATTAATTGGTATAGAGCCTGGACAGCTCCAGAATCTCTGAACATGCCCACACGACACCCACGTGCACGTACGTTTCATGGCACTAGTCCGACTGGCATTTGTTTCTGTACCAGAATGTACAGCTGTTACAGCTGTGGTCTGGCAGCATGGGTGTTGGAATCGATAAAGATTGGCAAATTCAATTATATCGTATTTTGAGCAATTTAGACCTTAGGACACTACTTGTGATATATGCAATCATGTATGCACAAATACTTTGATACATTTTGTTTTACATCATGTTCTGTATAGATCTGTTGGTTTATTGACTCACCACGCATGTATCTCGTTATCAGATCGAGCTTCGAACCCATTCCAAAATGGCGACCAGTTGTAACATGTAATTCACAGGAAATGGTAGTACCTCTTCTATTTTTGTGTGCTTATATGTTTGTTTGAAAACTTTGTTGATATCGTGTGACCAAGACACTGCTGTGTCGAAACGCGTAACGATAGCTCAGTAAAGAATACGAGCAGAACCTCCGAGTGTGCGTTTTTCTTGTTCCCTGAACTTTGTTGGATTATCCGGCCGTAGGTTCGCCGGACAACGCACCACCTGACAAGGGTTTTCATCCCGGAAGGACCTGACGGTGTTTGTTTATATATATATATATATATATATATATATATATATATATATATTCTCCCTCGTTTGGCTCCGTGTAAGGCAATGGCGCTCTAACGACGGTGCGAACAGTGGAGCAGCAGAGCCCAGCCATTTTAATTTGAATCACAGCTTCTCGGAAGAGAAATTCCACTCGCACTCACGGGTTCAGATTGTATTAATTTATTTCAGCAACAAAGTCCATTACCAGCTCAAAAACCCAACGTTTCGGTCTGTCCTCAGACCTTGCTCATGGGTATATATATATATATACACATACACACACATACAGCCAGGTATGATGCGCCAACAAAGTTGTTTATTTCAAGGACAAGCACGCCATAACACATTTCAGCCGCAGGATCGGCTTTGATCACATGAAAGCGGCAGTGCCATACTGCTTGACTGTATATAGACCAGCAGAATAGAAAGCAGCAAGTCATTACAATAGGAATATTTGTTCAAAATAGCCAAACAATCCATTGTGTGTGTAATGAGAGCTCAAGGAACAATTTTTGCAAATGAAACATATACAGAGCAAATGCACCAAATTTCAAACATGAGCAGCAATCGACATGGTAAACATACCTATCTCTTTCCGCATATACCATTGAATGCTTTCACTTCAGTGCTAACAGTAGTGCTCGTAAACTAATGAAGCACATTGTGGGCTAACCTTAAAGCTTTGGAGATGGATAATCACATATATATTCATAAGCATAGTGAGTAAAAAGCACAGCAAATAATAATGCACCCTTTAAAGGCAACTTACAAAGTAACATTGATATATATGCAGACATGCAGTGCTGTATTTCAGATTCCAACTCGCAAAGGCATGAAAAAAACTGAATCAAAGACCAGAGGGAACAAATAATTCCTGATTATAAAAAGTAATGCAAATCCTCTTCCGTATTTAACCCATTGGGAGATTTGTAATCTAAGTTTAATATATACATTGATTCCAACCTTCTCAGAGCTTTGACACGATCTCCCCCTCTTTTGTTGTATGGTACAATATCTTTGACAGAATATGTCATTTGAGATACATTACTGATTTTGACTGGATTGTAAATGAAAGGGTGATACATATTCCCTAGTATTAATACCAATAGAGCATGGTCTGCATCTGGAACATTTGTAAAAACCCTTTTCTGCCAAAAAGCCAACCTGTGGCCCTGCTAATTTTAGGGCTTGTTCTCACTAAGATATCTCTCATCGAGGTTGTCCTGCAATATGCTATTTGTGGCCCTATTACTGACTCATATATAACTAAGTTTTTCTTGATGAGAGTGGTTAATTCATGCCCTGATTGCTTTAGGTAGTTATGTTATGTTATGTTAATTCGGATCTTTTATAGCGCAGGGCTACTCCGAAGAGTGTCCCGGCGCTTTGGCAAAAACCCGAGAAGTGAGGCCAGGGCAGATGGAAGCAAACAGAGGGTTACTGGGCAAAGAGCCAAGATTTCAGCTCCTTCCTGAAAGTCAATAAATTATTGGTTTTCCTCAAGGAGACAGGCAAAGAATTCCAGCATTGAGGCGCCAGAAAGCGAAAGGAACGACCTCCAATTCTAGTCAGTCTAATTGAAGGGACGGAGGCCATGGACAAAAATGAAGATCTCAGAGTTCTGCTAGGAGCATAGAAAGCCAAGCGCTTCCTGATATATTTGGGCCCTACCTGATGGAGTGCCTTAAAGGCAAGAGTTAATGCCTTAAAGGTAACCCTTTTAGACATAGGGAGCCAGTGCAGCTTTTTTAGTAGGTCAGATGCTCTCGCTCTCCGCTGGAGATCGTAAATGGCTCTAGCAGCGGAATTCTGCACAATCTGCAGACGTGAAAAGAGAAATTTTGGCAGTCCCACATAGAGCACATTCGCATAGTCAAGGCGAGAGCCTATCAGGGCCATCACAGTAATCTTTCTATGCTGCAAAGACAGCAGCGGAAGAAACTTGCGCAGCATCTTCAAGATGCCAAAACATTTTCCTGCAAGCCCGAGGATCTGAGATCTGAAGGAAAGATCATCATCAATCAGGACACCAAGATTTTTAGCCTTGGATGAAACATCTGCCGGTGGAAACATATCAGGGGGCCACCACGCCTTCCATCTGGGGTCAGGGGAACACCCAAAGAAGAGCAGTTCAGATTTATCGGAGTTACATTTGAGACTGTGCTGTTGGAACCAGTCAAAAACAGCCCCCAAACAATGTCTGATCCGAAGGCCGTCAAAGTCAGAGCCCTTAGCACAAGTAAAGAGAAGCTGGGTGTCATCAGCATAGGATATGATCTGGGCACCAAACGACTCCGCCACTGCCGCCAGAGGAGCCATATAGATATTAAAAAGGGTGGGGCTTAAGATGGAACCCTGAGGTACCCCAACCTCCAGTGGCGGCATCTCGGCGGAAAAAGGTGGCGCCCAGACCGTTTGCTGGCAGCCGGTCAGAAAAGACTTAAACTAGTTCAACACCGTTCCCCGCAAACCAATCTCCTGGAGTCTTAAAAGGAGACCGTCATGGGGGACAGTGTCGAAGGCCGCCGACAGATCCAACATTACCAGGATGGCCTTTCCTCCAGTGTCTAGTACATCCCTGATGGCATCGGTGATTTCCAGAAGAGCGGTCTTCGCGCTCATATTCGCACGAAAGCCCGATTGAGTGTCGTGCAAGATATTATTGCTCTCAATAAAGGTGGAAAGGGAGGCATGCACATGCTTCTCAACCACCTTTGCCAGAGCAGGGAGGAGGGAGATAGGCCTATAGTTGGAATGAATTAGTGGGTCCAAATTGGGCTTCTTAACTAACGGCAGGATCAGGGCGTGTTTCCAGGCTTGAGGAACAACTCCCGTGCTCAGGGACATATTGAGCACCGGGTTGAGCAAGAGGTTTAAGGCAGGTGGTATTCGCCCAAGACATTTAGCAGGGCAAGGGTCCTGCGGGGAGCCGGATTTCAGCTGAGTGAGGAGATCGAGTGAGGCTGAAGGAGATAGAGGTGTAAATTCAGAGAAAGAAGAACCTTCAACCACCCCAGATGGAAGCAGGGCCGGCCTAGTCTCAGGTGTCACTACGAGACACATAGGGGAAAAAGTATCCTGAATGGATTTAATTTTAGTGGAAAAGAAGATTGCGAGCTGATCAACCCAAATTTCGGTATGGGAATGAGAGGGCAAGATTGAAGTAGGGGAGACGAACTCCTTTACAATGCGAAAGATTTCTTTACTAGTATTCTCAGCATCGTCAATCCTTCTTTCAAAATAGGCTTTTTTTCCAGCCATAATGTGGCTGTGATAAAGCCTAATAGCTACCTTATATTTAGTTTTATCCATAGGATCATAAAGGCGACGCCATGCCCTTTCGGCTTTCTTGCACTCTCGTCGCATCTCACCGAGAGAGGGAGTAAACCATGGGGCAGAAACGCGCCCATAGAATTTGCTGGACGTTTTCCCAGGAGCTAACTCCTCAAATCTATCTTCAAGCCACCTCTGTAACAGATCCAGATCCTTTTCTAGACTACCGGATAGCTGACAAGGGTAGAGAGAAAGAGCATGTGTCAGCATTTCAGAGGATACCCGGTGAAATGCCCGTGTCGTCCCTCCCAAGGCGTCCATAGGTCTTATGGAAGTCTTAGTGGTAGAAAGGATATGAAAATGTATTAAATAGTGGTCAGACCACAATACCGGGGCCGGGGGGAGCGTGTTAATCAGTGTAGTAGAGAAAACTTGGTCTAGGATATGACCTTTGTTGTGTGTGGGAAGAAAGATGTACGGTGACAAACCCAGAGGGGCTGTAATATCCCACAATTTTACAACATCAGTATCACTGCGCATATCCATGTGGAGATTAAAATCTCCCAGCAGTATGCAGTGTTCAGATTTTAAGCAGAGTACGGAAAGCACAGCCTGCAATTCCTCGAAAAAAAGACCTAACGGTCCCGGAGCTCTGTATATTAAAAGGCCAACACAGGTTTGGTGAGGAGACAAGGAAAGAGTGAAACCGAGGGACTCACATCCCGTGATATTCTCAGTCGGAAAAGTCGCACAAGGAAAACGCTTGTCAACCACCATAGCCACCCCGCCACCTCTACCAGCAACCCTGTCTGACCTAATGATGATATAGTCCGTAGGAACGGCATTGGCCAGATCAGGGCCAGAGCTCTCCCCCAACCAGGTCTCTGTTAGAAAGAGGCCGAGCGGTGTAGACTCAGCTAGCAGGTTGTAGATATCCAAAGAATGTCTGCTAAGAGACCTGGTATTAAGGAGAAAGCATGGGTGGCGTGTGGGCTAAATTGCGGGAGTAGCTGCATTGGGTCCAGTCAGACGCCAGCCACATCCGGAGCAGCTCCTCTTAAGTGCCCTGCTACCGGGAAAGACGCAGCGGCAGTTAGCCGCCTTGCCTCGCAATGAGAGGAGTTCCGCAGAGGAGTAGAGACGCATGGTGACAGGAAGCAGAATACACCCGCAAAGAGGAAAAATGCCAGCATCCGCAATCGTCCGCAATCCGGGACGCTGACGGGCGCAGACGGGCTTTCCCTAGGCGCTCCTTCGGCGCGAAAGAGGCGCGCCCACCACGCGCGTCCGCTGCGCGGAAAACAAAACGCCTCTAACTTATAGTCGTGCAGGGTGGGTGGAAGGAGAGCCGCAAAGCTGGTCCGCCGACCGGCGTGCAAAAACTCCTCCCAAGATGGCCCCCGTTTCTATCCCCCAAATACCCAGCGGCACCTCGTATGCCAGACTGGAAAAAGGAAAGGGAAAGAAAAGCAAAGTCCCCCCGCGGCGCTGTTGCCACCCAGCACACGTGGAGAAGACGGGAAAAAGAGCAAAGGAAGCGTGAGAATGCACCCGGCTTTCCGCCTCAGGTGCAAAACAGAAAAGGGGTCAGTGGGAAGACACATTCAGGTACGGAACAAACACAGCCTAAGCTAGTTAAAAAAATACGCACACAATAGCGGTGCAAGCGCTAACAGTCAGCGCGATAGCAAAAATTAAAAATTACATAGCGCGCTGGCTCACAGCGTGAACTGCAATCAATTAAAACAAAAGGAAGCTCCGGTGATATATTAGGAGTGCCACGACACATCAAACCCCAAAAGCACTGCCTCAGGTTTACAGCATGGTAGGGTAGAACAAACTACCATTATAAGTTATAAGACTTGCTGATCCTGCTGCCTGTATTTTGATAGGATTTTTGAACAAAATATTTTCCCTTGTCAAGGTGTTAACTTTGTCGAGGGTAGTTTGCAATATTTTATCACCATATCCCCTTTGCTTGAATCTGCCCACAATTTCTTTCTGTCGTGCTGTTATGTCAGTTTGAAAGATGTAGTTGTGCTTGCCCCGCATCAATTAACCATATGGTATGCTGGCTATGAGATGCTTAGAGTGAAAACTAATTGCATGTAAAAGTGTGTTACCTGAGGTTTTCTTCCTGAAAGGTTTGATTTCTAGCTTCCAAGTTGTGACAAAGTCCTCCAAATTGAGAACATTTTATCTTGATCTCGACTGATTTTGCCAGTGAAATGCAAGTTTAAGTTGCTCACATTAATCAAATCTTTAAAGCGTCTGGTACTCTCCTTGATGCTCTTCCAATTACAAACCGTCTATATATTGTAGCCAAACAACCACACTTTCATCCCAGATAGCACAATGATCCCACCTGAGCACCTACTCTTCCCACCAGCCTATGTGGACAGCTGCATAGCTGGGAGAGAAGCAAATGCCCATCTTGGTCCTGCATATCTGGTGGTATAGACAGTTACCAAACAAGAAATAGATATTGTACAGACATTCTTTGATCGAGTTCATAAGCATTTGAGTGTGCACATGTAGTGTAAGTGGTCTGCTCCTCAGAAAGTGTTCTTCCGCCCTTAACCCCTCAGTGTGGCAAATACTTGTGTACAAAGATAAGACGTCCAGGGATATTAACTAAAAATCTCCTTTGCAAGGCAGGTCTTAATTGATTTTTAAGAAATCTCCAGTGTCTTTAATGAAAGAAGGCACATTTTTGGCAAGAGGCTGTATAAAATAATCTATATATTTCGAAATCTGTTCATGAAGTCCCCTAATGGCCGTTATTATAGGTCTCCATGCTGGCTTAAACGGATCCTTGTGGATTTCGGGTATAAGATACATCACGGGTATACTGGGATGATCATTCCATAGAAAATGATTTTGCTGTTGGGTTAGCAGACCATTATTGCATCATACCATGAGTTTCAATTTAACTTGCATTTTTAATTGTATCCATTGTTCCCACGTGCTTCTGGTGTAACACTCTTTCTCATTAAACTGATAATATGCCTCTTGCTTTTATGCATATACCGGCCAAAAGACAATATTATGCCCTTTGATTGAACTAGTTATGATAATGACTATAATTAAAACAAATGTAACTGCTAAATTTCACTGGTTTTGTATGAGTGCATTCTGAGCCTACAGATGCTCATTTGTATCTAAACTCAACTTCATGTCACCCACACCACACTAAACTGAGCATCATCTACAGCCAAGCACTCAGAATAAGACGCATCTGCAGCAATGAGGAAACCTGTAAAGACCATCTACAGGAGCTTGCTACATTATTTAAAAGGCAAGGCTATCCTCTGCATATCATACAGCAACAAATTGACAAGTCTTTGCAGTTACCCAGAGAAACACTTATTTGGAATACCAACGGCAGAAACAAAAGTGACAGAACTCCATTTGTGGTTGACTATTATCCATCAGCTCCCAACTACAGAAATAGAATGCAAAAAACATTTCTCTTACTGTCCACTTGTGAAAAATTGCAAAATGTTTTTCCAAAACCGCCAGTCATTGCTTATCGCAGAGCTCCAAATTTACAATCTGTTATTGTGAAAGCTGAACTCAAGCAAGTTGTAACAAATGCAGGGGTTCATTGCTGTGACAATAAAAGGTGCATCACATGGGAATACCTTTTGCAAACATCATCAGTAACTAGTTCTGTTACAAGAAGGACCTATGGAATAAGACAGCATCTTACATGTCGCTCAACATGCATTATTTATGTGATTCAGTGCCGATGGCAAAGCTGTAAAAAACAATATGTAGGCCAAACAGTGAATGACCACCATACACGATTCAGGAACCACATATCGGCAATAATTACTAAGAAAATTGACCAGCCTGTAGCCAATCATTTTAACCTTGTGGATCATTTACTATCAGATTTGAAGATTTTCTCCATGGAACATGTCTCAAAGGAAGAACTACTGGACTCCAGAGAAAACTTCAGGATGTACCGTTTAAAATCACTGCATCCAGATGGACTGAACATTACTGACAATACGACCTGATTACTGCATATCTCAAGAGCTCTCAGGACTGCATTGATTCCACATTCCAAATGGAATCTTCACTCATTATGCTTTTTGAAAATTCAGCTGTGTCATCTGTGCAGCCACTGAGCAAACCATCTTGTACTACCTGAGAAAGGCGGAAGCTGAAACGTTGTAGTGGAAATATATTTTTGTTCTTTGGTGAATCTATCTGTTTGAGTCACTTCTTTCTTGGATATATATATTCACTGAAAAAAACACCGGTTACAGGGACATTATAGTTAGTTGGAGATTTCACTTGTACAAAACCAGAGAAATTCAGCCATTATAGTTAGTTCAGCTAACTATAACTCACGCCCCAACAATGCTCTCCTGATGATGTCACATATTAAATCATTCATGATATGGTCAGTGACATCACTGATGACTCGTGTAGCTACTGACCAACCCATGCAGCAGACAGACTGATACAGACATTCACACAGTTTAGTCACTAACCCAATGTATTCAGTAAGACACATTTAATCACTCAATTATACAGTCAATAACACTCCTACTAAATCCTCCATCCAGACACTTATACACCCACTCATTCTTCAATACACCTTGGCATATATATAAAACATATTTAAACTTTACAGAAACACACAATCACTGGATGATGTCACCAGTGGTGTCATCAGTGATGTCATTTGAGATGTCATCAGTGATGTCATCAGTGATGTTAATGACCATGTCATGAATGATGTAATATGTGATGTCATCAGCAGTGAATTGCGGGGGCGCGAGTTATAGTTAGCTGAACTAACTATAAAGGCTGAATTTCTCTGGCTTTGTACGAGTGAAACGTCCAACTAACTATAATGTCCTTGGAACCTGCGGTTTTTTCAGTGAATTTTCAAGGTTTTTTAAATGCTAATTTTTAACTATACCGTGCCTGAAACCTATGGTTTTTTCAGTGAATTTCAAAGATTTTTTAAATGCTATTTTCTAAGTATAATTTTTAAAAAAATCCTATTTTTTTAATTATTATGATTTTTTAAAATTATTTTTTAGTTTGTAAAAGATAAATATTCATTAAAAAAAAATTGGAGTCGCACACTCATCGTGTATAAGGGTGGGCGTAGTTCGCGTAGTAGCACTTCGCGAAGCTACGCAAAGTGAAGTTCGCACTACGCGAGCTACGCTTAGCACTTCGCGAACTGCGTAGTAACATGTTCTCACTGTGCAAGATGTTGTTTTCAATGATTGCACAGTGCGGACAAGCAACCGGCACTGTGCAATCATTGAAAATGGCATCTTGCACAGTGCGAGCTGTAGTTTTCTGCTGCTCAAGTAGATTTTTACTCGAGCGGCAGCTTTCTCAACGCGAACTGGTAGTTTCTCATCGCGAGCGGTCGCGAGCATACGCGACCCCTCGCAATGAGAAACCTGACCTCCTCGCATTGGGAATCTCGCCGGGAGGTTTATTTTCCATGCTGGCGATCGCGAACAAGGAAAAAGTCTCGCCGGGATGTCATTTTGCTTGCTCGCGGTCGCCAACTTGACGTTGAGGACCGCGAGCAAGCAAAAAATGACCGCAGCACTACGCAACACTACGCTACGCGTGTTCGCACTGTGCTACGTGCAGTTCCCGTAGTGCGAAGTAGCGCGAACTTCGCAAACTACGTGAGCGTAGCGTAATGCTTCGCCCAGGCCTAATCGTGTACCCGTCTCGATTGGTGCGCGGATTCAAGCTGCCATTTTGGTAAAGTCGTGTAGGACGCATGCTTCGTAAGCGACAGGTGCATGAAATACGTCCCCACATAACGCACGGAGTTGCGGGCCTTGCGCTGGTTGAGCGACTCCGCCATGACTTTTTAGCTTCTAAATCTATATATATATATAACTTTTACATGTGTATTAAACCAAGAGATTTACTTTTTTATAAAAATTATATCTTTTTAAGTAGAATAAAGATAAATTACTAGTAAATATATTTTTTAGAATTCGTGATGGGTGCACGCGCGGTGCGTGCATGGTGAGCGAATTCAGGTGAGTTTTTCAAAGGAAGAATTTCATTGCTTCATAACTTTCATTCTGGAAGTTTCAAGACCCCATCCATATTTTATTCTACTTTGCAGAACCTCAGCAGAGAGACTGCAACTGTGATTTCTCTGTACTTTTTCTCAATTTTTTGGGTGTTTTTGAAAAACAGCAAGGACAAATGGCTTCTTCCACATTCCACCACAGGTTCATCCAGAGGAAGAAGATGATGAGCCAGAACCACTGAAGGAAAGGTTTGAAAGTGTTGTATGGGCTTACTTTTCCATCCCTCAAGGCAAAAAGAAAGTGAATGAACAGAAAGTTACATGCACTCTGTGCCAAAGTGTCCTGTCACGTGGGTCGGAAAAGAAGTATTCGTGTGGCACCTCATCCATGCTGAAACAACTGCAGACTATTCATCCAAGGGTGCTTGCACAAGAGCAACATCGTCATGCAATGGCGAAGCAGGCTGCAGGACAAGCCCAATCTGGAGGTGCAAGCACATCATCTGGTTTTCCAACTGCCATGACAACCAGCATCAAACCTGAATTTGCGGGACTTAAACAGAGTTGTGTAAAATGGAACAAAGTTCTCTGCATTGGAGAACAATCCATAGATGCCTTCTATTTGCAATCTCAAACTACTTTTGTTAATTTTGTTTTTTGTTTTTGCAATGTTATAATTGCAAAATGTTGTGAAAGTTTTCACAGTTTATTCTGTTTTTTTTTGTTTCATTTTTGAAAAAACACCCCAAAAATGTAAAAAAAGTTAAAAAATCACATCAAAATATAAAATAACAAAAGAAGAAAAAAAACAGTTCTTGTTAGAACTACCTACTCTGGTTAAATAAGAGAAATTTCTAAGTTGTGTATGAACTGTACAGATAATATCTGCATGATTACATGGGTGCATGAATGCTGCCTGGATGAGTAGATAATTGCTTGGTTAATATAAGAGTGATTAGAGGAGTGCTTAGGTACTGAGTAGATGGTTGTAAGTTTGCGTAACTATTGCATAAGTGATTGGATGAGTACATGAGTAGTACCTGGGTGATTGCATGAGAGCATTAGAATTACGCAGGTGCCTGCATGAGAGTATGGGTAGTGCCTGCATAATTGGATGTGTACATGGATAATGTCTGAGTAATTGCATTAGTGCATTGGTAGTGCATAAGTGATTGCATCAGTGCATGTTTAGTGCCTGAGTTATTTCATGAGTGTATGGCTAGTGCCTCGGTGATTGGAGAAGTGCGAGGAGAGTGCATGGCGAATTTATAAGTGGATGAGTATTGGCGGAGTGTTTGGATTAGTACATGGTAGTGGCTGGGTGACTGGAGCAGTCCACAAGGAGTGACAGGGTGATAACTGGACTGCATGGGTAATACCTAGGGAATTGAAGGAGCAAATGAGAAGTGTGTAAGTGGTTAGAGGACTGCATGGGTAGTGCACAGGGATTGCAGCAGTGCATGTGTTAGTGACTAGGTCATTGCATGAGTACATGGGTACTGAGCGGATGATTAGAGTACAGTAAAGAACAGTGCATGGTGAATTTATAAGTGCTTGGGTTTTGCAGAGTGATTCGATAAGTACATGGTGCAGACTGAGTGTTTGGAGGAATGCATGGGGAGTGACAGGGGGATTGCTGGACTGCATGGGTACTACATGGGTAATTAAAGGTGTGAATGACCAGTGTCAAGGTGGTTAGAGGACTGTATGGATAGTGCAAAAGTGAATGTAGTAATGCATGGGTAGTGTTTGGGTTACTTAATCTTACCTTTTCGATAGTAGATATTAGAGTCTTTGAAACAATTTTTTCACTTGTTTTTTTAATCTAATCTAAATTTTAAAAAGTTCCAAACTTTAGAATTTGAGTCTGTAAAACAGAAGAAAAAATACATTTATAATATAATATGTTATAGTTTTAAGAACACAACATAATTCTACTATTACATAAAATGTTCAGTTTGCCGTTCTTGCTTTTCTCAGAATCTATTGCATTTCACCATAGACAGTGATTTCAATGTAGCTCATCATGTAACAGCGAGCAAAATAATACAATCAATAAGATTGTTAAAAAAAAACAAATCTGGTTTTGGCGCAATGATTAGATAATGACATGGGACTGCTGGGTGATTGGAGGAGTGCATAGGTAGTAACAGGGAGATTACTGAACTGTATATGTAGTGCTCAAGGGATTGTAGAAGTGCATGAGTTAGTGCCTGGGTCATTGCATGGGTAGTGACTGGAAGATTAGGGTACTGGAAGGTGACTGCATGGTGAATGTTTAAGTGCTTTGGTTTTGGCACAGTGATTAGATAAAGACATAGGACTGGCTGGGTGATTGGAGGAGTGCACGGGGAGTGACAGTGTGATTGCTGAAGTGCATAGTTAGTACATGGGAAAATGAAGGTGTGAAACAGTGTGTAGGTGGTTAGAGGACTGCATGGATAGTGCACATGTGATTGTAGCACTGCATCTGTTAGTGCCTGGGTCATTACATTACTACATGGGTAGTAACTGGATGATTAGAGTACTGTAAGGAAAGTGAATATGAATTTACAAGTGCTTGGGTTTTGGCGGAGTGACTGAATAAGTACATAGTGCTGGATGGGTGATTGGAGGAGTGCATGTGAAGTGATAGGGAGATTGCTGGACTGCATGGGTACTACCTGGGTAATTGGAGGAGTGAATCAGTAGTGTGTAGGTGGTTAGAGGTCTGCATGGGAAGTGCACAGGTGATTGTAGCAGTGCATGTGTTTGTGACTGGGTCATTGCATGAGAACACGGGTAGTGACCAGATGATTACATTGGTGCAAGGAGAGTACATTTATAAGTGCTTGGGTATTGGCGGAATGATTGGATTAGTACATGATACTATCTGGGTGATTGGAGGAGTGCACGGGGAGTGACAGTGTGATTGCTGGAGTGCATGGTTAGCACCTGAGAAAATGAAGGTGTGAATGAGCAGTGTGTAGGTGGTTAGAGGACTGCATGGATAGTGCAGAGGTGATTGTAGCAGTGCACGTGTTAGTGCCTGGGTCATTGCATGAGTACATGGGTACTGACTGGATGATTAGAGTACTGTAAGGACAGTGCATGGTAAATTTAAAAGTGCTTGGGTTTTGGCAGAGTGATTGGATAAGTACATGGTGCTAGCTGAGTGATTGGAGGAGTGCATGGGAAGTGACAGGGGAATTGCTGGTGTGTATGGGTACTACCTGGATAATTGGAGGAGTGCATGAGCAGTGTCTAGGTGGTTTGAGGACTGCATGGGTACCCCACAGTTGATTGTAGCAGTGCATGAGTTAGTGCCTGGGTCATTGCATGAGTACATGGGTAGTGACTGGATGAATTGAGTACTGCAAGGAGAGTGCATGATGAATTTATAAATGCTTGGGGTTTGGCGGAGTGATTGGATTAGTACATATTACTGGCTGGATGATTGGAGAATACATGGAAAGTGACAGGGGGATTGCTGGAGTGCATGGGTACTACCTGGGTAATTAGAGGAGTGCATGAGCAGTGTCTAGGTGGTTAGAGGACTGCATGGGTAGTGCACAGTTGATTGTAGCAGTGCATGAGTTAGTGCCTGGGTCATTGCATGAGTACATCGGCAGTGACTGGATATTTAGAGTGCTGCAAGGAGACTGCATGATAAATTTATAAGTGTTTGAGTTTTGGCGGAGTGATTGGATAAGTACATGGTGCTGACTGTGTGATTGGAGGAGTGCATGGGGAGTGACAGGGGGATTGCTGGACTGCATGGGTACTACATGGGTAATTAAAGGTGTGAATGACCAGTGTCTAGGTGGTTAGAGGACTGTATGGCTAGTGCAGAAGTGAATGTAGTAATGCAGTGTTTGGGTTACTTAATCTTAGCTTTTCAATAGTGGATATGAAAGTCTTTGAAACAATTTTTTCACTTGTTTTTGATAATCTAAATTTTAAAAAGTTTCAAACTTTAGAATTTGGGTCTGTAAAAGAGAAGAAAAATACAGTTATAATATAATATGTTATAGTTTTAAGAACACAACATAATTCTACTATTACATAAAATATTCAGTTTGCCTTTCTTGCTGTTCCCAGAATCTATTGAATTTCACCATAAACAGTGACTTCAATGTTGCTCATCATGTAATAGCGGGCAAAAAAACTACAATCAATAAGATTGTTAAAAAAAACAAATCTGATTTTGGTGCAATTATTAGATAATGACATGGGACTGTTGGGTGATTGGAGGAGTTCATAGGTAGAAACAGGGAGATTACTGAACTGTATATGTAGTGCTCAAGGGATTGTAGAAGTCCATGGGTTAGTGCCTGGGTCATTGCATGGGTAGTGACTGGATGATTATAGTACTGGAAGATGACTGCAAGGTGAATTTATAAGTGCTTTGGTTTTGGCACAGTGATTAGATAAAGACATAGGACTGGCTGGGTGATTGGAGGAGTGCACGGGGAGTGACAGTGTGATTGCTGGAGTGCATAGTTAGTGCATGGGAATATGAAGGTGTGAAGCAGTGTGTAGGTGGTTAGAGGACTGCATGGATAGTGCAGAGGTGATTGTAGCAGTGCACGTGTTAGTGCCTGGGTCATTGCATGAGTACATGGGTACTGACTGGATGATTAGAGTACTGTAAGGACAGTGCATGGTAAATTTAAAAGTGCTTGGGTTTTGGCAGAGTAATTGGATAAGTACATGGTGCTAGCTGAGTGATTGGAGGAGTGCATGGGAAGTGACAGGGGAATTGCTGGTGTGTATGGGTACTACCTGGATAATTGGAGGAGTGCATGAGCAGTGTCTAGGTGGTTTGAGGACTGCATGGGTACCACACAGTTGATTGTAGCAGTGCATGAGTTAGTGCCTGGGTCATTGCATGAGTACATGGGTAATGACTGGATGAATTGAGTACTGCAAGGAGAGTGCATGATGAATTCATAAATGCTTGGGTTTTGGCGGAGTGATTGGATTAGTACATATTACTGGCTGGATGATTGGAGAATACATGGAAAGTGACAGGGGGATTGCTGGAGTGCATGGGTACTACCTGGGTAATTAGAGGAGTGCATGAGCAGTGTCTAGGTGGTTAGAGGACGGCATGGGTAGTGCACAGTTGATTGTAGCAGTGCATGAGTTAGTGCCTGGGTCATTGCATGAGTACTTCGGCAGTGACTGGATATTTAGAGTGCTGCAAGGAGACTGCATGATAAATTTATAAGTGTTTGGGTTTTGGCGGAGTGATTGGATAAGTACATGGTGCTGACTGTGTGATTGGAGGAGTGCATGGGGAGTGACAGGGGATTGCTGGACTGCATGGGTACTACATGGGTAATTAAAGGTGTGAATGACCAGTGTGTAGGTGGTTAGAGGACTGTATGGCTAGTGCAGAAGTGAATGTAGTAATGCAGTGTTTGGGTTACTTAATCTTAGCTTTTCAATAGTGGATATTAAAGTCTTTGAAACAATTTTTTCACTTGTTTTTGATAATCTAAATTTTAAAAAGTTTCAAACTTTAGAATTTGGGTCTGTAAAAGAGAAGAAAAAATACAGTTATAATATAATATGTTATAGTTTTAAGAACACAACATAATTCTACTATTAAATAAAATATTCAGTTTGCCTTTCTTGCTGTTCCCAGAATCTATTGAATTTCACCATAAACAGTGACTTCAATGTTGCTCATCATGTAATAGCGGGCAAAAAAACTACAATCAATAAGATTGTTAAAAAAAACAACTCTGATTTTGGCGCAATTATTAGATAATGACATGGGACTGTTGAGTGATTGGAGGAGTTCATAGGTAGAAACAGGGAGATTACTGAACTGTATATGTAGTGCTCAAGGGATTGTATAAGTCCATGGGTTAGTGCCTGGGTCATTGCATGGGTAGTGACTGGATGATTATAGTACTGGAAGGTGACTGCAAGGTGAATTTATAAGTGCTTTGGTTTTGGCACAGTGATTAGATAAAGACATAGGACTGGCTGGGTGATTGGAGGAGTGCACGGGGAGTGACAGTGTGATTGCTGGAGTGCATAGTTAGTGCATGGGAATATGAAGGTGTGAAGCAGTGTGTAGGTGGTTAGAGGACTGCATGGATAGTGCAGAGGTGATTGTAGCAGTGCACGTGTTAGTGCCTGGGTCATTGCATGAGTATATGGGTACTGACTGGATGATTAGAGTACTGTAAGGACAGTGCATGGTAAATTTAAAAGTGCTTGGGTTTTGGCAGAGTGATTGGATAAGTACATGGTGCTCGCTGAGTGATTGGAGGAGTGCATGGGAAGTGACAGGGGAATTGCTGGTGTGTATGGGTACTACCTGGATAATTGGAGGAGTGCATGAGCAGTGTCTGGGTGGTTTGAGGACTGCATGGGTACCACACAGTTGATTGTAGCAGTGCATGAGTTAGTGCCTGGGTCATTGCATGAGTACATGGGTAGTGACTGGATGAATTGAGTACTGCAAGGAGAGTGCATGATGAATTTATAAATGCTTGGGTTTTGGCGGAGTGATTGGATTAGTACATATTACTGGCTGGATGATTGGAGAATACATGGAAAGTGACAGGGGGATTGCTGGAGTGCATGGGTACTACCTGGGTAATTAGAGGAGTGCATGAGCAGTTTCTAGGTGGTTAGAGGACTGCATGGGTAGTGCACAGTTGATTGTAGCAGTGCATGAGTTAGTGCCTGGGTCATTGCATGAGTACATCGGCAGTGACTGGATATTTAGAGTGCTGCAAGGAGACTGCATGATAAATTTATAAGTGTTTGGGTTTTGGCGGAGTGATTGGATAAGTACATGGTGCTGACTGTGTGATTGGAGGAGTGCATGGGGAGTGACAGGGGGATTGCTGGACTGCATGGGTACTACATGGGTAATTAAAGGTGTGAATGACCGGTGTCTAGGTGGTTAGAGGACTGTATGGCTAGTGCAGAAGTGAATGTAGTAATGCAGTGTTTGGGTTACTTAATCTTAGCTTTTCAATAGTGGATATGAAAGTCTTTGAAACAATTTTTCACTTGTTTTTGATAATCTAAATTTTAAAAAGTTTCAAACTTTAGAATTTGGGTCTGTAAAAGAGAGGAAAAAATACAGTTATAATATAATATGTTATAGTTTTAAGAAAACAACATAATTCTACTATTACATAAAATATTCAGTTTGCCTTTCTTGCTGTTCCCAGAATCTATTGAATTTCACCATAAACAGTGACTTCAATGTTGCTCATCATGTAATAGCGGGCAAAAAAACTACAATCAATAAGATTGTTAAAAAAAACAAATCTGATTTTGGCGCAATTATTAGATAATGACATGGGACTGTTGGGTGATTGGAGGAGTTCATAGGTAGAAACGGGGAGATTACTGAACTGTATATGTAGTGCTCAAGGGATTGTATAAGTCCATGGGTTAGTGCCTGGGTCATTGCATGGGTAGTGACTGGATGATTATAGTACTGGAAGGTGACTGCAAGGTGAATTTATAAGTGCTTTGGTTTTGGCACAGTGATTAGATAAAGACATAGGACTGGCTGGGTGATTGGAGGAGTGCACGGGGAGTGACAGTGTGATTGCTGGAGTGCATAGTTAGTGCATGGGAATATGAAGGTGTGAAGCAGTGTGTAGGTGGTTAGAGGACTGCATGGATAGTGCAGAGGTGATTGTAGCAGTGCACGTGTTAGTGCCTGGGTCATTGCATGAGTACATGGGTACTGACTGGATGATTAGAGTACTGTAAGGACAGTGCATGGTAAATTTAAAAGTGCTTGGGTTTTGGCAGAGTGATTGGATAAGTACATGGTGCTAGCTGAGTGATTGGAGGAGTGCATGGGAAGTGACAGGGGAATTGCTGGTGTGTATGGGTACTACCTGGATAATTGGAGGAGTGCATGAGCAGTGTCTAGGTGGTTTGAGGACTGCATGGGTACCACACAGTTGATTGTAGCAGTGCATGAGTTAGTGCCTGGGTCATTGCATGAGTACATGGGTAGTGACTGGATGAATTGAGTACTGCAAGGAGAGTGCATGATGAATTCATAAATGCTTGGGTTTTGGCGGAGTGATTGGATTAGTACATATTACTGGCTGGATGATTGGAGAATACATGGAAAGTGACAGGGGGATTGCTGGAGTGCATGGGTACTACCTGGGTAATTAGAGGAGTGCATGAGCAGTGTCTAGGTGGGTAGAGGACGGCATGGGTAGTGCACAGTTGATTGTAGCAGTGCATGAGTTAGTGCCTGGGTCATTGCATGAGTACATCGGCAGTGACTGGATATTTAGAGTGCTGCAAGGAGACTGCATGATAAATTTATAAGTGTTTGGGTTTTGGCGGAGTGATTGGATAAGTACATGGTGCTGACTGTGTGATTGGAGGAGTGCATGGGGAGTGACAGGGGGATTGCTGGACTGCATGGGTACTACATGGGTAATTAAAGGTGTGAATGACCAGTGTGTAGGTGGTTAGAGGACTGTATGGCTAGTGCAGAAGTGAATGTAGTAATGCAGTGTTTGGGTTACTTAATCTTAGCTTTTCAATAGTGGATATGAAAGTCTTTGAAACAATTTTTTCACTTGTTTTTGATAATCTAAATTTTAAAAAGTTTCAAACTTTAGAATTTGGGTCTGTAAAAGAGAAGAAAAAATACAGTTATAATATAATATGTTATAGTTTTAAGAACACAACATAATTCTACTATTACATAAAATATTCAGTTTGCCTTTCTTGCTGTTCCCAGAATCTATTGAATTTCACCATAAACAGTGACTTCAATGTTGCTCATCATGTAATAGTGGGCAAAAAAACTACAATCAATAAGATTGTTAAAAAAAACAACTCTGATTTTGGCGCAATTATTAGATAATGACATGGGACTGTTGGGTGATTGGAGGAGTTCATAGGTAGAAACAGGGAGATTACTGAACTGTATATGTATTGCTCAAGGGATGGTATAAGTCCATGGGTTAGTGCCTGGGTCATTGCATGGGTAGTGACTGGATGATTATAGTACTGGAAGGTGACTGCAAGGTGAATTTATAAGTGCTTTGGTTTTGGCACAGTGATTAGATAAAGACATAGGACTGGCTGGGTGATTGGAGGAGTGCACGGGGAGTGACAGTGTGATTGCTGGAGTGCATAGTTAGTGCATGGGAATATGAAGGTGTGAAGCAGTGTGTAGGTGGTTAGAGGACTGCATGGATAGTGCAGAGGTGATTGTAGCAGTGCACGTGTTAGTGCCTGGGTCATTGCATGAGTACATGGGTACTGACTGGATGATTAGAGTACTGTAAGGACAGTGCATGGTAAATTTAAAAGTGCTTGGGTTTTGGCAGAGTGATTGGATAAGTACATGGTGCTAGCTGAGTAATTGGAGGAGTGCATGGGAAGTGACAGGGGAATTGCTGGTGTGTATGGGTACTACCTGGATAATTGGAGGAGTGCATGAGCAGTGTCTAGGTGGTTTGAGGACTGCATGGGTACCACACAGTTGATTGTAGCAGTGCATAAGTTAGTGCCTGGGTCATTGCATGAGTACATGGGTAGTGACTGGATGAATTCAGTACTGCAAGGAGAGTGCATGATGAATTTATAAATGCTTGGGTTTTGGCGGAGTGATTGGATTAGTACATATTACTGGCTGGATGATTGGAGAATACATGGAAAGTGACAGGGGGATTGCTGGAGTGCATGGGTACTACCTGGGTAATTAGAGGAGTGCATGAGCAGTGTCTAGGTGGTTAGAGGACTGCATGGGTAGTGCACAGTTGATTGTAGCAGTGCATGAGTTAGTGCCTGGGTCATTGCATGAGTACATCGGCAGTGACTGGATATTTAGAGTGCTGCAAGGAGACTGCATGATAAATTTATAAGTGTTTGGGTTTTGGCGGAGTGATTGGATAAGTACATGGTGCTGACTGTGTGATTGGAGGAGTGCATGGGGAGTGACAGGGGGATTGCTGGACTGCATGGGTACTACATGGGTAATTAAAGGTGTGAATGACCAGTGTCTAGGTGGTTAGAGGACTGTATGGCTAGTGCAGAAGTGAATGTAGTAATGCAGTGTTTGGGTTACTTAATCTTAGCTTTTCAATAGTGGATATGAAAGTCTTTGAAACAATTTTTTCACTTGTTTTTGATAATCTAAATTTTAAAAAGTTTCAAACTTTAGAATTTGGGTCTGTAAAAGGGAAGAAAAAATACAGTTATAATATAATATGTTATAGTTTTAAGAACACAACATAATTCTACTATTACATAAAATATTCAGTTTGCCTTTCTTGCTGTTCCCAGAATCTATTGAATTTCACCATAAACAGTGACTTCAATGTTGCTCATCATGTAATAGCGGGCAAAAAAACTACAATCAATAAGATTGTTAAAAAAAACAACTCTGATTTTGGCGCAATTATTAGATAATGACATGGGACTGTTGGGTGATTGGAGGAGTTCATAGGTAGAAACAGGGAGGTTACTGAACTGTATATGTAGTGCTCAAGGGATTGTATACGTCCATGGGTTAGTGCCTGGGTCATTGCATGGGTAGTGACTGGATGATTATAGTACTGGAAGGTGACTGCAAGGTGAATTTATAAGTGCTTTGGTTTTGGCACAGTGATTAGATAAAGACATAGGACTGGCTGGGTGATTGGAAGAGTGCACGGGGAGTGACAGTGTGATTGCTGGAGTGCATAGTTAGTGCATGGGAATATGAAGGTGTGAAGCAGTGTGTAGGTGGTTAGAGGACTGCATGGATAGTGCAGAGGTGATTGTAGCAGTGCACGTGTTAGTGCCTGGGTCATTGCATGAGTACATGGGTACTGACTGGATGATTAGAGTACTGTAAGGACAGTGCATGGTAAATTTAAAAGTGCTTGGGTTTTGGCAGAGTAATTGGATAAGTACATGGTGCTAGCTGAGTGATTGGAGGAGTGCATGGGAAGTGACAGGGGAATTGCTGGTGTGTATGGGTACTACCTGGATAATTGGAGGAGTGCATGAGCAGTGTCTAGGTGGTTTGAGGACTGCATGGGTACCACACAGTTGATTGTAGCAGTGCATGAGTTAGTGCCTGGGTCATTGCATGAGTACATGGGTAGTGACTGGATGAATTGAGTACTGCAAGGAGAGTGCATGATGAATTTATAAATGCTTGGGTTTTGGCTGAGTGATTGGATTAGTACATATTACTGGCTGGATGATTGGAGAATACATGGAAAGTGACAGGGGGATTGCTGGAGTGCATGGGTACTACCTGGGTAATTAGAGGAGTGCATGAGCAGTGTCTAGGTGGTTAGAGGACGGCATGGGTAGTGCACAGTTGATTGTAGCAGTGCATGAGTTAGTGCCTGGGTCATTGCATGAGTACATCGGCAGTGACTGGATATTTAGAGTGCTGCAAGGAGACTGCATGATAAATTTATAAGTGTTTGGGTTTTGGCGGAGTGATTGGATAAGTACATGGTGCTGACTGTGTGATTGGAGGAGTGCATGGGGAGTGACAGGGGGATTGCTGGACTGCATGGGTACTACATGGGTAATTAAAGGTGTGAATGACCAGTGTCTAGGTGGTTAGAGGACTGTATGGCTAGTGCAGAAGTGAATGTAGTAATGCAGTGTTTGGGTTACTTAATCTTAGCTTTTCAATAGTGGATATGAAAGTCTTTGAAACAATTTTTTCACTTGTTTTTGATAATCTAAATTTTAAAAAGTTTCAAACTTTAGAATTTGGGTCTGTAAAAGAGAGGAAAAAATACAGTTATAATATAATATGTTATAGTTTTAAGAACACAACATAATTCTACTATTACATAAAATATTCAGTTTGCCTTTCTTGCTGTTCCCAGAATCTATTGAATTTCACCATAAACAGTGACTTCAATGTTGCTCATCATGTAATAGCGGGCAAAAAAACTACAATCAATAAGATTGTTAAAAAAAACAACTCTGATTTTGGCGCAATTATTAGATAATGACATGGGACTGTTGGGTGATTGGAGGAGTTCATAGGTAGAAACAGGGAGATTACTGAACTGTATATGTAGTGCTCAAGGGATTGTATAAGTCCATGGGTTAGTGCCTGGGTCATTGCATGGGTAGTGACTGGATGATTATAGTACTGGAAGGTGAATGCAAGATGAATTTATAAGTGCTTTGGTTTTGGCACAGTGATTAGATAAAGACATAGGACTGGCTGGGTGATTGGAGGAGTGCACGGGGAGTGACAGTGTGATTGCTGGAGTGCATAGTTAGTGCATGGGAATATGAAGGTGTGAAGCAGTGTGTAGGTGGTTAGAGGACTGCATGGATAGTGCAGAGGTGATTGTAGCAGTGCACGTGTTAGTGCCTGGGTCATTGCATGAGTACATGGGTACTGACTGGATGATTAGAGTACTGTAAGGACAGTGCATGGTAAATTTAAAAGTGCTTGGGTTTTGGCAGAGTGATTGGATAAGTACATGGTGCTAGCTGAGTGATTGGAGGAGTGCATGGGAAGTGACAGGGGAATTGCTGGTGTGTATGGGTACTACCTGGATAATTGGAGGAGTGCATGAGCAGTGTCTAGGTGGTTTGAGGACTGCATGGGTACCACACAGTTGATTGTAGCAGTGCATGAGTTAGTGCCTGGGTCATTGCATGAGTACATGGGTAGTGACTGGATGAATTCAGTACTGCAAGGAGAGTGCATGATGAATTTATAAATGCTTGGGTTTTGGCGGAGTGATTGGATTAGTACATATTACTGGCTGGATGATTGGAGAATACATGGAAAGTGACAGGGGGATTGCTGGAGTGCATGGGTACTACCTGGGTAATTAGAGGAGTGCATGAGCAGTGTCTAGGTGGTTAGAGGACTGCATGGGTAGTGCACAGTTGATTGTAGCAGTGCATGAGTTAGTGCCTGGGTCATTGCATGAGTACATCGGCAGTGACTGGATATTTAGAGTGCTGCAAGGAGACTGCATGATAAATTTATAAGTGTTTGGGTTTTGGCGGAGTGATTGGATAAGTACATGGTGCTGACTGTGTGATTGGAGGAGTGCATGGGGAGTGACAGGGGGATTGCTGGACTGCATGGGTACTACATGGGTAATTAAAGGTGTGAATGACCAGTGTCTAGGTGGTTAAAGGACTGTATGGCTAGTGCAGAAGTGAATGTAGTAATGCAGTGTTTGGGTTACTTAATCTTAGCTTTTCAATAGTGGATATGAAAGTCTTTGAAACAATTTTTTCACTTGTTTTTGATAATCTAAATTTTAAAAAGTTTCAAACTTTAGAATTTGGGTCTGTAAAAGAGAAGAAAAAATACAGTTATAATATAATATGTTATAGTTTTAAGAACACAACATAATTCTACTATTACATAAAATATTCAGTTTGCCTTTCTTGCTGTTCCCAGAATCTATTGAATTTCACCATAAACAGTGACTTCAATGTTGCTCATCATGTAATAGCGGGCAAAAAAACTACAATCAATAAGATTGTTAAAAAAACAAATCTGATTTTGGCGCAATTATTAGATAATGACATGGGACTGTTGGGTGATTGGAGGAGTTCATAGGTAGAAACAGGGAGATTACTGAACTGTATATGTAGTGCTCAAGGGATTGTATACGTCCATGGGTTAGTGCCTGGGTCATTGCATGGGTAGTGACTGGATGATTATAGTACTGGAAGGTGACTGCAAGGTGAATTTATAAGTGCTTTGGTTTTGGCACAGTGATTAGATAAAGACATAGGACTGGCTGGGTGATTGGAGGAGTGCACGGGGAGTGACAGTGTGATTGCTGGAGTGCATAGTTAGTGCATGGGAATATGAAGGTGTGAAGCAGTGTGTGGGTGGTTAGAGGACTGCATGGATAGTGCAGAGGTGATTGTAGCAGTGCACGTGTTAGTGCCTGGGTCGTTGCATGAGTACATGGGTACTGACTGGATGATTAGAGTACTGTAAAGACAGTGCATGGTAAATTTAAAAGTGCTTGGGTTTTGGCAGAGTGATTGGATAAGTACATTGTGCTAGCTGAGTGATTGGAGGAGTGCATGGGAAGTGACATGGGAATTGCTGGTGTGTATGGGTACTACCTGGATAATTGGAGGAGTGCATGAGCAGTGTCTAGGTGGTTTGAGGACTGCATGGGTACCACACAGTTGATTGTAGCAGTGCATGAGTTAGTGCCTGGTTCATTGCATGAGTACATGGGTAGTGACTGGATGAATTGAGTACTGCAAGGAGAGTGCATGATGAATTTATAAATGCTTGGATTTTGGCGGAGTGATTGGATTAGTACATATTACTGGCTGGATGATTGGAGAATACATGGAAAGTGACAGGGGGATTGCTGGAGTGCATGGGTACTACCTGGGTAATTAGAGGAGTGCATGAGCAGTGTCTAGGTGGTTAGAGGACTGCATGGGTAGTGCACAGTTGATTGTAGCAGTGCATGAGTTAGTGACTGGGTCATTGTATGAGTACATCGGCAGTGACTGGATATTTAGAGTGCTGCAAGGAGACTGCATGATAAATTTATAAGTGTTTGGGTTTTGGCGGAGTGATTGGATAAGTACATGGTGCTGACTGTGTGATTGGAGGAGTGCATGGGGAGTGACAGGGGGATTGCTGGACTGCATTGGTACTACATGGGTAATTAAAGGTGTGAATGACCAGTGTCTAGGTGGTTAGAGGACTGTATGGCTGGTGCAGAAGTGAATGTAGTAATGCAGTGTTTGGGTTACTTAATCTTAGCTTTTCAATAGTGGATATGAAAGTCTTTGAAACAATTTTTTCACTTGTTTTTGATAATCTAAATTTTAAAAAGTTTCAAACTTTAGAATTTGGGTCTGTAAAAGAGAAGAAAAAATACAGTTATAATATAATATGTTATAGTTTTAAGAACACAACCTAATTCTACTATTACATAAAATATTCAGTTTGCCTTTCTTGCTGTTCCCAGAATCTATTGAATTTCACCATAAACAGTGACTTCAATGTTGCTCATCATGTAATAGCGGGCAAAAAAACTACAATCAATAAGATTGTTAAAAAAAACAAATCTGATTTTGGCGCAATTATTAGATAATGACATGGGACTGTTGGGTGATTGGAGGAGTTCATAGGTAGAAACAGGGAGATTACTGAACTGTATATGTAGTGCTCAAGGGATTGTATAAGTCCATGGGTTAGTGCCTGGGTCATTGCATGGGTAGTGACTGGATGATTATAGTACTGGAAGGTGACTGCAAGGTGAATTTATAAGTGCTTTGGTTTTGGCACAGTGATTAGATAAAGACATAGGACTGGCTGGGTGATTGGAGGAGTGCACGGGGAGTGACAGTGTGATTGCTGGAGTGAATAGTTAGTACATGGGAATATGAAGGTGTGAAGCAGTGTGTAGGTGGTTAGAGGACTGCATGGATAGTGCACGTGTGATTGTAGCACTGCATGTGTTAGTGCCTGGGTCATTGCACTAGTACATGGGTAGTGAATGGATGATTAGAGTACTGTAAGGAAAGTGCATGGTGAATTTATAAGTGCTTGGGTTTTGGCAAAGTGATTGGATAAGTACATGGTGCTAGCTGGGTGATTGGAGGAGTGCATGTGAAGTGACAGGGAGATTGCTGGACTACATGGGTACTACCTGAGTAATTGGAGGAGGGAATCAGTAGTGTGTAGGTGGTTAGAGGTCCGCATGGGAAGTGCAAAGGTGAATGTAGCAGTGCACGTGTTAGTGCCTGGGTCATTGTATGAGTACATGGGTAGTGACCAGATGTTTACAGTGGTGCAAGAAGATTACATGAGGAATTTATAAGTGCTTGGGTATTGGCAGAATGATTGGATTAGTACATGGTACTAGCTGGGTGATTGGAGGAGCGTATGGGGAGTGACAGTGTGATTGCTGGAGTGCATGGTTAGTACCTGGCAAAATGAAGGTGTGAATGAGCAGTGTGTAGATGGTTAGAGGACTGCATGGATAGTGCAGAGATGATTGTAGCAGTGAACGTGTTAGTGCCTGGATCATTTCATGAGTACATGGGTAGTGACTGGATGATTAGAGTAATGCAGGAAAAGTGCGTGGTGAATTTATAAGTGCTTGGGTTTTGGTAGAGTGATTGGATAAGTACATGGTGCTAGCTGGGTGATTGGAGGAGTGCATGGGAAGTGACAAGGGGATTGCTAGAGTGCATGGGTACTACCTGGGTAATTGGAGGAGTGCATGAGCAGTGTCTAGGTGGTTAGAGTACTGCATGGGTAGTACACAGTTGATTGTAGCAGTGCATGAGTTAGTGCCTGGGTCATTGCATGAGTACATGGGTAGTAACTGGATATTTAGAGTGCTGCAAGGAGACTGCATAGTGAATTTATAAGTGCTTGGGTTTTGTCAGAGTGATTGGATTAGTACATGGTGCTGACTTCGTGATTAGAGGAGTGCATGGGGAGTGACAGGGGGATTGCTGGACTGCATGGGTACTACATGGGTAATTAAATGTGTGACTGACCAGTGTCTAGGTGGTTAGAGGACTGTATGGATAGTGCAGAAGTGAATGTAGTAATGCATGGGTTTGGGTTACTTAATCTTACCTTTTCGATAGTAGATATGAAAGTCTTTGAAACAATTTTTTCACTTGTTTTTTTATAATCTAAATTTAAAAAAGTTTTAAACTTTAGAATTTGTGTCTGTAAAAGAGAAGAAAAAATACAATTATAATATAATATGTTATAGTTTTAAGAACACAACATAATTCTACCATTAAATAACATATTCAGTTTGCCTTTTTTGCTGTTCTCAGAATCTATTGATTTTCACCATAGACAGTGATGTCAATGTTGCTCATCATGTAACAGCGGGCAAAAAAATACAATCAATAAGAATGTTAAAAAAAACAAATCTGTGTTCGAAATATTTACAACAAACTTAACTATCTCTTCACAATTCCTAAAATAAACATCCTCAATAACATTACATATAATACAAAGATCAAATATATGAAATATTTATTTCTAAAACAATTTTGTAAATACAATACGAAAGACCAGAAACAATAATTGAATCAGCAATTCTAGATATCTTCTCTATAGACCAAATGATGTTTCCGAAATCATTTGTATTGAGAATATACAAAATAAACTTCGTAATTCATATTCACATCTTCCCAATAGGGCGAATGATATTTCTGAATTCATTTGGTTTGAAAATTTCCAAAACACCCTCATTAATTCCTTTTGACATCTTCCCAATAGGCCGAATTATGTTCTCAGAACTTTGAATCAAAAATATTAGATATGAATTTGGTAATTCATAGGGCAACCGATATGTGAATTGCAAATAGGCATCATTACAATGTGTCCATCCTATATTGCACTTTAAATGCACAGTGTAGTGTCCAGATACTGTAGAAGCTCCATCATGGAAAATAATTGCTACTGCTTTGAAAGTTCTTCCTGAAATTGACAGTTGACTTGCCACAAAACCTTTAATATTAGTTTCCAATTTCTTCCATCTGGTCTGCAACGTTGTATCATTAAAATGGCATATTGACCAAATCTTTCTATAAATAATGTTGATAGCATTTCAGGTTTGCACTAACTACATTCCATATTTTGTTTTGCTGATTTTACAAATTTTTTGAAAAACACTGTTTTACAATCTGGTATTGTCAAATATTTGAATCTTTCAGTGTCTATTTCAGTGGTAGAAGTAAATGTACAGTCTTCACATTCATGTTCCCATCTGTAACGAAGTCCAAACAGATTTTCAATTTGTATTCCTTTATCTTCCAATACTGCAAGCATAAACACGAGAAATTCCTAGCATCTTGTTGAACATTCTGTGTAAATTGTGAAGAACCAGAGCATATATCCAGAAGATTCCGAATGCCAGAAACACTTTGCATTTTGGTTTTATCAGTACTAAATTTTTCGAAAATTGAATGAAACAAGAAACATAACCTTTTTTCTCGATTCACCATAATTTGCTGTTGGAGATTTTCTAGAAAAAATACGATGTTCACCACTACATTAGCATAGCAGTTGATACCTGAACTTTTTTCTAACTGATATCTTACAATCTCTTCAACAGTGTTCTTTTTTTTTGTTTGGAATCTCAACATTGTATTGATTTTTTTTTCTTTCCAACTTCACTACATCTATCACTATATCTTCGTTTTCGACCTACTACACGCTTTTCATATACAGTATAATCACTTAAATTGGGAGCATACAGTCTTCTTAACCGATTATACTCTCTTACACAATTTGCATCTGCACTAATGTTTCTCTCATCAAAATCAATCAAATACAATCCATTTTTGACTCGGGACAATGCAACATATGCCATTCCCTCTTTAAACACGGTACTTCCATAGTTTACCAAAGCGCTGTCTACACTTAAACCTTGAGATTTATGAATGGTCACCTCATATGCTCAAGAAAGCGGAAACTGTTTTCTACGAACATACAAATCTTTAACAAGCAAAAAACGAACAGAACAACATCCAATCTGGTTTACTTCTTCAATCTGATCAAATAATGGGGCATATTATCAAGACAGGCGATAAAATTATTGCCGCTTTAGCGGCAGAAAACTGCCTCTAAAACAGCGATAATGGGCTTGATAATATGCTCTATGGAATTCCAATTGAAGCTCAGGTTAGATGTCTTTCACATCTAACATGGGCTTCAATTGGAATTCCATAGAGCATATTATCAAGCCCATTATTGCCGTTTTAGCGGCAGTTTTCTGCCGCTAAAGCGGCGATAATTGTATCGCCTGTCTTGATAATATGCCCCTTAATCTTTAAAAATTCAATTCCATATCTATTTTGATAGTTAACAAAATCAACAACTTTTCCCAATGCTCCATTTACTAAACCTTTTTCCACATCCAAATTACGCCGTAAAAATTACCCGACAGTTTTCACATACATATAAATTCTTTTCTAAACCAGCAGCTTTAGATAAAGTTTTTTCCAAAGAATCCAATTTTGTTTTTAATTTTTCTGACAAAATAATAGTAATTCCTTTGTGCTCTATTTTATCAATGGCTTCCATTTTTATTATTTGTTGTTTTTCCAGCTTTAAAAGTTCTTCATTGAATGTAGAACACTCTTGCAGTGTTGGCATTAGGCAAATTATAGATTTCTTTCCTCTAATTTTTTTGTATATTATTTCCGGAGCAACATTTTCATTTAGAATCAAGTTCGTAAGTTGCAGACTTTGCAAAGCTTCTTTTCCATGTTCTGTCGATACACCACTTCTTATATCTTGGAGAATGCTTCCATACTCTTCATCACTTGCCTATCACATATTTTTAATAAGTTCTTTGCATTCAAAATATGACCAAATGTTGACATTTCTAATACTTTCCAAAGATTTTCTTGTGTCTTCATGCACAAGTGTTTTAAAAACTGATTGCCTTTTTACAGGAGTAAGTTGCAGTAGATCACCAAAAACTATCACGTTTTCCTCCAAAAAACACATCATATTCTGTTTTTAAAATTTGCTGCATTCTTAAATGCACAAAGGCAAGCATTAAGTTTGAGACCATGCTCACCTCATCAATAATCAAAAGTTTCATTTTCTTTAGTACTCTTGAAACTTCCAAACAAGCTTCTCCAGGAAGCTTGTGATATTCCAACTTGTTTTCATGTTCAACAGGTAACGTTAGTAAACAATGTAAGGTACTCCCATTAATGTTGTGTGCTGCTAACCCAGTTGGAGTGGTTACAACACAAGATACATGTGATTCAGTGGTTTTCTGTAACTAACTGGTCAAAACTTTAATTAAGAAACGTTTTCCTGTACCAGCTTGACCACTGACATACATTTGAATAGGTTTAAAAGATGTGCAGTTGCATTTTTTATTTTCATGAATTAAACCATGGTTGATATGTTGTTTCACTTGCTGATATATTTCTTTCTGTTCAATATTTAATTGCTCTCCAAATTTCCTAAGTCCATAATATTGTGTTGTGCTTGATGCATTGCTGTTTCCACTTCACTCCTGGTGATTGCCGCTTCATTTTCAAGAATAGGTTCTCCTAGTGGATCTTGACTCAGTGGAGCAGAACTTTGACTAGCTTGAGAACTGTCTCTAGCAATCTCAGCTGCAATACTAGCTCCCTGTTCAATTTCTTCATTCAACATTTGTAGATAATTTGGAAAAACTGTGCATTCAATACTATCTTTACATGCATTAAAAGAATCTTCATAGTACTGAAAATCTCCAAGTAATTCCAGTTCCGTATGTCAAGGCTTGGAGAGTTGCAGAAGTGCTAAATAGTAAAATTCCCTTTTATCAGGAATATCGCAACTCAGTTTACTGTGATTAATCAGATTTCCTTTACTATGTTTCACCAAACATCCTTCGGAACCAATCACTGCATATTTTTCTTCATTTATGTTCTTTGTAATATTTCTCTTAAAACTGTAATATTGCAGCACTTCATAGAGACATATGTTTTCAAGATGAGGACTTCTATTTGGATAGTATGTATCAAACATGTTTGTTTTAACAATATCTGTGCTTTCTGGCCCATTTAATGCTAAATATTCGATTTCTTGTATAGATTTAAGTACTCGATTTTGTATTGCAGCAAGACCTAGACTAACCCAAATGATTCCTCTTGACTTTGAATATAAACTTGCAGAGGGCAACCGATCCGAACATTCGTATGATCCAATCTCTTGATGGAACATCATCTTCAAACTAAAGCTGTACAATTTTTTACTAAGACTCATCTAGTGGGAAATTTCTTCCCACATTTCTTTCAACTCTGTCTTTTCTGATTTTGTTATGTATTACGTTACATACCGAGCAACAGCAATGGAATTATCCGCAACATACTGGATATCCATATTAGCATTCCACATCGACAAAATAACTGGATTATATTCATTAATATACTTTGATTGTTCACTTCATTTTAAATTGTAAGTATTTTTGGGAGATTTTCTAGTGATGGTACGTCTCACTGCTGACATGAAACTGTTGCCTCTTCCTTTGGATATTACTGGACGTGGAAATCCAAAACGACATTTGGTATAAAACTTTTCCTTCGACTTGTATTTCCGTCAACAGTATTTGCCACATCGATGAGTTTGAAACCGTAAAACTTGTTGCCTTAAGGTGTTTTCTTCTCTTGTTTTTGGTATAGCACATGTAACTTAGTCTTCAATAAAAGATAAAACAGTCTCATCCGAATCAGTTCCAAATTTGGGTGCATCCTTTGTTATATTTCATATCGGTACCCTACTATAGGTCCAGGGAACATCCTACACTTTCCCTACATCAGCACCCGTTATTTCATATGAACGAGACTTAAAAGGACATAACTCCAAATAAGGACAGAATGCCTTGTATGGACATAATGCCTTATAAGGACTGTAGCCTTTTATGGACTAAGCCTTTCACCTAGTTCCATGCAGAGGGTGGGTTTTTCCCAATCGATATTGCTAAGACGTCATCCTTAGCGCATATGAATAATTGATGAATACACTCTCCAGGAGGTACACTTCACCTCTCCCATCGACGCACAAGGTTTAATCCCCAATGTCATCCTCATACTGAAGAATGGGTCATTTGTTTGTTGTAACACACGTACATAGACTGTATACATACAGCACCTCTTGCTATCAGAAGGCAGGAGGAACCCGAGACTTCACAGCCGACTCACTGACCAGAGACGCTGCAGCTCCGGCATGCCATTGCTCCAGCTGACAGTGGTCTGACGATCCCTTGCGGGGTGTCCAGCTCAAGTCCAGGATGAAGTCCTACACTTTCACTATTCAGGTAATGGGGTTCGACTGAAAGCCTAGGTGGATTCTTGGCTCTTTGGCTTAGGCTCTACAGCACCTACTCACATACTAGATACAATTAGGTACATCTAGTCAGGCATCTTAGGAGTACGCACTTTATTTTATAAATGCATTCGATATTCATGTATCTGTTCATGACTATTACACAATGGTAGAGCAATACTACTTCTTTTTAGTCACTGAACTGCTGGTTCTATTTTTCTGATTCTGTATGACAGTTATAGCAGCACATATATCTTACATGAGAAGAACAATGGTACAATAAACTCTTATTGTAAAAACGCCCGACTGTTTCTTCTGTGTATCTCTCCGAGAGCAAAACAAGCAAGCACGAGTGACTGGGTGAAAAGTAATATATATTGTTTCCATGAGTCTAAGGTTATTGTGTTCTGAGGTTGCCAAAAACGAATCTCTCTGATAGCAGGAGAGTCTAGTGGCACTGCGAGCTAGCTAATGCAAACCATAGGCTAACATATGCGGCGGGGTGTACAGAGTTAGTCTGCCACCAGACCCACAGTACATGTTATCCGTAAACATCGTAGGTCCTGCATGACAGGGTACTTTTGAGACTACACTACACCTTGATCCATAAAAGCATATGTATATGAGGAGCACCTCTAGCTTCATGCTCCTTTCTTCAAAAGAAATCAATAACTTCTCCAAGGGGAGGATTGTTTTTATTGCAGATAAAAGACATCATAGCTTGAAACCTATGATTAAAATATCTGCACACATTTACAGGATCCCAGGAACACAGTTCTCCAGGTGTCTTGAATTCTATTTTTTTAAATATTTGAATTGACTTCTCTGAAGAAATTCAAGTAAATCGTCCCATGCTTATTCAGCACAGCTTAGCATAACAAACCATGTAGGAGTTACTAAGTTCCTTAACATACATTTAAGTTCTCCAATTTTCATTAGTACCACGTTATCAAATTAATCAATTGAGATTCTAAATGATCATCTCTCTGATGTACTTTGTCCATAAGTTCCTTTGAAGAAACATTTTGAAGATGAACTCCTGTCTTTAATATGTGGTTCACTGCATATCAAAGACCAGACAAGTCACTTTCAAACAAAAGAAGAAATATATATGGGATACATTGTTGAAATCTAGGATCTTCTGAGTACAATCTTGTTGTCCGATATTCTGATGCGGGATTCTGTACTGGTCGTTCGTCATATCGTCCACCTTTTCCAGTGGGGAAGAGCTATGGAAAATAACGAGCTTTCAAACTTTTTACCAAACACTCATGGGAGTCCCCTTCGCTTTCTTCATTTTGAATAATTCAATAGTATTTCCCATCACTTCTTTGGAATGTAAGAGATGTACACTATAATGTTCATACATTTCTTCAGTTTTGGACATGTCCACTTTTTCAATTTGGCGACTTGAAATTTCGCTATCATCTCCTAAAACTATTTCCTCTTCTTCCACATACACATTTTTGTAGTAATCATTGTTTTTTATGAGATATAACGTAGCCTTTTGCACTTTGCTCACATCTACTAATTCATGCCATATTTTCCGACTCTTTGTAGGAACACCATTAACTACAATAACTACAGGTTCAGTTTCCTCTTTCTCTACACCAATAGTTTCAATATTTCTCTTTTAATCTAAAGGTAAATACACAACTCTTCCTTTTAATCCGCTTTGTAAATCTGTGGGAGGCAACTTACCTGTTTTAGGCTCCATATGAACAATAGCCTGAAACGGGTGCACAGATTGAATCAGAATGGACTCATAAGTATTTAAATCTACCAGCTCTAGAGGAATAGCTACCAACTCTAGGTTATGATATACAGCTCTAGCTGGCATTTTGTTATCCTCTAATTTGGTATAACAATATTTACAAATACGTTGATCACTATCCAAATGAAAATCAATCTTCTACCAACAAATAAGTTGCAAATTCCTTCCAATTATCATTGTTTTTTTTTCACTTTTTAAATACAGATCAACATTCCTTGTTTGATTTTTATATTGAGTTCGCCGACAACAAATAAAAACATAATTTGGTCTTTCAGAACAAATTACCTTAAACTTTGTAATTTCTTCTTCAAACTTCTCAGTACTACTATCTTGTACGTCTTCTTCAACACCTACTTCTAAGAATGTCTCACTTTCTCTACACTCCTGTTCAGGACCAAAGTAACGAAACTCTATTTCATCATAAACTTTTTTTACATCTGATACTGACCCATGCAAAAGAGCTCTGTCACTTAAAATTATTGCTGGACTTTTTGTGTAATACAATCTTCTGACTAACTTCCGCATTTGAGAGTGATGTACTGCTAACATTCTGAAATGATGAAAAACACTTTGACACACTTTTCTGTAAGAACAAGCCAGAGAATGACCTTGCAAACCAGTATTTATTCTCACTTTGCAAGCATCTAGTCCTTAATCTTTTGTTTAACACTTTTTTTTACTATACACGCATAAGAAATTTCGTAGATATCAATAGACTCCTGTTGTATACTACAAATACTACTACAATCCCAAGTAGTCACTGGGGCTTTACTACGTCTCCCTAGAACTTCAGCAGCTATCACTTCTTCTACATTTCTAGGAACCATCTTTTCTTTTTCAATTGGACAACGATTCGTCACTTCATAAGCACGAACACTGGTATCAATTGTGTGCACTAATGTATTGGTTTGAAAATAGCTCTCTTCATTAAAAAAAGGCTCTGAACTTCCATTCACCCAAAAAAAATCACAAAAGTTAGTTCTGTTAATTAGTTTCTTCTTTTTACTTTTGGCCTTCATAAAATGTATTGGCTTATCTAATGATCGAATTCTGTTCAAACTAAAATGAATATTTTCCTTTTTAATTCAAAAGCCTTCTCAACAATAGCTTCAATGTGTTTCTTCTTTTTATAAAATGCTGATCTTTTTTGATATTTCATGCCATCTTTTAATAAATTAAGTTCTACTCTATTGTGAAACACTCTTTTCCTTATTTCATCAAATTGATTCTTTCTCCTTTTACCATAGATTGTTTTTTGAAAACGTGAGTTCCCATTAATTTCTCCTTTTTTCTTTTCATTCTTCTTTGTTGTTGAGGTATTCTTTCTACTTTCTACATTGTGCAAAACTGTTTCTAGCCTTTGAATACATTATTTTGTTCTCTTAGCGCAACACATTTTCTTTTTTCCCACATGTTGTAGTTCATCGAATTCTTGCTGTTGTCTTTTCTTTAAATAATACTCTCTCTTTTGTTGTTTCCTCTTTACTGTTTTTTATTCACGGTAAGTCTTTTTTTAATGATGATGAAGAATATCTGTAAAAAAAAAAATGTAATATTATTAATATACATTTAGAAAATATACCATTCCATTGCTAAACAAACACATTCTACATAAAAACCATTTAAACGCTTTGTTTTGAAATCACAATGCACTTGCTGCAGTACACAGGTGCTACCGGGATAATTGTATGAGTGAATGAGTAGTGTTTAGGTGTTTAGAGGACTGCATGGGCAGTGGATAGAGGATTTTAATAGTACATGCATAAGTACCTGGGTCATTGCATGAGTACATGGGTAGTCATTGGATGATTAGAGTACTGCAAGGAGAGTGCATGGTGAATTTAGAAGTGCTGGTTTTGGCGCACTGATTAGTTAAGGACATTGGTTGGGTGATTGGAGGAATGCATAGGTAGTAACAAGGAGATTACTGTATAGATAGTGCTCAAGGAATTGTAGAAGTGCATGAGTTACTCCCTGGGTCATTGCATGGGCAGTGACTGGATGATTAGAGTACTGCAAGGAGAGTGCACAGTGAATTTATAAGTTCTTGGGTTTTAGCACAGTGATGAGATAAGGACATGGGACTGGCTGGAATATTGCAGGAATGAATAGGTAGTAACAGGGTGATTACTGAACTGTACAAATAGTGCTCAAGGAATTGTAGAGGTGCATGAGTTACTGCCTAGGTCATTGAATGGGTGGTGACTGGATTATTAGAGTACTGCAATGAGAGTGCATGGTGAATTTATAAGTGCTTGGGTTTTGGCAGAGTGATTAGATAAGGACATGAGACTGGCTGGATAATTGGAGGAATGCATACGTAGTAACAAGGAGATTACTGAACTGTATAGAAAGTGCTCAAGGGATTGTAGAAGTGAATGAGCTAGTTCCTGGGTCATTGCATTGGGAGTGACTGGATGATTATAGTACTGCAAGGAGAGTGCATGGTGAATTTATAAGTGCTTGCGTTTTGGCGCAGTGATTAGATAAGGACATGAGACTGGCTGGGTGATTGGAGGAGTGCATAGGTAGTAACAGGAAGATTACTGAACTGTATAGGTTGTGCTCAAGGGACTGTAGAAGTACATGAGTTAGTGCCTGGGTCATTGCATGAGTACATGGGTCGCAACAGGATGATTAGAGTACTGCAAGGTGAGTGCATGGTGAATTTATAAGTGCTTGGCTTTTGGCAGAATGATTAAATAAGGACATGGGACTGTCTGGGTGATTGGAGGAGTGCATAACTAGTAACAGGGAAATTACTAAACTGTATAGGTAGTGCTCAAGGGATTGTAAAAGTGAATGAGTTACTGACTGGGTCATTCCATGAGTAGTGACTGGATGGAATGTATGACGTTACAACACATACATTTACAATGCATGCCTTTACAATGCAGTTTTTACATCGCAACATCCTTTACATCGCATTCTTTTACATCGCATGCCATTACATCGCATTCTCAGAAACTAGCTTTGCAACGCATTCCATTACATCGCATTATACCTTTACAACGCATGCCATTACAATGCATACCATTACATCGCATTTAAGTTAACTGTTGGATAGTATAGGGGTAATAATTACTATTCTAACTCCAGTAAGTGCAACAGTAGGGTAAGTGTTGGATAGTATCGGGGTAAAAATTACTATTCTAACTCCAGTGAGTGCAACAGTAGGATAAGTGTTGGATAGTGTAAGAGTACTATGCGTTGCAATGATATGCACTGTAATGATTTGTGATGTAATGCCTGCGTTGTAGTGACATGCGTTGTAGTGAAATGCGATGTAATGGCTGCGTTGTAATGACATGCGATGTAAAGGATGTTGCGATGTAATGACTGCTATATAAACGTAGTGCGATGTAATGACTGGTATGTAAAGGTAGTGCGATGTAATGACTGCATTGTAAAGGCTTTTTCTAACCCTGGGCAAAGCACTACGCTACGCTCGCGAAGTTTGCGATGTTTGCACTACTTCGCACTACGCAAATTGCTCATAGCACAGGGCAAACACGCGGAGCGTAGTGCAGCGGTTATTTTTTGCGTGCTCGCGGTCCTCAACGTCAAGTTGGCGACCGCGAGCAAGCAAAAAGACATCCCGGTGAGACTTTTTCCTCGTTCGCGATCAGCAACATCAAGATGCCGATCGCAAGCGTGGAAAATAAACCACCCGGCGAGATACTCAACGCGGGAAGGTAAGGTTTCTCATTGCGAGTGGTCACGTATGCTCACGACTGCTCGCGATGAGAAACTAACAGTCTGCGTTGAGAAAGCTGGTGCTTGAGTAAAAATCTAATCGAGCGTCTGAAAACTACAGCTGGCACTGTGCAAGATGCTGTTTTCAATGATTGCACAGTGCCGGATGCTTGTCCGCACTGTGCAATCATTGAAAACGGCATCTTGCACAGGGCGAACAGGGTAATACGCAGTTCACGAAGTGCTACGCGTAGCTCACGTAGTGCGAAGTGCACTTTGCGTAGCTACGCATAGCGCTACTTCGCGAACTACGCCCAGGATTAGTTGTTTCCCGACTGGATGATTAAGAGTACTGCAAGGTGAGTGCACAGTGAAGTTATAAGTGCTTGGGTTTTGGCGCAGTGATTAGATAAGGACATGGGGCTGGCTGGATGATTGGAGGAATGCATAGGTAGTAACAGGGAGATTACTGAACTGTATAGGTAGTGCTCAAGGGATTGTTAAAGTGCATGAGTTACTGCCGGGGTCATTGCATGGGTAGTGACTGGATTATTAGAGTACTGCAATGAGAGTGCATGGTGAATTTATAAGTGCTTGGGTTTTGGCACAGTGATTAGATAAGGACATAAGCCTGGCTGGATAATTGGAGGAATGCATAGGTAGTTACAAGGAGATTACTGAACTGTATAGATAGTGCTCAAGGGAGTGTAGAAGTGAATGAGCTATTGCCTGGGTCATTGCATGTGTAGTGACTGGATGATTAGTGTACTGCAAAGAGAGTGCATGGTGAATTTATAAGTGCTTGGGTTTTGGCGCAGTGATTAGATAAGGACATGAGACTGGCTGGGTGATTGGAGGACTGCATAGGTAATAACAGGGAGATTACTGAACTATACAGGTAGTGCACAGGTGATGGTAGTAGTGCATGTGTTAGTGCCTGGATTATTGCATGAGTACATGGATAGTGACTGAATGATTAGAGTATTGCAAGGAGAGTGCATGGTGAATTTATAAGTGCTTTGGTTTTGATGCAGTGATTAGATAAGAACATGTGACTAGTTGGGTGATTGGAGGAATTAATAGGTAGTAACAAGGAGATTACTGGACTTTGTAGATAGTGCTCAAGGGAGTGTATAAGTGCATGAGCTAGTGCCTGGGTCATTGCATGAGTACACTAAGCATACATGCAACTGTATAAATAGTATCTGAACACATAGATAACTCATTATATACTGTCTAGTTAACTAGATAAGTGCAACATGCCACAAAGGGTAATATATGGTGGTTTATTTTTTAGTTACATCTTGACCATTCAATCTACAAATACGCAACATTATTAAACTATACCTCACAACAGACTTAAGAAAGAAGAGCAATTAACAACACATTTAATGATAATTTTTAAAACCACATATATCTTCAGCTTTGTATCTAAAATTATGTGGCATCTTTCAACTATACCTTTGCTTAGACTACAAAAAGAAACCTAATTAACAGCACCTTATTTAACCATTCATCTTTAATTATATGCCTTCATTTAATTTGACCTTCTGTACAAACTAATAACAGAAACCTAATTAATAACACCTTATATGATCATCTTTCCAACACCACAATTGTGCTGCATCTTTACCAAAGTATCTATAACTATGCAGTATCATTCAACTATACCTTTGTAGAGAGAAGAAAAAATGAAGCTTAATAAACTACACCTTATATGAACATCTTTCAAAATACACAATTGTACTGCAACTTCAACCTACTATCTAAAAATATGAGGCATCATTCAGCTATACCTTTGAACACACTTAAAAATATACATATTACAGTACAGACTATTTTTTAAACAATCTTCAAGTACAATGAAACTAAATCCAATATACATCTCTACATTTAATAATATATTTCAAACAACAGTTTTAGAATAATGTCAAATCTTTTTTAAATAAACCTCAAAAATATATAACTCACCTCGCAAATAAATCTGTTGAATGAAAAATCTCACACACTCAGACAGGATTTTCTTTTACACACAGTCAATATAAATCGCCAGACTCTGCAAGGTGAAACCAGAATGGCAAGGTTTCCCTTTCTTTTTCCATACAAATACACATAAGCAACTCATGACATTGCTTGCCAGAGATTTTCAAATTGTAAAACACATTTCCATTGGTCACAGATAATAACCCTTATCAACTGACTTCTTCACCCCTTCTGCTTAATGTCAGTTTCCATAGCAACAGGTCATGCAACATTCAACTTAAATGACAGGTCACAAGTTCACCACACAGTGTTGCAAATGAGAACAGCAGGTGTGGTTGGCATTGCAAAACATGACCTTATCCTTTCTGCTGTACCTTTCAAACATTTTTTACTAACCCATAAGAAACTTGCTTTTTAAACAAAGTAAAATGCACCCTATTTTTTAATGTACAATGTTCTTAAACAGTCAATCAAATTTCTGCTTTCTTAAAAACAGAATCTTGTCCACCATTTTAGATATCTCTCATTCTACCAACTGACTACTTCAGCTACATACATCTTTTCATTACCTACAGTCATCACGTCAAGATGCTTTCAGTGTGGATTGTTGGGCATAGCAATGTTTTCTGGTGCAAAAGGTATGCTGAATGCAGAGGTATTGATAAAAGACCTAGCTTTGCAAAATGTAGACATTAAATGGATTGGACAGAGAGGATTAAAGTGGCACCAACTGATGCCTTTGGTTAAAACCTTTTTGCATCTCCAAGCCCCTGACATCATATTTGTGCAGTGTGGTGGTAATGACCTAGGCACATTGACTGGGGTAGGTCTGGAAATGCTAATGAAGGACACCTTTGCAGAATTGATGTTGCTTATCCCCCAAACTGTCTTTGTATACATAACCTATGCAGAAGACAGAAATGGAAGTGGTCCAATCAATTTTGTCCTCAGATTGAGGAAGCTAGAAAAAATGTCAATAAAGCCGTTTCTACTTACCTGAGAGACCATAGGATGGGCTCCATCTATAACAACAATATTCGTTTCAATATGGATGGCATTTACAGAAGTGATGGAGTACAATTCACTGATGAAGGCAACAGAGTGTTTCTCAACAACCTGAAGCTCTGCATCTGCACTTAGATGTAGCTACAGCAATCTCCCAAAGAAAACAAGGGCTCTTTTTACAGCCACTCAATAACCCAACTTATAACCTAGTTTTATATGAATTATTATTATTTTTTTGCTTGTAATGGTGCACCTAGCATGACTAAGAGAGCCGCACACCCCTCGTGTTCACACTAGGTGGCCACGCTGGGAGCCGTGCACCCCTCGTGTTCACACTAGGGGACCACGCTGGGAGCTGCGCACCCTTCATGTACACACCAGGGGCCGTGCTGAGCGCCACGCACCCCCTCGCATTTACACCAGGGGGCCGTGTCGAGCACTGCGCAAGGGCCGCAATTCCAAACTTTGGTGAAAAAAACCCTCTACTATTATTAAGTTATATTCGCCCTGGGGACCCCATCCCCCGTGACATGCCAATTCTTTGGGTTTTTTTTAATAAAAAGGAGGGGGGGCCGCGTGGTCCCCTCCCAGGCCATTTTTGGTCCCCAGGTTCCCATCCCACGGGGCATAGCCTCACAGTTGGGTACCGTGGGGGGAGCCCCAATGCCCCCACGGTCCCACCGGCTCCCTGCCTCCTGCGGGAGCTGGCATTGCTTTTCCACTACGGGAGCTGCTGCTGGCTCCCCTTGTGGAAAAGCAATCCTGCTTTGCTTCAAATCAGCAAGAGCAGGTTTCCCTGCTCTCATTTCCATGAAGCAATGCTGTTTTTTAAATAAATAAATTAAATAAATAATTTTTATATTAAAGAAATATTTTTTTCTCCCTGGGGTCCTTGTGGGACCCCGTAAGTAGCCCTAGGGGGTCAGGGCATTTCTATCCTGACCTCTTTTCTTCATTTTATACTTTGTTTGACTGTTTTCTTGTGACTCGATTCTACTGAGTCACAAGATGGCTGCCAACAGTTCCTGGTTTAGAGTGTTGGCAGCCAATTAGAATGAAGATCGTGGTCGGGAGGGTTCGCAAACCGACCGCTGCCCTAGATATCGATATTTTTTCTTTTTCTAATTTCTCAGGAACTTCTGAACGGATTTACACCATTTAACAAAAAGGACTCTTTATGAAGCAAGGGCTACCTTTTTGCCAAATTTGGTGTCATTCCGTTCAGCAGTTCGGGCTGTAGCCGTGTATAAAGCTTCCCGCTTGACGAATCACCATGAAACTTTCAAGACAGGAGCTGACTGGAGCTGGCCACTAGTTTTGAAAATTTTGCGTAGATTCGTCAACCGGCACCAAAGTTATTGGGACAATGAATGAAGCCTTTCCATAACTACCTACTGGCGACCGCCAGTTGGTAATATATATATATATATATATTCACTGAAAAAACCAAAGGTTTCACATACGTTATAGTTAGGAATTAGCATTTAAAAAACCTTGCAAATTCACTGAAAAAAACCATAGGTTTCACACATGTTATAGTTAGCAGGACATTTCTCTCATACAAAACCAATGAAATTCCCCCGTTATAATTAGTTCAGCTAACTATAACTCGCGTGCCCGCAATGCACTGCTGATGACGTCACATATTACATCACTCATGACATGGTCAGTGACATCACTCATGACATCACTGATGACATCTCAAATGACATCACTGATGACATCACTGATGACATCATCCAGTGAATGTGTGTATTTCTGATAATTAAATATGTTTTATATATGTATATCTCAAGGTCGATGGAAGAATAAATGGGTATATAAGTGTCTAAATGGATGATTTGTTATTGATAAATTGATTGTGTAACTGACTGATTAAGTGTATCATAGTGAATACATGGCTTAGTGAGTAATGTTGAAATATGTAAATATCTGTATCAGTCTCTCACTTTGTGTATAAGTGGCTGCATGGGTTGGTGAGTAGCTACATGAGTGTCTATATATGTTATTAGTTGGTTTTTGGAGTATCAGTATAAGTGTCTGACGTCTGTATGGTTCGTTGGGGGGTATTACATAGTGCATAGGTGCATGAATGAGTGACCCACTGTTTGTATGTGTAGAAGACAGCATGTGTGCAGGACTGTATGGGTGGATGAGTGTGTGCATGGGTGTGTTAGTGAGTGAATGACTGTCTGAATAGTGTCTCTATGAGTAACTATATATGTTTTAAACTAGTATATGTGACTATTGGTGTATATAAGTGAGTATATGTGAGAGTGAGAGATTGAAAGAGTTCCTGTATGAATAAGTATGTGTTTCTATAAGTGAAAGTTAAAAAGATTAAGTATGTGTAAGTTTCCATAGAAGTAAGTGTGGTGGTGTGTGTATAATTGTATATGCAAGTAAATGTATGTTTGATTCTTTATTAGTATGAGTGACTATGTGTGTGAGTAACTCTATGGATGTGTGGCATTGTGTAATAGGATGTATAGGTGTATGAGTACATATGATGAGTGAGTACATGTAAGAGTGACTGTATAGGACTGTTGGAAAATGAGTGGATGTGTATGTGGATCTTAGAATTACTGAGTAGGTTGTTGTAACTGGTATTGGTATGTCCATTGTTTTTTAAATTTTAGTCTCTATTTTTGAAAGTGTGTATCAAAGGTTATATTAGAGTGAGAGGAGGTGTGCCACTCTATCACAAGGATGATGTCATCAGTGATGTCATCAGTGATGTCATTTGAGATGTCATCAGTGATGTCATGAGTGATGTCACTGACCATGTCATGAGTGATGTAATATGTGACGTCATCAGCAGTGCATTGCGGGCACGCGAGTTATAGTTAGCTGAACTAACTATAACGGGGCAATTTCATTGGTTTTGTATGAGAGAAATGTCCTGCTAACTATAACATGTGTGAAACCTATGGTTTTTTCAGTGAATTTGCAAGGTTTTTTAAATCTTAATTCCTAACTATAACGTGTGTGAAACCTTTGGTTTTTTCAGTGAATTTGTACGGTTTTTTAAATGCTAATTTTTGATTTTTAAAAATATTTTTTTATTTTTATAATACCAATAAAATTACTAGGTATTCATTTATATATTATCTGTATCCTTTTATTTGTTTTTGCTCTTTTTTTTAAATTTCAATTAGGATAAAGTTGAACAGTTTATTTAATTTTTGCAATTAATTTTTCCCCTTTTTTTTTTTTTATAAATTCTTGAGGTGCGCGCTCTGAGCGCGCTCCTAGTACGTTTTCGCAAGTTTTTGCGAATACCGTCGTACGTTATTTACGTACGCATACATACGTTATAGTGCGCGCTGGGAGCGCGCACCCGGTACGTAAACGTACGTACGTACGCATGCGTGCGTGCGTCGTACGTGCTCCACGCGGTTTACTTCCGCATACGCTTAATTTACGCGCAATACCGTTCGCGTATACGCGTGTTCAACGTATACACGCTACGTGCGCGCATATGACGTATGTACATGCGCTCCGACGCGTTCGCGCATGCGTAATCACTAGGTGCGCGCTCGGAGCTTGCTCAGTGCGCGCACCTCGGGTTATATGCTTAATAAAAGAACACTTCTTATTGGTTAACATTACTTTCAGTTTCTGATTGTTTCAACACCACACCCAATCCCCTCATGGCAAGTCATGTGATCATGATTTATCACTTTTGATTGGTTTGAAGTACTTTCAGTTCTAGATTCTTCCCAAACCACACCTACTCCCCTCATTATTAGTTCTGATTCCTTTGGAGAAGGAGCTATTCTGTTGTTGAGAGACAATGGCTGAACAGCAACCATCTTCAGACAGTGACCAGGACACTCTTGAGAGGCAGAGGAACAGGAAGCAGAAAGACAGCTTCATATGGCAGTTTTTCACTTTTAGGGACTTAAGAAGGTAAATGCACCTAAAGTTACATGTAAACTTTGTCAAAAAGTCTTGTCACGTGGGAATCCTAACAAGAAATATTCTTTTAGCATTCACACTATGTTGAGGCATGTTGACAAAATGCATCCAGTAACTTTTCGTCGAGCTTCTGGAGCAAACCCTCCACCTGCTCTACCGACAACATCTGCAGCAGCTCAGCCGAGCACATCTTCGGCAGCTCAGGCGAGCACTTCAGCTGCAGTGGTGCCTTTGCCTTCTTCTTCACCTCGTTTTGGACCACCTTGTTTTGCTAGGTTGTCCACACGCTACACTGTTTGCGGTAAACTTATTTCTGTGGGTGAGACCAGTCTTGATCTCATTCAGAGAAAATTTGATGCCCATGAGTGCAAGTAGGCCATAGATGTTTTTTCTTTTTTTTCGTTTTTCTCTTCCTGTTTCCCTCCATTAACTCAAGGGCTCTTTTAAGAGCCACTTATAAACTAAACCCTAAACATTTTTTTGGGAGGGATTTTTTTTTTTTTTTTTAGGTGCGCGCACCCTGCGCGCACCCAAGGTTTTTTTTTAAAATTATTATTTTTTTTTTTTTTAATTTAATGTACAAAAAGAGGTGAAGAAATGGAAGCATGAAAAGGGAGGATTGAGTAATACTAATATTTTTCACTTATTTAAAAAAAAAAAAAAAAATCGAATTTTTTTTTTTAAAGTATTTTGCAAGGGAACAGAATTTTTTTTTTTTTTTTTCTTTCCAGTTCTGCAAAAAAAGAAAAAAAGTATTAATATTCAATCATACATTACAAAAAGCATTACATGTTTTTACATATTTTACAAAGCAATTTTTTGCCCTTTTTTTGCTGTTTTCAGAATTTTTTATTTTTCACTTAAAATAGTGAAAACAATTGTATTCATCATTTAACAGCGGGCAAAAAAAAACCAATCTGAAAGATTGTTTAAAAAAAGCCCTAAAACTTTCCTCACTAAAATATACCTTGTTAGAAATATTACATATATATTACAAGTACTTTTCTAGATGAATACAAATTTTCTAGACAAACCGTCTTTAAACCTTGTCGCAAAAGCACACATGCCAAAATAATTTCTTTCAAAGGAGTCCACAATTGTTTTTATTACTTTTCCTTTAGGCCAAATAGTAATCTCAAAATCCTTTTTAAGTGATATCTTCAATTATAATCCTTTAAAATTACAAAAAATGCTTTCTTCAGATGCAGTTTTTAGTTTTCAAAATTTAGGTTTCAGAAAAATTAAATAAGAATTGGGTAAATCATAAGGCAAACGTTGCTTGAAAATCAATTGGGAATCATTACACAGTGTCCAGCCTTTTTCACATTTAAGATAAACTGTGTAATGTCCAGAAGTTATAGTAGGTCCTTCATGAAAAATTATTGCAACTGTAACAAAAGTTTTTCCAGAAATTGATAATTGTTGTCCTGTAAACTTCTTTATTAAAGTATCCAATTTTGAACCATCAGCTCTACAACGTTGCATCATGAAAATTACATACTGACCATATTTCTGTAAAAATAACGTGGAAAACATGTCAGATTTGCATTCAGAACATTCCATGTTGTGATTGGCATCTTTAACTAATTTACTAAAAGTCACTGATTCACTCTCTGGTAATGGTAAAAATATGAACCTTTCTGAATCAACATTACTAGTACATGTGTTCATACAGTTTTCACAGCAATGTTCCCATTTGTAAGAGACACCAAATAACTTTTCTACTTCTACTCCTTCATCTTCAAGTACACTCAAAATATATATTAAGAATTCCTGTGCATCTTGCTGGACATTTTCTTTAAACTGTGTAGAACCACAACATACATCTAAAAGATTTCTAACATCAGTAGCACTTTCAATTTCAGTTTTATCAGTACTCAGCTTCTCAAAAAGGAGACTCAGCAGAGAACACAATCTTTTTCCATGATTTAATATTATCTGTTCTACCAACTTTTCAAGATAAAATACAACATTCAGCACTACATTTGCATAGCAGTTGACACCAGAGCTATTTTCAAAATGGCAACCAACAACCTCTTCAACACTGTCCTTTTTCTTTTTCCTTGCTATCACATCACTGTCCTTTTTTTTTTTGTTCTGTTCATCCACATTACAGATATTTTCAAATCTCCTTTTCCGAGAAGCAACATGTTTTTCAATCACAGGATACTGACCTAAATGAGGAGCATAGGTTCTTCTTAATCTATTATACTCCTTTACACAGTTTGTATCAGCACTAACTTTTGAGTCATCAAAGTCTATCATAAAAAAAACAGATAATGTTTTCACTCGTGACAAAGCAACATATGCCATACCTTCTTTGAACACAGTAGAACCAATGTTTACAAAAGCACTATCTACAGTCAATCCTTGAGACTTGTGAATAGTTACAGCATATGCTAGAGAAAACGGAAACTGCTTCCTACGTACATATAAGTCTTTCACAAGCATGAAACGAACTGAACAACGACAAATGTCTTTAACTTCTTCTATCTGATCAAATTTTATTTTTAAACATTCAATTCCTTCTTTTTTCTGATAATTAATAAAACCTACAACTCTTCCCATAGCTCCATTCACTAAACCTTTTTCTACATCCAAATTTCTCCTTAAAATCACTCGACAATTCATGCAAACATATAGATTTTTTTCTAATCCAGCTGTTTTGGAAATGTTCTTCTCTAGTGAATCCAATTTATTTTTCAGTTTGCCTGTTAATGTAAAAGTAATTCTTTCATGCTGAATTTTGTCCTCTGCTTCCATTTTCTTAATCTCTTCCTTTTCCAATTTCAAAAGTTCCTCATTGAATATTGAGCACTCACGTAGTGTTGGCATTAAGCAGATTACAGTATTTTTTTCTGCAATGTTCTGGTATATTTTCTCTGCAACTATTTCTTCATTTGGAAATAAATTATGTAGCAACCGACTCTGTAATGCTTTTTTGCCAACTTCTGTGAGTAGTACAATTCTGATATCTTTCAGAATACTTGCATAATCTTCGTCGTTTGCTTGTCTCATATTGGTAGTGAGTTCTTTGTACTCAAAGAACGACCAAATATTCGCATTACCAATGCTTCCTAATGACTTCTTCGTGTCTTCATGTGTCACAGTATTAAACACTGGTTGTCCTTTAACTGGAGTGAGCTGCAGAAGATCCCCAAAAACTATGACGTGTTTTCCTCCAAATAACACGTCGTAGTCTCTCTTAAGAATTTGTTGCATTCTTAAATGCACAAAGGCAAGCATTAAATTTGAAACCATGCTCACCTCATCAATAATGAGAACTTGCATCTTCTTCAACACTCTTGAAACTTCGAGGCATGCTTCTCCAGTTAGCTTGTGGTATTCTAGTTTGTTCTCATGCTCCACTGGTAACATTAGCAAGCGATGTAAGGTAATTCCTTTTATGTTATAGGCTGCTAACCCAGTTGGAGCAGTTACCACACAAGACAAATTTGAAGCTGTTTTTTGCTGTAGATAGCTTCTGATGACTTTTATTAAGAAACTTTTACCAGTTCCAGCTTGTCCACTCACATACATCCTGATTGGTTCAAATGATGTGCATGAGCACTCTTTCTTTTCATGTAGTAATCCATGATCAATTTTTTTGATGACTTCTTCATAAATTTCTTTTTGTTCTTCATTCAGTTGTTGTTCCAGATTTAGTAAGTCGATTGAATCTTCCTGTGCTTGATTCATAGCCGTTTCTACTTCAGTCATGGCTACTGCAGCTTCATTTTCTATGATTGGTTGTCCTAGGGGATCTTGACTAAGTGTTCCTGAAGTTTGGCTGTCTTGAGAACTGTCTCTAGCTACTTCAGCTGCAATTTTTGCTTCCTGTTCATTTTCTTCATTTAACATTTGGACATAAGTTATGAAAGTACTGCATTCTATGCTGTCTTTGCAAGCATTAAAGGAATCTTCATAGCTTTGAAATTCTCCCAGTAGTTCGTCCTCTGAACGCCATGGTTTAAACAGCTGTAAAAGAGCCAAGTAGTAAAATTCCTTTTTGTCAGTAGTTTCGCAACTGAGCTTCCTGTGATTTATCAAACTTCCTTTTGTTTGCTTCACCAAACATCCTTCCTCACCAATGACTTTATATTTTCCATTGTTGATATCTTCAGTGGCTTTCCGTGAATAAATGTAGTTCTGCAGCACTTCATAGAGACACATGTTCTCAAGATGATGACTTCTCTTTGGGTAATATGTGTCCAACATGTTTGATTTCAAAATATCTGTACTTTCTGGGCCATTCTCGGCCAAATATTCAATTTCTCCAACAGATTTCAGTACCCGATTTCTCATTCCTGCAAGGCCTAAGCTTACCCAAATTATTCTTCTGGATTTCGAGTAAAGACTTGCAGATGATAACCTATCTGAGCATTCGTAGGATCCAATTTCTCGATGCGATAACATCTTTAAACTGAAACTGTACAGCTTCTTACTGACAGTCTTCTCGTGAGAAATCTCTTCCCACATTTCCTTCAATTCTGTTTTCTCAGATTTAGTGATGTAAGATGTCACATACCGAGCAACAGCAATAGAATTGTCTGCCACATACTGAATATCCATGTTAGCATTCCACATGGATAAAATGACTGGGTTGAAGTCATTTATAAATTTTGACTCTTCATTTCTTTTTAGGTTGTAGGTATTTTTGGGAGATTTTCTAGTTATAGTATGTCGCACAGCTGACATAAAACTGTTGACTCTTCCTTTTGAAAGAACAGGTCTAGGAAATCCAAATCGACACTTTGTGTAGAATTTATCTTTCGTCTTGTACTTCCGTCGACAGTATTTTCCACACTGATGACTTTGAAAACGTAAAACTTGCTCTTTTAACTTTTTCTCTTCTGTGCTTTTAGGTATAGCACATGTTGCATATTCTTCAATGAAAGATAACACTGCTTCATCAGTATCTGTTCCAAACTTTGGGGCATCCTTGATCCACAACAGCATATGAATATGAGGAGCACCTCTTGCCTGGTACTCTTTTCTCCAAAAGAAATCCACTACTTCTCCAAGTGGTGGATTTTTTTTATTGCAGATGAAGGACATCATAGCCTCAAATCTATGATTGAAATATCTGCAAACATTAACTGGATCCAATGAGCACAGTTCTCCAGCTGTCTTGTATTCAATGTTTTTAATGTTTGAATTTGCCTCTCTTAGAAAATCCAGTAAATCATCCCAAGCGTACTCAGCACAGCTTAGGGTTAGAAACCATGTAGGAGTTCCTAAATTCCGTAACATGCATTTTAATTCACCATGGCGTCGGTACCAATATTCATTTGTCCCACGCTGACAAGCCATCAGATTGATCAGTTGTGTTTCCAAATGATCATCTCGGTGCTGCACTTTCTCCATAAAATCCTTAGCAGACACATTTTGTAAATGTACTCCACTTTTTAAAATGTGATTTACTGCATAAGATAATGCAGACAAGTTGCTTTCAAATAAAAGATGGAACAAATAAGGAATACTTTGACGAAATCTTGGATCTTCTGCATATAGTCTTGTAGTCCGATACTCAGAAGCTGGAATCTGTTCTGGACGTTCATCGTATCGTCCTCCTTTTCCTGTAGGAAACAGCTGGGGAAAACATCGAGCTTCCAAGCTCTCCTCCCATACACTCACGGGAGTTCCTTTTGCTTTCTTCATCTGAAACAGATCAATAGTGTCTCCCATAACTTCTTTTGAATGAAGAGGATGTATGCTAAAATGTTCATAAATTTCTTCTTCCTTTGACTTGTCCACTTTTTCAATTTGACCAGTTGGTGTTTCTGTGTCTTCTTGTAAATCTTCTTCTTCTTCTTCTATATAAATTGATTCATACCATTTATTATTTTTTTTCAAATACAAATTTGCTCTTTGTACTTTTCGTACATCCACCAGCTCCTGCCAAATCTTCTTATTCTTTGTAGGTACACCATTAACCAGAATTACTAATGGTTCAGTTTCCAAAGTATCTGCATCAATAGTTTCCATATTTTTTTTCAAATCCAAGGGCAAATACACCACTCTTCCTTTTAAACCTCTCAGTAAATCAGAAGGAGGTAATTTACCAGTTTTGGGCTCCATACGTACTATGGTCTGGTACGGATGAACACATTGAATGAGTATAGACTCATATGTATATAATTCAGAAAGTTCTGCAGGAATAGCATCCAATTCTAAATTATTATGTACAGCTCTGGTCAGCATTCTATTTTCTTCTAACTTATTATAACAGTATTTACAAATACGCTGATCTTCACCCAATTCAAAACAATTTTCAAGAAATATATTTGTTGCAAAATCCTTCCACTTATAATTATCTTCATTTTCACTTTTTTTATACAGATCAACACTCCTTGTTTGAATTTTATAATGACTTCTGCGGCAACAAATACAAGTAATATTTGGTCTTTCATTAGAGGTGATAGTAAATTTTGTCATTTCATCCTCAAAATTTTTAGTAATAATGAGTTCTACATTCTGTTCCTCATTTTCCTCATTTACTGTGTCCTTTTCTGCACTTTCTTGTTCTGGACCAAAGTAACAAAACTGAATCTCATCAGTAACCTTCACTACATCTGATACAGATCCACGGAACAGAGCATTATTCAACTCATTCAACTTTACTGCTGGACTTTTAGCAAAATACAATGTTCTCACAAACTTTCTCATTTCAGTATGATGAACAGCCAGCATCCTAAAATGATGAAAAACACTTTTACACACTTTTCTAGATAGACAAGCCAGAGAATGTCCCTGCAAACCAGTTTTTTCTCTCACTCTGCATGGATCTAGTGTTTGAAGCACCTTCATCTTCTGTTTTACACTCTTTTTACTATATTCTCTTAGAAAGTCACGTAATTTATCAATAGATTCCTGACGCACAGTACAAATACTACTACAGTTCCAAGTGTACACTGGGGCTTTTGGACGTCTCCCCATAGCCTCAGAAGCCATTACTTCTTCCTCATTTCTTGGGACCATTTTCTCTTTTTGCATCACACAACCATCCTTAACTTCACATGCTCTACCATTGGTGTCAACTGCATGCAACAAACTATTACTTTGAAGATAACTCTCTTCATTAAAAAATGGTTCAGTACTTGAACTGTGTTTCCATTCTCCCAAGAACACTTTACAAAAGTTACTTTTTTTCACTTCTCTTTTCCTTTTGCTTTGTGACTTCATTGCATTCACTAATTTTTCTAATCTACGCATCCTATTCAAAATTAGAATAAAAAGTTTTCTTTTTATTTCCAAAGCCTTACTTACAATATGTTCTATAAAATTTTTTTTTTTAATACCTTTTGTTTTTTTCTTATATTTTTTCACATCCTTTAGCAAATTTAACATCACTCTTCTATGAAACATTTTTCGACGAATGTTTTTAAAATCTAATTTTCGTGTTAAATCTGTTTGACATACTTCTGATTGTACATTAGCTTTTTTTTTGCTGTTGACTGTGTTGTTGCTTAGTACATAAAACTCTCTTTGTTTTACAGTTATTTTTGCAATTTTTTTGTTTTTTGAAAATCAAATCTTTTTTAAGAAATTTCTGCTCTGCTTACCAGTAGACTTTTTCTTTTTGCCATCACTAGCTTCTCCTGCTATTTTTTTTCCCAGTTTTGTCCAGATATACTTGTTGTTGCTTTTCATTCCTTTTTCTTGTCCTTAAAGGCCTTTTTGTTTTCACTGTTGCTCAGCAATACCTGCAAGGAACTAAAAAAAAATCATTTTTGTAATTATAATTCATTAAAATATTTTTTTTTACTTTTCATTTATTTCAAATGTTTTTCCATTTGTCTCTCATTTCAGATTTACTAATCTGTGCACAGTACTACCCACCACAGTTGAAAAAAACAAGCTGCCCCTTTCCTGCAAGTGCATTTTTTAACAGAACAACTGCAACACAAATTATATCTGTGGCCACAATTCCTGTGCGCACACAGCCTCATGGTGTGCTTCTAAGCAGAAAACAGAATTTGATTTGCAAATTCAAAGCACATTTACTACTCTGGTAGATCAAGTGATAATTGCTGTTACAGCCTTACACATTTTACCTGGAAAATCACAGAGGCAGAAAAGAGCACATTTCCTAACAGCTACTTCATACCATAAGTATCTGCAACCTGGGTGAGTGTTTAGAGTAGAGCAAAGAAAATTAGGCCTTGGTGATGTTGAATGTGTTTGCATTACACACAGACCTGAGTAGTACGCATGGGAGTGTTGGAGAAGTTGCTGCGTGTGTCCCAAGAGTGTGTTTCTGCAGACTATGTATTGTCAGCTGCAAGAGACATGAGCAAGGAGATTTCCAGAACTGCATGAAGACTACAGGGATGTACGTAACAGTGCATGTGTGCTAAGGGATAATTTATGTAAACACATCAGGCTGCCCCTTTCCTGGGACTGCAATTCTTACTGAACAACAACTTCACAAACTAAATCTCTGCCCACAATTCCTATGCGCACACAGACTCATGCTATGTTTTTTGGAACAAAACAGTGTCCCTGAATAGTACCAAATTACTGTTACTGCCTGACACATTTCCCATATCATTTACAGAAGCAGAAAACAGCACATGTCCTAACAGCTCCTTAACACCATGACCATGTGTTACAGGGTGAGTGATTAGACTAGATCAATTTAAATGAGGCCTTGGTGACATTTAATGTGTTTGCATTACACATTGCTATCTGAAACAGCACACAGAGCAGAGCTGAGTACTACACATGAGAGTGTTGGAGAAGCTGCTGCGTGTGTGCCAAGAGTGTGTTTCTGAAGACTGTGTATTGTCTGGTGCAAGACAGATGAGCAAAGAGACTTCCAGAACTGCATGAAGACTGCAGGGATGTACGTAACAGTGCATGTGTGCTAAGGGATAATTTGTGTAAACACAACAGGCTGCCCCTTTCCTGGGACTGCAATTCTTACTGAACAACATCTTCACAAATTAAAACTCTGCCCACAATTCCTGTGCGCACACAGACTCATGCTATGTTTTTTGGAACAAAACAGTGTCCCTGAATAGTACCAAATTACTGTTATAGCCTGACACATTTCCCTTATCATTTACAGAAGCAAAAAAGAGCACATGTCCTAACAGCTCCTTAAGACCATGACCATGTGTTACAGGGTGAGTGATTAGACTAGATCAATTTAAATGAGGCCTTGGTGACGTTGAATGTGTTTGCATTACACATTGCTATCTGAAACAGCACACATAGCTGAGTACTACACATGAGAGTGTTGGAGAAGCTGCTGCGTGTGTGCCAAGAGTGTGTTTCTGAAGACTGTGTATTGTCTGGTGCAAGACAGATGAGCAAAGAGACTTCCAGAACTGCATGAAGACTGCAGGGATGTATGTAACAGTGCATGTTTGCTAAGGGATAATTTGTGTTAACACAACAGGCTGCCCCTTTCCTGGGACTGCATTTCTTACTGAACAACATCTTCACAAATTAAATCTCTGCCCACAATTCCTGTGCGCATACAGACTCATGCCATCATTTTACACACATAACACAGGCTGCCCCTTTCCTGGGACTGCATTTCTTACTGAACAACATCTTCAAAAATTAAATCTCTGCCCACAATTCCTGTGTGCACACAGACTCATGCCATCATTTTACGCACATAACACAGGCTGCCCCTTTCCTGGGACTGCATTACAAACTGAACAACATCTTCACAAATTAAAACTCTGCCCACAATTCCTGTGCGCACACAGACTCATGCTATGTTTTTTGGAACAAAACAGTGTCCCTGAATAGTACCAAATTACTGTTACTGCCTGACACATTTCCCATATCATTTACAGAAGCAGAAAACAGCACATGTCCTAACAGCTCATTAACACCATGACCATGTGTTACAGGGTGAGTGATTAGACTAGATCAATTTAAATGAGGCCTTGGTGACGTTCAATGTGTTTGCATTACACATTGCTATCTGAAACAGCACACAGAGCTGAGTACTACACATGAGAGTGTTGGAGAAGCTGCTGCGTGTGTGCCAAGAGTGTGTTTCTGAAGACTCTTTATTGTCTGGTGCAAGACAGATGAGCAAAGTGACTTCCAGAACTGCATGAAAACTGCAGGGATGTATGTAATAGTGCATGTGTGCTAAGGGATAATTTGTGTAAACACAACAGGCTGCCCCTTTCCTGGGACTGCAATTCTTACTGAACAACATCTTCACAAATTAAGTCTCTGCCCTCAATTCCTGTGCGCACACAGACTCATGCCATCATTTTACGCACATAACACAGGCTGCCCCTTTTCTGGGACTGCATTTCTTACTGAACAACAACTTCATAAATTAAATCTCTGCCCACATTTCCTGTGTGCACACAGAGTCATGCCATCATTTTAGGCACATAACACAGGCTGCCCCTTTCCTGGGACTGCATTTCTTACTGAACAACATCTTCACAAATTAAATCTCTGCCCACAATTCCAGTGTGCACACAGACTCATGCCATCATTTTAAGCACATAACACAGGCTGCCCCTTTCCTAGGACTGCATTTCTTACTGAACAACAACTTCACAAATTAAATCTCAGACAACAATTCCTATATACACACAGACTCATGCTGTGTTGATAGGCACAAAACACAGGCTGCCCCTTTCCTGGGTTATCAATTCTTACAGAACTAATGCTTTTTTCAAATGTGCTGCCATTTTCCTCTCTTTTCTTTCAAAGTTATTTCTGCTAAATGCTAACCATCACAATTAAAAAGAAGCTGTCCTTTTCTTTCAACTGCAATGCTTACTTTTCAACAGCAACACAAATTAAATCTCTGTCAACAATTCTTCTCTGCACACAGACTCATGGTTTGATGGTAGGCACAAAACAGTATTCCTCATTGTTACCAATACACATTAACTTAGGGTGAAAACATACTCCATAATATTTTACATATTCAAAACAGTTAAATATCTCCCAAAACAGAAAATGTAAATCACAACTTTAAACAAATATTCACAATTCTTTTTTTTATATCTAAATTAACCACAAACACCCCCTCTCAAACTCATAACTCACCTTTCAAAATTAGTTAGTTGTGAAAGAAATGTGGCAGTCACACAGCAGTTTATCAGACCAGAATCTCTGAGCTGAACACCTCCTCTCAGCAGAACCAGTTAATGGCACAGTTTCCCTCTCTTTTTTCCCACATATACATGTTAATTTCAAATCTCAGTGCTTCCCACATTTTTTCAAATGAAATCACACATTTCTATTGGATGAAAACTTCAACCCCTTTCCAAATGTACCCTTCCCCCAACTTGACTTCTGCCTGCTACCATAGCAACAGGTCATGGAACACTGCTGTGAAGAGAGAGGTCAGAAGTTCAGCAGACAATGTTTCATATCCAAAGAGCAAGAGTGCTTGACTTTTCAAACCTAACAGCCAATCCATAGTAATGTTCTTTGGTAACACATTTTTCTGTACCAATACAAAACATGCTTTTTAAAATTTAAACATACAGCCTAGTTTTTAGTGTAGAATGGTTTGAAACAGCCAATGAGTTCTTTTTATAAAAAAAAGTATGTGTGCCCCCATTTTTCAACTGTCTTTCATTTCATATTGCCATTCTACTGAAAGACACCTCCTGAGTGCATCCAGATCTCCTTTGAAGATGTTCACAGTGTGGATTGTAGGTCACAGCTATGTCTTCTGGAGTGAAACATTTGCAGAAAAAAGAGGTATGGTGAGAGACCTTGCTTTGCCAAATATAGATATTAAATGGATTGGTCAGAGAGGGTTAAAGTGGCACCAATTAATGCCTTTGGTGAAAACCTTTGTACATCTCCCACAGCCTAACCTTATTATTGTGCACTGTGGTGGTAATGACCTAGGCACTTTAACTGGGGTAGGTCTGGAAATGCTTATGAAGGACACCTTTGTGCAATTGATGTCGCTTTTTCCTCAATCTGCCTTTGTATATTCTAACATATGCCAAAGGCAAAAGTGGAACTGGTCCAACCAATTTTGTCCGCAGATTGACAAAGCAAGAAAGCACGTCAATAAGTCTGTTTCTGCTTTCCTCAGAGACTATGGTATGGGATCTATATACCACAACAACTTGCGTTACAACATGCAAGACATTTATAGAGGAGATGGTGTACACTTCACTGATGAAGGGAACAGAGTCTTCCTCTTGAACTTTAGACTCTGCATCGGTACTTACTTGTAGGTACCAAAAAACACACAATAAACACAAGGGCTCTTTTTAGAGCCACCTTATATCTAAACACTTAAATGCGATTTTTTATTCTTTTTTTTTAAAAAGTTTTTTTTCGGGTGCGCGCTGGGTGCGCGCACTCGGCGATATTTTTTTTCAAAATATTAATCTTTTTTTTTGCCCTACAAGGTCCTACTGTGACCCCCTTACAATGCCTAGTGGGTCAACATCTCCTCACTCTGCCCCCTTTTCAAGTTCTCCCCCTTTGTTTATCACCCCCTCTTTATGCGAGAGACAAAATGGCGGCCGCCGCTTCCTGATTTCCACCGATTCGAATGTTTACTGACATCTAACAACCAATCAACCAACCAATCAGAACGGCAAGGTGCGCGCACAGTACTTGCTCAGTGCGCGCACGTGCTTACAGATATATATATTGATTTAAATGCTAATTTCTCAGGAAATACTGAACAGATTTACACCAAACCTGCAAAAGGCACTTCATGGACCTTATGGCTAACTCTCTGCCAAATTTCACATAATTCTGTTCAGCCGTTCGGGCTGTAGCTGCGACTTAAGTCCCTATGGAAAAATGCATGGGGAAAACGCGTTTTGGGACCCCCCTTTTTCTCGGCCCCCGCTTGACGAATCCCCCCGAAACTTTCAGGGTAGGAGCTGAGCGGAGCGCCCCATTAGTTTTGAAAATTTTGCGAGGATTCGTCAACCGGCGCCAAAGTTATTCAAAATAGAATTTTGAGATTTCCTATGGAAAGACGGTACTAACTATAACTACCTACTGGCGACCGCCAGTAGGTAATATATATATATATATATATATATTCACTTAAAAACCATAGGTTTCACACACGTTATAGTTAGGAATTAGCATTTAAAAAACCTTGCAAATTCACCTAAAAAACCATAGGTTTCACACATGTTATAGTTAGCTGGACATTTCACTCGTAAAAAACCATTGAAATTCCCCCGTTATAGTTAGTTCAGATAACTATAACTCGCGCCCGTAATCCACTGCTGATGAAGTCACATATTACATCACTCATGACATGGTCAGTGGCATCACTCATGACATCACTGATGACATCATCCTTGTGATAGAGTGGCGGTCGCGCGAGTTATAGTAATCTGAACTAACTATAACGGGGGAATTTCGATGTTTTTTTACGAGAAATATTTTTTTCTCCCTGGGGTCCTTGTGGGTCCCCGAAAGTAGCCCTAGGGGGTCAGGGCATTTCTATCCTGACCTCTTTTCTTCATTTTATACTTTGTTTGACTGTTTTCTTGTGACTCGATTCTACTGAGTCACAAGATGGCTGCCAACAGTTCCTGGTTTAGAGTGTTGGCAGCCAATTAGAATGAAGATCGTGGTCGGGAGGGTTCGCAAACCGACCACTGCCCTAGATATCGATATTTTTTCTTTTTCTAATTTCTCAGGAACTTCTGAACGGATTTACACCATTTAACAAAAAGGACTCTTTATGAAGCAAGGGCTGCCTTTTTGCCAAGTTTGGTGTCATTCCGTTCAGCAGTTCGGGCTGTAGCCGTGTATAAAGCTTCCCGCTTGACAAATCACCATGAATCTTTCAAGACAGGAGCTGACTGGAGCTGGCCACTAGTTTTGAAAATTTTGCGTAGATTCGTCAACCGGCACCAAAGTTATTGGGACAATAAATGAAGCCTTTCCATAACTACCTACTGGTGACCGCCAGTTGGTAATATATATATATATATATATATATATATATATATCTATATATATATATATATATATATTCACTTAAAAAACCATAGGTTTCACACACGTTATAGTTAGGAATTAGCATTTCAAAAACCTTGCAAATTCACTTAAAAAACCATAGGTTTCACACATGTTATAGTTAGCTGGAAATTTCACTCGTAAAAAACCATTGATATTCCCCCGTTATAGTTAGTTCAGATAAATATAACTCGCGCGCCCGTAATCCACTGCTGATGAAGTCACATATTGCATCACTCATGACATGGTCAGTGGCATCACTCATGACATCACTGATGACATCATCCTTGTGATAGAGTGGCGGTCGCGCGAGTTATAGTAATCTGAACTAACTATAACAAGGGAATTTCAATGGTTTTTTACGAGTGAAATGTCCAGCTAACTATAACATGTGTGAAACCTATGGTTTTTTAAGTGAATTTGCAAGGTTTTTTTAAATGCTAATTCCTAACTATAACGTGTGTGAAACCTATGGTTTTTTAAGTTAATTTGTAAGGTTTTTTAAATGCTAAGTTATGTATGTTTTATTATATTTATATATTTATTTTACAATAAGCTACCTATGTATATAGTTATAGATTGACTGTATCCTGTAATATGGAATGGCTCGTTTAAAATGTTTTTTTTTTTTTAAGGTTTTTAACCATGCACGCACGGTGCGCACACCCCGTGATTTTTTGAAAGAAAAATAAAATGTTTTTTTCACCCTTCGGGGTCCTTCAGGGACCCCCTGACAAAGGCTAGGGGGTCAGGAACTCTCTACCCTGCCCCCTTTTCACGTTCGCCACCTTCCTTTTCCACTCTCGCACTGAAAACAAACAAAATGGTGGCCGACACTTCCTGATTTTGACCGATTCGAACGTTGACTGACATGTAACAACCAATCAGAATTACGCTCCCACACGTTAGGGTGCGCGCACGGTGCGTGCACGGAGTGCGGCTATAGATATGTATGTGCTTTTAACTGCAATTTTCTCAGGAACTACCGAATAGATTGACTGCATATATGCAAAAGGCACATCCCTGACCTGAGGAGTACCTCTCTGCCAAATTTCAAGTAATTCTGTTCAGCCGTTCGGGCTGTACCCTCGACCCCCTTTTTTCTCGGCCCCTGCTTGACGAATCCCCTCGAGACTTTCAGGGTAGGAGCTGAGCGGAGCGCCCCATTAGTTTTGAAAATTCCGCGAAGATTCGTCAACCGGCGCCAAAGTTATTCAAAATAGAATTTTGAGATTTCCTATGGAAACACAGTCCTAACTATAACTATCTACTGGCGACCGCCAGTAGATAATATATATATATATGTTTACGAACTACAATGCAATTTTATGAACTGCTGTTCCCATAATGCAATTTTGTGATGCAAACGAGGCCCCACCCGTAGGCTATTAAAGGTACTTGTGATATCGAGCAGCAATCTTAAGCTTCATTTTTGATGTCACTCAGCCTGTGAGAAAGGACAATCTAAGTCTGAAATGCGTAAGGCACTGATATTATGTCCTCGGATGTGCAGACTTCGTTGTTGCCTTATACAACCAATGGAGAGTGTGTCCTAAGCTTTTGTCAAAGTGTGAAAAGGAATAAATACATGGCATGCCTGCCGTGAGGACTGCACCGCCGCATGAAAAGCGGTCCGAGGAGCCCTGGAAGTCGGGAGCCAAGGTCGGTCCATTGGGATGGCTCATGTATTGACAATGTTGACTGCTATCCTGGGAAAGCCCATTTATGGCAGAATTGAGAAAAATATATATTTTGAGTGGACATTGATTGTTTACGAACTACAAGGCAATTTTATGAACTGCTGTTCCCATAATGCAATTTTGTGATGCAAACGAGGCCCCACCCGTAGGCCATTAAAGGTACTTGTGATATCGAGCAGCAGTCTTAACCTTCATTTTTGATTTCGCTCAGCCTGTGAGAAAGGACAATCTAAGTCTGAAACGCGTAAGGCACTGATATTATATCCTCGGATGTGCAGACTTTGTTGTTGCCTTATACAACCAATGGAGAGTGCGTCCTAAGCTTTTGGCAAAGTGTGAAAAGGAATAAATACACGGCATGCCTGCCGTGAGGACTGCACCGCCGCATGAAAAGCGGTCCGCGGAGCCCTGGAAGTCGGGAGCCAAGGTCGGTCCATTGGGATGGCTCATGTATTGACAATGTTGACTGCTATCCTGGGATAGCCCATTTATGGCGGAATTGAGAAAAATATATATTTTGAGTGGACATTGATTGTTTACGAACTACAAGGCAATTTTATGAACTGCTGTTCCCATAATGCAATTTTGTGATGCAAACGAGGCCCCACCCGTAGGCTATTAAAGGAACTTGTGATATCGAGCAGCAGTCTTAACCTTCATTTTTGATGTCGCTCAGCCTGTGAGAAAGGACAATCTAAGTCTGAAACGCGTAAGGCACTGATATTATATCCTCGGATGTGCAGACTTCGTTGTTGCCTTATACAACCAATGGAGAGTGCGTCCTAAGCTTTTGGCAAAGTGTGAAAAGGAATAAATACACGGCATGCTTGCCGTGAGGACTGCACCGCCGCATGAAAAGCGGTCCGCGGATACCTGGAAGTCGGGAGCCAAGGTCGGTCCATTGGGATGGCTCATGTATTGACAATGTTGACTGCTATCCTGGGATAGCCCATTTATGGCGAAATTGAGAAAAATATATATTTTGAGTGGACATTGATTGTTTACGAACTACAAGGCAATTTTATGAACTGCTGTTCCCATAATGCAATTTTGTGATGCAAACGAGGCCCCACCCGTAGGCTATTAAAAGTACTTGTGATATCATCGTTCGAGCTAAATGGAAGCGTGCAGTAGTCTCTCCTATCCTGAAGAAACCATCTTTGGATCCTTTAAGGTTGAAGAGCTACCGGCCCATCTCTCTGCTTCCTTGGCCGGCAAAATTGGTGGAGGCTCACGTCAACCAGGCTCTCGCCGACCATCTCACCCGTGCTAACATTCTGGATGCTACCCAGAATGGGTTCCGGGCTGGGCACAGCACAGAGACAGCCCTCCTCGCCATGGTTGAACATTTGCGCTCGGTGCTGGATGGGGGACAGACGGCGGCGCTAGTATTATTAGATCTGAGCGCCGCCTTCGACACTGTTTCTCACCGCATCCTTTTACATCGCCTGGAGGAGATTGGCATTGGTGGGTCAGCCCTACAGTGGTTCCGTTCCCTTCTTGACGACCGGTCTTTCTGCGTTGCTATACCACCGTATCAGTCCAAATTCCATCCCCTGGACCTAGGGGTGCCGCAGGGTTCCTCGCTGAGTCCCACGTTATTCAATCTCTACGTGAGACCGCTGGCTGATGTCGCCAAGCAGTGGGGCATGTCTATGGTCTCATATGCGGACGACACTCAGCTGGCGGTTACTATCAGCGGGGATGCGGACTTGGATGCCCCTAGGTTCCAGAATGGTCTGAGACCGGTGGCAAGCTGGTTGAATGCCAACTCTCTCCAGCTCAACGCTAAGAAGACTGAGGTTATGGTGGTGGGGAGGGGTAAGGAACTCTGGGGGGAGAGATGGTGGCCTCCGGAACTTGGGCCGTCTCCAACTCCGGTTACGGAGTTTAGAAATTTGGGAGTGTGGTTGGACTCCTCTCTGAGCTTTGTTGGGCACACCAAGAAAACTGCAGCCTGCTGTTTTGGGGTCCTTCAGGGCCTAAGACCTATCCTGAAGTTTTTTGACCCCCCTACCAGGCAGCTGGTGGTTCAGGCAACAGTCATATCTCGTCTGGACTATGCCACGCGCTCCTGATAGGGACAAACCAGGCAGAAATCATCCCCCTTCAGCGGGTTCAAAATGCTGCAGCAAGAGCTGTAGTTGGTTTGCCTAGGTCTTGCTCGGTCTCAAGTACTCTCCGATCGTTACACAGGTTGCTGGTTAAGTCTAGAATTCATTTTAAAGTCTTATGCCTGGCTTTCAAGATTATGAGGGGATTAGCCCCCCAGATCCTTTCGAGTCTTTTGACCTGCTACATTCCGACCCGTTCTTTAAGATCAATGGGCCAAGCGCTGGCTGTAGTTCCGAGGTTTAAGCTCAGTCGAGTTGGCGGTCAAGCTTTTCGGGTAAAAGCAGCAGTGCTCTGGAACTCGCTTCCGCTTGAGATTCGCGCGATGGATGACCTTTTTCTGTTTCGGAAAGCTATAAAAACCCTCTTGTTTTAAACTCTGTTCTCTTTTTTCGGCCCCCTATTTCAGTGTTAGTTGTGTTTTACCGGTCATGCGCCAGGACGCCCCTTAGCTGGGGCAGCTGTGCGCAATATAAAAGCTCCTAACATAACATAACATAACATAACATATCGAGCAGCAGTCTTAACCTTCATTTTTGATGTCGCTCAGCCTGTGAGAAAGGACAATCTAAGTCTGAAACGCGTAAGGCACTGATATTATATCCTCGGATGTGCAGACTTCGTTGTTGCCTTATACAACCAATGGAGAGTGCGTCCTAAGCTTTTGGCAAAGTGTGAAAAGGAATAAATACACGGCATGCCTGCCGTGAGGACTGCACCGCCGCATGAAAAGCGGTCCGCGGAGCCCTGGAAGTCGGGAGCCAAGGTCGGTCCATTGGGATGGCTCATGTATTGACAATGTTGACTGCTATCCTGGGATAGCCCATTTATGGCGAAATTGAGAAAAATATATATTTTGAGTGGTATTGATTGTTTACGAACTACAAGGCAATTTTATGAACTGCTGTTCCCATAATGCAATTTTGTGATGCAAACGAGGCCCCACCCGTAGGCTATTAAAAGTACTTGTGATATCGAGCAGCAGTCTTAACCTTCATTTTTGATGTCGCTCAGCCTGTGAGAAAGGACAATCTAAGTCTGAAACGCGTAAGGCACTGATATTATATCCTCGGATGTGCAGACTTCGTTGTTGCCTTATACAACCAATGGAGAGTGCGTCCTAAGCTTTTGGCAAAGAGTGAAAAGGAATAAATACACGGCATGCCTGCCGTGAGGACTGCACTGCCGCATGAAAAGCGGTCCGCGGAGCCCTGGAAGTCGGGAGCCAAGGTCGGTCCATTGGGATGGCTCATGTATTGACAATGTTGACTGCTATCCTGGGATAGCCCATTTATGGCGGAATTGAGAAAAATATATATTTTGAGTGGACATTGATTGTTTACGAACTACAAGGCAATTTTATGAACTGCTGTTCCCATAATGCAATTTTGTGATGCAAACGAGGCCCCACCCGTAGGCTATTAAAGGTACTTGTGATATCGAGCAGCAGTCTTAACCCTCATTTTTGATGTCGCTCAGCCTGTGAGAAAGGACAATCTAAGTCTGAAACGCGTAAGGCACTGATATTATATCCTCGGATGTGCAGACTTCGTTGTTGCCTTATACAACCAATGGAGAGTGCGTCCTAAGCTTTTGGCAAAGTGTGAAAAGGAATATATATATATATATATATATATATCCTCCACAGTTTGTAATCGTAGAGAGCCACAACCTCAACAGGGTGGCCTCGGCGTGTTGGGACGGAGTGCCCCACCAAAATCCAACACACCCTCATTTGCAAACTTTTCAAAGGCACGCCACACACCAGACCTCCAACATTAAGGTGCTTTCTTCCTGCATAAAAATGAGGTCAGCTTGGTTTTAAAATACCAACATTCCTGATGCATTTTGGCTTCCCTTTCGCCTTGATCACAGGTGAGTTAATCATGTGACTGTGGGCTAACTTCCTTCCTTTGTAGGCTTAATTGGGACTTTAACTCCCTGTAGTCTCTTAATTACTACAGTCCGCAGAATGCGCCTTGACAGTCTCTGTGTTTCATGACTACCATGTGCAATTCACTTTCCAATAATAATTTGATTTATGCGGGACATTGCACACATAGGGGAAGATTTATGAGCCCCTTGCGCCACTTTTGCGTCACTTTTAACATGGGAAAAGTGACGCAAAAGTGGCGCAAGGGGCTCATAAATCTGCCCCATAGCTCTTTGTATTGCGTACTTTACGAGGTGCAGTGAACTCCAACTTTCAGAAAAAGACTCGCTGCCTCCTTAGGTCATTTCTTGCATTACGTTAAGGTCCATGTGAAGCACACCGTCTCTTCACACTCCCTTGCCTTGCCTTCATATCAAATTTGTGGTTGGTGCAATCTCGTACCTGTTCTTGGTGCAATGCGGGCGGCTCCGGCTCTCTCAGCTAAACATCCTCCACAGTTTGCACTCCATAGAGAACCACAAGCTCCGTACACCGGTTCTTTAGTCAAATACAGAACTACACATTTCAGCTATCATCGTACCTTTTGTCAAGTTTAAGCGGCTTGCTCAACAGTCACTGAAATAAATGATTCAAAATCCATGAAAATAAACAATATATTTTCGCATTCGAGTGATGCCATCCTTAAACTGATTATATTTTTCATATGTTTCTAATACTCGAGATGGAGAAATTCTCTTATATTAAGTAGCTACAACATGTCTGAAATTATGTGATTGACTCTTTGGAATTAGAATGTAAAATTTTCAAATTTTCACTGTCAAAAATGCATAAACACACAAAGCAACTTTTGGCGCCATGGATAGTGCTAAAATTTCATATGGAATTTAAATGATCATACAACAATATTGTTTATATTCCCAAGAAGTATAGTTAATAATAATAATAATAATAATAATAATAATAATAAATAATATTAATAATGTCATGTAATGAGGTAGCATCAAATATAAATAAATACATTATCATTACATTATAAACAACATCTGATATATCAACAACATACTGGTCTGGGCAAACAGGTTACATATAAAGTGCCTATGGTGAAAAGAAACTCTGCTTCAAATATGATGCTCCCTTTATTAAAAAACAATCAAAGATACAATCATTTGATGTCCTGCAAAAGAAATGTACGTAGAGTGTAGAAGATAAATAATCAAAAACAAGTACATATAAGTCGATAATATAAAGATGATAGTAGTGAGATGGCAAGCAGGAGCATAATAGGGCCGATGCACAATACTAAGAGGGACCAAAATATAAAATAAATCATCCCTGAGTGAATTCCAAATAATCCGTCACATAAACTTAGACATGTGTTGTATTTACTTAATATGAGACAATTTCTCCATCCTGAGAATTAGAAACGTATGAGATTTACAATCAGTAGGAGGATGGCATCACTTGAATGTGAAAGTATGTTGTTTATTTTTTTGAATTATGAATCACTTATTTTACTGACTGTTGGGTGGGTCACTTCAAATTGACAGAGGCTACATTGGTAGCTGAAATGTGTCCTTCATTGTTTCAGTAAAGAACTGGGGAAAGGACTTCGGTGTGTCGCTATTTACTAATCCATGGAACTTTGCACAATATTGGGATGGCAGTGCAAGCCGTTGCTGGCAACCACACTGTAAGGCAGGAAGCAGGAAAAGAAAAACAAGAAATATGTAGGGTTGTATCACATGCAGTGAGCACTGGGCAAAATGTGTGGTTCTACAGTATTGTTTTTAGAATAGATTGTAAATTTCGATATATAATTGAAATTCCTTTACATTTAATTCATAATTTATAATTTAATAGCGGGTTATTGGCTTTGTAGGGGAAAAAGGTGGAAAGGTATTTAAATGATAAATCATTTGTTTCGTTAACTATAGATTTATTTGGTAATTTATTATGTATTTTAGTTTATTGTTTAATTGTTATTTTAATCATTTGTGTATTTTGCGATTGTTATTGTATAACTAAATCTTTCTATAGCTTAGTTACTAATTAATACCTGAGTGATGGGTTGTTGGGTTGCAGGGGATTAGGGTGGGAACTTAAGCAAAATATTAATTATTGTTTTTAATTTGTAAATCATTTTTAGGTTGATTAAAAGATACCTTTATAATTAATATTTAATTTATTATTCCTTATATCAAATAATTTTTTATTGTGAATTCATTGATCAGTGAATTTAATATTATTTGTTTTTAATAAATGTAATATTTAATATTCTTAGCAATCAATTGTTATTTTGGGATTAAACCCCATTAAACACATACATTGACAATTAAACTCAAATAAAAAATCTAAGAGCTACTACAAAAAAGCATATTACAAATTATAAAACAACTTAGCATGCACATAATACATTAAGCTAACGTTGAGTCTTAGACCAAAAAATAATGTATTAAAGTATTTTTTATGCTATATGCTGTACAAGTATTTGGGCACACCAAAACAATACCATCCAATGTGCCATTTTTAAGAATCCCTAAGGTTGTTAGGTATTGTCTCAATCACAAATTCTTGCAAACAGGCATATCTACTTAGTTGCAGCATGGTGAATAGCAGGGCAGAAGATTAATAGATGCTCCTTGGTTTCAACTGCAGTACCACAAGCTGGGAAGCAGCAAACAGAAGGTTGGGCATCTTAGTGCTATCTAATTTAGGGAAATCATTATCACAGTCCATAAGAGAGTCAATCACATTGTTAATATATACATAAACAATATAGTGTGGGTGCAAGCAGAACACCTTGGAGGACTTCTCTTTGAATCAGTATATTATCAGTCATCACTCCCTTAGTTACTGCAAGTACTTTGGCATAAGTGACTGTATGTAACTGTACCAGAACTTACACTAATTTGTCTGGAACTCCCATGGTCCTAGGTGCCTCCCAAAAGCAAATAACTAGGGTGAAAGCAGACCTGGGGTGCTTGTGGTCTACTTCAGGGAGGACCTGGCTTGGAACTTCAGGCTGCACTGTTCCTATTGGAGCAGGGTCAAAACTGATTTGCATATAGCGGGGGCCAAACTGAGGTGGCATGGTGTGCAAAATAACAATGGTTTGGGATGTGTCCTGAGTAATTTCAAGCGGCTGAGATTAATTCAAGCATCCCATCCATCACTGTTTTTTATACCTTTATAAAGTTGCCATTTCCTTGTCCTAACTCTTTGGTGCCTGCACCCTGACCCTGGGTCAAACCTCTAGGTGTAGCTGGCAGTTGGACCTGTCTATTGTTCTCAGACTGTGAGGCAAAGGGTGACAGGTATTGGCAGTATGGGCTACTCTGACGTAACAAGTGGGTGGAGCTGTCACCTACCACCCTTGCACATTACAAAGGCTTTACCTGAACACACTCACAAAGGGTTTGTCACTAGTCTTTTGTGTCACCAGACAAGGTGGGGACAGGGCAGTGGAGAAAGGGATGCCTGAAACCTCAAGAAGGTGGAAACCTTCAGAACCTTCTCCTTCTTCACAGTGGCCATCGGGTATGAATAATGAACCCTCAGACCCAACTCTTCAGTTCACATCTGGACTTGTGGAAGTCTCAGAAGTAGGACTGCCTTGCAGCAAGAAGGACTGCCACTCTACTACCCTGCTGTCCTGTTGTAGTCCTGACTGAGTGAGAAGTACTAGACATGCATCCTAAATCCAGGAATACAGAGTGAGTCCAAGGGCTAGTAGGCTGGCATCCTGATCAGAGCCTCAGGGACAGTAAAGGATCCAACAACCTTGTTCCCAACACTAGATGTAATATCTCTGTTTACTGTTTATCCTTTCATATTTTATCTTAGGCATTCCTATTGTTGCCTGGTCACACATTGCTGTTTGAATTATTTCCATTGACTCCTGCCTGCATTGTAGAATGTGAAATTCTATCTTTGAAAACTGTTCAGCATACTAAGGACTGCTTTAGAACTAAGTGGATGGAGTTTCTTTTTCTCTGCAACAAATTGGGAGTTTATCTATGAATTGCCTCCTGGATCTTTTTGAACTTCACCAACTTCACATTGGCGATGAGGATTAGATAACCCAAGTATGCCTGCAATTTTTAAGTGGAATTTTCTTTAGGGAAACATATCATGCAGTATTCCCTGTTTTTCCACCATAGGATTCTTGTTTTTTGTTTTCTATCTACATTTGCCAAGGTACTGTGATTATGTGCAAGGACCTGATCAGCACTTCAACCTAGACTATTATTTGTGATTATTTAAGTGTTTCTCCCCTTTGCATGCTCATTTGTTTCAGCCGCTGTGGTACGCGCTTGTTATATGGTCACTCAATGTCCTCAATCACTGGGAGCCACACCTGTGATGTTGCAGTGCCCGAGTCCTCTTAGAGTGCTCTGGGTTTATGTGGTTACATCATTCCCTGCAGTCATGTAAACTTTCTCTGCCCGTGTTGCAGTTTATGTTGATGCTTCTATTACGACAAACTGTCTAAATATAAAGTGGTCTATGTCTCTTGATGGAGCTTTGCTTACGTACCAGAGTGACATCCTGTAATTTGCATGCAACGTATTGGATCTTCTGTCAGAGACTCGTTGCTCGGCAACTGCCACGCTTCAATTGAGATCTTTGCATTCATTATCGGGGGAACCTCAACGCTACAACCGTATTCTTTTTATTCAATGTGGGTGAGCTAATGTAGATGGATGCAATGTTTCATCACAGTTCATATCTTGCTCAAATCTCTTTTACTTGTTAAAATCACTGGCAGCTCACTCGGGAAGTTGGACTTTTGATTACGCAAATACTGTTTGCATAAACTTTCTCTTTCTCATTTGAAGAAGGAGATCCTTAATGGAATCTTACGCTGTTGAAATTACTTTATTTAATGCAAGGTTGTTTGTTTAACATTTATTTTTTCACATGTTGTGCAAAGTAATTTCTGGTAGATTTAATTGCTTCAAGAGTCTGAAGTGTATTGTAAAGTTACATTTTTGTCATAATGCAGAATGTTTCACCTCCCCTGTTTTTTTCTGGCTTTGCAAGGAGTACCGGTGCTTGCATGGGCCAAACGGAAGAAAGTGTTCGTTCATTATTTCAAGATTTGTTGCTCGAATATGTCACCAGAAAAGTATACTGCCATGTTACTTCACTGTTTGGGAACTGAGTGGCAGAAAGTTTTTAAAAATCTCTCAGAATCTGAAATACATGAGGATGGTGATTGAAGTCATGCTGGTAATGAATTTGAGAAGGCAATTAGGTGGGAGGCCGATTACCTAAGATCTCTAATATTTGTGCGAGATTTGTTTTTGGTAGAGTTTCTGGAATCTTATAGATTTTGTTACCGCTATACGCAAATTAGCTGCTTTGTGTAATTTGGGCATGAGCGTTATAGAAAGAATAAGAGATAAATTTACATTGTAATGTAATTCTTATAAAACCAAGGAGGAACTGTGGTCCAAGAATGACCCCACATTAAGTGAAATAACATCGATAGCCAGAGAAAATTCCTTGATGTGTCTATAAGAACTAAAGAAACAAAAGGATCTTTCTTCACCCATACAGTTGGTGAACACTAGCCAGAAAAAAATCTTTCAATGGAAATGCTAATACTAAGAATGTATGCTCCAGATGTGGTAGTGTATGTCATTTTACAAATTCTAAAGATTGCCCTGCTGTCAAGCCAATGTACAAAAACTGTTAGAAAAGGGGACACATTGCCAAGTGTTGCAGATCCAAAGTTGTTAAGAGAAAATTAATGAAATAGACTTGGATGCTGATCAAGTTGTGTTACAAGTGGTGAATGATGTCAGTTGTGTTACCGGTGCAGTCTGTGACTATCCATCGGATGAAGTGTGTGTCAATGGGGTTTAGACCACCAGGATGATGGATTCAGGTGCCAAATAGTCCCTCATATCTTACTCCAACTTTGAAAAAAACGTCTACGGGGAAAAAAAATTAGAATATCTCTAGCTTATTCCACATAGTTATGGAGGGAGACCTATTAAACTTGTAGGATTTTTTATTGCTAAAATTGAGTTCCAGAGTAACACCATACAAGGTAAAATATATGTCAAAGGTGATTCCATCCTGAGCTGATCTCATCAAAAGTTGTTTTACTGACTTCAAGATTGATTTTCCTAAAGAATTTCCAGGAGTTTTTTCGGATAAGAATGGATGTGTTAAAGGATCTTTGCATCGCATCCAGCTTAAAAACCATGTTCTGCCAGGGTCATGTAAAGTGAGAAATGTACTCATACATCTACAAGAAGCTGTTAAACAGGAGTTGGGTGGTTTGTTCTCTGAAGGTATACTTGAAGCGGTGGAAGTCTCAGTGTGGATTTCTCCCATTGTGGTGGGCTCCAAGGGTTTGGGGGAGATCAGACATTGTATTGATTTGAGTCAACTTAACAAGCAAGTGGTGAAAGATAAATTTACATTTCCTAGTATCATGGAAATGGTGAGAATACTGGGAGCGGTGAAGTTTTTCTCCACCCTAGAGCTTACATCTGCATATCACCAGGTTCGTTTGAGTCATGAGTCCTAGAATTACACTGCATATATGACCTCTTTTAGTGTATCCATAATCAACATAGTGCCTTTTGCATTACCCTCCACAGCATCAGTCTTCCAAAGGACTATCAATGACAAGCTAGGAAAGAACAGGTGTTGGCCAAAAGGAGAAATGGGGGTATTTGAGTAGTTGAGAAATGAATTATCAGTAAATAATGCTCTTGATCTGAGCGGAAACTGGTTAGTTGTTCCAGCAGGATTGAAATGTCTCTTGTTAGATTTGTAACACAAAGGTTACCAGGGTATTTATAATCCAAAGAATGGTTGAGGAACATTTATTGGTGGCCAGTGTTGGACTTATTCTTGCCTACTTTGGGTCACTACCAGAGCATTTCAGGGGGGGGGGGGAGTCCCTGTAGTCATACAATCATCAAGAGTATCATGCCGCAATCTTACCTATTTGGACCCACTCACTTCTGGCTCTATGCCCTACTGGACTGTATCACAGGTGTTAACAACAACTTGTGTTCTGTCTGACTCCATAGGTATGCAATGTGAAAACCTAAAAAGGTACTGTGGGTTTGCAGTGCAAGCACTGCCGAGGTTGTGGGCTTCTCGATGGTCAGTGAAAAAGAGTCCTTAAGGGTGAGGTGCATTACCTGTGTTCTCTGGCTAGAACTCTGTCTCCTTGGGTTTGCAGAGTACTGTAGGACGTGGGGGATCGAGTGTGGTTTACTATCTGCTCCCTAGTGCAAAGAGATTGATGCGAGATTGATTGATTGATGAGAGATTACTATGACTGTAGACTTAGTGATAAAAGTCAGAAGGTAAGAACTGTGCCTTTGGTTTGCAGGAAGATTCCTAAAGAAGTGTAAGAAATTTCTTTGGACATACTTGGCCCCATAGATAACAAGGGTGCTGGAAATAGATACATATTGGCTTTGATGGACTTGCTTTCCAGATGGCCTGTAGTGAATAATGTTCCTGACACTTCTACACTTTCTATTCCAACTTTCTGGATGAGGAGTTTTCTGAAGAAGGCAGTCTGAGTTACATTCTCACTGACATTGGGGTTCAATTTACCTCTTCTTAAATGGAAACATTCTTATAGGGGAAGGGCATACTATTAAAAAACATGTGCCATATATCACCCAGAAAAAAAATTAACTTGCACGTTGATTGAGTCAATTCAGAATTCCAGGTTTCATAGTCATGATTGGGTCAAAGGAATTTTAGAGAGAGTAGTGGAGTACAGATATACTGTTACTCCTTATTCTCCCACTGGGCTCAGTCCTTTTGAGAATTTCTGTGAGCATAATCCCAATACCAGAATTTGTCCTCCATGGGTAAGACCATATGGAGATCAGCCTACCACGTTGGAAGAAAAGATGGATGTAAGTAGATCAAATTAATTTTGTTAAGAGGAAATTACATTAAAAAAATCACAAAGCTGCCAAAGGAATTAAAGTAGAGGTTGGTGATGTGTTAAGAGTGAAATTACCTTAAAGCAAACTCAGTAGGGATTACATTTTGGCAACCCCCAACAGGCTATCAAGGTGTTCAAAGTAGCTGCTAGATTGGAGGAGGGTAGAATGTGGAATTTTCAATTGACTGTCAATGAATGGATGAATTTATTTAGTTCTTTTAATTTCATTTTTATTTCTGTTTGTTGTAGGAAAGTTATTTTTAATTTTTTAGCTGGGGGTAATGTCTCTCTTTACTGTTTATCCTTTCATATTTTATCTTAGGTATTCCTATTGTTGCCAGTTTACATGTTATTCAAATTGTTCCCCTTGACTCCTGCCTACCTTGTAGAATGTGCAATTGTCACGATCCGGCTGGATATCTGCACGAGTGGCGATCCCGCCAGAAACCTGGAAGAACTACAAGTCCCAGGCACCCCGGCAGTCCACGAGTCACGTTGTGGGTGTGCCCCGAGAGTATAAATACACGTCCTCTCCTTCACGTCCTGGCCGATTATTCCCGGACGTATCCTGAAGAGCTACGACAGGAAGAGTTCACGGCGAACCCGTACTGTCACCCGTCTACAGAGATACGACCTCTCGACCCCTGTTGAATCTCCGCCTTTCCCGGCGACCGCCAACGTCCCTCGGAACCGGCCGGGGAAAGGTTTCCTGTTCCTGGCTCCCGTCTCCCCTGAGAGACCGGAGTGGAGGCACCTCCCTACGGTGCCCTTCGTCACCAGTGGAGTACCGGAACGGGTACTTCCGCCTCGGCTCTCCGCGCCTCTCGGCTCCTCCGAGAGAAGAGGCGTAGCGCCAAGAGACCACCACGCCCAAGGATTTCCGGCGAAGCAGCCAAAGAGGTAATTCTTGTTCGCCGACCTGCCCAAGGATTTCCGGGCATTCACGGTCGGTAGGTGTTGCGCTCCTCGGCTCAAGGATTCGGAGCTTGGCAGTAGTAGCGCCTTCACCTACCTTCACATCTCACCACGCCAATTGGGCGTCGTTCAGTGAGCTGGAAGAAAGGCTCTTGGGAACTACCAGAGGCCTCTTGGTCCAGCTCACCTCACTCACCGAGCACTCATTCCCCCCTGGGGTTTGTCCCCGCTAAGCGGAACTTACCGGACTCCAGTATTGGAGATACTTAGCCTAAGCAAACGCCCAGTCACTTCACCGCCCCGCACCTCAGTAGGTGGGAGGAGACAGCAGGTAAGCGACTCACACTTAGGGGGAAACACGGTAGGGGGAGTTCGAGTCAGTTGACTATCACTCATTGTGTGTTTGTTTCCTTGTAGGTTTCCGTCCCCACCGTTCCTGTCTCACTTCCCTCACTCACCTGCCTCCTCCGTCCGCGTGTGTAACACGTCCTCCGGACGAGGGGCAGATGGGGGGTGGAACCCATATAGCATCAGCGTCATTCCGAGGAGAGGAAACCCGCGGGTACGCGACAGAATAATCGGCCCACGAAAATATCTCCTCCCGATCACGCTGATCATGGCTACGTTAGAAGAAGTGTTAGCCTCGCTAGCCCTGATGCAGGCGGACTTAGCCGCTTCCCGGTCGGAAACGGCCGCCTTGCATACACGTATGGATAGATTCCAACGAAACCCCTTCGATGCCGGGGCCCCGTTTCCCTCACAGTCCCCTCAGGTAGTAGTAGAAATGCCCGTCCAGGTCCCGTTGGCCCCCCCTGAAAGGTTTCATGGAGACGTACATAAGGTCCAGGTGTTCATGACTCAAGTAATGCTACACTTCCACTGTAAACCGAAGCTGTTTCTTACCAATCAGGCCCGGGTGGCCTTCTTAATTTCTTACCTGGCAGGAGACGCGGCTCAATGGGCCGTTCCCATCGTCCGCAGGGACGAAGCCCTCCTATATGATTGGGACGCTTTCCGCAACGCATTCGAAGACACCTTCGATCGCAGAGCCGACACCTTTGCGGCGGATCGCGACCTGCTAACCCTCCGGCAAAAACCAAATGACTTTCTGGGCTATAGGAACAGCTTTCGTCGGTTGGTGGCAGAAACCGACTGGCCGGAAACCAAGCAGTCGGCTATCTTTTATCAAGGGCTCACCGATGAGCTGAAAGATGTCATTGCCCAGATCGACCCACAACCCCAGACCTGTGTTGCGATGATGGAACTGGCCTCCAGGTTGGAGCATCGTCTCCGTGAACGAAAAGGGGATCACAGAGGAAGAGAGAAGACGCCCGGCTCCTATGACAACACCCGACCTCCTGACCACACGAGTTCCAAATCGGAACCCATGGAAATAGGGACCGTGAGGGCCTCGTTGACCCTAAGTGAACGCGACCATCGCCGCAAACAGGGACTCTGTCTGTACTGCGGCAAGAAAGGGCACTTCCTCCGTGAATGCCCAGTTAGGCCCAAAACGAACAGACCGCGGTCCGGACAAACCGCCCTCGCCATCGAAGAAAAGGTACCGGGAAACGACAGAGCTTGACGGACCAAGGAGGGAAGCCTTCAAGCCCACACTTCATCCCTTCAATGGAATCCACCCTAGGCCAAGAGCCGGATCACTTCTTCATCTCGCTAACTGCTGTCATCAACCAACGGAACAGATCCATACGAGCTATGATCGACTCCGGAGCCACGGGGTGTTTTATGGATAAAGATGAAGCCGACCGGCTCGGAATCCCGCTTACACGCAAGGAGCCTCCGGAGCTAGTATACGCGGTGGATGGAAAAGAACTGGAGTCGGGGCCCATAAGGTATGAGACTCCGTCTCTTTGGGTATCCATAGGAAACGACCATGGAGAGTGGCTGCAGTTCAACATCATTCAAGCCCCGCGATGCCGACTCATCCTAGGGTTACCCTGGTTACGGAAACACGAACCAACCATAGAATGGTCCACCAATACCATATCGTTCAACTCTGCTTTCTGTAACCACCACTGTATCCAAACGGCCCACCCACAACTCGCGGGTCCGTCTCTGGCACAACACATCGCCACCGCCGCAGAGAAGGATGTTACGCTTCCCACCTGGTACACGTCCTATCAAGATGTGTTCAGCGTCCAAAAGGCCGAAGAACTACCCCCTCACCGAGAGTACGACTGCCGCATTGACCTGGTACCTGGTGCGGTGATCCCGTGTGGACGCATCTACGCCCTCACCGGGCCGGAGACCACCCGCCTGCGAGAGTATCTGGACACGTACTTGAAGTTGGGGTACATACGTCCCTCACGGTCCCCAGCCGCGTCGCCCCTCTTCTTCGTACCAAAGACTAGTGGCGAACTGCGCTGTTGTATTGACTACCGCGCCCTCAACGCCTTGACGATAAAAAACAGGTACCCGTTGCCCTTGATCCCGGTCTTGTTGGAACAAGTGCGAGAGGCCCGTTTGTATACCAAGTTGGACCTCCGAGGGGCGTACCACCTGGTCAGAATGAAGGAGGGCGATGAGTGGAAGACCGCATTTAGAACCCGGTTTGGGCTTTATGAATACTTGGTGATGCCCTTTGGTCTTTGTAACGCCCCGGCGGCCTTCCAGTTCTTCTTCAATGAGGTTCTACGAGACTTTCTGGATAGGTTCGTCGTGGTTTACATCGACGACATCCTGATCTTCTCCAACAACCAAGAAGACCATGTCGTCCATGTGAGGCGAGTGTTACAAGCCTTGCGGAACCACAGACTGTACTGCAAACTCACAAAATGTGAGTTCCATGTGACCACCGTGGAGTTCCTCGGAGTCCATCTAACTCCCACCGGACAGGTGATGTCCACCCGAAAGGTCCAGGCAGTACAACAGTGGCCACCCCCTCGAACCATCAAGGAGATCCAGAGCTTTCTTGGCTTTGCGAACTTTTACCGCCGGTTCATACACCACTTTTCCCAGATGGTGTCACCGCTCACCAGGTTGACACGAAAGAACGTACCGTTCATCTGGACGAACGAAGCCCAAAGGTCCTTCGACCAACTTAAAGATGCCTTCACGTCCGCTCCCATCCCGCGACACGCCAACCCCGACCTTCCCTTCTCAGTGGAAACAGACGCCTCCGACATTGCCGTAGGGGCGGTTCTTTCTCAACGACATCCAGAGACAGGCATTCTTCACCCAGTGGCCTACATGTCCCGGAAGCTGAGCACCGCCGAACAAAACTACGGGGTTTCCGAAAAAGAACTCCTCGCCATACGGGAAGCGTTCCTAGAATGGCGACACTGGCTACTGGGGGCGCAACACCAAGTCACCGTCTTCACCGACCACAGAAATCTCCAGTTTCTGCGATCAGCGAGACACCTTACTCCACGGCAGAGACGATGGATGCTCTTTTTTGCCGAATATCATTTCCTCGTGACCTACCTCCCCGGCTCGCAAAACCTGAAGGCGGATGCCTTGTCACGTCAAGAAGTGCATCGGCTCCCGGCGGTGGAACCCAAGCAAGCGATCCTGTCTCCCGGACAAGTCATAGGACTAACGGTAACTGAGTCCTTCCTACACGACGTCAAACGAGGGATCTCCACGTTTACCTGGGTAGCCTGGATGAAGAGGCACCAGGACTGGCGCCTACAAGGCGGTATCCCCATGCGAGGCACACAGGTTCTGGTCCCCTCTCTCAAGTTGCGACAGCTCGTTTTTCGTTGGTGTCACGAGCTTCCTAGCGCCGGGCACATGGGAGGAACAAAGACCCTCGAGAAAGTTCTTCGACACTTCTGGTGGCCCTCGGTCAGGCCGGACATTTTGCGCTGGGTCAGCCATTGCACCGTGTGCTCCCAGATGAAGGCCGATCATCGCAAACAGCAGGGTCTCTTGCGTCCGCTACCAACCCCCCGTAACCCCTGGGAGAGGATTTCGGTGGATTTCATCGTGGGTTTACCTAAAGACCAGAACTGTACCGCCATCGTGGTAGTGGTCGACTACCTGACCAAGATGGGTCACTTCCTGGCCTGTGAACAACTCCCAACCGCTGGAGCCCTTGCAAAACTTCTGTTGACCAATGTCGTCCGGCTGCACGGCCTGCCGCTTGGTATCGTGTCGGACAGGGGATCTCAGTTTACGGCACGGTTTTGGAAGGTATGGTGTGCCGAACTGGGAATCCAATCCTCCTTATCCACCAGCTTCCATCCCCAAACCGATGGACAGACCGAGAGGCTCAACCAGACACTTAAACAGTATCTCCGGTGTTATGTGGACCAGGCATCCAACGCTTGGGTAGACTGGTTGTGGGTCGCGGAGGTGGCTTATAACGATTCCATGCATACCTCTACACAACACACCCCGTTTTTTCTTTCTGCGGGGTTCCATCCTAGGTTCACACCCTTCGTGCTCCCACACACCAATCTCAGCGTCCCTGACGTACAAGACAGGCTATCCACTATACGTACAACTCTCACCCAGGCCCGCAAAACACTTCTGGTAGCCAAAGCCAGATACAAACACCAGGCAGATAAACATCGTAGACCCAACCCAGTGTACCACAAGGGAGAGAGAGTATGGCTGTCCACGAAACACATCCGCTTCAGACGCCCTAGCGTCTTTAACCCTAAATTCATAGGACCTTACCCCGTTGTCAGGCACGTGAACCCCGTGGCCGTCCAACTAAAGCTCCCGGCGCGTTTGCGCATCCACCCGGTGTTCCACGTCTCCTTGCTCAAACACTCCCTTGGCTCCAGCCGGAGGCGCCCGGCCCCTGTGTGGGTCCGCCACGAGCGGGAGTACGTGGTTCAACGGGTGTTGGACTCCAAGAAGGTGCGAGGGAAACTCTGGTATCTCCTGGCCTGGAAGGGGTATGGGCCGGAAGAAAATTCCTGGGAGCCCGCGACGGCGCTCCACGCAGACCGTCTGGTGGCGGCCTTCCATCGCCGGTGTCCGGACAAACCTGGCCCCCCACTCGTCACACCCCTTGAGGGGTGAGAGGGGATGTGCTGTCACGATCCGGCTGGATATCTGCACGAGTGGCGATCCCGCCAGAAACCTGGAAGAACTACAAGTCCCAGGCACCCCGGCAGTCCACGAGTCACGTTGTGGGTGTGCCCCGAGAGTATAAATACACGTCCTCTCCTTCACGTCCTGGCCGATTATTCCCGGACGTATCCTGAAGAGCTACGACAGGAAGAGTTCACGGCGAACCCGTACTGTCACCCGTCTACAGAGATACGACCTCTCGACCCCTGTTGAATCTCCGCCTTTCCCGGCGACTGCCAACGTCCCTCGGAACCGGCCGGGGAAAGGTTTCCTGTTCCTGGCTCCCGTCTCCCCTGAGAGACCGGAGTGGAGGCACCTCCCTACGGTGCCCTTCGTCACCAGTGGAGTACCGGAACGGGTACTTCCGCCTCGGCTCTCCGCGCCTCTCGGCTCCTCCGAGAGAAGAGGCGTAGCGCCAAGAGACCACCACGCCCAAGGATTTCCGGCGAAGCAGCCAAAGAGGTAATTCTTGTTCGCCGACCTGCCCAAGGATTTCCGGGCATTCACGGTCGGTAGGTGTTGCGCTCCTCGGCTCAAGGATTCGGAGCTTGGCAGTAGTAGCGCCTTCACCTACCTTCACATCTCACCACGCCAATTGGGCGTCGTTCAGTGAGCTGGAAGAAAGGCTCTTGGGAACTACCAGAGGCCTCTTGGTCCAGCTCACCTCACTCACCGAGCACTCATTCCCCCCTGGGGTTTGTCCCCGCTAAGCGGAACTTACCGGACTCCAGTATTGGAGATACTTAGCCTAAGCAAACGCCCAGTCACTTCACCGCCCCGCACCTCAGTAGGTGGGAGGAGACAGCAGGTAAGCGACTCACACTTAGGGGGAAACACGGTAGGGGGAGTTCGAGTCAGTCGACTATCACTCATTGTGTGTTTGTTTCCTTGTAGGTTTCCGTCCCCACCGTTCCTGTCTCACTTCCCTCACTCACCTGCCTCCTCCGTCCGCGTGTGTAACACGTCCTCCAGACGAGGGGCAGATGGGAGGTGGAACCCATATAGCATCAGCGTCATTCCGAGGAGAGGAAACCCGCGGGTACGCGACAGCAATGTTATCTTTGAAAACTGTTTACCATACTAAGGCTGGTTTAGTTCTCAGTGAATAATGTTTATGTTCCTCTGTAATACACGTGGAGTTTATCTATCTATTCCTTCCTGGATCTTTGTGGACTTCACCAAATTCACACCAGGACTCTGCCAGCCGTGAGTTCCGCCCTCCCAAGTGGTGCTATCCCAGTCCTGGACCCTTGGAAGTGGGCCTGAAGGTGCTTTGCCAGCCCAGCATTGGTCCCCACAGAACCGATGCAGTGCAATGCATTGCCTTGCAAGACCCCACATCAGAACTGCTGCATGACGCATCTCCAAAGCAGTACTTTGCACCGCAACCCTCATCCTCCTCTGAACCACCGCTGTGTGACGTATCCTAGTTGCCGTATTTCATGTAGTAAGCCACTCTTCGACTGCATCCTCAACAATGACTCAAGACTCCATATCATAAACCCCACAACTACTTCTAAGCCAGCCGCTAAGCGATACATCTTCAATGCAGGAACATGCTTCGCAAGCCCCATACTCTACAATGACACAGGACCTAACATCGCAGCTTTGCAATTCCACAGAACCGTTGCTGCATGATGCATCCTCAACGCAGGACTCTGCATCACTCTGGAACCAGGATTTAAGGTACTTTGCTCAGTGAGACTAACTGGGTCTGTCTTGCCAACTTGTGCCCCATCACAGTTGGCCTGAGCTTGTAACTTTGTTCCTGTCTAGCGCAACCAAATTACTAATTTGGCACTTTGTGATTTTGGCACCATTTCTGCCTTAATCTTCAAAAATGCATAGCTCCCGTTCTACTGATATGATTTTTGTTGTTTTGGTCTTAAATCATTTATCAGAATTTACCCTATTTTTCGAAATTGATGTACACATTCTTCTTGTGTTGTGTTTCACTTCATTACTGTTTGAAGTGCTGCATAAATATTGTCTCTAAGTTAAGCCTGACTGCTCTGTGCCAAGCTACCTCAGGGTTGAGCACAGGTTAATTTGGGGTTTGCTTATGACTTTACTCTGACTAGGATTGTGGCTGCTGTTTGGGTAGGGGTTTCTCCCACTTCACACAGTAACACAATTGATGTATGTATGGTGTGCCTTCCACGAAAGCCATACATGGAACCTATTTTCTAACTGTGGATGGAATACAGTCCTTGTTTTTTAAAAGGACTCTAACCCACACAAATGTGTTGGTAAGCAAAAGGAGAATGGGCATTTTTGACCAAGGGAGGTAAGACTACTACTATATAAAATAAACAAGAGAAAGTTACCGCACGTGATTCTCAGTGCTGTTGATAAACAAAGGTAATAATGACCAAGACAATTAATCCAATGATCATAAAAACTATTTTCATTCTATTACTAATATAACTACATACTATTAAGACAGAGATCAAACACAAAAGATTTGGCACTTAATACATGCAAAGACAGAAAAGAAAATATTAAACAGTGCATAGTGCTTTCTCAATCTCCAATGTGTGAAAACAACACCCTTGTTTGGAGATTTGAACTAGTCAGTGTCCATATACATGTTGGTATCTGAACAGTGTTTTTACAAAGGGTATTAGCAAGGCGTTGTGACACAGGTTTTAGGAAACCAAAAGACTTAGTTAAATTCCGATTTGGTAGGCTTCTGCAGAACGTCTAGCCTGATTGACCTCATTAAAGGTGTAGACAAGAAAGGACTATGCACTGTTTAATAATTGATATTGTATAGACTCCCATTCACTTCACTGTGCCAGAAGAATTGACTATTGTTTATCCATGTTGCAAGTAGAAGGTCTTGCTGAAGGCTTCCTCCTGTTTTCTCCTGCAAGTGTCCAATACTCATTTGGACAGTTTCCTAACCTCTTGAATGGCTTAATGGCTGTGTGTATTGTGCGCAGACTAGAGATTGGTTTTGAGCATACTATGTACTCTTGTTGAAGTTTTTCGTTTTTTTTGAGTGTGTGGACAGCAGCATTTGTTGTAGGACAATTCCCTCAAGATTTTAAACAAAGAAGTATGAACTTCAAGAATAAGAATCTTAGTCACAGGTAAATGCATTGATAGATTTGATGTGTAAACAAAAGCACTCTTAAGTCTGGGTATGGTCTGGGCATGGTCTTAGCTTGAATACTTGACCTTTTTAACGAGCGTATAGTTATTGTTCATCATGGGCATAGGGACATTTGTGTTGTTCAGTGGACCTGATTGGAGAATGGGGCTGCCCTTCAGTGTTAAGACCATGGCATCATGATCACTTTCTCTTCAGGTAATTATCTCCATGTCATCAAAATATGGCCTCAGTTTAAGGTCCAGGATAATGTAGTGAGTTTTACTTTTACAACTGCCTGTTTTGTATCTGAAAGCCCCCTGCTATCTGAGTTTGTTTAAGGGTCATCAAGGCTAACTGCAGGACCATTACTAAGCAACTCCTTATTGGGTTAGCTTCCAAACTTGGGATTGCCTTGTCCACATCTTTAGCCTCCGTAAGAGGGCTCATACATTCCAGCAGCTTGAACATCATGCTTAAATCACCTGCATATAAGAGATTATATTCAATATGCTCCTTTACAGCACAAAACGTAGACAAGTCTTCATTTCTAGTAGTGGAGAGATTTTAGACATGATACATTTTTACTGAAAGCTTCTCAGGAAAGACTATTTCTACTGCAAAGGTGTTGCAAGAGTCTACATTCAGCTTCCTTATTGTTCACCCTACTTAATTTTTAACTAGGGTCAATAAACCCCTAGACAGGTGAGCCGCACTTTACGGTATGGTAAAATACAACGTTACCTGTGCTGCGGGCCTTCTTTCAAAAAATAGATAAGGTAATCTGCCTCCTTCTCCAGTGTGAGGGCAGTGCAAGAAGACCTCTACACAAGCTCCAAGGAGAGTGTATGATGGTGGCCTAGCTGTCCCCGACATCCTTAAATAATAATGGCCCTCCTAACTCATGGTAATAAATGAGTAGATATATGCCAACAACCATATTTGGTGCTCTGGGGGATAGAGAGGTGATGGGCAACAGAGACTACCCTGCACTACTTCACAGGAAAGGACAGAGACAGACCCTACTGATACATACTTAGGCAGTGGTAGAGGCGTGGTCAGCAGCCCCAAATTCATGGGATGGGTGGGGATGGTAACGGAGTGAACATCCTATGAGACAGTGATCTGCTTTCGGAAGTGGGTGGCCTAGCAGGCTTCTCATGCTGTGAGATTTGAGACATTTACTGATTAGGGGAAGTTTGGAATGAGATGGCCCCCTTGCCCTTTCAGTTGCTGCAAGTGGAGTTTCACTTAGCACTATTGTTATCCACAGGTGGTACACGATCTGAATGTACATCAGCCAGGGGACTTCAGGTGGAAGTTTTACCCCCTTGAAAACAGGCTGCTGCTCGACCCTATGCCAGAGAAGACCATTTTCCTATTATGTAGGAAAATCATGAACAATGCCCAGACACATTGGGCTCCCTCAGGGACCACTGGGTGGCGGATTTGGAAGAAATAGATGATGATAGATAGAGTGAGGCATTGCAGAGCCCAAGGGTAATAGCCATTAGGGCATGTTTTACACAACATACATAGGTCATATTACTAGACAACACTGCTCCACAAGATAGGACGGGTGTCTACACAACACTGCATAAAGTGCTGTGGTCAAGAGGGTACATATATACAGGTATCATGGCCCTGACCACGAATCCAATCCTTTTGGGAGAGTGTAGCAAGATTAATATCCAGTGTAGCATCTATAGAGTTCTCGATGGATGGCGAATGGCTTTTTCTGAATATGCTTGGCCTAAATATACAAAACCATGGCTGGATATCGGGACAGAGTGGCAAAGAGGAATATAGCGAAAGCATTGGGCGAAAGAGAAATGGACTGGTGCCAATGGGCTGAAAAAGTGGTATACCAGGGCAGGGGCTGTGTCCAGAATTGGGGAAGGTTTGAGGCAGTTGGTGCTCTTAAGGTGAGGATGGTGTGGGCCTGGGGTAGCATTGTGGTGGCAGCGAGGGGAAAAGATTGGTGACATTGGAACCTGGGGACAGAGCTTACTCATCTATGTGCACAATTTCTTGATGCCTATTTGTTGTGTTAATGTGCACTGTTTAATGATGATGCACCTTAAATCTTATGTAATGTACTGTACCTGCAAAACTTTTCTTCAAATTAAAACAAAAGCACATTTTTGGCATTTCCGAATCAAAGCGATCGATGTTTGATAAATAATCTATTTTAGAACTTACTGACTAATGTTCAGTGTAAGTCTTGTGCAATTAAAATTACGGATTAAACTTGAAATGGATTCTAGATGTAATAGAGTTACTGTTTACTAATTGAAGTACACAGATCTAAGGTCCCATGTGCTTTTACCAGAGATCTATCTACAAGTAGCATGTAACGAAATCTCCCTTTTGCATGAGCACCCTCACAATTTTGCAGTGATGCTGTTGGTTTTATGACTCTGAGAGTGCACTAAAGCCTGCTAATCAGATGTAAGTGCTAATATTCTAACCCATTACATACTGTATGTTAAATATGCTTCCTCCAACTGGCATAAGCGACTTACTTATGAGTCCCTAGGAAATGATACCAAAGGTACCTAGGGCATGTAAGACAGTGTCCCATGGTGCAGCAGCACTGGTTGTGCTGATATGTGTGAGACCAATCACAAAATGGTTCCCAGTCTGCCACAGCAGCCTGGAAGAGCAGTTTTCAACTGCTAGTTCAACTTTACCATTTAAACCTATGACATAGCTCGCATTTCCCTTACCAATATATGTACGTTTCCCCTAAGAAAGGCCTGAGGCAGGGAGCTGTGTATTAAGTAGGACATATACTTTTTATATGTCATAACAGCAAAAGCTCCAAATTGACATTTTTGCTTTTGAAAAGTTAGAAGCCCCATTTGTTTAGACAGAGTTACCGGTTGACTACTCAGCAGGCTATCTTCTAAATGGGACTACTAAAATGGGTACTTCAAGGTCTCAAATTAATCATGCCATTAAACCCAACTAGATACCCAAGTCAAACCTAATGTCAATTTCAAGGAACAGACCTTTTAGAAAGTTGACACTCTGAAACCCAGTTGTCCAGTGCCTCACACAGTTTGCTGGGCACCAGACAGCTTCCTGTCCTCCTGGGGAGAAGTGTGAATGACAATGGTAGCCTGCTACAGAGGGAGGTGATACCTCCACTTGTAGGAGCCATTCAGGGTGTTGACTCAAAAGGTGAGCTTCAAAGGCAAAGCCACCTTTGGTGGGCAAATAGCGATCACACTCCTGAGGGGTTGTTCCTGTGTTGACTTAGAGGCTGGTGGCAGAAACACAGATGGGAGACCAGTGCCCAAACAAGTTTTCTGTAGGGCATGTAGCCCATGGGTATCCACACCTCTAGGGTGGGCTGTCAAGCACCTAATGCCTAAGGAAGGGCTCGGACAAGTTGGGAGTGTGCAGAATAGTGCACTCTGGGATCGCTAAATGCTATACATAGGTGGATGAGCGGGAGGGATACTGGCAGCCCATTGGCCAGTGACTGCGTCATCCCCTCAGGACACTTTCTGGTCATAAATGTGCGACCCCAGCACCCTGAACCTCAGATCGTACAGAACTGGGGAACGGGCTGAAGAAGGACTGCCTTCCTGACTCCCGCACCTGGCAAAGAAAGGCTGCACCGTCTGCTGGTCTGCATCTGTGGCACCTTTGGCTAGCAAAAAGAGGACTGTGCCTGTGGCTCCTGGCTTGAGGAAAAGATGTTCCTGAGCTCCAGACCAAAGAAGCGACTTGAAAGGTCACTTGGCTGACCCCAGGAACATGCACCAGGCACATCAAAGCTGAAGTGCCCAACTTGGCAAGCCGGTAGACACTTCTGGGGAATTGCTGCTGACCACAGAAAAGCACCTCAAGAGACTGAGAATGGATTGGTCGCCCTCAGAGGACACAAGTCTCCACCAAAGGACAATCCTGGGCTGCTATGTATGGAGACCGGTAGCTCTGCTGCAGCCGGCTCTCTACAGGCTCAAAGAGGACTATGGGGGACCCCGACCTCTATGGTGGTTGTGTTATAAAGTTCAGAACTGGACTGGAGAACACTTTAGTGATCAAGTAACTGTCCTTATAGTCCTTAGTATCCTTCTCGACCTACTCCATGCCAGATTTGGTCACACTGGTTGGATCAGAGTAGCCGAACCAGACTTTCAAATTTGCAAAGTTTCCCAAATTTATGGTTACGAGTGCTTGTTTGAGGGTTGTTAGATCTGGGGGTCTCTAGTTGGCAGGGCTAGGTAGCACTGTCCAAATAGGGACCCTTGCTTCTAGTCAGGGTAAGGGGGATACACTCTTTAGATAACCCCTGCTCACCCTCTTGGTAGCTTGGCATGAGCAGACAGGCTTATCAAAGGCAATGTGTAAAGTATTTGTACCAACACTCACAGTAACACAGTGAAAACACCACGAATGGACTCCACACCAGTGTAGATAAATAAAGTACTTTTATATAAACTACACAAGACCAAAATGACAAAAATCCAACATACACAGTTCAAGAATATGGTTTCAAAAAGAGTTCTTAGCTTAGCGAGAAAATCATTCACCTTAGCGTCAATTTTTGCCAACAGTACCTGGTGATGCGATTAAAGTTCTTAGCGGCGCTCAGGCGTTGAAAAACAAGCAACAGCATCAGTCCTGAGACCCTGGAGAGGCGAGGCAGCAACCCCACTGCACGCAGCGGGCGTGGGCGACGAATCCGGTCTGTATGTGGAGTGAGGCGATACTTGTATGGATTCCAAGGCGTAGCTTTTCCGGTAGAAATTTACTCGCTAAGGCACGATGCAACAAAATTCGGCCCGCTAACGAGTGGGGCGACAATTTCACCAGCGATGATCTGGGTTGGCTCTGCGACGATGTTCGCAGCGATAAAATTCTGCACGCTAACGAGAGGTGCGATGATTTTGTCTGGCTCTGCGACAATGTTCACAGCGATAAAATTCTGCATGCTAACGAGCGGTGCGATGATCTTGGCTGGCTCTCCGACGATCGCACCCAGCGGCGGCAGGCTCTGCGACGAAGTTTGCAGCGATAAAATTCTGCCCGCTAACGAGCGGAGCGGGGATCTGGGCTGGCTCTGTGATGATGTTCGCAGCGACAAAATTTGGCCCGCTAACAAGCGGGGCGACGATTTCACCAGCGATGATCCGGCTCAGTGGCAGCAGGCTCTGCGACGATATTCGCAGCGATAAAATTCTGCCCGCTAACAAGCGGAGCGACAGAAATTTTCTCGCTAAGCCGGCTGTGCGTGAAAAAGTGTAGATCCTTTGCTTCTTTCTTCTTGGTCAGCTTCCCAACAGCAGGCACAACTTCCAGAGGCCCCACAATTGGCTCAAGCACTGTAGGAAGGGCAGAACTCACTCAGCAGAGTTCAGGGGGAAGCTGGGGGTGAAGTCCTTTTGTTCCTGGGACTTCTTAACAGGAGGCCAGCTCTTCTCAGGCTCTTGGAGATCTCTTCAAGCAAGTCGGCACAGCAACAGCAAAGTCCTTCCCCTGTCCTTGGCAGCAAAGCAACTGCAGGTCAGCCCACAAACACACAGCAGGACAGTCCTTCCTCTTCAGTCTTCCAGCTTTCTCCTTGGCAGAGGTTCCTTCTTGATTCCAGGATGATCTAATTTTCTGTAGTCTGGGTCCCAATACTTATACCCCAAAATCCTTTGTCCTCTGCAGGCAGAGGGGCCTTGGCCTAGGCAGAACCAGTTCTGACCAGTCCTGGAGCACTCTGTTTACTTGGTTTCTTCTTTCCTTTGAGAGAGAGGGGCCGGGTCGTCAGACGCCCAGCAGGGGGTGGAGCCAGCATTGTGGAAGGCAGGCACAGCCCTATTCAAGCCCAAGTGCTGCTCCTCCCACCCATCTACAGGGGAATTTCCCTATTCAGCCCTGGGCTGACTCATCCAGCCTCTGGGAGCTCACTCACAAACCAGACAGTCAATTCACAAACAAGCCAAGACACACAGAAAGGGCAGAAAAGGAAAACAGCCACCTTCTAAAAGTGCTGTTTTCACACACAGGATTTAAAAACCATCCTTCCTAAAAGATGTGTTATTAAATTCTGAATTCAGGGATACCAGACTTTAGCTTTCTATCTTGCTCCTATGGGAAGATATGCAGGTAAACCTTATACTCAACATTCCCCATTATAGCCTACGGGCAAGATAGCCTTTCAATAGTAAAAAACGAAAATGGCTGTAATTCACTACCAGAGCATGTCACCTACACCAATACATGCTCTACCTTTCACATACACTGCACCCTGCCCAGGGGGGTATCTAGGGCCTTCCATAGGGGTGTCCAATGTGTACAGAAAGGGAAGGGTTAGGCCTGGCCAGTGTGGACACTGGTCAGGTCAGCATGGCAGTTAGCAACTGCACCCAGGCACTGCAGTGGCAGGCCTGTGACACCATTTTAGGGCTACTCCTGTGGGTGGCACAATCAGTGCTGCATGCCCACTAGTAGCATTTGAATCACCAGCCCTGGCACACTCAGTGCACTTTACTAGGGGCTGACAGGTGAAACAAATATGGCAATCATGGATAACCAATTACAATAACAATTTACCTAGGGAGCACTTGCACTTTGACACTGATCAGCAGTGGCAAAGTGCCCAAAGCATCTAAACCAGCAAAAACGAAATCCAGCACAGCGTCAAAAATACAGGAGGTAGAGGCAAAAATTCAGGGGAAACCACGCCAAAGATGCCAGGTCTAACACGGGTTGTCACGAAAAGTATTAAAATTAGCATTTACTTTAAAAATCCATATCTCAGGAACCCTCTGGTGAACTATGTTCTTCTTGGACTCTAAAACTGAATAAAAATATACTTTATGAATTGGTGTCAGATTGCTTTCATGTTGTACGAGTTTATTTTATTGTTTTGTAGTGCTTCTCAATCCTTAACACTAGTTCTTTTGTTTAAGCCTTGCTGCTTGAAGCCACAGCTACCCAGGGTTGTGCTAAAAGTTTTTCAAAAATGCCTGACTGGACCCAAGGCAGTTTTATGAGTGTATTATATGGTAAGGTGGCACAACTGCACCATATAATTAGGACTCCCTTTTTTATGGTGTTTATTTTCTTAACATTTCCGTCTGTATTTATCCATATTTATTTTTTGCCCATTGTATCTGTATTTATCTATATTTATTTTGTGTTTTGCTTATAATGAAGTTGTAAAACTGTAAATTTCCATATTTATTTAACTGATAGATGCGCACTCATACTTTGATGTCTGTCGTGTTTAGCTATTTAAACTGCCAAATATTACATAACAATACATCCCCTGGTAAATACTAGCATTATACCAGAAATGTATGTTGACATACGCCTTTATTTAAAGAAATGTCATCCTGTTTTTCAATTTCCCATGCAGTCCATCTGTTCTGCTGCTGGCCTATAATTCATGAAAGACAGCACGGAGAGTCACTTAAAAGAAGCACCATTTTCTGTATTAATCCTTTTTCAAAAAATAAATGCAGACAGACAACACATTGTTTTCTATCTGTATTTATCTGCAAAAACCTGTAAAAATGGAAAACAAGGAGCCTTACATATAATTCACCCAAATCCTTCTAGAGCAGTTCAGTAAATTCATGGGACTAAGAAGGGCATTGATAATATCAGAACAAATTATAGAGCATAGTGTTGTGTATACCTAATATAGTAGTTCAACTTGTCCTTGAGGGACTCCAAATCTTCCCTTATATTAGATGCTAGTTTGAGACACTTAATTAAAAAACAATTCTTATTCCCAACCCTGGTCTCTTTTGATGTCAATGCTAGCCTGCTCCTGTTGGAAACTCTCTAGCATATTGGAGTGCTTCGCAATACCACCATTTTGAGATAGTCCTTGTTTATTTATATCAGCAGCTACACTATGCTTGATTAAACCATACTTTCTTGCCTGGATTGCATATTGATGGTCAGCAAAGAAAAAAGGTACACCCTATAAAAAGATACCCCCTTGTCCCTGTACTTTTGGATCTGGGACAAAGGGGAGAAAACACCAACAGAAAAGTGCAAAGTCCTACTTGACCTGTATTGCTTCCTATGTTCCTATCAAGTGCTATATGGTTATGTCCCCCCAAACAGAATTATACTCAATGTGTACGTTCACTAATCAAATATAATTGATTCTTATATCATATTTTTCCATACTTGCTATTAACATTGGACATATACAAAGCAAATCCATAATTGATTTTGCATACTTTTTACAAGTTTGACAAGTTTCTACAATAAATTACTTTGTGTTGAAAGCTATTACAATCAAAATATTGGACACATTACATGCATAGAATTGTAATAAGATATACGCCCACCCATCAATCCTCTCACTCCTACAAACATCCAGAATCACCACCTGTTATACTCACATTCACACTCAGACCCAGCCACTCTACCCATTCACACAGCACAAAATACAAAGGAAAAACAGTTTAGATTTGTTTGCGCATAGTGGTCAGCACACGTCACCTACCTCAGGGCCCCACAAAAATGTAGATACTTCAAGGGGAGGTCGGGGGAGGGAATGCTGATCTGTGAATCAAGAAGAATATGGCACGTTACAACACAGGCGATACATCGCATGCCATTACAACGTGGTCATTACAACGACTGCGTTGTTACATCGCATACCATTACAACGCAAGTCGTTACAACGACTTGCTGAAGAGGGTGCTGGAAGTTTGAATAATATAATTTACTATTCCTACTTCAGTCTGTGCATCAGTAGGGAAGGTGTTAGATTTTGAATCGAACACCTTCTGCCCCCTACAGCAAGTCGTTGTAACGACTTGCATTGTAATGGTTTGCGATGTAACAACGCAGTCGTTACACATGCGATGTAAAGGAAGTTTCCCATCAAGAAGCACATCCTCAACAATATATATATATATATATATATATATATATATGTGTATATATATATATATATATATATATATTACCTACTGGCGGTCGCCAGTAGGTAGTTATAGTTAGGACCACGTTTCCATAGGAAATCCGCAACATTCTATTTTGAATAACTTTGGCGCTGGTAGACGAATCCTCGCGAATTTTTCAAAATAGGTGGGGCGCTACGCTCCGCTCCTACCCTGAAAGTCTCGGGGGGATTCGTCAAGCGGGGGCTGAGATAAAAGGGGGGTCCCAAAACGCGTTTTTCCCATGCATTTTTCCATAGGACCTTTAGACAGGGCTACAGCCCGAACGGCTGAACAGAATTACTAGAAATTTGGCAGAGAGGTAGTCCTCAGGTCAAGGAAGTGCCTTTTGTAGGTTTGGTGTAAATCTGTTCAGTAGATTCTGAGAAAATAGTCTTTAAATCAATATATATATCTGAGCCAGCTTACGGTGCGCTTACGGTACGCTTACCGTACGCGTATGGTGGCGTGCGCGAGCGCGATTCTGATTGGCTCTTAGATCTTAGTAAACATTCGAATCGGCCGAAACCAGGAAGCGGCGGCCGCCATTTTCTCTCTCGCACTGAGAGAGATGTTTAAAATATAAAGCACAAAAACATGTAAAGGGGCTGTTTAGACAGCTCCCACACACATAGCCATGTTGAGGGAGTCCCCAAAGAACCCCCAAGGCCAAAAACAGAATTTTTATTTTTTCGCTAATTTCGCCGATTACGCTTACCGTACGCGTACGGTAAAAATTAAAAAAAAAAAAAAAAATTATCCACACTCTCCCCACCCCGTGTGCAATTGGTGGCCGAAGGCCACCAAATGTGCATGGCTTATTACACCTGAGATAAACTATAATATTTAAATAAAAAATAATAAAAAAAAAATTATCCACACTCTCTCCACCCCGTGTGCAAATGGTGCCCGAAGGGCACCATTTGTGCATGGCTTATAAAAATTACGAAAAATTAAAATATTACCATTCAAAACGAAGTGCATCATATGTCCTCCATGTGCGCACGGTGCGCGAAGCGCATCGTGCGTACATGGCCCATCTAGCGTAACGTGGGCACGCGGTGCGCGTAGCGCACCGCGTGCCCACCGTGCGTGCACGGCACTAACTGCGTAAAGTGGGCGCGCACGGTGCGTGCACGGAACGAACTGCGTTAAGTGGGCGCGCACGCCACGAATGGCGTAAAGTAACTTAGCATTTAAAAAACCGTACAAATTCACTGAAAAAACCATAGGTTTCACACACGTTATAGTTAGGAATTAGCATTTAAAAAACCTTGCAAATTCACTGAAAAAACCATAGGTTTCACACATGTTATAGTTAGCGGAAATTTTACTGATAAAAAACCAATGAAATTCCCCCGTTATAGTTAGTGCAGGCAACTATAACTCACGCGACCGCAATCTTCTGCTGATGACATATGTGTCTTTATGAAAAAAAAAATATTTGTAATATATGTATAGCTAAAAATGTATGGAAGAAGACATGGGCAAATAAGTGTCTAAATACAGTATTAGCATCAGCAGAGGATTGCGGTTGCGTGAGTTATAGTTGCCTGCACTAACTATAACGGGGGAATTTCATTGGTTTTTTATCAGTAAAATTTCCGCTAACTATAACATGTGTGAAACCTATGGTTTTTTCAGTGAATATATATATATATATATATATATATATATATATATATATATATATATATATATATATATATATATATATATATATATATATATATATATATATATCCTGCTCCACTGCACCTCAGACCAACGCACTCTCGGACGGGTGCTATAACGCGGAGGTGCAACCGCGTACAATATGCGCGCTCATTCCTTCTTCCCTTTCACGATCTGGAAACGCACTCACAGGGGTCTTTAATTCGATAGAGTTTTTAATCCATGCAGTCCATAAATAACATGACGTGTTTCGGCTACTGCCTTTTGCCAATGTTACAAAATCAGGCGCCAAACATCGACATTTTAAAATCATCCATATCCGGTCACATGATGCATGTCAAAGCGACATTGAAATTAACAAAGGACCATACTCTTTCTGTTCTAATACAGGCAACCAGGCCCCCGGAATCAGTAAAAGAAAAACAAGGAGGGGGGGCTGGAGTAGAAGGGTCAAACGTGCAAAAAAGAGTTACTCGCAACAGGAAAACGAAGAAATGGAACTAGAAAATCTAACCATAGTGAACTTAACATCAAAAGTTTTAACAACTGCGGAACAGCAAGTCTTGAGATTGGGACTTACTTTCTGTCCTTCAAACAAATGGGAGTATCCTCAAACACGAATTGACCTTTTTAAATTAACTCGCAAACTCAAACTTCACAAATACTTCAAGACCAAACCCAGCTCTTCGAGGCGCAAGGCACAATCCAATCTGAATCTGGCAACTGATGCATTAACGGGACATGATCTTACGGCTTTAGAGGTGATGCAATCACTCATACTTGATAACCAGCAATGTACTAATCCCACATTAGATCAGGTTCAAAGAACAGTACAACTGGGTTTTGAACAAGTAAGGGATGAGAGTCTGTTTAAACCCACCTCCCAGTTTCTACCTCAATTATCTCTGGATGCGATCAATGTCTTTATCTGAGGCAGTGACCAAAGATCTTCAAGCGCTAAGAAAACGACAAATGGGCTGTAAAACCCAGAACATAACGAAAGAACAACGTGAAGCGATCAAGAATCTATGTGATGACACTGAGATCATTTGCAAACTCTCAGACAAAGGAGGCAATATAGTTCTCCAATCGAGAGAAGATTACAACATAGAAGCACAAAGACAGTTATCGGACAGTAACAACTATCGGAAAACCGGTAAAAATACCTATTTGGAAAGTGTCCAAAGATATCATGACCTCATCAAGATGTGGTTTGACAGATCTATGCTAAATATGGACGAATTCCTTTTTCTTCGTTGTTTAAATCCTGTGGTGCCTACTTTTTACCACATTCCGAAGATACATAAAGACTGTGAAAAACCTCCGGGCAGACCGATTGTCTCCTCACAAGGGGGACTTACGGAACATCTATCAATTTTTGTTGATTTTTTCCTATTTCCTTTTGTAAAAGAACTACCAGCATATATTAAAGACTCGCGAGACTTTCTGAACCAAATTGAAAATCAATCATGGAATTCAGAATATAAATTAATTGTCCTGGACATTACAAGTCTCTATACCCGTATAAATCATGGGCATGGTCTGGAAGCGGTGGCACATTTTCTGAATAAAAAATCTTTGAAGTTTACAGAACATAACAAAATGATTTTACAATTCACGGAATTTTGTTTGACAAACAACATCTTTGTATTTGGTGATGAGTATTACCAACAGATTTCTGGTACTGCGATGAGCACCTGTTTTGCCCCCAGCTATGCGAACTTGTTCGTAGGCTGGTGGGAGTAGCAGGTGTCCAAAGCACAGGGAACCACTGATATGAGTAAGGTGGTTTCCTGGTAGCTTTATATTGATGATCTGTGCATTGTGTGGAACGGCTCAATAGAGTCAGCTAATGAGCTCATTGCTAGTCTGAATCTCAACAAGGTCAATTTAGAGTTTAGTGGTGAGGTCAGCTCCAACACGGTAAACTTCCTAGATTTAAAGGTAATCATCATAGATAACAAACCTAATGTGTCACTATACCGAAAACCCACAGCAGGGAATTCCGTACTACATGCGGCCAGCAATCATCCAACAAGGCTGGTCAGAAGTATTCCGTATGGTGAATTCTTAAGACTAAAGCGCAATAGTACAAGGAATTCTGATTTTGAATTAGCAGCCAAGGCCAGTCTGAATAGATTTGCCATTAGGGGTTATAATAGGGATTTCCTAGAAGTAACTCTTAATAGGGTTAACAGCATACCAAGGGAAACACTCCTTCTAAATGAGGAGAAGGATAAGAACATAAAGACAGAAGACAATAAGTTCAGGATGATAACCACTTTTTCCAATGAAGCCAATGACTTAAGACAAATCATGAAAAAGAATTGGCATATATTGAAACCTGACAATGTGATAGGTTCAGACATTACAGCCGCCCCTTTAATAACGTTCAGAAAGGCTAGATCATTGAGGGATAGTCTAGTCCAAAGCCACTTCTATACTAGACCAAGTGTCAGTGGGACCTTAAGGGAGCTTAGGGGATTTTACCCATGCGGCAGATGTAAAGCCTGTATAGGAAGTAGAAGAACTCTTACATATGAAGTCACAAACTTAAAGATATCTAGAACCATAAAGAAATTAATCACATGCAATACTACTTATGTAGTATACTGCCTGAAATGTCCTTGCGGATTGAAATATATCGTTAGCACCATACACCCTATAAAGATACGGGTATTGGAGCATATGAGGGCGATAGCCAAAAAAGATGAGACCTACCCTGTCGCAAGGCATTATGCAGATAAACATAACAGTAACAGGGATCTGTTGCGTTATTATGGTTTAGATATGATTGCCGCCAACATCAGAGGTGGGGACAGGATTAGAAAGTTGCGTAGACTTGAATCCAGGTACATTATCGACCTAGAAACGAAGACCCCTAAGGGATTGAATATAGGGGAAGAATTAGCTGTACATTTGGGGGATTAAATCTGTGACCAATATGCTATTATGAATTTTAAGGTTTTCTGGGTAAGATTTAGAAGAAAGATAACTTTGATTTAATTTGTGTAGGTTAGTATTGTAAACATGCCATGTGATTTATGGATTTGTTGGTCTTCTGATGCATGCAATCAAAGAAACTTAGAAGGGACTTTGCCGATACACGGCATGATGGTATTACAGATACGCCCTGATCTTGATATTATAGGTGATGTTTGCGCAGCTATGCCGATACACGGCTGAATTGTAATGAGCGCATTTTATTTAAATCATGAGAATGTCTTGTTTCCATTATACAATATGTCTAATGAAAATCATTGAAAGTATTATATAGTACTTACATTGCAAGGCCTATTCAGAGTCTGACATTGAGATTTAAGCACCTTATATATGTTCCAATATGGCGCCTGTATGAGAACAGAAAGAGTATGGTCCTTTGTTAATTTCGATGTCGCTTTGACTTGCATCATGTGACCGGATATGGATGATTTTAAAATGTCGATGTTTGGCGCCTGATTTTGTAACATTGGAAAAAGGCAGTAGCCAAAACGTGTCATGTTATTTATGGACTGCATGGATTAAAAACTCTATCGAATTAAAGACCCCTGTGAGTGCTTTTCCAGATCGTGAAAGGGAAGAAGGAATGAGCACGCATATATATATATATATGTATATCTTTCTCCACAGAAATCGACCTTGTTTACTGGAGTCGTGGCCCATAGACAGGTGGTGCGTCGTGCCGGGCAGGTCCCCCGGAAATTATAATCCACACTTTTCGATCCTCAAGGAAGACGCACTCTCAAAATTAAACCTGATAGATTTATTCAGCAATCGTTACGCGTTTCGACAGACTCGCTGTCTTGTTATATATATATATATATATATATATATATATATATATATATATATATATATATATACACATACACATATATATATACATACACACATATACATATATACATACACACACACTTATATACATACACACACATATATATATATGTATTAGGGGTGGGCGGAATTGGCATAGTCGAGGTACGCAAATTATCGCGAAAATGTAAAAAATCTCCGCGATCACGCGGAGATTTCTCAAGGACGCGGAATTGCTTGCCTTGCCTGTTCGCGATGTGTCTTTGCATGCTCGCGGGGATATATATCGCTAACTTGCCCATGCGGTCGCTATCATCCCGCCTGATTTTAAAATCTTTTTTATTTATTATCTATCTCTCTATTTTCCTGATTCTATATTTTGAGTTTTTTTCTACCTTTTGTGACTTTTTCTACTACTTTTTCACTCTTTTGCTATAACTTGCTTTTTCTATTACTTACTTTTCTAATTCCTCCCTTTTATTTTGCGCCCCCCGAGTCCCAGAACCATGGCCAAGGGAGAGGGCAAGGCCAAGGGAAAGGGCAAGGCTACCTGCGGAAGGCGGCACCCACGCGGGGTGCAGGAACGGGCCATATTTGGTGAGGCAGTGGTGGCCGCACTTGTTTTTTTTGTGCAGTGCCACCTCCCCTTAAGCCTAGCAGCAGGCGGCAGGCCTGGGTCCGGGTCCGGGCCCGGGCTCCGGGAGCATCGCCAGCGGTGGGGAAAGATTTACCGGGCAGTGCGTCCCTGTTCTGGTGTCCGGCACAGTTTTACCCAGCTGACGCACCGGTGGTCCGATATCCTGGACCGGGAACAAGACCTGCTGGACCTGCTAGGAGTGGAGGTCCCGGGGCTTGGTGAGTAAATATTTATTAATACTACTTTGTGTTCTTCTGCTCTGTATTATATATACTGCGAATATATATTTTTTCTGAACAGCAAGAATGCTGCTGCTTACATTGCAGGTAAATTACGTTTAAAACTCTTCTGTGATTGTTATGACACAGGTGCTCGGCGCTACTAATCTTACGTGTTTGCAACTTTGCGCTCGCTTTGCCTGACGATTATGTAAGAGTTTACTTTAGAGAACTTAAGTTAGGTAATGCTAGAGAGACTCTAGTCCTTCCTTTGTCCTCCTGCCACTAAGAAGAGATAGTTGTGGATTGATAGGTTTAGTTACTTTTTAGTATTAGTTGGTAATTTTTTAGTGGTCTGAGTGACGCATCCTCTGTCACGTCACGTGCTGCAGAACGCTGCTTTCCCCAGTCGTTAGTAGAATCTTTTGTAGTTTGTTTAGTGAGTGGTAATAGGCTTTTCACTAGCAGACCATCAGCAGCAATGAACTAACAATTTGGTGTATGCAAAAATGTATGCATGTGTCCTCCATGTATGCATTTTTGAAGGCTAAAATAAATGGAAATGCAGACTTAGTGAACAATTGGCCCGTCTGCAATAGGTGGGCTAGGTCAGGTGGTACTTAAACTTAGTTAGTATTCTGGAATCAGAATGGAACACTGAATTAGTGTTCATAAATAATAATTAGACAGTCCGTGAATCCCGCAATAATACTACTAGTTGATATGATTAGATGCATCAATTTTTTTTGCAATTGTTGTTTCCTAAAATGTTGTTTGAGCGTTTTTTTAAACATTTTATTTGTTTCACACCAATCATTAATGTTTGTCTCTTTCTTTATTACATCTTACATGATCAGCACCCAGGGGCAAGAAGACAGGGTCAGAGTGTAAGTCCACCAAACCAAATACCACAGAGTCTATGTGTAAGTTCAAAAGGTTTATTTTCAACTAACAAGCTCTGTACGCTGTTCTACAATTCAGTATACTATACGAGCCAGCTCCAACAGCAAAATGCATAAGATTAAAACAATAAACATTGTTACAAGTCCATAGAAGACAAAAGATCTCTGTGCAAATTCTGGGCCCCCCACCACCACCTTAGAACGTAGAAGTACTGTTTACATCATAAGCTCTGCAAAGCTCTGGTTCGTAGAAGGGAATCTTCCGCCTGTTATGAGACAAATGGTGCGTGTTAGATAGTATAATGCAAGCATTTCTCAGTCATGCCAAAAAGTGTAGCATGTTATGGCTAAGCAATACGGGCTGACCAGAACTCCATAACAAAGTGGCTTGTTTTTCGACCTCTTGTACGCAACTCTCAGACACTAGCTGTATGAGCTCATGTGGGCTCAAAGTCATTTTACACAACAAGCTGCGAGGTAAAATGCGCAAAAGACATGAAGCTAAAATGGTTGCATGGCTCAGGCTAACTTTGCAAAGAGTAGACTAGAATGACCCTAGAGACCATAACACTACTAGCGTCTACTCTACTCTAGCACCGTATTTGGACTAGTGATGTATGTTGTATATGTATGTATTAACTTTTTTTTCAATCTTGCTAGTGTAAAAGAATAAATAGGGGGAGGTGTATATGGCATCTAAAAATATGTAAGTTTTTTTCTAGGCGTACTACCGACCACCAGTGCCGGGGCTAGGGGCGATGGCGATGCGGCCATTTCAGAGGGAGCGGGAGATGCGGCACCTGCAGGAGCTACAGGGGGTGAGCCAGCAGCAGTGGCGGGCGGTGGTAAGTTACATTCCTTACTTATTGACATTACACTAGCTAAAACGGTGTACGCTAAATGTACTGTTGAGACTTAGTAAGTATGAAGTTGTAGTGAACAATACAACGGTTGAAGAAGACACACTTTACTTAGCATTAGCAATAGCATTAGCGGCGTGAGTTGAGTAACCAATGGCCTCTTCTATCTGACTCCAACTCAGCTGTGAAAGTTTTATGGAGAAGACTAAAAGTCAGATCAGATGACCTTGATGGATGTGTTGAACAAAAAGGGAAAGAAGGGTTTAAGGAGGTAGGACAGGCGAGATGTAATATGACTGGCAGAGAAGGATACATTGGAAGCATGCATAGGTGGCTGATAGGAATCAAATGCATGGGTTGTTGAAGGATGGGTGGAAGGTGAAAGAAAAGATGCCTGCCTGGGTGGGCAACAAGATTCGTCAGCGGTGTTTGGGTCAAACTCAAAGCCAAGGCAAGCAAGGAAGGAAGCATGAGAGGTTGTTGGTGAAACAAACTAGGTTTTGCTGAGAGATTAAGAAGAATGATAGATGTTCACTTTGAAGGGATGGATGCCTGGATGCATTCATCATGGATAGCATAGGTGGAGACTGTCACTGGATACAGAGTCTTAGTTTGACGAGAATGTAAAAGAAACTGCGAAAGAGTAGCAAAGCTGAGGGAAATATAAGTTGTATTTTCAGAATACTCCCTTGACTCACAGTAGTTTGCAAGCACATCATATATATACATTGTGTATGTATGTTATCAAGCGCCTTCCTCCGACTCCGAGGACAAATCCCTACCTATGTTAATTTATTTTTGACTGTGTCAGCCAGCCTGCTATGGGTGGCCTATCTGTTGGTTACACAATCAATCAAAACAAAGTACCTCATGTCGTCCCATATATAAGCAATGTTCATTGGATCAGATATATAATCTGCCTTTTTGTAGCAGTCAGGGCATGGTGAAAGTTAAGTTGAGCAATTGCCCTTGATGTAACAGGGAGAGTATGGCCAGTGCCACCCTTAATAGAAATAAACGAGCTTCCCCACCTACAGTAGTAAATAAAACTAGCGGGAGTCTGCGTCATGACTTGAGTATGTTTGTCTAGGGTGCAAGCGGACTGAGCTGGCATGCCGGCTACAACAAGGTTATGTAATTTCGCTAAACTAGAGAGCAGAAGAAGACTGGTGTACTGTGTACTCGAGTCCATAATGCTAGTATAATGCCTGAAACTTCCACAAATGTTAGAGGCCAAGGAAGTGGAAGGACAGATACATACCACAAATGTTATGTACTGTGCTTGCTAGTGCTACTATGTCACTATGTGTTGAATTAATTTTTTGTTACTCTTTTCCTAAGAGTATTGATAATAGTCTTTTTTTCTTTCTTGATATAGCTCCTCCAAAACCAACCAGGAAGGAGTTGGCAGCCATGGCCCGTCACCGGACGCTGGAGGCCATCTGTAAAGAGTACCGGCGGCTGGTGGTTCTGGTGGACGAGGAGGCGGCAGCAGCTGCAGCCTCCTCCAATGTCCTGGGCCCCAGCCAGGCCCCTCCAGTGGCATGGCTCCACGTTTAGGCAGCCGCCCACCGCCGCACACCATCAACAACATCCAGCACAGCTGCCCCCCCTGTGGATGCAACTGCAGGGCATATGCAAGCCTCATGCTCCTCCGAAATGCGCGACTGGAAGAGGAGGTAGCGGAGCTTAAGAAGAGGGTCAAGGTCATGGAGAGGGACAGCGAAGAGCCCGCCGCTAAATACCCTGTCTGATTGCCCCTTTTTTATTGCTTCTTTTGGTGGGTGGGAATCGGGCATTGGGGTTTTCACTTTATTTATGGATGTGGACAATCGGACAGTTAATTTGTTGGACTTTTTTGTTTCGGACATTGGTTGGGGTTAGGGAGAGGGGTGGGTCAGGTGTTGTTGTGAGATTTTTTACATAGTTTATTTTTGTTAGGGGATTAAGTTATATATTTATACTTTACATACGATGTTGTTAATGTTTTCTAGGTGGGGTTACTGTTTTACGTCACACTGTTTCCTTGCTGCTGCAGGGCCACAGCCAGTGTTTGATTTAACTAATTGGCTGGCTTTGTAAGACACAAACAGATAGATGCGGCACCCCTCACTGAGTGACTTGTCCTACTAGTACTGTCAGTCTCTCCTCCTAGTCCATTATTATACCTCCCCCAAAAATCTTTTCTTACCTGTGATTGATGTTTTAGTTAGGCACAGCGATGGCTGCATGACGATGCAGGTTGGGTTTCCGAAGAGAATGGAGATGCCATGTTTGTGGTGGTAGTAGTAGACACTGGCAGTAGCATTTACAAGAAAAGAAAATGAGACAGTCAGTCGCCTGAAAGAGACTCTGGGAGGAGGAGTAGAGGGAAGTAAATAAAACATAATGGTGGAGGGAATAGCCTAGTACAACAAGTTACAAACTGTAGTTGTGTCGAGTCACTCAACTAGGCCTACACTCGACATAAGCGTAACCTTCAGTGCTGTCTGTAATAGGATGATAAATCCAATCGATGCCGGCAATTAATGATGATGGATAAGGTTCCTTTGGTAAAAAGTTACCTCGCAAATATACTGATCATGGGTGGGCAAGCAGAAGAAGATCCTCGCCCTGCCTTGAAATTGAATTAGTGTTGCTTTCGCCACATCCACCCCAGAAAGTGTGTGATCAATTATTGGTGGTTAAACCAAATAAGGGGGTCACTGTTCCATTGGTGTGGGTGCTAAAGAGTCACCCTCACACAAAGAGGAAAGGAGAGAAACATGTTAGAACTGAAAGAGAATCGGGTTAAGTCTAGGTCTGGGATCCACTATGTAAGGGGGAGAACACACTTTGTCTCTTGTTGCCCTCACACACCCCGAGAGGTGTCATGCTTCATCATCGGCCGTTTGCTCCTCGTTGGGCCGGCGCTGCAATGCCCAACGGGTCCCCTGAAGGGTCACTTTGGCGGAGATCTTTTAAGAGAACAGCTGTTTGATGAATGCGGGTGTGTTGGGGTGGGTCCTATGTGCACAGTGAGTGTGTGTGTAATAAAAAGTAAAAATGGCTAAAGGGTACTGAATAAGGTTTATTACCGTGTTGGTCCCTTTGCCATGCTAAAAAAGCAAAAGGTTGTGCGTTACATCTTTGGGCTGTGAGGTGCCCTAGGTAACTGAAATGGCCAGGTCAATATGTTTCGCGCCCAGACGGTCAGACAGATCCATGGCGCTTCCTCAGGACCAATAATAAATAGCTAATGAAGTGCTAAGTGAAAGTGCAGAGGGGGTATTGGCCCCCCGTGTGTTAAGGGCGGGTTCGCACTGTGTACAACTCCAGCTCAGCCATAACTTAGTCGTTGATTCGCCCCTTAGATAACGACCTAGATAGAGAGCGAAAGGTAGAGGAGAATAAAAAGACACAATGCGCTCATTAGTCGAAGGTACATGGCATGTGTCTGTTTTTCAAAAGCGCAAAGCGCTATCTGTTTCCTGTGCAAAGTAACATGACATTAGTGCTATCTTCAGCAAGGGGTGGGTCTCCGGGGGAGGGCAATCCGTGCCTATTCACAGGGCAACCCGCCCGATTTTGACCAGAATGTGGCGGGTTCACGGTTGTTTCTGAAGTGTCCCCACCACCCGAGTCGTACCAATTTTGAGGTACACATAGTAAACAATGTCTGCATTGGTAGCTAGAGTCCAAACGTGTTCTACCAGCCCCTCCCTGGGCGGGTGGTGCATTGTGGTGTACGGCCGAGAGTCAGAGAGGCCGCAACACGTACATGCATCCTACCCCCGTCCCGTACACGCTCAGTTCGCGCCACCATGTGCGATTAACAGAATAGTACAGTATACATGCAAGCAATGTGGATCACTGTCCCAAAATCTCACCGCGCGTTTCATGGAGAACTGTTCCATGGGCTGGGGTGCCGGAAACCCGTATCGTTACGGGCTAGTGGGGGGAAAACAAACAAAGATCAAAGAGGCGAGTGAGCGCAGTGCTCGTCACAGTATCCTGTTACACCAACTAAGCGGTGGCAGTGTGGACATAGTTCACTACGGTCTACTTACGGTATTGAAGTATAATCGGTGCGTCTTAGCACCTACCCGAACAGGCCCCCGCCCGAATGTTAGATGCAGAGGATTTTTGAGGAACAAGCTAAATCCCTCGCCATGAATCTCCAAGAGAGGGACTACCCAACTGAGGTCGTCCAGAAGGCCAAGAAACGTGCCAGGAATAACAACTGTCAAAACACCAATGGAACAGTGACCCCCTTATTTGGTTTAATGACTTGATAGTGGAGCACGGGCACTGGACCGCAATCAGCTCCTGGTCCCCCCCCCCTCCTTCTTTGATACTATCAATTATTGGTGTACATTTAATGTAGTCACACATCAATAAATCACACAGCCCGGGGGAAGAGGGTTAGGGTTTGATGAATGGTTGGGAAGGGGGGTTTGGGTAAAGGTGTGACAAAGAAAAACAGTACAGATGGACAAACAACAAAACACAATCTTTGTAGACTACAATATCCATAAATCTGTTAAAGGAGGAAATGGAAATGCATGCATGGTGATTATAACTTGATGGTTAATGATAAGTAGTACTTACTAACTACTACTAGACAATTAGACAGTACAGGCAGCGGTATATTAATAATATGCAATTTGCCTTGCCTGTCTGCCCTCATAGAGGATTACATGCAGTTTGTGTTCTGTTGTACCGGGCTTACTTTTCAACATAGCAAAGAAAATTGAAAAATAGCTGTAGGGATGAATTATAAGCAGAGAGCAAACATAATAATAATAACAACAACACACGGTAGTAATAATTGAAGACAAAAAATGAATCAAATTATTTAAAAGATGATGAAAGTTGATACTGTTACTGTGTTATACTGGTCAAAATGGGGAGTTGCATCTCGGCATTCCTCTTGGTCCTCCCTTCCATGGATGCTCTGTCCATCAATCTTGGGTGACGCCACTGCCTGCTTGGCAAATGTAGATTCATTGGTAAGGTAAGTGTGCGTTGTTTTTCCAAGTATAGCACAGGGTAACCTTTGCACATCCTCCATTTAGCATACATTTTTTGACAGAGTCTGACAAAGCACATATCTAGCAACATAGCATTTTACAAATGAAGTGGCTAAATCAATGCACCGCTGTCAGTCATACCACACTACACTCGACTCTACCACTACACAGACATGTAGGTCTGCTGTGGTTGTTGTTGACTTGTTTACCTTTTATGCCACTCATGAAAAGCCATGACTTATTCCATCAATTATCTCCGATCCTACTGAGTGACTGCGAAGATATTATGTCAATGTGGTCATCATCATCATCATCATTTTGTTGTCCAACTGAGTGTGCAGTGTACAGATTAAGTCTGCTTTCTATATTCAAAATGCAATGTATCGGCCTGCAGTAGAAGTACAAATTTGTTATTAAAAATACAAGAAGGGAAAAATTGCCTTCAGGTACTCTTAGTGTGTAAATTAGATAATAGTACACAATGAATTAACTTCATGCACAACAAACAACAACAACACAAATCACTCAGTCAGCATCCAATGCATGGCATCATTCATTACCTGTTCCTTCTCATCTTCAGTTTATGGGCAGTCTCTCTCGGCTCAGAAAGGAGTATCGCTATAGTAGTCATCATCATGTTCCACTTCTTTTGGAGGGACTCAACTAGTAAAGATTTTCTTTTTTCTTCTATTATGCTTCATCCAATCATCATCTGGCTTGAGGGCAATGGATTTAGGGAGATTCAGGAAGATGGAGGAGCAGGATTTGGAGGAGTGGACTGTGAAATGCACACAGCTGAAACTCATATATGGCAATAAAAAGACTAGAAGACGGTGGTGATGGATTGGTTGTGATTCGAAGTTTTGAACCAGAAAGAAAGGCACACAAATAAAAGTAAATAAGGGAGGAAGACAGTAAGAAGGGCAAGCCTAATTGTCAGGGAAGTATAGCTCATCCTCAAACTCTGGGGGTTCAACCAGAAGTAGGTAATCATCATCTAACACACTACTTCTGTCACCTGAGCCGCTGTCCTCATCTTCCTCCATTGATTAATGTATTGTGTAATTCAGTGGTATAAAGTGCTGATTAATTTTGATCATGGTTAACCTCTCCACGTTTTTGGGCGAGAGACTGGTCCTTCTCACTGTTGCAATGGAACCAGCAGCACTGAAAACACATTCAGAAGAAACACTTGCGACAGGGCAAGACAGATAGTTTATCGCCAGCCTGCTGAGCAGTAGCCATTGGCCCCTTTTCCCATACCAATGGCGCAATGGGTTTTGATCAATGTACACCTCTGTTGGGTCATCCAGATAGGCCTGGACCATCTGATCAATGTTCAGGTGTGCCTCACTTTGTTCGGTCTCTTTTGTCTTTGCATCATCACTGGACCTAGCAAGTCCTTGCTGTAAATACCAATCCTTTGATGATTGTAATGGGGCTGATAATCTCGTTCTTGTTGTTGTTGATAGTGTTGGTGAGTGTTCTCAGCCAAACGCCCTGCCCTCAGGCTCCGAAGTTGAACTTGACGCCAGATGCCCTGCTGCAGTACTTGTTGTGGGTTGATGTAGCAGGCTTTTAATTACCAGCCGTTCATTTTCCAACTTACTGGCTGCCTCAGCTATCCAAGTTTTGTACCGGGCAACATCCACTTCTGAAAAAGGAATGACTGTCTTACTGTTCAGTGCCGATTTGGACCGTGGATCCAGAATTGTGGTAATGTTCTTCTGACAAAATCTTATTTTGCACCCTTGTATTGTCAGCTAAGCGACGGGATAAGCTCTCCACCAACTCATATGCTTCTTTTTCTTACTCTACACCTTTGTACGCTTCAGACACCTCCTTCAGCTGTTGCTTTAGCATGTGCAACAATGGGATAGCTTGGCCCATAGTACAGTCGTCCTTGCTGACTTCACGTGTGAAGACCTCGAAAGGAAGAAGCATCTCAATCAGGCATTTAACTAGGCACCATTGGTCCATCTGAAGGGACATGCCTTTCACAGTAGCATCCCCTCTTCGCATGACATATTAATTGATTGGTCTGTACTGCTCAAACAGACGGTCAAGCATGTAATAAGTTGAGTTCCAACGTGTTGCCACATCCTGGATGAGTGCTTTGACTGGCATTCTATAGTCACGTTGAATGATCCTCAGCTGCTTCCGAGCTTTAAAAGAATGGCTGAAATGAGTGCATATTCTTCGGCAGGTGGTCAGTAAGTTGCTGACTATGGCTTCTTTTTTCAGAAAGTCTTGAACTATAATAATAATGCAGTGCGCCAAAAACGGGACCCTAAAATAGCAACCAAGCTCCATGGCCTTAAGTACATTACTGCCATTATCTGTGGAAACAACACCAATCGTAGGCCCTCTTGGGCGCAGCCATTCAAAGACCTTGCTGTGAAACTCTTCCAAAATGTTTACAGCAGTATGAGATTTCTCCATGGCAATCATGGACACAGTTGCATGTTTCTGAGTAGCATTAACAATCTCAGCTGTGTCAACAGCACCTACTTCAGATAGCTTATCTCTAACCCCCACAAAATAAACCCAGTGTGCAGTGATGCACATGTAATCAGTGGCTTGGCAACTGGTCCACATGTCTGTTGTCAGGTAGATATTGTGAACAGCACTCTGCTGCAAAGCTTGTCCAACCAATTCCAGCACATCGTAATGTAGTGCTGGAACAGTAACTCTGGCGAAATAGGACCGGCTGGGAACCTTTCATTTAGGGCGGATGGCTGACACAAATTCAAGGAAACCCACCCCTTCCACAAATGAAAAAGGGAGAAGGTCCAGCGCTAACATTTTAGCCTGCTTCGCATTGTACAACCGTGCTGTTGGGTGGTTGCGTTGGTACTGCCCCTTAGACCTAAGCATGCTCTCAAAGGTAGGCTGGATTCTTTTCCTTTGTGGTGCAGCTGTTTTATTGAACCCAGTTAGGCTCAATGACGCACTTTTTTTCATTGCAGTACTCGGTCGCCTTGGTGTCTCTGTCTTACTCTGAGTATGACTCTTACTGCGGTGACACTGAGATTTTGCTGAGGATGTGGGCGGTACCACTACACTGCTGGGGACAGGGCTGGAAATGTCTCCCTCTTGTTCACATTCCACCACGATCAAATCTTCCCCTAATTCTTTATCCCCAACAATAGCAATGGGTTCAGTTTTACTTTTTTCTAAGCGAAGTAGGTGAGCCTCCCACTGGATACTGTGGTGTATTTTGAGATGACTTGTTTGCCTTCCGGTACCATAGTTTGTACCAAGCTTACCCCGCCTAACAGAATGTCGACAAATTGAGCATATAGCAATGTTCTCCTCCTTACTGCTAACCAAAAAGAAGTCCCAAACTGGGGAGGAGAACTTTCTGGCGCTGCTGGATGTGCCACTATCAATACCAGATGAACTGGAGGGTGGGCCTGGAATGTGACTCTGTGCAGTTACACTACCACTACCTGAGGTGGTGGTTGAGCTGGATGTAGGTCCCTGCCGGGCCTTTGCAAATGCAAATATGGAAGCTGGAGGTCGTGTTGGTGTTACCTGTGTTGGTGGTATCCATGCTACATCCCTCGCAGCAATTTTGGATAGGGTAATAATGTTGATCTTCATCTCCTTTGGGCCGGGAGTGATGTCCGTAATGACTGGCTCGTCATCATCATCATCCCCCTCTTGTACATCTACCTCCATAACTCTAAGGCTTTCTGGGATCTTCCTTTTCACTAGCCTTGTCTTGTGGCGTGCATCACCCTCAGACTGAGCTGGTGACTTCCAAGTGGCATCTCGATCATCAGAAGCGGGGCTTGAGGAAGAAGATGATGGACTAACCCTCCTTTTCCTTGCTTAGGGTCTGGAAGACAATGGATCTTCTGAAACAGTGGCTTGCTCCACTTTGTCTGCAGGAAGCTCGAATTCCTGAAATGCCCCTACTTCAGGAGGAACAACTACTATTGTGGGCTGTTGTTGTGGCTGTTCTTGCAGCTGTGGCTGTTCTTGCAGCTGCTGCTGTTCTTGCGGCTGCTGCTGTTCCTGCGGCTGCTGCGCCTGCTGCTGCCCACTTATCTGCTGAGTTTCTGCCTGCGTTGATTGTGTACTACTTTGCGATAATGACATTTCAACATCGCTGCTTGTTAGTAGACTGGCTACCTCTGCGATACTCATGGCCTTGGGCCTAGGTTGGTGGGGCTGGCCCGCTGATGCAGAGGTGCTGCTCCCAGCTTGGTCCCCGGTCACAGGTCCACAAGTTGCAGAGATGTCTGTGGTCACACGTGGACATGACATGTTGCGCAACAGGACTTCTGTCTGGCAGTACAACGGGTGAGGATGATGACACCTCCTCCTCTGTCTTTTTGTGCACTTAAAAGCAAAGAAGCTAGGAGAAGTACATCAGTGAAATGTTGCATTTGTTATTGTGGTTCAATTACTACTAGTACAAACAAACAAATAAAAGATATAGTGTAGCCATTTGTGAGACTTTGGCAACAAGGGCTATGGTATACTTACTGTGTACAGTATACACACACTACCCTTTGTCAACAAGGGCTTTCATGGGATACTGTGTACACTACACTCTCAGGAAGAAAAGAAGAAGAACAACAACAAAAATACAAATGCAATGGAAGTGGACCCTGTTTGGCATTAAATTATTTGCTCATCACATCATTCAGGGAGCTGCTGCTGGCAAAAGGGATGGATGGAAGCAGTAATCCAAGAGGAGGCCTATATGGCAAAAGCAGCAAACTTGTATAACTCCCACCAGAATTGGCCACCAGCCACATGGACACTCAAATCACAAGTAACAAGCAGGAGGCCTGGAAAACAATGAACTGAAACAGGCCTATAATAGCGAGGCAAAGGATGCATGCTAAACCACACTGCTTTGCCTTTAATGCAATAAAATACAAAAACGAAAATCAACAGGGCTAAACAAGGTCTGCAGGGTACACAACAACAAACCACACACAACAAAGGCATTTATTTAACACACACCCAAAAACAGAAATACCCCCAAAAAACACATTTTGCAATTCAATCCAATGCCATCCATGCCCTAAGTGATGTTTAAATTCAACAGAACACACAGAAACAGTTGTTTCATACACCAGTGACTACCTCTGAGCCTACTGGATGAAAGGCCTGTTGGCAGACTAGGGCACAAGCTTGCAGGCCTATGGCAAAAGCACACTACCGGGCCTCAAAATGGCCACCAGCCACATGGCCAGGCCCACACAACTACAAGAAACTGAAGACAGACAATGCAGGCCTGTTGCAAAAAGGACACTGCCTGGATTCAAAATGGCCGCCTGCCTCATGGCCAGGCCCACAACACCAAGAAGCCTAGGCCACAACGGAATAACATGCAGACCTATATGACAAAAGCAGCACACTTATATAACTCCCACCAGAAATGGCCACCAGCCACATGGACACTCACAAATCACAGGGGAAAGGTCCCTGAAACGCGTATGGCTACTATGGTGTAATTCTGAATGTCAAGGACTTTCTTCAGTGTGCTGCTGCCGTCTGGAATAAAGAAGGCTGAATTGAACGTTGGGTGTGGTTTTCTCTCTTGTGGAGCAAGTTTGATTGGCATATATATATATTATCTACTGGCGGTCGCCAGTAGATAGTTATAGTTAGGACCGTGTTCCCATAGGAAATCCGCAACATTCTATTTGGAATAACTTTGGCGCCGGTTGACGAATCCTCGCGAAATTTTGAAAACTAATGGGGCTCTACGCTCCGCTCCTACCCTGAAAGTCTCGGGGGGATTCTTCAAGCGGGGGCTGAGAAAAAAGGGGGGTCCCAAAACGCGTTTTCCCCATGCATTTTCCCATAGGACCTTTAGTCCGAGCTACAGCCCGAACGGCTGAACAGAATTACTTGAAATTTGGCAGAGAGGTAGTCCTCAGGTCAGAGATGTGCCTTTTGCAGGTCTGGTGTAAATCTGTTCAGTAGGTCCTGAGAAAATAGCATTTAAATCAATATATATATCTGTAAGCGCGCTCCGTGCGTGTACGGTAAAACTTACCGTACGCGCACGTTGCCGTGCGCGAGCGCGATTCTGATTGGTTGTTAGATCTTAGTAAACATTCGAATCGGTCGAAACCAGGAAGTGTCGGCCGCCATTTTGTCTCTCGCAGTCTGAGGGGGTGAAAATCAAAGGTGGAGAACGTGAAAAGGGGGCAGGGTGGACAGTTCCTGACCCCCTAGCCTTTGACAGGGCGTCCCAGAAGGACCCCCAAGGGCCAAAATTTCCTTGAATTTTTTTGCGAAAAATCGCGTAGTACGCGTAGCGTGCGCGTACGGTAGAAACGGAAACATTCCGCGAACTGTGTAATGTGGGAGTGCGGTGCACAAAGTGCACCGCGCACCCACAGCGCGCGCACGGTGCACGAAGCGCACCGTGCGCTTACGGTACGCCAAGCGCACCGTGCGCGTACGGTACGCGCACGCTGAAAAACCTTAAAAAAAATAAATAAATACATAACTTAGCATTTAAAAAACCGTACAAATTCACTGAAAAAACCATAGGTTTCACACACGTTATAGTTAGGAATTAGCATTTAAAAAACCTTGCAAATTCACTTAAAAAACCATAGGTTTCACACATGTTATAGTTAGCTGGACATTTCACTCGTGAAAAACCATTGAAATTCCCCCGTTATAGTTAGTGCAGGCAACTATAACTCATGCGACCGCAATCCTCTGCTGATGACGTCAGATATTACATCACTGATGACATATGTGTCTTTCTGAAAAAAAAATATTTGTAATATATGTATAGCTAAAAATTAATGGAAGAAGACATGGGTAATTAAGTGTCTAAATACAGTGATGTAATATCTGACGTCATCAGCAGAGGATTGTGGTCGCGTGAGTTATAGTTGCCTGCACTAACTATAACGGGGGAATTTCAATGGTTTTTCACGAGTGAAATGTCCAGCTAACTATAACATATGTGAAACCTATGGTTTTTTAAGTGAATTTGCAAGGTTTTTTAAATGCTAATATCTAACTATAACGTGTGTGAAACCTACATGCCTCTGTCAATGTCCCAAAAAAAAAAATAATAATAATATATATTCTTATTTATCTGTGATTATCTTTACTTCTCCTTACTAGTATCTGTTAGCTTTTTACGTTATAACTATATGACACCTATTTGGTTTTAAATTATGGAATCTTTTTACCTGGTTTTTAGTCGGTTTTAATCATGGGTTTTTATCTGGTATCCAGTTTTTTACCCATGATTTTATCGCTTTTTACAGGATAAAGTTCCAATAACCAATAGTGTCAATAATGTTATCTTAAACTTTTTTTGTCTCGATGCATTGTTTGTCTAGTTGTTTCCGCTAATGAGTTATCTGCATAGATAAGGACTGTCTATTAAAGTAAACCTTATCGATGTTATTTGGTAATGATAAGCACTAGGCAATAATTCTAACTGCAAGGTTGAGACTATCTGCTTACATGATAAACCCACAGGGGATAAACTTGTATCCAATTACATATAAGCATGGTATCTAATATTTGAGCTAAAAACTCATATACTATATCTCACATGAGATTATGCTGCTTCTCGTTTACGAACAGTTGTTTGATAAACTGTTTTATATATTTTTTATCAACAGTTGTGCTGTTTTAAATAACTGGTGAAGTTTTAATATATTTTATTGCACTTGCACTTTTGTGTGTTAAATTATTTTTATATATTTATTATTGCAACTGTGAACAATATGAAAGTTAATAATTGTGATAAAGACATGTAGCAATATCACTGTCCTAAGTATAGGCGCTTTTGGTTGACTCGTTGTTGAGTCTATCTTCACTATCTACTCACCAGTATTTATAGTCAGCTGGCCCGTTAGCATGTCATGTGATCAAGACAGTGTTTCACTGTCGAAACGCGTAATGCTGATTTTTTAATGAATGCTGATAACTGAAATACAATAAACTACACTGGAAGAAAGAACACGCTGTGGTCCGTACCTGTTTCCTTGGGGGATCCCGGGCATAACAGGATTTTGGAATCTCATATATATATATATATATATACTTCATTGATGTCCCGGACCTGCAACCAATGGGACTGCGAGGCTGGAGGTGAGGGTTTAAGAGAATTATTTTTGCCCAGCAATACGCCGCAATCCTTAACCTGACTACGTTCTCAGCCAGCCTTCAATTGGATGTACTGCAAGAATCTGGCTATCAGGATCACTCACTGCGACTTCGCAACACAAACAAACTGCATGCTGGGAGTTGCAGTCTTTTTACACCAAATCACCAAAGTGATTCCTGCTGAACGAAGCTTAGGTGTGCAACATTCTACTTCAGATGGGCCAGTATACAAAACACACTTAGGATTCCAGCGTCAGTGGCATTTGGAAAGGAACTGCATCTGATGAAGGCGAAAGCTGAAACGCGTTATGCCATTCCTTTTAAATAAATTAAATTTTAAACCCCGCCGTGCCCCCTTGTCTACTTGGATGGAGGGAGACTGTTTTTTGCATTTTAGCGCGTAGCCATGACGCGCAAGGGAGGCCCTTCCTTTAGTGTCTTGGGTTCAATGGCACTTACCCAGACCACCCTGCATCCCATGGAACAGAGACTCTGCTATCAGCGATAGTCCATGAATTTGTGGAGCAACATCGCTACTTCATTGGTGTCCCGGACCTGCAACCAATGGGACTGCGAGGCTGGAAGTGAGGGTTTAAGAGACTTATTTTTGCCCAGCAATACGCCGCAATCCTTAACCTGACTACGTTCTCAGCCAGCCTTCAATTGGATGTACTGCAAGAATCTGGCTATCAGGATCACTCACCACGACTTCGCAACACGAACAAACTGCATGCTGGGAGTTGCAGTCTTTTTACACCAAATCACCAAAGTGATTCCTGCTGAACGAAGCTCAGGTGTGCAACATTCTACTTCAGATGGGCCAGTATACAAAACACACTTAGGATTACAGCGTCAGTGGCATTTGGAAAGGAATTGCATCTGATGAAGGCGAAAGCTGAAACGCGTTATGCCATTCCTTGTAAATAAATGAAATTTTAAACCCCGCCGTGCCCCCTTGTCTACTTGGATGGAGGGAGACTGTTTATTGCATATATATATATACATATATATATATATATATATATATATTCAATCAACGAGTAGACTCCCTCCTGCTTCCTTTTAGTCAGAAAGAGAGTCACGGACCCAAACTTCGTGGCAGAAACTGTTTATTTCCCAATAGCCGCATGACGCGTTTCGGGCAATGGAATGCCCTTGATCACATATAAAAATAAACTCTTCGCTGACCCTTCTCCTCCAGCGAGAACACACGGCATTACAACAGAGGTATGATTGTCAAACTTATTTATTTTATATACTGGTGGTCGCCAGTAGGTAGTTATAGTTAAGACCTTGTTTAAATTCAAAAATAATTTTTTCTTTTGCCAATATCTTTGGCGCCATTTGACGAATCTTCGCAAAACTTACAAAACTAATGGCCAGCTCACTTTAGCTACTGTCTTGAAAATTTCAGGGTGATCCCTGAAGTGGAGGTTGGGAAAAAGGGGGATCCCAAAAAGCTTTTTCTCCATAGGAAACTGTTGACGCAGCTACAGCCCGAACTGCTGAACGGAATTATACCAATTTGGCAGAAAGGTAGCTCTTGGTCCAGAATGCACTCTTTATGTTAAATGGTGTAAATCCATTCAGTACTTCCTGAGAAATGTAAACATTTCTCAGATATTCAAATATGGCCACAGAGAATCTGCGAACCCTCCCGATCTCGTGCCTGAGATCTGATTGGCTGCCAACACTTCAAACCAGGAAGTGTTGGCAGCCATCTTGTGACTTGGATGAACCTAGTCACAAGACGAAAGGTGCAAAAAGGTTAAAAATCAAGAAAAGGGGGCAGGGTAGAAACACTCTGAGCCTCTAGGCCTATTCAGGGGGTCCCACAAAAGCATTTTGCTTGTAATTTGCGGCTGGATTTATGTTGGATCTGCAATCTGACCACATGGAGGTGGTCGGAGTCCATGCCCCTTTTTATACCACCCTGCAAACGTGCCTCTTGGCGCACTGGTGGTGGGGTGATGAGGTCACCTAGTGTCACGAGGACCTCAGGACTAAAGTGGACTTCATCCCCCAAGAAGCAGTGCGCCAGGAGGCGTGTTTGCAGAGTGGTGTCGAACGGGGGCATGGCCTCTGACCACCTCTCAGCAAACTAGCTATGTGGTGCTTACTAGAGGTAACAGAAGGGCTAGTTGGCCCCCAAGGACCCTTAAGAGGCAAGAGGACTTCATGCCCACACCAAGAGCACACCAGGAGTTGGGTTTGCTGAGTGGTGAAGAAAGAGGGCATGGCCTACAACCACCTCTCAGCAATCCCTCTGTGTGGGGCTTCATGGAGGTAATAGGTAGGCTACATGGCCACTAAGGACCCCCAGCACCAAAGGGCACTTAATCCCACAACCAAGAACATGCCAGGAAGCGTGTTTGCAGAGTGGTGGACAAAGGGAGGGTGGCCTGCTATCAGAACTCAACAATCCTGCTGTGTGGGACTTACTGGAGGTGATGTCATTAGAGATGTCATCAGCGATGTCACTGACCATGTCATGAGTGATGTAAAATGTGAGATCATAAGCAGTGCATTGTGGGGGCATGAGTTATAGTTTGCTCAGCTAACTATAACAGCTGAATTCTCTGGTTTTGTAAGAGTGAAGTGACAAACTAACTATAACGTCCCTCTAACCTTTTGTTATTTCCGTGAATTTCTAAGGTTTTTTTATATGCTAATTTCAAACTATATTGTCCCTGAAACCTTTATTTTTATGAGTGAAAAAAAAAAAATATATATATATATATTCACTTAAAAAACCATAGGTTTCACACACGTTATAGTTAGGAATTAGCATTTAAAAAACCTTGCAAATTCACTTAAAAAACCATAGGTTTCACACATGTTATAGTTAGCTGGACATTTCACTCGTAAAAAACCATTGAAATTGCCCCCTTTATAATTAGTTCAGATAACTATAACTCGCGCGCCCGCAATCCACTGCTCATGACGTCACATATTACATCACTCATGACATGGTCAGTGGCATCACTCATTACATCACTGATGACATTATCCTTGTGATAGAGTGGCCGTCGCGCGAGTTATAGTTATCTGAACTAACTATAACGGGGGAATTTCAATGGTTTTTTACGGGTGAAATGTCCAGCTAACTATAACATGTGTGAAACCTATGGTTTTTTAAGTGAATTTGCAAGGTTTTTTAAATGCTGATTCCTAACTATAACGTGTGTGAAACCTATGGTTTTTTAAGTGAATTTGTAAGGTTTTTTAAATGCTAAGTTATGTATGTTTTATTATATTTTTTCTATATATATATATATATATTTTTAAGGTTTTTCACCGTGTACGCACGCACCCCTCGATTTTTTGAAAAAAAATAAAATAAATTTTTTCGCCCTTCGGGGTCCTTCAGGGACCCCCTGACAAAGGCTAGGGGGTCAGGAACTCTCTACCCTGCCCCCTTTTCACGTTCTCCACCTTTCTTTTTCACTGTCACACACAAAACACACAAAATGGTGGCCGACACTTCCTGATTTCGACCGATTCGAACGTTGACTGACATGAAACCACCAATCAGAATTACGCTCGCGCACGGCACCGTGCGCGCACGGTGTGCGCCTATAGATATTTATGTACTTTTAACTGCAATTTTCTCAGGAACTACTGAACAGATTGACTCCATATATGCAAAAGGCACATCCCTGACATGAGGACTACCTCTTTGCCAAATTTCAAGTAATTCTATTCAGCCGTTCGGGCTGTACCTTCGACTAAAGGTCCTATGGGAAAATGCATGGGGAAAATGTGTTTTGGGACCCCCCTTTTTTCTCAGCCCCCGCTTGACGAATCACCCCGAGACTTTCAGGGTAGGAGCTGAGCAGAGCGCCCCATTAGTTTTGAAAATTTCGCGAGGATTCGTCAACCAGCGCCAAAGTTATTCAAAGTAGAATTTTCAGATTTCCTATGGAAACACGGTCCTAACTCTAACTATCTACTGGCGACCGCCAGTAGATAATATATATATATATATATATATATATATATATATATATATATATATATATATATATATATATATATATATATATATGAAAATATCCACTCCAAGGGGCCAACACGGATGGAGTAAGGGTCCTTGTATTAAGTGCTTCCTACGAAGGAGAAAGATGAATCATACATGGTTAACTTCTGCGCAATCCTTTCCTTGAGATGGGGCGTCCTCAAAGTAATCCCAATAATCACACAAATGGTGTCATCTGGCCCCATAGTTCTGCAGTAATCTGGTTACCATATGATGGTCTCCAGTAACAGCATGGTTAGTAGTACATTGCCCACCTTGGTGAGAAAGTCCCCTGCCTTCCAAATCATTTCATTTTTCATTTTCATTTCAAAATACTATATTTTTGCCAACATGAAAGCACTTGACACATAAACAAATATACACACAATAAATTAGTTAAATTACAATAAAAAAAATATATATTTAACAACCAGTCCATTACAGATTCAGATCTATAATCAAATGTATGAAAATATAAATGGGAGTAACTAATCTCAAGCTAAAAAAAGGTCAATCTAGATAAAGCGCCTCATGTAATATGGTCTGATAGCTAATAAAGATCAGCGCTTCAGTCAGAGCAGATTTTAAATATAAAAACTCAAACCATCACTTTAGCTTTGATTCACCAGCTCCAATAAAGGAATTTGGAGACTGCACAAACAGCTGTAGGGCATCCTTATGTTGTCTACAGTCCAGTTGTTCACATAAAGGAATCATCCACAATTTTCTAGGGCATGTGTAAGAGGGACACAAGAAAAGAAAAAGTGCCAGGGATTCCTTAGCCTGCTGACAAGTTGGGCATGTAGTACTCAAGGGGTGTTGGGAATTTCATTTAGCTAGTAGCGACAGAAAAGGTTAGGTATCATTTTGGAATTTGAGGTATATGCTCCTGACAGCTGACGGGATAATACAATCTAAAAAGAGCTCAAAACCCATCTCGATCTTGAATTATAAACATTTGTCAGCAAGATTCCTCCCTGGAACATTTCTAATTTCATCAACATGCATGTTCTCCCAGATGGTTTTCCTGAGAGATGCTCTAGATAATTGATTCATAGCAGGGTAGGAGGACCAAAATTCACCTAAGCCAAGTCCGGACAGAAGGTTTTGATGTTAGATAACCATTTAATTTTCCAAGGGTGTCATAAGCACCTACATCCTGTAAACAACTGTAATAATCCTCTAAGTCATCATCAGCAGTGTAAGTAATTGGGTTGCTGGTTGAATGGGGTAAAACCCTACCCAAGCAGGAGCCACAATTCTTCTCAGGGTGAAGTCCCAAGCAAACCCTAAATCAACCTGTGCTCAGTCCTCAGGTAGCTTGGCACGGAGCAGTCTTACTTAACTCAGAGACAATGTGTAAAATATGTGTGCAACACTTCAAACAGTAACATAGTGAAACACATCACAAAAGGATCCCACAGCGGTAGAAGCGAAGAGATGCAGGTTTAAATATTTTAGTAAAACTACTGCAAAAAGGTCATGCTGGAGTGGGACAAAGCCACAAGTTCAGGAGGAATGTTGGTGGAGTGTGGAGCAGGAACAGGGACCCAGTTAGCCCGCTGAACAGAGTACCTTAAATCCTGGCTTGCAGAGCATTGTGAGGATTCGGGTTGAAGATGCGTCATGCAGCAAAAGTGATACATCGATTCTGAGATGGGTCAAAGGTTTGGTGCAAGGTCAATCAATCAAATAGTCAATTTCTAAAGGGCTGCTTGTGACACAGGGGTTTACAGGTGCTGAGGGGGCCAGTGGTTCAGTTGAAAAGCCAGATCTTCAATGATTTCTAGAGCTCTTGTACAGAAGGGATGGTCTGGAGGTGTAGGGGAGGTTGTTCCATGCCTTCGCTATGATGTAGGAGAAGGAGTGTCTACTGCTTCTGGATCGGAAAAAATGGGGGGAGATTGCAAGTGCAAGGGAGGTGGAGTAGAGGTGTCTAGTAGGCTGGTGGAAGTTTAGGCACTGGTTGATGTAGGGGGCTGCCTTTGTGGAAGGCTTTGTATGTGTGGATTAGTACTTTGAACTGGCATCTCTTCTGTACTGGGAACCGGAGAGGGTGTTACTGTAGTCCAGTTAGCTGTTGATGAGGACTGGAGTGACAATGTGTCTTGAGCTCTATGGAAGTAATTTGAAGATTTTGCACCACATGCACAGGATTTAAAAGCAGGAGGAGGATTTCGCATTAACCTGGGATGACATGGTTAGCTTGCCATCCAGCATGAAGCAGAGGTTTCTGGTGTGTTTGGACACAGAGGGTTCTGGGCCCAGTTCTGCAGGCCACCATGAGTCCTCCTAGGGGGAGCAGTAGTTCCGGACCATCAGTACCTCAGTTTTGTCCAAGTTAAACTTTAGGCAGCTGCTTCTCATACAGTTGGAGATGTTGGTCATGCATTTGTTGAAAGTGGTCCTGGTGGTGTTGGAGTCTTCAGGATGAACTGCATGTCATCTGCGTAAGTGATAATGTTGAGCCTATGAGATCTGATGATGTCGGCCAGTGGGGTAATTTAGGTGTTGAAGAAGGTAGGGCTAAGTGAAGAGACTTGGGGTACTCCACAGGTCATTTCTTTGGGTTTGGAGATGAAGGGTGGTAGGCAGACCTTCTGTGTTTTTCTGGTGAGGAAGGAGGTGATCTATTTGAGGATGGCTTCGTAAATACTGATGCTGTGCAGCCTTGTGATGAGCATGTGGTATGATGTAGAATCGTAGGCTGCTGCTAGGTTGAGAAGGATCAGTGCCGATGTTTTACCTCGGTCGAGGAGGGTTTAGATGTCATCGGTGGCAGAGATCAGTGTTGTCTCAGTGCTGTGGTTGGTATGGAAGCTGGATTGGGATGAGAAAAGGGGATGGTTCTGTTCCAGGTGCTTGGTGAGTTGTTGATTGATGACCTTCTCTAGAACCAGGACCTTGGCTGGAAATGAGAGCAGGGAGATGAGCCGGTAGTTGCTGAGGGGCAGATTTACTAAGATTTCGTGCCGTGTTTGCGTCACAAGAGTGACGCAAAATGGCAAAAAATCTTTTTTTCCTAGTTAACTTTCCTGGGCTAAACTGGTTTAGCGCTGGAAATAACGCAAAAGTAATGTGAAGCAGTGCATTGTGCTGCTTTGCGTTACTTTTCGCCGTGGGGGCGTGCCAAGGGTGGTGCATTGGCATTCCCATGCAACCACCCAAGCTTTCTCACGCTAAACAAGTTCAAGTTCAAGAAAACTTTATTTCGGAATAAATCCATAAAAGTGCATAAAATCAGTATAAAACATTTAGCAACAGTAGATAAAATCTTTAAAAATAATGCATCCACACAGCTAATACATACTAATTACATACATAAATCAGATTGACATTTTTAAATATTTTTTCCGTTTGTGCCAGAAAGCCCCCAAGAATTTTGCCACTGCAAACACAATGTGCGCGGCCGTTTCGCTCTTAAGAATTCTAAAGGCTTCATGACACCTTGTGAAGCCCAGGTTCCTACAGATGGGGATGATCCACTTTCTGCGGGGCTCAGTATAGCCCGTGCAAAAAAATATAAAATGCAGCTCAGTTTCCTCACTTGCGCTGCATGCCGGGCAAATACTGGGTGTCGACAGGGACCAGGAGCTAGTGAAAGCACGAATTGGCAAAGACCCGTGCCTCCATTGCAAGTAGAGCTTCCTGATTATTACAGGGTAAACATTATCCAAGGCCAATTCGAAGGTGTATGTGCTCTTCATAAGAAGGAATTGATTTGTTAGAGACCCTAGGAATTTGGAGGGTCGGAGTAAAGGAGCCTTAGAATCATGATACACTTTGGTTAGAGCCTTTTTAGAAGGCTTAGGACAAGCATTACAAGGATCATTCCATAGTGCATCTAGACCTAGGCTCGTCAAACTATTCCTTATAAATTTGAGCCAGGGAATGTTCCCCGAATTTGGGAAGCTGAGAACTTCCTGGAGACCCTGTCTGTAGTGAATCAATTCAGGCACCGTCCACAATCTGCGCCAGTAGATCACAGGACGAAATGCCAACTCTTCCTCCAATGGTCTAATGCCTAAGTCAAGTCGTAAAGGCACTAGCGGTGTACTCGGAGGAAGAGCTGCTAAACACCTGAGGAATCTATTCTCCTCCTTTGTCAGGCTGTCCAGGATTTTGTGACCCCATAATTCACTCCCATAGGTAACGGCTCCTCTTGCTTGGACCCTATAAATATGGAGAGGAGGACCTATGGGTTTAAGGGTTGACCTATTCTTCCCCACCATTGCTAATATTCCACCAATATGTTGCGCCAGCTTCAACCTTGTTTTCTCCTGATGTTGACCCCACCCCAATTCCTCGTTGAGTGTAACGCCAAGGTATTCAAAGGTGCTCACTCGGTCTAGTGCATTTTCCCCAATGCGAGGAATACGATGGAACCTGGGTGGCGGATTGAAGGCCATAAATTTGGTCTTTGTGGTGTTGATTTCCAATCCATGCTCTCTACAGAAGTCCCCAAAACCATCCAGAACACGCTGGATTCCCATAGGTGACTTGGAGAGAAGGAGGGTATCATCAGCAAACATAATTGCTGGGACCCTCCTTCCCGCCAGCTTCGGGACATCCGAATTGGGGACCCCATTGAGGTGGTCAATAACCCCGTTAACAAAGAGGCAGAACAGGGTCGGTGCAAGTACGCACCCCTGTCTTACCCCTCTCTCAACGGGAAACTTGTTTGAAAGTACACCCTGCGCTCCGCACCTCACACGGGCATAAGTGTTTGTATGGAGGCGGATGATCATATTCAGGAGATCAGCTGGCATCCCAGCTTTCGCCAGGACTTCCCAGAGCTTGCCACGTGGAACAAGGTCAAACGCAGCCCTTAGATCTACAAATACAGTATAGAGGCTGCCACCCTCCAACTGTATTGTTTTCCAATGTAGAAGGGACAGCCTAAAGACCTGGTCCACAGTAGAGATCTTCTGGCGAAACCCGGCCAACTAAAACTAAAAACAGTAGATTGAGTTTAGCGTGATAAAACTGCGCCCTTTTCAACTAGGCGCAAGGAAGGAGAAATGCTTACATTTCTCCTTCCTTTTCCGACTTTGGATGCGAGCTACACTGTGCAGCACTCATACAAAGTGGGACAAACTTTCCCTCGTGTATAGCATAGTGTTTTTTACAGGAAGGGTACCCTTCCTGTACAAAACCTATGCTGCACTCATGCACACACCCTAGCGCTACAGCGCTAAGGTGTGTGCATGGCGCACAGCTGCTGAAATCAGCGCCGGCGCAAGGGAAAGGGGAGGAGATAGTCATATCTTTGAAAATATGGCGCTCTCCTGCTCCCTCCCTGTCGCACAATGCAGCACAGCCTCGTAGGGGGCAGCGTTGCATTGCGCTACTTTTTTGTAAATCTCCCCCTGAGTTTGCTGGGATCTGCTGATGGTCTCTTTAGTAAAGCATTGACCTTGGCATGCTTCCAGTCCTTAGGGAGGGTGCTCATGGCTATAGATGTGCTTAATAGGGAAGTGAGTTTTGGCTGATCCTGGTGCCTCCTAGTTTGAAAATGTGGAGTGAGTAAGGGCCAGCGGGAGTCCCTGAGTAAATGGTGATCATGATGGAGGTAATTTCCTGGAGGGTAAGCTGATTCCAAGTGGTCAGTCTGTTTCCTGAGCTAGTAGCGGGTTGGATGGGTTGGTTGGAGCAGTTGGACTACAGTTTGAAGTTCTTCTTGATCCTGACGGTCTTGTTGTGGAAGAAATTGGTGAGGTGGTCAAAGTGTTTCTTGCAGGGTGTGATGACCCTTGCTGTGGCCGCTGGGTTGGAGAATTCTTCGAGTTTGAAAAGTTATTTGCTGTTGTTGGAGCTGGTTTTGATGCATGTGGCTAGTGTTGTTTTCTTTGTCTATCATTGATGTTCATGCTAGATGTTGAGGGCTGCTTTGAAAGAGGTCCTCTTGGTGGTGTTTTGCCAGTGCACCATCTCCTTTTCAGTAGTTTACAGGGACGTTTGGTGGACCTGAGATCATCGGTGTACCCGCTTGCTTGTTTGGTGGCTATTTTGTGTTTGTTGTTGCTGTCTAAGCTGTTTTGAGATCCAGTTTTTAAAGTGTCTGACATTTTAGTCTAGACTGTTGGAGAAATTTAGGCGGGTGGGTTGGTCCAAGTGGTCTCCAAGAATTTGCTCCATCTGCGTTGTGGGATGCTGGGTTTTGTTCAGGCAGTGGTTTGGGGGCCTTGGCATTTAAATGGACAACGAAGTGGTCGGAACAGGTCAGTTCGGTTGTATGGGTGTATTTGATGCTGGCACTCAGTGTGTTGACTGCGGTGTGTTTAAGGTAGCAATGAGTCAGCAGAGGCCAATGTTGCTCATGTTGTTTAGGAGGGTGAAGGTGTTGGTGTCATTATGGTTGTAAAGGTGAACATTAAAGTCTCCAAGGAGCAGGTTGATCCTTGTCCCGGTGGGTGGTAGACGAGAGTACCCCTGATGGTAGATTTGCTGTCCGTTTGGATTTTGAAGATTTGGTATTCCATGGTTAATGTGGAGTTGGCCATGATTAATGGTGGGTGGATATCATGGAGTTCCACTCTGTGGAATTCCGTAGAGTTGTCAGAAAACTCGACCAAATTGCGCGGAGTTCCATGACTGAGCGTAGTATTGCGCTTGACTACATAACACTCACCTGAAGGAGGACTGTGATAGACAGAGGTCCTGGGAGGCAGGGCCTCCCCATGACCCTGTGCTGAAAAGTGTCAATGACCGTGCTGCTGTGAAGGATTCAGTGCGATGCAAACTTTCCTTGATCGCATTACGTCTCTACTGTTCCAACCAATTCTGGAACACGAAGAAGTCCGTCTACCAATCAAGTCACTATGCTTTTCCAATATGTTTTTTCCGCACTGGATTGACGCACCACCACCACCTGACCCAGTTATAATAGAAGGCACCTGTTGAAGGAAGTAAACACCACTCTATCTCACCTACCATCTTGCTGTAAAGTGGGTAAACTAATTCCAGGTGCAAAGTTGTCTTTTTTTACCTTAGTACTTTAAGTAACTGTGTGAACACCCTGATCGAAGTCTGACCTCGATCTCTGTCATATCAAGCAACACTGGGGAATGCTGTTTGAAAAGGAAGGGATGGAGGGGATAGCTCACTGAGAAAGTTCAAAAGATCCCCAGAGGCCATCTCCTGCCCATCTGTGAGGTCAGTGGTCACAATCCGAATGATATTGCTCCCTTTACTCCTCCCAAAGCAGATACTCTATCCATGGTCTATGGAATTCTCTAAATGTTCCCAAGGCTCGGGTGAGAGAATTACTGCTCACAAGGGAAGATGAAAAAAAATAACATTGGCCTACACTTAACAGAAAATAAAAAAATAAAGTTTTCAGTGCCAGGCAGTGATACATTAAAGAGTTTTGCCGCACAGCGTCTTCTAGGGGTTTCTAAAAACTACTGGCCTCCCTTCACACCACATGTCTGCTGTAAAATATACAGAAGGGTCAGACATAAACATGACCCTCCCTCCTCCTTCAACCCATCCACCCCTCTTCCAATGTAGCTGTAATTATCAACACACCAGGGTATCCTGTGTTATGTGTGAGCAGCTCAGCCAATACCATTTCTTCTGCATAGTGCACATTCTTCAATAAGTTTGGCCTCACAGGCTTACAAAGTCTTACTTTTGAGGACTCCATCACAGACTGAACTCTGATTTCCTTTGTGAAATCGTACTAGCACAGTTTTTGCAGCTTTTTATTGATTAAAGTAGGTCTATTTTCATTGTTGTTTGTACTATGTGTTTTGCCCACTATGCTACATACACCCCACTCACTTACTACCCATCTGCTCCCTCACCCCACATCCCGCAGACACTACCTACCTGCCCCCACAGCCCTTGGCAGTCTTACCCTCCACCATCCACATGTCTGCCACAACCCTGCCCTCCACCTCAGCCACAAAGCCCCACCTCCCCACACTTCTGCCCCACCCAGCCTGCTGGAGTATTACTACTGAGAGCTTATTTATCCAATTCCTGTCCTGAGGTTGTCTTGTCACTGTGTACAGTAGTCCGGCCTCGGAGGAGGCAATGTACCTGCTGCACTCTCTTCTCCCTGACTGTACCACCCGCTACTGCACCACTGTCAATTGCACACACTAACAACCAATAAACACAATAGATTGTGCATCAGTTACCTCAAAATGCAAGCAATTCATTTGAAAAATGGAAGTCCCCAGTATTCAGACAGCAAATAAATGACTTGCAATTGTAAGTGAATGCAATTTAATATTATTATACTTGTCACCTGCACAGCAGCCCAGGGGCCAGGTGCACACTGGGATATTCCTGAAATATTAGCCTACCGGAGGGACCTTGGCACACTTGAACCCTGTTAAATCGCCACCTCCCTGTTTGATGTCTGAAAGAGTTGTTTATTCTTGTAATTCTAATATATTTTTGGTAACATTTCATGAATCACCCTACAGGCTAAGGGTGAAAAGCGACCATGGCAGTAAACTCCGCTCCGCCGGAGGTAGGAAGAGTTTTTGCTAACCTTCAGAAATCCACCACTAGAGCGAAGTTTACCGGCCACCATTATCCATGATGGCCATTGTGTGAAACCTTCCTTTTAGCCCTGATCACCCCCATTTGTTGACTAAAACTGGTGGTAACTGAATCTGAACCTGTCTTTGTCTCTGCTAGCCAGGTCCAAGGCCAGTGGGCTGATTAAAAAGGTATATGGTAATGAGGTGTAGTTACAATTGGCGCTGACAACCTACCAGCAATTGTCTAGTATATTGTGGGATATGTAGGTCTACAGGTCCAGCAACTTCAAAGCACTTAAGTGTGCACTGCTGTGTTGCCTGCTGTCATTTTAAATGTCAGTTCTGCTTTGCAAGCTGCTTTTAAATTGAAATTAATTTCAAATTCGATTTTGGATTTAAAAGTACTTCTGGAACATTAATCTACCTTATTTTTACATGTAAGTCACCCCTAAGGTCGACTCTAGGTGCCCCCAGGTATAGGGTGTTCTGTATAAATGAGAAGATACATTTTAAAATATGTTTTATATGCCATGGGCAGGGAACAACTACCAATTTCATGTTTCCCTGTGGTAGCAATTTTTATTCCATAGGCTAACATGGGAATATTGCAATAAAGTGTAACTATTGTGGAGTGAGCTGAAATAATATTCCAAGGACTTGAAAGATTGGTAATGATAAATCCAACAACTTGCCACTTCTGAATTTATGATAACTAATACAGAAAATAAGTTGTAGAACTTTCTTTTCTGGCAGCCAAAATCTAGGCTTCTAGCAGCCTCTCGTGATTGGCCAGCCCCTGACAGGCTTAGCCAAACTACTTGGATGAGGTAATAAGTGGCCTGCACAGAGGCAGAGGTTATCTAATGGGAGAGCTCTGTACCTACTGAGAACAGGCTAGGGTGGGTGCTAAGTAAATCTAACTGGGCTTCAAAGAAAGCAGGACAGTAAAGATTTCCAGCCAGGCCTACTCCCTCCTGCTGTAACCCCCAGCCAGGTGACATGCCCAGGAATTAAATTTGCAGAAGGTCTGAAAATGGAGTGTTAAGGGAAATGAGCCACACCAGTAGGTTGACCTAGCCAGCATTTACTCCCAAGAAAATAAATTCTCTACCTTGAATTTTAAAGTATAGTACTTTGCGGGACAAGAATATGCCACACTTTGGAGGAAGCTGTCATGCTTCTGAGGGGTACCCTGTATCCCATTGGTCAGGGGTACCCCCCTGACTGTTACCCCACAACATTGGATAAATATGTGAGAGCTGCATAGCAACTCAGATCTGCTGCTTGACACTACAACAAGAAGAAGGAATGCCCTGCCAAAACCCTGGTCTGCACCCCCAAGTATTGCATTCTGAATGACTTTTCCTGATGCACACTTTAAACTACAGCCCGTGTACTTTGCCTTGCTTCAAAAAGGATTAAAGGGTGGACTCCCTGAAATAAAGAGGTTAACAGAGCTCACCTACACCATTCCTCCCAAGAAGTCCCCAGCCTGGAGTGTGTCCAGTTTGACTTCTAAGGATTTTTGTCAGGTGCATTGTTGGAACTGCAGTCCCAACTCTGAGGAGCAGCTCTGAGACTCTGGAACCTTGGAATTGGGTTGTGGAAATTTTGAACCCTCAATATGAACTTCAGGAAATAGTTCCACAAGTTATGGAGAAGGTTGGAGCAACTTTTGGAAAAAAGCTCTATAAGGTGACTGACCTGTCTTTGAGAATCAGGCTGCGGACGTCAAACCACGGCCCAGCCTGGATTTCAGGTTGTGCTGCTGAAAGCTCCATAGCAAAAGACTTGCAGGATTTCACTGAGGCCTTGTGCTGAGCCAAGCCGTCGTCATCGACTTGAATCCTGGCCTGAAGAGGAATTTTTTCTTGTCGACTAGAGAAAATCCTCCAGAAATGTTTCTAAGTGCGATGGCAAAATTATGACTGGTGCCTCCCACTTAGTGTATTTAACCAGGGCTCCATCATGGTTGACCTCAAACTTTGACTTTGTCCGGGTCAAGCATGACCAGATGTCCCAAGTTGGCGCTATATGCTTTTAAGCCCAAGAAAGTGTTTATTCTTGAAAAATTCATATCTCTGATTCCCTATATTGGATTTTTGTTGTTTTGGTGTCATTGTAATCATACAAATATTTTGTACTATTATGAATTGGTTGTGGATTTGTATTGTTTGTGGTGTCTTACGTAGTTAATGTATTGGTGTTTTTAAAATCCTTCACTCACCTGTCCCCTAATTCAAGCCTGTCTCCTTGTTGAAAGCTACCAAGGATTGAGCAAAAGGAATAATATATTGAGACCGTTTCTGGACCTTATATTGCATTGGTGAACTTATTGCTAGTTGTAAGTGTACACTTACCTCTACCAAGAATCCACCTTCCAACTGCAGTGCATTGAATGGTCTTGCATCATTGCCAAAGATCCTGTTGATGAGGGCTTGCGATGCAAACTCTGGTTTGTACGACAATTTATGCAGTAGGGGTGATGCGTTGTTTTTGGGGAGCTACGGATCTGCAATGCAGAGTCCGGCGTCGTCATCAAGGCTGCCATCGATGAGACATGCGAGACCCTGTGGAGAGGATAAGTCACCCAGCAGTGGTTCTGAGGAGGTGACAGGCTAAGATGCAGGTCTTTGTGATGGATCTGATCCAAGCATCAATGGCAACACTTCGGTTCTGCTCCGGGTTGCATCGCACAGCAGAGACAATTTGACGCTTATGCTAGATCCATAGAGGCTGGAAAGTCCCTTATGCCCACTTTCAAGGGTTAAGGACTGGAGTGGCACCACTTTGTAGGGTAAGCTCACAGATGGCAGAATACAGATGCAGGTGCAGGATTGTTGCAAGGCTGTTGCATCCCTGAGGCTTCAGATCAGGAGGCCAGCCAACTAGACTTTGAAGTCATTCTTTGGTGCTGGTTTCTAGAAATGCAGGTCCAGTCCTTCTACCCCAGGAAAGAGCACAGGAGGTCAGCACAGCAGGGCAGCAGTTCTTCAGAGCAGCAGTCCAGTTGAGTGTCAGTCCTTTCAGCAGTACAAGATTCCTTCTTCCTGGCAGTGTATCTACAGATTCAGAAGTGTACTCAAGAGTTGGTGTCTGAGGTCCAGCACTTATATCCAGTTGTGCCTTTAAAGTGGGGGAGAAGCTTCTAGAGGTTTTCCTTTGAAATCCCCAGGCATCCTGCCTTCCCTGTTCTGGATCCAGACTAACTACATGGGGTATGCAGCCCTTTGAGTGGCGGTAGGGTGCAGCCTATTCATGTGTAATTAGGGCTAGGCTCCGCTCTGCCATCGCATCCTGCCAGTGATGGCCCATCCAGGCACATTTAAGCTCTCTATTCTGTGTGACTGTCTAGGAGGAATACACAAAGCCCAACTGTCAGCTTCACCTAGTCATGTGTCTCGGAGACAGCCTACAGGAACTAAATGCCTATGGCAAGAAAATGCCAACTTTCTAAAGGGGGCATTTTCAAAATTGTATTGTGCACAGAGTCCTAAGGCCTGCAAAAAAGAGATTAATAAAAATGGAGGAGGAAAGCCAAAATGTTTGAGGGAAGACCATGGTCTAAGAAGCAGCTTCAGATTTCTACCTAGAATTGGATAGCTGGAAAACAATTGGCTGCTGAAAATCATTATCAGCAATCACAAATGAAAAGAACCTAATATAACACACATTAGGCTCCACATGAATGTCGAGGATAGCAAGGGGCTTCCCATGCTTTTTTCACTTGGATTGATTGATAAAGATACCTCTATAATACTAGAGGCTTGTTTGGTCTTTTTATGATCTTCTTCTGGTGAAACCTAGAATCTTTAACAAGCACAGTAGGGTTCTGCTCTTTCTTCTCCTGGCTCAAAATAGACTTGATCTAATGTGGAGACTGATATCTTTTCAGAGTACAATTTGTGGGTGCATGCTTGGGTACCTCATTTGGTTTAGGTGTTCTCCATAGGCAATCTGCAGCTTTTCACTTTCTCACGATTTACGTGGGGAGTAATGCCCAACAGCTTTTGAAATTCAGGCACAACAAATGGTCAACAACATTCTTAGGCAACTAAAGCAACAGTCACCTCCTGCACCCACTAAGTAAGCAGCAATCAAAACAATCAGCTATATAGCAATGGAGCACTCAAACAATCAAATATAAAGCACTCTATATTTAGAATACCTGGACTCTATCTGTCTTCTATATTAAAACAAAAATCATGGCAAAAACAGCAAGGAAGTAATTGAAACCTGCCAATATTTTCAGAGATGAAGTCGAAGATGAAAGGTGTAGAGGGCAACCTGTCCCTGCCTCTTCCTGGTGTCCCGTGAAGCAGAAGTCGGAGAAGAACTTTATAGTATGATAGCAAGGGAGAGGAACTCCTTCTCTACCGCCTCTGATGCTGAGAAATCTGGGGCTTGAAATCCCATGTTGCATTATTTAATATTTGTTTTAATAATGTTTTTTCAATTATAATGGTATTCATGTATTGATAAACATAAACCTTAAAAACCACTTGGGAGTGAGACCTGATTATATATGTGTGTTATATATATATATATTTTTTTTTTCCACTGAAAAAACCATAGGTTTTACAGACTTTATAGTTAGGAATTAGCATTTAAAAAACCTTCGAAATTCAGTAAAAAAAACAAAGGTTTCAGGGACGGTATGGTTAGTTGAACATCTGACTCATATAAAACCAGAGAAATTCGCTTCTTATAGTTAGTTGAGCTAACTATAACTTGCGCGCCCGCAATGCACTGCTGATGATGTCATATATTACATCACTCATGACATGGTCAGTGACATCACTGATGACATCACTGATGACATCTCAAATGACATCACTGATGACATCACTCATGACATCATCCAGTGAATGTGTGTTTCTATAAAATGTAAATATGTTTTATATATATAGGCCAAGGTGTATTGAAGAATGAATGCATTTACAAGTGCCTAAAGGAATTATTTTGTATGTATGTGACTGACTGTATAAGTGAGTGATTGAACGTGTCTTACTGAATGCATGGGTTACTGACTAAACTGTGTAAAAGTCTGTATTAGTCTCTCCATTGGTGTATAAGCAACTGCATGGGTTGCTGAATACCTACATGAGTGTCTATATAGGTTATTGATTTGTTGTCTGAGTATCTGTATGGGTCCCTGAGTGTCTGTGTGGGTGGGTGGGTGTATGAGTCTGTGCATAGATGTCTGAGTGGGTGATTCAGTGGTTGAATGGATTAAAAAGTGCATCTGGAAAGGGCTGTATGGGTGAGTTAGTGTGTATATGGGTGTATTGGTGAGTGAATAAATGTCTCAGTGGTATAATTGTGACTAACTACATATGTTTTAAACCATTATATGTGAGTGTTAGAGTATATAAATGAGTATACGTGAGACTAAGTTATTTCAAGAGTGGGTGTATAAATAAGTGTCTGCTTCTATCAGTGATTGTATAAGACAGTAAATATGTGTTAGTATCTGTATAAAAAAGTGATGTGGTATGTCTAAAAATAACAAAGTTGGTGTGTATAACTGTATTCATGATTAAATGGGTATGTGATTCCGTTTTTGTATTACTGACTAGGCGTGTGAGTAACTCTATGGATGAATGGCAGTATGTAACTGCATGTATAGATGTATGACTGCATATTATAGTCCTCTATTGATGAGTAACTACATGTATAAGTGACTGGATGTGAGTGTGTAGACCTAGGAAATAGTGAGTGCTATGTAGTATATGGCATTCTTCTATGTATGGTTTCAAAAATAGTAGTCAGCATTTTAGAATGGGTGTATCAAAGTTTATATTAGAGCATCAGTATGTGCATCAGATTGTCACGTGGATGATGTCATGAGTGATGTCATGAGTGATGTCATTTGAGATGTCATCAGTGATGTCATTGACCATGTCATCAGTGATGTAATATGTGACATCATCAGCAGTGCATTGCAGGCGCACGAGTTATAGTTAGCTCAACTAACCATAACAGGCGGATTTCTCTGGTTTTATATGAGTCAAATGTTCAACTAACTATAACGTCCCTGAAACCTATGGTTTTTTTACTGAATTCCAAAGGTTTTTTAAATGGTAATTCCTAACTATAACGTCTTTAAAACCTATGGTTTTTTCAGTGAATTTCGAAGGTTTTTTAACAGTTTCCGGCCGCTAAAGTGGCGATAATGTTATCGCCCTTCCTTCATAATATGGCCCATAATTTCTGGCCTCATGTATTTAATTTTAAGGACTTGCTGAACCACACTCTTTCTCGCAGACCCCAGCGAACTAGACAAATGGGTGACGGAGGGTAAACACAAAGGGCTGGGTGGAATAGGCCAACGCTCTGTCTCCTCCTCCCTCTCTCCTTTTGACTCTTCCTCCCCTTCTCCCTTCCACCCACTCCCCCTCCCTTCCATTCTCACTATGGTCCTTTCATTCGGACTACCTTTCTTTACCTCTTCCACATAGCACACATACTTATGTTTCATTTTTGTCTTGCAGGTCTCCTAAGCTGCTTCCACTGGAGTCCAACCCACGTTTTTTTTTATTATACTATTCTATTAAAGTTACATTTCTTTTTATTTCTGTTTTAATAAAGGTTACTTATTTTTTCAAATAAATAACTGAGTGTATAGGTCTTCTTTTTCTGACGACACTTGTTTATAGGAGATTTTAAGGAGAACAATATTTAATATTAAAGTGCACCTACCAAACATAATCTAACTGACTATTAGACAAATGAAGCCTGGGTAATTGTACAACTGCAAGAGTTCTATGAGTGTATCACTTTATAACACCATAAGTACTGCCCGTGTGATTACAGAACAAATAAGGCACTGCTAGGACCACTGAGGCTTCAGGGACTGCCGAGCTCTACCCTGCATATTTAAATAAAGACCCAGAGTGTGGCGATCCCCGGACTTCAGTTGACCTCGGACCCCCCGAACAATTAAAGTATTTGCTATCACAGGGTGGAAGCCATGCACCACCCTCTAAAAGCAAACACAAATGTTCAGCGAATGCACACCCCGGGACATTGTATGAGCTGCACCTGAGAGGTCGCCCTCCCTACTACCATGATGCATTTGTTGGTATAAACGCATACTAACACTACTTACACACATGTAGTACAGCGACCAGAATGTAGTGAAGAAGCAGAGGAAGCGCAATATCTAAAAATATAAATCCTACCAGAAGTCAGATGACATAGTTCAATGAGCCGACGAGCCTGGCATGAGTAGAAACAGCTCCACGAACAAAACGGGTCTCTTCAGCACAACGCAAGCAATTTTGAAATATTGCTGAGTGGTGCCTTCTTTTTGCCTTCTCCCACTCGTCGCCAAATTTATGTAGTGAAGAGGCAGACAGCAGTGAATCCAATAAGTAGATTTATTACAACACACAAGACACCTGAAACAACCACCAACAGGAGCAGACAGCAAAGCAACCATCTATTCCAGAACCGCAAGGTTCCCCTACATTCTAACATTACATACTGAGGGCCATATTATCAAGGAACGGCGTTAAAATTATTGCCACTTTAGCGGCAGGAAACTGCTGCTAAAACGGTGATAATGGGCTTGATAATATGCTGTTGAGAATTCCAACAGAAGCCCATGTTCTTGTCTTAACATGGGCTTCTATTTGAATTCTCTACGGCATATTATCAAGCCCATTATCGCCGTTTTAGCTGCAGTTTCCTGCAGTTTCCTGCCGCTAAAGCGGCGATAATTTTAGCGCTGTTCCTTGATAATATGACCCTTAGATTCTAGTAGAATTACATGCTAACATTCTACTATGACTTACAATGGAATACTACACAGAGCACATGACTTTACAGCAATGAGCTCATAGTTTCATCCACGAGTCTTGACTCCGGTAGGGGTAAGACTTTCGCTTCCCACTCCCTATATTGTATAAACATAAACTAACACTTCTTCCACAAGTATGCTACAGCGCCCAGAGCACATCACTTTACAGCATTGAGCTCACAATTTAGGTTCACGGTTTAATCCCCGAGTCTTCACACCAGTAGGGATGAGTAGTTTACTTCCCACTCCCTATATACTATAAACGCATTCTAACACTACTTACACACTTATACTACAGCCGCTAGTATCCTACACCGCCCAGAGCCCATCACTTTACAGCAATCAGCTCGGTTTCATCCCCAAGTATTCACACCAGTAGGCGTAACTACTTCGCTTCCCGCTTCCGGTATACTATCAACACACAATAGCGGTCAGTAATTCGCTTCCCACTCCCTGTATGGTATAAACGCCTACTAACACTACTTGCACATGTATGCTACAAACACCAGACCACATCACTTTACAGCAATCACCTCACGGTTTAGACTCTCGGTTTCATACCCGAGTGTAGCACCATATCATATCACCACCATGCCACTCTGAGCAACACTGCACTTTCAGACCGTTAACAGTGATAACTACCTACTGTAGACCGCCAGTAGGTAATCAAGAACAAATTACAATAGTTCCTTGATTCTTTTAGCTTTAAAAAATTCTCTCTATTACTGTCTTTCTACTTTTCCATATAAAAATAGTTTTTTAAATATTCAAGTACACATCGAAGTCAGAAATGTTGTAACGTATTCTATCAACACACTTTCTAGAACATTCTACAACACGTGGAGGTTAAAAGTTCAATTTTTTTAAACCTAACAATATTTTTTTGCAACATTTTCTCGAACATTTAATGGCACGTGCAGGTTAAAAGTTCACGATTGTTTTAAGTTCGAACAGTGCCTTCCAAATGCAAGTAGCAGGTGTGGTTGAGTTGAGCAAATGTTATCCTATAATATGTACGTGCAAACTGGTGCAATCACAAACATACTTTTCCACAAAACGAATGCGCACCCTACTTTTAAAAAACAATGCTTTTCATCTCCCAATCAGGTACCGTTTTGTATGCGAAAAGAAACTAGTTCCCCATCTTTAAACATATCTCTTATTCTACGAAGAAACTGCATGAGCTACGCACTTATATGTTGCTCCAACTAATGAACACAAGGGCTCTTTTTAGAGCCACCCTATAACTTACAACTTAGGCCCCCTATTTTAGGGCCATATACTGCCAACTCCCGCACCCTCGCCAAAATGTATTCTCCACAAAGCTGTGGTGCAGCGGCCAGACCATCTCACTTTGTAGCACAGACCTCTCGCTTTGATCCCCAGCTCTGCTCACCCATAGGGGTGAGTAGTTTGCGCTCTACAAATACCATATTGATTTACCTTCGCACTCCCTAAACACCACCACCTAAGACCATACACAATCTACAATGTTCTAAACAAATGTTCATCCAAGTACCTATGACTACATGCTGACACTACTTGCACAGATGTGGCACAGCGGCCAGAGCACATGACTTCACAGCATATGACACACAGTTTGGGCTCACGCTTTAATCCCCGACTCCGGCAGCAGCTCAGCTTAGCAACATGAGACTCTAGACAATACCTCACATATATTCTGTACCCAGGACTTTCATACCAGTACGGGTCAGTAGTTCGTCCTAGTAGTTATAAATACATCCGGAGACTACTTCCACAACTGTAGTGCAGTGGCCACAGCACATGACTTTACAGCATAAGACACACAATTTGGGCTCATGCTTTAATCCCCGAGTCCTGCACCAGCTCACCTTACCCGCATCAGACTCTACCCAATACCTCACCTAATTTCCGTAGTACACCACTTACGCACCAGTAGGGGAAAATACTTCGCTTCGCACCCCCTCTATAGCACACCCTAAACACTCCACAGAGGTTACAGTGCTCCTACCCTCCTATTTCCCCCTTTTCCCACCTTTTTTCACCTTACTCGCTTCAACGGAATCACAAAATGGCGGCCAACACTTCCTAGTTGCAACCGCTCGCACCGCTCGCAGCCAATCAGCAACAAACTCGTGCTCGTAACGCCTCAGCCAATCAGATGGCAGAATTCCCAAATATTGATATCTGTAAATTTCGATATTTCTAAAAAAATACTGACGAATTGACACCAAATAAACATAAGCATGCTATCTAGACCAAGACCCTTCTCCCTGCCAAATTTGGGGTAATTCCGTTCACCCTGTAGCCTTGTCTAAAGTTTCCTATGGAAATTAACATGGAGAAAACACGTTTTGGGACCCCCCTTTTTTCTCGGCCCACCCTTGACAAATCACCCCCAAACATTCAACATAGGAGCAGATCTCAACAAAGAATTAGTTTTGAGAACTTTACAAAGATTCATCAATCGGCACCAAAGTTATTGCAAATAGAATGTTGCCGTTTTCCTATAGTAACTAGGTCCTAACTAAAACTACCTACTGGCAACCGCCAGTAGGTTGTATATATATATATCACACCAAAGACCTCCGACTTAGAAGCCACCAACCCTTCAGGGCGGCTTCGGAAACAGGGGCGGAGCGCGCTGTTATTTTGCAGCAGCAAGAACACAAAGAAAAGTTCCGAGGCCCAGTGTCTGGCATAATCTGGTGTTTTATTTTGAAGTGCTCAGTGGCAGCACACAGGATTTCCTGACGCGTTTCAGCTCCATTGCGAGCCTTGTTCACAGGTGAATAACATTTGCCTCAAGAAAACACTGCATTTAAATACACTCAGGCTGTCATGTGACATAATTGGTTCAATGTCCTACAATTCCCAAAATGCACTGGAATGTTAACAGACATACCAAATGGAGCGCAGTGCAAGATTCCTTTCAGCACAATTGCGTTACTTTCTGCGCTGCTAGCTCATGCTGCATCATCCTGTTTACAGTGCATTTAGCTGTTACAGTGGACCGTAGTAAGTAAAATAAAATCATTAAACAGTCTGTCATGCAAATTAGAGGTTCCGCATATGTGCATTGTCAATGTTAAATCTTTGCAACGTTTTGAGGTCTATTGATCCACATAATGCTGTCACAATTCGATATAATATCCAAACGCTGGTGTCAGACAAAGTCGGGACGAGGTGTCACCTCTCCCATATCCCTTGCTCACTTCCATGTCAAGAACTGCCTGGAAATTCCTTTTCTAGCATGGTAGGCGGCGGGTCATGCTCCCAAATTCAATAACACACCAAAGACCTCTGACTTAGAAGCCACCAACCCTTCAGGGCGGCCTTGGAAACAGGGACAGAGCGCCCTGTTAATTTGCAGCAGCAAGAACACAAATAAAGTTCAGAGGCCCAGTGTCTGGCATAATCTGGCGTTTTATTTCAAAGTGCTCAGTGGCAGCACACAGGATTTCCTGACGAGTTTCAGCTCCATTGCGAGCCTTGTTTACAGGTGAATAACATTTTCCCCGTAAAAACACTGCATTTAAATACACTCAGGCTGTCATGTGACATAATTGGTTCAATGTCCTACAAGTCCCAAAATGCACTGTAATGTTAACAGACATACCAAATGGAGTGCAGTGCAAGATTCCTTTCAGAATAGTTGCGTTACTTTCAGTACTGCTAACTCATGCTGCATCATCCTCTTTACAGTGCATATATATATATATATATATATATATATATATATATATATATATATATATATATATATATATATATATATATATATATGTAAACCAATGGTAACTCACTTGAGATGCACTCGAAACAAACAACAGGTTACCAGCCTTAAATTTCAGGTACAGTTGTGCAATGGATGCCGGTTCAATAAAGCAGCTTGCCAGTCAGCCTGACGCGTTTCAGGTTTCCCCTTTCTCAAAGGCTTGTGGTAAGTTTGTGCTGTGGCGTGCAGCAACTCCCAAATATATCCAATAATGTCACGCCCTCTAATTCGGCAATTTTGAGGCTTCTGGGAATTGTAGTGCACTAATATTCACTCCGTTCTTCGGCGCACTAATAACTGCATCGATAAGGCTCCCACTGAGCCCCCGCAAACCTGCACAGCTTCAATCCTTTGATGTTGCTCCATAGACGAGGATGGTGTATCCAAACCTCATGGCCTCCGTGAATAAGGAGTGGTGCTATCTCAGCGGATGAGCGTCCGCTTAAATTTGTAAACCAATGGTAACTCAATTGAGATGCACTCGAAACAAACAACAGGTTACCAGCCTTTAATTTCAGGTACAGTTGTGCAATGGATGCCGGTTCAATAAAGCATCTTGCCAGTCAGCCTGACGCGTTTCAGGTTTCCCCTTTCTCAAAGGCTTGTGGTAAGTTCGTGCTGTGGCGTGCAGCAACTCCCAAATATATCCAATAATGTCACGCCCTCTAATTCGGCAATTTTGAGGCTTCTGGGAATTGTAGTGCACTAATATTCACTCCGTTCTTCGGCGCACTAATAACTGCATCGATAAGGCTCCCACTGAGCCCCCGCAATCCTGCACAGCTTCAATCCTTTGATGTTGCTCCATAGACGAGGATGGTGTATCCAAACCTCATGGCCTCCGTGAATAAGGAGTGGTGCTATCTCAGCGGATGAGCGTCCGCTTAAATTTGTAAACCAATGGTAACTCACTTGAGATGCACTCGAAACAAACAACAGGTTACCAGCCTTTAATTTCAGGTACAGTTGTGCAATGGATGCCGGTTCAATAAAGCAGCTTGCCAGTCAGCCTGACACGTTTCAGGTTTCCCCTTTCTCAAAGGCTTGTGGTAAGTTCGTGCTGTGGCTTGCAGCAACTCCCAAATATATCCAATAATGTCACGCCCTCTAATTCGGCAATTTTGAGGCTTCTGGGAATTGTAGTGCACTAATATTCACTCCGTTCTTCGGCGCTCTAATAACTGCATCGATAAGGCTCCCACTGAGCCCCCGCAAACCTGCACAGCTTCAATCCTTTGATGTTGCTCCATAGACGAGGATGGTGTATCCAAACCTCATGGCCTCCGTGAATAAGGAGTGGTGCTATCTCAGCGGATGAGCGTCCGCTTAAATTTGTAAACCAATGGTAACTCACTTGAGATGCACTCGAAACAAACAACAGGTTACCAGCCTTTTATTTCAGGTACAGTTGTGCAATGGATGCCGGTTCAATAAAGCAGCTTGCCAGTCAGCCTGACGCGTTTCAGTTTTCCCCTTTCTATTAGTGCACTACAATTCCCAGAAGCCTCAAAATTGCCGAATTAGAGGGCGTGACATTATTGGATATATTTGGGAGTTGCTGCACGCCACAGCACGAACTTACCACAAGCCTTTGAGAAAGGGGAAACAAGCAAGATTATGAACTTGGACAAATTTTCACTTTTGCTAAAAGGTACAACTCAATCAGAATATCAAAATTCAATCGAGTTGAAGAACCTAGGAAAATGGTGCGTAGCCAGAAAAACGCAACCAACTCATCACTGTCAGATTTAAGCTCCGTGGGAGAGAGTGAATCAGAGTCAGAAATGCGCAAGAGTAATGACCTAAACTCAATATCTAAACCCTCCCCGGGGGAAGAGCTGAATTTTATCTGCCAAGAGAGAAGAAAAACTCTAAGGCCACGGACTCAACAAATGCACAACACAGAAGATGTGCCAACTACAAGCGGAGGCAGAGGCGCAAAGCAAACAAGAGGCATGCGCAGACCCTACAGAAGAGGTGGCAGGAGAAACTGGTAACACCATTACAACAAACACTCAGCAACAACAATACTATTATCAATCTGTCAAACATCAGCTTGACAAATCAAGAAATGAATATGCTGAATCTAGGATTGTCATATGCCCACAAAGTGAACTTTGATTATGCCTCAACAAGATTAGACATCTATAAAGGTGTCAGAAAATTAAAATTAAAAAAATATCACTGTCTCATGAAACCCAATAAAGACAATGATAATACTCAAAAAAAGACGACACAAGTCAATTTAGTATCTAATGATGGCAGCAAAAGTTCACATGCATCACAAACAGATCAAGAATTACTACAAACAATGGAAGAGCTGTGGAATGAAAATGCTAGTGGTGGGTTGTATGACTCAGAACCGGATTTTAGACGAGAGGGGAATACAAGAGAAATTATATCTACGCCATTTAAAACTAAATCTACCTTTAACCCTATCATGATCAGAGATGCAATTGATTTATTTCATGAATCTACAATAGCAGACATAAAAAAGCTTAACAAAAATATTGTCAGCAAAAAGAGGGTTACCAACAACAAAGACCAGCAATATCGCAATTTAATCAAGAAACTGAAGGACAACAAAGATGTGATAGTACGCGGCAGCGACAAAGGTGGCAATATAGTTTTATGGCCAAGAAATCTCTATGAAAAAGAAGCATATAGTCAGCTAAACGACAGAATATGTTATGAACGGAGTAATCAAGCAAACCTGACCAGTTCATATAAAGAGTTCCACGCGAAATTATCTGAGTGGAGACAAGAGAATTTAATCACAGGAGAGGAACATAAATACTTGAGAAATGAGCATCCGATTACACCTCTAATTTACTTCATTCCTAAAATACATAAAAACCGAGACAATCCCCCTGGCAGACCTATCATCTCGGCTATGAACAGTTTATTGGAACATACTACCAGATATATTGACTTTTTTCTTCAGGATTTTGTTCAAAACCTACCTAGTTATGTGCGTGACACAAGCGATTTTTTAAGGCAAATTTCTGAATTTGAGTGGCAAGACAACTATTTATTGATGACATTGGATGTAACCTCACTGTATACATGCATTGAACATCTAGATGGAATAGTAGCTATTAGACATTATTTATCTAGAAGATCTGCTAACATGAAATGTCACAGTGAGATGCTAATAGATATGATTACATTTTGCCTATATAACAACATATTCATGTTCAACAGTCAGCTGTATCGACAGCTAAGAGGAGTTGCCATGGGAGCCAGTTTTTCTCCCAGTTATGCATGCCTACACATGGGCAAGTGGGAGGAACTGGTTCTCATGGATACACATAGAGTTAACATGTTGAACAATGTGAAAATGTGGAGAAGGTACATTGATGACCTGTTTGTCATCTGGCAAGGTACAAAAAGAGAAGCTGAGGATTTCATAAATAGCCTCAACGCCAATGACATCAATCTTAGATTTACGGCCACCATAAGTGCGAACTCTGTAGAATTCTTAGATACTCAGGTATATGTTGAAAACTGTAAAATTCAAACCAAACTATTCAGAAAACACACGGCTGGGAACTCAACACTACATGCTAGTAGTATGCATCCAAAACATCTAGTGAACAGCATACCCTACGGAGAAATGCTAAGACTACGAAGGATATGCAGCAATGAGAATGAGTTAAAGAAAGCCCAAATAGAAAGTAAAATGAGATTTCTACAGAGAGGGTATCAAGAATCAACTATTGATAGAGCGATCAAAAGATCTTGTGCGAAAAGTAGGAATGAAACCTTAAAACCCAAAGAGATTAGAGTAGAGAAAGACAAAGGAACACAAGGGGCCAATGACTATCGTATGATTTTAAAATTCAATAATCAACACAAAGAAATTAAGAAAATCATCCACAAAAATTGGGCGATGGTACGATGTGACCCTATTATTGGTCCCCTGGTCCCTGTGAAAGTCCCTATTACCTACAGCAGAGCACCATCAACCAAGGATAAAATCGTTAAAACAAATCCTGAAATCTTGGAGAGAAATAATTGGTTACAAATGAGAAAGGGTTTTTATAAATGCAAAACATGCAAGGCATGTACACATGGTATCAACAGAAACACGTATAAAACTCCCTTCAGTGACAGAGAGTTCAAAAAAGACAAACTATTAACATGTAAAACAGAGTTTGCTGTGTATGTGTTACAATGTACCTGCGATTTACAATATGTTGGCAGCACAGTGCTACAGGTACATAAACGTATTCTTCAACACCTACGTGCTATAACAAATCAGGACAATACATACCCTGTAGCACGACACTTCAAAGACAAGCACAACTCTGATAATACAGCCCTCAAATATTTTGTTATAGATTCTGTACCGCCCAGCAGACGGGGGGGTGACAGGGTCACCAAACTGAGAAAACTTGAAACAAGGTACATACTCCAATTAGATTCTAAGGTACCATCAGGGTTAAACATCACTGAAGACCTTCACACGTGTCTAAATTAGGAATTAAAAACTAACTAAAGTTATATCATAGTTGTACAGGGTTTGCAAAGCACATTAATTAGTGAACATACAAAGGCTTGGATAGAATTATGTATAGGTATTTAATTATGTATATGTGAATTATATGAATTTTAGCAATAATTTTTATATATGTATATATTTATGTATTTTATATATTTATATATTTAAAAATTTATAGTTTTTTGATGATATGCAACGGTGTGACAATGTTTATTTATGTACCTACCAAGTTAAAATCTGCACAGGACACTTTCAATTTCTCTAATAAGATCGCTTACCCATAACTATATAGTTATATGTGTGTGGTTATTTTACATACTTAACAAATTTTTAGATATTTTAGATATTTTAGATATTTTAGAGATTTCAGAGTTTTGTAAGTGTCTATTTTTAGAAACCCTATTGTAACCATCCCTTCAATTACATACTTCCAATTATATATAAAAAACTGCAAATCAATTCAATATATGCTAATATTGAAATCATCACGAACATATCTGATCAAAAGGAGAGAAGGAAAAAATATTAGAAAAAATATTAGATGTCAGGTAATTTTGCACTCACGCCCAAAACTCTTTTTGCACTTAACACTAGGCACTTTTATTTATTTACAAATTACACATTAAGCACGTTTTTTGCACAGCATAATTTTTGCACAGCATACATTTTGCACAGCTCAATACGGAAAAAATTATAATGGTCGAGGGTGTTGATTTGCATAGGGATTTAACCCAACATACAGGTTCTGTGATAAACAATCTAGGTATTTTACCATGATTTTACCACAAGGGATAAAACAGAACAAATAATAAATGTATCACCAATTGTGAAATATGTTTATTAACAAACGTCACAAATGTGAAAGGTATTTAATGTTTTTACATTTTAACAACGTTTGTCTTCTATGTTCATGACCATGTGACCACTCGTAACAGCTGTGTATTATAGTATTTAAGAAATGATTGGTAGCGACCACGTCATGTGATCAAGGCTCTACGGAGCTGAAACGCGTTATGGCGACGGTGAAATAAAGATTTTTTAAGCACCAAGTTGGGATCCGTGTCCGTTACTCTGGAGAAAGCAAACAAGGAATCTTCAACGGCTACAACGTGATATATATATATATATATATTACCTACTGGCGGTCGCCAGTAGGTAGTTATAGTTAGGACCACGTTTCCATAGGAAATCCGCAACATTCTATTTTGAATAACTTTGGCGCCGGTTGACGAATCCTCACGAATTTTTCAAAATAGGTGGGGCGCTCCGCTCCGCTCCTACCCTGAAAGTCTCGGGGGGATTCGTCAAGCGGGGGCTGAGATAAAAGGGGGGTCCCAAAACGCGTTTTTCCCATGCATTTTTCCGTAGGACCTTTAGACACAGCTACAGCCCGAACGGCTGAACAGAATTACTTGAAATTTGGCAGAGAGGTAGTCCTCAGGTCAAGGAAGTGCCTTTTGTAGGTTTGGTGTAAATCTGTTCAGTAGATTCTGAGAAAATAGCCTTTAAATCAATATATATATCTGAGCCAGCGTACGGTGCGCTTACGGTACGCTTACCGTACGCGTACGGTGGCGTGCGCGAGCGCGATTCTGATTGGCCCTTAGATCTTAGTAAACATTCGAATCGGTCGAAACCAGGAAGCGGCGGCCACCATTTTCTCTCTCGCACTCTGACAGGGGGTTGAAAAACCAAGTGCAAAAACATGTAAAGGGGCTGTTTACACAGCTCCCAAGCACCTAGCCATGTCGAGGGAGTCCCCAACGATCCCCCAAGTGAAAAAAGGCAATTTTAATTTTTTCGAAAATTTCGCCGATTACGCTTACCGTACGCGTACGTTAAGAAATAATAAATAAAAAAAAAAAATATCCACATTCTCCCCACCCCGTGTGGAAAAGGTGCCCGAAGGGCACTTTTTGTGCATGGCTTATTAGAGCTAAACAAAACATATATTTTACCTGTCACAACGATGCTCATCATATGTCCTCCATGTGCGCACGGTGCGCGAAGCGCATTGTGCGTTCATGGCCCATCTAGCGTAACGTGGGCACGCGGTGCGCGAAGCGCACCGCGTGCTCACTGTGCGCGCACAGTGCGCGAAGCGCACCGTGCGCGCACGGAACGAACTGCGTTAAGTGGGCGCGCACGCCACAAATGGCGTAAAGTAACTTAGCATTTAAAAAACCGTCCAAATTCACTGAAAAAACCATAGGTTTCACACACGTTATAGTTAGGAATTAGCATTTAAAAAACATTGCAAATTCACTGAAAAAACCATAGGTTTCACACATGTTATAGTTAGCTGGACATTTTACTGATAAAAAACCAATGAAATTCCCCCGTTATAGTTACTGTAGGCAACTATAACTCACGCGACCGTAATCCTCTGCTGATGACATATGTGTCTTTATGAAAAAAAAATATTTGTAATATATGTATAGCTAAAATTTAATGGAAGAAGACATAGGCAAATAAGTGTCTAAATACAGTATTAGCATCAGCAGAGGATTACGGTCGCGTGAGTTATAGTTGCCTACAGTAACTATAACGGGGGAATTTCATTGGTTTTTTTATCAGTAAAATGTCCAGCTAACTATAACATGTGTGAAACCTATGGTTTTTTCAGTGAATTATATATATATATATATATATATATATATATATATATATATATATATATATATACATATATTCAAGCTCCAAAGTTGCCCGCAGGCAAGGCCGCACTCCCCAGCAGCTTGTTACGAGCATATTTCTCGAAGCAATTTTCAGGGTAAAGTCAACACTGCGTCCTTCTGTGATTACAGTGCTCGTGTCAACGATAGTAGAGCCTGACGCGTTTCTGGGCTTCCGCCCTCTTCAGAGGCTCGACATGAGATTGCTGCGGTGGACACGCCCACACCTTTTGTAATTAATCGCCCTGAGATGAGCTTTGCTAGGTGAATCCTTGCAATGTCTTATGGGAAAGGTGGTTCGTGTCAGCCACATTGATTTTACTGTTGTGATGCCCTGGATGGGCCCGAAGGAACGGGTGAGACATAGATCCCCTGCTGCTGGTCCGTAGCCCCCTTTGATATGGGGTGGTGCGATCCTTTACGGCCGGGCCGCCGCATAAACATTCAAGCTCCAAAGTTGCCCGCAGGCAAGGCCGCACTCCCCAGCAGCTTGTTACGAGCATATTTCTCGAAGCAATTTTCAGGGTAAAGTCAACACTGCGTCCTTCTGTGATTACAGTTCTCGTGTCAACGATAGTAGAGCCTGACGCGTTTCTGGGCTTTCGCCCTCTTCAGAGGCTCGACATGAGATTGTTGCGGTGGACACGCCCACACCTTTTGTAATTAATCGCCCTGAGATGAGCTTTGCTAGGTGAATCCTTGCAATGTCTTATGGGAAAGGTGGTTCGTGTCAGCCACATTGATTTTACTGTTGTGATGCCCTGGATGGGCCCGAAGGAACGGGTGAGACATAGATCCCCTGCTGCTGGTCCGTAGCCCCCTTTGATATGGGGTGGTGCGATCCTTTACGGCTGGGCCTCCGCATAAACATTCAAGCTCCAAAGTTGCCTGCAGGCAAGGCCGCACTCCCCAGCAGCTTGTTACGAGCATATTTCTCGAAGCAATTTTCTGGGTAAAGTCAACACTGCGTCCTTCTGTGATTACAGTTCTTGTGTCAACGATAGTAGAGCATGACGCGTTTCTGGGCTTCCGCCCTCTTCAGAGGCTCGACATGAGATTGTTGCGGTGGACACGCCCACACCTTTTGTAATTAATCGCCCTGAGATGAGCTTTGCTAGGTGAATCCTTGCAATGTCTTATGGTAAAGGTGGTTCGTGTCAGCCACATTGATTTTACTCTTGTGATGACCTGGATGAGCCCGAAGGAACGGGTGAGACATAGATCCCCTGCTGCTGGTCCGTAGCCCCCTTTGATATGGGGTGGTGTGATCCTTTATGGCCGGGCCGCCGCATAAACATTCAAGCTCCAAAGTTGCCCGCAGGCAAGGCCGCACTCCCCAGCAGCTTGTTACGAGCATATTTCTCGAAGCAATTTTCAGGGTAAAGTCAACACTGCGTCCTTCTGTGATTACAGTTCTCGTGTCAACGATAGTAGAGCCTGACGCGTTTCTGGGCTTCCGCCCTCTTCAGAGGCTCGACATGAGATTGTTGCGGTGGACACGCCCACACCTTTTGTAATTAATCGCCCTGAGATGAGCTTTGCTAGGTGAATCCTTGCAATGTCTTATGGGAAAGGTGGTTCGTGTCAGCCACATTGATTTTACTGTTGTGATGCCCTGGATGGGCCCGAAGGAACGGGTGAGACATAGATCCCCTGCTGCTGGTCCGTAGCCCCCTTTGATATAGGGTGGTGCGATCCTTTACGGCCGGGCCGCCGCATAAACATTCAAGCTCCAAAGTTGCCCGCAGGCAAGGCCGCACTCCCCAGCAGCTTGTTACGAGCATATTTCTCGAAGCAATTTTCAGGGTAAAGTCAACACTGCGTCCTTCTGTGATTACAGTTCTCGTGTCAACGATAGTAGAGCCTGACGCGTTTCTGGGCTTCCGCCCTCTTCAGAGGCTCGACATGAGATTGTTGCGGTGGACACTCCCACACCTTTTGTAATTAATCGCCCTGAGATGTTTATGCGGCGGCCCGGCCGTAAAGGATCGCACCACCCCATATCAAAGGGGGCTACGGACCAGCAGCAGGGGATCTATGTCTCACCCATTCCTTCGGGCCCATCCAGGGCATCACAACAGTAAAATCAATGTGGCTGACACGAACCACCTTTCCCATAGGACATTGCAAGGATTCACCTAGCAAAGCTCATCTCAGGGCGATTAATTACAAAAGGTGTGGGCGTGTCCACCGCAACAATCTCATGTCGAGCCTCTGAAGAGGGCGGAAGCCCAGAAACGCGTCAGGCTCTACTATCGTTGACACAAGAACTGTAATCACAGAAGGACGCAGTGTTGACTTTACCCTGAAAATTGCTTCGAGAAATATGCTCGTAACAAGCTGCTGGGGAGTGCGGCCTTGCCTGCGGGCAACTTTGGAGCTTGAATGTTTATGCGGCGGCCCGGCCGTAAAGGATCGCACCACCCCATATCAAAGGGGGCTACGGACCAGCAGCAGGGGATCTATGTCTCACCCGTTCCTTCGGGCCCATCCAGGGCATCACAACAGTAAAATCAATGTGGCTGACACGAACCACCTTTCCCATAAGACATTGCAAGGATTCACCTAGCAAAGCTCATCTTAGGGCGATTAATTACAAAAGGTGTGGGCGTGTCCACCGCAACAATCTCATGTCGAGCCTCTGAAGAGGGCCGAAGCCCAGAAACGCGTCAGGCTCTACTATCGTTGACACGAGAACTGTAATCACAGAAGGACGCAGTGTTGACTTTACCCTGAAAATTGCTTCGAGAAATATGCTCGTAACAAGCTGCTGGGGAGTGCGGCCTTGCCTGCGGGCAACTTTGGAGCTTGAATGTTTATGCGGCGGCCCGGCCGTAAAGGATCGCACCACCCCATATCAAAGGGGGCGACGGACCAGCAGCAGGGGATCTATGTCTCACCCGTTCCTTCGGGCCCATCCAGGGCATCACAACAATTAAATCAATGTGGCTGACACGAACCACCTTTCCCATAAGACATTGCAAGGATTCACCTAGCAAAGCTCATCTCAGGGCGATTAATTACAAAAGGTGTGGGCGTGTCCACCGCAACAATCTCATGTCGAGCCTCTGAAGAGGGCGGAAGCCCAGAATCGCGTCAGGCTCTACTATCGTTGACACGAGAACTGTAATCACAGAAGGACGCAGTGTTGACTTTACCCTGAAAATTGCTTCGAGAAATATGCTCGCAACAAGCTGCTGGGGAGTGCGGCCTTGCCTGCGGGCAACTTTGGAGCTTGAATGTTTATGCGGCGGCCCGGCCGTAAAGGATCGCACCACCCCATATCAAAGGGGGCTACGGACCATCAGCAGGGGATCTATGTCTCACCCGTTCCTTCGGGCCCATCCAGGGCATCACAACAGTAAAATCAATGTGGCTGACACGAACCACCTTTCCCATAAGACATTGCAAGGATTCACCTAGCAAAGCTCATCTCAGGGCGATTAATTACAAAAGGTGTGGGCGTGTCCACCGCAACAATCTCATGTCGAGCCTCTGAAGAGGGCGGAAGCCCAGAAACGCGTCAGGCTCTACTATCGTTGACACGAGAACTGTAATCACAGAAGGACGCAGTGTTGACTTTACCCTGACAATTGCTTCGAGAAATATGCTCGTAACAAGCTGCTGGGGAGTGCGGCCTTGCCTGCGGGCAACTTTGGAGCTTGAATGTTTATGCGGCGGCCCGGCCGTAAAGGATCGCACCACCCCATATCAAAGGGGGCTACGGACCAGCAGCAGGGGATCTATGTCTCACCCGTTCCTTCGGGCCCATCCAGGGCATCACAACAGTAAAATCAATGTGGCTGACACGAACCACCTTTCCCATAAGACATTGCAAGGATTCACCTAGCAAAGCTCATCTTAGGGCGATTAATTACAAAAGGTGTGGGCGTGTCCACCGCAACAATCTCATGTCGAGCCTCTGAAGAGGGCCGAAGCCCAGAAACGCGTCAGGCTCTACTATCGTTGACACGAGAACTGTAATCACAGAAGGACGCAGTGTTGACTTTACCCTGAAAATTGCTTCGAGAAATATGCTCGTAACAAGCTGCTGGGGAGTGCGGCCTTGCCTGCGGGCAACTTTGGAGCTTGAATGTTTATGCGGCGGCCCGGCCGTAAAGGATCGCACCACCCCATATCAAAGGGGGCGACGGACCAGCAGCAGGGGATCTATGTCTCACCCGTTCCTTCGGGCCCATCCAGGGCATCACAACAATTAAATCAATGTGGCTGACACGAACCACCTTTCCCATAAGACATTGCAAGGATTCACCTAGCAAAGCTCATCTCAGGGCGATTAATTACAAAAGGTGTGGGCGTGTCCACCGCAACAATCTCATGTCGAGCCTCTGAAGAGGGCGGAAGCCCAGAATCGCGTCAGGCTCTACTATCGTTGACACGAGAACTGTAATCACAGAAGGACGCAGTGTTGACTTTACCCTGAAAATTGCTTCGAGAAATATGCTCGCAACAAGCTGCTGGGGAGTGCGGCCTTGCCTGCGGGCAACTTTGGAGCTTGAATGTTTATGCGGCGGCCCGGCCGTAAAGGATCGCACCACCCCATATCAAAGGGGGCTACGGACCATCAGCAGGGGATCTATGTCTCACCCGTTCCTTCGGGCCCATCCAGGGCATCACAACAGTAAAATCAATGTGGCTGACACGAACCACCTTTCCCATAAGACATTGCAAGGATTCACCTAGCAAAGCTCATCTCAGGGCGATTAATTACAAAAGGTGTGGGCGTGTCCACCGCAACAATCTCATGTCGAGCCTCTGAAGAGGGCGGAAGCCCAGAAACGCGTCAGGCTCTACTATCGTTGACACGAGAACTGTAATCACAGAAGGACGCAGTGTTGACTTTACCCTGACAATTGCTTCGAGAAATATGCTCGTAACAAGCTGCTGGGGAGTGCGGCCTTGCCTGCGGGCAACTTTGGAGCTTGAATGTTTATGCGGCGGCCCGGCCGTAAAGGATCGCACCACCCCATATCAAAGGGGGCTACGGACCAGCAGCAGGGGATCTATGTCTCACCCGTTCCTTCGGGCCCATCCAGGGCATCACAACAGTAAAATCAATGTGGCTGACACGAACCACCTTTCCCATAAGACATTGCAAGGATTCACCTAGCAAAGCTCATCTCAGGGCGATTAATTACAAAAGGTGTGGGCGTGTCCACCGCAACAATCTCATGTCGAGCCTCTGAAGAGGGCGGAAGCCCAGAAACGCGTCAGGCTCTACTATCGTTGACACGAGAACTGTAATCACAGAAGGACGCAGTGTTGACTTTACCCTGAAAATTGCTTCGAGAAATATGCTCGCAACAAGCTGCTGGGGAGTGCGGCCTTGCCTGCGGGCAATTTTGGAGCTTGAATGTTTATGCGGCGGCCCGGCCATAAAGGATCGCACCACCCCATATCAAAGGGGGCTACGGACCATCAGCAGGGGATCTATGTCTCACCCGTTCCTTCGGGCCCATCCAGGGCATCACAACAGTAAAATCAATGTGGCTGACACGAACCACCTTTCCCATAAGACATTGCAAGGATTCACCTAGCAAAGCTCATCTCAGGGCGATTAATTACAAAAGGTGTGGGCGTGTCCACCGCAACAATCTCATGTCGAGCCTCTGAAGAGGGCGGAAGCCCAGAAACGCGTCAGGCTCTACTATCGTTGACACGAGAACTGTAATCACAGAAGGACGCAGTGTTGACTTTACCCTGACAATTGCTTCGAGAAATATGCTCGTAACAAGCTGCTGGGGAGTGCGGCCTTGCCTGCGGGCAACTTTGGAGCTTGAATGTTTATGCGGCGGCCCGGCCGTAAAGGATCGCACCACCCCATATCAAAGGGGGCTACGGACCAGCAGCAGGGGATCTATGTCTCACCCGTTCCTTCGGGCCCATCCAGGGCATCACAACAGTAAAATCAATGTGGCTGACACGAACCACCTTTCCCATAAGACATTGCAAGGATTCACCTAGCAAAGCTCATCTCAGGGCGATTAATTACAAAAGGTGTGGGCGTGTCCACCGCAACAATCTCATGTCGAGCCTCTGAAGAGGGCGGAAGCCCAGAAACGCGTCAGGCTCCACTATCGTTGACACGAGAACTGTAATCACAGAAGGACGCAGTGTTGACTTTACCCTGAAAATTGCTTCGAGGAATATGCTCGCAACAAGCTGCTGGGGAGTGCGGCCTTGCCTGCGGGCAATTTTGGAGCTTGAATGTTTATGCGGCGGCCCGGCCATAAAGGATCGCACCACCCCATATCAAACGGGGGTACGGACCAGCAGCAGGGGATCTATGTCTCACCCGTTCCTTCGGGCCCATCCAGGGCATCACAACAGTAAAATCAATGTGGCTGACACGAACCACCTTTCCCATAAGACATTGCAAGGATTCACCTAGCAAAGCTCATCTCAGGGCGATTAATTACAAAAGGTGTGGGCGTGTCCACCGCAACAATCTCATGTCGAGCCTCTGAAGAGGGCGGAAGCCCAGAAACGCGTCAGGCTCTACTATCGTTGACACGAGAACTGTAATCACAGAAGGACGCAGTGTTGACTTTACCCTGAAAATTGCTTCGAGAAATATGCTCGTAACAAGCTGCTGGGGAGTGCGGCCTTGCCTGCGGGCAACTTTGGAGCTTGAATGTTTATGCGGCGGCCCGGCCGTAAAGGATCGCACCACCCCATATCAAAGGGGGCTACGGACCATCAGCAGGGGATCTATGTCTCATCCCTTCCTTCAGGCCCATCCAGGGCATCACAACAGTAAAATCAATGTGGCTGACACGAACCACCTTTCCCATAAGACATTGCAAGGATTCACCTAGCAAAGCTCATCTCAGGGCGATTAATTACAAAAGGTGTGGGCGTGTCCACCGCAACAATCTCATGTCGAGCCTCTGAAGAGAGCGGAAGCCCAGAAACGCGTCAGGCTCTACTATCGTTGACACGAGAACTGTAATCACAGAAGGACGCAGTGTTGACTTTACCCTGAAAATTGCTTCGAGAAATATGCTCGTAACAAGCTGCTGGGGAGTGCGGCCTTGCCTGCGGGCAACTTTGGAGCTTGAATGTTTATGCGGCGGCCCGGCCGTAAAGGATCGCACCACCCCATATCAAAGGGGGCTACGGACCAGCAGCAGGGGATCTATGTCTCACCCATTCCTTCGGGCCCATCCAGGGCATCACAACAGTAAAATCAATGTGGCTGACACGAACCACTTTTCCCATAAGACATTGCAAGGATTCACCTAGCAAAGCTCATCTCAGGGCGATTAATTACAAAAGGTGTGGGCGTGTCCACCGCAACAATCTCATGTCGAGCCTCTGAAGAGGGCGGAAGCCCAGAAACGCGTCAGGCTCTACTATCATTGACACGAGAACTGTAATCACAGAAGGACGCAGTGTTGACTTTACCCTGAAAATTGCTTCGAGAAATATGCTCGTAACAACCTGCTGGGGAGTGCGGCCTTGCCTGCGGGCAACTTTGGAGCTTGAATGTTTATGCGGCGGCCCGGCCGTAAAGGATCGCACCACCCCATATCAAAGGGGGCTACGGACCAGCAGCAGGGGATCTATGTCTCACCCGTTCCTTCGGGCCCATCCACGGCATCACAACAGTAAAATCAATGTGGCTGACATGAACCACCTTTCCCATAAGACATTGCAAGGATTCACCTAGCAAAGCTCATCTCAGGGCGATTAATTACAAAAGGTGTGGGCGTGTCCCCCGCAACAATCTCATGTCGAGCCTCTGAAGAGGGCGGAAGCCCAGAAACGCGTCAGGCTCTACAATCGTTGACACGAGAACTGTAATCACAGAAGGACGCAGTGTTGACTTTACCCTGAAAATTGCTTCGAGAAATATGCTCGTAACAAGCTGCTGGGGAGTGCGGCCTTGCCTGCGGGCAACTTTGGAGCTTGAATGTTTATGCGGCGGCCCGGCCGTAAAGGATCGCACCGCCCCATATCAAAGGGGGCTACGGACCAGCAGCAGGGGATCTATGTCTCACCCGTTCCTTCGGGCCCATCCAGGGCATCACAACAGTAAAATCAATGTGGCTGACACGAACCACCTTTCCCATAAGACATTGCAAGGATTCACCTAGCAAAGCTCATCTCAGGGCGATTAATTACAAAAGGTGTGGGCGTGTCCACCGCAACAATCTCATGTCGAGCCTCTGAAGAGGGTGGAAGCCCAGAAACGCGTCAGGCTCTACTATCGTTGACACGAGAACTGTAATCACAGAAGGACGCAGTGTTGACTTTACCCTGAAAATTGCTTCGAGAAATATGCTCGTAACAAGCTGCTGGGGAGTGCGGCCTTGCCTGCGGGCAACTTTGGAGCTTGAATGTTTATGCGGCGGCCCGGCCGTAAAGGATCGCACCACCCCATATCAAAGGGGCTACGGACCAGCAGCAGGGGATCTATGTCTCACCCGTTCCTTCGGGCCCATCCAGGGCATCACAACAGTAAAATCAATGTGGCTGACACGAACCACCTTTCCCATAAGACATTGCAAGGATTCACCTAGCAAAGCTCATCTCAGGGCGATTAATTACAAAAGGTGTGGGCGTGTCCACCGCAACAATCTCATGTCGAGCCTCTGAAGAGGGCGGAAGCCCAGAAACGCATCAGGCTCTACTATCGTTGACACGAGAACTGTAATCACAGAAGGACGCAGTGTTGACTTTACCCTGAAAATTGCTTCGAGAAATATGCTCGTAACAAGCTGCTGGGGAGTGCGGCCTTGCCTGCGGGCAACTTTGGAGCTTGAATGTTTATGCGGCGGCCCGGCCGTAAAGGATCGCACCACCCCATATCAAAGGGGGCTACGGACCAACAGCAGGGGATCTATGTCTCACCCGTTCCTTCGGGCCCATCCAGGGCATCACAACAGTAAAATCAATGTGGCTGACACGAACCACCTTTCCCATAAGACATTGCAAGGATTCACCTAGCAAAGCTCATCTCAGGGCGATTAATTACAAAAGGTGTGGGCGTGTCCACCGCAACAATCTCATTTCGAGCCTCTGAAGAGGGCGGAAGCCCAGAAACGCGTCAGGCTCTACTATCGTTGACACGAGAACTGTAATCACAGAAGGACGCAGTGTTGACTTTACCCTGAAAATTGCTTCGAGAAATATGCTCGTAACAAGCTGCTGGGGAGTGCGGCCTTGCCTGCGGGCAACTTTGGAGCTTGAATGTTTATGCGGCGGCCCGGCCGTAAAGGATCGCACCACCCCATATCAAATGGGGCTACAGACCAGCAGCAGGGGATCTATGTCTCACCCGTTCCTTCGGGCCCATCCAGGGCATCACAACAGTAAAATCAATGTGGCTAACACGAACCACCTTTCCCATAAGACATTGCAAGGATTCACCTAGCTAAGCTCATCTCAGGGCGATTAATTACAAAAGGTGTGGGCGTGTCCACCGCAACAATCTCATGTCGAGCCTCTGAAGAGGGCGGAAGCCCAGAAATGCGTCAGGCTCTACTATCGTTGACACGAGAACTGTAATCACAGAAGGACGCAGTGTGTACTTTACCCTGAAAATTGCTTCGAGAAATATGCTCGTAACAAGCTGCTGGGGAGTGCGGCCTTGCCTGCGGGCAACTTCGGAGCTTGAATATATACATATATATATATATATATTCATACACCAACAGGGGGCCAAGTGTGGTGGAGCTTAAAGCCGGATGAGGTCACTGGCAGTAAATGTGCCAAGAAATCCAACACCAGAAAGGAAACGCTCACTCAGACTTTCATAGATGCCAAATTTTACTTTCAAATGAAACACACACACACACATATATATTTATTTCTATATCTTTATCTATATCTATATCTATATCTATATCTATATCTATATCTATCTATCTATCTATCTATATATATATATATATATATATATATATATATATATATATATATATATATATATATATATATATTATCTACTGGCGGTCGCCAGTAGATAGTTATAGTTAGGACCGTGTTTCCATAGGAAATCCGCAACATTCTATTTGGAATAACTTTGGCGCCGGTTGATGAATCCTCGCGAAATTTTCAAAACTAATGGGGCGCTCCGCTCCGCTCCTACCCTGAAAGTCTCGGGGGGATTTGTCAAGCGGGGGCTGAGAAAAAAGGGGGGTCCCAAAACACGTTTTCCCCATGCATTTTCCCATAGGACCTTTAGTCCGAGCTACAGCCCGAACGGCTGAACAGAATTACTTGAAATTTGGCAGAGAGGTAGTCCTCAGGTTAGAGATGTGCCTTTTGCAGGTCTGGTGTAAATCTGTTCAGTAGGTCCTGAGAAAATAGCATTTAAATCAATATATATATCTGTAAGCGCGCTCCGTGCGCGCAGGGTGTGTGCACGGTGAAAAACCAGAAAAAAAAATTAAAAATAAATACATAACTTAGCATTTAAAAAACCGTACAAATTCACTGAAAAAACCATAGGTTTCACACACGTTATAGTTAGGAATTAGCATTTAAAAAACCTTGCAAATTCACTTAAAAAACCATAGGTTTCACACAAGTTATAGTTAGCTGTACATTTCACACGTAAAAAACCAATGAAATTCCACGTTATAGTTAGATCAGGTAACTATAACGTGAAATGTACAGCTAACTATAACTTGCGTGAAACCTATGGTTTTTTAAGTGAATATATATATATATATATATATAAATATATCCAAATCCAAAGAAAAAGTATCCCGTACGCTCTCAGTAGGAACAGGCAGAACACCCAAGTAACAAGGTCCAAGTGTTTATTTCCCACAACGCGTTTCGGCGACAAGCCTTGATCACGTGTGAAAGTGCACGTCAAAGCAGACACTAAATAAAGTATACAACGTTATCATCAACATAGGACTAAACAGAAAGTATTGTAGCCCTATACACAGCGGCCATCTTAGAATGGTGTTAACAAATGTAAAACTAACAAAAATTGATTGGCCGCACATAGTCCTGTATGTAAGTAAATCTATACAAACTGCTGATTGCCATAAAAATGATAAATAACATGTCACGTATAAGTAATACAAACAATTACATCGTAAGTACGAGATCTGCAGGCTTTAAATAATCTGCCAAGTGTACTGATAATATCAGTATACAGAAAGTCTGTTGCCGCTTGCCTTATCCAATACATTTCAATAGGTGTTATAGGATAAACACCTGGCTCAATAGCTGGCAAGCACGCAAGTAAAGTCCCATAGTGCGCTTGTGGTTATGAATCAAAACCACTCAATGGAGCTCGTAATGAGCCTTTGACTGAGCTTCTAGTGACACAGCAATAAGATGTGAGCGAATTGGACCATGTGGTGCAACTAACGCAATATGTCACCATTGCAGTGATTATAATTAGCTATAGTCAACGAACTAAGGGCAAGTGCCCAGAAGCCTAAACTAGTACAAAGTATACTGAAAGGGCAGTCCACAGAGAATAAACATCAAATGTGTCCTATCTCGGGAACAAGCCGTTGTATAGTGTTATGTGAGCTAACTGCAGGCAAAACAGGACTATCTCAGACAAACAGTAATACCAAATAACGTGACAGTTATACTTAAGTAAGACTGCTGGTGAGAGGAAATTGCAGTGATGAACAAGTGAAGAAGTGCAGAACAAAACAGAGGAAAAGGGTAGGATGCCCGTGCCGGTGAATATTAGTGAAGGGCTCCTTCCTTCTCTCCTGTAGAAAGATATAAAAAAGATAACGTTAAAACCGTGAAATACTGAGTTCAATTATATATGCACAAAAATTATTATACTACTACCTCATAAAGAAGCAGCAAGCAGAAAGTCCTACAACGGTTAAAATCTACAGATTAATGATGCAGCTTAATCAGTTTGATCAGTGAACTAGTACAAACAATGTAACATCAGAAAAATGCAGTAATATACAAATCAACAACTAGGAGCCTAGGATCCCACTTTCAAGTGGATTGACATTTCCTCATCCATATTTAAGCCTCCAGGGCTTTTTGTTTGGAAATCTATGATGTACCTAGACTCGCTTTGTCTAAGAGTGAGTATCCTGTCCCCTCCTCTCGTATTTCTAGGGATGTGTTCAAGAATAAGGTAACTCATGTCAGAAACATTGGAGAAATGTCTTTCATAGAAATGGCGAGCGACAGGATATTTGGGGTCATTGTTGGTTATGGCTCTCAGATGTTCCAACACCCTCTTTTTAGCTGAACAAGTGGTACTCCCAATATACCAAAGTTCACATGTGAACTCGATAGCATAGATGACAAAGCTAGTGCTGCATGTCAGAAACTGGGTGATTTTCTTAAAAACTCCTCTATATTCAAGAGTACCTTTACATTTACTGTGTCTGCATGCTTTACAGTGACCGCATGGGAAAAATCCCACAAGGCCATGACCAGTATTGGTAGTATAGTCAGTAATGTCATTCCTAACCACCATGTTAAGTATATTTCTATCCCTCCTGTATGTTATTAAGGGCCTCTCCGTAATCTGGGTGCCCAACACCCCATCAGTTTTCAAAATATCCCAGTGTTTGGCAAAAATGCGTTTGATCTTATATGACTCTGAGTTGTAGGTGAGAATCATGTGTGCACCTGCTCTATTCACATCATCCTCACCACCAACTTTGTCTCGCAAGGTGTCAGCTCTAGCTATCCCTTCTGCACGCTCCTTCGCTTTGATATTGAATTAACCGGCACGCTCCGCCGGTGTGTACGCCACCCTTCTAGGGTCCCAGCATACCGGAAGGAGCAATTGACTTTTATGGATATATAAATATATATATATATATGTATATATATATATATATATGTATATATATATATTACCTACTGGCGGTCGCCAGTAGGTAGTTATAGTTAGGACCCTGTTTCCATAGGAAAACCGCAACATTCTATTTGGAATAACTTTGGCGCCGGTCGACGAATCCTCGCGACATTTTCAAAACTAATGGGGCGCTACGCTCCGCTCCTACCCTGAAAGTCTCGGGGGGATTCGTCAAGTGGGGGCTGAGAAAAAAGGGGGGTCCCAAAACGCGTTTTTCCCATGCATTTTTCCATAGGACCTTTAGACACAGCTACAGCCCAAACGGCTGAACAGAGTTACTTGAAATTTGGCAGAGAGGTAGTCTACAGGTCAAGGAAGTGCCTTTTGTAGGTCTGGTGTAAATCTGTTCAGTAGTTCCTGAGAAAATAGCCTTTAAATCAATATATATATCTGTGGCAGCTTACGGTGCGCTTACCGTGCGCTTACCGTAAGCTTACCGTACGCGTACGGTGACGTGCGCGAGCGCGATTCTGATTGGCTGTTAGATCTTAGTAAACATTCGAATCGGTCGAAACCAGGAAGCGGCGGCCGCCATTTTCTCTCTCGCACTCTGAGGGGGGGAGGAAAAACAAAGGTGGAAAATATGTAAAGGAGCATGTTAGACAGCTCCTAACCACATAGCATTGATTAAGGTGCCCCACAAGACCCCCCAAGGCAAAAAAATCAATTTTAATTTTTTTCGAAAAAACGCCGATTACGCTTACCGTACGGTAAAAATTAATTCTAAAAAAAAAATATCCACATTCACCCTCCCCCGTGTGTCAAAAAGCGCATAATATGTCCTCCGTGTGCGGACGATTTTACGTGCGTACATGGCCCATCCAGCGTAACGTGGGCACGTGGTGCGCGCACGGAACGAACTGCGTTAAGTGGGCGCGCACGCCACGAACGGCGTAAAGTAACTTAGCATTTAAAAAACCGTACAAATTCACTGAAAAAACCATAGGTTTCACACACGTTATAGTTAGGAATTAGCATTTAAAAAACCTTGCAAATTCAGTTAAAAAACCATAGGTTTCACACACGTTATAGTTAGCTGGACATTTTACTCGTAAAAAACCATTGAAATTCCCCCGTTATAGTTAGTGCAGGCAACTATAACCCACGCGACCGCAATCCTCTGCTGATGACATATGTGTCTTTATGAAAAAAAAATATTTGTAATATATGTATAGCTAAAATTTAATGGAAGAAGACATGGGCAAATAAGTGTCTAAATACAGTATTAGCATCAGCAGAGGATTGCGGTCGCGTGAGTTATAGTTGCCTGCACTAACTATAATGGGGGAATTTCAATGGCTTTTTACGAGTAAAATGTCCAGCTAACTATAACGTGTGTCAAACCTATGGTTTTTTCACTGAATATATATATATATAGGTGTATGAGTACATATGATGAGTGAGTACATGTATGAGTGACTGTATAGGACTGTTGGTGAATGAGTGGATGTGTATGTGGATCTTGGAATTACTGAAGAGGTTGTTGTAACTGGTATTGGTATGTCCATTGTTTTGAAAATTTTAGTCTCTATTTTTGAATGTGTGTATCAAAGGTTATATTAGGGTGAGAGGAGGTCTGTCACTCTATCACAAGGATGATGTCATCAGTGATGTCATCAGTGATGTCATTTGAGATGTCATCAGTGATGTCATGAGTGATGTCACTGACCATGTCATGAGTGATGTAATATGTGACATCATCAGCAGTGCATTGCGGGCGCGCGAGTTATAGTTAGCTGAACTAACTATAACGGGGCAATTTCATTGGTTTTTTACGAGTAAAATGTCCAGCTAACTATAACATGTGTGAAACCTATGGTTTTTTCACTGAATTTCTAAGGTTTTTTAAATGCTAATTCCTAACTATAACGTGTGTGAAACCTATGGTTTTTTCAGTGAATTTCTAAGGTTTTTTAAATGCTAATTCCTAACTATAACGTGTGTGAAACCCATGGTTTTTTCAGTGAATTTGCAAGTTTTTTTAAATGCTAATTCCTAACTATAACGTGTGTGAAACCCATGTTTTTTTCAGTGAATTTGCAAGGTTTTTTAAATGCTATTTTTTTTTTTTTTCTATTTTTTTAAACATATTTTTAATTTAATGTTCTAACCTTTTATAAAGACTATGGTTAAATTAATAAAATCCTTAAATATTTTTTTTATATATATTTTTTAAAATAAACATGTAAAATTTATTTCTAGATTTTTTTTTTATAGTACGCGTACCGTAAGCTCACGGTAAGCGTACGGTTTACGCAACGTCCGTAATCTATCTACGCTGCTTGCGTATAGTTACGTACTTTGCGTAGCCGCGCGTACTGCGCGTGGGACGCGTGCGCGCTTACGCCACACGCGCACGTTACGCGGAAGTGCCGGGGAGTGACTGTTATGCGCATGCGCGGAAGCGCGTGTCTTTTTTACGCGCATGCGTACTTTTTGCCGTAAGCGTACCGTAAGCGTAACGTAAGCGTACGGTAGGTCATGTGATCATGAAACACAACTTTTGATTGGTTGAAACTACTTTCAGTTCTAGAACTCTCCTACACCACACCCATTCCCCTCATTTCTGCTTGTGATCCCTTGGGAGAAGGAGCTGGTTTGTCTTTGGGATACGATGGCAGAACAGCAGAGCTCTTCTGAGAGTGAGGCTAGCACCAGCAGCACTGTCTTGAGGCAGAGAGCGAGGAAAGTAAAGCCCTCTTATGTATGGGATTATTTTACTTTTCCTGAAGGCCAGCAAAAGGTGAATGCACCCTTAGTTACTTGCAAGCTGTGTCAGCGTGTACTTTCTAGAGGTAATCCTGACAGGAAGTATTCCTTTGGGAATCACACCATGATGAGGCACCTCAAGGATGTACACAAAAGGACACATGCTCATCTTTTTGGAGGTAACTCTTCAGAAAGACGAGCCAGTACATCCACAGCAGCTCAGCCTGGACCATCACCTGCAGAGCTTACTCCTTCTTCTGCAGGTCAGGTGAGCCCTTCATCTGTGGGGGGAGAATCTCCTTTTGCTGGCCCTCTGGAAATGAACCTTCGATTTCGGAAGGTTGATATTCATTGCACATTTTGTAAAGCTCTAATTTGTTATAGGGAGACCAGTGTTTCCCTAGTGAACAACAAAATAGATCAGCACATTTGTAGCTTTGAATGATTTTCCCATGGTTCCTTTCCTCTGTCCCTGCATGAACACAACGGTTCTTTTAAGAGCCAACCTTATCTTTCATCTTTTTTTTACATATGTTTTTAAAAACTTTTTTAAGCGTACCTTTTTTTTTATTTTTTAAAAAAAACACTAAAAATCATTTATCACATTACAAGGTCCTTGAGAGACTACAATTATTACTATTGACTTACCATACTCACTCAAAAAAATATTTATTCATTTGTTTTTTAAAAAATAGTTTTTAAAATGGTTGTAGTTTACGAAAATTTTCTATATCGATCTGAAAAAAAAGAAAAAAGTATTAATATTTTTAAACCATTTTATAATACAGTACACATATTTACATTTTTTACCAAAAAATATTTTTGCCTTATTTTTGCTGTTTTCAGAATATATTGCATTTCACTATAAATTGTGAAAGCAATTGCATTCATCATTTTACAGCGGGCAAAAAAAAATAACAATCTCAAAGATTGTATTAAAAAAGCCCAGAATCTCTTCTCACTTAAACTTATCATTACAGAAATGCATATTATTCTAAAAAAATATCATCTAAAAACAATACTTTTTTCTTTAAAATACCGTCTGATATTTTTGTTTCAGGAGTATAATCACAATATTATATCTCAAATAACTCCAAAATACATCTGATTTTATTTCCTTTAGGCCAAATAGTATTTTTTTTTTTCCCTGGAATAAATTTCCAAGGGAAAACCATTAAAATTCTAAAGTTTAATCTGTCCAGATCTCACCGATTCTCTGTAACATTTTGGTTCACGAAAATTTTTTGAATAATTTATTCAGTCCACAATAGAATTGCTTACTTTTCCACATGGCCAAATAGTAATTTTTTAAATCATTTTTGTAAAAATTTGCAATGGCAGTCCAATCGCATTCCAAAATTTAAAATGTGCAGAAGTTACCGATTATCTCTAAATTATTGGTTTTTCAAAATTGCATTAAAAATTTAAAAAGTCCACATTACAATTGGTTATCTTTCCTTTAGGCCAAATGATAATTTTAAAAAATATTTTTTCTACAAAATTGCAATGGTAATCCAGTAAAATGGTAAAATTATTTTGTCCAGATCTTGCCAAGTCTCTCTAAAATTTAGGTTTCAGAAAGATTAGATAGGAATTTGCTAAATCAAAAGGCAAACGTTGTTTGAAAATCAATTGGGAATCATTAGACAGTGTCCAGCCTTTTTCACATTTAAGATAAACTGTGTAATGTCCAGAAGTAACAGTAGGTCCATCATGGAAAATTATTGCAACAGTTACAAAAGTTTTTCCTGAAATTGATAATTGCTGTCCTGTAAACTTCTTTATTAAAGTATCCAATTTTGAACCATCAGCTCTACATCGTTGCATCATTAAAATTACATACTGTCCGTATTCCCTTAAAATTAATGTTGAAAACATGTCAGAATTACACTCACCACATTTCATGCTATGATTAGCATCTTTAACTAATTTTGCAAAAGTGACTGTTTTACTCTCTGGCAATGTCAAATAAATAAACCTTTCATTATCAACAATAGAGCCACATATATTATAACAATTTTCACAACTATGTTCCCATTTATAAGAGAGACCAAAAAAAATGTCAATGGGAACTCCTTCTTCTTCCACTACCTGAAGAAAATACATCAAAAATTCGTGTGCATCTTGCTGTTCATTTTGAGAAAACTGTGTTCGTCCTGAACATACATCTAAAAGTTTTCTAATGTCAGTAGCACTTTCTATTTGAGTTTTATCTTTACTCAGCTTTTGAAAAAGGAGACTGAGCTCTGAACAGAATCTTTTTCCCTGATTTACTATTATCTGCTCTTGCAAACTTTCCAGATAAAATGCAACATTCAGCACTACATTAGCGTAGCAGTTGACACCAGAGCTATTTTCAAAATGACATCCTACAACCTGTTCTTCATTTTCCTTATTCTTTTTGCTTGCAATTACATCACTCCTCTTTTTTTTCCTCTTCTCTACATCTTCATTACAGATATTCTCATTTCTCCTTTTACGAGAAACTACACGTTTCTCCAACACAGGATACTGACCTAAATGAGGAGCATAGCTTCTTCTTAATCTATTATACTCCTTTACACAGTTTGTATCAGCACTAACTTTTGAATCATCAAAGTCAATCATGAATAAACCTGATAATGTTTTGACTCGTGACAAAGCTACATATGCCATACCTTCTTTGAACACAGTTGAACCAATGTTCACAAATGCACAATCTACAGTCAATCCTTGAGACTTGTGGATAGTTACAGCATATGCTAGTGAAAACGGAAACTGCTTCCTACGTACATATAAGTCTTTCACAAGCATGAAACGAACTGAACAACGACAAATGTCTTTAACTTCCTCTATCTGATCAAATTTTATTTTTAAACATTCAATTCCATCTTTTTTCTGATAATTAATAAAACCCACAACTCTTCCCATCGCTCCATTCACTAAGCCTTTTTCAACATCCAAATTTCTCCTTAAAAACACTCTACAGTTCATGCAAACATATAGATTTTTTTCTAATCCTGCTGTTTTGGAGATATTCTTCTCTAGTGAGTCCAATTTATTTTTCAGTTTGCCTGTTACTGTGACAGTAATTCTTCCATCCTCAATTTTGTCCACTGCTTCCAATTTCCTGATGTCTTCATTTTCCAATTTCAAAAGCTCCTCATTAAATATTGAGCATTCACGTAGAGTTGGCATTAAGCAGATGACACTTTTGTTTTCTGCAATATTCTTGTATATTTTCTCTGCAACTATTTCTTCCTTTGGAAATAAGTTATGTAACAGCCGACTCTGTAATGCTTTTTTGCCAACTTCTGTGAGTAGTCCAATTCTGATATCTTTCAGAATACTTCCATATTCTTCATCGTTTGCTTGCCTCATATTAGTTGTAAGTTCCTTGTACTCAAAGAAGGACCAAATATTTGTATTTCCAATGCTTCCTAATGACTTCTTCGTGTCTTCATGTGTCACAGTATTAAACACTGGTTGTCCTTTAACTGGAGTAAGTTGCAAAAGATCCCCAAAAACTATGACGTGTTTTCCACCAAATAACACGTCATAGTCTGTCTTCAAAATTTGCTGCATTCTTAAATGCACAAAGGCAAGCATTAAGTTTGATACCATGCTCACCTCATCAATAATGAGAACTTGCATCTTCTTCAATACTCTTGACACTTCCAAGGATGCTTCTCCAGTTAGCTTGTTGAATTGTATTTTGTTCTCATGCTCCACTGGTAACATTAGCAAACGATGTAAGGTGATTCCTTTTATGTTATATGCTGCTAACCCAGTTGGAGCAGTAACCACACAAGACAAAGTAGAATCCGTTTTTTGCTTTAGGTAGCTTCTGATGACTTTAATTAGGAAACTTTTTCCAGTGCCAGCTTGTCCGCTTACATACATCCTGATTGGATGAAATGATGTGCATGAGCACTCTTTTTTGATATGTAGAAATCCGTGATCAATTTTGTTTTTGATCTCTTCATAAATTTGTTGCTGCTCTTGATTCAGTTGTCTTTCCAAATTTTCTAAGTCTATAAATTCTTCTTGAGCTTGATTCATAGCCGTTTCCACTTCATTCATGGCTATTGATGCTTCATTTTCAACGATTGGTTGTCCTAGGGGATCTTGACTGTATGTTCCTGAACTTTGGCTGTCCTGAGAACTGTCTCTAGCTATTTCTGCTGCAATTGTAGTTTCCTGTTCAATTTCTTCATTTAACATTTGCAGATAAGTTGAGAATGTACTGCATTGTATGCTGTCTTTGCAAGCATTAAAAGAATCTTCATAGCTCTGGAATTCTCCCAGTAGTTCATCCTCTGTACGCCATGGTTTAAACAACTGTAAAAGAGCCAAGTAGTAAAATTCTTTCTTGTCGGTAGTGTCGCAACTCAGCTTCCGGTGATTTATCAAACTTCCTTTGGTTTGCTTCACCAAACATCCTTCTTCACCAACAACTTTATATTTTCCACTGTTGATGTCTTCTGCAGCTTTCCGTGAATAAATGTAGTTCTGCAGCACTTCATAGAGACACATGTTCTCCAGATGATGACTTCTCTTGGGATAATATGTGTCCAACATGTTTGTTTTCAATATGTCTGTACTTTCTGGGTCATTCTCAGCCAAATATTCAATTTCTCCAACAGATTTCAGTACCCGATTTCTCATTGCTGCAAGGCCTAAACTTGCCCAAATTATTCTTCTTGACTTCGAGTAGAGACTTGCAGAATATAACCTATCTGATCATTCGTAGGATCCAATTTCTCGATGCGATAACATCTTCAAACTGAAACTGTACAGCTTCTTACTGACAGTCTTCTCGTGAGAAATCTCTTCCCACATTTCCTTCAATTCTGTTTTTTCTGATTTCGTAATGTAAGACGTTACATATCGAGCAACAGCAATGGAATTGTCAGCAACATACTGTATATCCATGTTAGCGTTCCACATGGATAAAATGACTGGGTTGTAGTCATTTATATTTTTTGATTCTTCTTTTCTTTTAAGGTTGTAGGTATTCTTAGGTGATTTTCTTGTGATAGTATGTCTCACAGCTGACATAAAACTGTTGACTCTTCCATTTGTAAGAACAGGTCTAGGAAATCCAAATCGACATTTAGTGTAGTATTTTTCTTTGCTCTTGTATTTCCGTCGACAGTATTTTCCACACCGATGACTTTGGAAACGTAGAACTTGCTCCTTTAACTTGTTCTCTTCTGTGCTTTTAGGTATAGCACATGTTGCATATTCTTCAATGTAAGATAACACTGCTTCATCAGTATCTGTTCCAAACTTTGGGGCATCCTTGATCCACAGCAGCATATGAATATGAGGAGCACCTCTTGCCTGGTACTCTTTTCTCCAAAAGAAATCCACTACTTCTCCAAGGGGTGGATTTTTTTTATTGCAGATGAAGGACATCATAGCCTCAAATCTATGATTGAAATATCTGCAAACATTAACCGGATCCAATGAGCACAGTTCTCCTGCTGTCTTGTATTCGATGTTTTCAATGTTTGAATTGGCCTCTCGTAGAAAATCCAGTAAATCATCCCAAGCGTACTCGGCGCAGCTTAGGGTAAGGAACCATGTTGGTGTTCCTAAATTGCGTAACATGCATTTTAGTTCACCATGGCGTCGGTACCAATATTCATTTGTCCCACGCTGACAAGCCATCAGATTGATCAGTTGTGTTTCCAAATGATCATCTCGGTGCTGCACTTTCTCCATAAAATCCTTAGCAGACACATTTTGTAAATGTACTCCACTTTTTAAAATGTGATTTACTGCATAAGACAGTGCAGACAAGTCGCTTTCAAATAAAAGATGGAACAAATAAGGGATACTTTGTCGAAATCTGGGATCTTCAGCATATAGTCTTGTAGTCCGATACTCAGAAGCTGGAATCTGTTCCGGACGTTCATCGTATCGTCCTCCTTTTCCTTTAGGAAACAGCTGGGGAAAACATCGAGCTTCCAAGCTCTCCTCCCATACACTCACGGGATTTCCTTTTGCTTTCTTCATCTGAAAGAGATCAATATTGTCTCCCATAACTTCTTTCGAATGGAGAGGATGTATGCTAAAATGTTCATAAATTTCTTCTTCCTTTGACTTGTCCACTTTTTCAATTTGTCCAGTTGGTGTTTCTGTGTCTCCTTGTAAATCTTCTTCTTCTTCTTCTTCTTCTATATAAATTGATTCATACCATTTGTTATTTTTTTTCAAATACAAATTTGCTCTTTGTACTTTCCGCACATCTACCAGCTCCTGCCAAATCTTCTTATTCTTTGTAGGGACACCATTAACCAGAATAATTAATGGTTCAGTTTCCAAAGTATCTGCATCAATAGTTTCCATATTTTTTTTCAAATCCAAGGGCAAATACACCACTCTACCTTTTAAACCTCTCAGTAAATCTGAAGGAGGTAATTTACCAGTTTTGGGCTCCATACGTACTATGGTCTGGAACGGATGAACACATTGAATGAGTATAGACTCATATGTATTTAATTCAGAAAGTTCAGCAGGAATAGCATCCAATTCTAAATTATTATGTACAGCTCTGGTCGGCATTCTATTTTCCTCTAACTTGTTGTAGCAGTATTTACAAATACGCTGATCTTCACCCAATTCAAAACAATTTTCAAGAAATATATATGTGGCAAAATCCATCCACTTATAATTATCTTCATTTTCACTCTTTCTGTAGAGATCAACATTCCTAGTTTGTTTTCTATAATGAGTTCTGCGGCAACAAATACAAGTAACATTTGGTCTTTCATTAGAGACTATTGCAAATTTTGTTATGTGATCATTAAATGTCTTACTTAAACAAGGTTCTACATTCTCTTCCACTTCTGCCTCATTTACTGTGTCCTTCTCTGCACTGTTTTGTTCAGGACCAAAGTAACAAAACTGAATTTCATCAACAACCTTCTCTACATCTGATACCGTTCCTCGGAACAGAGCCCTATTCAATTCATTTAACTGTATTGCTGGACTTTTGGCAAAATACAACCGTCTCACAAACTTTCTCATTTCAGTATGATGAACAGCCAGCATCCTAAAATGATGGAAAACACTATTGCACACTTTTCTAGATAGACAAGCAAGAGAATGACCCTGCAAACCAGTATTCTCTCTCACTCTGCATGGATCCAGACTTTGAAGCACCTTAATCTTTTGTTTTACACTTTTTTTACTATATTCTCTTAGAAACTCTCGAAATCTGTCAATAGATTCCTGACGCACAGTGCAAATACTACTACAATTCCAAGTGTACACTGGGGCTTTAGGACGTCTCCCCATTGCCTCATCTGCCATCACTTGTACCTCATCTCTTGGAACCATTATCTCCTTCTCCATTATGCAACCATTTTTTACTTCGTATGAACGACCTCTGGTGTCAACTGCATGCAGCAAACTATTACTTTGAAAATAGCTTTCTTCATTAAAAAAAGGTTCACTACTTGAACTATGCATCCACTTTCCTAAAAACACTTTACAAAAGTTTGTTCTGTTCACTACTCTTTTGCTTTTGCTTTGTGATTTCAGTACATTAACCATTTTATCTAATGTACGCATCCTATTCAAAATTAATATGAATAGTTTCCTTTTTAATTCTAATGCTTTTGCTGCAATGGCTTCAATTTCTTTTTTTCTCTTGTAATATTTAGCCTTTTGCTTATATTTCTTTATATCCTTTATCAAATTGGACATAACTCTTCTCTGAAACATTTTTCTACGTATCTCTTTAAATGCTGTTTTTCTGTTTATGTTAAACTTTTCAATTGCAGAAGGTATATTTGCATTAACTAAATCCTCAATTTTTTGCTGTTCTGTAGGTTTTGTTACATTTTTCCGAGAACAGACATTTTGTACATTTTTGTTTGTTTTCAATATTTTGTTTAGGAATTGTTTTTTTTGCTTACCAGAAGATTTTTTCTTTTTCCCAACATCAGCATCTTCTACTAACTTTGGTCCTCCAGTTGTCTTCAAATATAGTTTTTTTTTAGCGTTTTTTGAACTCGAGATTTTGTAGGCATCTTAAATTTTGTTCACTGTTCTTCAGCAATACCTGAAAAAAACTAAAAAAAAAATCCTTTATTGTATTTAAATATATTACTACATTTCTTTTCACAATAGTCACAAAACGAAATTTCTTTGCCATTTTGAATGCACACAAACTGCTCTTTTTTTTAAATTTATTTAAATGCACATGTCCAAGCTGTTTTTTTTTTTCAGACCACCACCGTGTGTATTCTCTGTGACTGCCTACACTCCAGCAGGGGCAACCAGCCTTAGTGATGCTGAATGTATTTGCATTACAGACTTAAACCTGAAAACCCCACTCGCTTCTAATTACTGTGCATGACTATACATGGCAAGCACATGGGTGTGTGCTAAGCCTCTGCTTCTTCCCCCAAAAATTCGCTCCTCTTTACCATCTACTGCAACTGTGAAATCACCAGAGCAAGACGCAATAAATTTCTGCCTATAATTCTTCTATGCACACAGAGTCATGTTTTCACATTAGTGCCAAAACGAAATTTCTTTGCCAATTTGAAAGCACACTTACTGCTCTTTTTTTTTTGGGCCAAGTGAAAATCTCTTTTTACACTTTGAAATCACTTTTACAGACTGACACATTCTGAAACCTTTTTTTTAAATTTATTTAAATGCACATGTCCAAGCTGTTTTTTTTTTTCAGACCACCACCGTGTGTATTCTCTGTGACTGCCTACACTCCAGCAGGGGCAACCAGCCTTAGTGATGCTGAATGTATTTGCATTACAGACTTAAACCTGAAAACCCCACTCGCTTCTAATTACTGTGCATGACTATACATGGCAAGCACATGGGTGTGTGCTAAGCCTCTGCTTCTTCCCCCAAAAATTCGCTCCTCTTTTCCATCTACTGCAACTGTGAAATCACCAGAGCAAGACGCAATAAATTTCTGCCTATAATTCTTCTATGCACACAGAGTCATGTTTTCACATTAGTGCCAAAACGAAATTTCTTTGCCAATTTGAAAGCACACTTACTGCTCTTTTTTTTTTGGGCCAAGTGAAAATCTCTTTTTACACTTTGAAATCACTTTTACAGACTGACACATTCTGAAACCTTTTTTTTAAATTTATTTAAATGCACATGTCCAAGCTGTTTTTTTTTCAGACCACCACCGTGTGTATTCTCTGTGACTGCCTACACTCCAGCAGGGGCAACCAGCCTTAGTGATGCTGAATGTATTTGCATTACAGACTTAAACCTGAAAACCCCACTCGCTTCTAATTACTGTGCATGACTATACATGGCAAGCACATGGGTGTGTGCTAAGCCTCTGCTTCTTCCCCCAAAAATTCGCTCCTCTTTTCCATCTACTGCAACTGTGAAATCACCAGAGCAAGACGCAATAAATTTCTGCCTATAATTCTTCTATGCACACAGAGTCATGTTTTCACATTAGTGCCAAAACGAAATTTCTTTGCCAATTTGAAAGCACACTTACTGCTCTTTTTTTTTTGGGCCAAGTGAAAATCTCTTTTTACACTTTGAAATCACTTTTACAGACTGACACATTCTGAAACCTTTTTTTTAAATTTATTTAAATGCACATGTCCAAGCTGTTTTTTTTTCAGACCACCACCGTGTGTATTCTCTGTGACTGCCTACACTCCAGCAGGGGCAACCAGCCTTAGTGATGCTGAATGTATTTGCATTACAGACTTAAACCTGAAAACCCCACTCGCTTCTAATTACTGTGCATGACTATACATGGCAAGCACATGGGTGTGTGCTAAGCCTCTGCTTCTTCCCCCAAAAATTCGCTCCTCTTTTCCATCTACTGCAACTGTGAAATCACCAGAGCAAGACGCAATACATTTCTGCCTATAATTCTTCTATGCACACAGAGTCATGTTTTCACATTAGTGCCAAAACGAAATTTCTTTGCCAATTTGAAAGCACACTTACTGCTCTTTTTTTTTTGGGCCAAGTGAAAATCTCTTTTTACACTTTGAAATCACTTTTACAGACTGACACATTCTGAAACCTTTTTTTTAAATTTATTTAAATGCACATGTCCAAGCTGTTTTTTTTTCAGACCACCACCGTGTGTATTCTCTGTGACTGCCTACACTCCAGCAGGGGCAACCAGCCTTAGTGATGCTGAATGTATTTGCATTACAGACTTAAACCTGAAAACCCCACTCGCTTCTAATTACTGTGCATGACTATACATGGCAAGCACATGGGTGTGTGCTAAGCCTCTGCTTCTTCCCCCAAAAATTCGCTCCTCTTTTCCATCTACTGCAACTGTGAAATCACCAGAGCAAGACGCAATACATTTCTGCCTATAATTCTTCTATGCACACAGAGTCATGTTTTCACATTAGTGCCAAAACGAAATTTCTTTGCCAATTTGAAAGCACACTTACTGCTCTTTTTTTTTTGGGCCAAGTGAAAATCTCTTTTTACACTTTGAAATCACTTTTACAGACTGACACATTCTGAAACCTTTTTTTTAAATTTATTTAAATGCACATGTCCAAGCTGTTTTTTTTTCAGACCACCACCGTGTGTATTCTCTGTGACTGCCTACACTCCAGCAGGGGCAACCAGCCTTAGTGATGCTGAATGTATTTGCATTACAGACTTAAACCTGAAAACCCCACTCGCTTCTAATTACTGTGCATGACTATACATGGCAAGCACATGGGTGTGTGCTAAGCCTCTGCTTCTTCCCCCAAAAATTCACTCCTCTTTTCCATCTACTGCAACTGTGAAATCACCAGAGCAAGACGCAATAAATTTCTGCCTATAATTCTTCTATGCACACAGAGTCATGTTTTCACATTAGTGCCAAAACGAAATTTCTTTGCCAATTTGAAAGCACACTTACTGCTCTTTTTTTTTTGGGCCAAGTGAAAATCTCTTTTTACACTTTGAAATCACTTTTACAGACTGACACATTCTGAAACCTTTTTTTTAAATTTATTTAAATGCACATGTCCAAGCTGTTTTTTTTTCAGACCACCACCGTGTGTATTCTCTGTGACTGCCTACACTCCAGCAGGGGCAACCAGCCTTAGTGATGCTGAATGTATTTGCATTACAGACTTAAACCTGAAAACCCCACTCGCTTCTAATTACTGTGCATGACTATACATGGCAAGCACATGGGTGTGTGCTAAGCCTCTGCTTCTTCCCCCAAAAATTCGCTCCTCTTTTCCATCTACTGCAACTGTGAAATCACCAGAGCAAGACGCAATAAATTTCTGCCTATAATTCTTCTATGCACACAGAGTCATGTTTTCACATTAGTGCCAAAACGAAATTTCTTTGCCAATTTGAAAGCACACTTACTGCTCTTTTTTTTTTGGGCCAAGTGAAAATCTCTTTTTACACTTTGAAATCACTTTTACAGACTGACACATTCTGAAACCTTTTTTTTAAATTTATTTAAATGCACATGTCCAAGCTGTTTTTTTTTTCAGACCACCACCGTGTGTATTCTCTGTGACTGCCTACACTCCAGCAGGGGCAACCAGCCTTAGTGATGCTGAATGTATTTGCATTACAGACTTAAACCTGAAAACCCCACTCGCTTCTAATTACTGTGCATGACTATACATGGCAAGCACATGGGTGTGTGCTAAGCCTCTGCTTCTTCCCCCAAAAATTCGCTCCTCTTTTCCATCTACTGCAACTGTGAAATCACCAGAGCAAGACGCAATAAATTTCTGCCTATAATTCTTCTATGCACACAGAGTCATGTTTTCACATTAGTGCCAAAACGAAATTTCTTTGCCAATTTGAAAGCACACTTACTGCTCTTTTTTTTTTGGGCCAAGTGAAAATCTCTTTTTACACTTTGAAATCACTTTTACAGACTGACACATTCTGAAACCTTTTTTTTAAATTTATTTAAATGCACATGTCCAAGCTGTTTTTTTTTCAGACCACCACCGTGTGTATTCTCTGTGACTGCCTACACTCCAGCAGGGGCAACCAGCCTTAGTGATGCTGAATGTATTTGCATTACAGACTTAAACCTGAAAACCCCACTCGCTTCTAATTACTGTGCATGACTATACATGGCAAGCACATGGGTGTGTGCTAAGCCTCTGCTTCTTCCCCCAAAAATTCGCTCCTCTTTTCCATCTACTGCAACTGTGAAATCACCAGAGCAAGACGCAATACATTTCTGCCTATAATTCTTCTATGCACACAGAGTCATGTTTTCACATTAGTGCCAAAACGAAATTTCTTTGCCAATTTGAAAGCACACTTACTGCTCTTTTTTTTTGGGGCCAAGTGAAAATCTCTTTTTACACTTTGAAATCACTTTTACAGACTGACACATTCTGAAACCTTTTTTTTAAATTTATTTAAATGCACATGTCCAAGCTGTTTTTTTTTCAGACCACCACCGTGTTTATTCTCTGTGACTGCCTACACTCCAGCAGGAGCAACCAGCCTTAGTGATGCTGAATGTATTTGCATTACAGACTTAAACCTGAAAACCCCACTCGCTTCTAATTACTGTGCATGACTATACATGGCAAGCACATGGGTGTGTGCTAAGCCTCTGCTTCTTCCCCCAAAAATTCGCTCCTCTTTTCCATCTACTGCAACTGTGAAATCACCAGAGCAAGACGCAATAAATTTCTGCCTATAATTCTTCTATGCACACAGAGTCATGTTTTCACATTAGTGCCAAAACGAAATTTCTTTGCCAATTTGAAAGCACACTTACTGCTCTTTTTTTTTTGGGCCAAGTGAAAATCTCTTTTTACACTTTGAAATCACTTTTACAGACTGACACATTCTGAAACCTTTTTTTTAAATTTATTTAAATGCACATGTCCAAGCTGTTTTTTTTTCAGACCACCACCGTGTGTATTCTCTGTGACTGCCTACACTCCAGCAGGGGCAACCAGCCTTAGTGATGCTGAATGTATTTGCATTACAGACTTAAACCTGAAAACCCCACTCGCTTCTAATTACTGTGCATGACTATACATGGCAAGCACATGGGTGTGTGCTAAGCCTCTGCTTCTTCCCCCAAAAATTCGCTCCTCTTTTCCATCTACTGCAACTGTGAAATCACCAGAGCAAGACGCAATAAATTTCTGCCTATAATTCTTCTATGCACACAGAGTCATGTTTTCACATTAGTGCCAAAACGAAATTTCTTTGCCAATTTGAAAGCACACTTACTGCTCTTTTTTTTTGGGGCCAAGTGAAAATCTCTTTTTACACTTTGAAATCACTTTTACAGACTGACACATTCTGAAACCTTTTTTTTAAATTTATTTAAATGCACATGTCCAAGCTGTTTTTTTTTCAGACCACCACCGTGTTTATTCTCTGTGACTGCCTACACTCCAGCAGGAGCAACCAGCCTTAGTGATGCTGAATGTATTTGCATTACAGACTTAAACCTGAAAACCCCACTCGCTTCTAATTACTGTGCATGACTATACATGGCAAGCACATGGGTGTGTGCTAAGCCTCTGCTTCTTCCCCCAAAAATTCGCTCCTCTTTTCCATCTACTGCAACTGTGAAATCACCAGAGCAAGACGCAATAAATTTCTGCCTATAATTCTTCTATGCACACAGAGTCATGTTTTCACATTAGTGCCAAAACGAAATTTCTTTGCCAATTTGAAAGCACACTTACTGCTCTTTTTTTTTTGGGCCAAGTGAAAATCTCTTTTTACACTTTGAAATCACTTTTACAGACTGACACATTCTGAAACCTTTTTTTTAAATTTATTTAAATGCACATGTCCAAGCTGTTTTTTTTTCAGACCACCACCGTGTGTATTCTCTGTGACTGCCTACACTCCAGCAGGGGCAACCAGCCTTAGTGATGCTGAATGTATTTGCATTACAGACTTAAACCTGAAAACCCCACTCGCTTCTAATTACTGTGCATGACTATACATGGCAAGCACATGGGTGTGTGCTAAGCCTCTGCTTCTTCCCCCGAAAATTCGCTCCTCTTTTCCATCTACTGCAACTGTGAAATCACCAGAGCAAGACGCAATAAATTTCTGCCTATAATTCTTCTATGCACACAGAGTCATGTTTTCACATTAGTGCCAAAACGAAATTTCTTTGCCAATTTGAAAGCACACTTACTGCTCTTTTTTTTTGGGGCCAAGTGAAAATCTCTTTTTACACTTTGAAATCACTTTTACAGACTGACACATTCTGAAACCTTTTTTTTAAATTTATTTAAATGCACATGTCCAAGCTGTTTTTTTTTCAGACCACCACCGTGTTTATTCTCTGTGACTGCCTACACTCCAGCAGGAGCAACCAGCCTTAGTGATGCTCAATGTATTTGCATTACAGACTTAAACCTGAAAACCCCACTCGCTTCTAATTACTGTGCATGACTATACATGGCAAGCACATGGGTGTGTGCTAAGCCTCTGCTTCTTCCCCCAAAAATTCGCTCCTCTTTTCCATCTACTGCAACTGTGAAATCACCAGAGCAAGACGCAATAAATTTCTGCCTATAATTCTTCTATGCACACAGAGTCATGTTTGCACATTAGTGCCAAAACGAAATTTCTTTGCCAATTTGAAAGCACACTTACTGCTCTTTTTTTTTCGGGCCAAGTGAAAATCTCTTTTACAGACTGACACATTATGAATCCACCATGTGTAACTACAACAAAAACAATTCCCATTTCTATTATTCATTTCTTAAGTTACCACATACATCCCCTCTCAAACTGTAAACTCACCTTTAAAATTAGTTAGTTGTGAAAGAAATGTGTCACTCAAACAGCAGATTATCAGAGCCAGGATCTCTGTTGTGTTCACCTCTCTCCTCTCAGCAGAACCAGATAATGGCAAACTTTCCCACTATTTTTCCACACATATACATGTAAGTTTCAAATCTCAGTGCTTTCCCCTTTTTTTCAAATGTAATGACACATTTCTATTGGTTGAAAACCAACCCTTTTCCAAAAGTACCCTGCCCCCAACTTGACTTCTGCCTAGTACCCTTCCCCCAACTTGACTTCTGCCTGCTACCATAGCAACAGCTCATGGAACACTGCTGTGTGCAGTTAGGTCAGAAGTTCGACACACAATGTTTCAATTCCACAGAGCAAGAGTGCTTGACTTTTCAATCCTAACAGCAAATCCATAGTACTGTTCTTTGGTTACACATTTTTTTGTACCAATACAAAACATGCTTCTATTAATTTTCACATACAGCCTAGTTTTTTTTCTAGAATGGTATGAAACAGCCAATCAGTTCTTTTTGTTTTGTAAAAAATATGTATGCCTCCATTTCCAAACTGTCTTTCTTTTCATATTGCCATTCTACTGAAAGACACCTCCTGAGTGCATCCAGTTCTCCTTTGAAGATGTTCACAGTGTGGATTGTAGGGCACAGCTATGTCTTCTGGAGTGAAAAGTTTGCAGAGAAAACAGATATGGTGAGAGACCTTGCTTTGCCAAATGTAGACATTAAATGGATTGGTCAGAGAGGGTTAAAGTGGCACCAATTGATGCCATTGGTGAAATCCTTCATGCAAATCCAACACCCTGACCTCATAATAGTGCACTGTGGTGGCAATGACCTAGGCACTTTGACTGGGGTAGGTCTGGAAATGCTTATGAAGGACACCTTTGCACAACTGTTTACACTTTTCCCTAAAACTGCCTTTGTGTTTTCCAACATATGCCAAAGGCAAAAATGGAACTGGTCCAATCATTTCTGTCCACAGATTGACAAAGCAAGAAAGCACGTCAACAAATCTGTTTCTGCTTTCCTCCGTGACTATGGTATGGGTGCCATTTACCACAACAACTTGCGTTACGACATGCAAGACATTTATAGAGGAGATGGTGTGCACTTCAATGATGAAGGGAACAGAGTCTTCCTCTTGAACCTTAGACTCTGCATCGGTACTTACTTGTAGGTACCACTAAAAAAATGACTCCATAAACACAACAGCTCTTTTTAGAGCTCCCTAATTTCTAAACTCTTAAATCTGATTTTCATTTATTTATTATTTTTTTTTTTCCGTACGCTTACCGTAAGCTTACCGTACGCGTACCCCGTGATTTTTTTAAAAATCAATAAATGTTTTTTTTGTACTTTTCTGTCCTTCTTTGACCCCCTTACAATTGTTAGGGGGTCTGTAACTCTCCTCATTGCCCCCTTTCCTTGTTTTCACTCTTTTTTTTCAGAGTGAAATACACAAAATGGCGGCCGCCGCTTCCTGGTTTCGGCCGATCCGAATGTTTACTAAGATCTAAGAGCCAATCAGAATCGCGCTCGCGCACGCCACCGTGCGCTTACCGTAAGCGTACGGTAAGCGTACCGTAAGCTGGCTCAGATATATATATTGATTTAAAGGCTATTTTCTCAGAATCTACTGAACAGATTTACACCAAACCTACAAAAGGCACTTCCTTGACCTAGGGACTACCTCTCTGCCAAATTTCGAGTAATTCTGTTCAGCCGTTCGGGCTGTAGCTCGTTCTAAAGGTCCTATGGAAAAATGCATGGGAAAAACGCGTTTTGGGACCCCCCTTTTATCTCAGCCCCCGCTTGACGGATCCCCCCGAGACTTTCAGGGTAGGAGCGGAGCGTAGCGCCCCACCTATTTTGAGAAATTCGCGAGGATTCATCGACCGGCGTCAAAGTTATTCAAAATAGAATGTTGAGGTTTTCCTATGGAAACGTGGTCCTAACTATAACTACCTACTGGCGACCGCCAGTAGATAATATATATATATATATATATATATATATATATATATATATATATATATATATATATATATTACCTAGTAGGTAGTTATAGTTAGGACCTATTTTCCATAGGAAATCCGCAACATTCTATTTGGAATAACTTTGGCGCCCGTTGACGAATCTTCGCAAAATTGTCAAAACTTTTGGCCAGCTCCGGTTCGCTCCTATCCTGAAAGTCTCAGGATGATTCATGTATTGGGGGCTGAGAAAAAAGGGGGGTCCCAAAACGTATTTTACCCATGCAATTTCCCATAGGACCTTTAGCCGCAGCTACAGCCCGAACTGCTGAACGGAATTAAACCAAATTTGGCAGAAAGGTAGACCTTGGTTCAGAATCGTGCCTTTTGCTTAAATGGTGTAAATCCATTCAGTAGTTCCTGAGAAAATCAAAAGTAAAATTACATATATATCTGGGCGGAGACTAACCACATATCTCATCGTGAGATCTGATTGGCTGTCAGCACTTCATCCAAGAAGTGTTGGCGGCCATCTTGGGACCAATATACATGATAGCACCTTATTAAAACGCATTGCAGTTAATAGAAGGTTTTAAGACTTAGTGACATTATAAATCACTTGTTGTTGGCACCATACTCATTTTAGGAATTGTGGTATGTTCTAAGGTAATTTTACCATGTGAAAAAGCTTTCTGCTGGGATATCATGAATCATGTTTGAGAGAAAACTATTTTCTCATGCTTTTCCCACAGAGGTTTGGAAGGTGATCTATAAGCTAAACTGAAAGCATATTTTCTGTAAATTCACATTATCTTTCTCAGTCATGTGAGATTGAAGTCTGACATTCTCAGTAAAACATGTACATCCAACAAGGGCAGAGACTGTCAGTTGATTCCTTTGTGTTCTTCTGCAGCTTCCTAGAGTGTTCCAAAGAACAACTAGAGCTCTAACTGTCCTACTTATGATAAACGTATGGCACACCTGAAGCCATCTTGATTGGAATAAAGTGGTAACTCTTAAAACATTTAATTTAAAAAGGAACAAAATGAGGGGGTTCATTTTGCCATAGAAAGTATGATTAGTGCTGCAGAAATACAAATGAGGGCACATTTTGAGTGACTTCTCAAATCCTCTTCTATTTCATTAAAAAATTCTGACATGCAGACTGAAACATGCACTTTCAATACCAGCAGCAGACTTCCCTGGTGAGCAGTAGCTTTACTACAGTGATCTAATGAGCAACTAGAGTGCTAATATTCTGAATTTATGGCAAATGTGTGACACATCTGAATGCCTTCTTGATGGAATCAAAGTAAAAAACTGAAAACCAATGGGAGCACAGCAGGATATTCAAAGGTGCGGGTGGAGCAGTACCGTGAATGCAGAGGCATCTGAGGAAGGCGATAGCGCCGAAATGCATAATGCCTTACAGTTCTAATAAATGGCTTCAAATTTGAACTCCCTGAGTGGCCTCTTACCTTTCGTGATTGGAGGGGTGTGTTTGGATTTTTTACACGCTGCCAGCGGCGTGTTGAAGAGGCCCCATTCTACCAAGCGGCCGAGAGCTTTGCTGGCTTAGCTTTGCTGTTGTTTGCTTTACCAATGTTTATATATGTATGTATATAAACTTTGCGGAAAGGCGCTTGGTTAATCCCGCCGCATCTCCAAAACAAAGGGCGCGTCGTCTTCAGGCGAAACGCGTCGTCAGGCGAAACGCATCCAGCAGCTGACAAATAAATCTATTTTGCAGCACAAGACACGGCGTCGTCACTCCTTCTTAAGGAATATTGGCAATATGTATGTATATATATATACACATACATCTATATAAATGCATATGCATATATATGCATATATATGTGCATATGTGTGCGTGTAGAGAGAGGAAGAGAGAGGTATAGAGGTAGAGGTATAGAGGTAGAGAGGTAGAGGTAGAGGGGTAGAGAGTGGTAGAGAGAGAGGTAGAGAGAGGTAGAGAGATATAGGTGTAGAGGTAGAGGTGTAGAGGTAGAGGAATAGAGGTAGAGAGGTAGAGGTAGAGAGGTAGAGAGTAGTAGAGAGAGAGGTAGAGAGTAGAGATCGCGTAATAGAGAGTAGAGAGTGATTAGTAGAGAGTAGTAGAGAGTAGTAGAGAGAGTAGCAGAGAGTGAATAGTAGAGAGTGAGTATTAGAGAGTGAGTAGTAGAGAGTGAGTAGTAGAAAGTAGTAGAGAGTAGTAGATAGTGAGCAGTAGAGTGAGTAGTAGAGAGTAGTAGAGAGTGAGTAGTAGAGAGTGAGTAGTAGAGAGAGAGTATTAGAGAGTAGTAGAGAGTGAGTAGTAGAGAGTGAGTAGTAGAGAGTGAGTAGTAGAGAAGTAGAGAGTGAGTAGTAGAGTAGTAGAGCGTGAGTAGTAGAGAGTAGTAGAGAGAGAGTAGTAGAGAGTGAGTAGTAGAGAGTATTAGAGAGTGAGTAGTAGAGATTGAGTAGTAGAGAATAATAGAGTAGTAGAGAGTAGTAGAGTAGTAGAGAGTGAGTAGTAGAGAGTAGTAGAGAGTGAGTAGTAGAGAGCAGTAGATTGAGTACTAGAGAGTAGTAGAGAGCGAGTAGTAGAGAGCACATAGTAGAGAGTGTGTAGTAGAGAGTGAGTAGTAGAGAATAGTAGAGAGTGAGTAGTAGAGAGTGAGAAGCCGAGAGAGTAAGAGAGAGTAGTAGAGTAGTAGAGCGTGAGTAGTAGCGTGAGTAGTAGAGAGTAGTTGAGAGCGAGTAGTAGTGAGTGAGTAGTGTAGAGTGAGCAGAGAGAGTAGTAGAGAGTGAGTAGTAGAGAGTGAGTAGTACTGAGGAAATATGAATTTTTATGATCAATTGTGTCCCCTATCTTAGACCCCAACGGCTCCATGTACGTGCTACAAGTACATGTATGTTCCCTCCACTTCCAGCTATGAAGACGTAAATACATTTGCGTCCAACGTTAACATGTTCTCTTTCAGATCCACCATGAATGGGTCGAATATTCCGTTCCTAAGTATGCCTTGCCACCATCTTTATATGATGCACCTTTCACGTTTTTCAGCTATGGCGAGTTAGGCCCTGAATTCTGCCATCGAGCCTTTTCCTGCCTTCTGCCTCTGAATGCTCCAGCCTGGACCTGCATCTGTATCCATGACCTCTGTCTTACTCCCTGCGCGGCTAACGGTGCCTGGCTCGGCCTGTTGCCTGCCAAGACTGTATTTTGCCTTCAAGTTATCTGCTCCGCTCCTCGAAAAATACATTCCTGTCTAGTAGTTTAGGTAAACACCCTTCCAGCTGCAGAGCAAAGGGCCCGGCCTTACTGTCCCCGGGCAAGTAATTCATAGCTCCTGTTACCATGGTAGGCCCATGCCCCCTCGCATCTCATGTAGACACGTAGACGCTTATACACGCACTAGCAGTCAGTATAGAATAGCCTCTGCCCGAGAGACCTTTCCTTCCAGATAATACAGTTCCTTAAACACAAGATATTAGATACGATTTGGGATTAGGTTGTTCTGACATCCCAGACTTCTGTCTCCTCATGTAGGGCTAAATGTCAAGTCCCCTTCACCCTCCAGTTATACGTCAATCACACGTCATGCTGCTGTGCGCGCATCTCTGCCATGTATTTCTGCTGACATTGCAGGATTCTCTTATGGATCCACCCACCTGTGACATCCTCATAATGACGTTTCTAGTACACGCCCTTATGCACGCCTATTGTAACGCCTTTTTCATTACGTATGTGTATTCTTATCTCTCCTCTCAGCTGTTACGCCTTCTGCATCTGCCTTTACTGTAATGCATTGACTATATATATGATAACCTGTCAATAAAGTATGCTCTATCCCTTCCCGAACCTTCGTGGTGACGGAATCCGATTGCCTGGTTCGAACCAATTCCTTTTTAAGGAATAAACCCCTTTTAAAACCTCAAATATCACGGATTCTGCCTCTTATTTATTCTGAGTTATCCTTATTGAACTTTACCGCATAAATTAAGTACAGGTAATTTAAATTTACCTCATAATTGGCGCCCGAATAGGGACTCCTCCCCCACCCCACGCGCCGGAGGTGCGTTGCAGACCCGGTCCCCTGCCACAGCCGGACGGACAACTACGCGTACCCGCAGGATTTCCTGTACCTCCCTCAGGCCAACGGAGGTGACTGAGGCTGCGATCAGCACCCAGACGAGGCGGTGAGGAGTGCGGAGGATCCCGACCAGAGCCTAGCTGAGAGAGCAAGATCCGAGGTATACAGAGGCCCACCAGGTTCCGAAGTTCCGAAGTACCTACGTCACGAGTCGAGTCGAGTCCAGTCCGGTCCAGTCCAGTCCAGAGTTTCCGAGGCCTTCCGTTCCGTGCTTCCCGGTGAGTACCATTGCTGGGGACGCATCTAGACGTGCGCATTAATTTGTGCCGGTCAAGACGGGTTTGGGTACACAGACCCGGTCTGCACTGTTTTAGCGGTGTATCTGTACTGTTTAGCAGTACATCCAGTATTATGCAGTTAGCTAGTTTTATTCTAATTATCGTTGTTCGTTTTAAAATGATTTAATGTGTTCTAAATGTCGTGGTATGAGTGATTGTTCGATCTTCATTACTGTGTTTATTGTATTAATTGTGTTCAAGTCCGAGTAAGAATCAAGTAGCAAGGTTTAAGATGCCGTTATTCTCAAAATTAAGACAGATAAAAACTAGAAAAGGGATACTCGAGGAAGCCATTCCCATTCCACCTAGGGACACTCCAGGGTACTTTATGTACCATAAACATGGCCTAGATGCCGTATTATATCTCGATTTGTGGGTGGACTACACCAAGGATTTAGCAGAGAATCAGAGATGGCCCGCTGCTGGGACATGGGATGCAGATTGCATCATGAGAGTAGAAGAAGCATTATGGAAAAAGAAAGCCAGACAGTCACAGAAAGATGCCATTGAATTATGGCGTAAAGAATCGCATAGACGCACAGAGAAAGCGCTCAGAAAAGAAGAGAAAAGTAGGAAGGATTCAGACAAAGCCCGAGAAAACGTATTAGTTGAGGAAGGTATCCGAGTAAAAGCAGAACAAGTAGACAGACAACGAAACACTCTTATGAATGGTATGTATCCTCTTCTGGCCGAGGGTTTACCTAAGGCCACCCTGGAAGTACCAAAAGATCTGCCACCTCCATTGTTTTCGACTAAATTGCACCACAAGACCGCAAAGGACATTTTCCTTTCTTCCTATTTAGACGATGAAGCCCCCGAATATGTTAATGTTCCGCCGCCACGCACACCACCTGCTAACGGCGCTCGACCCCGAGATAATCTGCCCCCACCTCTGCAGCAACATACTCCTCCTCCCGTTCCAAACCTTCCGCCTGTTCCTCCACTCCTTCCTGCACCTATTCTCCCTACCTTACACCCAACAAATCCTTTTGGACCTGGCACCTCAGGAGGTGCGACAGGAGGTTTTCATACGCCACCACCAACACATCGATTGACTTATAGGGATTTAGCACACCAACGTACACCTCAAACAGCGAATTACGACATACTTAATGAGCCTCTTACAGACTGTAGATATGATCCAGTACCCGGTAAAGACGACAGAATGATGCTATCATCAGTACGTCTACGACGAGTTGCGAACTATTTAATGATACTACCAGGAATGATTGATCATCTAGACAAAATATATCACTTTGTCCAAACAGGGCAAGGTCCTGAAAGTATTGGCGAGGCCATGGCATACCAGAAAGTGGACACGCAAAAACTGTTGTTACGCTTCTTCATAAACTGCTTGATAAGAAACAGAGATAGGCCTGGTGTAGACCCGGAAGAAATGAAAGCACTTAACAAATGGGGTCAGAATATAGCAGACGGAAAACATGATAAACAGAATAGTATAGAAAATATGTACCGAAGGATCCGAAAAACAGTAGAACAAATACGTGAAAGAGAACAGCCTGAAAGAGAAATAGATGCAGATAAGACTGAATCCTCGGAGGAGGAGGAACAACCAGAAACGACAACGGGACAATTACAATTACCAGCTAGAGAAATGATAGCTTATGTAGGTAAGGGAAGATCTTTTAATAATTCAATGCGTCCGATACGTCCAGAAAGTAAGAGAATTTTTCAAGCAGCCGTGTCAAATCCAAAGACCCCTGAACACTTATTTCAGGCTACTGATAAAATACTTCAAGAACGAACGGGGTACCATGTACTCGATTCTATGGATGAACAAGAATTAGCCAGGTCAGCAGTACAATGGGCTGACAGTTCTGATAAATATAGTGATGACGCGCTAGCACACACGTTTTTGAATCTTTCACCAGACGAACAGCGTTTAGCTGGTATGTACATGATACAACACCTCCTTATAGTGTATAAAAGCCAACACTCCGATCCTGGTCCCCTACCTGATATACTGATAGAACTACTCATGAAGAAATGGAGAGGTCTAGGTACCGATCTAATTAAAGTAATTCTAGAACATCGGCACAGATACAGTGCCTTCCTGTGTCCACAGCTTGATCCAGCTCCCTCCATGGAAAGAAAAATGTATTACATAGACAGACAGAATCCCTTACGCGAAGTGCACCCAGTTAAAAATGATGATAATACTTTTAGACGCGTGTTTGTGTACACGCCCATAACTAAAATAGAACTATTGGAAATGAAAAAATTAGTGCCCAGCCATGACAAAGATCCAGCAGGTTTTCACCGTGAAATAAAAGACATGTTACTCATGGGTGATTATACCTATCCTGACATTATGAAAATATTAAAAGTATTATTGCCTGCCGGTATTTACGAGAAACTCAAAGAAAAAGAATGGGAGGTGGGAGAGCAAAAGATTGATTGGGCTGCATTAGAAAACGAAGAAAATACCCGAACTCCAGGCCTAGGGCTTGGGGACAAAACTAAAGCGTTACCAGGATTGTTAGTACAAGTATTGCCACGTTTATTAACTACGAAAAAGGAAGACTGGGGTGCAATCTCAGCCTGCAAACAGAAACCCGATGAAGACACTAGTGATTTTTATTCCCGATTTGAAAAATGTTTTGGTATTAATAGCGGCCTGAAAGCAAGTAGCGATTCATATCCACATCTTTTTGTAACAAAATTAGTCGAGAATTCCCTACCCCAGGTTAAGAACAGAGTATTGAAAGTCGAGAGCACTTGGCAAGCTAATACCCCTTCACAAATGTTACAAATGTTACAGTACCACCAGAATAGAATTAGAGAAGAACAAGAACACGAACAAAGACGTATGAAAGACACGAAAATGAAAATGCTCGTTGCTCAGTCAGTTCCAGCTGACGGTCATAAAAAGGGTGCGACACAGTCCAGTAATTCAGCGGCTCCTGTTAAAGGGACATGCAACTATTGTAAACAGCCAGGTCATTATATAAATGATTGTGCAGTTCTGAAACACAATATCTCTACGGGTAAAACCAAGGAGAGACCGCGTCCACCTAGACAGGATCAGATCCAACCACAAGTATCTCAGAATGTACAGCCTATGCAAGCTTCACAACAGACCGTAGCAGTACCACAGCCACAGCCTATTGCCGCAACACAAAACACGACACAACAGATGTACCAGTATGCACAAAATGACTATCCCGATTATCAGCGATACACATGAAACAGCCTAGAGAGGGAGGTTGGCTTGCCTCTTATTGAGGTTCCTGTAGATCAAGAGGGTCCTTATGTACATAGTCAAGTATTAGGGAAAGACAGAAAGTTTTTAATTGATACAGGGGCAAGCAGAACAACTATAAGTCACGACGAGGTTCCAGGGGCACCCCTCTCAGGCTCACAGAATGTTTCCCTTGGATTTTCAGGAAAGCCTATTGTTAACGAAGTATCGCAACCTCTTCCTCTTGCAGTTGGTCCATTGACACGGACTACAGATTTATTGCTTACAAAATCATGCCCAGAAAACTTGTTGGGTATAAAGACACTGAAAGCTCTAGGAGCTGTAATATGTTGTTCTCCGGAAGGGGTACGACTATTTTTGCGTGACTTTAAAGGTCACTACGTATTGAGAGACATGGATCACCGGTTACAGAATGTCCCTGCACATTTATGGGCACAAGGCCCCACTGATGTAGGTTGTATGCACATTACACCATATCGAGTCACACTCAAAGCAGGAGTGGTATTACCACGAATTCGACAATACAAGTTACCTCCAGATGCTGTAGTGGCTTTGCTGCAAATCATTGACGAGCTCATTGCACAAGGAGTGGTTGTGGAAACCGACTCCAATGTATGTAATTCTCCTATCATTCCAATTCTTAAACGTACTGATCCAAATGCACCCCCAGTTTATCGATTAATTATTGATCTGCGCGAATTGAATAAATGCATTGTACCACAGTATCCCGTGGTTCCAGATATCTCTTCATTATTGACAGCTATTGATTCAGAAGCAACGTTCTTTACTGTAATTGACCTCAAGAACGCCTTCTCTAGCGTCCCAATCGATCCGGAAAGCCAATATTTGTTCGGATTCTGTTTAAATGGACGAAGCTTCAAATTTGCACGCGCACCTCAGGGATTCACAGAAAGCCCCAGCATCTATAGCCAAGCACTGAAAAGACAACTTGACAGTATCCACATGCCTGTTAACACTGCCCTGCTTCAGTATGTCGATGATCTGTTGATCACCGCCCGAAGCGAGCCCGAATGTGAAAAAGCATCACTGACGGTTTTACATTTTCTGGCCGACAAGGGGCACAAGGTGTCCCCTTCGAAGCTGCAATTCTGTGTTCAGCAAGTTGTGTACCTTGGGCACTTGCTGTCCAAAGGGGGGAGACAGCTCACACCTGACCGCATCCAGTTGACCTGGTTTCTCTGGCTCTACAGCAGGTCTGCTGACCTGGTTCTCTGGCTCTAGAGCAGCTCTGCTTACCTAGTTCTTAGGCTACAGAGCAGCTCTGCTGATCTGGTTCTCTGGCTCTAAAGCAGCTCTGCTGACCCGGTTCTATGGCTCTAAAGCAGTTCTGCTGACATAGTTCTCTGGCTCTAGAGCAGCTCAGCTGACCTGGTTCTCTCCCTCTAGAGCAGCTCTGCTGACCTGGTTTTCTCCCTCTAAAGCAGCTCTACTGACCTGGTTTCTCTGGCTCTACAGCAGCTCTGCTGACCTGGTTCTCTGGCTCTAGAGCAGCTCTGCTGACGTGGTTCTTAGGCTCTAGAGCAGCTCTGCTGACCTGGTTCTCTGTCTCTAAAGCAGCTCTGCTGACCTGGTTCTATGACTATAAAGCAGCTCTGCTGACCTGGCTCTCTAGCTCTAGAGCAGGTCTGCTGACCTGGCTCTCTGGCTCTAAAGCAGCTCTGCTGACCTGGTTCTCTGGCTCTAAAGCAGCTCTGATGATCTGGTTCTCTGGCTCTAAAACAGCTCTGCTGACCTGGTTCTCTCCCTCTAAAGCAGCTCTGCTGACCTGGTTTCTCTGGCTCTACAGCAGCTCTGCTGACCTGGTTCTCTGGCTCTAGAGCAGCTCTGCTGACCTAGTTCTTAGGCTCTAGAGCAGCTCTGCTGACCTGGTTCTCTGGCTCTACAGCAGCTCTGCTGACCTGGTTTTCTGCACTCATGATGCACGCACCTGACTTTGCGAAAATATATTTAAAAATAATATACGTTTATTATAAGTACAAATATATAATTTTTATGAATATCTTGCATAATCTCTTGCTCTAATATGTATATTAAAGACACATACATATCATTTTGGAACATAACATTTTTTTGCGGGAGTCGCGCACCCAGTGCGCCCCAGCACATATATGACGTCACGCGGGACCCGCAACCGTGCAAACATCTCGTACCGTAATGCGCATGTGTCACGAATGCACGGGAGCAGGAGTCGCAGACTGGTCGCATACTAATCGCGCACATCACATGATATTAAATGTATATGATGTAACTGAAAAACACGCAGCCGTCTCACACAACACGCGGATCCTTCATGACCTTTCTAAAATGGCGGCTAGAATGCACGCACCCACCGTGATGTGTACGCTTTGAGTGCGCAACTCCGAAAAAAATTTGAATTTAAAAAAAAAAGAAAATAACATAAATATATTAAAATAAAAAATAAAAACAAGAAAATTAATCAATATTTCAGTTTAAATTTTTTTTGTTGTTGCAATTTTCAGAAAAATATATAATGTTATTTAATGAATAAAATATTTATAAATAAACAGTTATAAAACTGTAGAAAATCAGTACAAAAAAATAGGTATAACTACTATCACAATTAAAAATTAGCATTTAAAAAACCTTTGAAATTCACTGAAAAAAACATAGGTTTCAGAGACTTTATATTTAGAAATTGGCATTTAAAAAAGCTTTGAAATTCACTGAAAAAACCATAGGTTTCAGAGACGTTATAGTTAGAAATTAGCATTTAAAAAACCTTAGAAATTCACAGAAAAAAACATAGGTTTCACTTGTACAAAACCATAGAAATTCCTCCGTTACAGTTAGTTCTGCTAACTATAACTCGCGCGCCCGCAATGCACTGCTGATTATGTCACATACTGCATCAGTCATGACATGGTCAGTGACATCACTGATGACGTCACTGATGACATCTCAAATGGCATCACTGATGACATCATCCACGTGACAATCTGATACACCTAATCATACACTAGTATTACCTTTCATCACTCACTGTAAAATACAGAGTACCATATTTGAAACCATTGACACACCAATACCAGTTACTACATACCCACTCACTGATTCCTAAGTCTACACACACAACTACCTATTCAACAAAAGAATCATTTATACATGCAGTCACTAATTAATAGAACACTATCAAATGCACTTATACACATATATAGACATTGACACATCAGCAGGAAGTCCGATTGCGAGTGGTTCCAGCCTGTGTTTTCACACGACCGGCTGTTTGAGGTCGGAGAAGACGCCGTTTTGAAGACACTCCCGCTGCTCCCGTCTTTGTTCCCCTCTGCCGCTGGCACCACTCCAGGATCGTTTCAGGATCGTTTCAGCCTCGGCCTCGGCTCCAGCCCCCTTTCATTAGCGGTCGGGGGCCCAGCGGGGGTCGGCTGTCAGGAGCGGCTGTGGCGGCTGTGGAGCGGTGCACGCTTGCACTTTGAGTGGAGGGGAGTGGGTGTCCGGCACCTGACCTGGTGCATCGGGGGCTGCTGGTGAGAGGCTGTGAGTGCCCTCCCCCGCAGCGGGAAGAGGAAGAGCAGCAGGAAGAGCAGCGGAACAGAAGCCTTCCAGAAGTGGCAGAAGCCTTTCCCTGAAGCCGTAAGAGGCTGCCGGAACCGTGAGTGAGCGCCTTTCTGTAGGGGCAGACCCCGTAAAAGTCTTTCCCTATGTAGATAGGAGCCGTGATTCAGTTACAGCAGCAGCAGGGGGCGCCAAACCATTCTAAAGTGGCAGAAGCCACAAGAGCTTTTCTGTAGCGGCAGGTAACCACAAACACCTTTCTGTAGTAGCGGAACCCTTTTCCTGAAGTCGTAAGAAGATCCTGAAAACTGTGAGTGCTTTTCCGCAGCGACAGGAACCAAAAAAAAGAATTTCAGCAGCGGTAGGAGTCGCAAGTCAGTCCTGGTAGCGGCAGGAGCAGCAAAGACTCTTATTTAATACCTTAGCAGGGGTAGAGCCCGTTAGAAGTTCCTCAGCACCTGCAGGAGCGGGACCACTCCCCTGCGAGTCTCCTCGAGTGCGCCAGGAGTCAAGAATATTCTTACCACAGCAGAGTTTATCGCTGCAGGTACCACAAGGGTCGGGTTGGCTTATAAAATCACAGCTAGAGCCGCTGTTATTAATTATTATAATATAATTACAATATACAAATTTTTATTAAGGTATAATTAACCACAATATAAAATAAACAAGGTAAAATTCTTGGAATGCGCTCAGGAAAGGAAAGATTACTGGGCCCTCCCAATAGACGAGCCCGTAAAATGCAAGCACCGAATGTGTTAAAAAAAACTAAAGCACAGTCAAAGGGACCAAGTCAAACTTTAATATCCCCAATAGCATGGATGTTTGAAAAATCTATAAAAATACCACAGAAATGTGATTTTATGAAAGATCCAACAGGAGCACTTATGTCAATGGAATCAAATTTAGAAATAAAACAATTACAGACACCAATTAAACCAATTAACGTCTTGGAAAGAAATATATCAGCAATTGAAATAGAATGTAATATAGAATGTGAGTACGACTATGTCAGCAATACAACAAAAAAGTAATTAGAGGATCAAATAAACGAACAAAAAACGGATTTGGAAAACCAAGTTTTGCTTTTCCAAACAGTAGAGAGGGACCCGGATATAGAAGGGATGAAAACGTGGATAAAAGATCTACCACAGCTTGATAAACCTGTTAACCTTATGAATTCAGGGGCCCCACTGCCACTAGAAATTAAAGTTGAAATAAGGAAAAAAAATGAACCAGACAATGTCAACACACTACATGATATCACACTTAAAGACGACTAAGTCAACCAAGTCACCCAAGTAAAGCAATCCCCAATTACGGAGATTATAAATATGGCATTTGTGTCGAATATGCCATCAGGAAAGAGTGGAGACCTAAACGTGGAATTGACTTATGAAAAACAAGAGTATGACACTTCCAATCAATCAAAAAAGCGACTAATAAAAACAGAGGAGGGAATGTGCAAATGGAAAAAGCTGAATACATTGATAAACATAATTGGGTTAAAGAAAAAACTCAAACAGAATATAATGAAAATTCCCAGGATGATATAAACGCTTATATGAGAAAAGATGAGGTACTTAATATAACAGGTCTTAAAAATACAGGCAACCAAGATCTAGGATCGGTATTGGATATATTTTATCATACATCAATACTAACTTTGGAAGCATTGACATATGAATCAAATAAAATGGATACCCAAATTGAAATACTTGGAGTTATGGCTAATGCAGTCACCGGAATTGATCTTAAATTAGCTGAGTTAAATAACTTAATAAAGCTCAAAAAGAAGCAGCTTCAAATTACTTCGACTGCACATGTGCACCTATAATAAATAAACTGGCTACTATTCCGGATGTAATAAACAGCATATTAGAAGATGGTAAAAGCACTGTGAGAAAAAAAACATGAAAATCAAAAAACAGAGATAGGTCGCATCGGAATCTTTTTTTTTTTACCATCTGCAGTTGATGAAAAAGAAAAAATCGAACAAATTGGTGATATAAAAGATTCTAATATTGTGAACAAACCAACTATGGAAGCAATGCAGAGGAAACAAGATGAAATAAATAGTTTCAATAACACGGTACAGTGGAATGACATAGGACAGGATAACGAAGATCTTATGGCCTTTGAAATAACAAAGAGACAAAGAAAAAAATTACGATAAGCAAGAAAAAAGGACAAAAAGGAAAAAGCACTAAAACATATTTCATACCAGAAATACCAGATGATTTGATAACACAAGAAGGAAAAAAAGAAACTGCAAAGAAAGACGGTGATGTACTAAACAGTCAGTCTACAAAACTATTGGAAAGTAACGAAAAATATTATGATATATTCACTGTCTGGGAAACATATTGCAGACTTAAAATCAATTCCTACAAACACATATACAAGTATACTTACGGAAAATACTGTTCAAAAAGAGGGGAGGAAAGTTCAGGGGAAAAAAAATGAACTAATTGGATTAAAAGAAAATGGATGTGTACTAATAAAAGACCTTAACTGGGAAATCGAAAATGATCCGATCAAAAAAACAGGGTCTCTATCCACCTTAATCAGTCATAACGAAGAACAAAGGCAGCCTATTCATAACCAAAATAACTCACCTAATACATCAGAAACACGTTGGAATTTGATACAACAAAAAGAAAGTATACCTAGAAAAAGCCAACGGATGAAGGAAACAGAGAATAACTTTACGAAATCAAAAAAATTGACTGAAGATAACACCCATAAATTTATAAGGAACGACATAGTAATCATAACAAATTGTCAAGGCAAACAAATTATATGTAGAAATGAACCTTGGGACGAAAAAAAGAAAGGAATGTCGAACTTGAAAAGACCTTCCCAAATTACCTTTACACCATTATTTGACTCACGTGGCAAGCATGACACCCTGAATAAAGGATATATTCTTCGACTTTTTAAATCTATACCATCATTGGAAAAATTGACAACAGAAGATATCGACTGTGCAAGCTTCTTACAAAATTCCGAAGGCATACAACCAATAACAGTGCTATCTGTAAATACTGCCTCTATAGCAAACCAAATCATGCAAGAATATGAAGTTTTTCACAGCTGGGGGATATTAATTAGCCAACTAGCCCCAAAGGTATACCCAACTCATTTTATCAAAGAAGAAAGTCCAATGAAAAGACCAAACAAGATGAAAGACAATTTAGTCTATTCTATATTAAAAAATCCCCTTTGAAAAACAAACTGCGATAGTGGAAAATCCATAGATCAAGGAAAAAATAAAGAAAAGATAAAAATAAAGGAGTAAATGAGAAATGGATCCTGACGGCTTTACATGGCAGTAACAAACAATGACAGAACAAAACACAAGATGTAACAGATGAAACAAACACAATAGTGGTTTGTTCATGGAATATAAATGGTTTATGTAAAAGGATAAAAAAATGCTCAAATAGAGTCATTAACAAACTGTTATCAAATTATATTGTTGCAGGAAACTTGGGAAATGTACCCTTTTATGTTACAAGGATATAAAGGATATTTTGTTCCCGCAATAAGACATCATAAATTTGGACGGCCGTGTGGGGCCTGGCAATATTTTTACTGATTGATGTAAAAGTAGAACATAGGCAGCTAGACACAAATAATTCTAATTTCCAAGCTGTGAAGTTGAATTACCTAATAAGAAAGGAAAATAAACCAAAAAATCTAATATTAATTAATATATATATTCCACCTAAACAGATACCAAAGAAGGAGACGTGTGCTGCTCTTACTACCTTTTTGTTGGACCAAATAATGGAAGACCCGTCTATAGATTTCTTAGTTACAGGTGATTTTAAATTAGGCCTGGGCGGTAAATTCCGTTCACGGAATTTGCGGAATTTGGGTAATTTCGCGTTCCGCGGAGAACGCGAAATTGCCCAAAAATCTGCGTTCCGCGATTTCGCGAAATTTTTTGCTTGTTCGCGTTCTCAATATGCGTGTTCACGAGATATTTCACCCCGAGCACGCAAACAGCGATCGCGAACAGGAAAAAAGTATCGCGAACAAGCAATTCCGCGATTTTTTACCGTTTCGCAGAGATTTGCGTAACGCAATTACGCAAATTCCGCCCACCCCTATTTTAAATATAAATCTACTAGTACAATTCATACGGGATGAATTTATACAGTCCCAAAATCACCAATGGTTTATCCCAGAGCAAGTATTTGATCACTCAAAAAATGTTAAACAAAAGGCTATTGGGAGGAACTTCATGATGGACTTGGAAGCATTGGGTCTTAGAATGTTAAATGGTAGATTTGAGTCAGATACACCCCCAGCGTGGTCATTTCAGTCTCACCAATATAAATCTAGAATAGACTATACTATGGTTTCTGTAAATATCTTTGACAAAATTACCTCTTATCACTTAAAAAAGGTATTTGAAAGTGACCATAGTCAACAAATAGTGCAAGTGAAATTGCTAGGATCGAAACATCAAAATTACTTAACCATGCACGGTCAGATTTGCACTTCTAATTATAGAAAACTTACATGGGAAACAAATAATATGCACACCACGATGAAAAAGGTACGAGAACTAATTAAAAAATGTTTTAAAGAAAGCACTGTATTGTCTGTAATTGATCAATGGGAAAATTTTACACAAAAAATAGTTGCACCATACGATATTTCTTCTCAAGTTAAAAAAATCACACTGTCCAAAGGAAAAAAAAGATACTTTTATCAATTTCCCATATAGAGTAAAAAGAAGTCCGACGAACCCGTAATAGACTTAGGAAACAGCTAAATAAGTACCCAAATGATGAAGATATACAAATAAAATTTAAAAATGGCAACAACGAATTGCGAAAATTAATTTGGAATGAAAAAGATAAAGTTATTCAGGAATTGTGTGCAAAAATCTTCTATGCCAGTAATCAAGCGAACTCAAGGGAGCTTTGGAAAGTGATTAACGGATTAACCAGGCCAAATAAATCTGTAGTCACATCCTCCTTAAGTGAAGAGGAATGGTCCATATATCTTATAAAAATCCTAAATCCTAATATAGAAGTGAATATTGAGGAACACAAATCAATTACTAAAGAAAACAAACACTTAATGACAGATAAGATCGAAGTAGAATGTGACGCAGAAATTTATATTACAGAAAGCCAAATCGCAAAATTAATAAAGAACCAAAAAAATGGAGCACCGGGACCCAATGGCATTCCGTTTTCTCTTTACAAAGAAGAACCAGATTACTGGGCTATATATTTGACAAAGGTATTTAATGATGCCATACGAACAGGGATGGTTCCAAAATCATGGAGAAGTTCATTGATATCTCCAATTTTTTAAAAAGGAAATTGGCAACAACCGGAGAATTACCGCCTGATTACCCTTCAAGACACTGATGCAAAATTGTTCACAGGGCTTTTATTATCCAGTTTGACTGACTGGGTAAAGGATAAAAGGATACTGCCACCGAACCAAACTGGGTTTATCAAAGGTTTAGGAACCTCAACAAATATATTGATTTTATCTGTATTAATGGATAAGGCACTCTTAGTTAAACAGCCTTTGTATTTTTGTTTCGTCGACTTCAAATCGCCCTTTGATTGTGTGAACAGGCATCATCTGTGGAAAAAACTTAAAGAGCAAGGAATTCCAAACTTATTATTGAGAATGATACAACTACTGTACACTGACACCTGGATTAGATTAAGAATTGGTGACGGGCAAACATTAACCAACAAGATACTTACAACGGGAGGTCTAAAACAAGGGTGTGTCCTTGCACCTCTGCTATTTAATCTTTTTTTAGCGGATCTTTCAACTACATTGAACAAGGTAAATGCACATCTGCCTAGATTAGCAGATAAACAAATATCTAATCTCCTTTACGCGGACGATGTTGTACTTATAAGTCACACCAAAGTTGGGTTGCAAAAGCTAATAGATTGTATATCAGTGTATGCAAAACAAAATGATATGGTGATAAGTGAAACAAAGACCAAAGAAATGGTAGTTACGAAAAATATAAGGCTTAAAAATAAATATAATTGGAAGCTGGAGGGAACGTAATTAGAACAAGTTGATTCCTACCGGTATCTTGGAGTTATATTCAACGATAGTGGAAATTTTCTCCCGCAAAAAAGAGAAATTACAAGAAAAGCTAATACTATGACTGCTGCATTTAGGATAATTCAGAATTCAATATCTGATTTGTCTTTTCGTCCTTTACTAAAGATCATCTCAGCAAAGCTATTACCTACACTAACATATGGTTCTGAGGTATTAAATGGAAAAGACACAGAGATTATTAATAATGCAATTTTAAAAACGTGTAAAATTTTATTTTGCCTGCCAATAATGCTTTTTAAGCTCAGGTGAGGCTCGAATTTGGAATAAATAACCAGCTTCTAGCAAGAAAAGGACAAGCTCTTAAAGTTTGGAATCGAATAAAAAACAACCAAGAAAATCAAATGTCCCAGCTATTATGGCAAGAAGTCAAACATAATAAGAAGTTACAGGCTTGGTCCTACCTAAATAAAGCAAAAGAAGAATATGGTGTAATATCGATCTGGGAGAATACGATTACCCAAGAAAGTTTAAAAAAACACAATTAACAAACTTACCAATCATTTTTCTCTGATAAAAGAAAAGGATATATTTGCGAAAAGAAAACATGCATGGCCAATCATGAATGGATTTATCAATAAACATGTTCAAGAATATTTAGAAATACCATGGTCATTGAAAAACAAGAAAATCTTTATCAGAGCACGCTTTGGGTTACTGCCGGGTTTATGTCATGTACCCATATGGAAAAAAACAGCAGTCAATACTGATTGTAGATTATGTAAATGTGGTCATGAGAATATTATACATCTACTATGTCTTTGCCCTTGGTTAGAAACGGAAAGGAAAGCCATTTTAAAGAGACTATTTACCAAACGCGGACTAAGGTCATGTAGGCAAGCAGTGATGGCATGCCTAAACTCTAAAGATATATTCATGATTTCTATGATTTCTGCATTTCTAAATTTTTTAAGCGCTGTGGATAAAACATTAGGGGAGTAATAATTTATTCTACATTTGTATATATTGTATATTGTATTAGAGGAATGATAGCAATTGTGATTATAGCGTTTTAATTCTTTTATATT